>NC_135894.1:75056616-77456616 GCF_964194155.1 Cetorhinus maximus | reverse complement strand
TAATGGTACTACTGAGCCATTGTTGGTATTGGACATTGAAGCTCCCCATCCAGAGTACATTCTGTGCCCTTGCCACCCTCTGTGCTTCTCCCAGTTGGTCTTCAATAATGGAGGAGCACTGATTATCAGCTGAGGGGAGGGCGGTAGATGGTAACCAGCAGGGTGTTTCCTTGCCCATGTTTGACCTGATGCCATGAGGCTTCATGGGGTCCAGAGTCAATGCTGAGGACTCCCAGGGCAACTCCCTCCTGACTGTATACCGCTGTGCTCTCAGCTCAGATGCAGACATTCCCCTAACGCTCACTGCAAGGCTGCACTGTTAGCTTGGACCATGGGTAAAACTGGCCCAAACTGGAATGGTGACATTGCAAGGGGCTGTGAGCACCTCCACCAGGGATTGCTCCATGGCCAGCTTTCGCAAGGAGATTGTACGACGTGCCCAGTTGTCCAATTGTTCTATAGTCTGCTCATTAGTTTGCAGTCTGTGCCCATAGGGTGAAAAGCTCTGGAACGTTTGGTGGTACTTTCATGCCTCTGCATTGCTTGAGTGTGCAGATAAGCTAGAGGTCCGCCTTCAAGCATATCAATGTAGCTGCGTCTGAACTGCCTCAGCTGCGGAGGAATAGTCACTTTATACTAGGTTTCCCGAATGCGTGTCCGCTTCCCCCCCACGCTATCCCCTCATTTGCTTATGCAATACCATCCACCGCAGTGCAGCCCCTGCCCCTCCAACACACCTCAACCGCTGTGCAGCCCTTTCCCCCTCCCAACTTCCCTCAACTGCATGCATGCCTTGCCCCAGCACTGTCAGCCAGCCCGGAAAATGTGACTTGCCTGTGCCCTCGCTTGAATGCACAGCGCCTCAACTTTGAGGTCCAACAGGCGACCCTCGCGAGCACTGCGCAACATTATTGTGCACCCACCTCTAAGTTCCCCTCGAAGTGCAGCTCACCAGGTGCACACCTCATAAAAGCTGTTGTGAAACACGTCGGAATGAAGTCTCGCCAACAGACCCGGATGATCCTGTGTTGGGGGTGATTCTAGCGAGCGGGGCTCATAATTTTATGATGTATTAAATGCAGATGTATTAAAATAAAGTTCCCAACATGCGGTGGCAGGAAACATGGCCCACCATTGACAGCCAGAGTGGACGATTGCAAACTGGCTTAACAACTGCGTGAAACCGATTTTTGGCCTTCCCGCCATATTGTCCACTCATGCCCGCCATGATGCCCGATGCTAATGGGCACAGAAAATTCTGCCCAGAGATGAGAATTTTTTTCTCTCAAGGGTTGTTAGTCTGAAGAATTTTCTTCCCTAGAGAGCACTGGAGGCTGAGTCATTGAATATATTCAAGGCTGAGGTAATAGATTTTTGATCAACAAGGAAGTCAAGGTTATGGGTGCAAACATAAAAATGGAGTTGAGGCCACAATCAGATCAGCTATGATCTTACTGAATGGCGGAACAGGCTTGAGGGGCTGAATGGCCTACACCTATTCCTAGTTCTTGTGTTCCTGTGTTCTCCCCCTTTATTATTTTTGAAGCCATCCTTTGCTGGTTTCTAAAATTTTCCCAATCTTCTGGGCTATCACTAACCTTTGCAACGTTGTACATCTTTTCTTTCGATTTGATACCATTCTTAACTTCCTTAGTTAGCCACAGATGGTGCAGCTTTTCATAGAGCCTTTCCTTCTTAATTGAATATATTTTTGCTGAGAGTTATGAATTATTGCCTTAAATGTCTGCCACCGCTTCTCTACCATCTAATCTTTTAACCTATTTTTCCAGTCCACTTTAACCACTTCTGTTTTCATACTTGTGTATTTGCCTTTATTTAAGTTTAAGCTATTAGTTTCAGATCCACATTTCTCACCCACAAGCTGAATGTGAAAATTTATCATTTTATGATCACTTTTACCTAGAGGATCCTTTACTATGAGTGTGCTGGATCAGAATCCTAGTCTCTTTTTGTGACATTCCCAGATCAGGACAAAAGTAGAGTATCATGAACAATGAGGTAACCACTTGTCTCAGAGTTGCTGTTGAATACATTCAGGAAAAAGGCTACAATCCCTCAAATGCATGATAAATCAGTTCCTGAACTCGTTTGTGCCCTTCGTTATAAGAAAACAGGAACTTGCTGTATAGAGGACAATATGCACTCATGGTCGGACCAACTGTCTGATTATTTTAATGCATTGGGCAGTTTTTAATACATATTTTAATTAACATTGGATCTCCGTGGTGGGGTAATTTTCTTTCTTTTATTGTTAATATTCATTTATATGTAATTCTTTGGTGTATAAGAAATGTACCTGAAATGAATTTCTCTATGGACAATAAATTAAAATTGAATTGAACTGAATTAAATTGAACCTCTCAGATGATTCCTCTCAACTTTAGGTTGAGAAAGACAGATGCTAAAGATGCTCAATAAGTCTGACAGTCTGATCTATCTCTCCCCAAAGGAAAGGAGCCAGCTGAAATCTTCCAGGTTGCATATTTAACAGGTTTCAGGCAGGTTATAATAGCCCAGATATTATTAGGATCCGGGTATAACTGCTCAGTAATATACCCCACCACCAAAGAGGGTATGCAGTCAGTTTCACAGATTGGCCATACAGAAGGCTATGTGAGACAATGTAAATTCTAAACTATATAGATTTTTATTAAAGAACTGAACATGCAATCCACAGTAAGGTGAAAAAAATCAGTTGCAACATTGAATAGGTTCTAGGCAAAGAGAGAAAATAGAACCTTATTTTTTGAATATTGTTGAAAAGAGAGACATGTTGCCGAAGCTTTTCATCTTGCACTCATCCAGGACAAACACAAGAATGACAAATTTCAAACAGTTACAACAATTTATACTACAAGAGACAAGGGTGCTGATTGGTTAGCAAATCGACTCTGTTTGGACAAGTTGTTGCCTTGGAGAAAGCAACAGCAACTATAGGCTCCCCAGGCTCCCTGATCGTCTCAAAATGGCACAAGTCTTGAACATATTCCTTTTGGTTGCAGATCATGAGTCCTTGCATCTGAATGTATGTTGTCACTTACAAGCATAAATGGGCATCTGTCCAGTGAGGAGCAAGCTGACAGATGGCACTGAGCAGGGAATGTCCATGTGGCAGGAAGATGCTCAGAGCCACTGACAACTCAACCCAGCCCAGACACCTGGACAGACATAGGCTCCTGGCATCACCTGAGCCTGAAGAAAGCTGCATGTGATTAAAATTTCCACTTTTATTTTGAGCGCTATTAATTTTTTAATGCCCCACATCATGGGTTTGACTGATTATCTTAAATGAATTGTTAGTGTAACTATTAGCACACTCAGGAATGTTCAGCAGGTGCTGCCCAACCATGGAATCACACCTAACAGCAGATGTTTTGTTTTGGGTTTTGCAAATGCGGACTGGTTGAATACAGTCTGTAATCTGCCTATTATGAACAACCAAAGGAACATGCTGTTTAATTAGATCAGCCAATCGCTGGTACATATGGCCTATGTACCTGAATTTCATATATGATGTAGCTCAATTGCGTGGTAGGAAGAATGTCTTTTTGGACTGACCGCAGCATCCCGTTAGTGGAAAATACCACTCGTGTAGCCACTGCATAGTAGCAGTGTGAAATAGCTTCCTGAACCTGTTGTTCAGATTTTTGAGATACTTTGCCTTTCCAGGGTAATTTAAGGTAAACCGGGTTCAACCTATTGAACCTTCCCTGGACTGCCTCCAATGCCAGTATATCTTTCCTCAGATAAGGGGACCAAAACTGTTCACAGTGTTCTAGGTGTGGTCTAACTAGTGGCAGCCTTTGACCCATTTGCAAGTTTGTGCGATACACAGTGAATAATGATCTGATCAGAATAGCCATTATCCTGCAGCATAGCTTTGATGTACTGTATTTCTGGGTTAAGCTTGCAAGGTGAGCAATTAGCTAGGACCCTACTTACAAGATATGTGCTCTCGTTCCTCAACATGCTAGTTGAGAAATCCATTAATAGGTTCTCCACTACTGTCTGTCACAAGCCTACCCTCAACTAGTCAGGATACTCATTACAATTCATATAGCTCTATGTGCTATAAGATTGGCTGTGTCAGCAATTTACCGCCCCCCCCACCCCCAACTCTCTGATGACAATGGTTCAAATGTCTCCATCAAGGCAGTTGAGAAATTTAAAATCAGTTGATTAAATAAATCTGAAATTTAAAAAATCTAGTCTCAGCAAAGGTGATGTGAAATGACTAGTTTGTCGTAAAAACCTATTTGATTCACTACTGTCCTTAGACCATAAGACGTAGGAGCAGAAGTAGGCCATTTGGCCATTCAAGTGTGCTCCACATTTCAATGAGATTATGACTGATCTGATAATTCTCAACTCCACTTTCCTGCCTTTTCCCCATAACCCTTAATTCCCTTACTGATTAAAAATCTATCTCAGCCTTGAATATACTTATCGACCCAGCCTCTACAGCCCTCTGCGGTAAAGAATTCCAAAACATTTCTACCCTCTGAGAGAAGAAATTCCTCCTCATCTCTGTCCTAAATGGGTGCCCCCTTACTCTGAGATTATGCCCTCTGGTCCAAGGCTCTCCCATAAGGGGAAACAACCTCTCAGCATCTACCCCGTCAAACCCCCTAAGAATCTTATATGTTTCAATAAGGTCGCCTCTCATTCTTCTAAACTCCAATCAGTACAGGCCCAATCTACTCAACCTCTCCTCATAAGAAAATCCCTCCATACCTGAGATCAAGATAGTGAACCTTCTCTGTACTGCCTCCAACGCCAGTATATCTTTCCTCAGATAAGGGGACCAAAACTGTCCACAGTATTATAGGTGTAGCCTTACTAGGGGACTCCGAAATCTTTCTGTGCTGTAGCTTTCTGCAGTCTTTCTCCATTTAAATAACATTCAGCTCCTCTATTCTTTCTGCCAAAATGCATAACCTCACATTTTCTCACATTATATTCTATCTGCCAAGTTTTTGCCCATTCAATTAACCTGTCGAGATCCCTCATGAAGCCATGCTGACTTTGCTTGATTATATTATGCATTTCTAAATGCTCTGCTATTACATCCTTTATAATAGAATCTAACATTTTCGCAATGACGGATGTTAAGCTAACTGGCCTATAGTTACCTGTTTTTTGTTTCCCTCCTTTTTTGAATAAGGGTATTACTTTGGCAGTTTTCCAATCCTCTGGGACTTTTCCAGAATCTAAGGATTCTTGGAAGATTACTACCAGTGCATCCACTATCTCTGTAGCTACTTCTTTTAATATCCTAAGATGCAACCCATCAAGTCCAGTGACTTATCGGCCTTTAGCCCCATTAGTTTCCCTAGTAATATTTCTCTAGTGATAGTTATTGTATTTATTTCCTCTCCTGCCCTTTTGCCCCTTGATTATTTAATATTTTTGGACTGCCATTTGTGTCTTCGACTGATGCAAAGTATTTATTCAACTCCTCTGCCATTTCCTGATTCCCCATTAATATTTCCCCAGCCTCATTCTCTTAGGGGCCTATGTCTACTTTGGCCTCTCTCTTTCTTTTTATATATTCAAAGAAGCTCTTACTGTCCATTTTTATATTACTTGCTAGTTTACCCTCAAAGTTTATTTTCTCCCTCATATTTTTGGTCACCTTTTGTTGGTTTTTAAAACTTTCCTAATCCTTTGGCTTACCACTAACCTTTTCCACATTGTGTGTTTTTTACTTTCAATTTGGTACTATCCTTAACTTCCTTGGTTAATCATGGTTGGTTTATCCCCTTCCTAGAATCCTTCTTTCTCACAGGGAAATATATTTGATGTGAGTCATGAACAGTTTTCTTAAACATCTGCCATTGTTCATCAAACGTCTTTTCTGCCAAAGCCCTTTCCCAGTCCACTCCAGCCAACTCTGCCCTCATTCCTTTGTAAATTCCCTTATTTAAGTTAAGCACAGTTGTTTACAACCTAAGATTCTCACTCTCAAACTGAATGCTAAATTCATGTTATGGTCACTGTTTCCTAGGGGATCTTTTATTCTGAGATCATTTATTATCCCTGCCTCATTACACATTACCAGATCCAAAATAGCCTGATTCCTGGTTGTATCCACAACATATTGTTTTAGGAAACTGTCCTAAATACACTCTAGGAATTCGTGCTCATGGCTACGTCTGCCATTTTGATTTTCCCAATCTACATGAAGATTGAAGTCACCCATGATTAATATTCTGCCTTTTTTTACATGCCCTCATTATCTCCTGAGTTATTCTCTGTCCTACAGTATAGCTACTGTCACGGGGCCTATAGACTACTCCCACCAGTGTCTTCTTCCCCTTCTTATTTCTTACCTCCACCCATATGGATTCTACATCTTCAATCCAAGATCTTTTCTTGCTATCGTACTTATTTAATCTCGTACTAACAAAGCTACCTCACCACCCTTTCCTTCCTGTCTGCTTCCGAAAAGACACATATCGCTGAATATTTCATTCCCAGCTTTGATCTCCTTGTAACCGCGTCTCTGTAATGGCTCTGAGATCTTACCCATTGACCTCTATTTGTGCCTTTAATTAATTTATTTTGTTCCAAAAACTAAGTGTATTTAAGTAAAGAGCTATTAATTTTGCCTTTTTACCATTTTTTCCCCCTTTCACCCTATTTGCTGCTTTTTTTTAATATTTGTATACTCCGTCCCTTCACCTTCTGGGTATCAATACCTAATAGCTGGCCTGCAATGCTGCCAACATCCTTTTGCTTTGTTAACCTATGTATCCCCTCTCCAGAACCTGCACCCCACCCCCACCCCCCCCCCCACTCCCCACCCATTTAGTTTAAAGCTCTCTCTACAGCCCTAGTTATTCAATTTGCTAGGACACTGGTCCCAGTATAGTTCAAGTGAAGCCCGTCCCACCAGAACAGCCCCCTTCTAACCCAGTACTGGTGCCAGTGTCCCATGAGCTGAAACCCATTCCTCCCACATCGCTAGAGTGTTGAATGAATACTTCACGTCCGTCTTCACCCAAGAGAATGAGGATGAAGGTATCGAACTCGGGGAGAGAGACTGCAAAGTTCTTAAGCAAATTGATACAGGGAGCGACAAGGTATTGGAGGTGTTGGCTGGCTTAAAAGTGGACAAATCTCCAGGTCCAGATGATTTGTGTCCCAGTCTGCTGAGGGAGGCAAGGGAGAAGATCGCAGGGGCTGTGACCCAAATTTTTAATTCCTCTCTGGCCATGTGGGAGGTGCCAGAGTACTGGAGAACAGCTAATGTGGTTCCGCTATTTAAGAAGAGTTGTAGAGATAAGCCAGGGAACTACAGGCCAGTGAGTCTCACGTCAGTGGTAGGGAAACTATTGGAGAAATTGCTGAAGGAGAGTATCTATCTCCACTTGGAGAGGCAAGGTTTGATCAGGGATAGTCAGCATGGCTTTGTCAGAGGGAGGTCATGCCTAACAAATTTAATTGAATTTTTTGAGGAGGTGACCAGGTGTGTGGATGAGGGTAGTGCAATTGATGTAGTTTATATGGATTTCAGCAAAGCCTTTGACAAGGTCCCACATGGGAGACTTATAAAGAAGGCAAAGGCACATGGGATACAGGGTAATTTGATAAGGTGGATTCAAAATTGGCTTCGTTGTAGGAGACAGAGGGTGATGACAGAAGAATGCTTTAGTGACTGGAAGCCAGTGTCCAGTGATGTACCACGGGGATCTGTGCTGGGTCCCCTATTATTTGTCATTTATATAAGAGACATAGATGACTATGTGAGGTGTAGGATTAGTAAGTTTGCGGATGACACAAAGATTGGCCGGGTGGTTAACAATGAGTTTGAGTGTCTTGGGCTACAGGAAGATATAGATGGGATGGTCAAATGAGCAGATAAGTGGCAGATGGAATTTAACCCTGAAACGTGTGAGGTGACACACCTTGGAAGGAGTAATTTGACAAGGAAGTATTCAATGAATGGCATGACACTAGGCAGTCTGAGGAACAAAGGGACCTTGGTGTGTGTGGGCATGTTAGTGGGGTGGTGAAAAAGGCATATGGGACACTTGCCTTTATCAATCGAGGCATAGATTACAAAAGTAGAGAGGTCATGTTGGAGTTGTATAGAACCTTGGTGAGGCCACAGCTGGAGTACTGTGTGCAGTTCTGGTCGCCACATTATAGGAAGGATGTGATTGCACTGGAGGGGGTGCAGAGGAGATTCACCAGGATGTTGCCTGGGATGAAACATTTAAGTTATGAAGAGAGGCTGGATAGACTTGGGTTGTTTTCATTGGAGCAGAGAAGACTGAGGGGCGACCTGATCGAGGTGTACAAGATTATGAGGGGCATTGACAGGGTGGATAGGGAGCAGCTGTTCCCCTTAGTTGAAGGGTCTGTCACAAGGGGGCATAAGTTCAAGGTGAGGTGCAGGAGGTTTAGGGGGGATGTGAGGAAAAACTTTTTTCTCCAGAGGGTGGTAATGGTCTGGAATGCGCTGCCTGGGAGGGTGGTGGAGGCGGGTTGCCTCACATCCTTTAAAAAGGATGAGCACTTGGCACGTCATAACATTCAAGGCTATGGGCCAAGTGCTGGTAAATGGGATTAGGTAGGTAGGTCATGTGTTTCTCACGTGTCGGTGCAGACTCGGTGGGCCGAAGGGCCTCTTCTGCATTGTGATTCTGTGATTCTGAGCCATGCATTTAACTCTATTTACCCTATGCCAGTTTGCCCATGGCTCAGGTAGTAATCCTGAGATTATTACCTTGGAGGTTCTCCTTTTCAATTTAGCTCCTAACTGTTCAAATTCTTTCAGCAGAACCTCTCTTTTAGTCCTATCAATGTTGTTGGTACCAACGTGGACGACGACAACTGGATCCCTCCCTCCCACTCAAAGTTCCTGTCCAGTCCTGAGGCGATGTCCATAACCCTGGCACCAGGGGAAATCTGCCATCCCACTCCATCTGACCTATATGTGAATCCACAACAATGATCCTTAACTGCCCTCTGAAATGGCCTAGTAAACTATTTAATTATCTCAAGCTGCTATGAAAAAAAGTCAAAGAGGAATAAAACCAGATCGATCACCTGGCATTGACCTAGGCACCGGACATGACAAAGGCAAAGCAAGTCCAGTTGACCCTAGAAAGTACTCCTCATCAACACCTGGGGACTTGTGCCAAAAGTGGAAGAGCTGTCCCACAGCCTAGTCAAGTAACAGCCTGATATCCCCAAATCCTTCAGCACTGTCCATCGGCATGGGATTGCCCAACCACCAGAGTTGGAGGCACAGTGATATACAGTTGGTGGAGTGGCCCTGGTAGTCCTTGACATTTATTCCAAACTCCATGAAGTCTTATGGCATTAGGTGAAACATAGGCAAGGAAACCTCCTTCTGATTACCACACTTTATCTGAAGAATGAGTATTCCTCCACTTTGAACACCACCTGGAAGAGGTAGTGAGGGTACGAATGGCACGGAGTGTACACTGGATGGAGGACTTTTTTAAATGATTTATTTGTTAATGGAATGTGGGCATCGCTGGCTAGGGCAGCATTTATTGCCCATCCCTAATTGCCCTTGAGAAGATGGTGATGAGCTGCCTTCTTGAACCACTGCAGTACATGTGATGTAGATACACCCACAGTGCTGTTAGGGAGGGATTTCAAGGATTTTGATCCAGCGACAGTGAAGGAACGTCAATATAGTTCCAAGTCAGGATGGTGTGTTGCACCTAACTAATCTTTTTTCTAGCTTCCTAAAATCTGATTGCAGGACTTCACTCTCTTTCTACCTATGCCTTTGGTACCGACATGGACCACGATCACTCTCCCCCCTCAGAATGCTCTGTAGTTGCTTAGTTACGTCCTTGACTCTGACATCAGGGAGGCAACATACCATCCTGGAATCATGTCTGTGGCCAAAGAAATGCATGCCTGTTCCCTTAACTATTGAATCCCCTATCACTATTGATTTCCTGATGATCCTTTCCCCCTCTCTAGAGCTCAGCCATCTGTGGTGACATAGGGCAGAATTTTCCCCACGTTGGGGGGGAAGTTTAGGAGCGGGCGCGTGGAGGCGGGCCTCCGATCGGCGCCCCTGATTGAGGGTGCGCTGCCATTTTACATGGGTGGGCCAATTAAGGCCCAACCAGCATGACACCTGCAGGGAAGCGCTGTGCGCTCCCTGTGCGGGCGGGGAGGGGATTCCCTAAGCTGTGAGTGCGCTCCTTCATACATGCACGCGAAAGAGCGCACTCATCTCCCTGAGACTAAGTGTAGCCTCAGGGAGATCGGTGCCAAATTTAAAACCGCTAACAATAGAAAAAAAAAACCCTGACATGGCCCCTCATGTGACACTGTCACATGAGCTGCGACATGTCCATCAATTTCATTAACACTTTTATTAAAAATTTAAAAACCTACATGAAACCTCATCCCTCCCGTGGATGAGGTTTCATGCTTTTTCCAATGCCCGCCAGGGCTCCTGGCCTGCCCGCCAACCTTAAGGTTGGACGGGCAGATCCATTAATTACTTTAATTACTTTGTCAATGGCCTCAATTGGCCGTTGACAGGTTGGCTGGCGCACAGCTGATTCTGCTGAGCCCCCGCCCACCTGAAAATTGAAATGAGGCATGGTAACATCAGGAGTTCCGCCTACTGTCATCCCACGTCATTTTACGCGTCGGTGAGTGGGCCCCGCCCCCCCGCTCGCTAACCAGGAAATCCTGGCCATAGATTTCCTCCCCTGAGGAACCATTGCCTTCACCAGCAATCCGAACTGAATACTGGTTGGAGAACGAGAGGCACTCAGTGGATTACTGCACTACCCACTTGGTCCTCCTTTTCTGTTTGGAGGTCACCCAATTCCTCTCTGTCCACATAACCATAGAAAAATTACGGAAAGAGGCCATTCAGCCCATAGTGTCTGCACTGTCCAAAAAGAGAAAAAATAAACAAGTGGCTCATTTTAATCCCACTTTCCAACACCTAGTCCATAGCCTTGCAGGTTACAGCATTTAAGATGCTGATCCAGGTACCTTTTAAATGAGTTGAGCATTTCAGCCTCAACCACCAAATTAGGCAGTGAATTCCAGATGCCCACCGCCCTCTGGGTGAAAATGTTTTCTCTCATGTCCTCTCTAATCCTTCTACCTCAACTCTATGCACCCTGGTAGTTGACCCCTCAGCTAGGGGAAGCAAGTCTTTGCTGTTTACGCTATCTAGGCCCCTTATAATTTTGTGCACCTCTTAGGTCACCCCTTAGCCTCCTGTGTTCTAAGGAAAAAATCCCCAGCCTACCCAATCTCTCCTCATAGTTGTAATTTCCAAGCCCTGGCAACATTCTTGGAAATGTCCTCTGTATTCTCTCCAGAGCAATTGTCCTTCCTGTAAGTTGGTGACCAGAATTGTACACAAAATTTCAGCTGTGGCCTAACCAGCATTTTATACAGTTCCAGCATTACATCCCTGCTTTTATATTCAATACCTTGCCCAATAAAGGAAAGCATTCCATACGCTTTCTTTGACATCTTATCTACCTGTCCTGCCACCTTCAGGGACCTGTGGACATGCACTCCAAGTTCTCTCACTTCTTCTACCCCTTTCAGTAACTTCCCATTTATTGAGCATTACCTTGCTTTTTTTGCCCTCCCCAAATGTATTACCTCACACTTTTCCAGATTGAATTCCATTTGCATACCCTTAAGATTCAGGGTTACCTCCTCCTATAATGTGTTATCCACAATACCTTCAGTCACATGGATTCACTGCAGTGACACCAGCTGCTGCTAAAGCTCCAAAACCAGGAGGTTGAGCTCCTGCAGCAACACACCTGATTGCTCAGGAGACAAGAAGTCTCTTCCAATTCCCACATGAAACAGGATCACCATTCAGGGACTGGTTTGCCCTGCCATGCTTCTACTTATTAGACCATTCACCAACTGAACAGAAATAAACTTAAGGTTTTAAAAAAGCATTCACTGGCTACTTGTCTCACTTCCTCAAAATAAAAGGTGTGGCTATGGGTACCCGCATGGGCTCTTGTTATGCCTGGCTTTTTCTGGGATATGTGGAACATCCCTTGTTCCAGTCCTATTCAGGCCCCCTCCCACAACTCTTTATCCAGCACATCGATGACTGTATCGACGCCGCTTCATGCTCTCGCCTGGACCTGGAAAAGTTCATCAATTTTGTTTCCAATTTCCGCCCCTCTCTCACCTTCACATGGTCCATCTCCAATACTTCCCTTCCCTTCCTTGACCTCTCTGTCTCCATGCCTGATCATAGACTGTCTACCAATATTCATTACAAGACCACTGACTTCCACAGCTACATCGACTGCACCTCCTCACACCCTGCTTCCTGTAAGGACTCCATCCCATTCTTCCAGTTTCTCTGTCTCCATTGCACCTGTTCTGATGATGCTACGTTTCTCCAGGAAACCTCTGACATGCCCTCCTTTTTCCTGAGATGAAGATTCCCCCCCATTGTACTTGACAGGGCCTTCAACCGTGTACGACCCATCTCCCGCACTTGTGCCCTCACATGTTTGCCTCCCTCCTAGAACCGTGATAGGGTCCCCCTTGCCCTCACTTTCCACCTCGCTAGCCTCTGTATTCAAAGGATCATCCTCTGCCATTTCTGCCAACTCCGGCATGATGCCACCATCAAACACATCTTCCCCTCATCTCCCCTGTCAGCATCCCATAGGGACCATACCCTCCATGTGACACCCTGGTCTGCTCATCTATCACCCCCAACACCTCATCCCCTTCCCAAGGCACCTCCCTATATAATCGCAGGAGGTGTAACACCTGCCTCTTTATTTCCTTTCAGGCTCGAGGGGTTGAGTGACCTACTCCTGCACCCAGTTCGTAGGTTCGTATGTTTGTATGTGCCTCCCTCCTCATCATCCAAGGCGTCAAACACTCCTTCCAGGTGAAGCAGCAATTCACTTGCACTTCTTTCAATTTAGTCCACTGCATTTGCTGCTCATAATGAGGTCCCCTCTACAATGGGAAGACTAAATGCTAACTGGGTGACTGCTTTGCAGAACACCTTCACTCACTCCACAAGCATGATCCTGACCTTCCTGTCATTTGCCATTTCAATTCACTATCTTGCTCTCATGTTTATATTTCTATCCTTGGCCTGTTACAATGTTCCAGCCCATCGCACATTGGAGGAACAATGTCTTCTGATTAGGCACTTTACAGCTTTCTGGACTTAATATTAAGTTCAACAACTTCAGACCATGAACTCCATTTTGATTTTTTCCACCCCATCCCCTTCCCCCCAAACCCCCACACCCTAGTGCCAGTCTGTATCTTGTTCTCATGTTTTGCTTTCAGAAAGTGCTGACTCTTGCTCTGCTATGAACACGTCCTGCTATCTTGCTTTCAGGCAGGGCTGCCCTTTATGCCACTATTAACACCTACTTTAGTCTTTAATACTATCATTACTACTCCCGTTGTCTTGTGTCCACGGCATCTTTGACATTTAATCTCTCCTGACGTCCAACCTATCCGTGAACTTCTATTTTGCTCCACAAACCCCTCCTGTCAACAGCATAAAATCCATCACATTTTTACCTCTCTTCAGCTC
The DNA here is from genome assembly GCF_964194155.1 of Cetorhinus maximus. NCBI lineage: Eukaryota > Metazoa > Chordata > Chondrichthyes > Lamniformes > Cetorhinidae > Cetorhinus > Cetorhinus maximus. The sequence goes on along the minus strand of NC_135894.1, from coordinate 77,443,019 downwards.
CCAGACTTGGAATGTTAACCCTGTTTCTCTCTCTATAGATGCTGCCAGACCTGCTGAGCTTTTGCAGCATTTTCTGTTTTTATTTCACCAGCTACCCATCAATCAGCTTCTTCCCATCCACTGACATCACTTTAGGTTTTAATTTAACCTCTCTCCCTGATACTCTCTCTTCCCAAGATTCAATCTCAGGTCTGTCCTTATTTCCCTTGTTACGTTCCATCTGTCAGGTCGCTTTGCTTCCTTACACATCTATCTACCGGTGACCGAGTTGGCAAATGTGGCAAAGTTGCAGATGCAGAGACCAATATAAGATGAAGCATATGCTGTTTATTAACACAAGTCACAGAGCACTAACATAATGGGCAGAATTGGACCTGACCCAATCTCCGGTGGGCGGGGAGCTGATCCCCGCCGGAGAAGCGGGCCCCGCCACCATTTTAAGTGGGCGGGCCAATTAAGGCCCACCCAGCGTGACGTCCGGCGGGAAGCGCTATGCACTTCCTGTGCGGGCGGGGAGGATCCCCCAAAAGCGAGAGTGCGCTCTTTCATGCATGCACGCAAAAGAGCGCACATCACCCTGAGGCTAAGTGCTGCCTCAGGGAGATCGCTTACACTTTTAAAAAGATTAAAAATAGAAAAAATATTCCCTAACATGTTCCCCTCATGTGACAATGTCACATGAGATGGGACATGTTCATAATTTACGTAATAACTTAATTGAAATTTTTGAAACGTAAAATGACGCGGGATGATGTCCGGCGGGCCCACAGCTGATTTTCCGCCGGACATCATCCCGCGTCATTTTACGTGTCAGTGAGCGGGCCCCGTCTGTCCACTAGGGTCTCCAGTAGGAACCTGTAAGTTTGTCTCTTCGACCCTCTCAGGCTCAACAGATCCTGAAGGTACTTCCAAACTAAGGGGAGTTCCTTCCACGTGTTGTGGAGACTCCAACGGGAATGCTTTCACCCTCTTTCGGGCACAATCACATGCACTCCTGCTGACACTCTGCTCGTAGTTCAACAATATAAAGGTCAACGGTCAGGAAGGTTCTCAAAATCAAAATGTTGGGCAAGGCAAAATTCAACACAGTATGATCAGCTTTCTGTTGCGTTAAAAAAAAAATTTGGTGGCCTTGTTAGTAATTGCGCCTTTTCTTCCTACGTGTCTTCTTTTGATGGGTTTTCTTCTTGGCAGCGCTGACTTTTAATCTCGGCTTCCCCTTCAACTTCCCTATTGGCTAAGCTAGGCTCAGGTATAAGCTCAGCATGAGTGAACCCAGTGGTTGAGTCTTCCAGCATTTCCTCATCTGTCAGCTCCTTTGAAAACTCAGGGCTCTCTTTTTTAAAAGCTTCTTGGCTTCCACGTAGCTGATTCTTCAGCTCTTCCATTTCTTTTTTACATTTGTTAGTTGTTTCCTGGAGAATTAAACATTGTGTTTTCTTGGCTAATTTATTCTTCATCTCGGTCAGAGATATGCTGAATTCTTCCTGTTCTTCCTCATACTTTTTAGTGGTACAAATCGGGATCTGAGGGAATCTTGCAATATGCGAAAGCCCTTCAACAGGTTTGCATTTTCCTTTTGAAGGCTACTGACTTCAATTCGAACTCTGCCCTGAAGCATCACCTCTACGAGTGCCTTTTGTTGAGACTTTACATACTCCTTTCCAAACAGTAACATTTCCTGTATCTGATTGAAACCTCAGTATTCTCTCAAGATTAATCTCTCTTAACCAGTTCCTTCCAAGGAGATTTGATCCTCTGCCTGCTATCACTTTTAGGGGTAGACGAAACAGGCCAGTTTCCATACTGTACTGGAACCTTACATATACCTCTTACTTGTATGTCTTCACCAGTATACATCTTTAATTTAGCATCGGAATATTCCAGATTTAGTAAGTGGTCTCCTCCATTCAGATATTTGAAAGTATGTTCCCCTGTAACTGTCATGGATGCCCCTTTATCCACCTCCATTTGGATGGGTTTCTCGTTAACTTTCACTGTCACGTGGATAGGCTCTGTTTTATCCATTTTTAAGTTGTGTACTGAGTAAATATCTGACTCTGTTTCTTGTTTCCTCTATTATGTGGATTTCACGATTTCTACCTTTTTGCTTAAAATTTTGTCTCAATCTGTCTTTACAATATCGCATAATGTGTCCATTACGATGGCAGTAGAAACACTCAATTCTTTTAAATTGTTGTATGCTTGCAGGCTGCCTGGTTCCATTTCTGCCATTATTATTGTGAGTTTTCTCTGTGAAATCATTGCTTTTTGCTGGTCCGTTAATGGTGGCGGTTTCCCGCTTTTCTATGTAGCCCTGTGCTTCCGTGCCATTTCTAACCAGTGCTTCCCTCCCGACGCGATGGACGGCGCCATTTTGTGCTCCCTTGATTGCTTCTGAATCTCTGACTGCGCTCTCCATTGTGGGCACCAACCCCAATGCCTTGCTGAAGTCTAAATTCGTTTCTGACAATAACCTTTTTTGAATGGCACCTTCATTAATCCCACATACTAATCTTAACATGTCGTTAATCGACGTCCCGAGCTCACGGCGCTCTGTCAATTGTTTTAAGGCTGCTACATAGCGAGCGACTGTCTCTCCAGGGGCACGACACCTCGAATTAAATTTAAAACACCTGCGAGGGTTTCAGATCAACGTGGCTTTTCACAAGGTTTACCAACTCATCAAAGCTCTTGGAATCTGGGGCGTTGGGGGCAGTTAGACTACGAATTAGGCCGTATATTTTACTGTCACATGTTAATAAGAGGATTGACCAGTCATCGGTGGTCTGGTCAAACGGTTCGATACGGCCAAACTGTGGCTTACTGGAGGGAGATAACTTTGACAACTATGATGAGGGCTGGACTTACAATCGCCCTGCAAGCATGGCTGATTCACTTCAGTGGAATTTTCATGGCTTTCATTGGTATCATCGACTGTTCATGTTTTGCCTCATTGCCAGTTGTTATGTTCCATCTGTCGGGTCGCTTTGCTCGCGAACACGGTTACACGCCTATCTACCGGTGACCGAGTTGGCAAACAATATACTGCAGATGCAGAGACAAATATAAGATGAAGCACATGCTATTTATTGACACAAGCAACAGAGCACTAACACAATTTGCAACTCCTCAGATAACGGAACAGTCTGCACCCATATGCAGGAAGACCTGGACAACATTTAAGCTTGCGCTGATTTTGTGAGAAGTAACATTTGAGCCGTGCAATGCCAGACAATAACCATCTCCAACAAGAAAAAGTTTAACTTCCTCTTGGCATTCATTGGGATTACTATTGTTGAATCCCCACCTTCAATATCCTGGGGGGATACCGTTGACCAGAAACTTAACTGGGCTATTTACATAAATATTGTGGTTACAAGAGTAGGTTAGAAGCTGGGAATTCTACAGTGAGTAACTTACATTCTGACTCCCTAAAGCCTTTCCACCACCTATAAGGCACAAGTCAAGAATGTGATGAAATACAGTCCACTTGCCTGGATGAGTCCAGCTCCAACAACACTCAAGAAGCTTGACACCGTCCAGGTCAAAGCAGCCAATTTGATCGGCACCCCATCCAGCACACTAAATATTCACTCCTCCCATTACCAATGCACCACGGCTGCAGACTGTATCAGCTGCAAGATGCAGTGGAACAACCCACAAAGGCTTTTTCGACAGCATCTTCCAAACCCGTGACCTCTATCACCTAGAAGGACAAGGGCAGCAGATGCATGGGAATACCACCATCAGCAAGCTCCCCCCTAAGTCACACACCATCCAGCCTTGGAACTTTTATCACCTTCCCTTTACTGTCACCAGGTCAAAATCCTGGAACTCCCTCCCTAACAATACTGTGAGTGTACCTACACCACATGGACTGCAACTGTTCAAGAAGGCAGCTCACCAACATCTTCTCAAGGGCAATCAGGGGTGGGCAATACATGCTGGCTTTGCCAGCGACATCCATATCCAAAATGTGAATAAAAATTCGTAGGCACATTTTGCACATAACATGGACCACACAGCTTATTGGTAAATGTTCAAAAAGATTAGGAGGAAAAAAACATTAAATAGGAAAAGCAAGTACACCAATTAATCACAAAATGTAATAGACATCAATCATGGCTTCATTGTAGAGACTTCATTATTCACAGTCCATTTGCAACACAGAAAATATAGAGTTAATTAAAGTAATTTGGTTAAAAGCAGCTGCCTACAATCAAGGTTAATATTCTAAAGATACAAAATTTCACAGTAGAAGCTACTTCTTGTGTAACAACTGCAGAATGTTAATTACATCAACCTCATTCTGCTGCTGTGCCAATCATTTCAAACATTGAAAAGACGAACGTATTATAAGTGCTGGTAAAAAGATTAATTAAAAAAGCACCAATGCCTTGCCTTTGCGAAGAAATTGTGTCATTATATTCAGGTTGCATTGAGAAATTTGCTAGTTGTCTGAGGGAATGTTGCAATTTTGCTTTTTGCCAACACTCTTGGTGCCTGCATTGCTCCAATGTACTTATGAATTGTACCTTATAAATGATGGGAGTAAATTAACATGATTCATCAACTGAAGAGGGCAGTGGGTGATAGCAGGAATTTTCCTTAACCATGTTTGCCCTGATTCCATGAGCCTTCATGGAGCGCGGATTCTATATTGAGGACTCACAGGGCCACTCCGTCTCAAATGTATACCACTGTGCTGCCACATCTGGGAGTCTGTCCTATCAGCGGAACAGGACAGACCCAAAAATAGTGATAGCAAATTTGGGACATGGGTAAACTATGATTCAGTGAGTATGACTATGTCATGTTTTTTGCTTGACACGTCTGTGGGACAGCTCTCCCTCCTTGTCACAAGTCTGCAGATGTTAATGAGGAGGCACTTGCAGGGTCACTTGGGCTGAGTGTGCCATAGTTGTTTCCTGTGTCTGTTTCCTGTGGCTGGTGATCTGTCCAATTTAATTTCTCTTCAACTTTCCTGCAACAGTTTGATGTAACTGAATGGCTTGCTAGGCCAATTCAGAGTTAGCCACATTGCTGTGGTCTGGAGCCACATAAATGGCCAGACCAGGTAAGGACAGCAGATTTCTTTCGTTGAAGGAAATTATTGAACCGGATGAGTCTTTATGAGCTTCATGATACTAGCTTTTTATCCCAGATTCATTAATTAATTGAATTTAAATTCCACCAACTGCCATGGTGGAATTTGAACCCATGCCTTGGGAGCATCATTCCATACCTCTAGCCCAGTGACATTACCATTGTGCTACTTCCCATCACCTTTCAACCACCTAAGGCCCCCTGGGGCCTATTGGAGACTCCGGCAGCACTCTTTCTTGCCTGTTGTTCTATTGATAGTGTTGTTCCTTCCCTCAAAGCCTTTCACACACAGTTCCACAGTCTGCTGCAGGCTGAAAGTGCCTCCGCTTTTGAGAGGGGCAAACTGCCTTTAAGAAGTGTTGGCTAGCGTCATTGAGTGTGCAGTCAGTAGGGAGTTTCACATAGGCTGCATTGCACAATCATTGAAATGACCGGACAGCATGAAGGTTTCATCTCGTCCGGACACGTGGTAATCACGTATCAGGGTCCTCGCTCCAGCTATTGAGCTTTATCCAATGTTTTGAACATGGGGTACAAAACCCATATAGCTTTCCCAGAATTTTTCAACAGAGCCTCTGATGAAATGCTATGTGAGCAATGAACCCAGTGGAACCCTTCCTTAATGTAACAGAGGACTGTATTAATGTTCGTTAGACAGAATCACCTGAACAGCCAATGTCACCAAAGTTGATCACCTGCTCATGAAGCTAATGGAGATGGCTATCTCACTAGATTGTTTTTCAACATGACACCTAGACAAAGTAATTCTTCAAAAAGGTAGCTGCCTCAAGTCCGAACAAACACTGCTAGCATTCATTACACTTGCACTATCCCACAGACTGACTTTCTTTGGGATATTTTGAACAGGAACTTGCTTTAATTAGCAAGCCACTTTGGGGCAGCATCGTCTACAGGAGACCCGGGACCTGTGCACACAGAGAAAACAACACCAACTTCTCCGTAATCAATCAATGAGATTGACAAATCGTGATTGAGTATGAACTAGAAAGTGTCAGTAAGAGTATTTCATTCAACATTAAATCAGACACAGAAAGCATAAGAAAAAGAGGGAAAGGATGACATGATTAGTAGAGACAGAAGAAAAATATAAAAAATTTTCCGGACAGCTTCCCCAACCGGAAGTTGACCCTACTTCCAATTGGGTGGGGAGCACTCTAGAGGGGGTCACAGTTTTTGTGCGCATTGCTGGCAAGTACCAGCATTTGTTGCCCATTCCTACTTACCCTTGAACTGAGTGGCTTGCTCAGCCATTTCAGATAGCATTTAAGAGTCAACCACATTGCTGCGGGTAAGGAGTCACATGTAGGCCAGACCAGGTAATTTTGATGAATTAGTGGACCTGATGAAGGGCCATTACCAACCAAAGCCCTCAGTAACGATGCAAAGGTTCGAGTTTAATTCAAGAATTAGAGCCCCGGGGGGAGACAGTTGCAAGCTACGTGGCAAGCTTGAAGCAATTAACGGAGCATTGTGAGTTTGGTACATTCTTAAACGATATGCTTAGATATCGTTTAGTGTGCGGCATGTGAATGAGGACATGATTCAGAAGCAATTGTTGTCTGAAACAAGTTTGGATTTTAAGAAGGCACTGGCAATGGAAAGTGCAGTAAGAGATTCAAAAGCCATTAGGGTGTGCAAAATGGTGCCGTCCTCCACATCGGGCGGGAAGCCCCAGCCAAAAAAGGTGTGAAAATGCAATACTCTACTGTGAGGCGGGAAACAGCCCCCACCAGCAGAAAAATGAGAAAAAACGACTTAGCAGTGTAAACAAGGAGTACTGTCAATACAGGTGGAGGCAAACAACCTTTTAATGATTGGCACTTTAAAAAAAAGAATGTTTTATGGTCAAAGAAACAGTCACATAACGAGACAGTGTAAAGAAAGAGTCGATCAAACTTTTAAACAAAAGAAAAAAAACAGCGAGATCTACAATGTGGAAGAGCCTGAAGCAACAGATTCAGATACTTACTTGTATAACTTTAAGGATGGAAGAACAGAACCAATCTATGTAACAGTGAAAGTGAATGGTAGACCTGTTTGAATGGAAGTGCATCTAGGAGCCTCCACTACAGTAATTGGGGGACATACCTTCAAATATCTGAGTAATGGAGAACATCAATTATATTTGGAATAAACAACTGCCCAATTAAAACATACACGGGTGAAGACATCCAAGTTAAACACATAAGTAGAGTAACTGTAATTTATGGGAGCCAGTCGGTAAAGCTGCCGTTGATGGTAGTAGCACGCAAGGGGCCAAGCCACCTAGGGCAAAACTGGCTAAAGGAGATCAAGTTAGAATGGGCTGAAATTTTCCAATTGAGAGCAAGTGGGTTACCAGAGTTACTACTAAAGTACGCCACAGTCTTCAGGGACAAACTTGGGAAGATCCAGGGGCTGCAGGCAAAAATTCATGTGGATCCAGAGGTCACCCCCCGATTCATGAAGGCCAGACCTTTTGCATTGAGAGAAAAGGTCGACACCGAATGGGACAGACTAGAAAAACTGGGCGTTATACAACCTGTATAATTCTCAGAATGGGAAGAGCCCATAGTCCCCATCCTTAAACCCAACCAGAGCGTCCGTATTTGTGGAGACTACACATTGATGGTTAATAAAGTAAGTCGGTAAATAAATAATAAGCTAGTCAGACACTCCATGCCAAAAATCGAAGGCCTGTATGCCAAGCCGGCAGGCAGGACCACCTACACAAAGCTTGACATGAGTCATGCTTATCAACAATTAGAGTTAGATAATGCTTCCCGGGAATTTGTCACAATTAATACCCACAAAGGGTTGCACCAGTACACTCGATTGCCTTTCAGCATCTTCTCAGCTTGCGCCATCTTCCAGAGAACAATGTAAAGTTTACCTCAGAGACTGCCCCAGGTTATAATCTATTTAGATAATGTTTTGGTGACAGGGTTCACTGAAAAAGAGCGCATGGCAAACTTAGAAGAAGTCTTAAAACGTTTCTTGCAGGCTGGAGTGCATTTAAAAAAAAAGTACACATTCCAAGCAAGGGAGGTAATCTATTTGAGTCACCGGGTAGATTCAGAGGGCCCCCCCCGACCCGGTTGGGGAGAAGGTAAGAGCCATAAGAGAGGCACCTACTCTAAAGAACACCTTAGAGCTCAAATTATTTCTAGGAATGATTAATTATTATGGGTGGTTCTTACCCAATTTGTCTACAGAACTGGCACCCCTGCATTATCTACTCAAAAAGAACCAACGTAGGTCTTGGGAGGTGCCCCAGAAAGAAGTTTTCAAGAAGGTCAAACAATTGCTGCACTCGTCCAACCTATTAGTACATTATGACCAGAGGAAAGAATTAGTGTTGACTTCTGATGCATCCCCCTACGGAGTGGGAGCAGTGCTCTCCCATTGCTGGGACGATGGCATGGAACAGTCTATTGGTTACGTATCAAGAACGCTCACCAAAGCGGAAAAAGGTTACTTGCAGATAGAAAAGGAAGGCCTGTCAATCATCTTTGATGTTAAGAAATTTCACCAGTACATACATGGCCGCCATTTTACTATCGTTTCAGACCACAAGCCACTGTTAGGATTGTTCACGAAGACAGGGCTATACCACCCATAGTCTCGGCAAGAATACAACAATGGGCTTTAATCCTGGCAGCGTACTATTATACATAGGCCTGGTAGTCAAATTGCAAACGCTGATGCACTTAGTCATTTGTCTTTACAAGAAAATTATGTGGAAGTCCCAGACCGCAAGAATTTATTTTGTTGTTACATTTCTTAGATTCATCGCCGGCATGTGCTCAACAGGTCAGAGACAGACAAGTAGGGACCGAGTCCTACAAGTTCAAGAACAAGTACTTCATGGTTGGTCACAAAAGCCTGTATCTGAAGAAATGAAACCCTACTTTAACAAAAGGCATGAACTGACCAGCCAGGGTGGTATCTTATTGTGGGGAGCACAAGTGATAGTACCTGCAAAGGGAAGAAAGCCATTGCTAATTGAACAACACAGCACACATCCAAGAATATCCCAATTGAAGGCCATAGCTTGCAGCTACCTATGGTGGCTTGAAACAAGTACAGTGACTGGACCCCTATCTTACCACATGGAGGTGGAAGGCCAAGTCATACGGAGACATGTGGGTCATCTAAGGAAGAGAGATGGTGAATGGTGAAATAGAAAGTTTAGTGAAGAATTGTGTGCAATGTCAGCAACTGCAAGAGTTACCTTCAACACCTCAATGACACCCTTGGGAGAGGCCAGGAATACCATGGGTGCGGTTACACATTGACTATGTTGGAACTTTCATGGGAACCATGTTTCTGCTCATTGTTGATGCCCACTCAAAATGGATGGACACATATGAGGTGAAATCACCAACGTCTTCTGCTACAATTGAGCAGTGACGTCAAAGTTTTGCCATTAATGGACTACCAGAAGTAGTCATTTCTGATAATGGCACAGCATTTACGAGTGCTGAGCTTCAGCGGCTTATCAGCCTCAGTGGTATCACTCATGTGAAAACTTCACCTTACCACCCTTCCTCCAATGGACAAGCCAAAAGGGCGGTTCAAACATTCAAGGCTGGCATGAAGAAATTAACTGGAGATTCCTTGACAACCAAGTCAGCACACTTTCTTTTCCATTATAGGACCACCCCTCGCACAACAAAAGGTGCCATACCTGCGGAATTATTGATGAAACATCGTTTCAGGATGAGATTGAGCTTTATAACATGAAATTTTGGGGGGAAGGTGGAAAGAAGTCAGGGAAGTCAGAAAACTAGACACGGCTGGTATAATCGTGAGAGGAAATTTACCATGGGAGAAATAGTATACGTGAAGAACTTTGGAGAAGGACCAAAGTGGTTACCGGGTAAAATAAAGTACAGTGACAGGACCTCTACCTTACCACATAGAGGTGGAAGGCCAAGTCATAAGTAGACATGTGGATCATATGAGGAAGAGAGAAATTATGCACCAAGAAATGATTCCACCAGTGTTCATAACCAGGTCAGCGTTTCCTGTTGAGAGAACAAAACCCAGTTCAGACACATCTGTTGTTCCTTCAAGAGTGGAGGATACAGATCTGCTGAAACCCACCAAAGCACCTGATGTTTGGACATCTCTGGAAAAGGAGATTCCTGACAAGATATCTGAAGTTGTAGAGTTGAGAAGCTCTACACATATAGGGAAACCCCCAGAAAGGCTGAATTGTAAATTACTTATCAGTGTAAATATTTTGCTATTTTGAGAAGATTTTAAATGTAAATATAAAATGTATTTCTGAGTAAAGGGGGAGGGATGCAGTAATCTGATGTGTAATATACCTTTAAGAAGAATGTTCTTAAGGAAGATCACATGATCTTAGTATCCAAAAGCAGGGTAACGTGGGCTACCTCTGTAGTTTGTAGTTTGTAGTCTGTAGTCAGTAGTTAGTAGCAGTAGTAATAGTATAGAGATAGAGTTTGAAGTGTAAACACATATTTAGTTGCCACTGAGTACTTTTGTAAATAAACACAGAGTTTCTACCTATGAAGTGTCTGCCACTCAACTCTATCATTAGTACCAAATCGGCCACCCATTACAACAAGGATGCGAACAGGATCCAACAAACTGGTGACTAGGGTCCAACACTCCCCGATCAGGAGCCTGCAGCTGCTAGTGGAAGAATGGTAGGGTATCTAATCTCTGATTAGGGAGAGCCTTTGGATGGGATAAATCTAATGGGTGATAAGTGTGTTCAATCCAACTGGAGCAAGAAAGCTTGGGGTTCAGGGGGAAGCATTCCTGCTCCTCCTGGCACACAGCCAGTGCTGTAAGTGCTGTGCTTACCTTTTCACTGAAGCTGTACTCGTCTCCTTTCAGCTGCCACATATTCTAAGGAACCTAGCCAGCCAGGGTTACATCTGGAAAGGAAGTTAGAAGTGACGCTCTTAGCTTCGTTATAATATATAGCTGTTAACTTGCCTCCTGGTTGTGGGTTGGCTGTCCAAACCTTATCCCACCTCCATTAAACCCAGAAGTGGGCATATTGGACATGGATTGGGGTTGCATTTGAGAATCTTAAAATTTTTACATCTCACCCAACCCCAACTCACCTGTTTTGGAGGGGTTAAAATTCACCCCAAATTTTCTTCAGCTTAGTTTATAATTTACCCCACTTCAAGAGCATGCCCCATGTTATCTGGTTCTACTGTTCAGGACAAGATGAGCAAGATACTATAACCTTTTCTTATTATGGATAATATCCAACAAATGTAATGTGCAACAAAAAGGCTTTATTGTTCTGAGGGACTACAAGACACGTGTATCATTGGCCCACAAACGTCTGCATATATAAGCAGGGCTAGTGCCATAACCTCAAGGTGGGGGTTAGCTTGACCTCAGTTCTACCTGCAACAATGCTGTCAAATATTTAGGCTCCATATTAATGCAAGTTTATTTTGTGAGAAGGAGGGTTTGTTATTGCTCCCATTTTCTCTGACCCATTTTTTTTCATCTCTGTTTCCCCTTAGTTGCTGTTCTTTTTTACTTAGTACTGTTCTGTCCATTTTAAGTGATGAAGAACAACTATTTGGCATAACTATTACACCTCCTTGGGTTCCGGTTATTATCCCTCAATCATCCCTTCATTTTATGCTATCCATAATTTTAAAAAATTCTTTCACGGGATGTGGGTGTCGCTGGCTGGGCCAGCATTTTTATTGCCCATCCCTGATTGCCTTTGAGAAGGTGGTGGTGCACTGCCTTCTTGAAATGCTGCAGCCCATGCCCACAGTGCTGTTTGGGAGGGAATTCCAGGATTTTGACCCAGCAACAGTGAAGGAATGGTGATATATTTCCTAGTCAGGATGGTGTGTGGCTTGGAGGGGAACATGCAGTTGGTGGTGCCCTTGCCTTTCTAGGTTGTAGAAGTCGCAGGTTTGGAAGCTGCTGTCGAAGGATGAAGGAGTCTTGCTGAGTTGCTGGGGTGCATCTGGTAGATGGTACACACTGCTGCCACTGTGCATTGGTAGTGGAGGGAGTGGATGTTGGAGGTGGTGGATGGGGGTGTGAATCAAGCATGCTGCTTTGTCCTGGTTAGTGTTGAGCTTTTTGAGTGCTGATGGAGCTACACTCATCCAGGCAAGTGCAGAGTATTCCATCACACTCCTGGCTTGTGCCTTGTAGATGGTGGGCAGGCTTTAGGGAGTCAGGAGGTGAGTTACTCGCTGCAGAATTCCCAGCCTCTTGAACTGCTCTTGTAGCCACAGTATTTATATGGCCAGTCCAGTTAAGTTTCTGATCAATGGTAACCCCCAGGATGTCGATAGTTGGGAGATTCAGTGAGGGTAATGCCATTGAATGTCAAGGGAGATGATTGGATTCTCTCTTGTTGGAGATGTTCATTGCCTAGCACTTGTGTGGCACGAATGTTACTTGCCACTTATTAGCCCAAGACTTACCAGTCAGGGGCAAGAGGAGTCAGACCTGTGTGAGAGCACATCCCGGAGCTGTGAATAAAGAGAGGATGAAGCTCGGGGCCTTTCACTTACCTTCCAGGGACGAGAGGAATCGGACCTGCGTGGGAGCAAGTTCCAGGGCTGTCAATAAAGAGAGGTCAAGGTTCGGGACCTTTCACTTACCTTCCGGGGGCAAGATGCATCGGACCTGTGTGGGGGTGCATTTGTGGGGTGCCTCCTGAGTTGATTGGTGGATTTGAAAAAAGTGAGAGTGACATCACAGGAAAGTCGTGAGCAGCTGGTGTTAGGGACCCCGGTAATTTTGTAAAACATAAATTTCTAAACTAGCACATGGAAAATAGGAATTTATAGGCACAGGAGAGGGAGCTGATTTGTGAGTAAGGGTAAAGAATTTCTACTTTCTACTAATCTCCAGTTTATAGTTAATAGTACAAAAGTAAGGCTAAAGTAAGTCAAAGTAAGTAAAAGTAACTAAGTTAAAGTAAATAAAGTGATTTAAAAGTTTAAGGTTAAGGCATGGCAGGACAGCTCAGCCAAGCAGAATGCCCATCCTGTGGCATGTGGGGAGTTGTGGACACTTCTCGTGACCCAGACAAGCCCATGTGTAGGAAGTGTCACCGGCTGCACAGGCTTGAGCTCCGCATTTCAGAGCTTCAGCAGCAGCTGGAGTCACTGAGGTGCATCCATGAGGCAGAGAACTACGTGGATAGCACGTTCAGAGAGGTGGTCACACCGCAAGTTAGGGGCAAGCAGGCAGGGAGGGAATGGGTGGCCACCAGGCAGTCCAAGAGAAACAGGCAGGTAGTGCAGGAGTCCCCAAAGATCCCACTCACTAACCGGATATCGGTGAGGGCGATGGATCCTTGGAGAAGTGCAGCAAGACCAAGCCCATTCTTGCGGGCATGGGTGAACAGCCAGAGGTCGTGATCCACATTGGTACTAATGTCATAGATAGGAAGGGGGACATAGTCCTGCAATCGGAATTGTTGCTGGAGATCACCAGTAACGGTTATTGGCTTAGTACACAGAGGAGAAGAGTCAATTCTCTCTTAACTCTAAATTCGCTTTTTTCACGTCGTTAGATCATCTACATATAGCTTATACATCTGGTTAAATATAGACATGCAGTTTACAGCAGGTTATACAGTTTTATACCGAAAACTAGGATCTAAACGCACACCCACTAGGTTTCTCTGACACTCCCTGAGTGGTCACAGAATATAAAAGCTAATACCCGAAAAGGAGAGCTGACCAGGCGTTCCATTCTCTCTTGGATCTCTACGTTGCTGACGTAGGTTCTTCCGCTTCTGCGATGGTTGGTCTCCAGAGTCTCGCTGCTCCATGCCCGAAATCCTTCCAGTATTATACTGAATCTTATCTCTTCAAGCTGTGCTGTCTCTCTCCTGTTGGTTTAGGCCTGCTTGCCTGATCTGTGGCATATTCTCATTGGCTCTGTTCCAAGACATGCAGTATCACCTCGTTCCTCCTTTTCTAAATAAGGACTCATCACATTTCCTTTGTCTTCAAGACCCTCAGCTACTTCAAAACCAGTTCTAGCCAGTTCAGCCCAGTGACTGGAGCTCAGGTTTCTAAAGTTGCTCAGGCCAGTGACTGGACTCGGGTTACTTCAGGTCAAAAGTTGCTTTTGCCTGTGTCAGCAGTTCAGCTGCAGACCCTGGCCAACAGCATTTATGGAGCTAGGTAGAAAATTAGCAAGCAGGACTTCTAAAGCAGTAATCTCCAGATTACTCCCAGTGCCGCGGGCCAGGGAGTACAGAAATAGGAGGATAAGGCAGATGAATGTGTGGCTGGAAAGATGGTGCAGGAGGGAGGGCTTTAGATTCCTGGGATACTGGGACTGGCTCTGGGAGTGATGGCATCTGTACAAGCCGGACAGGTTGCATCTGAACAGAGCCAGGTCTGAGTTCCTTGCTAGGTATTTTGCTAGTGCTGTTGGGAAGAGTTTAAGTTAACTCAGCGGGGCTGTGGGAACCAGGAGAGAATATTATAAAGTAATACCAGGGTACGTGAAATGCTGGGAGAGGCAGATAGTATTAAAATAGAGAATAGTAAGTTATTAGATGGAGTTGGAGTAAGGGAGCAAGTAATGAAGTCTAAATCAGGGTTACACTGCATGTATGTGAATGCACGGGAGTATAGCTAATAAAATTGGGGAGTTACAGGCACAGACTTCCGTGAGGGATTATGATGTTGTGGTGATAACGGAGACCTGGCTTAAGGAAGGGCAGATCTGGGTGTTAATATATTCCTGGTTACAAGGTGTTCAGAAAAGATAGGAAAGGGCAAAAAGAAGGAGGGTGACATTTTTGGTTAAGGGAGTATTGCAGTACTGGTGAAAAAGGATGTGTCAGAGAATTCAAGGACAGAATTCATTTGGTTAGAGCTAAGGAATAAGAAGTATGCAATTACATTGCTCAGTGTAATATATAGACCACAAGCTAGTGGGAAGGATATAGAGGAACAAATCTGCAAGGAAATTACAGAGAGGTGTAAACATCATAGGGTAGTTATAATGGGGGACTTTAGTTACCCATATATAGACTGGGATAGTGGTAGTGTAAGAGGCAGTGAGGGACAAGCGTTCCCTAGATTGTGTTCAGGAGAATTTCCTACAGCAGCATGTGTCCAGTACAACAAGAAAGGAGGCACTGCTAGACCTGGTGCTTGGGAATGAGGTGGGCCAAGTAGATAAAGTGACAAGGGGGGTACATTTAGGGGGCAGTGATCATTGTATCATAAGGTTTAGGATGACGGTGGAAAATAACATTGGTCAATCCAAAGTAAGAATAATCAACTGGTGGAGAGCGGACTTCAATGGGGCAAGAATGGAGCTGGGCCGGATAGGCTGGAACCAAAGGTTGGCGGGAAAAACAGTAGCTGAACAATGGGCTACCTTCAAAGAGGAGATGGTTTGGCACAGTCAATATATGTTCCCTCAAAAGGGAAGGGTAGGACAAACAAATCCAGAGCTCCCTGGATGACAAGGAGATAGAAATTAAGTTAAAGAAGAAAAAGTGTGCTTACAACAGGTGTCAGGTAGCAAATACAATTAAGAACTGTTGTAGGGTGGCTGAGTTGTACTATTAATAATAGAGTTGAACTGCAGACACTTCTTAAGTGGAAAAATTAAGTTTATTTATATTATACTCAGCAGCAACTGCACGTGTGCTTTCAACTCCAACTTTATCTCTGCACTGTCTGCTGAGGTAGCCCACACTACTCTCCTATTGGTACTACAGATCATGTGATCTTTCCTAACAAGTATTATTCTTACAGATACATTGCACACTAAATAAAACCATAATTACTACATTCCTCCCCCTTTAACTTGGCTATACATATTATATTTACAAGAGCATTTTTTCAAGACAACATAATATTCACACTGGGTAAGGAATTTACAAGTTCAGTCTTTCAGGTGGTTTCCTGGTATGTGTGGAACATCACAGCTCCACAACTTCAGATTCTTTGTCAGGAACCTCCTTTTCCGGAGTTGCCTGAACATCAGGTGCTTCGGTGGGCACTAGCAGTTCTGTATTCTCAACTCTTACAGGAACATGAGGCATGTCAGTCCTGGGTTGAATATCCTCAACAGGAAACACAGACCCAGTCATGGTCACTGGTGGAATCATCTCTTGATGATTTGTCTCTCTCTTCCTTAAATGATTCACATGATTACAGATGATCCGCATTTATTTCACCCGGTAACCGCTTTGGTCCTTCCCTGAAGTTCTTCACATATACCGGCTCTCCCACAGTAAATTTCCTCTCGCGACTATGCCAGTCGTGTCTAGTTTTCTGGCTTCCCTAATTCCTTTCCACTTTCCCCTCTAAATTTGGCATTATTAAGCTCAAACTCGTCCTGAGACAGCGTTTCAACAATAACTCCGCAGGTGTGACACCTTTTGTTGAGTGAGGGGTAGTCCTGTAATAAACAAGAAAGCATGCTTACTTGGTTGCCAAGGAATCACCGGTTAACTTTTCAATGTCTGCCTTGAATGTTTGAACCGCCCTTTCAGCTAGTCCATTTGGGGAAGGGTGGTACAGTGCAGGTTTTACATGAGTGATACCGTTGAGGCTGATAAACCGTTGAAACTCAGCATTCTTAAATGCCGTACCATTATCAGAAATGACTACTTCTGATATTCCGTGAATGGCAAAACTCTGATGTAGATTCTCAATTGTAGTGGCCGACGTTGGTGACTTCACCTCATATACGTCCAACCATTTTGAATGGGCAACGACCATGAGCAGAAACATTGTTCCCAGGAAAGGTCCAATGTAGTCAATGTGTAACCGCAACCAGGGTCTACCTGGCCACTCCCATGGGCGTAATGGAGCTATCACTGGCAAATTTTGCATTTGCTGACATTGCACACAGTGCTTTACTAAACTCTCTATTTCACCATCCATCCATCCAAGGCCATCATAGATAGCTGCGTGCTATGATCTTCACTTAGGAAATTCCTGGATGAGCACTGTGTAGATCAACTAAAAGCGGCTCCCTTCCCTTTGAATGAACTATCACTTGTGCACCCCACAATAAGATGCCATCCTGACTGGTTATTTCATGTCTTCTGTTGAAGACAGATACAGTCTCCTGTGACCAACCATGTAGCACTTGTTCTTGTACCTGAGATAGGACTGGGTCCCGACTTCTACCCTCTCTGGTCTATCGAGCACATACCGGCAAGGAATCTAAAAAATTTAACAGTAGAACAAGTTCCTATGGAACTGGGATGTGCTTATTATTTTCTTGTAAAGGCAAACAACTAAGGGTGTTAGCGTTTGCAATTTGATTGCCAGGGCGATGTACAAAAGTGTATTTGTATGCTGCCAGAATTAAGGCCCCAGTAGTATCTGTATCTTCTTTCTACATGCAGACTTTAATCTCAGCCTTCTTTTTGACTTCATTATTGGCCAGACTTCTCTTTATTCATTCATGGGATGGGCATTGCCAGCTAGGCCAGCATTTATTGCCCACCCCTAATTGCCTTTGTTCAGAGGGCATTTGAGAGTCAACCATATTGCTGTAGCTGTAGGCCAGACCAGGTAAGGACAGCAGATTTCCTTCCCTAGGTTAGTGAACCAGATGGGTTTTTTACAGCAATTGACAATGGTTTCACAATCACCTCCAGATTTTTATTCAATTTTACCATCTGCTGTGGTGGGATTTGAACCCAGGTCCTCCAGAGAATTACCCTTGGTCTCTGGGTTACTCATCCAGTGACAATACCACTATGCCATCACCTCCCCCCTCACATTTGTAGTTGATGCAAGCTCAACTTGTCCGAGCTCAGTATCTGAGTCTCCCAAAATTTCATTATCTGTCTGCTTCTAGGAAAATTCTGCTACTTTTCCTTCCAAAGCCTCTTTGGCTTCATTTAGCTGATTCTTCAGCTCTTCCATCTCTTTTTTGTATTTGTTTGCTGCCCCCTGGAAATTGAACATTGTTGTGTTTTCTCTTCCAATTCATTCTTCAGTTTGTTCAGAGAAGTGCTGAATTCTTTCTGTTTCTCTTCATACTTTTCCAGGCTTTGACTTCAGGGAATCTTGTAGTGTTTGAAGGACTTTCAACAGGTTTTCTTTTTCCCTGTGGAGGCTGCTCACCTCTGTCATCAAGCAGGGTCTCTTCGAGTTTCTTCTGCTGTTCTTCCAGGGTTTGGCTTAAGACAGCCTGCATTTCTTCAGGTTGTTGAGTCCTTACATATTCCTTCTTCAAAACAGGAATGCTTCCAGCTTCCTTTTGAAATCTCAGTGGCCAATCAAGGTTGATTTCCCTTAGCCAATTTCGCCCTAGACGGCATGGTCCTCTGCCTCTCAATGCCAACACTGGTAGCTTTGCCAATTGGCTTCCATAATGGACAGTTACTCTGCTTATGCCTTTTAGTCGAATGTCTTCACCTGTATATGTTTTTAGTTTGGCGGCTGTCTGTTATAAACTTAATTGATGTTCACCATTATTCAAATATTTGTAAGTATGTTCCCCAATTACTGTAGTGGAAGCTCCTGTGTCTACTTCCATTCAAACAGGTTTGCCATTTACTTTCACTGTGACAAATATTGGTTGTCTTTACAACTTTCAGGTTAAACAACGTGTTTAACAGAATTTGTTGTTTCAGGCTCTTCTACATTGTAGATTTCATTGGGCTTCTTCTTTTGTTTACAAGCCTGTTTGAATCTTTCCTTGCATTGCCTCATTATATGTCCAATTCTGTGACAATAGTAGCATTTGACTTTTTTAAACTGCCAATCGCTAAAAGACTGATTGTTTCCACCTCTATTAAAATTATTCTTCAATCTCGCTGCTAAGTTATTTTTCTTTATTCTTCAGCTAGCAAGAGCTGTTTTCTACTTCTTGGCAGAGTCTCACTTTTCGCGTCACTTTTGCTTGAGGTTTCCCGCCCGTTGCAGAGGACAGTGCCATTTTGCACAGCCTGTGCTGCTTGTGAATCTCTTGCAGCATTTTCTGTGGCCAGTGCTATCTCTAGCGCCTTCTTGGAATCCAGATTCACTTTGGGCAATAATCTTTTCTGAATAGTGTCCTCTTTCACACCACACACTAAACAATCTCTGAGCATGCCATTCAGAGTCGTACCAAACTCATAATGTTCCATTAGCTGCTTCAAGTTTTCCATCTATCATGCAATTGTCTCACCCGGAGCTCTATTTTCTGAATTAACCCTGAACATCTGCATCATGACTGAGGGCTTGGGTTGAAAGTGACCTTTCACGAGGCCCACCAATTCATCAAAATTCTTCGAATCTGGGGCACTGGGTGCCATCAAACTTTGAATAAAACTGTAGGTTTTGCTCTCACAAATACTCAAGAGGATTGTTCACCTCTTCTCTTCCCCATAATCTCATTCGCTTGAAAAAAGGACATGAGGCATTCTATATATTGAGACCAATCATCTGTGGCTAGTTCAAAAGGATCAATTCTCCCAAATTGTGGCATTTTGAGAGAGGATAACTTCTTCAATCCTAACGGAGCTTGCTACTTACAATCACCGGGTGATGTACAGTGCCAATTTCTCTCTAACTTAATTTCTTATGTTCAATCCTGTTTTATCTTCATCACCAGTTTGTTGTAGGGTGGCCAAGTTGCACTATTAGTAATAGAGTTTAACTGCAGACACTTAAGTGGAAACATTAAGTTTATTTACGATATACTCAGCAACAACTACAAGTGTGCTTTCAACTTCAACTCTATGTACTGTACTGTCTGCAGAGGTAGCCCACGCTACTCCCCTATTGTTTACTACAGATCATGGGATCTTTCCTAATAATTATTATTCTTAAAGGTACATTGCACACTATAAGAACCAAGTTGAATAGAGAAGGTTCAGAAGGGGTGTGAAAAAGCAAATATGAGAAGCAAAGAGGGATTATGAAAAAAGACTGGCAGCTAACATAAAAAGAAATTCCAAAGTATTCTAGAAGCACATAAATAATAAATGGGTGGTAAAAGGTGGAGGCCAATTAGGGATAAAAAAGAGGATTTACACATAAAGGCAAGAGGCATGGCTGAGGTGTTAAATAAATATTTTTCATCTGTCTTTACCTACGAGGCAGATGCTGCCCAGGCCATGGTGACAGAGGAGGAAACTCAGTCACTAGAAGGGTTTAAAATTAATAAGGAGGAGGTATTGGATAAGCTGTTGGTACTTAAAGTTGATAAGGCACCGGGACCGGATGAGATGCATCCAAGAATATTGAAGGAAGTGAAAGTGGAAATTGCAGAGGCACTGGCAATAATGGATTCGGGGGAGGTGCTGGAGGACTGGAGAATTGCAAACATTACGCCCTTGTTCAAAAAAGGTTGTAAAGGCCTGCCCTGCAATTACAGACCAGTCAGTTTAACTTTGGTGGTGGGGAAACTTCTAGAAATAATTATTTGGGATGGAATTAATAGATACATGGAAAAATGTGGATTGATTCAGAAGAGTCAGCATGGATTTGTTAAAGGAAAATCCTGTCTAACTAACTTTCTGTAGTTTTTTTGAAGAGGTAACAGAGATGGCTGATGAGGGCAAGGCTATTGATGTGGTGTATATAGACTTTCAAAAGGCGTTCGATACAGTGCCACACAACAGACTTGTGAGGAAAGTTATAGGTCATGGAATAAAAGGGACAGTAGCAACATGCATAGAAAATTGCCTGAGGGATAGGAAACAGAGTGTAATGGTAATGGGTATTTTTCAGGCTGGAAGAAGATTTGTAGTGGAGTTCCCTAGGGGTCGGTATTGGGACCCTTGCTTTTCCTGATATATATAAATGATTTAGATCTTGGTGTGCAGGGGGCAATTTCAAAGTTTGCAGATGACACAAAACTTGGGAGAATTGTAAATTGTGAAAGGACAGTCTAGAACTTTAAAAGGACATTGACACATTGGTGAGGTGGGCAGATAGGTGGCAGTGAAGTTTTTGCGGAGAAGTGTGCGGTGATACACTTTGGTACAAAGAACATGGAAAGACAGTATAAAATAAAGAGTACTATTCTAAAGGGTGTGCAGGAACAGAGAGACCTGGGTGTATATGTACATAAGTCACTAAAGGTGGCAGGACAGGTAGTGAGCTTTTTCTAAAGCATACAGTATTCTAGGCTTCATTAGTAGGGGCCTAGAATACAAAAGCATTGAGGTTATGATGAATTTATATAAGACACTGGTTAGACCTCAACTGGAGTGTTGTGTACAGTTTTGGGGAGCCACACTATAGGAAGGATGTGAACGTATTTGAGAAGGTGCAGAAAAGGTTTATGAGAATGGTTCCAGGGATGAGACACTTCAGTTATGAGGAAATATTGGAGAAGTTGGGACTATTTTCCTTGGAGAGGAGAAGGCTGAGAGGAGACTTGATAGGAGTTTTCAAAATCATGAGGCGTCTGGACAGAGTAGATAGGGAGAAACTGTTTCCACTCGAAAATGGATCAAGAATCAGAGGGCACAGTTTTAAATTGTTTTGCAAAAGAAGCAAACGCGAGGTGAGAAAAAACTTTTCGCACAGCGAGTAGTTAGGGTCCGGACTGCACTGCCTGGAAGTGTAATGGAGGCAGGTTCAATTGAGGCATTCAAGAGGGCATTGGATATAAGGGCAATCGGGTATATTGGACATAATGATTTAAATAGAAACAATATGCAGGGTTATGGGGAAAAGATAGGAGATTGGCACTAAGTTAAAATGCTCAGAGAGCCAGTACAGATACAATGGGCCTCCTTCTAGACCGTAACAATTCTGTGATTCTGTGAAGCCTGAATGTTGTTCAGGTCTTGCTGCATGTGGGCACAGACTGCTTCAATATCTAAGGAGTAGTGTATGGCGCTGAACATTGCGCAATCAACAGTGAACATCTCTACTTCTGACCTTATGATAGAGGGAACATCATTGATAAAGCAGCTGAATGGGCTTAGGACACTACCCTGAGGAACCCCTGCAGTTATGCCCTGGAACTTTGATGATTGACCTCCAACAACCACAAGCATCTTCCTTTGTGCTAGGTATGACTCCAACCAGTGGAGAGTTTCCCCCCAGTTCCCATTGACTCCAGTTTTGCTAGGGCTCCTTGATGCCACACTCAGTCAAATGTGGCCTTGATCTCAAAGGCAGTCATTCTCACCTCACCTCTGGAGTTCAGCCCTTTTACCCATGTTTGAACTAAGGCTGTAACGAAGTCAGGAGCTGGTGGCTCTGATGGAACCCAAACTGAGCGTCAGTGAGCAGGTAATTTCTAAGTAAGTGCCACATGATAGCACTGTTGCTGACCCCTTCCATCACTTTACTGATGATCAAGAGTAGACTGATGGGGCGGTAACTGGCCAGATTATATTTGTCCTGCTTCTTGTGCACATGACATACCTTGGCAATTTTCCACATTGCCGGGTAGATGCCAGTGTTGTAGCTGTACTGGTACAGTTTGGCTAGGGTGCAGCAAATTCTGGAACACAAGTCTTCCATACTATTGCCAGAATATTGTTAGGGCCCATAGCCTTTGCAGTATCCAGTGCCTTCAACCATTCCTTGAAATCATGTGGAGTGAATTAAATTGGCTGAAGACCAGCATCTGTGATGCTGGGGACCTCCAGAGGAGGCCAAGAGGGATCATCCAATAGGCTCTTCTGGATGAAGATTGTTGCAAATGGTCTTGTCTTTTGCACTGATGTGCTAGGTTCCCCCATCATCAAGAATGTGAATTTTTGTGGAGCTTCCTCCTCCAGTTAATTGTTTAATTGTCCACCACCATTCACAATTGGATGAGGCAGGACTTCAAACAACGATCACTTACTGTCTTGTGTGTGAAAGCAGAACTGAATGCAAAGGTACCTAATTATCATCAATCCTCCAATTTCTAGTTGGAGGTAAGATTAATGCTACTTGAAAAATAGAGTGTGTTGTCTTCAAAATGAGCAAGCAGACTTGCTTCACCCACTCAAACAAGCCTTTCTTTTTACTGATGCAGGGTGGCCATGACAGCGATCATAGAAATGTCAGTGCCCCATTCCTCCAGCACTTCCTTGGTCTTTATGTTCTTTAAATTTGAATTCAAAATGTTGCATTTTGTGTGGATTGAAGCCTCATTTATTAATTGTAGAAATAATAAATGCTTGCAGGATTAGCAAAGGTCTAAAATTCTTTTGAAGAATTATGGTCTGTAAACAGATTATAGGGAAGTGACTGCTGTTGATATTCAATTAACCAAATGTTAATTTAGAACTTCATATTGGAATTAAACAAAATTGATGCCACTTTGAGTGTCAAGTCTAGAAAATAATTGTAAAATTGGGCAACATTGTAGTTAACTGTGTTTCTATATATGTTGTATTATTGTATGACATTGTCATGAAGATAAGACCATAAGACATAGGAGCAGAAATTAGGCCATTTGGAGTCTGTTCCGCCATTCAATCATGGCTGATAAGTTTCTCAAACCCATTCTCCCGCCTTCTCCCCAAAAATTATTTGTACCACATTGCTCTACAATTTTGTTGCGAAGTTTCTTGCTGGGGATGATGGCAATCTCCTCGCAGACCCTTTTGTTGGTGTGGAAGTCATTGCCAAGGCGGGTGTAGTATTTCTCAATGATCACTCGGGTGGCTTTCTTGACCATCTTAGTCCTGACACGACCCATCTTGGATTCCAGCCGAGAGAAGATATTAATGTATATAATGTTATTGTAAATTATTTTAAATTGGACTTGTAGGGTCTGTGTCTGTAGTTGTGAGTGTGTGTTAATTGGATTAAAGCCAGCTAGTCTGGGTGCTTTGACGTATAATAGTCTTGAGATGTTAAACAGTAAGGTGAAGAGTACATTTGCATTTCGTTGAATAAACCATTCAAAGACTGGGGGTGAAATCTTGCACCTAGCTAGGAGACACCAAGCACTATGTTTTATTGTTAGAAGAGGTGGAGTTCAAAGGGCCTGGTGATACAATGAGAATTTGAATTCAAAGGGAAGACTAGGAAGACTGTATACAGAAAAGGTGTTTTGGGTGTCAGAGGCATGTGAGATCTGAGCTGTCCGTAAGCCTACAACTGTCTGCAAAAAAAAAATTAAAAGGGACCTCATTTTGAATTCATAAGATAAAACGTGCTTTGCCTGGTGTCTGTTTAAAGTCTATGGGTGGTTGTTGTCTTGGGGAAGGTTACCTGGGAGTGATTAATTTGGGGATTTGTTTAATAGTTATTATGGCAGTAATTTGTACACATGAGTATGTCTACATTAATTAATAATGTTGTTAAATTAATAAATGTTATAAAAAACCTCTTGAGGCTTGGTAAGTTTTATTTCTGAATTCAGAGCTTCATCTCAAACTTACCAATTGAAAATATAGGTTATGACAGTTGTTTAAAGTTTCCCTCTGGGATTTGAAATAACTCAGCCTTTACCAACTGCTGTGCCATAACAGATTAATTATAAACACTACATTTGTTAACCCCTTCAGGGCTACATATTTACAAACAAACAAAAATAGTCTAGTGCTGATTGCTCTTGCATCTATATTTAATGGCAAATTGAAGGGTCTGACTGACATCATCTTAACAAATATATGTTTTTAATCCTCAGAAAATCTAGATAACTTGTAAGGAGTACTCAAGATGTGCCAGATTACTGTGTGTGTGTGTGTCTGCTTTCACACACAAGACAATAAGTGATCGCTGTTTGAAATTCTGCCTCATCCAGTCATGAATGGCGGTGGACAATTAAACAATTAACCGGAGGAGGAGACTCCACAAAAATTCCCATCCTTGATGATGGGGGAACCCAGTACATCAGTGCAAAAGACAAGGCCATTTGCAACAATCTTCAGCCAGAAGTGCCGAGTGGATGATCCAACACGGCCTCCTCTGGAGGTCCCCAGCATCACAGATGCCAGTCTTCAGCCAATTTGATTCACTCCACATGATATCAAGAAATAGCTGAAGGCACTGGATACTGCAAAGGGTATGGGCCCTGACAACATTTCAGCAATAGTACTGAAGACTTGTGTTCCCGAATTTGCCGCACCCCTAGCCAAGCTGTTACAGTACAGCTTGTATGACTGTCCGTATGAGTCACGCGGACTCGAAACATTAACTCTGTCTTTCTCTCCCCAGATGTGTTAGACCTGCTGAGTTTTTCCTCCATTTTCTGTTTTTGTTTCTCTCAATCTATCCTGTCTGGGCCACTCATGATTTTGATGGTCTCTCCATCAAATCTCCTCTCGACCTTCTCTTATATAAAGAGAACAACCTCAGCTTCTCCAATCTATCCTCATAATTGAAGTCACTTATCCCTGAAACCATTCTCAGACACACCTCTGTCTCTTCTCTGCAAATATCTTCACACCTTCTATCAAATGGTTTGCATTATATCAACAGCATTACCCTCATCAACCCTCTCTGTTACCTCATCAAAAAACTCAGTCAAGTTAGTTTGACACAATTTGCCTTTAACAAAAACATGCTGAATTTCCTTAATTGGTCCATCCTTATCCAAGCGCCTGTTAATTTTGTTCTGGGTTATTGTTTCTAAAAGTTTTGCCAGCACCAGGGTTAAGCTGACTTCTCTTTAGCCCTGAAGAAGAGTCATACACACGCAAAACGTTAACTCTGTTTCTCTCTCCACAGATGCTGCCAGAAGTTTTTCCAGCATTTTCTGTTTTTTATTTTAAACTGATTGGCTTGTAATTGCTAGGTTTATCCTTGCAGCCTTTTTTGAACAACAGTGTAACATTTGCAATTCTCAAGCTCTGTGGCACCACCCTTATATCTAAGGATAATTGGTAGGTTATGGCCAGTTCATTCACAATTTCCACCCTTTCATCCTTCAATGTTCTCAGATGCATCACATCCAATCCTGGTCACTTATCAACTTTTAAGTACAGCCAGTCTTTCTAATACCACATTTTTAGCAATTTTTAGCCCATCCAGTATCTCAATTACCTCCTCTTCCATTATGAAATTTGCAGCACCTTCTTCCTTGACAGAGACAGATGCAACATGCTCAGATGTACTCAATGTACTCTGCCTCCATGTGTGAAACCCCTTTTTGGTGCATAGCCTAAGGCTCCTATTTTACTATTTATATGCTTATAGAAGACTTTTGGACGCCCATAATTTTAGTTGCCTGTCCCTTTTCATGTTCTCGCTTTACCTCTCTTAATTCCTTTCTCAATTTTCCTCTAAAATTTCTATATTAAGCCTGGTTCTCACTTATCCTTTTGACAGTTGTCATACACACATTTTTTTCACCTCAGCTTACCCTCTATCTCCGTCATCATTTAGGGAGCTCTGACTTTGGTTGCTTACCTTTATCCCTTATAGGAATGTACCTTGACTGTACCTGAATCACCTCCTCTTTAGAGGCAATCCATTGTTCTGTTACAGTTTTGCCTGCTAATTTTTGATTCCAATTTACCTGGGACAGATCAATTCTCAACCAAATAAAATTATCCCTCCTCCAATCGAATATTGTTACTCTAGATTGCTCCTTGCCCTTTTCCATAAAACTTATGGTGCTATGATCACTGCTCCGTAAATGTTCCCTGTTGACACTTGGTCCACTTGACCCAGCCCTCTCCCCAAATTCAGATTCAGTAATGCTTCCTTCCTTGTTGTACCAGAGATGTACTGATCAAGAAAATTCTTCTGAATATACTTCAAAAACTTACCCCCTCTCTGCCCTTTACATTGTTACTATCACAGTCTATATTAGGATAAGTAAAGACCCCATTATCTCATCTTCATAGTTCTAGAGGGGCCAGTTAGCTTAGATGGCTAGAGTTTGGTTCAGAGTAATGCCAATAGAATGGGTTTGATTACCATTCTGGCTGAGGCACACAGACTAGGGACCTGCTTCCTTGCCCTGCCCTGAAAGTGGAAGGTAATGGCAAAACATCACTGACAAAATCTTCCAAGGAAATGGTTCAGGATGAAGCATCAGCAGACAATGAGCCAAGGACCTGCCTTCAGGCAGAGCACATGTGAATGAATAGTTCTTGTACCTCTCTAATTTCTCTGCAAATTTGCTCCTCTTTCTCACCAGTAGGTAGCCTATAGAATACATTGAGTAATGTGCAGCACCTATATTGTTTCTTTGCTCTACCAAAATTGATATGCCTTTGACCCCTCCAGGACATCCTCTTTCCATCACTGTATATCCTCCTTAATCAACAATGTCAACCCTCCTTTCTTTCCTTCCCCGTCAGTGCATTTATGTCCCGTAAACCTGGATTCGATCTGAAGAAGAGGACTTGAAACATTAACTCCATCTTTCTCTCCACAGATGCTGTCAGACCTGTTGAGTTTTTCCAGCACTTTTTGCTTTTGTTTCAGATTTCCAGCAGCCGCAGTATTTGCCTTTATCTGGATTAGATCTTATTGTGTTTCCCCTTTGCCTGATTAGTATCTTTCTATTTTTATTCTGGTGCTATCTGTCTCTCCCAATTCTTTGTGCACCTTGTTTATTCATCCTAATGCTACATCCTGGTTCCTATCCCTCTGCCAAGTTAGTTTACACTCCCCCCAGCAGCACCAACAAACTGGTCCATGAGGAGATTGGTTCTGGCTCTGTTGAGGTGCAGCTTGTCCAGTCTGTATAGGTCCCACCTCCCCCCATTGTTCCCAATGTTCCAGAAATCTAAAGCCCTCCTTCCTGCACCATCTTTCTAGCCACACATTCATCTGCTGTTTCCTCTATTTCTATACTCACTAGTGTGTGGCACCAGGAGTAAATAAGGGATTACTATCCCAAAGGTCCTGCAGCCTAGTCTTCTTGCTAGCTCCCTATAATCTGCCTGCAGGGCTCATCTCCATTTCTACCTTTATCATTGATACCAAAATGGACCATGACCTCTGGCTGTTCACTCTTCCGCCTTAGGGCGTTCAATGACATCCTTGACCCTGGTAGCGGGGAGGAAACATACCATTCTAAATTTGCACCTGAACCTGCAGAAATTCCTACAAATTCTTCTATTAAATCCCCTATCGCTATTGCTTTCCCAATCTCCCTCCTGCCTACCTGTGCAGCTGAGCCACCATGGTGCTGTGGACTTTCTCTGGGTGCGCTCAACAGATGAACCATTACTTTCACCAGTGTTCAAAACTGCATGCCAGTTAGAGAGTGAGGTGCACACAGGGTACTCTTACACTAGCTGGCTTATTCGCCCTGATGGCCTGGTGGTCACCATTACCTCTCTGCCTGCACTCCCGTAAGCTGTGGGTTGACCACATCCAGAAACAAGTGATTCACAAAACTTTCCGCTTAATTTGCGGAGGCATCGCAGTGATGACAGCTGTTGCTTCAGCTCCAAAACCTGGAGCTCCAGTTTCTTTACTTCCTACACATATTGTTGCGCAGGACACGTTCGCTCGGTATGCACCCCATGGGACTGAGATGGCCTGAATTGCCTCTATTGACTGGACATATTTCAATAGGACTTTAAAGTAGAATATCACCACCATTGAATTCAGCTTCATATCTAGACCTTGTCAGCTATGACTCAGTTGATAGAGATGTTGCCTCTGAATCAGAAGGTTGTGGGTTCAAGTCCCCCTCCAGGACTTCAGCACAAGTATCTAAGCTGGTGCTCCAGTGCAGTACTGAGGGAGTGATGCACTATTGGAGGATTTTGGTTTTGGATGAGACATTAAACCATGGCCCCATTTGCCCTCTCAGCTGGATATAAAAGATCCTATGGCACTATTTTAAAGAAGAGCAGGGGACTTATCCCTGGTGTCCTAGCCAATATTTATCCCTCAACCAACATCAAAAAAGCAGATTACCTGGTCATTATCATATTGCTGTTTGTGGGAGCTTGCTGTGTAAAAATTAGCTACCACATGACCTACAATTACAACAGTGACTACGCTGCAAGTATTCCATTGATTGTAGAGCACTTTAGGATGTCCTGAGGGCATGGAAGAGGCTATATAAATGCAAGTCTATCTTTCTTTATCATATATATTGCACTTTTTGATCCTGGAAACATGCATTAATTTTTGAACTGCATTGTATCTCATGAAAGTTGTTATGTGTGAACTGTGTAAATTATTTTTAACTGTTATTAATCTTTGCCATGTTATATTCTTCCTTGTTTTATTTGAAGCTCAGTGATGGTCAAAACAAATACTGAATTTTACTAATTTTATCTCAGTTCACTCTAAGTTTTGGGGCTCTAACTTTTCCCACTGATTTTGTTTTCAATTCTTGATGCTAAAAATAAGAATTTGGGAAAAGAATAGATTTTTGGTAAAATTAACAATAAAATATACCCTTTAAAGGCTTTAAATGACATCACTTTTAGTATTTAGAATGCCAGATCCACTTCCTGCTTTGGGCTTAACTCCGTGAGAGACACATACAGACAATCGTCAAAAAAAAACACAAGTTGAACCAATCTTTATGGGTGGAATCAATTAACATTGAGTTAGATATTACTTTCTGATATTACTTAGCCTTTACGCTACTTTGATTATAAACTGAATTCCAAACTAGTTTTAATTCCACAACTGGACTAATCCTGTCTGTCCACCAATGGCAATGCAAGGCCATACTTCAGTTATCTTTGCTTTGGCTTTGTTGACAAGGTATGGAACAAAAGAGGCGGACAACATAGTGGAAATCCAGAACCAGAAACAGGTTCTGGCTATTTTAGATTCACTTCAATGATCTAAAGGTCAAAAGAGCAGACTTTTCAAGGGCCCAGGGAGGTATATCAATGACAAGGTATATCAATGATTCTATTTTCTAGTGCAGAGGAGAATGGCCATCAATTTCTTGGCTACAAAGTAGCTCCAGGCGCTATGGGTGCTTTTATTGGTGTTATCCAAGGCCCTATGTTGACCTGTAATGAGAAAGTGATTGATGCACTGAAGTCTGGTTCTATAATTTCTTTTTGGAAGTTAGAGAAA
This sequence comes from Cetorhinus maximus, assembly GCF_964194155.1. Classification (NCBI taxonomy): domain Eukaryota; kingdom Metazoa; phylum Chordata; class Chondrichthyes; order Lamniformes; family Cetorhinidae; genus Cetorhinus; species Cetorhinus maximus. Next base: position 77,413,026 of record NC_135894.1, on the reverse strand, counting down.
GACTTAGTCCCACAGCAAAACACAAATATCATTGCTCACCTATCTGACTTAACAAGTGCTGGCTGCAACAATGTAGAAATAAAGACATCAGTAAAAACAGGTGGCCTACAATGCTTGGTATACAACTCTACTGATCATTATCTTACTTGCAGAGTCAGAATATAGTTTCTTCATCCTTTACCAGTTTCACATGCCTCATTATTCAAATAGAAAAACTCATTGCAAGATTACCTTTTGGAATACCTTGGCTGAGGGTCCAAACTGTGATCTATGATCCCTTTATGTCACCCAAGTGCGATTCAAGCGTAGATGCAAGCAGGGATAAAAGCAACGAAGCAATCACAGAGAATACACTTGAGCCCTGGAAGTCTGGTGTATAATAGTCATGGATGAATGCTTTTGCATTAAATTACTTTGCCCACATTTTAAATAAAGATGTTAACCTGTTTAGAACTGAAGGGTCATGAGGACTCGAAACGTCAACTCTTTTCTTCTCCGCCGATGCTGCCAGACCTGCTGAGTTTTTCCAGGTAATTCTGTTTTTGTTTTGGATTTCCAGCATCCGCAGTAGTTTTTTGTTTTTATTATTGCTATTTCTCTTATTCTATGTGTCTGTCTATGGGAGAGACCTGCCTCTCTGCCCCTTATTGCTAGGCAACAGTTCAATTCTTCTACCCTTGTTTGTTTAACTTAGCTGCAACAGCTGTAAAAAACCTCATTAGAAATGCAAGCACCCTTTTAAGGTGAAACTAAAACTATTTGACCTTTCTTCACACACAGATACAGAAATACAAATCAAACTTAAACTTTAAGCAAAAACTCTTTCATAACACCTACAAATACCAATATAACTTACTTAAACTACCTATATTTCCTAACATAGGGTTTCCCTGGTTTTTCACTGGCAGTGCCTTCACATCGATTCCCTACAAGCATATGATCTGATCAGGAAATCCTTTTGGAAAAATAACATTCTTCTTTGGGAGCTCATGCTGCTTTTTTACATTCTGAGGAAGCCATCATTCTCATCTTACTGCCTGCCACTACTATACCTGGCTTCCAAATGTTGCACATTTTATATCCCTCAGAGCTATACAGAGATGACACTAGCTTCTACATGTGTAGGAGCTTCCTTTACACAAGCTTTATACAATGCTTTAAAATGTCTTCTCCATGCTTCAGCTTTGGTTTCCAGCTGTCTTTACAGCATTGTTTACTATTCTCCAAGTCCACGCCTAGGCTTAACTAATCAAGTGCAGTGAGCATCAATAATAAACAGACTCACCTGATCAAAGACAGAAGAATTGAACACCACACTAACCATACCCAGAACAAAAAGGTCTTAGCATGGGGAGCCCCGTCCCATCATTTTTTGCCCTGTAAAGAATTGGAAACTCTGCCCTTAAAAGTCAGCACAGAAGCTTCCAGAAAATGCAGAGAGCAGACATGACCATGTTTGCTGTTTGAATATAGTCCTACTAACCTCTTCAGTTACAGCAATAGACAAGGAAAAAGCTCGTGGAATTTCAGCATTTATTGTGTATAGTGAGACTCCACTAATGACCATCACTGATCAGAGATCTTCATCCCATCTGCCTGATTGATTTTCAGTTCATCTCTGCATTGCAAAGTCCCCATGGCTTAAGTATTAAATAAACTTATTTTGTTTCCAAGTTACCGCCTTGTTTATAATTTCCAACCATTTATTTGAGAAAAGGACTTCCAATCTATGTTGACGTGACATTCTGTTTTACTATGAAACCTGGATGGTTTATTTTATGTCAGTAGAAAATGTCAGAACTCACTCTTAATTGCGTGGGTAACGTTTAACGATGCAGATTCAGATCATGGATTGAAAGATCTGCCGTCAAAGAGGGAAACATAATTATCACTAGCCTGCGTGACAAGTTCATCCCCCGTCCCTAAATCCATGCAGCTCAATTGGAACTTTGGATTATGGAAGTGCTTTGACAATTCATCCTAAATTCATTTTAAAACCAGCATTATTAAAGTTAATTTTCAGAATGACTCTAAGTGTAATGTCCCTGTACAGGCAAGACAATAGTAATTAACTTGGTGAGAAAGGCATAGTACTGGTTTCTGCAATATTTAAAACACTGCTTTTTGCATTACGGTTCATTATATTTGACACCCTCCAATCATGCGCTATTATTTTCTACTCCAATTACAGAAAGTAATTTTGAAGTGCATTACATATAAATAATTCCATTGCTTTTGTTGGGATGTGGGCTTCTGTGGCAAGGGGAGTATTTATGACTCTCTCATAGCCCTGAGGGCAGTAACACTTAACCACTTAACCACATTGTGAAAGACTGGGATGGCATGTGGGCCAAAGCAGATGGGACTGAAGGTTTCCCTCCCAGAAGGGGATTAGTTAGCCACTGGGGCTCTTTCAAGAACAACCCAGTGGCTTTTTTACAGCCTTTTTCCACTATCCAGTGATCCCTTTTAAAAACTGAGTGCCTGTAGATGTCAGGTGGGCACTTGACCAGGTGGAAGCCCAAGTAGCCCACTCAATTTGATGAGATATTGGTGAGCTGTTAGAATACAAAACCAGATAACTAACAGCACATCTCCAGGAGAGAAGAGAAAAATAGATAACAATGATGGAATCATCCATTTGATTTTCATCAGAAAATTGAGGTAATTCTCTCCCCAGATTTTCATCTAAATAAAACGAAGACTATGTATGCAATTCTTTTTTAACAGTGCACAAACGCACACACAGACACACACACACGCACACACAGTTAAGCCCAGTCCTCTTTTCAGGCAATGCTGTGATTTAATACTGCCACCTAGTGATCAAAGGCATTACTCACCCTCACTTATATTTTCATTCACCCCCTTTACTCTTTCCCCGCCCTTGAAACATCTGCTAACTTTCGCTAATTTATTTTAAAAAGTACCAGAAATGCATATTGGAGCTGCCTGGCTCGTTTCAACAGTTCCAACCCGCTAAGTATCAAAGAAGCTCTTATTCCTCGATTTTAAGAACAAAGAACAAAGAACAAAGAAAAGTACAGCACAGGAACAGGCCCTTCGGCCCTCCAAGCCTGCGCCGAAAATATTGCCCGTCAACTAAAACATTTTGCACTTCCGGGGTCCGTATCCCTCTATTCCCATTCTATTCACGTATTTGTCAAGCTGCCTCTTAAACATCACTATCGTACCTGCTTCCACCACCTCCTCTGGCAGCAAATTCCAGACACTCACTACCCTCGGCGTAAAAAAACTTGCCCCGCACATCTCCTCTATAGTTTTCTCCTCTCACCTTAAATCTATGTCCCCTAGTAATTGACTCTCCCACCCTGGGAAAAACCTTCTGACTATCTACTCTGTCCACGCCACTCATAATTTTGTAAACTTCTATCAAGTCGCCCCTCAATCTCCGTCGCTCTAGTGAGAACAATCCGAGTTTCTCCAACCTCTCCTCATAGCTAATAACCTCCAGACCATGCAGCATCCTGGTAAACCTCCTCTGCACCCTCTCCAATGCCTCCATATCCTTCTGGTAATGTGGCGACCAGAATTGCACGCAATATTCCAAGTGTGGCCTAACCAAGGTTCTATACAGCTGCAGCATGACTTCCCAGCTTTTATACTCAATACCCCTGCCGATGAAGGCAAGCATGCCATATGCCTTCCTGACTACCTTATCCACCTGCGTTGCCACTTTCAGTGACCTGTGGACCTGTACACCCAGATCCTTCTGCCCGTCGATGCACTTAAGGGTTCTGCCATTCACTGTATAATTCCTGCCTGTATTAGACCTTCCAAAATGCATTACCTCACATTTGTCCGGATTAAACTCCATCTGCCATTTCTCCGCCCAAGTCTCCAACTGATCTATATCCCGTTGTATCCTTTGACAATCCTCTTCACTATCTGCAACTCCTCCAACCTTAGTGTCGTCTGCAAACTTACTAATTAGCCCAGTTACATTTTCCTCCAAATCATTTATGTATACTACAAACAGCAAAGGTCCCAGCACTGAGCCCTGCGGAACACCACTAGTCACAGCTCTCCATTCAGAAAAGCACCCTTCCACTGCTACCCTCTGTCTTCTATGACCAAGCCAATTCTGTATCCATCTTGCCAGCTCACCTCTGATTCCGTGCGACTTTACCTTCTGTACCAGTCTGCCATGAGGATTTTGGCAAAAAATCCCTTCCACATAATATATTTTAGAAATTCAAACTTGGGGCAGAATTGTCCCAGAATTGCACCAAATGCGGTAGCAGGCATGAAAAAAGACATCACACCTGCCGGCCACAATGGCAGACTTTCATGCTGTATCAGCCCCTTGCCACCTCATTGATTTTCAGGCACAGGAAACACGCCATCTTGCTGGCGAGTTGCCTCTGATTTGCCCACCATGCTGTTACCTCACCGCTTCCTCACACAGGGTGCAACATTTAAACTGCAGCTGCATACACACTACTCAATGCTTGAAGCCCAGGACTGCTCTGGTGAAGACATGGCCCTAAAAGCCAAGAAGAGTACAGCCCCCGGATTCAATGACACATCCCTGGGGCGCCTTCTGGACGCCGCGGAGGCCCGCTGCGATGTCCTCTACCACGGCTCTGGCCGCAGGAGGCTCATCAGTCTCACCACTTCAGCTTGGGAGGCGGTAGGCAGCAGTGGTCAATTCCAACGCTGCACACAAGAGGTCAGCCATCCAGTGCAGAAATGGATGAATGATCTCATCTGTGCCGCCAGGGTACGCCAACCATCTCATCAATCTCAACTCACCCACTCACAAGCCTATCGCACGTTCACTGGCAGCTCACTCACTGCCACCTCAAGAGACATCACCACTCACGCTCTCAGACACACCCTCACATCTCCACCTGGCCTCATCTCCTCTGCAGATCGCCTCCTCATCCCATCCATGGCTCCACTCAGTACACACACACACCTGGCATTCTTCTCATTTGGCCTGGCATGCGCCTTGCTCACACTCTCTCCATCTGTCTTTATGCAGGACAAGATCGCACAATCACCAGGAGAGGCCCCAGACCGGAGACATCAAGGTCCTCACTCCTTTCGAGAGTCGCATGTTGAAGCTGGCCAGAGAGGACGTGGACTGTTCCTGCAGAGATGGTGAGGTCGGCGGCAAGCATCCATGCATCCTGCACCAGATCATCCCTCTGTCAATGCTACAATGAGTCCACTGTTCTGTGTGTAATGTGGCTACCAAGCACTAATAATCTCCACTTTCTCTACTGGACACATCTGCCACGTCCCCTTCAGGCAGCCTTCACCCCACTCCAGTGCTCGTAGCACCTCGGATGAGAACCCTGAGGGCAGCATTGTTGAAGACCTGTCACAGAGCTCACCCACACCCTCCACCAGTGCAGCGACACACACCTCGGCAGGACCTAGATGTAGAGCAGCCTCAGGGTCACAACCAGGTGAGCACAGCACACAATCTGTCCCTCAGCAGGTGGAGGCAGGGACATCTGAGGTTGCCAGCACTCGGAGGACTGGTGGAGGCAAGGAATCTTCTGAGTCAGATGATGAGCCTCTGGACTCGGTCCTTAATTGGTTGGTGGAGCTGTAAAGACAATCACAGGGATACCAGGAAGGGATGTCTGGTGCACTCCTCAGATGGCAAAGGATGATGGAGGAGCCCATCCACCGGAAGTCTGAGGTTTTCGTGCCATCATGCCAAGGCTGAGATCAACACTGTGAGGATGGCAGCAGCCAGAGACTGTGGTCCAGGACATCAGTTCTGCGCTGCTGTGCGGACTGCTCTCCATCGCTGACTCCATAATTGGCCTCCAACGGTGTCAACGCGAGAGGGCTGCAGGGCTGCTCAATCTCACTCCAGCTTCCCCCGCTTCTCAAGGAGTCAGCCGGGGGAGTCGGGGACCCATATGGAGGAGGACCAGCAGTTCAACGCCCCAGGGCCATCCACTCAGGTTGCTCCGGAAATGTCCGGCCGATCCAAATCCCCAATCCCTGTGACCCCATCATCTCCAGCTCCACAGGCCGAGGAGGGTGCAGCTGGCCACAGCAGGACACCCAAAGCAGGCCGGGACCCTCCAGGTCTCAGCCCTCCAGAGGACGCCCGCCAAGGTCATCACAGACAACAGGCCGTCGCAGTCAGAGGCTGCCTCCACATCCACTGTGGATGTCGGGGGAGTACCAAAATGGAGCGACAGGGTTAGGAAGATGTAACTCTTTTGAGTTATCAACAGATTGCATGTAACTCTTTTGAGTACATTCACAGTTCTTGGTTTCCCGGAGTGGGACATGAACCCACAACCTTCTGATTCAAAGGCAAGGGTGCTATGAACTGAGCCACAGCTGACACCTCAAAATATTAGTGGGATTTGATCCTACAACCTTCAGGTCTATTGTGTATTAAGTGGTTGAATAGCACTAACCTGCTGAGCTAGTACAGGGTTGCACCACATGGGCACAGGTGTTAATCATTTGTACATAATGTTCACTATTGTAAATACTCCCAATAATTTCTCCCTGTCTATGTCTCCTTGTTATGATGAACAGTGTTCATGTCACTCAGGTGTGAAGCGTTGGCTCCTGCACAAGATAAAAGCAGGTGTCTCAGTCCAGAGCCTCTTCCCTGTACAATGTGTAACCTTCAGAGCAAAGTGTTGGTCCGGCTTCACACTCACTGGTCACATGTGATGCCTGCTCCTCGATGGTGCTTGTTATTGCTGCCAGAATGTCGTGGGCAGGCGTCACCGCGTTCCATCATTCTCTCTGTGTGCTCTCAGCATCTTTAAGGTGGGGCTGGCCCCCTATCTCTTCAGCATCTGTGTCCGCTGACAGTATGGTCCTGAAGGGCACAGGTGATGAAGGCTGCCAAAGGATCAGGTGCACTTAAAGTTTCATGGCTGCATCTCCATGATATGACCCTGATCACAGAGCGCAAGCAAGTTGCCCTCAGCCAGACAGGAGTCAGACATTCACAGAGCCAATGTGAAGATCTACGGAGTGTCCACACTGCATATCGTCATCATCCTCCTGGAATCTAGTGACTATTTGGGCCTCCACTGCGTCTCCATGACATGAGCTTGAGCACTAAGGGTATGTGCGCTGCCATCAGCCACACAGGAGTCAAACGTTCACAGATCCAAGGTGAGGATGCCAGGACTGTCCACACTGCATCTCGTCATCATCCTCCATCAATCTTGCGGCTATGAGAGCCTCACAAGCACACTTGCCTCATCTGGCCAGTGCGATGGCCTCATCGCCGACACCCTTGCCTTCAAGGACCTCATCACCGTCATCCCCTATGACATCCTCCTCATTGGGAGAGACGTGCAGCTCCTCCTCGGCCGTGTCCTGCCCCCCTTGCAGCACCAGGTTGTGTAGCGCACAGCAAGCTATGGTGATGTGCAGCACCACCCTGGGGACTGTATTGCAGTGCTCCTCCAGACCTGTCGAGGCACCAGAGTCTCAATTACAAAACGCCTATTGTTTGCTCCAACAGAGTGGGTTGCGGCATGAACCTCATCATGCCATCTCACTGCTGCAGTCTGAGGCTGCACAGGTGTCATCAGCCATGTCCTCTGTGGGTAGCCCTTGTCCCTGAAGAGCCAACCCTGCAGCCTCTGTGAACCCTGGAAGATGCCAGGGATCTGAGACCTGCTGAGGATGCAGGAGTCGTGGACAGTCCCAGGGAATCTTTTGCAGGCCTGCAGGATGCGTTTGTGGTGGTTGTATTCACAAACTGGACCACTTGTTGCCACAGAGATCTAGGTAGCCAATGGCATCAGAGATCACTGCAAATCCCAGCAGTCTTACTTCCTGACTTGCCTGATCCCGGTCGAAATGCACAAAGTTATGTGCCTTCGCGAAGATGGTGTCCATGATCTCCTGGATGAACTTATGTGTGGAGGCTTGTGAGATCTCACACGGGTCACTTGTGGAGCCTTGGAAGGAGCCACTGGTATAAAAATTGAGCGCCACAGTCACTTTCATGGGCACTGGCAGTGGATGCCCTCCAAGTCCCTGTGGTGCCAAATCCTGCAGCAGGTGGCATATGTGACCAACCAGTTCCCTAGACATGCAGAGTCTTCAGCAACACTGGTTCTTGGTCATCTGCAGCAATGACAAGCACCGTCTATAGACCCTGAGTCCAGTGAGGCATCTACGAGCGACGGCTCACTGTGGATTTTCAGCTGCGTGTGCAGGAGCCCCTGCCACACCTCCATCTTGAGGGTGGTGCTCCTCCCTTTGACATGCCACATGCCTCCGTCACACTCTTCTCCTTCTCCTCTGCCCCCTGTAAGCCATGAGGCATACAGCTAGATCACCAAGCTCCATGATCCTGATGTTCTCCTCCTGCAGGATGAAAGAAAGAGACACAAGGGTTAGCATATGTCTCCTAAGGGCCTCTCTTGGTTAAGTTTCGGCTCCAGCTGTGACTCAAGGTCCCTTCACACATGCAGAGAGTGCTGGCCACCACTTGGATGGCCAGTGTCTAGTGCTTTCATGTCTGTCCGAAACCCCACATGCCTACGTCCCACTGCACTTGGCTGATTGGCGGCAATTTCAGCCACTCAACTACATGCTGTGCTCTCAGCTCAGGCACAGGCATTCTCCTAACCTGCAATACAAGGCTGCGCTGTTAGCTTGAACCATGAGGGATACTGATCCAAACCTTAATAAAGACATTGCAAGGGGCTGTGAGCACCTCCACCAGTGACTGTGCCATGGCCACCTTTCACAAGGGATTCTACAACTTGCCCAGTTAGCCAATTGCTCTGCAGCCCCCTAAAACGCACATTAATTTGCTGTCAATGCCTGAGGAGAAAAAGGTTCTGGAGCATTTGGTGGCACATTCATGGTTTGCATTGCCTGAATGGGCAGAAAAGCTTCAGAGACCGAACTCCAAGCATTTCAATGGAGCTGCTGCTGAATGGTCTCAGCTGCAGAAGAATGCTCACTTTTGACAAGATTTTCCAAGTGCGTGGCTGCTTCTCTCACCTTCTCCCCATCCCCCAGCATGTGCCTGTGTACTTCCATCAATCTGTGCTGCCTTGACACACACCCAATCCCACTTCCCCCACCCTCAATGAACCCCTTGCCCTGGCACCGTACTGAAAGTCAGCCGGGAAAAAGCGACTTGCCTGCGCCCCCATCCCCCCACCTGAGTGCACGGTTCCTCTTCATTGGTATCCTACTGGTGACCCCCAGGAGCGCTGCACAAGGTTGGGTGCACTCACTTCTGAGTTCCTCTTGAAGTGCAGTCGCCAAGTGCACGTCCTTTAAAGGCAGTCGTAAATCACGCCATTCTGAAGTTACACTGATGTGGGAGGTAAATTTGACGTGTGGGAATGATTCCAGCGTGCAGGTACAATGATGAGATGCAAATGCATGAAAATTAAATTCCTGACATTGGACGGCTGGAAACACAGACCGCCATTGATTGTTGGAGCCCCTTGCAATGTCTTAATTCAGTTTTGGATCAGTATCCCTCATGGTTCAAGCTAATAGCACAGCCTTGCTGGGTGGGTTAGGAGGATGCCTACGCGTAAAACCAATTATTTGGCCTTCTCGCCATATACGCCGCTATTATGACGTGGCAGATGATGTGTACCAAGCAGACCAAACCCACAAAGGAAACTTGGTCGTGCTATCACAATGGTTTTGCAATTTGTATTTATTACGAGATGTGTGCACAGAATTCAGAAGTTAGGAGTCCACCAAGATCTTTAGAGATTTAAAAAATTAAATTAAAACATTTGTTAACAAAATAAAAGATTTCAAGCACATCCAAAACTACAATTGCTTACTACTATAATAACTTCTAAAATTCCTAATTAACCTGACTCCCAGTTACACACCCCCTTTAAGGCCCGCCCAGTGCGATGTCCGCACGGAAGCGCTATACGCTCCCTGTGCGGGCGGTGGGGGGGATTCCCTGGGCCGAGAGTACGCTCTTTCGTGCTTGCGCATGAAAAAGCACACTCACCTCCCTGAGGCTAAGTGCTGCCTCAGGGAGATCGTTCCACAGTTAAAAATTTGAAAAATAGAAAAAAAATTTCCCTGACATGTCCTCTTATGTGACACTGTCACATGAGTTGGGGCATGTCCATCACTTTTAAATATACTTTAATTACATTTTTAAAAACCTACATGAAACCCCATCCCGCCCGTGGATGAGGTTTCATGCTTTTTCTAATGCCCGCCAGGGTTCCTGGCCTGCCTGCTAACCTTAAGGTTGGACGGGCAGATCCATTAATTACTTTAATGACTCTGTCAATGGCCACAATTGGCCATTGACAGGTTGGCGGGCGCACAGCTGATTTTGCTGAGCCCCTGCCTACCTGAAAATTTAAATGGGCGCGGTGATGCCGGGAGTTCCGCCCAACCTCACCGCGCGTCATTTTACGTCAAGGCGAGCGGGCCCCGCCCCCCCCGCTCGCTGACCGGGAAATCCTGGCCATTACGCTTGGTTCCCTCGTCCAAATCTTATATATAGATTGTGAATAGCTGGAACCAAGCACTGATCCCTGTGGTACCCACTAGTCACCAACTGCCACGCGAAAAGAGACCCATTTATTCATACTCTCTGTTCCCTGTCTCTTAACCAATTCCCAATCCATGCCAATATATTACCTCCAATCCCATGTGCTTTAATTTTGCACACTAACCTCTTATGTGGGACTTTAACCAAAGTATTCTGAAAATCCAAATACACCACATCCACTTGTTCTCCCTTATCTATTCTGCTAGTTACATCCTCAAAAACTCCAGTAGATTTGTCAGCATGATTTCCCTATCATAAATCCATGTTGACTTTGTCTAATCCCATTGATATCTTCTAAGTGGCTTGTAATCACATCCTTTATAATAGACTCTAGCATTTTCCCTACTACTGATGTTAGGCTAGCCAGTATGTAATTCATTGTTTTCTCCCTCCCTCCTTTTTTAAAAAGTGGGGTTACATTTGCCACCCTCCAGTCTGCCGGGGCTGTTCCAGAATCTATAGAATTTTGGAAGATGACAACCAACACATCTACTATTTCCATGTCCATCTCCTTTAGTACCCTGGGATGTAAATTATGAGGCTCTGGGGATTTAACAGCTTTCAGTCCCATTAATTTCTCCAGCACTATTTTCTCAGTGATATTAATTTCCTTCAATTCCTCCTTCTCAGTAGACCCTTGGTTCTCTAGCATTTCTGGGAAGTTATTTATGTATTCCTCCATGAAAACAGAACTAAAGAAGTTGTTTAATTGCTCTGCCATTTCCTTGTTCTCTATCATAAAATCTCCCATTTCAGACTTTAAGAGACCTACAATTGTCTTCACTAATCTTTTTCTTTTTACATACTTATAGAAGCTTTTACAGTCCGTTTTTATGTTCCTTGCAAGTTTGGTCTAATACTCTATTTTTTCCCTCTTAATCAATCTCTTTGTCCTCCTTCGCTGAATTCTAAACTGCTCCCAATACTCTGGCTTGCTAATTTTTCTAGCCACTTTATATGACTCCTCTTATGATCTAATACTATCCTTAATTTATTTTGTTAGCCATGGTTGGGCCGCTTTTCTTGTTGTGTTTTTGCACCAGAAAGGAGTATATAACTGTTGCAATGTGTGCATTTGTTCCTCAAATATTAGCCATTGCCTATCCACCGTCATACCTTTTAATGAAGTTCCCAATCTATTGTAGCCAACTTACCCCTCATACCATCATAGTTTCCTTTGTTTAGATTTAGGACCCTAGTTTCAGATTGGGCTACTTCACTTTCCATCCTAATGAAGAATTCTATCATGTTGTGGTCACTGTTCCCTAAAGGACCCCGCACAACAAGATTATTATTAACCCCTTCTCATTGTACAATACAAAATCTAGAATAGCCTGTTCCCTAGTTGGTTCCTCAACGTACTGGTCTAAAAAACCATCCAGGAATTGATTCACCATAGTATGATTACTAATTTGGTTTTCCCAGTCTTTATGTAGATTAAAGTCACCCATGATTACTGTAGCACCCTTGTTACATGCAACTCTAATTTCCTGTTTAATTCCATTTAATGCTTTACCACTACTGTTTGGAGGCCTGTAGATACCTCCAACTAATGTATTCCGCCCCTTGTTGCCTCTTCTACATATAGATTTTCTGAGCCAATATCCTCATCATTTTTGCACTGATTTCACCCCTAACTAACAACGTCACACCACTTCCTTTTCCTTTTTGTCTGTCCTTCCTAAATATCAAATACCTTGAATATTCAGTTCCAAGCCTTGGTCACCCTACAGCCATGTCTCTGTAATCGCAGTCATATCGTACCCGTTTACATCTATTTCCACTGTTAATTCATCTACCTTATTGTAAATGCTCCATGCATTCAGATACAGTGCCTTTAGACTTGTTTTTTTTAAACATTTTTACACATTTTTTTGTACTATGGCCCTATTTGCTGCTAGCCCTTGTTTCCTCTGCCTTCCATTTTTGCTTTCTACTTTTGTACCTTTCATTCCTATCTTTGTTTTCCTCTCTTGTGTATCCTCACTCAGGTTCCCATCTCCCACAGTACTAGCGAATACCCCTCTGAGGATATTGGTCCCGGTCCTGCTGGGGTGCAACCCATCAAGCTTGTACATGTCCCATCTTCCACAGAATTGGTCCTAATGCCTCAGAAATCTAAATCCCTCCCTCCTACACCATGCATTCATCTAGTCTATTCCCCTACTCCTGATCTCAATAGCACTTGGAAATGGGAGTAATCCTGAGATTACCATCTTTGAAGTCCTGCTTTTTCATTTATTTCCCAGCTTCCTATATTCTGCTTTCAGGACATCATCCAACTTTTTATTTATGTTGTTGGTACCGACATGGACCACAACCTTTGGCTGTTCACCCTCCCCCCTTCAAAATGTCCTGAAGCCGCTCAGTGACATCCTTGACCCTGGCAACAGGGAGGCAACATACCATCCTGGTCTCATGTCTGCAGCTGCAAAAACGTCTATCTGTTCCCCTTATAATAGAATCCCCTATCACTATTGCTGTCCCATTCTTTTTTCTCCCCCAACCCCCATGCAGCTGAGCCACTCGTGGTGCCACGGCCTTGGCTCTTTCTGCATTGCCCTGAGAAACCATCTCCCCCAGCAGTGTCCAAAAGAGAAAACCTGTTAAAGAGGGAGATGGATCCAGGGGACTCCTGCTGTACCTGCCTAGTGCTTTTGCTCTGTCTGGCAGTCAGCCATTTCCTTTCTGCCTGTGTACTCTTTACCTGCGGTGTGACCACCTCACAGTATGTGCTATCCACGAAGATCTCATCCTTCCAGATGCTCCACAGTGACTCTAGCCACAGCTCCAGCTCTGAAACGTGGATTTCAAGTAGCTGCAGCTGAAGACTTCCTGCACACATGGTCGCCCTGGACACTGGAAATGGCCCTGACTTCCCACATTGCACGTGGCCGAGCTGCCTTGCCATGGCTTACCCTTAAATTACTCCCTTTACTTCTACTTCCTCTAGTTTAAGGAATATTAAATATATACTAGGGACCTTTCTTCTTATACTTTAAACACTACTTAATCTAAATGAAAGACTAATTTTACTTCAAAGACTGGACAGTAGAAATACTCGCCAGGTCCTACCTACCAAGGCCTCCGCGCCTCTTGAGCTGGCTCCTCGGTCTAGCTCTAGTCTAGGGCTTGGTTCCCCCCAATCTTTAAAGCCACTGCTCCTCTAGTGTTAGAAAATGCCAAAAGCAAAAGCAAAGAAGCACCTCTTTCCCTTCCGCCCCTATCTCCCTTCATCACCCAACACTCTATTCTAAGTCACACTCAAATGCTAAGTTGCCCTAAGTTGGCTGTCTTATATGCTCCTAAGATAAAGGCTAGCTGACCCAGTCACAGAGGAACCAGTTTCAGCTGCTTCCTTAATTAACTGAGCCCAGATGCTCACCCAGTGGAGGCCTAGTTAAAACCCTACTTAAGGCTAGGAACTTTAGGATTTAAACTGTAGATTTCGGTTAACTAAGTCCTACGACATTACTGGCAAGCCAGCATTTATTGTCCATCCATAATTGCCTTTGAGAAGGTAGTGATGATCTACCCCCTTGAACCGTTATATATGTGAACTCCTGCAACAATGCCTTGGAGCTGAGATGATTCACCTCCAACAGCCACAACCATCTTTCTTTATGTTAGTTACGACTCCAGTCAGTGGAGAGTTTTTCCCTTGATCTCCATTGACTTCAATCTTTGGTACCCCACTTGATCAAATGATGTATTGATACCAAGAATATTCAGTCTCATCCCACCTTTGGAATTTAGTTCTTTTTGTCCATGTTTGGACCAAGGCAGTAATGAGGTCTGGAGCCAAGTGACCTTTGTGAATCCTAAAGTGGACATCAGTGAACAGGTCATTGGTGAGTAGGTGTCTCTTGGTGGCATTGTGCAAAGTGCCATCCATCACTTTGCTGAAGATTGAGAGTAGAGTGATGGGGCAGTAATTGACCAGTTTGGATTTTCTCTGCATTTTGGGGGCAGAACATACTTGGGCAATTTTCCACATTGTCAGGTAGATCCATTGTTATAGCAGCTGGTCTTGGAGCACAGGATACCAATATAAAGGCAGACAGAAAGCAGAAAATTAACCCTAGGTTTGTAAAATATTTATTCTGATATATGTCTCTCCCTACCCTTAATTCACATTGGAAACCTAAGAAATTGAAAACGTTTATAACTTTTGAAAAAATATTTTAAAAAGAATTACCTATTGCCAATTAGTGGTTTAAGCAAAATAAACCACCAGATCACATCAATCATCTAACTCCTAAGGATTGCAATAAATAATGGTGCAAACAAAATGATTTAAATTGAAAAGCAGAATACTGCAGATGCTGGAAATCTGAAATAAAAACAGAAAATGCTGGAAATCCCTAGCAGGTCAGGCAACATCTGTGGAGAGAGAAGCAGAGTTGACAAGGGAATGATTTGTTTTCCATGTGGAAAACACCAAGTTCAGCCACATCTCTTCTACTTTAACCCTTGTATGTTGTTGGCTCCATCATCACTGCTGAGCTGACAAATAAGAATTCAGTGTGCTATCCTCTTCAAGGATGCTTACATACCAATGTATTTAAACATCTTCTATATGGTTCCTTAGTTCAAACTTGGACAAAAAAGCTGAACTCCAGAGGTGAGGTGAGAGTGACTGCCCTAGACATCAAGGCAGCATTTGACCGAGTGCGGCATCTAGGAGCCCGAGCAAAACTGGAGTCAATGGAAATCAGGGGAAAAACTCTCCACTGCTTAGAGTCATGTCCAGCACAAAGGAAGATTGTTGTGGTTGTTGGAAGTCAATCATCTCAGTTCCAGGGCACCACTGCAGGAGTTCCTCAGGGCAATGTCCGAGGCCCAAGCATCTTTAACTGCTTCATCCACGACCCTCCTTCCATCATAAGGTCAGAAGTGGGGTTGTTCGCTAATGATTGCACAATGTTCAGCATCATTCACGACTCCTCAGGTACTGAAACAGTCCATGTCCAAATGCAGCAAGAGCTGGGCAGTATCGAGGCTTGGGCTGACAAGTGATGGGTAACATTCGCACCACACAAGTACCAGGCAATGGCCATCTCCAACAAGAGAGAATCTAACCATCATCCCTTGACATTCAATGACATTACCATTACTGAATCCCTGCACTACCAACGCCCTGGGGGTTACCATTGACAAGGAACTGAACTGGACTAGCCATATAAATACGGTGGCTACAAGAGCAGGTCAGAGGCTAGGAACCCTGCGGTGAGAAACTCATCTCCTGACTCCCCAAAGCCTGTCCACAATCTACAAGGCACAAGTCAGGAGTGTGATGGAATACTCACCACTTGCCTGGGTGGGTGCAGCTCCCACAACACTCAAGAAGCTTGACACCATCCAGGACAAGACAACCCACTTGATTGGCACCACATCCACAAACGTTCACTCCCTCCACCACTGACGTACAGTAGCAGCAGTGTGTACCATCTACAAGATTCACTGCAGGAACTCACCAAGGCTCCTTAACAGCACCTTCCAAACCCACGACTGCTACCATCTAGAAGGGCAAGGGCAGCAGATGTATGGGAACAGCCCCACCTGCAAGTTCTCCTCCAAGCCACACACCATCCTGACTTGGAAATATATCGCCATTCCTTCACTGTCACTGGGTCAAAATCCTGGAACCCCCTCCCTAACAGCACTGTGGGTGTACCTACACCACAGGGACTGCAGCGGTTCAAGGAGGAAGTTATCCACCATCTTCCCAAGGGCAATTAGAGATGGGCAATAAATGTTGGCCTAGCCTGCGAAGCCCACACCCTGTGAATGAATAAAAAAAGTCACAAAAGCTGTCACACATGAGCTTAATTAACTCAAGAATTGGTTTCACAATCTACCATATCACTATAGAAATAGGTACAGAATGTAGTAGAAAACAGGAGAAGAAACTACCAATCATAAATCACAGTCAGCCATATACTGCCAATAAAAGAAAACAGGAAGCAATAAAATTGCCTGAAAGTTTTTATATTCATTCATGGGATGCAGACGTCGCTGGCAACTCCAACTTTTGTTGTCCATTCCTAATTGCCCTTGAGAAGGTGGTAGTCCATGTGTTTTAGGTATACCAAAGGGGTTCCAGGTTTTTGCCAAAGCAAAATTATACCTAATCCCGCTCCCCTACTTTATCCCCTTAACCCTGCACATTCTTTCTTTTCAGGTAGCCATCCAATTCCTTTCTGAATACCTCAATCGAACCTGCCTCCACCAGGCCCTCAGGAAGTTCATTCCAGCCTGCAATCACCCCCTGGGTGAGAAAAATGTCCTCACATCACTTTTACTCCTTTTACCAATTATGTTGAATCAATGTCCTTTAGCTTTTGATGCTCTTTTGAATGGAAACAGTTTCTAACTATTTACCCTGCCCATACCCCTCAGGATCTTGAATACCTCTATCAAGTCTCCTTTCAACCTTCTTTTTTCCAAGGAAAACAGTCCCAACCTCTCCAATCTAATCTCATATCTACAGTTCTTCATCACTGGAATCATTCTTGTGAATCTCCTTTGTACTCTCTCCAATGCCTTTGCATCCTCCCTCAAGTATGGCACCCAGAACTAGATGCAGTACTCCAGATAAGGCCTAACTGGTGCCTTATACAAGTTTAACATGACCTCCTTACTCTTGTACTAAGTGCCCTAAGATACTGCATGCTTTATTAACTGCTTCTCAACCTGCATTACCATCTTCAATGACTTAAGTACATAAACACCAAGGTCCCTTTGTTCCTGCACTTCCTTTAGAGTTCGCTTCCTTTATTTTATACTGCTTCCCCACATTCTTCCTGTCAAAGTGAATCACCTCACACTTCTCTGCACTGAACGGCACCTGCCACTTGTTTGCCCAATCCACCAACACGTCTATGTGTTTTGAAGTTCAAGACTATCCTCAGCACAGTTGACATTTCCAATCGTTCTATCATCTGCAAATTCTTAAATCATGCCCTACACACCACAGTCTAGGTCATTAAAATGCATCTGGATTAGCAAGGGTCCCAACACTGACCCATGGGGAACTCCAGTACAAATCTTCTTCCAACCTGAAAAGCAGCCATTTATCACTACTCTCTGTTTCCTGTCATTCAGCCAATTTCTTATCCAAGTGTCTACTCTCCCTTTTATTGTATGAGCTAGAATTTTGCTCACAAGTCAGTTGTGTGGCACAGTATCAAATGCCTTTTGAAAATCCATATACACCACATCAGCAGTGTTGCCCTTATCAACCTTCTCTGTTACTTCCTCAAAAAAAACCCAGGAAGTTAGTTAAACATGATTTTCCCTTAATGAATCCATACTGGCTTTCTTTAATTATCCTGCACTTGTCTAAGTGATTCCTGATTTTGTCCCAAACTATAGTTTCCAAAGTTTCCCTACCACTGAAGTCAAACTGACTGGTCTGTAGTTGCCGGCTTTATCTTTGCACCCCTTTTTGAACAAGGGCGTACCATTGGCAATTCTCCATTCCTCTGGCACCACCCCCTGTGCCTAAGGAAAACTGGAAGCTTATCACTAGTACCATCACTAGATGGTATGCACTGCTTCCACAGTGCACCGGTGGTGGAGGGAATGAATGTTTAAGGTGACGGATGGGGTGCCGATTAAGCGGGCTACTTCGTCCTGGATGGTGTCAAGCCTCCTGGGTGTTGTTGGAACTGACTCACCCAGGTGTAGAGTATTCCACCACCTGGCTTGTGCCTTGTGATGGTGGACAGGCTTTAGGGAGTCAGGAAATGAGTTATTCACCACAGAATTCCCAAACTCTGACCTGCCCTTGTAGCCACAGTATTTATATGACTGCTTTGAAGACGTTCTGCTCTTCTCTGTGACGTGATTTACATTTGTCCCTTTTGTCTTCTTCATCATCATTACTTCCTGTTTCCCTTCAGTTCTGACAAAGGATCATCTGAAATGTTGGCTGAACTTTCCTGGTGGTGGGCCTGGAAGTGGGAGAAAACAGTGGTGGGGGTAGTGGGGATGGTGCAGCGTCAAAATAGCCCCCTCACACATTCCCACTGCCAGGAAAATTGTGCAGGGGTAGACTGGGAATCAAATTGGCTGCCCTCACCACAGAGGCAGGCAGGCAATGACAGCGTAAGGCCCCAATTAGGAGCGAATTGGTGGCCTTCAGAGCATTTAGCCACTGCTGGAGCAGCCTCCTGTTGGGTGCAGAGGCCCCCAGCTCAGTGGAGGCGGCCTCTCTGCAGCAAGTTGGGTGGGCAATTTTTGAAAACGTTAATGAAAAAATGACATAAAACAGCAAGGCCTCCACTGTGGGCAGGGGTGCGGTGGGAGGGGTGGGGGGGGCGGGGGGGGGGGGGGGGGGGGGGCGTGGTGGCAAGTTTTGGGGGAATCCCATTACATGATGGCCCTTGGCTCCACCCTAATCACCTTTACTCCCCACTCCTATCCTCACCACTCCCCACCCTAATCACTGTCACTCCCCACTCCTACCCTCACCACTCTCCGCCCCAATCACTGTCACTCCTACCCTAATCACTGTCACTCCCCACCCTAATCGCCACCACTCTCCACCCCAATCCTCACCACTCCCCACTCCTACCCTCACCACTCCCCGCCCCAATCACTGTCACTCCTACCCCAATCACTGTCCCTCCCCACCCTAATCGCTACCACTCTCCACCCCTATCCTCACCACTCCCGACTCCTATCCTCACCACTCCCCACCCCAATCACTGTCACTCCCCACCCTAACCACCACCACTCCCCACTCCTATCCTCACCATTCCCCGCCCCAATCACTGTCACTCCTACCCCAATCACTGTCACTCCTCACCCTAATCACCACCACTCTCCACCCCCTATCCTCACCACTCCCCACTCCAATCACTGTCACTCCTACCCCAATCACTGTCATTCCCATCCCAATCAACACCACATCAAACCCCAATCACTGTCATTCCCCACCCCAATAACTGCCATTCCCCACCCCAATCACTGTCACTTCCCACCCAATCACTGCCACTCCTACCCCAATCACTGTGACTCCCACCCCAATCACTGTCACACCCCCACCCAATAACTGCCACTCCCCACCCCAATCACTGCCACTCCCCACTCAAATCACTGCCACTTGCCACCCCAATCACTGTCACTCCCCACCCCAATCACTGCCACCCCCCACCCAAAACCTGCCACTCCCCACCCCAATCACCACCATTCCCCACTCCAATAACCGCCACTCCTCACTCCAATCACTCCACTCCCCACTGCAATCACTGTCACTCCCCACCCCAATCACTGTCACTCCCATCCCAATCAGCACCACTCCAACCCCACTCACCACCACTCCAAGCTCCAATCGCTATCACTCCCCACCCCAACCTCTGCCACACCCCAACCCAATCACTGTCACTCCCCAAGCTAATGACTGCCATAGCCACCCCAATCGCTGCCACTCCCCACCCACTAATCACCACCAGTCCCCACTTCAACCCTCACCACTCCCAACCCCAATCACTGTCACTCCCTGCCCCAATCACTGCCAGTCCTCACCCCAATCATTGCCATACCCCGCCCACAATCACTGCCATTCTCCATGACAATCTCCGCCACTCCCACCCGAATCTCTGTCATTCCATACCCCAATCACTGGCACTCCTGACCCCAGTTGCTGCCACTCCTCACCCCAGTCACCGCCATTCCCTACCACAATTGCTGCTGTCGCACCCAATCAGCACCATTCCCTACCCTGCTTGTCAACATTCCCCACCCTGATCTTTGCCTCTGCACCCTAATTGCCACCACTGCCTCTGATCACCCTTATACTCCTCCAGCCTCTTAGTTGCTGATTCTCTGCCTCCAATGGTCTCACCTTCTGACCCCCAACTTTACTTATCTGAGGGATGTTGCAACACTATCAACAGATCAGTCTTGGTTTCCTCTTCACCAACTGGCAGTTCATGCCAACCTGGCTCCATTGAAATGAGATCCTAGCGGCTAGGGCCTAGTCCCAATGTTAGGGAAGCTTGACTCTCACCATGCAGGAACAGGGAACATACTTGCATTTTCCCACCACTGCACCCAAACAAATGGCCAAATTTCCATCCCCTGGAATCCTGACTAGTTATATCCTACAGAGGGCTTAGCAATAGACCTAACAGTGCACCGAACATTATATTCAGCAAGAGTTTTGGTCATGTGTTAGTCATTAGTGCTTTCAATACTGTCATTAAACTATTTCCACTTTTTAATAGGAATTAGTCAACACAACATTAGTTTGTTTTGAAGTTAAAAGTTGTTTTCCATGTATTCATATTCCTTGGGGCTTACTAAATCCATCTGTTCTTGGAGGCGATGATGTTCCCTTGACACTGCTGCTGTTGTTTTTCTCAGTGGTGAGGGTCACAGGGCTGGGAGATGCTGTGAGCATAGAATAACTATTTAAATGAGCAGACCTTGCAAACTTTTACATTTCTAATGCAAGTTATGCTTTTTGCCTCACTGTAAAATTTACCATTATATTTATTCATTTGCCTCTTTGCATATGTCTGTCTATCTGTATATCTTTCCCAGGCTTTGCTAGTTCTTCTCTCTCTCTCTCTCTCTCTCTCTCTCAGGTTGTGTTTTTTTCTTAAACCTTCTGCATCAGCTTTGCTCCTTTTTTTAACCTTACTTTTTTCATCCTTTGACTCTTGCTTTGTAAGTTCACGTCTTCTGATTTACTAATTAAAACTCTGTGGCCACAAAATTCAGCTCCATTGCTCCAGCGGTTTTGGTGTTATAGGTGCTGGTTTAGATGCAGCACTGCGCCACTTGCAGCCACTTCTGGCACAGCGCGTGCTGAATGATAACTTGGTGAAAAAGTTAGTGTAGGTATTATGTACGTGCATCAAAAATGTGCAGAGTAGCTAGATTATATAATATTCTTAATCTCGTTATGCTAACACAGGATATTTACAGAGCGCGGAATCATCCCAGATTTGCACTAACTGCAGCAACGGGCAGCTGAAACGACGTTTTACCCGTCGTCTGCAATGGCGGTTTCTCACGCCATATCGTCCCAAACGCGCCACATTAATTATGCAATCCTGGGAAACACGCCTCCAATTCGCCCGCCACACCGTCACCTCACTGCTTCATCACGGCCGGGTGCTACATTTAAAGTGCAGCCACGTGCACACCTCTCAGTGCTTCCAGCCCAGGACTGCTGCAAATAAGACATGGTCCCAAAAGGCAAGATGACTGCAGCCCCGAGGTTTAGCGACACGTCCCTCGAGTGTTGTTTGGATGCTGTGGAGACCCGCCGTGATGTCCTCTACCCTGCTGTGGCCGCAGGATGGGCAGCAACATTACCAATCCAGCTTGGGAGGTGATAGCAGTGGTGATCAGTGCCAATGCTGCACAGAAGAGGTTGATCATTCAATGCAGATAGAGGATGAATGATCTCATCCATGCCGCCAGGGTAAGGCATCCATCTCATCACTCTAAACTCACACGCTCAAGCCCATCACAAATACACTGGCATTTCACTCACTGCCAGCTCAAGGGACATCACCACTCACTCTCTCACATGCACCCTCATGTCTCTGTCTGGCCTCCTCAGCTCTCACCATCTTGAGGCCACTTGCACAGACCAACTTGTGCCCCCACACAATCCCCATTCCTCAGTACAGCCCTCACCCTGCAGCCTCTTCCATTGCCTGAAGCCACTTCTCCCCCTTCCCCAAGCAACCCCTAACCCTGCAAAGCCACCCCCACCTTATGGCTGGTCTGGTAGGTAAACACCTGCCCATGAGACCCCTAAAAGTGGTACAGTCTGTGAAGCCTGGCACTGATAACTGCGAGGGCTGCCCAAAGCAAGATAGGCAAACAAACTCCAAGCAAAGTCCAGCTAGCCAGGTGCACGTCACTTACGTGCAGTTGTAAAACACATTGGCATGCAATCACACCAACGTGCGCGGTGGATCCAGCGTGAGGGGATGAGTCCGGCAGGCTAGCCTTATAATGATATGCAAATTTATTACAATGAGGTTCCCAACGTCCGATGGTAGGTAACACAGCCCGCCATCGGACAGGCTGAGCAGATGATCGCAAACTGGCTTCCCAACATCGTGAAACCAATTTCTGGCCTTCTCCCCATTCTGTCTGCTCAATGCCACTTAGCACGCCCGACGCCAGTGGGCACGGACGATTCTGTCCAGAGTCTTCAAAGGTAAGAAATAGTTAACTTTATTAGAACACATCTTACCATGAGCTACATGTCACCACGAAGTTGTACAAGAGAGAACAAGATCATGAGACATTGCACCACTTCTTCTGACTATGTTTACTGCGTCACATTAGCATATCACACTGTTAGAATTAATCCCTTAAACTACATTTCCCCCCAAGTCTCTGCATTCAGATAGAATGTCCTTAACTTTTGTCTTTTTTGTCTTTTTAATATTATTCTGCATTCTGAACCTATTTGATGCTTGTTTTTAATTCATCTGCCTTCTAATTTCACTGACAACTTTTCTGCTTCCTATTACCAGTTTTACTTCCCTCCAGTCAGAGCTCCCTCTCAGATTTCCATCCCCTGTCAATCTAGTTCAAACCCTTTCCAACAGCACCAGCAAATGTCCCTGCAAGGATACTAGTCCCAGTCCTGCTAAGGTAAAACCTGTTCATCTTGCACAGGTCCCACCTGCCCCAGAACCAGTCCCAATGCCTCAGAAACCTGATGACCTCTCTCCTACACCATTTCTCCAGCCATGTGTTTAATTGCTCAATCCTCCTATTCCTATGTTCACTAGCATGTGACACGAGGGGCAACCCTGAGATTACTGTTTTTGAGGTCCTGCTTTTTAAATTCTTTCCTAACTCCCTAAAATCTGCTTTCAGGACTTCATCCATTTTCCTACCTATGTTGTTGGTACTAATGTGGATCGCAACTTCTAGCTGTGCATCCTCCCCCAGAAGAATATCCTGCAGCTGCTCTGTGACATCCTTGACCCTGGCACCAGGGAGGCAACATACCATCCTGGAATCATGTCTTTGGCCGCAGAAGTAGCTGCCTGTTCCCCTAACTAATGGATCTCCTATCATTATTGCTCTTCCACTCTTCTTTCTCCCCTCCTGTGCATCCATGACTTCCCACGTGCCATAGGATGCACATTCCACTTGGCCAAGCTGCCCTGCCATACCTTAACTTTACAAACTATTTATTATAAGTGGAATAAGTAGAATAACCTACCAGTTACTCACTAATCAGCTTCTTCCACTGTACTGAAGTAAGAACCAAATACTGGAGGCCGAAAAAGATAAAAAAAGAAATGAGCATCTCTTTGCCCTCTTCACCAGACTCACTCACCAAACTCCCAGCTTCTCACTCTGTTCAAGCCACACTCCATGCAAGTTGCATTCAAACCCCCCTATTTATACTACCTGAGAGTCAGAGAAGAGTTCAGCATCAGGAAGAACCACAACCGCTGCATCTATGTGTAACTTAAAGAGTATCTTGTTTCTTTCTACTAAGCTATAAGCAACCCAGTAGCTTCAGCTTGGTTCCTGGATCTTTCCAAGGAAAGGCATCTCAATATTGTTGATATCTTCTATTTCATAGATCTTGCCACCTTTCGAAGGTTTCTCATCTTGCTTATTCTGTACAAGCTTCTTGCTACAACACTCAGCCTGAAACTGACTCTGCTTTCTGCAAAAAAGGCATTTGGCCTCTTTAGCAGGACAAGTTTTGTGCCTGTGTTTTCTCCCCGCCACACCAATTACAGTTAGCTGGGTTGGTGGATGCTCTTCTTGCCTCCCCTGCTTTTGTACAGCCACCTCTCCACTTTTAAATTTTGCATACACCACTGAGCCAGTCATTTTTGGAATATGGTTCTCTCTGTCACCCCGAATTACCGGTCAGTTTTGCGTTCCATCCTCAGCTTTTCAGCTCAGTTGAATTACCTTTGTTAAGGTTAAATCATTTCTAGATTGCAAGTGGTCGGACAATGCTTCACCTCAGACTTTGACAACAATTCTGTCCCTGTTTAATTCATCTTTTAAGGTGCCATAGTCACTGTTCCTGCAAGTCTATACTGATACATTTCTAAATGTATCAATACTTCCCTCTTGCTGTTGGACATGCTTGTTAAATTTAGCCTGCTCAACAATGGCATTCTTTCACAGATGAAGTAGGTATCAAGTGCTCGTATTACTTCATCACACAGTTTTTTTCTTCACGATCCCCTGCCTGATTAGGATATCATCTGCACAGCAACCCATCACATACAATAACGTAGTGACCTGCATCCTGCTCGACTTCATCGCAAGACCTGATGCAAAGCGATATCTGGTAAATCTTTGGCGCCAGTGCAGCCACCCTTCTGCTTGGTTGAGACATTCAATCTGCTCAAAGTTTTCTGGTAATGGCAGGAACTTTTCCATACTTGTCCTTTCACTCACTGCCACCATATAATATTCTTGATCTTGTGCAAACACAGACTATTTACAGATTCTGGTGAGATAAGGAAAATGTTAATTTTATTGGAACACAATTCACCATGAGGTTGTAGAAGAGAGAGTAAGATCATGACATTGCATGCCATCTTGTGATGATGTACACTGTGTATTATTAGCATATCATACAGTTAGAATTAATCCTTTATACTACAGATTGTGAGCTCAGTCAGCGTGCGAGGCTGATTTGATGCTAGACCTGCCATTATGAATCTTGCTGCTCTAGTTAACACTCTCCCTTAAACACACAGCTGAACATTCAGCAGCATAAAGAAGACCCACTCACCACCAATGCCCCCTGGCCTATTTAAAGGCCTCATCAACCAACTCGCAGGTTAGTTGCTTGCTGCTTTCCACTGGCTCTGTTTGAGTTTTTGGAAGTACCAGCGATTCAGAGTTTGAGGGGGTCTAGAAGGAATGGTGCTGCACATGGGGAAGGTGTTAGTTACTACTGTAAGGGCTCTAGGCACACCATTTGCTACCAGTCATGGGTACCAAGCAGTGGTCTCCCTACGCTACTGCATCAGAGGGAGATTAAGCAGAGGCAGCATAGAAGAAGAGAAGCTGTTCACAGGTGAAGGAAGAGGAGCAAGGAGTGGGTGGGGGAGAATGCCTTTCAAGAAGAGGCCTTATCACCCAGGATCTTCCAGGAGCTATTTTCCTACTTCCATCAAAGCCAAGAACAGTGTGTTTGATATCAGCAATTCAACAAAGGGGTGCTAACAGAAGCCTGCCACATTTTGGGATCAGATCTGCAGTCTCAGGGCAGGGCAACGACAGCCCTGCCAATGGCAATGAAGGTGACCATGGTCCTCAATTTCTACAGCTCAGGATCTGTCCAGGCTGGAATAGGTGGCAGAGCTAAACATCTCATAGTTCATCATCCATCATTATATTTTGGGGGCCAAGGGAGAGGCAGCCAGCACATTCACATTCTGGATGGGCTCTCTGTGAATGCCTAATTTGACTCCTGTTCCCCTGAATACAACCCCAGTTCTGTAATGTTCCACAGTCCCATATCATACCACCCTCAGTTACAGACCATTACAACATGCTCTTGGCAAATTCTTGAAATAAAAACTACCACATAATAACCATTCCATATTAACTTTACGCAAAACAAAAATTAATTGTCCGTACAAAAGTGAATGAATAACCCTTGTACATTCCCTTGGTGCCTGTCTTGTAAGTGCCTTTGCCTGGCCTGCTGCTTCTAACCAGTGTTATCCCTGTGGCTGCAGCATCGCTGGTGGAAGTTCCCTGAAGTCCAGTGGGGGATATTGCAGATGGCAGTCTCAGAATTGGACTATACATCTTGGTGTCAACAGTAGCAGTCTGGCTGACAGGCTGACAGGCTGCCAAGCAACAACAAGGGCACCAGCAGAGTGCCTGTGGTGGGCGAACAAAAGCTGCCATCCTAAGAGAGGAAGACAGGTTCAGACCCCAGAGAGCCACTGCCACTCCTCTGGGTCTGTGTCTCAGCAATCCTAGTCATCTGGTGGAGAACAAATTGCTGGGCTGCTGTGAGAAGCTGCAAACCTCTTTAGGCACCGGTACCTGCAGCCATAATGGCAGCAGCCTGAGGGTACTTGACACAAGCTGAGATTTCATGAACTCAGCCTGAGTTTCCACTGTAAAACTCAAACGTTGTGTGGCTGCTGCTTGGGCTGCAACAAAAGCTGAGAGATTGGTCATCAGATGCTGCATCATTGTCTGGTCCATAAGTGTTCTCATTCAGCTGGGCACCACTTCCACGCTTCCATGCAGCCGTGCCTGACCCGCCACCGCTCAACTGCTGCTGCCATCCATTAAGTGCCACCTTGCCCAACAGGAGAGAAGTGTGTGCATTGGGGTTGGATGATGTGGCTGTCATGCTTGAATAGGTAGCGTGTGCAAACTGAGATGTGAGGGTGCAGCTGGCAGCAGTACTAAGTGTGCAAGGGTGAAGTAAGGCAATGAACGTGAGGTAAGAGTTTATTGGTATGCAAATACAGAGGCTGTGGTGAATGTTCCAGTTTGTGATGCTGATGGTGCAATTGGTAGGATGTAGCATGCATTCACTGACCTTGACCACTCATGTGAGGTCATTAAACTTCTTTCAGCGCGGCACTCAGGTGTTCAGGGTTTTTTTTTTACTCTTTCAAGAAATGTGGGCATTGCTGGCAAGACCTGCATTTGTTACTCCTAACTGCCTTTGATTACTGTGGCTTCCTAGACCCATTCAGGGGGCAGTTAAAAGTCAACCACATTGCTGTGGATCATATGTAGCCCAGACCAGGTAAGGACAGAGGGTAAAGCAGAGTTAGACTGCTGACATTAGCTGTAATGGTTACCTGCTCCCATTGCCATCTTAGGATCTGACTGGCCCACTGAGGGAAGGGATACTGCTTCGCCTGGCGTTTTCTGCATCTGAGTACTTTGGGTTACGCTCTCCGGCCTGTTGCAACATATCTGATCACTCTTGCAGGTCTTCAACTCTTCTGTAACCAGTCTCGACTCCTGCTACAGCCAGAATACAGCTCATATTTAAATAATGCAAGCTCGCTCTAGGCAGTGCTGGCCTTTGCATGAACTTGGGGTTTTCTTGCTGAGATGCTAGTGCTGAATGCACTGCTCAGTGGCTACAAGTCCCAATCATTATAATTAGCAGGCAGCAGGAATTTCACATATTGCAATCCTCACACCCAATTTCAGGGGCTATCATATGTCTCTTGTATGTTTTACCTTATGGGTCAGGTTTCGTGGTTATTAGGTTTGCCAACTCTGGCTGGATATATTCCGGGAGATGCGGCAGAAGTGATGTCACAAAAAGTCAGGGACAGTGGCACAAGCAGGTCTGGGAATGCTTACAATTTTTGCCCTTTTTAGTAAAAGTGGATCCACCCAAACCCCTTTTTATTAAAATAAAACCTATTGCTTTGCAATTCCAGCATTGGTTTAGATTTGAAGTTGAAATTGGATCATTGGTCAGTTGGGAAGCTTAAACTCACCAACTGCCACTTGTGTACAGCAGCTTCAAACCTCCACAGTCACTGCCTACAGCACCCAGAATATCTCCCTGCGTAAAGAATTTAACATGAGAAGTGCACATTATTCTGTGGATAAGGCCCCACCCCGGGTTTTGGGCTGTCCCAGGTAAAGGAGGGGCCCATCTGTAAACTCCCAACTCCAGCTCGGGCTGCCCTCGATCATGTAAAAATCCCTGGCTGGAGCTGCTGTAACCAATCAGAGCCACAGGATTACAATGCTGCACTTTCCACTCGGGAGGGAAGTGCCCACGTCCAGTCAGTGGTGAGCTGCCTGAACGTTCCATTGGGCTGCGATTGTTGGCACCACAAGCACTGAGGGCGATGCCACAGGCCCTGTCCATGCACTCAAACAGTGTCAGCTGCCTGCATTAAAGATGGCTTCAACCAAACAAACACAGAAGGGAGAAGAAAGCTCTGCCTTGGCAAAGCCCAGTCTGCACGCCTGCTCCGTTCGCCACTGATGTTGGAGTTTAAGATCTTCCGGAATGCTTTCCTTGACCACTAGGGGATTGATGCCAATTCTGATAGACTCCTGTCCATTCCAGAAGGGTTTGCAACCCTATGCTTGGAGAGGAAGTCAAATATGCATCAGATCGGGTCTGGAAGAGCGCCAGGATAACATGAAACGGTCTTTTAATCTGTTTCTCTGACTCAGGTCTTTTCTCAATAGCAGATATAACTATTAGTCGCAGAAAGATCTAAATATGTTACTATAGTGACTAATCCAGGTTGCAAAATAATAAAGTTGGTGACCTAGGTCAGATTTTGTTGGAACAACAGAAGCTGATGAATAACAAGGGTTTTTTTAATCAACCCTTTCTATTTTTTAATAAGTATCCTGTCACTATCTCCTGGTAATTAGAAACATGAGGGTTATGAGAAATCGGAAACAACATAACCTGCTCATCCATCTTTTTCTTT
The DNA here is from genome assembly GCF_964194155.1 of Cetorhinus maximus. Classification (NCBI taxonomy): domain Eukaryota; kingdom Metazoa; phylum Chordata; class Chondrichthyes; order Lamniformes; family Cetorhinidae; genus Cetorhinus; species Cetorhinus maximus. The sequence continues at coordinate 77,384,064 of NC_135894.1, read as the reverse complement.
CCATTCTATGAAATACGTGAATAATAATTTTGTTTTCTAATTCAATTCATGAATTACTACAATTTCCCTCCCATCCCAATGAAGAAAGAAAAGAAAATATAATGCATTGTATCTTTTATGTTTTAATCAAATTATAGTTCAGTGTGTGCATTTCATTGTGAATAGTGTTTTTCATATTCCCTAACTGTTCCTTGGTTCTCCCTGTGTATCTTCATTCTCTTCCATTTCTTGTTAAGTGCATCATTGAAGCCATTAGGGGTGTGTGGGTTCATTCCAGAATCTTGCTCCTGCAGCAAAACATGCATGCATTAATTGGCAATGCTGAAACTATGGCCTGGATTTTCAGGCCGTCTTGTGGTGGGACCCGCTGCAGGAGATCCAGCAGCCCAGCCAAAAGTCCTTACCTCTCGGCAGGACCAGACAATCCTTGCAGCAGGCAGGGCTGGAAACTCCCACCCTATATCTAGTTTTACCAGGTATTGCTGAAAAAAGAGACATGTCAAAGCTTTGCGGCTTGCACTCACCAGGACACTTCGCAAGAATACCAATATAAGGAGAAAACAACAATTCATACTGTATGTGAAGAGAGTGCTGATTGGTTGACAAGTGGATTCTGATTGGTAGAGGTGTTGCCATGGAGAATGCACCAGTGATGGTGACTAACAGTTAACTGCTGAGCATTGTTTGAAATTTAAACCGGGCAGTTTGACTCTGATTGATCAAGGCATTTCCCTGAGGAATGGGTCAGCGAATGACCATCACTTTAGTAGGTATATGAATCTGTGGTTGAGTACTTCAGACATAGGGGGATGCCTGGAACAATCTGACCATTGATTCAATAAGGTACCAAACAGAGGGTTAATGGGCAAGGTAGGACGCATGGAGTTGAAGGTAATGATAATAGCATGGATAGAGGGCTGGTTAATGGACAGGAAGAAAAGAGTAGGCATAAATGGGACATTTTCAAGTTGGCAGGCTATGACTAGTGGAGTAGCTCAAGCTATTTACAATCTATATTAATGACTTAGACAAAGAGATAGAAAGGCCTGAATTTTTGCAACAACGGAGAGCCTTTCCGCCGTTGCGCAAATGGAGGAAGAGGCTGAAATACAGAAGTCCCGCCCCCAAACACAGCACATGCTATTTTCGCAGGGGTGGGAATGGGTCTCAGTCAGAATTTGCACACGCATATTTAGCGGAGGCAGCTGCCCATATAAAATAGCAGCTGTCTCCAGTCATGCCCGATTTTCATTAGCCAGGAGTGAAAAAACACATGTGTAGATTAGACCTGGTAGGAGCAGGTCTAAATTATGTGGAGACGTTTGGGAGAGTGATGTATCCTTTTAGAGAGGTAAGATACATCTTTGAATATGGTTCCGGGACAACTCTGGGAGTGGAAAGGTGTACTTTGGGAGAGATAAGGTACATTGTGGGAGAGGTAAAGGGGTTATTAACAGTGGACAAGAGTGTGTATAATAAGTGCATAAGCTCATTGGAATCATCAAGAGAGCTGTCAAGAGGAACTGTTAAAACTCTCAAAAGTGTCAAGAAGAATGAGGGGTTATGGGAGTAGGTGAAGGGGCATTGGTTGACATGGAGGGTATAGGGATTTTGGGCATCAGTAGAGAGCCATAGGTTGGCAGGGATGGGGCATGGGGAGTGTGTGGGGGGTGAGGGGTGTGAGGGGTAAGGACTGGAAACCTGGTTTTTGTTTTATTGTTTTTTTTCAAAATCTCAGACACAGTGCCAGAGCACAGAAACAAGCCTTCTGCTCAGCCCGCTTCTGCACCCGGCAGCCTCCACATTCATTCCGGGGTTGCCCAGCCTGACTCCTGGAGAACCCTGCCATTCCAGGATGAAAATCCTAACTTCCAGGCCACTCACCCCCAAGTCGGATTTACGGAGCCGGGAAATGTCCCAACTCTGAAAATTCAGGCCAAACTAATGCATCTATGTTTGCTGATGATACAAATCTAGGTGTAAATGTAAGCTGTGATGAGGGCAAAGAGAAGTTGCAAAGAGATGTAGACAGGTCAAGCAAGTGGGCAACAAGATGGCATTGGAGGTTAACATGAGGAAGTGTGAAATTACTCACTTTGGTCATAAGAATAGAAAAGGAGAACATTTTTTAAAAGACAGGAAACTTTTAATGTTGATGTTAATGGCCTTGGGTGAGCTTGTACAAGGAACACAGACAGTTAGCATGCAGGTGCAGCAAGCAATTAGGAAGGCAAGTGGCATGTTGGCCTTTATTGTAAGGGGATTGGAGTACAAGAATAAAGAAGTCTTGTTACAATTGTACAGGGCTTTGATTAGACCACACTTGGAATACTGAGTGCAGTTTTGGTCTCCATATTTAAGGAAGAATATACTAGTACTTGCATTGGAGGCAGTATAACAAATGTTAACTAGATTGATTTCTGGGATGAAAGGGTTATCCTGTTACATGAGGCTGAGTAAATTGGGCCCATATTCTCTAGAGTTTCAAGGAATGAGAGGTGATCTCATTGAAACATACAAGATTCTTAGCGGGCTTGACGCTGAAAGGCTGCTTTCACTGTCCATAGAATCTAAAATGCAGGGGCACAATCTCAGGATAAGGGGACGAACATGTAGGACTGAGATGAGGAAAACTTTCTTCATTCAAGAGATTGTGAGTCCTTGAAATTCCCTACCCCAGAGTGTTGTGGATGCTCCACCATTGAATATTTAAGACTGAGATAGACAGATGCTTGGGCTCCCAGAGAATCAAGGGGTATGGGGAGGAAGTGGGAGTTGAAGCCCAAGGTCAGCCATGGTTGTATTGAATGGTTGGTAAGGCTTGACGGGCCACATGACCTACTCCTGCTTCTATTTGTTGTGTTCTTGTGTTCACTTGCAGGGGAACCTGCCAGTAGTAAGTTGCAGCATTACTGCAAGGAAGATAGAGAATAGTGTTGGTGCAATTACACACACCTGCTTAACGCCTGTTTTGACAGGGGAGGGATCTGTAGTTTTTTTTTATTCCTTTACAGGATGTGGGCATCACTGGCTAGGTCAGCATTTATTGTCCATCCTTAATTGCCCTTGAGAAGGTGCTAGTGAGCTGCCTTCTTGACCCACTGCAGACCAGGTGGTGTAGGCACACCCACTGTGCTGTTAGAAATGGAGTTCTAGGATTTTGACCCAGCGACAGTGAAGGAACAGCGATATATTTCCAAGTCAGGATGGTATGTGGCTTGGACGGGAACTTCCAGGTAGTGGTGTTCCCATGCATCTGCTGCCCTTGTTCTTCCAGGTGGTAAAGGTTGTGGGTTTGGAAGGTGCTGTTGAAGGAGCCTTGGTGAGTTGATGCAGTGCATCTTGTAGATGGTGCACACTGCTGCCATTGTGTATTGGTGATGGGGGAAGTGAATGTTTAAGGTGCTGAATGGAGTGCCAATCAAGCAAGCTGCTTTGTCTTGGATGGTCATAGTCATAGAGTCATAGAGGTCTACAGCACAGAAAAAGGCCCTTCGGCTGATCGAGTCTGCACCAGTCAAACAAATACCTAACTATTCTAATCCCATTTTCCAGCACTAGGCCCATAGCCTTGTACGCCATGGCATCGCAAGTGCACATCCAAATACTTCTTAAATGTTATGAGGGTTTCTGCCTCTACCACCCTTTCAGGCAGTGAGTTCCAAATTCCCACCACTCTCTGGGTGAAAAGATTGTTCCTCACATCCCCTCTAAACCTCCTGCCCCTTATCTTAAATCTATGCCCCCTGGCTATTGATCCCTCCACCAAGGGGAAAAGTTCTTCCCTGCCTACCCTATCTATGCCCCTCATAATTTTATACACCTCAATCATGTCCCCGTCAAGCTTCTTGATTATTGTTGGAGCTGCACTCATACAGGAAAGTGAAGAGTATTCCATCACACTCCTGGCTTGTGCCTTGTAGATGGTAGATAAACTTTAGGAAGTCAGGAGGTTAATTACTCACTGCAGAATTCCCAGTTTCTCACCTGCTCTTGTAGCCAAAGTATTTATATGGCTGGTCCAGTTCAGTTTCATGATCAATGGTAACCCCCAGGCTGTTGGTAGTGGGGAATCAGTGACGGTAATGTCAAGGGGAGGTGCTTAGAGTCTCTTTTATTAGACATGGACATTGCCTAACACTTGTGTAGTACAAATGTTACTTAGTGGAGCTATTGCATAGTGCTTTTATTTACATATTATCATGTAGGAGACAAAGGATGTCTGTGAACTTAATGGGCATTCATACCACTGTAGTATCTTCCAAAAGACAGTTCAATTCAGGATGTTGAAAGCTTTTGTAAGATCAAAGAAAGACATATATAAAGGGATCTATATATATATAAAGGGATGTTGTTCTCGCTGAACTTTTCCTGGAGTTGATAATAATCCCAAAACCAAAAAGGTTTTTGACAGATTTAATTGCTTTTATCAATGTTTATCTACTCACTGGTATTTTTGGTCAATCTGCCATTTTAAATTACGCTTTCTCAGGTTCTTGGAAGATGCCTGTTGTTAAACTGTCATTCAAGGAATTAGATGACGGAGGCAAAGTCAACCATTTTAGACCTACTGCTAAACAAAATGAATTGGACAAAATAGCCAGGATTGATGCAAAATAACTTTTGGCTTTGCTGTGACACGGGTTCCTTTTCTCAGGAAACCATTGGCTCCTTTTGACTAGTTGCAAATGAATGTTGCACATTTCTTCTACCCAGAGATTGCTTTTAGTTATTCAATGTAATTTCAAGCATAAATAAGATGAGCAACTTATGTCCATGCATTAGCATTTAAAACTGCTGTTCATGATATAATGCTATAACAGATGCAGAATGCAGTAATATTCGTGTTAAATGTTTCATGTCCATTTTATAAATGTATTTATTCTCACATGCTGATCTTTTCCTGAGTAAACATTCACTTGCTGCAAGCTATAGAATAGTGTTGAGAATGCAAAAACGCCTGTATCTTTTAAAGTAGAGCGCATTCAAGCTTTTATCTCAGAACAGAGGCAAAGACTGATGAAGCTGTATCACTGTGAGAATATGAGAATGCCAACTTGAAGTCTACAGATAAGTGAAAACTAAGCCATAGCTCAAAGTAATGCTTCTACTATTCCTTCAAGATTGATGAGGAGCAAACAACGAACAAGAATAAGATATGAATGAATAGAGCTTCAGACAACTACATCACAGGTTACTTATGAGAATTCTTGTTTGAGAGACTCTGCTAATGTTTGCCAGTCTTAACTCTGTAATTGCTCATTTGTCTAGTAATTGAAGTCAATTCAGGTGAATTTTTTATGCACAACTTAAATTGCCTTGAGGTGTAAATTTGTATTGGAACAAAATTTGAGCATAGCAAGTGTGTACATTCATAGTTTGCAACAGTGTTATTCCAGTTTTAGAATTGTGTGCATTGTAAATGCATAGTTTGCGCACTCTTGCTGATTTTTGGCTACAACAACTTGCATTTGTATGGTGCTTTTAACGTAATAACATGGGGGGAAATTCCTCAGAATCTCAGCAGGAACCCTAGCTTCAGCTTGCAAGCATTTGCCGACACTTGTTAAACTCTGATTTGCACGGAACTAAAGTTATGTTCAACACAATGTCAAGCCAAGTGATGTGGCCATCTTCTCGAGCAGATTTTACAGCATTTAGTTTTGGTCCAATTCGAGAATCAGGTCTGTACCTTCATCCAGAATCATGTTGCCACTCTGGTATTTATGGTGGTATAACTTCAATTATAGTCACAGATATATGAACTCTAACTAATGGATTTTTCCCGGTCTGCCAAAGTTAAGCAAAGTCTTCCTATCAGAAATATTAACCTGCCCTGTTTCTTGTCAGATGTTGATCTTCCCGTAATTTATTTCCACCTTTTTATGTGTTTATTGCAGATTTCCACCATTTCCAGTTTTTTTTTAAGTCACAATATTTCTAAACCCTGTTAACAGATTCTTGCTTAAAATATATAATAGTTTTCTGAAACCCTTGTCCCTGCCATCATGTACAAATAAAGTTTACATCAAACAATTCAGCTATCTTGAGCCAGTGATGATTAATGAAACTTTCATCTCTACAGTTAAATATGGTGCTTGGTTTGGTTTATGTTTCCACTGAGGGCTTTGACTCCAACAATTGCAAAACATTATTTTACCAAGAGCTAAACTCTAAGCTTCAAGTACCCTAACTCTACACCACAAAATAATAAATTCTACAAAGAAATGACTTAGAACTTGTGATGATTGTGACCCCATTTGTGCAGTAAATTTGAAAGCTGTTGACATACGCTCCTAGATTTAAGGGTAAACAACTACTGTCATTCAAAGATGAGTTCATTTATCTGTGGCTACTGCATCACTTTGATATCAAAGTGCCAACATGACTCTAGGGGAAGGTACAGATCTGATTCTGGAAATGCACTAAAATTAAATGGTGCAAGGCTCCCACAAGGAGACTGTCACAACACTTCATTTGACACCATGTGAAACATAGCTCCAGTGGAGCGCAAACCTGAACATAAAAACTGCTGGTAGGTGCTTATAAGCTGCACCTAAAGCACCAACCAGGCAGAATCATGTTCACATTGTTTGGCACCTTCTGGCTGCATCTATACCACTCTTGCCTACAAGAATGTTTTGCCTGAATACAAATGTGGACAGAGCTCTCTCCCAACTGTTAAAAATTTAAATGGCCAGAGTTGTGCGACAGGGGTGATTGGGTCTCTTAATGCCTGTTACTATTGCGTGTACATAAAATGAAGATAAGAGAATCAGTTCTCTCTAATCATTAAAATTAGATTAGATAAGTATGCAAAGTGCCCAAGAGGTCTAATAGATGGGCGCTTTACAAGCCAGCTTTGACACTATATTAGATTTGCACTCCTTGCATTATCAAAGGGAAGACTTGTCGAACAATCTCATCCTCAACAGTTGCAAACTGCTTCTCTTCCAAACCAGGACTTCCACATCCAGTTTAGGATGAGTTCCAATTCAAATTGTTTCCAAAAATGTGAATTAACCCTTAATGCATCCAGAAAGTGAGGACTCTCATCATTTGTGGTCATAAGAAATGGTGCTAGAAACAGTTAGTAAGTCAGGTACAGAATCTGTAGAAAGGAACAAAGTTAATCATTCAGGAAATTTGCTTACATCAGAACCAAAAATATTAGAAATGAATAGCTTGTAAGAAAGGTGGCAGGGTGTTGTCGTGGTTAGCACTGCTATCTCAAAGCTCCAGGGACCTGAGTTGATCCTGACCTCGGGTCTCTGTGTGTGTGGAGTTTGCACATTCTCTCCGTGTCTGTGTGGGTTTCCACTGGGTGCTCCAGTTTCCTCTCAGGGTCCAAAGATGTGCTGGTTAGGCGGATTGGCTATGGTAAATTGTCCCCCTGTGTGTGCCCTGTGATGGACTGGCATCCCATCCTGGGTGTACCCCACCCATTGCCTGTTGGGATAGGCTTCGACTCCCTGCGACCCTGAATTGGATGAAATGGTTCTGGCAAAGTGAACGAGTTTGGAAGAAGGAACAACGCAAGGGAAAGTGATGGAAAATACCAAATGGAAGAAAATTCAACAATGAGCTGCCAAGTGACTGGGTGAAGTCAAGAGATGTTTAACTGATAGGGGTCAACTGGCATATGGTAGTGCAGTAGTTGTATTCCTGGGTGTGTAATCTAGGGACCTGGACTTAATTGTAAAAATGTAAGTTTAAATCCCACCATGGAAGGTTTAGAATTTAGTTTAAAAATTTAGAAACCAGAAAAGAAAAATCTGGCAAAAATGAAAGTGACAATGAAGCTATTAGATTATTGTAAAAACCTATTGGTTCAATAATGGCATTCAGAGAAGAAGTTACACTTACTCAGTTTGGCCTGTACATAACTCTAATGCTTGATGCCCAACTGAAGTGACTTTGCAATCCACTCAATTGTACATTCTCATCTAAGGATAGACATTAAATATGAGCCTTCCAGCCACACCCACATTTAACCCAACTTTCTCTCCAGTGGTGCAGACCATCTGTCTGTGGTGGCACTGATGAAGGATCCCCACCCCAAGCACCTCCCACTCCCTCCTCCAGTCCCAGAAATTCCGGTGTACCCCTTCCACTTTACCAGGACCTACCCTCAGACGGAAAATTGCAGTTAAGGCTTTGAGGCTGTTGAAGTCTACATTCAGGTCAGTAGAAAAATTAGGTGCCTAAATAGTGTTTAAGTGAAATAGCATAGAAGATCAAGGACAGAGTGGGATGTGTAGTTAAAGTGGCAGGGGGCAGAGAGCTCAGGGTTATGCTTACAAGGAGGACAGAGGTGTTGAGCGAAGCAATCGGCTAATCTATATTTGGTCTCCCGGATGCCGGGGAGAGGGTGGCAGAAGTCCCTGTAATTCGCTATCTCATTCAGGGTGTGTTTGGGGCTGTGGGTGGTGACATGGGAGAAGGCGAATGGACTGGTGGGACAACCTTCCCAGGGCTTTTGGGAGGGAAGAGAGCAGGTGCTGGGGTGATGGAAGAACGTCTCACTGCGTGATGGAAGGAATGCTAATGGGGAAGCTGGGTCTGGTGGCGGGATCTTGTTGGGGGTTAGGGCTGGGCTGAGAATGATCCGAGAAACAGGAAGGCAACATCCGCGGTGGTTTGTTCTTTGTTACATGTGAGGGTGAGCTGTGTGGCGCTCCGAGTGAAACGGTGTCAAGGAAACTTCAGTGCGGCGTGTGACCTGTGCTTGTGCGCGGCGAGGGTAATGAATATGTTGATGAAATTACTGTCATTACTGCTGCTCCTGTTTATGCAATGAAATTCAAAACTGCAGAAGCCGCTGAACAGACGGTGTTTTTCACCAGTTACACAAATATGAATGAGCGAATAGAACTGAATGCAATGGGTCGAAAGCGAACATGAAGAATGGATTCACATTTGGAAGCAGTTGTTTTTTTGTTCAGCTGCTAACCCCGAGGACAATGAATAAAACTTTCCATGTGAGAAAAACGTAAAAAAAAAAATCACTTAAATATGGTGAATGTCCTGAGACATTACCATGGGTGATATCCCTTGTCAGGGCAATACAACTTGGTACATTTTTTTAACACAGCTTTGGAAAGATTTTCATACCATATGACAGAAAGTGCGTTATTTGACATCTTGTTTTAAAGTTATACGGGGGGTGGGGGGGGGGATGTCTTTAGCAGTCCTCGGCCAAACACAAGTCTGGTTGGTTCAGCCTCCTTTAATAATTACTCACGACCAAAACAGTGCAATGGACTTTTATGACATTAATAGCTTCCTCCTGGGAAAGGGTGGATAAAAGTATTAAAAAAATTTTAAAAGTCAACGGTATATCGTAAATTATTATTTCAACCGCATTGGTTCACTGACGGATTCCCCGCTTGTTCACTCGTTCCACATCCTGGGAAGGATTGACCCAGCGACAGTGAAGAAACGGCGATATATTTCCAAGTCAGGATGGTGAGTGACTTGGAGGGGAACTTCCAGGTGGTGGTGTTCCCATCTCTCTGCTGCCCTTGTCCTTCTAGGTGCTGTCCAAGGAGCCTTGGTGAACTCCTGCAGTCAATCTTGTAGATGGTACACACTGCTGCTACTGTGTGTTGGTGGTGGAGGGAGTGAATGTTTGTGGATGTGGTGCCAATCAAGTGGGCTGCTTTGTCCTGGATGGTGTCAAGCTTCTTGAGTGTTGTGGGAGCTGCACTCCTCCTGGCAAGTGGGGAGTATTCCATCACACTCCTGACTTGTGCCTTGTAGATGGTGCACAGGCTTTGGGGAGTCAGGAGGTGAGTTACTAGTCACACAATTCCTTGCCTCTGGCCTGCTCTTGTAGCTTTAGTATTTATATGGTTAGTCCAGTTCAGTTTCTGGTCAATGATAACACCTGCAATGATGTCCTGGAGCTGAGATGCCTGACCTCCAACAACCACAACCATCTTCCTTTGTGCTAGGTATGACTGCAACCAGTGGAGAGTTTTCCCCCTGATTCCCATTGACCCCAGTTTTGCTAGGGCTCCTTGATGCCACACTCTGGTATTTTATTTTTTTATATTCATGAGCCTGGTTTGGGATTAAACAACTGATGGAAACAATTCTCTATCTCCAGCCAGATGCTAAGTTGATTAGGCATGGAAGGCGAGTCCATTGACAACCAAGGCCTGTAAACAGGGCGGCCTACAAATCAGTACTGTAGCTAACAGTCAACAGAAACAATTTAAACAGTTTAAGACTATCAAATCCACACAAAATGTTATATCCAGTTTATTTAATTATTTGGATCAACTAGCCGTTTGATAGCACAGAAATTGAGCATTGCTGAAAAAAAGAGGCATGTTGAAGTTCTTCGCCTTGCACTCATGACACTTCACAAGAATACCAATATAAGGGGAAAACAACAATTTCTACCGCATGAGAAGAGAGTATTGATTGGTTGGCAAGTGGACCCTGATTGGTAGAGGCACTACCATGGAGAATGCACCAAACTGCTCTCCCCTTCTGCAGATGGATTTACAGAAGCATTTTTCCTTTGTTTGCCAGAAGACAGATGTAAAGTGTACAAAAGAAGTTAGGAGCCCAGACCATGATTTCCTTATCTTTCACATGTTACTTTATTAACCAAAAGCCTCAGACCTGAAAGAGGTATGAACATAAGAAAGTAACTGCTGGTTTTGGCCCTGCCCCATAGGATCATATTGCAATTGAGCATAATGACCCCAGATACCCACTCACCAGCAGCAATGAAATTTCCAGGAACAGGCAAATAAAATGCATTTAAAAAACCCCTAGACTCATTCTGAAAAAAAAAGATTTCTAGAAGAGTCCTCTCTGAAGGTGATCCAGAAAACCACAGTGACCATAAGGCGGTATACCCAACATACCCTTGTGTACAGTGATATCAGCCTCAACTAGGAACTCATCCGGTCCCACTTTTGAATACTTGCAGTCGATCCTTAATGAACTTGTTCCAAAGGTTAATGACCCTCAATGAATAGAAAAGCCTCTCGACATCTAGCTTATATGCAGGTTCTCTGGTTCTTGCTATTATAACCAGTCACCCAGCAAGGTCCCCCAATTTGTTAATTTCCCGAATGGGACCGCAGTTTTATTATGCTCCGAGGTGAGGAGGATTGAGCTGGCTCCTCTTCTTTATTCAACCTCCTCAGTTGATCACAACAAGATTAATTTAAAAGGGATCCCCCCCCACACTGTTGGTACCTTTTCCCATTCCAAATGTATTTATTTTTTAGAAGGAGCCAGGCTTTCTTGAGTTAAAGAAAAAGTTTATTAGTTGCTAAAACCCAATAAAAATATAAAAATCACTCTTTGGCTTGTCCGTGAGGCATAGATGGTGGTACGTTGCGGCCGTTAAGTTGGGTGATTCCAGTAGAGCTGATTTTTGCAGTTTCATAATTAGTTTGGAGATACCTGGTTCTGCAGGTTTGCTAAAAGGGTGTCCTATTTCCTTTAGATTGTGGCTTCTGCTGAACTTTGCCTCCAGCAACAGAGAAAGCTAGAGCGCGATCTTTCACCTGCAAGCTGTAGGCGGGGGGCGGGGGGCAGGGGGGGTGACTGATTATTCTTCTGCTTGCTGTCTCACACAGTTACACACCAGCACAACAGCTTTTTAACTGATTTTTCCCTGTGTATTCTGAAAGGCAAAAAATTATGACTTGCAGCCAGAGTCCATGTTCTTTTCGTCACAGACTATTTACACATTCTGAGAACAGGAGATAGATTTTGGATGTCTGCTGAGACACGCAAATCAGTTTTTTGTCTGCGTAACCACAGGAAATTAATGTTCAGAATTTTGCATCTTTACTATCTCCTTTTCAAGTGTCTCTGAAGAAGGCCACAACACTTTTCAGGTGTGTCATTCCATGTCCATTGGACCGAGTATATTCCACATAGGAATTTTCCAGAAAGTGGTCACTTTACATTATCTGCCATCTTTTGCTCAGTGTTTTTACTTGTTTTTTTTTTAAAAAGCACACATCTTCCTTAAAAAGTTCGAATTGCTTGTAAGTAATTGGTACCGTTAATCCACCGTCATAACATCGCAAACCTATATATTTCAAATAGCCCATCAACATGTATACAGTGCTTTCTGTCCTCAATTAAATCGCTGCAAAGACTACAATTTTATAGGTAAATGGACCCAGCCCTCCGAGTCTATCATTTTGACTAAGGGCATTTACATCAGGTATTTTATTCTAGTGGCTGTCCTCTGAAAAATTCCATATTTTTAAATCACTCAATGTGAATGAACCAATATTAGACACAGTATTCTAGGTGAAATATAACCAAATTTTCATACGATTACAGTATAATGTAGTTTGTGTTGGATCATCCTAGAAACACAACCTAATATTCCACAGAGCTTTACTTGCGTTCTTGAGACTGAACTTGCAACATTTTACACACACTGTAACACGCACACAGGACTCTTTCCTCCTTAACAAACTTCATTCTGAAACATATGCATGCTTGGTGTTGGTCCTATCCATGTGCACACCACATTTATCTACATTAAATGTCAACTGCTAGTTGTGGGGCAACTCTCCAATTACATTTAGATTTGATTGTTGTTTTGGTTCTCATCCAAGAATATGGCATTAGCACACAACTTTGTGTCACCTGCAAACATGTTGACAATTTCTCCAATGCCTTAACCTAGAATATTAGTATAAATAATGGAAAGCAATGGTCCTAATGCTGACCCCTGCAGGACTCTGCTAGTAATTAGACTCCATGCAGATTCAATACCATTATTAACAAAACAATGCTTATGAGAATGTAATAAATTCCTTACCCATCCAGAATTTGCCCTCCTATCCCACTTTATAAATTAGCCTAATGTGCCGAAATTTGTCAAATTGGTGTGAAAATCCAAATATACTATGTTGGTTTGGTTACCTTCATTCACCAACCTGATAACCTCATCAAAAAATTTGATCAGGTTGGTGGAATGAAGGTAACCAAATGAGCATAGGCCAGGGTTTTATGGCCTCTCCCGTCCAGTCGGATTACGGTCCCACCGAACTGAATGGAAATTTAAATGGCTCGCTACATCCACCGGAGGAGACACACCACACTGGGGCTTTAAAATCCTGGCAATAGTGTTTTCCTGATGTCATGTTGAGAGTCTCTGATAACCCCTTCTCTATCCAGATGGTCATATGAAGCATCCCTAATGATCCCTTCTAGTAACTTTACTTATAATCAAATTCAAACTAATGGGAAAATAATTTCCTGAGTCTGATTTATTGCCCTTTTTTAACGTTAGTACAATATTAGCCTTCCTCCAGTCCATTGGGTTGTTAAATATATAAGCAAGGAATTCACAGCACAGCTCCTGTACCTTTGAGCACCCTCGGATGAATGTTGTCAGGATCAGCAGCTCAATCTGCTTCAAGACCATTTATTCTTTCCAGGATTAGATTTGTATCATTTGACACTTGCAGCTTTAGTGTTAACTGTGTCTTGAATTAATGGTAACTGAGCATAGTCTATGGGAGCGAACACTGGTGCTAAGTAGCCATTTTAAAACCTGTGTCATATCATGGCAGCTCAACTGAATCTGCTCCAGTGAACCTTCTAAGGACCATATGCAGGTTTTTAATGCTGTGACTCTTAACAGCTAAAAAGAGCAATCTTATTATTTCTACCACAGTTATCCTTCTTCTCACATACTTTTAAGTGCTTTGATAGAATCTTTTCTTGCCCTTAGCTCAGCTTAATAATTAACCTCGTTCTCTTGCAAATTGTTTTCCTTTAGTCTGTAAAAATATTTTTGCTCAAGTGTGATTTGTTTTTGTACATGACTAGAAAGGCACTTTGGCTTTATTCTACAGCTATTTGGCTTTATTCTACAGCTATTTGGCTTTATTCTACAGCTATTAGGCTTTATTCTACAACTTCTTTGCTCTTCTTTTAAATTGAGGGAAATTCAAGAGGAGTGCAACAATTTTTCAAAACAGGAATTCAAAGATCAAAGACATAACTTGTATTTTACAATGTTGCCATTCTATAGAATCACATATGACACACGAGGCATTTCTGTCCAAGCTGCCTGTGCTGCTGCTCATTCTTCAATGGGAACTATCTACTATAATCTCATGTGACTATCCTTTATAATCCAATTCGCTGCCATATTTAAATATACTTTACCATATGTATTCTGTAATTTAGCTTTCTAAAAAATCTTAAGGAAAATAACACAAATAAACCTAAGAATTGAAATATAGTTTGTGTACTGATTGAATTTGTGCTGCAATACTTCAGTGTAATTATTAGGGCTCATGTGTTGACCTCACAGCTACAAAATAGGAGACACATTAAATGTTAAAATTGAAGTTTACTTGTTGAGAAGATTTTTGAAGAACATCAAATTTGAATTTTTAAAGAAATCTGGTTAAGATTTTGTAGAAAATTCATGTTTGGAAAATAAACATTTATCCATGATAAAAAAAACAAAGATTTGCCATGCTATGTCCAGTATTAAAATATCTTAGGATTGATAGTGGTGTACAGCTCATTAGTTTACATGCTTAGTTGCAATGCTGGTCTCTCTCCTTGCACATGCACTACACTGGCGTTCTGTGTTTTCTTCTGCACTCAGTAAAATATCTGATACACAGTGCGCATAAAAAACATAACTTGAAACAGGTCAGTGAAATGGAATTATACTGGATGGTGAAACAGCTTTTTCAGTGATAATGCAAACAGAAAATCCTGAAAAGTACTCTGCAGGTCGAGCAGTACCCATGGAAAGAGAAGCCGAGTCGAGTTTCAGCTCAATAATCTTTCATCAGGAGTGGGAAAAGTTAGAGATGTGGCAGGTTTTAAGCAAATACAGAGGCAGGGAACGAGGGAAGGGGGAAATAGAACAAAATGAAAGGCCTGTGATAGGTAGGGACGCAGGTGAGATTAAATGACAAATGGTATGACGGTGCAAAGTATAAGAAGATGGTATTTGAACAAGAAACAAAGGATGGGTCTTTCAAAGAGCCCACACAAGCAGGAATGACTGATTTGTCTCCCTAATCATAAGTCTATTGATTCTATGAATTCGGATAACACTTCAGTCAATGGGGAATAAAATTTTAAATGAAAGTATACCCACATGAAAAGGAAATCCATAAGGCTGTAATTCATTTATCAATTGATAGTACGAGCCCAGGAATGATTGTATTATCCTTTAAGAAAACTCAGAACAGCCCCTTTTAACACAGAGTTGAAACTGTTTTTTGATACTTGTGGGAATCAGTCTCTTTCCTGCTGCTTTAAACCCTCGATTGAGATGTTTGCCTTCTCCTCTCCCATCTTGTGGACAGGTGCTGAGACCTGATCTGCTGCATTTTATGTGGGTTTAATGGAATAGGCATTATTTTCTAATTTAGTTTAAACTGCTTTATGAAGCGCTAACGTTGTTATTTTGGATTTTTTTTAAATTAATTTAATCGGCAGTAAGCGAAGCAGTGACCGTCCCTCTGTAATAAACTTACCGCACGCCACCCAATGTGACGCCATTTGTTCTCGGCCATGGGAAATTGTCCCCTATCAAAATCTCTTAATCCTCTCTTGGCATGCATTTCTACAGATGTCAACATCAAGGACATACTGAGCCACAGACACGATTCCCTACTTAATTAAAACTGGATTTGTGTAACTGAAAATTGGCGAAGGGTTTGATGAATACACTGGTACTTACAGGTCAGCTCCTGTATTTTAGCAGTGGCGGATGATACAGTTTGCAATTCTTTTCAATCTGGCAAGCATTAGTCATTCATACTGATGTAGATTCTATGGCAGAACGGCTGAGCCCAGGAGATATACATGGCTAAGAACCGAAAGTTCTAGCCTAGGATTTTCTTCTCTTAATCCTCTGCAACAAAGTGGACATAATTGTTTGGGGATACTTTCTACCACTACACGACCACCATGCTATGTAGCAGACTTTGCACTTTTGGCATTGCTCTCTGCAAGTCAAATTTCCATTTAAAGTTAATTGAACCAACAACAAAAGTTTGTCAATGGAGAAATATTTGATTAAGCTTTGACAAGTGCAAATACTTTATGAGGAAGTCAGAAACAGTGGGCGGAATTTTCCACTCCCACCAGCAGCAGGAATCGTGGTGGGCGGGGCACTTAATTTGGTGGGGGACAAAAAATCTGTTTCCCAACAGCGTGACAAACTGTTGGAACTTTGTTCTCATGACTTTCAAGCTTCTCAACAAACAATGGCAGGAACCCTATTTGCATGTATTAGCATCTCATGCATGCTAATTAAAAGGCACCTTGCTGGAATTAAGTTTGCCCTCCAAATTAAGTTCCCCGCCCAGCAAGAATTTAGAATGTTCAGTTTTACGGCTACATACAAGTGGTGTGTACCTGGCAAGCTTTACCTCTTCCTTGACTTTGAGGTCCATAGATGTTGCTTTCTCCTTCTTGGAGACCTTGCATAACTTCACTTAGGTACCGTTAGCAAATGCTGCAGCAAGGCTGGACATGGAGGCAAGCGAATGCTGGAAAGGGAGGTAGTCTTCTTGGGAAGGGTGGAGAAAGTGTACAGGGAAGAGGGTGGAGTGAATGTCCAAGGGAGGGAAATGCCTGGGGAAGGACGGGGAGAGTGTCCGAGGGAGGGGAATGCCCAGGGAAGGGGGTGGAGAGAGAGCGTCCGTGGGAGGGGAATGCCCGGGGAAGGGGGTGGAGAGAGAGCGTCCGTGGGAGGGGAATGCCCGGGGAAGGGAGTGGAGAGAGCGTCCGTGGGAGGGGAATGTCTGAGGAAGGGTGGGGAGAGTGGCGTAAAGGGCAGAGTCGGTGGTGTTGATGGTGGGGTCCTGGGCAGAGAACTCAGGGTACTGGTGATAGGAGGGAACAGTCACAGTCAGAGGGGTCAGTGGAATACAGTAGGGTGGCAAGTCCAGGGTGGGAGTCTGGTAGGTGAAGATCTCATTGGGTGGGTCATGGAGGGGATAAGACAACTGAAGACAGTAATGAGTGTTGGCTCTGAAGGAATGAAAGGCATGTGGAAGTGGATGGTTTTAGGGTCCAGGGTAATGGGGGAAGGGAGGTTCAAGGATGAAAGAGGAGAGAGGAATGGTGATATTGGGTGGGTCTATGGTGATGAGGGCAAGTTGGTGGGTGACAGGACAGGTTAGAAGGCGGTGGAGTGAGTTTGAAAGATGATACACCATTTTTCCAAACTG
Source organism: Cetorhinus maximus (assembly GCF_964194155.1). Lineage (NCBI taxonomy): Eukaryota > Metazoa > Chordata > Chondrichthyes > Lamniformes > Cetorhinidae > Cetorhinus > Cetorhinus maximus. The sequence continues at coordinate 77,366,851 of NC_135894.1, read as the reverse complement.
GCATCGACGACGCAATTAGTCAGTCAGTGAGATCCCTCGAAGTGGAAGGAGGGTCTTTTCGGGTGGGTGGAGTTCAAGATCAGCACAAGTGGCTGACTAAAGGGACACCTTAATAATTATGAGGTAATTGGATGTCAAAGATACTCACTTGTGTTCTCCTCTCTATGGTGAGGCCAACACCACAGCAGGCTTGTTCTCAATTCATGGGTGCCATAACATAGATATCTCAGCAAGATGTAGAGCTACAGTTCATTCTGCACCATTTGCCATCTGCTGCAGTCAGAGGCAGGGTGGAGGGAGGGATGGAGGTGCAATGCCTCCAAAGAGTATGGCTAGTGGAGGGCAGCCAACTCTTCAAACCTCCATACTCCCAGGTGAATGGTCATGGTTGACAAAGGCAATGGTCTCTCTTTAGAGTTTCGAGGGTAGTGGAGACAAGCATAAAAGTGTCCGAGTGAAGCTCCTTGCACATGGCTCTCATCACCCTGCTCAAAGAGCAATGTCTCCATGTGCATTCAAGCATGAACAGGAGGAACGCCCATTTCTGGTTCTCCAGGATGTCCTTTACCTCGAAGGGGTGAGGTGGGGGTGCCATGTCTAGATGGAGGCCAGGTGAAGGGCTTAACACTTGCTTGCTGGCTTTGAAATGGAGGGAAACATGTAAAGGACATGCTCACTTAATGATACAGGCTGTAAGCAACCCGGCTTTGGTAATGGCTCTCATCCAGAGAAGGAGTAGGAGGGCTTTAGCTGGTTGGCACAGGGCCAAGAAGGGCAAGGACCTGAGCAGCAAGAGGCAGTGAGACCTCTAGGAGGTCAAGATGCTGGCGAACATGGACCACTGCAAGGGCAAGCACTAGCATGACTATGGGTGCATCGCCAGCAGTGCTCTTAACTAGAGATGAGTGAAAGGCAATGTCGCTTCTCCTGTATGAGTTGCGGCTGCAAAGACTCTGGAAGAGTTCCTGTCCTGCAATGAGTTAATGTGTGTCTAGGTACCCTTTAAATATGTCACTGGGACCTTCAACCTCACGAGGTAACAGCGGAGCGGGTGCCTTCCTTCCCACCCACCACGAGATCCAGGGAAGGCGGTGGCGTAGTGATATTTTCACTGGATTGGTAATCCAGCCACCCAGGGTAATGCTCTGGGAAAAAAGCAAAATACAGCAGATGCTGGAAATCTAGAACAGAAACAAAAATACCTGGAAAATCTCATCAGGTCTGACAGCATTTGCGGAGAGGGATACAGTTAACATTTTGAGTCCAAATGACTCTTCATCAGAACTAAGGAAAAATAGATTTTTTCTATTTTTTCTTAGTTCTAAAGGAGAGTCATTCAGACTCGAAACGTTAACTGTATCACTCTCCGCAAATACTGTCAGACCTGATGAGTTTTTCCAGGTATTTTTGTTTATGCTCTGGGAACACAGGTTTGAATCCCGCCACGGCAGATGGTGGAATTTGAATTCAATAAAAATCTGGAATTAAAAGTCTAATGTTGACCATGAAACCATTGTTGATTGTTGTATAAACCATCTGGTTCACTAATGTCCTTTAGGGAAGGAAATCTGCTATCCTTACCTGGTCTGGCCTACATGTGACTCCAGACTCACAGCAATGCTTTTGGCTCTTAAATATCCTGAAATGGCTAGCAAGCCACTCAGTTGTATCAAACAGCTACAAAGTCAATAAATAGGAATGAAACCGGACGGACCACCCAGCACTGACCTAGGCTCTGGAAACATACAAATTAGGAGCAGGAGTAGGCCACTCAGCCCCTCAAGCCTGCTGTGCCATACAATAAGATTGTGGCTGATCTGTATGTAACCTGAACCCAACATTCCTGCCTACCCTCGATAACCTTTCACCCCTATGTTAATCAAGAATCTATCTAGCTCTGCCTTAAAAATATTCAAAGACTCTGAGGAAGAGAGCTCCAAAGACTCACAACTCTTTGAGGGGAAAACATTTCTCCTCATCTCTGTCTTAAATGAGCGACCCCTTAATTTTTAAACTGTGACCTCTAGTTCTAGATTCTTCAAGAGGAAACATCCTCTCCTCATCCACTCTGTCAAGATCCCTCAGGATCTTAAAGGTTTCAATTAAATCACTTCTTACTCTTCTAAATTCCAGTAGATACAAGCCTAACTTGTCCAGCCTTTCCTCATAAGACAACTCACCCATTCCTGATATTAGTCTAATAAAACTTCTCTGTACTGCTTCTAATGCATTTACATATTTCTTTAAATAAGGAGACCAGTACTGTACACAATACTCCAGATGGGGTCTCACCAATGCCCTGTACAACAGAAGCATAATCTCCCTACTTTTGTAATCAATTCTCCTCACAATAAATGATAACATTCTACTAGCTTTCCTAATTACCTGCTGTACCTACACACTAAACTATTTGTGATTCATGCACTGGGACACCCAGATCCCTCTGAATCTCAGAGCTCTGCAATCTCTCACCATTTAGCTCATAAGCATCTTTTTTATTCTTCCTGCCAATATGAACAATTTCACATTTGCCCACATTATATTCCATTTGCCAGATATTTTCTCACTCACTTAACCCATCTATGTTACTTGATAGCCTCCTTACGTCCTCTTCACAATTTACTTTCCGACCTATCTTTGTATCGTCAGCAAATTTAGCAACCATTCCTTCGGTCCCTTCATCCAAGTCATTTATATAAATTGTAAAAAGTTGAAGCCCCAGCACTGATCCCTGTAGCACACAACTCGTCACATCCTACTAACCAGAAAAAGACCCATTTATGCCAACTCTGTTTCCTGTTAGCTAGCCAATCTTCTATCCATGCCAATATGTTACCGCCTACACCATGAGCTTTTATTTTCTGCAATAACCCTTGACATGGCACTTTATCAAATGCCTTCAGGAAATCTAAGTACAGTACATCCGCCGGTTCCCCTTTATCCACAGCATATGTGACTCCTTCAAAGTATTCCAGTAAATTAGTTAAACACCATTTTCCTTTTACAAAACCGTGTTGACTCTGCCTGATTGCCTTGAATTTTTCTAAGTGCCCTGCTATAACATCTTTAATAATAGCTTCTAACATTTTCCCTATGACAGATGTTAAGCTAACTGGCCTGGAGTTTCCTGCTTTCTGTCTCCCTCCCTTTTTGAATAAATGAGTTACATTTGCAATTTTCCAATCTAATGGAACCTTCCCTGAATCTAGGGAATTTGGAAAATTAAAAACCAGTGCACCAACTATCTCACTAGCCACTTCTTTCAAGACCTTAGAGTGAAGTCCATCCAGACCTGGGGATTTGTCAGCCCACAGCACCAACAATTTGCTCAATACCACTTCCCTGGTGATTTTAATTTTCCCGAGTTCCTCCCTCCCTTCCATTTCCTGATTTACAACTATTTCCAGGATGTTACTTGTGTCCTCTGTAATGAAGACCAAAGCAAAATATCCATTTAATTCATCCGCCATCTCTCTACTTCCCATTATCAATTCCCCAGATGCACCCTATAGGACCAACACTCACTTTGTTAGCTCTTTTCTTATTTAAATATATATAGAAACTCTTACTATCCATCTTTATATTACTAGCTAGCTTTCTCTCATACTCTAATTTTTCACTCCTTATTAATCTTTTTGTTATCCTTTGTTGTTCTTTATATTCTTTCCAATCTTCTGACCTGCCACCTGTCTTTGCATAATTATGTGTTTTTTCTTCAAGTTTGATACTGTCTTTAACTTTTTTAGTTAACCATAGGTGATGGGCTCCCCTCTTGGAATTTTTCTCTCATTGGGGTGTATCTATTCTGTGTATTCTGAAATATCCCTTTAAATGTCTGCCACTGAACTTCTATTGATCTATCCCTTAACATTATTTGCCAGTTCACTTTAGCTAGCTCTGTTTTCATGCCCTCATAATTGCCCTTCTTTAAGTTTAAAATGCTAATCTTTGATGCACTCATTTCTTCCTCAAAACAAATGTAAAATTCAATTATATTATGATTGCTGCTACCTAGGGGTGCTTTCACTATGAGGTTGTCAATTAATCCTATCTTGTTGCTCAATACCAGATCTAGTATAGCCTGCTCTCTGGTTGGCTCCAGAATGTGCTGTTCTAAGAAACTATCCTGAAAACATTCTATGACCTCCTCATCTAAACTACCTTTGCCCATCTGATTTTTCCAGTCTATATGTAGATTAAAATCCCCCATGATTATTGCTGTACCTTTCTGGGAAACTCCCATTATCTCTTCTTTTATACTCTGTCCTACTGTGTAGTTACAATTAGGGGGCCTGTACACCATTCCCACAAGAGATTTCTTGTCTTTATCATTCCTCATCTCAACCCAAATCACTTCTACATCCTGGTTTCCTGAACTTAGGTCATCCCTGTCTGAAGTGCTACCATAGTTAATAACAGAGCCACTCCTCCACCTTTTCCTAACTTCCTGTCCATCCTAAATGTCACATACCCTTCAATATTCAGGTCCCAATCCATATCATCCTGTAGCCATGCCTCTGTAATGGCTATCAGGTCCTACTTATTTATTTCTATTTGCACTCAGTTCATCTATTTTGTTTCGAATGCTATGTACGTTTAGATACAGAGCCTTTAGATTTGTCCTTTTATTATTTTTGTAGTGTCTAGTCTTATCTGCTGACTTACTCTTAGATTTGTACTCTCTGTCCCTTTCTGTCACAGTCTTTTTATCATTTCCCAAATTAATACCTGTCTCTCTTGCCTTGTCTCTACTCTTTGGTTTACCACATCTTCCCAAATTTGATCCTTTGTCCCCGCTATTCAGTTTAAAACCCTCTCTACTTCCCTAGTTAGGCGGCTCACGAGGATACCAGCCCCAGCACGGTTCGGGTGTAGACCGTCCCAACAGTACAGATCCCACTTTCCCCAATACTGGTGCGAATATCCCACAAACTGGAACCCAATTATCCCAAACCAGTCTTTGAGCCAATAAGATCTCTAATCTTATTTGCCCTATGCCAATTTGCATGTAGCTCAGGTAAAAATCCATAAATTATTACCTTTGAGGTTCTGTTTCTTAATTTGGTGCCTAGCTCCTCATACTGACTATGCAGTACTTCCTTCCTCATCCTACCTATGTCATTGGTATCTACATGGGCTATGACCACTGGATCCTCCCTCTTCCACTGCAAGTTCCTGTCTAACCCTGAGTAAATGTCCTGAACCCTGGCACCAGGCAGGCAACAAAACCATCTGGACTCTTACGCTTTGCTACAGAGAACAGTGTCAATCCCCCTTACTATACAGTCCCCTACTGCCACTACATTCCTTTATGCTCCCCTCCCACCCCAAACTTGGATGACCTCCTGTACCACAGTGCCTTGGTCCGTTTGCTCATCCACCCTGCAGGCCCCACTCTCATTCAAATAAGCTGAAAGAACCTCAAACCTGTTGGACAATTTCAGAGGCTCATAGTTCTGCACTCCTGCCCTCTGGGTCCCCTCACCTGCCTCAACAATAGTCACAATCCCCTGTCCCCAGCCATTGGCCAAATCAGAAGACCCTATCTTAAGTGGTGTGACTGCTTCCTGGTATAAAGCATTCAGGTAACTTTCCTCCTCCCTGATGTGTCGCAGAGTCTGCAGCTCAGCCTCCAGCTCAATGACTCTGAGCCAAAACTCCTCAAGCTGCAAACACTTACTGCAGACATGTTTGCCCTGGATCACAATGTTATCTAGGAGCCCCCACATGCTGCAGCTTTGACACATCGCCTATCCTACCATCCTTAATGTGTTTTAAATAATTACTTAATTATATTAATCACTTATTATGTTTCTTTCTGATATATTTTATTAACTTTACTGCCAAATTGTGTACTATTTTAAAACTTAGGGATAGAATAGAACCTACCCACTTACAAGATACTCACCAAACTCCTTTCCCTGTAGTAGAGCAAGAACCAATTTCTATGAGGTGAGAAAGAGGAAATGAACAGCTCCTTCTCCCCCTAACTCTCCCTCAGCAAACACCAAGTCTTCACTCAGTTAGTCAAGGCTTCACTAAAGAACTTTGTATTTATAGTAAACTGAACTAGGGCTACAGTAACCAGATTCAACCAGTTAGTTAATTAAGTACTCAGCTCCTACAGCTGAGAGTGAGTTTACCCTGTCTAAAACACAAGAAAGAAAGAATTTAGCCTGCTTACACAGTACTTTCCAGTTACAGCCAATTACAGACTAGATTAGGTTTTAAGAAGAAAATTTAAGATCAAAATTAACACTGAAAATTCCCCTCTCACCAAACTCCAAGTCTTCACTCAGTTAGCAAACTCAGCCCTGTCGAACCTGCAAAGCCCTCCTTACTAACACCTGGGGGCTTGTGCCAAAATTGGGAGAGCTGTCTCACAGACTAGTCAAGGAAAAGCCTAACATAGTTATACTCACAGAATTATACCTTACAGGCAATGTCCTAGACATCACCATCACAATCCCAGGGTATGCCCTGACTCACCAGCAGGAAAGACCCAGCAGAGGTGGTGGCACAGTGATATACAGTCGGGAGGGAGTTGCCATGGGAGTCCTCAACATCGCCTCGGACCCTATGATGTGTCATGGCATCAGGTCAAACATGGGCAAGGAAACCTCCTGCTGATTACCACATACCAACCCCCTCAGCTGATGAATCGGTACACCTCCATATTTAACACCACTTGGAAGAAGCACTGAGGGTGGCAAGGGCACAAAATGTGCTCTGGATGGAGGACTTCAATGATCATTGTCAAGGGTGGCTCGGTAGCACCACCACAGACTGAGCTGCCCGAGTCGTAAAAGACATAACTGCTAGACTGGGTCTGCAGTAGGTGGCGAGGGAACCAACAAGAGAGAAAAACATACTTGACCTCATCCTCACCAACCTCCCTACTGCATCTGTCCATGACAGTATTGGTAGGAGTGATCACCGCAAAGTCCTTGCAGAGACAAAGTCCCGTCTGCACGTTAAGGGTACCCTCCATCGTGTTGTGTGGCACTACCACCATGCTAAATGGGATAGATTTTGAACATATCTAGCAAATCATGTCTGGGAAACCATGAGGCATTGTGGGCTATCAACAGCAGCAGAATTATACTCAACCACAATCTGTAACCTCATGGCCTGGCATATCCCCCACTCTACCATTGCCACCAAGCCAGGGGATCAGCCCTGATTCAATGAAGAGTTCAGGAGGGTATGCCAGGAGCAACATCAGGCATACCTAAAAATGAGGTGTCAACCTGGTGAAGCTACAACACAGGGCTATTTGCATGCCAAACAGCATAAGCAGCAAGTTTAGCAATTCCACAACCAGCACATCAGATCTAAGCTCTGCAGTCCTGACACATCCATGCATGAATGCTGGTGGACAATTAAACAACTCACTGGAGGAGGAGGCTCCACAAATATTCCCATCCTCAATGATGGAGGAGCCCAGCATATCAGTGCAAAAGATAAGGCTGAAGCATTCGCAACAATCTGCAGCCAGAAGTGCCAAGCGGATGACTCATCTCGGCCTCCTCTGGAGGTCCCCAACATCACAGATGTCAGTCCTCAGCCAATTCGATTCACTCCATGTGATGTCAAGAAATGACTGAAGGCACTGGATAGTGCAAAGGCTATGGGCCGTGACAATATTCCAGCAATAGTACTGAAGGCTTGTGCTCCAGAACCAAGCTGTTCCAGTACAGCTACAATACAGGCATCTATGTGGCAATGTAGAAAATGCCCAGATATGTCCTGTACATTAAAAACAGGACAAATCCAACCAGGCCAATTTCCGCCTCATCAGTCTACTCTCCATCATCGGTAAACTAATGGAAGGGGTCATCAGCAGTGCTATCAAGTGACACTTGCTTAGCAATAACCTGCTCACTGACACTCAGCTTGGGTTCTTCCAGGGTCACTCAGCTTCTGACCTCATTGCAGCCTTGGTTCAAATGTGGACAAAAGAGCTGAACTCCCGAGGTGAGGTGAGAGTGACTGCCCTTAACATCAAGACAGCATTTGACTGAGTGTGGCATCAAGGAGCCCTAGCAAAACTGGAGTCAATAGGAATTCCACTGCTTGGAGTCATACCTAGCACAAAGGGAGGTAGTTGTGGTTGTTGGAGGTCAATCATCCCAGTTCCAGGACATCTCTGCAGGAGTTCCTCAGGGTAGTGTCCTAGGCCCAACCAACTTCAGTTGCTTCATCAATGATCTTCCTTCCATCATAAGGTCAGGAGTGGGGATGTTTGCTCATGGTTGCACAATGTTCACCACCATTAACGACTCCTCAGAATCTGAAGCAGTCCATGTCCAAATGCAGCAGAACCTGGACAGTATCTAGGCTTGTACTGACAAGTGGCAAGTAATATTCGCGCCACACAAGTGTCAGGCAATGACCATCTCCAACAAGACAGAATCTAACCATTGCCCATTAACAGTCAATGGCATTACCATCACTGAATCCCCCACTATTAACAACATGAGGGTTACCATTGACCAGAAACTGAAATGGACTAGCCATATAAACACTGTGGCTGCAAGAGCAGGTCAGAGGCTAGGAATCCTGTGGCGAGTAACTCACCTACTAACTCCCCAAAACCTGTCCACCATCTGCAAGGCATAAGTCAGGAGTGTAATGGAACACTCTCCACTTGCCTGGATGAGTGCAGCTCCAACAATGCTCAAGATGCTTGACACTATCTAGGACAAAGCATCCCGTTTGATTGGCACCACATCCACATACATTCACTCCCCCCACCATGGACGTACAGTGGCAGCAATATGTACTATCTACAAGATGTACTGCAGAAACTCACCAAGGATCTTAGGCAGCACCTTCCAAACCCATGACCACTACCATCTAGAAGGACAAGAGCAGCAGATACCTGGGAACACCACCACCTACAACTCCCCTCCAAGTCACTCACAATCCTGACTTGGAAATATATCGCCGTTCCTTCACTGTCACTGGGTCAAAATCCTGGAATCCCTCCCTAACAGCACAGCGGGTGCACCTAAACCACAGGGACTGCAGCAGTTCAAGAAGGCAGTTCACCACCACCTGCTCAAGGGCAATTAGGGACGGGCAATAAATGCTGGCCTAGCTAGCAACACCCACATCCCATAAATGAATAAAAATATGCTACTGGCTGATGCATAATTAATGAGCTCAAGCACGTAAGATCGCATATGTTCACCCACCCTGCCATCCAGTGGGAATGATGCTGACTTTCACGCCCGCCACCAGACTTAGTCTCCAGAATGGAAAGTTCCACCCTGTGTGTTACATTTGAGCCACAACACAAAACAACTGTAACATGGGACATGTTTCATGATAACATTCAAAAATAACATTTAAAAATAATAAACACATAAAATTGCTGAACAGAAAATGGATAACAGCCTGAATTTCCCAAATGACTCTTTTTTGATGGAAGGACTTATGGTCAATATCCCTGGCACAGCACCAAATCATCTTAATAAATGTCTCAAATAAAATTTCCTATAGCTGTAACCATGGAGCATTGGACTTCTTCATTCCCCTCAATCTGTTTGCACCATGTAGCATTCTTTTCCAATACCTGTTGTCCATCAACCAGCCTGCTGGCACTGAACTCATTTTGTTCCACTCTTAGTTGCCCAATCAAGGCTAGAGTAATGGCTTCTCTTCCAGCACTTACACTGCCACCTCTGGAGTCTCTCAAGGGTCTATCCTTGGTCCCCACTCTTCCTCACCTAAGTATGGCCCCATGGCAATATCTACCACACAGACATAGTGATAGTTTCCACATGTACCCTAATGAGACTCATCTCTTACTATCCATCTCCTTGATTGACCCCTTCACTGCCTCTGTGCTGTCATATGGCTCCTCCAACATTCAGTCTTGGATGAGCTGCAACCTCTTCCAGCTAAACATTGGGGAGATCCAAGCCATTATCTTCACCTCCACTGAAAGCTCTGTGCCAATAACTTCAGCCTCTCAGCTATTGCCTCAGGTGAAACCAGAAACTGCATCTTATTCAATACTGAGCTGAGCTTCTGGTCTCTTATCCTGCCCATTGCAAAGCCTGCACACTTTCACCTGATTAAAATCAACTGTCTCTACCCAGCCTTCATCTATTTATCTCTGAAATCCTTTTCCATGACTGTCAATTCCAGACCTGACAACTCCAATGTTTTCCTGTTTAACCCCAGCATCCACCTAAAATAACTTCCAGCTGACTCTATGAGCTCTTAAGAGCAATATCATGGTGTAGTGCTGAGGATAACAATTAATTTGTATGTGTATACAACACTTGACCAGATGATTTGCTGTGATACCTATTCCCACTGACATTGCAAAAATGTTGCAATATATTTATATCCCTATACAGATGGTTCAAATATTCCACAAAGTTATCAGGCCTCTCAGTTTTATAGCGTTGAATTGTTTGTCCTGCGAACTCTGTAATTCTAGTGGAACCGCTAAAAGTCTAGCATTTGCCAGTCTTGGCTAGGTAGGTAGTACTCTTGCCTCTGAATTAGACAGTTGTGGTTTCAAGTCCCACTGCAGATTCTTGAGCACAACATCTAGGTTGACACTTCAGTGCAGATAACCCATCTACCTTTTGGATTAACAATTAAACTGAGGTCCTATCTTCCCCACATAATCACAAAAATATCCCTTGGTACTAATTGAGAAAGGGCAAGCGAATTCTGCGGTTCAAGCAATATCACTGAAACAGATGATCCTGTTTGTAAAACATTGCTGTGTGCACATTGGCTACCAGGTTTCCCTACATAAAAACAATGCCTACACTGCAAAGAATAGTTCACTCCCTGTAAAGTACTTTAGGATGTCCTGAGATCATAAAAGATGCTTTATAAATGCAAGTTCTTGCTGTCTTTCTTTCTTTTAAGCATATGTAAATATTGCTATGAGTCCGTCTTGCCTACATTGAGGAGAATACCTCTATTGAAATATGTTGTTCCATGGCATGGCCAAACACTCCAAGGTCTGTTCCTGAATGAGATTTGTTGTTGCTGTTTTTTGTTGTGATACCGTCTCAGCTTTTCATTTTCATATTTCAAAAAGCTTTATGCCTCTACCTCAGTTGATTAGCATAAATAGCATTAGTCTTACTTTGTAATGAATTTTCATTGCTTATTCCCGCATTTACGATGCAACTTTAATTTCACTAAAATCTGCTTATAATCAGAATGGCCTAGAAGACACCAGTCTGCTAACATAGAGTTCACTCATAAGGTGAAAGTATCTTTTATATATATATATATATATATGAAATTGATTGGAAGATTTCAAAAAGTTACCCTAGCAAAATGTGATTTTACATTTGTATGGGTCTAAAAAGGACAATCTACAGAATGTTACAAGAAAATATCAGGGATATTTATCCATTTAAATTTGCTGTCAATTCACCATTATTGGTTTGTTTTATCAAATGAAGATGGGATTTTCCAACATTACGATAAAAAAACATGTGTGATAGAGTTGACCAGCTTGTTTTATATTAATTCGTAGAAAGTGGGCATCACGGCCAAAGTCATCATTTAATGCATATCCCTAGTTGTCCTTGATGGTGTCCCAGACTGCTGCAGACTGTGTCATGAAGTATTCCCACAGTGCTGTTGGGTAGGGAATTCCAGGGATTTGCCTCAGTGACAATGAAAAAATAATGATACACTTCCAAGTCAGGATGGTGTCTGACTTGAAGGAGAACTTGGAAGTGTTGATGTTCCAAAGTGTCTTCTGCCCTCATCTTTCTAGGTGATGGAGATTGCAGGTTTGGAAGGTGTTGCTGAAGAAGCCTTGGTAAGTTGTTGCAGTGCATCTTGTAGAATGGTACACCCCATAGTGTGTTAAACCACTGGTGGAGGCAGTGAATGTTTAAAATAGTTGAATGGGCATCCATCAAGTATGTTGCTTTGTCCTGGAAGCTGTCGTATGCAATAAAAGTGTCAGTTTTGATCATGAGCAAGAACTGTTTAACACTTTGATATCTTTCCATTTTAAGTGTAACTATATGGAAAGATGGACACAATAAAAGAAGATTACGTTCCAAAATATCAACATCACTGGAACTGTGGAGAGGAGTTAAAAATGTAGATGAATTGGTACACAAAGGTAGGAAGATTGTTATACAAAACGTGTAAAGAAATGTTGTGAAAGATTCATGAGAGAATGTGGGCACAGAGAAGTGTATAGAAGAGCCAAAAGAGCTCACACAAAATCCCAAAATAAATCAGGGTGTTCTTCATGTGGTAACAAATTTTTCAATCTGCTTAAAATAAAGATCAAACTAACACAGAGGCCCACTGAAACCTCATCTAATATCACAACAACTTTGCAGTACATTTTTGTTAAATTAACAAGGTAGGAGCCATTTGATAGTCCTGATAAAAGGTTATGGACCAGAAATGATACCTCTGTTTTGCTCCCTGCAGGTGCTTTTCGACCTGCCAAATGTTTCTAGCAATTTCTGTTTTATTTCTAGAAATAAAATCTTGGGCCTGTTCAGAGCCTAAATCTCTCCAGATGTTTCAGGTTAGGTGGTGGCTTGCTATGCTCAAGTTTGTTGTGCTAAATTTACAGTGTCAGATTAATTTACGTTACAGTTTTCTGCCAGGTCAGGGCGGTGTGTGGTTTGGAAGGAAAATTGCTGCCTTTGACCTTTTAGGTGGTAGAGGTCGCAGATTTGGAAAGTGCTGTCAAAAAAACTTTCCTGAGTTGTTGCAGTGGATTTTGTATATGTTACACATTTCAGATGTGTGGTGATGGAGGGTGTCAATATGTAAGGTAGTGAATAGGGTTCCAACTGAGAATGTTGTTGGAGCTGCACATACCCAGGGAAGTAGAGAATATCCCATCACACTTGTGCCTTGTCAAGGGTGGAAAGGCTTTGGGGGTCAGGAAATCCGTTACTAAACTCAAGTCTGACCAAAGCATAAGAACACAATGTCATGAAGCTATTAATGTATATAATATTATTGGAAAAATATTTTTCTTTCAAAATAGAGGTTTAATCTGTGGGTGTGTCTTAATTGGATTAAAGCCAGTTAGTCTGATGCTTTGATATGTTCTAGTTTTGAGATGTAAACAGAGAGGTAGAGTGCATTTGCATTTTTTGAATAGAGCATTCAAGAAGTGGGGTGAAAACTGACTATCTAGCAAACACCAAGCAATATGTTTATATTACCAATCAAATTACGTGAAAGGGGTTTTATTGTTAGAGAGGTTTAGTTCAGAGGTTGGTGATACAATGAGACTTTACATTCAATGAGCGATGCTAGGTATAACTTCAGCAGTTTTGTGTGTGCAGGGCAGAGGCAATGTGAGATCAAAAGCAGCTGTAAGCATCCAACTGTCTCCACAAGAACCAAAGTGAAAAAAACCTCATTTTGAATTTGTAAGGTGAAAATGCTTTGCCTGGTATCTGGCTAACTCTATGGGTTCCTGTTGTCTTAATGGAGATTAGTTTAGGAATTTGTTAAAACTTATGATATAGTAATTTGTAGCCATGTGTATATATACTTTAACCTGTGTAAATTCATTTCATTTAGTTCAATGTAAAACCTCGAGAACTGATGGTCTGATTCCTGACTTTAGAGTCACATCTCAAATATAGTACTTAAAATTATAGGTTATGGCAGTTGTTTAAAGTTTCCCTCCGGGGTTTTTAAAAATAACTCAGCCTTACCAACTGCTCAGTCATAACACACAAGAACTGGGAGCAGCGGTAGACCACACAACCCATCAAGCCTAAACAAAAACAGAATTACCTGGAAAACCTCAGCAGGTCTGGCAGCATCGGTGGAGAAGAAATCAGTTAATGTTTCGAGCCTTCACGGCCCTTCGGCAGAACTGAAGCATAGTTAGGAGAGGGGTGAAATATAAGCTGGTTTAAGGTGGGGTGGGGCGGGGGGGGGGAGAGAGAAGTTGAGGGTGTGGTGATTGTGGAGATAAGCAAGCAGTGATAGGAGCAGATAATCAAAAGATGTCACAGACAAAAGGATTAAAGAGGTGTAACCCCATCAAGCCTACTCCACCATTCAATATGATCATGGCTGATCTTGGGCTCCATTTTTCCGCCCACACTCCATATCCCATAATTCCATGTGAGACCAAAAATCTGCCTCTCCCATGCTTAAATGTATTCTATGATGGAGCATTTGCAAATCTCTGGGGTACAGAATTCCAAGTTCCACAACTCTTTGAGTGAAGTAATTTCTCCTCATCTCAGTCCTAAATAATCAGCCCCTTATCCTGAGACTGTGCCCCTATGTTTTAGATTCCATGATCAGCAGAAATAATCTCTCAGCACCCACCCAATCAAGTCCCTTCGGAATTTTGTAGGTTTCAATGATATTGCCTCTCATTCTTCTAAAGCCCAGAGAATACAAGCCCAATTTACTCAGCCTCTCATCATAGGACAACCCCCTCATCCCAGGGATCAATTTAGTGAGCCTTAGCTGTACCATCTCCAACAATGCAAGTATATCCTTTCTTAAATGTGGAGACCAAACCTGCACACAGTACTCCAGATGCAGTCTTACCAAAACCCTGTACAACTATATCAAGACTTCTGTATTCCTGTAGTCCAATCCCCTTGCAATAAAGGCCATTGTTGGAGGTCAGTAATCTCACCTCCAGGACATCACTGCAAGAGTTCATGTCCTCGGCCCAACCACCTTCAGCTGCTTCATCAATGACCTTCCTTCCATCATAAGGTCATAAGTGGGGATGTTCACTGATGATTGCACAATGTTCAGCACCATTCGCAACTCCTCAAATACTGAAGCAGTCCATGTCCAAATGCAGCAAGACCTGGACAATATCCAGGCTTGGGCCGACAAGTGGCAAGTAACACAAGTGTCAGGCAATGACCATTTCCAACAAGAGAAAATCTAACCATCACCCCTTAACATTCAATGGCATTACCATCACTGAATCCCCCACTATCAACATCCTGGGAGTTGCCATTGACCAGAAACTGAACTGGACTAGCCATATAAATACTGTGGCTACAAGAGCAAGTCAGAGGCTAGGAATCATGTGACGAGTAACTCACCTCCTGACTCTCCAAATCCTGTCCACCATCTACAAGGCAGAAGTCAGGATTGTGATGGAATACTTTCCACTTGCCTGGATGAGTGCAGCTCCTACAACACTCAAGAAGCTTGACACCATCCAGGACAAAGCAGTCCACTTGATTAGCACCACATCCACAAACATTCATTCCTTCCACCACCGATGCACAATAGCAGCAGTGTGTACCATCTGCAAGATTCACTGCAGGATTTCACCAGGTCTCCTTCAACAGCACCTTCCAAACCCATGGCCACTACCATCTAGAAGGACAAAGGCAGTAGATGGATGTGAACCACCACCTGGAAGTTCCGCTCCAAGTCACTCACCATCCTGACTTGGAAAAATATCGCCGTTCCTTCACTGTCGCTGGGTCAAAATCCTGTAACTCCCTTCCTAACAGCACTGTGGGTGTATCTACACCACATGGATTGCAGCGGTTCAAGAAGGCAGCACACCACTACCTTCTCAAGGGAAACTAGGGATGGGCAATAAATGCTGGCGCAGCCATTCACATTCTGTGAATGAATAAAAAAAAGTCCACATTCCGTGAATGAATTAAAAAAACCTGCCATTTGCCTTCCTAATTGCTTGCTGTACCTGCATGCTAACTTTCTGCATTCCTTGTATGAGCACACTCAAGCCTCTTTGAACAACAACGCTTACAAGTTTCTCATCTTTTAAAAAATATTCTGCTTTTTTATTCTTATGGCTAAAGTGAATAACTTCACATTTCCCTGTATTGTATCACATCTGCCATCTAGTTCCCCATTTGCCTAACCTATCTATATTTCTTTACAGTCACTCTGTGTTCTCTCATAGCTTACCTTTCCACCTAGCTTGGTATCATCATCAAACTTAGATACATTACTCTATGTCTCTTCACCTAAGTCATTCAAAAGATTGTGAATAGCTGAGGCCCCAGCACTGATCCTTGCAGCATTCCACTCGGCTTGCCAACTTTAAAAAGCCCGGTTTATGCCCACTCTTTTTTTTTATCTTGCCTATTAATCTTCCGTGGACATCACATTCAAGGCCTCCCGAGTATGATCACTGAAGCATCATTTCGGTCTTTAAGAACGTCTGAAAATTGAATGTCGACAAGGTCGACAATAGGTACGATTGCTGGGTACATTGCATTTATGTTAAAGGTATCAATGAACTTATGGAACAAAGATCCATGGGTACAAAATCAGACAGTAGTTGTGAAGGGGGTACATTCACAAAAAATAGTATTAACATCCAAATTCATAGACTGCTAACCATGTATTAATTTTAAAAAGCTGGTCGGGGCGAAGCCTTCAACGCCCTTGTTTGACTCAACTTTGGCAGGTCTGCGCTGTAACTTAGTCCATTATACTCTTCCAATGAAACTGGTCTTAAACAATAATGAAATGTTTAAAAAAAATCTGAGGATATTTCGTTAAAACGTTCGTGAGTTTGATGAAATATATTGCGAAAACAAACTAAAAAAAACATTCTTAATAACTGTTGCCCTTTCTATTCGATGTCTAAACTTATTATACCGGTCCCCAGATTTCCAGGTGTCTACTTTTTCATTCAATTACAAACAGAGTCTCAGATTTCTTCTCCCTCCTGATTAGATGCTGGAAGCAGGTTCAGGGGTTGGACAGTCATATCCCTGGGAAAGGCCATTAAAAGGAAGGAAGGGGTGAAATTGCCTTATAAATACCAGCACGCGACGAGCGTGTGCAAGACAGCCGCCGCCTGCACTTGCACCTGTATATGTAGATGTGCTGCTTGGTCACCGCCTGGTCATCTGTTCTGGTCTCAGCAAATGCGAAGAAAGGTAAAAAGTGACAGATCAGCTAAAAGATTTCGCAAAACAAAATTAGTATTTAAAAAAAAACGAATAACAAGCGTTTTAAAATGTGAATTATTTTACAGTGTTTAGGTGTGAGACCTCTTCTCTGCCTCTGATAATGCACCATCCAAACACTGCCGAATGCCTCTCAGCCTCCAACCAGGGAACCAATGCGGTTTCAACAGGTAATCATAATAATGTGTGTTCTCCTTTAAAACAGGTGTTTACTGTGCCCATTGCATTTTTAAAAGTAGACTCAGCTACAAAGAGGATACATAATGAGGTACATTGACATCCTTCAAGAATGAGGAAGGCCTCGCCAGTGAGGAGTGACCAGGGCCTGGAGTTCTGTCTTAGCACTGTTCTCAAATATATACAGAGACGTAATGTGGAAGTGTCATCAGATTTTAAGTATCGCAGGAATGAGATAACTCTTATTTCAGCAAGATTTATCAAAATAGCACAACTTGGAATTACATAACGTCTTTAACATAAAAACGCCCCACCGCACTTCACAGGGCAATAAGCAAGAGGCACTAAGCTAAAGGAAAAAACTTATAAGGAGAGGCAACCAAAGGTTTAGTCACATAGTCGACCTAAAGAAGGGTCTTCAAGGAGGAGAGGGAGGTCATAAGGCTTAGGTGCTAAAGGCAAGGCCATCAATGATGGGGTTGAAATAAGAGGCCAGTGTCAGAGGAAGGGAACATTTGAAGGGAGTTTCTGGATTGTAGAAGGTTGTAAAGACACGGATGGACGAGGTCATGAAGTGATAAGAGCAAGGATTTTCTTCAGATATTTATAGACTGGCGAAAGTTTCCTTTGGATAAATGGCAGACGATGTCAGGCTCGTTATAGTACACGTTATAATCATCCCTGATTAAATTTCATATGAAGAAGGCAGTGTTTTGCTGTTTTATACAGTTCAGAATAAGCCAGAATGCCAAGACTTCATTTAAAAAAATGTAAAATAAGGTTTCCTTTGTCAGGTGCAATCTGTGATTAGTTTGATGGAAATATATATTGTAAAATTAACATTAGAACTGTTTCACCTATGTCTCAGAATAAATTGTTGGTTAAAAAAATGGAGTGTCTTTAGTTTACTTAGGGCTTTGTTGTGGTTTCTCTGTACACGTTGGGAAAGATTTCCTCTGTGCTACATGTAATAACATTGTAAGCCATTTTTTATTAATGGATTACTATTTTGTTACATAGAGTGAACAGTGAAAATCTTCCCCTATTAGGTTTCATTATAATCACAATTAATTTTACAGACATGTAGTAAATTTGGCTTATTTCAGCGGCAGAAAGTACATAAAATCAAACTGCAGTGGTTTAATTTTAGCTACTGCTAACAGATGCAGGTAGAGCAACATTGACTGAGAAAGAACCGTTTTCTGTAAATATAAATCATGCTACAAGCTAAAAAAAACAAAGGCCCAACAATTCCAATACGTCTCTACCATTGAGATGCTTTCTTTTTTAATGCAACTTTTGTTATGTGACAATTAATACAAATTCGGCGCACATTTCTTAAAAATATATTTTCTCTTCTAAATTTAGTTATCTTTTCAAAATGAAATCTTTTCTGCAGTTTAGAATATTTTTTCTCTTTATAAAGTTAAAATAGAAATGCATAACCATAAATTGTAATAAGTCACTAAATGTCACTAAAATTTGATTTTTTTTTTTCCCCAGGGGCATGTTACCAGAAATACAAATCAACTTCCAATTATTCATTTGCTGCTTTAGTCGCAATTATGAATCTGGAAGTATATATAAATAACGTTTTCATTCGTGGTAAAAGCTTTATTCATTGCTCAAATGCAATTGACCCTTCACTTTTGTAACTACAGTTTAACAAAATCTTTATAGGACTAAAAATTACTGCCGACCAAGTTACCATCAAAAGGTAACGTGCTCATATCAAATTGTCATTTCTATTGTTTTAATGCAGAAGTAAAACTTAATAATGGAAGATACATTATATGAAAAGATTAAGCTGTGTACAATAACGGTGGATAGCAATTTAGAGGCTCTAGCTACTTATTTGTGAATATTACCAAATTAATCAAATGTGGCCTATTTTATGCAATTCCTTACTAGTCCCATCGGTGTTATCTTCGATCCAACCATTGTCTACACCCAAATGTTCCTTTATGCACCTCTCCCCGGGGTCTTTGGCCAACACACCAGCACGACTTCACTACTCCGTGCCATCTTGTCATTATGGGAGCCAACAATCCGCTTTTGGGGTGATGGCAGGTGAGGCAAACACATTTTCGGTTAGTATTGGTTATGATTACAATTCCTTCTATGTTTCAATTTCTTAGTGATATGTGAAAATAGATTACTCACGGGCTGACGAGTTGTCCATGACACTGGTGTAGAAATGGTGGGAAAATTAAGGACATCCGCTGTTTTAAATTCTCCTTGAAACACCCTTCAGACTGTCATTTTTATTATGTGCATAGTTGGACGTTATGGACATACGTTCATAATATTTTCAGAAAGTGGGGTTGTTCCTCAACCTAAAACAACATTTTATAGCTATGTTTAACTCAAATATGTTTGCCTTACTCTAAAATGTCGCGTCAGAAGTGATAACCCTTTTTAATCATAGCACAAACGCTGCAAGTGTTTAGTTGAGTTAGATAAGCAAGTAAGTTTGTTTTATTGGTACAAGTCCGTTTGGTGAATTTGAGCACCCACCATTCCCAAGTGTCCGCACTTATTTAGTCCTTGGTCACCTTGAACTACCGGAGGTCAGAGTGCTTAGGCATGCAGCAAGGTACTGGGAGCAGAACTGCATGGTGGCGGCGGGGCGGGGGGGTCAGTCCCACAAAAGCGGGGAAGGAAACCCGGACTGCAGCCTTTTTACATCGCGGCCTGGAGAGTACAGTGGCCGGATAAGATTAGAGAACCCCTTTTGCAATTACAGCTGGAGGTCTAACAGTAGAGTTTTGATGGCTGTCTCTCAGTCAAGTTCTGCAGTTCACTCCGGTTCTCTTAGCAGCTCGCTGTCCTTAGCTAGCTTCGGATTTGTAGGCAAGGGTGTCGGATAATTATATAGCATCCCACTCAGGACACGCTTTTTTTTTTCTTCTTGGCTGCGAGTCGTGGAATATTAAGGAAGTGGTACATTTACTTGCTGCAGATTAGTGGTGTGGACAATATCTTCACTAGTTTGATTTGAATATAAGAAGTGTTAGTGTAGCACAACTTTAACTATAGTGATTACAGATTTTATTTTAATGTATGTTATACAAGACTATCAACGCTTGTATTTTTCACATGCAGCTCCTGCTAACAGATATTTCATCTACATTATTGATGACCCAGAGTAGGTTTTGTTTTATTTATTCACGGGATGCAGTCTTTGCTGGCAAGGCCAGTTTTCTGTTGCCCATCCCCTATTATCTTTGAGAAGGTGGTGAGTCACTGCAGTCTGTATGATTTATGGACTGTCACAGTGTGATTAGGTAGGGAGTTTGACTCGGTAACAATGAAGGAATGGCAAAATATTTCCAAGTCAAGACAGTTTATGGCTTGGAGGGAAGCTTGCAGGTGATAGTGTTTCTGTCCACTTGCTGCTCTTGTTCTTCTAGGTGGTAGAAGTCATGGGTTAGGAAGGTGCTGTCAAATGAAGCTTGGTGCACAGTTGCAGTGCATTTTGTCGATGGTACTCACCACAGCCATAGTGCACCATTGGTGGAGGGACTGAATGCTTAAGTTGGTGAATGGGATGTCAATAAAGCAAACTTTTTTTCTTGGATGGTGTTGAGCTTCTTGGGCATTGTTGGAGCTGTAATCAACCAGGCAAGTGGAGAGTTTTCCATCACACTCCTGACTTGTCCCTTGCACTGTGAACTATTCCCCACAGAATGCCCAGTCTCTGGCTTGTAGCCACAGTATTTATGTGGCAGGTACAGTTAAATTACTGGTCAGTAGTGACCCCCCAGGATGATGATGATGGGAAATTTAGCAATTTGCTGGGGATAGTCATAGTCTGGCACTTAGGTATCCAGTAACATTCACACCACATATCAGCCCAAGACTGAATGTTGCCCAAGTCTTGCTGCATGCAGGCACAGACTGCTTCAGTAATGGTGGAGTTGCAAATGGAACTGTGCAATCGTTAATGAATATCCCTGGCTGTGACCTGATGATGAGGGAAAGTCATTGATGAAGCAGTTAAAGGTGGTTGTGTCCAGATTACTGCCCTGAGGAACTCCTGCGGTGATATCCTGGAGCTGGGATGATTGGCTCCAACAATCATTGTCATCCACTTTTGTGCTAGATATGATTCCAGTCAGTGGAGAGCTGCACCCCAGTTCCCGTTGATTTCAATTTCACTGGAGCTCCTTGATGCTTGACTCAATCAGATGCTGTTTAATGTCAAGGGAAGTGACTCTCACCTCACCTCGAATTCAGCTCCTTGATCCATGTTGAGGTCAAGGCTGCAATGAGTTCTGATGCTGAGTGGTCCTGTTAAAACCCAAACTGAGCATCAGTGGAGTTATTGGTGGGTGAATGTCAATTGATAGCATTAATGACAACACATTCCATCAGTTTGCTGATGATTGAGGGTGGATTGATGGGCAGTGATTGGTCGGATTGAATTAGTCTGTTTTTTGTGGACAGGGCTATCCTTTATTATGAGAGGGGTTGAAAATAAAAGTAAGGATGTGATGCTTCAGTTATACAGGGCATTGGTGAGACTGCAGTTTGAACACTGTGTGTATATTTGGTCTCCTTATTTAAGGAAGGATAGGAAGGATGTAAATGCATTGGGAATGGTTCACAGGAGGTTTACTAGATTGATATCTGGAATGGTCAGTTGTCTTATGGGGAAAGGTTGGACAGACTTGGCTTGTTTCCACTGGAGTTTAGAAGAGTGAGGGTTTATTTGATTGAAGTATACAAGATCCTGAACAGTCCTGACAAGGTGGATGTGGAAAGGATGCTTACTCTTGTGGGTGAGTCCAGAACTAGGGGGCACTGTTTTAAAATTAGGGGTCACCCTTTTAGTACAGTGATGAGGAGAATTTTTCTCTCACTGAGGGTTGTGTGACTTTGGAATTCTCTGCCTCAAGGGGTGGGGCCATTGAATATTTTTAAGGCAGAGGTAGATAGATTCTTGTTAGACAAGGGACTCAAAGGTTATTGGGGTTAGGTGGGAATGTGGAATTCAAAACACAAGATGATCTTATTGAATGGCAGAGCAGGCTCAAGGGGCCAAATGGTCTACTCCTGTTCCCAGTTCTTATGACATATCCAGGCAATTCTTCATGTTGTCGTGTCGATGCCAATGTGGTAGCTGTATTGGAACAATTTGGTTAGAAGTCTGGATAGTTCAGGAGCACAAGTCTGGAATGTTGTTGAAGTCCATAGCATTTGCCATCTCCAGTGGGCTCAGCTCTTGATATCTCATGGGGTGAATTAAATTCCATTGGAGTCATACCTAGCACAAAGGGAAATGGTTGTGGTTGTTAGAGGTCAGTCAGCTTTGCTCCAGGAAATCTCTTCAGGAGTTCCTTAGGGTAGGGTCCCTGGCCCAACCATCTTCAGCTGCTTCATCAATGACCTTCCTTCCATCATAAGGTCAGAAGTGGGGATGTTCGCTGATGATTGCACAATGTTCAGCACCATTCGTGATTCCTCAGATACTGAAGCAGTCCATGTCTGAATGCAGCAAGACCTGGACAATATCCAGGCTTGGGCTGACAAGTGGCAAGTAACATTCGCATCACACATATCAGGCAATGACCATCTCCAACAAAAGAGAATCCAACCATCACCCCTTGATGTTCAATGGCATTACCATCACTGAATCCCCTACTATCAACATCCTGGGAGTTACCTTTGACCAGAAACTGAACTGGACTAGCCATATGAATACTATGGCTACAAGAGCAGGTCAGAAGCTAGGAATCCTGTGGTGAGTAACTCACCTCCTGACTTCCCAAAGTCTGCCCACCATCTACAAGGCACAAGTCAGGAGTGTGATGGAATACTCTCCACTTGCCTGGATGAGTGCAGCTCCCTCTAACACTCAAGAAGCTTGACACCATCCAGGACAAAGCAGCCCAACTGATTAGCACCTCATCCACAAGCATTCACTCCCTCCACCACTGACACACACAGGCAGCAGTGTGTTTCATCTCCAAGATGCACTACAGGAATTCACCAAGGCACCTTCGACAGCACCTTCCAAACCCACAACCCTACCATTTAGAAGGACAAGGGGAGCAGATAGATAGAAATACCACCGCCTGGTAGTTCCCCTCCAAGTCACTCGCCATCCTGACTTGGAAATATATTGCTGTTCCTTCACTGTCACTGTGTTAAAATCCTGGAACTCCCTCCCTAACAGCACTGTGGGTGTACCTACACCACGTGGACTGCAGCAGTTCAAGAAGGCAGCTCACCACCACTTTCTCAAGGGCAACTAGGGATGGGCAATAAATGCTGGCCCAGCCAGCAATGCCCACATCCCATGAATGAATAATTTTTAAAAATTGCCTGAAGACTGAGGGGAACTTAAAAGGATTACTCTGTTGAATAAACTTACACCCACATCATTGACTTTCTTTTCACTTATGGGATATGGGCATCACTGGCAAAGTGAGCTTTCACTGCCCATCCCTACTTGCCCTTAAGGAGATTGTGGTGAGGCACACCAGCAATTTTTGAGCTGCTGCAGCCTGTTAGGTGTAGATAGATCCCCAGTCCTTCAGGGAGTGTTCCAGAATCTTGACCCATCTTGCAACAAGTTTCATGTCAGGAGGCACTGATAATTTTTTCTAGATATCTATACATGGCGGTGAATTGCAGCTGATTAAACAAATAGGCCAGGATAAAACTATATAGTCATATATTTCACAGGTCCGCGCATGCACTGCCTTGTTTCCATTAACTGTATGCCTTTAACAGTCTGCAGTCTTGCCTCTCTACGCACAGATGGGCTTGCTCCATGTCTGTATAAACTGCCTGACCACACGCTGAGCACGTCTTCGTGTACCCTGGGACATGGATTTGCCCCGATTCATCAGTCAGTGCTAAGCGAAGAATCCATTGTCATCGACTTCAAACAGGAGTTCCGAAAAAAGAATAAAACCATTGAGGAGCCAATTGGTATGGATTCTCCAGAAATCAAAGAGCTGGAAATGTTTGCAAATCAATTTAAAATAAGAAGAATAAAGTTAGGTAAATGATGATCCTATTTTCTTAATTCTGTGACACATTAGTTCGCTAAACATCTGTGACATACATAATAACAATGGGAACATGAAGGATTAGAAATACATTCCAGAAAGTATCAAAAAAATGTGTTAGATATAATTCTGGGTTAGATATGGACTCAGATGATATCAAATACTCTATTGAAAATGGTGTTTAAGATGTTTTGTGGGCTTACTAGGGGGAGAAAAATATTGGGAAGTATATGGAGATTCAGCTTGAATACCTGTTGGTAACAAACATAAATTGTAAAACAAGCTACAGTAGGATCCACAATAATTTCATAGATCCTTATATTTGTACTGGCATAGCCCACAGTTTAAAACAACATAGAACCAAGCATCTCAAGAATAAGGAAAGCTTTGGTGAAAAATGATATTAAGACCATTGGGAAAATTGTGAACAGTGTAATTCTAACAGTAATGAATGCAGCATAGAATCTATCATGTAGATATGTCCAAAGAGAATTGTTGGTTATGAAGTAAGTCATAACAGCATTTTCTTTTTGTTGCTAACTTTTTTTTTGTGTAGTCTACCATGCCACCCTCAGAGCAAGCTGCAAATGGAACATATCCAATATAGATAGGGGAGGACTTAATCCTTATGGGACGAAGGTGTTAATCTCTTTAACAAGTTCAAAATTTTTTTTGGAGATTATAGTTTATATTTCTAATTAATATTGTCATTTAATTCAGAGGATAGATTTACAATGGATCAATAATATAAATTAGAAATGCACAATGAAGATGTTTTAGAGAAAACGGTAAGTTGGGTTTTACAGAGAAGTACCAAAAGTTATTTCCTGATATAAGTAATTGCAGGTTGAGCTCAGCTTTTTATCTGTAAAAGTGTGAATATTTTACACTGACAAGTCATTAGAAAAGTTAAATGTACAATTGACTAAAATTAGTGCCTTATCCCTGAAACTAAGGAAACATTAATATAAAAAAATTCTTACTTTTACTACGTTGAGTTGTAGCATAGAATAGGGAAGTGAATGTGGAACAATAATGATGAAGCAAGGGCCTACAGCTCAAATCCAGTAGGATAATCATACTCCTGTCATCATTGATAAAAAGTTTTGGGATAGATTTTAACTGGCACTACTTGTCAGAAAGAGGGTAATAGTGTCCCTAAAATGGTGGGGGAAAAGCTTACTGCCCCATGCCCAATCCGTCCAACCACCATGTGAATGCTATGGCTTCTTCCTGTGTAAAACGCTCTATGGAACCCGGATTGTATTGCTAGGCTGGTAGTAGTACAGCTGTTAGTTCAGCGGAAGAGGAGCCCCATAGATAAGTTATGTATTTTTCCACTAACTCCACTAAAACAACCTGGACCACTGCTACAGTGGGTTCCCCATTCCACCTTCCTCACGCCCATCCCTGTGAATGAGCCTCTGCCGCTATTAGTTCTTTTTTAGAGTTATCATTGATAATGAGGATGGTGCAGGAAGTGTTACCAGAGAGATGTGGCTGATCACACAATGTTGTGGCGTATGGAATCTCAGGTATGTAGACAAAACACATTCATAGCCAGAACAAAGGAAGAGCTAGAGACTATGGCAGGCCCAGTCGAAAGACACAGTGGGCAGAATCGTCCGGTCCCATTGGTGGTGGGCATCATGTCGGGTGGGGGTGGGGATTCAGCATGAGGGGCGGAAATCAGGTTCACACCGGCGTGAAATCACAGCGGGATCATCCGATGGTGTCTGCCATGGTGGAATGCGAATTCCTCTGGAGACCAGTGGGAACACGATTTGGGATGCAAAGTAAGGCCCCACTGGAATCGTCCCCTCATGTCTGATTTACCGTTACGCTGGTGGGAAAACACGCCGGCACCCCCCCAGAACACATCTGTGATCACAAGTGTGATGTGCAGAAGTTGAGACGAGCCATTAGGGCTTGCTCAGATCGAGGACATCCAAGGAGAAGATGATGCTGGAGCCCAACAGCTACCGGACCCTGGAGGAACATGTGCATCACATGCTGAGTGGATTGTCAGTGACATGGCTCCACCACAAAGCAGCTCTCAGAAGCTGGAAGGTTGCCATTGATGCTTCAGGCTTGCTATGGATGATCGGCGAAGGGGAGGGAGAGCAGGGTGAGTGGGAGAGGAAGGGTACCAGGGGAGTGGGAGAAGAAGGTCTAGATGTCCGTGGGAGAGGAAGTATGGGGGGGTGGGGTTGAAGTTGTCGGGGGGTGAAGGTGTTGGAGGAGGGATGAGGTTGGGGGTGGCAAGGAAGGTGTCTGGGGGGAGCAAGGAGTACAGGGGAGGAGGGTGTAACAGGGGGAATACTGCAAGTGGAGAGTTAGGTATAAGGGGGAGGAAGGTGTAAGGAAGGGGGAAGGTATCCGGGAGGAGGAGGGAGTTTGGAGAGGGGAAGGTGTCTGCTGGGAGGAGGAGTAAGTGTGGAGGGGGGAGTAAGGGGAGGATGGCCAGGTGAACATGCAAGGGAGGAATCTATGGAGTCAGTGACTGCCTCCAGGGGAGCAAACTGAGGGTGGGCATGGTAAGAGGGAATGGTGAATGTGAGAGGGGGCAGAGAGAGCTCATAGGTTGGGAGGGTGAGGGTGTGTTTGTAACATTAGGAGGGATGGCGAGGGTGGTTGGTGGGGGCTTGGAGGCAGGCATGGACCCTGGGGTTTCGAAGGAGGAGGTCGGGGAGGTCAATGTGGATGGGAGTAGAATTTTTAGGAAGGTGGGGAACGCGCACATTCACCTGGACATCCTGGAATGACAAGGGCTCGGGTTGATAGATGGTGATGGAAGCTGATGCCAGGGGCATCCCCAGTGATTGGGGGAAGGACATGGATGACTGAGGGAGGAGAAAGGATGGAGGAGCTGATCAAAAATTTTACCAGATTATGTTTGTCAAGTCGGAAGTGAGCAGAGCTTCATGTTGGACAGGTACAGGTGCTGCATGGGAGTGTGATCAGTGGGTGGGCGGAGATGCAGGTCAGAGCAAATGGACAACTGAAAGAGACCCCAGCAGGCAGCATTAAAAATGCTCGTGATGGTGAGATGAGTGTGAGGGATGAAAACTTCACGTGCATGGGAGAGTGCTTGCACGAGGCTCTGAAAGGCCCTGCCACACACACGCTTCTCCCTCCCGAATCATTCATGGTCCAGCCACATGAAGTTGAACTGCTATTGGGGGATGGGTGCAGTGGAAGGAATCATGAAGCCTGTAAATGAAGCTCAAAGACAACATTACACATTATTCAGTGAAAGTGAATATATTTTCAGATTATAAACCATATGTGTTTACCCGTGAAACCACTTGTGATCAGAATACCTTAACGTTTTTCGGCCTACCGCTGCTTCTAGGTGCTGCCCTGACATCCACAGGATGGGTGGAGACAGCCTGTGCAATGGTTGGCCCTGGTGCCCCTGATAGCTTTGATGTGCGTCCTCTGGACAGCCAAGGCCTTGAGGGCCCCAGCTTGCTTTGGCTGTCCTCCTGTGGGCCAGCTTCCCCCTCTGTGGTGACAGGAGATGAGATTGAGGGCGTCATAGGCAAAGGGGACTTGGAGGGAGAGGACAGCCCCTGAGATTCCTGAGTGGGTGACCCAGGTGTGTCCAGCTGCTGCTCCTCCTCCCAATGGGTGCCCAAGGGCCCCAGCCTGAATTCTTGAGAGGAAGGAGCACCTGGAGGGAAGTCGAAGTGCCAAATTTCCCTCTTGTGTTGCCACTGCAGGAGCTCACATATGGCTACCATGCTGGAGTGCAGGTCTACACACATCTCCGTGTTCTGCTGGACCAGGGTAATGGTCTCCACCATCCTTCCCATGGAGACCTTCATACATGTATATGTGGGCACCACATCATCAGAGGGCTTCCAACAGCTCTGCATGACATTCCCCTGCCTTCTGCAAATTCTTCACGGTGAATCCAGAGGTTCATCACCTGATTCGGACCTCACAGATGTCTCTCCCCCGGCAGTCTTCCGAGTACCGGGAATCTTGGCTGAAGCTGCCTCCTCCTACTGCAGGCACACGCCCATGTGGTGACCACCAGATTGTGAACCTGAGCCTACTCCAGATCTAGGTCCCACTGAAGTGTGTGTCTCTGCGCTGGTGGAGGGTGTGGCTAAGTGCTGTGACAGGTCTTCCAGGCTGCTTATTTCCAGCTCTTCAATGGAGAAGGTGTCCTCTTGGCTGGAGGTGAGGAGGTGGTTGGAGCTGAGGGACTGGCCGGCTGAGGGTGACAGTCGCTTCGCAGAGCTCCCTGTGAGCCAAAGTAGAGTTAATTAGGGCATGGCAGCAGAGTCGAAAGCAGGAGATAGAGCACTCACAGTTGCCTTTAGAGAGGGATAATGTGGTGCAGGATCCTCATGTGGGTGTTCACTGCCGACTTCATCATCGCTGCAGGCACGGTCCATGTCCTCACCAGCCAGCAGGATGGCGCACTCCGCAAAGTGAGTGAGGACCACTGCACCCCAGGTCTGGGACCCCTCCCTGCTGTTGTGAGCCAGCCTCTCCTACATGAAAACAGGTGGAGAGAGTGTGAGCAGGACACATGGCACTGTGTGGAATGTTTGTGTGGTGAGCGGAGCCATGGGATGGGATGAGGACACGAGCTCCAGAGGATATGAGCCTGATGGAGATGTGAGGGTGTGTGTGAGAGTTAGTGGTGTTGTCCCTTGAGGTGTAAGATCCCTGTGGATGTGTGATGGGTTTGTGAGTGTGTGAGTCGAGATTGATGAGTTGGTTGACTTTCCCTGGTGGAACGGATGAGAGCATTCATCCTCTTCCTGCACTGGACGACTGATCTCCTCTGTGCTCCTGTGTCACTGACTGCTGCTGCCGTCACCTCCCAGGCTGGATTGGTTATTGTGGTGGGCCTACTGTGGCCAGAGCGAGGGTTGAGGACACCGCAGCAGCCTTCCACTGCATCCATCCAAAAAGAGGCATCAATAAATTTGGGGGCTGCCCGTCACCTTTGCTTTCAGGGCCGTCTGTCGCCTGGAGCAGTCCTGGTCTGTAGACATGAAGTAGCCCGCGCTCTGATGCGCTTTAAATATGATGCCTGGAGCAAGAAAGCACTGAGGTCACAGCATGGCGAGCAAATCAGAGCCCACCCACCACCAATCCAGAGTGTTTCCCGTGAATGCATTATTAATGAGGCTGAATGTGCCGGGAAGAGGATGATACAGCGCAAAAACCCGCCATTGCAGCCAGCAGGTAAAACATCATTTTTCACACCCGCTACCGCACTTAGTGCAAACCTGGGACGATTCCACCCAGTGATTCTTTTGGACCGAACATAAATGAGGCAAAGACCAATGTTATGGCTCTAAATGGCAATGGAAAAGTCAAGTTTGGAAGCACCAAGATACAGACAGTGGACAAATTTGAGTACCTTGGCTCAATGATAAACATCAGAGTTACATCCAAGAATAAAATCCACATTAGGCTAGCTACAGCAATGGGCATGACAGTGACTTAAGTAGCATCTGGAAGTCCAAAAGCATCAGCATGAAGCTGAAAAAATGTCTATTACAGTCACTAATGTGGAGTGTTGTACTCTATGGATACAAGAATTGGACTCTGAAGAAAGAGGCTGAGAGGAGGATAACAGCTTTTGAAATGTGGGTATGGGGGAGGATGCTTAGAATCAGCTGGATGGATAGAAAGATAAATGAGTGGGATCGATCCAGGGTGGAAGTTCAGGGATCAAAAGGATTGCTAAGTACAGTTAGTGAGAGAAAGATATCCAAGTGCAGACATTGGGAACAAATATCCGACAGCCTTGTCCTGGCAACAGCTGAAGGAGAAATTAAAGGTAAAAACAGAAGAGGAAGAAGAAAAATTGGATGGGTGAATACCATTGAGATGTGGACTGAGGAACGCCTGAAGAAAGCCAGAGAAGAAGTAAGACATGCCAATGGCCCCATTAATGTAATGGTGACAATGAACAAACATAAACAATAATCTGCTCCTTTTTTTATTTTCTTAGAATTTACACCCGCTATTGTCCGTCTTATGAAAATTGCAGCCAATACTTCAAATGTAAAGTGCAGAGGTAGCAAAAAAACCTGCTAGTTGCAAGTTCTTCAGGAATAATGCTGATCTTCTATCAGGCAATCACAGAGCATTAGTGGTGCAAAGGATCCATAGTCTGTACTACAGCACAATCCTCACAATGTGGATGTGACCAGCCAGCTATCCAGTAAGAAAGTATAAAAAGATTAGCAAAAAGATATCCCCATAAAGTGAAACTGGGCATTGGATAAAAACCGAAATAAATATTTTGTTCACTGCATAGTTAAGGGATAAAAATGTGCACTTCAGTCTTTCTAGTAATTTCAGTTCATTTAATATCAGAACACAGAACAAAACAAATGCAGCAAAGCAAAATGGAATAATCAAGTACCCCAGCTTACAACTGGGTGACACGTTATCCCTGGATTTGAATCCAGTCCAAATGGATAGGATAGAGGACTCCTTGTGCTGTAGGTTATAAACATCCTAAATTAAATTAGATTTCCTGATCACCTAATTTTTATGGTCACAGGAAGGAACAGAATGTACAAACCTAAGGCCAGAATTTTCCAGCCCCTCACGCCGGGGTCTTCCAGTCCCACCGGTGTGAATGGAGATTTCAATGGCTCACTGGCCCCGCCGCGGGGGAACCCGCCATTGGGGGCTGGGGGCTGGAAAATCCTGGTCTAAAAGTGCGCCAGCAGATAAAGGCTAGAGGTTACAAAAATAGTAAAAAGACAGAATGCGTGTAGCATCCATAACAAAACAGGTGAATTAACAGCACAAATAGAAATAAATATGTTGGATCTGATAGACATTACAAAGACATGGCTGCAGGATGACAAAGACTGGGACCTGAATATTTAAGGGTACACGACCTTTCAGAAGGACAGGAAATTCGGAAAATGTGGAGGGGCAGTTTTATTAGTTAAGGATGACATTGGTACACTAGAGCGAGATGATCCCTGTTCTGGAGATCAAGATAGAGATGAGAAATAGCAAAGGTAAGAAGTCACTTGTGGGAGTGGTTTATAGGCCCCCTAAAAGTAACCACACTGTAGAATGGCGTATACAGGACAAAATAATGGGGAGTTTTCAGAAAGGTACGGTGATAATTGTGGGTGATTTTAATTTTCTAATTTTTATAGCTTGGATGAATCAGATTGGCAAAGGTAGCCTGGATGAGGAGTTCATTGAGTGTTTTGAGGGCAGTTTCTTAGAGCAGCACGTGTTAGAGACAACCAGAGAGCAGGCCATTCTGGACCTGGTAATGTGCAGTGAGACAGGAATAATTAACAACTTCATGATGAAAGTGCCCCTAGGTAGCAGTGATCATAATATGATTGAATTTCACATTCAGTTTGAGGGAGAGAGGAGTGGATCTAAGACTAGTGTTTTAAATTTAAATCAAGGCAATTATGATGGCACGAAGACAGAGCTGGCTAAAGTGAATTGGGAAATTAGTTTAAGGGATAGGTCAGTAGAGATGCAGTGGCAAACATTTAAGGAGATATTTCAGAATATTCAGTGAGGATACATTCCAGTGAGAAAGAAAGTCTCTAAGGGAAGGATGTACCATCCGTGGCTAACTATGGAAGTTAAAGATGGTATAAGATTGAAAGATAAAGCATTTAATTCTGCAAAGGTGAGTGCCAGGTTAGAAGTTTGGCCAGAATATAAAGAACAGCAAAGAATTACTAAAATATTAATGAGGTAAAAATTATAGTATGAGAGAAAGTTAGCTAGAAATATGAAAACAGATAGTAAAAGGGTGGTTGAGTCAGAAACTCTCGTAACCTTTAAGAAGTATTTAGATATTCACTTGCATTGCCATAGCCTCCAAGGCTATGGGCCAAGCGCTGGAAAACGGGATTAGTGTAGTCAGATCTTTGTTGACCGGCGGGAACACGATGGGCCGAATGGCCTCCTTCTGTGCTGTAGACATCTATGAGTTTCTACAGGTGTTTGAAAAGGAAAAGAGTAAGTAAAGTGAGTGTTGGTCCTCTAGAGAGTGAAAATTGGGAATTAATAATGGAAATAAGGAAATAGCAGCTAAACAGATATTTGGCATCTGTCTTCATTGTAGAGAATACAAATAACATTCCATAAATAATTGTGAATCAGGAGGTGAAAGGGAGAGAGGAACTTAACACAGTTACAATCACCAGGGAAATGGTACTGAGAAAATTATTAGAGCTAAAAGCTGATGAGTCCTCAGGTCCTCTTGGACTTCATCTTAGAGTCCTAAAAGAAGTGGCTGCTGAGATAGGGGATGCATTGGTTGTAATTTTCCAAAACTCCCTAGATTCTAGAAAGGTCCATCAGATTGGAAAATAGCGAATGTGACTCCTCTATTCAAGAAAGGAGGGAGACAGAAAGCAGGAAACTATAGGCCAGTTAGCTTAACATCTAGCATAGGAAAATTGCTGAAATCTATTATCAAGGGGGTTATAGCAGTGCACTTAGAAAATCCCAATACAATCAGGCAGAGTCAATATGGTTTTTTGAAAGGGAAATCTTGTTTGACTAATATATTGGAGTTCTTTAAGGAAGTAACAAGCAACGTTTATTGCAAGGGGAATGGAAAATAATTTTTTTTTCTCAAAGGGTCTTAAGTCTTTGGAACTCTTCTCCGGAGAGCGAAGGAGGCAGGGTCATTGAATGATTTTAAGGCAGAGGTAGATAGATTCTTGACTAACAAGGAAGTCAAAGATTATTGTGGGTAGGCGGAATGTGGAGTTGAGGCCACAACCAGATCAGCCATTATTGAATGGCGGAACAGGCTTGAGGGGCCAAATGGCCTACTCCTGCCCCTAATTTGTATATTCGTATGTAAGGTCACACAATGCAATATGGTCCACAAATTGGTATCAACTGGCATAGAGGATGAGAGATGGAGGGGTGAATTTTATGCCCACCCCACTGCTGGTGTAATCGAAGGTGGGTTGGTGGTGAGGTGGGGGTGGGGGGGCGGGGAAGGTAAAATAACATTGGTGGTCAGCTCACCACCTTCCCATCCATCCCCAGTCTGTCCCCCATATTATGGGGGGCAAGTAAGGCATCAGGCAGCTCACCTGCTCTTGGGCCTATTGACGTTCCTAAGTGGCCATTTAATAGCCACATAAGGGCCTCAATCTGCTTTAGCAGCCAGGGCTGATGCAACCACTAGGTAAGCTGAGCAGTCGCCTAGAGTGGGAAAATTTGGGGGGAGGGACAGCAAAAAAAACAAATGCACTATTTATGAAACTACATGTAAACAAACAGACTTCAGCAGTGGGATTGAAAGGTCTAGATCTACTGATATAGATCCACATTTCATGACATACATATAGATTTCTATGTCTTTATGTTGCAGTCTTTCCCAACATTTCATATTACATGCCTCATTCTGTTTGTGAAACAGTTTTACAAATTGTACATCTACACAACTATCCCAAAACTGCAAACCAGTGAATAATATCAAAGAATGTAATTTAATCTAGCCCACTCTATTGTAACGGTTATCGATTATGCACATTTTGCATAAAAACACCTAGCAACTGTTGCAGGAACGCATAGTATTACATCATGTGAGCCATATTGCACATAATGATGCACATTTCTTCTCGTAAGAATCCTATGGAAAGTGTACAACAATGAGAATTTACAATCATTATACTATTCTCCTTTTTCATGTGAAATAAATCTGTAATTATAAATGCAGAATTTTTATTCATAATGCACAATATTCATTTTCAGAAGTTAATTGTGGGGTGGGATGGGGAATGTAAGACTGGAGGTTCACTTAGGATACCTAATACTCCTGCACCACTATGTTACATTGGGCTGGGGGTGCTGAAAGGAAGGTGGTCAGCCTGGCTGCTTTGAAAGCTCGGGTTAAAGGTGGGGATGAGAGGGGGGACCTCCTGTGCCCATTGTAGGCACCCAACCTCCTTCCCCCCACCACCACACCCCCCCACAAGATAGAAGCCCCTGGGCCTCTATAACATGACCTCCCCAACCCCATCACTGTGGTCATGAAAATCTGCCCGCCCAAAATCCCTGGACTTATCTTAAATCTGGGAGACATCTTCAGTTCACCTCTGGAGTGCTTGCAGTCCCAGCAGAGGCCAATCAGATTGGCTGACAGCTCTGTAGGGCAGAACTTACTATCCTTGGGGGTTGAAGTCCCAATATCAAGTACTTTAGGCCACCCCCAGCATATATCGCTGCAGGGCAGCCAGCTTTCTGGTTGGCATGATGCCAACAGAATTTTCAGCCTGGGAGGGCAGGTAATCTGCACCCCACACCACCCCAGCAAAATTCACTCTGGAAAGTGGAATACAAAGTATAACTTTTCTGTGTGGCACTCTTGAGTTTGGAATGGCATAGTAGTGAACGTGCATTGGCCTGAATAAAGAGAGGTTGACACAAGCATTGGATACAAAAAGTAGGAAACTGCTCTATTCATCAGCAATAGTATCTCATCTCAATGTAGTTAAAACTCGTTCAATATTAGATATTTAAAAGCATCCCAGTTACATGATTGCATAGCCGCTAGTCTTATTATAGTTAGTCAATGATATAACCAACAAAAAGGAAGCTTTGCACTAGTCACTCACAGGTAAGAACTTGAATTGTACATACCAGCCTTCGCTACCTTGTCTGGATTATAATAAGTAATACATGAGACTCATTTTCCTGTGTGATTTACAGTATATTTATCACTGTCATTCAGCTGAAGCTCAACAATTCAAATGTGCAATACACTTATTTTTTTCTGATTGTTATATTTGTATGTCCATTTATAAATGATGAGGTGACGGTGTATACGAAACCAATAATATCCTTATCTATGTAATAAGTCAACAATGTCATTGGATTACCAAAATTGATATCTTCTGAATTAATTAGAAATTAACCAGTTACTGCTGTTTGCAACATTAACTGAATTCAAGCACAATTTAACAAACTTCATGGTTACAAAAGGAACACCAAGATTTATTCTTATTACACTTATTGCCTTTTTTAAAGAAAAAAAACCCTTTAGAACACTTAATCTTTTCTCTTGCACTCTATCTCATTACAGGTTATACCCAAACAAATGTTGGAGAGGCTCTTGCTGCTGTGCATGGCTCAGAATTTAGTCAAACAACTATCTGTCGCTTTGAAAATTTACAGCTCAGTTTTAAAAATGCTTGCAAGCTTAAGTCAATTCTTTCCAAATGGTTAGATGAAGCAGAGCAAGCAGGAGGTATGTATTTGTCAATCCTTACCATCATTTATGTTCCATCCAACATTGACAAACGGGAATATTCATAATATAGGTATTAGAAATATAAATCTTCCATGAAACCTACCAAAAGTTTCCACAAACAGATTTCAGAAAACCTTTTCACTTTAAAACAGTTATGGATGTTGACATTTTCTTGGGCCTATAGTATTTCTAATGTGAAAATCATTTAATAACCTCTGTTCTTAGTTTCACATTTGTTTTCATTTACACCGTAGAATTTACAGCACATAAGTAGAAATTTTGGCCCAGCTCATTTGTGCATGTGTTTATGTTCCTCAGGAATCTCATTCCACCCTACTTCATCTAAAACTATCAACATGTCCTCTATTCCTTTCTCCCTAATGTACTTATCCAGCTTCTTTTAAATGCACCTATGCTATTCGCCAGTCTTATGCTCCCACCAAAGTTTAAAATTGCAGCCAATACTTCAAATGTAAAATGGAGAGATAGCAACATTTTCACCCCAGATCAACAACATCACCCAGATTGTCTGTGTTAAGATTCTTTTTCCCTGCTGCCTTTATCTCATCCTTTATTATTAGAGCTGCCCCGCCTCCTTTTCCATTTTGCTTAGTTTTCCTAAAGGCCAATTAACTGGAATATTTAGTTCCCAGCTTGTCACCCTGCAACTACATCTCAGTAATGGCTATTAGGTTAAACCCATTTGTCTCCATTTGTGCCATTAATTCATTTTGCCACAGAATCTAAATTTGCAAAGCTGGTTATTGAGTCCACACTGATAACTAGTGTAGAAGAGTTAGGAAAAATATATATATAATGGTGCATTTGTTGTTTTGCACTGGGGAGAAAAAGATAATGGTTTATGCACATTTTTTATCCATAGTGGAATATTTAGCATTTAGCCTATGTGAAGCTGCAACATGCTGTTGAAGCTTTTCATCTTGCACTCATCAGGACAGACACCAAATTTGCCAAATTTCTAAGAGAGTGCAGTTTATATATGCATGAGAACAGGGTGCTGATTGGTTGGCAAGTCAATTCTGATTGATCAAGCTTTGTCATGGAGAATGCACAAATGGATCAAATCGAAAAATGAAAGAAAATTGTGCACCGCAGATTAAGCACAGTGTAGAGCATGGTGTGGATTAGTAATCCTACAACCAATCTGTTCAACCTCATCCTGTATGAATGATCATTCGAACATAAGATTCTGTCTCACTTTAGCATTATCAAGATGCTTGGAAATGAGCACACTGGCACAGCCTTGGGTCCAACACACTCTGAGAAATTCAAAAGATAACTTACCTGTGAGTCAAACTATATTGTTGATGTCCACGATTGAACTAGCATTCATGCAAGATGAGATTGAACAGTTTGGTTATAGGATTACTAATGTACGCTGGGCCCTACGCTGTGCTTGGTCTGAGGTGCACAGGTTTCTTTATTTTTCGATTTGATCCATTTCTTCATTCACCATGGCAACACCTCAACCAGAGTCAATTTTCCAACCAATCAGCACCCTTTACTCATACAGTATAAATTGTTGCTCCCTTTGAAATTTGGCATTCTTACGTCTGTCCTGATGAATGCAAGGCAAGAAAGCTTTGACAACATATATCTCTTTTTTTTTCAGCAATACCCAACTTCTGAACTACCAGCAGCTGTTTATATTAACATCCCTCCTGACACAAAAATTCTTCCTTCTTATGCCCCAAAAATCTTGAAAAAAACTTTGTAATAACTGGTAGCACATTATAATGAATTAAGTCCACAGTGCTCTAGTCAGAAGATTAACATAGGAACAGAAGTAGGTCATTCATCCCCTATAGCCTGTTCTGCCAATCAGTTAGATCATGGCCAATTTGAATCTTCCTCCTCAACCCTCAATATCATGCCTAACGATTATCTATTAATCTCAGTTTTGAAATTTTCAATTGACTTAGCTTCAACAGTTTTTTGTCGAAGTGCTTTGTGACATTGCCCCCTGAATGTCCCAGCTCTAAATTTAAGGTTATGCCTCCATGTTCCAGACTTCCCCACCAGAGGAAATAGTTTCTATCTACCCTATCAAGTCCTTTAATCATCTTAAACATGCCAACTAGATCACCCCTTAATCTTCTATACTCAGGGGAATACAAACCTAGTCTCTGCCCAGTACAGTTCTGCTGAATTTGTGCTGCAGCCCTCCAATGCCAATATATCCTTCTGGAGGGTACGGTGCCCAAACTGACCACAGTTGTTTAAATGGGGCCTCACCAGAGATTTATCCAGCTTTGAAAATATTCATGGTAATTAAAAAGAAAACCAAAAATATGTACTAAAAAGGATTGGCAACCGCATCCTTGAAATTTAGCTTCCTTATAACAAAAGAGATCACTAACTCAGGAAAATTATTAATAGAAAAAGAAAGTGCTGGAAAGTTTCAGCAGGACTGGAAGCACCTTCATTTTTCTGAAATGGAGTTAACATTTTGAGTCCAATATGACTCTCCTTCAGAAGAAGCGTCATATTGGACTCAAAACGTTAACTCTATTTCTCCCTCCACAGGTGCTGCCGGACGTGCTGAGTTTTTCCAACACTTTCTGTTTTTATTTCAGATCTCCAGCTTCTGCAGTATTTTGCTTTTATATCAGTTGAATTATTATTCAATTAGATATTTTTCAAAGTGAAAACTAACTGAAGAACTAGAAGCAGATTCACCAGTTCATACATATGCACATGAATTGTATTTAGTAATGCACATTTCCTTGCAGCTTTAAATAATGAAAGAGCTGGAACAAACGATAGAAAAAGAAAGCGAAGAACTACAATCAGGTGAGTATGACAACAATAGCTAAGCATGCACAGGGAAGGGAAGTGCATGTGTTCCATGTAGTGAGAATAGATCAGTCTCAGGACATAATATTAGGATCATCAGCCTCTTGGTACTACTTGGAACTCTTGCTGTGACAAGTCAACAACAGTAATATTTTAGATTTTACATGTGGAACAAGCAGATAAATTCATGCAAAAAGAAAGAAATCTATTTTGCTACCTGTGAGATCATGACAGAAAACATGCAAGTTTCCTCTAGAGTCTGATACCTGGCAAAAAACTAAACAATACTGTGGAAAATGGGTACAGTATTGCGTAGAAGTAAATAGAAGTAGACTATTTGACATTACTTTTCCACGCAATTCTAAAATTGACAAAAAATGAAACACTAAATGTCCACAATAGATGAATTAAGGAAACTACTGCCAACTTCATGCTGCCTGCTGATTAACATGATTGTGGTGTGCAATCAAGTGCTAAGTTCATTGCTGAGTGGTTGCATGCCTCAGCAGGAGGCCCAAAATTGCAAAACTCTAGCACCAGTTATAGCCAGCCTGCTCCTTTTGAAGGGGAAGTTTATTATGGCTAGAGCAGGTGCCGGAAGTTATTGTACAACTGACTCTGACCTGGGAAAGACAGAAAAATGACAGAACACAGAAAAGAGTGGGCTCCAGATGCTTTTGGACACTGCACTGGAGGTCTTGGCGGAGGAGATGCAAAGGAGGAGAGGTGTCCTGATTATGCAAGGAGGCCTTGCAGACACATGCTCAGAAGGCTGTGGGAGTAGTTAGCTGAGGAGTTCAGTGCCAGGAGTCAAGCCCCAAGGACCTGGATGCAGTTCAATATAGTGCCATAAGAAGTTCAATGACATCAAATGAGTTGTAAAGGTCAGTGAATCCATCTTCAAATGCTATATCCTACCAACTGCACCACCATCCTCAAACACTACTCAATTCATCACAGTCCCACCAATCACCTACCAACACTCTAACACTCTCACTTAATCAGGACTCATATGTGAGATTTATATTCAGCAGCACACCTTCATACACTTCACTGCTACAAGCCTCACACCCACATCTCACAGCTTGCACAAACTGCCAGTTATCCAACCAATGCAGCCAGATCTGCAGACAGATTGCATGACATTCATTGATACACTTCCCTGTCTCTTGCAGAACAAGGTGGCACAAAAACCAAGCCAGCAGGAGCTAACCAGAGGGGGACAGGCTCCATTATTCAGATGTTCATTGCTAAAGCTGTGGTCAGAAAAGGCACTGAAACCATCAAAAATGGTGCCCTCATACCTGATCCTTTTTCTCATATCTCACCTCATCATACAGTCCCTCCTGATTTGAAAACTGCAGATGGTGTAAGCATGCACCTCTTAATTTCCACTTGCTCCCCTCCCCTCACACCAACCTTCCCTCCTTTCAGATTCCCAAGAAGTGCAACCTGACCAGAAAGTGCAGGACCAGCAACAAGTTAGTGATAATCAAGACACAGCAACCTCACTTGATTTCACACTTCCAGCTACCAGCTCAGATATCGACACTGTGCGTGACTTAAAGGATAGATTAGAGGCAGGGCTTACATTTGGAGAGATACCGGGCTACAGCCAAGTGCAGAATAGCGCAGGTACCGTGGAGGGTGAGGTTGCACACGCGTTTTGCTATAGAAAACTCAGCTGAGCACTTTGATAGTACAACATACAGAAGAAGCATAATGGATATGCACAAAATGTTTTGTGCATTCCAGGGCTGCTAGAAAAGCCTGTGTGCACTGTCAAAGAGAATGGAGGAATTCAGCACCAACTTTGCCCAGGGTTTTTCAGAGCATGGCATCCACTCTTTCCAGCATGGAAACGATGGCCAACTCTATGATTACACTTGTGGCCCCAACGATGATATAGCATTTGCTGGTCATTGTCTCAGCTTTCACTGCAGAAGCCTTCCATAGTCTGGGTACTTCAATAGAAGCTCAAACTTATGTTGTGCAAGCTCAGCCTGCCATTTTATGGTTTTGGG
The DNA here is from genome assembly GCF_964194155.1 of Cetorhinus maximus. Taxonomy (NCBI): domain Eukaryota; kingdom Metazoa; phylum Chordata; class Chondrichthyes; order Lamniformes; family Cetorhinidae; genus Cetorhinus; species Cetorhinus maximus. Next base: position 77,326,638 of record NC_135894.1, on the reverse strand, counting down.
TTACAGTGTGCAAAGGAGCTTACAGGGTGTCACAGCAGTCTGGCAATTTTTCTCCAACAGATTTCGAGGACTGGTGAGGCACCGCGCCCCCCCCCCCGCCCCCCGCATGATTTACCCCCCCGCATGATTTATTACTATAGCCACACAGCAGCCGGACATTTGGAGCGTGGAGTCTAATTTTGGTTGCAGTATAGGACAGAGTTAATTGGGGGGGGGGGGGGTGCTGCAAAGTGATGTGTGCACAGTTAATGCCACTCTGCACTATGGTGACACCTGCAGTCCTAGCGCAGCCATATGGTTGCTCTGCATGTCTCTCTCTGCAAGAGAAAATGAAGTTAGTCCTCAACAAATAGCAAGCACCAATGATCTCCCTTAATAACAGTGGATGGCAAACTGAAATGTTGCAAATATCTATAGCTCCAGTCTGAAAGGAGCCAGACACCTATAATTTCATTATCTCAGTCACCTTCACAGTCAGTGGTAATATGGTCCTTCCCCTGAGGGTGAAATTGCTGCTGCAGTAGATGGCATATTTCAGTGAGACAATCTTAAGGAAGCATCGATGTCCCACATGCTGCTCCTTGCTGAGATTAAGGTAAGAATTGCTCCCTCAAAACCATGGCCTCCTACTGAGGCTTTCTCTCCCTCCCTGTTCTAACAGCTCGTCCTGCTCTGCATGCCCTCTACTCTTTCTCCAAGTCATACTCTATACCAAGGGGAGTGCCTACTAGTCCAACCATATCTGGATGCAACTGGCAGTGCAAAAGCTTGAAGTCAGCAAAACGTCCTTCATCACTTCACACCATTCCCTATAGACTTTTGCAATTTTAAATAATTGTAGGAAACACCAATCTCTGATAGAATCATAGCAACAGCCAGAAAAAAATCAACAGCCAGAAAAAAATCAACCAGCAATTAGCTTATAAGTAGTCCATGATCCATTAAAATAGCACCAATGACAGTTCCTACTTGGTGAACATGTGTTCAGCTGTGTGAGATTAAGAGATGATGTTAGCTGGAGCATTTAGTTCCAAAATGGCAGCGCAATTTATGTTATGATCTCCCTATTCTGCATACATCTGGTGGGGGCTCACTGTGCATCAATATGATGTCTGCCATGATTTGTCTCATAAGTCTGCGAGTGAACTTCTGATACTATTGTGGACATGAGATAGTACTCATAGCCACAAACAATGGATGCTACAAATCAATGTTGTGCTGCAAGACTAAGTTGAGCAAAATTCCAAACGAAAGCAATAGCTTGAGAAACTAGCAAAATACCTCCTTATAATTTACCTTTCTACTGTTGTATGTCTCCTTTATTATATTATGAAATATATTAATTTTAAAATAGCTACTAAAATTTTCAAACCACTGAAAACAAGTTGACACGTGAAGTCTCTTCTGCCTCAAAAGCAACTGCCAAGTAAAAAGGCAGACATTGGGTTAATTTATTAAATAGTACAAAGAACAGAAATAGCATTAATGCTGAATTTGTTTTGCACCATTAGCCTGCTGGCTAAAGAAGCCCTGGAGACACAATTTGGACACCAAAGTAAACCTTCCTCACAGGAGATTATCCAGATGGCAGACAGTCTAAACCTGGAAAAAGAAGTCGTAAGAGTCTGGTTCTGTAACCGACGGCAGAGGGAGAAACGAGTGAAGACAAATCTGCACCACAATTCATTTCAGTTTCCATTCAAAGAACACCATGACTGTAGATAACTTTCTGTATATTTTCCCGTACTTTGGGCTAAACGTTATGAATCAGCATTTATAAAACAAAGAACATTGCTGCAGTTTTGGTGAAACAATCTTTTTCTTCCTGCAAAAGGAATTAGGTCACAAGCTTTTGATGATAGCTATGTAATTTTGGTAAACTTTCAATTCTCTCTATCATACCTTGCCAAAGTGGCTATGCTAATGTGCAAGCCTCTATACTGAGTGCTGCTGATCCATTTCACTGGGGTGGTTGTTGGAGGTGAGTGCAGTGGTGGTATTATAGCAGAGCTCAATCCTGTCCTTACCCCGCATACACACACCAATAGTTTCCTGAGTGGAAGCCCTGGCACAGAACACAGAGGCCACTTGTAGCAGTCCAACTGCCATCACCTTGCTCAACAGACTGGATATCAAACTAAAATCTTCTGATTTGTGCATCTCATCCATTCACCCACTTTACTAACCAAGCCAGACAATTCTTAGTCAAATTCTTTTTACTGTATTGGCATTTTGTCTCTTTCGCTGAAGTATAATCTGCATTAACAAATTGCAGAATTGAGTTAGACAAATATGAGCTCATTTTAAAATTCATGAGTTTTATTGTAAAGTTCATCTTTGTTTTGAAAGTTTTGACAAAAATCAGAAACCATATTCCTGAATTAATCCAGTTAGTCATCAGAGTTTGATGGTAGTATTATTTCTCATTAACCCAATAGGGGGAGCATCAGAATCCTGAACATTTTATGGGAAATTTCAAATGTTAGTAAATAATACAGGGTACCAATATCTCCAAAAGTTGGAATCAATGGGAAGTAAAATAGTCGTCAGTGGAAATGGAGAAGCTATATCTTAAAAGGAGGGTTAACAAATTGAGGCAATATACCTGCTCAATAAAACACACATCAACTAGTACACTAGTGTCACTTATATTCCTCCAAAAGACATTATAAGAAAGCTTAATTGTAATTTTTTTGCAATGCATCTGAATGCTATATCAATAAGTGTTTATGATTAACAATGTCTATAATTTCCTAATATGAAAATTAATCATTTAATTTTCTTCATGAAATAAAATGTCAAACGTTAAATTTTGTCAACTACTTAATAGCATCACAGCAATGTTGAGACATTGGAAGGAATGAACAAATGCTATGAGAGAAGGGAACAAGACAAACAATATAGGAGAAATGAGAAGGCAATCAAGACATTGAGGGACAAAACAGGGAAAAGAGAGTATGAAGACCATCAGAGAATGTTAAAGGGGAGCAATGAGAGACAGCAACTTAGATTTATATAGCACCTTTAATATAATGGAATGTCCCAAGGCACTTCACAGGGGCATTATAAAACAAAGTATGATACTAAGCCACATAAGGAGACATTAGGTCAGATGACTAAAAGCTTGGTCAAAAAGACAGGGAAGGAATGTGAGATGGAGAGGAGGCAAGGCATAACAGGTAACTAAATGGGGAATGAGACTCTGTCAGGGAGGGAGGGAGACAGACTTGCAATTATTACAGTGTTTTTCATGAACACTGGGCATCTCAAAGCACTTTACAACCAATGGAGTACTTTTGAAGTGTAATCACTGTTGTACTGTAGGAAGCGCGGCAGCCAAGTTGCGCACAAACTCCCTCAAACAGCAATTTTATAATGACCGGATAATCTGTTTTTGTGATGTTAATTGAGGAATAAATATTGGCCAGGACATGGGATAACTCCCTTGTTCTTCTTCAAAATAATGCCATGAGATTTTTATTTACATCCATTCCAGTAGGCAAATGGGGCTTGGGTTTAACGTCTCAAGTGAAAGGTCACACCTTCGACAGTGTAGCATTCTCTCAGTACTGTACTGGAGTGTCAGCCTTTATTTCTGTGCTCAAGCCCTGGAGCTGGGATTGAACCTGGAACTTTGTGACTTAGAGACGAGAGTACTACCAACTGAGCCATGACTAACAAATAAGAAAACAAATGAGGATGATTAGCACCAACAAATGAAAAAGATGGAATAAGACTACAATCTGAGTTGGAAGCAAAACATGATTGTGCAGGTTTCAATCTGTATACATACTTTATTTTTGCAAATGAGCTAATGTATATTCAAATTTTGTATCTCTTTGTCTATATACAAATTTCTTTTCTCAATTCTTGATCTTTTAAAGTTTTAACAATCGATAAATTACGAGATGAAAAGAGAAAGCATTCCAAAAAGTACAGCACAATGAATTGTAATTCTTAAAAACTGCACTGCATGCCATTAATTATTAGACAATTCATTTGGTTGGATCACTGGGGAACACTGTCCATAGTCAGTTGATAGAAACTTAAAACCATCATTGTAGTATATATAAAAGACTTCATTATTTAAAGTCAAGCTGGTAATTTGATAAACATATAAATGTTCATCAAATTACCAGCTTGACTTTAAATAGTATTATACAAAAATGTTAACTTTTGCACAAAAATGGTGTAACCACAGAATTATATATTACCTTTTAGTTACCCTCAAATGTCTGAAAAACATTTTTAGTTATAAGCTTATTAGTTACCATCATCAGAAGTAATACCCTCTTCAATCAATGAGCAAAAAAAAATGCAAAATTAATAACACACCATTGACTACCTAAACATCTTTAAAGCACAATGTATGTTGCTTTAACTGTGGTTATTTGCTTTTTCCAATTCTCTTTACATGTGTTAAATGATTTTCTGCAGTCTTTTAGTTATATTCAACTTTTGGTTTGAACTAATGTGAAATGATCATCAGTACAGACATTATTTCCATGCCCCTCTAATTATAAGTATTATCTTCATTTGTTCTTGTGGTAAGTTAGTTGATAACTTAAATGAGCCCACGCAAGAAAACTATCAATTCTGCTATATCCTTGAAGAAAAACGTAGTATAGTTACCTTAATGTTGAGGAGCTATCATAAAACATAACTACCTATCCACACGTTAGTAAGCACTTCACAATAGTTTGGAACCAATTGAGGCTACTCATCTGATCAGCATAATAGGTCAGAGAAATATGTCACCATAAGTATCTACTGTACAAGTAATGGAAACTATGCACCTTAATACAGGGCAGGTGTTTTACTACTCAAATATCATGGCCAGAGAAAAACATATAAGTGAAAATCTATGCCAGTTTAACCATATCATACCATTACCTATACTGGAAATAACTATAAATTAATCAAGTTTCAAATTACTTCCATAAATAATTCCAAAAGAGAAATTGTGTTTCATAAATATTTCATTGCCCCAATAATTTTAACAAAGTTATCAGTTCTGTCAAATAATGATTAGAACTTTTGAGGCAAGAACATGCTAGAAATTTGTTTTTGAGAGAAACAAGCACGATTAATAATAGTGTATACAATCATGAATAACTATGCATTTTTGTAGATCTATTTAATAGATGGAAGGTTTGAGCATAGCCAAAATACAAATGAGCAAAGGGATTCAAAAAATGCCTACCATATTGTGACTTAAAAGTCCAAAAACAATGTTGTCTTCTCTATTTAGACTCCTAATTCAACTATTTTTCCATTACCAAGGGAGGCAGAAGCAAGATTGCTTTGATAAAAAGGCGCACACATCTTTTGTCAGAATATTGCAATATAAAGTCGACCTTTTTGGATCGATGAACTACAATGTGCCAAATGGCCTTCCTCATCCATAATTACCTTGCAATGTTATGAAAGTATAATGATAATCCAGTTTCCCTTAGGATTTAGTGAAAAACGTGAAACACTTTAGAAGTTTAACCATCAGATTTAAAACATGCTTCCTCATGACCAATGTTTTCTGAAATTTTGTAAAACAAGAAACTGATGGTCTGTTATTTTTACACAGGGAAGAAAAAGACATGCAGAGTAGGCAGGATTGGATTCTTGCCTGTTTCAATAATATTGATTTAATACCTGATACTACATATGCAATTTCTAAAGTTGAAGTATATTATAATTAAGAGCCTATTTATTTAAGAGAAATAATTTAAACCAGCTTTTCTCCTAAAGACCTGCAATACTGTATTTTTCAAATACCACCATTATGGATACTGTTTTTAGCATAATAAATGTTATTTGATTTATAACTTTACTATTTTTTACACTATCTTTTTATATCCACAAATTATCTTTCTCAATCTGGAGGAGATTCTTCCATGCTGCAGACTTCTTTGTAGCAGATAATCTTGGCCATTATTAATCTGGGAATTAAATAGCAGCTTTCAGTCTGCGACAAAAAACAGAAAGCTTTATACCAATTCCCATTCTGCTAGTCAGCTAACCCTCATATACAAAACCGTTTCATCACGAAGGTACATTTTCTCTCAGTAATTGTTAAGTCTTCTCTGGGCGAGTACAGAGTAAGCTTTTAACCACAAGGCTCACCCTTGCAGGTAGATGTTAATAAAAAACACTTGTGGGAAAGAAAGGTAACTAGTTTCTCAAAATGGAAAATGTGTTCCACTACAGTCACCTTTTAATAGCTGTTGAAAATAATCAAGGCATGCTCAAATTACTAGACCAGCAAGCTCATATCAACGAACAATGTGCTTAACTGGCTGAGTTAATATGACCTGTACATATGTTTAATAGCCATTTATTTTAAAAATAACATTGCAACATCACATTAAGACTGCAGTAAATACTGAATTTAAACATAATCACTTCAACAAGATTGTGATCAACCCAAAAGAAACTAGCATGATTTCTATGATTTTTTTTTAGAAGAGGCATTTTCACATATATATATATATATATATATATATATGATATATATATATATAAATATATATATATAATTTAATTGTTGCAGGCACAAGTTATATATTTATTAACTCATGGTTATTGAAAAGGAACAGAAACAGAAAATGCTGGTAATACTCAGCAGGTCTGGCAGCATCTGTGGCAAGAGAAACAGTTAACGTTGAGTTGAATATGCCTCCTCGACAAGAAGAATCATACTTCAGATTTTCAGCATCCGTAGTATTTTGCTTTTTTGTTATTGTAAAGGAATTATTTAAACAAATTTAAATATATTAATTTCTTCTCTACTGTCACTATTGAACTACAGTAAAGTTTTATGTCCTTTAGCATAGAGCAGGGATGTTGTAAAGTATTAGTTTGAATTTGTCTTATAGTGTGCTCCAGGTAATTATTTCAGCTGCTGTTACACTATAGATACCGAACTTGGTCTACTATTTATAGAATGTAATGTTCCACTAGTAAAGCTGAATTACTCTGCCAGCTGTACCTTGCTGTAGGCTACTTGAACATACATGTTTGGAGACATGTGTAGGTAATTTTAAATGCTAGGAGAGAGCAGGCAACAGTGTGCACTCTCTGGTTAAAGCAAATTAACCTAGGTTTACAAGGTGGTGAGGACATGAAATGGACTACTGAAAATTTTTGTCATGTGGGTTTGCTCCAGGCTGTTATTATTCTACATCCAGCATGAAGCCCAAAGCTAGAGAGTTACAGACTACCCACTAAAGATAGTCTCGCGCCACCAGGCTTCACTACACACGAAACAGATCAGAATCCAACTCCCAAGTAACACTGCTGTGTTGTGCTGATGCAACAACTGAACATCAATTCAAAAATAATAAGTCTAGTAAATTAGATCTCAATGAAACCTGAAACTCAATAAACTGTCACTCAATTGTTTCACAGTTTATTTGAAAGCACTGAAAATATTAAACTGCTACCTATAGCTTTGCCTATTGAGATGTAATTAATATAGTTTATCAGAATATTTAAAAAATGTAATTGGCAACAAACATTTTCTTTTTCATTTTAGTGGGCAACCATTACAAATGGTTTGTTACACAAGAAGTGGAGCCAAACAAATTAAACACATGTACCATGCTTTGATATAGATTTGTCAGCCTTAGAAACATTACCAATCATACATATTGTTTTTGTCCACCCCAAAAATCCTTGAGAAATTAGTTTTAAAGCAGCAATATGGAACTGAAGAAGGCAGAACCTGGCTTTAAAGTCTGGCCTTGGAAATGAACACTTTTGTTAAAGTTACATAAGAATGTCCATGATGCTCTCACTATTTATCCAATGTTGCCGTTAAAGTAAATCCAAGTTAGTTAAAGTAAAAGGCATTATTCACATATGAACAGAAAGAGATTTCCTCCTCCCCCAGTAACAGCCTGATCAATTAATCCACACCCAAAGCTCTCAGCTGCCGTTCAATTTCTTCATCTGAGATATGAGATTTAGACGTCGATGCTGTAGGTAGACCTTTGGCTGTTGATGGAGCGTTAGCCATCTGTGGGGGTAACAACAAGTTTCACTCACATAAAAGGTGGGCACTCTGCCATTTAAAACCAAATACAAATAGAACAATAAAAAATAAAAATGCTGTAAATTCATTGGCAGACCATCAGAATCTGACAGTAAAATAGGAAACATTTTGGGTACCGAGCCTTCACCAGAACTCCCCCAGTTCTCCTAAAACATTACCCTGTCCTTTTAATATTTCAGAAGCTGACAAGTCCTGTACATTATTAACACTCTTCACTTTATTTCAAATTTTATCTCTAATATTAGAAGATATAATAACAGACAAAGCTTGGCTTTCCTCACTAGTACAGAGTGTTTATAATGCTCTATCATAAACTGTAAAATCTGGGTTGGTTCATTTTGGCTGCACATGGTGGAATTTAATGGTCATGGCAGCAGGGCCCATCCACCAGTTGAAACACTGGTGGTAACCCCGCCATGGCTATTTTCAAGAGGCTCAACAGAATTAAGCCCTTTAGCGGGAGCGATGGGCGCTGCCAGTACTGCAGTGCAGCCTAGTCAAAGGATAGGTAATAAAGATTAGAGCGGGTTCACTGGGACCAGATAGGGAGGCCCCCAGGAAAGGGATGAGAGGAGTCGATTTGAAGGTCAGAAGGGGGCGTCACTCGAGAGCCCTCCACTCCCGCTAATGGGTGGCTCCATCAGGCATGAAGTGTCCGGCAAGAAGGGACCCCCAGTGTCATCCTCAAGCCTGCCTGCCCTGGGCCAAATCAGAGGGAAGGGGAAGGCGGTGGGAACTCCACCCCGCACCTTCCCAACTGATCACACAGCAACCCCCACCACCATCCTCCCCTCATCCCCAGTCTATAAAGCAACCTTTAGGGGATGGGGCAGGGTGCATTAAATTCCATCCATTGTGTAGGAAGATATTGCACTATTTCTTCTAAAAGGGACAAATGTTCACTTTTCCCTCTATTCCTTGCTCTTTTGAATTAGATTACAGTAGCATTTAGACTGAGTGAATGGCATGGATGTAGGCCAAATGATTGCTAGAGCTGATAGTTCATTGTAGGCAAAATTCCAGTTATCCACCTGTGCACCCTTTCCTCTTAACCTGTATTCTTAGAACCAATGCTTTATAGATCAGCTTCCATTTAGAACTGACAGTTCAGCAGTATTACTCTATAAAAATGCACAATATCCATATAACAAAAACTGGAGTTTATTCAGACTGAAGGGTTCTGTAGGTACTGGACTTGGTTATTCCCCTAATTACTTTTAATAAATGTAAGGAATACAGTATTGTATTTACCATGAAGGAACACCTGGAGTCTTTTTAACTAGATAAATTCTGAGATTGAAAGGGGAAATTGACAGGCTGTGGATTGTTTTAAAATTTTAGACTACCACCACCACCTGGGTGAAAAATATTCTCCTCAACTTCACTAATCCTTCTACCAATTATTTTAAATCTATGCCCAAGTTTAGAATCCCTATTCAATTAAAAGAGAGATTTTCATGAAACTGAAACCAGTTTTAATAGTGGAAGTTTAATCTTTTCTAGGAATTACAAGCTGCAATGATTTACAACCGTATTGGGGTTTCAAGTAAAAAGTGATTAGTATGAACTATATTTAGAACTATCTCTGGTGTTCTAAGTGGCAAATTACCTTAGGTGCAAAAAAAGCTTATTTTCTTTCATTGATTCATTCCTTATGAAAAGGAGAGCATTTTAATTGCAGTTTCTTGTTTTTTAAAAATATATTTTCAGTACTTTTTGTAATTTACATGAAATCTGACTGATGAACCAAAAGAGTTTATGTTGCCCCATTATAGAAATGCAAGTAAAGATAAGAAATCTGCTCATTTCTTTGCCTATTTCCCTTTAATAATGTGATTTTATTGTACTGAGATAGATATTGATTGCAAACTTTCTGTTCGATGGTATCATATTTGGATTTATCAGTTAGAACCAGACTTTAGAATCCAATTGTTGAAACCTCAAGTTGCTTTGCACTAGAGCTTTCCTCTGGTATGCATCCATGAAGGAAAAAAATACAATTACATCTCAAACAGCGGGATTATTTTCTCTTTTTGGATTTAGTTTAAACAAATAAAATATTCAATTTTTTTGGGTCAATGACAATATCTGCAATCCTCAAATGGATATGAAATCTCTAAAAATCAAATGGATAAATACCTTTCCAGAAATCTCAATTCCTATTTCATCTAACACCTGGTTCACAATATCTTGACTTTCTTCTTCATCTCCAGACTCGTCAAAAATGTCATCTAATGTGTCATTCACTGGAAGAAACCATACATTTATTTCTTTTAGACTCTTGTCAAATAAAAGAAGAACATTACATTTCAAATTGCAAGCTACAAGAATGTAAGAAATAAGTTCAATAGTGGGCCATTTGAACATGCAGTGTCATTCAATAAGATCATGGCTGATTTTCTAACTTAACACTAAATTGCTGTCCTGAACCCTAAAGGTACTTATTTAGCTATCTTTTGAGACACAACTATTTCTTCCCTGGTGTTTCATAATACAGTGAGATCTCAGCATTCATCTGAGGGTAAGGAGTAAAGAGGAAACAAACTTTTTATACATCATTCTGGTTAGGAAGATTCATTGAGTGATGATTTATATAACAAATGCCACTGTTTTGCTGTACAAGTTAACTACATTGTTTTATATAACATTGCTGAGCTGCCACTTTCAACCACAGCATCATTTAAATGTGCAGAGCTAGTATTTCACACTATTTTTTTGATTCTCTAATCCAAAGTCCAGAAGCTTTTCTGAAGTAGCATAAGATGCATTAGCAGAAAGAAGTATATGGAATGAGTCTATGAACAGAATTAAACAGCATACTGCTCTATCTCCCACCTCTCAGGCTCATCCAAGTACTCCAATACTATTTTTTCCTTAGCATCTGGCACACCAAGCTCCAATTCCTCCCTCCTAATGAGACCCACATTGACTATTCCAGGTTTGGCTACAGCCTTTTCAATACTTCAGTACAGCAGCCAGCTCCCCATCTAGCCCAGCTGAGGGCAGCAGCTGGTGCTACTGGCAACTCTCCAGTCAATCTGATCCCTGCTTGGCCTGGCCTAGCCAATCACGAGTCATCCAGCTCTCTTCCCAACCCAACCTTGTCCTGAATGCAACAGCCAGCTTCTATCCAACTCTGCTCAGAATGCAACGTGCTTCATCAATTGCACTCGACCCTGAAGGCAGGTAAAGGTAAACACTGGATAACTATTTAAGTCCCATTAACATTTTTAGCATTGTTTATTTTTTTCAATGCTATGATCAGATTTATAATCTTGGTGAATCCAAGTTTACTTGAGATAAAATTTTGATGCATTGTCTTTAATGATCTATTCATATATTTAAACTTTAAATAATACCATTATTTGTACAGCCCACAATTATTCACCATATCCCATAGATGTAGTTCAGTTACACTAGCCATTAATGCATCGTGATTCATGGGATCAATTCCTGCACCCAGCTCAACTAGCATTCAGTAGCACTATGCCCTCCTATTCCGGATCCAACCAAACCTAATTCCCAGGAGCTGACCCCTCAGTTCTTGAGAACCTGCCCACCAAACTCTTTAATTCTTCCAATTCCAAAACTCTGACCGCCTGATTCCCCTAACCTCCACCCACAACTTTCTCCCAACCCATTTCTGTGCTCACTCCACTTCTTTGCATGCAGGCAAAAAGTTGGTGTCCGCCTCAGTGCCCCATTTCCAGAAAGAAATTTAATCATTTCTGAAAAGATTGGAGACTTTGATCTTCAACTTTGTTTTGTGGATAGGCAAGTGGATGGACAAGCAGAGAGGCAGTTATTCAATTAAGACCTTTTTGGTCAGTAAGAAATGCCACTGGAGATCGTCTAACATTATTAAACATGAAATCCAATCATCATTACAAAATCTGCTGAAAGCAGGACCCTTTCCAACTTTAAAATGCAGTTTCATCAGAGACTATATCTTGTCTATTTGTTGAACTAAGGCATCACCAGGATTTCAAATCAGACTAATTACAGTACAGTGTCTCAAATCCAGCTGTCCAAAAACCAGAGTTGTCTGAAAACTGGACAGTTTTAGAAAATGCCATGCATCAATTTTAATGGAGTAAAAAAAATTTACCTGGACAATTCGGCAAGGAGCTGCATTGGCGCGGTGTTACATCTGACTAGTTATCCCCTTTGCCACTTGTGCACCTGTCTATTCCTGCACTCTGAGCCACCCTTGACCCCACCCGACCTGGCTTGAAGCAGACCCAAAGTCTGGCAAGATCTGAAATCCGGCATGCCCTTGGTCCTGAGGTTGCCAGTTTTGAGACACTGCACCTTTATATATAAATACATATATATATATATATATATATATGCAACATTTATATCAAGATTTAAGTAAAAGCAGGCACAGAATCATAAAGGAGGAGGAAGGCAATAAGGAATCCACCAGCCTGGGCTAAATAAGTTTACTATATTGAGATTCAGCATCTAAATTGTGCTCCGAGAACATGAAAAAGGTACAGAATGTTTTATAATGACTCCTCCATCAGGAGCATGTATTTTTGGAGGGAAGATGGGACATTGGGAAACTACATATATCCCAATGAATGTACAATGTTTTCCTTCAGTTTAAAATCCTTTATCTTCACCAAGCTACGCTTTGTATAGCATAGAAAATCTTGAAGCTCATATTTGAGTATCTTTTGCATAAATGATTCAGCATATTTTATCCATTGAAATGGTACACTTACTCATTTCTTCTGTCATTTCCATTTTCATGTTTTCTTTCTGGAAATTCTGCATAGTTTGTAAGGTCTTCTGTGGGTCCATTTTCTTGTTCATAGTTTGCATTGTCTGAAATATAAAGCATGTTTTTATTCCCTCTCAAACAAATTATTTCAGCAGTATGTTATTTAATAAAAACTGTGGGAGAAGAGTTAGCAATTTTAAATAATAATTCAATCCTTCTGCATCATCTATAATCTTTGATTAGAGACTATTTATATTGGGCCCTAAGCAACAAAAAAATACATTACCTAAAAGTTAATTTCTATTTTCCAAAATATTGCTCAGGCAACCAAAATGTCACTTAAACAATGTTGATGCAATAGCATATCACTCTGGTAGTGTGCAATTAATTTACTTAATAGGAAAATAAATATTGAACAAGGACATCCACTTGATATACAGGGAGGAAAATAAGTTGGAAGGTGCCTGCATGTCACCCCTTCCTCATTTAAGTGCTTGTATTTGCTCAAGGCACTCCAACTTGCCTCAGGGGAAACCTGCAAATCCAAGGGAAAATCCAAAAACCACATAAACCTGACAGCACAGTTTATACCCCTTTTTCATCAATGTATAGCAGTTCATTCAGAACCTTCCTTTGTGCCAGCAAACTAAATTTTCAAAATTACATAGCAAAAGGAAACCAAGAGATTAATATGAAAATAATAACATTTGCCTATTGGGATGGAAGCTGTCTTCCTAAATAACATTGAATTTGCATGATAAAACTCTATAGGGAAATTCTAGAAACCAAAGTACTAATATCTGTACTCCTGATGAATAAAATAATCAATCATTTGTTGATATTTCCTAAGGGTAAACTCAATTCTACACAATACCACATTTAGAGCAAGAGTCCTGGTCTCCAGGAGACAGATTACATTAAGATAAAAGCAAAAAACTGCAGATGCTGGAAATCCAAAACAAAAATACCTGGAAAAACTCAGCAGGTCTGACAGTATCTGCGGAGAGGAATACAGTTAATGTTTCGAGTCCGTATGACTCTTCAACAGAACTAAGGAAAAATAGAAAAGAGGTGAAATATAAGCTGGTTTAAGGGGGGTGGGACAAGTAGAGCTGGATAGAGGGCCAGTGATAGGTGCAGACTGCCAAAAGATGTCGTAGACAAAAGGACAAAGTGGTGTTGACAGTGGTGATACTATCTAAGAAATGTGCTGATGGTGAGATTAAGGGTAGAAAGCAGGACGAACAAGGTACAGATAGCCCTAGTGGGGGTGGAGTGAGGGGGAAGGGATCGAAATAGGCTAAAAGGTAGAGATAAAACAATGGATGGAAATACATTTAAAAATAATGGAAATAGGTGGGAAAAGAAAAATATATATAAATTATTGGAAAAAGGGGGATCAGAAAGGGGGTGGGGATGGAGGAGAGAGTTCATGATCTAAAGTTGTTGAACTCAATATTCAGTCCGGAAGGCTGTATCCATCTCCGCAAATGCTGTCAGACCTGCTGAGTTTTTTCAGGTATTTTTGTTTTTGTTTTGTAACAGATTACATTAAGTCATTTACTCTGTAATTTGACTGCAAACACATTTTCCAGTCAGTAGCTCCTACAGGAATGATATTCCATAGAAATTACAAGGACATTCCCTAAATTTGATTCACATTTTAATTCATATAAACTATCTGAATTCATTAAAAAATGATAACCTGAAAAGGTGAAGTGAAGTCACATATTGCGCTTTTATTCTGTCTGACCTAATTTTCTGCAATATCAACTTCATTTAATAAGTTTTTCCAACACACACACAAACAAATAAACAAACTGTGCTTTTCCAGAGGGTCTTCTAACATCTGGTAACATATTGAACACACTAAAGAGACATTGCTAACACCGAGTTATTTCTTGAGGCAAATGAAATTGAAGTGAATTTATCTCTTTCATGCGCGCAGGGAAGAATTTCCATGAGCAGAATATTCAACTGTTGACTTGAAATAAATTTATTGCTACTCTGCAGCAAATTTTATTTCTACAAGGGATGATTGGGATGAGATAATTGCAACAGCCCTTGACAGCCAAGAATTTTGTGAACTTATAATGAGGATAAAGAAATACAAAGACACTCTCACTTAATTTTACATTTCTTCCCTTTAGAAATCAGTGAAAAATTGACAATTTTGCACATCTTTCCCAATTTCTTTAAAATCTGCATTATTTATTCAACTAGATGGACTGTAATTAAATGCCTTGAAGTCACTTGTAAAAACTTTAAATTAGTATTTTATATTAATATCACAGAGCCAGTTTCAATTTAATTCTGTAAGTCACTAACACTACAAATAAAAATATAAACAGTTGTTTGACCTTGTCAATTATAGTTGATCATAATTCTCAACCAATTTTAAAAGGTTTTCTGATTAAATTTATTGCTAAATTGCCTAATAAATATTTTGCAATAGAGGGCTGCTTATATTTCCAGGCTTTGAACCAGATTTTGACAGGAGCTAAATTTTAGAATTCTCAGTCCGAAAGGAAAATTTAGGGAGCTATTAGTCTTGAGCTGAGGGCCTGAGGGTAATTTAGTTTCAAGTTTACCTCAATCTTGACCCCTAATATTTTGCATCTGTTAATAAAATATATGCATTGGCTAGAATTTCTAAACCCTACTATACAGTATAGCCTGTATGTGGCATTATGAAATTTGCTTTAAAATCTGCATTTCCTCCAACCTTCACTTGCTGCAAGGCAAAATAATGCAAAAATCGTATTCATGCCTTCACATCCATTTGGTCTGGGCAGTTTACAGGGAGACCAAAAGAGTATAATTAGCCTCAAATATCCATGACTAATAAATCCACAAATTGTAAAGTGAGGAAAAGGAACCTCATTACAAGTAGGTTAACATAAATATCACTACTAACAGGATAAAGTTGCATAACTCAATGGTACTGAAGTGCAGCTTTCTCCCATAATCAACAAAGTTGTAACTAATCCTGCTCATTAAAATCTAACTGTTTTTAAACACAGAGTTACTAGATTACATTTACTTCAATTATACACTACATCTTCCCTAGGATATGTATTGACAAATTAATCATTAATGCATCAAAAACATTTTTTAATATGTACCTTTGTTGTGGTAGCCATGGCACCAGCCATCTTCATCTGAGAGTTCATTAATTTAGCCTGAGTAGACATAGAAGTGACCTTCGAACTCACAGCATATGTACGGGTCTTCTGTTTCCGCAACTGCACAAGTTGTTTTGCAAGAACCTTGCAAGCATCTTTATTGCCAGCCTTGGCCATTTTCTTAATTTCCATTTCCTGGTTAAGTACAAATAAATATCATATACAAGGTGAAAAAAACCTTCTAATTCAGGAAATCGAAAATAAAAATAGAAAATGCTAGAAATACACAGCAGGTATGTCAAAACCTGTAACAAGCAAAGACAGGTTCATGGTTTGGGTATAGACCCTTCATCAGCTCATAAAAATAGAAACATCAACAAGGTACCTAACTAGTACTTAGCCTGGCCAGTACCTTTAAAGCTGCCATCATCACCTCTCTTGTTCTGTCTTTGCAAACTACCAGTACATTTCCAACTTCGCTTTCCTCCACAAAAAGTCTGTAACCTGCTGTGGCCTCAGAAGCCTGCGTCCGTCTTCCCATAACTCCATGCTTGATTACCTCCAATCAGGTTTCCACCCCCACCACAACAATGAAACAACTCAAAGTCACAAATTGCATTCTATGTGACTATGACCGTGATAAACTATCCCACCTTAGCCTTCTGCAGCCTTTGGCACAGTTGACCACACCACCCTACCCAAATACCTCTTTTTCACTGCCCAATTGGCTGGGACTGCACTTGCCTGGTTCCGTTCTTATCTATCCAGTCATAGCCAGGGGATCATCTGCAATGACATCTCTTCCCTCGCTTATACCATGACTTCTGGTGTCCCCCAATATCCATCCGTAGCCCTCTCCTATTTCTCATCTCCATGCTGCCTCTTGATGACATCATTTGAAAACATGGGTGTGAATCTTCGACTTGGCGAGCGGGGCCGGGGCCCGCTCATCGAGGCATAAAATAACGCGGGGTGACATCAGGCGTGCGTCCCAATGTCACAGTGTGTCATTCAGATCTTCAGTTCAGCAGGCATGCACCAGAGTCGGCTGCGCGCCCTCCGATCTGTCAAAGGCCTATTAAGGCCATTTAAAAAGGCAATTAAGCAATTACCTGAGCTGCCCATCCAACCTGAAGGTTGGCGGGCAGGCGAGGAGCCCAGGCGGCCTTCACATTTTTCATGGAACCTCATCCACAGGCAGGATGAGGTTTCATGACCGATTTTAAATTTTCACACAAATTTTTATTAAAATTAATGCACATGTCCCAGCTCATGTGGCAGTTTCACATGAGGGGACATGTCATAAAAATTACTTCTCCACTTTAGTAACCCTTTAAAACTTATCTTCCTGAGGCACCTCTAGGTTTTTGTGCTCTTTCGCGCACATGCATGAAAGAGCATACTCCTGACTCAGGCAACACCCTCCCACCATCCCCCGCACAGCGCTTCCAGGTGCACATCTGCACATCACACTGGGCGGGCCTTAATCTGCGCCCGCCCCCGCACAACACCCTCCGAAAGAGGGAAAATTCTACCCATGATGTCAGATTCTACATGTAGCTGATGCCATCCTTGCTCTACTTCATCACCACCTCTCTTGACCCTACCACTGCCTGATTTGTTGCACTGCTTGTACAACATCCAGTATTAGATATGCAGAAATTCCTCAAATAGATGAAGCCATTGTCCTCAAACACCACCGCAACCTTTGTTACTTACCAAATGATACTATCCCTTTCTTTGGTCACTGTTTGAGGTTGTATTAGGCTGTTCACAACTTTGATGTCCTAGTTGACCCTGGAGCTTCCAACCCCACATCTCCTGCATTGCTAAGACCACCTACTTCCACGTCCATAGCAACAGCCCCTGCCCTTGCCTCATCTCAGCTGCAGCCAAAAACCTCATCCATGCCTTTATTGCCTCGTCTCGACTATTTCAGTGCTCTCTTGGCCGCCTTCTATCTTGCATTTTCCATAGACTTGACTTCATTCAAAACTTTGCTGCTCGTATCCAAACTTGTGCTAAGTCCCGTTCACCCATCGCCATTGTGCTTGCTGACCTGAGCTATCTCCTCCAGCAACACTGGAATTGTAAAAATGTTCTTTTTTTTTTACCAAATCCCTCCATGGCCTCATTCCTCCCTATCTCTGTAACCTCATCTAGCCCTAGAACCTGTTGAGATCTCATGTGCCTCTCCAATTCAGTCCTCTTGCACATTTCTGATTTTCTTTGCTTCACCATTAGCAGCTATGCCTTTAGCTGCCTCAGCTCTAAGCTCTGTAATTCCCTACCAAAACCTCTCTGCCTCTCCACCTCTTTCCCCTTCTTTAAGATGCTCCCTAACTACCTTTTTGACCAAGCCTGTCCTAGCATTTCTTTTATTGGCCCTGTGTCAAATTTTGTTTGATAATTGTTCCTAAGAAGTAGTTTGGGGCATTTCACGAGTTTAAAGGTGCTATATAAATGCAAGTTGTTGTCATAGGGTTAAAAGCAAATGTGAAAAAGACATTATAATCACCTGTTAAAACGTATCAAGTGTGGCTCAGTGGCAGCACACTTATGTTGAATCAGAGGTTGTGGGTTCAAGCTGTACTCCAGAGATTTGATCACAAGATCTAGGCCCACACTCCAGTACAGCACTGAGGAAGTGCTTCACTGTTACAGCCATCTCAGAAAAGATGTTAAACCAAGGCTTCCTGTTCCCTCTCGGGTGTATGTAAACAAACCCATGGAACCACTTTATTATCTGATCATTATCACATTGCCATGTTTGGAACCTTGCTGTAAGCAAATTGGTTGCTGCATTGCATTACAACTTTAAAAATACTTCACTGGTTCCAAAGCACTTTAGGACATCCTGAGTTCATTGCAAGAGATGTATAACTCCACACCTATATTTAATGGTAAATGATAAGCAGAGAGGTAGTACAAATTAACATTTAAAAAGTGCCAGAGATCTTTCAGTATCACATAGGATGCGTTTCTAAAACTAGTTCCAAATAATGCTGGCATTTTTAAAGTTGTAGTAAAAGAATGCAGGGGAGGAACTGGATTGGGCAGTTTCTCAGCATACCTTCTGACATGACTTCTGAATCTGAATTTTTGAATATTTTTGCCTGCTGCAATAAAGTGAACTCGAATTTTGGTACTGCATCCAGTATCTATGGATTGGCAATGAAAAGTGATTCACAAAATACAAAAGTTCATAAAATTTCAGTATTAAATTTAATTAAATTATTATTTGTGAGTTGATGTAAAGTGGTCTCACGGAATCGTGGAACAGGCTCATCTGTTCCTACAACTGGGATGCGCAGAAGTGAATTGGGCAACAACAGCAAAAGACTTGCATTTATGGACACATTGTCTCATCTCAGAAACATTTCAAGACATGTAGCGTATAACAGATTAATTATCGAAATGCAGGCACTATTGTTAAATAGTCAAACGTGACAGGCATTTTACACACAAGATCCCACAAATGCAACAATACGAATTGATATTTTATATTTTTTGGGTGATATTCATTGAAAGAGAAAGGTTATCCAGGGTGCTGGAAGAACTTACACGTTTCTTCAAATAATTGTCATATACTTGTGGACAATCAGAATGCCAATGAGACCTCGATTTAATATCTCATTCAAAGGATGGCAGATGTGACAATGGAGCTGAACTGAATAATGTACTCAGTGGAACAGGTTAGTGCTTGAAGTTGGATGCCTTAGTCAGAGGACTGTGCTGATGAGGTGGCCTGCACACATGATGGCAACATTTTTTATTTTTGTGCCAGGCTCCTGGCCCCTGGGGTCTGCTCCACTTTGCCAGTTTTTCATACTTCCCTTTCAACGTGTCTATCCTTCATCCATTTAGCTCTTCACACATACTGTCTCATAAGTCTTTTTTTTTTAATTCTCTTGTAGCTTCTCTTGCTTCATACTTATATCACTTCTGCCATTTCACCATTTCCACCTGAGCATTTTCTAAGTTATTTCATTCATTTTGTTAGGTGTAAATGTTCTTCCCTCTCCTTCCCTCATTCCATTCCTTTTTAAATACTATTAATCAATATTGTCTTTCAATTCTGATAAAGGATCATTATCTGAAACATTATCACTACCTGACCTGAATGTTTCCAGCAGTTTCCGTTATTGTTCCAGATTTCCAGAATCTACAATATTTTACAATCCTAGGTTTTTATTGACCTATGCTATTCACACAGTCTCCGATGATATGAAGCAGCCAAGACTCTATACTTGGCCTGGAATTTCCATCAAGGTGATTTCTGACCAACTTACCAGCTGTTTTTCTTGTTTCTCTAAGCCCGCTCTATCTCTGGCTATAGATCGTTGAGTTCCCCTCAACTCTCGATTCTGTTCCTTTATTATGTCTGGAGAGAAATTGAGAGTGCTTGAAATAACATGCCAGAACTATCGATGTTGCACTGAACGAAAAACAATTGGCCTGTATTACGTCATGAACTGTCATAACTAGATATCATTGTTCATGATCTTGCAAGCCACAGTTCATAATTAAAGAGATATTTGAAATACACACAAATATAACCTGGTACTGAAAAATGCCCTTTGTAAAAACATTACAAAATCAAATAAATCATCGTTAGCTGTGAATCTCTCTCTCTATTATTAACTGCCCTCCCTGCAGGGAGAGGAGGAAGAGAGAAGATAACTAGCAGTTCTTCAAGATGGAATTGGTTCCAGGAAGATACACATGGTGATGGACGTTAGATTTGAGTCGTTATGGTTCACTGACTAATGCCGAAGCCAGGCAGGTGACCAGTACTCCATGATATTAGAGATGAACTATCTATTCTGACTCATTAAGAGGCCTGAGATTCCTCACACTCAGCACCAGATAACCGTACAAGTCAAACTCCTAAACAATGGAATTTGTAGGCATTTAATGGGAAACTTGCAAGCGCACTGTGCTAGCAAGTGTACAGTTTTAACTGATTAAACTACAGCATGGTCTCTGCAGAAGTTTGGATCCTTAACAGGTGCCAACCTGCACCTAATCTTTATAAACTTAGGTTGAATATCATGCAGCCTTTATGTGGAGAATGTATGTGCCCAATAACAGGCTCAGAAACCACTGTATTTTTCAGGGGCTTGGTTTGGAGACAGGTTTCAAATGCTTGTCACACCTGCGTGAGCAATAAAAACCTCACTTATTTTTTCCTATTAAAGATGGAAATAACGTTTTAATTTGTAAACATGGTTTTCTCTCTCTCACACACAAACACACACACTCCATCATTCATATTTAGTGGGTCTATCTATCCCTATTCATGCATCACGAATGGTGCCATTATCTACTGTAATAATTTATCACAAGCCACCAGCATAAAGAGTTCCTGACATTTTATAATTGTTTATAAATGAGAGACACATATCATTTTCTATTCATAATAGGAATCCCAAATCTTGATTATTTTCAAAGCTGAAGTAGTTTTCCTCTTTCAACCAGTGAAGAAACCCAAATAAATATTTTAGCAACCAGCAAACAGGTTATAGACAGGGGACTTGAGCTAAACAATAAATCACATCCCCATTCTGTCATAACCAATTCATTCTCTGGAAAATTCCATGGCATCACAATAGAATCTGCAAGGCTGATATAGTTTTACTCTGTTCACTCATAAGTAAAACTCAAAATTGCTCTTATATCTCACCAGCAAAGGTAAGATTTTTGAATGTCCTTCTTGTTAAAATCCATGATGTGATTTAAAAGAGTCACATCCCAAACACAAAGTATAAGCTTCAGATCTGGATGTTGAAATCTGTGACAATGACCATTTACAACTGTCTCAATCACATCACATGGCTGGGTGTATCAGTGTGCCAGAGAGTCATCCAACAAATGAGTCATCTCTTGTCAAATCTATATATTTTTTTCTACTCTGTGGAACAGTGGTATAAAGTGCTCCTTTGAAATCAAGATCAAAATCTACCATTTTAGAGAAAACAGGATAGTATTTAAAACCTGTTACTCTATGACCAAAAATATTTTCCCATAGAATTGTAATCATACAGAATGGAAATATTTACAAATAGTTTTCAAATGATTTTCTTCATCTATTGCTGGAGCCATTAATATCAATCTAAAAGAATGGGATCGTTCCCTCCGGGACACCCTGGTCCACTTCTCCATCACCCCCTACAACTCAACTCCCTCCCACGGCACCTTCCCATGCAACCGCAGACCCTGTCCCTTTACTCCCCCCTCCTCACCGTCCAAGGGCCCAAACACTCCTTTCAAGTGAAGCAGCATTTCACTTGCACTTCCCTCAATTTAGTCTACTGCATTTGCTGCTCCCAATGCGGTCTCCTCTACATTGGAGAGACCAAACGCAGACTGGGTGACCACTTTGCAGAACACCTTCGGTCTGTCCGCAAGCATGACCCAGACCTCCCTGTCGCTTGCCATTTCAACACACCACCCTGCTCTCATGCCCACATGTCCGTCCTTGGCCTGCTGCAATGTTCCAGTGAAGCTCAACGCAAACTGGAGGAACAGCACCTCATCTTCCAACTAGGCACTTTACAGCCTTCCAGACTTAATATTGAGTTCAACAACTTTAGATAATGAACTCTCTCTTCCATCCCCACCCCCTTTCTGATCCCCTTTTTCCAATAATTTATAATTAATTTTTTTTTTTAAATATATATTTATTTTTCTTTTCCCACCTATTTCCATTATTTTTAAATGTATTTCCATCCATTGTTTTATCTCTACCTTTTGGCCTATTTCGATCCCTTCCCCACACCCCACCTGGGCTATCTGTCACTTGCTCGTCCTGTTTTCTACCCTTAATGTCACCATTAGCACATTCCTCAGCTAATATCACCACCATCAACACCCTTTGTCCTTTTGTCTGTGACACTTTTGGCAATCCCTTCTTTGCCTCCACCTATCACTGGCCCTCTATCCAGCTCTACCTGTCCCACCCCCCTTCAACCAGCTTATATTCAACCTCATTTCTATATTTCTTAGTTCTGATGAAGAGTCATACGGACTCGAAACGTTAACTGTGTTCCTCTCCACATATGCTGTCAGGCCTGCTGAGTTTTTCCAAGTATTTTTGTTTTTGTAAAAGAATGGTCTTGTTGTTCCTGGATTCCACAACTGAAAAGGTTACAATAAAAGCACTAGTTTAAAGAAAAAACAGACAGGTGCGATCAAAAGGCACAAGTGAAAGTTTGATCAAAAAGATGGTTTTTGAGAGGGCTGTTGAAAGAGAAATGTGGAGGGACTTCAGGGGTGAACTCCAAGAGTGGGGCCAAGTCAGCGAGGAGCTCTCCCATTAACAGTGGAGTGAAGGGAGTTAATACAAACAAAAGGTTAAAGTCAAAGCAACCAAGCAGGATGCCCAGGCCATGGTTGAACTTATATACCGGCAGACATGTAGTTGATCAGTGAAGACAGGGTGATGATGGTTGAGCAGAACTTATCACAGGGCAGGATATCAGTGGGGGCGCTTTGGACTAGATTTTGTTGGTGGAGATTAGGATTCAGAAAGTTGGGGCATTAGAGCAAAACAAAAGTGACCAACACAAGGATCATAGCAGCAGAAGGACTGTGACAGTCGTGGGAAAGTGGGGGCAATGACATAAAAATGTTTAAAACAGACGTGTTCTTCTATGTCTGCAAAAACCAGCAGCATATAGTTCCATCTCAAGGTCTCCAAACTTAGGAAACGAAAACCGCTCCCGGCAATAACAAGGGCTCTAAGGTGGTCCTCACACCATTTATACAATATAAAAACAGAAAGTACTGGAAAAACTCAGCAGGTCTGGCAGCATCTGTGTTTCGGTTCCGATTAGGACTCTTCTTTAGGTTTGTTGATCAACACATTTCCAATAAATATGATTAGGTTCACGGGAATTTATATTGGGACCAGACTGCTGGCCAAACTGCTTAGGGACTCGCCCACGCTTCTATTATTTTAAAATATATAAATAAAACAATGAAAGAAAGCATTGACCGTGCGGGCTCCCCCAGCCCGGCCCGTGCAGCCCCGGCCTGATGCCCGGTGTCAGGGATTTGCTGCCACTCACCTTCCGCCGTCTTCTTCTTCCCGAACAGCGACATTTTCCTCCCCGTCTGCCCCCGTCACCTTGGAAACGGCGACCCTGCCACCTCTCAATCGGAGCAGAAAAGTGTAAAGCGAAAGGAGGAAATGTTAGTCTTTATTTTTTTTTTTGTTTATATTTTTATATATATATATATATCTTTCACTCTGTCCCTCTTCCTGTTTCCGCTCCGCTATATTTCTTTTTCCTCTTTCACCTTTCCTTGTTGATTGCCCCCCACCCCCGGCCGCTGTTTGCTCGGAGTTTGGGAATCTAGTTACCGCACCCCCCAGCGGTGGGGAGGACTGGGGACCAGACGCAGACTTTACTCGGAGTTGGGAGTGAGGATTACCGCTCCCCCCAGCGGTGGGGAGGACTGGAAGGGAGGGGGCGGTGGTGCAGAAGCAGACTTTACTCGGAGTTGGGAGTAAGGGTTACCGCTCCCCCCAGCGGTGGGAGGACTGCGGGGTGGTGGGGGAGGCGGCAGAAGTGGTAACGCGCCCCCTGGCGGTGGGGAGGACTGGGAGCAGAAGGAGCCTCGCTCAGCTGGCGCCTGGGAGCTAATGCCACCCCAATTTAATGCAACCGCTCCACACAGCCATTCTTCAGCTTGAGTATTTTGTGAAAATAAAAGTGCTCACCTACGGTTCATTTTAACTTTTTGCCTCCTTAAATCTCTCTTCCCCACCTCGCTTTCCATAAGGATAATCAACTTACTTCATTGACCAAGCTTTTGGTCATCTATTGTAGCAACTCCTTGTGTGGCTTGATGTCAAAGTTTGTTTGAAAGCACTCATGTAAATCATCTTCAGATGCTATACTACATTAAAATACAAGTGGCTGTATTAGTATTATACAAGTGGCAAACGTCAACTGTATCCCTCTCCGCAGATGCTGTCAGACCTGCTGAGTTTTTCCAGGTATTTTTGTTTTTGGCTGTTAATCTCATTTTCTTTCCCAACTTGTTCTCCTTTCTCTTCTCCCACACAATTAACTTCAGTCTGTCCAGCAGGCTCAGGATCACTGGTATTTCCTACTTTGGTTGATTAACATGTTCTGGCACAGGCCTATTCCATGGCAGGATTTACTGCTGGTAATAAAAGTGAGGAAATTCAGGCACAATTTCAGGTCTGTCAGGCCTGCAATTGCATTTCTAACAGCCACAGGTAGTGCTTGATTGTCCTGGAGGCTGCAGAAATTAAAGATTCATCTCCTGGTCACTATTGCAAGTAACCCAGGAGACAAATTGAAGGGATGTTAAAAATTATTTTCAAAATTTTCTTTGAATACTTTACTTCGTAAGTTCTAAAATATTGGAGTTTGGCTAACCTTTGGCCTTCCATTCAATACAATATTGCTGCAGCACCATCACCTCTCTCAACCCCTCCAGTGACTTATTATTGGTCACACTGGATGTCCAACAGTTTTTTCACACTAAACATCATAACGTCTATTAGGACTTCAGACCCCAGCACAAACTCCGCTCTCTAGCCATCAACTCCATCCCTCTCCCTGGCCACTATCTGAGACTGAATCTGACCCTTCGCCACCTTGGCACCTTATTTGACCATTCTATGAGGTTCTGGTCCTCTGTCACTCCATTACCAAGACCGACTACTTCCACCTGTCTATGCTCCTTTCTATTTCTGTAATCTCCTTCAGAACAATATTGCAGCCAGAAGGCTGAATATCATGTTAGAGAAAATCTTCAGCCCACATTATGCCAGCAGCAATCTTCAGGATGCTGTCAGGAATCTACAGATTCTAATTCAAGTGCAGGTCCAGCAGCATTCCCACCACCTCCCAGAAATCCAGTGCATTGTAAAGGGGACTTAGAGGCCACTCATTTCCTGTGATCTTTATATTCAATCGATGGGCTTTGCCAGATCCAAGGTCAGAAAAACTACCCCAATTATTTTTCATTTAAATGACTGGCCCATCGTGATGATACTCACATGTAGCCCGGGGTTTAGAACATGATAATTTTGTTTAGCACCTATGATGAAATGTTCTTTTTATAACCTATTTGATTCTTTAATGTTGCTGTTCAGGTACTGCCTTGGGAAAGAACATAAGAACATAAGAACTAGGAGCAGGAGTAGGCAATTCAGCCCCTCGAGCCTGCCCCGCCATTCATTACAATCATGGCTGATCTCATTTCGGCCTCAACTCCAATTTCCCGCCCTCTTCCCATAACCTTTCAACCCATTACTAGTTAAAAATCTGTCTATCTCCTTCTTAAATTTATTCAGCCTCCCGGCATCCACTGCACTCTGAGGTAATGAATTCCACAGATTCATGACCCTTTGAGAAAAGTAATTCCTCCTCATCTCTGATTTAAATCTACCACCTCTTAGCCTAAAACTATGGCCTCTCATTCTAGAATGCCCCACAAGGGGAAACATCCACTCCATGTCTACTTTGTCTATCCCCTTTAGCATCTTATATACCTCAATTAGATCTCCTCTCATCCTTCTAAACTCTAGCGAGTATAGACCTAAACTGCTCAATCTCTCCTCATAAGACAAGCCCTACATTTCTGGAATCAATCTAGCGAACCTCCTCTGAACCGCCTCCAGTGCAACTACATCCTTCCTCAAGTAAGGGGACCAAAACTGTGCACAGTACTCCAGGTGCGGTCTCACCAATGCCTTGTACAGTTGCAACAACACTTCCCTATTTTTATACTCCATTCCTTTTGCAATAAATGCCAAAATTCCATTTGCCTTCCTCATTACCTGTTGTACCTGTATACTAGCTTTCAGCGATTCATGCACGAGGACACCCAGATCCCTCTGCAGTGAAGCATTCTGAAGTTTCTTTCCATTTAAATAATAAGTTGCCTTTTTATTCTTCTGACCAAAATGGATAACCTCACACTTATCCACGTTAAACTCCATCTGCCAAATTTTGGCCCATTCACCTAACCTGTCCATATCCATTTGTAAATTTCTTATTTTTTCATTGCTTCTTACTTTCCCACCTATTTTGGTGTCATCTGCAAATTTAGCTATAGTACCTTCTATTCCTGAATCCACGTCATTAATATAGATTGTAAATAGTTGGGACCCATGGACTGAACCCTGTGGCACTCCACTAGTTACAGCTTGTCATCCAGAAAAAGACCCATTTATCCCGACTCTCTGCTTTCTGTTGGTTAGCCAATCCTCTATCCAAGCTAATATATTACCCCTAACTCCATGTGATCTAACCAGCCTGGTTTGGTGAGTGAAGTTTCTGTACATTGGGGGTTCCTAGCCCTTGGAGAAAGTTGAGCATATCAATTTCAGAAAAACCCATAGTTTTCTCTTTTTTTAGACTTTTGACACTTTGTAGGGCTCTTCCACCTTTCCTCCCTTGCCAAAGAAAGCAAAGGCATGGCAAACCTTTTGTCATGAGGTACTGTCATTAAACATGGTGCACTGGAACATCAAGGAAGTGAAGGTGAAAGACATCAGTTAGGCAATACTAACTCAGTAGAATATTTTTAAAAGGCTTGAAACTTGTAACTTGGGTATTGCTGAAAAAAGAGACATACTGCTGAAGCTTTTCATCTTGCACTCATCAGGACAGATTCTCAAAAATATCAAATATCAAAGGGAACAACAATTTAATCTGTCAGGATGCAAGAGCAATTGGATTTGCCCAGATCTTGAGTTTCCCACAGGTACAGGGTGCGATTGACTGCACCCATGTAGTGCTCAGATCTCTGTCGCAACACATGGTGAACTATGTCAACCGCAAGGGATTCCATTCACTGAATGTGCAGCTGGTGTGTGACCACCAGAAACGCATCCTGCAGGTGTGCGCACAGTTTCCAGGGGGTGTGCACGAAGTCTACATCCTCAGTTAGTCACAAATCCCTGGAGTCTTCCAGGGTCCACAGAAGCTGCAGGGATGGCTCCTCAGGGACAAGGGCTACCCGCAGAGACCGTGTCTGATGACATCTGTGCAGTGGCCTCAGGCTGCAGCAGAGCGACGCTATAATGAGGCTCATGCTGCAACTTGCAACTTGGTGAGCCAAACCATCAGGATGCTGAAGATGAGGTTCTAGGGCCTGGACCGATCTGGTGGTGCCCTGCAATATAGTCCACAGAGGGTGTCATGTATCATCGTCGTCCAATGCGCCCTTTAAAACCTGGCACTCCAATGGAAAGACAAGCTGGCTGAGAAGGAGCTGCACATCTCCTCCAATGAAGAGGACGCCAATGAGGATGAGGCTGAGGAGGTTCTTGGAGGCGACAATGACAGGGATGAGGCCCTCGCACTGCCTAGATGAGGCAGGTGCACTCATGAGGCCCTCATAGCTGCTAGATTTGTGAAGGATGAAGACAACATGCAGTGAGGCGACCCCATAGTTCCTCAGCACATTAATGAATGTTTGACTCCAGTCTGGCTTATGGCAGTGCACATACCTTCTATGAGAATGCTCCTGTCATGGAGACACGGTGGAGGCCCTAATAGTCGCTCAATTACAGAAGTATGATAACAAAATGCAGTGAGGACACTCCATAAATCTTCACACAGCCTCTGAGAATGTCTGACTCCTGTCATAGAGATGCAGCCAGGAAACTTTAGAAGAATCTGATGCTTTGTCTGCCTTCAGCACCTGAACCCTTCAGGAGCTGGAGCACAGCATCAGTGGTCACAGATGCTGAAGAGATGGGGGCCAGCCCCACCTTAAATGTGCACACAGAGAGAATGAGAGAACTCTGTGGTGCCTGCCCACTATGTTCTGGCAGCAATGACAAGCCCCGCCAAGGTGCAGGTATCAGTAATGTCTCCAGCGAATGTGTGGTTTTGGCCAGAAGGAAGGGGCCCTGGACTGAGACACCTTTCTTTATCTTGTGTAGAAAGGTTTCACATATGAGTGACAAGAACACTGCTCATCAGAACAAGGAGCCATAGGCAGGGAGACATTCTTGGGGGCTTATTGACAATAGAGAACAGTATGTACAAGTGATTAACAGCCGTGCCCAGGCTGTACAACTAATTCTCCTTAACCGTCCTAACCCTGCCACTACGTCTTGGTGCTCCCAGGACATCCACAACGAGGGTGGAGGCAGCCTGCTGACTGCGACGCCCTGTCTGTGATGACATTGGCGGGCGTCCTCTGGAGGGACGAGACACGGAGGGGCCCGTCCTGCTTTCCGGGTTCTGCTCGGCCTGTGGAGCTGGAGCTGCTGAGGTCACAGGAAGAAGGGAGTTGGATGGACCAGACACTCTCAGAGTCACCTGGATGGGTGGGCCTGGAGTGTGTATCTGCGGATCCTCCTCCTCTCCCTATGGGTGCCCAGAGGCTCCAGGCTGACTCCTTGAGAAGCAGGGGTACCTGGAGTGAGATCGAGCTGCCCAGCAACCCTCTTGCTTACACACTATTGGAGGCCAACTATGGCATCAGCGATGGAATTGAGCCCGCGCAGCAGTGCAGGAGTGAAGTCCTGGACCAAGGCCTCCATGGCAGCTGCCATTCTACCAGTGTTGACCTCATTGCATTGGCATGCCAGCTCTATCACCTCAGAGTGATGGTGGATGGACTCCTCCATCGTGTCTTGCAATCTGAGGAGTACAGCAGACATTCCTTCCTGATATTCATGAGCTTGCCTTTGCAGCTCCAGCAACTGTGACATGACCGAGTCCAAAAGCTCGTCATCTGACTCGGACTCAGCAACGTTCTGGCCTCCAGCAGTCCTCCGAGTGCTGGACTCCAGGGAAGTCCCTGCTGCCGCCTGCTGTGGATCAGACAGTGCAATGTGCTCACCAGATTGTGGTCCCGAGGCTACTCTAAAGCTAGGTCCCACCAAGGTATGCATCTCTGTGCTGGTGGAGGATGTGGGTGAGCACTGTGACGGGACTTCAGGAAGGGTGCCTCCAGATTACTCTTCAGAGGTTTCTTCAGGCTTGATTGGAGGCCCTGGGTCATGGACTCTGTCAGCTGTTTGGTAGACGTGCCTGCGAAAGCAAGGAGAGATAATTAGTGCATGGCAGCGGCCTGTGAAAGAGAACACATCACTACCGGCATTGTTGCCTGATGGATGTTGTACTGCTGGATCCTCACTTGGTAGAGCAGCGCCAACATCACCATCAGCACAGGACCAGTCCCAGTCATTACTGGCCAGCTGGATGGCTCTGTTTTCAAAGTCCATGAGGAGCTTGATTTCAGGCGTTCTGTCACCGGTCGGTGACCACTCTCTCTTGTTGTGTGCCAGGCTTGTGTAGCATGGATAGAGGTGGAGAAAGTGTAAGCAGGATGCCTGCCGGCCAGATGCCAAGTATGACCTGTGTGGGTGTTGAGTGGCTTCATGGACGAGCTGAGGACAATGAAGGTGTGTGTGTGAGAGAGTGAATGGTGATGTCCCTTGAACTGGCAGTGAGTGAGGGCCCTGTGGATGTGTGATGGGTTTGTCAGTGTGTGAGTTGAGAGTGATGAAAGGAGTGACTTACCCTAGCAGAACAGAGGAGATCATTCATCCTCTTGTGCCAATGTGTGGCTGTCCTCTTCTGAATGGCATTGGCGCGGACCACCGCTGCCACCACCACCCAAGCCGGATTGCTGCCCATCCTGCAGCCAGAGCACGGGTACAGGACAACCCGGCGGGCCTCCACGACATCCAGCAGTCGCTCGAGAGACCCGTCATTAAACCAGGGGCTGCAGTCTTCTTCAGTTTCAGGGCCATGTTTCCGTGCAGCAGTTGTGAGCTGAAAGCACTGAGATGTGTGCTTGCGGCTGGACTTTAAACTTGGCGCCCAGCGTGATGCAGCAGCGAGGTGATGGCGGGCGAACAAGAGCCCACCCGCCAAAGAAATGGCATGTTTCCCGGGAGTGCATAAGTAGTGAGGTGGGTTTGGGGCAATACGGCACGAAAACACATCATCACAACTGGCGGGTAAAACATTGTTTTACCCGCCCACTACCACACTTAGTGCAAATTTGGGAAAGATCCACCCTGTGGAACAGACAATACAGTCCCAATCCTATGGCTACAAGTGATCTTCAAAATTGCTTGGGTCTTGAATTGAAAATGTTGCCCTCCCAACTTGAGCATAAATATAGCATAAGTTGAACAGACATTTTCCAATCAATCCAATTTTCTGAATCAGTGGTGGGGAAACTTCTAGAAATTATTCGGGATAGAATTAGTAGTCACATGGAAAAATGTGGGTTGATTAGGAAGATCCAGCATGGATTTCTAAAGGGGAATCATGTTTAACCAACTTGCTGCAGTTTTTTGAAGAGGTAACAGAGAGGGTAGATGAGGGTAATGCTGTTGAGGTGGTGTACATGGACTTTCAAAAGGCATTCAATACAGTGCCACACAACAGACTTATGAGAAAAGCTATAGCTCATGGAAAAAAGGGACAGTAGCAATGTGGACACAAAATTGGAAGAGTAATGGGGAACAGAGGGTAATGGTCAATGGATATTTTTCAGGCTGGAGGAAGGTTTGTAGTGGAGTTCCCCAGGGGTTGGTTTTGGGACCCTTGCTTTTCCTGATTTATATTAATGATCTAGATCTTGGCGTGCTGGGAACAATTTCAAAGTTTGTGGATGATATGAAACTTAGAAGCATTGTAAACTGTGAGGAGGACAGTATAGAACTTCAAAAGGACATAGACGAGTTGGTGGAGGTGGCAGATGAAGTTCAATGCAGAGAAGTGTGAGATGATGCATGTTGGTAGGAAGAGAATGGAGAGGCAATATAAAGTAAGGGGTACAACTCTTAAAGGTGTGCAGGAGAAGAGGGGCATGGTGTATATGGGCATAGATCACTGAAGGTGCCAGGACAGATGGAGAGAGTAGTTAATAAAGCATACAGTATCCTGGGCTTTATTCATAGGAGCGTAGAGTACAAGAGCAGTTATAATGAGTTTATATCAGATACTAGTTAGACCTCAGCTGAAGTATTGTGTACAGTTCTGGGTGTCACACTATAGGAAGGATGTGAACACAATGGAGAGAGTGCAGATGAGGTTTACAAGAATGGTTCCAGGGATGAGAAACTTGAGTAATGAAGATAGATTGGAGAAGTTGGGACTGTTCTCCTTGGAGAGAAGGCTAAGAGGAGATTTGATAGAGGTGTTCAAAATCATGAGGGGGCTGGATAAAGTAGATAAAAAGAACATGTTCCTGCTTGTAAAAGGATCAAGAATGAGAGGGCACAGATTTAAAGTGTTTTACAAAAGAAACAATTGCGATGTGAGAAAAACCTTTTTCATGCAGCGAGTAGTTAGGGTTTGAAATGCACTGCCTGGAAGTGTGGTGGAGGCAGGCTCAATCGAGGCATTCAAGGCCTTAAGGTTGGCGGGCAGGTCAGGAGCCCTGGCGGGAATTAGAAAAAGCACGAAACCTCATCCAAGGGCGGGATGAGGTTTCATGTAGGTTTCAAAAAATTTAATTAAAGTATTTTGTAAAATTATGGACATGTCCCAACTCATGTGACAGTGTCACATGAGGGGACATGTCAAGGAATTCTTTTTCTCTATTTTTAATATTTTTGACAGTAGAGCTGATCTCCCTGAGGCTGCACAGGGAGATGAGTGCGCTCTTTCATGCGCATGCACGACCGAGCGTACTCTCGGGTTTAGGGATTCCTCCCTGCCCGCACAGGGAGCACACAGCGCTTCTGTGCGGACATCACACTGGGCGGGCCTTAATTGGCCCGCCCACGTAAAATGGCGGCACGCCCTGATTGGGGGTGCCGATCGGAGGCATGGCTCCATGCACCTGCACTTCAACTTTGCCCCTGATGGGGGAAAAATCCTGCCCTGTGATTCTGTGAAATTCAATTCGTTATTTTACCAGCCAATGTTTTTTACTGTATTATCTACGAATAACCCAGTAGGTGGCAGTGTTCCCTTTCTATTATTAACTGGTATTCTATAACATTTAATAAAAAGTCAGCGAAGCAGATAAACGTGCAACCAAAAAAATGTATCATTTGACTGGAGCCTACACATCTGTTTTCAGGGAGCATCAACCAAAAAGTAGAATCAGAAAAATAACAGCAAGAAAATGATTAAAATTTTTTGAATGCCCCATCTGTTAAATCCAAACTTTTTTAATTTTGTGATGAACTATGAACTTTGTAAGGCACTTACGTTTTGAAACATCTCTTTAAATCCAAAGTGGAACTAAGCTGACTTTTCGGAGGAGAAGTTGAAGTGGTTTCTGGCAATGTTGTCGTTAGACACACCCTTATTCAAGAAAGGGTGTAAGGACAGTCCAAGCAACTACAGGCCGGCTACATCAGTGGCGGGTAAGGTTTTGGAATCTATAATCAGGGAAAAGTCAACTGGTACTTGCAGAGGTTCAAGTTAATTAAGGAAAGCCAGCATGGATTTGTGAAAAGCAGATTGTGTTTGACTAATCTAATTGATTTTTTTTTGATGAAGTAACAGAGAAGGTTGATGAAGGGAATGCAGTGGATGTTGTTTCTATGGATTTTAAGTAAGTGTTTGACAAAATACCACATAAAATGGTTCCAGGGATGGGGTCGGTTTGGGAGCCCAGGAGGCTGAGGGGAGATTTGAAAGAGGTGTAGAAGATTATGATAGGCTTTGATAAGGTATACAGGAAAAAAAATTCTTCTCATTAGAATCATAGAATGGTTATAGCACAGAAGAAGGCCATTTGGCCCACTGATGGTTGGGCAAGAGATGCAGGGGGAATGTGAGGAAGAACTTTTATGCACAGAGTGGTAATGACCTAGTACTCGCTGCCCACCATCATGGTAGAAGCAGAAACAATCTATGTTTTCAAAAGGAAATTGGATGGGCACTTGAAGGAAATAAAAGTACAGGGCTACAGGGATTGAGCAAGGGAGTGGGACTGACTGAATTGCTCTGTGGGAAGCCTGCATGAACCCAATGGGCTGAATGGCCTCCCTCTGTGCCATAAATGACTCTATGACTCTATGGGGTGGATTTTATGGGGAGCAGATTACCTGTCCCCCCCAACTGCCCACCCCCACCCCTCCTACCTAAAAGTTGGTCAGCACCTTGCCAACCAGAAATTCAGCTGTCCTGCAGCAATATTGCACTAGGGGTGGCCTTAATTAGCTGAGAGTGGGACAGGGAGGAAATCTCACCCTAGAGAACTGCTGGCCAATCTGATTTCCTGGCAGCTCAGTGGGGAAAAAGAATTGAGAGAAGAAGCAAATCTCTGTGAAAAAAGCAGCTTTACCAGAGCTAACTCGACTGTATAATAGGGCTTATTTAAGAGTTGGATAAAGGAGTCTCTGGGAATCTGGAATTTCAGGACTGAGATACCAGAGGGAAAGTGTTCGTCAAAGCATGCCTTGCTGGTGATAATCGTATCCAGAAAACTCAGATGGAGTGGAACAGTTGGCGAAGACCTTTGGAAGAATTGGCTAGGCATGGCGAGGAGCATTGTAACTCGGTCAGAGTTTGGGAGAAACTTTGGGACTGCCGTTGATGCTATATGGGCAGAATTTTATGACAGCGGGATTTTACATCCCCGCTGTCATCAATGGCATTTATAATGGCCCCATCCCCACCAAAACGGGGCTGTAAAATTTTGCCCCATGTGTGGCAAGAGTGTTTCTGGTACTAGTTTAAAGTTATATTTCCCTTTCTGTCTTAAGTATCACTTGCCTGTTAATTAATGTTTGAATTATGCTGATTTTGGTTTGATAGTTACTATAAAAGTTTTAAAAAGTGAAATCTCGTCTATCAGTTTCTTCCATTTGGGTCGTTTGGGAAACTCATCTCTTTTTAACAGGTTTCGGCCTCAACTGGGATTGTAACAATATTTACAAAGGCAACTTTCAAAAATGGGTAGGAAATAAATAATCAGGAATTAAATAATGGAATTTAACTATCAGTCAATTAAAGCTGAATGTATTTTGATAACCTTCACATTCCATAAGTGATCCTTCTAGCACAGTTCATGCCACCTGAATAAAGCCAATAGGTTTAAACATTATTTCAACCCTATGCGACCCACCAGTAGGGTATCTTTGTGTGCAATTTTAGCCTCTTTATCTTCGAAAAGACCATTGGTGAATTGGAGAGGATACAAAGAAGAACAGTGATTTAGGAATTTTAAAGTTACAAAAATGGATGTTTTCATTGGAGAATAGAAGATGAAAATGAAATATGATCGCAGTCTTTAAATGGTGAAATACAACAATAGTATGGATGGAAGCATGCTATTCAATTCAATCAGCAGAATTGGAACAAAAAGTGGCAACATTCAACTGGAACAGTGCATTGGAGCACTGAATTATAGCCAGAAATTAGAAAATATTTTTCTCCATGAAGGAATAGATGTATGGACTAGACTCCTATTAATACTAGTTAATGATGTGTTAATTAATTTCTTGAACTAATATCTGGCTAAGAACAGCATTGAATGTTATATGTATAAATATTGAGCTGCAAACTGGAAACAACACAATGGGTCCATCAAAGATCTTAGGCTGGAGTTGTGATACATAGAATGGTCATTAAAGACAGATGTGTACTGCATCTAGTTATTTTCATTCCTTATCTGGGAGTGCTGGGTACTGTCACAGTACAGAGCAGCAAAAGTTTTGTTTTTGAGATCTATCACTAGTTAAATGCAGAAACAATAGCACACATCACAGGCATGTCACAGAATCACTAATTGTTACGGTGCAGAAGGAGGCCATTCGGCCCATCATGTCTACAGCGGCTCTCTGAATGAGCATTATGACTCAGTACCATTCTCCTACCTTTTCCCCATAAGCCCCATAACCCTGCACATTGTTTCTATTTAAATAATCATCTAATGCCCTCTTGAATTCCTCGATTGAACCTGCCTCCACCACATTTTCAGGCAATGCATTCCAGAAGTGCATAAATGCACTTCTGGAATATTTCACTGTGTAAAGTGATTTGAAACATTTTGACATGATAAAATGATATAAAAATGCAAGCAATATTATTTGATAGGTAATGTAGAACTATCAACTGCCAAATGCCACTGGAAGACAGGCAATAAGGAAAATGCTCTTTCAAGACCATTTTCAATTTATCCAAATGGGAATTCTATCCTCTCCATAATTGTTTAAAAATATGGAGATCAGTTCCAGAAGACTAATTTAAATTTACTCGAGCATTCAACTTTCTCTACATGCAAATAAATAGTGCAATAAAAACAACACCCAGGCAATTGGCTGGCTGCAGGAGGTTTGCCTTGGTGAGAATATAAATTTTGCTGTGGATCCCTTCCTCTGACAAGCTTAGACTGAGGAAGTCACTAATAACCTGGAAACACGGCATTTTAAAAAATATTTATTGGAATTTTTTAAGATGGAATGATCCATCAAGCTTGATTAATATGAATATAAAAGTACAAATATTGTTTTGCTTGGTAGTAATTGTATCTTAGTCTGTCCTATCCTTGTGGGATGAATGTACATACATGAATGCACATAAATGTACATAAAATGCAAAATAAGAAGGTGGTAGACATGTTGGTAGAAATCAGCCCCTGTTGCACTCATTTTTCATGCAGAAAAAGGGGTAAACATGTAAAACAGCAGGTGCAAAATGTATTTTAGGCCCCCTTGCAGCAATTAGTTTGAGTTGCATAAAGGAAGAGTTGGTTCTGCTCTGCTTGGGATGTTTGAGCAGTTTGTGTGGCCTAAGTAGT
Organism: Cetorhinus maximus; assembly: GCF_964194155.1. NCBI lineage: Eukaryota > Metazoa > Chordata > Chondrichthyes > Lamniformes > Cetorhinidae > Cetorhinus > Cetorhinus maximus. The sequence goes on along the minus strand of NC_135894.1, from coordinate 77,290,007 downwards.
GATCAACATTAAAGGGTAAGTTTTAACATTTTGCAAATGTTTAGCAGGACAGCTGCCTCAACTCCACTATCCTTGGGGCCTTGTTGCTGGTCCAACCTCCCTCTTGACACTTAGCTTACAGCTACTTCTTAGTAAAATGCACAAGCTGCCTGAGGCCTTGGAGCCAATTTTGTGATGGCCATAGGCCTCCTGGTTGAAGCCCAGGCACATAGGAACACCACCACATCCAAGTTGCCCACCAAGCCTATCCTGACTTGGAAATGTAAATCGCCATTCCTTCACAGGTTTAAAATCCTGGAACTTCCTACCCAGCAGCACTGTGGGTGTATCTTCATCACAAGGACTGCAGCTGTTCAAGAAGGTGGCTCACTACCATCTACTCAAAAGCAATTGGAGACAGGCTATCCTTAAACCACATTTCACTTTGCAAAGAGGCATAATTGCCCCAGGCTTTATCTTAATGTTTGTTCCTGATCTTTCATAACCGCCTAACCAAATGGCAAATGGTCAGAATCTCATCTTGATTGAATGATGAATTTGTAAAATAGGCTCTTCAATTATTACTTGAGGCATGTTCTAGAGATTTTTAACACAGTTCTGTTAACGTAAATGAATTTACTGATGGGGTGAAGGAAGGGATGCAAAAGACCAGATTCAGAGCAACAACAGGTTTGGGAGGGGAAGGAGGGATTGCAGGGCTGCTGGAGGTTACAAAGATAGTGCGGAGAAAGGCCATGAAGGAATTTAAATTTGAGGATGAGAATTTCAAATCTGATGTGTTAAGTACCTAGGACCAGTGTAAGTCAGCAAGAACTAGAGCAATGAGCGAACAGGATTTGCTGCAGGATATGATGGAGGAAGCAGAGTTTTAATGAGTTGAAGTTTATGGAGGGTGGAGAATGGGAAGCCAGCCAGGAGGGTATGGGAATAGTTTGGTTAAGGGTTTCAGTAACAGATGGGCTGAGACAGGAAATGTTTCTGCTCTACTCGGAATCAGTCATGGTAGGACAGCAGAAACACATTAGGGATGACCTCAAAACAACGTTGAAGAGGTCAAACAACACTATTGACTCAGGCGAGTCATATTGAGAGACTTCATTGGGAACACGCAGAGGCAAAGTTGAGGCATCAGAAACAGCACACTAACCTCCAAACAACTCATTTACCCAACCCTCCAAGGGCCAGCTGTCCCGCATGTGGCAGAGCCTGCAGATCACACATTGGACTTATCAACCAGCTATGAGCCCATTGAACCAGAGTGGAAATAAGTAATCCTTGATCCCAAGGGATTGCCTAAGAAGAGGTATAGAAGTGAATGTAGGTAGCCTTTGTCATGAACATGGGGGTGAAAGCTCAGCTCAGGGTCAAGGAGAATGCCAAGATTCTGAACAGTTTAAGACAAATGTCAAAAAAGGGAAGAATTGGTAGTGAGTGCTGAATTTGGGGAAGGGGCCTAAGACTTTAGTCTTCTCACAAACCAACTGGAGAAAATTGTAGCTCAACCAAGACTGGATATTGAACAAATTAAGAGGCAACGGTTGTATGAAGAAATATTGAAGAGATAGAACTGCTATCAGTGAATATGTGGAAGCTGACCCCAAGACTGTGGACTGTGGATGATAAGGAACATTTTATAGATAAGGTATAGAACGTAGCCAGGGATAGATTCTGGCGTGAGCCCAGAGGTAGCAGTGCAGGTTTTGGAATAGAAGTCATTGCTGGAGATGTTCTGGCTATGCTTGAATAATTAAAATCAGAACCAAGTGAGGAAAAAGCTGAGCAAGAGAGAAAAGGCATTGGAAAAGGGTGGAGTGTTCTACTGTGTCAAAGACTGCAATAGAAGACGAGAATGAAAAGGAGGGCTGATGCACCGCTGTCACAGTCACAGAGGATGTTACTTGTGACTCTGGCTAAGGATGTTTTAGTGTTGGAGCGGAGACCCAGATATGATCACAGAAATTCAAAAATGGAATTTTGCGAAAGATGGGCATGTGAAAGTAGGTTGGAGATAGGGTGGTTGTTTGTAAGGAGAGGGTAGGTTTCTTGAGCAGTGGAGTGCTGAAGGCAGTTCCTGAGCGGAATAGATTCTCTACTTGATCCGCAGGTAAAAATTGCAATTGGCCACCAATCGTGTCACTGAAGCTAATCTGCATACTTAGAACTAGGTTTCTCTGATGCAGTGTATTGCTAAAGGCAGCAGCTTAAAATGACATCCTGCAGGAAGGCATCATAATTAGAGAGGATAAGTTACAACCCCAGGATTTTTTTATTCATTTATGAATTTGGGCATCGCTGGCTAGGCCAGCATTTACTGCCCATCCTTAATTCCCTTGAGAAGGTGGTGGTGGTGAGTTGCCTTCTTGAAACGCTGCAGTCCCTGTAGAGTAGGTACACTCACAGTGCTGTTAGGAAGGGAATTCTAGGATTTTGACCCAGCAACGGTGAAGGAATGGTGATATAATTCCAAGTCAGGGTGGTGAGTGGTATGGAGGGGAACTTGGTGGAGGTGTTCCCATGTATCTGCTGCCCTTGTCCTTCTAGATGGTATCGGTTGTGGGTTTGGAAGGTGCTGCAGAAGGAGCCTTGGTGAGTTTCTCCAGTGCAACTTGTAGATGGTACACACTGCTGCCACTGTTCGTCGGTGATGGAGGGAATGAATATTTGTGGAAACAATGACAATCAAGTGGGATGCTTTGTCCTGGATGGTGTTAAGCTTCTTGAGTGTTCTTGAATGTCAACTGCCTGCCCACCCAGTTTCAAGCATAAGTTTTGAAAGCCAAAATAGGAAATGTAGGGCTGAATTTTCCCAGTCCTTTGGAGAAAGGCTGGGAGGTGAGAGGGCTGGCAATGTGGTGGGTGAAGACATTGGGAGGAGAGTCTGACATCTTCCCACCACCATGGTCTATTGACAGTGGCAGGAGCTTCTGTGGCACATCTGGCAGCCAATTGAGGCAATTAACGTCCCAATTAAGGGCCACTTCCGCCAGCATTTTATTCATGTTGGGAGGGCCCGCTGTCATGTGGGGAGACTGCCAGATAAACCCTGATGGCCTTCTAGTGGGTTTCCAGAAGGGGTGGGTGCCCTTATTTATGGCCGTTCCAGAGTTCATGGAGAGGAGCTCTGGTGGCTACAGTGCCAAAGTTGTGCCACAATACCCACCCCACCCCGCATCCATTCAAAAATAATTTATTTGCTCTTCAAGCGTGCCCTAGGGTTGAGGCGGCCTCTCCTTCACCTTGCTGCCCCAGCTCTGGTCACTGCTAGCGGTGGTGCTGCTGACTCTCTGATTGCGCCTCTGGGTGTGGGGTTGGGGTGGGCCGCTACCCTGTTAATTGGCTGCCACTGGCAAAGTGCCACCCCCCCCCGGGTCCCGCTGCCTGCCAGAGCAGGGTCAGCTCCTGCTTTTGGCCTCGGCAACGGGACTTCATTCCCCTCCTAAAAATTCAGCCCCTAGTCTTGTGTCCCAAAGGATTAACATTTTCTTTGCATGATCAGATGAACATTTTTTCCTTCAATTTCTGGCAATAAATTTTCTTGAAAGCCATATTCAAGCACATGGATATGTATGATGGAAAACTTTATACAGGAAGCAAAAAGCATGGACTCTGTCCTTAAAAGCTAAAATGGCAGATCCACTTACACATTTTCACTAGTTTCCTTTTCTCATTACAGCTCAAAAAACATGAAAGAATGCAGCAATTGTAGTCGGCCCCATAATATTTTGGCCTGCGCTAATTAGTGTCAAAGAGATTTATGGTATTTTTCATACTTTGACATCTGTTCATTTTGCTTTTCTTGAGCTTGGTTTATACATTTCATTCAGAAAGAGTAACAGGTGGTATCTTTAAAGGCACACAGTCATTGGGAACTTGTTAGGAAGAATGAAAATGCCTGTCTGTAAATACATACAACCTTATCCTGAATAGTGGTGGTGAGAGAGTTAGCTGTAATTTGCACGATAACATTAGGCTAGAAATTACAGTCAGTGACAAGAGCGATTGGGCTAATGACTGTTGAAATAGTAAAGAGAAGAATGTCTTACGAACAAATTAAGCTTTTCTCCACTATTACCATCAACACTAATGTCTAGTTTAATGTCCTGAACAATCTTAAATATTCTCTTCACCAAAAGGATGTTTTTTTAAAAACGCCCCATATCTTTTCTCATCAATTGAAGTTTTTAATGTATCTGAAACATATTTTTCTTCATTCCAGAAATTACACTCCACCACAAACAATAGGACCAGCAGAACTCTGCAAGTTTTTGTCTCAAACACTTTGCCTGAGAGCTTTGTGGATAAAGGAATCCCTGATGTACTACTGGCATAGTTCCATGCAGATTAGAAGGCCCAAGGTTCAATCCCCGGGCTGCGCTGTGTTAACAAATCTCAAACTGGGGAGTAAGAGGGGTTCTGCAATTGGCCTTACTATCCATGGGAGATAGCATGGAAACATTAATCAAAGAGGTTAGTTCTGGTTAATATTTAATGGCAGTTATGGACTGGATTTTACTCCAATGATGTGGATGATGATGAATCTGATGCAGGTACTCCTGCCCAATTCTTCCTGCTCCCCCTCCTCCACCTCCAAACTACCATGCCTGTTCTGGCAGGTTCTACTAAATCCAGCCCTATATTGTTGGGGCAGTGTTGGTTTCAGAATTGTATGTCTTAAAGGAGTCTCCGTAGCTTTCTGTAAGTTAACTATAAGTCTTTGTTAGCTACTAGAACTATTTACACATGTACAGTAAGGGGTACAAGGTAGGAGCTATCTCCATGGGGAGAATTTTCTGATTGTCGGGCAGGCTGGTTGGGAGCAGGCGCGGAGCGGATTGCCGCTCGCAATCGTTTCTGGTCCGCCATTTTACGTGGGCAGACCAATTAAGGCCCACCCAGCGTGACGCACAGCGCCACCTGTGCGGGTGAAGGGAAGAGGGAGAGTCGGAGCCTTAAATACATACTGAGAATTTTTAATAAAGAAAGATAAAAATTGTTTACACATGTCCCCTCATGTCAGTGACAATCAGTGAGCTGGGACATGTTTATGAGCGGAGCAAAAATTATTTATTTATTTAATAAACCCTTCAGGAAGCCTCGTCCCGCCCGTGGATGAGGTTTCCTGAAAAATCCGAGGGCCGCTTGGGCTCTTCGCCTGCCCGCCAACCTTAAGGTTTGACAGGCAGCGTTGATACTTTAATTGGTTTTTTTAGTGGCCTTAATAGGCCTTTGACAGTTCGGTGGGCGCACAGCCATCTCCAGCTCACGCCGGCCGAAAGAAAGATCTAAATGATGCTCGGTGACGTCGGGACGCTCGCCCGACATCACCGCGTGTCACTTTATGCGTCAGCGTGTCGGGCCCACCCCCGCACGCTGACGTCAAAATTCTGGCCCATGGTTAGGTCTATACATGGCTCTGCTCAACACCACACTGACACTGAATCTGGGTCATCTGCCTTCTTACGTCACTGTGTGGACAGTACTGTACTCAGTCCAATATTAACTCTATATGTGCCAGACCCTTATTCTGCACCTCCCCCAAGTCTTTATCCAATGCATTTGGAGTTATATTAGTTTACATCATGTCTTATTGTTATCAGTCTCATGAATTTATTGTTGATACTACATTATCACTATTTCTACCCTAGCACTGTTACTACATTATCACTATTGGTACATTATCCCTACCCCATCTCCCCCCTTCAAGTCCTTGAATTTAAAGGTTCAGGCAATTTGGAAGCCATATAATCCTTCCATATCTCGTTCGCAATTCTGTAGGAGGAGTGGTAGGCGCTGTTATTGCTGGTTCTTCTGTTGGACTGGAGGTTGAACTGGCATCTGGGTATGCTTTCATTCTTTTCTTCCATTCCTTCGTGTTGAACTGCACTTGGTCAGTCTAGCTGTTGCATTGATTGGTGGTTGCTGCTACCCGTTTCTTGTGGAGTGGACGAACATTGTGTTTGCCTCCTTGTCTCTTCTTTCACTTTTTCAATTATCATGTGGGTCATCTTGATGTCCTCTGTGGCGGAGGAGGAACATTCCTATGAAGAAGATATAGTGGTACCCTCACCTCTGCTTTTCGTTGTCGGCCATGGGTGGCTGCTACCAGGTTCCAGCATCTCTTGCAGCTTTGGCACACCAGCTGGGAATTACAGCATATGCACCACAGTTGCAGTTGACCTGCTTTACTGTCATCGGGGCTGGAGGTAGAGGCTTCTCAGACAGCTAATCACTCTCTTTCACCTCTTCCACTGGAGGCATCATGGTTACCTGTTGGGTTGTTGGCTGATCTGACCATTGAGCGTCTCCTGGGACCTGCAACAAGATTGGACAACCTTGCTCTGGTAAGTTGAGTTGGGCATTCAGTTCTGCTGGGAATGTTTCTTGCCTGGTCATTGACTGCTGTTTAGTGTCTTTCAGTTCATTCGTTAGATCTTCAATGTGTTTCTAATAATTCTCCTTTTCTGCTTTCAATGTCTGGATTTGCTCTTCCATACTACACATCTTGTCCATTATGTTGTTCTGATTGGATCGGAGCTCAACAATTTCATCAGTTTTGGTCATCGATTCTTCATTCAAGCAACTGCTCTGATTCTTCAGCAATTCCTTCTGTTCTGGTATTTTTCACAATGTTTACTAGAGACTTCTGATGCTCCAAGTTTTAATTGAAGATCTATCTTTGTTGATTTTGTTTGTACAAGTTCATAGTTCAAGCGTTTCAAGTCCTCTTTCAAGTGCTCCACTTCCAGAGTTCTCGTCAGTGCTCGTTTTTCATTAACAAACCCATCTTTCGAACATGAAGGTTGGTTCTCTATGCTAATCAGTTTTTTTTTGGCAAAGTATAATTCATCTGTGCTATCCTTCAGCTCACTTTCTGTAATTGCGCTTCTGCCAATTATTTTTGAGACACCTCATACTCTTTAGTGAGAACATCTATCTTTGTTTGCCATTCTATTTTCTTGATTTTCATCCCTTTGTGTATCTCTTTGGAAATGTAATGTTTTTCCAAGGTTCCTTCCAAATGTGCAGCCATTTTCTTCAGCACTGCAGTCTCTTTCTTGTATCTCTTGGCTTCCACCCAGAATATAGAACATTCCTGAGGCTTCTCTGCCAACTGGTTCGTCAGTTCTTTCAGAGTGACATTAAATTCATTTTATTTCACTTCATAATTTTTCAGAGGAACAAACTCTGACCTGAGAGATCCTTGTAGCATATGAAGGTCCTTCAACAGGTTTTCCTTTTCATAGCAAAGCTCAGTTACTTCGTCTTGAGTTTTCATGAAATTTAACAGAGTCTCATTGAGTTTGCTCTGCTGTTCAATAATCCTGCTGATGAAGGTACTCTTTATTCTGTCATGTTGCTGAAGGGCTATGTACTGTTTTCGAATTTGATCTTGAAGGATGATTAGCTGTTCTCTCAACTGTTTATTTCCTTGGTCAGCTCTTGTCTTCTCACTCTGCATTTCAATGTATTGCTCTATCACTACTGACAGTTCCGATGCAGCTTTTTCTGAAGTAGCATTCAACTTCTTTTTTAACTCCTCATATTTTTCCAGGGCATGTATTGGTGCTTCAAAGAGCCTTCAAGGCCACAACTCCTTTGAGTGCCTTTTCTGCCAGCTATTGTGCCTGGCTGTACATCTGGTTGAGTTTTGCCAACTCCCGCTTTGATTTGTCAATCTTGGAATTGAGGGTCGTTATTTCCTCCTGGTACCTCTGTGATGTCTCAGAAATTTGTTTGTTCAAATCTTGAACAGTTTGGTTCATTGAAGACTTTAGTTTATCATGCATTTTCAAAGGTATATACTCAGCTTAAATCTTGCGCTTCAAATCTTCCAGTTCAGCTTTGATACGAACAGTTTCTGATTCTACTTCTGCTTTTTCTTGCTCCGCCTGCCTTGTCATTCACTGACAGCTGCTGGTAGTGTTCTGGAAACATGTCGGGGTCTCCAAAAAGGTATACCTTTGTGACTTATGGAAAGTTCCCTGCCTCTCTGGCACCCTTATGTGATTTGTTCAGGTATTGTCTATTGTCCTTTCATCACTTTGCTGGGGTGTTTCTATGCTCTGCACACTCCTCAACTTGAAGGTTAAAACATTTGTCAAAGGCTTTCAGTAGTTCCTTGAAGCTGGTTGAGGATTCATCAATGCCATGCGTTAGGATAATTCTTCCACAAGTTCACCAAACCAATATTTAAAAACTTTTAATCTGCACTTCTTGTGATTCTTCACTGAGACCTGATGTACTCCAGTAATTTAGAAATTTTCTTCTCAAGGATGCAATACTTCCCATTGGCTTTGGCCCTTGGATAAGCCCAAACTGATCTTATAGGTTAGATTTTAAATCCGTGGTCATTTAATATTTTTTGCAGTTACAGCTTTAAATGTTTTTGCTCCTTTGTGCAGTCTCTGCAGTGACCATTTTTTTCCTCTCTGCTCTTCTTCCAACAATTGTTGGGTTTCAGCAGGCTCCCGCTACACTGAAGGGGCCATATTTTTTTTTTAAATTATTCTCTCTGCATAACCTTCAAAATGAATAGTTTGGCCAGTGATTTACTCCCCCGAGCTTTTGAACTTGAATTGAAGGCAATTTTTTGCTCCGTCTTCAGTTTTCTTTGGACGAGTTTGGATGCCACGTGTTCAGGCTCGAAGTCAGGGATCAAGTTTTATCGACTGGTTTCTTACCAATGGAACTTCTGACACTGAATTACTTAAAGGAGTTCTCAGGACTTGCTGCAGCCTAGAATTTTAAAAGATTTGATCAGTAAGGGGCGCTCGAGAAGACAGGCGCCTATGCTGGAGTGAGATGGAGACTGAATGAGTAGTGAGTTAGGTACATGTGGTAAGTTCTGGTAAGTCCTTTTCAGGTTTTAACTATAGATTAAGAATCAAGATCTGACATAGTACCAACCTTCAAGTAAGTTAGGTTAGCTTGTTAAGTAAGGAACTGCCTGGAGTGACAGTTATCTGTCAATCACCTGAAAGCAGTTGGTTCAAATGATGTTAATTACTGGAGCAGGAATTAAACTAGCAGTGACTCATCAGAGGGTCTATAAAAGGGTCTTTTCAGACATACGGTCAGTAAGGGCCACATGAGGAGACAGGCGACTATGCTGGAGTGAGACTGAGTGAGTATCAAATTAGGTTCACGAGGGAATTTGGTCATTGGGGGAAAGAGGTGTCGTATACATAGGAGCAATGTGTATACATGTTCTTTCTGTTTGCAAAGAATTGATCAAATGGTTGTGTGAATTGTTACAATCAGTTTTGACCAAGTTTTCCACATACATGGTGAAGGACTCCTTCACATTTGTGAAGGCCTGACAGGCATTACAGCATATTGATAGCAATGCTATGTCCATGTGCTCATTTCACATTGCTAGTCTATTCACCAAAGTTCCACTTAAAGACGCCATAGATATTTGTGCTGCAGCACTTTATCATGGCGATCTAGACCTGCCACCATTGTGCGAATCAGTATTCAATGAACTTATGAACTCAGAAACTCACGCAGATGAGTTCAGTTTTAATGACACCATGTATGCCCAAATAGATAGTGTTGTCATGGGATCCCCTCTAGGCCCAGGTATCACAAACATCTTTGTTGGGTTCCATGATGGAATGACAACTAATCTCCTACCCTTTGCATATTTCCTATGTACGGGTGATACATTTGCTATATTTAAAACAAATTCCTTACATGTCTTAATGGGCTCCATCCTGCACTCAAATTCACCTCTGAAATGGAACAGTCAAATTAACTCCCTTTCCTTGACGTACTAGTTGAGAAATCTGCCAGGGACATTTCTGCCATGGTCTACCACAAGCCTACCTTCACTGGTCAATACACGCGTTGGGATTCTTACAGTTCCACACACCACAAGATTGGTCTTATTGACAACCTTGTAAATAGAGCTCAAGCCATTTGCTCACCATGCAAGCTTGATGCTGAAATAGGGTGCATCAAAGCTACCTTGCGGGATAATGGCTTCAATGATCAGATCCTTTCACACTGTGTTTCATGCAAACTGATGAACAGGCCTAAGGCATTCACTTTCGGTCCTGATAAGTACCCAGTCTGCCTCAGATTACCCTGGAAGGGCAAGGTATCTCAAAAATTTGAGGAACATGTGAAGTTAGCTGTTTCATGTTGTTACTATGCAGGAGCAACTATGCAGTAGTGGCATTCGCCACTAATAGGATGCTGCCACCAAGCCAAAAAGTCATTCTGCCTACCACACAAATGAGTAATGTGGTATATGAATTTCAGTGCCAGTGTGATGCTAGGTACATAGGCCGTACATCCCAAAGACTGGCAGATCGTATCAAACAGTATGTCCCGGCCGCTGTTCACAATGGGCAGGATATAGACCATACCTAACCAGTCCATGCTTGCAAAACTCAAAACAGTGTCCAACATTAGATGTGATTTCACGATTGGACAATATTTGCTAAGTAACCCTCAATGGGCTAAGAATTATGCTGACAACCAATTTAATATTGTCAGTTGGACTCGCAATGTGGTACATTTGCATGTACTGGAAGTTACATATATTAATAGACAGAGCCCTGTTCTTTGCAGACAAAAAGAACATGTATCAGCTAAACAAAATAAGTGACACCTATTCTCTGACTCATTCCTCAGGGCAATGCCTTGACCGATCAGTGTCAAGCTGCCTGGTTTGAATTTCAAACAATGCTTGGCAGTTACCTGTCATTCACCATCACTGGTGCATTCTCCATGGCATTCCACTTGCCAGCTAATCAGAACTCTCTTCACATACAGTATAAATTGTTGTTTTCCCCTTTTATTAGTATTCTTGGGACATGCCCTGATGAGCGCCAGATGAAAAGCTTAGACATGTCTCTTTTTTCAAAAATTCTAAAGGGAGGACCCACCATCCATGGTTAACTGAAGAAGTTAAGGAAAGCATCAAACTTAAGGAAAAAGCATACAACTGCGCAAAGATGAGTGTCAGGTCAGATGATAGATCAGAATCTAAAGAATGGCAGAGAATGACTAAAACATTAATCAGGAGTAAGAAATTAGAGTATCAGAGGAAGCTAACTAAACGTATAAAAATGGATAGCAAGAGTTTCAACAGGTATTTGAGAAGGAAATGTGTAGGTAAAGTGAGTGTTGGTTCTCCAGAGAGTGACAGTGGTAAGTGTGACAATAGACAATAAGGAAATGGCGAATGAAATGAACAAATATTTTGCTTCTGTCTTCATTATAGAGGATACAAAAAACATTCCAGTAATAGCTGTAAATCAGGTGGTGGAAGAAAGAGGGGAATTTGATGAAATTACAATCACTAGGGAAGCGGTACTGAGAAAACTGATGGAGCTGTGGGCTAACAAATCTCCAGGTCCTGATTGACTTCTTACTAGGGTTTTAAAAGAGGTGGTTAATGAGGTAGTAGATGCATTGGTGTTAATTTTCCAAAATTCCCTAGATTCTGGAAAGATTCCATCAGACTGGAAAGTAGCAAATACAGTATCTCTATTCAAGAAGGGGGGGAGGCAGAAAACAGGAAATTATGAGCCAGTTAGCTGACTGTCTGTCGTGGGGAAGGTGTTAGAATTGATCATTAAGGAGGTTATAGCTGGGCACTTAGAGAAACTCAAGGTAATCGGGAAGAGTAAGCATGGTTTTGAGAAAGGGAAATCATGTTCAACCAACTTATTGAACAAAGAACAAAGAAAAGTACAGCACAGGAACAGGCCCTTCAGCCCTCCAAGCCTGCGCCGATCATATTGCCCATCAACTGAAACATTTTGCACTTCTGGGGTCTGTATCCCTCTATTCCCATCCTATTCATGTATTTGTCAAGCTGCCTCTTAAACACCACTATCGTACCTGCTTCCACCACCTCTCCTGGCAGCGAATTCCAGACACTCACTACCCTCTGCATAAAAAACTTGCCCCGCACATCTCCTCTATAGTTTTCTCCTCTCACCCTAAATCTATGTCCCCTAGTAATTGACTCTTCCACTCTGGGAAAAAGCTTCTGACTATCTACTCTGTCCATGCCACTCATAATTTTGTAAACTTCTATCAAGTCGCCCCTCAATCTCCGTCACTCTAACGGAGTTCTTTGACGGAGTAACATGCCCTGTGGATAAAGGGGAGCCTGTAGATGTGCTGTACTTGGATTTCCAAAAGGCATTTGATAAAGTGCCACATCAAAGGTTATTATGGAAAATAAAAACTCATGGTGCAGTGGGTAACATATCAGCATGGAAAGAAGATTGGCTGGCTGGCAGAAAACAGAGTATGCATAAACGGGTCTTTTTCTGATTGACAGGATGTGACAAGTGGAGTCCCACAGGGGTCTGTGCTGGTGCCTCAACTTTTTACAATTTACATCAATGACTTAGATGAGGGGAGTGAAGGCATGATAGCTAAATTTGCAGATGACACAAAGATAGGTAGGAAAGTATGTTGTGAAGAGGACATAGGATATAGACATAGATAGGTTGAGTGGGCCAGTGAAAATATGGCAGATGGAGTATAATGTGGGAAAACATGAAGTTGTTTACTTTGGCAGGAAGAATAAAAAAGCAGAGTATTACTTAAATGGAGAACAGCTGCAGAATTCTGAAGTGCAGAGAGATCCAATTGTTCTAGTGCATGAGTCACAAAAGGTTAATATGCAGGTACAGCGAGTAATTAAGAAGGCTAATGGAATGCTATTCTTTATTACGAGAGGAATTAAACATAAAAATAAGAATGTTATGCTTCAGTTATACAGGGCATTGGTGAGACCACACCTTGGATATTGTGTGCAGTTGTCCCACTGCTTTGATGCAGATTTACCTAAAAGTAGCTGATCCCAGTCCACTCTGGCCAAATCATATCTAATCTCATTAAAATCAGCCTTCCCCCCAATTTAGAACTCTGATTTCTGGCCCATCCTTGTCCTTTTCCATAACAACCTTGAAACTAACAGAGTTTTGATCACTATCTGCAAAATGTTCCCCCACTGATACAAATAGTGATCATAACTCCGTTAGTTTCAAGGTTCCTATGGAAAAGGACAAGGATAGGCCAAAAATCAGAGTTCTAAATTGGGGGAAGGCCGATTTTAATAAGATCAGATATGATTTGGCTAGAATGGACTGGGAGCAGCTACTTTTAGGTAAATCTGCGTCAGAGCAGTGGGAATCATTCAAGAAGGAAATAGAGAAAGTACAAGGCCAACATATTCCAGTTAAGATAAAGGGTGGGACCAACAAATCCAGGGAACCCTGGATGTTGAGGGATATACAAGATTAGATAAAGAGAAAAAGGGAGGCTTATGGCTCAGAACAGCGGAAGCCCTTGAGGAGTATAGAATGTGTAGAGGGGAAACTTAAAAAGAAAATCAGGAGAGCAAAAAGGGGGCATGAAAAAACATTGGCAGGTAAAATAAGGGAATATCCAAAGTTATTTTACAAGTATATTAAGAGTAAGAGGATAACTAAGGAAATAGTAGGGCCCATTAAGGGTAATTTGTGTGTGGAGCCGGAAGACGTAGGTAGGGTTCTAAATTAATACTTTGTGTCGGTGTTCACAAGTGAGAGGGATGATGTGGGTATGGAAATCAGGCAGAAGGACTCTGATATAATTAAAGAAATTAGCATTGAAAGGGAGGAGGTTTTAAGTGGTCTGGCAGGCTTAAAAGTAGATAAATCTCCAGGCCCGGGTGAAATGTATCCCAGGCTGTTGAGTGAGGCAAGGGAGGAGATAGCAGGGACGCTAGAAATAATTTTCAATACCTCTCTGGCCACAGGAGAGGTGCCAGAGGACTGGAGGAAGGGATAAACCAGGGAACCACAGGCCAGTCAGTCTAACCTCAGTGGTGGGGAAACTATTGGAAGCAATTCTGAGGGACAGAATTAATCTACACTTGGAGAGGCAGGGATTAATCAAGGGCAGTCAGCATGGTTTTGTTAAGGGGAGGTCATGTCTGACCAATTTTATTGAATCTTTCAAAGAGGTGACCAGGTGTGTAGATGAGGGCAATGCATTTGACGTAGTCTACTTGGACTTCAACAAGGCTTTTGAAAAGGTCCCGCATGGGAGACTGATGACGAAGGTAAGAGCCCATGGGATCCAAGGCAGTTTGGCAAATTGAATCCAGAATTGGCTGAGTGGCAGCAAGCAGAGGGTGATGGTCGAGGGGTGTTTTTGTGACTGGATGCCATGTCCAGTGGGCTTCCACAGGGATTGGTGTTGGGTCCCTTGCTGTTTGTGGTATATATAAATGACTTAGAACTGAATGTAGGAGGGTTGATCAGTAATTTCGCGGATGACATGAAAATTGGTGGGGTGGTAAATAGTGAGGAGGATAGCCTTAGAGTACAGGAGGATATAGATAGACTGGTCAGATGGGCTGATCAGTGGCAAATGGAATTTAATCCGGATAAATGTGAGATGATGCACTTGGGCAGGACAAACAAGGCACGGGAATACATGATGAATGGTAGGACCCTGGGAAGTACCAAGGATCAGAGTTACCTTGGTATGCATGTCCACCGGTCCCTTAAGGTAGCGGGACAGGAAGATAAGGTGGTTAAGAAGACATATGGGATACTTGCCTTTATTAGCCGAGGTATAGAATATAAGAGCAGGGAGGTTGTGCTGGAACTGTATAAAATGCTGGTTAGGCCACAGCTAGAGTGTTGCATGCAGTTCTGGAATCCGCATTATAGGAAGGATGTGAATGCACTAGAGAGAGTGCAGAGGAGATTTACCAAGATATTGCCTGGGCTGGAGAGTTTTAGTTATGAGGAAAGATTGGATAGACTGGAGTTATTTTCCTTAGAGCAGAGGAGATTGAGGGGGGACATGATTGAGGTGTATAAAATTGAGGGGCATAGATAGGGTAGACAGGAAGGAACTTTTCCCCTTGGTGGAGGGATCAATAGCCAGGGGGCATAGATTTAAGGTAAGGGGCAGGAGGTTTAGAGGGGATATGAGGAAGAATTTTTTCACCCAGAGGGTGGTGGGAATTTGGAACACTGCCTGAAAGGGTGGTAGAGGCAGAAACCCTTGTAACATTTAAGAAGTATTTGGATGTGCACTTGCAATGCCATGTCATACAAGGCTATGGGCCTAGTGCTGGAAAATGGGATTAGAATAGTTAGGTACTTGTTTAACCGGCGCAGACTCAATGGGCTGAAGGGCCTTTCTCTGTGCTGTAGACCTCTGACTATGACTCTAATTTGGTCTCTTAATTTAAGGAAGGACGTAAATGCATTGAAGATGATACAGAGGAGGTTTACTAGATTGATACTTGGATATGGGTTGTCTTATGAAGATAGGTTAGACAGACTTGCCTTGTTTCCACTGGAGTTTAGAAGAGTGAGGGGTAACTTGATTGAAGTATATTAGATCCTGAATGCTATTGACAAGGTGGACGTGGAAAGGGGGTTTCCTCTTTTAGGTGAGTCCAGAACAAGGGGACACTGTTTTTAAATTAGGGGTTGCCCAATTAGAACAGAGATGAGGAGAATTTTTTTCTCTCAGAGGGTTGCCTGACTTTGAAACTCTCTGCCTCAGAAAGCAGTGAAGGCGGAGTCATTGAATATTTTTAAGGTGGAGGTAGATAGATTCTTGTTATGCAAGGGAATCAAAGGTTATTGGGGGTAGATGGGAATGTGGAATTTGAAACAAACAGATCAGCCATGATCCTAATGAATAGTGGAGCAGGCATGAGGGACTGAATGCCTACTTCTGTTCCTATTTCTTTGTACGTTCATATTTAGCTCACCCTTGCAGGTTCTGTCAACTCTGCACACTGAAGCTGGACTTAAGATTCAATGCAGTTTTCTGCTGCAGTAAGGAAGTTTAAATATTTGCCTTCAGCTTCCAGGCCTTTCTCTTGAGTATTTACTGGCTATTTTTCCTCTGCACCCCTGCCTCTTTAGGAGCTTCTTTTCAGGTCAGAATGCTTGTTGAATTTTTCTCAGTCTTCCGGCATTTTAGTTTGTCTTTTTAGCGAGGTTCTGGATTTTTAATCCATTTGCTGCCACTATGTTGGGAGGATGGTGGTTATGGGACAGTATGTCCAAAAGAAGTTTCCGTAGTCTTCTGTAGGTTAATTGTAAGTCTTTATTAACTACTAGAACTATTTACACATGTACAGTAAAGGGTACAAGCTAGGAGCTGCCTCCATGCTTAAGTCCATACATGTCTCTGCTCAACACCATACTGACCCTGGGTCTGGGTCATGAGTATTCTTACATCACTGTGTGGGTGATACTGTACTCAGTCCCACATTAAACCTTTATGTTCCAGACCCTTATACTACACATATCAATATTAGCTTGAATGTGTTTATATTCAGTGTCATGAAGAAAGTTCACCTTGGTGAACTAACAAAGGGTGATTCTGTGCAAAGAAATCACACGCAGTAGAAGTCAGCTTCTTTATTATGTTTTACCTGTAGTGACGTGTAAATTCTTTATAAGAACTTCTATCAATTTATTTGCACATCCACCAAAGGATAAAATGATATTAGTCACTAAAATGTTTTCCATTTTCCAATTGATTACAGCCACCTCATTGGTGCAACATAAGTGTTTTCTTTTAATAATTCATTCTGGGGATATGGATGTCACTCGCAAGGCCAGCATTTTTTGCCCACCCCTAATGTCCTTGAAAAGATGCTGGTGAGCCTTCTTGTTTATCCACATCAATTCATGTGATGAAGGTTTTCCCACAGTGCAGTCAGGTAAGGAGTTCCAGGATTTTGATCCAGTGACCATGAAAGAATGGCCAAGTCAGAATGGTATGTAACTTGGAGGGAATGTTGGAGGTGATGGTGTTCCCAGGTACCACTGTTCATCTCCAAGTGGAAAAGACGGGTTTAAGACGTGCTGTTGAAGAAGTGTGTTGTACAAATGTGTGTTATTCTACTTTACACTTTACAAATTGCTCAACGTTTGTTTAAGATACAAGGGGTTTATTCCATGATGGAGCAGATTGTATGCAGCCTAGAGAAAGAATGAAACTGGTGGACTCTTAAACATTTTCTTAAAGTCAGGCATTATGGCTCTTACTGAAATCTCAAAAATGTTTTTCTTGAATTGCAACCTGATTTACTCTCACTTCTCAATTATTGCTTATATAGGCAGGGGTTACAGTAAATTTTGATATACAATATCATTTCTCAGCTTTGACAAGGTTTATAACTGTAGGTGAAAGGGGAAATTACTTTTGCTTCTTCATAAAAATGTTTCAGAAATGAAATCTGCAATGTGTAGATTGCTTATTGAAAGCAAAAGTGATCCCAAATGGTCCATAGCTTAATCGGTAAAGACAATTTAATTTGTAGGAATAAAGACCTATTGTACAAAAAATACACAATGCAGAAATATAAAAAGAAAATTATTCAAAAGAAGTTAATGGTTACAAGCATGGATCAAACAATAAATAAGATATCATTAATATAGAAATAAAGTTGTTTAACTCAGCAAAATAAATAACTACCCCAGTGTTGTTTTAATCACCTGCAATGAAAAGTCATCCAAAACTCAGCTGCCCATGTCCACATTCACACCAAATCTCATTTACCCATCACCCCAATGCTTGCTGGTCTATATTGGTTCCCGGTTAAGCAATACCTCAATTTTAAAATTCTCACCCTTGTTGTCAAATCCCTCTATAGCAAGGGTGGGGAACCCCTGGCCCTTTGCACGTTTTCATCTGGTGCACAGTGAGATTTTTTTTAAAATCATGTGCATATGATGCATACGTCTCCGCTATTTACTGAGTAAAGGTTACCAATCACCGTGGGGCTACTTTGTCAAAACACACAGCCAGGGGGAAGTGCAGCACAAAATTTTCAGACAGGAGATTCAAGGAGGACAGTGTCCCCTTCTCTTAATAAATGATACCCAGGTGAGAGGTGTCCCAGGATAGTCCCGGATGAGAGCTGTCTTGGGATAGTCCCAGATGAGAGGTGTCCTGGTCTCTGTTGCTTACCTATCTGGGCAATTGCTGTCATTGAGTATATACTGGCGAACATGGCATTGATGGGCAGAAGGTTTGGAGGTGGCAGTAATGCAGACCAAAGTACCAGTTATTGTGAATGGCGTAGAATCTACAATAACAAGGCTCAGTAAGGAAAAGCAAACTCAGCTATCACATGAAAGCAGTGGGCGAGTTGAATGTTTCTCTATTCTTTTAAAAAAAAAGCTGATTTTTATGTGTGTGTGTGGCCCTTAATAAGAAAAATATTCCCCATCCTTGCTCTATAGCCTCACCCCTTCCTATCTCTATAATCTCCTCTAACCCCACAACCTTCCGTGATACCTGCACTCATCTAATTCTCACTGGAGTATCCCTAATTTTAATCATTCCACCACTAGCGGCCATGCATTCAGCTACTGAAGCCATAAGCTCCGAAATTCCCTCCCCACACCTCTCAGCCTCTCTACCTCACTTTCCTCCTTTACAACACTCCTTAAAACCAACTTCTTTGACCAAGCTCTTAGTTAACTATCTCAAATCTCGTTATATCATTCAGAGTCACATTTTGTTCTATAATGCCCCTGTGAAGCATCTTGGGATGTCTTATTACATTAAAAGTGCAACATCAATACAAACTATTGTTGTTGTAAGAGAATTAGCAAGAAAACCAGCAGATCTCTTAAAATATGACTGAAACTGGAGTTGACCATTACGATAAACTCAGCCCTCCACAGAGAATGTTGATTAGGAAACAAGTAGATTGGTGCTTCAGCACAAACTCGGATTTTAATTGTCTATTTAATTTTTAATGTCTCTTGCAAAAATTTAGTGTTGTTTTAGTGTTAGAAGTAATTTTGATTATAGTTTTGAAAATAAATTTTACAAATGTATGCTGCTGGCACAGAGACTTGCCCAGTGGGAGTGCATATCAGGAAATCCCGACCACGCTTCCAAGATTTCTCAACGTGCACTCCCTGTGGGTATGGCTCCATGCCAGGGCCATGCATTCCTAAAGTTTAACTTTGTCCCAAATTTTAGTTTTAAAGTAAAAATAGCATTTCTGATTTTAATTTAGTTGAGAAGAATATCATTACAGGTGACTAAAACAACACTGGTCAAAGGGCAATCATTTTTAGCATTAATGTAACGTTAGTGCGTTTTTGACATTTGTTTTGTAATATTAATAGAACATGAGTGCATTTTGCTTGCCTCTAGAAATAAATATTTCTAACACATGTTAATGCACAAAGTAATATTAACACCTTTTTTTTGTTCACTGCTTGTTAATCCTGAGAATATGGAAAATAACTCGGGATTTACTTCATTTCCACATTGTATTCATTTATTCCATTTAAAGCTGGCATTAAAGCAGGAGATATTTACTAAGGAAGCTTTTTTGTTAAAACCTGCACCATGACTGCATTAAGTCTGTCAATGCTACATATTGTGGAAGAGTGAGGGAGGTAGAGCAACAACAGCAGGTGACCATGACCTAAGGGGATCAAGGAATATAGGGACAAGACTTTCAGGGTGGAGTGTTACATCTGTGTGTGCTGCTGATCTATTTTGGAACAATATGTAATAAAGATGTGGCTCAAAAGGGATGCAATCTTCAAACTGCCTCAGCTCCTATAATCAGACCAACTTCCAAAGAACAATATCCAGAGGGCAATTTTAGTGGATATGAAACCTTTACACCACTGGATGCTTCCAGGCACCAACAGGAGAAATCATTGCTCTAAGACTATAAGATTAACAGATTATTGCCTCCGCTGTGCATCAACATCAAGTTCTGCAGCAGCTCACAGCAACAACTTCATCCAATTTTATCACCTGTTTGGCAAACCCTAAGTGGAAACTGTTGTGGTATTGCCTTAATGTATGTAGTGCAGTGTTCTGAATAGCATATCACTGAATTTTTATACAGTTAAAATGCATCATCACCACCAGAAGTGATGCAAGTGTGACGCACCAGTTGGAACATTGTTGGTCCCCTGATAGCATGTACAGTTCTCCTGTAACCCAGTATATAATGTTTTTCAACAATAAATAACCCAAGTGTGTGTTACCATTCATTAAGGTGTGATTGTTAAGTTTGTGTTAGAGGCCAATAACTTCATTTACTTTAATCCTGTTTGCCATTTGTGCACAAGCAGGTACAGCCCATAGGAAAATTGGGCAGAGATAATTGCAAATCCCTAAGAAAGCTCTCCTGGTTTTCCTTCCATTTTGACTAGGGAGAGAATTGGATTGCGGATCTTCCCTGCTGAATCTTCCTTTGTCTGCTTTACTCAGATGATTCAATATAGCCAGGTACTGGAACAAGAGATTTTTCGCCTGTTCTCTATTTGGCATTTCCTCAGAATAAATTTGAGAACTAATGACAAATTGTAGCCTGTGTTTAATCTTTGGATATTGAACATACTCATTAAATTAATGTTCACTAATAAAACAGTTCGCAAACATAATCAAAAAGTATTATAAGACTTTGAGAATGACGATCAAAAGTCTGATAATAAAGTATAAAGAACTGCAATAGTAAATAAAGCAACTGATATTTTTTAGAGACCAAGGCCAGAATTTTGATGTCGGCAGGGCATGCATCCCAACGTCACTGCGTGCCATCACGATATTTCAGTGGGCGGACGCGCTATGAGCATCCGACATTAATTAACGGGCCACTTAAGGCCCTCGAGGCATTAATAAATGGTGATTTTTAAGAGCCCGTGCAATCTTCAGAATGTCACATGGGTGCAATGGGCAGGCAGGTAGGCCACATTTTTAAAAACCTCATCCACGGGCGGGATAAGAGGGGTGAGTGGACTCGCGAGTGATATTTGGTAGACATTTAATTTTTAAACTTTCTCCTACTTGCTTGTGTGAACAGGAGACCTTCAAATCTCTTCACTGCTGCTTGTACAGGAACAACAGGCTTCAGGTCAGGACTCTGGAGTAACCATAATTCTTGGGGCCTTGCTGGTTTCAGGCAGCCTTCCCTTACCCTGGGAGTTGTGCTCTCCACTGGAGGCACCTCCTCTGAGGAGGAAGAGAAGACCAGGAGGGGGAGGAGGCCAGGAGTTTATATTCAGCCTCCAGGGAAGCCGCCTTTGGAAGGACAGGCACAGGCACAAGGGGCATAGGGCCAACAGGAAGTGCAAGGCAGAAGGGGCCACAGAAGATGCCACTATCCTGCTGCCAGAGTTTACAGGCAGCGAAGCAGCTACCTCAATATGTCTGAGGTGCAGTGCCGAAGGAGGCTCCATCTCTTAAGGGAGTCAGTGACCTCCATTTGTCAGATGATCGGCTCTGAGATCAGCTCCAACTGTGTGGGTTCACACTCCATGCCAGTGGCATTGAAGGTCACGGCTGCCCTCAACTTCTATGCCTCCAGCTCTTTCCAGGGGTCGGTGGGTGATCTTTGCGGAGTTTCCCAGTCTGCTGTCCACACTTGTGTCAAGCAGGTGACAGATGCTCTGTTCAGGTGTGCATTGACTTTCATTCACTACCGCTGGGACGAGGCCAGCCAGACAGAGCAAGCCAGAGGCTTTGCAGTGATTGCTGGCTTCCCCCGCGTACAGGGTGCAATCGACTGCACACATGTGGCCATCAAGGCGCCAGCAGGTGAGCCAGATGCCTTTGTCAACAGGAAGGGCTTCCACTCCATGAACATGCAGATAGTGTGTGACCACAGGATGCAGATTCTGCAAGTCTGTGCAAGATACCCAGGCAGCTCCCATGATGCATACGTCCTGAGACACTCCCAGGTGCTCTTCAGTGCTCCAGCCCGGCTGGATGGATGGCTGCTGGGTGACAAGGGCTATCCACTCAAAAGGTGGCTCATGACATCCCTCTGTCACCCAGGAACAGAGGGTACAATGGGAGACATGCCTCCACAAGGGCTGTGGTAGAGAGAACCATCGGTCTTAAGATGTGCTTCCAATGCCTGGACCGATCAGGGGGTGCACTGCAATACTCCCCCAGATCATGTGTCATTGATAGTGGCTCCATGCTGCACACTCCACAATCTGGCGCTGGAAAGGGGGGACACAGTGAAGGAAGAAGATGTAGACGCAGATGCTCTGGCTGCACACGATGAGTCCAGTAGTGAGTCCGAGGATGAGCACAGTGAGGAGAACACTGAGGGGATAGACGCTGACCCAAGCATCCTCCAGGGAGGCAGGGACACCCGGGAGGCTTTAATCCAAAGAACCTTCAGCTAGCCCACCACAGATGGACCTCCAAAACACGCCAAGGCTGCAGGCTCCATACTCGATACCTGACAGCAACATCTGCCTGGCTAGGAACATTAACTATCTGCCTTGTCAATAAAGCTCAATGATAAACAAGTCACTCATAGCGTCATGGGTTTACTTTCATCTGCAGAAGTCAGGAAACACCCTGAGCCTTGTTCACAACTGAAGCATTTAATGAATTCACAAAACAAAACAAAAAAGAAACTTCATTCACAGGTTTTGAGCTGCACACCGAATTATAATCAACTAATAGCGGGGCAACAGAAAACCACAAGTGAGAAGCCCGTGGTGTGCCTAAGGTGCCTTAAGTTTACGTTTTTGGGTGCTACGGTCTAGGTGTTCCCCTCTCCCTGGCACTGGCTTTCGAGACAGCCTGCTCATTCTGCTGTCCTGTTGGCCTTGATGACCTTGGCAGCCGTCCTCTGGCCCTTGGAGCCTGTGATGGCCCCGCCTGGGATAGAGCGGCCAGTTCCACGGCTGGTATCTCCCCAGTCGCCGCAGCCCCATCAGATCCCACAGTCACTGGCAGAGGGGCGGAGGAGCTGCTGCCCTCATCCGGAGTGCCCTGAGAGGAGACCACAGACACGACAGGCAGCTCATGGCCAACGTGAGGTCGCTTCGGACCTCCCTGCTCACCATTGATGGAAGGGCACCTAGCTGGGATACTGGGTGCCCAATCCATCTCCCACACTGGTACTGATCAGCTGAGGTCAATACCGCTGTGAGGGCTTGCAGGTCCAAGTGCATCCCCAAGAAGACCTGATTGTTCTCCTGGAAGAGCCTCTCCATGAGAGTCACCACTCTCTCCATGGAGGAACGATTGCGGTTGGCCATGAGGGTCAATACATTGCTGATGCTCCGCATGGACTCCTCCATCATGGAGACCATGGCACGCATTGCCTCATGTATCTCAGCCTGATCCTCCCGCACACCCTGCTGGACTTCCAGCGTCTGCTTCCTCAAGGGCAACTCCAGAGGCCCATCATCAGCCACCAACTGAGCATGTGCCTGATCCCCTGTAGTCCTCCACCTGCTGGTGCCATGGGCACTCTCTGTCTTTGCCTGCACCTCAAGCGAGTGTGAAGTGCCCTCATCACTGTGCCTTGGGACACTAGCCGATGATCTAATCCCCACCGAGGTGCTAGTATCTGCACTGGTGCCTGCCTGGCTGAGATGGTGTGACGCTGGTGTTTGTGAGTTTCCAGGGCCCTCAGGTGTTAGTAGCAGCCCCTCTGCTTTCTCATTCTGGGCCTGCTCCGGTGAGGCTGAAAGGAAGGACAAGGACATTTGATTAGTTGAAGTCGAGACGCTGTCAATGTGCATGCCTGGCCCCCCAGATCAATATGTGCTCCTCCTTCCATAATCAATGGGAAACCCATGTTGGATACTGAATTCACTAAACCATCAACAGTGGAATGGTTGCAATGACAGACATTGTGACCTCAGTGCACGGCACTCTTACCTCCCACTGGCACCCCAACCTCACCGCTACCTGTTGACCTGGGCGCATGGTGCCTCTCCAGCTTGAGAGCCTCCTGATCGTATCTGGTGAGAATTGCCAACTGTGCCTGCCCTCCGCCAGTCCGCATCCATTCAGTTATTGTGCGCAGTCTTCTCCTGAAAAGGAGAGAGGAGCATTGATTAGTCCACCCTGTACCTAGATTGCCATTGCATCCCTGCCATCCCCACCTGAGTGAAACATTGCAGGGCTCCAGTGAATCATGACCCTGGAGCAGCCGTACACTCACTCCAAGCAGCCAGGGCTGACCCCTTTGTCCAGATGCTGCCTCCATCACATTTTCCACCAACACTGTATGACCTTCCAAAGCAAGGAAGCACTACCACATAGAACACCAAGGGCAGCAGATGGATGGGTGCCCTGCCCTCTGGAAGTTCCCTTCCCAGTGAGTCAGCAGCCTGACTTTGACGTGTTTCGGAGTTCCAGCACTGCGCCTAGGTACAGATCCTTGAGGTCACCCCCAAATCAGTACTGTGGGTGTAAGTGTATTGCATGCAGCGGATACAGAACCCAGATCAGCACCACACTCTCAGGGTGAACTAGGCAAGGGCAATAAATGCTGGCCCACCCAGCGAAGGCCACATGCCGTGAATGATTCAATGCAGTAACTGCAATGAGTTGAGCGAAGGGCCAGGCCTGGGGTGGGGGGGTACCAACCTAACTGCTGTGCTAAGTGACCCATGCCAACATGGTACTCACCCTTCCCGATCGCAACAGGTCATTGAAATGCTTATGGCACTGAACCCAGGTGCGTCGCACCACATCGTGCGCGCTGACCCTTTCTGACAGCTCCTCCCAGGCACATTTCGTCATGTGGGTGGGGGCCTCCTCCTCCCATCCCTCAGCACGAGGATTTCACACCATGCTGCCACCTCCTCGGCGAGGGCAGCAAGGAACTCATCTGAGAAGCGAGGGGTATAGTACCCCACCAAACTGCTCTCCTGCCTTGCCTGCTCACCAGCAGCGCTTTCGGGAGCCCTACTGCTGGCCGTCGTTGCCAGCCTTTGGAAGGCTGCCTGCACACTCTTAAAACAGGCCGCCAAGTCGCCATTGGACCCGGCGATCATTGCAGTCCCACCGCCACCTGTCCTTGGAAGCTGTGAATCACGCTGGGCGGGCCTTAATTGTCCCGCCTGTGTAAAATGGCAGCATGCGGCCGATTGCGGGCGGTGATCGGCTCTGCGCCCGCCTGTGCCCGCTCCCGACCAGCCCACCCAACGGGCAGAAAATTCTGTCCCAACGCTTCTCCATTGAACTAGTTCTAAAATAACGCTTCAAGAGATTAAAAGCCTGTAGATATTGAAGATTTCATACAAAGTAAGCAATTATTTGAATATTGTTTATTTTTCTTTTCCAGCCATTGCTCTAGAATTAAAAGCTTTTCTTTATTATAATGGCGTCTTATAACAACTATTATTTGAGTCGTACTCCTGCTTGACACTATTAGGGAATTATATGTTGCTGTTGAAATTGAAAGCCCATAGATTGTTACAATAAATTAAGCCTAGGTCAGGAATATTAAAAAAAAAATATTGGAAAACCTCAAATACATCTTTTAATCTTTTGCCTCATCAATTGGACCAATTATTCTACTTGTGTGAAACATCTAAAAATAACATAATATAAAGTTCTTGAACAGCTATTTGAATGCTACCTGTTTCTATATTAAGTACAATGTTAAACTCAATAATAAGTGTGTCACAAAACAAATAGAAACAGGAGCAATAGCTCTACATAGATGGCAAGGTTGACATGCTTCATTCTGCATATTGTATAAAGACTTTCTTTATAAATAGAGATTTACTTTAAAAAAATCATAAAATCATAGAGAGATACAGCAAAGAAGGGGGCCATTCAGTCCATCGTGCCTGTGCTGGTTCTTTGAAAGTACTATAAAATTAGTCCCACTCCTTTGCCTTTCCCCATATCCAATTCCATTTCAAAAGTTATTGGCCTGAATTTTTCAGTAGAAATAATGATGAGGCTATTAGTGCTCACTATTATTAAAGAGTAAATTGCACAGCAACTTCTAGCTTCTACACATGCTCACTGAAACAGGGAAATCAGAACGTTGTCATCAGAGTTGCCCTGCTCCTCCAGAAACTTCACTTTAATTCTCACTGTGTCTCACAGTGAGACTCACAATCAAATACATGGAGGGGCATGAATTTGGGATACTTAAATGAGACACCCAATGAGCATGCTATAAAAAGTTAGGATTTGTCCATTCTATAATAATTGAATGGTCAACTGTGTTATAAGTCTTAATTGCTGCCAAATAACATCCTGTCTCAAATTAAAGAAACTGATCATTGTGGCGACTACCTGATTGTCATCGCTCTCCCCCATCACTGCAGCTTCTCCCATCACCATCGCACCGGCTCCATTGCCCCACTCGCCCTCCATCACCCTCGCTTCCCCTCCATTGTCATTGCTTCACCTCCATCACCCAGAACCCCTGCCATCAGCCCAGTTCCCCTCCATTGTCAACACTTTCCCTGCAACAATCCCTGCACCCCCTTCATCACCAGCACTGCATCCTATGCCACTGTGCCCTCCTATCATCATCAGTTCCCATCCATTATCATTGCTCTTCCTCCCAAACCACCATTTCACCCACTTCCAGCCTCAACCTCCAATCTCCCTCCCTTGATTCTGGGCATGCCCCTAATCCCCTGCCCACCACCCTCCGATCCCCTGATCCACAATTACTGGCTCATATTAATGATAATCAATGCTGGACCTAAGCACCTCCCAACCTTGATCTTGGACCTGAACTCTCTTACCTGAGCACTGCTGTGACGCTAGCTGCAGCCTGATTTCGCACCCTTCACCACTGGGCCCTCATTGTTTTGTTAATTGCACTGCAATGACGGGGAGCCTCAAGCCTCATATGCCCAAAATTGGATTGAAAAATCCTTGGCCACTATCTTGGCTCCTTCCAATCAATGTGTATTGCTCCTGGGTTACCCGTTGCAGTTGTTCTCATGAGTAACAATATTGAAACAATTAAAAGGCATATGAGGGCCAAAAAAGATCATGGGCCTTGATCACAACTTAAATCCCAAAGCCTGCTGGTAAGCTCCAGTACTGACCCAGCCAAAGTTTGAACTAGGGAGGTCACCTCATTATAGTTCTAATGATGGATGCTTTAAAGGTGCATCTTAGCTGCCCACGACACCAGTGAGGCTAGCAAGGCTCTCCCTTGAAAGAAGATAGAGTAGCAAAATATAGCAAAAATAAACATATTCAGTCTTCAAAGGACAGCCTACACCCAGACTTTGAGGTCAGCCCCAGCCCTTCTTATATTATGGTGAGTGCACCCCTTCCTAAATTATGCCTGGGTTGGACAGAAGAGTGAAGACCTGGATCCTGTGTATGCAAGTCCTGGCATAATTTTCATCCCTTGCATAATTTATATATATTACATATACCCTTGTACAACATAACTACTTTGCCTTTATTTAATATGAAACCTGGTTCTAAAAAGATTTAAACACCATTTTTGAGAGACTCTGTTGGTAGTGTAGGGCATGAGTAGCAATGTTAGGAAATTAGATCACTGGCCTTGTTTGCTGTGTGCTGCATTTAGAAACAAAAATGCTGGCTTGGCACAAATAAGCTGCATATTGTCCAGTGCAAGATTCACTCCAATAGGAAAATTACATAAAGGATGTCCCAGAAGTAGGATTTATGAAACTAGGGGCAGAATTTTATGTCCCCTCCTGTCGGCGGGATTTTCCAGTCATTGGATTTTGAATGACTAGCCGCATTTTCTGGCCCCACCCCCGCTGCAACGGGGTCATAAAATTCCACTCTAGGAATCAGTTTAAAAGATTGTAAACAAAAATCTCCATTATCTCATCTCAGATAGCATGTTATGATGGGGATGATTCAGCATGAGGTGTCTGATGAGAACATACTCCCACGAATGTTACCTCTGTAATATTGCTCAACTCCTCCTCTGCCTCAGCACATCTGCTGCTGAAACCCTCACCCATGCCTTTGTTGCCTCAAGACTTCACTATTCCAAGGCTCTCCTGGCAGCTAACCAACTCACACTCTCCAGTTACTTGAATTCATCCAAAACTCTGCTGCCTGTATCCTAACTCCCACCAAGTCCCGTTCACACATCACTCCTGCGCTCATTGACCTACATTGGCTTCCGATCCAGCAATGCCTCAATTTCAATATTCACATCCTTGTTTTCAAATCCTTTCTTGACCTCTGGCCTCACCCTTTCTTAACTCTGAAACCTCTTCCAGCACTACAAACCTTTGAGATCTCTGCATTTTTCCAATCTGGTCTCCTGCATGATTGCTCTCCCATTAACAACGGTGCCTTCAACTGCCCCGGCTCTGGAATTCCCTGCCTATGCCTCTCCCTCTCTGCACCTCTCTCTTTTTCCTTTAAGACAGCCCTTAAAATCTAATTCTTTGATCAAACTTTTGGTCATCTGCCCTAATATCTCTGCATATGGCTCAGTATCAATTTTTTCTTGATCACGCTTCTGTGAAGTCCCTTAGATGTCTCACTACACTTAAAGGCACAATAGAAAAGCAAGTTGTTATTGCTGTTGTTGAGAGGAGTCATTTCATTTGGTAAATAGGCCCATTAGCGAATTCTTAAATAGGTCAAAAAGTTGGAGGCAAAGCCTTTCCACTTCTTGCAAGGTGAGAAAAGAAAATAATAGATAAATGAGTAGTGAATAAAGTTTAGCCATGCACTGGTAGCTAAAATGCAACCAGTCTGCTTTTGCAGTTTGAAGTTGTCTGGAAAGAATGTCAAAAACAAATATGCCAGTCCACCAAAAGGACAGGACACGTGATTTATTATTTGTTCTTATTTTTCGAGGAGAGAAGTGAAATTGTGTGGAGAAAGTGAGGCTTATTTACCACAGTTACTCGGGATGTTCACATACTACCCGTAAAATAAAGCAGCTTGAAGATTCGCTTCAGGCCATGTCTCACGAAAGTGTCTTTCAGTTTGCCTACTGACAGATTGGAGAAGTACACAAGAGAGCATGTGTAAAAGAAATATTACCCAGTTCAAATCACAAGGAGGTCCCATTGCTTCACCCCTGGGTTATACTACCATAAAATTAGACATTTAGCAGGACAGGCACACTCCCGAATATAAGACGCTCTTACAGGGCTGACCAGCATCTAAGAAAATATCTTAGATGGACCTGAAACTTGTCACTGCCACCAGATCTTTTCAAGTAGGAGGAGGCTCCACAAATATCCCCAACCTCAACGATGGGGGAGCCCAACATGTCAGTGCAAAAGACAAGGATGAAGGGTTTGCAAACATCTTCAGCCAGAAGTGCCAGGTGGACGGTCCATCTCTGCCTCCTCCTGAGGTCCCCAGCATCGCAGATGCCAGTCTTCACACAATTCCATTCACTCCACATGATATCAAGAAATGGCTGAAGGCACTGGATACTGCAAAGTCTATGGGCCCTGACAACATCCCGGCAATAGTACTGAAGACTTGTGGTCCAGAACTAGCTGCGTCTCCAGCCAAGCTGTTCCAATACAGTTACAACTTTGGCATCTACTGAGCAATGTGGAAAATTGCCCAGTAATGCCCTGTCCACAAAAAGCAGGACAAATCCAACTGGCCAGTTAGCACCCCATCAGTCTACTCGCAATCATCAGCAAAGTGATGGAAGAAATCATTGACAGTGCTATCAAGTAGCACTTACTCAGCACTAACCTGTTCACTGATGTTCAGTTTGAGTTCTGCCAGAACCACTCAGCTCTTGACCTGATTACAGCCTTGGTCCAAAAATGGACAGAAGAGTTGAACTCAAGAGATGAGGTGAGAGTGACTGCACTTGAGACCAAGGCAGCATTTGATCAAGTGTAGCATCAAGGAGCCCTAGCAAAACTGGTCAATGAGAATCAAGAAGAGAAAAACTGCAATGTATACAATCTACAAAATGCACTGCAGCAACTCACCAAGGCTCTTTCGAAAGCACCTTCCAAACCCACAACCTCTAGCATCTAGAATGACAAAGGCAGCAAATGCATGGGAATGCCACCAACTGCAAGTTCTACTCCAAGCCACACACTATCCTGACTTGGAACTATAGCACCATTATTTCACTGTCACTAGGTCAAAATCCTGGAACTCCCTCTTGACAGCACTGTGGGTGTACCTACACCACATGGACTGCAGCAGTTCATGAAGATGGCTCAACACCATCTTCTCAAAGGCAATTAGGGATGGGCAATAAATGCTGGCCTAGCCAGCAATGCCCACATTACATGAGCGAATAAATTAGAAAAAAGGAAGCATCTACCAAATCTGACAATCTGCTATCCATAAATATATTAAGCAAATGACAACATTTGCAAGAGACAATCACTTTTTTAATAGGAGATATTTGCTGACAAGATGCAGAACTCTTATTAGGTGGTTGGGTTCCCAGCAGCACTGGGGGGAAAAGTGGCACCAATGTGAGCATGGGGGCTCCTCAGGCAATGTTTGGTTAATTTTCAGGTGATGTGTTTACCTGAAAAACATGGCGATGCAAGTTAATGTTTGATATTCTAAGAGTAGCCATTATGCCTTAATTATGGAGTAGTTCACGTTGCCTATTTTGTTTGAAAGCTCAGGTTTTTATCAGATAAACGCAGCTGCTTTGGGAGTCCAGGGTTATCCTTTACAGCTGTGGTTGATGACCACTAGCCTGTCAAATAAAAAAACATTGAACAGCAGTGGGATGTAAATACAAGGAGCACATGCCAGAATTTTGCCAAGCGTAGCATTGGCAAGCTGAGACAAAAATTTTATTTAACTGCTTCCAGTATTTTCTGGATCTGGGCCATGCACAAATACTCTTATCAGCACCTACCAAACCCACGACCTCTACCATCTAGAACAAGGGCAGCAGACAGGTGAGAATACCACCACCTGAGAGCTCCCCTCCAAGACACTCACCACCCTGACTTGGAAATGTATCGCCGTTCCTTCAATGTCTCTGAGTCAAAATCCTGGAACTCCCTCCCTAACAGCACCCTGGGTGTACCTACACCACATGGACTGCAGTGGTTCAAGAAGGCAGCTCACCACCACCTTCTCAAAAGCAATTAGGAATTGGCAATAAATGCTGA
Source organism: Cetorhinus maximus (assembly GCF_964194155.1). Taxonomy (NCBI): domain Eukaryota; kingdom Metazoa; phylum Chordata; class Chondrichthyes; order Lamniformes; family Cetorhinidae; genus Cetorhinus; species Cetorhinus maximus. The sequence continues at coordinate 77,259,156 of NC_135894.1, read as the reverse complement.
CCTAGCCAGCGACGCCCACATCCCATCAATGAATAAAAAAAACTGACAAATTATCACCACAGAGCTCCCGATAAATGCCATGCTTTATATCTCATTTACTTTACTGTAACTAGCATGTAACAACACCCTAGCATTTGTTGATGCCATATAACCTTCCCACCAACCTAATGACCCCTCCAGAGCCTTCTGTCATCTTGGTTTTACCTTCTGGAACTCCTGCTTTTAAACTCCCCACCACTTTCTCTGGCATTAAAAACCTTCACAAAATTAATTTATTGGGCCAAGCCTTTGGTCACCACTTCCAATCTGTCCTTTCCTGGCTTGGTGTCCATTTTCCATATGTCTATTTTTGCAGAGCTTTGAAACATTTCTTTAGGTCAAAAGTGTAATACCAAGGCATTTTGTCATAGTATCTAGTTAGCCACCTAATCTTAGGTAGGCCAATTTATTTTTACCACATATTGATATGACCTGGTTTCATACAATGACTTTGATACAGCAAAGAAGGGAAAACTGTTTCTGGAGATAGAGGGTCAGCAGCCAGAAGACACAGATTTAAGGTGTTTGTCAAAAGAATGAGGAGGGGAGATGAGAAAACCTTTTTTTTTTATGCAGTGAGTTGTTATGATCTGAAATGCACTGCCTGAAAGGGCAGTGGAAAAGTATTCTGTAATAACTTTCAGAAGAAAATTGGATAAGTACTTGAAGGGAAAAGATTTGCAGGGCTAAATGGAAAGTGCATGGGAGTGAGACTAATTGGATAGTTCTCCCAAACAGCCAGTACAGGTATAATGGGCTGAATGGCCTTCTTCAGTGCTACATCATTCTATGATTCCAACATGAACATAGGAATCCTAGCAGTTAATCTGGGAGGACATCTCTTCCACGTGTCTATTCCTTATGATAGATACCATATGGAACTTTGCACTTGCACTGGCTGCCTGAGAAACAACTGATTTAGCCACATTGCTCAATCCAGTTACCTTTTAAAAGTTTTATAAATTCCACTTCCACACTGTTTCTGGGATAACATTCCATGTCCTAATAACCATCTGCACTATGAAATTTTTCCATTCACTCTTTCAGAGATTATTTTATATACGTAAACATTAGTTATTGACACTCTCGGGTAAAAATTGTTTTTTCCTCATTTATCTTATCAATTCAGTTTTAAACCATACTAAATGCTTAGAATCAGAATTACAGAATCACAGAATGCTAACGGCACAGAAGGAGGCTATTCGGCCCATCATGTCTGCACCGGCTCTCCAAATGAGCATTATGACCTAGTGCCATTGCCCTGCCTTTTACCCGTACCCCTGCACATTGTTTCTACTCAATTAATCATCTAATGCCCTCTTGAATGCTTCACTTGAACCTGCCTCCACCATACTTCCAGGCATTGCATTCCAGACCCGAACCACTTGTTGCGTGAAAAAGTTTTTTTTCACACCACATTTGCTTCTTTTGCAAATCACTTTAAATCTGTGCCCTCTCGTTCTTGATCCTTTTACAAGTGGGAACAGCTCCGTGAAGCGTGGCCAAATTTTGTAATTTTTTATGATGCCTATATTGTCTTTCAACAAGGCCTTAATAAGCACAGAACATTTAAAACATTTTTGCTAATGTTTGTTGATTCACTGTTGAATGGATAAAAACCATCTCAGAAGTGTAAACACTGATGAATAGCAAATTCCCCCAAATTTCATTTTCCAAATCATTTTTTAAATCAATTTAGCAAAGATAGGGATTTCAGTCCTAGAGTATCAAAAGCAACAGTGATAATAACCAATGAAAATGCTTTGATCATTCTGCACTCCTATCTAAATTACTAAAGAAAAGGTCAGAGTCAAAGCTTACATTGCTCTAATCTTCCTCTGTACTGCTCCCTTGTTAGATCTGGGGTCAGCATTGCTGTTCTTCTCTGCAACCTTTGCAATGTATGCATTACTTTTTGTATGTTATAGTAACCAGATTGAGCACAGCACACTAAGTGGAATCTGATCATTGTATCATAACATGATTTCCAGAGATTTTATTGTTATGTGTATTCCATTAACTTGTAAATTACTTGAACACATGGTCTAGATTTTGTCTATTGAAACCAATAAGTTTGCCATCATCCCTGGATCCCTTTCTGAGCTTTCTTCTGCCAGGTCATTTCAATTCATTGTGTGCTTATGATTGCAACAAGAGTTTGTATTTATCAGTGTTAAATTTGCCATTTGTCTGCTTGATACATAGCTAAACTGTTATGCAAAGGTTTTACTGCATTCTCCAGCTTTACAACTCCTGCTATGTTTTCCTCTTTAGCAATCTTACCAGTTTACAGATTAGAATCAAGGGGGATGCATGCACTGCACCGTAAGAGACATTGGCATAAGGGGTCAGAAATGCATTTCAAAAGAACTGATTTACAAAATAAAAACAGAAAACATTGGAAACATTCATCAGGTCTGGCAGCATCTGTGGAGAGTCGAACAGAATTAATGTTTCATGTCACTGATCTTCTGTCAGAAGAAAGGTCATCGGCCTGAAATGTTCGTTCTGTTTCTCTGTCCACAGGTGCTGCCTGACCTACCAGTCCCAGCATTTTCTGTTCTTATTTTGGATTTTCAGCATCCACTTTGAACTGATCTCTGACTTTGTTAGAAATTGTGACCAGTGCAAACCTTTTTTTGTGTTCCATTTCATTATCTAACTTCTTCCAATGAAGCCCTGTGACTTGAGTTTAATTAGAACTACTGCATGTGGAATTTTGTTAAAAGATTTTTGGAAGTCCAAATAAGCAAGGTTGTGGAGATTTCCATTACTTATTCTCTGTGCATCATTCTAAAAGAGATTCGTAGGATGGTCCTTTCCCCTCCAATTTTATGCTGACTGCTTCTTATTAATTTATTGATACATCTTATGTCTTTGAATATGGCTGAGGTACTTCTCCAACCTGTCTTCTCCCCTGAGGTAGTTCTTCACAGTGAAGGACGTATCCAATACTCTATGTAGTCAGGTAGCTTCCACCATCCTCATTGAGGTATACTTCCCCCACCTCTCTCAGCGGACAGGCTGTAGGAAAAGGTATCTCAGCGAGGCAAAGGTTATGGAAAAGTATTTAAGGGGGCATGGGGAGCTGGAGAAGCATCTCAGTTTGGAGGGGGAGAAGTATGGAAAGTATCTCAGCAGCGGGGACTTTTGAACTCCCCCCCAGCCTCCCTCCCCCACCACCACTTTCCCTCTACTCCTCTCCCCTTCCTTATCCCTCTCCCTTCCTGCCTCCCTTCTCATGCCTTTGCTCCATCTCACTCTTCTTTTCCCACCTTCTCTCCATCCACTCCCCCATTCTTATGCCGTCATCAAATTAAACCCTTCCCATGCCCTCTTAATCTATTGACAGCACCTGATCTTGATTCACTGGATTTAATATTCACTTTTATCGCAAGCCATAAATTGGGCATTAGCAATGTTGACACTTGTTTTACAGTCCACCCAATTGTCTTTTCCATTGACTTTAATGGGAATAAATATTGGGGGGTGGGTGGAAAACACACTGGCTGAATCCCAAATGCCCAATTCCCATCTACTGACAAAAGAATGAAATTTAAGATGCATCTTGCATCCTTCCACTCCCCAAATGGGTGCTCCTCCAACCCACATTGGACTGGCACTGGCACTGCCCCCCCCCCGGTTATCAAAATTCATAACGAGACCTTGGACAACATGGACCACTTTCCATACTTGGGAGCCTACTGTCAACAAGGGCAGACATCGATGACAAGGTTCAACACCGCCTTCAGGTGTGCCACCACAGCCTTCAGCCGCCTGAGGAAGAGAATGTTTGAAGACCAGGACCTCAAACCTGGCACCAAGCACATGGACTACAGAGCAGTAGTGATACCCAACCTCCTATAAGGCTCAGAGACGTGGACTATGCACAGCAGGCCCCTCAAAACTCTGGAGAAGTACCACCAGCGCTGCCTCCGCAAGATCCTGCAAATCCATTGGCAGGATAGGTGCACCAATGTCAGTATTCTCACTCAGGCCAGCATCCCCAGCATTGAAGCATTGACCATGCTCGATCAGCTCCGCTGGGCGTGCCACATTGTCCGCATGCCTGACACGAGACTCCTGAAACAAGCACTCTGCTCGGAGCTTCAACACGGCGAGCGAGCCCCAGGAGGGCAGAGGAAATGCTTCAAGGACACCCCCAATGCATCCTTGGAAAAGTGCAACATCCCCATCGACATCTGGGAATCCCTGGCCCTAGACCGCCTGAAGTGGAGGGAAAGCATCCGGGAAGGAGCTGAACATCTCGAGTTTCATTGCCAAGGGCTAGCTGAAACCAAGCGTCAACAGCGAAAGAAGTGTGGCAACCTGGGCACCCCACCCTCCCGTTCCCCCTATCACCATCTGCCCCACCTGTGACAGAAACTGTAGGTCGCTCATTGGACTCTTCAGTTACCTCAGAGCTCACTTTTAGCGTGGAAGCAAGACATCTTCGAACACGAGGGACAGCCTAAGAGAAATCAGAATATGAAATCACTAGCTACAACAAGAGGTTATTGGAAAGATGAAGGAATGAATAAAACGTGGCTGGTGTAATTTACTGTAAATGTGAAATGAACACAAATTAAACTGTTACAATATTTTGATCCAAGGCATGATTAAATAGAACATGAGTGTTTTTAAGATGCATTTTGAAATTCAAAGACCCAATTTCAAGGAAAGCATGGCAAGTTGTTTATTAACCTGTTCCATTCTGTTCTATCTGGAGTTTTATATATGCTATGTCCATAATGAATGTCGATGATTTTTTAAAATGCGGACAGACCGAAGGTGTTCTGCAAAGCGGTCACCCAGTGTCCTTGGCTTGCTGCATTGTTCCAGTGAAGCTCAACGCAAACTGGAGGAACAGCACCCCACCTTCCAACTAGGCACTTTACAGCCTTCTGGACTGAATATTGAGTTCAACAACTTTAGATCTTGAACTCCCTCCTCCATCCCCATCCCCTTTCCGTTTCTTCCCCCTCCCTTTTGTTTTTTCCAATAATTTATATAGATTTTTCTTTTCCCACCTATTTCCATTATTTTTAAATGTATTCCACCCCTGTTTATTTCACCCCACCCCCACTAGAGCTACCTTGCTTGTCCTGCTCTCCACTCTTAATTAGCACATTCTTTTAGATAATATCACCACCTTCAATACCTCTTTGTTTTTTTGTCAGTGACATCTTTTGGTTATCTCCTCCTATCACTGCTTGCTTGTCCCAACAAACACCCCCCACCCCCGCCATCTCCTCCCGCCCCCCCCCCCCCCCCCCCCCTTAAACCAGCTTATATTTCACCCCTTTCCTATTTCTACTTAGTTCTGTTGAAGGATCATGAGGACTCGAAACGTCAACTTTGCTCTTCTCCACCAATGCTGCCAGACCTACTGAGTTTTTCCAGGTATTTCTGTTTTTGTCCACAATAAATTATTAGTTTGATTTAATTTCGTTTTTTCATGGAGATTCATTTCCATTACTTTAATTATATGTTAAACTTGTCACACGCAAGTAACTGTGGAGGAGATGAAGCTGAATAGAATAATATACAACATGTCAAACTCAGCGTGAAATTGGTTTCAGAAAACTGAGTTAATTCAGGAAGGAAAACTTGAAGTAAAAGTGTAAAAGAAGCCTTGATTAAATTTAAACCAAGCAGCTTTGTCTCTGCTTAGCACTTTGCATCCATTTTCCTTCTTTCCATTTCCCTTTCAGTGCCAATCTGACCTACTCTAATAGCCATGTTGCAGACTTAGAGCAGACAAGTATATCTTTCTGTTGACTTTCAAAACATTACTTGCTCAAATGGTTGATATTGTTTCAACTATTCAATAGAATTTAATACAGAGTAGAACCATAATGTTAGTGTCATTATGTTCCTAATCAATTCTATTTGCACATTTTCATTTATATTAAAACACATAGGCCTAAAAATTGGTTTGTACCAGCCTCCTGTATAAATTGCCACACCACACTGTTGCGTTGTAGGCCCAACAGACATTGGGCCCTCATGCTTTATTTACATGAGGCAGGCCAGCAGCAAACATCCCCAGGCAGAGCTGATGAAGAGGAGTGCAGTTTCAGGTTACGGGCAATGGTTCTCAGCTAGGTCTTTGGAGAACAGGGGAAGTGATTGGTTAAGAGGGGATGGACCAGGAGAGGGAGAAACAATTGGTACAGGATGGGAAGCAGCTATCAGGAGAGAGAGAGCAAAGACAGCAAGAGGAAAGGGGACCAGCAATCAGGAGAGATAGGGTACAATTGGGAGGGGGAGAGGTTGGGAGAGGAAGGGAGGAGCAGTGATTGGGAGAGGGATGTGCTCTGTTTTTGGCTCTTAATACAAATGTACTAAGTACCACGATTTAAACAAAGGGAAGAATTATCCCTCCCACTGGGGGGGGGAAGTTCAGGAGCGGGCGTGCCGCCATTTTACATGGGCAGGTCAATTAAGGTCCAACCAGCGTGATGTCTGCCAGGAAGCGCTGTACACTCCCTATGCAGACGGGGGTGGGGGTAATTCCCTAAACCAAAAGTGTGCTCTTTCGCACATGTGCGCAAAATAGCGCATTCATCTCCCTGAGGCTAAGTGCTGCCTCAGGGAGATCGGCGCCAAATTCAAAAATGTGAAATATAGACAAGTAAAATTTCCCTGACATGTCCCCTCATGTGACACTGTCACATGAGTTGGGACATGTCCATCACTTTTAATTCAACTTTTATTAAATTTTAAAAAACCTACATGATACCTCATCCCACCCGTGGATGAGGTTTCATGCTTTTTCTGAAGCCCGGCAGGTTAAGCCCTTAATGTTGGACAGACAGGTCCTTTAACTATTTCAGTTAGTTTTTAAATGGCTTCAATTGGCCATTGACAGGTCGGCGGGTGCACAGCTGATTCAGCTGCGCCCCCCCTACCAACCTGAAAATTTAAATGACGCGGGGTGACATTGGGAGTTCCGCCCGATGTCATCCCACGTCATTTTACGCGTCGGTGAGCGGGCCCCGACCCCCCGCTCGCCGAACTCAATAGCCTGCCTAAAGGGTTCTTTAATGAAGAATAAGAGGATTTCAGGATCTTCAAACACATGTTACCTGCTGATCAGTACTGCTCCAACTACCATATCACATGTTAACTTACATCACTTCCTGTGATGATGTATACCAAGCTATTTACATATTCAGCACTATTTTAAACTACATGCACTACAAAGCAAATCACAACAGTCCCCCTTTCCTTAAATAGAAACAATTACACAAGTTATAAGCTATGTACATAATGAACTAGGATATTTGTGAACAGTATATATGCATATATTGACACTTACATTAATTGTTCAAGTGTCTTTGAAATGTAGAGGTGGTCTGTTGACTTGATCTGGTAAAAGTGAAACTTTGCTGAGATGTGGAATTGTCAACTCTTTTCTCTTGACTCATATGTATAAACTGACAATTATCTTGCGCTTTGAGTGCATGCATGTCATCTCCCTTAACTCCACTCTCAGGACTTGAATGGGCACTCATTCTTGACATTACAGGAATGTTAAGTATGATGCTGTTGGATAACTCTTTCAACTGACATCTATTTCTCCTCAACATCACTCCTTTTTGGGCGGTCTCCTCATATGACCATGACTCATTACAGATTTTTGACACTTGGCCAAAAGGAATGAAAATTTAATTCATTCTGTTTGTTACCGATGTGTCTGTCAGTTGGTGAATGATGGAAAATTTGGAGAAGTAGCAACAGGAAAGAACTCATCACCTCTGACAGTAAACAAGTCAGGAGCTATCCTTGACCATGAATGTGATGGAATGTCATGAGGATGGTGTGTTGATTCAACTGATGCTCCTGACATGCATCACACATCCTCACAGCTCGTTCTGTCTTTATTGATCTCTGGCCAATAAACTGATTTACTTGCAAGTCATCTTGTTCTTCAATGCCTATGTGGCCTGAATGTAACTGGGTGAGGATATATTGATGAGGCACATCTGGAATCAGCATTTGTCTGCCCTTGAAAATGACTCCACTTGAAATGCTAATTTCAACACAATACGGCCAAAAGATCCTGAGGTCTGTGGCAACCTTTTATATTGTATCCGACAATCTATTGATGATGATATACCATAATGCTGAGGACAGGATCTCTGGAAGTCTCTGCCAGAGCTTCTCATGTTTATCTTGTCCAAACTGATATTTTACACATCTATTTCCACACCTACTTCATCCTCAATTAATTCAAATTGTTTAGCCAGCATATGGAGTTGTGCTTCTTAGATCTTGCAGTTGCAAAGACCAATAATCGGGCAGTAAAGGTAAAGATAGTGTTTGGCAAAGAAGGTCTTCATCACCTTAACACTTCTGGATTGTCAGAAGCAGACCAGAATGACCTGGCTAAACTCTGGCCAATGATTGAGGGTCATTTAAGTGTTAAGGTCAACTTCAGAATCCATTGACTTGAACCAATGCTTATAGACAATATCCCGAAGAAACCATTAACCAGTTTGTTCGTAGATGTTGGGACAAAGCAGAGATTCGATTTTTCAGTCGCAGGGCTCTCTGAGAGAATAATGGAGCTGGTATTGTATTGACCCCAATAGAGGTGTTCCAAAAGGATCTGCTTGATATGAAATAGGGACACAACATCAACAATCAACATAGAGATGGCAGAACATACATGGCTATAGTTACAGACATGCAATGTCTGCAAACAGTTGGAGCAGCAACAACTATAGGTGAAGTAGCCAAGGCACTCAAACAGGGCAAGGTGTGCAGCAGGTGTTTTCTAATGCAGCAGCCACATAACTTTCCTGCATTCAGAGATCCCTGCAAGTTGTAAAGTCAAAAGGGACAGTGGGCAAGATTGTGTAGAAAGCCTAGCAGCGAGGAAAGAGTCAGAAGCCACAGCAACTCACAGCTCATCAAAAAAGAGGGGCTGAATAGCGGCAAGAAGAAGGAAGAGTTCACCAAATACCAGTTCAAACACAGACATGTCCACAAGGTAGGCAGATGAAAAAGAAGGAGCTGAGAGATATGAACAAGAGTTCAAAAGTGGACAAGCTTTCCATACAATGACAGTCACACACCATGTGAATGCAATCACCCAATTAGAAGCTTTCACCGCAGTTGCAATCATATGTCCTGGTAAAAGTGGCAAGCACAAGCTATGACTGAAGATAGATACTGGGGCAAGTGCCAACATTTTACCACTGCGGATACTCAAAGGCATACCTGACAAAGTGGGAGTCTGTTACAGCCAACAAGAGCTTAACACATTTAATGGCTTTCCAATCTACTGCTTAAGAGTATTGACGTTGAAGTACAGATATGGAGGTTCTGCATGGTCACCATAAGTCTTCTACATTGTTGACACCAATAGACCAATGGTAGCAGGACTGCCAGCATGCAGTGAACTCTGGATCATGACAATTTACGAGATCAGTAAAGCACCAATGTTAGATAATCAAGGCAAGCGTGACCCTATTGAGCCTATTCAAGATCTGCAACAGAAATACCCACATAGGTTTGACACAAGGGGCAGTTTTACATGAGACGCTGTTCTTCACCTGAAAGAGGACACAGTTCCTTCCCTAGATCCACCACAGAAGTGCAGTGCCCATATAAAGGACAATTTAAAGGCTGAACTTGACACCATAGAGCGACAAGAATTAATTGAGGATTAAGTATATCCAGAGCCTTTCAATTCATAACTGGATATTTCAGTGTCATGGTGTCGAAATGTCTTGCTTCTCAAAAATTCTCTTTCCCAAGACCATCTCCTTAAATGACTTTTCCTCAATGGAAAAAAGAAGAATGCCGGTCTACTATGCATGTGGCACTGGTGCTCCGTCACACTCCAAGCTCGGTGGCTGCAGCAGTGTGGGCTTTCAGCCTCCGCATGGAGAGACTCTGCCCACAGAGCTCTTTTCGGGTGAGAAAGACTCTGGATGCCAAATGGCTCTGCAGTCTCACAGCCCCAATTCAGATTGACTTTTCCAGCCTGATTCCGCCAGAACACTGACTTTCTATTCAATTGTAGTTCCAATACACCTCCTCATTCTTTTACTCACTCTCTCAGAGTACTGATTCTTAAGGGTGATTTTCAGGCCAAGTCCCAAACTTTGCTGCCATTGCTTCTTCCAGTCATTTGCCGGTGCCAGGCTTTTTGGCTCATCCTGCTGCCCAACAATGTCGCCGCTTTGTGATCACTGCCACTAAATGCAATTTGTTGCCACCACGTTGTGCACCTTTGTCATCATGTTTTTCACTGCTACTGCTAGATTGTGTTATTCAGTCTTAAAACAAACCTTCCAAATGCTATGACAATGATTGGTAACATAAATGAAGGGTTCTTTATCGAAGAATAACAGGGTTCCACAAGAGTTCTTCATACACATATGTTACCTGCTGATCAATACTATTCCAACTACCTTTTATATGCATCACTTCCTATGATGTTGTATACAAAATAACTTACATATTCAGCAGTGTGTTAATCATCATGTTAAACTACATGCACTACAAAGCAATATCACAGAAGAAGGGGCAGAAATCAGGAGAGGTTGGGATCTAGAGAGGGAGGAGCAGTGATCACGAGGGGGAGGGGGGAGTGATTGGGTGAGGGAAGGAGCAGTGATCATGAGGGAGGGAGCAGTGATCAGGAGAGGGAGGGAGGAGTGATTGGGTGAGGGACAGAGCAGTGAATGGGAGTGGGAGGGGGGAGTGATAGGGAGAGGAAGGGGCAGGAATCTGAAGAGGGACATGAAACAATCAGGAGAGGGAAGTAGGCAGGGAAGGGAAAGTTGGATGCCAAGTAGGGGCCAGTGGTCTTCAGCACTGCAATGGAGCCAGGTGGAGGATGCCTGCACCTCCTAGGTCCACATTCAGGTAAGTATTGTTTTACAGACTTAGTTATTTGATAATGACCTCCAGCAGTCCTTTAATGAGAACATACACCTTACAAACCACAATCGATATGTAGATATCCATTCTGTGTCTGAACCACTGGCATGTCACTATTGAATTTCTAAGCCAGTTTTTTATTGCATTTTAATCTTGAAGGAATGAGATCTGAGCCAAATTGAAAATTTATAACAGATGACTGTGTTAGAATTAACAAATGTGCTAAGTCAGTGTTAATGTTTAGTCATCTTGATCGACAACATAAGAACATAAGAAATAGGAGCAGGAGTAGGCCATTCAGCCGCTCAAGCCTGACCTGCCATTCAATAAAATCATAGCTGATCTACCCCAGGCCTCAACTCCTCTTTCGTGCCAGCTCCTCATAGCCCTCAACTCCCAGATATTTCAAAAATCTATCTACCTCCTCCTTAAATACTTTCAGTGATCTAGCATCCACAACTGTCTGGAGTAGAGAATTCCAGACATTCACTACCCTCAGAGAAGAAATTCCTTCGCATCTCAGTTTTAAATGACTGTCTCCTTATTCTGTAACTATGACCCCTAGTTTGAGATTCCCCCACTTGTGGAAACATCTTCTCAACATCTACCCTGTCAAGCCCCCTCAGAATCTTGTATATTTCAATAAGGTCACCCCTCATTCTCCTAAACTCAAATGAATAAAGGCCTAACCTGTTTAGCCATTCTTGTTAAGTCAACCCCTTCATCCCAAGAATCAGCCTAGTGAATCTCTTTTGAACTGCCTCCAATGCCAGTATATCCCTTCTTAAATACGGGGACCAAAACTGTACACAGTACTCCAGGTGCGGCCTCACCAACACCCTGTACAGCTGTAACAAGACTTCCCTATTTTTAAGCTCCAACCCCCTAGCAATACAGGCCAAAATTCCATTTGCCTTCTTAATTACTTACTGCACCTGCATGCTAACATTTTGTGTTTCATGCACAAGAACACCCAGATCGTTCTGTGCTTCATTTTTTTGGAGTCTCTCTCCGTTTAAATAATAGTCTGCCTTTTGATTCTTCTTACCAAAGTGCATCACCTCATGCTTTCCTACATTAAACTCCATCTGCCAAGTTTTTGCCCACTCGCTTAACCTATCTATATCCCCTTGCAGATTCCTTTGTCCTAATCACAACATGCCCGCCCACCTATTTTTGTAGAGTCAGCAAATTTGGATGCATTACACTCTGCCCCCTCCTCCAAGTCATTAATATATAGTAAATAATTGAGGCCCTAGGACTGATCCTTGTGGCACTCCACTAGTTACGACTTTCCATCCTGAAAAAGACCAGTTAATCCCGACTCTGTCTTCTGTGTGTTAGCCAATCCTCAATCCATGCTAATACATTACCCACAATACTGTGAGCTCCTATCTTGTGCAATAACCTTTTATGTGGCACCTTATCGAATGCCTTCTGGAAATCCAAATACAATATATCTACCAGTTCCCCTTTATCAACTCTGCTTGTTATATCCTCAAAGAACTCTAGCAAATTTGTCAAACACGGTTTCTCTTTCACAAAACCATGGTGACTCTGTTTGGTTGCATTAAGCTTTTCTAAATGTTCTGCTATTTCTTCTTAATGATAGACTCTAGCATTTTCCCAACTACAGAACATCCCAACATCAAAAGAAGCTTTACCATTTTTATCCACTGCTCTAAAATTCCTCACAGGACCATAACATTTTCACACACATAATGAAACAAACTTGCTTTAGCAATATTTTGTAACAATAATTAACTACCACTTAAAGCCTAAAGCACAAATCACAAATTTCCCATGCTTACCTAACAGCCCACATTGTGTTAATGACACCCACTATAAAGATAGCATTGATGTGACAGAGTTGCCAAAGATTTGCCAAACAGCAGAGCAGCAGACATTGAAAAGAAGAACTTAATTATTTCAGCCCACTCAGAGGCACTGATACACAGTAAATATCACTAATAGATTACCAGTTAGGTACCCAGCCACGTGAGGGAGACCACTAAGACACAGTATTACCCAAGGCAGTGGACTTACCACAAACTACAGAATACTCAACCTCATTGAGGAGCTACATCTCATTAATGAAGCTAATGATGAATTGTGTTGTCCCCTGAAACTAGCACTTCAAACAAGGAGCAACATGGACTGGACTCACAATGGTTGTAGAAGTGACAAACACACTCAACTTTCTTATCTTAGACTTCTACTAGGTAATAGCAAAAAATTTAAGAATCATCAGCCAGCTAATGGATTACTGTTGTGTATCCAGATCAAAGGTGTCCTGCTTCAAACTGTTTGTGGCTACATTAAATTTAGTTCCAAAATCTAGGAAAACAAAAAAGTTGACAGTGATTTCAAAGCATACGGTGAAAGTGATTACCCTTAACGTCAAGGTAGCATTTGGCTGAGTGAGGCATCAGGGAGCCCTGGCAAAATTGAAGTCAATAGGAATCAGGGGAAATCTCTCCACTAATTGGAGTCATACCTAATACAAAGGAAAATGGTTGTGGCTGTTGGAGACCAATCGTCTCACGCCCAGGACATCGCTACAGGAATTCCTCATGGTAGTGTCTTAGGCCCAACCATCTTCAACTGCTTCATCAATGTCCATAAGACCATAAGACATAGGTGCAGCAGTAGGCCATTCGGCCCATCGAGTCTGCTCCACCATTCAATGAGATCATGGCTGATCTGATAATCCTCAACTCTGCTTTCCTGCCCTTTCCCAATAACCCTTGATTCCCTTACTGATTAATAATCTGTCTATCTCAGCCTTGAATACATTTAACGACCCAGCTTCTACAGCCCTCTGCGGTAAAGAATTCCACGGATTCATTAAGGTTAGAACTGGGGATGTTCACTGATGATCGCATAGTGTTCAGTACCATTCAGAATGCCTCAGGTATTGAACCAGTCCGCATCCAAATGCTGCAAGACCTAAACAACATTCAGGTTTGGGCTGATGAGGGGCAAGTACCATTCGTGCCACACAAGTGCCAGACAATGACTGACTATCGCCAACAAAAGAGAATCTAACCATCTCTCCTTGATATTCAATGGCATTACAATAGTTGCATTCCCCCACCATCAACATCCTGGGGTTTACCAGTGACCAGAAACAAATATTGTGACTATAAGAGCAGATCAGAGGCTGGGACTGTCTTCTGGGACCTGTTTATGATCCCTGTCTTTGTCCCTGCCTGGGACTTTCTTCTGGGACCTCTCCCTCTCGTTCCCCCCATCCCTGTGTCCTGCTCCCTGGGACACCGTCTCTGAAATGGTGCTCCGGTTCAGGTCAGCTGACATGCAGTTTTGCGCCATTTCACTTCTTTGCTTCATTTCCTTCTGCGCAGGAACGCAGGGCCGGTTCCCAGCCTGAAGAAAGGGAAAAAAAACAATAACTGTGCATGTGCAGCCATTTCCCAGCTAGCGCATGCACAGAAGACCCGAAAAATGTTTAAAAAAATAAACTGCGCAGGTGTGGCCAGGTCCCGACCAGCGCGTGTAAAGAAGGCCCAAGGGTTCCCAGCCTCCAACTTGAAATCAAGGTAAGTACTTTAACACAGCAACCTCACCCTGTTTTCAACCTCATTATGAAATGCTTTCTGAAACTTGGGTGGTGTCTTGTGTAACATCCCAGAAATAGTTGTAAGTAAGGAATTGGAAGGGAGGGAGGGACTCAACAAAATTACAATCAGCAGGGAAGTGGTACTTAGCAAATTGTTGGAACTGCGGGTTGACAGGTCCCCGGGTCCTGATGGATGGAAAGCAGGAAACCACAGGCCGGCTAGTTTAACATCTGTCATAGGGGAAATGTTACAAGCTATTATTAAAGATGTTGTATCAGGGCACTTTGATAAATTCAAGGCAATCAGGCAGATTCAACATGGTTGTGTGAAAGGGAAATAATGTTTAACCAATTTATTGGAGTTCTTTGAAGAAGTAGTATGTGCTGTGGATAAAGGTGAACCAGTGGATGTGCTGTATTTAGATTTCCAGAAGGCATTTGATAAAGTGCCACATCAAAGGTTATTGCAGAAAATAAAATCTCATGGTGTAGGGGCTGACGTATTGGCATGGATAGAAGATTGGCTAGCTAACAGGAAACAGAGCAGGCATAAATGGATCATGTTCTGGTTGGCAAGATGTAATGAGTGCTGTGCCACAGGGATCAGTGTTGAGGCCTCAACTCTCTACAATTTACATCAATGATTTCGATGAAGGGACCAATGGAATAGTTGCTAAATTTGCTGATGACACACAGATAGGTAGGAAAGTAAGTTGCAAAGAGTACATAAGGAGGCTACGAAAGGATATATAATAGGTTAGGTGATTTGGCAGAGATCTTGCAAATGGAGTATAAAGTGGGAAAATGTGAAATTGTCCATTTTGGCAGGAGGGATAAAAGAAGAAGAACAAAATCTAAAAGGTGAGAGATTGTAGAGCTCTAAGATGCAGAGGGATCTGGGTGTCCTAGTGCATGAACCGCAAGAGGTTTGTATGCAGGTACAGCAAGTAATTAGGAAAGAAAATAGAATGTTATTGTTTATTACGAGGGGAATTGAATGCAAGAGTAGGGAGGCTATGCTTCAGTTATACAGGGCATTGGTAAGACCACATCTGGAGTACTGTGTACACTATTGGTCTCCTTATTTAAGGAAGGATATAAATGCATTGCAAGCTGTCCAGAGAAAGTTTACTAGATTAATACCTAGAATGGGTGGGTTGTCTTATCAGGAAAGGCTGGATAGACTAGGCCTGTGTCCACTGGAATTTGGAAGAGTAAGAAGCGACTTGATTAAAACATTTAAGATCCTGAGGGGACTTAACAGGGTGGATGTGTGAAGGATGATTTCTCTTGTGGCAGAATCTAGAACAACTATTTAAAAATAAGGGGTCGTCCATTTAAGACGAGGATGAGGAATTTTTTTTTTCCCCTCAAAGGATCGTGAGTCTTTGGAACTCTTCCTCAAAAGGCTGTGGAGGGAGAATCTTTGAATATTTTAAAAGCAGAGGTAGATAGATTCTCGACCAGCAACAGGGTGAAAAGTTATTTGAGGTAGACAAGAACATGGACTTGAGGTTAAAATCAGATCAGCCATGATCTTATTGAATGGCAGAGCAGGCTCGAAGGGGCAAGTGGCCTACTCCTGCCCCTAATTCATATGTTCCAGACATGGGTCACGGAGTGATTTTAATTTTTTTCATAGATTTAATTCTTTATTCTTTAATGGGATGTGGGCGTCACTGACAAGGCCAGCATTTATTGACTGTCGCTAATTGCCCTTGAACTAAGTGGCTTGCTGGGCCATTTCAGAGGGCAGTTAAGAGCCAGCCACATTCCTGTGGGTCTGGGAGTCACATGTACGCCAGGCCAGGTAAGGACAGCAGATTTCCTTCCCTAAAAGGACATTAGTGAACCAGATGGGTTTTTATGAAAATCAATGATAGTTGTCATGGTCACCGTTACTGATATTAGCTTCATATTTCACATTTATTAGCTGAATTTAAATTCCAGCAGCTGCCATGGTGGGATTTGAATCCATGTCCCCAGAGCATTAGCCTGGGCCTCTGGGTTACTAGTCCATTACTACTATGCCACCATCTCCCCCCCTTGTAATTGTTCTTAAATAGAAAATGAGCTACAGTTAAAGACAAGGAATTGCTGACTTAATTCCTTGACTCTTGCTAGATAGCGCAGATACCCACTGTAGGAGAACTAGGATTGAAAAGACCCACAGAAACATGCACCAAGGAGAAACATTCGGAAAATTGTCTGATTTAGTTCCACAGATTTTTTCTTCCCCTCATAGGATGCCTGTGGAACAATTGGGCCAGGATCGGAGAATGCCACTATGAAGGAATAAAGGGCACGTCTTTGTCTTCAACGCATAACTGCAGCAGAACTCCAGTGAGCTGGCAAATGAACCATCCTTTACCCCTGGCCTGGCTGCAGCCTATTCCTGCCTGGATGATTCACCATGTGTTGATTTTGACTCTATACTAACCTCAGTGCCAGTTTCTGAGCTGGTGGCTAAGAGTGTCAGATCAAGTGATCGGAGCCTCTTCGTTTGCTGTGCTGTTGCTCTCTCTCCTCCTCCCCACACTCCTGTGTCTGGCAGTTCTTAGGAGTCTGAAAGCAGGTAATCAGAAGGGGAAGGTTTGTTTGAGGGAAATGGGGTGAGTGGTGTAGGAAACAAGGTATTTATGATGACACCATCAGCAGTTTGCTCATCATGCTAGATAGCAGGATGATGGTGAGCTGGGAATTAGGAAGGGTCATAGGCAGGAACTTATCTTCTCAGTGATTCCAGATGCCAAAAGTTCAATCACAGCCAGCCCCATGTTGCTAAGGGTCATCTCTTCCATAGGACTCAAGAAAAGCAGGCATTCCTAATGTCCACTATTTCTGCTCTGCTCATTTATTGTGCATCAACTTGTCCTGCTGGAGAGAGGGATGAATGTTTGTGTTTGTGTAGCATTGCGTTTGGGTCATGTGCCTCCCATAGCTGAACAACTGGAGGCATGTTGATGTGGTGAGAGGTGGATATGAGGCTGAGAACATTGGGGTGCATGAGGGTGAGATGTTAGGCGTGAGTCCTGGCTGTCAGGGAATGCTGCTGGGAGAGTGATAGGGGGTGTGGTGCATTGAGCAGTGTGAGAGGCTGGTGGTATTGTGGGTAGGGGCTTTCATGTGAAGATACATTTACTGACCTTGACCACCTATAGGAGATCATTAGGCTTCTTATGACACTACTGTCAGGTCCTCAGGTTCAGGCTCTGTGAGTCCATCATGGAACTATGATATTTCTCCTCCAGCATTCCCCCTTCCCCAACCCCCCTTCACCACTAATGCCTCCAGCACTGCATCCATCACTGTTTCTCTGTCTTTCTCTGGCTCTCTCTCTTTGTCTCTCTCTGTCTGTCTATCTGTGTCTCTCTCTCTCTGTCCTAATGTTCCCTTTCCATTTTCGAAAAATTCTAGTAACATTATTCAATGCAGCTTCCCTTTAAGAGGGGAAGACTGTCTTTAAGAACAGAGTGCAGACTGCACAAGGCACTCTCCACACAATGTCGTTTGGCCCTTTGCAGGGTGTCAGAGGCAGCTGGTTAAGGGGCATTGGAAGCCAGCTGTATGGAACCTGCTCAGTCCAATGCTACAATCATGGAATAGATGATGGGGTAGGTGCTGCACCCCTCTAATCACAACCCCCATGCCCAAAAAGCTGGGCAGACAACATTTTTATCACAAAATGTTTTCTAAATGGGACCTTTAAGGGTGGTGGAGAACTGCATGGCAAATACAGGTAGATTGAGTTTATTGTCAAAGCAGTTCCATGACGACAGGAATTATTTGGCAGCAGGCTCAGGTCCTACTTAAGGTGAGGGCCTCCTTTAAGGGCTCTGCTTGCAACTGTCTGACAGAGGGTATAAGTCAGTTATTGCATTTTGAAGTGAATGTAATCTTGGCTTAGTGGCAGCAGTCTTGCCTCAGAACAAGAAGATTATGGGTTTGAGCTTGAGCACATAATCTGGGCTGTCACTTCAATGCATTATTGAGAAAGCCATGCATTGTTGGGGGTATTGTCTTTTAGTAAGATGTTACACCAAATTCCTCCCTGATCTCTAAATGTAACAGAAAAGATCCTATTGCATTGTGAAGAAAAACAATCAACACGACTTAAAAAAAAAACATTGGGCAGAATTTTCCGTGCCCGCTGGCAGCGGGCGTGGTTGGTGGGCACTGACAATATAACGCAATCGCTTTCATGATGGCTGGAAGGCATGTTGTGATCGTCTGCTCAGCCCGCCAATGGTGGGCCACATTTCCCACCAACGGTCATTGGGGAGCTCATTGTAAATACATCAGCATATCATTAAAAGGCCATCCTGCCAGGCCCTTGGACCCCCGCCGGAACGTCTGTCCACATTGGTGGGAAAGCATGTCAATGTGTTTCACAACAGCACACAGGTGAGGCACACTTGGCGGCCTTCACCTGGGGGAACTGAAGGTGAGTGAACAGTATCGTTCTGCAGAGCTCGCTAGGGTCGCCTGTTGCTTTGCAGGCTTCAGGGGCACCGAGGAGGGGCGGGCCGGGGTGAAGTGCCACCCGGCCTCGGAGGCGACTGCTATCAGGGGGAAGTGGGGGTCGTGTCCAGGGTGGGGGCAACTGCTATCCAGCCGCAGAGGCAGCTGTTGTCGGTGGGGTGGGGGGCAACTGCTACCCTGGCGTTGGATCCTGCGCTCGAGAGTTGGGGGCAGGCTAGGTGAGGGAAGTGGCCATGCAGTAGGGACACCTGTATAAACTGACCATTCCTCTGCAACTTCAGTTCAGGTCCAGCCACAGTGATATGATTGGGGCCGGGCTCCTTGACTGCCCACGCAAGAAACGCGGAGGCACCGAAGTGCCACCAAGCGTTCCAGACCTTACTTCCCTCCTGCCTGATGGTCTACAGAAACAGTAGAAGATGGAGGAGAGAGCGACTGAGGCTCCTGGCCGCGCAAAGGCAGGAGCAGCAACCTGAGGAAGAAGGGGCTGCTGGGGGCTCCCGCACATGCTGCCCAGGAGGGACAGTGAGCCGTGGCTGGTCGGCATCTAGCGACACCCAGGGACTATAGACACCGCCTGCCATTCCTGCAGATGACTGAGAACCAGTGTCGCCGACCACTGCGCATGTCTAGGGACCTGGTCACTCACATCTGCCACTTACTGCAGGACTTGGCGCCAAGGGGACATGGAGGGCATCCACTGCCAGTTGCTGTGAAAGTGATTGCAGTGCCCAATTTCTATGCCAGTGGCTCCTTTCAGGGCTCCACAGGCGAACTCTATAGGATTTCACAATCCACCACCCACAAATGCATCCATGAGGTCACAGATGCCATCTTCTCCATGGCACACAACTTTGTGCATTTCGTCCAGGACATTGACAGCCAGGATGAAAGGGCCATTGGATTCTCCCAGATCTTGGGATTCTCACAGGTGCAGGGTGCGATTGACTGCACCCAGGTGGCGCTCAGGCCTCTGTTGCTACACAAGGTGAACTTCATCAACCACAAGGGATTCGACTCACTGAATGTGCAGCTGGTGTGTGACCACCAGAAACACATCCTGTTGGTATGTGCACGGCTTCCAGGGAGTGTGCACGAAGCCTACATCCTCAGTCTTCCAGGGTCCACAGAAGCTGCAGGGTTGGCTCCTCGGGGACAAGAGCTACCCACAGAGGCCGTGGCTGATGACACCTGTGTGGAAGCCTCAGGCTGCAGCAGATCGGCGCTATAATGAGGCTCATGCAGCAGCTAGCAACTTGGTGGAGCAGACCATCAGGATGCTGAAGATGAGGTTCCAGTGCCTGGACTGGTCTGGTGGAGCCCTGCAATACAGTCCGCAGAGGGTGTCATGCATTGTATCACCTGCTGCGCCCTTCACAACCTGGCTCTCAAATAGGGAGAGGAGCTGGCTGAGGAGGAGATGGAGGAGCTGCACGTCTCCTCCGATGAGGTGGACGCCAACGGGGATGAGGCTGAGGAGGTCCTCGGAGGTGACGATGATGGGGATGAGGCCCTCACACTGGCTAGATGAGGCAGGCCCACTCACGAGGCCCTCATAGCTGTTAGATTTGTGGAGGATAATGACGACATGCAGTGAGGTAACCACAAAGATCCTCACATTGGATTTGTGAACATTGACCCCAATCTGGCTTATGGCAGTGCCAATATCCTCTGAGAATGCTCCCATCATGGAGATGCAGTGGAGGCCCTAATAGTCACTTGATTGCAGGAGGATGATGACGATATGCAGTGAAGACACTCCATAAATTTTCACATAGCCTCTGAGAAAGTCTGGCCGAGGGTAGCTCGCTTGAGCTCCGTGATCAGTGTCATATCATAGAAATGCAGCCATGAAACTTTAGAAGTTCTGATGCTGTGTCTGCCTTCAGCACCTGAGCCCTTCAGATGCTGAAGAGATAGGGGCCAGCCCCTCCTTAAAGGTGCTGAGAGCACACAGAGAGAATGAGGGAACTCCATGGCACCTGCCCACTACATTCTGGCAGCAATGACAAGCACTGCTGAGGTGCAGGCATCAGTAATGTCTTCAGGGAGCGTGAGACCGGACCATCACTTTGGTCTGAAGGCTACACAGAACACAGGGAAGAGGCCCATTACTGAGATACCTGCCTTTTATCTCATGCAGAAAGGTTTCACATCTGAGTGACAAGAACAGTGCTCATCAGAACAAGGAGCCACAGGCAGGGAGACATTCTTGGGAGCTTATTGACAATAGAGAACAGTGTGCTCAATTGATTAACATCCATGTCCAGGCTGTTCAACTAATTCCCCTTAATTCCTAACCCTGCTGCTACGTCTTGTTGCACCCCAGACATCCACAGTGTAGGTGGAGGCAGCCTGATGACTGCGATAACTTGTCTGTGATGAATTTGGTGGATGTCCTCTGGAGGGCTGAGACTTGGAAGACCCCAGCCTGCTTTCAGGGTCCTGCTGTGTGGCAGCGGCACCCTCCTCAGCCTGTGGAGCTAGAGCTGCTGAGGTCTCAGGAAGAGGGGATTCGGATGGGCCGGACACTCTCGGAGTCACCTGGGTGGATGGCCCCAGTATGTACCTGTTGATCCTCCTACCTATGGGTGCCCGAGGGCTCCAGGCTGACTCCTTGAGGACCAGGGGTAGCTGGAGTGAGATTGAGCTGCCCAGCACCCCTCTCGCATACACACTGTTGGAGGCCAACTATGGCATCAGCAAAGGAGTTGAGCCCACACAGCAGTGCAGGAGCAAAGTCTGCATGGCAGTCGCCATCCTACCAGTGTTGGCCTCGGTGCTTTGACATGCTGGCGCTATCTCCTCATCCTGAAGGCAGACAGACTCCTCCATCATGCCTTGCAATCTGAGGAGTGCAGCTGACATCCCTTCCTGGTGCTCCCGAGCTTGCCTTTGCAGCTCCAGCAACTGTGACATGATCGAGTCCAGAGGCTCCTCATCTGACTCGGACTCAGCAACGTTCTGTCCTCCAGCAGTCCTCCGAGTGCTGGGACCTGGGAAGTCCCTGCCACCACCTGCTGTGGATCAGAAAGTGCGATGTGCTGAGCAGATTGTGATCCCGGGCCTACTCTAAAGCTAGGTCCCACCAAGGTATGTGTCTCTGCGCTGGTGGAGGGTGTGAGTGAGGACTTTGATTGGACTTCAGGGAGGGTGACTCCAGATTCCTCTCCAGAAGTTTCTTCGGGGCTTGATTGGAGGCCCTGGATCATGGACTTTGTCGGCTGTTTGGCAGATGTGCCTGTGAAAGCAAGGAGAGATAATTAGTGCATGGCAGTGGCCTGTGAAAGAGGACACATCACTCACGGCATGGTTGTCTGATGGATGTTGTACTGCTGGATCCTCACTTGGTAGAGCAGTGCCAACATCACCATCAGCACAGGACCGGTCCCGGTCATCACTGGCCAGCTGGATGGCTCTGTTTTCAAAGTCCATAAGGACCTTGATTTTGGACATTCTGTGACCGGTCTCTCTTGTTATGTGCCAGTTCGTCCTGCATGGATGGAGATGGAGAAAGAGCAAGCAAGATGCCTGCCAGGCCAGATGATAAGTATGCCTGGCCTGTGTGGGTGGTGAGTGGTCCCATGGACGGGATGAGGACAATGATGGTGTGTGTGAGAGAGTGAATGGTGATGTCCCTTGAACTGGCAGTGAGTGAGGGCCCTGTGGATGTCTGATGGGTTTGTGAGCGTGTAAGTTGAGAGCAATGAGGAGAGTGACTTACCCTGGCAGAACGGAAGAGATCATTCATCCTCTTGCAGCACTGGGTGGCTGTCCTCTTCTGAAGGATGTTGATGCCGACTACCACTGCCACTGCCTCCCAAGCTGGATTGGTCGCTTTGCTGCCAATCCTGCGGCCAGAGTTGGGATACCGGACATCCCGGCGGGCCTCCATGGCATCCAGCAGTCCCTCGAGGGAACCGTCATTGAAGCGGGGGGCTCCAACCTTTTTTAACTTTGCTGGCCATGTCTTTCGTGCAGCAGTGGTGAGCTGGAAACAATGAGCGCAGTGCTTGTGGCTGGACTGGTATAATGTGGCGATGGAGTGATGGGCGGCAGGTGAGTGAGGAGCCCGCCCACTATGGAAATGGTGTCCTTCTTGAGAGTTCATAATAATGAGGTGGGTTAGGGACGATACAGGGTCAAAACCCACCATCGTTTTACCCTCCCGCTTAGTGCAAATTCCGCCCATTGCCTGGTCTTTGTACCATTGCTAGTGGGATCTTTCTGTGTGCAAATTGAATGACCTGTTTGTCCATATCAGGAAAAAAAAGAGGATGGGGAAAAACTGGGACTTATATAGCCCCTTTCTTGACCTTAGGATGCCCCAAGTGCTTAACAGCAATGAAGTGCTTTTAAGTGTTGTGGTGCAGGGAAATATAACAGGCAACTTGTGCACAAACATAAATAAATGACCAGATTATTGGTTCTTGATATTGGTTGAGGCTAGAACATCATTGGGGAGGGGGGGGGGGGGGTTGCTCCCTTGCTCTTCCTTGAATAGCATCTTAGGATTTTTGTATCTTCACCAGAAAAGGGCAGGTTTGGGTTTAACATCTCATTC
This sequence comes from Cetorhinus maximus, assembly GCF_964194155.1. Lineage (NCBI taxonomy): Eukaryota > Metazoa > Chordata > Chondrichthyes > Lamniformes > Cetorhinidae > Cetorhinus > Cetorhinus maximus. The sequence continues at coordinate 77,235,589 of NC_135894.1, read as the reverse complement.
AAAAGATGGCACCCCCAACACTGCAGCACACCTCTGGAGTGTCAGCCTGGATCGTGTACTCAAGTCTCTGGAAGTGGGACTGGAACACAAGCGCTTGGAACTCAGAGGTGAGGCTGCTGCCCCTGCGCTAAGGCTGCTCCTTCCAAACACACTGAAGCCAAGCAACGCGAGACATCTGAAAAAGAGTCATACAGACTCGAAATGTTAACTCTGTTCCCCTCTCTACAGATGCTGCTCAGACCCGCTGAGTTTTTCCAGCATGTCCTGTTTTTATTTCAGATTTCCAGCATCCGCAGTATTTTGCTTTTCCTCATAATGTGAGGCATCAATTTGATAAAAACAAAAAGCTAAAAGCTACTGCGGATGCTGGAAATCCAAAACAAAATAAAAACAGAATTACCTGGAAAAACTCAGCAAGTCTGGCAGCATCGGCGGAGAAGAAATCAGTCAACGTTTCGAAACGTTGACTGATTTCTTCTCCGCCGATGCTGCCAGACTTGCTGAGTTTTTCCAGGTAATTCTGGCATCAATTTGAGTTGGATGTAAGTAGACACAATTTGAGTGATCGGTTAGTGCAGCAGAATTCTGCAAACGTACTGTTAAGTGTTTTAAACGATAGGAGAGCGCCTACACTGCCATCACTGTCATGGTTAGCTGCTGTGACACTGCTCTGCTCTGACAACTCCGAGGTCGGAACTGAGCAATGGACTTTATAGGTGCTGGTCCCAGCATTAGTGCAGCCTCAGGCACTTACCACCAGAAAGTGCCTCAATTGCATTATAGCCTGTGCATTGGAAATCGCCCACCTCGCATCTATTCGGAAACCTGGATTGATATCGCTGGAAACAAACCCCAAACACACGCGGCGGCCGTTCTGAAAGCCTTCGTTAAATATGCGCGTACGCTTTAGAAAAAGCCGCAAACTAACGATTCGTTCTGCGGAATTGTGCCTGCGGATATCTGCACTTCAAACAGAGCAAGTACAGTATTGTGGATAATAGTCTGTCCATTTGTGAAACTGTCGATGCAAAAAAGTAAAGCTTGAAAAAGTAGCAGGTCTGTATAAACATTGAGGAATTCTTTAGCATTGCGAATGGGAGGTGCTGGCTGGCGTCCTGTCCAATGACAATGGCGGGTAAGGGCCACATCTTGTCCAATCAGGAGTGAGCAGGCGGAGTTGCTGATGTTGCGATCAATCAGACCCGAAACTTTACACGAGTCCCGGGCACTGGACAGGCGGAGGCGGCTCGCATTGTCTTTATGCTAATACTTTAACTCTCTCTTCGCCCCTCTTTCCAACGCTCACTTTATAAAAGTGAGGATGCGAGGGACGAGTTCCGTGTGAGATTTAAGCAGCATCTCCCCACCGCCAAACCCCCACCCTCCCCTCCCCACTCGCCCCCCCCCCCCCTCCACCACCACCCAATGCGAGCGACCGGAGAGTGGGGTCGGTCATGAGTTGTCTGGATGTTATGTATCATCAGTCTTATGGGGCGCACCAGTACTTACCAGCAGCCGCCGCAGCAGCTTACACCGCCGCCTGTTACCATCACCACCACTCTCAGCAGGTAAGAGAACGGCCAGTCTTGTCCCGCCAAAGTCTGACTGACAACTGATTGAGACAAACGAGGGAAGGGGAGGACGAGGGAAAGAGGGAGAGGAGAGGAGGGGGGGGTGGGGGGGTGTTGGAAGAAAAGAGAGGCGAATTAGCAGCTGCCTTGTAAACTGGCTGTGATTCAGCTGTCAAATTCCGCTGTGGTTTCTTCATTCCGTTTGACAACACATGACGCGATCTCTTGGATATGTCTGACAAGATTGCTCTGAAATTCTCTGCATAGCAGCCCGTGGGTCGGAGGGGTGTGTTCTCCCAGGCTTCTAGTCGTCAGCCCAAAAGCACTCTCCGAAATGGAAAATCGACTAATCTGATTCGTGGATATATTATACTGTTTTCGTTTACTTCTCGCTTGTGAAATTGTAAGGATAAGTCAGCTCACTTGACTGATGTTTAATGCATTTCCCACATGATCAAAGGGTCTTTTTTTTTAAAAAATGCGTCTAACTTGTGTATTATGACACATACATCCTTATGCATCGTTTGGTAAAACAGCTTAAATACAAAAAGAGATACTTGGAGCTTATTTGACCATTTCAGTAATCGTGCGGCACAAAGTTACAAGTGACTAAAATTGGAAATGCACCACCTAATTAATATCTACCGTTCATCTGCGATTTTACATTACATTAATAGCGAAATAAAACCAGCAAGTGCTGTAAAAATTCAGCAGGTCTGGCAGCAAACGGTGGAGGAGAGAGTAATAGAGTTAACGTTTCGAGTCCAATATGACTTCTTCAGTTGACATCAGCTGTTTTGGAAAAGGCCCTCGAATCACTTTCACAACACGGAACAGACATGAAATCGACCAACAACTGTCCCTTGTCGAAACAAGTACAAGAACCCCCATGTGAATAACCCAATGTGAATACCCCACGATTAATCCAAGTGCAGGGCCCAAATGAATAAAACAAGTAAACGAGGATAAAGCTGTAATTTGTAGCAGGGCAAAGTGATTTGGATAAGGTGTATTGTATAATGAATATAATGCCACGCTAAACTCATTCAAGATGTGAATATTTCTGCGAGCAGACAGGCTAGACCACAGTAACAAACCGTGGGAAAGCGATATTTTGAAGGGATTGATATTGGATATTCTGGGGGATGATATTCTAGCAGCAATGAGCAGAAAAAAACCCTTGCCTTGGAAATGAACGAGGGAGAACTCGGGATCTTGGAGGTCTGGCAGTTTTCTTTTATTTAAGGGATTTAAAGGATTGGATTTTTCATCATGTTCTGTACACGCAATGCCGAGTTAAAGGAATATCTTACAGTCCTGCATGATCATAACTAAGCTTGTTGTGTACACTGCACCCTAATATATTTATATTAATAAATATACAAATCATAGTTAATATTGACTATAACATAGGATTCAAATAATAGTCCGTTCAGCAAGTTTTGTCATCCCACATTGGAATTGAGAAGTTAATCATTAAACACTGACTACTGCATATTTAACGGGCTGAGTGTGTCTTCTACCCAGAATCAATTTGTGAAGCTTCCCGTAAAAGTAAAGCAAATGTTTTCCGTAATGAGTGATGTGTCCTGTACTTCTGAGAATGGGGCAGTGTTTTTTTTTTGCCGGCGTGGGGCGCAGTAAAAGTGCAACTTGTTCCCGGAACAGGAGAGTGGTGCTTTGGCAGGGAGATTTGTGCCTGGGGCTTGCTGCCGTTGTCGGGGTGAGGTTGTGTCTGAACTGCCGCTTGCTCCTGTGTCACTGCAGCAGAAGTTAGCCCTGTACAGCAAGATGCAGGAGTCGATGGAGAACAACTCGCCGAGCAAAGAGAGCGAGAAGGAGCAGCCTCCTGAGGCCGAGTACATCAGTTCCAGATGTGTGCTGCTCACCTACTTCCAGGGGGACATCGGCGCGGTGGTGGACGAGCATTTCAGCAGAGCCCTCAGCCAGTCCAGCAACTTCCACGGTGACCATCCGAGCTCAAAGCCCCAGGCTTCTTCCAGCTCCGTGTGGAAAGGTAGGGCAAGCAACTTTTAAAAACGAACACTGCGACTCTAATGAACAATACGTCGCTTATTTTGGATGTTCTTGGTAAATAATTTGGGTGAAGAAATGCTGAGGGGGTTGATTTAGTGCGCACGGCGGGAGGTTGGACTAAGTGAGGAACTTGACCAGGAGTACTCAACTTTAAGGGAGGAAAATTTCCAACTGTAGGTGTTAATTTGTAGCTGGTTTGAAGAGAACTGCCGCAGTTTTAATTAGACTATGTCATCCATGGTAAAATTTGACCATTTTACTCACCCGACCCATTACTATTTTGTCATTCTCATTTGGTTTTACTGACTTCGATTTAATACGTCTTACAAACAGCGATAAAGGATATGTGATTGCAGTGGACAAAATGGAATTGCGAATATTCCGTATTTGATAGTTTAGGAGCTCGGGTACTTCTCATGGTCTTTGGAAAGATACCCGCGCTCTCATCTTTGCACGCCCGTAACGTAAAGTGCAGAATTCACCGAGTTTTACTGAGAGCGCAAACCTGCTACAGACCAATTTATACTGACACTCTTTACCCACGCAGCTCCCCCGTTCCTTTGCTAAATCTAACAGCGATTTTACCGTTCTGTTTATTTTCTTGCACCTTTGTGGCGACAAACATGTGGACCCAACAGAGCACAAGGTTTACAATAGAGATATTGTAACGAGCGCGGTGCCGCGTTCCAATTGCAGTTATTGCGAATTCCCAACCATTGCTCTCAATCGTCACACTTAGTTTTAATAAACCGAGCCTCACCAGGAGGTTAGACAGGTAATTCTGTTTTTGTTTTGGATTTCCAGCATCCGCAGTAGTTTTTTGTTGGTTAGAGGGGTTAGTTAGCCTTTTACACCTTTAATATTTGCATCGTGTAACGAGGTTGGCAGTGGAGGCAAATGAGGAAAACTGTCTGGAACGCACGAATTTAAAAAAAACGGAATGCGGAGTAAGGCTGCTGACGCCTTTACTCACGATTAGGAAAGATTTCAGATCAGGCTAGGATCCAGCACTCTATCACCACTCGCGGTTTCATTCTGTGTAAGAGATGTCGTTTTGTTCCAGTGCCTGTGGCCAACACTAGATGCTGTTTTGCTCAGGGCTCATTGCTGACCGGTTGGAGTGACCCGCTTGCAGAGCTGCTCAGAGGTAGAAGGCTTCACGCTATCCGGAAATTCGCATTAGTTCGTGTCAACTTCGATTTGCTTAGGAATCCAGTTACACCAACTAACAACTTTTCTCTTTTCTTAAAGCATCTTTTTTTTGCTGTTTAACCGTGGTTGTGAAAATTTCTATTGGATGGAGCTTCAAGCCTGCTATCTCTTGCTTAATATTGCTTAACATCCGCCATTGGTTCTATTGATCCCGCTGGAAGAATTTTGCAGTCACTATATCAATCCACCCATCTATTGTATATAGAGCTATATAGAGCGACATCTTGCAAATAAAATTCAAAGCATCTAGCAAATCTTAATTTTCTTTTCTTTTTTCCTTTTCAGAAGGATCGCCATTTCCTACAAATCAGAAGAACAGTTTTCCTGCTTCTTTCTGGAACAGCACTTACCAAGCCCCAGCACCTCCAGCTCTGAGTGCGAGTCACCCCGATATCTCTGCTGCGTCTGGTGCTGTGTTTCACTCCCCAGACCCCATGGCTTGGCCTGGACATGGACTACACCAGGCCAGCGCTCCCCCGTCAAATGCTGAGCCATGGCCTTACACATTGGCATCACAAGGCAGTTCCAGCTATCCACTTGTGCATGAGGTTTACCCACATATGCACCACCCACATGCCCACGCCCACCATCATAGCCCACATCTCGACCCACGTTATGGGTCATTGTTGGTACCATCAGTGAGGGCAGCTAGGATTACCACAGCACCAGGTGAGATCACAAAGACAGACCCTACTGCTTCTGCTGCTGGTTCCTCATGGACTGGAGCCTTTCATGGAACGCTTGAGATGGCACAGGCTGTGAACTTTGATACAGGTAAGAAGGAAGCCTTTCCCTTGAAATTGATGGTACACGGATATATTGGCAATGTTTTTATTTCTTAAGATTTTCATATCTTGTTACTTAAAATATTAATATTGCTTTTCATCAAAGTCCTGGGGTAACATAAAAAACTAATATATAAAAAATTACAGATGTTGAATTTATTTATAAAAACAGCATTTATCTAAATACTCTCACACTGTAGCAAAACAAATAACTCAGACTGGAATTAATGAAGCAATGTGAACCATGGGATTTTACATCACTAAAAGGGATAATTGAGCCCATCATGCCTATATGGCTCTTCACTACAGCAATCCAAAACTAATCCCACTCCTCTGCTCTCTCTCTCTCTGTATAGTTCCATTTTTTTCTTTCCTTTCAAATATTATCCAAATTTTCCCTTGAATTATGACGTAATCTCTGCTTCAAATACTCCTGAATAAAGAAATTTCTCTTAACTTGCCTCCTGTGTCACTTAATGTCTATGTTAAACTGACAAAGCCTCACTATTAACTTTTCAACCAATCTTAATCTAGGTTGGCTTTAATATCCTTCCTGTAACAAGATACTCAAAACTGCAAATAATACTCTGACAGTGGCATAAATATTGTCATCTACAACTTACTTCTTTACCCTTTTACTCTATGTCCCTATTTCTAAAACTCAAAATGCTATTGACCTTAATATTATCTTATCTTTCCACTTTCAGAAAATTATGTCTTTGAGCTCGTTGATCTGTCTAGTCCTCCACATTCTTCAGAGTGTTTCCACTGATTGTACATTGCCATTGTTTTTCCAAACCAAATGTTTCATACTTCATACTTCTCCATGTTAATTTTATTTGTCTGCCCAATCTGCTAACCTGAAGATACCCTCTGGAAGTACTTATGCCATTCTTCTTGCTGCTCGCCAAACTACATTTGAATCTTCAGTAAATTTCAGTATAATGCTTCCTATGTTCAAGTCCAAATCATCTATATGTATACCAAGAGCAAAGGTAGAACCTAGTACTTCCGAGGCAAGGGGATCTCGACGTTTTGCTTCTGCAACTTCCCTTCAATGTTATAAAAATTTTGTGGATCCCACAACACACACAAGTTTTTTTTTAGTATGAAAATTAATTATTCAATTAAACATTTATATTTATTATTATTATTATTGTTTAACTTTGTGCAACATGTTGATGGTATAAAGCAAAAATTCTGTCAAGATGTGGAGGTATCTTTGACAAGCATGTACATTTCTGACATGGCCAATGTTCATCCTAGCTCAATGGCTTGTTTTCATCACTGTCATTCCTGAAAATCCAGCTTTACATAAGTTGTACTCAATGAGACAAAACTTTCAGTACGCCAGAAGAAGTATTCATTCAGCACTTGAAGCCCTCACTGTCTCTGACACTAGGAGCCCTCACCATTTATGATAACCGGAGCCCTCACCGTCTCCAATAACCGGGAGCCCTCACCACCTCCGATACCGGGAGCCCTCACCGCCTCCGATATCGGGAGCCCTCACCGCCTCCGATATCGGGAGCCCTCACTGCCTCTGATACCCAGAGCCCCTTCTCTATCAAAACAACTATCCCTGCAAATTGATAATTCAAATAGAATTGGCTTACACCACTCAGAAATAGGGGGTTGTGGAGGTTGTGGGGGGGGTGGGGGGTGGGAATGGGGGCTGGTGGGAAGGCAGGTTCATGAGAAAGAGGTGAGAGGTCACATGGGTCACATGACTGGTATGGCACTGACTGTGATGGCTGCTGATCAGCAATCTGTAAGAGTCGACCAATCCTTGGGCTAGATTGGTGGTGTTGGGAGAAGCTGTGGAGTGATGATGGCAACAGACCCCCTTGAAATCTTCTCACAGACTCTTAGGAGGCCCCCTCTGTTGAGGACCTCTTGTCTAAGGTGCATCACTTGAGTCCCTTCTCCAATTTTACCCTAACTCTTTGTTTTCTGTGCATATACATGAATTGTTGCAACAAATCTACTGTCAGACAAATTATGCTGCCACCTGAACTTCCAAATACATGACACCTTCTGTATTCCTTTAATCTATCCAATAAATCATTCATTGTAAAGCTCTATTAAATTTGTCAAGCATTACATGTCTATAACAAATCAATGCTCGCTGTCTTTGATTGATTCTAAACGCCCATAAATTTTGTCGTCAATTACAGATTCTAAAAGTTTCCTCATCACTGACATTAGACTAACTTTCACTAGCTGATATATCTTTTTATCCCTTCTTCAGCAGAAGTATTACCCTCCAATTTACATTGCCAAGGATGACTAAAAAATTGTGTTTAGAAGCTCTTCTATCTTCTCTCTGATTTCCTTCTGTTAATATTTTCCGAAGTGTTTTCTTTTCTGTGGTCATTTATAATGATTGTGCCCTGCCTTGTTCCAGTGCACCAGCAATCTCATTTGTATTTCCAGCATTTGTAGGAACTCAGACAATGCTGGTAACTTTCAACTTCACTCCTGGGCCGTAACCTAGCAGAACAGATCATCCATCTAATGTAGCACCCACTCAATTATTGAAATCAATGGATCGAACATCAGGCAGGATCTAGAATAGATTACATTAGTGATCTGCTCTGCCAGATTACTGCCCGGGCAGTAAAGTTGGAAACTGCTCCCAGCATACCAAATATCTCCACAATACTATCATCCTCAACAATGAGATTCCCTCTTTATTCTTTAGAGTATGACCTGCACTTTAATTATTTCTTTAATTTTGAATTCTTAACAAAGTCTTTCTCTTCATGCCATCAGTCAGTTCTTCCTTCATGTTCCCTTTTAGTTCTGAACAGGGTGTGATAAAGAATAAATGCTGCTGTTTTTTCTAACTTTAAATGAAGCTTCCACAGTGACTTAGTAAGTAGTCACCATCTACTTTGATACTCAGCCATAAGCATGATCTAGGTTCCCTCGGATGAGGAAGCCAATCTCATCTAAGTTGGAGTGGACCTGGGTCAATAACTATCCAGTGCCCATTTTGACAAGTGGACAGGTTATGTCAGATAAGAACAGAACCAGGATCAGCTGCGATGCTCCACTCTTAAATGGCCTTCTGACTTTCATGCTCAAAGATCAACTAATCTGCAAGGTGCAGTTCAGCAAGTCATAATGAGCAAAATTGGATAGCCCTTGAAACCTGGTGTAGGAATGCCGATGTGCGATTAACTCATGCAACACAAACAACACATCAACTTCATATTGTCTGCTGTTCTAAATAATTGCAGCATGCAGACAGCACTAACTGTGCTGTTGACTTAAAGCAAGTCTCCTCCTTTTAAAGGGGAGATCCATTGCAGATGGAGCAGGTGCTGGGAGTCCTTTGTGAGCTGAATCTGATCTGGGATATACTGATCAAGGCAAAGTATGGGAAAAGAGCAAGTTCCAAGTTTTTCAGACATTGTAGAGAAGGCCCTGGGGAGGAGATGCAAAGTAGAAATGATGTCCTGTATCCATATGGGGCCAGGAGGTCCTCCAGACACACACTCAGAAGACAATGGGAGTAGAAAGATGTGGAGGTTAATGCTCAAAGTCAAGCCCTGAGGACCTGGATGCAGTGCTGCAATGAGTTCAATGACCTCACCTGAATAGTCAAGGTTAATTAAGGCATCTTCAAATGCCATATTTACTAATGACGCTACTAGCCTCAGACACGGTTTAAATCACCGCACCCCCTTCTCTCACCTACCAAAAATCTCTATCAACAACAATTTGTATTTATATAGAGCTTTGAACATAATTAAACATCCCAAGGCACTTCACAGTATGTTATAAAGCAAATTTTGACAATGAGCCACATAAGGCAGGTGACCAAAATTTTGATCAGAGGTAGGCATTAAGGAGCATCTTAAAGAGAGGCAGCAAGGTGAAAAGTTTTAGGAATGAAATTTCAGAGCTTAGAACATTGGCAGCTGAAAACACAACCAGCAATTGTGGAGCAGCTAAAATCAGGGATGGTCAAGAGGGCCAGAATGAGAAAAGCGCTGCTATCTCAGAGGGTTGTGGGGCTAGAGGAGATTACAGAGATAGGGAGGTGTGAAGCCATAAGGAATTTAAATGGGAACCAATGTAGGTCATTGAGCACAGAGTAATAAGTGAATGGAACTTGATGCCCATAAAGAAGAGGGCAGCAGTTTTGAATGACCTCAGGTTTACAGAGTATATAGAATGTAGAAAGCTGGCCAGAAGTGCATTGAAATAGCCTAGAGATAGCAAAGGCATGAAAGAGGGTTTCAGCAACAGATGAGCTGAGATGATCATGACCTAGCATTCAAATGCTCCCCCCCCTCACATACTTAGCACTGTGACAAGCCTCATACCCATATCTCACAATTGGCACACATTGTCAGCTATTCAACCATGAAAGCCACATCATCCAAACACATTGCACCACATCCACTGACACACTTTCCTCGTTCTTGCAGGACAAGGTGGCACACAACTGGAGGGAGCAGGAGTTAACTGGAGTGGGACATGCATGCCTGCCTGTCTTACTCCCCTGGAGATGCTGCTAGTCAGTTTGAGACACCTATTACCTGGCTAGTGGAAGGGCTGAAGTCATCAAAAATCAAGGTCTTCTCACACCTAAAACTCCTTCTCACATCCCACCTCACCCTATCCCACACTCTCTTCTGATTTACAATCCGCAGATGGTGTAAGCATGCACCTCTTACTCCCCCCTCCCCCTCCCCACTTCCCACACCACTAACTCACCTATATGACTTTATCCTTTCAGATATCCAAGAGGTGCAAACTAGCCAGGCAGTGAAGGAACAGCATGAAGCCAGTAATGATGAAGATACAGCATTGCCACTTGCTTCCAGATGCAGCCACTAGCTCAGATATTGGCTCTGCACATAATTTAGAGGATAGTATAAGGGCGCAAAATGCACTTAACATGTGTGGCCTGCAACCAGGACAAGGGACAAGAATAACATAGGTACCAGCTAGCCAGAAGGCAAGATCACATGAGTTCTGCTGTAGATGACTCAAATGAGCACTTCGATGGGGCACACTACAGAATAACACTGATCAGTGTGTGCAGCAAAGTGCCCAGTCCATTGAAAAGCCTGTTAGAAAGCCTGTGATCAGTGTCGAGGAGCATGGAGGAGTCCAGCATCGACTTAGCTTAGGGCTTTGCACAGGACACGGAGCCCATCCTTCCTAGCATTGAAGTGGTGGCCTCCTCCAGAGTAGATTAGATGTGTCAGCTTCCATTGTAGCACAAGCAGCTTCTGCCAAAAGGCTGAGTGTTACAGCAGAAGCGCAATCTGAAGTTATGCAAGGTCAGTTTGCTGCCAGGTAAGCTCAGACTGCTGCTGTCATGGCTATAGATTACAGTGTGCAAAGGGGCATGCAGGGTGGCTCAGCACTCCACCAATTTGGGGAAAAAAAAGAACTGTACACAAACAACAAGAGCTATTGACTCAAATTTCATGCTGGACGTCTTCAGGAAAGATATGGAATAAAATTGTAAAAAATATCTTCAGCAAGGTATCCTTATGGATTTGTATTTTTACCATCAGTATAAGTGTTATGCAAAGAGGATAGGTGACCATCATGCAGGAACTAATAGAATTCAGAGGAAAAGGAACAAAGCAATTGTTTTTTTGGAGGATTCTAAAGGTAGGAAGAAAGCTAATGAGGCTGAATGGTTTGGGAAGAGAATCCCAAAATGAAAAAAAGTATAGCAGCTGAACATTGGGATTAGAACCTAAATATAAATATTGTTTGTAAACTGATTTATTAAGTTTGACTCTCAAAAATATTACATAAGTGTTTATAACGACAATTAGCTCTCACAATAAAATTAGAAAAAAGTTAATAAAAGCAATTAAGTTGCCTATAATATATGCAATGTGGTATCTTGTCATGTTCCTATTTATTTAATAAAGAATTTGAAACCATTCAAATAAAAGTCCTTCCTTTTAGTTCTCATGGCATGTTCCTTCATTGAACTAAAGAGCTGGATGATGTGTTCCAGGGCTCATGCCAATGCAACCCTTCAGCTGGTTGCTGGGAGTTGTGGATGACCAGCTTGAGCAACTCATTGTAAGAGCTCTCCTTCATCCTTTCGAAGTGATAGCTAAACTTTAGCTGATGCCCCACCTTGATGGAAAGAGCAAAATGGTAAACTCCCCATGAAGAGAATTCTTCAGGAAAATCCATGCCCTACCATTATGTGACACATTGTATCAGTGTAGCAAATCTGTATTACCATGATACCGTATTTAAATATTTAAACAGATAATATTGTATAAAATATTTTATTGAGCAATAGAGCATTTTACTGGTAAGCGTTTTGCCTGCAATCTTTTCACAATCACCTTCTTTCTTTGCCAAAGTTTCAGAAGTATTTTGAACTTCAGACGTGCTAAACCAAAAGTGTAATATACTGTTTCACAAAAATAACAAGCACTATCATTATTTCGGTTATGATTTCAGACAATAAGAGACAACAGCTTAAAACAAACATATCGTTGTTAAATCCTTGCCTTTCTGCATTCTTTAATAAACTTCTTTTAACAGTTTTGTTAGATAGTTACTGTGTTGCTGTTTGGCAGTCTGTGGGTACATACCAGTAAAAGGTACTTTAAGAAAATCATTAAATCATCTATAAAGTTGGAGTCTCCCTTCCAGTGGTTTCTTTCATCATCTGGTCTGAGCTATGCAAATTACAACAACTCCAGTTTTGATCCTTTCCAAACATAATAAATACAATATTACCTTACTCTTTAGTTAAAGTAGAGAATATTTTTCACTGACCCTTTCTTATGCTGTTAAAATCCTTAAGTTTCTTAGAATTAATTTAGAACCTACTTGGTTCTAAATCAACTTTGTTTATCCTTGGTTCTACAGTTTTGTAAATTAAATGTCTCCATTTCATCTTGATTTCAGCCCTTTGGTATGGTGGATCTCTCACAGGCTGATGAAAAAACACATCCCTGCAATCTGATGGAATGAAAATGATGACCCAGATTATTTGCTTTTGACCAATTATCTTCAAGAACTGTTATGATGGAAAATAAAGGGGATTCTATGAGAATTTACCCTGAACAATCTGGCAAAATGTTTGAGGGAAAACGAAAAGTAAATTTGTAGAACTTATGTTGATCTAAGTAAAAGTGATGAAGTGAATCACTAATTATTGTTTCAGCAAGATAACAGGGCTACCTATTTTCAACGTCTCACTATGGGTTTCATAGCCTGGTTTATGTAGAATTTGATGGCTTTAGAGGATGATTAGTACAATGTGTTGGGTGAAGATCTGCTTCAAGTAAATTTTATGAGGGTGAAGCACTGGGTGGAAAATTGCATTAGGCACAACAGAAATATTCTTTTATTTTTGTGGTTAAAAAAAGTATGTGAAGTATTGGAGTTTTTTTTATAACTGTCTATTACTCTGATCTCGTTAAAATGTAATGTGACTCTACCAGGGATTTATGCATTTTTCTTGTTTTCTTACTTATTTAAGTATAGTTAACCATTTGTGGACTGCAGTAGCACTTTTACCATGTCCTAAATTACATGCAGGTTTAAAGTCCTTCCATTTCATTTAGTCTGCTGTAGTGGCATGCTCAGTGGGTCTACATTTTGTTGGCATTCAGCATTTTGGTTTATCGACTATGTTATTGCAAAAAAAATGAAATTATAGAAAAAAGTATTTCTCTGGAATTAAGATGACATTTTAGTGAAACCAAAGAGAAAAAAAGAGGGCAGTGCTTTATAAAGTATTCTCCACCTTTAGGACATATAAGTCTTTCTGTTCAGATTCTATGAGGGTATTTTATTTAGAAAAGTTGAATGGTTGACATTGTAAAATGGAATGGTTGATAAATTTGGCATTCATTTTTAATGTTTTATGGCATGCACCAAAAGGAAAATGTGGTTGCATCTTTTAGATGCTAATAGAACTTTCAATCCTTTTAATTTCCTTATTTTAAGCCTTTAATTGTTCTGTCATAATAAGTTTTATTTTGGCCTAGTTGTAAAATGGAACTTTTTTTACTTTACTCTAACAATTAAAAAAAATAACCTAATTTTTATGAAATGAAAGTTTGAAAGCTATACCAAATATCCTGTAGGAAGGTGATAAAAGTTCCTCTCAATCCATAGGACACATCATTTCGTATTTGAAGTTGTATTTAGTCAGAGGCTATCTTAAAGCAGATCTATCAGATCACATTGAAAACCACGTTGGATATCATAAAAGTACAAACTGTAAGTAGTTCTGAAGGGAGTGAATGACGCTTCACATTCTCCCAACAGTGTACGACGTGGAAACATTATCATCTACTATCAATTTCGAAAGTTTTTTTTTTAAATTGGACGTTGTTCTGCTTTTTAAATGGAATCAGGATTCTGTGTTGAATATATTCTTTCCAAGATGTTACATATATTGTTCTCTGTTTATAATAAAAATGCGTAAAGTGAGGCAAAAACCATGGGAAAATTTTGTCGCAAATTTCTCTCAGTGAATTTGTTTCATTATTATTTGTACAGTAAACTGTAAAACTCATTGATGTTAATAAAAAGAATACTTGCTGAAAGCATTGCTCACAATTTAAATCTACATGATTTTTCAATGCCTCTTCAAGAGAGAATCTTACGCTTTGCAAGGGAAACTTAAAATTGCAAATAATGATGGGACTCTGTTAAATCTCTTGCCACATATGTTCTATTTTCAACAGTGAAAGATATAATCAAATAATTATGTTCTAATAGACAGCAAAGAGTGTTAAACATTTTGCCGTTTCCAGGCATCGCATGTTATATACACACAATTAAGACCATTCTCGAAGAATAACAACTTCAGTCATTTTTTCTTCATACAGAACCAACAATCAATGTAATTCCCCCAGTGGTGAAATTGCTGGGGGATCAGATTTAAACCATCTGCAGGGACATACAAAAAGCTTGTTATGAATTTGTTCTCTGTTAAAATTCCAGCAGCTGTCATGGTTCGTGTGTTAATGGGCGGCTTTTTACGTTCAAACAGTGCAGACAGAAAGGATTAAACTATGGGAACGATGGACACAGGAAGAATGAACCTCAGATAAACTGGACGGTTATCAAAATAGCATAATACATGCAATAAAAGGATTTTAAACTTTCTAAAGGGAATTCAATCTAAATATAACTAGGTATACAGTTAGACGCTCAATTTCTCTCATAGGTTGGCCATTTCCAATGGTAGAAAAGAAACGCAGGGTGTTGGAACATCTACAGGAGTGAAAATTACATCAACTTGTTAAATGCAAAATCAGATTATTTGTACACAGCAACGGCTACCAAGTAAGACCCAAAAAAAAACTTTGATTGGATCTAACCTTAATTATAAGTACAATCATCCGGATGGATCTTGCAGCTTGAAAGGCGCGGTTCATCATTATAACACTGTTTGCGATGGATGTAGATCGGTGATAGGTTCAATACATGTTAGATTTGCAGATTTCTAGTTGCATAAGCGTTTCCAAACAATACATACGGAACATCTGCCCCGATTTACTCCAGTTGGAAAACCTACAATGTGTACTACAGAGATGAGGTCCTCTGTAATGATAGTGCTAATGAAGTTGGTAAATTTTATACAGTTGTGATTTTGGTGTCTGGAGACAGGATACGATTTATCGAGACTAAATCTGTCGGGCGCCGCTAACTTCACAAGTTCCGTTCGCGGAAAGTGACAGGGCTGCTAAGAAATCTGAAGCTATTCAATTGATAAGTTTCAACGATTTATAAAGTTAAATAACTGTAAAAAAAAACTCTTGTAGGACCACAGCCCTTTAAAACATTGAACTTCATTGATGTTTGATTACTTGCATCTGGAGTTAATGCATACATTTACTTCAGTACAAATCTACAAGTCGCATATTTCAGCTCTAGATTTCTTAGATTTGATTTTTGGCTAAAAAAAAAACTTTAATTTGATCGTAAGCTAGGTGTAAGACTTTCGGGATACCAAATGATAAATTAAGGCACCACTCAACATTTTCCCGGTTATGATCAGATACTATCTGACCCCATTCATGGAGCTAACACATCTATTATAAACAGATGTAAGATAAGCAACACTTAATCATATTAACATCCAGGACAAACGTGTTTACGCCATAGAAATTCACAACCATATCCTGTTACAAATACCCACTGATTCTACCTGATTGAGGAAAATGAGAGTGCAGTTATACATCAGATGTAGTGTGTGAATGGGGTTGAGGCCAGTGATTAGACTGGAACATGCTGAATAGAAGTTCTATAGAGCTAGTGGTTTTACACCCACGTCGCCCACCACAGAAGATAAGTATCAAGATGCTCTTTTGCAGGTCAGGTTCAAACGCGCACTTTGGATCTGCAATAGGCAACATTCAGATCACAGGAGAAATCTTTTAGCAGTTGCTTGCCCCTATCAATTCATTTTAGAAATAGCTGTCATGTGCGTATGCTGTCCGAACGCTGTGATATCATCATGCGTACGTCACGAAGGAATATAAACCAGGGAAGTAAGATTGAGTTAAGGGAGAATTAGTGTC
This sequence comes from Cetorhinus maximus, assembly GCF_964194155.1. Classification (NCBI taxonomy): domain Eukaryota; kingdom Metazoa; phylum Chordata; class Chondrichthyes; order Lamniformes; family Cetorhinidae; genus Cetorhinus; species Cetorhinus maximus. Next base: position 77,219,434 of record NC_135894.1, on the reverse strand, counting down.
AATGAGATGTTTGAAAGCAAAGTGAATTGGCGCAGTATAAATGCACCCGTTACCTGAAGGTAGCGTAATATGAAATATAGCTTGCTCCTGTGGGTCAGAGACAACTTTCAAACACACATTAACCCGTTCATTGCAGTTGGAGGAGAAATCCACAGCAGGTCAGCAAACACCCTTACTGTGAAATGGCTTTTAATGACTTTCTGAAGGGCTTGTAGCATTTGATTCCTTCCTTTCCTGAGATGTATATTTCTGGGACTACTCAAAACAAAACATTTCTAATTTTGCATACATGCAGGCATCTTACCATCAAAGTGACATCTGATGTAGCGTGCCGCGTGAAAAGAGGTGCACAGTTCATTCCAGAAGGTACAATACTACCTTCTAACGGGAGAATCAAAAAACTCCATTTATTTTCGTCAAAGAACAGAAGACTGAAAAGACTCGATCCTGATTTTTAAAATATTGAGAGGAATCCTGGGGTTTTGTTCAAATCACCTTTGGCGTTCAGAAGCAGCAGAGTCTTCCCTCCAGAGATTAAATAAATAAATAGGGTTAAGTCCATGATAGAGCAATCTATACGTGGTCCGTAGAACGAGAAGCCTATTCTCATTCTTAATTCAAAGTAAAGAACAATGGTTCCTCCTGATTATCTCAGTGTAAGTCACGGATTCCAAATACGTGCAAATGGTGCAGATATGTGCTTCAGCCATGCACTGCAGCGGTGCCCCAGGACCTAGCAATTAGCTTGTATACAGTACCTTCACTGAAGCATATATCTGAGAATTTAATGGAAAATATTTAAAGTATCTGTGTATAATCAAAATATATTTATTAATAAACTGCTAATTGGAGTGAGGCTGGCTGCTATCCTGCATGTTTGAGGCATTCTTCTGCACAGAGTAAAAAACCATTTCGTGCGGACAGAAGAGCAGAGTCACAAGAATTGCAAAAAATCTCCTTGCTGATATCTTGTCCAAGTTCCCCTCGTTAACTCGTGCCCAATTAGCCAAGTTGTGACTGAGTAAGTAATTAATGGCCACAACAGCTCAGTATCAACATTGTTTTCATCAATGATGATGTTTTTACACTGGCCTCTTGAACTGTTGGTGGAGGCAGAGCAGGTGTATATTTAACTACACACGCGGTATTCTACTCGCTGAGTCTCTCAACTATTATGAACAGCCTTAAAAATTAGAAAGCCTAAATGGGATAGTCAGTGATACAGTGGCGAACTAGAGGATTTTAAAAACTTTTTAAACAATTTATTTTGAAAGGCTTTACTACCATTGGAATTGTATCTGTGCACATATCTATTTTATATGTTTAGCAATAGATCGTTGCCTATGAAGATATATAGCAAGATTATCATTGAATAGCACTAGCAACTAAAGACGTTTTCTACGATATCAAAAATATTAACACAATTGTGATGCATAGCGAATGTGCACTGTACTCAGGATCGGTTATCCTTATGTGTTCGGTGTAAATCATGAAAAATACAGTGAGGATAATTGCATATTTACCTTGCTGTTGTCACGAAACTATAATAATTTTCATTATTATTGTGGTTTGTTATAAAGTAGGTTTATGGGTGTGAGTGTAGATGGCTCTGCGTGCGATTTAGTTAAATTAGAGTCAGATATGCTGCAAGCTTGAAATTATCAAAAGAAGTTAGGGGTAAAAGGCATTTGAAGTGCTAATGAGAAAACGTGGATGAGGTCTTGGCATGTAGGGTGTGAAGGGTTTCAAAGGGATGATAGGATACTTACAACTAACAAGAAAAACATGGCAACATAAAAGATTTTTATATTATGGGAAAAGTAAAGTTCCAAAGACATATAGAACAATGGAATTTACAGATTAGAGAGGGAGAAACATATATAAAGAGGAATGAAAGGCTATGTTGGGGGGCCATATAAGAACTAAAAAGAGTGTGTAGAACAGCCTTGGGGAAGCCTCCAAACATGTTTGCAAAAGTCTGCTGTGTCCAGTAACTGAAGTTGGAAAAAAACCTTTAGAATTCCACTGTCAAGTGGGTGCTGTGGTAAATTTGCTGGCTTGCTATTTAAATTTAAAATCTATATTGGACTGTTGCCTTAAAGGGGGTGTGTAGCAGGAGTCAGTTTAATTAGGAATTTTGGGATGTGTTATAGAATTAAGTAACGGTAATCTTATGTATGTGCTTGAAATCTTTTCTTTTGTTAATAAACGCTTTAATTTAGTTTTCAAAATCTCTAAAGGAGCGAGTGGACTCATTACTTCTGAATTCAGTGCCCAAATCTTCTCATAATAAATACAAATTGAAAAACTTGTGATAGCATGGCCAAGCTTCACTTGTAGATTTGGTCTGCCTGGCACACTTTTAGTGTTATGCAAACAAGCACGGAAATAAGCAAGCTTACAGTTAGTTGTAGTTTTAATGGCAGGTTCAGTTTGAGATGTGGTTTAACTGCAGCTTTTGCATCAATGCTAAACAGTTTCAGGAGTGCATTGACATGAGGTAGACGTTTAGCTGGAATCAGAAACCAGTCTGAAGCCAGGTAGTGTGAACTTACTCACCCCCTCCCAGTCAGAGACAGTCTAACACAGATCAACTCCATAATAGATAGTATAGCTCCAGCCATCCTGGTTCTGCAATATTTCTTAATTAACTGTTGTAACAGTTTAATCCTCTACTGTGCTTCCTTGGAGTATGAAGGTTTGCAAGAGCCGCTTGATGTCTGTTTCAGACCTCATTGCCAAATTGGTTTGTGACTGACAGTAACATGTGCTGTGCATGCTGAGGTCAGTTTCTTAAAGGGACTACTCATTGAGCATTTGAAGGGTCTAAAGAAACTGGGCAGCAGAAAGTTAGTGCTCCCTTCTAGTGGTCAGATAGTGGTGCAATCCTTTCTGACAGCTGTTTTAAAAAAATCTGGGATGTAGGTCTTGTAAGTTATGAAGAACTGAACTTTATTGGAGAAAGAAAAATTATAGAGAATGGGAGATGCTAACAGACATTATGCAGAACTGTTTATTTGACTTGAGATACAGAACTAGTTGAGGCATATCTAAATGAATAAACCTCAAGCAAAATAAGAAGCCAAAGAAATTTGAAGTTTACATTCACAGTAGTAGATACGTAGTACCAAAGCAGTCAATGCAAAGGCTGTTAATTCACCAGATCAGAGCTAACTATTTGTTTAGCGGGAGACTGGATTTGAGTTTATAGAAATAGGTTTCCACTGAACTAATTGAATCCTCTGAAGAACACAATGGTACCTGTGCTGCTGGGTCTGAAGGGTGGGTGAAATTCATACGACCCAGCAAGCCTGAAGTGAATAAATAATTATTCCGAAGCTTTGCATATTCACTTTTGGAGTCACAGAATCACAGTACAGAAGAGGCCCATCGAATCTGCACTGACACGTGAGAAACACCTGAGCTACCTAATCCCATTTACCAGCACTTGGCCCATAGCCTTGAATGCAATGATGTGCCAAGTGCTTATCCAGATACTTCGTAAAGGATGTGAGGCAACCCGCCTCCATCACCCTCCCAGGCAGTGCACTCCAGACCGTCACCACCCTCTGGGTAAAAAAGTTTTTCCTCACATCCCCCCTAAACCTCCTGCCCCTCACCTTGAACTTATGTCCCCTCATGACTAACCCTTCAACTAAGGGGAACAGCTGCTCCCTATCCATCCTGTCCATGCCCCTCATAATCTTGTACACCTCGATCAGGTCACCCCTCAGTCTTCACTGCTCCAACGAAAACAACCCAAGTCTATCCAACCTCTCTACATAACTTAAATGTTTCATTCCAGGCAACATCCTGGTGAATCTCCTCTGCACTCCCTCCAGTGCAATCACATCCTTCCTATAATGTAGCGACCAGAACTACACACAGTGCTCCAGCTGTGGCCTCACCAAGGTTCTATACAACTCCAACATGACCTCCCTATTTTTGTAATCTATGCCTCGATTGATAAAGGCAAGTGTCCCATATGCCTTTTTCACCACCCCACTAACATGCCCCTCCGCCTTCAGAGATCTATGGACACACATGCCAATGTCCCTTTGTTCCTCAGAATTTCCTAGTGTCATGCCATTCATTGAATACTTCCTCGTCAAATAACTCCTTCCAAAGTGTATCACCTCACACTTTTCAGGGTTAAATTCCATCTGCCACTTATCAGCCCATTTGACCATCCCTTCTATATCTTCCTGTAGCCCAAGACACTAAACCTCACTGTTAACCACCCGGCCAATCTTTGTGTCATCCGCAAACTTACTAATCCTACCCCCTATGCACATTTATGCAGAACGTTTCCCCTAAAATATAAAATAGGGATTAAAAATTCATCAACATGGTAGATCAGATCTTTTATAGAGAAATAGGGCTAGTTGGGCCAATGTGTTATTTTATGGCTCCATTTTGTTGGCAGAGGCCAGAAGCAAACATCAAGAAATTCACCAAGGCTGTTCCAACAGCACCTTCCAAACCCACAACCTCTACCATCTAGAAGGACAAGGACAGCAAATAGATGGGAACACCTCTACCTGGAAGTTCCACTCCAAGTCACTCACTGTCCTGGCTTGGAAATATATTACCATTCCTTCGCCGTCGCTGGGCGAAAATCCTGGAACTCCCTTCCCAACAGCACTGTGGGTGTACCTACACTACATGGACTGCAGCGGTTCAAGAAGGCAGCTCACCACCACCTTCTCAAGGGCAACTAGGGATGGGCAATAAATGTTGGCCCAGCCAGCAAAGCCTACATTGTGTGAATGAATAAAAAAATCATGCTTGTCTCTTAACCATGGTGTAATGGGTGACCATGGCAAATGTAGAACGTGGACAAGGAAAATAAAAGATTCATTAAAACCTGCCAAACAGTTAAGGCATGAATGATATATATTTAGATTAGAACTAGTTTTATACCAATTTTTTCAGATGCAAAACTTGAGCATCAAAATTAATTCAACATTAGAAGAAAAACTATAGCTAAACATGTGAAGTTTAAAAATGTGTCAGCACCAAGTATTTTAAAAAAAGCACAATTTGACTAATTCAAGAATATAATATTTGTGCCTATACTTAGTATCTCCAGATAAAATTGGGAATAGTAGCCTATGTTTATGGCCTGGATTTTCACTGAATCATGATGACTTGGGAGCCCTTTAAAAATGGCAGGCAGGTCCCCATTCCGGGACTTCCAACCCCATTCCCGGGCTTTCCAATTTTCAGGAGGAGCTTTTAAGGGTGTGGGCTGGTTCGGGTCAAAAGCCAACATCCAGCATTCCTGAACTGGCTGGTTTTAGGCATGTCCTGCTCCTCCAGAATTTTCATGGAGTCAGGCCAACTTTTTAGAGTCATGGTTCATGGCACCTCAGAAGTATTATGAACAGTAGTCTGCATCAGGGAACCTTTTGAAAGGCAAATTCAAAAGGTCCTCCTCATGCCCTCCATATGAAAGGCTATGCACCGCCCCCCCACCTCCGCCCCCCCCACTCCACCCCACCCCACCCCACCCCACCACCACCACCACCACCCCCCCCACTGGCCCTTTAGGGGGTCTCATACTCCTATGTAAATCTTTGGCAATTCCATGCCCATTGATCCATTACACACTGTGCAGAACCAGTGAACCCTACAGTGACAGTAGGATTTGTAAAAATATAGCTATCCACTGCATTAAATAAAAGTTCCTTTATATTCTAACAATAGTACTGAAGACTTGTGCTTCAGAACTTGCCATACCCCTAGCCAAGTTATTCCAGTACAGCTACAACATTGGCATCTACCCAGCAATGTGGAAAATTGCCCAGGTACATCCTGTACACAAAATGCAGGACAAGTCCAAACCGGTCAATTACCGCCCCATCGGTCTACTCTCAATCATTAGTAAAGTGATTAAAGGAGTCAACAGTGCTATCAGGCAGCACTTGCTTAGCAATAACCTGCTCACTGACACTCAGTTTGGGTTCCAATAGGGCCACTCCACTCCTGACCTTATTACAGCCTTTGTTCAAACATGGACAAAAGGAGAGCTGTACTCCAGAGGTGAGGCGAAAGTGACTGCCCTTGACATCAAGACCGCATTTGGCTGAGTGTAGCATCAAGGAGCCCTAGCAAACCTGGAGTCAATGGGAATAAGGGGGAAAACTCTCCATTGGTTGGAGTCATACCTAGTTGTGGTTGTTGGAGGTCAGTCATCTCAGGTCCAGGACAACGATGTAGGAGTTCCTCAGGGCTCAGGGTAGTGTGCTAGGCCCAACCATCTTAAACCGCTACATCAATGACCTTCCTTCCATCATAAGGTCAGAAGTGGTGATGTTCATTAATGATCGCACAATGTTCAGCACCATTCGCAACTCCTCAGATACTGAAGCCGTCCATATCCAAATACAGCAAGACCTGGACAACATCCAGGCTTGGGCTGACAAGTGATAAGTAACAGTTGCACCACCCAAGTGCCAGGCAACGACTATCTCCAACAAGAAAGAATCTAACCATCACCCCATCATTCAATGGCATTACCATCGCTGAATCCCCCACAATCAACGTCTTGGGGGTTATCATTGACCAGAAATTGAACTGGACTAGCCATATAAATACTGTGGCTACAAAAGCAGGTCAGAGGCTAGGAACCCTGCAGTGAGTAACTCACCTCCTGACTCCCCAAAGCCTGTCCACCATCTACAAGGCACAAGTCAGGAGTGTGATGGAATACTCTCCATTTGCCTGGATAAGTGCAGCTCCAACAACCCTCAAGAAGCTTGACACCATCTAGGACAAAGCAGCCTACTTGATTGGCACTCCATCCACATACATTCACTCCCTCCACCACCAACACACAGTAGCAGCAGTGTGTGCCATCTACAAGATGCACTGCAGAAACTCACTAAGGCTCCTTAGACAGCACATTCCAAACCCACGACCACTACCATCTAGAAGGACAAGGGCAGTAGACACATGGGAACACCACCACCTCGAAGTTCTCCTCCAAGCCACTTGTCATTCTGATTTGGACATATATCACCGTTCCTTCACTGTTGCAGGTCAAAATCCTGCAGCTCCCTCCCTAACAGCACCATGGGTGTACCTACACCACAGGGACTGCAGTGGTTCAAGAAAATAGCTCACCACCACCTTCTCAAGGACAATTAGGAATGGGCAATAAATGCTTGCCTAGCCAGCAAAGTCCACATCCCTTGAATGAATAAAAAAAACAACAGAATAATAAAAGTATCAATCATGCAGGCCATTTAAAAGTATCAATAGTTGAAACTGCAAGTACTTGAAATCTCTTAATCTTGTGTAAATAAACATTGTGCAATGGACAGCAGAAATCTGAGAGCCAAAACTATCATTCAAGCCATGTTTTCCCTGGGGCTCAGCTATTTCAATAGGCTAATGGATTTCTGGGCTGTTAGCCTAGTCTCCATGTATTCTTGACTGAGAGCCCATACATCCGTTAGAGTATTAAAACACTTGGGTCAATGGACATGGAAGTGCCATAGCTTGGCATAGAGGGCATGACAGGGTGTGGTTGTGGGTGTGGGGCATAGCATGCCATGGGAGGTTGGGTGTAGCCTGGCATTAGAGGCCATGGGTGTGGGTGAGGGATTACCTGGCATGGGGTTATGAGATGACATGGATGGGGCATGGGAGTGTGTGGGGTTGAGGGCCTTATTTTTCATTAGAACTGGGACAATGTCCCACAGCATCAAGGTGGGCCTTTTAAACAGCCCGCGTCAGCACCCAGCAGACTTATGGCTAGCTACAAGCTCTTTCCTGGGTCGGCTGGCATGACTGCAGCCTGCACCTCACCCCCACCACCCCCACCCTGCCACCACCCCCACCACACCCCCCCACCAACCCAGTGAGCCCTTTCTCCTAAGGTGGACGCACAAAGCCAGGAATTTCTTTAGCTCCCGCTACCCGGCTCAAAGATGAAAATCCAGGCCTATGTTACTAGTAATCAAGGGGTCTGTATTCATAACCTGGAAATGTCGGTTCAAATCCCACCATGGCAGCTGGGAAAATAAATACAATTAATTAAATAAATCTTGAATAAAAGGATAGTCTCGGTAATGGTGACACTGAAAATTCCAGATTTTCATTAAAAGAATCCAGTTCACTAATATCCTTCATGGAAGGAAATCTGCCATCCTTACCCGGTTTGGCCGACATTTAACTCCAAACTCACAGCAGTATAGTTGACTACTAATTTCTCTCTGGAGTTGCTTACCTTGCCACTCAGTTTCATCAGATTGCTATGAAAAAGTCAAATAAGAATAAAACTCAATGAACCACCCAATATCAGATACAATGAAGACATACCCAGCCTATTCAACTGTGCAAAGTCCTCAAGTCTGGGGACTTGTGCCAAAATCGGAAGAGTTGTCCCACAAAATAACCAAGCAACAGTATGATGGTTATTCAGACAAATCATACCTTTCAACCAATATCCCAGACTCCTGTATCATCATTCTTGGGTATGTCCTGTTCCATCAGCAGGACAAATTCACTCAGAGGTGGTGGCACACTGCTATACAGGTGGACTGGCTCTGAGTCCTCACCATGGACTCTAGATCACTAAAGACCCATGGCATCAGATTAAGCCTAGGCAAAGAAACCTGTTGATTATCATTTACTAATCCCTCTTAAACAATTGATCAGTTCAACACCACCTGGAAGAAGCATAGAATATACTCTGGGTGGGGGAACTTCAATGTCCAAAAGTGGCTTGGTAGTACCGCTACTGAACCAAGCTGGCTAAGTCCTGAAGGATATATCTGTTGACTGGGCCTGCAGCAGGTGGTGAAGGAACAAAGGAAAAATCTACCTGACATCGTCCTCTACCTGTTAAAGATGCATCTATCCATGGCATTATTGGTAGGAGAGACCGCTGTACAGTCCTTCAGCAGAAAAATTTTCATCCGCACACTTAGGACACCATGCAACGTATTGTCTGGCACTACCACTATAATAATTGGGATAAATTCAGAATAGATCTAGCAGTTTAAGATGGGACATCCATGGGGAACCTTGGAAATCAGACCGGCAGAATTGTATTCCATTATAATCTGTAACCTCATGATCTGAAATAACCTCACCCACCATTACCATCAATACCAGGTGTTAATAGAATCCAAGCTGGTTGGCAAAGTCAAAACCAAGACAGAGAGCTGTTCTTTACTGAGAGTTTATTGACTTTGATCAGTCTTACAGCTCTTCCCACACGCACAGAGAAGGATTTTTAAGTCAGTGGGCAGGTGCAATCGGTGGGTCTGGGATCGGCCGGGGAACAGATCGCTGACCGTGATCGGCCCCCAACCGCAATTTCACTCTGGCTGGCCAATTAACAGCCACCCAGCATGAAGTATGCACTGAAAGGCTCAGCGCTGCTGAGGGGTGGGGGCAGGAAGAGGGCAAGTGCTGACGTCAGTGCAGGCATGGGTGAGCACTCACAGGAAGCTCCATGAAGGCAGAGAGCTGCCTCAGGGAGCTGAAGACCTGAACAGCCTAAAACAAAGGTCACAGAAACCGGAACAAAGTGCCCAAGTTTCATAATCAGTCACCCAAAAATGTAGGCAATGAAATTGCTGTCCACCGAAATTTATTTTAATTTTAATTTATCACAGAAACCTCATCCCGCCTGTGGTTGAGGTTTCCTGAAAAATGCAATGGCCATTTGGCTGATTCGCCCGCCTGCCAACCATAATGGACGGGCAACGAAAAATCTCTTAATTGCACTGTTTATGGGCTTAATTGCTCTCAGTTACTGGCAGGCGTGCTTCCGAGTTTAGCATGCACTCACCATCCAAAATATTGCGAATGTGCGATGATGTCGGGACACTCATCTGACATCATCACGCACTATTTTATGCTCGAGCAGGTTGTGGGCGCACCCGTTATTCAGCGAAAAATTCTGACAGTCTCCCAGGTGTCCCCTATTTATATGTGCACAAAGTACTTAATTAAACAATGCCCTTCACCAGTGTATCCTAATATAATTAACATACCATTAATACCAGACATACATAAAAATGAGGTTCCAACCTGGTGGAGCTACAACACAGAACTACATGTATAGTAAACATCAGAAGCAGGAAACGATAGGCAGAGGGAAGTGATCCCACAACAAATAGATTAGATCAAAACTCTGCAGTCCTGTCACATTCAGTCATGATGATAGTGGATAATTAAGCAACTAATAGGAGGAGGAGGCTCCATGAACATTCACATCCTCAATGATGGCAGAGCTCAGCAGGTGCAAAGGGCAAGACTGAAGCGTTTGAAACCATCTTTAGTCAGAATCGCAAAGTGGGTGATCCATTGCCGCCTCCTACCCCAGAAGAGATGCCAGTTGTTAACCAACTCAATTCACTGTACGTGATATCAAGAAATGTCTGAACACACTGGATACAGAAAAGGCTAGGAGCCTTGACAGCACCCCAGCTGTAATGCTAAAGACATATGCTCTAAAATTATCTGCAACCCTAGCCAAGTTATTCCAACACAGATACAACACTGACTGACATCCAGCTGACAAAATTGACCAGGTATGTCCAGTCAATTAAAAGTGAAACAAATCCAATCTGACCAATTATTTCCATGTCACTCTACTCTCAATCATCTGCAAAATGATGGAAGGAGTCACTGACAGTGCCATCAAGTAGCACTTAGTCACCAATGCTCAGATTGGGTTCTGCCAATACCACTCAGCTCCAGACCTCATTTGGGCCTTGTTCCAAACATGGACAAAAAAGCTGAATCCCAGAGCTGAGATGAAAGTGACTGCCCTTGACATTTGCTCGAGTGTGGCATCAAGGAGCTCCAGTAAAATTGAAGTCAATGACAATTGGGGGAAACAATCCACTGGCTGGAGTCATACCTAGCACAAAGGAAAATGATTTTGTTGGAGGTCAATCATCTCAGCCCCAGGCCATCATTACAGGAGCTCCTTAGGGTAATGTTCTCAATCCAACCATTTTCAACTACTTCATCAAAGACCATTCCTTCATCATAAGATGTTCACTGATAATTGCACAGTTTTCGGTTTCATTCGCAAATCCATACATAATGATACGGCCTGTTCTTGCATGCAGCAAACCTGGACATCATTTAGGCTTGGGCTGACAGTGGCAGGTAACATTGGTGCCACACAAATGCCAGGCAATGACCATCTCCAACAAGTGGATCTAACCACCTCTCATTGGCATTCAATGGCATCACCATTGCTGAATCCACCATCAACAACATCTTGGTGGTCACTATTAAATGGAAACTTAACTGGACCAGCCCCATAAATACTGTAGCTACTAGAACAAGTCAGAGGTTGGGAACTCTGTGGTGAATAACTCATCTCCTGATTCCAAAAGCCAGTCCACCATCTACATGTCACAAGTCAGGAGTGTGATGGAATACTCCACACTTTACTGGGTGAGTGCAGTTCCAACAAAACTCAAGAAGCTCATATCATCTGGGACAAGGTAGCCCACTTGATTGGCACCCCATTCAGCATTTTAAACATTTACTCCCTCCATCATTGGCACTCCACGGTAGCGGTGAGTACCATCTGCAAGATATACTCCGACAACTCGTCAAACCTCCTTCGACAGCACCTTCAAAACCCCATGACCTCTATCACCTAGAAGAACAAGGGCTGCAGTTCATGGGAACACCACCACCTGCAGGTTCCACTTCAAGTCACTCACCATCCTGACTTGGAAATATATATCACTGTACTTTCATTGTCAATGTGACTGGATAAGAATCCTGGACTCCCTACCTATTCTGGGTATACCTATAGCATATGGATTGTAGAAGTTCCACAAGGCCCTGGTTTTGCATCAGTGAAAAGCAGTTTTCATCTTGCATCGATAGTAAATATGTGGTATTAATCAGGCATAGGACCCAATTTCTGAACATAGTGGGATGAGATTCCTTTGAAGAAGTCATATACCATTTCCATTTTGCATCATCTGTATTATCAATCCAATGCAATGTTTAAGCATAAATGTTAAGTGTTTGGTCTTCCACTTTCAAACAGTAAATATTTGGTAAGTTGGGACTCTAACCCCTAACTCTATACACGTTTAAAATTTTAACTATAAAGAATGAGCATAAAAGTATCCATACATGCACAAAGCTCTTTCCTGGGCAGAAAAGTTAGAGCGCTACCCAGGCAGGTTCAGTGTGAACCAGGTATATTTCACCCCTCTCCTAACTATACTCAGTTCTGCTGAAGGGTCATGAGGACTCGAAACGTCGACTCTTTTCTTCTCCGCCGATGCTGCCAGACCTGCTGAGTTTTTCCAGGCAATTCTGTTTTTGTTTTGAACTAGGTATTGCCTGACTGATTTCCAAACTGTGCCTAGCAGTCTCATTGTGGTGTAAGTGCACTCACCATTTCACTTTCATCAGTTCCATCCTAAATAATAGGCTTTAACCCCATTTGTCGTAGACTGAAAATATTAATGAAAAGCTGGTCAGTCAAGAAAATTGATCCTGGATCCATATCATTGCAGACTTTGTTTTTAGATTGACCAGTTGACAAATGGTAAGTAAAATGACTCAAATTTAAATATGAATTCTTAACACAATACACTCATGCAATATTGCGATGAATAATATGATTTACACAATTAAAAATTTGAGGGGAAATTTAAGTTATTACTGCTGACACCCACTGCCATACTTTCTTCTTACTTCAGTCAGGGGATGAGAAACCATAGACTGTAACATTGTTCAGTTACCATTAATTCTGTTCCATATTCAAATATTAGGCAGTGGACAATAGTCCTGCATTGTAAACCTTACAAAATGGAATACTTTTTTTTTCAAATCTTATAAAGTATTTGCTACTCTCCAATCTATTGCACTGCATGCAAATATATATGATTATTTGTTGAGGATTCTGACCAATAAGGACACCAAATAATCACATGCATTGATTAAATTTCCACCTTGTATTTGGATACAGGGCCAGTGGCTTATTTTTCAAACATGATGCATGTGGCCAATTATAGTGATTTAATGACAGAGTATTGGACTTCCTAACTGATCCTCCAGATGCCGCATGGTACTAATGACTGAACATCTGTCTTAGTAACTTCAATTCAAAGTAGGAAAACATTTAGTAAATGCTTGAAAAAATACTCAAGGGCAAATAACTTCAGTGTACTGTGGTATCTCACAATAATAAGCAGAAAGATGAAAATGAGCCACCACTGCCATGCTTAAATGCACCACCAACATTTTAATGAACAGGGAATATTATGGATTATATGTTCTTATCAATTATTCAGCAAATATTCTATTTTTGTGTATATTTAGTAATCATTAGTGATTGGTTAATTAGAACTTGCTCACGGTTTTTTTCAATTTGAATTTTCCAGCTCCAAATGGCATGTTATATTGTTCATTTTCGATCAACCTGTTTACATACAAATTTAATGAGGACTCATCAGGATATGAGGATTCTTGCGAATTTATTCAGATGACTGCAAAACAAAATACTTCGACAGCATGTCTCTTTTTTCCAGCAATATTGATCTCTTACTTTTGAATTCTGATGAAGAGTACACAACTGAAACAGGGCAGAATAATTTTACGGTTCCCCGCCAGAGTGGGGTTGCAGGTGGGGGAGAGCCCGTAAATTCCCCAGGTGGCCTTCCCGCTGCCTTCCTGCACACCCCCGACCTATCTGCAATTTTGAGGGGCAGGTAAGGCATGCCCACCCTCACTCAAATTGAAGCCCATTATCGACCACTTAAGAGCTGCTTCCTGTGGAGTTCGGGGGCAGGGGAAGACCTGCAGATCACCATCACCCTGTAGGAATGGGTGTGCCTCCCTCAAGAGCCCCCTTTCCACATTGTGCCCCCTCCGACCTCTAAAGTCTGCCTCCCCTCAGCCCCCACCCCCCCTCCCAACCTCATGTGTACTCCCTCCTCCTCTGGCCTCTCAATAAAAACTGCCCTGAGCCTCACCCCGCTCCCCGCAGTAAGACGCCCTCACATTATCTGGTCTTGGACTCTGAGACTTAGAATCTGGGGCTTTGTAGTTCCAGTCCTGGCCATGGCTACTAATGGGGGAGATGGTGGCGTAGTGGTAATATCGCTGGCCTGGAGGATCAGACCAATGCTCTTGGGAAGCGTGTTCAGATCCCACCATAGCAGCTATAGGAATTAAACTTTTAATTAATGAATTGAAACCCAGTCTCAGTAATGAAACTCATTGACTGCTGTAAAAATCCACATGGTTCACTGATGCCCTTTTAGGGAAAGAAATCTGCCTTCCTTACCTGGTCTGGCCTACATGTGACTCCCCGCCCACAGCAATGTGGTTGACTCTTAACTTCCCTCTGAAATGGCCTAGCAAACCATTCATTTCAAGGCTGAAACTAGGGATGGGCAATAAGCGATGGCCTTGCAAAAATGCCCATATCCCATGAAAGAACAAAGAAAAAAATGGTGCTGCTGGGACTCTTGAGGCGGAGCGTTAAATGGCTACTGGGCTGCCATGACTCTTTGGGTGGTAGGATGGGAAAACCTGCCAATATATTTTTCCTTGCATATATTGATTGACTTGTGTGGTTTTTTTTTAATATTCGTTCATGGGATGGGATGTCGCTGGGCTAGGCAGCATTTATTGCCCATCCTTAATTGCCCTTGAGAACTGAGTGGCTTGCTAGGCCATTTCAGAGCCAACCACATTGCTGAGAGTCTGGAATCACATATACCAGGTAAGGACTGCAGATTTCCTTCCCTAAACACTAGTGAACCAGATGGATTCGGAGGGGGAAAGCTTTCTAGTACTTTTGTTTGATGGACTTTGATTTTGAAGGTAGAAGCTAAATATTTTAAACTAATGCGTTTACATTCAAGCAACTGAATTAACTATTTTGAGTTATTTTATTTCTGCAAGATAGAAATCCAGATTAGTGAACAAGTCAATTTGTACACCCAGTATACAGGTTGAGGTTATATCCACCACAATCCTTACAATTAAAATGTTGCTGAAGAATTTTGAAAGGTCAATCTTCAAACAGATTTTCTACTGAGATCTCACTTTTGAAACTCTTCAGGATTCATGCCATTCTAAAGATCATCAAAATCATTCACCATCATTGTGGATGAGGTTTAGCTGAGACCATCCCTATGGTAACAGTGTAGGTTTTTAAAGCCTTCACTAGAATAGTGGTGTCTCTTCACCCTCCTGTACAGAGCAAAAGGCTTTTAAAACTTTTTTGTTTCGATCCCGGCCGGAATTTTGGTTTCAAAACAAGGATTGGTGGTTTACTAAAAAAACAAAACACTGTGGCCCTAACCTTGTAAACCCACTTGTGTTCACTGAAAAATAAAGCCCTACATCCTTTACAGAGTCTGCATCAAAAGTAATTAAGGAAAATTTTAAAAGCATTTATATCTTAACTCACCTTCTAAAAACCTGTTACAGGCCTGAAATTGCAATATTACACAGATGTTGCTGTTGCATTGTGGAATTATTTACACATTTACAACTAAATATCAGAACATAAGAAGAACATGTCATAAGATGATTTTTACCTCTATGCCAATCATCTTAAAATAATATTTTAACTTTCATGTGGGTGTTACCTAGCATCACATATGATTTGCTGTTTGCATGTTTAATAATACATTTGTGCCGTCTCTACATTTGCCAGAAATTCTCAAAAATTGCCAAATTATATTACAAATTCAAACAGTACCAGTGTTAGAAAACAGCATTTAAAGATATTTATAGTATTTCAAATATGACTGGGAATAAGTGCAGTAATGACTCTAAAAATTTATTTGTTTGACACAAAATCATTTCTACAAGTATTTCCTCTTTCCAGAGTCTAATTGGAAGCCTTAAGGGAACTCCGTGAACTGAGCTGTCAAAACATAACATGGACTTTGCTGCATTCCTGTATAATTAGACAGATGACTATGATAACAATCACATACACAATCCCAGCTGTTTGAAGCTTAATGCTTCATAAGCACTAACATCCTTTCAAGGTACCAGACCATATGGCAATCATAGGAAGTTTTCATTTTTGCTTAAGCTATACCTTTTTTACACATGCTGAAATCTTGTTAACTCTGAACGAACAATTTGAACCAATTTGTTCTCTTTTTTGAAACGTGCCAATGAATCCATCATGTGTCTCCTGCAAAGCATATTGTGTCAATGTTTGTGTAACTGCATACAGTACAAACATAACTGCTAATTCAAAGATGGGTTAAAGGCAAGAACTAGTTATATTTAGAGATAAGTAATTGCAGATGAATTATAAGACTGCAGGATTTTGCTTTTGACCGAGTGAGGCTCCCATTAGTGACAATGAATCACAATTAAAGCCAAATTATATTAAACACCAAGGTTTCATTTTTGGCACAGGCTGTCCACCTTATTTTAAGTAAAACATTATGAATTAACTTCATCTCTTTAAATAAATGAGTCCACTCTATTTTAAGAAAATGATCAAAATCCAGTTTTGTAATATGATTTTTATAATGATGTTTCATAACTTAAATGAAATTCATGCGCACAGTAAACCCAATATATTCAAAATTCAATATTCCAATACTTCTTCAAAATAAAATTGAAGAATACATAATGCAACCACAACTGACGAATACCAAATTATCAGCATACAACTCCTTGGTTATATTGCTGATCGTAGCTGTTCTATACCACCGTGGGAATGAGATGTGGATTGATTACCAAGATACGTTTTTTTTTTAAAGCCATGCTAAATTTGATAAATTATTTAAACAACATTTTTGTATCCATTTTGATGAACTGGGTCATAAGAGTAAGGTAAATTTAACCCAGTTTAAATATATATGATAAAATGCTCATTTTTCTCATGCAAGTGTGAATTTTGATAACTATTCTGCTCATTTCCTTCATTTTTAATTAGAAGGCTTATTTTTAATGAATGACAGATGATTTTTAGATCATCTATTTTAGTCGATTGTCCCACTGATGGAACTAGATCGGGGTCAACAGATACAGCTCAAGCCTTAAATCAAAAAATGCTCAGCCATGTGAGACTAATACCATGGTCTAAGGATATGAAATATTGTGCAACACACTGTACACTGCAAACACGTGCACCTGTCCTAGATAATATATTCAACGCACTTAAATAAATTGTATGCAGGCTTGTAAAACATTTATTGATTTTTGGTTGGATGACAGCTTTATCAATTCCAATAAGGTTTTGCTCCCTGGACATGAATTAATGAATGGTGTAGCCAAAAGGCTATTACTACCATGAGATACTATGTTATTTAATGTGGTCGACTGACCAATCTGTGTTGGTCTGAATGTTTTATGATGTTTTGCTGTGGTAGGAAAGCTCACCTTTTCCATTAGTGGATAATTCAATTAAAGGAAAATAAGTGGTTATAATCACAGAGGAGAGGAATTTTGATTTTTCAAATGAGTGCTTTTGAAAAAAACAGATGTAGTCTATGCACTTTATTTCACGTTTACAATAGACAAATCAATAGCAGTGGAAGGGACAATGGTTATAAGGAGACAAGGAGCTAAGGAACTGGTAATCGGAAAGCCATCAAATTGTCAACATGAATTGAACTAAAATTTGGGCCAGCAGAAGACTCTTACTTTCAGGCCTTTGCACTGCATTTCAAACTACTTCTATGAAACATCACATGGTACACAACAAAATAAGATACTTCCATAAAAAGTTGAAATGGAGAACAATTGTAGTCAGGTTTAATATTAAATTAGCTATATGAAATCTCAAAATTCCAAAAGCATAAAAAATTATGGCTGCAGTTACAACTGTACTTTATTTAGCCATACAGGTGTTTGTTCCCACTGAGGGAGAGCAGCAGTGACAGATCAGTGACAAGCAAATGAAAACAAAAAGGTGCTCATTCTGGTCTTTCAGCATGATGATCATTGGGCCTTATTCAGCAACCTAAGTCTTGATGCACACCCAAAACTGGTATAGCTAGCTGTCCCCAAAGTAAAGCCATTCTTAATTTACAATCTGAACACATGGTGGATGGGAATAACCAAAGTGGTATTTAATTGTATTAGAGATGTTATTATGTTTATGCAATTTCTGAAATTCAAAGACCATTCCTGCCCTCAGAAAAACTACAAAGCTCTTTCACATTTTTAAATCAGTAAAAAAAGGAAATACAAGGGGCTGAATAAAGTGGGGTGGGAGGGGTGGTTGGGGTGGCATACAGCTCACCTCACCAGAAGCAAAGTCAGCGTGGAGCCAACTTGTTCCATGCAGGCCCACTCTGCAGCCGTAATGCACTGTGGGCGGGCTTAACAAGGACCAAGTAGGACTTGCATCGCTCACCAGGGAGAAAGTCCTACCCTCTGGAGCTGCCGGTCCATCCGATTAGCCGACAGCTCCATTAGAACCAGCAGCGCCAAGAGCGCATTAGTGGGTGCTACCAGGACTGCAACAATGAGGAGGGCAGCCCAATGGATCCATGGTCAGAAATTTTCCCTCGTCAGGCGGGCACACGCCTGACCCAAACGAGAGAAAAATAGTGTGCAATGACGTTGGGCGAGCATCCTGAAGTCATTGCGAACTCGCACAATATTTCAGTCGGCGGGTGGATGTGGGACGATTAAGAGGGCTGCTAAGCCCATTAATTAAATAGAATCTTCCCCTGCCCATCCAACTTTAAAAGAAAAATCAGGTTGCCCACTTCCATTCAGCTGCCCACACCAAACATTTTATGGTGTGGGCAGCATATTATCAGGGACAACTGGCTTACTAACAAGCCTGATTGACACTGATTATCTATTTCAATATGGCAGACAGGATGCCATTTCAGTGCCTGTCCACCCTCCCCACCCCCCGTATTATGGCGGCGAGGTTGGGGTGGCTTGGGAAAATGGGGCGTGGGCTGCGCCCCCACCAGGAACACGCCCGGCAGGGGCTCATAAAAAGCAGCCCAAGGTTTTTCAAGCCTAAAGTACCTGGATTAATGCTCCCACTCTAATCAGACTGCATCTGCAGACTACTCTATGACACAATTGGTTATGGAACAATCAACCCCAAAGCATACAAATCTACAACACCTCGGTCCATCTCTCCCACAATCTAGCAGCCATTCCTCCAGCCCATCCACCCATTCTCCCATATGACTTGCAAATACTGTACCTTTTGATCCCAGATCATCAAACTATCCTGGATCATTCAGCACGAACATACCATAAACCTAAAATGTCAATTCACTAAAAAAAGGACCGTACTTTGAAAAAAGGGTGGAGGGAAACAACCTGCAGAATGGATGAGCTGTGTGCTATGCCTGCCTGATGGGTCCAGTGAAAGCCCTGAATCATTTTCATGGTCAAGCTTCATCTAAATAGTTTGGATGAGCTGCCAATGCCAGTGCACGCTCAGACAGCTTGCCATTGGAGAGAAGGGGTGGACAATCTGGAGGCTCCTGCATGGGACTGGGCCAGGTGTCAGAACCCATATGAGTGGGGACAGTCTGGGAGAAGCCACTGAGCAGCAGGCCTTGAGATTTTTGTCAGGTCAGGAGCAGTCTTTACCTTGGTCCCACAAAAATAACTGTTTAAAAATAAACAACTTCAATTCCCAGTAGCAATAGTTGCCACATGCGTGACATAAGCTCCAACCTTTGGCACACAGGAATGCCACTGGTTGTGGGAATTCAATTTAAGTACTTTAATAAGGCTCTTGCCTCTTACAGGTGGGACCACTAAATGCCCACTTAACGGCCTACTTGAAAACCTTCAAGCGGTACACGGTGGCACAAAGGTGGGCAAGTTTCTTTTTATATCATCACTTGTCAACTGGCCCTATTTTCCAGTATAAACAGGCCAGGTGACAGCTCAGAATTGCTCCCACTGGATTTTGGACCACGTGGCAAATGGCTATGTTATTTTAGAAATTTCATTTCATGGTGGCAAGAGAAGCTAGACAATTTCAGCAAAACCCAGCACATCAATGTTGCATATTCTATATAGATACAAATAGGGGTGGCGATGAGTTATTGGCATATAGGAAGCCACATGGCAAGTGACATCTTCAAATTATACCTTATAAAGAGTACAAAATTCATAATATTTATCAAAATATCTTTTTGAATAAAAGTGTTTTGTTAAAATATTGCAAACAAATCCACAAAAATACTTGGGGTGAATGTTAATTTCTAAAACATATCTAAATTGTCAGGGTTGAGGTGGCATGCCCTTGTCCATAGCAGGTGAGAGTGGAATAGGTTGTGATAGTAGGAGCCTTAAACTAAATCCACATTCAACTACTCACATTTATAATCACATATTTCACGAGTTTAAAATGTGCCGTCACTCGGATCTGGTTTATCTGTATACTGTGAATCAGGAATCCTATCCAATTTAGGAAAACTATTGTCCATCAGTAACCATAAACTGGAGTCTATCCTGTGAGGACCACAGTTGCATTTCTGCACTCAAAACCTAACAATTTTTTTTATTCTACAGTTGTGTCCTAACGCTTCGATAGATTTTTAAATCTTTTCTGAAAGAAAAGTTGCAAAATATGGAAAATCAGCAGGTCTTTTAGTAGTCAAAAACTTGAGCTTATTTCAGATGAAGCAGATTCTAACTTTATCAGATGGAGGCTGGCTCCTCTAAGTTAATAGCAGCTGGCATGATATTATTTTGGATTATAGAGGTTTCCTCTATAATTTCAATATTTACCGTGCTATTGGTATTTTCCTCAACCACTCCCTCTGACTCTAACCCTCCATCCAAGTTTTCACTGCATTTAAATGTGTTACTGACTTCAGAGACATGACAGCTCACTACATCATTGTTGCCATTATTGTACTTATCTTCTGTTGGAGTGGATGGTGTGTATTCCCACTCCATTGTGCTATAGAACAGGAATGGAACAGTCATATTATCTAAACTAAGTTGGATGCTGCTATTTTGAAATTCTGCGGGTTCAGATGTGATAGAACTGGATTTATTTTCTAGTTGCTGTGACAAGGATGGTGAGCATTTAGAAGTCCTATGCAAACTGTATCGTCTATTGTCGTTTTCCAGTGAATTTGGTGCAGCAATCACAGCTGAATTTTTGTATAGAGGTAGATTTTGGCGTACATCATAATCCCCCTGACCATCTGAGCACCCTATGCTCGTGACAGATTTCTCATCTTCTGCACTTGTAACATACGAATAGTTGATTGCTCCGTCTTGCAGCATACTCATTCTCATTTCAAGTGTATCAACCTTTGAGCAGGTATCAGAGGAGTGACGATACATGACATAATGAAGACCATCCCCTTCTTCATTGGCCATTGATGTCAATGTTATACCAGTAGCACTGTTATCATCGCTTTTCTGCCTTTCATGCTCCTCTCCTACAACACAAACAAATGTGACATGAAAATGGAATTTGCATAAAATACATGGCAATTTTTGATAGAAAAAAAACAAATTAAAAATCCAATTATGCAGCCTCTTGATGTCAATGCAAAAGAGAGCTTTCTGTCATAGACTACGATGATGAGGGTAGAAGGAAGATCTTGTGGAATATTAGCAATTGGACAGGTTAGTCTATTTTTGTGCTTTACATTCTGTGTAGCTTTGGAATCTGACTCAGTTCTGATTCTGGAGTGAAGCAGTGAGCTGTGAAATCCTTGCAGAAAGGCAGTGTCACTGGTAATGTCTTGTCAATTGCATTGTTAAGGTTTGTTAATGACATGTCAATTATATTAAGGTTAAGAGAAACAGGTGATGGGTATTAATTGCCTTTGAGTAAAAAATCAAATGTTTCTGTAGTGTAGTGGTTATCACATCCAGCTAACATGCTACAGGTCCCCGAGTTGAAACTGAGCAGAAACATTGCCAACAGCTGCTCATTTTGTGCAAGGAAAATTTGTGTAATTTATGTTAGAGCGTTTCCATGGCCGGTGGGGGCTGAGGTGCATCATTACTCCCGGTAATGATATTTTAATTTGATTCTGTAAGTTTCCTTTGACGTTCTGTTTCAGTTACAGTTCCCCATCAGGGGATGTTTACCCCCTCTTATTTATTGATTGTTCGTTTAACTCATTGAATTTTGTTTATCTAAAAAGAGTCTATAAAAAGAGGATAAATTTAATTTATTAAGTAAACTTAAACATGGGATGTTTTAACTGCTTTGAGAGTGAACATAATTCCACCTACATTCTCAATGCATTTATAATTCAATGGCCTGGGGCAGTGGTCTGAGCAATATGTGTGAGTGCAGTTGTAGAACTCACTCCATCATATGGGCTAAATTTGAAGTTAATTCAGTTCCGTCAGGTTGGAGTTGATTCTGAAGCTACCAGTCACAGCAATAACATATATAACATCTTTAACATAATAAAACACCCAAAGCGCTTCACAGGAGCATTCTCAAACAAAATTTGACACCAAACCAGCTTAGTCAAAGAGGTAGGTTTTAAGGAGCATCTTAAAGGGGGAAGGAGAGGTACAGGTTCAGAGGGCAAATTCCAGAGCTTAGGGCCTTGACAGCTGAAGGCACAGCCATCTATGGTAGAATGATTAAAATCGGGCATGCACCAGTGGAAAGCACAGATATCTCAGGGTTATAGTCTGGAGGAGGATACAGAGATAGGGAGGAGCGAGACCACAGTGGCATTTGAAAACAAGGATGATAATTTTAAGATCAAGGCATTGCTTAACCAGGAGCAATATGCACGGGGGTGATGGGTGAACAGGACTTGGTGCAAGTTAGGATATGGTCAGCAGAATTTTAACTTTGGTATTTATGTGGCCTTTTACTCTGACAACTACCATTCATCAGAACTGAACATTTGTGCTTGTCCTTGAGTAATTAAAGTGACCTTAGTTTGCCTAGAGCCTACTGGTGAAAATTTATTGCTTTTAAGACACATTTTAAACAACACTCCTTAACTGTTACCGAGTTAAACAACAAACCTTAGTGGCCCAATATTATGACAAGCACTGTTAGAATTTAACATACCTGCAGTACAGTATCCCTTTTTCAAGGTTATCTAGCTCCTCCGTTTCATACTTCTAATACCAGGCAACATTTGTGTGGACATGGGCTGAATGTCTCAATGTTCATTCAGATACCATGGAAGTAAAAGATAATGCAGAGGGAGCAGATCAGTCAAAAAGTCATGGGCAACCTGCATTTCAGGACTTCCCCACACACTCTGGAAAATTAACTTCACAGTGTGTCAGTGATATCATTGAGCATTAACCATCCAGAGACCAAACCTGATTGACTGAGGCTGGGTGGGGAACGAGGGGAAAGGTCAGAGGCCTGGTTATGGAGCATATCTAAGGAAGGGGAGTGAGGCTGGGGTAGGGTGGGTTGGAGGCCTGGTGGTGGTGGTGCAGAAGGAGGGCGTGAAGTCTGCTGGTAGTGCCTGGATCCAAGTGGTCAGACATCTGGATGCAGGAGGTAGGTGTGAAGGCACTTACCACCTCAAGGAGGTTGTCTGGTTTCCCGATGTTCCCGATGATGGAAACCCAGCCGACAACAGTTAACATTTAAAACCTGCACGGCCATGAGGGTCATAGACTCATTATCTTAGTTAACGTTGCAACCCACCTCCTTGGATTGAGCTAGTCACCCACCCAACTTCAGCCCTTAAAGCCAGAAATGAGTGGGGAGAAGGTACATTTGGATCGGGAAATGGATTTGATATTTACCCCCACGCCGCTCCCTCACCTGGCCCAAATTCACCTGTTTTTCTAAGTTAAAATTCAACCCCAAGCCACTGACCAGCATTGCTTGATCAAAGTCAGTCATTATTCACCTTTGCTCACTTTTATATCATGTCAGCTGTGGCTCGAGTTGGTAAAACTATCATCTCTGAGTCGGCAGCTTGTGGGTTCAAGTCCCACTCCAGGGGACAAAAAATTCATGCTGATTCTAGTACACAGGGAGTGTTGCACTATTGGAGCTTCCATCTTTCAGATGAGGTGTCAAACCAAGGCCCCATCTGTTCTCTCAGGTGGGCATAAATTACCAGTATTTATCCCTAAATCAATATCACTAAAACAGATTACCTGGTCACTTGTGGGAGCATGTGATGCACGTTTCCTACATTACAACAATAGCTGCACTTCAAAAAGTATTCCATTAGTTGTAAAGCACTTTGAGATGTCCTGAGATTGTGCATTTGGGCTCTTCAAATCTACTTCACCATTCAATAAGATCATGGCTGATCGTCATCTTCAACTCCACCTTCCTGCACTATCCCCATGTCCCTTAATTTCCTTTGTACCGAAAAATCTATCAATCTTTGTCTTGAATATACTCAACAACTGAACATGCACACCTCTCTAGAATAGAGAATTCCAAAGATTCACAACCCTCTGAATAAAAAGCAAAGGGTTACATTTGTATAGCACTTTTCATGACCACCAGATGTCTCAAAATGCTTTACAGAAATTCTAACAAAACTTCTCATCTCAGTCCAAAATAGTCAACCCCTTCATCTGAGACTATGAGCCTGTGTTCTAGATTCCCCAGTCAGGGGAAACATTTTCTCAGCATCTAACCTTACGAGTTTTATATGTTTTAATTAGGTCACCTCTCATTCTTCTAAACTCTAGGGAATTAGGCCTAAACTGCTCTCTCTCTCCTGAAAGGACAATCCTCTCACCTTAGAAACCAATCTAATAAACTTCACTGCACTTCCTCTTGGTCAAGTACGCCCTTCCTTAGGTTAGCAGACCAAATCTGCACACTGCTCCGGGTGTGGCCGCATCAATGCCCTGTATGATTGTAGTAGACTTTTTTTTTTACAACTTACACTTCCATCCCTTCATTATAAAACTAACATACCATTTGCCTTCCTAATTGCTTTCTTGTTAACTTTGTGATTCATATACAAGGACATCCAGGTCCTTCTGAATGCAAACATTTTCCAGTCTCTCAACATTCAAAAAAAATGCTTTATTTTCCCTACCAAAGCGGATAACTTCACACGTTGTTACATTGTACTCGGTCTGCCATGTTATTGCCCATTCGCCCAACCTGGTTATATCCCTCAGCAGCCTCATTGCATCCTCCTCACTGCTTATTTTTCCACCCTTGTATTGTCACCAAGCCTGGATACATTACACAGCCCCTTCATCAAAGTCATTAATACAGGTTGTAAATAACTAAGGCCTACTCTCTGTTTTATGTCCATTAACCAATCCTCAATTCATGCAATTATCCTCAATTCCAAGAGTCCTAATTTTGTGTTGTAATAACCTTGTGGGCAGCTTATCGAATGCATTTTGAAAATCTTAATACACTACATCCCTTATTCATCTTACTAGTTACTCAAAAATGCAAATTTTTCTTTTCTTTTTCTTTGTACATTCAAACCCATAGGAAAACACAATCCATCAGGGGAAGTCTCTGCAATCCAGTCTAAAATTGGGTGGGATTGCAGCAAATAATGAGAGGAAATTCCATGCCTTCAGCCAGATTTGCATTCACTCAAGCCCAAGTGTTAGGGCTCAACTCACAAGGGCTTCATTACTTGTAAAGTGCTTTTAGACTGTCCTGTCATCATGAAAGGGGTTATATAAATGAAAGCCTTTTTAAAAAATGAATGATCTCAAAATGACACAAAAACATACTTTTATCCAAGCTAATTTTAAGTTATGCTTATTGTGCAAATAGGCAAAATAAATTAGTGTTTAACCTTTTGAGTGTTTAAGTAGCACTTTTGTAACATGTTCATAAACACAAGTATCATACCTTCCTGGTATCCCCATCATCTATAAAAGAGAGACATATACAAATATGTTCTCACAATATGTATTCCAGCATTTAAAAAAGGCAAAATATGCTCTCCATCTTTAATTTAATGGAAAATTTGTTTCGCAAAGGTAAAGATTGAGACAGATGACCTATTTTTATTAATTTCTATGGGAACTCTGCAGATTTTGAATGTGATGTTGTCGTTGTACTCTGCTTTTAGAGAACTTAATTTTGCCACCAGCTTCCGCATTCAAAGGATCATCCTCCGCCATTTCCGCCAACTCCAGCATGATGCCACCACCAAACACATCTTCCCTTCACCCACCCCCCCGGCGGCATTCCGCAGGGATCATTCCCTTCGGGACACCCTGGTCCACTCCTCCATCACCCCTACACCTCAATCCCCTCCCACGGCACCTTCCCAAGCAACCGCAGAAGGTGCAACACCTGCCCCTTTACTTCCCCTCTCCTCACCGTCCACGGGCCCAAACACTCCTTTCAAGTGAAGCAGCATTTCACTTGCACTTCCCTCAATTTAGTCTATTGCATTCGCTGCTCCCAATGCGGTTTCCTCCACATTGGAGAGACCAAACGCAGAATGGGTGACCGCTTTGCAGAACACCTTCAGTCTGTCCGCAAGCATGACCCTTGTCCTCACTTATCACCCCACCAGCCTCCGCATTCAAAGGATCATCCTCCGCCATTTCCGCCAACTCCAGCATGATGCCACCACCAAACACATCTTCCCTTCACCCCCCTTGATGGCATTCCGTAGGGATCGTTCCCTCCGGGACACCCTGGTCCACTCCTCCATCACCCCCCACTCCTCAACCCCCACTTATGGCACCTCCCCATGCCCACGCAGAAGATGCAACACCTGCCCCTTCACTTCCTCTCTCCTCACCGTCCAAGGGCCCAAACACTCCTTTCAAGTGAAGCAGCATTTCACTTGCATTTCCCCTAACTTAGTCTACTGCATTCGTTGCTCCCAATGCGGTCTCCTCTACATTGGAGAGACCAAACGCAAACTGGGCGACCGTTTTGCGGAACACCTGCGGTCTGTCCGCAAGAAAGACCCAAACCTCCCTGTCGCTTGCCATTTTAACACTCCACCCTGTTCTCTTGCCAACATGTCTGTCCTTGGCTTGCTGCATTGTTCCAGTGAAGCCCAACGCAAACTGGAGGAACAGCACCTCATCTTCCAACTAGGCACTTTACAGCCCTCTGGGCTGAATATTGAATTCAACAACTTTAGATCTTAAACTCCCCCTCCCCCCATCCCCACCCCGTTTCTTTTCCCCCCCCACCCGCTTTTTTTTCAATAATTTATATAGATTCTTCTTTCCCCACCTATTTCCATTATTTTTAAATCTAAAACTAAAACCTTTAGTCTTTCCACCCCACCCCCACTAGAGCCGCACTTTGAATATCCTGTATTCCATTCTTAATTAGCACTTTTCTCAGACAAAGACCACCACCCTCAACACCTCTTTGACCCTTTTGTCTCTGACATCTTTTGATTATCTGCTCACACCACACCCTCAATGTCTCTTCCCCCCCGCCCCCCACCCACCTTAAACCAATTTATATTTCTCCCTTGTTGAAACTATGCTGCAGTTCTGCCGAAGGGCCATGGAGGCTCGAAACGTTGACTGATTTCTTCTCCGCCGATGCTGCCAGACTTGCTGAGTTTTTCCAGGTAATTCTGTTTTTGTTTTGTCCCAGATCTCCCTGTCGCTTGCCATTTCAACACTCCACCCTGCTCTCATGCCCACATGTCTGCCCTTGGCCTGCTGCAATGTTCCAGTGAAGCTCAACGCAAACTGGAGGAACAGCACCTCATCTTCCGACTAGGCACTTTACAGCCCTCCGGACTCAATATTTAGATCATGAACTCTCTCCTCCATCCCCACCCCCTTTCTGATCCTCCTTTTTTCCAATAATTTATATAGATTTTTCTTTTCCCACCTATTTCCAATATTTTAAAATGTATTTCCATCCATTGTTTTATCTCCAACTTTTAGCCTATTTCAATCCCTTCACCCCACCCCATCACCACTAGGGCTATCTGTATCTTGCTCATCCTGCTTTCTACCCTTAATGTCACCTAATATCACATTCCTTAGATAATATCACCACCTTCAACACCTCTTTGTCCTTTTGTCTATGACATCTTTTGGTTATCTCCACCTATCACTGGCCCTCTATCCAGCTCTACCTGTTCCACCCCCCCCCCTTAAACCAGCTTATATTTCACCTCTTTTCTATTTTTCCTTAGTTCTGTTGAAGAGTCATACAGACTCGAAACGTTAACTGTGTTCCTCTCCGCAGATGCTTCTCAGACGTGCTGAGTTTTTCCAGGTATTTTGGTTTCTGTTTTTTCACTTGATCAGTGTATGGTTAGTGTCATCTTGCATTTCCATAAATTTACCAACTGCCAATAAAATTTAATTAACAAAAATGAATAGACGAAGTCCACTTCTGCACAACATTTAAAAAAATTATTATTCCATCAAGAATATTTAGTACATCTTAAGTCAAAGCCCTTAAGATGACGGTGGTTATGCCAAAAATTGAATAATTCAGATCAGTTCATTGGTAATCTACACTTTAAACAGCTGAGTGTATACATACTTCATCTCCATGCATAAGTGCAGTTTAATGTAGATAGAACTATTCTATATAGCCGTCACTTTGTCATTATTTTTGACTAGAGGTTTTGTTGCCTAAAATGAAAAATTAGAGTTTTCATTTACAGAGAACACTGTACAGAACATGTCAGTATCAAGAAAGTTTCAATCATTGCATTTTGTGGCATAATATGCACTGTCCTTTCTCCTGCCCTATTTTAAATGAAGCCCCATTAGGAGGAGTAAATGTGGAGGATTCTATACAGATCTCTCAAGGTTCTGCTTGTAATTGCACTGGCTACCAAATTTCATGTATTGCAGACTCAGATGCTCCTGCATGTGCAGCTGGATGGATTGGCATGCTTTAAAAATTTCTTCTCTTTTGAATGGATACAGGTACTAGCAGTGAACTGGCAGTGGCTGAGAACCAACCCCGTGTTCCTGTGCTGTTACATTCACATCTCTATTGGAGTCCTAGTCCAGGCAGCGACAACCCATCTCCCCAGTGTACTGACTATGGCACTGCTGTGGACTCTATCAATTTCTTTTTGATAGCTGTGTACATTGTTTGCAAGTATGTTAAAGCTTTCTCAGACTTGGGTTTCTGAAATTATCTAACTGCCTCACCATCCACGTACCTGAGGTCTCCCCAGTAGATGTCACTGATACTCTTTGCTCTGTGGCAGTATACAGAACAGACAACCCACAGTCCAGCCAATTGGAAGAATCTGCAATTCTATCCACAGCACCTTCTAGCACCTCATATAACAGAGTTGACACTGAGCAACAACTTTTGACAATCTAAATTAATTAATTGTCATAGTCATGTTTAGCAGTTTAAGATAATTTACAGTGATCCTAACTACTGCCTGCCTACAAATCAGCTATCTTGTTCTGTGGTTCTTTAGAAATGGAACAGGCCGTTGAGACTGCATTGACCTATGTGATTGCACCTCTTGCATTTTCCCTTCCTAACAGCAGTGTGGGTGTATACCACAAAGACTGTAGCAGATCAAGAAGGTGACTCACCATCTTCTCAAGGGTAATTAGGGATGTGCTATAAATGCTGGCCACAACTCGTGAAATAATTTTTTTTAAAGTTGTCCTTTCAATCCTGAAGAATTCCTCTTTTCTTTATGCCATCCATATGGATGTTAAGGATATTATAGGACTCATCGGCAAAACATACTTTTCTCAGCTATATTTCAATTTATGAATTCCCACAGTTAATTGTATTGAAACAAAATTCTGATGCTCCAGAGCAAATTATTATACATCACATTTTGTAAGTTCAACTTTGAGCACAATTTGATGACACAAGATCCATTTTAGACCAAAAATAAAGTCAGTAAATCCATGAAAGAGTCTGCCTGGTTTTCATTCCAATGGTTTCAATTGATTTAAAAAAAAATCAGGGCTGCCCAACAATGGGCAGGCAGGTAATTCACAGCATCAGCTTATGATACAGGGTGAAGATGAAAATTTTCCACAAAGTCTCTGTACCTATGTCCATCCATCCCTCTCTGTCCCGGTGTATACTAGGTTCTCTCTTCTCCTATCTGTCCAAGTTTATCTCTAATTACCCCTGCCTCTTTCTCTCAATGTCATCATGTGCATTTGTTTGCTTTGTGCCTTTTGCTCTGACCATGCCTCCAACATATATTACTTGAATTTAAGCTATCAGAACCTGAAGACAACCTGCCACTTCAAGAGACAGATATTTTTAAAGCAAGAGTTCCAGACTGGTAGTCATACTGCTGTAATGATCCACAAATCATTACTGCAGGGATGCAGGATAGGGCAGCAACACCCAGGGTAACTGATTCTCTGGCATGTTTGAAGCACTGACTTCCTGTGGCATGGCTGAGGACCCTATCAGAAGCAAATAGATTACAATTAACCAAAAGACATGAGATGGCAGAAGATGGAGACATCAGCAATTCAGCTAGTTTGGAACAGCAATAGGATGCTCAGTGGTTAGTGAGCTGGGTACTATCATTTGCAATTTAAACCAAGTGCTCTGGATGCTTTGTTACATCCCAAATATTAGGGCAAGAAACATTTCAGAGAAACTGGAAAAGATCTACTGAAGACTGGGATAGGTGAATGGGAGATAGACCAACCAGTAATTATGGTCCACATGAGATCCAGTGATATCGGTCCACAAAAAGAATTAAGGTAATTGGGAAGATGGCATAGAGTAGGGCTTCAGTGATAATATCTGGATTATTTCACCAGCTCCATAACAGGATTGTCCAGGAAGAAATTAGGAAGCAATGCATCATGAGAGAGACGGTGTAGGGAGGCATGTATCCACTTAAACGGGCATTATTGGTACACGTGCTGTGGAAGGTAAAAGCTATTCCGCAAGGAATATGGAAGTGTGTCATTTGAACTAGGATGGAAGGGGACAGGAAATTAAAGGTGAGAGTAGAAGGTAGAAACAGGTTAGGAAAGCCTTTATCAAAAAGGGTAGCATGTACCAGGAATAAAGGAGCAGAGGAGAAAAAAAAGTCAGAGTCAGCAGGGAATAGAGCAACGAGGTGTCATCTTGAGAAAAATGAAGCAAAAAGATTAGCTTTAACGACACCCCATACCACCAGCAATACAAAAAAACTGCTTATATGGCACGATTTGAATATGGGAAATAAACTGAGTAATTGCAAGAAATTATGTCACAGGAAGGTATAGGTTTAATAGCAGTAACGTAAACTTGGCTACAAATTGTGCAAAAGTGAAAATAAGCATAGCGATTTTAGGAGGAACACTATAAGTAAAGAGGAGGAGGAATAGCATTATTAGTGAAAGAAGGAATACATGTGTGCAAGTTCAGAACCAGTCAACATATTTAGAGATCTAATATTAAAAAGAATGTTACATTGGTGGGGTTGTATTAAAGCCCACCATTATCAGTGAAACTGAAGATTAAATCCACAGACAGATCAGGGAGGTGGGTTTCAGGAACAAAATTATTGCTCCAGTACATTTTATATACCTACTCATCAACTGGGACTAGGAAGGGGAAAGAGAGGAAAAAGGAATAGGATTCCTAAAATAAGTACAAGACTCCTTCCTCAAACGATACGTTTACATGCACAGGGTAGAGGCATTGCTAGGTCTGCGGCAGAATTTTACATTCTGCGGGCATTTGCCTGTCCCGGCTGGGCATAAAATAGCACATGATGACGTCAGACGAACATCCCGACATCATCGCGCACTTGCGTGGTATTTCGGTTGGCAGGCACGCGTGAGAGTCAGCAGCGCACTTGCAGACAATTAAGAGGCCTATTAAGGCCATTAATGTATTATTTGAGAGCGACTTTTCGCTGCCCGTCCAAAGTAACGTTGCCGGGTGGGCGAATTGGCCAGACTGCCTTTGCATTTTTAAGGAAACCTCATCCACTGGCGGGATAAGGTTTCGGATAGTAATTTTTAAAAAATAAAATGTTTTGACAGAATTTTTACAATCTATGTGTTCATGTGAGTGAGTCTGATGTGTGGACATTTCTTTCAGCATTTCCAAATCTTTATTTCATGGTTTCAAATTCTTCAGCTCCCTCAGGCAGCTCTCTGCCTTCAGGGAGCTTTCATTGCGTGCTCCCCAGCACTCGCGCAGACTTCAGCGCTCACCCTCCCCCCGTACCCATCCCGGCAGTGCGGAGCTTTTCAGCTTGCGTTTCATGCTAGCTGGCCATTAATTGGCCAGCCAGAGTGAAATTGTGGTCAGGGGCCGATCGCAGGCCCATTTTCCGGCCACTTCCAGGCCCACCCGATGATCCTTGTTTTGAGTAACTAAATATATTAAGAATAAATATATACTGAAGCAGTCCATATCCAAATGCAACAAGACCTGGACAATATCCAGGCTTGGGCTGACAAGTGGCAAGTAACATTCACACCACACAAGTGCCGAGCAATGACCATCTCCAACAAGAGAGAGTCTAATCATTGCCCCTTGACATTCAATGGCATTACCATTACTGAATCCCCACTATCAACATGTTGGAGGTTGCCATTGACCGGAAACTGAACCGGGCTAGCCATATAAATACATTGGCTACAAGACCAGGTGAGAGGCTAGGAATCCCGTGGCAAGTAACTCACCTCCTGACTCCCCAAAGCCTGTCCACCATCTACAAGGCACAAATCAGGAGTGTGATGGAATACTCTCCATTTGCCTGGATGAGTGCAGCTCCAACAACACTCAAGAAGCTC
Organism: Cetorhinus maximus; assembly: GCF_964194155.1. Taxonomy (NCBI): domain Eukaryota; kingdom Metazoa; phylum Chordata; class Chondrichthyes; order Lamniformes; family Cetorhinidae; genus Cetorhinus; species Cetorhinus maximus. Next base: position 77,186,845 of record NC_135894.1, on the reverse strand, counting down.
GACACCATCCAGGACAAAGCAACCCACTTGATTGGCACCCCATCCATAAACATTCACTCCCTCCACCACTGACGCACAGTGGCAGCAGTGTGTATCATCTACAAGATGCACTTCAGGAACTCACCAAGGCTCCTTAGAGAGCACCTTCCAAACCCATGACTGCTACCGTCTAGAAGGACAAGGGCAGCAGACACATGGGAACATCACCACCTGGAGTTCCCCTCCAAGCCACTCACCATCCAGACTTGGAAATATATCACCATTGCTCACTGTTGCTGTGTCAAAACCCTGGAACTCCCTTCCTAACAGCACTCTGGGTGTACCTAAACCATAGGGACTACAGCAGTTCAAGAAGGTAGCCCACCACCACCTTCTCAAGGGTAATTAGTAATGGGCAATAAATGCTGCGATGCCCACATCCCATACATGATTTTTTTTTAAAAGTAGGTTAAGTAAAATATGGGTGAGCACCTCTGTGATGAGACTTAAGGCCCAAATTTAATTGGAAGGTTAAACATGGGCACCAGATTGAATGAGGTCAGGTTTTTGAAAGGAGAAAACCAGCTGAGGTGAGATGGAAAGAGAAAATAGTTCACAGAACTGTAGGTCAACAATAGGATATTTTTAAAAAGGAGTTTATAAATGAATCTCATTTATATATAAGACAGAGTACTTGAAGTTTCAAGGGGCTGTGGGTATATCAAGGTTGGAAAAAAACTAAAAACAAGGAACACGATACATGGGGCTGATTGATGTGATCGAAATGTGAAAATAAGGGAAGAGGTTAATAACCAAAAGAGGGTCAGGAAAACCAGGTAAAAATATTATGATATAATCAAAACGAGAGCAGTAAAGTGTCATACCAAATTATATCAGTAAAAAGAGAATTGTTAAATATGAGGTAGCAGCCTTGGAGGATAAGTGTGCTCTGCTGAGGATAATTAACAAAATAAGATACAGCACCTTTTAAGATCTCAGCTTGCCCAAAGTCATTGCACTTCCAAAGTGCTTTAGAGGCAATGACCATCATAATATAGGGAAATGTGGTAGCAAAGTCCCATAGAAAACAATGAGCAATTGCATAGTTTTTAGTGACGTTGATGGTGGGATAAATGTTGGGTTAAGACCCAGCATCCATAACCTTTGGTGAGAGAATGTTCCAGATTTCCACTAGCATTTGTGAGGAAAAATGCTTCCAGATTGCAAGCCTAAATAGCCCAGTTTTATTTTTAAGGTTATACCTTTTTCTGGATTCACCCATTAGGGAAAGTTTTTCTGTAGCTACCTCATCAAATCATTTGAGAATTTTAAACAACTCGATCGAATAGTGTACATGGTCGGAATTCCACAGACTCCCCCCAAAGGTGGGGTGGCAGGTGTGGAAGGGGTGTAAGTTTGCGTGCCATGGCAATGGTGCTGTGCCTGCTGCCTGCCTGTCCTCACCCTGTGCCTATCGGAGGGCTCCTTCCCCAAGGTAGTTCTCTCCCACAACCCCCCTGCTCCACCTCTGGGTGTTGCCTCCTTAAGGTACCAGCCCCCCACCCCCCTTGCTGGCACCTGCCAGGTTGGTCCAGGTGGGACCCAAGGCTTCCCTTTAAGTGTGGGCTCCATCAGCATCTCCTCTTCTGGACTGTCTGTAGTTACAGCAGTGGCCAACGCTCCCAATGGCACAGCTGGGAGAATAGAGCTGCCACAGCATGCAGCTCTCGGAGGGAAGGCTTCCTCTCCAATGGGAGCAGGAGGCCCCCCTTAAGCCAACCATTGGCCTGACCACTGTTAAGTGGTTGCAGGGCAAGCTGACCAAATGGAGGTGGGCTCATCACTGACTCTTATGTTGGGGGCCGAAGGACCCCTCTCCTAGCATAAAATTCAGCCCTATGGACCTTCAGAAAGCCTCAATAAATGTACCACATGGCAGACCATCAGAGTAGAATAAGAGGAATGGAATTCCAGAAGCCTGGTTCATGGAATTTTTTTAAATGACTAGAAGGGAAGAAGTGGAGAGTTAAGAGTTGAGGGCAGCTTTTTAGAATGGTTGGAAGTAGGTAAGCAAAGCCCCAGAGGCTTTTATTCTGGCACCACTTACGTTCACTGTCTAGATCCATGATTTGGATATAGGGTTAGAGGGAGCAGTGTCCACATTTGACAACAATACTGAAATAGAAGGCAGTAATAAGTTAGAGGACCGAAGGAAATTGTGAGGGACTATTGATAGTCATTTTCAGATAAATGTATCAGCAAAAGGCCAGCTGATTCAAGCCAGCATCAACGTTAGAATGGGTTAAAAAAAAGCAGATGGAAATCAATATAAAGGCAGTACATTCTAGATTTTACTTTACAAAAAGTAAAAAATTATACTTTGCATAATGAAAAACTGAGTGATGTGAAATAGCAGAAGGGTTTGGAGGGTTAAGACATTAAAAGCAGCACCTCAAGTGAACAAGGCCATAAAGAAAGCCAAATAAATACTTAGTTTTAGAAGGACATAGGAAAGTAGGCCATTCAGCCCTTCAAGCCTGCTTTGTCATTCAAGATCATTTACCTCAACTCCACCTTCCTGCACTCCTCAGATCCCTTAATTCCCTTAGTAACCAGAAAATATATTAATCTCTGTCTTTGATATACTGAACATCCACAACTCGCTGGAGTAGATTCACAACCCTTGAAGTGAAGAAATTTCTCCTCTTCTCAACCCTAAGTATCTGACCCCTTATTCTGAGACTGTGACCCCCTAGTTCTAGACTTCTCAACCAGGGGAACCATTCTCCCAGCATCTACCCTTAAGCCCCTTAAGAATTATACATGCTTCAATGAATCACCTCCTCCCCTTTTGAAAACGAGGAAATATCAGCATACCTTAGTCAATCTCCACTCAAATAGCAATTCTCTTTCCAGCAATCAGTCTAGTGAACCACTGTTGCACTTGGCCTGAGGCATGTATATCCTTCCCAAGATAGAGTTAAAAATATACATGGTACTCCGCATGTGATCGCACGAAGACGCTCTACAACTTTGAAAGACTTCTTTTCTCTTATACTCCAATGCATTTGTAATAAAATGCAAATACACCATTTTCCTTGCTAATTGCTTAATGTACCTGCATGTTAGCTGTGATGTGTGTACAAGGACACCTTGGTTTCCAAATACCAATGTTTCCCAGCCTTCCACTATTTAAAAAAAATTCTGTTTTTCCATTTTTGTACCAAAGTGGATAATTTCACATTTCTCCATGTTATACTCAATCTGCTATGGTCTTGCCCACTCATTTAGCCTGCCCCCTAACTCCTTTTGCAGCCTCTTCACAGCATACTTTCCCAAATAACTTTATGTCATCAGCTGCTTTAAAATAGAACCATGCGAGGGGGCAGATGGGTCTTTTCAAGTTTTATTTCAGAAGGTTTCACATTTAAAATATTAACTGCTCCTTTTTCTATTAATAACTGCTCAATTTTAGCTCACAGACAACATTTGTGGTTTCTCTATTAATATTTAGAAAGCAGGACAAAAGTTCTGCATCAAGAATGGATTTTTTTTTAAGTTCAAAAGTCAAAAGGTATTTCAGCTTTTTCAAAGATAAATACTAATTGAGGGATATCTATGTTAATCATGACAAGTATTCCTATCTTGATTTTGGCTCTAGATTTGGTTCAAAATCTCTCTTGAGGAGGAGAGCAAGCAATTGTATAACTATGGTGAAAACGCTAAACTTTTCTGCATTTTATGTGGTAATTTAGCACACAGAAATGTTGTTCAGGACTTTATAGTTGGCACACAAACCTATAGTGAGTTCACCAGCTTTAAAGGTAGGAAATGGCATAAGAAAAGGTGGTGTTGATTCCTGATAATCCAAAAGGAGACATGGACAGTTTTGGCCCCATTTCACGGACACCAAAAGTAGTTAGACAGTGGGAACTCCCCAGTACTGCTGGGCTCTGCCACTCCATATTGTCCTGGTCCTCTTGAACCACTTACACAGAAACCTCCCTTTGCTCCCAGAATGCGAAAATTCTCTCCACTTAACAAGATTTTAAGACTGCGCTCCCAATGCTCCTACATTCTAGGACCCTCCCATTCTTAGGACCTGCCTCAGTGCTCACATACCACAGAACCTTAGCAAGAAATGCATTAAAAACCTTGCACGTACCATGCACTTCTCGTGTTCCTGTAAAGTAACACTTAATTACCACTTCTCTCATTTTCATCAGCTGTGCTCTTCACCCAAACTATCTCTATGTGTGTTCGCACGAGTGGCCACGTCCGCCATAGCATCACCAGCCTGAGGCTCACTTTAAATGGTTAGGTGTTTTCAAAGCCTTTACCTCTTCTAAAAGCAATTATGCAACTGGTTTCTCGTCATGACCAAAAATATTGCATTGAGTTTCAATCTATCCAAAGTATTTTATCAATACAGATGGTTTATTTATAATAAATATTTCACTGTTTACTTTTTTAAAAAATTTGATTTTCAAGCCCTCAAAGGCCTTGTAGAACTAAAGAACGAAGCTCTAATTACACTGCATAATGTTGATAATTCCTCCCCCCTCCCTTTCCCTGTACAGTTTAGGATCTGTGTGCACTCACATAAAAATTAATGAAAACACCACTCTTAGCCAAATAACTAAAATAGAAACAGCCATTGCATTTCTCAAATAGTTCCCTATTCATAAGAAAACATAAGGCAGCATAGTGCATCACTTTTAGAGGCAATGCAACTGCATGCAGAAATGTAACGTTACTTCTGAAACTCATGAATCACAAGGTTTTTACATCTGTTCAGCATGTCGTCCTCTTCAATCATTTGAGTGTAGTTATGCCATGTGCTTCCAGAAGTCACAATGAAATCACTGTCTTCTGGTGTGCAGTGGTGGCAGTCTGTCAAAACCAAACGTTTATTTTCAGGAAAAAGTTAAACAAAAGTGGAGGCCAAAATTCACAGCATTTTACCATTCGTCACCGTTAATGTGAAATGTTAAAGACACAGGATAAGAGCACAACTGTTTACGCCTTTAGTGGTTGCACTGCAGAAATGCTGTCATCAATGGCATCAATTTCAGACTATCACAGATCCCTCTTTTTGACTGACACTTTAGCCGTCTCCATCTATTTATTAGGGGCGCAATTTGATCTCCTCCCTTTCCCTTACAGATCATCGGTATCTTCTAATGCGTTTTGTTTGGGGAGAAAGCAAGTTGGTCACTACTCTTTAAGATTTAGTAATTAATTACATTATTGTACAAAATGCTGTAGTCCAGATTTTGTGGTCAACGGTGAAGCAACAGTGCTTGCTGCTGACCTCGAAGAAAGCTGCCTAGTGTCTCTGTGAGATAATTTACTCCTCTCCCCATGGCAGTTTAAATCTGGTGCCAAGTCAAGAAATATCTTGATATGCACTAAGGTGGTAAGTAACATATCATATTGAAGTATTCACACACAGCAAACCACAGCAAATGTTAAAAAAACACTTGGGGCAGGATATTGTGGTTGGCGAGTGGGGAGCGGGGCCCACTCACCGACATGTAAAATGATGCGGGATGATGTCGGGTGGAATTCCCAACGTCACCCCGCGTCATTTCAATTTTCAAGTGGGCAGGGGCGCAGCCGAATCAGCTGTGCACCCACCAACTTGTCAACGGCCAATTGAGGCCATTTAAAAAGGTAATTGAACTCATTAAAGGACCTGCCCATCCAACCTTAAGGTTAGCGGGCAGGCTGGGAGCCCTATCGGGCTTCAGAAAAAGCACTTAACCTCATCCACGGGCAGGATGAGGTTTCATGTAAGTTTTAAAAAATTTAATAAAAGTTGAATTAAAAGTGATGGACAGTGTCACGTGAGGGGACATGTCAGGGAAATTTTATTTTTCTATATTTCACATTTTTGAATTTGGTGTCGATTTCCCTGAGGCAGCACTTAGCCTCAGGGAGATGAGTGTACTCTTTCATGCACATGCGTGAAAGAGCGTACTCCCGGCTTAGGGAATCCCCCCCCCCCCGCTCGCACAGGGAGCGCATAGCGCTTCCTGGCAGACGTCATGGTGGGCGGGCCTTAATTGGCCCGCCCACGTAAAATGGCGACACCAATCGGAGGCACACCCGCACGCGCCTGTTCCTGACCTTCCCCCCCCAACAGAGGGGGAGGGGAGAGGATTCTGCCCTTGAAATCTTTTAATTTAAATGTTCAGACAGCCAAATAAATAAAGATAAAAACATATACTAAACATTTAATTAAGTTAAATATGTATTTTTTTTTATTATAGATGTTTGATATTCCAAAAATATAAATTAATTTCTCAGGGCCAGTGAGGGTACTTAGCAGTAATTATGAAGTTAGCATGCTGTTAAAAACCCAGTTTCACCTCAGTCAACAAGGTGTAACTTTTTCATGGATTTGTAGACAAACTAACAGCTTAACAATGGAAGTTCCCTTCAATTTATAAGGTTTCTAATCAATTGCAGTTTTCGCGAAGGTGGGGCATATCTCAACAGTGCACCCTCTGGACAAGCGTAGAAACCAGTCAGGGCAGCGCTTAGATTTCCATGCTATTCTGTAGGTGCAGACTCCAGAAGGTGCTAACAATCCTGCCATGACTATCACCACAAAATCTGAGCATATTTGCTGATATTCCACAACCTCTGTTAATGTGCATTGCTTTTGGTTCCTTCTTCAAAGGCACTTTAACTGAGCAATTAAATTATGCTGTTCAACCTAATTTCATATTGGACCTTATAGCCAACAGACAGAAGACTGTTTCATGACATTGATCCAGGCTGAATTCAAACTCTATTCTCAGACTGAGATTGAAACACCACTATGCAAACCCTCCATATCATGCAGTTCCAAAAATGTAGCTTTAAGCCTGATCTGGGAGTGAATCTGGGTGTGGAACCTCCTGACAGATCGTTCCTTGGAAAACTTACGATGACAAATCATAAATAATGTGACGTCAATGGATAAATGCACTTCTAAATAGTAAGGCCACTGAAAGGAGAAAGTGAATGATTTGGCATATTACCAGAAGTGGGGAAGGATTTTCTAAATGTTACTTGGAGCATAATTACAATACTAGGATTCATCCAAGAAACTTTTCTTCATAAAGTTATTTGATTTGAAAGTCTAATTTAAAACAAATTCCAATAAGCAATGGAAAATGTGATCTGATGCAGCATGTTAATATGACAGTGTACCTCAAGTTTCATCTCTCACTGTACTGAATGCAGTGTGATTCACTAAACTTACAAAATTGAATTAAAAATCCTTAGTTTTAAACAAACATTTTTTTTCAAGAAGTTACTAGTGACGTAAAAGGCATCAATAAGAGGAAAATCGGTGAATAAGCAAAGTACAAAAATTCCAACAAAATGATTGAAAACATTTGCATCTACATAGCAGGGTTCACCTGGCAGCAAAAAGAGAAATGACCATGTATTTTGAGGGGTTTTTTTTGGAGTTATTGTTTCAAGATAGAAGTTGGATACTGAGAGAACTCTTTTGCTTTTCTTTGAATAATGCCTTAGGATCTTTTACATCCCTCTGAACAGCCAAAAAAATTCATGACTGCTCTTTTAAATATTACTCCAAATGGTCAATCTGCTGCCCAATTTTCCTGGGCACGTCCTGTACTCTGTTCAACTACTGTCATAATTGCAGTGTGGGTCCTTTCTGCATGATAGAACCCATAAATAAATTGTCACTTGGTGCAGGCATCTAGGCCTGGTGAATCCTAACTAGTGGCAAGATGATTGCGTTCGTCACCAATGTACCAACAGATTGGCAAGTACTGTAACACCATTTTAATACGGAAGCACCGATATTAATGTTGAGGCATTGCAGTCAGGAAACCTGGGAGAACAGATTTTTCTCCAGTTCTGCTGAATTTAATGGCAGGGCCAGATTACAATTTTTAGAATCTGTTTCCTGGTTCCGAGCAGCCAGATTGATAGGCCTGTGGCATCAAGTTGCAGCCCAGGAGAGAGAGATTGAAGAGGGGGCACAGGATAGGGAGCTTCGATGGGGTGGCTGAAGAGACTGAGAGGGGGGATATCGTTCGAATGGGCCAGAGAGATAGAGGAGGTGGGAAGACCATCATGGAGGAAATTGAAAGGGCATTGAACTGTGAGAAGTGGAGGTGAGCGGAAGGGCACTGGATCATTGGAGAGGTTAACCAGGTTTGCTAGGTGGGCACTCCTGCCCCTGCTGGTTCACAAGTAGTCCTGAAAAGGTATTTACCTGCTTCATCCTATGGTCCTTGCCTGACTTTCTGCCAGGTTTCACTGAGGCCCAGAAAATCCGGCTAATTAGTGTTAAAACTAGACATAGTAAAATCAGAGGCAGAAAGCCTCAATAAAATATATAAATGAGTTACCTGCCTCCTGGGAGCAGGTCGGTCACCCACCCTGTCCTGCCTGCGCTAAAACTGGAATTGGACGTGTTCAAGGTGGGTTGGGTTCAGGTTTGAGATTTTTTAACATTTTAACCATTCCATCTAAAACAAACCCATCCATTTTTGGGGGTGAACATTCTGCCTGAGAGTCCTGACAGCATTTTAAATAAATGTTATTTCTTGACTACATTTTATGTGTACTGATATTTTTTTAAAAAATTTGACAGGAACAAGAGCTTTTTAAGAAAAAGAAATAAACTAAACCCTGACAGCTCTGGTATCTACACGAATCTGTCTACCACTTCAGAACCAATTATTTGCACAGAACTGAAGTGTGATCCAAGCAGGAGGCCAGTCTAGTGCGAGTGACCACAACTTTGAATGTTTATTCCTCAGGATCTTTTCATCCATCCATGAGGGACCTGGAAGGAATGAGCCATTACTTAATGCAATGCTGCATCCAGAGAGTCATCAACTTTGGCACCAATCCCTCACTGCTGACACCAAGGCAACAAGGATTCTTTCAAATTGCTAATTTTCCCCAAGTGTGCAGATAATCAACAGTGGAAAACTTGAAAAGCCAGCAAAACTTTGAAAGCTCGCGTCAACATTGGATATCTGAAACAACAAACTCCAAAACACTGATGGATAAACATCAGGATCTCACTGCAAAGATCCAATAAAGTCTGACTCAAAGATTCATCAGAGCTATATTATGTGTGGCTCAGTTAGGTCACCCATCAATTTTTCTGCTGCCTCCTTGCTTATAGCAGAAAATCTTCACTCCTTTTTGGCCTTCTATTGTCTATAACAAATTCAGACAGGCATTTACTATGCTGCATAGTGTGTAGTATCTGCTACACTATTATTTAAACTCCTGTTGGGACAGAGAACAGGAAAGAAGTGAAGTATGTTAGGACATATAAATGTAAGACAGTACTAGTGGACAGAATCCTGGAACAAATAGCACTTAAAATTGATCCTAAAGTGTCTGTTGCTGCAAAAAAAAATATTCGCCTATGCTCCAATTTGGAGAAAATAGGTAATTTGAACCACCATGTACAATTGAATTATAAGTCACATTTCACTGTTTTCTGGTGGGTAGAGCACCAATGGCAATAGTCACTAGCTGAAAAGCAGAAAACAGGACCTCTAGTCACTACTCATTGATCTCACTATAATGTGGAATATGTGGTCAATGGATGAAGGCAAGAATATCAAATAGCCTCATTCTGCCAACATTCATCATCCAGGCTCAAAAGATGAATGGTTGCTTGGGGAAGTTACTAAAGAGTGGCTGTTGCACAAGGAACTGCACAGTAAATGTCATAGAGTTCAGGAGCTTGAGTGAAGAGGAAAAACTGGGGAACAAAAAAAAACTTAATTTTATTTTTGATGTTTCAAAGTCAGGGCTCTCCATTATTTGGAATCAAGGGCACAGTTAGTAAAACTCGCAAGATTATTTATGTGCTGTAAGAATGACGAAACAAAACATGGCTTTTCTTAATCAGCTTGTTCAATGCCAGTGGTAGCAATTGAGATGACGCTGAATGTGTTCACCAGCAGCTCTTGCATCCTGCACTTTTACTTCACATAATGAAGTTTCAAAGTGTCACTTGTGCTGAAACTTGAAAACAGGCTTCCAAAACAAGGGGCAGAATTTTACGGCCCTGTCATGGTGAGGCCGTAAAATGGGGCCATAAAAGCTCCATTGACTTTGGCAGGACTGCAAAATCCCACCAGCGTAAAATTCCACCCAAGGTTTTAGTGTCAGCCATGCAAAAAATGTCTAAATTCATCCATTAGAATGAGATACCATGACTGTACAAGTCTCAAATATGGACACAATTGTTAAGGACATTGTAGCAGTAAGTTTTTCAAATTTTGATATAACGTTTTGGGTAATTTGTTGCTTTTCCCTTCTATATAGTTCTATTGTGCTTAATGTTACACTGCCATGGTTTTTGATTAGTGAGCCTGTAGATTTAATGAAAGCTGTTTTTCAAAGGAGAAGGTCGGGTTTCTAATCCAATACTCTGCCAAATTATATTTGTTACTCCCAGCTGCTACCCCTATCTAACCACACATTTCAACCACAATTATTACCCAAGCACTGAGCCAGGGAAAATGCAAGTCCTTGAATTCCCCACATGCTGAAAGTATAATCCAAAACTAAGGGACAGAATCACAAAACCTGCAGTATCTAAATAATCAGTGTCTGTAGTACCTATCATCAGCAACCGCATTAGTAAAGTCATTTAGGAAAAGGTTTTCCTTTACCATTGTAGTCCTTCTGAATGCAGCAGGCTACAAAATATTTTCAGTTAATTTGAGCAACAGAAATAATTTGTTGTAAGATTTATTTATTTATCTTGTTTCCTTGCCAGTTTTCTTTTTTGTGTGTGTTCATGGAGTGTAGGCATTGTTGGCAAAACCAGTATTTGCCATCCCTAATTGCCCTTGAGAAGGTAATGGTGAGCTGCCGCCTTAAAGTGCTGCAGTCCATGTAGTGTAGTTACACCACAGTGCTGTTAGGGAGAGTGTTCCAGGATCTTGACCCAGTGACAATGAAAGAACAGTGATATTCCTCCAAGTCATGATGCTGTCAAAGGAGCCTTGGGAAGTCATTGCAGTTAATCTTGGAGATGGTACACATTGCTGCCATTGTGCACCGATGGTGGATGGAGTGAATGTTTAAGGTGGAGGAAAGGTTGTCAATCAGCAGGCTATGTCCTGGATGATGTTGAGCTTCTCCGATGCTGTTGGAGAGGCTGTTAGCTGGGACATTTACTGCGCATGTGCTGATTGTGTGATTGCCCCGTAAGTGAATGCGTGCAGTGCAAATGCCATTTTGGGGCTCAGGGTGTCCAAAGGACAGGTGCTAATGAGCCTAATTTCTCACCCAACACGTTAAATAAAATTATACTAGTTTGATTCTTGCATTCATCTATATTGAGAAAGGGAAATAATCAGGTCAAACAGTATAGTTCCATAATTGCCCTAAATACCACGCTGATCTCGAGTGGAATTTTGAAGTGAGCAGATGCAATGAAATTGAAGTTTTAAGACACCAAGACCAGGGTCCAGGGATATAACTTTAAAGAGCAAACAGTTAAAGTATATTAATGTGTGGAGTTATTAAGCGACACTTAATGGAACACCTTTGAAAGTTGTGATTCTGGGAATGACACATAACTTTATTATAAACTAAAGAAGAAAAATCTGTACAAATCGTGTAAGAATAAAAAAGGGTCCAATTGGAATGAATATAAGCAAATGTAGAAATATATTAAAAGGATAATCAAAGGGGAAGAGAGATATGAAAAGAGAAGCTGATGCTCAGTGTAACATTAAAACATTCAGTGCTACAAAAGCAAGGGAACAGTTAGAGAAGATGTGGAAACGATGATGGGGTCCAAACAGGCTCAAAATTGAGGATAAGCACAAATTAATAAAAACTCTGGAGTAATTGTTCCAAGTGTTTGCAAGGGAAGACATTAGCAAGATACCCTCCTCAAAACAGCTCTCCCAAGAAAAACCCATGACTTCATTGTAAGTAAGATGGAAGCTGTAGAATCATATGGCAAAGGTGGTGGCCATTCAGCCCATCAAGTCTATGCTGGCTCTTTGTGGATCAATCCAATCAGTCCCACTCCCCAATTTATCCCCATTATCCTGCAAGTTTATTTCCTTCAAGTGCCCACCCATTTTCCTTCTGAAATCATTGATCATCTCTGCTTCCACCAACCTTTTGGAGCGAGTTTCAGGTGATTACCGCTCACTGTGTAAAAAAGTTCTCCTCATCTCTCCTGCATTTCTCAGTTCTCCTGCATCTCTTGCCGAAAAGCCATCTCTTGCATCTGTGCTCCCTAGTCCTTGTGCCAACAGCTAATATGAACAGTTTTCCCTTGTCTACCTTAACCAAATCTGTCATAATCTTGTACACTCTATCAGATCTTCCACCCAATCCCCCTTTGCGCCAAGCAGAGCTAACCCTAAAATCCCCATCCCTGGAACCATTCCAGTAAATTTCCTCTGCATTCTTGCCAAAAGAATGATATAATGGATTCAGTGCCTATTCTTTATGCAAGTCTTGTTTAATAGGCTATTCCACTGTGAAAGGCATCCAGAGCAAGTGGATTTCGTCCTCACCTAATCAACACATGCATCTTCCAGCATACAAAGTCACTGAATGATAATTAAGAAATGGGATCCTAGCTGATTTTTCCCCTTCCTCATCCAGGTCTCCTAAGGCTATTTAGAACTTCCCTATTGACACCTCAGCTGTCTCAGTATAAACCATCTATTGTGCTCAATACTTACCACTTAAAAGTATTCAAGCTGCTTGATCAATGGAAGAGAAATACCCAAAAACTTACTTTCTTTGCTCAAATAGTTAGGGAATTATGTACATTATAAAAGATATGTTCTGAAATTATTTCCATCTCCACACTTCAAATGCCAGAAATCCAGTTAAAATTTTCAAAGACACTACATAATTTTATTATGCATAATGACAAACATCCATAGCTAACCAGGGACCTTCAGATTACACTGCAATGGTGACTACGCTTCAAAAGTACTTCATTGCCTATAAAACAGTTTGGGATGTTTCGTGGCTGTGTATAAATTCAAGTTCTTTCTCTTTCCTTTTCAGGCATTTTAGTCTGTAAATTAAAAATTGTGGTTATCAAAACATTTTCTGAAATTAGTGGGTAGAAGGCCAACTTACAAAGGTACACATATACAAACCAACCTATGATTATGAAGTTTTTGTGATCAGTATCATTACTTTTTCTGTGAAGAAATAAAACTGATGAAGACAGCTGCTATGGGACCTTAGAATTACATTCCTTGATGCAATGACCCAAGACCACTATTATTTCTGATAAAATGTATCTATACTATAGCTCCACAGTGGTCTGGCATCTGCAATAGCAACAGTGGGAAACCCGATGTACCAAGAATGACAAAGGGCAGTGTGGGAATAAAATTCTTGACAGTAGCCACTACACAGATGTAAAAGTCACCCTGTCATCCTCCTTAACACCTGTCAATCACTGGAACACAGTAACCACGACACCCTGCTGTAAAAAGGCAAGTACTCTGCTGGCTGCTGATCTTCTTATAAAACCCTCACTGCAGGAAGTATGGCGGACAGGCTACCTGGGAATGAGAGTGCTCGGACAGAGTCGCCTATAGGCCTCAACTTAAACAAACAACTGGTGAATGTTCCCTTGAAAGATGCACTCTGGACTCAACTCAATTGGATGGTAGAACAATAGAATCAACAATGGAATTAACATCCAATTTGTATCAATTCCCATCAGGCCAAGGACAGTCATGTTATCTCCCATCTACACTACTAAGAATCACAAAGCTGTCATTTCTAACCCTTAAGATGAACAAAGCTATGTTATCCCTCTTTCCTATTTAGGGATTACAATACTGTTAGTTGTTCAGCCTAACCATGGAGCATTTACCTTCAAATGCTTGATTGACAATACCCTGGGAGATGTCACTATTCCTGTAGTCATCATTGCAGTACACAAGAGCATTCTGACCGCCTTGGGGGCTGCTTTTCAGGTGTTCCAGGCAGCTTTCAATGTATTGGAATGACGGCCTCTTGTGGGGTTCACGTGTCCAACACTTGAGCATCAACTGATGGCTGTTTTAAGGACAAGGAAAGATGATCACCATGGATAAGGAGAAAGCTAACTTCATTGCTTAAAAGACCATGTGTGGAATGTCAAACTTTATAATAGAAGTGACAGCTTTTCACTTTTTTTCTGATAATCACAAAAGGTTCTTTGACAGTTATAAAATAGACCTTTGTTTCATTTAGGAACACTGCATACATTTGTAAATGCTCTGCATTAGTGACATTCCATTGACTGCCACACTCAAGTTTTAGCCAAATTTCATTTTAACCTGTAGAGAGAGACTTAATGTCATCCACGTAAATTAGATTATTTAGAAGTCACTCAACGGTGTCTTCAAGAAATACATAACAAAAAATTAAGGGATTCAACAATATTATCATGCACTAATAATTCACTCTATGTAAAATCCACAATAGTCAATATTTGTAGCACTGCTAAAATAATTAAAATACTATGAGAGGTTAGGGTGAGCATCATAATGAAGTATTTGGACTGTGGTAACATTTTCTAAAAAAAAGCCTAAAAGATAAATGAGTACTTATGCAAGGCATGCAATTATACCATTAGGTATCCTAACTAATACACAGAAACAATACTTTGTTTTCTTTTTTGTTAATGTTGATATTGAAAGAGACAGACTGGTGCAAGATGAGAATGATTGTTTTTCTCTGCTCTGTAATTTTATTTAACTCACTAACACAGAACCCAGAGATCAATAGTGGATACCAGAGAGCAAGCACTTTCCAAACTTGGTAACTAGTTCGATAAAGTTCCACAATAGTGCCCCGAAATGTCTTGTAACATAAATACTGAAGATAATGAAAACCAATGAATACAGATTTTCCATTTTTAACCACTTGGAGAAATGACTTAAGCTAAAGCTAACATTTATGATCAGCATTGTATTACCATTTCAATATAGTATAAGTGATACTTTTGCCTCCATCAGCAAATGTATTTTTTATTAATGATACATCTGCTATAAATAGCCATATTGCTGATTCAGTGATTCAAATCAGCTTTAGTAGCTGAATTACTCTGTTAATGCATATTTAGATCCAAAACTGTAGGAAGTTATGGAGTCAATACTATAAATTTATAAACTGTAGATATTTTTACCCAATCACCATTTTGGATCCATCAGTGGTCATGTTCACTGATATGAAGACAACATTGGTATTTTCCATTGTTTCTCCTACCCCATTCCATAAATGTGTCAAACATTTGAGCATACAAATTAGGAGCACGAGCCCAAGGCCACTCAGCCCCTCAAGCCTGCTCTGCCATTCAATAAGATCATGGGTGATCTGATTGTAACCTCAACTCCACATTCCCACCTACCTCCAATAACCTTTCACCTCCTTGCTTTTCAAGAATCTATCTACCTGTGCCTTAAAAATATTTAAGGACTCTTCTTCCTCTGCCTTTTGAGGAACAGTGTACCAAAGACTCAACCCTCAGAGAAAAAAATTCTTCACCTTAATCTCTGCCTTAAATGGGCGACCCCTTATTTTTAAACAGTGACCACTAGTTCTAGATTCTTCCACAAAAGGAAACATCCTTTCCACATCCACCCTGTCAAGACCCCTCAGGATCTTATGTTTCAATCAAGTTGCCTCTTACTTGTCTAAACTCCAGTGGATGCAAGCCTAGTCTGTCCAACCTTTTATCATAAGACAACCTGCCCATTCCAAGTATTAGTCTATAATCCTTCTGCTTCCAATGCATTTACATCCTTCTTTAAATAAGGAGACCAATGCTGTACACAGTACTCCAGATGTGGTATCACCAATGCCCTGTATAACTGAAGCATAACCTCCCTACTTTTATTAAATTCTCCCCCACAATAAATGATAACATTCTATTAGCTTTCCTAATTATTTGCTGTACCTGCATACTAACCTTTTGTAATTCATGCACTAGGACATCTAGATCATTCTGCATCGCAGAGCTCTGCAATCTCTCATTGTTTGACACATGAAAAAAAACTGCTATGAACGCTTTCCAGTAAGGTGAATATTGTGATAATTTGCCGTAAAATAACCACTGGTTGATAGCAGAGGGGGAAAACAATTCACTGTGCCACCAAATGCTAAGATTCCCTAGCCTGCTGAGTTCTTGATATCAGCCACATTGCTGTGAGGAGGCACCAAGCAAAGATCAGTGAACTCCTCACAGGAACAAGGGAAAACTAGAGGGGGAGCCATCACCCACCCAATATGTGCCCAGTTAGTAAGTGATCTAAAACAATGGGTTTGCGTGGGAGGAGGGGAAGGATCTCATATCTAAAATACAAGGCAGAAGTTATCAGGAATCCTTAATGCTTTAGATTTGTACTGCTACTTTCATACCATGGAAAAAGCTTATAATGGAATGCCAGTTTGGCCATCTATTCAATGACCTCCTGAGATGCCAAATGGAGAAATGAGATGCTTCCCACAACAGATTTTATTGGGCAGATTGACGTGATGTGTTCCTTGGTCAAGGCTCATAGCAATAATTACACTTCGGGTCCTCCGCTTGTGTGGTAAGTGAACACAGTGTTCATGCCATATGCAGAATCAGTTATCACAGAATCTTTACAGTGCAGGAGGCGACCATTCAGCCCATCAAGTCTGCACTGGCTCTCCGAAAGAGCATTTCATCTAGTTCCACTCCCCTGCCTTACCCCCATAACCTTGTAAATTCTTTCTTTACAGATAGCAATTCAATTCACTTTTGAATACCTCGATCGAACTTGCCCCCCACCACTCTCTCAGGAAGTTCTTTCCAGACTCCAACCACCCTCTGGGTGAAAAGATTTTTCCTCATCACTATTGCTATTATTATTATATTATTGAGTGCTGTCAACTGCCTGAAGGTTGGACCTCTGCTATTGGGTCAGTGATGAGCTGGTGGTTCATTATGCTAAATACATCCCATCCATTTTGATAGTGGGTTGATACCAGCTGCATAAATATTAGCTACTATGCAATTATAGGCACAATATTAAGTGTTTTTGTGATGGATTTTTCAAGTATACGTCAATGGGGAAGTGGGTGTTGCTTATCATTTTCTCCATCTCAAGGAAAACCTTGTCATCACAGCAAATGACAGGCAGGACAATGCAGGAGATCACTAGGTGCCACTCAGTTGGTCCAGTGTCCCTGACACCATCCTCAAAGTGACATTTAGCTACATATCCATGAGCTTTGTATGGTGACTATAGAATCATGAGGCAGAGCAGTAATATGCAGGAAAAGTAGAACAGGGTCAGTGCTCCTCTCACCCACTCTAACCTGTCTCTTTCTGAACTTGCCACAATCCGTTCTCTCAGGTCCAACCCTGACTTTGTTATTAAACCTGCCGACAAAGGTGGTGCTGTTGTTGTCTGACATACTGACCTCTACCTCGCAGAGGCTGAGCGCCAACTCTCAGACACTTCCTCCTACCTCCCCCTGGACCATGACCCCACCTCCGAACATCAAACTATTGTTTCCAGGACTGTCACTGATTTCATCTCCTCTGGAGATCTTCCCTCCACAGCTTCCAACCTCAAGTCTCCTAACCTCGGACAGCCTGCTTTTACCTCCTCCCCAAAATCCACAAACAGGACTATCCTGGCAGACTGATCGTGTCAGCCTGCTCCTGCCCCACGGAACTCATTTCTTCCTATCTTGACTCCGTTCTCTCTCCCCTTGTCCAGTCACTTCCCACCTACATCCGCGATTCCTCTGATGCCCTACATCATATCAACAATTTCCAGTTCCCTAGCCCTAACAGCCGCCTCTTCACCATGGACGTCCAATCCCTCTACACCTCCATCCCCCACCGGGATGGTCTGAGGGCTCTCCGCTCCTTCCTTGAACAGAAGCCCGAACAATCCCCATCCACCACCATTCTCCGTCTGGCTGAACTTGTTCTCTCACTGAACAATTTCTCCTTAAACTTGTCTCAATTCCTCCAAATAAAAGGTACCCGTCCTTGGCCTTTTGCAATGTTCCAGTGAAGCTCAACACAAACTGAAGGAACAGCATTTCATCTTCCGATTAGGCACCTAAAGCCTTCCAGGCTCAACACTGAGTTCAACAACTTCAGTCTATGAACTCTCTCCTCCATCCCGACCCCTTTTTCATACCCCCATTTTTCTATATTCATTTTTATTTATTTTTTTCCCCCACTTATTTTCATTATTATTATTTTTTAATTCATTTCCATTTTTATTCATTGTTTATCCCCAGGTTTTAGCCTTTTCGATCTTTTTACCCACCACCATCCCCTCCCCCCACCCCACACCTACTAGGGCCATCTGTCACTTTCCAGAGTGCTTACCCTGGTCCTGCCATTATCACATTCTGCTTTCCACTCTTAAGTCACCATTAGCACCTCCTTTAGTCAATACCACCCACTATTAACAACCCTTTGACCTTTTGTTAATGAAATCTTTCGCAATCTCTCCTTTGCCTCCACCTATCGCTGGCCTTCTATCCAGCTTCACCTGTTCCACCCCCACTTAAACATTATATATTTCACCACATTTCTACTTCCCTTTAGCTCTGAAGAAGATTCATACGTACTCGAAACGTTAACTCTGTCTTTCTCTCCACAGATGCTGTCAGACCTGCTGAGCTTTTCCAGCATTTTTTGTTTTTGTGTCAGTGTTACAATGCTAAGTGTTCTAGAACTCAGATTCCAGCGAGTTTCCAGACCGTGTTCAGCCTGGTTTTTATTTTTTGGCTGGTGTTGATGTGATATGAGGCCAACAGGTGAGAATCCCATCCAGGATAATGCCCAGTTCACGGGTAAGTCAATTTCTACAGAAGGAAACATTGCATTCTTTCCTGGTGCCATTGATGTTCAGATGAAGCACTGACCTAGTCTGCTCTGGCATGGGGAACAGGCACCAGGTCTGGAAGTAACTTTCCATTGGGTTCAGGACACTTGTGTGTCCCCCCTGTTTCCTTGAACATTGGTGCCAGTGTCAGTAGGGTTATCGTATTGGCATGGACAAACTTCTGGGATTTGGTGCTTGCCACGTGCACCATAAAGATGCTGAAATAAACTCGAGGAGTGTGTCAGAAGAGGACCCTGGGACAGGCAGTCAGCAGCACCTAGAGGATCAAGTCTATCTGGAGGATCTAGCATCTAGTCTATAATCAAGTAGGAGTAAGGGTAAAATAAAAGCAAGGGTCCATATTCTATTTAGTTAAGATATGTCCAAGGAGCTGTGTCCCGTGATTTGCATGTCCTGCGGTACGTGAGAAATCCTAGAAGCTCGTGGCGGTGTGGATGACCACGTGTGTGGGAGGTGCCTTTGACTGGAGCAACTTGAGCTTCGAGTTTTGAAGCTTGAACAGCAGCTGGGGGAACTACACTGCAGTCACGAGGCTGAGAGGTTCATGGATAGCACGTTTCAGGATGCAGTCACCCCATAGCTTAAGCAAGTTCAAGAAGAGAGGGAATGGGTGACCGCCAGACAGAAGAAGGGGACCATGCAGGTAGTGAGGGAATCCCCGAGTGCATCTCGCTCGCAAACTGTTTTTTGGCCTTGGAAAACAGTGAGAGTGACGGTTCCTCCGTAGGGGCCAACCAGAGCCAAGGCCATGGCACTGTGGGCGGTCCAGCTGCTCAGAGGGGGAAGAAGAAGTGTGGAAAGGCAATAGTGGTAGGGTATTCGTTAGTGAGGAGAGCAGTAGGCACTTCTGCAGCTGTAGACTTGATTCCAGGATGGTATGTTGCCTCCCAGGCGCCAGGGTCAAGGATGTCACAGAATTCTGAACGGGAGGATGAACAGCCAGAGGTCGTGGTCCATGCTGGGATCAATGGCAAAGGAAGTGAGAGAAATGAGGTCCTGCAAACAGACTTTAGGGATTTAGGTGGGAAACTGAAAAACAGTTTACTCCTGGTGCCACACAGTAGTGAGTATAGGAACAGAAGGATAGAGCAGATGAATGCGTGGCTGGAGAGATAGTGCAGGGGGGAGGGCTTTAGATTCCTGGGGCATTGGGACCATTTCTGGGGGAGATGGGATCTACATGAGTTGGACAGGTAACATCTGAACATGAACAGGACCAGCATCCTCGCGGGGAGGTTTGCTATTGCTGGTGAGGTGGATTTAAACTAAACTGGCAGGGGGATGGGATCCTGAAAAGTACTTCAGAGGGGAGAGAAGCTGAGATGGAATTAGAAGTTAAAACGCTAGTAAATGAGTCTGGAAGGCAGAGGAAACATAGGCTAGATAAGAAAGAAGTGAGTTTAGCAAAGTTAAATGGAATATATTTTAATGCAAGGAGCCTTGAGGAATAGGACAGACGAGCTGATGGCACAGATTAGCACTTGGGAGTATGATATCATAGCTATGACCAAGACTTGGCTAAAAGGGCAGGATTGGTAGCTCAGCATTCCTGGTTATAGAGTAGAGAATTCAGATGAGATAGAGAGGGGATAGAAGGGGAGGGGGTGTTGCAATATTGACCAAAGAATCAATTATAGTAGTGAGGAGCGATGATATCTTGGAAGGATCATCAAATGAGGCCATATGGGTAAAAGTGAAAAACACAGAAGGGGCAAACACACTGTTGGGCGTGTACTATAGGCCCCCAAAGTCAGGGAGATATAGAGGATTAAATATGTAATCAAATTTCAGAGAAGTGTAAGGATAATAGGACAGTAATAATAGGGGATTTTAACTACCCAAATATTAACTGGGACAGTTTTAGTGTGCAAGGCAGAGAAGGAGCAAAATTCTTAAGCTGCATCCAGTACATAGAAAGCCCAACAAGGGAGGGGGGCAATTCTGGACCTAGGATTCGGAAATGAGCCTGGGCAGGTGGAAGGCGTGTCAGTTGGGGAGAATTTGGGAGTTAGTGACCATAACTCAGTTAGATTTAGGATAGTTATGGAAAAGGATAAAGTTGTGCCGGGAATAAAAGTTCTAAACTGGGGAAAGGCTAATTTTACTAAGATGAGATACGATTTGGCACAAGTGGACTAGGAGCAGCTGCTTGTGTCAGAGCAATGGGAGGCATTCAAGGAGGAAATAGCAAGAGCACAGGGCAAATATGTTCCCATAAAGACAAGGTGGGGGACCAAGTCCAGAGAACCCTGGATGTCAAGGGACAGGTCAAGGTTAGGATTAAGAAAAAAAGAGAAGCTTATGGCAGGTACCGAGGGCTCAATATGGCAGAGTCCCTAGAGGAGTATAAAAAGTACAGGGGGAGAACTTAAATAGCAAATTAGGAAAGCTAAGACAGTGCTTGAGAAAGCATTGATGTGTAGAATAAAAGAAAACCCAAAGGGGTTTTTTAAATATATGAATAGCAAGAAAATAACTAGGGAAAGAGTAGAGCCAATTAGGGACCATAGAGGTAATCTGTGTTTGGACCCGGAAGACGTGGGTACAGTCATCAATGAATAATTTGCGTCGGTCTTCACAATGGAAAAGGATGACGCAGGTATAGACATCAGGGTGGAGGATTGTGAAATATTAGAGGAAATTAACAGAGAAAAGAGGTACTAGCGGGTTTAGCGGCCTGAAAAGTGGATTAATCCGCAGGCCTGAATGAGATGTATCCCAGGCTGTTGAGGGAGGCAAAGAAAGAGACATCAGGGGCCCTGATAGTAATTTTCAAATCCTCTCTGGCCACAGGTGAGGTACCAGAGGACCGGAGGACTGTTAATGTTGTCCCATTATTAAAAAGGGAGGAAGGGATAGACCAGGAAATTACAGACCAGTCAGTCTAACCTCAGTGGTGGGGAAGTTACTAGAAAGAATTCTGAGGGACAGAATATATCTGCACTTGGAGAGACACAGATTATTCAGGGATAGTCAGCATGGATATTGTTTAAGGGAGATCGTGTTTGACAAATTTGATCGAATTTTTTGAGGAGGTAACCAGGAGCATTGATGAGGTTAATGCATTTGACTTTAGCAAGGCTTTTGATAAGGTCCCTCATGGTAGACTGGTCAAGAAAGAAAGAGCCCATGGGATCCAAGATAAAATGGCATGTAGGATCCAAAATTGGCTGAGAGGCAGGAAGCAGAGGGTGTTGGTAGAGGGATGTTTCTGTGACTGGAAGCCTGTTTCCAATGGGGTTCCACAAGACTCAGTGCTGGGGCACTAAGCTGTTTGTGGTGTATGTAAATGATTGACTTAAAAGTAGGGGGTATGATCAAAAAGTTCACAGATGGCACAAAAATTGGTAGGGTGGTAAATAGTGAGAAGGATAGCCGTAAACTGCAGGAGGATATCAAAGGACTGGTCAGGGCAGTGCAGTGGCAAATGGAATTCAACCCAGAAAAAAAAGTGAGGTAATGCAATTGGGGAGGACTAACAAGGCAAGGGATTACACTATGAATGGTAGGACTCTGGAAAGTACTGAAGATCAGAGGGACCTTGGTGTGCATATCCATAGATCCCTAAAGGTAGCAAAGCAGGTAGATAAGGTGGTTAAGAAGGCATATGGGATTCTTGCCTTTACTGGCCGAAGCATAGAATACAAGTGTCGGGAGGTTATGCTGGAACTGTATAAAACGCTGGTTAGGCCACAACTGGAGTAATGTGTGCAGTTCTGGTCATCACATTATTGGAAGGATGTGACTGCACTGGAGAGGGTGCAGAGGAGATTTACCAAGATGCTGCCTGAGCAGGGTCTGAGCTATGAGGAAAGGTTGGATAGGCTGGGGTTGTTTTCCTTGGAACAGCAAAGTTTGAGAGGGGACCTGATAGGGGTGTATAAGATTATGAGGGGCACAGATAGGATGGATAGGAAGGCACTTTTTCCATTAGTAGAAGGGTAAATAACCAGGGGGCGTAGATTTAAGTTAAGAGGTAGAAGGCTAAGAGGGGAGGAGTTGAGGAGAATTTTTTTCACCCAGAGGGTGGTCGGAGTCTGGAATTCTCTGCCTGAAAGGGTGGTTGAGTCAGAAACTCTCATAACATTTAAGAAGTACTTAGATATTCAATTGCGTTGCCATAGCCTCCAGGGCTATGGACCAAGCGCTGGAAAATGGGATTAATGTAATCAGATCTTTGTTGACCAGCACGGACACGGTGGGCCGAATGGCCTCCTTCTGTGCTGTAAACGTCTATGAATCTATAAACTAACTGAATAACAAATGTGTTTTGTTTTTGAATAACAAAACACAATTGAAATTTCCAATATAAAAAACAAAAAAATACTTCACAATAACATGATTAACTTTACGCATTAGATTATCTTTTGTTCCTTCAAATACCTTCATTAAAAATTTCACTCTCTTCAAAACTGTGGCTTGGACTTGATTTATTGACTCAGAGCTTGGACTCCATTACTTGAGAGCAGCTCCTCTAGTTCCATTTGTATTGTGCTATCCAGCTGTCCGGGCCAACATTCCTCCCTCAATCAACACCATAAAACCATGTACCTCAATACAATTTGTAGGACTTTCCAGCACACAAACTGGCAGCTACATTTGCCAACAAAACAATCATAGCTAAATTTCAAAAGTAATTGATTAGCTGTGGATTTTTTAGGACATACTAAGGTTATGAAATCCACTTTATAAATGCAAGTTACTTCTGTCTTAAACAAGAACAGCAACAGATGCCACTGGGTCAAAATTGTGGAACTCCCTTCCTAACAGCACTGTGGGTGTACCTACACCAGGTGGACTGCTGCGGTTCAAGAAGGTGACTCACCACCACCTTCTCATGGGCAATTAGTGATGGGCAATAAATGCTGGCCCAGCCAGCGACTCCCATATCCCATGAAAGAATTTTAAAAATGCATGTTCAAAATATAGACAATTATTTACCTTTCTCAGATTAAAAGTCATAATAGCATTTCAATTTGTATTTTTGAAAATGATTTCGAGAAAATTGAACAATGAATTTGGGTTTCCAAATAAAGTTTTAAATATAATCTATTAATTCTTTACTCAGGTGCTAGGAATCCACTAGTGAGCCAAAGCCAACATTAAAATCACTAGTTTTGCCAAGCCTTAATAATGGCAGCAGAATTTCTCTCCCTCCCTCTGGAATACTGCCAAACTTGAGCGCCTCTATCCCAGGGCTGTCAGTCTACAGGATGCTCACCCCAGTTCTCCTAAATCCAAAGATAATCCTCTTCAGAAGGACCAAAGTTCAAACCGTCCCCCGCTGCAGCTCACCTTTTCCCTGTCAGTACCTACCAGGTATCCAACTTAATGCATAAAGTTGCAGTGTAGCCTCAGCTTTAAAAATAGTAACAGATAAAATAATGCGTGTAATGTTACTCAATTGTAGTTTTCACCATTAAAATAGATCCCCAAAGCACTATAAAAATTCTAGTAAACTATGCAAGAAAGTGGAAATTTATTCAGTTATTGCAAATCAGTTGTCCCCAATGTTATACCATACCAGACATCATGTCATATTGTTAGAAATAGCATATCCTATCCTTTGAACTCACCATGAGCAATGAACATGGCTAATAGCATTAAGTTAAAAATCTTGCAGATAGAGCACACATCCTGTCATATTTGAGTCATTAGACTTCAAATACAGGTACTGCAGCATAGTGGTTACGTTATTAGATTAGTAATCCAGAGGCCTGGACTCATAATCCAGAGGTGAGTTCAAATCCCCTCATGACAGTTGGGACGTTTAAATTCATTAATTAAATAAATATGGAATAAAAATCTAGCATCAACAATAGTGTATAAATCAACGCGGAAAGGGAAGAGAAAGCGGCAAGGCTTCAGAGTATAAATCAACACGGGAAGGGGAGAGAGCACAGCAAGACTTTGGAGTAAAGGAGCAGAGCAGCATAAAAACGGCACAAGAAGTGGCGAGAGTTTGAAAGCAGAGGTGACTGAGGGAGTTCAGTGAGGAGGGAGGAGGTGCTCCCTTCCTTCAGAAGGAAGAGCAGTGGCCTTGGTAAGTAGGACTTGGTGAGTAAATTAGGAAAGTGTAATATATTTAAACAAGTAGTTATACTTGGATTTAACTGAGAACCGGGAAATCTAGGGCTAATATAATAAAGTAATATAAATAATCCAAAGTAGAATAAAGTTAACATAAGGGAAGTAGAGTGAAGACATGGCAAGGCAGCTCTGTTGAGTGGAATGCTTGTCCTGTAATGTGTGTGAAGTCAAGGACGCTACCGGTGTACTAGACGACAACATGTGCAGCAAGTGCTTAGAGAGGAATACCAGGGTGCACAAAATACTGGGAGGGACAGATAGCACTAGTGTAGAGAATAGTAAGTTAATAGGTGAGGGAGAAAGTAACAAAACTTAAATCAGGGTTGCTATGCATGTATGTGAATGCACAGAGTACAGTAAATAAGATTGGGGAGTGACAGGTGCAGATTGCCATGTGGAAAATGATGTTGTGGTGATAACAGAGACCTGGCTCAAGGAAGGGCAGAACTGGGTGTTAAGTATTCTCAGGTATAAGGTGTTCAGAAAAGAATAGAAAGGAAGGAAAGATGGAGGGGTGGCGGTATTGGTTAAGGAGAGCATTGCAGTGCTGGAGAAAGAGGATGTACCAGAGGGTTCAAGGACAGAATCAATTTGGCTAGAGCTAAGGAACAAAAAAGGTGCAATTACATTGCTCGGTGTAGTCTATAGGCCGCCAAATAGTGAGAAGGATGTAGAAGAACAAATTTGCAGGGAAATTGCAGAGAGATGCAAGAATTATAGAGTTGTTATAATAGGGGACTAATTACCCGAATGTAGACTAGGACAGTGGTAGTGCAAAGGTGGAGAGGGGCAAAAGTTCCTAGATTGTGTTCAGGAAAATTTTCTACAGCAGTATGTGTCCAATCCAACAAGAAAAGATGCACTGTTGGACCTGGTTCTTGGAAATGAGCTGGGCCAAGTAGATCAAGTGTCAGTGGGGGAACATTTAGGAGGCAGCGATCATTGTGTCGTAAGGTTTAGGATGATGATAGAAAAGGACAATAGGCAATCCAGAGTAAAAATAATTAACTGGACGAGAGCCGACTTTGATGGGGCAAGAATGGAGCTGGGCCAGATAGACTGGAATGAAAGATTGGCAGGAAAAACTGTAGCTGAAGAATGGGCCACCTTCAAAAAAGAATTGGTTTGGCCACAGCCAAGGTATATTCAATCGAAAGGGAAAGGTAGGACAAACAAATCTAGAGCTCCCTGGATGAAAAATGAGATAGAAATTAAGATAAAGAAAAAATGCACTTATGACAGGTGCCAGGTAGAAAATACAATTGAAAACCAAGAGGAATGCAGAAGGTTCAGAGGGGAGGTGAAAAAGCATATTACAGAAATGAAGAGGGATTATGAGAAAAGACTGGCAGCCAACATAAAGGGGAACCCCAAAGTCTTCTATAGGCATATAAATAGTAAAAGGGTGGTAAGAGGAGTAGGGCTAATTAGGGACCTAAAAGGGAATTTACACATGGACAAAGGGGCCATGGCTGAGGAATTAAATTAATACTTTGCATCCGTCTTTACCAAGGAGATAGATGCTACCCAGGCCATGGTGACAGACGAGGAAATTCTGTCACTAGAAGGGTTCAAAATGGATAAAGAGGAAGTGTTGAATAGACTGTCGGCACTTAAAGTTGACAAGGCACCGGGACCGGACGAGGTGCATCCAAGGATATTGATGGAAGAGAGAGTAGAAATTGCAGAGGCACTGGCCATAATTTTTTCAGTCTTCCCTAGACTCAGGGGATGTGCCAAAGGACTGGAGAATTGAAAACATTGTGTTCAAAAAAGGCTGCAAGGATAAGCCCAGCAATTACAGACCAGTCAGTTTAACTTCAGTGGTGGGCAAGATTGAAAAAATATGGGTCGATAAGGAACAGTAGGCATGGATTTCTAAAGGGGTATTCATGTTTAACTAACTTGGACTTTTTTTGAAGAGGTAACAGAAAAGGTCAATGAGGGTAATGCTGTTAATGTGGTGTACATAGACTTTCAAAAGGCATTTAATACAGTGCCACACAACAGACTTGAGAGAAAAGTTATTGTTCATGGAATAAAAGGGACCGGAGTAATGTGGATAAAAAATTGGCAGCAGAGGGTAATGGTAAATGGATACTTCTCAGGCTGGAGGAAGGTTTATAGTGGAGCTCCCCAGGGGTTGGTATTGGGGCCCTTGCTTTTCCTGATATATATTAATGGTCTAGATCTCGATGTGTGGGGACAATTTCAAAGTTTATATATAATACAAAGCTTGGGAGTGTTGTAAACCATGAGGGGGACAGTGTAGAACTTCAAAAGG
The DNA here is from genome assembly GCF_964194155.1 of Cetorhinus maximus. Classification (NCBI taxonomy): domain Eukaryota; kingdom Metazoa; phylum Chordata; class Chondrichthyes; order Lamniformes; family Cetorhinidae; genus Cetorhinus; species Cetorhinus maximus. Next base: position 77,159,596 of record NC_135894.1, on the reverse strand, counting down.
ACATAGACAAGCTTATGGAGTGGGCAGATAGGTAGCAGATGAAGTTCAATGCAGAGAAGTGTAAGCTGATGCATTTTGGTAGGAAGAACATGGACAGACAATATAAAATAAGGGGTGCAATTTTGAAGGGGTGCAGGAGCAGAAATACCTGGGTGTATATGTGCATAGATCATTGAAGGTGGCAGGACAGGTGGGGAGAGCAGTTAACAAAGCATATAGTATCCTGGGCTTTATTAATAGGGGCAGAGAGTACAAGAACAGGGAGGTTATGCTGAATTTATGTAAGACACTCATTAGACCTCAGCTGGAGTATTGTGTACAGTTCTGGGCGCCACATTATAGGAAGGATGTAAACACATTGGAGAGTGTGCAGAAGAGGTTTACAAGAATGGTTCCAGGGAGGAGAAACTTCAGCTATGAGGGTAGATTGGAGAGGTTGGGACTGTTCTCCTTGGACAGAAGGCAGCTAAGAGGAGATCTGATCAAGATGCTCAAAATTATGAGGGGGCTGGATAGTGGATAGGGAAAAGCTGTTCCCACTCATAAAAGGATAAAGAACAAGAGGGCACAGATTTAATGAGATTTGCAAAAGAATCAAAATGTGACGTGAGGAAAAACTTTTTCACACAACAAGTAGTTCAGGTCTGGAATGTACTCCCTGGAAGTGAGGTGGAGGCAGGTTCAATCGAGGCAGTCAAGAGGGCATTAGATGATTATTTGAATAGAAACAATGTACAGGGGTACAGGGCAATGGCACTAGGTCATAATGCTCATTTGGAGAGCCTGTGCAGACATGATGGGCCGAATGGCCTCCTTCTGTGCCATTAAAATTCTGTGATTCTGTGATCAGGAAATGACTGATTTGTTGTTAAAAACCTAATTGATATTCATTGATGTTCTTAAAGGGAAAATAAACTTACCTATTCTGGCCTATATGTGACTCCAGACCTATAGCAATATAGGGGGAGGGAGGGTACTGCTGAAAGCCAACTCCCCTGCACTTGCCTCCACAAACCTACCATTCCCTCTTCAGTGACCCCCACAATCCCCATCCCACCTGGGGTCGCTCAATGATTCAGGGCCTCTGATAGGTGCATTGCCAGCATGGCTCTTGCTGGTGCTGAGAGCAAGGAGGAGTTGCCAGTCTTAGATTGGTCAGCAGCTCTCAGCAGGTGGGACTTCTGCCATCTGGGTCCTGAATCCTGTGGAAGGCCTGACGGTGGCCACTGAAGTGCCCGATCTTAATATCAGCGGCCCTCCCCCATGGAACTGACCCCCATTGGGCCAACTAAATCCAGCCCAATGCCACATTTCTTGGTAATTGGTAAGGTTTCCCTCCTTGGGCTTCCACCAGGGAATTTTCACAGGAGCTGCATAATGAGTGCAGTTGATGGTCATTAATTAACAGAACAGTATAATCTCCAATTTACTGATATCATACGAGATCTAATTTATGATTGCCACACGTCTAACTACCTCACATTAAAAAAATACTGTAGAATTTGTATATGTGTAACGTATAGAACAGATAAGGAAGATCAGCAATTTAATGCCAGCATTAAATTACTCTCAGCTCAGGAGTGACACTTGTACCATAAAACATTCAAACTACATGATCTGACATCATACCAACACAGAAATCCCAAGATTCATTTCTGCAGGGTAGGGGCTCTCTGTCCTATCTCCAAAAACACAGTGCTGCAGCAAGTGAGCTGCTTAAAATGTCAAATGAGGGAGAGCAAATGTAAATTACAGTCAGTTCTGACTGAGATTCCTAACCACATGGGGATCCAATGCTGCAGCACTGCCATTGTTTCAAACATTTCCTGAAATTAAACTTTCAGGTTAGTCAGCATCCGTGAGGAGCAAAGGCAGGCTGACATTTCAGGCATGTAGCCCTGGATCAGAACACAGAGCTGGATGACGGAAATGCTTACTTAACTGTTCTCTCCAATGGTGCTGATTGACCTCCTGTCTGTTACCTGCCTTTTCAGTTTTTGTTTTAAATTCAGCCAGGCCATTGAAAAACAGCCCTGAATATAAACTGGGCAATTTCAACAGCAGGATTCAGCACAGAAAAAAAAAAAATCAATTCTGGAAACTTGTCTTCAATATAAATAAGCCATTAATTCGAGATATTCAGTATCATACACATTGCCTAACTAATTCTTTCAGTAATCTTCCATTATTAATTATGAAGTGATTCATTAGATGTTGCCTTTTCTATCAGAGTTCTATATTACATAGAATCTTATGTAAAATTAATTTTAGGAATCTTACGTAATGCTAATAGGTTACTTTGAAACGTGAATGAGGAAAATTATTGAAACTTTCTATTAATAGTAAACCACATAACCTTCATATTTGAAAGGCAAATGTATCACAAAGCCAATAAGATGGAACATATTTTACCAAAGACACACTGCTCCCCAAATCACTTCTCTAGTATCTAGCAGATTTATTAAATGTAATTGAAAAATAAAACAGTCCTAATATTACTCTGGGACTACAATACTTTCTAATTCTAGTCTCATAGTAATAAATAGTAATCTAAAAAATGAACTAAAATAAAGGGGAACTGAGCAATTTTGTCATTCACCTACTGCCAGGAAGAATATTGCAATCTTGGCTCTAAGGGCACAGTAAACACTATTTACACCCCACTGTGCATTCCAATATAGGTTTAATACAGCAGTAACTGACTACCACCAGTAAGAACATTACATTTAGCCAGTTATCAGGCAACATATTCAATTCAGTGAAGTAGATCTACATATTCTGACATTTCAAAACCCTTTTGCAACCACCATTATGAGTCACAGCTGGTCCAGGTTCTAGTACTGCCAAAAGACTCCAGATAACACATTTAATATTTTTATATCTGCAACAAATATGACTGTTAAATACTTACTGTTGAATTATGATAAATCATGACAAAATGATAATATTTTTCTAACATTGCTATTTATTCCAATGAATCTAATATTGCAATACATGCAGTATGCTAGAACTGCAGGAGGAAGATTTGTTAACTTCTATTCAGCATGGTGAGCTGATTATCAGCCTGCTTTGTTGCTGCATCCAGTCAAACCGCATAATATCAGGTCGTGTTATATCTTATCTGCATATTTTGATGAAATCAGGCTGCCCAGCATCGTGCACATTTTTGTCAGATTCAAGCTCATCGCCATTGCACCTTGATTGGGAGTTGCTGAAGCATCTGCATCACTTTCTGCAGCCAATGAAGCAACATGCCCATATAATAAGGCTTTCTTGCTTATTTGTCAGAATGCAAAGGTTGATTTAAGGGAAATGTTTTCACAATTATGAAGTTTTCTTGTGACCTGAGAGCAGAAGACCTGAACTTTGGATCCCTCCTCCAGAGTTGGAAACTGATTGAGGGATAGGAGACTGAGAATAGGGGTAATGGGAATAACAACGGATCGGCAAGATGCAGAGTATCTGGGACCTGACCCAGGATGAGACGGCTGTCTTATGAGAAGTGACCGAGTAGAATGGGCTGCAACTTCTTTTTGAGAGTTAATCTAATTGAAAGCTATAAAGTCAGTGAAACTCATCTCCTTGGCTCCTGATTTCTCAATGTTGTGCTTTGTTCCCTCCAAAATGGAGAAGGACTCTGAGAATCCACCCAAGGAACAAGTTTCCTATCTGAACCTCAGACAAGAACAGTGCATTATATGTCCCTGATTAAGAACGTCCTTACTAAAACCTGCCACAATTTACAACCTCAGAGGAGAGTGAGAATGGTGTTGCCTGTGACTGTGAAGGTGATCATGGCCGTTAAATTTCAGGTCAGGCTCCCTTCAGGCTGCAGCAGGTGATATTTGCAACATCTCCAAGTTTACTGTCCACTGTTGCATAGGGAAGTCACTGAGGTGCTGTATTCCAAATGAGCTGAATACATTGCACATTCTCCTATGCCAGAGAGAGGCAGGCAGAGTGACCACATGGTTTCAGGAGGATTATGGGCCTCCCCCATTGTGCAGGGTGCCATTGAATACATACTTATATTAACATTCATACATGTAAGCCATGAGCCAATAATTTTAACTTTTTAAAAAATTCTTCATGCATTGGATGCGAGCACCGCTGACAAGGACAGCATGTTTCAACCATCCCTAATTGCCCTTGTAAAAGGTTGTGGTGAGCTGCCTTGTTGAACAACAGTGAGCACACCCACAGTGCTGTTAGGAAGAGAGTTCAAGGTTTTTAACTTATCGACAGTGAAGGAACGGTGATCGCTCCACTAAGTGAGGATGGTATGTGGCTTGGAGGGAAACATGCAGGTAGTGGTGTTCCCATATGTCAGCTTGCTCTTGTCCTTCTAGGTAGTAGAGGTCATGGATTTGAAAGGTGCTGCTGAAGGAGGCTTGGTGAGTTGCTGCAGTGCATATGTAGATGGTACACATTGTTGCCATGTGCCCAGTTGGTGCTGGTGGGAGTGAATGATTAAGGTGGGTGAATGGGATGCCCATCAAGTTTGCAGCTTTTTCCTGGATAGTGACAAGCTTCTTGAGTGTTGTTGGAGCTGCACTCATTAAGGCAAGTGGAGAGTATTCAAGCACACTCCTGACTTGTGCCTTGTAGATGGCGGATGAGCTTTGTGGAGGCAGTCAACTTGCCACAGAATTCCCAGTCTCTGACCTGCTCTTGTAGCCATAGTATTTACATAACTGGTCTAGTTAAGTTTCTGTTCAATGGGAACCCCAATGTCGATGGTGGGGGTTTCAGCAATGTTAATGCCATTAAATGTAAAGGTGAGATGGTTAGATTTTCTCTTGTGTGAGATGGTCATGGCCTGGCACTTGATGTGAATGATACTTGTGATGAAATCCATATTTTTTTTGACTTTTTTTTTGTCTGCATGTGTTTTTGGTGTGAAGCCACCTGTGGGGTCTGACCCCTGGTTGACTGGAGATGGTACCATTTCAGGTACAGAATATACCAAGGGTCGATGCATTCGACCCTACCTCAGAGCAAGGGACAGAACCTTGTTGGGAGATATTAACAGGACAAATCAGTTCCAGGGTCAGTTAGTTGGGAGCAGATGAAGAGGAAGGTAGGCTCCATGCTGCTAAGGGGGTTGGGGCTGGGGCTCAAAGTAGTCCAGGAGCATTGGCAGCCCCGTGCTCCTGAGATTTGGGGCTCAGGCTGACCCAGGGCAGTGGTGTTGTCGCAACTGCCAGCTTCATGGAGCTAAGAAAAGCCTGTAAGCAGTGGCTGTCTGCTAGAGAGCCAGCAGTGGAGGCAAAGAAAAGCCTGTCAGCAGCATTTGTCTGCCAAAGAGCTGGAATTGTGTCGGTGATTAGATGCTAGAGTGCAGCCTTGTCAATCCAGTGGCACCGGTCTCAGAAAAGATTGAGCAGCTGGGAGGTGACCAGTCAATGGGGAAATCTGAATTGGAATTGCTGTTGAGGCAAGTCAGAGGCTGGATCCTCATAAGATAGGAGCTGAAATCCCTCGTGAGAAAGAATTTTTCTGACCCATAGTGATTACTGGGATCTGCCTTGCTTATGTCTGCCATTTATTGTGCAGTTTGTCAGGTGTTCAACCACATTTTGCCTGTGAATTCATGTTTACCTCATGTTAATTTGCATGTTAGAGTAAAAGTATTTTTCCCAGAAGTGCTGGCCATAATGATGACATGAAAGATTTTTATATTCTGGGAAAATTAAGTTCTAAAGATAAGTTCAAACAGGGGTTGGGGGTGGGGCACCTGAATTCAGAAGGGGGCTTCAAAAAGGGAGAAACATATTTAAAGAAGGGTGGAAGCTGTGATAGGTGTGGCCATGTGAGACCTTGAAAAGTGACTGTGTGAAACAGACTTGGAGAAAAAGCTTCTAGCCGCCCTGAAGAAATTTTGCTGTTCCAGTAACCAAAGTTGTACTAAAAGCCATTGTCCAGTGGGTGCTTGTGGTAATATTGTTGGATGACTTTATAAATTTGGAATCTATTTGGACTGTTGCCTTAAAGGGAGTCCAGTTAAGTAGAAATTTTGGGAACTGTTATAACTGTAATCTTCTGTGTGCGCTTAAGTTTTTTCTTCTTTTGTTAATAAATGTTTTAACTTAATCTTTAAAATCTCTAAAGATGGTAGTGAACTCAATATTCCAGACTTCAGTGTACAAGCCTTCGCATAATAAATATGAATCTCAACATTGTGGTGATAGCGTGGCCAAGTTTCCCTTGCGGATTTGGCCAGCCTGGCAAATACCACCTTCCATTTCATAACAGAAGGTCATTGATGAAGCAGCTGAAGACAGTTGGGCCTAGGACACAACCCTCCGAAACTCCTGCAGTGATGGCCTGGAGTGGAGTTGGTTGGCCTCAACTACAACCATCTTCCTTTGTGCTGGATATGGTTCCAACTAGTGGAGAGCTTTCTCCCCTATAGGCTTCAATTTTGCGAGGATTTCTTGATGCCACACTCAGTCAAATGCAATCTTAATGTCAGTGACAGACACACACACCTCTGGAATTTAGCTTTTTTAGTCCATGTTTGGACCAAGGCTGTAATGAGATCTGAAGCCAAGTGCCACTGAGGGAACCCAAACTGATCATCTGTGAGCAGGCTACTGCTGAGTAAGTGCCGCTTGATAGTGCTGTCAATCACACAATCATCAGCAAAGTGATGGATGGCGAGTAGTCTGATGGGGCATTAATTGGCCAATTTGGATTTGTCCCATTTTTGTGGACAGGACATACCAGGACAATTTTCAACTTTGTCCAGTAGATGCCAGTGTTGTAGCTGTACTGAAGTAGTTTGACTACAAGACCAGCTAGTCCTCGAGCATGTCTTCAGTATGACATCAGGGATACTGTCTGGGCCCATAGCCTTTGCTGTATCCAGTATGTCCAGCTGTTTCTCAAAATCAAATGGGGAGAATCAAACAGGCTGAAGGCTGGCAGCTATGATGCTGGGGACCCCTAGAGGAGGCCAAGATGGATCATCCAGTCAGCACTTCTGGATGAAGGTAGTTGCAAACATTTCAAACTTGTCTTTTGCATTGATGTGCTGGGCTCCCCCATTGTTGAGGATGTTTAAATTATCCACCAATTTTACACGATTAATTAGCAGAATTTCAAAAATAAAACATTGCTGCAATTGCTGCATCCCTCGATTTAAAAAATGTTTTGAAAGATTTATTTGCTTTAATTTTTTCCCCTTAATAATGAATTTCCTAACTTCACAACACATTTCTATACACTGCCATATTTTTTTTTAAATGCCAATTACAAAGCAAAGTATGTCGAACCAAATTAAAACAGAAAGAAAAGTACCTGGAACAAAAAACCCATTACATTTTGAAAAGGTCCAGGTTTTACGGGGTCAGTTAAAGGGTTAAAATCAAAACTAATTATATGTATAATCACTGTAACAAGTTTGAGAAAAGTGGCTCACTTTTACTCTCTATTAGTATTAGCAATTGAACATGTCAAATTTAATTTCAGCAGACAGGATATTAAGCTGGAATTTTACTGTTGATTGACTTAATTGACTAATCCTTTAGGTACACTCACGGGAATAAAAAAAACATTGTTTTTATAGAATATTACAAGGAAGTCAGTATGATGGAACCAATTCCTTACTGACAGATCGTCCGCTATCAAAATACCAACAGCCTGATGTTTAATTTAAAATAAGGAAATCGGATAGTCATTATATTTTCTGAGACTCAAACTACCACTAATACTGGACTTCAAAACCTCCCCCTCCCACCCCCGACAAAATATTTTCACATTATGTCAAGTGAAAATGGAGGAACTAGGATGACTCAATCACAGTGGGTGTTTCATTCTTTACTTTTGAAGATGAGGTCCTCTTCACAGATTTATCAAAATCTATGCTTGAAAGGGTGAATATTGTATCACTAATAGCATCTCATGTAAGTATCAAGCAAGTTTTAAAAAATTATGGTTCTCTAAGAGAAAAGTCAAAAATCAATAAAAGAAAAATAGATCAATAGGCAAAACTGAGGGTTGGAACAGAGGAGAAATTGGTGGTTGGAAGAAGGTTGCTGAAAACACAAAACCACATGTAAAAAGTTGGCAAAGAAATTGCAGGATCTTGAGTGAGTGTATACAAAAGGGGACATTGCCCCACCAAACATTTTTGGCATGGGTTAAGAATAGAACATTTTCCTTGTAGTTACACCTGTGGGTTATTAAATCGAACGGCATGTGAGCTGGAATTAGCTTACACAATTGAAACTAAGATTTTTTCAATATGCTGTTATTCCTGTATCTATTCATTCCCGAGGAATTGCAACTTGACGTGGTGGAAAGACTTGCATGCTCCCGTGACCCAGAGAACTAGGCTGCGGGAATAACAATTCCTGTTAGCAACAGCCAAGCAAGACAGATTGAATGGTAGAAGCCAGGTTAAAGGGTAGTCCACCATTCCTCTTGGTATAGGGGTTGAAAGCCAGGCTAATGACCTGCCACTTAAAAGTACCTATTGTTATGGAAACCAACTAACTGTATTTACTAATTCAGATTTATTTTACACTTCAGTAACTCCTCTCAGATTCCTGCAGTGAAAAAAATGTTTGAAGGTTTTGGTTAAGTGAGGGGAAAATAATCCTGTCTACCACAAATTGATTTCAAAATTAATTTCTATCCTTAAGTAAAAACTAATACTAAATGGCATGGCAAATGGCTTGAACCATCATTCAAGCTTTACAAATATGCAATCTTGACTACATAAAAAAAAAATCTGTATCTTCACTTTATTGCCATTTGTAAAATGTTTACAACGCTTTTAAGGAAAGCACTTTGTGGGTTTAGAACCTCAGCTCTTACAGGACGAACAAATGTTGCCAAAATTGCTGAAGCTCCATTACTGAACAAAAAAAAAGCAAAAGTAAAACAGAAACAAAGCATGAGGAAACATTTGCACCAGAAATAGTACTGTCTCATTCTCAGGCAAAGTCTATCTACAAAAGTACACATAACGGTGAAAAACAATTTTTTTGCCTGGAAACAATTTCTGCTTTGTGAAATTTCAATTTTAGTAGCCAAGTAAAACAATTGTGATGCCAACTCATATGGACTGTCACAAGATATCAAGACCCAAAAATCCAATAGTGAATAATGGAACACATTTAATATTTCATCTCTCCCCACCTCCCCCACCCCCAATCTGTTTGATGGTTACCACTGGCATATCTTTTGAAATTTAGAAGTTACTGCAACCAGTTTGATGAACTATGTTGTTGAGCAGGGTCAATGAATTTGTTGGCAAATTTCCATAGCTAATTAAATCAATTTTATAAAATCTGCAAACATAAAAACAGCTGTCTAAGTTTGCATGGTCTCAACAAATCTGCAAAATTTATTATTAAAAAAAAAAGCCAGGTTTTCTGGTACCATCTATACACTAAGATTTATTGGCATCTGCCTGACACACAAGAGGGCAGTTGACCTCTTCTCCAAATTTTGACAGATTTCATCTAATCAACAACAAAACCACCAGAGTCACGTGAACAGAACATTGGAAATAGGAATGTTAGCAAAGTTGAGCTCCGTTGCAACTTTTTTTTCAATTAAATTCACAGTCATAAATTAACCTGAAGAAAGAACGTGAAAAGTCCTGTATATTTTCCTCCAAGGTAAATCTATAAGAGAAATGACTAGCTAAAAGCATTCCAATTTTTAATGTCTTTAAATTTTCATCAGGCAATCTGAGTAGATGAAAACAGCAAAGTGAACCATTGGTTGCTTTTGTTAGTTCATGGTGAATCAATTTATTCAAGTATACTGAAAGATTGGCCATCTGTATGCATTTACATTGTTGGAGTTTTCAATCCATAGCCAAAATAAATACACAGCTGCAATGGATTTGAACAAGCAACCTTGTCTATTGTCAATATAAAAATATATCTATTATTTGGTGAGCTCTTCCTGATTGGGTTCAGAACTGATTCTCTGAATTTCAAGACGACAGACAAACTTTAATCATCGACTGATCTTATGTTGTTTGCAGATCCCAAACCACTTTTAGGTTGACTTTTGTTGTTACTACCACTGTGTGGCATGGTAGCTTTTAAAATACTTCAGCTCTATTAAATTGCTGTTTTTGGTACTGCATATGCGCTCATGAAAAAAAAATTAGTATAATAAATCAAGTTACAAGGTCCAGCAGATTTTTGCTTCAACAAGCTTATGGCAGCTTATTTTGAGTACACATCTTTCGGTGGTAATTATGAAACTAAAGATTCAATCCCAAACCCTCAGACACATACTGACTCCTATAAATTACTGTGAAAGGGATAAAGGGTAGCATTTTTCTCTTCCCCTTTCCACAACAACTTCCCATACAACTTATTACACAGAATGATTAATGGCAAAAATGAGTCATTTTAATCCTGACATTTGCTTAAATACTCAAATTTTTAAAAGTGGTTGCTTCCCTCTTTACTCCCAATTATTTGTTTGATGGGTCAAATGGTCAATAATTCAAAAATCACAAATAAGTTACACATTCAAATTTTCATTTAATATTTACCAACCATGTCCAACATTCCAGAGATTGTTTAAAAACTTAACATTCTACCAGGGTATGTTAGCTCTTGGAAATAAATAGAAAGATAAGTTGCAAGTCCCATGTTGTTCTTTCCCTTGAGTGGAAGATTGGCATTGTACAGATATTCTGTTCTGAATTTCTCTTACAGCATTTTCTTCCTGCTTTAAAATAGTTTGTTGTCAGCTGAGTTTACGAGAACATTATTTTGTTCTCATGTTGAAGTTCTTTTCTAAATCTCACGAGTGTGGGTAGGTGACTTATTCCCAGGCCTCTGCCAATTCCACATTTGAACTGAGGATTACGAGGTATGCCAGAGTGATGCAGGGTCATTTTTGCTGATTTTTGATCTCTCATTATAAGGATGCACCTGGTATATATTTTGTACCACCCTCTGATGCCATGAACAAATGGGAAGAGAAATTACAATGGGGAATTTGGGACATGCAACTGTTTTGTGTAAGATGTTGTAACAGCTGTTCCATTAAGTTACTTTTCTGTACATAATTTGTATTTTTCTCTTACTCAAGAACTTTGAAGATTAAAAGTAAGTGGCGGGCGTTAACTATCTTGTTACCTTAAGTCACTGGATTCAAAATCCCAGCATTGGATAAAAGTTTCCACTTGCTGCTAACTGTAAAGGTATAACAGGAAATAAGTTTGGTCAGTATTAGGCCAGGTTTTAAACTGATGTGATGCTATGTGTGGGCACAGATTGTCAGGAACTAAGAGACAACTCATGGTAAGTATGATAAAATTCAAATTAGTCCAATATGATCTGTTTTGAGGTTGGGGAAAAGAAAGCATAACCATTCATCCAGAGTCATTCCTAGCCTGAGACTTGTACACAATGTCATTGGAAATCTAAAATAAATGTGCTCTATTTATTAGCATCAATTGGCAACAACTTTTTATTGTTCAAGAGGGATAATAGCTATGTTTCTTTTCATCTCTAATCAAAGAGGGTAAGTTCCCTTACAGCTCACTGCAGTGCCTGGCCATTACTGCAGTGCCTGGCCATTACTGCAGTGCCTGGCCATTACTGCAAGGCAGATTTAGAAACAGAAGTAAATTATGCTTTAAAAATAAAGGAAGGAAGGTACAAATAGGCAATTGGGAGGAGGGGGGTGGGTTGGAGATGAGAGCGCAAATAGGCTGTGTTAACCTTCTTTGTCATTTTCCATTCAAGGTCCAAATTTCAAATACTTTGCTGACAAATTAGTATTGTTGCATCACCAAATTACATGGATACCACCCCTCCAACTGTGACACAAGGGCCAACCAATGGATCACCATATGGAGACTGGATACAACAACCAATGTATCAACACTGCCAGGGAGATAGAACACATAGGATCCACCACAGCCAGAGGAAACATACAGGTAATAGGCTGCCAAAAAGTTTCCCCTCACATATCTAACATATATCCTACTTGCTGCTGAGATACCAGTTCAGAACTGCCCTTCATTTCCCAGCTGAGAACTGGATCAACTGATACCAGTTTTACTGGAACTACCTTTTGGGATAAGTGGATTCCTGCTCTGCTTACATTAAACATGATGGAAAAAATAGATACCAAATTTCAACATTATGTGCCTAGCTACAGACATCAGATGCTGACTTGTAACTTTCCATAATAATGATGAGCTCATAACAGGACAAGATAAATTTCATAGCAGATTTACGTACCTACGTTCAAGAGATGATTATAAAATTTTAGTTGAGAATAAACCCATATTTATCCACTTCTGTCACTTTGAGCGGTAGGTTTAATATGGATCTTCCCTCAGATCAGACAGTTAAAATTTTTTTTAAAACACCATTTCTGATTGATTGGTTGTAAAATAAAGGGCTGGTCGTAAGATAAAAGGGGGAATGTAAGGGACCACATGAGAGAAAGAGAGCGGAAAATGAATGTAAACTTGTCAAAAACATCCACCTACAGGTAATAGAGAAATCTAAATAAGGTAAATGTCCACATTCTTATTATTTTATTTCATAGTTGCATAAGTTTGTTGGGGCAAGGGGTGTAAGTAAATATATGCAATTGGTGCTTTTTCAAAATTTTCAATCAACATTATCTGACCCCAACACAATGGAAATGTAGGAACATCATCCCAACAAAACTTTGGGTGTGTGGGGGCTTTGGCAAACCTGCAGTGGAAGGGCATTTAAAGGTCATGGCAAGTGCATTAGGCCTACAAGCGTCCTTCTTGTGTGCGCATATGGACATCTGTGCATAATATAAAATATGTATTTTCTAGGGCATATGGGCTTTCATGAGCCTCAGTGTCAGGTGCAATTTATTTTGCCCTTAGCTCCCTTACTGGTATCAGAATGTTTGTTACCAGGAATCCTTCAAGTGTATTTGAAGGAGTGGGGGGGCCAGAAGTCAGTCAGCCAGGTCAGACTATCCAATGGATGCTTTGCATCACTTCAATATCTGGGATTTGGCATGCGTTGCTGTTTCTTCTTCGATGCGCAGGTTATGAGCAATAGTCTAAATTGTCCTACTACTGTGTTTTTTTAAATTCTAATATAAATGTTATACATCAAAATCACTACAATAGATTTTAAGGTCATGTTACGGTGACAAATTCCATCACAGTAAAATATTATATTTAGAACATTAGAATGCCAGCATATTTTCTTGCATTACACACAAACACGTGTAGCTGGTGAGATTGTTAGAAGCATTCTTAGTAGAATGGTCCAAAATAGAATTGTAAGCGCATTGTTAACTATATATTGAAAAACATTTAAATGTAATACCTGAAAGATTTGTGCATTATCTTCAAAAATAAGTTTGGCAGTAAAGCAGCAACCATGTCCCTTGACAAATGTCACAAGCAATGTAACACATTCACACAAGATTTTGATTATTGGTTTCTTAAAATATTTTCATTGAAGAAGAACTGAAAAAGGAAGTTAAAATTATATTGTTGAAATAAAATCAAAATTGGAAGTGGAGAGCCAAACATTGCCAGAAAATATTGCCTGTGTTTATTCATCCATTACTTGCTTCCATTTTCAGAAAGTTCAGATAGTTGTGTGCCCCAACAGGTGCAGTCAGTCTGCTACTTCAGCTTCTGCCTAATTACATAGGATATCATGAAGAAGAATGCCTTTGTCACTATTTAAGCCAGGAGCCCACCACTTAATGAAAAATGAAAATTTAAAAGCTGTCTTCAAATGTGCTAGGGCTGTGATTTCTTTTAAATCTTTTCACATTTTATGATAATAAACATGCAGTTTTGAAAATCTAAGCAGACCATCTGGCAATGGTGAGAATTTAAATATGGCATAATGATTAAAACAAGCCATGCAATACAGCAGTGTCATTACAGAAAGCTGAACTTCAGCCAGTACAGCAATGTAATGAGGCTGGAATTAGGGTGGTTTCCTGTCTCCTTTAACACAGCTTAAAAACAATGGATTTTATTAACTGAAAACACCATTCCTCCTCACGCTGAACGAGCCTTACTCTCTCACGCAAACCATCTCAGCTCCCAGTGTACAGAAGATATCTGCAGAGCAGATACTTGGGTGTCTTTCTTCAAATAAAAAACAGATGATACTGATATTTATGAAATAAAATCTAAAACTAAAAACCATGTATTTCTTTGGCATTTTTGGTCATTTGGCATTTCACAGGTATATGCAAATGCACAAAATAAGTAAATCTTAAAAATGGAAGAAGCTTCAGTAGCAAGTAGTGGGCCTTCATTTAAGCCATTCAAATTCAAATGCTCTCTACTTCCACTTGAAAACAATTCTTTTCAATGGCCCAGTTTCACCAGTTTTCAACTAGCCTGTTGAACTGAGCTCTTCACAGTCAAAGTAGCATCTCTGTGGTGGAAGGACACCACAGACTGGCACTGTCCTGCCCATAGACCAGTGAACCAGAGAGCAGCAGTAATGATGGCCACAGAAAACTCAGCAATGTACTGTCCCAGTGAAACAAGGGCAGATGGCAGTAGGTCACAAGAATGAGGAGTGTAATGTGCATTTGATTTCATGAAGATCTATAGCATTAACAAACTTTTTTTTGTAATTGAACAAAATTTTACTTCCCTCTCAACAAGAAACTCGTCAAGTTTTTTTCCCATTTTCTAGCTGAGACATTTCCACATTCACATCAGGAAAATAAAAACTCCCCAAATGACAATTAAGTGATGAGAATAACAGGCTACACGAGCACCATGTATGACTAGTTCTGGTTGTTTGCTTCCTATTAGCAATTTCTGACTCGTCCGTTAGAAAATGAAACACCTCATGCCTATGGACCTCATTTACCAGAGAAAACATTATCCTATAGAATTTTAAAAACTGTTCTACACCATGCTGGTAAAGCTTACAAATCTATTAAGCAGCATGATGATTGAACACTGTTCACTGTTTACCAGGGTTTTATAAGACAACGGCCTGAATTTCTCGTTCACCCACCGGCGGGTTTTTGAAATTGAAGGAACAGGATTCCCTCTGGAGCTCCCACCTGCCCTGACCTCACAGCAATTTTATGCTGGGTCACCGACCTTGCCCCAATTGAGCCCTTAAGTGGTCCATTTTTAGATTGGCGGGAGGATTTACCTGGCATGGGGGAAGCCCGAAAATGAACAGTCTTAGATCTCAGGCGGGTAGGGTGGGGCATGGGGAGGCTGCCTCGATCAGAAGCCCCCTTTCTGAATTCAGGTGTCCCCCCTGCAACCCCTGACCTCTCTCCCAAAATCCCAAATGCCCACTTTCCACCCCCCAGGCCTTCCCTGCCCTGGGACCCCCAAAACCTACCTTGCCATCCAGTCCCAGGACTTAAGCTCTGGCATGTTGAAGCACGACCTCTTCTATCCGCTGCAGCTCCTATCGCTGCCGGGACTAGATTGGCTGGCAGCTCCCTAAGGCGGGACTTCCTCCCAAGTGAGGGGCAAAAGTCCTGTCTGCAGCCAAGTGATGCTCATTTGAGCGGGAAATAGTTGCAGGGCAAATAATGTCAGCAGGGATGTGGTCCCCGCTAACTCTTTGGATGGCAGGAAGAGAAACCCCTCGATTCAAAATATTCAGGCCAATGTTACAGAAATATTAGAAAAGATCTAAAAAGATGTATGAAAAGAGCACTGTTGGGGAACAAACAAGAATAAACCAGCATTGTAAATTGATCTTTAGCTTATCCGCAATTGTAACTGGAGTGGAAACATCTTTTAAACTCCTTTGAGACATTTTCAAAACTCCCGAAAAGCCATTATACAGCAATTAAAAATCTCCAGCAACAAGGATTTTCAAATTTAGATTTGAAAGAATTAACGGAACACACATTAGGTGAGATTGAGGACTACTCTGCCATTTTCAGAAAGAGGATGAGTGCCCTGCCTCTCCACCCAAATTAATTAAGATGGCTACTTATAGCACTCCTGTCCAGGGTGGGGGGAATACATTCTAGAGGGAGTCTGTCAGGAAAATCTTATGGAAACAGAGAAAGAAACAGGCCAACAAAAAGGCTGGCTTTCCATATCTCCCATCGATTGCCTTCAGTAAAATGACAGGAGCAAGTGCTCTTTGGTAAGGTTTGCTACATGATACAGAGACCCCCAAGTGATGATGCGGAAGAAAGTCTGAGAAAGATCATTTTTAAAAATCATTCCCCGCTCCGTTTCCTTGGATTTTTTTTTAAACCTTAAAAAAACTGTGCCCACAACACTTTTCAAGCAAGCTAAGTTGGAGTCGGTAGCTTGGAAGCCAACTATCAGCTGAACTGGCACTACTGCATGGTTACGTTTCTGATTTGAGATTGTCCGCACACACAGAATACAGGTAAATTAAAGGAAGTTTACAAACTTGTGCCCACTTCTAGCATCATTACTGCCAACATATACATGATGGATCCTCATCCTTCCAATCGCTTCAGACATTACCTATTTTCTGAAACAGATTCCCAGTCCACCTTAAATTATCCTCAGCTCATACTAAAACTTTCAGTGATTACATCTTAAATTGCAGCTTTCCTGCATTGCTGGGTTTCTTTTTCTCGTGACCTTTCTTCCTGCCTGTCTATTTTTTTTCCAGATCATTTGTGATCTTCTCCACCCTGTTTCCTCCAATGTCCAGTCTCATACTCCTCATATTTAAATATTCCCAGAGATAACATGAAAACTTAACTCTGCATCTTTTAATTAAAAGTTGTGACAAATGTAATGGATTTGGGGAAATATGGCACGGCAGCAAGTAACAGCAATAACTACCGTGCAGGCTGGGGGGCATATCATTTTCTATATCTTACCCTTTCCCAGTAAAATAGATTGCCCCCATTTCAGCTGGAATCAGGCAGTGGAGACATTACAAATCAATCAGCTACAAGTGGCATTTGGGTAATGGAGGCAGGGGTTCTTGTAATAATTTCAGTATTGCATCTGCAAATCGTGCTATCTGTACATTTAACAAATAGGGGAAGGGTGAAAGGAGCAAAGTACACTATAATCTCCATCAATCTAACAGTATGTACACATTTCAAACAGGAATGTCAATTGCTCCCTTTCTGCATTTAATACATGTGTAACCTTCCAAAGTTAAGTGGCCTAATGTTGTTCACCTAAGGTTTCGCCTTTTACAGCAGGAGAGATTGTTCTTTGCTCACAGGGACCGTCACCCCACCTAGAATTTCCTCAAAATTAGTTAGATCACTGTTTGAAAAGGTGTTGCCTTTTTTAAAAAGATGTTGCATCTGCCAGCAGAATTTGGAGAGAGTTACATGCACTTTCTACGACTGCATATTTAGACACTGATTGGTGCATTCATTGGTTTAGAACTGGTGTAAGCAGCTGGATCATGCATGAACCTCTGAATCCTTCAAGAAGACTTCAAGGGCAGACTAGGGACAAATAAAGACGACAGCAACAATGCTTGGCTATTTCACTTCACTCTTTAATACAAACTTGTCAGGAATTATGGCCACTTGAGCTCCAACTGTACATGGAGGGCAGCAGAACATAGCACTCAGCCAGAGAAACAGAAGTAATAGAACTTCACTCAATGTCTGCTGGTATATGACCTTGTGAGAAGCAGTCAGATTAACTGCAGTGCCTGGCATTTCTACACCAGAAATTATGAAGAAAATCACCACCTAAAATTCCAATTTTTGGCTCAGAGTTGCAAGCAAGAAGCCACCAAGTTATATCATGCGAACAGAGGCAATTATGATGACAGTACATAAGGACTGACAGAACTCTCTAAAAAGGGTACATATAGTTGGACTGATTGGTTTGCTAAGGTTAAAAAAAACAGAAATTTATGTAACAACTTTTGTGACCTCTGAATGCTCCAAGGCATTTCACCATATCCAAATACTTTTGAATAGTAACACTGTTGTAATGTAGGAAATGCTACAGCCAATTTGAACACAGCAAGCTCCCACAAATAGCTACATGGTAATCTGTTTTAGTGTGCTGGTTGAGGGATACAATGTTGGCTAGTCCAGCAGGAAAATGCTTCTGCTCACCTTCAAGAAAGTGGCACGGGATCCTTCATGTCCAGCAAAAGAGTAGATGGATAAGGTGTTAATTAACAGATTTACTCCATATTCCTGAAAAGAGAGACATGTTGCTGAAGCTTTTCATCTTGCACTCATCAGGACAAACACAAGAATGCCAAATTTCAAACAATTACAATAATTTATACTAAAGGAGGAAAGGGTACCGAAAACATGTTTTCTCCTGTAGTACAAATTGTTGTGGTCCTTTGAAATTTGCCATTCTTGTTTGTCCTAATGAGTGCAAGACAAAAAGCTTCAGCGACAAGTCTCTCTTTTCAGCAATATTCAAGTTCTGTACTACAAAGCAACGGATTTACTCCCATTGCTCCATGTAGCATTTGTGAAAGGTAAAAAAAATGAGTTATTATATCGTGTTTTGTGGCCAAAGCAGAAAATTTGGCTCAGGTTGATGAGCAATGGGAATTCTCATTTGAATGGTAAATTTTAAATAAGTAAACTGAGCAATATCAGTAATCAATCCCAGCAATATTAAACTTAATTTTTGCAGTTTGTTCACTCAGCATTGCTCAAAATTTATAATTTCCTTGAAAGAAAAGTAAGAAAGGACTAGTTTTTCTCAATATGAATGAATTATTGAAACTGGAAAGGTGTGTTCTTGAACAGGATGATTCCTGAAGTAAAACTTTCAGCAGGGGTAATGATCAAACAGCAAGAAATTATGGCACAGCTGCAGTAATGATCCTTTAATACTTTGTAGACAGCTGTACAGTCACTGTATGAGGCTAAAAAGCTGGAGAGGAGCCAACCAAGGGGAACACCCACTGCCCTGCAGTCATATAATTGGCCGGAGGCAGAAATTTCATCCCTCAGGAACAATACATCCCTCCCCCTGAGTGTTGCTAGCCAATAAGAGGCCTGAAGCTCCAGAACGTCAGGACAAACTCATGCAGTGTTAGATTGGGATTTGGGTAGGTGTATGGGAGTCTCACTGGGTGCCAAGCAGGCAAGCCCCGGCAAGTTGTCGGGGGGGTGGTGGGGGGGAGCGGGGGTAAGGGGTTGGTCACCTGGAGTTTGTCAGGAAGATATAATAATTGTCATAATGTTATTGGAATTTATTGTAAAGCAGAGTAATACTGGGGTCTGTCTCTATAGGGGTGGGTGTGTGTGTGTGTGTGTGTATATATATATATATATAAGAGACGGACTTAATTGAATTAAAGGCAGCTGGTCTGAAGGCTTTGATGTAACAGAAGATAAGCTAGGTTTGAAAAGTTAAGTAGGTAAACCGAGGTGTAAAATGTTTCACATAGCCAGGAGAAGTTAAGAAACAGTGTGTTTATTTTTCCCAACGATTACTGGTAAAATTGGTACTTTGATGGATTTTTATTATTTGAGGGGTAAAAGTCCAAAGACAGTGAAACAATAGAATTTGCATTCAAAGGGCAAAATGTGTATAAAGGAGAGAAGGCTGTGTGTAAGGACAGGCATCCTAAGATCTAACACAAGTGTGAAGAGCCTCCAGCATCTAAGCCTCAAGCTGCTGTCTACAAAGAACTGAAGCTGAGATAAGCACACTTTGAATTCGACTGTTCTGGGTATTGTGTGTTACTTTGCCTGGGTCTTTTAAAATCTACATGTTTCACTGTTGTCTTAAGCAAAGTGTAACTGGGAGTTAGATTAATTAGGGGATTTATAAGTTATCATAGTAGTAATTTGTAAATCTATGTATGTGCTTAAAATCATTTCTATTAATAAAGGTTTAACTTAGCTTTGTAAGAAACCAATAAGGCTTGGTTGTCTTCTTTTAACGGAATTCAAAGTCAGCATCTCAATAAAAGTACAAATCGCAAGTAGTTGTGGCAGCTGCTTCAAGTTTCCCTCTGGGGTTTGGGCAGCTTGGCATTTACCATCCACCTGCCATAACAGGTTTTAGAGGCCATGGGAAGTGGGCAATCTGGATGGGAGGTGGTGTAAAACCTTGAGGGGGACCTCTGATTTGCCCACCACCCACCCATCACCAGCCCACAAGGGCTGCAACCGGCCCATTGGCAGGTGGGCTGCCTGATGCCACTTCTGCCACTGCTATAACTGGGGTGCAGTGCAGGCAGGTGGGTAAGGGGCAGACAAACCACCAGCTGAATTTTAACAAACTCCCCAGCCCTCAAACCTGCTGGCAGGGCAGCACAAAATCTAGCCCTTACTGTGTAAATCTCCCAGACTTCGTTACTCCAGCTGTTCAGTGTACAATTACTGTTCAAAATGGCTGAACATCAGCATAGTAAAATCCTGATTTACAAGGTATTGCATGTACCCAAGCCTTCACTTTCCTCAAGCATGACTAAGTGCATCACAAATTTTTTTTAAAATATTTTTTACCTTCAGTAGCAATTTCTACATTGCAGAACAGTTTGATGTGCTAAATTAATTCTATTGACACACTTATATAGTTCCAGATTGGAAACGGTTTGGCAATGGCATAAGCACAATAGTATAACTACACTCAAAGTAGAAATAAGTTTCCACACACAAAATTGAATAAATTACATCCATTTTTATGCACTTGAGTTTGACTTCCTGCACTAAAACTTTGAAACCGAGCTATAGTATTCACCTCAAAGTAAATGTTAATATAGAATGAGTGATGGAGAGGAAATAGTTCCAAGGCCAATGGGCTAAATTAATGTATTCCCAGGCAATTACAAAGTGTTTTGAAACAGAAAATTAACTCAATCTGAACTGGTCTGAGCACTTCTTTTCATCTTAGTATATTGGCATATATTAACCCAAAAAGTTGCAGAACTAGAAGTGTTGTGCAAATCGCACATAGAGACAGCCCCTTCAGTGAAAGCATGAAGTCCCAGGAAAGTAATAATCAGCTGGAAATGTGATTTGGGAGGCGCAAAACTGCGTTACCCACTTTTTCACGAACCCAGATGAAAATCTGGGCCCAGGTTTCCATCTTCTTCTTACGGGTTATTGCTGCCCATCCTGTCCTGCCTATTCTACTGTAAGGCCCTTTTACAGGACAATGCTGTGTAAGATTCAGCAGAAATTGTCGATCCCTTGTTCAGGCTGCAATGCATGCCTCCACTCATCATCATCCAGATCAGTAGATATATAGAGGGGTGAACAAAATTAGATTAGATTGGGTTTAAGAAAATGTGGAGAGCTGTCTTAATGAAAGCGAAGGCCACGATGAATTAAAACAACAAAGATGCTGGACCACACTTGGTGCATTTACCAACTACAAAACAGACGGCCTTTTAAGGAAAACAAATATGAATATGTTATGACCGCTGGACATTATAAAATGGTTATGTTTTAAACTGTCTCCCTTAATTCAAGGTAAAGTGAAGTCGTTTGGAGTGGGGAATGTGAACTCCTACAAAATCTGCCCAGACACAAGCCCATGTGATGTCATACTAAATCCACCCAGGGACAGGCCCAAATGACCTGGTTGCCATACAAACAAGAGCCCAAGTCAAAACTTACTGAAATTAAGGTGTAGGCTTTAACACTTGGACACAAAAGCAGCAGCTGCTCTTGCTGCATACAAACTCAGACTCAGACAGTCACCAAAGTGATTTGAGAAAGATGACCCACAACAGGTGCTGCTATGCCAAGCATGGAAAATGGACCATTTTCCAGTTAATCACCAAGCAAAGCATTGGCGAGGACAGATCCCCTGTTTGATGAAATGAAGCTTGTGAACAGTTAAAGACGACAGAATCACCAGAGAACACCTTGCTACAGGAAGTCTATTTAATTATGTTCATAAGGTTGAGTGAAGGAGACTTTGTTTAAAAGGATATTGCAAGATTCACCCTGGCTGGACAGAGAGAAGAGATCTTGCTAAAACTAGGAGGAGCTTGGGATTTTAAATACAGGACTACATTTCTGCTGAGAGTGCAGTGTAATATATTGATGTGGCACAGGGTTTTTGGTTGTGTTAAAAAGTTAATAATGCCTTTTCTGTAGTTGAATTAGTTGCCTAATGTTTGGTCAATGTTGACTTTAGTTTATTTGTTACAGTAAAATTCTGAAAATGTGAAATCTAGTCATTTGATTCTTTGCTTTGGTTAATGTAAAATGTATATCTTTTTTTTAAAAAAGGTATTGGTCTCACAAAGATCATGACAAATTGAGGGCTCGCCCAGCATATGAATCCAGAGGCTGTAAAACAAGTACCCTGGAATTTTACTAGAGTTTAAACTAACAAGATTTCAGAGTTATTTTTGCTGTATGAAGTGAACGGCTAACATGGCTACATTCAATACTGAGGCATTTCTGGAAATAGAAGACCTGGCTGTTGATGCCTTAGAATAGTTAACAAATGTTAATTTGAAGGCAGTGGTCGAGAAACTAAGAGTAGATTTAAAACTAGGGGCTAAAAAGGTAGAGGTTGTTGAAGGATTGGCTCAACATTTGAACTCTGAGGAGGAAAAGGGTGATCCTGATAGCACCCAAGTTGAGTTAGCTAGAATTTAATTACAAATGAAAGAAATTGAATTGGAAAGAGATAAAGGCTAAAACTTGAATTTGAGAAAGAGTGAGAAATGAAAAACCTTGAATCAGAAAGAGAAATTAAAAAAACTTGAATTAGAAAGGGGGGAGGGGGGGCCGGGGGGGAAGAGAAAATAAGGTATCTGCAAAAACTTGAATTAGAATTCCAAAGAGGAAAAAAAGAGAATTGCAAAACCTGAATTCCAAAGAGAAAGAGCAAAAGAAAAATTAGAAAGGGAAAACCTCGAATCCCAGGGAGAAAAAGTAGTGAACAAACTTGATCACGACAAAGAAAAGCTTACATTACACAACAGAGTGTGGCAAGAAAACTTGACAATGAGTCAGATTTAACTCCTGCTTTTCATTTGACAAGGAATATTCCCTCAGTGACTAAATTCAGCGAGAAAGGAGTTGAAATGTATTTTGTGTCATTTGAGAAAATTGCTACAAAGCTGCAATGGTGAAAAGAAAGCCAAATGATGTTATTGCAGTGTGTGTTCATGGGGAAGGCATTAGATGTGTACGCATCTCTTTCAGAGATACAGTCCGGTGTTTATGATATGGTGAAAGCTGCTGTTTTCATACCTATGAGTTAGTGCCAGAGGCTTACGGACAGAAGTTTAGAAATTTAAAGAAGAAACAGGGTCATACTTTTGTGGAATTTGCTAGAGAAAAGGCAATTATATCTAATTGGTGCTATAGGTCTATGAAGGTTGAACAAGAATTTTAAAATAGTCTCCCTTTGGGAATAAGGTCTCACCTGGAAGACCACAGATTTTCTAAGGTAAGAACAACTGCCATAATGGTTGACGATTAGAAATTGTCTCACAAGCATGTCAGCAGTAAGCCGTTAATCGCAAACCCACAGCGAAACTGAAGAGTGAAGAAGTCTAATGAACCAAACTCTGGGCCTGAATTTTACGCTTCCCGCCAGCAGGGTCGTAGGCTAGGGGTTAGCGTGAAATAACATGGAGGGGTTTCCCGCCTGCCCTGATGGCTCAGCAATTTTACACTGGGGGGGCCCAGGTCTCAGACAGGCTGCCTGCCCTTGCCCCAATGGAGGCCCTTCATTGGCCAATTAGTAACCACTTAAGGGCTGTTTCCTGACCAGCCTCAATTTTTAGGCTGGTAGGAATTGTTCCCGGATATCGGGGAAATATCTGAAAATAATCAGATTTAGGCTTCTGGCAGGAAATGAGTTACTCGCCTCAGGTTTAGGCTCCTGTCCCACTGTCCAGCCCCCACTCCCAGGCGTCTGCTTTTCTCCCCGTGAGGTCCCCAAAAACTTACTTTTTCCTGGAATCCCAGGATTT
This sequence comes from Cetorhinus maximus, assembly GCF_964194155.1. Lineage (NCBI taxonomy): Eukaryota > Metazoa > Chordata > Chondrichthyes > Lamniformes > Cetorhinidae > Cetorhinus > Cetorhinus maximus. Next base: position 77,135,756 of record NC_135894.1, on the reverse strand, counting down.
AGGCGCTGGGGACTACATGTAGTCCCAGTCCAGTCCACTACAGCTTCTGGTGCTGTAGGGGCTAGAGAGCTGCCGGTGAATCAGATTGGCCAGCAGCTGTCTAAGGTGGGACTTCTCCTGAGTAAGGGGCGGAAGACCCTCCTGCAGCCAATTAATATTCATTGGAGCGTGAAAAGGCTGCAGGGCAGGCAATGTCAGCAGGGTTGCGTTCCCTGCTGACTCTTCGCATAGCAGAACTTGAAACCCCACCATCCTAAAAATCCTGGTCCTGTTATAGTGAACAAGATAGCAAAAATGAGAAGACAGATACTCCTCAGAGGAATAAAAATGACATTATGGAGGATAAGTATGACTCAAGCAGACTTACGTTATTTTGTCACGAGAGGGCATGTATAAGTGGACTGTTGGAAATTAAAAGAAAAACCTATAGCATTTATAGGGTTGCATTGCATTTCTTCAGAAAATGCTGCACTAGTAGATGCAGCTTGTGAAAAACAAGTAGCTTTGAATGTACTTACTGTTGGAGTATATCAGAATATAGAAAGTTATATAAGTCATGTGTCTAAGAGTGAAGTGACCCCATTTTTGTCCAGTATAGCAGGCAAGTCAGTCATTCCTTTTTTTGAGAGATATGGCATCAGCCTATTCTCTGATGTTGGCAGGTGAGAGTCATTTCCCTCCAGAAAATTCACTAAATAAAAACGTATTTATAAAAGTTGTTTTTCTATTCCATTGTAGAGAGTTAATTTAAACATGGTTTAATTTCTGGTCTTGCAATTGTATGGGTTGTGCTTAAGTTCGCTAATAAAGGGTGTTGGTGTTAAATTAGTAAATGACTTGGCTGCGGTAAAGGTATTACCATTTCCAGTGATTTCAGAAAAACCTAGTGAAGCGCTTGAAACTGAAAATGTACAAGAGAAATCAAGCTACATAGAAAAATCCACGACATACTGTAATCCTGCTATGGAAATTACTGTTTCAACCAAAGATCTGTCCAAAGATTTGAAAGCTCACACTGCTAATGTTAAAAGGACATTGCAGCATCAAACTGACAGAGTTAATAGCAATTGGAGACGAATTGAAGATGTCTGAATTAAACATGCAGGCAAAACCTTAGCAAGAGGTGACAAAGCAGATAGCAGAAGTACTCAAAGGAAAGCACTGCTTTTAAACAGAATGGCTCCACTGTAACTGATAAGGGTGCAATAGAGCTGCAAATGGAAATTAAAACTTCAGAATAGTGAAGCAATCGCTCCTGCTTGGAAAATTTTTGGAGATGAACTAGACAAAGTTTGTGCTGAATGAGGTGGTGAAAAGCAAAAAGAATTTAAAAGAATTCATGAACTGACTTGAAAGGAGTAAAGATTTTTTTTGACTGATCATCAGCATAATCATTTTCTTAAAGCAGCTAAAGAGGATTTTACGCGGCAAAAGACTGAAATGCTTACACAAAAGTAAACAGAGCTAAAATAAGCAAAGGATCACATCATGAAAACAAACTTAAAAGGTAAAAAAAATCCTGAATTTAAGCAAGATGAGGATAATCGGAATGTGCGGCTGGTTGAGACTTTCTTTACAGACTTGGACATTAAAAAACTTGCAGACATGGAAGAGGATGGGGATCAGATGTTAAAACCTGAACAGGGTGGTTCAAAGATTGTGCTAAAAGGTCAATATGATGATAATGTTGTTCTTGACAAAGTTAACTCGACCAAACCAAGTATACAATTTTCTAACCCAGGACATGAAAAAGCTGTAAAAACTATGTGAAATGAGAAAAGATATTTTCTGCAATAGATGACTGAAAGCAAAACTACCTGTAGTAAAGTTGACTCTTATTTGCAAGAGAGTTGGAACTCTTAAGAACTCACGCAAACTGGGCTTTAAATCTGAATTGTCACATGAGATTGGTTGTGACAGGTTAAGCCTTGTCATGTTGCCAAGACAAGATGTGTAATGGTGAAATGTGGCAACAGAGCAAAGAGTATTACCTGTACTGTATGTAGTAAATTAATGGTTAAAGCATTTACAATGTTATATTTTTCAGTGTTGTAGAAAAATAATTACAGCAATAATTTTTCATTTTTTAGGGGAAGATGTTATGGCTTTATAAGACAGTTATGTTTTAAACTGTCTTCTTTAATTCAAGGTAAAATGAAGTATTTTGGAGAGGGGAATGAGGCCTCCTGTGAGCTGTGCCTGGAGACAAGCTCATGTGGTATAGTGTATTAGTAGCCTACTAAATAATGCTTAGTCAATGTTGATTTTAGTTTATAATAAAAAAGTGCTGGAAATACTTAGCAGGTCTGACGCAGCAGACCCCCCCCCCGCCCCCCCCCCCCCACCACCACCCCCCCCACAGTTCTCCAGCACTATTTTTTTTAGTAATACTTATTTCCTTCAATTCCTCCTTCACACTAGACCCTTGGTTCCCTAACATTTCTGGAAAATTATTTGTGTCTTCTTCCATGAAGACAGAACTAAAGTAGTTGTTTAATTGCTCTACCATTTCCTTGTTCTCTATCATAAATTCTCCCATTTCGGACTATAAGGGACCTACATTTGTCTTCACTAATCATCTTCTTTTTACATACTTAGCTTTTACAGTCCGCTTTTATGTCCCTTGCAAGTTTACTCCCATACTCTATTTCTCCCCTCCTTATCTCTTGGTCCTCCTTTGCTGAATTCTAAACACCCGCTTCCAGTTCCACCTCCCTGTCAGGTCCCGAGAAATCCTACCCACAGCATCAATAATAGTTTTACTAAATCACTTCAATTTGCTGCTCAGCTAAGAGTCATGATAACCTGCATTTTTCTGAAAAAGGTTTTTTTTTTCATTTAAACCTTCAAGAACACTGGGATTAACCACTGGCATCCAGGACCTGGATATAAACCTGGCCTAAACTGATAAATGAAAGCCCCTTCTGCCAATAAGACAGCTTTGCAAAATGGTCAATAAAAGTCGACAACCCAATGAGATAAACATCACCTCCAGCATTAGCCTTTAGTTTGACATATCATCTGGGGGTGCAAGGTTCAAACCCCACGCCAGGCAGTCCTGATGAACAGTGACCAAAGTTCTGCTCCTGAATCCTGGGTTGGCATCAGCAGGATCTTCATGGCCAGTAAGTGTGGGTGAGGATGCCGCCCCTGGCCCCTCAACACGTGTTGTGGCATCCCATAAAATCTTCGCATTATTGGCGAATAACCACCCAATCAGCTGATCTAAAGATGGTTATGGCCTTTAAAGAGCATTGCACACCACGAGGGGCTAACAGACTAGAAGCAGAACTTTCCAGTCCCACCAGCAGCAGGATCGTTGTGGGCAAGCCTGGAAAATTGGGAGTGAAGCCAAAAGTCAAAATCCTGCAGGCAGGAAAGCAAGTATCAATCTTCCCCTCAGCACTTCCGAGGTGGGTTGCCTTTCCCACTGGTGAATGTCGAGGTCATAATTTGCATGTCATGAATGCTCACTAACAGAGCTACAGGCCGGAATTTTGCATCCTTGTGAAATCTTCTGCCCTGCCGGCAGGAAAATCGGACTGTTCTGTTTCCTGATCTGCACCCGGCGCAAAAGATCTCTTTCACTTACCTGCCAGTAGACGCTACCTTTACCATTGGCACTGTTCTTCTCCTGGGTGCTGGCAATATATCAGGCAGATGGTACGCACACGAAGAAAGGGGGTGGTGGCTGCAGTCGGAACAGACAAAGCAAGGGGGAGTGCGGTCAGATGGGGCAAAGCAAGGCGGGTGGGTGCGGTCGGAACAGGCGAAGTGGGGGGGCTGCAGTCAGAACAGGTGAAGGAAGAGGGGTGCAGTCAGGACACATGAAGGAAGTGGAGGGGAAGGTTGGAACAAACAAAGTAATGGGGGAATCGACTGAGAGGTCAGGGGGTGGGTTGGATGGAGAATGGCGACTCTGCAAGGGGGAGCATGAGTGAAGTGGTGGTATAATGGGTTATAGGTCAGTTTGGGTGGAGTCAATATCAGAGTCTTGGGAGGCAAACTGAGGATGCTGAGATCGCAAGGGTACGGTCACAGTTAAAGGCAGAAGTGGGATGCAGTAGCGCGTGGGGGGAGGGCGAGGTTTCGGGTTTTTCTGGTGTAATATTGGTCGGGAGGGTCATGGGGGGAGACAAAAAATGTTGCATGGAAAAAGAGGAGTGCGCAGGGTCAGGGTGGGCAATGGAACGGTGACGCGTATGGCCTCTGCGAGGAGGGAAGGAAAGGCATTTGCAGTGTTATCATTACAGGTTCCAGGGTGGTTCAAGGGTAACAGAGGGGAGGTTTAGGGTAACAGAGGGGAGGTTTAACACAACAGGGGTGGGGGGGTCAATAGTAATGGGGTGGGGGGGGGGAGTTGGTGGGTGACCAGTGAGGGGGTAAAAGGTGCTGGAATAGGTGCTAAACCTCCTGACCAAGGCAGCTCAGTGGAACGGCAACTCCCTCGATGTTCGAATGTAAAAAAAGTCAGTTGGGAGGAGGGTCCTCTCAGGTGAGGGCAGCTCAAGGTCAGCACAACTGAACACTTAAAGGATCACCCTAACAATAATGGGAACAAAGATTGCTGTGGTCATTTGAAATCCTAACAGTATGGTGAAGCTCACAGGCCCAGAGGGTTCTCAAAGCTACCAGATCCCAGCAGGGTGTTCAGCTGCCACTCCTTCTGAGTCATAAGCCCTCCACTATTGTCAGATTGAGGGATGAAGGGAGAGAGGGAGGTGGATGGCCTCAAGAGCCATGCTGGGGAATGGCTGCCAGCTCGCAACTGCAAACCTCCATCCTCCTGGATTGATGGGTATGCCTGACAAGGTCTCACATGGATGGTCTTTCCATTATGGCAAGTCAAAGGCCTATCTGTGGACTCTCCTGGGTTGTGGGGGTAAGCAGGCTAGCGCTAGAAGTGATGCCCCAAACAAGGCTCTCATTAGCCTTGCCAAAGAGCCATCGATCCATATGCTAGCATGTGTAAAGGGGAGGAAGACTCAACCTTGGTCCCCCAGGATGTCCTTCACCTGGAAGGGACGGAGTACACAAGTTCCTTGAAAGCAACTAGCAGCAACAAAAAATCCAAGAAACTTCCAAGCAGTACGAGTGAACACACATTTACAAGCATCAAAACTATATACAATGATTGTACACCCATGCCACCCGTGCGAATTCAGAACTTAACTTTTCTAACCCTACCACTTCATCAGAGTGCATTCCTGACATCCACAGCAGAAGTGAAGGCAGCCTGCTGACTACTATGCTGTCTTGTCTGTGATGGCTTTGGCGGACTTCCTCTGGAGGTCCTGGCCTTCTTTGGGCCACCTGCTCAGGGGCAGATGCACCCTCCTCAACCTGACCAGATGGAGATGATGGAATCACAGGCAGAGCAGATTTGGAGTGCCTGAACACCCAGACTGTCCTGGGTGGATGCCCCCAGGGCGCCCAGCTGAAACTCCTCCTCCCTTTGGGTGCCCAAGGGCCCCTCCCTGACTCCTTGAGGAGAAGAGGCATCTGGAGAGAGGTTGAGGGACCCCATTCCTCCTCTCACTTAGGCACCGCTAGAATACAGCCAGGACCTCTGCGTTGGTGTGCAGTTCTGAGCACTTATCATCCAGAAGCTTTGCTTTCCATTGGGCTAGGGTCTCCATTGTGTCCGCCATCATCCCCATGGAGACTTCAATATGCTCACATGCTGGAGCCACGACTTCAGAGGGCACATGGACAGACTCCTCAATCTCTCGTGCCACTCCGTTGAGACTTCTGGCACCTCTGACTGATGTTCCCCTGTTTCTCTTTGAATTCCCAGCAATGTGTCTATGGCTGCTTCCAGAGGCTCATCATCTGACTCAGGCTTAGCAGGTGCCTCTTCTCCAACTGTCCTCCGAGAGCCAGAGATCTTGGCTTTCACTGCCTCCACTTGCAGCGGACACTTGTGTGTGAGGTGTCCACCAGATTGTGAGCCCAAGCCTACACTAGAACTACGACCCACTGAGGTGTGTGTCTCTGTGCTGGTGGAGGATGCAAGTGAACACTGTCAGCTCTACAGGTGAGAACTGCCCCTCATCGTCCTCCTCCTTCAAGGTGGGCTAGGGAATGGGGCTTTCTTCTGAGGAGGACGTTGGTCTTCTCCTCTTCCTGCTGGCACTTGGAATGGAGAAAAGAGAGAATAAGTGACTGCCTGGTCTGCCTCAAGCATCGCATGCATCAATCACCTTCCAAAGTTTTCGCATCAATTCATACTTCCTCACTGGACAGATGGGAGAGGCCGACCTCGCCTTCGGCGTAGGCACAGTCTCTGTCCTCCCTGCAAGTTCTGCCCCCTGCTCTGATGCAGCTCTGGCATCCCACCTCCTGTTTTCCCTCTCTCTCTTCTGTTGTGGCCTGTCTTCTCCTGCATAAAGACAGATAGGTGGATGTGAGCAAGTTTGATGAGAGAGAAGGTCATTGGATCCTAATGCTGTGGCTACTAACTGCCCTACTGATTGCCCAAGTTTTGCAAGCATAAAGCTAGAAATTAATGTAATCAAGATTGCAGCAGATGCTGGCTCTACAAACTCTGTGGTCAGGTTTAAAGCAGGGAAATTAATACTCCAGTTGTTGACCACCACATATAAGGCTCAAGTCAGGAGCGTGATACAGTAGTCCCCAGTTGCCTGCATGACTGCAGCTCTAAAAAGACTGAACAAGCTTGATGGGACAAAGCAGCCCATTGGCACACCATCCACCACTTTCAACATTCAGTCCCTCCAGAATCGATGCAGAGTGGCAGCAGTGTATAGCATGAACAAGATGCATTGCAACAACTCACCAATGCCCCTTTGATGTCGCCTTCCAAACCCATGAGCTCTACCAGCTAAACGGGCAAGGGCAGCTGGCACAGGGGAACAGCAGCACCTGAAAGTTGCCTTCTACTCCGCAGCCCATGGCTGTGGCCGGGTGAGAATCCTGCAGTGCCTCCCTGACAGCGCGGCACATGGACTGCAGAGGTTTAAGGCGGCATCACCCCACCACCTTCTTATTGAGGGATGGGCAACCAAAATGCTTGACTAGGCAGCGACACCCACGTCCCATGACATGACATTCCAACACAGTCTTCCTCTGGATCCCATGGGTACTTGAGTGCCCTGGTGACCTCCTCCCGTGCCCAGGCTTAACGGCAGGGTGGCTGACATCCTGCCTGCCCTGCCAAGAAATTCGGCGTGAACCTCACAGCTGCTTAATTAATCAATGAGCTCAACATTGCGTAATTTGGTGTGTTTACCCGCTACGCTCCTTCTGCTGCAGGAATCCCGTGTGGGCGGAGTTTGTGCAGTTACAATCGCGTTGCAAACATGAGCCTGCGGTACAATTGGGAACTAACAGAGAATCTCACTTGAAGCAGCTACAGAATAGCTGGTATGAGAAAAGTTTTACAAGTTAGTAGGGGGCGCTCTTCTGAGGTTTGAGCAGAAGCAGATTAGAAACAGCTTTTTATCTTACATGTGGCTTTGCTTGATCTAACCTGGGAGTGCTCGACACTAACACAAGGTGTTGGGGAATGGAACTTTTGGACACAGCCTCTAAGTTCAAAATACCCGCACACCCACAGTAAATAACTGGTGATGCATAAACTGACTAAAATGACTTCCATGTGATTATACAGAGGCTATTAAGTAATCTTAAATCACTCTCAGTTACCAGTTATCTAACAAACCAATGTAACTTCTCTATTTAAACTGTCAAAGTAAAATCTCAGCAGAATGTGATATTTGGGAGAACCGTGTTCAAGGAAAAGGGAAGAATGCACCTGCTGGCTAACATCGTTGGAAACTATAACAAGCAGGACCTTCCCATGTTCCCAACAAAGCTTGGGCAGCGTGCCAGTTATTAAATCCAGCTACAGCCAGACAATTTGGTCTTTATTTTATTTTAATGTGGCACTAGACATCTCACATGACATTTCCAAATATGGAATTACACTCTGAGCTTACTCTGATTGCTTGTAATGACTTAACTGCAATGGAATTACTAAAGAATGAATAATAGCAGCGTGCACTATGATTGTATGAGCTTCTCAAAAAATGCACATGGAACTGTATAACTTGCTCCCATTCATGCTGCATAGGGGGAGCTGAGGAAATGAAGACTAAGATGGAGGTTAATCTATTTTCACTTCTCCGTGTAATAATGTATAGCCCTACTTTGGAATTCACACAGATACGTGACGACTTTGAAAACGATGTCAGAGAACCCACTTATTGTGGAATTACAAATACTGACAAATGTTTCCAGTTACAGAGATCTCTGAGGCTTTCACTCCAGGACTGTAGCCCTCTGCAGTATCGTACCCATTTCACTGATCATTTCACAGTCTCTGACGTTCCAGGGCAATGCTAACCTAACTACCTTGATATCCAAGCTCAGCCTCTCTGCAACATGCATCTGTGCTCTTGATGTATTCAAAATATTTCAGGTAGCTGATCTTTTGTAGTGCAAGGTTAAAATGAGATTCATTTCCACGTGTTTTGTGTTCTACTTTATAAACTATGTCGTGGTCGCAAATCATCATAAATGAGTATCTTTTGAGTACAATTAATCTCAATAAAATGGTTACTGGGAGTCACCAGCACAAACAAAGCATTACCCACTTTACTCTACAATAAATACCTGAATTTAGTATCCTCCACCCTCACAGTTTTCCCTATTTTATCACCTGCTATTTTCTTCCAGCTAGAAAGGCATACGACTGCTAACTTCAGGCAAATGAATACATTAGCAGTACAAAAGTGATTTCCTTAGTTGCTTTCCATAAAATAGCTCTCTGCAGTCTTGCAGGCATAAATCTAGAAATTAATGCAATCGAGATTGCAGCAGATGCTGGCTCTACAAACTGTATGGTCAGGTTTAAAGCAGGGAAATTAATACTCCAGCTGTTCATTTTCTTCTAAGTGTATTGTGTGTTTTACAACCTCTGTTGTAGTCACAGTTTAGCAAAAGTGAAATTCTGTTAAAAGTTGTGCCATTTAACATTGAGAGGCTAGAAGGCGGCTTAAACAGAAATAAAACACACTTCTTTTTCTAAAACAACTTGCATTCAAACAGTTTGCACGCCCTCTGCTGTGCAATAAGTATACACAATTCTACCAGGATGTACTCAAGGCCCTGAAAACAATCAGATCTAGTGCGGTACAGTAGAGCCCTCCTCAACCTGAGCCCAAACCCAGAGACTCTGTCCGAAATCCAGGGGTAACCTCAGGTGTGTAACAGGGGCAAGACTGCTTCTGCCTGTACCTGCCACCACTTGCCTGGCAGAAGGTGGAGCAGCCCAACAGTTGCTCAGCCAGCAATGTCCCCAAAATTGAGACAGGAAAAACTCAGTGTGTTTTTTTTAGTCCTGGAGCCCACGTGCCTTCGGAATGAAATCATCAACCATCTCGGGGATCATAACAGAGCCTCCACCTACTCTTAGCTGAATTTCCTGGGGTTGCCCGAGAACGTCCCCATACATGGAGCATTGATATGCGAGTGGGCGGGCGGGTGCCTCAGTATGTGGGCAGGTGCCTCTAGATAGGGTTGGGCAGGGGATCGGCAAATAGGGAATGTGGGTACATGAGTGCAGGCAGGTGGGGGTGCAGGAAGTGGGCTCAGGAGGACGGGATGCAGGTGGGTGGGGGTGCATGTGTGGAGGGAACTGTGAGCCCTGGAACTTCAAGGCTGAGAGATAATCGAGGCTAACTATAAAGTGAGCTTAAAGGTGATGGTCCTAACATTTGTTTTGGACGTTGTTTTTGACACTATGTTTATTTCATTAAAAGGTACATATTACAAGTGCTAGGAGTGCTTCTTGTACTAAAGATCATGATATCCACTGTAAGCTGGGCTAAAGGGGGCAAGCAAGGACAGTGAGTATATAACCACATTTATACATGCAAACTTAACAGGTGGTCACCTGAATATGAACACTACTATGATGGTCTTAAAAATTCATTCAGATGGATTTAACTTATTTCGAAGATGAGACAAATGAGCACAGATTATAGCACACCAGGAAGGAAGATATTATAACCATTATTGTACCCAAGAAAGCTGAAAGCCCAGGCAGTTAGATTTTGGTGTTCCCGTATATTGTAGCTGAATATAAAGCAGCAAGGCACTTGCTTACACTCTCTGCCATATCGATATCTAGCATCTATGTTTGCAATTCCGACACTACACCAATTAGCTTAAATGATCAAGCGAACCAGAAGTTGACTTTTGATAATTATCAACACAGCTTTACATACCTCGGAGTGTGCAATAAATGGAAAGAGGCGGAGCAAAATATCTCCCCCAGCAGCAGATGTGACTCGCTGTAAATCACCTCAAATAAAGTGTCCTATTCAACACACCAGTGCAGAAACTACTTAAAGCTTCAAGTTTCAACAAGCACATACTTAAAGTTATAAAAGAACTACTTATTTAGAATTCACCACATATATATATATCGCCATTATTTTTACTTTCTGAATATAGTTCAAGACCTGCAATTGATTCCGTTAAAAAAACGTTTTAAGCTTAATACTTACACATTATCTGGACAATTGTTCGGTTTCTCCAGCCTCCCTCCTGTTCTAACGAAGTGTAGTACTTCAAGATTGGTACGAGCTGGGTAAGGTTGCTGGCCCAATGTCATTACTTCCCACATTAAGATACCAAATGACCTGGAAAGTGATTTGAAAAAAATGTAGGAAAAGGAATGGCACTGTAAATATTATTCCTGGTCAGTTTTGGGAGCTAATTTCCTTTGCTACCAGAGCTTAGCAAATATTTAATACTGTCAAACTTGATGCCCGGTTAAGTAATGACCATTCCTTACTCTGAAAGGCAACTACTATTAATTAACCAAGGACTATTTTTTTCCCTCTCAGATGCCTTTTCCCACCGGATAACTGCACCAATGGGTACTTCTAGCTAGGTTAACATCAGAAAGATGAAATGAAGCTTATCTATTTGAATGCTAGGACTTTTTCCACCTGCAAACCTTGCTAAGTAAAAAGTTGCACGTGCACACCAGCCATCCATAGTGTATGCACATAACTGGTATAATGCAATGTCAGCCTGTGTTTGAAAAATCAGTGTTTCCCCATTACCCTCACACCCCCTCAGATATCCTCATTTCCAAAGTTCAGGTAGCGGCCTCATCAGTCACTGCAGCTCAGCTTTAATCTGCATTTGATGCTGTATCAAAATAGTTCCCATATTTTGTGGAATGATACTAGAGCTGGGGTGGGGGGGGGGTGGGGGGGGTGGGGGGGTGGGGGGGGGGTGGGGGTGGGCAGAGGGTAAAGAAAGAATTAATTAACTCTGTATCTTTAGAAACCAATATTGTTCTATGACCTTCAGTTTTGATGCTAGCACAATTTTGCCCATGAACTGGATTGTTACTGTTTTGCTTTTTACATCTACAAAAGATGAAAGTTGACCGTAAGAATACATTTGCATTCATATGAAAACTGCACCTCACTGAACACTGCTGGGGTAAAAACACAAAAAAAAACCCATAAATTTGGTAGAAGATAAAGTGTTTAAAGACAGACCCTGATCTTTGATTTAGTTCAGATTAATGTACTTGATATATTGCATAGTCTTTCTATCCACAGAGCACGGCACTGAACATACTTTTCTTATACAATTTAATATTTAATTTTTTTGGTCACTTTCTTTAAAGATTTAATTATCCCCACTTTAGGTAATCCTTCCTGTACACCATTACTAGATTTGGATGGTAGGCAGCTGGCCTGCTGATACTTGATCCAGCTGTTGGATGGTTTTACAGTAGCCATTTGATTATTTCCCTTCTCCCCTTATCTGTTTCCAATGAGCAATAACCTTAATCCAGACCCCAGTGGCCAAGCTCAGCCATGGAAGTCAAAAGGTGGAAACTGCCAGTGCTATACTTACAAAACCTGAAAACAGAACAGAACTCTCCGTTCTGTAATATATCTTTTCCTCCCTCTGTGCACTACCATTAGTGCAGATGAGCTCAAGGCGACCTGATCCAGACACTGGTCACACGACAATACCTTAGGCACCTTAAGGCAGTTGGATTACGTCAACCTCAATTCCCTTGCCTTTTCAATGCAACTATTTGTTTCACTTTGTGCAAGTCATTAGCCTGTAACCGGCACTGTTTTTCAGCAGTCAGTTTCATCGGCACTGTTGGCCCAATTTTGTTAATATTTTTGAGCGGCATTAACTTTGGTGATCACATTTTGCTGGTCAAATATGCCATAACCCAATGGTTAGTGGTATTTATTTTCTGCGTTCAACCCATTTTTGTTTCATATCCATACAGACAATTTTCTACCTACTTCTGTCAGTTTCTAATGAGCATTTCATCCCACTTTCACCAGAGCCAATGTACAATTGGAATTTTCTAGCCACATTTCTAATGGAGGGAAAATTATATCCTAATCTCAGAAGCCAAAGTGAGGCATTAATCCGTAGTTTCTGACATAGTTCATGTAATATTTTATTCTGTATTGGAGAATACAATTTTAAACTATGGTTCTTAATTAAATCAGAAAAGAAATGGCTTGAAATGTATAGTAAAGCTGGAAGGAATGATTCAAAATGCTCATTAATGGTTGTTACACAATCTCTCTTCCCCAGCAGCAGAAAAAAAAACGCAAAACACAATTGGGGAGATTTTTGGTTCAGGCCTAAAAGGGATGCAATATCGACATTGCAGCTGCCCAAGATAACAGACAGGAGGCCCAAATCAACTTCAGATTTGGGTTTCATTTAAATCATACCAGTGGGTTAAGGGTGCCAAACTGGAATAAAAACCACCATCCAAGTCAGACTAATGGTTCTGCAGCACCACCCACAGGAATCTGGTGGTAATGCAGTCATGTAGAAAGCACATATATTAAATGCATTAGCAAACTGCAATGATTGTGAATTTACATTGTTTTCCAAAATTTATTTTAATTGTCATGAAAACTGAAGAGCTTGCACCAATTAAATCAAACAGCGGTAACTTGTGGTAAACAGCAGAAGTAAATTAACAATGGGTACAAAATTGCAAGTTAAGTATTGTCTGGGGTGTAGCTCAGATTGATTAGATTTTGTATACCATACCATGGTTATGTGGCTGCTAAAATGATTTCTCCACATTCCAATAAAGCAATGTTTGAAGGCTATATTGAATGTTAATGGCTATAAACATTTAATTGGCTGAGCATCAACTTGGTTCAGTTGGTCACAGCTTAGTCAGAAATTTGTGGGTTCAAGTTCCACTTCAGGCTTTCAGCCTATAATCTAGACTGACACTTTCATGCAGCACCAAAACAGTGCTCCATTGGTGGAGGTGCTGGTCTTTAAATTAAATTTCTCAATTCAATAAAAGACTTGCACCTCTGACATCCTCAGGAAATCCCCCGAGTGTTTTAACAAACAATGAAGCACTTTTACTACAGTGACTATACTTCATTATGTAGGAAACGCCACAACCAATTTTCATAAAGCCAGATTTCACAAACGGCATTGAGGAAATAAATCAGCATTGAGGACATAAATCGGATAATCTGATCTGGAGCTTTTACCCGATTACACCAGTTTTCAGGTGCAGTTCACCCGATGCTGGCAATAAACAGCACAAAAGATCGCAACATTTCAAGTGCAAACTGCACTCAGCGCAAATCGAGGCTCCATGGTCGTTTGTGCTGGTTTTGCAAACATTGCACTGGAAGTAGGTTCACCCACAAAATTGCTCATTACCTCTCAGGGCGAAATAAACAGCATGGAGAGCTTCCGATCATTGTGCACATTTGCAGGTCTTCAACAGGAAGGCTTTACAATTAAGCCGGATCTTTTGAGTGCAAGCATACTAATAGATATGTGTAGAGAGGTTTTTGAATGAATTTTTTTAAAATTTACCAAGGAACTGACGATGGTATCCCAATTGAACTAGAAAATAGTTTGTATATTTTCTTGTCATTTTCAGTCAGTTAAAATTGGGTTACTTAACAGTTGGTAGATAGATTGACACTGTGATGAAAATCCTTATTTTTTGTGATAAAGCCATTTTTAGCAGAAGTAATACAATTATTACCAAGCTCCCACAATTAAATATATCAAGGAATAATTTCAAAGCAACTTTCTTTAAAAATTACTTTTTAAAACATTAGCAGATTTCATGTTCAATACAAAATGAACATTGAAACGTTCATTGGAATCAGCAACATGAAAACGAGTTTGGATGGAAACTTGTGGTCGGGGGAACGAACACCTCAAAATGGGTGGAATTTGCACTGCACTGCCGATTTGTGCCCAAAGTGAAAACTCTACCCTGCTGTTATTTTAGTCCTATTAGTGAAGGAATAAATGTTGGCCAGGAAACCAGCAAAACACCCCGGGTAGTGCCATGGGCTCTTTTACGCCCACCTGAACAGACAGAATAGGCCTCACTTTTAACATCTCATCTGAAAGGCACCACCACTGGAGTGTCAGCCTAGATTCTGTGTTCAAGTCATTGACGAGACACGTAAACCCACAGCCTTCTGACTTGGAGGTTACCACAGAGCCACAAGTGATAGGGAGGAGCTTTTAAACAGAGTGGATTTGTCTATTCAGGTGCGAGGCGGGTAAAGGTCCAACAAGCTCCATCTAGACATTTTTCCTTCAAACACCACCAAAATAATAAGACTCTCTGGCTACTTTTCTTACTGCTGTTTGTAAGATCCTGCATAATAACAGTCACGACATATCACTGTTTGCCAAGCATGGATGAATCTGACAGATATGATCAGGCACTACAAACACTTTATAATTCAATTAACATGAAATATTTGCTTACCAAACATCAGACTGATTTGTGAACAATCCATCAATTAAGCTCTCAGGTGCCATCCACCTGACAGGGAGTAAACCTTCTCCTTCCTTTCTATAGTAGTCATTCTTGTAGATGTCTCTTGCAAGACCAAAGTCTCCAATTTTCACCTTACGGTTTGTGGAGTTGTATTCCTTCGTGGAGACTAAGCAATTTCTAGCAGCCAGGTCCCTAAAACAAATAAAACGCACTTGTACTACTAAAGTACTACTTGTGCTACAACAGTGCTTACTTCGAGATCACATTCTGCTAAAACAAGGTCAGCACATAAAATTCACTAAAATATATATGTTTGCTTTTGGTTACAAACATGCACCGTCAATGCCACAAATGGTCCTGTCAAACACCACATCCAGAGAACTAATACTGGTAAAACCTACTGGAACTTCTAAAGGGAAGTTAGTAGTTGATCATAAACTAGAAAAGCAGCAGAAAGCTAAGTGTGAAAATAACTATTTTGTTTTCTGTAGGGAATGACGGTAAGTGGGTCAGAATTGGAAATGGGGCAGTAAGTTCAGAGGCGCAATTTTGGCAACACTATTGCCCCATTCCTGCCCGATAGGGGTGGCAAAAATTGGTCCCACAGTATTTTAATTAGTTTCTCTTTCCTCACAAACTATAGTTTATTCCAGAAAAGCACCAGTAGCCCATCAACGAAGTTAGTTTTATAATATTGCCAAAATAATCTGGCGCCTACAGCCCTCTCAGACTGTGCAATCTGCACAATTGCTGCTACCAGAACTTGAGTAACGTTTCTCTCCTGCTGATGCTTCCTACCGAATTACAAGTTTTACTGACCGTGTCATCTTTTTCACCTGCAGCCTAATTGCCAGAAACAGCTGCAAATCATTTGGCTACGAACAGTGATTCTTTCCATTTTCAAAAAATTATTCATCGGTTCAAGCAAAGGTCACTCCATTACTACAAAGCTTGAAAATTATTAGCTTGTGGGAAACTACGGATAATAAGCAGATACAACATTAAAACTGGGCTAAAGAAACAACCAGTTTGGTTTCAACTCATATAATCAGTGCTGAAAGGCTCATTGGACCTTACTCTTATTCATAATAAGCTAGAATTCTAACTCCCCAATCCTAATATTGTAAATGTGAAATGAAGTTAAGGTGGTGTTGATGAGTACTGTCATTATAATTATTGTATCAATTACAAATGTGATCAGAAGTCTGGATATTTGAACCTTTTGCATTAAGGGGACACAGTAACATAGTGGTTACATTATTGGGCCAGTTATCCAGAGGCCTGGTCTCATAATTCAGAGATGTGAATTCAAATCCTACCATGGCGGCTGGGAAATTTAAATTCAATTAATTAGATTCAACCTGGAATAAAAGTCTAGTGTCAATAACAGTGGGCAGAATTTTCCCGTTGGCGTGCGGGTGTGGGCCCTGCACGTCCACATACAAAGTGATGCGCGGTGACGTCGGGCAAGCATCCCGACATCACCACACGCCATCGCGATATTTCGTTAGGTGGGTGCACAATATTATCCACTGCGCGCCCGCCATTAATTAAGAGGCCACTTAAGGCCCTTGACTCACCAACTGACACCGATTTTTCGGCGCCCGTGCAATCTTCAGGTTGGCGCATGGGCACAACGGGCAGGTGGGTAGGACACATTTGTATAAACCTCATCCACGGGTGGGATGACAGAGCTCAGTGGGGTTGCGAGTGTGGTCTGTCAAATATTGATGTTTCAAAGTCTTTGAAACTTGCTTGTTGATCCGCAATACTTCAAAACACATACCAGCTGCTTTGTCAGGATTTTTACCCTCAGGTCAGCACTCTGCAGTGAGGAATCTTTTTTGGGCCTGCAGGTTTCTGTAAACCTTCCTATAGCCTGGGAATGGGAGCTGAACTCTCCACTGGAGGCGCCTCCTCTGAGGAGGAAGGGAGGGCTGGAAGTGGGGGGAGGCCAGGAGTGCACATTCAGCCTCCTGGGGAGCCACCTTTGGGAGGCCAGGCACAGGCACAAGGGACGCAAGGCCAAGAGGTTGTCCAAGGTGGAAGGGGCCGCAGAAGACGCCACTATCCTGCTGCCAGGGTGTACAGGTGGCGAAGCAGCTACCTCAATATGGCTGAGGGGCAGGGCCGAAGGAGGCTCCGTCCCTCAAGGGAGACAGTCAATTATATCTGTCAGATGATTGACCCTGAGCTCTCCATTGTGTGGGTGGACACTCCATGCCAGTGGCTCTAAAGGTCACAGCTGCCCTCAACTTCTATGCCTCTGGCTCCTCCAGGGGTCGATGGGTGATCTTTGCAGTGTCTCCCAATCAGTTTTCCATACTTGTGTTAAGCAGGTTACAGATGCTCTATTCAGGCATGCAGTGACCTTTATCCACTACTGTTGGGACCAGGCAAGCCAGACACAACAAGCCAGAGGCTTCATGGTGATTGCTGGCTTCCCCTGTGTCCAGGGTGCAATAGACTGTACACATGTGGCCATCAAAGCTCCAGCAGGTGAGCCCGGCGCCTTCATCAACAGGAAGGGCTTCCACTCCATGAACGTGCAGATAGTGTGTGATCACAGGATGCTTATTCTACAAGTCTGTGCAAGGTAGCCAGGCAGATCCTACGATGCCTACATCCTCAGACACTCCCAAGTGCCGGGGCTCTTCGGTGCTCCAGCCCGGCTGGATGGATGGCTGCTGGGTGACAAGGGCTATCCCCTCAGAAGGTGGCTCATGACGCCTCTCCGCCATCCAAGAACAGAAGCTGAATAGCGCTACAATAGGAGCCACGCCTCCACAAGGGCTGTGGTGGAGAGAACCACCAGAAGCGCTTCCGATGCCTGGACCGCTCGGGGGGCACATTCCAGTACCCCCCAGGTCACGTGTCGCTTATCGTGGTTGCATACTGCACTCTCCACAATCTTGTGCTGGAAAGGAGCAGGGGGGGGACGATGAAGACGTCGAGCAGTGGCTGCACGCGATGAGTCCAGCAGTGAGTCCGAGGATGAATATGCACAGGGAAAATGCTGAGGGGGTAGACGCTGTCCCTGCAGGGAGGCAGGGACACCTGGGAGGTTTTAATCCAATGAACCTTCAGCTAGCACACCACATATGGACCTCCAGGACAAGCCTGGGCTGTATGCTCCATACTCAATACCTAAGCGCAAAATCTTCCAGGTTAGGAACAGTAACTAAGGGAGTAGTTAATAAAGCTAAATGTCCCACAAAGCACTCCTAACATTTTTGGAAACCATATACATGCAGAAGAAAAGAGGCACCCTCAGCCATGGTCACATGTCTGAATTTAATATCACAGGCAAAGAAACTTAATGAAACAAAATGACAAGGGTGTTCCAATTCAAAGCAAATCATGAAGGCCTCATCTCGGGTCAATACAAAAGCACCAGTGATAAACCCGTGGTGTGCCTAAGGTTTACGTTTCCGGGTGCTACGTCTTGGTGCTGTCCCCTCGCTGGGAGTGGCATCTGAGACAGCCTGCTGAGTCTGCTGTCCTGTTGGCCTCGATGACCTTGGCGGTCATCCTCTGGCCCGTGGAGCCTGTGCTGGCTCTGCCTGGGAGGGATCTGCCAGTTCCACAGCTGGCATCTCCCCTGTCGTCGCAGACTCACCGGGTGCTATGGTCACTGGGAGAGGGGCGGAGGAGCTGCTGCCCTCCTCTGGAGCACCTTGAGAGGTGCCCGCAGATACGACAGGCAGCTGCTTCGCCATCGTGATGTCGCTTTGGACCTCCCTGCTCACCATGGATGGATGGGCACCGAGCTGGGAAACTTGGTGCCCACACCATCTCTGACCAGCTGAGGTCAATGCCGATGTGAGGGCTTGCTGGTCAGAGCGCATCCCCAGGAAGCCCTGATGGGTCTCCTGGAGGAGGCTCTCCACGAAAATCACCACTCTCCCCATGGAGGATGCATGGCACTTGGACATGAAGCTCATTGCATCGGTGATGGTCAGCGTAGACTCCTCCACCACAAAGACCAAGCCAAGCATAGCCTCATATATATCCCCGAGATGCTCCCGCACACCCGGCTGCATTTCCTGCCCCTGCTGCATCGCGGACGACTCCAGAGGCACATCATCAGGCACCGACTGAACATGTGCCTGGTCCCCTGCAGTCCTCCGACTGCTGGCGCCATGGGCACTCCCTGTCTCTGCCAGCTCCTCCAGCAGCTGTGAAGTACCTTCACCGCTGTGCCCCGGGACACTAGCCGATGTTCTAATTCCCACCAAGGTGCTAGTATCTGCGCTGGTGCCTGCCTGGCAGAGATGGTGTGACACTGGTGAGACTTTAGGGCCCTCAGGTGTGAGAGGGGGCGTCTGCTGCTCCTCCTCCCGGCCCTGCTCCACTGATGCTGAAAGGAAGAACAAAGACAGTGGATCAGTTAACATGGAGACAATGACAACGTGCATCCCTGTCCCCTGGATCATTATGCGCTCATCCTTCCATAAGCAATGGTCAAGTCATGTTGCAAAATTAAATCACTTAACATTCAGCAGTGCTATGGCTGTGGGGAGAACAATGGTGACCTCACTGCTGGGCAAACATACCTGCCCGTGGCACCCCAGCCTCACCAACATCAGTGGACCAGGGCGCATGGCACCTCTCCAAATCCAGGGCCTCCTGCTCATATTGGCTGAGAATGGCGATCTGCGCCTGGCCGCCGCCAGTCCTCACATTCTGCAGCATTATGTGCATTCTTCTCCTGAAAATGAGAGAAGAGCATTGATTTGTGCAAATTGTACATGGACTCTTCTCACACAGCCCACCCCAACCAGAGTGGGGTATTTCAGGGCTCCAGTGCCTCCTTACCCCGCTGCTGCCGAACACGCACACAAAGGTGTTAGGCCTGTTCCCCACCCGCCCATCCTTGGCCACATGCTGCATACATCACATTAGGCACCACATGGTATATCCTTCTATAGCAAGGAGGCACAAACACGTGGAGTGCAGAGGGCAGCAGATGGTTCGTTGCCACGCCACCTTGAAGCTCCCCTCCCAGCATGTCATCACCCTGACTTTGACATGCCCTGGAGTTCCAGCACTGCGTCTAGGTGCAGCTCCTCCAGGTTGCCCTCAAAACAGTCATGTGGGTCTCAGTGGACCACATGCTGCAGGCGCAGAACCCATCTCTTCGCCACCCTCTCAGGGTGACCTCGGCATGGGCAATATCTGCTGGCCCACCCAGTGAAGGACACATGTTGTTAATGATTCAATGCAGTTACTGCACTCAGACTTGGGCTGGGGCGGGTGGAGGGGGGGTGCAGCAGGGTGGAAAACCGACCTGCTGGGTTATGTGACCAATGCCAACATTCTCCTTACCCTTCCAGGGTGCAACAAGTCGTTGAAGCGCTTGTGACACTGGATCCAGGTGCACCGCACCACGTCGTGGGAGGTCACCACCTCCACCACCTCCTCCCAGGCACATTTTATCATGTGGGGGGGTCTCTTCCTCCCATCCTGGGAAACCAGCGCCTCCCACATGCTGCCACCTCCTTGAGAAGGGCAGCAAGGCAGTCATCAGAAAAAAGAGGAGCACATTGGCCCCTCACCCTACCCTCCGGCCTGGCCAGCCCCGATGGCCTACCCTCCGGCCTGGCCAGCCCCGATGGCCTACCCTCCGGCCTGGCCAGCCCCGATGGCCTACCCTCCGGCCTGGCCAGCCCCGATGGCCTACCCTCCGGCCTGGCCAGCCCCGATGGCCTACCCTCCGGCCTGGCCAGCCCCGATGGCCTACCCTCCGGCCTGGCCAGCCCCATGAGTTACTGCCTGATTAGTATATGATCCAGTGACAAAGTGCACAAGAATTCTCAGGTTCTGATTATAAAAGGTGACCTAATGATTTATAAGTTTTAGAATCATTCATGGGATGTGAGCATCCCTTGTAGGGCCACAGCAATGTGGCCAACCAAACCACTCACTTTATTCAAGGTGGCAGCTTATCATCACCTTAAGGACAATTAGGGACGGTCAATAAATGCTGGTTCTACCTGGGACGCCATTCTGCTGATTTCAGCTACTGTGGAAAGGCATCGAGACAAGGGATACAAACAAATGAGTTAAATGAGAGAAAGAGAGAATAAACTATTTACCAATTTCTATTAAAAGCTTTTTTTGTGTGTCTAGAATAGCATCCCGTGGGCTAACTACCTTCTGTGGAGGCTCTTCACCTGTCCTCTTGGTTGATGACCTTAAAATTATGGCAGCAACTTCCCAACCTACTGACCAATGGAAATAGGTTTTTCACTACCTACCTGATTCACAGAATTGTTACGGTGTAGAAGGCCATTTGGCTCATCATGACTGCACCGTTTATTTGAGCATTTTAACTTAGTGCCAATCTTGTGCCTTTTCCTTGTAACCCTGCACATTATTTCTATTTAAATAATCATCCAATGCCCTCTTGAATGCCTCAACTGAACCTGCCTCCATCACACTTCCAGGCAGTGCATTCCAAACCCTAACGATTCATTGTGTGAAAAAGTTTTTTCCTCACCTTGCATTTAATTCTTTTGCAAAGCAGTTTAAAACTGCGTCCTCTGATTCTCAATCCATTTTCGAGCGGGAACAGTTTCTCCCTATCTACTTTGTCCAGACCCCTCATGATTTTGAAAAGTTCTATCAAGTCTCCTCTTAGCCTTCTCCTCTCCAAGGAAAACAGTCCCAACTTCTCCAATCTTTCCTCATAACAGAAGTGTCTCATCCCTGGAACCATTCTCGTAAACCTCTTCCACACTCTCTCCAATGCGTTCACATCCTTCCTATAGTACGGCACCCAGAACTGTACACAATACTCCAGCTGAGGTCTACACAGTGTCTTATATAAGTTCATCATAACCTCTTGCATTCTATGCCTTTATTAATGAAGCCTAGTATACTGTATGCTTTAGAAACAGCTCTCTCTACCTGTCCTGCCACCTTTAATGACTTATGTACATATACACCCAGGTCTCTCTGCTCCTGCACACCCTTTAGAATAGTACCCTTTGTTTTATACTGTCTTTCCATGTTCTTTGTACCAAAGTGCATCACTTCACACTTCTCCGCATTGAACTTCATCTGCCACCCGTTTGCCCATTCCACCAATGTGTCAATGTCCTTTGAAGTTCTACACTGTCCTCCTCACAGTTTATAATTCTCCCAAGTTTTGTGTTATCCGCAAATTTTCAAGTTGTCCCCCACACACCAAGAACTAGATCATTTACATATATCAAGAAAAGCAAGGGTCCCAATACTGACCCCTGGGAAATCCACTACAAACTTTCTTCCAGCCCGAAAAATACCCATTACCATTACTCTCTGTTTCCTATCCATCAACCAATTTTCTATCTACGTTGCTACTGTCCCTTTTAATTCCATGACCTATAACTTTCCTCAAGTCTGTTGTATGGCACTGTATTGAATGTCTACTGGAAATCCATATACACCACATCACAGCGGCCTTGCCCTCATCTACCACCTCTGTTATCTCTTCAAAAAACTCTAGCAATTTAGTTAGACTGAATTTTTCTTTAACAAATCCATGCTGACTCTTCTGAATAAATCTACATTTTTCCATATGACTATTAATTCTACCCTGAATAATTGTTTCGAGAAGTTTCCCCACCACTAAAGTTAAACTGACTTGTCTGTAATTGCAGGACAGATCTTTACAACCTTTTGTGAACAAGGACATAATGTTTGCAATTCTCCAATCCTTCAGCACCACCCCGAATCCAGGGAACACTGAAAGACGATTGCTAGTGCCTCTGCAATTTTCACTCTTACTTCCTACAATACTCTTGGATGCAACTCATCCGGTCCTGGTGCCTGACCAATTTTAAATACCAACAGCTTATCCAATACCTCCTCCTTATCAATCTTAAACCCTCTAGTGACCGAGTTTCCTTCTCTGTCATCATGGCCTGGGCACCATCTACCTTATAGGTAAAGACAGATGCAAAGTATTCATTTAACTCCTCAGCCATGCCTCTATGTATAAATCCCCTTTTTGGTCCCTAAGCCACCCTACTCCTTCTTTTACGGCCCTTTTACTATTGATGTGCTTATAGAATACTTCGGGGTTTCCTTATATGTTATTTGCCAGTCATTTTTCATAATCCCTCTTTGCTCCTCGTATTTGCTTTTTCACATCCCTTCTGAACCTTTTGTATTCTGCTTGGTTCTCAATTGTATTTGCTACCTGACACCTGTCATAAGCAAAAAGATAAAAGCAAAAAACTGCAGATGCTGGAAATCCAAAACATAAGAAATCCTGTCATAAGCACACTTTTTCTTCTTTATCTTAATCGCTATCTCCTATGTCATACAGGCTCTGGGTTTGTTTGTCCTAACCTTTCCTTTTGAGGGAACATATATTGACTGTGCCCAAACCATCTCCTCTTTGATGGTAGCCCATTGTTCAGCTGTTTTTCCCGCCAATCTTTGGTTCCAGCCTATCCGGCCCAGTTCTGTTCTTGCCCCATTGAAGTTCGCTCTCCACCAATTGATTATTCTTACTTTGGATTGACCAATGTCATTTTCCACCGTCATCCTAAACCTTATGATACAATGATCACTGCCCCCTAAATGTTCCCCCACTGTCACTTGATCTAATTGGCCCACCTCATTTAAGAACCAGGTCTAGTAGTGCCTCCTTTCTTGTTGGACTGGACACATACTGCTGTAGGAAATTCTCCTGAATACAATCTAGGAGCGCTTGTCCCTCACTGCCCCTCACACTAAGACTATGCCAGTCTATATACGGGTAATTGAAGTCCCCCATTATAACTACTGCATGATGTTTACACCTCTAATTTCCTTGCAGATTTGTTCCTCTATATCCTTCCTACTAGCTGGTGGTCCATAAGTTACCCAGTGCAATGTAATTGCACCCTTCTTATTCCTTAGCTCTAGCCAAATCAATTCTGTCCTTGAATCCTGTGACACATAGGAACATAGGAACAGGAGAAGGCCAGTCAGCCCATCGAACCTGCTCCGCCATTCAATACGATCATGGCTGATTAAACACTTCAATGCCTTTCACCCACACTATCCCCATAACCCTTTACGTTATTGTTAATCAGAAATCTATCAATCAATCTCTACCTTAAACAAGCTCAATGACTGAGCTTCCACGGCCCTCTGGATTAGAAAACTCCAAAGATTCACAACACTGAGTAAAGAAATTGCTCCTCATCTCGGTCCTAAGTGGCTTCTCCCTTATTTTGAAATTGTGTCCCCTGGTTCTAGACTCCCCAACCAGGCCATCTTACCTGCATCTACCCTGTCTATTCCTTTAAGTATTTTGTAGGTTTCAAAGGGATCACCAATCTCTCTTCATTATATAGTCCCACCATCCCCAGGACAAGTCTGGGGAACCTCCGTTGCACCCCCTCTATGGCAGTAATATCTTTTGAGGTAAGGGGACCAAAATTGCACAGTACTGCAGATGCAGTCTAACCGAGCTTCTATACAATTGAAGCAAGACTTCACTACTCCTGTATTCAAATCCTCTTGTGAAAAAGGCTAACATTCCATTAGCCTTCGTAATTGCCTGCTGCACCTGCATGTTAGCTTTCAGTGGCTTTTGGACAAGGGCACCCAGGTCCCTTTGTACATCTGCACTTTCTAATCTCTTACCATTTAGGAAATACTCTGCACATCTGTTCTTTATACCAAAGTGGATAACTCCACATTTTTCCACGTTATATTCCATCTGCCATGTTCTTGCCCACTCACTAAGTCTGCCCAAGTCCTCCCGTAGCTATTTTACATCTTCCTCACAACACACATTCCCACCTAGCTTTGTATCATCCGCGAACTTGGAAATATCACATTTGGTCCCCACATCCAAATCATTGATATATATTGTGAACAGCTGGGGCACAGGTACCGATCCTTGTGGTACTCCACTAGTCACAGCCTGCCAACATGAGAATGACCCGTTTATTCCTACTCTCTGTTTCCTGCCTGTTGGCCAATCCTTAATCCATGCCAGTATATCACCTCCTATCCCATGTGCTTTTATTTTGCTTATCAACCTCCTGTGGGGGACTTTGTCAAAAGCCTTTAGAAAATCCAAGTATACTACGTCCATCGACTCTCCTTTATCAATTTTGTTAGTAACATCCTCAAAAGACTCCAACAAGTTCATCAAACATGATTTCCCATTCACAAATCCATGCTGACTATGCCCAATCAGATCATGATTATCCAAGTATCCATTTATCACATCCTTTATAATAGATTCTAGCATTTTCCCTACTGATGTAAGGTTAACAGGTCTGTTGTTCCCTGTTTTTTCTCTCCCTCCCTTCTTAAATAGTAGGGCGACATTTGCTACCTTCCAATCCTCAGGAACTATTCCAGAATCTATTGAAATTTTGGAAAATGATCACCAATGCATTCACTATCTCTATAGCAACCTCCTTCAACACTCTGGGATGCAGAATATCAGGTCCCAGGGATTTATCAACTTTCAGTTCCATTAATTTCTCCAATACAAACTTCTTACTTATACTAATTTCCTCCAACTCTTCATTCTCCCTAGTCCCTTCAGTGAAGGCAGACACAAAGTAATCATTTAGATTCTCTGCCATTTCTCTATTCCCCATTATGAATTCTCCTGACTCTGCCTGTAATGAACTCATATTTTTCTTAGGCAAACGCTTCCTTTTTACATACCTATAGAAGCTTTAACAGTCAGTTTTTATGTTTTTTGCTAGATTGCATATATATTCTATTCTCCCTTTCTTTACCAGTTTCTTGGTCTTCCTTTGCTGTATTCGAAAACCTCCCAATTCTCAGGTTTACTACTACTTCTGGCAACTTTATAAGCCTTTCCTTTCAATCTTATACAATCCTTAACTTCCTTCGTTAGCCACAGTTGACTGTTTTTTGCACCTTGAAGTGCTCTAAGTTATGTAATAGTTCTTTGAAGGCTATCCATTGCATATGTACATTCATACCTTTTAAGGTATTTTCCTAATCCACCTTTGCCAATTTGTCCATCATGCCTTCATAACTTCACAAACATCCTTTCTCCAGTACTGCAATACTCTCCTTAACCAAAAATGCCACCCCCCCCACCTTCCTTTTTTCCCTTTCCTATTTTTTCCAAACACCTTGTAACCAGGAATATTTAACACTGTGATCTGCCCTTCCTTAAGCCAGGTTTCTGTTATCGCCACAGTGTCATAATCCCACAAGGCAGTCTGTGCCTGTAACTTGCCAATTTTATTAACTGAACTCCATGCATTCGCATACATTCAGTGTAACCCTGATTTAGACTTCATTGCTTGCTCCCTTACTCCAACTCTATCTATTAACTTACTATTCTCTATTTTAGTGCTATCTGCCTCTCCCAGCATTTTGTGCATCCTCGTATTACTTTCTAATATTCTCTCCTAGTTCCCACACCTCTGCTGAGTTAGATTAAACCCTCCCCAACAGCACCAGCAAAATGCCCCACAAGGAACTCAGTCCCAGTTCCGTTCAGATGCAACCTGTCCGGCTTGTACAGGTGCCATCACCCCCAGAGCCAGTCCCAGTGTCCCAGGAATCTAAAGCCCTCCCTCCTGTACCATCTTTCCAGCCACACATTCATCTGTCTTATCCTCCTATTTCTGTACTCACTTGCACTGCTTTAGAGGTCCTGTTTGCTAATTTTCTACCTAGCTCCCTAAATTCCAATGGCAGGACCACATCCCCTTCCTACCTATGTCATTAATGCCAATATGGACCACAACCTCTGGCTGTTTGCTCTCCCCACAAGGATGTCCTGCGCCTGGTCTGTGACATCCTTGACCCTAGCACCAGGGAGGCAACAAACCATCCTGGAGTCACGTTGACAGCCGCTGAAACACCTGTCTGCTCCCCTAACTAAAGAATCCCATATCAGTACGACCCTTCTTCTCTTCTTCCTCCCCTCCTGTACAGCTGGGCCATGCGTGGTGCCACGGGCTTGACTCTTGCTGCACTCCAAGGATCCATTGCCCTCACCGATATCCAGAATGGAAAACCGGTTAGTGAGTGGGGCCTCTGGGGAATCCTGCACTACCTGCCTGTTTCTCTTGGGACTGCCTGGCAGTCACCCATTCCCTACCTGCCTGCTTGCCCCTAACTTGCAGTGTGGCCACCTCTCTGAACGTGCTATCCACATAACTCTCTGCCTCACGGATGCACCTCAGTGACTCCAGCCGCTGCTCAAGCTCTGAAACACGGAGCTCAAGCTTGTGTAGCCGTTGACACTTCCTGCACATGGGCTTGTCTGGGTCATGAGAAGTGGCCACGACTCCCCACATGCCACAAGATGGGAATTCCGATGGCTGCGCTGTCCTGCCATGCCTTAGCCATAAACTTTTAAATCACTTTATATACTTTAACTTTAGTTACATTTATTTACTTTAGCCTTACTCTTGTATTATTAAGTATAAACTGGAAATTAGTAGAAAGTAGAAATTCTTCACCTTTACTCACAAATCAGCTTCCTCTCCTGTGCCTGTAAATTCTTACTTTCCCTGTGCTGGTTTAGAAATGTACATTTTTCAAAATCACTGGGGTTGAAACACAGTTCCTAACAGCAGCTGCTCAAGAGCCAATCAACTCATGACTTTCCTGTGATGTCACTCCCTCATTTTTTTTCAAATCCACCGAGAAGCTCAGGAAGGGTGTCCCCACACAGGTCCAACTCCCCTGCCCCCGGAAAGTAAGTGAAAGACTCTGAGCCTCGGCTTCTCTTTATTCACAGCCCCAGAACGTGCTCCCACACAGGTCCAACTCCTTTCGCACCCCCAGAAGGTAAGATTAATACTCTTCCCAATTGTGCACACACCTATTACCTTTCCTCTTAACCCTCACTGGTCTCATGAAGAGAGACCCAGTTTCTTGAGTCACTGTTCATAACTAAAGCCTCTCATCCCTGATATTCCATTATACTGATCTGTGTGGATAGTTATGGATTGTTTTAATTTAAATTCTGCACTTTTTGTATATCACACTTCATTATTTAATCTGAACCTTCCCAAGGTAAAAAGGTACATAAAAAAACAAAAGGACAATTCAGTGATTTTGGAAATATTCAGAATGGAAGCAGGTACTTGGGTGTTTTAAAACATCATAAATCTTGCAAAGGATAATTATCAACATTATAAGAGTAGTTTGCACTACACGTACAGAAGTACGAGTGTATGAGATTGATGCAAAACATAATTTCTATGCAGGATGCACACCAAGATTTCCCAGTTACATATCTTCCACAAAGGTCAGAAGATGCACATAAATCTATTTTGAAAATGTATTTGTTTTTAAATTTTAGCTTCATTAGGCTGCATCACAAGTTGCATTTTGCCATAATTGACAGTCAGCTTCATTTTTAAGAAGAAAATACAGTCCTCATTAAGGCAAGTTCACTATAGTTGCCAGATAAATATTTGCTCTAAAATGAATTTCTTTGGCCATCTACCTCTTCTACAGTGACATTCAGGCTTAGCTATTAATCTGCCCAATTGCATTTGACATTAAATCAGCAATATAAATGGTTACTTACCTGTGGACAAAATGCATTTTCTCAAGGTAGGTACAGCCTTTTGCAACATCTAGACATATATCTATGAGGTCACCTACATAGAGCATGGGTTGATGAAGCTGATGAAAAAAGAAGAATTTGAGATTGTCAGCTATTCTCAAAGCATTAGTTATGAAGAGTTGTATCAAAAGAAAAATGCTGAAGTTAGAAAACAGATAGGTGTAAAATAGCAACATCAGTTTGGTGTTCTGTTTGAACAAACTGAATAAATTCCTGATGACTTGTGTATCCAAACACTTGAGACAGAGCAAACCAGGAGGACGAATGACTGGATGTATATAGGGTATTTGAAATTGTTTGAAATTACACTATCATTTTCATTCATTTCTCATTAGGGTTCAATGCAATTTTAATTTTCCATTTCAGGAGGTTATTTGTTTCTTCAACAAATTAAAATTAGCATGAGTTCCTGACTATTTAAATTGTGCATGATTATTCAAGTTAATTTTTTTTTGGGCTCACCAGAAATTGATTTCTAAAACTAGTAAAAGGCCGAAAACACACTGGTCGAATCCACTGCTCAAATGCCTCCAGTATAATATTGCAAGTCACTTCTCACTTTATAAAATGGATTCTTCAGTTCTCAGACCAAACAATGATTATAGCCCAGCTTAATATTACTTCTTAAATTGCAAATTTAAGAACAAATAGAATAGCATTGAAAATGCAGGCCATTAAAAGAGAATAGGAGATGGAATGGAAAGCTTATCTGAAGATATGGATTTACGAAGGTTTTATAAAAAGTGTTGAGAGAGTCAGAAAAGACAGAAATAACTTGCAAGAGAACTTGAACGATTAGGACTAAGACAGCTGTAAGATACCCTATTTTTTTATTCCTCACACACAATTAGGGCTTGATTTAATCTTACGATTAAGGGTTTACTTTCTTTTCATTTATAAATAGCTTGAAGACTGAATTGTAACTAGAAATCATAAAATTTATGTACTCATTCCCACAATTCTTCAGGGAATGGATGACATTACCCAAAAAAAAAACACTTTTGGCAAAGTCTTTCATTAGCAAGGAATTCTAAATAAGGGCAAATGGCCTCCCAGTAAGGGGATAACCTATAACCATAAACAAACAAGACATTGATTAAGAGATGAGTTAGCAAAATGAAAAACATCAACTATCACAACATAATTAATTTTCAAGGTTACAAGGACTACAGCCATGAGTAGAGCCTAATAAGGGTTTTAAGCTTAAATCCTTCACACTTTGCAGAGAAAAAATTTGAAAGAATCAATGATGGCCACATACTATACCCAGAGCAAAAACAGATAATACTGTTCATTTCTCTCCATAACTATTGCTTAAGACACTAAGTGTGACAAAACTTGGTCAAACTCAATAATGATTATTTGCAATTGAGAAATTGGTGTCAAGCCCAAGAACCTTACACAGCTGACTTCTGCCATAAATAATGAAGTGGAGAAAGTGCAGTATGAACAGAAGACTGGAGTTAGAGGACTAGAGCATTTGGATTGAAGGAAGCTTGCAGAGGTAGGGTGGGTCAAGACCACCCAGGGATATGTAGGCAAAGATGTAGATTTTAAATTTAAGGCACTGGGAGTTAGGAAGCCAGCAAAATTTAACGTAACAAGGTGATTGGCAAATAAATCAGTGGGACAGGGTACAAGAAACCGAGTTTTAGACATGTTGAATTGATGGGTGGAGGTGGATATGAGAGTCCAGCAAGTATGGTGTTAAAATAATCGATTCTGGGAAATACAAAGGCATTCACAAGGATTTCAACAGAAGGGACATGTCGGTTGTGAAAGCAGGCAGCATTGCAGAGACAAATAAGACGTGTGTAGGGCAAGTGTTGGTGGTTAAAGCTCACACCATAACTGCAAACTGTCTGGCCTACACTCAGAGTGAGGTCCAAAAGGGAGAATGAAGTCCATAGGAAGAGGAAAGAGTTTCTGGGGAGGACCAAACACGTGTTCATTCTTCTCAATATTGGGCTGGAGGAAATGAATACTCATTTAAGATTTGGTTTCAAACAAGGATGCTGGCAGCGAGAGACAGACAGGTGTATCACTCGCATGTACACTGAAGCTTTTCCCATGTCTGCTGGTGGTGTCACCAAGGGGTAACATATAGATCTAGAGGACAGAGCTGATCGATCCTTAGGGAATGTCAGAAGTGACAATGCTGGGAAGGGAAGCTATTCATGAGATATACTGGCTGCCTTTGGATAGGTAGTAATGGAAGTGTGAAGGGGCAGTTTCTGATGGAGTTCAACAAAGGAAGATACATATTGGAGGAGAATAATACTATCAGCTGTGCCAAATACTGCTGAAGATAACCCCTGGGGGCAAGGGGAAGAATATTAAATGAAAACAGTTGTGCAACGTTGTTGTTTATCCTCCAGTGACTTGATGGAAAGGTTGTTAATTATTTTGACTAACCCACCCGAGATCCTCGAGCTCCTCGGAGATAACTGAGCAAGTCTCTTCCCTTCATAAGCTCCAGGAGTAAGAACTGTGGCTCATTCAGCAGGCACACACCCAGCAGCTTAACTATATGAGCATGATCAAAATGACTAAAAGGAAATAAACACATACAATAAGAATTAATATTTCCTGAGCATTGCAGAACATAAAGCTGCCAATGAAAAATGCATCTAAGACAACAAAAAAGTCACGAAGGGCAAAACTGAAGTGTATTGTTTTTAAAAACATTTTTTTTAAAAAGGAAATTTGGAACAAATGTTCATCCAGGGTTAATTGGAAGACACGGACCTTTTGTCAGAATAAAAATTATATTAGAAACATTTGACCTCCATCTGTACTGCATTTAATAAGGCAAGGAAAAAT
The DNA here is from genome assembly GCF_964194155.1 of Cetorhinus maximus. NCBI lineage: Eukaryota > Metazoa > Chordata > Chondrichthyes > Lamniformes > Cetorhinidae > Cetorhinus > Cetorhinus maximus. The sequence continues at coordinate 77,104,539 of NC_135894.1, read as the reverse complement.
AATTCCTGCAGTTAGAATGTTTATCAATCTAGATGAGTCAAATCAACTTGCATATTTTAACTACCTTTATCACTGAAGGTGGGCAGAGATAATGGACGAGATTTCTGGTCCCAACTGCGATGGGCATCGTGGCAGCGGGACCAGAAAATTCGGAGCGCGGCCAAAAGTCAGTTTTCCACCAGTGGGCAAATAGGTTGCAACCTCCCCCTCTCAGCTTTCACGATGGGTCAGGTTTCCTGCTGCACCATGTCGGGACTGCATTTGCATTAATGAATGCTCATTAAAAACCCAGTTCGCCAGGATTAAGTTCGCACTCCCAATCTAATCACCCCGCCGGTGGATAATCACACCATCTGATTCACGTCCATAAAGAAGCACGCATGGACCTGAGGAACTGCACTTCACTCATGACTTTGAGGTATGTGTGCGCAGCATTCGCCTACTTTCACTGCACTACTCTCGCAGCTACTCGGTTCTGCGCAATGATGCCCAGGCAAGACCAGCGGGATGCTTAACTGGGGCTGGGGTGGGGGGGGGGGTGGGAGGGGAAGGTACACGCTTGGTGGGGGAGGGGCTGGCGTGTGGCTAGAGCACAGGAGGGAGGGGTGGAAGGCACACGCTTGACTGGTGGATGGCTGGACAAAGGCAAGGGAAGGTGTGGAAGGTTGGCTTGGCGGGGGCGGGGGAGGTGGCTGGAGCACAGAAGGGCAGAGGTGAATAGAGACACATAACTGGGGGAGTGCACACCATGCTATAAGGCTATGCCTGGCACACTTGTCTTGGTCACAGGTCAGGGAGGGGGACAGCCTGCCTGTGCTATGTCGGTAGTGCCCAGCATTTGGGTCCTGGGGTTAGTGGCTTGGAACTGGGCAGCAGATGGCACAGTCACAGTCAGGGGAGGCATCTGTAGTGTGTATATGAGGGGCTGGTAAGTATGTGGGGGAGCATGTGACGGTTTCATGGAGGGTCCTCTGTAGCTCACTGTGCATAGGGCCTCAAGATGATGAGGGGTGAGGTCATCCTGGGGCATGGAGACATCCACAGAAAATGATTCGGGGGAAGGACAGCGATATGGACTAGAAAAACGATGGGCTCCAGGGTTAAAGGGGGAGGAAGGAGAGAGATTGGAAAGAGGGAAACCTGCACATGATGCACTTCCAGGATGATAGGAGGGACTTAGATGGTGACCAGGGTGGGGTTGGAAGCTGGTCTTGTGGTAGAAGCACAGCAAAACCATTTCAAAAGCCAATGTAAAAGTGCAGTTGAAAAATTAACTTGGGAGGGGGAAAAAAAATCACTAGGGGAGGGGGTCTGAGGACTTGTGGGAGGAGTCGACTATTGCACTTTTTGGCCAATTAAAGGGGCACCCTGATAATTCCTGCTTCAGGACATGGAGAGCAAGACTCAGCTGAGAGGTGTTAGGAAGACTCCATTGCCAAGTGAAAGATTTGGCCACCTTAACTCATGGTGTCCATCCTTGAGAGAATCCATTAGGGCTTGGGGCCAAATGTCTGGCCATTTGTCCATCTCAGAGGAACATGAAAAGGGCAGAAGAATCCAATTATAAAGGGGTCATGGCTAAAGTATATATGCAAAATGCTCCAAACAACCCTACACATTGCAGCTGAGGGGTTCAGGCTTTACATGACTCAACAATTGCAATCATTACATTACTGCAAGGCTGGGCTCTAATCTGCTCCAAAGGAGGCAGCATGACAGGCTGTACTCATCCAGATCCAGCCCATTTTGTGAAGGCGCTGTCATGCCTGGGGCATAGCGGGGTGGAGGGAGAGGGGAACTTGGATATCAGTGATCCTTAAGGTTGTGCTACAGCTGCAAGGGAGAATCTGGAGATAGAATGTCTGGAATGAGGGCAGGTCAAGGGCTTCACAAAGGCTCTCCTAAGCTTGGCAATGGAAGGTGATCATTGCAGGGTAAGGTTCAATCATATCTCTAATCTATTTTCCTAGACACAAGGAGTGCAGAATGCAGGCAGCAAGCAGTACTGCCTTTTTCAAGGCTTTCCTGTAACTGAGAAGAAGACCCCATCAACGTAAAGCAGGGCAAAGGGAAGAGCCTTGCCCTGAGGAACATGGGCCAGCGGGGCTCCATGAAGACCTAGAAGCTGAGAAGGAGAAACCAATTCCACGCAGGCTATTAATGCAGCCCAGGATGTATTGAAAACACCTCTCATATTTGCAGTTGAGTGAGAGATAGAGCTGAAGATGCCTTCATTTGTCAAGGAATGTGGTGGCTCACATTTGCCACATTATTCAGTAGCAACTGACTCTGCATGGACTGGAAGGCCATCCAATGCCAGTGGGTCTAAAGGTCACTGCCACACTCAACATTTTTTGCGAATGGCTTGTTCCAGGGCTCCACTGGGGATCTCTTGGAATATCACAATCCTCTGCTCACAAATACATGCAAGAGGTTACAGACGCCTTATTCAGTAAGGCACACAATTGCATCCAGCTCCCCCCGGATGAAGCCAGCCAGGCTGCCAGAGCAATGGGAGTTGCCACGATCTCCGGCTTCCCGCAGATGCAGGGTGCCATCGACTCCACACATGGCATTAAGAGCTCCCTGTCAGCAGCCACTATGGTTTACCAATCAAAAAGGCTGCCACTCTCTCACACATGCAGCTCATCTGTGATCACCAAAAGCAGATTATGCAGATCTGTGCAAGGTACCCTGGGGCTTCACATGACTCTTAACATCTTTAGTCACTTGCAGGTGCCATAGGTCTTTAAGGGCCATCAGCACATTCAGGGTTGGCTCATCGGTGAAGACAACTACCCCCAAAAGACATGGCTAATAATGCCCATTTGGCGGCCAGAGTGCTACAGAGGAGAGGTACAATGTGGCTCATTCTGCAACATGCTCCTCGATTGAGCAGACCACTGACATGCTGAAGATGAGTTTCAGATGTCTGGACTGGTCAGGCAACACTCTCCAGTACACTCCCCAGAGGGTCTCCTGTATCATCTTGATTTGCTGTGCTCTACACACCCTGGCACTCCAAACGGGGGGATGAGTTGCCACATGGGAAGATGGAGGAGCTGCAAGTCTCCTCTGATGAGGACGACATTGAAAGGGATGACCTCAAAAAGGCAAGGATGCTGACACCCTACAGGAAGAGGCCATAACATGGGCCAGATGTGCCTGTGAGGCCCTGCTGACGACAAGGTTCCACAGTGATGCAGACGACTAACTGATACAACCCCATTTCAGCTGTGCCCTCCATGCAGGCTTGACATTAACACCTTCTTTGCTATTCTCAACCTCTGAATGAATCAATCTCAGAACGAGTAATCACAAACTTGTGTGACGTTGGCCTCATCCTTGGAAGGGTAGGCAGCCTGTAGATTGTGTGGCCGTTTTGTAATGGGATAAGAACTCCACCGAGCTCACTGTGAAGCAAATAGGTATGGTGCAGTCCTTTCAATCATCATGTCAACATCTCACTGCCTATGGCAGCCTTCAAGAGACAGGAACAGCACTTCAAACATCAGTGCACTCATGGCAGTATGCCTGGAGCATTGCAAGGCGCTTCAAGGAGGAGAATCATCAATCAATGGTTCTCGCTTGACCGTCTTGAGGACTGATCTGAATCTGGACTGCAGCATCTCTCCTTAGACCATCTTTCATGCAAGAATAATGTTCTGCCCTCTGTATCCGCAGCAGGAGATTATTCTTTAGGATGCTGTGATCTGTCACTGTCAGTCATGAATGCCAGCCTGCGAGTAAGGTCACCTTTGTGTGCACAGAGAGCTTCAGCAGCATCCTCGTCTGATCATTGACGAGCACTCATGACCCTGCCTTTGTCTGAAGGCTCCCAAGTTCACATCCAGCATTGCCATGGCAGCTAGGAGGGCAGTGGCCCAGTCAGCCTTGACACTGCATTTAAGCATCATTATCAACAAAATTACTAAGCAAAGACCACACAGCAGATGTACTGGATCTTCGCTCTCATCCCATTAGACACCTCCATTTTAATTCGAACAGATTTTTTTTAATTCATTCTCAGGATGTAGGCTTCATTGGCTGGGCCAGCATTTATTGCCCATCCCCCAACTGTCCTTGAGAAGGTGGTGGTGAGCTACCTTCTTGAACTGCTGCAGTCCATGTGGTGTAGGTACACCCACAGTGGTGTGAGGGAGGGGGTTCCAGGATTTTGATTCAGTGATAGTGAAGGAACAGCAATACATTTCCAAGTCAAGATGATGACTGGCTTGGAAGGGAAATTCCAGGTGCTGGTATTCCCATGAACCTGCTGCCCTTGTCCTTCTAGATGATAGCGGTCATGGGTCTGGAAGGCGCTGTCAAAGGAGGCTTGGTGAGTTCCTGCATTGCATCTTGTAGATGGTACACACTGCTGCCACTGTGTGTTGGTGGTGGAAGGAGTGAATGCTTGTGGATGGGGTGCCAATCAAGCAGGCTTGCTTTGTCCTGGATGGTGTCAGGCTTCTTGAGTGTTGCTGGAGCTGCACTCATCCAGGCAAATGGAGAGTATTCGATTACATTCCTGACTTGAGCATTGTAAATGGTGGACAGGCTTTGGGGAGTCAGGAGGTGAGTTACTTGCTTGCAAGATGTGGCAAAAAATTCAAATTCCAATTGCACATGGTTGCTAAGCAAATTGTTACCAAAACGTGAATAAATAAACTGGAAATAAAAAAGGGCTTGAATTTATACAGTGTTTCTCACACCCAACAGATGTCTCAAAGCGTTTTACAGCCAAGTACTTCTGGAGTTTAGTCACTGTTATAATGTAGAAAAATAGACAAAAAGGCTGGGGTGATTATTTCACTGAAGCCGTAGAAAAATCTTACCCTCTGGGAAGGATTTCCTTTTTGTTCCATTTTTTGAAAGATCACAATTGTTTTTATAAAGAACGCATTTATGATTTTGCTGCACCAGACATACAGAAAAAATTTTCCAAAATCTTTAGATAGCTATTTGAAATTCTTCCTCAGACTAAGAACTAGGGCTCAATTTAGAGAGACTCAGTGTGGCCAGGATGCCTGCTTTCTTCAGTGATGCCAAACCCCTTTTAGTACAGACATTGTACATCCTGCTGCTCTATCAGGTATTAAGCAGGCGCATTGTATATCCTGTTGCTCAATCAGCTAAGTCCCTCTCCTCTCCCTACTCCATACCCTGCGCGCTCTCTTTAAATATTTGCTGGCCCTCCTTTGTTCATGACTCATTTGGGCTGAACTCTTCCTCTTGCAATATTTTCTGTCCCTAACTCTTACCCGTCCCCAAACTCCCGGCAGAATTTTGGGCTCACCCACAGGGAGATGCGATTGTTGACAAGGTTGAAATACAATCTCACGGACACTCTGGCTGTCAATATTAAATCCATAAGACATAGGAGCAGAAATTAGGCCATTCGGCCCATCGAGTTTGCTCCACCATTCAATCATGGCTGATAAGTTTCTCAACCTCATTCTCCCGCCTTCTCCCCGTAACCTTTGATCCCCTTACCAATCAAGAACCTATCTATTTCGGTCTTAAATACACTCAATGACCTGGCCTCCACAGGCCTCTGTGGCAATTAATTCCATAGATTCACCACTCTCTGGCTAAAGAAGTTTCTCCTCATCTCTGTTCTAAAAGGTCTTCCCTTTACTCTGAGGCTGTGCCCTCGGGTCCTAGTCTCTCCTACTAATGGAAACATCTTCCCCACATCCACTCTATCCAGGCCTTTCAGTATTCTGTAAGTTTCAATCAGATCCCCCCTCATCCTTCTAAACTCCATCGAGTATAGACCCAGAGTCCTCAAACGTTCCTCATATGTTAAGCTTTTCATTCCTGGGATCGTTCTCGTGAACCTCCTCTGGACCCTCTCCAGGGCCAGAACATCCTTCCTGAGATATGGGGCCCAAAATTGCTCACAATATTCTAAATGTGGTCTGACCAGAGCCTTATAAAGCCTCAGCAGCACATTCCTGCTTTTATATTCTAGTCATCTCAAAATAAATGCCAACATTGCATTTGCCTTCCTAACTACCGACTCAACCTGCAAGTTAACCTTAAGAAAATCATGCAGTTCTGTAACAAATTTCAACGTGCAACACCTATTCTCTTCAATATTACAAAAGCACAAACATATCAACCATTGTCTGTAAACAAACCTACCTCATTAAATAGGCCTCTTTGAGGAATTCAGATTTTTCATGATCTGTCGCTCCTTTTCTCAGTGCCTGGTAAATAAATAATCATACTCTTGTGAAACTGCACTGTAACCTTAATGTGAATTTATCGATATCAGTCTCTAAATGCAAGAAAAAAAATAAGTTCCACAACAGATTTTCTGTTTCCCAGGGTCTCTGAGCAAGAATGGGACATAAATAGAACAACTGACAATCCAGATGGATTTTCCAAAGTTAGCCTTAATTAGAAATGTATATCATGTTTTGATGCAGGATTGGGACTCCAACTGGGACCCAATGGTCATTGGGGCTCAAAGAGAAAAAAAAATCTGACACAGCAAATCCACAAGAAAATGATCCATGCTGTGTAGATAAGGGCAGTGCACCTCTGGCCCAGTAAACCTAACTTGCATCCATCTTTGCATCCTCTGTCTGCCTTCAAAAAGCTTAAATGATGTGTAGCATTCAGTCCAAGGCCCAGTTCAAGAACTTTGATTGCAGCAATGAAAAAAAAAAATCAGCAGCAATTTAAATATTCACTTGCCAAAAGGCAAGAACATGCCTTCTTTCTATTGCCCATTTATATTGCTGAGTTGAACACAGCACATTCCGGTTAAAAAAAGTGGGAGTGTTAATGTTGAAATTGGCTGCAATAGAAAGAAAGCTTTAAGTTGGTAATTAAGCACAGCTGTCCCCAGTTGGGTAAGGATTAGGGAACCGTTGCAAGAGTATATGAACCAGTTCACTCTGGGCATCTGAGAGAGGTATCAGCTGTGGCTCAGTTCATAGCACCCTCACCTTTGAGTCAGAAGGTTGTGGGTTCATGTCCCACTCCCGGAAAAAAAAAAGTCAAGAACTGTGAATGTACTCGAAAGAGTTACAGTGCTGGGCATCTGAGAGAGTCTGTGATGTCGTTGTCTTGGAATTAAACCCGTATTTAAGGTACAGGCTAGCTTCAAACACATTCATCCTCAACATACAATTATTAGAGTTAACAGGGAGCTCACAGCATCAGTTTGGTCATCTTCATTTGCACTGGAACCAAAGATCACTTACAGTAAAGAGTAAAAGGGGATCCATTGATCCAGATAGCTGTCTGATTGCCCGACCCCAAGTTATCTATTCTTCACACGATTGATGTTGGCTGAATAATTTATCCAAGAGTCTTTAGTCTTAACAAACATCAAACACAATGATGGTGCTTGCACATGTATCGTGCCAGCTCACATCTCTCTCAAACATTCCCAGAGTACCTCACAAACAATAAATCACTTGGAAGTGCAGTAAACTATTTAGTTTGGCAAATGTGACATTCAATGTGTCCTACCATATTTCATAAAACATCAAGATGAATCATTAATCAATCTATTCTTCAATCATTCTTCAATCAAGCAATCATTCTTCCCCTAGCCATCACCTGGTGGCTAGGGGAAGAATGTTCAATGCAGGTGTAGCTGAGATACTGAAAAACATTTCTTTGACTTTGATATACCATAGAATTTGTGCTGCACCCATTCATTCCATCAGCAGAACAAAGGCAATGGTTCTTTGGGCTATGAAGACTATTTAACTGTACAGTATCAATAAAGTTAGACATTGGGAGAATTTCTGGGTTTTCTTTGCCTAAGGCCATGGGATCTTGAATGCTGACTGAACCAATGCTTGGACCTCAATTAACATATTCTGAAGGATGGACCCTCTTACAATGTAGCACTACCTCACTGCTACACTAAAATAACAGCTGAGATTTTATACTTAAGCCTGAACACATTCCAAGTACAAGCTTTAGTTCCTAAATAGGGAAAGATATGATTGGTATAATTGGGAGATTTTACACTAGGAGATGAATGTAATACAAGTTATACCTTGTAGTTTTAATATTAGGCCTATTCTTATGAATCAATGGATTTTCTTCGTGCTGCTAAACTTTTCTGTTTGAGTCTGCAGCAAATGGAACCACCTGGGATTCTTTCAGACTGACTTGGTGTATTTCCAACATTTTATGTTTTTACTTCAAATTTACAGCGTTTGCAGTTTTATTCTTTATTTTGGTTGCGAGAGTGTGCCGGAGATCTCCTGGCACACAATGCAGTACTCTGTCTCTCTCCTCTCCCCTTACCAAACACATATTATTGTACACTTACCTTCACAGCTACTTTGACATCTCCACTACCAGGCCCCAAAATATCTTTAGCTTGTCCTTCAAACACTTCTCCAAATGCTCCACTACCAAGAAAATTTAGCAAAGTAAGTTTCTCTCTTGGAAACAATGGAAGAGACTCAAGCTCCAGGTGTGTGGGGAGGCAGCTGGAAAAAAATACTTGAATTACTCATCAAATTCTTATCCTCTATACCCCAATTGTAAAGGCATTAATAATGAGTACTTTTGAATTTCAGATAAATAAGTTCACAGTTTAGAACCTTAAAAGTAAAAATCAATTCTGACCCCCTAAACTTGTTAGCAATCTATATGTGTTAATCACAAACTTTGAAGCACTAGCTCACAGAATTTTCTAGAAAGTCTTTTTCACCATCATGTAAATGTCAATTGAGAGATTGTTATTAGTCACATGAGGGCAGCAATATTCACTTCAGCTGCACAATATGACCCTCCTCCTAATCTACACATCTGAAAACAACCCAACAGGTTATCCACGCCATGTCTACCACTCATAAATTTACATTTATCTAATAAATAAACAATTCAGTGTTGTTGATTAATGCACTTGCTTCAACCTGCCTAGCTCCAGAATAAAGATTAGTTAATAAATGCCAAATATTCATAAACAGCACGTGATGAATTCTGCCATAATTCATTGGATTCACAATCCTGTCATCCAGCATAAGATCAACATTCCATCCATGGTACTATTCATAAACTAGTTCATGCACCAATATTGGAACTGAAAACTACACAAGAGACGAGAGCATCTTGCTTCTTATTAATTATAGTATAGAAACTAATATAGGAGAAAGGAAAAAGAGCTGAATTGTACCTCGAGGTATACCAGATGTTTGTCTGAATTACGGATGCATTCATATCTCTGATCCAAGCCAATTCCAAATCCGGATTATAGTTCACGTGAAGAGTGGTTACATCTCGCTTTTGTTTATTATGATTTGCATTTTGGGCTGGCAAATGTTAAGAAAATTAAGTTTGGTAAAGAAATATCTAAATAATGCAAAGTGAATTTTTATTAACAATGAAACTCTAGTCTTTGATTTTAACCTGGGGTGAAAGACAAGCTTGGGGGCATTTGTCCAGACTCAGTGGCATCACCACTTGGGCTAATCTAAGGCCCAGACCTCAGTAACATAACCCAGGACCCAACTATTGCCTGAACGTGGAGAGAATGACTTTGAGCCAACTGGCAGGGAAGGAGCAGGTTCAACAGGAGGGGCCACAACCAGAACAGATGAAAGTGGAGGGCTCCTGACAGCTGTGTTCAGAGGAAGCCTTAAATTACTTGTGGTGCCTCAAGAGGCATTATGGTTCTTTTTGGCCACAAAGAAACATTCAAAAAAATTAAACATTTCCACTTATTTGGTTCTCTTCTGGCCCTCAAGCCTTCTCATACAGCTCTCTTGGCAAGATGGGTACCTAGCACATGCTGCACAAACCTGGTTAAAATAACAGTGGCATTTGAATGACACCAGACTTTAACATTTCAATTAAACCTTGCCTTCCCAAGGCAAGGGTAGTGCTCCCTGCCCAAAATACACCCATTAAAATGGCACAGGGTACAAGTGCAATGTATACAAGGTGAGTACCACACTGCTGATATTTTAATCCCCTGCACATCTATTCTCATCAGGCACAAGAGGCAAAAATCTAGCCACATATATCAGCCTATGGAGGCTTTAAGAAGAGTCTATAATGACTCATTTTCTCTTGTAACCGATGTAACATTTCAAGGAGAGTCCAAACTCACCGTAAGCTGCTATGGAAATACAGAAGACAGCCATTATAACTGTAGCACAGACGGGTCCTAGAACTAGCAGGACAAGGTTTTCATGAGGCTCTGTTGAAACATGGGATAGTTTACACAAAATCTTTTCAATATCAGATTTGCTTATGTCGATGTACTTTTGCATACACAAAGTCTACATACCTCTCTAATGCAATAAAGGCCTTTTAAACTGAAACATATTCACTGGATTAAAATGTAGACAAAACATGCGCTAGTATGTTTGAGAAATATGAATACTTTTGTAGGCAATGTTATAAATATTTCCTTTATAAAGCAGAAAACGATCAATTCAGACTTTGAGTAGATTACAAAAATTAGTCGTTTTTTAAATTTTCCTGCAAACAGCCAACTTTTAAAATTAGAAAAATACACTTGTACTGACTACTAGAGTTTGACAAGCCAAAAACCAATAGAATATGAGGAGTTTAAAACTAAAATCAAGTTCCATATAAGCCTAGAAATTGCTGTTTGCAGTATCACCAACCACAAGCTTCTGGTGTTTGTGTAATATCTTTCTGTCCAATATTTTCTTTTATGAGGCTTTAACCCAAGTATGTCAAAGAGGTTAATTCCTCTGTCAAGATAAGAGACAGAGAAATGTTGTACCAGCATATTAAACTTTTGTGTGATAATATTGCAGGCAGCAAATTTCTAGACTATAACCTTATTGCTGTAACACTGCAGTACTAACATTCCAAACATCCACTCTACAATCACTGACACAAATGAAAATCCCAGTTACACTTGCCAGCTAACGAAATCTGAATTTTCTAGTATAATTAATCCTGGATGCTAACTACTATTTCACATAACTGTATGATGATTAGAGGCAAGGTGTGTTTATGTCTACAGTTCCCCATATAGTGAGTTCCAGATTTCATCTAAATCCTGCCATCTGACTTAAAAGGCATTGACAGAAGCCTGAATATTTACAGCATTCAAAATATAATTCTAAAATGAAGCAAAACAGGAGATAAGGTTCTGCAGCCACCACATGAGATTGCATACATAAATAATAGTTTTCACCATTTAACAACAAAAAATGCTTTAATGAAACTTTGATTTCTATACTAATTTATCAATTTGGAAAGTTCCTTTGTAAATTTTTTTAATAATGTCTATGACCTAAAACACAGTATAATTTCTCACCATAAAGCTTCATGAGGATTTCCCCACTTGTGTCACTGAATTCACCCATGCCGATGCCATTAACTGCCACAACTCTCGTACGATAAAACCCACTCAAGTGCTCATTATGCCAAGTACAGATAATATTACTGCAAGATCCCTGATAGAGTGTGATCCATTCATCTGAGTTGTTGAATCGCTGTAGGCCTGTCTCATTTTTGGAATTCCTGTTAAAACAAAACATTTTTAACTTCCATCTATTGAAACTTGAAATTAGAGCTCCTTTGAATGCTCCATTTTCAAAAGCAGTGAGAATTTTCAAATTGTGTCATAATGCCTATGAGGCTTGGTCGAATATGCTCCATGTTGAACCTCATTTGGGCCTTTCTCATTGAAGGTTTACTTAACAGTAAAGGTATTTCACTCAATAACACGTCAGTACCCCTGCTATTTTACAAGGAATTACTATTCTTTTTAGTGATTTCAACATATTACTATCGCCAAATCGGAAGTAAGTAGAACTGTCATATTCTTTGACTTTACTCCGGTCTTTCTTACTTGAAGAATCCATCTAACAGTTCAGCCAGTGCACTCCACACCCACCATCTAGAACTGCGCGAATAAATAATGAATCTGCGACTAGGATACTCATTACTGGACTGAAGTTTTTGGTAACTAATACAATTCCTTCTGATTGGTCGGTATCATCCTCCTCACCTTCCGTACCTTGGATGTCCATAAGACCATAAGAGATAGGAACAGAAATTAGGCCATTCGGCTCATCGAGTCTGCTCCACCATTCAATCATGGCTGATAAGTTTCTCAACCCCATTCTCCCGCCTTCTCCCCGTAACCTTTGATCCCCTTATCAATCAAGAGCCTATCTAACTCGGTCTTAAATACACTCAATGACCTGGCCTCCACAGCCTTCTGTGGCAATGAATTCCATAGATTCACCACTCTCTGGCTAAAGAAGTTTCTCCTCATCTCTGTTCTAAAAGGTCTTCCCTTTACTCTGAGGCTGTGCCCTCAGGTCCTAGTCTCTCCTACTAATGGAAACTTCTTCCCCACATCCACTCTATCCAGGCCTTTCAGTATTCTGTAAGTTTCAACCAGATCCCCCCTCATCCTTCTAAACTCCATCGAGTATAGACCCAGAGTCCTCAAACATTCCTCATATGTTAAGCCTTTCATTCCTGGGATCGTTCTCGTGAACCTCCTCTGGACCCTCTCCAGGGCCAGAACATCCTTCCTGAGATATGGGGCCCAAAATTGCTCACAATATTCTAAATGTGGTCTGACCAGAGCCTTATAAAGCCTCAGCAGCACATCACTGCTTTTATATTCTAGTCGTCTCAAAATAAATGCCAACATTGTATTTGCCTTCCTAACCACTGACTCAACTGTAAGTTAACCTTAAGAGAATCCTGGACTAGGACTCCCAAGTCCCTTTGCACTCCAGATTTCTGAATTCTCTCCCCATTTAGAAAATAGTCTATGCCTCTATTCTTCCTACCAAAGTGCATGACCTCACACTTCCCCACATTGTATTCCATCTGCCACTTCTTCGCCCATTCTCCTAACCGGTCCAAATCCTTCTGCAGCCTCCTCGCCTCCTCAATACTACCTGTCCCTCCACCTATCTTTGTATCATCTGCAAACTTAGCCAGGATGCCCTCAGTTCCTTCATCTAGATCATTAATGTATAAAGTGAAAAGTTGTGGTCCCAACACTGACCCCTGCGGAACTCCACTAGTCACCGGCCGCCATCCTGAGAAGGACCCCCTTATCCCAACTCTCTGCCTCCTGCCAGACAGCCAATCTTCTATCCATGCTAGTACCTTGCCTCTAACATCATGGGCTGTTATCTTACTCAGCAGCCTCCTGTGCGGCTCCTTGTCAAAGGCCTTCTGGAAGTCCAAGTAGATAACATCCATTGGCTCTCCTTTGTCTAACCTACTCATTACCTCCTCAAAGAATTCTAACAGATTTGTCAGGCATGACCTCCCCTTGATGAAACCACACTGACTTTGCCCTACTTTAGCATTCACTTCCAAGTATTCTGAAATCTCATCCTTAATAATGGACTCTAAAATCTTACCAACGACCGAGGTCAGGCTAATCGGCCTGTAATTTCCCGTCTTTTGCCTCACTCCCTTCTTAAACAAGGGGGTTACATTAGCAATTTTCCAGTCCTCTGGGACCCTCCCTGACTCCAGTGATTCCTGAAAGATCACCACTAACGCCTCCACTATCTCTTCAGCTATCTCCTTCAGAACTCTGGGGTGTAATCCATCTGGTTCAGGTGATTTATCCACCTTCAGACCTTTCATTTTCCTAGCACCTTCTCCTTGGTAATGGCCACCATACTCACCTCTGCCCCCCGACTCTCTTGAACTTTGGGGATGTTACTCATGTCTTCCACCGTGAAGACTGACGCAATGTACCTATTCAGTTCCTCTGCCATTTCTTTGTTCCCCACTACTACTTCTCCAGCATCATTTTCCAGCGGCCCAATGTCCACTTTTGCCTCTCTCTTACCCTTTATATATCTAAAAAAACTCTTGCAATCTTCTTTTATATTACTGGCTAGTTTACCCTCATATTTAATCTTCTCCCTCCTTATTTCTTTTTTAGTTGTCCTCTGTTGGTCTTTGTAGGCTTCCCAATCCCCTGGTTTCCCACTGAACTTCACCACGTTGTATGCTTTCTCTTTAGCTTTTATGTTGTCCCTGACTTCCCTTGTCAGCCATGGTTGCCTCGTCCTCCCTTTAGTATGCTTCTTCTTCCTAGGGATGAATTTTTGCTGTGTCTCCCAAATTACTCCCAGAAACTCCTGCCATTGCTGTTCCACTGTCTTTCCTGCTAGGCTCATCTCCCAGTCAATTCTGGCCAGCTTCTCCCTCATGCCTCTCTAGTTGCCTTTATTCAACTGTAATACCGTTACATCTGATTCCAGCTTTTTCCTCTCAAATTGCAGGATAAATTCTATCATATTATGGTCACTTCCTCCTAAGGGTTCCTTCACCTTAAGCTCTCTTATCAAATCTGCCTCATTACGCATCACTAAATCTAGAATTGCCTGTTCCTTAGTGGGCTCCAACACAAGCTGCTCCAAAAAGCCATCTCGTAGACATTCCACAAATTCCTTTTCTTGAGATCCACTACCAACCTGATTTTCCCAGTCTACCTGCATATTGAAATCCCCCATGATCACTGTAACCTTGCCTTTCTTACACGCCTTTTCTATCTCCTGGTGTATCTTGTGCCCCACATCCTAACTACTGTTCGGAGGCCTGTACATAACTCCCATTATGGTTTTTTTACCTTTGCGGTTCCTCAACTCTACCCACACAGATTCTACATCATATGACACTACGTCATTTCTTGCTATCGATTTAATTTCATTTCTTACTAACAAAACAACCCCAACCCCTCTGCCAACCTGCCTATCTTTTTGATAGGATGTATATCCTTGGATATTTAGCTCCCAGTCTCCATGATGTCCACCAGATCATACCTGCCAATTTCAATCTGCGCCACAAGCTCATTTACCTTATTTCGTATACTGCGTGCATTCAGATACAACACCTTCAGTCCTGTATTTCCCGTCCCCTTTCTCATTGTTTTCCCTTTATCTGATGCGCTTGAAGTTACACTCCTACCCCTTTCCAAACATTCTGTCCTATTTTGTGTTCTAGAGACTTTAATAGCCTCTCCTGGGCTCTCCTTTCTTTTCAATTTTTTCATAATTTTCCATGAAGTTGAATCCACCCCCCCACATGCTAACCTGCCGTTTTGTTTCCCATTAGTCATCATGTGTTGTCTCAAAAACTATGCCTTTCGTTTCCGGGCAATTCAACGCATAATGATGCTTAGATCCGCATCTGAAGCACTTGACCACCCCTTGGTTATTCCTGGGATTCATCCTCCTTCCATTATTGCCTAATTTCCACCATCTGTTATAGCTCCCAAAAGGGTCTCTGTCCTCGTACCCATTGGTTGTAATTCTTTTGTCGTACAGACAATTGCTAGCATTGTATCCTGCATCTTTGGTGTTACTGTCAAAGAGCCCATTTGCACCATAAAAGTGACGAGAAATGAATGCTTTCCCAGAATTTTTATTTACGGCTTCGGACACTTGATCCATAAGCATTTCTCTCTCTTTGAAATCTAACTCCGGTTAGAACCAAGAGCCCATTCATATTTGATATTCTAGTGCAGTCCAATAATTTAAAGGCAAGTACTGACTTTGGAATTTCCATGCAAAATTGCTGAAATCTCACATATAATTGCTTAAACTCCATGATGTATTCTTCTATTGATGAATCATTCATTTTTCTAAAAATGTCAAAGTCCAACCAAGCCTCATAGGCACTCAGTAAGTCACCTTTCACATAAATTTTATCCATGAATTTTAAGAGGTTGTCCAAACTTTCATCATTGTTCAGGTCCTAAGTGTCTAGTTACGAGAACACTTTGCGGTGGATTTTGCTCCTGGCAGGAAGCGAGAGAGCCAGAGCTACCCTTTGCTTTCTTTTCGGTAGAGACGTAACCCATGTCCATACCTCAATGTCACTTTTCCATTGATCATCAGGTTCCATTTCACAAAACAGTGGTGGAAACTCAAAGCTTGCCATTTTACACCTGGCTTCAGTCATCTTTCTTCAAAGAGCTTCCAATTACAGTCTTCCCTCAAATCAAAATTAACTGCAATTTTAACCTTCAGTCTGGAAGTAAATCTCAGTCTCCAATCTTCACTTTCAGACAACCATTCTCTGCTACCAATGTTGGTTACCACCCAAGCCTAGATGTGAAGGATACACAGAGGCTAGGATGCTTAAGTAGAGAATTTTATTGCCCGCTACAGAGCGAACTTCTTCCCTCTAACTCACCAGGCAGCCAGTGCTGGCTAACTCTTCCTTAGATACAATTGTTTATAATTAACAAATCAACACCCAGCACCTGTTCACCTTATTACCTTCAAATACTGGGATTTATCGTTCATTAAACAGAACCTATTAGACACTAACACTGCTGATCGATACCACTGAGTTTATGGGTCTGGTGAAAAAGTGAAATCTAGCGTGACTGGGCAGCCTCTTACAACAATATTTAGCAAGGAGATTGAAGGCCTAGTTAAATGAAGACGGCACTCATTTGAGTAGATTTTAAAAATCAAGCATTGACACAAGGTTGCTGCAGTACCTATGCATTTTCTTTCAGTTAGTTCTTCTGCCGTTCTTCTTGGTGAAAAGAGAGAAAGATCATGAAGCAAACATGAGCAATTTAGCTGATTGTGGCCTTAAGTGGACCTTACTGCCTGTCCCCATAACCCTGGACTCCTTGTAGTTCAAGGATCTGTCTAACTTGCGTGTTGCTGTGTCGAGGTTCCTTGTTGCCAGTTGCACTCTATAGTGAGAGGCTTCAAAATCTCTCTCATTGTCAAGGCTCAGGTAATAATAGCATCTTGGACAACTATTGGAATCTCATCTTTTTTAGCTCATCAGTGGTGAGGAAATTAATGCCCATCTTGGAAATGCAATCTGAGTGTCAAGTATATCACAGTAAGATGCAAAGTTCCCTTTATTCTACCTCAACAATATACCTTATCAAAACCTTTCCCCCCTCCCCCATTTCTATTGCACAATTATGATACTTTCCTAAACTGTGTCTTTAAATGAGAATACCTAATCTAGAACATAATTATGCTGTGGCTCCAAAGCCACCAGGAACTAGAACAACACTGCTCAAACTCACTTAATCTAGTTCATTGAGAAATCAAAATTGCAGAATCAATATTAAAACAAGCGAGAACAGGGTTGATTGATGTTTCACTTCTATTAAGATCATTAACAAAATGAACTAGAGGGGTCAGCATTTTCCAAAACTGCAACCAAAAGCAGAATGGAATTAGTATTTACACACTCAACTGTGAATAAGTAGGATTTTCAGCTTAATTCATATCTTTCAGGTTTGTGGGGGTGGGGGCGGGGGCAGGCATTGGTGGTGGTGGCCGGTTAGCTCAGTTGGCTGGACAGCTGGCCTGTGATGCAGTCACACCAACAGCATGGGTTCAATTCCCATCTCAGCTGAGGTCATCCACAAAGGCACCACTTTCTCAGCTTTGACCCTCACCTGAGGTAACCCTCAGGTTAAACTCACCAGCTGTCACGTCTCTCTAATGAGAGAGCAGCCTATGGTCCTCTGGGACTGCAGCAACTTTCATTCGCTCATTTCAAGTATGCTCAATTGATGCAATTTTAAATTTATAGGCCACATTTCCAATGTCAAGTTTTACCTAAACACACCAAATTATTCTGAACACAATATATAATTTTTAAGTCATCATCTCTGTTGCCTCTGCTAAATAAACATTCAATTAGCTGTGTCACAAACATTTGCAATTTTCTTTTTATAATGGTAAAAAGCCTGATCCAATATAATGGCCTGAATCTTCCATTCAGGATTGGAACCCTTATTTCCAACCCCAATCAGACAAAAAACATACACACTTACTTTCTCCGATTTTTCAGCCGCTCTTCCGATGGAGGATCCTGCAGAACTCAAGTCAGCACAGGGAACTTCGGAAGGAGCACCGCAGAGAATCTGTGCAAAAGCCATTACCATTTTTATGGCACTGGCTGCCGTATTCTGGTAAGTAAAGAGTTTAAATGCCGCAAAGCTTCTTTGAAAGGCCATGGAGAAAAGGTAAGGAGGTAGAGTGGTAAGGAGGCAGGGAGGCTACGAGGGTAGGGTAGGTAAGGTTAGTGAGTAAGGAGGCAAGGTGGCAGGTGAGTAGCGTGGGTAAGATAAGTGGTAAGGGGGCAGTGTGGCGAGGTTGGGTCGGCAGCGAGAGTTGAAGGGTCAGTGGGGGGGTGTCAGAGGATCCGAGGGGAGTCGCGTGATGGGGAGAACCAGGGGGGAGTCAGGTGATGAGGTTGGGTCAGGGCGGAGCGAGTGAATGGGGCTGCTTAAGTAGTGTCGGGGGGGCAGTCAGAGGCTGGAGGTGAGAGTCAGCTGGGTAGGGGGAGTCAGAGAATTGGGAGGGGGGTGGTTAGGAAGTCGGGTGGTGGGGGCTGATTGGAAGTCAGATCAGGTCGGGGTGGGGAGTTGGAGAGTCCGGTAGTTAGTGCTAGTCAATTCGAGTCAGAAGGTGTTGGGGGGGGTGAGTCGGGGGGTGAGGCTGGGTCAGGTCAGGTGGGGTCAGTGGGCTCAGGGGGGAGTCTAGGTTTTAATCTGTCCAACATTTCCTGGGTAACTACCCAGGTAAGTAAGTTGGAACTGTCCGAACTCTAACTCAGAGTTGGAGACATTTTCAGAGGGTCCCAGGGAGCAGGAGAATTTCCCAACAGAAATTCAAACTTCCCAGGCAATTCCCACAGGGTCATTGTGTGGGACTTCTGAGGGGTCCCGGAGTGTGCCTTGGAGAGGGTACGCCCGGTCTCAGACTCACCAAGCCTCCTTAAAACAGCACCTTCCAAATCACAATCACTACCATCTAGAAGAACAATGACAGCAGATACGTGGATACATGGTTGTCCTCCAAGTCACTCACCATCCTGACTCGGAAATATATTGCCATTCCTTCGCTGTCACTGGGTCAAAATCCTGGAACTCCCTCCCTAACAGCACTGTGGATGTACCTATGCCACATGGACTGCAGCAGTTCAAGAAGGCAGCTCACCACCACCTTCTCAAGGACAATTAAGGATGGGCAATAAATGCTGACCTAGCCAGCGAAGCCCACATGACTAAATTAAAAATAAATCAATAAATAAGTATCCAGAGGCCGGACATATATTAACAAGGATTCAACTTGTATAATTATGCATCACTTTCAGGGTGCATGGCTTCATAATGTTCATGAGAATCATATATAATCAGCTTTACACTTCAAAGTGATTCTTGTCACCCATAATAGCAAAGTTATGAACTTACTGGGCCTGCAGAATGTAGTGTGTTATATTATTCCCATTATCATCTGCTTTAATCCAGTTGATATCATCATGGATGGTATATGGTGTACCTGGTTTTCCTGGTACACCAGCTATAAACAAAGAACAGTTCTGATAATCACAATATTTTCAGTGAAATATAAATACCTCATCATGGCATAAATGATACTATTACTACTACTATCAATATTAAGTCTTCAACAAAAGTTACAATAATATTCCTAAATAATCCATTATTAAGGTGCCAATACCAGCATGATTAATTCAGGTGCCTTTAGTCCAGAAATGTGTAATTTTGCAGGACTATTCTCCTGGCAAGATCTAACAGTGCAGCATCTAGGCCTTTCAGAAAAGCACAACAAAACTATGATGCTTCATAGTGTTCTGAGTAAGAATAAAGTCAAAATTCAATCTTGTGGTACATCAGCTTAGAGCATCAAAACACTGGCTCACTATATTCCCAATCCTTACTGTACCACCACAGGAAGGTAGCAAGCAGAGGCCAGTCACTTCACCTCTGGGTGACAGAGAAGTGGACAAGAGAGGCAACCAAAAGCGGAACTTATGGGGCTGCATCTTCCGGTCGGTGAGCAGGGGGGCGGGGGGGCTCTGCTCGCCAACGCATAAAATGATGCGGGCTGACGTCGGGCGGGTGTCCCGATGTCACTCCACATCATTTACATTTCCAGGTCAGCGCACGCGGAGCCGAGTTGACTGCACACCCGCCGGCCTGTCAATGGCCACTTAAGGCCATTAATAAAGTAATTGAGGTAATCAATGGACCTGCCCGTCCAACCTTAAGGCTGACGGGCAGGCCGGGAGCCCAGGTGGGCTTCTGAAAAAGCGTGAAACCTCATCCATGGGCGGGATGAGGTTTCATGTGGGATTTTAAATGTTTACAAAATGTTGGAATAAAAGAAATTGACGTCCCAACTCATCTGACAGCGTCACATGACGGGATGCCAGGAATTTTTTTTTTCACACTTCTAAAAATTTTTGAAACTTCCAGCGATCTCCCTGAGGCGGCACTTTGCCTCAGGGAGATCTGTGCGCTCTTCCGCGCGCATGCGCAAAAGAGTGCACTCCTGGCTCAGGGAATCCCCCCCCCGCCTGCACAGGCGGCGCACAGCACTTCCGATGGAACATCATGCAGGGCGGGCCTTAATTGGCCCACCCACGTAAAACGGCGGCACGCCCCCAAACGGGGGTCACCGATCAGGAACCCGCCCGCTCGCGCCCACTCCCGCACATCCCCCTCCGACGGGGGGTAAAATGTTGCCCATGGACTTGTTAGAAGGCAATTTCACAATAGCATTTCCAGGGGCCTTCCAGCAGGTGGGCAGGAGGACTATGTAAATAACTAAAAAGAAACCTAAAACTGGGGGCCTCATTCTTGTAAAATCAAGAAAAAGACCACAGGTACAGTCAGGCAATGGTTATATTACTAGCGTTCTAATCCAGAGAATAGAACTGCAAATCTAACCACAGCAACTTGGGGATTTGGAAATTAGAAAAGGGGTTAAAATAGGTTGCAAAGCATCAAGATTGCCTTCTCCCATCACTCTCACTACACAAATACAAGCTAAACTGCCCACTGAACAAATACTCGGATGTTGAGGCAAGTTAAATTTGTTTGAACATTAATGAAGGGTCAATTTTCATTTTCACTACTTGATTTCAAAGGAAATTAAAATTGGGCAGGTTCTATAATGAGTGGGAAATCCATTCCGCTAGTTTATCACCCAAGTGTTGAAGGTAAGAGTTACCCGCAACATGTTCATCAATAAAAAAAGTCAAAATTTTATTTAAAATAATTTTGTAAATAAAGCCATTTTAACAGAACAATTTGGTAAAAGAAAAGACTTGGACCAACGAAGTAGAACATGTTGCCAAAAATAAAAGCATTGCCAAGTTACCTCTGATTCTGCTGTACATGAACAGAGCAGATAGCTCATAAAATGTTGGTTTACAGCAACTGCTGAAAATAGAGATGTTTACAAATTGGTTTAAAACATGCAATCTCAAATAAAACGTTTTATTTGATGACTGTATCTTTGAAACTTTCAAAAAGCTTTTCAGGTTACTTATATATATTAATTATTCATGTTATAACACTATGGTTTACCACAGTATTCTGTCTTTTTCTATTCTTTCATGGGATGTGGGCATTGCTGGCAGGGCTGGCATTTGTTGCCTATCCCTAATTGCCCTTGAGCAGCTTGCCACACCACTTCAGAGAGCAGTTTAAGAGTCACCCACATGGATGTGGGTCTGGAGTCACATGTAGGCCAGATGCAGCAGATTTCCTTCCCTAAAAGACATTTGTGAACCAGACAGGTTTTCATGACAATTGACAATGGTTTCATGTTTTCAATTCCAGATTAATAATTCAAGTTAAATTCCACCAGCTGCCACGGTGGGATTTGAACCTCAGAACATAAGCCTGGACCTTTGGATTACAAGTCCAGTGACATTACCACTACTCCACTGTCCCCCAGTTGCAAAAGATTGCATATTTTCAAAATATCTTCAAAATAGTACAACATTAAAAACCTAACACATTTCAGGGCATTTCACATTGAATCAAAGTACCATTTTTTTTTAGAACAACTGATTTCGATCACATTATTACCTTTTGTCTCAAGTACCTGCACAGCAGATGCACATGAAATGTTTGTTTTGTAAGTAATGACTGCTCTCAGTGCATATATTCTCGATGGATGAAGATCTAGAATAAAGCAACTGAAATTGCCATTCTTACGGAAATTGCCATTATTGGAGCAGTTCATTTGTGCTCGTTTCCAAGTTTCCCTGCTGGCATCCTTGTTAAAGAAAAATACACAGCAAACAATTAAAACAGCTGCTAACGATAAGAGCACATTTTCAGTAAAGTAGTAGAAACAACATTAAAAATTAATATAGAACAAAATACACTAAAAGGGGAGGTCTTGTGACACAGTGGTAGCGTCTCTACCCCTAGGCCAGAAGCTCCAGGTTCAAGTCCCACTTCAGAACTTGATGGCCATGGAAGACGCATGCATAATGTGGCCAAATGGGTTGGTTATCAGCCTGTAAAACTTTCCAGTATGCCTGATGGCAGAAGGTAAAGAGCAGAAGAGTTTCCTGGTCAGAAAATACTGCAGAAGGCAATGGCTTACCATTGCAGTACTTTGCCAAGCATAACCATGGCCAATCCAAAGGTTGCCAACGCCCCTCTTAGGGAACGGTAGCTAAAGGAGAAGAAGGAGGACACACTAATGGGCAACAAAATGCTTTAACAAAAGATTGCATGCATCTGTTAATCTCCGGTGCCATTTCACAATTTATTTTTGGATGCATTTCAATATTGTGACAATCATTACAGATTCAAACTAGTGATCCTTTTAGACACATGCTCCAATTATTTAAAAATAACAATTTTCTGTGGGGCCAGGAGGAGCACTAATGTTTCTCCTGGTCCCACAAAAACATTTCCACCAGCTGAAAAGCTCTCCACACCCCACAAGATCAGAGTGACAGATACCTGGGAAATCTCAAACCAGTATTTCTCCATTGTACGATTGGTTGTAAATTGCCAAAGAATTATCGCTGTAGTATTTCCAACCGAAAGAAGATGAGGAGACTGAGGAGTCAGGAATGTTTTTCCTAAGACAGTTTCACTTTGGCTGAAACTTCCACCAACTGGGGGAAAACTCAGTACCTGCCAAAAATAATTGCCCATTTAGCAGAATTATTTACACACTCTCCAAGACAATATGCCACTGCCAGAGTAACTTATACAACAAACTACCAAATTACCAGGAGATAGACTTCAAAACTATTAATACATCCTCATGTAGTTTCTATCTATCTGTACCATGTGTGAAAGAAAAGTAAACACATGTTATTTTCATGGTTTAGGAGATTATAAGACCCTCTGGACAAATTATTGCCCTCTAATCGCTCCCAATTCAAATAACTTTCTGGTGTTAGGCACAAAATAGGCACTTATGCAAGGGGGCCAGTTGCATAGCTGAGACCTTACTTCAGGTAATTTACATATTAACATGAAACACCCTGAAGCGATTGCCTGTGGTGAATGGGTTGGATACCTGACATGGTAGCAAGAAGTGGAAGGAGCAAGGCCTCCCCTTTCAAGGATACCATACTGAAATTCTTGCTCCAAGATATTTTGTCAGGGGAGTTGGCTTTTGGGGGATTACTCTCAACTTCGCAAATGTGCGCAATGCCAAGGTAGGGATATGTCAATATTATATCATACATGCACATAGCAAAGAAGCAACAAGGAAGACAGTGGTCAAATTCCTGTGAGCCTTTGGTCATACTAACCTACAAACATACAAATTAGGAGCAGGAGTAGGCCACTCAGTCCCTCGAGCCTGCTCCACCATTCAATAAGATCATGGCTGATCTGAATGTAACCTGAATCCCACATTCCTACCTACCGCCGATAACCTTTTACCCCATTGTTAATCAAGAATCTACCTAGCACTGCCTTAAAAATATTCAAATACTCTGCTTCCACTGCCTTTTGAGGAAGAGAGTTCCAAACACTCTCAACCCTCCAAGAGAAAAAATTTCTCCTCATCTGTCTTAAATGAGCAACCCCTTATTTTTAAACTGTGACCCCTAGTTCTAGATTCTCCCACAAGAGGAAACATCCTCTCCGCATCCACCCTGTCAAGACCCCTCAAGGTCTTAAAGGTTCCAATTAAGTCGCCTCTTACTCTTCTAAATTCCAGTGGATACACCTAACCTGTCCAGCCTTTCCTTATAAGGCAACCCGCCCATTCCTGGTATTAGTCTAGTAAACTTTCTCTGAACTGCTTCTAAAGCATTTACATCTTTCTTTAAATAAGGGGGCCAGTACTGTACACAATACTCCAGATGTGGTCTCACCAATGCCCTGTACAACTGAAGCATAACCTCCCTACTTTTGTAATCAATTCCCTTCACAATAAATGATAACATACTATTAGCTTTCTAATTACCTGCTGTACCTGCATACTAACCTTTTGTGATTCATGTACTAGGACATCCAGATCTCTCTGAACCTTAGAGCTCTGCAATCTCTCACCATTTAGATAATAAGCTTTTTTATTCTTTCTGCCAAAATGAACGATTTTACATTTGCCGACATTATATTCCATTTGCCAGATGTATGACCACTCACTTAACCTATTTATGACACTTTTTAGCCTCCTTATGCCCTCTTCACAAAGATAATCACCTATCTTTGTGTCATTAGAAAATTTAGCAACCATTCCTCCGGTCCCTTCATCCAAGTCATTTACATAAATTGTAAAAAGTGGAGGAGGACCCAGCACTGATCCCTGTGGCACACCACTCGTCATATCCTGCCAAACAGAAAAAGACCCATTTATTTACTAACTCTCTGCTTCCCGTTAGCTTGCCGATCTTCTATCCATGCCAATATGTTACCCCCTACACCACGAGCTTTTAATTTTCTGCAATAACCTTTGATGTGCACTTTATCAAATGCTTTCTAGAAATCTAAGTACAGTACATCCACCTGTTCCCCTTTATCCACAGCACATGGGACTCCTTCAAAGAACTCCAATATATTGGCTAAACATGATTTCCCTTTTACAAAACCATGTTGACTCTGCCCGATTGCCTTGAATTTTCTAAGTGCCCTGCTATAACATCTTTAACAATAGCTTCAAACTTTTTCCCTATGACAGATGTTAGGCTAACTGGCCTAGAGTTTCCAGTTTTCTGTCTCCTCCCTTTTGAATAAAACAGTTACATTTGCTGTTTTCCAATCTAAGTGCAGCCTTCCCTGAATCTAGGGAATTTTGTAAAATTAAAACCAGTGCATCAACTATCTCACTAGCCACTTCTTAGGGTGAGGTCCACCTGGGCCTGGGGATTTGTCAGCCCATGGCCCCAACAATTTGCTCAATACCACTTTCCTGGTGATTGTAATTTTCCCCTGAGTTCCTCCCTTCCATTTCCTGATTTACAGCTATTTCCGGATGTTACTTGTGTCCTCTATAGTGAAGGCCATATATCCATTTAATTCATTCGCCATCTCCCTACTTTCAATTAGCAATTCCCCAGACGCACTTTCTATAGGAGAACGCTCACTTTATTAACTCTTTTCGTATTTAAATATTTATAGAAACTCTTACTATCCATCTTTATATTACTAGCTAGCTTTCTCTCATACTCTGATTTTTCCCTCCTTATTAATCTTTTTGTCATTCTTTGCTGTTCTTTATATTCTTTCCAATCTTCTGACCTGCCACCCGTCTTTGAGTAATTATATGCTTTTCCTTTAATTTCGATTCTGTCTTCACCTTCTTGAGTTAACCACCGACGGTGGGCCCACCCCTTGGAATTTTTCTCTCTTGTTGGAATGTATCTAATCTGTGTATTCTGAAATACCCCTTTAAATGTCTGCCAATGAACTTTTATTGACATATCCCTTAACCTCATTTGCCAGTTCATTTTAGCTAGCTCTGCTTTCATGCCCTCATAATTGCCCTCATTTAAAACACTAGTCTTGGATGCACTCATTTCTCCCTCAAAATGAATGTAAAATTGAATCACATTATGATCACTGCAACCTAGGGGTGCTTTCACTATGAGGTTATCAATTAATCCTATCTCGTTGCTCAATACCAGATCTAGTATAGCCTGCTCTCTGGCTGGCTCCAGAGAAACTATCTCAAAAACATTCTATGAACTCCTCATCTACGCTTCCTTTGCCCATCTGATTTTCCAGTCTATATGTAGATTAAAATCCCCCATGGTTATTGCTGTACCTTTCTGGCAAGCTCCCATTAACTCTTCGTTTGTACCCTGTCCTGTGTAGTTACAATTAGGGGTTTGTACACCACTCCCACAAGTGATTTCTTGCCTTTATCATTCCTCATCTCAACCCAAACCACTTCTACACCCTGGTTTCCTGAACTTAGGTCATCCCTCTCTGATGTGCTAACACCATCATTAATTAACATAGCCACCCCTCTATCTTTTCCTAACTTCCTGTCCTTCCTAAATGTCACATATCCTTCAATATTCAGGTCCCAATCTATGTCATCCTGTAGCCATGTCTCTGTAATGGCTATCAGATCATACTTATTTATTTCTAATTGCACTATCAGTTCATCTGTTATGTTTTGAACGCTACATGCATTTAGATACAGTGCCTTTAGTTTTGTCCTTTTGTTATTTTCGTAGCATCTAGCCTTATCTGCTGATTTACTCTTAAGATTTGTACTGTCCCTTCCTGTCACAGTCTATTTATCATTTCCCATATTAATACCTGTCTCTCTTGCCTTGTCTCTACTCTTTGGTTTATCACATCTTCCCAGTTTAAAACCCAAGGACACTGGCCCCAGCATGGTTCAGGTATAGACCATCCCAACAGTACAGATCCCACTTTCCCAAATGCCAGTGCCCCACAAACTGGAACCCACTTCTCCCACACCAGTCTTTGAGCCACGCATTCATTCCTCTCATCTTATTTGTCCAATGCCAATTTGTATATAGCTCAGGTAATAATCCAGAAATTACTACTGTTGAGGTTCTACTTCTTAATTTAGTGCCTAGCTTCTTGCTCCTTTTGTTCTCCAGCCTGTAGGTTCCATTATGAGATGTACCTGGAGCTGGGGGTGTGGGGTAAGAGTGGTCTTTGAAGTCAGACAGACACAGTGCTACAGTGAAATTCGATACCTGTTTTTCTCCCAATCAACAGATCAGCTATTTGCTTTGCCAAAGGTTGCAGTTCTTTTAAAGTGTTCCTCTTTATAATGGAGCTGGGTAACATACTAAGTCAGGCTTTCTATGAGTTAAAAGTTTGCTGCATGCAGAGGCTGAAAGCCAAATCTATATTCTTCTAAAGTTCTCTCGATTTGCGACCCATCCCTTTAGATTGGAAAATTGCAGAAGTCACTCTACTATTTAAGAAAAGTGACAGAGGGAAACCAGCAAATTATAAACCAGGTAGCCTAACATCTGTTGTCAGGAACTTGAAGTCTATAATTAAGGATAGGATGACCTTGAAAATTTTCAACTGATCAGAGAAAGCCAATGGAGATTTGTCAAAAGTCAAAAATATGCCTATCAAATCTGATTGACATTTTGATGAGGTCATCAACTTTGAACATGAAAAGGATAGAACAGGGGGTTTTCCAAATGGTGAAAAGCTAGAAAGAGTGGAGGTCCGTGGACAATGGGAATCCAGGTACCCATATCATTAAAATGTTATGAACAGGGAGAGAAAATAATCAAAAAAGCTAATAGAATGCTCGCCTCTATATCTATAGGACTAGAATACAAGAGAGTGGAACTCTTACTTAAGCTATAAAAAGCCCGGGTTAGGCCACACCGAGAATACTGCTAGTGGCATTGGGCACCAAACGTCAGGAAGGATAAACCGATCTTGAAGTGAGTGCAGCGTAGATTACTAAAATGATGCCTGAATTCCAAGGATTAAGCTATAACAAGAGATTAAACAGACCAGGGTTATATTTCCTGGAACTAATAAGGTTAAGGGGTTATTTGGCTGAAGTTTTCAAGATATTAAGGGGAACAGAAAGAGCACGTAGAGAGAAACTATTCCCACTGTTTGGACAGAGGGCCTATTCAAAAAATTAGAGCCAGACCTTCCAGGAGTGGAATTAGGAAACACTTTCATGCAAGCAGGCAGAGAAGTTTGGAACACTCTTCCACAAACAACAATTGATGCAAGATCAACTGTTAATTCTAAAGTTGGGATTGGTAGGTTTTTCATTAGCTAAATGTATTAAAGCATAAGGGCAAAGGCTCTTATATGGAGTTGGGTCACAGATCAGCCATGTTCTCATTGGATGACACAGAACAGGCCTGAGGGATGAAGTGTCCTACTCCTGTAAGCCTGTTGATTGGGTCAGGTAGAACAGAGAAATAGGTATACAACTTCTGGATCTCTAATCTTAGAGGTAAAGGAGCCCATTTTTGTTCTACTTGCCTGACCGTTACAGTAGTGAAACTGTGCCTTCCTTCATTTAGTAAATGAGATTTACTTATCTCTCAGCTGTTGATGGCTATGTACTTCCAGCATT
Organism: Cetorhinus maximus; assembly: GCF_964194155.1. NCBI lineage: Eukaryota > Metazoa > Chordata > Chondrichthyes > Lamniformes > Cetorhinidae > Cetorhinus > Cetorhinus maximus. Next base: position 77,076,247 of record NC_135894.1, on the reverse strand, counting down.
TTCATTTTTAGTATAGAAAAACAATGGTCTTTTGACATTCTCTGGCCGAGTATAAAACAAGTTAGCCTCATAGCTCTATAATATGTGAGACAGCAAATTAGTATGAGGGGACCAAGTATTTAAATATTTATTCTTAGCTTACCTGAAACCAATACTCAGTTCCACTTTTAAGGTTTGCTAGTTCAATCTGTCTTTGTCCATCCGTTAGTTTGGCTAATCTTGCAGGCACAGCAGGCCAGTAATTATTTCCATTATACCGAACTTGGTATCGAAGCTGTTCCACGGGTCCTTTGGGTTCTAAAGGTGCAGCCCATGAAACTTTTACTCTGCGGTCTGACAGCACAAGTACTTCTACTTGTCGTGGTGCTGATGGCACTTGTAATTATACAAAATACAATTGTGGGTATCAGTATATACTGTTCTGTGTTACATATGGTATCACATGCACATATCCACTATATTTTAAAAGGCGTTTTGCTGCATACCATTTCTAAAACTGACACTTCTTATGAAAAACACAAGATCCTCAATTGCAAATGCCTAACACCTTAAATCAACTTTACATTTATGCTTTATGCTGTCACCTAAATAATTAAGCCCCATCAGTTTTCACTTTGCCTCTGTGCCCTGAGGTCATTCAAGCTTGGAAACTTTTATTCACTGTGCTTGACTATCAGCCATAGAAACAATCATTTTCCAGAGACTAAAGACAAGCTGTGGGGCAAGCTAGGATTCTTTGCTGATTTTGGTCACAGCAAGTCATCAGCTTGCAAAGCAAGGACATGCAGCTATTTTCCTCTGCTGAATAGTAAATGAAAATTCTATTCCATCTATTAAATAAATTCTATCATACACAAGTGTTGTCTATTCTGCACGAGTGATGTCCTATTACATATCCCTGCAAGCACCCTCCCCATTCATGTTAAAAGAACCCCCTCAAAACCCGGCTCTTCTCCTTCCCAATCCCTTCCCCTTTCCATGTTGTGTTCACCAAGTCCTTCCTTCCTTATTGTAAAGTGCTCTGAGATATCCTCCTGAAGGTGAGGACTGCTTTATAAATGCAAGTTGTAAATCAACAAAATGACTACAACATGACTGCTAAATATCAAGTCCTGTCAAATTATTACAGAATATATTAAGTTGATGGCTTTATAAGACCAAAAGCATCGTCATAAACTTATGTTTACAAACCCCGTCTTCCACCTTATCACAGTGCTTTCCTATTGTTCTTTTCCTCCCCTCCTGTGCCTTCCTACTTACTTTAAACCGGTTACATCTATAACTTTTTTCAGTTCTGAATGAAAGGTCATTGACCTGAAATATTAACTCACTCGCTCTGCTAAGATGCTGCGACACCTGAATATTTCTAACATTTTTCTGCTTCTTTCCAGATTTCCAGCAAGCAAAATGAATGGTTCATTAATCAGTCCATACATTCATAGATATTATTAAGTGGCTTAAAAAATTTACGTATTTCTGCCACATCTTGTGTTGGTCTCCTTACAACATGCATTTTCCCTGGTGGAAGGAGCAAGCAGGTAATCTGCTTCTGCAGATCCCTCAGTTTTGCTCTATAACCTACTACAACCATGTGCTCAAGACCAACTCTTAATCATTCTGCCTCTCTCTGCAAAGTATTTTTTTTGCACTGTATCATCTGCAGCATTACAGCAAGATTGAGAGCACATCACATGAATAATCACAAGATACTGGACTAATGGATAGCATAAAGCATTAGAGTTCAAACAAGTCATGACATTATATTTAGAAGTAACACAACTGACTACATTAACAGTGCACTCCTTTGAGGTTATGTTTTATAGTTGAATGAAAACAGCATTAGCATTAGTGGTAGCATTAATACTGGACTAGAAATCCAGATAATACATGTTCAAATTGTGAAATAAAATTCAATAAATCTGGTAATTTACGGGCTAGAAACAAAACAAAAAAAAAAGCTACCAAAATTTTGAAAGAATCCAAATGGTTCGCTAACTATCTTGCAGGAAAGGAAATCTGACATATTTATCCAGTCTGCCCTACATCTGACTTCACTTTGTAGCCGTCTCCCAATGCCCTCAGAGTACCTAGGGATGGGAAATAAATTTTACGTTGACAGCATCACCCACAGCTCAAGAGCAAATTTGAAAGATGACATATTGGATAGCTGCCATGAAAATGACATGCAAGTAAGTGTATGACAACCCATATTAAATTAGTAATTGCAAGTTTGTTTAATTCATATAAGAAATGTATTCCTAAGATTTTCAAATTCTGATCAATCAAAGTTACTTTCCTGTTATAACAAACTGGGTCACTGATGGCTGCTATTCAACCCATAGCAACATACTACCGAATACCTAATGAATCAATTACACCAGCTCTTATGAAAAAATCTCATTACTATGGGCAGTAAGAGATGGCATGCAATTTTTGTCTTATACTCTTTATACAGGTTAATTGTTTGCTCAGTAATTTACTTTAAGTGAGAAGGGGAGCTAATTATTCAGAGCATCTACCACCTACTGAAACTCATGATTCCCTATAGCTGTCTTGAAATCTCTGAATTAAGAATGTATTTTAAAATCTCAATGGGTCAGACAGAAGAGGTAGTCTGTCCAGCAGGTAATAAACTACCTCTTTACTGCTATGAATCTACAACATTGAGGTCCCAGCCGATCACTGACACACACAGCTTCAGACGTTTAAAGTGATTTTCCCGTGGGCTCAGGAAAATCTGACCTGTGCACTTTTCTGCCTTATTGAAACACACCAGACACATGTGACTTTGCCCAGCAATTGTGTCTTTTCATACAGGGGTCATGTTCGCAGTACGTTTTGCAAGCCACAATGCATGAGTGCATGAGCATGGTGTTATGAACACTTTATCATTTTTAAGTTGAACATACATATTGAGTAAGAAAGATAAAATGGTTTCAGTTTCATTCAGGTTGTTTGAGAGTCTTGGTGCCTGGGAGTCTGGATAGACTCCAGATCTATTGAGGTATTTTGGGTTTGTTTGTATTCATACATTTTACACAGACACAGAAAGGGCAGAAAAAAAGAGCACGTTCAGTGTGTGCCAGAAAGAGGGGGCAGAAATTGTAAGCTCTCTGATGAGACAGACAGTAGTTGACTGAATTGTCAGTTATAGAACTCAATAAAGAGATCTGTTTAGCTGAGGTGCTACTGGAAGACTAAGTTTAGGGAACTCATTTGTTTGCTCTGCAGTTAAAGAAACAGAGAGTTTAGAGTGCAGTTCTTGGGTGTCTCAGGAGATACACAAGCTGGGTGAGAAGCATTAGTGAATGCTCAGGAATCCTCCAGAAGCAAACCATTTGCAACTGTATAAATTGTTACGATCCCAGCTGATGTTAATACTGGATAAGTCAAATCCCAGAGTGAAACCTAGCTTGATAGATCCTACCTTCTATTTAAAATAAACCGTGGAAGTAAGTTACTGAACAAATTCACAGGAGTCTGTTGATGAACTTTTAACAAAAAGAATAAAATATTTATTAAACAAGAAAAATGAACTACATTACACCAGAGAAAAAGATTGGAAAGATCTCAATCAAACACAGCAACTGAATTGTATACAGCCACAATCTGTAACCTCATGGCCCAGCATATCCCTCACTCTACCATTATGACCAAGCCAGGGGATCAACCCTGGTTCAATGAAGAATGCAGGAGGGCATGCTAGGAGCAGCACCAGGCATACCTAAAAATGAGGTGTCAAGCTGGTGAAGCTATAACACAGGACTACTTGCTTGCCAAACAGAATAAGCAGCAAGTGATAGACAGAGCTAAGAATTCCACAACCAACAGGTCAGATCTAAGCCCTGCAGTGCTACCACATCCAGTCGTGAATGGTGGTGGACAATTAAACAACTCACGAGAGGCAAAAATATCCCCAATTTCAATGATGGGGGAGCCCAGCACATCAGTGCAAAAGATAAGGTTAAAGCATTTAATACAATCTTCAGCCAGAAGTGCCAAGTGGATGACCCATCTCAGCCCCCTCCTGATGTCCCCAGCATCACAGATGCCAGTCTTCAGCCAATTCGATTCACTCCACGTGACATCAAGAAACAGCTGAAAGATGATGGGCCCTGACAATATTCTGGCAATTGTACTGAAGACTTGTGTTCCAAAACTTGCTGCGCTCCTAGCCAAGCTGTTCCAGTACAGCTACAACACTGGCACCTACCTGGCAATGTGGAAAATGGCCTAGATATGTCCTCTACAGAAAAAGCAGGACAAATCCAACCAGACCAATTATCGCCCCGTCAGTCCACTCTCAACTGATGGAAGGGGTCATCAACAGTGCTATCAAGGGGCACTTACACAGCAATAACCTGCTCACTGATGCTCAGTTTGGTTTCTGCCAGGGCCACTCAGCTCCTGACCTCATTACAGCCTTGGTTCAGACATGGATAAAAGAGTTGAACTCCAGAGGTGAAGTGAGAGTGACTGCCCTTGGCATCAAGGCAGCATTTGACCAAGTGTGACATCAAGGAGCCTGAGGAAAACTGGAGTCAATGGGAATCAGGGACAAAACTCTCTGCTGGTTGGAGTCATACCCAGCACAAAGGAAGATGGTTATGGTCGTTGGAGGTCAATCATCTGGGTTCCAGGATATCACTGTAGCAGTTCCTCAGGGTAGCGTCCCAGGCCTAACCATCATCAACTGCTTTATCAATGACATTCTTTCCATCAGAAGGTCAAGTAGGGATGTTTTCTGATGATTGCACAATGTTCAGCACCATTCGCAACTCCTCAGATACTGAAGCAGTCTATGTCCAAATGCAGCAAACCTGGACAACAGGCAATGACCATCTCCAACAAGAATGAATCTAATCATCGCCCCTTGAAATTCAATAGTATTACCATCATTGAATCCCCCACTATCAGCATCCTCGGGGATACCATTGACCAGAAACTGAACTGGACTAGCCATATAAATACCGTGGCTACAAGAGTATGTCAGAGGATAGGAATCCTGCAGCAAATAATTCACCTTCTGACTTTCCAAAGCCTGTCACCATTTATAAGGTACAAGTCAGGAGAGTGATGGAATACTCTTCACTTGCCTGAATAAGTGCAGCTCCAACAACACTCAAGAAGCTTGACACCATCCAGGACAAAGCAACCCACTGGACTGGCACCCCATCCACAAACATTCATTCCTTCCACCACCGATGCACAGTGGCTGCTGTGTGCACCATCTACAAGATGCACTGCAGCACCTCACCAAGCCTCCATGGACAACACCTTCCAAACCCACAACCACTACCATCTAGAAGGACAAGGGCAGCAGACACATGGGAACACCACCACCTGCAATTTCCCCTCCACGCCACTCACCATCCTGACTTGGAAATATATTGCTGTTATTTCTCTGTTTCTGGGTCAAAATCCTGGAACTCCCTCCTTAACAGCACTGTGGGTGCAGCGGTTCAAGGTGGCCTCTCACCACTACCTTCTCAAGGGCAATTAGCAATGGGCAATAAATGTAGGCCTAGCCAGCGACACCTGTGTCCCATGAATGAATTTTTTAAAAGTTCACCAATGCCACCACATTACTCCATAGGTCACCCATACTACCCAATGTCCAACAGGTAATAGCCAATGCCGCCCATTGCCTCCTTAACCTGCCAGCAACCCACATGCCACCTCCATGCCTCCCATCTACCTTCCATAGCCACCCACCCAGTATGTATTGTGTACAGTCCTCAGAAGCCATGCAACAGCAATGGAATTATTTTAAAATCACTGGGAAAAATATCTCTAACAATATTATAAACTCTTGAATTCAAACTCACAATCATTGACACTGTAAAGCAAAAAAACTACTCCAGTACAAAAAAATTTAATTCTAAGTGTCGATTAGGTTTGTAAACAAACAATAAACCACATCAAAGGCATATTCTGTTTTTACAGCCTCTTAAAAGTTTCAATTATTCATGGACCATTAGACCAACTGCTAAGATGAATCTAGTAATAACTTTTAAAACCCAGTCAAGCATTCATAATGGCTACAGATGTCTTTTTAAAAGTTTCTAGCTACAAGGCCTGATGCTGACAACACAGAATGGTGTCCCAATTCCATGTCAAAGCTGACTGATTGTCAATCAACGGAGAGGAACAGCTGCAGAGATTATTTTTCAACTTTCAAAGGCAGCTTTTCTTTTTAAACAGCCAAAACTGTCAGCTGATTTAAATCACAGTGCAACAGCACTATTCCTAGACAGCAGAGGCTGACATAACATTTTAACATTTTTAATGCATTGCAGCACTTTCTTCAATGGAAAAAGTACTTTAATGCATGAAAACCTAAACAATGGTGGTCAAAGAGTTAACTTACCTTTACAAGACAACCTTTACAAGGATTTCCTGTGATGAATCACTGCATTAAGAGCATTAGAAACACATTTACATTTCAGTACAGCATATAATAGTGTCATTTGAAGGTGTAAACACAGTTTACACTTAACTTTTCAGAATGTTCCCGACACCGCAGCAGGATTCTCCCAGTGGTCACAAACTCTCCAAAGAGGTGCTTTTTTTTTAAAAAAAGGGCTTCCCAAACCAACAATAGCACACAAAGATTGTGCACGGGAGGAAATACAATTTTCCTGTGATCCTCACAATGTAGACCCCCACCTCAGAAGAGCTGTGTGCGCGTTTTGCACCCAAGGCCTTCCTGACCTGCAAAAAGCCCACAACAAAAATGGTGCGGGGGCAGGAAGGCAGCAAAAACAAAAATGTTCAGCATTTTGCAATCAGATTCGGATCTCCATTGGGAGACGAAATTCCAGCCTAACATTTTTACATCTCCACAGCCACTTTCTATATCCTTATCACTGCAGAATCTTTTAAATTGTAAAATCAAGAACCAGTGATCACCAATCTGTCCCCAATTAACATATAACACTGCAACAGTAAACAGTGGCACTTGTCTGGAGACCATATAGAAAATGATTACCAGGCCTAAACCAAATAAATGTCATTGAAAAAAAAACAAACATTGATTCCAACAGTCTAAAATTCTCCACTGCAGCATATCACAGGAACTGAACAAATGCCACTTGGAAGAAATCTATTTCAGAGTTGACTGAAAAAATAATTGCTTTTGACTGTTTACGTTTGAGATTTAGATTTTAAAAAGTATAAGTATTTTGTTCAAAAAATGTGCTTGGTTCTCATACAATTCCATTTTATATATTAAATTTAATTATATATTATATAGTAATATTCATTACCCCTCTCTTCATCTCACACCAATACACACTTATTTGCTTGAATGTTTTTATGCATTGATAAGTTATTAAAACAATAATCTGATATAATCACAATGTCAACAGCAGCAAATATACTTCATACAATTAAAACAGTTCATATTCTTATATGTTAATTCTATGAACTGGTTAACTGAAATATTTTGTGGGTTTAATGGCAACCAATACTATTTACTATTTCTACTCTGTTGGTTCTATGTGTAACACATTGGCCCGATCTTCTGAGCCGTGGCAAAGATAGTTGGATTGCCGCTACCCTCAAACTCCCGACTCAACGCTGCTGCACATTTCTTTCAGGGTCTTCCAATTCCAGCTTTCATTGCAATGCACAATGACCCTCAGGGAAATCCGTCAGAGTGGAGTAGAGTCAGGGGAAGACAGGACACATCCCCTTTTTATGACACTAGCTGCCTTTTGCTAAGTTTAAAGGCCTAGTTTGAACATTAGGTGAATGGATAAGTGGGTGGGGTGGGGTCGGTAGGGTAGATGAGCGGGTAGTCAGGTTGGGGTGTTATGATCGGAATGGGTGTTTGGCTCGGGTGGGATATTCAGGTCACAAGAGGTAGTTGAGTGTTTGGGGGTGTGGGAATCAGGTCGGATCGGGTCTGAGGAGTAATCGGGTGGTCAGGTCGGGTGTGTAGTCTGGGGTCAGGGTGTTAGTCCACTGCGGGGTGTGGTGGGGGCGGGGAGAGAGATGGTGAGGGGATGGTCAGTTGTTTACTTACCCAGATTTCAGACTAAGTTTTATTCAAACATTTCCTGGAGGACTAATCAGGTATGTGGGTAGTCAGGTCAGGGGTGCAGTCGGGTTGGGTCGGGGTACTAGTCGGGTACGGTACTCAGGTCGGGGACATAGCTGGGTCAGGAGGGTAGTTGGGTGGCCAGGAATGGCAGTCAGCTCGAGGGGATAGTCCAGTGATCCAGAAGATAGTCGAGTCAGAGGGTAGTTGGGTCAGCTCAGGGTGGGGGGAGGTCGCGGAGTGTTGTCGGGTGGTTGGGAAGATAGTCAGGTCAGGAAGGTAGTTGGATCAGGAGTGTAGTTGGGTGGTCAAGAGGGGTAGTCAGATCAAAGGAGTAGTACAGCGGTTGGGAGGGTAGTCCAGTGGTCAGCGAGGGGTAGTCGGGTGGTGGGGAGGATAGTCAGGTCATCGGTTGTGTAGTTAACCCAGATGTTAGACTATCTATATAACATGTCCTGGGTTGGGAGGGGTAATCAACGGTTGGGGGTGTGGGCTCTAGTCAGGTGGATGGCAGCAGTAATCAGGTAAAGGGGAAGTCCGTGGTTGGGAGGCTGGTTGGTTGGTCGGGGGTGTAGGCAGGTCGGGGTTGTAGTCAAGTCAGCTCGGGGGTGTCAGTCAGTTATTATCTCCAACAGTCTCTATTGTGAGTTATTTTAAGGGTTATGAATGTAGAGTTTTGGTTTCAGTTTAAGGTGAATTGGGGGGTTATTTACTTTCGTTTTGGTTTAGTATGGCTGTGTGTGCTTCCATACCATATTTGACCTTTTGATCAGCTAAACAGCTTTTAGAAGCAAGAAAGCCCTGAGATTGCTATGGAGAAAATTGCTGAGTAGTGGGTTTTGGTTTTCTTCAAGGAAAAAGTAAGTATAAGAGAAATTGATCTAGAGGCTGCACATATCCAGTCTATTGCACTTAACCAGAGAATTCAATTCTGTACATTGAAAGAGGAAAGGAGGGAGTTCTAAAGAATTGGGTAGGACCAATTAGCTCTGTAAAGAAAATTCCAGGTACAAAATAGATGCCAGGCGAGTGTGTGTGTGTGTGTGTGTATCTGGTGAGTTGTGACACCTATACTTGGACCAGGAGTTCATATTGGCAAGAAAATGTGATCGACCTGAGCAGTTTCCTGTGCAGCCAGACCCAGAGAGAAAGAAACTGCCTCCCAGCGTATGAGTATGTTGTTAGGAGGTGTTTTTTAAAGAAGGAATTTCTCATTTTTTTTCTAGCTGGATTTATAAAAAACTGGAAACCTTTAGACAATGAAGAGACGGCCCAGACTGCTACAACACATATAGTTTCACACTCCACCAAGTGGGATGAAAAACAGCCACTCAACCCCCTGGGGAACGTGAAAGACCCCACTTGCTATTTGCTTCACACCATCCTGAGACTTTGCAAAAGTTTGAGATGAAACGTCAAAATGCAATTACCTGTTCTGAAACATTAACTGCAGCAGAAGGCATGAACTAATAGAATTTCTCTAGAATATACAGACAGCAAGGTACTTTAGGGATGCTTACTAAGCATGGGAGAGAGAACAAAAGACAATGCTGTACTGAACACAGGTTGCTGAAGTTATGTGCCCACTCTGCCTTTCTCTGCCTCTCAGAAGTGTTGCTCAGTTTGCAAAGTAACCATCCTAAGAAAAGAAATCTGTGAACAGAGGTCTTTTGAGGAAAAAAAATGGCAATCTGCTCCATATAACCACACCCAGGAAGACAACTGAAAAATAGCCACAACATGGAATTACTGCATTGGGATCCCAAGGAACAGTGAACAAGATACTCTTCAGTTTTATTTTATTTTTTATGAACCATGAGAAATGCTATAAACCTATCCTCTTATTGTGCCACTTGTGCTGGTCTGTGCACGAGTATGCCCACTAAATGTGTGACACGCATGAATGGTGGTTGCAATTTACCTTTTTTTTTAGTTCCGATAGTAATTTCAATAAACTTACCTTGTTCTTTGTTTATCCTAAGAAAACCTGTCCGACTAATTATTTACAACTTAGAAGCGTAAATGGTGGGACTCCAACAGGTATGGCAAAGCACATCCTCTCTAAATTCACAAAAAACCCTGTTACGGTCCAACTGGGGTGGGAGAGTAGGGGAGCTATTTCACCCCTCCTCACGTGATGGTAACAATGTTTAAAAGCCGATCAGAGTGAAAGTCACAGTAAAAATCTTAAACTGGGCTAAATCTGTTGGATTGCGTTTAAGCCTGAAGCTCTTATTATTTAGTATCATTATCTTATTTGCTCAGTGTACCTATTAAATCATTATTGTTTCTTTATTTTGCTCAAGTTTGTTTGTAAAGGTTTTTTTAGTGTTTCAATTTAATCTTGGAGTCCTGCCATTTATTTGCTTACTCTTGGTTCATTCACGCATTACGTTCTTTAAATGAATATAATCTATCAAGCCAGATCCTAATAAGTATTGTATTAAACCACTACAAAGTCTAAAAGGAATGAAACCAGATGAGCCACTGGGCATCGACCTAGGCACCAGAAATGATAATGGTAAATTCAGCCCTCTCAACCCTGCAAAGTCCTCCTTAGTAATATCTGGGGCCTTCTGCCAAAATTGAGTGTGTGTCTCACTAACTAGTCAAGCAGCAGCCTGACATAGTCATACTCACGGAATCATACTTTACTGATAATGGCCCAGACACTCCCTGGGTATGTCCTTTCCCACCAGCAGGACAGATCCAGCAGAGGTGGCGGCACAGTGGTATCCAGTCCGGAGGGAATTGCCCTGGGAGTCCTCAACATTGACTCCGGACCCCATGAAGTGTCATGGCATCAGGTCAAACACTGGCAAGGAAACCTCCTGCTGATTACTACGTACTGCCCTCCCTCAGCTGATGAATCAGTGCTCCTCCATGTTGAACACCACTTGGAGGAAGCACGGAGGGTGGCAAGGGTGCAGAATGTATTCTGGGTGGGGGACTTCTATGTCCATCACCAGGAGTGACTTCGTAGCACCACTACAGACTGAGCTGGCCGGGTTCTAAAGGACATTGCTCCTAGCCTTGATCTGTGGCAGGTGGTGAAGGAACCAACAAGAGGGAAAAACATATTTGACCTCATCTTCACCAACATGCCTGCTGCAGCTGCATCAGTCCATGACGGTATTGGTAGGAGTGATCACCACACAGTCCTTGTGGAGACGAAGTCGCATCTTCACATTGAGGATATCTTCCATTGTGTTGTATAGCACGACCAACATGCTAAATGGGAGTGATTTCAAACAGATCTAGCAACTCAAGACTAGGCAGCAATGAGGCGCTGTGGGCCATCAGCAGCAGCAGAATTGTATACAACCACAATCTGTAACCTCATGGCCCAGCATATACCCCACTCTACCATTACCACCAAGCCAGGGGATCAACCCTGGTTCAATGAAGAGTGCAGGAGGACATGCCAGAAGTAGCACCAGGCATACCTAAAAATGAGGTGTCAACATGATGAAGCTACAACACAGCGCTACTTGCATTCCAAACAGCATAAACAGCAAATGATCGACAGAGCTAAGCAAGTCCACAAGCAACGGATCAGATCTAAGCTCTGCAGTCCTGCCACATCCAGTCGTTGGACAATTGGGCATTGGACAATTGAACAACTCACTAGAGGGGGCGGTTCCACAAATATCCCCATCCTGTGGTGGGGGAGCCCAGCACATTAGTGCAAAAGATAAGGCTGAAACATCTGCTACAATCTTTAGCCAGAAGTGCTGAGAGGATGATCCATTTTGGACTCCTCTGAAGGTCCCAAGCATCACAGTTGTCAGTCTTCACGCAATTCTATTCACTCCATGTGATAACAAAGAACAGCTGAAGGCACTAGATACTGCAAAGGTTATGGGCCTTGCCAATGTTCCAGCAATAGTACTGAAGACTTGTGCTCCAGAACTTGCCTCACCCCTAGCCAAGCTGTTCCAGTACAGCTACAACACTGGCATCTACCCAGCCACGTGGAAAATTGCCCAGGTATGTCCTGTACACAAAAAGCAGGACAAATCCAACCTAACCAATTACCACTCCATCAGTCTACTCTTGATCATCAGTAAAGTGATGGAAGGGGTCATCAACAGTGCTATCAGGCAGCACTTGCTTAGAAATAACCTGGTCACTGATGCCCAGTTTGGGTTCCACCAGGGCCACTCAGTTCCTGACCTCATTACAGCCTTGGTTCAAACATGGACAAAAGAACTGAACTCCAGAGCTGAGGCAAGAGCAACTGCCCTTGACATCAAGGCAGCATTTGACCAAGTTTGGCATCAGGGAGCCCTAGCAAAACTGAGTCAATGGAAATCAGCGGGAAAGCATTCTGCTGATTGGAGTCATACCGAGCACAAAGGAAGACATCACTGCAGGAGTTCCTCAGGGTAGTGTCCTAGGTCTAGCCATCTTCAGCTGCTTCAATGACCTTCCTTCCATCATAAGGTCAGAAGTGGGAATGCTCGCTGATGATTGCACAATGTTCAGCAACATTTGTGACTCCTCAGATACTGAAGCAGTCCATGTCCAAATGCAGAAAGTCCTGGACAATATCAAGGCTTGGGCTGATAAGTGGCAAGTAACATTTTGCACCACACAAGTGCCAGGCAATGACCATCTCCAATAGGAGAGAATCTAACCATCGCCCCTTCACATTCAATGGCATTACCATTGCGCTATCAACATCCTGAGGGTTACCATTTACCAGACACTGAACTGGACTAGTCGTATAAATATTATGGCTACAAGAGCAGGTCAGAGGCTAGGAATTGTACGATGAGTAACTCACCTCCTGACTCCCCAAAGCCTGTCCACCATCTTCAAGGCACAAGTCAGGAGTGTGTTGGAATATGCTCCACTTGCCTGGATGAGGGAAGCTCCAACAACACTCAAGAAGCTTGACACCATCCATGACAAAGCAACCTGCTTGATTGGCAACACATCCACAAACATTCACTCCCTCCACCAACAATGCACAGAAGCAGCAGTGCATACCATTTACAAGATGCACTGCAGGAACTCACCAAGGCTTGTTATACAGCACCTTCTAAACCCACAACCACTACCATCTAGAAGGACAAGGGGAGCAGACACGTGGGACCATCACCACCTAGAATAGACGCTGGCCTAGGCAGCAACACCCGCATCCCGTAAATGAATAAAAAGATAAAAAGGTATCAGGCTTGTCCAGTATTTTCATAGCTGGGATTATAACAGTAGCTACCCAGGTGTTGGACCATCCGTCTTACGTTTACTTGGTAACTATCCAGGTCCATACTGCAATTTGTCTGAAGTGCCCGACACTCACTCAGAATCAGAGACATTTGCAGAGGGTCCCGGAGAGCAAGGGAACATTGGAAGTTTAAACTTCTTGAGCAATTCCCACACTCAGAAGACCAGAAGATTTAGCCCAGTACTACAGCTGTGGAGCAAAACAGGATGATAAGGAGCTATCACATATCAGTAATTTTACTTGATAATGTAACACCATAGATATACATGATATGTGCAAGTATAATGCAGTTCAATGGAGATTCTCTCATTACAATTGATGCATGTTAAATTACAATCGCCCCATAAAATATCACCTCCAAACCATGTCCAGTTTACTGCTGGTGGACCAAGTTCCTTTGACATATCTCTGTAATGATTTCTCACTGAAACCTGGATGAGGTATCTGGTGTAAGACTGCAGCCCTTTCAGCTCTATTATGTTTGTCTGCACTTCCTGTTCAAAGAAAGTAAAAAGACACAAAAAATTAGTTATTTTTAACATGGTGTTTCCAGATCACAATCAGACATTTCTAATTGACCTAGTATCAGTTTTTTCTCCACCTTCCCAACAGTTTCTTTTGTACTGGTTCTGTGTTTTAATTGCATAGCCACTAAAGTGAAAACATTCAGAAGAATAGGAAAACAATGTGACCAATATTGAGAACATCGCATTCGAATAAATTCATTTTAGCTTCAAATGCGCTCTACATGATGGCCTGAATTTTCCCATTGGCGATTTGGGGGCAGGGCCCGCTCGCCGAAGGGAAAATGACATGGGATAACGTTGGGAGGAAACTCTTTCGAGTTATCAACAGTCACAGATTGCAACTCTTCCAAGTACAATCACAGTTCTTGGTTTCCGGGAGTGGGACATGAACCCACAACCCTCTGATTCAAAGGCGAGGGTGCTATGGACTGAGCCACCCCCGACGTCATCCTGGTCCAGTTAAATCTTTAGGAAGGCGGGCAGACAGCGAAATCAGCTGTCTGCCCACCGACCTGTCAATGGCCAATTGAGGCCATTGACAGGATAATTAAGGTAATTAAAGGCCCTGCCCATCCAACCTTAAGGCAGGCGGGCAGACCAGGAGCCCCAGCGGACAATAGAAAAAACATCAAACCTCATCCACTGGCGGGATGAGGTTTCATGTCCGTTTTTAAAAACTTTAATAAATTTTGTGTGATATTTATTAACATGTCCCATCTCGTGTAACATTGTCACATGAGGGGGACATGTTAATAATTTTTTTATTTTCCTATTTTTTAACTTGGTAACGCTTTCACTGATCTCCCTAAGACAGCACTTAGTCTCAGGGAGCAGTGCACTCTTTCGCGCGCATGCACGAAAGAGTGCACTTTGACAGTTGGGGAATCCCTCCCCCCCCGCACAGGAAGCGCATAGCACTTCCCATCAGGCAGGCCGCTTACTTAAAATGGTGGCGGGGCCCGCTTCAGCGGCGGAGTTCAGCTGCCTGCCCGCCGCCGAGCCGGTGGGGCCCACCTGCCAACCGAGGGCAAAATTCTGCCCGATGTTTCTAATTTTTCATGATTACTTCTGCCCCATTGAAACTAATATGGTAACTGAATAACCTGCTCCCTGTCCTCTGCCTATGCTTCGGATTAAATAGGATATACGGCACTGAAGCAGGATATTCAGCCCAACCAAACCATGCCAGTGTTTCGGCTCCACTCGAGCCTCCTCCCAACCTTTCCCATGTAAATCCATCATCGCAACCTCCTTTCAGCTCTCCATCATATGCTTGTTTAGCTTCCCCTTAAATGTATCCACATGACTTACTTCAACCACACGAAGTTCCACATTCTCACCACTCATTGGGTAAAGTTTTTTTCTGAATTCCCTATTGGGTTTTTTAGTGACTATCATATATTGATGGTCTCTAGGTATGCTCTTCCCCACAAGAGGAAACATTCTCTTTATACCCACTCTATCAAAGTCTTTCATTATTTAATCTATTTAGTCAGTCCTCGGCCTTTCCCCCCACCGCCCCCCATGAAGAAACCCAGCTTATCAATCCTTTCCTGATATGTACACCCACACATTTCTGATATAATCCTTGTAAATCTTCTCTGCACTCTCCCCAGCGCCTCCATGTCCTTTTAATAATATGGTATCCAGAACTGCATGCAGTCATCTAAGTGTGGTTTAACCAAAGTTTGACAGTTTTAGAAAAATCTTCCTGCTTTTCAATTCTATCCCTTTAGAAGTAAACCCTAATGCATGGTTTGCCTTTTTATGGCCTTTGGTGCAACTTTTAGTGATTGGTGTTCCACAATACCTTTGTTCTTCTACCCCATCTCAAATTGCACCTTTCTAGTATTAAATAACCTCCCTATTCCTCCTACCAAAATATACTACCTCAAATTTATCGGAGTTGAATCATTGGCTAATTGTATGCCCAATCTGCAAGCTTATTAATGTCTTCCTGTAATTTGTTACAGCCCTCCTGTATTGATTATCCTCCCCGCCCCCGCCACGCAATTTAGTGTCGTCTGCAAATTCAGAAATTGTGTTTATGATTCCAAAGCAAATTTAGAATTGTGTTTTTGATTCAACACAGGTATTAGAACTTGACCAATACCGGCCCAGTTATCACACATCTTCTGTTAATTTCAGTTGTACAACTTTTCTTTTGATAAGGTTAGCCCTATATACTCTGTAGCTTTATTAAATAAGCAGCTGAGCCACCTGTACACAGGTTTAAGCACAAACTAAGCATGCTACACTGCCCTCACCTCTTCTGGTTTAGAGAAAATACAAGAAAAAGCGATCCTGCTCTTAAAAGCTGACAAGTGACCCCAGATGTTGAGTAAGAACAGGATGGCCTCAACTGCAGGGTCACCATGGAGAAATAATTTGTAGATTATCACCCTCAAGCTTCACTGAAATAATGGCTACTTTGTGAGGACCAAAGGCCACCAGCAAGAGGTGGAGGGTGAAATGGACAAGGAACCCCTTTAAAATTGCTGGATAAACAATGAACAGGATTATAAAAATATGTAAATAATGGTATATTTCGTAAAAAGCTGAGAGGTGTCCCTAGGCAATGGTGGGGGAGTGGAGAGAAAACGTCAGGTGGAGATGCATTGACTATGATTGTATTTGGGGGAGGTGATGGCATAGTGGTACTGTCGCTGGACTACTAATCCAGAGTCCTAGGGTAATGCTGGACCTGGGTTCAAAGCTCACCACAGCAGACGGTGGAATTTGAATTCAATAAAAATAATCTGGAATTAAAAGTCTAATGATGATGAAACCATTGCCGGTTGTCGTAAAAACCCATCTGGTTCACTGACGCCATTTAGGGAAGAAAATCTGCCGTCCTTACCTCGTCTGGCCTACTGCAATGGTTGACTCTTAACTGGCAATTAAGGATGGGCAATAAACGCTGACATAACCAGTGATGCCCACATCTCGAGTGAATTTTTTTTAAATTGGTAAAAGGGAAGCCAAACAAGGTATGACAATCACAAAAATACCTAGAAAAACTCAGCAGGTCTGACAGCATCTGCAGAGAGGAATACAGTTAACGTTTCGAGTCTGTATGACTCTTCATCAGAAGAAGTTCTGATGAAGAGTCATACGGACTCGAAACGTTAACTCTATTCCTCTCCGCAGATGCTGTCAGACCTGCTGAGTTTTTCCAGGTATATTTGTTTTTGTTTCAGATTTCCAGCATCCGCAGTATTTTGCTTTGATCTTAAGGTATGACAATCACTTCAGCAACAGTGCTGTCATAATCTGTTTTTAAAATTAACTCGGTTTGTAATATATCTAGATTAGATTTGTTTAGTCATATAACGTGTGTTTATTATTGCAAGGTCAGATAACTTTTGTAATAACCAACGTCCGGGATTTTCCAGCCCTGTTGTGGGCGGAACCTGCCGTGGGTGAGGAGCCGCCCCAGCCAGAAGTCCATTGACTTGTGACAGGACCGGAAGATTCTGGTGGCAGGCGGGTGCAGAAAATCCCGCCCAGCACCTGAATGCTTTGGAAGAAAATCAACTCACTTAAACAGAATTCGGACCAACTTTTGATATGCTTTGATTTGTTTGTGATTTCTCTTTCACCTTTTTTTTAAAAAACTGTGTACAGTTCAGCCAAGTTGCTACACCCAAATATATGACTGCACTGAATTAACATACACTAGTTGCAGCTAAAGCACATTGGGTTTATAGTTGTGTCAACTGAAGTTAATTTAGTTCCTTTGCATAGTCAGGAATCAGCAGAATTCCAAACCTTTGGCCAGAATTCCATGCTCCCCCACCAGTGGGGCTTTTTATTAAGGTGGGGGGGGATGGGATTCCCTCCAGGTTCCCACCCGCCCTGGCAATTTTACGCTGGGGCGGGCAAGGCTTCAGATGGGAAGCCTGCCCTTTCCCAAAATGAGGCCCTCCGTTTCCCACCCAGCCTCAATTTTTAAGCCTGCGGGAGGACTTGCCTGGCATCGGGGGAAGCCCGACAAAGGATAGGCCTAGACCTCGGACAGGAGGCCGCCTCCGTCAGAAGACCCTTTCTGACTGCTGGCACCACCTCCTTAAGGTCCAGTGGCCGCTGGAACTCCATCCCCGCTCCCCCCAAACCCCAGCCTTTCCTTTCGCATCCTGATCACCCCCTTTGCACCCCACACTGGCGGAAGTGAAGGGCTGAGGTCCCACCTGCAGCCACCTAATGTTCATTTGAGCGTGAAATGGCTACGGGGCACTCCCGAGTCGGCAGGGATGGCTTCCCCGCCAACTTTTCGGACAGCCATCCGAAAAATTCAGGTCTTAATGCCAGCAAAACTAATTTTTCAAGCAATGTGTTAAAAACAAAATATACTGGTGTTTCATTGTTACTATCTTAGAAATAGTTAAATTTTTAAATGGAATCCTGATGGGGAGGCTCCTCTAAGAAAAATAAATCAAACTAAATGGTTTTACCTTTTCTGTAAAACATTTGAAGTTCATTAGTGTCCTGATCAACAGTACATGAACTTCCATATACGAATAACCTCGCTACTATTCTTTTAGACTGGGATTCACTCACAATCCTGTCCATATTAAAGTCTAGTAAATATATAAAACACAAAAAAAAATCAACAAAATGGGATTAGTTTTTCCCAAATAACCTACCTTTTTATAACACTGGATTCCATGGGTGCAGTTGGCATGGGCATAATTATCCTGGAACTCTGCATAATGCAAAGTGTAAGTGGGAGTGGATTTGCTAATTTCAGAGCATGCAGATGGGAACTCCACAGGTGGAATATAAATAATCAGACTGGTATCTGATCTATTCACTATTTCTGGTGCACTTTTATATGCTTTTGGGATTAGACACTGTGGATCTAAAAAGAAAAACAGATGTTTAGATTATCACTTTTATAACAGTTATTCCACTTATAAGAAGTAACCATGTCTTCAGAGGCAGAGCTATGCTATGGAACAGGAAATACTGCCCGTGATGTGGTTTCATTTTCCTTCTCAGAGGAAAGTGTCATTACCAACATTTTGTGATGGCTGTAACTCCGCATAGATGCATGAGTCAGCAAAATTAATTAGTCTAGGACCCTTCCCTGGCATCAAGAAATATCTACAGCCAGGTAATATTGGACATGTGACAACACATTGACTGTAACAAAAGTCTCCAATTAAGCAAGATGCATTCCAAATATAAGCAGCTGGATATAGAAAAGGGAAGCAGTTCCAGGAAATAAATGATCAAATACAGGCTTCGTCATTCAGGGCTGTTTAAAGTGCCTTGTGGTAGAATTTAGTTGATAGCCCTGCTGTGGTGCTTGTATCAAAGGCTTAAAAGAGAGGATTAAGAGAAGAAAAACTTTCAGCCCATCAAAGACACAATAAGAAATTAGGATATCCCTAATAATCCTCTGCCAGGTAAAGGTGTTGAGTAGGTTTTATAATTACAGTCAACATATCCTGTATATTCAAACTTTAAGTTACAGGTTAGGTTCCTACTGCTGTTCCTTTACCTGGATATGGCTGGGACAGTTCACTGAATGCCACCACTGCAACTAGAGATGAATCTTGATATTCAGATATAATATTCCCTGAGGATTTATCACCCATGTAAACCGTAGATTGATCACCATCTCGTGTTATCCAATAAATTGCATTTGAATTCACCGTCAGTGAAGTTGCACCAAAACCTGTGAAGAATGTTCATACAATTAGAGTCACAGAACGCAGAGGGCAAAGGGCAGCCATTTGGCCAATCATTTATATGCTAACTCTTTGAAAGAGTTGTACAATTAGCCTATCCCCTGTTCTTTTCCCATAGCTCTCCAAACATTTTCCTTTTTACGTACATATCCACTCCTCTTCTCAACGTTACTAATGAATTCACTTGCACCACCCTTTCAGGCACTGTGTTCCAGATCATAACACACCCAGCTGTAATTCTACCCAGAGTACCAAAGGTTGACCATATTTTCGCTCATCACTAACCTGTCAGTCATTTACCATAATTTTCTGCAATAATTTGAACTTATTCTTAAACTTCCAGTGGGCTGTAAGAAACAAGTAGGTGTATTTCTCTATGGCCACCACTGCGAGCAGAAAGAAGTCAAAGGGTGAAAAATTCAACTTCCTTTCATCCAATTATCAGGCATAAAATGTTTGGAAAAACTCACCCAAATCAAAC
Source organism: Cetorhinus maximus (assembly GCF_964194155.1). Classification (NCBI taxonomy): domain Eukaryota; kingdom Metazoa; phylum Chordata; class Chondrichthyes; order Lamniformes; family Cetorhinidae; genus Cetorhinus; species Cetorhinus maximus. Next base: position 77,056,266 of record NC_135894.1, on the reverse strand, counting down.
AGAGATCTGCATCTGAAGTTTAAGAGCAGTCATTTTGGGTTGGACTGCTTAGTGGGCCAGGACACTTGCCTGAAACAAGCATTAGATTTCTTGAATAAGGTAATCAGGGGCATAATGCCCATTTCAGGATCTGATCATAAAAATTGGACAAAAGCTGGGTGGAGTAAGTACTGAACATGCTCCACCCAGTTTTTCCCTGGGTCCAGGGTGACCCAACCAATGGTCTTTATAGGGACTATTGGAAGCCAAAGAGGTAAATTTCCACTTAGCTTAATGTGGAGCCAGGAGAAGCAGGATTTCTATTGGCTCATACTTGCCTTTCCCATTTGCCTCACTTATCCCCTCCCAGGGCTTACCTTTGGGCCAATTCTGCATCCGAGCTTGCTTTTTTTTTTGGAAGTGCTACATCAGCAAGCTGCATCAGTGTGCCCAATTGGCACCTGCAAATCGTCAAAATTTCAGAGTTGACCTGAGGTTCAATTTGAGGAGAGCCTTGGGGCTCCCATCCTCAGGTGCATATTTACAACATGCCGCCAATTTCATGCCAGGTTGGCACAAAAATCCAATTTCTCCCCCAGAGTATAAACAGGTTTGCCCTTTTTAAAAAAAAAATTCCCACCATTTTGTCTCCTCACTTCAGCAACTGGAGGGAAATGCACCCAATGAGTCAAGATCTTTTCTGTTTTGTGGTAGGGGTTTGAGATACAAGAGTAATTGTGTCATGATATATACCTGTAGCCCCTATGGAATTAATTTTCTTCCAGCATATGCAGCCATTTAGATCAGAGGCCCAAACCTCATGATCTTGAGTGGTGAAGAAAAGTCTCTCAGGCTCAGAATCTGTAGTATCAACAGCTAAGTTTCCATCCAACTGAAGCTTGGTTGCTGTGCAATTGCAATCAGTTGATCCAGGGACAGAATGATCGATTTCCAAATGGGGGGCAACAAGAGTTCTAGGCAATCTCTCAGTTAAACTGTAGGACACTAAAATTATATTTCCAGGCACTGACTGAGTCCAAAACAGGAGGCTGGTAAAGGGGAAAAAAAGAGGAGAAACAATTTTATTTACTCTGTCTAAAGGAGTGTATTACAATTGGTCTACAAATGTATACCCTTTATAGCCCAGTGAATACCTCTTCTTCGGATATATTCCTATTGAGTAAATATTTTGGCTGCTGGTCAGTAATTTCTTCAGCTTTGTTCCTTGTAATTCAAGATCCAGCACATGAATTGAACTGTTTGCATCTTCCTGTTTATCCAACAGCACATAAAGTTTTTGCCCGATCCAGTCAACAGTCATTCCTTTAGGAGCACTGCACAAAATACTCTCGATAAGCTGTCGATAGAATTCAAGAGGTATATATGTTTTTAAGAGTAGCTGATTTTGTAGCTTGAAATGCATGATGTCAGTCAAATTCCATTAGGAGCATACCAAACATGAAAACCATACCTGAGTTTTGTGTTTACCATCCAAAGCTGTACTCATAATCAGGTTTTCTGTCAAATAATATATCCTTTGTGATTGTAGTATGTAACCCACATGAGTAACAGCAGAGACTAGAACTTTCTGCATGGTTTTCTGAGTGTCCAAGTCCAAAAGCGTGACCATTCTGTCCTTTACGGTCAAGAGATATGGCACTGCGCCTGTAACTGTTTATAGGATTGTGTTATGGTTTATTTTAATACTTCAGGCCATTTAACAGAATATAACTTGGATAATATCCAAAAAGGTGTTTACAGAAGTGAAAGCTCATCAACAAATAGGCAAATTGTTTTTCTTCATCAACCACCCGCATGCTCACAAAATTTGATAGCAACCTCAACAGCCCAAGTTTGTCTCCTTTAATACTTAGACAAAAAAAAAACAACTCTGTCTGAAGATTCTGTATTAAATGCATATATTGATAATATGATTCATTTTTATCTCTCAATATATGCAGCAAATACTTTGCCAACCAAACTATTTTGATATAAACTTTGAAAGTGAAGGATCTTTAATTAATGAGAAAACATTTGGATTCTCAACAAAAACGCTTAACATGCACTTAAGTTTATCAGGTCAATTTTAAACTTAAACAAGCCAAGTATTCAATGCATTAATCAAGTTGTGTACCTCTAAATTTTCAGCAATTATTTCAAAGCTGAACTCAAGAGCTCCATTGGCCTGATTTAGACCCAAAGGATTCATACCAAAGAGCTTTAACCAATTAAGCCAATTACTATGTTTTCCATTCCCATATGTTCACTGACCTGTTGCATTTCCCATTCTAACATGCGTTCTGCTACCTGATCCAGCATTCGTATAGCCTTCCACCTGAAAAAGTAGCATGTTACAAAAAGTAAATTTTACAAAAGCTATCCAAAACAAAAGGGTGGAAACACAAAGCAGTTATTTTTTAAAACACAAACCAATTATCCTGTTACTTTAAGGCTATTTTTGTTCAAGGTAATCTATTCTATAGAAAAAAAATTAATTCAGGAGAATTTTATCCAAGTGACAATGTGACTGCTGAGGAATGAAACTCTTCCCATTCCAAGCACCCTGTAAGAACATGAGGCATTCCCAGGTATAGGAAAGCCAGTTGCAGAGTAAATCTCCCTTAACTCCAACTTCAGCAGGGAATCCCCAGTGCAAGTACTATAAGTTTTTTTCCTATTTCCCATGCATACTATTCTATGCCAAATGATGGGCAATCTTGCACTGCATGTCCATGCCAACTAGGAACTAAACTAAGACTGCCCAAACTCATTTCACAGGCCAGCCAACAGACAGGTGAATTTGAAACTGGGGGCTGAGTTTTAATTTTCTGATCCACTCACAGTAGGGGAAGGCCAGCAGTGCATTGGGATCTTGGATTTTCAACAGTGTGTTTCCAGTGGCATTTAATCCAGGCACTGCATTTTCATCTGACTTTCAGGTTTCCTGATCAATTAGAGTGAGTGGACATGATGATGGTCCACATCAGTCTCTTTCAGCACCACCGTTTAAAAGAGACCCTGCAAGGATCAAACTTTAAGCATTGTAGAGGTGCTTTGACAGAGCCAGAATATACACAGGTGGAGGCTCAACATGGCATGGCAGCACCACACTTCAGCGGCCCATCCCTGGAGACGATGCTGTGGCTGAAAGGTCCCACCAGGGAGGCTGTGTTCCTTGTGGGCAGGAGTAAGCTGGTAACCTCAGAACAAGGAGGCATGGCTTGAAGTGGCAGAGGTGGTCAGCAGGAGTGCAGTACTCCACAAATCAAAGGCTAAAAGCTCTATGGTAGTAGAAGTGATGTCCAAAGTATTGGAAATCACCTCCACAGCAGTGAAAGCATACTCTTAGAACAAGTCCTGTGAGCAAAAGCCTTTCACTTAGGCAAGGAAGCAGGCGTAATGTCTCATTATTTAAAGCATTTCTTGTCTGTCAATTGCTCAGCCCCATCAAATCTCACTGTCTTCTTGTCAGGATCCCTGGGAAACATACAGGGAACACTGTTGAATTCAGAATCCTGGGTTAAAAGAACAACTAATAAGCATTTTACACATTTAAATTGTAGACCCAGAGGTGGAAGTTGACGGGTTCCTACCAGCTACCCACATGCCAGCAGTTGCAGATGCCATGCACATAGAAAACCAACCCACTTTAACAGATTAAAACCCTCCCCTAGATCCAGAGTTGAAAAGCCAGTGCCAAACACCCACAGTGTCACCCAAATCCCATTGTTGTTGTTGTTGTGTTCTGTCTATTAGATGAACATCCAATGAAAATGTTTATATAATATTTCATGAACATTTATGGCTCTTTAAAAATATCACGTGCCAGAAAGTTAAACTCTTATGAATTTCACCCCTCAGTTGTTCCACCCTGAAATGAAAGTTTACATCAAAAAGCTATTGGTTCGACAAAATCAACATTACAATTTGCTGTGAACTAAAAGGTGCAAACAGTCTTTGGAAACAATAATAATGAGAAGAAACTGTGAGTTACTTTACAGGAAACTATTACTTGAATGAGTATATAATGGGTGGCCAGTTACACATACCTGAACACAATAAGTTTTCGCTGGGTCAGCATCAGTAAGTTTGAAGGTAGTGACATTAGCAGTCACATTCATCGGTGCGTCACCCTGCAAGGAAGCCGAGCAGTTTTCCGTGGTGTAGTACACAGTGTAACCCTTAAGCACACCATTTTTTTGGGCCGGCTCATTCCACCTAAATTCCACATCCATGTTCACTGAATCTAGCAGGATGTCCTTCCTCAAATTCACAAAAATCCTTGGATTTTCAGGAGCAGATGGTGCTGAAAGTATCATATTAAATCAACCAAGTACTAAATATTCTTTACATTTAAAAACAAATGAATTAACATTTCCATATCTGCAGAACTGATTATTCTAACAATTCTATATTCATTAAAAAGCAGAATTACAAAAAGATACCAAACCTCAGGATGTTAATTTATAACTTTCTCTAAGTATAAACAAATTGTATATATAATTGATGTAATCATAGCCCTCCTAAGGAATGGATCAACTCTTTAGGTAAAAACAGTGCATTATGGGCAGAATTTTGCTCTTGGCGGGCAGGCTCAGCAGGGGCGGTCGTGAAGCCCGCAATCGGCACCAGGCCGTGGTTTCACGCAGGCAGGCCAATTAAAGCTCCAATTATGAAGTTGCCTCAGGAAGATGAAGAGATATGAAAAAAATATAAAAGAAATAAGAATGTAATGAAACATGTCCCCTCATGTGACTCTGTCACATGAGCAGGAACACGTTATTAATGAAAAATTAAAGTTTTTATTTTATTTGCTTTTGGAAACCTCATCCCGCCTGTGGATGAGGTTTACAAAAAAATGTAAAGGCCGTTTGGGCCTTTTCACCTGCCTGCTAACCATTTACTTAATGGCCTTAGCAGGCCTCTTAATTGTCATTAATTGTCAGCGCTGCTGGCTCCGCCACGCCCGCTGACCAAACTATCATGTGACTGCGCGTTGATGTCGGCATGCTCGGCCAATGTCAAAGCGCGTCATTTCACACTCGAGCGGGTTGGGCGTGCACCTGCCCGCTGAGTGAAAATTTCTGCCCTGCGTTTTTAAAACTCATCATTTCCACTTGTTATGCGCACCCTCCAAAAAAAACTGTTGCTAATTTTCACTGCTCCTCGATGCAGCTTTGGCAGAGATTTTTTTTAGAACAATCATCAGTGTTACAATATACTTGTCACAAGGAAAACCCATCATCTTATAATTTAATTGTGACACATATAGGTTTAGCTAACTAAAAGTTATCCGATTTGTGAACATCTACATCAGTAAACTGAAGACAGATACAAAGACAAGCGCAGAGGGCACTCAGGGCACCTCCACCACACTGTGTTAACTCAATGTTATTACAGTTTTGCAGCACTCCCTTGAGTTTGTCCCCTGCCTTGTTGATGCTCTATAACTAAAGAGCTGAAAAAAATCTTTTTATTCAGAGCTTCCATCTCACCAAGGCGGCTTCAGGCCAAACCACATCCAACAACCTGCTCTGATAACTCTGCTCATATTTTGACAACTGTGACAAATTCCACTATAGTAGCTGAGACAATCCACAACATTCTAAAGAGAAAAAGCCAATTCTCACGATGTTAACAGATCTTTTAAAAGATTCAAGGAGATCCACATCTTCACCAAAACTAATCAGTTCTTCCTTGGGTCACACCCTTTGTACTACATTTCTTTGAAATGCATCCATTAGTTTTTGAGATATATTGTTCACAGATATACAGTGGCAAAAACATTACCTCTGCCTGCCTTCAGAGGCACAGGTAAAAATAAAAGTAACTTTGGGCACTCCTATACTATCTGCAGTGAGAGGCCTAAATTTTTTGGATGGTGGGGTCTCACTTCCTGCCATCCAGGGTCAGCAGCAAACACATCCCCACCGACTCAGTGCCCCACAGGCCTTTCACACTCGAATGAGCATTAATTGGCTGCTGGCGAGACTTGTGCCCCTCACTCAGAAGCCCCGCCTTAAGACAGCTGCTAGCCAACTGACTGGCCAACAGTGACAGCGCGGCAGTGGGCAGAAGAAGAAATGCAGGATGTCATTGGTGCCTAAGTCCGGGCACCAGAGACCCAGGTAAGTTCAAGGGGCCCCAAAGCAAGGAGGGTAGGGAAGGGTTGGTAATTAGCCACTTAAGGGCCTCAACTGGGGCAAGGGCAAGGTTCCCACCCAAGGCCGGTTGTAATTGGCCACTTAAGGACCTCAACTGGGGCAGGAGCGAGCTTCCCGGCCAAGGCCTTGTACACCCCAACATAAAATCACTGTGGTTGGGGCAGGCAGAAACCAGGAGGGAACCTGGTTCCTTCAATTTCATGCTCTCCCCCAAAGAAATCCAGTGGAGGAAGCATAAAATTCTGGTGTAGTGTTTTAGTGTCATTATATATTTGAGGGGGAATTGAATATAAAAGTAGGGAGGTTATGCTTCAGTTGTACAGGACATTGGTGAGACCACATCTGGAGTACTGTCTGAAGTATTGATCTAGTTACTCAAGGAAGGATGTAAGTGCATTAGAAGTTCAGAGAAGGTTTATTAAACTGATACCAAGAATGGGCAGGTTGTCTTGAGGAAAGCTTGGACAGGCTAGGCTCATATCCATTGGAGTTTAGAAGTGTAAGAAGCGTCTTGATTGAAACATATAAGATCCTGAAGGGTTTTGACAGGGTGGATGTGGACAGGATGTTTCCTCTTGTGGGAGAATCTAGAGCTAGGAGGGGGTCATTGTTTAAAAATAAAGGGTCACCTATTTAAGACAGAGGTGAGAAGAATTTTTTTTCTCTCAGATGGTAGAGTGTCTTTGGAACTCCCTTCCTCAAAAGGAAGTTGAAGCACAGTCTTTAACTGCTTTCAAGGCAGAGCTAGATAGATTATTGATCAACAAAGGGGTGAAAGGTTATCAAGGGTAGGCAGGAGGTTACAGTCAGATCAGCCATGATCTTATTGAATGGCAGAGCAGGTGCGAAGGGCCGAATGGCCTACTCCTGCTCCTACCTCGTATGTTCATATGTCATACACAACATATATCTGTGACATCAATTCTTACAAGATAATAAGGGTATTATCTCTCCCCAAAATTACAGGCTTATCATGGGGGAACCTATTTTCAATTTAGGAAGTTAATAAAACATGATGCAAATAAAATGAATTGTTCCAAGGACTAGCTTAATGAGTCTTTTAATGCATATTAAGTTAACATACCAGCTTCTGGAGAGCAGAGAGTGACTTGTGTCTCTGTTGCAGATCCCCAGTAAGTATATGGTTTCACTGCCACATCAAACTCCTTAAAAGGCTCTAGTCCGCTTACACAATAGTGAGAAGTTCTGAGGTCCTAAAGAGATAAGATATATTTGTTTCATTTTCATAGACCCAATGCAGTCCTTTAAATGTGCAAATTGCATTTATATAGCGCCTTTAATGCAGCAAACTATCCCAAGACATTTCTCAGCTGGAATCCTGATCCAGTTAGGGGTAGGAGGGAAATTAAAGGAGAATGCCAAAGTGAAATCAAATTGGTTTTAAGATAGCTTATGAAGGAAAAAAGAAATGTAGAAAGGCAAAGTGTTTAGGGATAGATGAAGTGAGCGAATGGCTAAACCTTCTGCCAATTGATGGCAGGGTTTGGGTGGAACCACAGTAGATCAGAATTGGAATGTTTCATGGCACTAACAGCGTTATTATTAATGTAAACGAGAGTGACTGTAAGGATTTGCAAACTGTTAGGATTGCAGGGAGCAATAAAACTGATAGATGAAGATTTTGAAGCCAAAATGGAAACATTTTAGAAATACTCATCTGGGAAAGATCATCAACCTGAAACGTTAACTTAGGTTTTCTCTCTCCACAGATACTGCCATAGCTGCTCAGTCTTTCCAGCATCTTCTGTCTATTTCTTTCTAGCATCCTCAGCATTTTGTTTTTGTATTAAGATTTTAAAGTCAATGTATTGAGAGACTGGGAGTCATAGGAGATCAGCAAGGATGGGGGCAATAGGTTAACATGGCGTGTGCAGGATAGAACAAGGAGGGTGTACTTCTGGATCAGTTGGCATTTTTACAGGATAGAAAATCAGGTCTTCGGCAAGGATGATGTTGGAAAGGTGGCAAAGGCAAGGAAGAGGGATGGATAAGATGCACGGAAACAATGTTTCTGTAGGGACCAAATTGTTAGTCTGAGGCAAAGACATTGGGTTTTTGGCAGGGCTTGAACATGATGGCTTTGAGTCTTCCTAATGTTGAGCTGCTGTTCTTGTTCATTCACAACTCTATGACAGACAGCACAGCAACAGTCATGGGACCATGGGCAGTAGAGGATATGTGAAGATGGGTATTAACATGTTACTTACATACATACATATATATTATTGGTTGGGGTGAAGAGCCTGTGTCTGCACTGTATATTCTATGAATGTAATGTTTGAAAGCTGACCGCCATAATTGAAGATGATGTCACAAAGTAGCACCAATTGCTTAACTGGACTTATTAAAAACTATGGACCTTCTCATTTTCAAAACCAAATACTGTTGCCTAATATTCATATCGTGTAAATAATCTAAGTTATACATTAATATTTCAGATAATATTAACACATAATAAGGTGCAGTGAAAATGTTTACCATTTACATCAACAAAAACTGATTTAATGTATAACTGAAATCCATATAAAAAGCTAAGTACCTCAACTCTCATAAGGACTCTTGACTCAAACCGATAATATAGTGTACCATAGTTCACATTCCTTGCGCTTTCCCATATTATACAAATCCTAGAGGAGTTCCCTTGTATCTTAAATGAAGATGCTGGAACTGGATTAGGAATTACAACTGGGAAATTAGAGAAACCATCTAAATGGAAAGTAATATATAAATGAATGCAAATATAATCACTAAACACATTTGCATGCACTAGAAGAAGCTCTTAATAACATGTAAAGACTTAATACAAAAGTTGTCAATTGATCTGGCTCTAAAAGTATCAAAGATTTTATAAGCACTTCAGAAGTTATTGGGCAACTTAATTTTTCACCAGTGTGACTCAAGCCATGCACTGGAATCATGCACAAGAACATTCCAAAGCTTGTTATGGACTTTTATTTCCGTGCACACACTTTCACAAGGAAGTGCAATGCGATAAGCTTCAGACGTTTTTGCTTCAATTGTGATGCTTCTTCACATTCAACCTATAGGTGGTTTATGTGGTTACATGGCAAAGAGTGCCTCACCATCTTGCCACCAATTTCTTTAAGACGACGCCAAGCAACAATTCTACAGAATTGGACAAAATATTCGACAAGGAGGGAGGGTATTTTAAAAAAAAAAGAAAAAGTAAGTATTTGTGGAATTAAACGGCTACTAAAGAATAATTCATGAAAATTTGTGCACTTGATATCAATTAACTTTTTATTAATAAACCTGTAGATAACTCTGGGAATGAAAAAGAGGGAAGTGGTGGACGCAACTGCTTTGGGCCACATAAAGTGACAAAGTACTTTGTGTTAAATATAGTTTACAGCTGTAATTCATTCCTCTTGTAAATATAAGAACTGTTAATGGTTTACATTCTGTTTAAACAAACTAATTCCCCACACTGAAGATATTGGTCTGCAACGAATGCCTATTTAGTGTGTTCATGTCATATCAACGAAGCAGACAAACAGGTGGCAGATTTCAGCAAGTTAATAAGAGTGCATGGACTAGGAATGAAAAACATGGAGATCCTCCCTCCCTAATCCAAATATTTGGAAGCTGATTTGGCAGCCTTATTGCAATGTGACTCAGACCAGCCATTATACCAGAGACGCTCTTTCTTCTTATTTATTTAGTCATGGGATTTAGGTGTTGCTGGATAGGCCAGCATTTATTGCCCATCCCTAATTTCCCTCAAGGTGGTGGTGGTGGTGAGCTGCCTTCTTGAACCGCTGTAGTTCATGTGGTGTAGGTACACCCACAGTGCTGTTAGGGAGGGAGTTCCAGGATTTTGACCCAACAACAGTGAAGGAACAGCAATATCATTCCAAATCAGGGTGGTGTGTGACTTGGAGGGGAACTTGCAGGCGGTGGTGTTCCCGTGCATCTGTTGCGCTTGTCCTTCTAGGTGTTAGAGGTCATGGGTTTGGAAGGTGCTGTCTAAGGAGCCTTGGTATGTTGCTGAGGTGCATCTTGTAGATGGTACCCACTGCTGCAAATGTGCACAGCGGTGGAGGGTGTGGATGTTGAAGCTGGTGGATGGTATGCCAATTAAGCAGGCTGCTTTGTTCTGGATGATTTTGAGCTTCTTGAGTGTTGTGGGAACTACACTCATCCAGGCAGGTGGAGAGTATTCCATCACACTCCTGACTTGTGCCTTGTAGGAAGTGGACAGACTTTGCAGAGTCAGGAGGTGAGTTACTTTCCACAGAGTTCCCAGCCTCTGACCTGCTCTTGTAGCCATAGTATTTAAATAGCTAGTCCAGTTCAGTTTCTGGTCATTGATAACCCCCAGGATGTTGATAGTAGGGGATTCAGCATTGCCATTGAATGTCATGGGGAGATGGTTGTATTCTCTCTTGTTGGAGAAGGTCTTTGCCTGACACTTATATGGCATTCATGTTACTTGCCACTTATCAGCTCAAGCCTGAATGTTGTCCAGGTCTTGCTGCACATGGGCACAAACTGCTTCAGTATCTGAGGAATCGTGAATGGTGCTGAACATTGTTCGTTGATGATTGCACATCCCCACTTCTGACCTTACGATAGAGACAGCAAGAACTGTAGTTACGAGGATAGATTGGAGAAGTTGGGACTGTTTTCCTTGGAGAAAAGAAGGCTAAGAGGAGACTTGATAGAGGTATTCAATATGAGGGGAATGGACAGGGTAAATAGTAAGAAACTGTTCCCACTCAAGAGAACATCAAGAATAATTGGCAAAAGAAGTAGATGTGATGCAAGGAAAATTTTTTTCACCCAGAGGGTGGTTGGAGTCTGGAACAAACTTCCTGAAAATGTGGCGGAGGCAGGTTCAATCGAGGTATTCAAAAGGGAATTCGATTGATACCTGAAAAGAGAGAATGTGCAAGATTATGGGGATAAGTCAAGGGAGTGGGGCTAGGTAGAATGCTCCTTCATAGATCCAGTGCAGACACGAAGGGCTGAATGGCCTCCTTCTGCACTGTAAAGATACTGTGATACTGATGGAGGGAATCATTGACCTCCAACAGCCACAACCACCTTCTTTCGTGCTAGGTATGACTCCAACCAGTGGAGAGCTTTCCCCCTGGTTCCCAATGACTCCAGTTTTGCTAGGGCTTCTTGATGCCACACTTGGTCAAATGCTGCCTTGATGTCAAGGGCAGTCACACTCACCTCAAGTTCAGCTCTTTTGTCCATGTTTGGACCAAGGCCGTAATGAGGTCAGGAGCGGCCCTGGTGGAACCCAAACTGAGTGTCAGTGAGCAGGTTATTGCTGAGTATGTGCCACTTGGTAGCACTGCCAATGACTCCTTCCACCACTTTGCTGATGATCGAGAGTAGACTGATGGAGCAGTAAGTGGCCTAATTGGATTTGTCCTTCCATTTGTAAGCAGGACATACCTGGACAATTTTCCACATTGCTGGGTAGATGCCAGTGTTGTAGCTGTTGGAACAGCTTGGCCCAGCGCACAACTAGTTCTGGGGCACAAGTCTTCAGTGCTACTGCTGGAATGTTGTTATCAGTTCTATTGCCAGAATGTTGCCAGGGCCCATAGTCTTTGCAGTATCTGATCTATATGGTCTAACTGTTCACTGGATAAACTCATTCAGCCATCAGAAGAGCATTAAAATAGAACTTGTGAAGCATATTCCAAATTGAAACATTGAATAAACTTAATTTTTCATGCTTAGAGTGAATTGGAATAAAACTAGAGAAAGTATTGATTAAGGGCAAAGCAAGGAGGTAGCACATAGCCAGAACAAAACCATACAAAGTTATGAAGCACTAAAATGAAGCCAGGGAAGAAAAATGAACGAAAGGCCAAATGAATCAAAGACTGGAAAGAAACAACTTTGGAGGCAAAATCAGAAATTAAAGGGAATATGCAGCCAATACAGAATGAGACATAGCTCATAGCTAAGACAGCCAGTGCACAGCACAAGGGATTGGTACATTATGTAGTGCATATGTAGTACATAACCTAAGCACAAAATTGTTAACATCTCTAAACTGCAATACAATGGGAACCTATTAAAATCTATTCAATTCATTTCAGAAAACAATGTTGTTCTATCACTATCTTATCAACTCGTCTACAAACATATATTTAATCTTATCCTTTAATAAAGGATTTTAACATGTGGCTTGAGTAACCTTTATTAAGATATGTATAAACACACAGCGCAGCATAATTTATTAAATTTGTATCGTGACTAACCCGGTAGTGGTTTCTGATGTACTACAGTAAAAGCTGTAAAGGGCATGCCACTAGGTATGTGAACAGTCTGGTTTTTTCCCATTTCTACAATTTGCAAATTCCCTTCTTCATTTATCCAAACCAATCTGCCAAAGTAGTACTGAAGCATGTGTTGTGACGTTTTCAAAGAATCAGAAGAGAAGATCCTTTTAATTCTGCCTCTGTTCCTTTGTCATGAGAAAATAGAGCAGTGTGTTTTTAGAACAAATTTCAATGAAAAATTATAAGTCTGTTAACATATTGAAAATAGAATAAAACAATATTATTAATTCAACATAATCAGTTCAATGTATTGCTGCTCCTAGTAATCCATATTCTCCATTTAAATAATAATTACATTTATATGAGTAAGGGATGCACTGAGATTAGAGACGTTCATGCCCTCTTGTTGTCTAGAACCCCAAATTTGAATTTAATTTAATGCAGTGACTAATTTTCACAGCTAATAAAGTGACACCTTCATCGTGAATTTCTCGCTTTCCCTAAAAAGCTAAACTGCTTTCTTGGCATCGTTCAAGGTATTTTAAACAGATTCAGAACTGTAATCTTCAGACAGAAACTTTTAGGAGAATTTTAACACAGGTAAGCGGGTGGGATTGGTGCAGATGCAGACTTGAATGGGCAGTGACCTCACTCCAACCTGCCGACCTCTGGGTTTTACTGTGGAAACCCAGCAGCTGCAGTGAGGTGAGGACACCCTCGGGGAAAAGACAAGTGCCTTTCTAGGCTGACAGTTCACTCCAGTACTGAGGGGGTGCCGCACTGCTGAATGTAGTGTCTTTCAGAAAAGATGTCAAACTTCGACATCCCCCTCAGATAAACATAAAAGGTGCCATTCCACCATTCGAAGAGCAGCAGGCAAATTCTCCCAGTGTCCTAGCCAATAATTATCCCTCAATTAACATTGCCAAAACAGATTGTCTGGTCATTATCATGTTGCATGTGGAACTTTCCACATATCCACAATCAGCAACCATGTTTTCTACATTGCAACAGTGACTACACTTCAAGAAAAATAGATTAGGTGTAACGCATCTTGAGGTGTTGCAAGGTTGTGAAAGGTGCTGCATAAAATGTAAGTATTTCTTTCTTTAGATTGTGGTAGGAGCATTGTTTTCATTGTTGGTCTCCATTAATTCACTTACCCTTTCCTGATAAGTTCCGCCTGATTTATTTCAAGTCTAGTATTGTCCTGTGTAATCCAATAGAGTGCTCCACAGTCAAAATCCAAAGTCAATCCTGAAATCTAAAAACAATAGGTTTAGAAACACACAATTTATGCACAAACCTCAATTTGTAGTAGGTGAAACTCTGCAAATAATGTCTGAAGTTTAGTATCACCTGTTTACCAGAGAAATTCGGCAGTTCCTCAAACAAGCCTGGTTGGTCACCATTTATCCGAGCATATTCTACACTCTGTGCTGTTGTCCAATACACGTAGCCCTGAAGTGGGTCCAGCTGGAGATCTTGGACTTTTCCTGCAACGTCCCTGACTTTTGTACGTACCTCTGAATCCAAATGCATGCGAAATATCTAACAGTTGATTAAGCACATTAAATAAACAACATGAATGGACCAAAGTCATAAACCAAATAAACTGCTGGAAATTAAAATACAATAGTAACAGCCCGACTTGTAATTGCACATACCACGGGACATCTTACAATCGGATAAGAATTTGCAAATTAAGGACATTTTCTTTGCTTATAAAACAAAACCTACACTGAGGGACACCCTGTCCCCACCCTTGAACCCTTCTTTTAGCTCTCCCCCTCATGTTCTCTTGTCCACAAGACCCACTCTTTCTCCAATGACTCCTTTCCCATTAAACTGTGAAACACTCAACTTCCCCTCCTGACCCCCATTCTAACTGACATTGCAATTGTTCATCTCCTCAGTTAATGTTTCCTCCTTTTCAAAACAATCAACTCATCCTCAAAAAAAACACCCACAACCCCTCTTTCCTCCAAACTGCAGGTCCATATTTAACATCCTGTTCTCTCAGTCCACCTTTCCTGTCACCTCTCAGTGTTGTCAGACTGCTTGCTTGCCCAACATCCAGTCCTGCATAAGATGATTCATTAAATATTTCAAGCTAAATTTGTACCAAAATGCACTTAATTTCTTAGGCAAAGTAAATACTGGAAAATTGGATGGGTTGGTGTATGCCTGTGAAGGAACCCAACCAATGTTCAAATCTTCCATCACAAAAACTGCCTACTTCCACCTCCATAACTTCATCTACCTCCACCCCTGCCTTGGCCCATTTGCTACCAAAACCCATGTCCGTAAGAGCTCAAAAAATAGGAGCAGGAATAGGCCAGATACCCTCCTCAAGCCTGCTCCACCATTCAATAAAATCATGGCTGATTTTCTAACTCTACACCACTTTGCCCACACTGCACCCCACCATCCCTTATCCTTGGATTCCCATCAAGTCCAAAAATCTATCAATCGCAGTTTTGTATGTACTCAACAGCTAAGCATCCATTACACTGAGGCTAGAATATTCCAAAAATTCACAAATCATGTGAAGAAATTTCTCATCCAATACTCCCCCTCCCATCTTCCACTCTGCATAAATTTCACATCATCAAATTCAACTTTGTTTTTCTTATTCTGTCCCATGCCAAGTCCACCACACCCATCACCCCATGCTCTCTGACCTACATTGGCTCCCAGCCCCCCAGTGCCTCAAATTCCATTGTGTTGCCTATCCCCATCTCTGTAAATGTCTCAGTTAAAATAGAAAATGGGTTCATTTCAGTAGTTCTGTTGACTAAACCAGGTGGAAAGCTTACTTTTAATTCCATGCTTGAGGGAAGTGATTGAATAGATTTATACCAAAAATAAAAGCTGCAATCTATGAGTTTTTTTAATTCTTTCACAGGATGTGGGTGTCGCTGGCTAGGCCAGCAATTATTACCCATCCCGAATTGCCCTTGAGAAGGTGGTGGTGAGCCACCTTCTTGAACCTCTGCAGTCCATGTGGCGTAGATACACCCACAGTGCTGTTAGGAAGGGGGTTCCAGGATTTTGACCCAGTCACCTTGCCTACTAGTTTTTAAAGCTAAAGAAAGATTCCTCTTACATCAGTTAGGTTCTTACTCAGGGTAACTGGCCTTTAACATAATTTCCTCATTTTCATATTTATGTATCATAGTATTTGCCAAACTAATATGCTTCATATCTATTTACATGTAAGTAAACTGGAATTTGTAAAGCCTCACACCTGAGTAATATCCATCATTCTAAAGTGAAATAAATGTTTTTTTAATTCAATCATGGGATGTGGGCATCGCTGGCTAGGCCACCATTTACTGCCCATCCCTAATTGTCCTCGAGAAGGTGGTTGTGAGCTGTCTTCTTGAATGGCTGCAGTCCGTGTGGCGAGGTACACGTACAGTGCTGTTAGGAAGGGAGTTCCAGGATTTTGGCCCAGCGACATGAAGGAACAGCGATACATTTCCAAGTCAGGATGGTGAGTGGCTTGGAGGGGAATTTCCAGGTGGTGGTGTTCCGATGTATCTGCTGCCCTTGTCCTTCTATAAAGGGTGGGTTTGGAAGGTGCTGTCTAAGGAGACTTGGTGAATTGCACCAGAAAATGTTAAATGCAGTGAACAGAATATTGAAAGGAAGGTATATGTTAATTATTAGGGTATATCTCAGTTACGCTCTAATGATTGAAAAGAACACAGTTTGCAGATCACAGTGCAGAGGTACACTTGTGGAATGGCAATGAAACCATATGACATGGTGCTAAAATCCAGTATTTAACACGAATACATCCAAAAGTTATGAATGGATCATAATTAAAATGTAATAGAATGATTTATTTTTATACATTAGTTTTACATTTGCTGATAAATCTTGGTTGCCACTTGAAAATTTACTTAAAAATTAACCTGAGCAATGAGGCTTTAAATAACTAAGTTAGAATTAAAATGAAATTCCTTTGGGGCAGGTGGTAAGGGATGCAATTATGTGAATTAGGCAAACGATTTAATACTTGTGCTTTGAGGTTTAATAATGGCAACTTACAAAAAAAGCATTTTTCTTTGTGCTATAATTGACACTTTTTAAGTGCTGACATTACGGCAATTACTACTCAAATCCTGAATGTTTTTTTCACAAAATGAACACTAATCTTTTTAAATTTATGGTTTCAATATACTAGCATTTTGTAGCCATTAAACTTGAAGTAATGCTGTATTGTACTCATTAGTTGAAAAATTTAAATATACTCATTTTCATTGAGGCTATTTAGTTAATTTCTTTAAGGTTTCACTTTAGAAATGTTTAGCAGTGTGCCCTTCAATTGAGGGAAGTATGGCAATCAGTTAAAAAGTTAGATTAAAGTTACATTAGGTCAATAACAGTGTCAAACACAACAAAAAGTTTATTGTGTACTTGACACTAATTATACATAATTTGAAAAATGGGGCTTGGGTTCTAGGTTTTGGTTATGTGCAGTGAGTGCTACAACCAAAACAAATCCAAGAGGAAGAACAAAGGATCTTTTGGGGAAGGCAAAGGCTATTAAAAAAAGACATTAAATTAAAATAGTAAGTTTGTTATTGGCACAATTATGGAAATAAATTCCATTGGTTCATCAGATCGCAAAATAATAAATGGCACTTTTTCTTGATCATGATTGTATTATCAGGCACACCTATCAAATGTCACAGATCAACCAAGACATTGTAATTCCAGCAACACGAATTCTGGCTGTCTTACTTGCACACACTGAAAAACGAGACGGGTAGGGAGAATAAATTAGGTGGGAGCCGACATCGCAATTTCCTGATGTCGGGTTGAGTGTGAGAAATTCAGTCAGTAGCATGTTGCCCTTTTTGGGGGGGGGGGGGTGCGCTGATGGGGGTCCAAGAGGATGAATTGCCTGATGGAAACGGGGAATGATGGGGGTCCAAGTCAATCGTTTGGGGGAGTGATGGGGGATAATTGATGGAAAGTGTCAAGCGGGATAGAGGCTGTGAATCACAAAAGAAATATCTAAATGGTCCTGCAGGTGGACGATCTGTATTCAAACCTGGCACCTGTTCTTCCTGCCTGCAGAGATTGGATAGCCCACTCCAAACTGATATTGAGTCAGCTGATGGCAGGGATGGATATTTCCTGCACACAATCACAGGTGGGGCACGTGCCCACCACATGCACTTATGATACGCAGCCTATTTGTGTTTGTTGCAGCTCCCGGCATGCAAGTTCCAGTCCTGCCATCAGGAGCCGTGTTCTTCCAATTAAGTTCCGCCCACTGTGACCGTAATTCTTTGCTTGACAGAAGTGGTATTTCTACTTTCATTTGCCGAAGAAGTGGAAGTGCGATATACAGGTGAGCAATCGCAGTATTCACGGAACAGATCGACATGCTTGATTCGAACTATAGGTATATAAGTACACATTCACTTGTGTTATGGAAAGATTCATCTTATATTTACATAGTGCCTCTCATGACCTCCATGTTCCAAAGCATTTCAGAGCCAATGAAGAACTTTTGAAGTTTAGTCTCTGTTAATCCCAGGTGGCTGAATAACCCTAACTCCATAATATTGGAAGCAATTTTAATCCTATCCACCCAGTTTTCACCTGCAAGTGGGCAGTTATAAAATGACCTGTTTTATTTACCTGCTAGAAAGCCACCCAAAACTCACCGACCACAATTTTTAATCAGACTTCAGGATAGGCAGTGAAGCTACCTGACCACAACTGATGGGAGTATTCTTTAAATATGCAGATTGGGGTCTGCCAACAATTTTAATTTGGGCCTGATAGGAAAATCATTGCGACTCTCGTAATGCTGTTGAGAGTCGGGATCTGCTAGGAAGATGAAAAAGTCCAGACAGTACACTAATACACTATGTTACAAAATCATAAAATGTAAGATTAAGTTTATAATTTCCTCCAGGTCCCACAATGAAAGTTGCAGTCTTCCCTGCCATGGATTCACCCTCCAGCTACAAACCAACTATTGTTTATGTTGCATAAGTGCAAAATTAAGTTAAAATAATCGATTAGCAATTTTCTTGACAGTTACATGTCTGGACATTACCATGATTGACAGCAAGTTTATATTTACAAATAGTGTTCATTATATAGCCAAAAAAGTTAAAACTTACAGCAACTTTAACTTAATCAGTAAATGACAGCCAAACCAAATTAAATTGCAATTCATTCATGATCTAAAGCAATGCCATTCATTCACCTTAAAAGGTAACATTATCATATCAGAAATTCCAAATCAGAGTTGACTGCAGCATGAATGAATAATAGACTAACTTCTAATAATTTAAAACTTTATCGAAAAAGACATCTGTTCCGTTGCTTACATTATTTTTCTCACTGTCAGCCCAGTACAGGGTATTGCTTATCCAGTCCACGGCTAATGCTCCCACATTCTGTAAACCTTGTATTACTTCTGTCTCACTGTCAGAATCAAACAAGGATGTAACATGAGCAAAACCAGTGGAATTTGTCCAGTAGAGGGAACTATTCAGCCAGTCCAAATCTATATATATATAAAAAGAAAAATGTTTATATTAGTTGAGTGACAATTGTGAAATAGCACTATATCGTCAAATCACACAATATGGATAGATCTATAAAATAGAATATCTGTTAAATAAATGGTGAGAATATTTGGACAAGACGACTTCTCCATGAACCACCAATGGTGTCATTCAATGAACTGTATTTCTGTAGTGTGGGTGATAAGTTATTTAATCAACCACTAGGACAGGGGAGACAGTGGTAATGTCGCTGGATTAGTAAGCCTGAGGTCCAGGTAAATGCTGTGGGGACATGGATTCAAATCCCACCATGGCAGCAGTGGAATTTAAAAACAATTAATAAATCTGGAATATAAAGTAAACTATCAATTGTTGTAAAAACCCATCTGGGTTCAAGGAAATCTGCGTCCTTACTCTGTCTAGTTTAAATATGACTCCAGACCCACAGCAATGTGGTTGACTCTTAACTGCCCTCAAGGGCAAATTTGGATGAGCTTAAGAATGCTGGCACTCCCAGCGATGCTCACACCCCACAAAAGAATAAAGGAAAAAAAAGACATGACAAGTACAAATGTTATTCTTTGCGCTCAAGTCTCATTTTCCCATATATTTTGGGTGCAGCTAAATGCCACTGAGGTGGCCAAGATGTGGTCTTGAGCTGCAATGGCAATTTTCCCCGCCTATAGCACAAGACACTATTTTGATAAAGGAGCTAAGCGAACATAAGGAATGACTCCATCAAGGATCATTAAGGCTATGATCAATAATTATATTGTCTGTTAGCATTCATTGAAGCGTTTCAATGATATTTTGGTGAATTGTGCTTCAGCTAATGACCTCTCTTAACAGTGACCAGCTGAATAAGTGTAAAGTAGCTGTTGCTGAGGATTTTTTAAACACTGCACAAAGCTACACAACCTTCAATGTTCACTTGCTGGTGGAGCTAGATTATGTTTGAAGGTAACTCAAGAAACTTTCTGGGACACGGATTAACATTTTAATTTTATCAATACTCTTCATATTCTGAGGGTTTCGCATGGAGAGAGTGAATGCCATGCTACTCTGCCTTATAGGAGTCACCAGCAGAAACAGTACCTGGCATTTGGATTTCAATAATATTTGATCTGGGCCCCCTATCCCCTTGGTAACCAAGTCACACAGGCTTACCACCAGGCAGAATTAGCAGGTCATTTTACTTTGAATTAAAGAGACAGTCCAAAACATAATCATCACACGCATTCATAACAACCCCTTAAGTCTGGAGGGGGGAGGTGAAGCCAGGCAGACCAGCAGCAGCTGCTACAGGAGAAGGGGACAGGTTGGCTCATTCCCCCACCTTGGGTACCAGGACATCTCTCCTCCTCTCCACCAGGCCCTCCAGTGACTTTGTCTGAGAACCTGTGTGCCTTCTCCCTCAGTCCCTGAACCATCCTGAAACATTCTATTGTACATCAGCCAGTGTACTCCACACCTTCAGTGGAAATGGCTGCACGGAGGCTACAAATGCCACTCCATAAAAAATGCTTCTCAAAAGCACCCGAATGCTAACCCTGCAGGGGACTGTGCAGAAATCTCCAAGGCACAGAGCTGCCTCAGGGAGGTTGGTTTGATTTTGAAAAATTTAAATAAAGAAAAAAAAAATTTAAGACATGTCCCCTCATGTTTCAGTATCACATGAGCTAGGACATGTCTATAAATGTTATTAAAAATTTTTATTAAACTTTAAAAACCTTCATAAAACCTCATCCCACCCACGGGTGAGATTTCATGATAAATGCGAAGGCTGCCTGGACTTTTTGTCTGCCCACCAACCTTAAGGTTGGATGGGCAGCTCTTTAATTCCTTTAATTGATATTTAAATGGCCTTAATAGGCCTTTGACAGTTTGGCGGGCGCAGCCGACTCCAGTGCACACCCGCTGAACTGAGGATCTGAATGATGCGCGGTGATGTCGGGACGCACGCCCAATGTCACCGTGCGTCATTTTACACATCGGCCAGCGGGGCCCGCCCCCACACGCCGATCCGAAGATTCTGGCCTTGCACCACTTCCTAACAACGTCATCATTTGTAACCAACTCCTCAAAAGACGCAGTATTTTCACAAACTCAAATAGAGCTAGCAGAGATTAATCAGCAACTAACCTGCGAGTTGTTGGTCATCCTTTTAAATAGGGCTAGTGGGGTGGTGGTTTGCTGCCGCTAAACACACGTTCGGCTGTACATGTTTAAGAGAGCTCATTAGGTGCAGCAGCTCTGGCATCAGATCAGCATTACACCATCTGTCTAAACTACTTACTACCAGCACAAGCTCCTGACTCCTGGGTTAATGTCCTGAACAAGATGAGTTTCAGCAGAGATTACATTGGAAGAATGCACATGGAGCACTAATACCACTTTGGTCCCAAATCGGCAGTCATAATGCAAAAACTATCGAGCCCAATCTTTTGGCCAATGACTTGTATTCTTTATTTTTGAATAAAGATGGGTTGAGAGGTTAGTGGGGGTGGGATCCTGTAGTGTTGTTTTTAAACTTACTATCAGTTACACTATTTCATATTCAAATTTGCCATAGATGCTTTCTTGGGATCAGTACTGTCAGTCGCTCCCATAAGCAGTTTGAACGCTCTATCTTTATGAGAGTTTACTCACACTGCCCTAGGTCTACTTGTGTGATAGCATAATGCGGAAATGGAAGAATACATTCCTCTTGTGATATGAACTTGATATTTCTGTCTTACACATCAATGGTTCCTCAATCTCTCCAAAGGCAAAACAGAGCAAATTTCTGATGAAATGATCAGAATATATAACCAACAAACTGCTTTTTATTCACAGCAAAGTGAGCATATGGAAAGGCAGATATGAATGGACTCACTTTATTCAATTGGTATATAATGATACAAAATTTAAAAATGTCACTTTTTGTCAATAGATGCTCCTCTAACATTTCAGACTTGATCAGCTTCTCTTTGATGTTCCTCTAATATTTCAGACTTGATTAGCCTAGGTAAAGCTCTCTGTTTAAAAACCTAACCCCACCTGTGGGTCTTGGTCACTTCTTTCTTGTCCCCACAGGATAATAAAGCTTAGATGTAAATTCTTCTCCAGTTGAGCAGAGAGCCAGTGTTTAAACTTATCACCAAGCCCCCTAACTTTAATACCAGCTAATGCAAAGGGGCAGTCCAGCCACAATCCCCCACACCACCGCCCCCCCGCCCCCCACCGCCCCCTGCCCCACCCCCCGTGGCATGACTGTTTGCTGGGAGCTCCAGCATAATAGTATCAATGTCTAATATAAATGTACACCTTTACCAAATTTGAAAGCCTTTCCTTTTAAATATGCCAAATACACTGGGTTTTAAAGACCATTATCTAAAACACAAAACTAGCTTAGGGATTTTTTTTTTTAAAACCCAGAAAAGTGGCACATTAAAAAGATACGCAAAAGTATTGTGGATTTTTTTTATTCATTCATGGGATATGGGCGTCACTGGCTAGGCCAGCATTTATTGCCCATCCCTAATTGCCCTTGAGATGGTGGTGGTGAGGTGCCTTCTTGAACCGCTGCAGGCCAAGCGGCGTAGGTACACTCATAGTGCTGTTAGGATTCATCCATAAATGCCTTAAAGATGTTCCATCACATTAGAATCTATACTGGAAAATTGTGGCAGTGTTCAGATTGACTTTGCTAACCAAATTACCTTAAAATTAAACATATTAATAGTACTTCAATGAACAGAGAGAATGTCATGAAGCTATGTATATAATATTATTGGAAAATATTTTTCTTTTAAAATAGAGGTTTAGCCTGTGGGTGTGTTTTAATTGGATTAAAGCTAGCTAGTCTGGATGCTTTGATGTATACTAGTTTTGATATGCAAGAGAGATAGCGTGCATTTGCATTTTTTGAATACAGCATTCAAGAAGTGGGGTGAAAACTGATGCCTATCTAGCAGCTACCAAGCAATATGTTTATATTACTAATAAAATTGGTGCTATGAAAGGGGTTTCATTGTTAGAGAGGTTGTTGATACAATGAGAATTAACATTCAATGGGGCTGGTAGGTATAACTTCAGCAGTTTCCGGGTGTGCAGAGCAGAGACAATGTGACATCAATAGGCAGCTGTAAGCCTCCAACTGGCTCCACAGGACACAAAGTGCAAAGAACCTCATTTTGAATTCATAAGCTTTGCCTGATGTTTGGTTAAGTCTATGGGTTGCTGTTGCCTTACTGGAGATTAGTTTGGGAATTTGTTAAAAGTTATGACTATATATATTTTTTTTAACCTGTGTAAATGAATAAAATGTTTCATTTAGTTTAATGTAAAGCCTCGAGAACTGGTGGCCTGATTCCTGAATTTAGGGTCGCACCTCAAACATAACACTTAAAATTATAGGTTATGACAGCTGTTTAAAGTTTTCCCCCTGGGGTTTTTTAATAACTCAGCTTTACCAACTGCATTGGTCATAACAGAAATTTACAATATTTGAAATAAAATAATTTTGTATGAAGAGCTTTACAGATGAAATATATGATGCAATTACTGTACCTATTGCGTTTTTCACACTTGGAAGCATATTTTCATTTGTAAATTTATCCAAGAATACTTTCCAGGTCCCCAGTTCATTTCCTGCTAGAACATAGGGATTAGCACCTTTAAGAAAATAAAACAGAGCAAAATGCATCAATGTAATACACATTTCTCCAAATAGCAAAGTACTAAATTAAATCAAGGGCAAATTATGTGCACAGAAATAGCAAGTAAC
Organism: Cetorhinus maximus; assembly: GCF_964194155.1. NCBI lineage: Eukaryota > Metazoa > Chordata > Chondrichthyes > Lamniformes > Cetorhinidae > Cetorhinus > Cetorhinus maximus. The sequence continues at coordinate 77,032,520 of NC_135894.1, read as the reverse complement.
ACAAGTTAAAATATCCAAATATTTCCACCTTTATCAGAAATATACTAAAGCTAACACAAGCTTATTATTAAGGATGATTTGAACCCTGCTCATTTAGCCAGAATGCCACAGGCAGGTGGTTAAAATCATTGCAAAGGACATAATGTTTCAATTCTTGCCTGCTGCTATTTGAACCATGCAGTTATGTCAACCGAGGCGCCCACCACAGGCAGATGGGGGCTTCATGAATACATGCAAATCGGGGCCAGTGGCACAATTAGGAGCTCACAGTCTTTTTAATGCAAAATCAGGGAGGTCCCAAACAGCAACAAGCTAATAAAGCCTACCGGGATAGGTCTTTCAAAATAATATTTAAAGAAGCACTCTGCTGCAGGCAACTGGATCAGAGGATCCAAATGTCAGTGTATTTTTTGGATTGCGAGGATAGTTCCCAACTTCTCCAATTGCTCCATTGATACTTTATGCATTTTTTTTACCCTTATCATGGTCGTATTATTTGTTCTGTTGGAATGGAAAAAGAGTTGGAGAGAGAGGAGCAACAGCTGCACCTATTAGAAGGGAGCAGATGGGTGTGGGACTGCAGCGGTTCGAGAAGATAGCTCACCACCACTTTCTCAAGGGCAATTAGGGATGGGCCTAGCCAGTGACACCTACATCCCATGAATGAATTAAAAAAATCTCTAACACATCGGATGTACAGGCCTAGAGTTAGCACACTATTGCCAGAGTTAAAAATGCTAAACAAATTCATTGGTATACATTTAAAAGGCTAGAAATACGACCTAATTTTCCATGTCAAATATAAAAACGATAGGCACTCTTTCCACCTTCTTTAAGTGTTGTTCCTTGAAATATTGAAGACCATGGACCTTTGCCACCTGGAGAAGATGCACGTATCCTGAAAGTATACACTGTAGAACTGTTCAAGCCATATAATGTAATATTTGTTGAATAGATTCCTTCCTTATAGATGCTTATGTTGCCATTTACAATTATTACGTCATAGGACCACTGCTGCCATGCATTAGGACCTCGAATAGAAACACAATATAGAGAACAAATTAACACTGCTAAAATAAAAAGAGAATTCATCAAGAGATGGATTTCTTCATATACACATACTGCTTTCAGTTATGAGAAAACAATCACATTTGCCTTATACATGTGTAAAACCAATAGCTCTTAAAAAAATAAATAAATATTTTACAAATTTTTTGGCAGGTCTGGTTTGTGTCAACATTTTTCCACAATGTAAAGTCAGGGAAGAAACCTGCCACCTTTGGGACTAGTTGAATGCTTGAACATGGCTATTTCACACCCTGAATAGATCTTTGTTCCCAAGGAAACTGCAAAATACGGAGTCAGGGGAGAAACTAAGTATCACAGGTAGCCAGAAAGCCTTTGAAACTTGCTTCATTATTTTAGGGAATTAGGGAGGCTTTTCCCCTCCAAGTGTTCTTCTGAAACCTGCCATTGTCCCTCCACCGCTGCTCCCCTTCCCAAACTCCCAATCTTTTTAGCTCTTTCATAACGTTACAGGGGTGTCAGTCACCCTGGTAGAGTGTTCCAGCTCTAAATTCAGCTCCTATTGACTAGACCACTCTCCCATGGTAAAACCAACCAAGTGCTTTAAAGGATTAATTAGTAGTTACTGTATCTACGGCCAGGATTTTTCGCTCACCACCAGGATCTTCCAGTCCTACCAAAAGTCAATGGACCTTTGGCTGGCCCGCCACAGCAGAGCTGGAAAATCCCAGTCTATGAATCCATACCCCGCATCCCCCCCACTCCACCCCCAAAGTCTCTTCCCTGTTATGCAACCACCTCAATGAGAAAATGAAGCAGGCCATTCCTTTATTTTGCATCTTTTTTTTAAAACCTGCAATATTTTGACCTAAGATGTAACTACATGACCAAGTACAAAAACAACATACCAAGCCCAGCCCCTGGCAGAGGCTTTCTCCAGGTTAAAGCCGCTGAATTGAATCCCAAGAAAACTTGCAAGTGTGTAGGTTCATGAAGAGGCACTGGCAAAGGCTGAATAGAAGAGTCCCATAAAAACAAGTTGTCAAAGTTTCCATCCTTTTCATTGCATGATTCCACACTCACTTCAGTAGGGTACAACTGATTATCTAGTTCTTCTGCTACATATACCTGTTTACCACTGGTTAAAATCCATAAGTCACAAGAATGAACTACATGCTGAATACTGGCTGTATCAAATGGTAATAAGCTGTTCATGCCAGTTTCGGTCCCATCCAAAAAGATATGATGAATCGTGCCTTCTCTGTCACTAATGTAAATGAGTCCTTTAAAATATGGGTTCAAACTTAAAGTGAGAAGTGATGTATTTGCTACAATCGGTTCCATGCTCTTGCTGTCAGCTCTCAACACCATTCCTGGTAGAGCCATGCGATATAGGCTATCCATGAAACCAATAAATAAATACCTATGAAAAGGAAAATAGGACAAATAGTAAAAGATTAACATAATTAATCGAAGCATACAAAATTATTCTGAAAAGCCCCAAATTACATCCATTTTAAGCAGAAGCTACATGCCTCAAAAATGATGGGTTATTTGATTCAGCAATACAATGCTATGATTTTTTGAGCTTCCATAATTCCGATTGATAAACTGAATCAGAAATTGGAATTTTATCACCTTCTATATTTTTTTCTTGTTATGCAGCCACCTTAGGAACTAATGCTGGACTTTTCAGTGCACCACTTGCCTGGGTGAGTGCAGCTCCAACAGCACTCAAGTCTCAACGCCACCTAGGACAAAGCAGCCCACCTGATTAGCGCCCCATCCATCACCAACACACAGTGACAGTAGTGTACGCCATCTACAAGACGCACTGCAGTAACCCACCAAGACTCCTTCGACAGCACCTTCGAAACCCACGACCCCTACCACCTAGAAGACAAGGGCAGCAGATGCATTGAAACACCACTACCTGCAAGTTTCCCTCCAACCCACTCAACATCCTGACCTGGAACTAATTGTCATCCTTCACTGTTGCTGGGTTAAAACCTGCAATTAGAGGATTGGCTAACTGATAGAATAGAGAGTTGGGATACGGAGGGCATTTTCAGGATGGCAACCTATAACTAGTGGAGTGCCACAGGGATTAGTGCTGGGGCCACAATTATTTACAATATATATTAATGACTTGGATAAGGGAAGTGAATGTACTATTGCCAATTTTGCGGATGACACAAAAATAGGTGGGAAGGCAAGTGATGAGGATAACAGAGTCTACAGAGGGATAGAGACAGGTTAAGTGAGTGGGCAAAAGCGTAGCAGATGGAATATAATATGGGAAAATGTGAGGTTATGCACTTTGGCAGGATGAATAGAGGAGCTGAATATTACTTAAATAGCGAAAGACTGAAGAAAGCTGCAGCACAGAGGGATATGGGGGTCCTCATGCATGAATCCCAAAAAGCTAGCATACAAGTTCAGCAGGTAATAGGGAAAGCAATTGGAATGTTGGCCTTTATTTCAAAGGGAATGGAGTATAAAAATAGGGAAGTCTTGCTGAAACTACACAAGGCACTAGTTAGACCACTCCTAGAATACGATGAACAGTTTTGATCTCCTTATCTGAGGAAAGATATACTGGCATTGGAGACAGTCCAGAGAAAGTTCACTAGGTTGATCCCGGGTATGGAGGGATTTTCTTATGAGAAGTGGTTGAGTAGGTTGGGCCTGTACTCATTGGAGTTTAGAAGAATGAGAGGCGACCTCATTGAAACATAAAAGATTCTTAGGGGACTTGACAGGGTAGATGCTGAGAGGTTGTTTCCTCCTGTGGGTGAGTCTAGGACCAGAGGGCATAATCTCAGAGTAAGGGGTCGCCCATTTAAGACAGAGATGTTTAATATGGCAATCACCTTATTAAAAACAATTGCTAGTTAGCCAGATGATGGGCATTGATTATCCCATCTAAATAGAATAAAAAGATACAGCTGGAACACTGTGTGGAAGCTACTTGGATGTCAGTAGCACTGAGGATGTGTCTTGAAAATAAACCAAATTGAACCAAAAGACCAGCCTGGATTAATTCTTCCACCATGATCTCTTATTGTGAGTAACATGGTAGCAGAGGATGAACTTTAAGCTTTGCTGATTGATTGCTGTATATGAAGATTTTTGTCTCAATCCTATGAGGGGAAAGAAGTGTATTGTTGCTGACAATTTAAGTTATGGAATGGCAGAAGGCAAAATCGCAAGCTTTAACTATCCACCAATTTTTTCTGACTCTGAACCTTACCAGCAATGGAAGGCTGAAGTTCAAATGTGGACCCGGGTTACTTCCATACCCTGGAAGAAGCAAGGTATGGTTTTGGCATAATCATTACCAACCAAAAGTAAGATAAGGAGTAAGGTATTTTCAGAGTTGAAAGTGGATGATTTGGATCATGAAGAGGGATTGAACCTTCTGTTACAATTTTTGGATAAGTTTTACAAAAAGGATGAGTTACTGGAAGCGTATGAAGCTTGGACGATCTTTGATAGGTTTAGGAAATCAGATGATCAGTCCATGGAAGAATATATCATGGATTTTGATAAATGGTACAGGAGACTATAGAGATTTGAACTTGAAATTCTGGAATCGGTCTTGGCATTTAAATTACTGGACTGTGCTCGCATTTCTCACGTTGATAGTCTTTTTAGTACTAACGGGTTCAATTCCGGGGGAAAGAACCTCTCCTAGATCAAATGGCTGCTGCCCTGAAAAAATATCTGGGTAAACAGACGTTCCCTGCCACTTCTTAGCAAATGCGAACAACTATGCTGTGAAACAAAGGATAGAGGATTCAACGGTGACTGAATTTTGAGGTCAGCCAAATATTAGACGAAGATTCCAAAACAAAGATGGGGTTAATGACAATCGGTCTGAAAATGGTCATAACCCTAGCCAGTTTGAGAGTCAGGACAAAAAGTGTGTCTGGGACGGTGAACGTAGGCATTTAAACCCAAAAAATGCACGGGGAATGGTTAATCGGTGTGATTCCCAGTATCATTATGTGATGAACTGCTCATAGTGAAGGAATGGCGTTTTTGAAGTGACCCACGAGACAGATTCATCTGACACTGAAAATGATAATGGTGACTGCCATAAAGAAATTGTACTGATCAGTGTCTGAAACCGGTGATGAGCATCTTGATGGTACATTCCTTCAACTGTGCAGCTTTGGGCAGTGGTTACACTTCTACGGTGTGCAGCATGGACTGGTTTGACTGCTATCTGGAGCCTCTCAATGAGACAGACTGGCAGAAGGTCAAGGAGTATGAAAGCTCTACCTGCTTCAGGTTCGGAGATGACAATACATTACCATCCTCCAAACGGGTGGTCCTCCGTAAGATAGCAGGGATCAGGGATCAATCTGTTTATCAGTACTGATGTGGTTTCTTGTGAGATACCGCTATTGTTGAGTCGACCTGTGATGAAGGAGGCTCAGATGATGCTAGATATGAAGAATGATAGAGCAGTTGTGTTTGGGAAAAAATGTGGATCTACATTTTACTCTCAGGCAATTACTGCTTGCCACTAAGGAAGCCAGAGATTTCTCATCAAAAAATTCTTGAAGTTTTGTTAACAGCTGAGAATGAGAATTTGGTGGACAAATGATAATTTGGAAATTACATAAACAGTTTGCACATCCAGCGCCACAGAAACTGAAGATGCTACTTTGAGATGCAGGTGTGGTTGATAAAGGATATGATGACCTTATTGAACAAATTACTGCTCAGTGTGAAATTTGCCTTAAATATCAAGACATCACCGCATCCTGTTGTGATCTTGCCACTAGCCAGGGAGTTTAATGATGCACTGGCAATGGACTCAAGTTTCAGACAAGGATAGGGGTATTTTTTTTACTACGCTTCATAGATATGGCAATCAGATTTAGCCTATTCACTGTGATGCATAGTAAAGACAAAAGGACCATTGTCGATAAGGTCATGGAGAAATGGGTTCCTCAATGACATTCCTCACAGTTAATGGTGGGGAATTCAACAATGAGGAATTTCAAGATATGTGTGAAAATTTAAACATCATAGTTGTGCAAACTACAGCTGAGAGCCTGTTTAGTAAATGGTCTTTGTGAAAGAAAACATGCGGTAATAAGTGACATGTTACATAAAATATTAGCTGATCAACCAGATTATAAATTGCAAATGGTGCTGGCATGGTCGGTGCATGCAAAGAACTCTCTGCAAATGGTTGGGGAGTACAGTCCCTACCAGTTGGTGTATGGAAGAAATCTGAAGATACCTTCGGTGTTGTCAGGTGTTCCCCCTGCTCTAGAAAGAACTAGCATTAGCTCCACTTTTTCTGCTCATCTGAACGCTTTGCATGCAGGCAGCAAAGTTTTCATTAAAGCTGAGATTTCAGAAAATTCGGCGAGCCGTATGGCACCACAAGACCATCAGGAATACAATTTAGACAAGTAGACATGGTACATAATAAAAGGGAAGGCCAGAAAGAGTGGAAGGACCTGGCAAGGTATTGGGAGTGATGGGAAAGTAGTAATTGTGCAACACGCAAATCAAACTGTTAGGGTACATTCTTCACGGTTAGTTGGTACTGACTGTAGCTTTTACAGGTTCTGAACAGGGCATAAAACACAAGGAGGCACCGAGCACTTCACATACTCACACTGGGTAGTTATGAGGAGCAGACCACAGCAGATACAGGGTTGACTGACTATGAACAAAGTAATACTGAGGTACAGGACAATGCTATTCGTCCAAAAGGGCAACTACCCAAAGTAGGAACAAAGGTAACATACATGCCAGAAGGGGCCTGTGTGTGGAGGGATGCCACTATCATAGGGAGCGCAGGAAAGGCCACTGGTAAATACAAACATTGGCTAAGTGTGCAGGATGAAGGACAGGAGACAAGTCTTGTCGATTGGCAAACCGAGATAAAGATGTGGAAACCCGGAAAGTGCAGTGGACCAGAAAGTAGTCGTGACCCTAGAAAGAAATCACAGACTTGCGAACAGAGTTCTGTTTGCATGGGAGAACGATCATATAGTAGCAGCCCAGAAAAGGAGAGGAATGTGAGTAGAGGCCATAGTTTAACAAGGAGGACTAGAGAGCAAGCTAGCAATCTCAATAGATGTAGAAGTCCTTATGACAGAGATTCTAGTAGCTGCTAATAAATCGGAAAGTAAGCTGATAAAGGAAGTCAAACTGAAAGAGTTAGAAAGTTGGAAGGAATTTGGGGTATATTCTGGAATACCTGACCAAGAACAGCCAGCTTTATCTCACAGATGGATCTGTACAGAAAAGGTACTCCCAGATGGCACAAGGCCATAGCGAGATTAGTAGCCCAAGGCTTTGAAGAGGGACAAGGAGATCAGGATGTCAGAGTGGACTTGCTTGCTGTGGGGAAAGTGAGTTTGAAGATTTTTTTTAAAGCTATTTTGGCATCCTATTCCTGGGAGTGCAAATCGATTGATATAAAGGCTATGTTTTTACAGGCAGTGGGAGGGGGGGGGAGAAGTTTCGAAGGGAAGTTTTTTTGAAACCACCCAAAGAAGCTGGGGATGTAGAAGGAAAGCTATGGAAATTAAACAAGTGTGTTTATGGGTTGAATGATGCATCAAGAGTTTGGTGTTTTTCCATGAAGTCTGTCCTGTTGAAAACAGGCTGCATTCAGTTAAAGGCAGACCCCTGGTGCCGTAAGGAGAAACTAGCTGGAATCTTTATCAGGCATGTTGATGATTTCCTGTGGGGAGGCTCTGTAGAATTTGAACAATGGGTAATCAGGAAGATAAAGGAGTTCCAGGTCAGAAGTCAAGCTTCAGGGGCTTTTAAATACATAGGTTTAGATATTAAGCAGAGCAAGTTAGGGGTGACATTGAATCAACAATCTTATCTAGAAAATGTTAATCATATCCTAAACTCGTGGTAGGATCCTCTTGTGAGGATCTGCTACCAAGGAAGAAACGGAGCAGAGTTGAGAAGCTTGATTGGGCAGTTGAACTGGTTGTGCACTCAGACTAGGCCTGACGCCAGTTATATTTTGGAGCTGAGTAGCATGATGAAACATGCTACAGTTGAGCACAGCCTGAGACCAAATAAAACACTTATTTAAAAAAATAAATAAATTCTGAGATGTGTGCTCAACTTTTCAGCCTTGGGTGATCCAGCAGATATGAGGTTGGTCATTTTAGTGATGCTTCACATGCCAATCTTCCAGATGGGTACTCTAGCACAGCAGGGTTTATCATTCTTGGGAAAGAATGATAAATGTTGCCCACTGGCTTGGTGAGGCCAAGAAAATAATACGGGTAGTGAAAAGCACCTTAGCTGCTGAAACGCTAGCCTTGGTAGAAGGATTAGATATGGGGGTTTAATTATATAATATTTCTGTCAGTATATTGGATAAGGATAAGGAAAAGTTTGCCCATAGAATGTTATGTTGAGAACTGGTCTCTTTGGGACAACATGCATTCCATGAAAAGTGTCACTGAAAAAAGTCTAAGAATAGACCTAGCTAGCATAAAAGCAATGTTAGAGAGAAGAGAGATCTCGAAGATAAAATGGGTTGACACAAGTCACCAACTATCAGACTGTTTTACGAAAAGAAGTGCCTGCTCTAAGAAATTATTAAGTGTTAGAGGAGGGGTGTCTTATAATGATGCAGTGAAAAAAAGTTTTTGTTTTATAATTGGTTTTATATATTATAGTTGTTTTTAAACAACTATGTGTGGGGTAAAAGAAATTCAGGAATTATAGACGTGGAAATATGTGACATTATTTTCCTCTTTGTTTTAAAAAAAATTATTTTCTTTTTAAATTCAAAAACTTAGAGGGGAATCTGTTAATATAGCAATTGCCTTATTAAATACAATTGCTAGTTAAACAGGTGATGGGCATTGATTATCCCATCTAAATAGATTAAAAAGATACAGCTGGAACACTGTGTGGAAGCTACTTGTATGTCAGTAGACACTGAGTTGTCTGAAAATAAACCAGCTTGAACCAAAAAACCAGCTGGGTTAATTCTTCCACCACAGCCTCTTATTGTGAGTAACAATGAGGAGGAATTTTTTTCTGAGGGTTGTTAATCTGTGAAATTCTTAACGACCCAGCCTCTGCAGCCCTCTTGTGGTAAAGTATATTCAAGGCTGAGATAGACAGATTTTTTACTCAGTAAGGGAATGAAGAGTTATGGGGAAAAAGGCAAAAAAGTGGAGTTGGGGATTAGCAGATCAGCCTTTATCTCATTGAATGGCGGACCAGACTCAATGGTCCGAATAGACTATTTCTGCTCCTACGTTTTATGGTCTAATTCCCTTCCTAACAGGGTCAGGGAGAGAAATCATGGGCCCTGCTGCTTCTCCTGTTTCCTGGCCACTTATTCTGCTTCCCCCCCGAACCCCCCCCATAGTCAGTGAGGTCAAATTCCTGAAACCCCCCAATAGTCACAGTGAGGTCGAACTATTTTATATAGGTTTAGCAAAACCTTTTGGTTTTTGTACTCTATTTATAAAGCCCATCAGAAGCTCAGGTTCCAGTATGATATACTTTACAACTGCAGCTTTGTCAGACAATTACACACAACTTGGTCATTCATATTACGCAATCAGCGCCTAGCCCTATGCAATATGAAGACAGCAACATCCAAAATACGTGTACCTCAAACACCACAAATATCAATCCCATGTACAAAGGAGAATATCTTGAACTAACAGTAACATAATCCATTGGTGCATGGTTTCTGGTTTCACTTCAAGTTTAAAAATGGCAAAACCTTCCAATAATTTAGCACCAACCAAGTCACCTGCAATAATGTGCTATTTCTATCTACACGAGTGGGCTTTGTTAGCGGAAAAATTAAACTTTGCATCAAGTGATAAACATTTCCTCACATTAAATTGAAACTAACCACACTTACAAATGCCTGGGATGGAGCAAAGTACTACAGGTATTTGAAATCTGAAATATAAACAGAAAATCCTGGAAATATTCAGCAGGCCAGGCAGTATCTGTGGGGAGAGAAACATAGCCAACACTTTGGGTCCATGATCTTCACTAGTTCTGATGAAGGGTTGTTTCTCTTAGCATAGATGCTGCCAGTCATGCTGAGCATTTCCAACACTTCCCGTTTCTATTGGAGCAAAAATGACCCCTTTTGCCAGCTCCCCAAAAAGCAATCAGACTTCTTGAGCCTTTCAATCCCCAGCAGCAGCTGAGATCTGCTTTGGCACAACACTATTAACATGAATTTCAAAAAAACTTTTAAGGTATGAAAAAAACAATGCAATAAATTGATGATTTTAAAAATGAGTAATTAATAATAATGATATCAAAAATGTACCAAGCAGCAGAGCTAACAACTGAAGCATTTTGCTTTTTCACTTAAGGAGTTGAGGGACAGACTAGGCCAAAGTCCTGGTCACCACAGGAGGGGGATTGGGGCCAAGTTAAGGAACTGGTTTTAACTAACACTGACCTGGCATTCAGAGTGGCGCACACTCTGAGCTAGTCTTGGCGGAGTTTATACGAAAGTGGTGGTCAGAAGCAGGCTGCCTTTCGGACTATGTTTTCCTATTCTTCCAGCCTAGTGTGTGGAATGGTTTTTAGGAGGGAGGTGGGGTCTGTGGTGTGTGTCTGGCTCACTCCCAGTCTCAGGGTCCACACATACACTCACTCGCTTTACACCATCGAGAGGCAGGAACTTGGGTCAGGAAGGACCCAGCCCAGAGCTGCACACCATCAAGAGGCAATTTATTTCTGATTTTGGTTTTATGATGTTTCGAAAAAGTGTGCATATGGACAATTCAAATGAAAAAGTAAATTAGAAAGGAGTTAGTACAGTGATTATTAACATGACTTATGGCTACCCTATCAGCAATAAAGTGATAGCAGGAGAGAAGTAAAAGAGTAATGGTGAAAAGGTAATGGTCACTAGTTATGTGTAAGTTGTTGTGCATGGAAAAAAAACTAGAATAATGCTAACACTTTTGTAATAAATCAGAGGAGATTGTACAGGAGGGAAATAGGAAACTTTAAAAACTCAGAAGAATTACCCACATCTTTACTCTGCCAAGCTCAGGGGAAGATATTTCAATTGTCCATGGGGAAGAGCAAGCACTGAAAACAGCATGTAGAGTCCATTAAGGGGCCAGCACCTGCACGGGAGAGCAAAAGCATAGCAAAGGGTGGACACAGACTACATCACCCAGAATGCACCCTAGCTGTCAAACCAAGTGGCCACATGGACTCGGGCTCTCACTCCAGGAAAATCAGATCTTGAGCGTTGGAACTGTGCCCAAGAGTGGAGCGCCCACCACACGTTTGCTTGCAAGCATGGAGGCGTGAGGGCAGGGCTGGGTGGTGCTGCCTGAGTCCAGGCCCGAGAGATTAGCACCATGTGCGCAACCTCTCCCAAGCTTTGTTTTCTAACAGCACTGTATGTGTACCTACACCACATGGGAGTGCAATGGTTCAAGGCAGCAGCTTCACACCGCTCTTTCAAGGGCAATTGGGGATGGGCAACAATTGCTGGCCTAGCTAACAACCCTCACTTCATCTACCCCATGAAAGAATTAAAAAAGTAGATAGGTGAAAAATTGTCATAATGACTGCATCTCAATATTTTTTGCTGACTGAATTTTTTTTAAAAAAGGGAAAAAGGTTATGCATTATACGATTAATAAATAACGAAGACAAAGAAAGAAAAAACACAATCCTAACCAACAAGGGAGAAAATTGACCAACACACTGTAATGTTCAATTGTTGTGTTTAATTATCTGAATTTGTTTACTATTAATGCTCAATGTGTTTGATTGTTAAGTCTGGGTGTGGACTCAAGGAAGTAAACAAACTGTAGAAATTGCTGTAAGCAAAGAGCTGTAAGCATGGAGCAGACATTTTAAAATATAACTTTTGTAAATAAAAAGTCCTATATGCACAGAATGATGTGTCATCTCTGCATAGCTCAAAAATACAACGAAGTGGCAATGAGCATGATGGAGAAAAGTTTAAACCAAATCCTGCATGGTTTCTTTCATTGCAGGGATATCCACCCATACTGTGATAGCAATGGATTTTGAGGTTTAAGAACTACTTTCTCACTAGGGGATGCGATTTAAAAATAAGGGGTCTCCCATTTAAGACAGAGATGAGAATATTTTTTATCTCTCTCGGGGGTTGTGAATCTTTGGAACTCTTCCCCAGAGAGCAGGAATATTTTTAAGGCAGAGGTAGTTAGATTCTTGACTAACAAGGGAGTCAAAGGTTAACGGGAATAGATGGAATGTGGAGTTGAGGCCACATTCAGATCAGCCATGATCGTATTGAATGGCAGACCAGGCTTGAGGGGCTGAATCGCCTACTCCTGCTCCATGTTCTTATGGTCGTGTATACAAGGATAGACAGTCTGGATGTAGCAGCAACTCTCAAGGTGGCAATACTAGTACATAGACATAGCAGGTCAGTGATTATACAAGCAGCTCACAGAAGACACATCTACGTTTGATATGGTGGTAAGTGCTCTTGAAAATTACATCCAGCCACTGAAAAATGTGATGATCAAACAATATACATTCTGCCAAGGAAATGGTGAGTCCATTAAACAATACATGACAGTGTTGCAGCAATTGGCTTCTACATGTAAATTTGGCACACTAACCAACGAACTAATTTGTGACCAATTAATTGAAGAGACTTCAATTCCACGAATTAAGGAACATCTTATGGAAGATGATGATTTAACTTTGGAAAAAGTCTTGATCTTGGCAGTCCAAATCAAATCTGCCATGTTTGATTTGAAGACATTGCGCAGAAACGCACCCTCAGACTTAGGCTTGCAGACACAGCCTGCCTAAACAGCTCAAGTGCAAGGGTTATGGACAAAAAGACCTCAGCTGTCTCATCATCACATGCCCCATCACAGTCAGATACCTTCAAAACGGTGCCTAAATTGCAGAAGTGCTCATTGATTCACAATGCCATTTTCAGCTCAAGGGGAAAAAGCGTAGCTCATGTTTAAAGTGGAGCCACTTCGCCAAGGTGTGTAGGTCAAAGCAGAGGACTTCATCGGCTCACACATGGAACAGCCTCTTCCACAGTGAGGTACAGCATGTATGTACCATTACAAACAGTGAAGCACCCAGTCATTTTGAGATTTCTCAGTTGAGATACAAACATGCGAATTAGTAGGAGTAGGTGGCCACTCTGCCCCTCAAGCCTGCCCTGCCATTCAATAGGATTGTGGCTGAACCGATTATGGCCTCAACTTCTTATTCCACCTACCCCCAATAATCTTTGGCTCCGTTGTTAGTTGAAGAATTTATCTACCTCTACCTTATAATTATTCAATGACCCTGCCTCCACTGCTTTCTGAGGAAGAAAGTTCCAAAGATTCACAACCCTCAGGAAGGAAAAAAATTATTTTCATCTTTGTCTTAAATGGGAGACCCCATATTTTTAAAATGTGTCCTCTAGTTCTAGTCTCTTCCACAAGGAGAAAAATAATTTCACATCCACCCTATAAAGTTCCCTCAGGATATGTTCCAATAAGATCACCTCTCAATCTTCTAAACTTCAATGGAAACAGAGCCAGCCTGTCCAACCTTTCCTTATTAGATAGCCACTCCTATCCCAGGTGTCAGCCGAGTGAACGACGTGAGCATCTCTCTGTCACTTCTTGATGTTGGCGTGAAAGTATCTATCTTGTCCAAGAAACTTTACCATCAGTATTTTTTTGCAACTTTGCCTCACTGCTGCTAACAGATGCTCTTCACGCTTAGTGACTCAATTATTCCACTTTTGGGGACGATCACAGTTCCAGTGTGCTATAAAAACATCACCCAAGACAGGTTAATATTCTATGTAGCTAAAGTCTTTTCAATCAGCTTGGATTCAAGGCATGGAGACCCCATCAGAGCACGCATTGTGATCAATGACGCAGACTGTACACGCCAGTATCTTTCCTTATTTACCAGATTTGGGAGATAAAGGGACACTGCCATGCTCCTCGCATTACCCATCAATTCCACCAGTTTTTCAAAATTTGAGATGGTTGCCATTTGCAATCCCACGAATGTATCTCAGGAGCTGGCAGACAGGAGCTAGAAGCAGACAGTATCATTGAGCAAATCGACTCATTGCCATGGATATCGAACCCAGTCATTGTGTGATGAGATAATGGCAAACTTAGATTATGCATTGACCTTGAGCATTCAACAAAGCAATCATTCCAGCTAAGTATCCCATTTCCTATGATCCAAGAACTATCAGCATCATTTCATAACTCCAGAATTTTCATGAAGCTCAACAGGTGGTGAGGCTACCTTTAGATACTCCTAGCAGAGCAAAGCCATCATCTTACAGCTCTTATTGCTCATGAAGGTTACTCAAGCACTGCAGATTACCTATGGGCTAAGTTCAGCACCTAGCAGAAGATAGTTTCATCAGTCTTGTCAGATGTTGAGGGGACGTTCAACCTATTTGGTGACATAGTCATCCATGGGAGGGACAAAGCAAAACATGATCAGCGGTTATTAACGTTGCTCACTCGACTGGCACAACACAATTTGGTGCTCAACAAGGACAAATGCACATTTGCAGCACCTCAGATCGACTTTCTAGGGTACAAAGTGACAGCAGTGGAGTAAAGCCTACATATGACAATGTCACAGCCATTCATTCGCTTTCAACCCTGTCTAACATGAAAGGGTTGAAATCATTCCTTGGTGTTACCAATTTTTATCACAAACTTATTTCTTATGTACATAGAGATCATAGAAACAACTGCGCCAAGATGTGCAATGAGAATGGACAATTGCACATAAAACAGCATTTGGTATGTTAAAGGCGATGATAGAATCTCCGCTAGTCCTTGCGCATTTCAAACCACAAGCGGAAATGTATGTCACAACAGATGCATCAAGAAGTGCGATTGGAGCTGTACCCTCAGACTACATTGAAGGAAGCAAATGACCAATCACTTATACACCACGTCCATTGTTGGAAACTGAGCACAAACACTCTACTGGAGAGTGGGGAACACTAAGCTGCATCTACACTTGTGAACATTGGCACATGTATCTCTATAGTAGAAAGTTCACTCTGCACGAAGCACCAAGTGCTGAACAGTGTCAGCCACATCAGGATCTTGTCATCGACCTCTACCCATCACAGATGGTCAAATCGTCTTCAACAGTATAACTTTGAGGTTGGGTATCTCACGGGTTCATGCAATTAAGTAGCTGATATGTTTAACTATACTACCACAGAGAGCATTAGCAATAGCAAAGCACCTTGCAACATTGAAGATTATTTCTGTACTTAGAGAAAACGGGCAAGTTGAACTCTAAGAAATGATTCAAATACATATTTTAAATTAAACCAGCCTGGACAACAAATGTAAAGCTAAAAACCTTATAAGGGGGAAAATATATTGTGTTGAATTGTTGTGTGTTAGTTTGAGTCTTTACTATTGATACTCACTGTGCTTGATTAGTTAAGCCTGGGTGTGGACTCAGAAAAGGAAACAAACAGTAGAAGTTCCTGAAAGCAAAGAGCTGTAAGCAAGGAGCAGACATTTAAAAAAACACTAGTAAATAAAGTTCCTATACACAGGAACTGGCGTGTCAATTCTGCATAGCTCCGAGATATAAAAATGTATAACACATAAAACAGTCATAACATGGATGCCAATTTTACCTTCCCTACAGGCAACAAATTTAACGTTTTAATAAAGTATCATTCTATCATAATTCTCAGGATGAGGAAAGAACTTGAACCTCCAGTAGTGTCAAACTCCAGAATTTATCAGTTGATAAGAAACCATTGAAAGAAGCAGATCAATCTGAGGTCACACAGCTTTAAGGACATTTGACTCACCCATTGAATGGATCTGCCAGAGTTTTAACTGGAGAAGTAGGTAACATAATGACAACTTCAGTGGAGCAGTTTCTCACATCACATCGTAACACCTACAAAGAAAGATTGGTGAACTTTTAATCACTAACATATACAGCGGAGCAAAAAGTAATAAGTAATCAGACGTCAATCACGACATGATGTAAAACAAATACTGCATTTTCATTGAGAGAGGTGCAGCGGGGAATCGTTAATGCCAGCAAGCGTCATGGTAGCAGGAATTGGGGAGGGGCATAAAGGCAACAAGAAAAGGAAACAGGTGCATCACTTCAACTTGGACACAGTTTGAAGGGCAGACACAGAATTGCTTTGTGCAGAATTAATAGGTGGTAACAGAGATAACTATTACTGGAAGTATGCTATAGACCTCCAGGCCAGGCTGAAAGCCTGGATCAGGAACTATGGGATGAATTAAGGTAGTCAATAACTAAGGGACAAAATACAGTAGACGCAGATTTCAATTTAACAGAAATTGACTTGGATAATAATGTTTTTGCTGGTAAAATAGAGAAGGGCTTTCCAGAATTAATAAAAAGACTTTTATGATTTACATATAAACATACGAATTAGGAGCAGGAGTAGGCCACTCGGCCCCTTGAGCCTGCTCTGCCATTCATTCAATAAGATCATGGCTGACCTGATAGTAACCACCATTCCACATACCTGCCTACACCTGATAACCTTTCACCCCCTTGTTAATCAAGAATCTATCTAGCTCTGCCTTAAAAATATTCAAAGACTCTACTTCCACTGCCTTTTGAGGAAGAGAGTTCCAAAGGCGACTTAAAAAAAAGTAAGGGGTTGCTCATTTAAGACAGAAATGAGGAGATATTTTTTTCTAAGGGTTGAGTCGCCTTTGGAACTCTCTTCCTCAAAAGGTAGTGGAAGTAGAGTCTTTGTATATTTTTAAGGCAGAGCTAGATAGATTCTTGATTAACAAGGGGGTGAAAGGTTATCAGGTGTAGGCAGGTATGTTGAGTAGTGGTTACAATCAGATCAGCCATGATCTTATTGAATGAATGGCAGAGCAGGCTCAAGGGGCCGAATGGCCTACTCCTGCTCCTAATTCATATGTTTATATGTAAATCATAAAACAGTCTTTATTTTAATTCTGGAAAGCCCTTTTCTCTTTTACCAGTAAAAGCATTATTATCCAAGTCAATTTCTGTTAATTTGAAATCTGCATCTACTGTATTTGGTCCCTTAGTTATTGACTACCTTAATTCATCCCATAGTTCCTGATCCAGGCTTTACTATTGGTCTAGTAAACCTTCTCTGAACTCTTTCTAACACATTTACATCCTTCCTGAAATAAGGAGACCAACATTACACACAATACTCCAGATGTGGTCTCACCAATGCCCTGTACAAATGAAACATAACCTCCCTACTTTTGTAATCAATTCCCTTCACAATAAATGATAACATTCTATTAGCTTTCACAATTATTTGCTGTGCCTGCATACTAGCTTAGTTTGTAAAAGAGCTAACAAGGGGAAAAACCACCTGGATTATAAATCAAAAACACATGACTAAATATAAGTTGCAAAAAAAATTGAATTGAACTTTGGAAATATTTATATTACTCAGTAAGCATCAAAATCAAGAGCATGCCAAAAATATTTACCTGTTGGCCTATGACAAAGTAAAGTTTGCTATATAGCCAGTCAACAGAGAGATCACTGATAAATCTGTCACTCCGATAAACCAGACGAGAATGGTTAGAGCTGCCAACTGATAGTGCCCAGATGTGTGGCCCCGCAGAAATGTAGAGCTCTTTTTTACGTATGTCACCAGATATTCCTAATCCATTAGAAGATGGGAATAGGGAGGACATAAATAAGGAAGTGTTTGGTTACTTGTCTGAATTATTAGGACTAGGAGTAGACTAAGTCAGGCCCTTGAGCCTGTTCTACCATTCAATCAAAATCATGGCTGATCTATACCTCAATCCGTTTGCCCATCTTTGATCCACATCCCGTGACATTCTTAGCTAATTAATCTATCAATCTTAGTCTTGGAGGTTTCAATGATCCAGAATTCTCAGGCCTTTGGAGTCAGGCATTTTTGCTACCCTTTGTGTGGAAAAAAGACGTCTCTCCATTACTCTAATTTTAAGATCCGGACACATTGTTCTGGAATCCCAAACTAAAGGAAATAGTTTCCCTGTATCTACCCTGTCAAATTATGTCATTATTTTGAACACCTTGATTAGGTCAGCTCCCTTCCAAACTCAAGGGAATTATTTTTCAGCTGGTTTGACAGGCCACATACACCAGCACAAAGTTCCTGCACCAGGAGGTGGCACCACCGACATGCATGCAATGAATTAAAAAATCTAAGGTTACACGTGGAAATGATTACCATGATTCATGCTCAGCCACGATATATTTTATTTCCAAGTTATGAAATAAAATTAATTCAACTATCACTAGCTCTGTAGGTTCTACAGCACAAGAAAATCTGTAGAATTCTTAGTGGCTTGTGATAGGAATATCAGTGATATTACAATTTCCCTATTTAAAAATATTGGTTAATTTGTCTGTTTCTTAAGGCGAGAGCTGTTTATACTAGAAAGTAAATTATTTCCCCACATTGGACATGCACCAACAGCATTAATCACTCCAGAGTAAAACTCCTTTTTAACTGCCCCAACAACATGCCTTCACCTAAATAAAAACAAAAAACTGCGGATGCTGGAAATCCAAAACAAAAAGAGAATTACCTGGAAAAACTCAGCAGGTCTGGCAGCATCGGCGGAGAAGAATAAAGTTGACGTTTTGAGTCCTCATGACCCTTCAACAGATCTGTTGAAGGGTCATGAGGACTCAAAACGTCAACTTTATTCTTCTCCGCCGATGCTGCCAGACCTGCTGAGTTTTTCCAGGTAATTCTCTTTTTGTTTTGCCTTCACCTAAAGTTTACCTATTGACACCAATGTACAAAAAGGAATAAAATGTTCTAACCTTGACATCCCTTGTTTATTTGTACACAAAAATAATACCAAATAGAGACTTAAAATACAATTGTACAGCTTTTATTGCATTAATATTACATACAGCTTTCACAAAATTAGAGAGACAGGAGGCCATCCAACCCATCATATCTGTGCCGGCTCTTTCAAACCAATCTAATTAGTCTGACTCCCCAACTCTTTCCCCATAGTCCGGCATGTTTTTCGTTTTCAAATACGCATCCAATTTTATTGCTGAATCTGCTTCAAGCACCTTTTCAGATAGTGCACTCCAGTTCATAACAGCTTGCTGTGTGGAAATAAAAAATTCTCATCTCCCCTTCGGTGCTTTGCCAATTATCTCAAATTCATTTTTGTTTTATTTAATGCAGAAAAAAATATATATAATAGTATTCAGTGAAAATTTCATTGTAGCTACACATCTCAAATTATCTGATTGAACCTACTGATTTGTAGATTACTCAGCCAGGAAGCTGGACAGCTTGTTTGTATCCACATGAAAAGAAGGAATTAACTGTACCAGTGATGCTGTGAGTAATCCAATCTGTTCTGGAACAGAACATCTCCTCCAAATCTCCAGGTTTACTTTCATATAGGGCATTTTGTCTCGACAGCCAGAGTGCTAGACTCCCAGATAGCTCTGCAAAAGTGAAATAATTTGCTTTCAGTTAATTTTTAGGAAAGCAGCATTTTATTATGATCTTTATACATATCACTTAGATTAACAAAATTTTCACTACTTCAATTTCCATATACACTACATTTCTTTACACAGTCTTTTTTCTCTAAGGTTTATAAGTTCTGAGTCACAAATTTCTTTTGCAACTGCCATCAGTAATGACTCATGGTCAACCAACAACAGACATGATTCAAATGCAATGAATTAAGCACTGATTTTCTTCCCCCGCTGAAATGTATATGCTCATTAATGATTCACAGCCAGACTGACAACTGGCCAAACACATCCAAATGAAGTCACGACTCTCCAGAAATTAGGCTGTCAATTTGTGAAACTACCAAGACATTTCAAAATTGGCTCCTATTTAGGAAATCCAAATAAGGGTTCTTCACACAGGTGTAAATAATGAAAATCAGGGTCATTTTTCCAGTCAATGTCATCACTGGGTAAGTGACGGAGCAGTGCAGTACCAGATTCCCTGCGGACGCTGGAAATCTGAAACAAAAGCAGAAAATGCTGGAAAAACTCAGCAGGTCGAGCAGCATCAGTGGAGAGAGAAACAGAGTTAACATTTCAAGTCCATATGACCCTTCTTCAGAGCATATTCCCTGGTGGTTGGCTGAAGTGAACAGGTTATTGCACGAGGAGTTTTGTACTCCAAAACACTTACAGAGAAGGACAGTATCAATGGCTGGCAAGAGATGGTAACAATGGACATACTATGTGCACAAAAACCTGGGACAAATGCAAAATGGAAAGCACATCTTAAAGAATGCTGCCAAGGTTAACAAACATTTATCAGGTACAAGGACCATGGATGCATGTTCATAAGCATGCATGTTACACAACTACTGTTAGCCCATTTCAAGATATCAGTCAAGTTTACAGCTCTTTCATTGCCATTACATGGAAAATACAGGCAGAAACAGGTCATCTGGACGAACTAGTCTGTGCTGGTATTTATATTCCAACAGGTCTTCATCCATTCCATCCACCTCATCTTAGCTTTTCCGCATGATTACTGTTCCTTTTTTTTTGTGTACTCATCTAGTTTCCTTTTGAAAGCATCCAAGTTATTTGCCACTACCACTTGTTGTGGTAGTAAGTTCTACATTCTAGCCACTCTGAGTATAGAAATTCTCTTTGTTTCCTTTTGACACTTGATTGCCTAGTCTACAAGTTTTATAATGTCTTCTTGTATTATGTTGCATTGTTCCTCAGTGTTGGCTATCGCTGCACCCTCCCCCAGTTTGGCATTATCTGTAAATTTTGATATTGGATTATTTGCTCCCAAGTCCAAATCATTCTATGTAAATTATGAACAAGTGTCTCAGCACTGATCCTCATGGAACAATGCTTCCTACTTTCTCTCAGTCTGAGTAATTATCCTTTACCCTTACTCTCCACTTGATATGTTTATCCAAGTTGCTATCCATTCAGCTATTTGTCATCTGATTCCATATGCCCTAACCTTTGAGAGCCTGTGTGTTACTTTATCAAAGAGCGCAAATTAGGGCTGTAAACTGTAATTCACAGCACACTTGAAATTTCAAAAAGACTTCAAAGAACAAAAAAACCTACATCTATATATTGCCTTTTACAACCTCAAGACACCCCAATTGCGTTACAGCCAATGAAGTACTTTTGAAATGAAGTCACTTTTGTAATGTAAAGAAAAGAGATGGCTGTTTTGCACACCACGAGGTCCCACAAACATTAATGAGATTAATGGTCAGACAATCTGTTTTAGCAATGCCGGTTAATAGATAAATGTTGACCAGGAGGAATTACCCTGTTCTTTTCTTTAAAATAATGACACAAGATCTGTAAATCAACCAAACACAGCAGATGGCCTCAATTAACATCTCATCTGAAAGATAGGACTTGCAGCAGTGCAGCATTATCTCAGTACTGCACTGAAGTGTCCACCTAGATAACTGGGATGGGGTGAATGGTCTGTTTCTGCACTGTTAACACTTTGTAACTGTGTGCTCAAGTCTCTGGAATTGAGTTTAAATGCATGACCTCCAGACTCGGAGGCAAGAGTGCCAACACTGAGCCAAGACTGACATCACAGCCGTAATGTAACGCAACCTAACAGCATATTATGTGGCTACTTAATGACACTTGGGTTAAGCTGCAGCTTAGGTACATTGATTGCTGTGCATGGGATCCTTCAATAAACATGTTAAAAAGTTTTGCTACCTTGCCACTGGGTACAAGATAGCACCCAATACAAAGGCGAAGATGCACACCAGAGGAGAGCATAGGGACTACAAGCACTGGATGCCTTTCAAGGAAGCCACCTTGAACAATGTGAGAGAGTAAAAGATAAAATGTCATGACTCCACCATCAGCTCTAGTATTCTGCCTCCCTTCGCACTCACACACAGACATGTACATGGCCACACAAACTGCAGTAACTATCTTGTAATATACACTGCTGTCTCCAACACAGTTTGCAACATTGATCCCTCACCCAATGCTTGCAAGCAACATCACGGGTACATGTGTCCAAGAGGAAACAATTAGCTTAACAATGTAGTGCAAGTGAAGAGGGAAAATGGCAGTGACAGAGCAACAGAAGGGGTAGAAGCTCGCTGGTTAACAAAGGCCCCTTGCATTTTAGAAAATGAAGCAAAGCAGTTTAGTTATATTGATCAACTGTGTATATGCATGGAATGGTCAGCGGGAATGGAGGCAGAAAAGCTGGTGAATCTGCCTGCCATTGACAGTACTGTTCTTATGTACATAAGGACACAAGAATTAGGAAGAAAAGTCAGCCATTTGGTACTTTGAGCCTCCTCTGCCATTTGATAAGATCATGAATGATCTAATTGTAGCCTCAACTCCACTCTCCTGTCTGCCCCTCCCATAACCCTTGACTCTATCTAGCTCAGCCTTGAACATATTCAATGACCCTGCCTCCACTGCTCTCTGAGGAAGAGAATTTCACAGACTAATGACCCTTTCAGAGAAAACAATTTCTCCATATCTCAGTCTTAAATGGCAGATCCCCAATTTTTAAACTGTGACCCCTGGGGAAATATCCTCTCAGCATCCAACTAGTCAAGTCCCCTCAGGATCTTATATATTTCAATAAGATCACCTCTCATTCTTCTAAACTCCAATGGATATAGGCCCAACCTGCTCAACCGTTCCTCATAACGTAACCCCTTCATCCCATGAACCAGTCGAGTGAACATTCTCTGAACTGACTAGGGACTCAGGTTGCCATGCAGTTTAAAAAGAACATTACTTGACACCCAACACAAATATACCATGACCTAACATCCAAATCTAACACATTGTATAGATATCTCCAGTAGGAATATTTACCCTATTAAGCCTTTCAACAAGAAACCCCATGCCCACTCCCACGTTATTGCTGTGAAAAAGATAATAATACATCAATACCCTTCAAGTGTGGTAGGCTGAGTATGGACTGGCTTTGGAAAAGAGATCTCATTGACTGGACCATGATGGAAAAGAATTACTTGGTTGAAGAATGAAATTATACAAGTAACAGATACATACCTCTAACAAACATGTAAATGTATAATGTATAATCCGCAAAGGGGCACCATTAATTGAAGTTAACTTATAATGGACTATTTACCTGGTTGAGGCAGTGTGCTAACATTCATAATAGCTACAGGTCCAATTCCTTCAGTATTCCTTGCAGCTATGGAAAACCTATATATTTGTCACACAAAAAAAAAACTGTAGTCAGCCCATATAGACTATTGACACAGCGGTAGAGAAAATTATTTAGATATAAAGTTATCTTTGCAATGTATATTTCCCTGTAAAATGTGCAGTTTATATAATTCAAATTACAATTTCATAAAAAACAATAAAAGTGAATTTCTGAAAAACAGGCTCCTAAAGATTTTCACCTACGTGCAACATTGGCTATCTAATTTTCGAAAAGGATTAAGAGTGATATTGGAGGGTATTTTGATATCTTCGTAGTTAACCACCCAGAAGTAATATCATCAAAGGCAGGACTTGTTCTGAACCTAAATATATCACTATACTCAACTAGAACATCCCATACCATATATTTGTTAAGGACATAGACAGACGCACAAGTATATAGTACCTGTATGTTGTGCCTGGTTTAGTAGGATAAATAGAATAACGTAGTTGTCCCTTATTTGCATCCCTGAGAAAATGTTCAGTACCACTCTGGAGCTCAATATGGTAACCAATTAATGGCCCATTAAGAAACATGGGTGGTTTCCACTCAGCAACCACTGAGGTAGGACTGGGACTTTCAGTCCTAATGATTAGAGGTGCAGATGATGGGACTAAAAAAAAACACACACAATATAAAGTTTAAAAAACATTTTCTTTCCAATATGACTCATTAGTTGGACAATTTGAAATGAATCTGTTCAAACCTGTATTACTTCCTAAAGTCCATAACTGCTTCTCAAGTTGCAAAAAGGATGGAATCACATTTCCCAAGGCTAAAAATGACAAAGTGAATCTTTAATAATGAATAACTGCTGAAAACTGCAAACCAACTTAAGAGCCAGGGCTTTATCCTCCCATTTCTGCCACCCTATAATTTTTAATAAGCATTATTCCCAACCACTTCCTCTTAGGTGCTTACCCCTGTAGAGCCACAAGGAAGTTTCTTTTCCCCAATGTGGTCAAGCCACTAATTTAAAATGTGAGAAGACAATTTCAACAATGGACCTGATACACAAATTCTAGAGCTCAATAAAGCAGCATTATCAAGCCACACTCTATCCCAAGATGCCCATCTCAATTTGTTAGCACATGGTTAATATCATTGTATTAACGTGTATGATGTTGATTTGATGCTGGGAATGCCCGGTTAGAATTCAGCTAGAATGGGCCGAGACACCATCATATTAGAAATAGGAGCTGAAGTAGGCAATTTGGCCCTTCCAGCCGGAACTGCCATTTGACAAGATAATGGCTGACTTTCTACCTCAACATTACTGCACTACCCCATATCCCTTAATGTCCTTAGTATTTAAAATCTATTGACCTCTAGCTTGAATATAGTCAACAACCGAGCAGCCACAGCTCTCCGGGGTAGAGAAATCCAAAGATTTACAACCCATTTAGTGACAAAATTTCTCCTCATCTCGGTCTTCAATGATCAACCTTTTATTCTGAGACTGTGACACTCTATTCTAGATTAGCCAGCCAGGGAAAACATTTTCTCAGCGTCCTTTATCAGCCCCTTAAGAATGTTATACATTTCAATTAGATCACCTCTCATTTCGCTGAACTTTAATGTCTACTCAATCTTTCCACAGAGGACAATCCTCTCGTCACTAGAACCAATCTGGTGAACCTTTGTAGTAGCCCTCTGGGGCAAGTATGTCTTTCCTTAAATAAGAGACCAAAACTGGACATAATATTCCAGGTATGGCCTCACCAATACCCTGTATAATTGTAATAAGACTTCTTTACTCTCATACTCCAACCCCTTTGTAATAAAATCTAGCACACCATTTGCCTTCCTAATTCCTTGCCGTGCATGTATATTATCTTTCTGTAATTCATGTGCATGGATCCCAAGGCAACTAAGGCAATCATTTCCCAGTCTCATCTTACAATTAAAATAAATTCTGCTTTTTATTTTTCCTACCAAAGTGCATAACTTCACACTTTGCCACTTTGTATTGCATTTGCCATGATCTTGCCCTTGTTCTAGATGAAAATCCAAGTGAGCCAAATTAGAGCCAAGGCAGATGCAGTGGGCCATAACTTCTGTGGAGTGGCAATCACAGTCAGATTGCCACTCCGCTCCTAGTTATTTACCCCGAAATGCAGCCACAGATTTCTCGCCCAAACACCTGACTCAAGCCAAGTGGGGAAGGTTCTTTGCAGCAGGTTCCCAAGGCCTTGTGTCAAGGGCAGCTGAGTCAGAGGTAAGGCAGCACTTGCTGCTGTAAAGCAGGTAAGTTTAAAGGTTCAGCCACCTGGAGAAGCCAGGGAGAAGGTAAGAGTATAAGGTAAGTTTGTAGGATCATGGGGGCAGGAAGGGTAGTCGGGTGAGGGTCAGTACTCTAGTTACCCAGGAGTTAGAAGTTTATTCTTTTAACTTTTTCTGGGTAACTCTTGCTGTAAGACAGGTCAGAACCATCTTTATTTTTCAATTTAAATCTTTGGCGCATCTTTGTGTACTCTCCATGTACAACACCCTGGAGCTCGGGAGTTATGGGCCATCCAGCCTATAGGTGGTCATGGCTTCTCATCAGTCCAAGCACAAGTCTATATATGGATATCTTTAAAAGTAGTATTGACTTGGATTGCTCATCCAAGTGTTTAAGAAACAAAAACGTAACCCTTCTAATGTGTGTCCACGGCCAAAAAAAGATCAAATACACAACTGAAGGTATTTGGTTAAGAACACCTTTCTTGATATTCTATAAGAACACATTTTAAAAACATTGCATCTTAGAAACAATGCAAAGGTACATCTTATTTATATCTATATATTATTCTTCTTTATAATAACATACCGCCATATGGTTTGGTTCTGTATGAGCGACTTTCAGATGAGTATTTATATAAGCTGTCTGTTATTATCCATATCACTCTAAAGACATATTCAGTATATGGGTGCAATTTTGTGACGTTGTACGTTGTATCTTCAACAACCTGTGTAGACAGTGTGTCATATACACAACAAATCAATAGTTTTACAAAGTTTCCAAGAACATTGTTAGCACCAGAAAGGCTATATTTTTATTGCCAATTCACTCCTATTTTACTTTTGAACATATTTTCCCTTTAAAGCAAAGAAGCAAAAACAAAATGAGATAAAATGAGCAGTCATAAAGACTTTAAGAAAATAAGTCCTGAAACTTAAATGAACAAACTGCATTTAAATATATTCCCAAACTTTCAGCTGTATTAAATATTTAGCAGCATTCACTTTCAGATACATATCCACAGTTTAACTGAATAGGTCAATATTGTGCACATTAGTCAATGCAAAATATTTGTTGCAGAGGGAAAAAGAGGATGGACAACTGGAATTCCATGCCCTGCAATGTTTGCGAGACATATTGCAAAATGAAATGAAAGATTCAGTTGTAAGCCTGAAAACTTGGTTATCAAAATTCAAATGGACATTCAAATTTCAACTATTCGCTCAACATCAATTTTCTACAACCCACAATGTTAAGCTGCTGCTGCTTCTGGGGATTGTGGAAACCGCAACGATTTTCAAACTTATATTCTGGTTTGCACTGCAAACTCTTAACACGCTGAGAAGTACTGGATTTGTTATGGCCTATCACAGAATACATACTTCAGTGTAAATCCATTGCCCAGGTAGTTCTCTGTACCTCCATTGAATAATGTATCTTACTGCCAATGTGTTTGCTAGTTCCCATTTTAAGAGAATGGATGCACTTTGTATTGCACTTGCCACAGGAGGATGAGGATCATTCAGTGATTCTAATGATATACAAAAACAAAGACAGTAATAATATTTGAAATGAGGAAAAAAATGAACTTATGGATCAATTATCTGTAAATCTGAAAAACACTGAATATTGATATACAAAAGCAGGGTTGACGCTGGCCACAGCATTTTACTGGAAAACAATCTTTTTACAACAGTTACTTTACCAATGGATTTGAAGCAAGCCAAATCAGAAAGACTCTCTCTTCCCTCTCTAAATAGGGGGAGAATTTTTTCTTAAACCAATATTCTGTGTGATTTCAGATAAACAAGACATCAGCTCAGGCACTTTTAAAAAGGAAAAAAAAAATAGCTAATGGCCAGAGTGTGAAAAATTCGCTAGGAGTTTATTTTCAACTGGCTGATTTTAACTATTAACATAGTAATTTCCCCGATCAGGTGTAGTGGAGGCCCTCTGTCACAAGAATTCAGCCAGCAGACCCCAAAGCTGTTTGTCATCAAAATGCACAAGGAGGCAATTTTCAACCATGTTTCATGCATTGAGGCCCATGCCAAGATGAATTAATTAAGCCTTTCAAATTTATCATAGTACATTTAAAGAAATCATTACTCCATATCATGTCTTTTTCCACCAGAGGTTTACTAAAGCTGCTAAACAAACTTTTAAATGGATGTTGCAGTGACAGCACTTAGTTATTTTGAAGATTTAATGCTTAAATTTGAATTCTGCTATTACTTCTACAGATTTGTTTTGCTGCAGTACTTACTTCTGATTTTTGATCGTAATTATTTTTATTGCATGGGCTGGGCTTAGCCTAGTTTTTGAACCTCCTTTAATTTATTTGTTGCCTTATATTTTTTCCTATCTCTGGGTTGTTTGATTTGCAAAATAAGTTGTTATAAATTACAATTCAGAATGATGAGAACCTCACTAGATACACTTGTTATCAGTTTGTTTTTGCAGGAGGGTCTGAAAAGGAATGAGAGGCAGGTCTGCTTACACCCAAAATGGACAGCCATAGAGATACCTAACCAAGGTGCAAAATAACTAAAAATGCAAAATTGAAAAATATCTTCTCTTGGCACCAGCTTCCCTCACATTGGTAAAGAATAAAAATTTAACCCAAGTCCATTCACCCTTCCAAAAAGAAAAAAAAGCCACAGTAGATGATGGGTTAAAATATACCCATAAATGTGAATCTAGAAAACCCACACCTATTCAAAAAACTTATGCATACACTTCAGACAAATTTAGTATGAGTTTTAGAAAGAGATTCAGAGGTCAAACTTGAAAATTTCATCTTTACCTGTTATGTGGAAACCATAAGATTCCTCAGCCTTCTTACAGCCAAATTGACAGATCTGTACCTGTAAAAATGAGAAAAATGCTAGGAACACAGTAATGCAAACAATAAAGCTCAGCAAATTAAGTAAAAATTGATTAAAGAGAGTACTTGCATTTACACAGTCCCTTACATGATCTCAGGACAACTAAAAGTAGTTTATCGCAATTGAAGCACTTTTGAAGTGCAGTCAAGTGCAGTTGTACAAAATGCAGCAAATTTTCATGCAATAAGTTCTGCAAACAGTAATGAGATAAATAACCAGATGGAATGTGCTCTTTGCTTAAACAGCAGGCTTAGGGGGGCTAAATCGGATAGTATCCAAAATGCATTATTAACCCACACCCATTGATTGCAATTAAGGCAGAATGCCAACTTAAGGGAGAAGCCAGCTCTTAAATGAGTTGTGCCCAACCAGCACTAGCCTCGCTGTTCATTGGCTGGACACCTATATCCCCTTTTCTACCTCCCAATCCTACTTCCTCTGTATCCACCCTCTAAAAAACTGTCCCACAATTCACTTACAACTGCATTTTCAAAATCCTATCCATCTAGCCTTTGGCTCTCCATTCACAGCATTTCTGCAGCTACAATTTGCTCAACCACACCCTCACATCCACCTTTGATGCCTAGGCCCCAATAAAAGGGTGTAAGGATAAGCCCAGCAACTACAGACCAGTCAGTTTAACATTGGTGGTGGGGAAATTTTTAAAAACAAAAATTTGGGACAAAATTAATTGTCTCATGGACAAATGCAGGTTAACTACAGAAAGTCAGCATGCATTTCGAAAGGGAAAATTATGTTTAACTAATTTGGAGTTTTTTTGAAGAGGTAACAGAGAGGCTTGACGAAGGCAATGCTGTTGATGTGGTGTACATGGACTTCCAAAAGGCGTTTGATACAGTGCTGAACAGACTTGTGAGCAAAGTTATAGCCCGTGGAATAAAAGGGACAGTAGCAACATGGATACGGAATTGGCTGAACGACAGGAAACAGAGCAGTGGATAATAGGCATTTTTCAAGTTGGAGGAAGATTTGTAGTGGAGATCCCCAGGGATTAGCATTGGGGCCCTTGCTTTCCTTGATATATATTACTGACCTAGAATTTGGGTGTACAGGGCACAATTTCAATGTTTGCGGATGATACAAAACTTGTAAGCATTGTGAATTGTGAGGAGATAGCTTAGAACTTCAAATGGGACATAAACAAGTTGGTAGAATGGCCGGATAAGTTCAATGCACAGAAATGTGAAGTGATTCATTTTGGTAGGAAGAACGTAGAGAGACAATATAAAATAATGGGCACAACTCTAAAGGGGGTGCAGCAGCAGAGGGACCTGGGTGTATACGTGCATTAATCATTGAAGGTGGCAGAGCATGTCGAGAAAGCAGTTAATAAAGTATTCAGTATCCTGGGCCTTATTAATAGGAGCATAGAGTACAACAGCAAGGAGGTTATGTTGAATTTGTATAAGTCACTAGTTTGGCCTCAGTTAGAGTATTTCGTCCAGTTCTCGGTGCCGCACTTTGGGAAGGATGTGAAGGCATTAGAGAGAGGGCAGAAAAGATTCATGGGAATTGTTCCAAAGATGAGGAACTTCAATTATGAAGATAGACTGGAGAAGTTAGGACTGTTCTCCTTATAGAAAAGAAGGTCACGGGGAGATTTGATAGAGGTATTCAAAATCATGAGGGATCTGGATAGAGGAAACTGTGCCTGCTCATGAGTGGATCGAGAACGAGAGGGCATAGATTTAAAGTAATTCGTAAAAGAAGCAAAAGTGATACGAGGAGAAGCTTTTTTATGCATCAAGTGGTTAAGATTTGGAATGCACTGCCTGAGAGTGTGGTGAAGGCAGGTTCAATCGAGGCATTCAAAAGGGAATTAGATTGTTATCTGGAAAGGAAGAATGTGAGGCATTACGGGGAGAAGGTGGGGGAATAGCATTTAGCGAGTTGTTCGTTCGAAGAGCCGATGCAAACACAATGGGCCAAATGGCCTCCTCCTGTGCTGTACAATTCTGTGATTCTGTGAACATGATTACTTGCTTTCACCTTGACCATTACAACGGTGAAACCCTTATCTCCTATCCCTTGTGTTCAAGGGGCACAGACTTGAATGGATCTGGTGGGCAACTGCTTTAGTCACTCACTGCCAGGTCTGGCTGCACCAGATAGAGCATCATCAGGTCCTGATACCGGCTACTAAAACTGATAATTCCAGGATCATCCTGGAATGCAAAGATAACAACCAGTTTCTTTTCTCTACTACAAGCTGCCTTCTTAAACTCATCTCCCGTCTCCTCCACCTTTCAAGTGTGAGGAGCTCGTGGACTTTTTCGTCACTGAGATTGAAATCATCCAATCAGCAGCCACCACTGCTTTCCTCCCTTCTGTTTGTTCACCAGGCCAACCCTCCTCTCAACTGCTCCCCTGCCCAAACCCTGAACTTGCATCTTTCTGTATTTTCTCCCCATCTCCCCTCATGCCCTCTCAGAGTTCAAAATGTCCATCAGACCCACCTCCTCTCCCTCAACTCTGGCGTCACTAAACTGTTGAATACCAACATCCCTTCCTGGTCCCCACATTGGCTGATATTGTTAACATTTTTCTCTTCAGGTGTTGTCCCTCTCTGTTTTAAATCTGCCATCACCACCCCTCTCCTCAAAAAGCCAACCTTTAATCCTACTGTCCTTGCAAGCTACCTTCAATCTCCAACCTCCCTTTCCTTTTCAAAGTCCTTGGAAGTGTCGTCACTTCCAAAAACTGCCCAGAACTCCATGTCTGAATCCCTCCAATGTGGTTTTCAACCCTGTCACAATACCAAAACAGCTCCTGTCAAAGTCACCAATGACATCATATGTGCCTGTGACAGAGATGAATTATCCCTCCTTGTCCTTCTCAACCTGAAAACAGCTTTTGAAACAGTTCACCACATCATCCTACTTCAACTTTTCTCCACTGACGTCCAGCGGGGTGGTACTGTTCTCACCTGGCTCTGTTATTACTTATCTAATCATAGCCACAGAATAAGTTGCAATGGCATCTCTTCTCACTCGTGCACTTGATGTCCCCTAATGATCGAATCTTGGCCCCCTCCTATTTCCCATCTACATCTGCCCCTCAGTGACATCCTAAGAAAGCACATCATTAGTTTTTGCATGTACGCTGATGACACACAGCTCCAACTCAGCACCACCTCTCTCTCTACTCCTCCACTGCTGCTAAATTATCAGACTGCTTAGCTGGTGTCTAGTACCAGACAAGCAGAAATTTCCTCTGATTAAATATTCAGAAAACTGAAGCCATTGTTTTTGGACCCACTCCAAACACCCCTCTCCCTGCCAGCAGTTCGAGACAAAACCAGACCGTTCACAAAATTGGCGTCATATTTGACGGCAAGATCAACTTCTGAACACATATTCGCGTCATCACTAAGACCGCCTCTTTCCACCTTTGGCAGGTCTGCCCTCCCATTGGGAAAGGACGCAACGAGAGATGGTGATGGAGGAATCTGAAACTGGCGGACGGTATAATTTTGTGACTACGATTATATCAGGATGTTGTTTCACTACTCTAGCAGCTCAACCACCACCTTCTCAAGGGAAATTAGGGATGGGCAATAAATGCCAACCTAGCCAATGACGCCCATATCCCATGAATGAATAAATTAAAAAATGACAGCTCCCACACTTGTGACACCAGTTTCACATATCAGTGAGTGGACTTTTCAGGGTTGACTGGGCTTGGTGTACCCTTGTCATGTCTGTCTAATTCAATATCCAAGTAATGAAATTTGGAGCACTACTGCAGGTTTTCTTTCTGAAAACAGGAATAAACGTTGGAATTTAAAGAGATACCAACTTTCCATTCTGCCGGTACAGTGAAAGTATTTTCACCCGAGTCAGAAGATTGTGGATTTAAGCGACACCAGAAATTTGAGCACATAAATTAGGCTGACACTTCTCTGCAATACCAAGGCTTTTTCAGCAGTGTTGCCCTTTTGATCAGTCAAAAGTGTTTTATTGGCTGTGAAGCTCACCAAGATGTACGGAGGACATGAAAGGTACTTAAGAATGCAAATATCCTGGAGTTTTTCCTTGTCTTGCTCGATAAAAGAATGAAATAAATGAAGGAAAATTGTGTTACACCTCACATTTCTTTCATTCACTTACTGGAACATTAGCGAACACAACAATTAAAATTATTGAGGTCACTGTCATGGATGAATACAGACTTCACCACTTATCCAAGGCCAATGGTATAGTGAGTCACAATGGGTAAATAGCACAGAAAGAACTGCTGTGTGGGATCAATGCAAAGTAGAATTGCTAAGCAGCCACATACTGAATCAGTCAAAAGCTATTCTGCAAAATGAATGCAACCAAACCTTCTAGTATTTGATGTGTTCAGGAACTTTGGTATAAGCCCAATTTATTCACCACATTTTCAAATCCTTTCAACTTTTCTTCAATGTACATAATCTAATTTACAACATTTCCCACATGTAAATGATCATCTAACCTCAAACCAAATCTCCATTTAAGTTATGCTAATTTCAATCGACCTTAAACAGAATAATGATAAGCAAAGTAAAGTTATCCAACTTTGCAAAGAAAAGCTATTACAAGAACATAGCCACCATTGTTAAAGATAATGGCCAGCATTTTGCAGTCAGTGGCAAAGGAATCGCATTTGCCATTCATCTCGTTGACTGCTGTCCACAAAACCTTTGGTGCCTTTAAAGTGGAGACTTGCTCTACTCCAATACCTGATCCAGCATAGTGCCCTCTACAGGGGATCTGTGGTGTGCAAGAGTAAGGGAGCTAATCAGGTTGAAGAGTTCTCACTGACACAGGCAGACTAAACCAGAGATTATAAAGCCGGAAATACAAATTAGATTTGAATCATGCACATAAAGTGGAATAAAGATTGGGAAAGATGGTTAGGATTAAGAAAGGGAGATAAGGGAAATAGAAAAAAAATTGGGAAAAAAAGTTGTTAAATCCCCAACACTAATTAACTTCTGAAGGAATAAGACTCCACATTTAACAGCAAGCACTGTTGTCTTCAATGTTGTTAATTAAAACCTTCACAAAAGGTTGTGAAACACATGGTAGTCATTGTTAAATGGTTTTGCAACTTTACTTTTATTGCTCCTTGTCTAAGTTTCCTGCCATGGACATTAGCAAAAGGAGCTGTATGAACTATACAGACTAGTAGTCCCAGCTTTGATTATTGGCCTTTTGCTGATTTTGACCAGGCAACAACTGGGGCACTACAGGCAGGAAGAGAGGTAAAGGGAAAAAAAAAATCAACCAGGTTCCCATCCCTGATCATTAAGTTATTCCCTGCTAGAAAATTTGCAGATGTGAATGTTAGATTAAGGTTCCACTGGGGTCAGTTATGATGGCTCTGGACAGAGTATCTTGGGTGAGATACTGGAAGGGTGCATGTGTAGAAAATTGGACAGAAATGCAACATTCAAACAAGCATCACAATTATCCATCAGGAAGTACTGCAGTCCAAAATTACTTCTCATGAAGGATTTACATACTAAGGTTTTTGAAATTTATAATGGCAATCGATGAATTGGGGAGGCGATGGCAAAAGTGGTATTTTCACTGGACTAGTATTCCAGAGACCCAGGGTAATGCTCTAGGGACCCAGGTTCGAATCCCACCGCGGCAGATGGTGAAATTTGAATTCAATAAAAAATTCTGGAATTAAAAGTCTGATGATGACCATGAAACCATTATCGATTGTTGCAAAAACCCATCTGGTTCACTAATGTCCTTTAGGGAAGGAATCTGCCGTCCCTACCTGGTCTGGCCTACATGTGACTCCAGACCCACAGCAATGTGGTTGACTTTTAAATGTCCTCTGAACAAGAGCAATTAGGAATAGGCAATAAATGCGCGGGCCTATCCAGAGATGCCCACATCCCATGAACGAATAAAAAAAAAATTCTTATTGATTATGGAAGCAGTGTAGGAAATTTTAAGCTGCAAAAATAAGAGCCATATAAAGGTTGGGTTTAATTTCTACACTTTGGATATCCACAAATATGAACTGCCGAGAGAGAGAACAAAATGCAAATCTAGAGCTTGACATAAATAAACCATTTTTTGCTCATTACTAATGCAGGTTACAGATTTTTGATGTTCCTTACCTCACATGTCTGATTGAATGTTGAATCCTGGAAAATAAGGAAAGGAATTTATACTTTTGCATCAATTAGCTACAGACAGCATGCAAGAATTTATGAATAAAAGAACAAAAGCATGGAACTGAATTTGTAATGCTGTGTGTTGTTTTATTTCTCCAAGCCCACTACAAACTTGAACAAAAACACCTGAACTTCTATTCTACCTTTCACACGAAACTGAAACTACTGAATACACTTGCCTTTTTAAAAAAAAAATTGTAATCACTATTCAGTTTTGATGAAAAAAGAAATATGCCCTTTGAGTGATAATGCTTCCAAATGACTGACTTGAGAAGATCCATGCATGTTGATCACATGTAAAACTTGACGTAAGCCAATTTTTAAAAAAGTATATATAAATACACTTTACAATGGAAGCAATTCAATAAACACATTCTAGATAGATGCATATTTTTTTGCCCAGTGTTAGCTAATACTCAGCAAAGACTTCAAGAAAACAAAACTGGTCTCCAAGGAGACTGGCAAGAACACAAAATAATTTGCCAGCTGAAGTAATAATGGTATATGTGTGCTCATCTTGTTACTTGAAATTGTTGAGAAACTTTACTGAAGACATTCTGTAAATGAAACAGTTACAAACCACAAAGAACCTCAAATGATACCTACCTAACTATAATGTTGCTGGCCTGTGAATGTTATGTTTCTCTAATATCAAATATGTAGACTAATTAAATTCAAATAATTTAAGCCAAATTCAATTAATTAATAAATCCTGTAATTAAAAATGTTAGCCTCTGTAATGATGATCATGAAACAACACAGCTGGTTCACTAATGTCCTTTAGGGAAGGAAGTCTGGCCTACCTGTAACTCCAGACCCACCACAATACGGTTGTCTCTTATCTGCTCTCTAGCAAGTCACTCAATTGAATCAAACCACTACAGAAAAGTCTAATAAGAATAAAATTGGAAAGACTATCTGCCATTGAACTAGGCACTGTATACGATAAAGGCACACCCTTCCTAACTGACCCTGCAAAGTCCTCCACACTAACATCTTTGGACTTGAGACCTCTCCCACAGGCTAGTCAAACCTGACATATTCATACTCACTGAATCATAGCTTCCAGCCAATGTCCCAGGCTCCTCCATCACCATCCCTAGCTATGTCCTGTGCCACTGGCAGGGTGGACCCAACAGACTGTGGTATACAGTAGGGAGTAGCCCTGGGAGCTCTCAACATCGACTCCGGACCCAATGAAGTCTCGTGGCATCAGGTCAAACATGGGCAAGGAGTTGCTGATGACCACTTACCACGCCCCTCAGCTAATGAATCAGTACTCCTCCATGTTGAACAGCACTTGGAAGAAGCATTAAGGGTAGCTAGGGTACAGAAGTGATGGACTTCAATGTCCATCATCAAACATAGCTCAGTGGTAACACTGCCGACTAAACTGGCCGAATCCTGAAGGACATGTCTGCCAGTAAAGACCTGTGGGAGGTTGTCAGAGAAGCAACGGAAAATACCTGACCTCACCCTCACTGATTTACTTGTCATGAATGCATCTGACCATGACAGTATTGGTAGGAATGACCACTGCACAGTCCCTGCGGAGACAAAATCCCCTTTTCACACTGAACACCATCATGTTTTATGGCACTACAATCGTGATAAATGGAATAAATTCATAACAGATCTAGCAGTTCAAATAAAACACTGAGTCATCAGCAGCAGCAGAATTCTGTAACGCCATGACCCAGCATATCCTTCGCTCTACATTACCATCAAGCAAGGGGACCAACCATAGTTCAATGAGGAGTGAAGGGGAGCATGCCAGAAGCAGCACCAGACAAACCTAAAAATAAGCTGCCAACCTGGTGAAATTGCAACACAGGACTACATGCACATTAAACAGAAGGAGCATGCTATAGACACTTAAGCTGCATCTCAACCAATAGATCAGATTAAAGTTTTTCAGTCCTGCCACATCCAGTCATGAATGGTGGTGGTCAATTAAGCAACTAACCAGAGGGGTAGGCACCACAAACATTCCCATCTTCAGTGATGACAGAGCCCAGTACACCAGTGCAAAACTCATGGCTAAACATTTGCAACTATCTTTCACCAGAAGTGTCAAGTATATGATCCATCTTAGCCTCCTCCTGAGATCCCCATCACAGATGTCAGTCTTCAGCCAAATTGATTCACGTGATGTGATATTAAGAAACAGCTGAAGGCACTGGATACATCAAAAAGCTATGGGCCCTGACAACGTCCCAACGGTAGTACTGAAGACTTGCACTCCAGAACTCTCCGCAATACTGGTATCTACCCAACTGTTGTGGTACGCCTTTAAGTCACAGAATTGTTACGGTGTAGGGGGCAGCCATCGGCCTATCTTGTCTGCACTGGCTGTCTGAGCATTTTAACTTAGTGCCAATCTCCTGCCTTTTCTCCATAATCCTGCACATTGTTTCTATTTAAATAATCACCCAATGCCCTCTTGAATGCCTCAATTAAACCTGCCTCCACCACACTTCCAGGCAGTGCATTCCAAACCCTAATTACTCACTGTACAGATGTGGCTATGATCTTTGTACATCACCAGATAGGAAATAATGTAAGGTACCACATGATATGTAACCTGTAGTGTATAGTCACCCAAGTAAGACATGTTAGCAAGAGTTCTCCAAGTTTGTACACTTGCTACTTAACCTTCATGAATAAAGAACCCACATTTGAATTTATCAATCCCATTTGAATGGTTGGTGAGTTTGGTGTTTAGCAGTGAGAAATGGAAACACAGCACAAACAATGTGTAAAATTGCTTAGGGATGTCCTGTGCATTAAAAGCACGACAAATGCAATCCAGTCAATTACTTCACCATCAGTTTATTCTGGCAAAGGTGTCATAGGAGAATAGAATGGCAGTCAGCATAAAAGCTAACCCAAAAATCTCTACCAGCATGTAAATAATAAGCGAGCAAAAAGAGGTGGCATGGGTCCTATTAGGGATAAAGGTGGTGATATATGCTTAGAGGTGCAGAACCAGGCTGGAATACTAAACGAACATCAGTGTTTACAAAGGAAGGGAATTCTAACAAAATACCAGTAGAAGTGGAGATGATAGGGGCAATGAACAGTGTGAAAATCAAGAGGGAGGTGATACTGGAAAGGCTGGCCATGCTTCAGGTAGTTAAGTACCAGGCTCCTAAAGGAAACGGGAGCGGCGATAGTAGTAGGATTTGCCATAATCTTCCAATCTTCCCTAGATACCAGGGAGGCGCCAGAGAAATAGAGTGGCAAACGTGACACCCTTATTCAAGAAAGGATGTGACAACTGTCCTAGCAACTACAGGTCAGTTCGTTTAACATCAAAAGTGGGTAAGGTTTCAGAAACAATAATCAGGGAAAAAAAGTATCAACAAGCACTTGAAGAGGTTTGAGTTAATTAAGTAATCCAGTACAGATTTGTAAAAGGCAGATTGTGTTTGACTAATCTAATTGAATTTTTGGATGAAGTAACATTAAAGGTTGATGAAGGGATTTGTCTGTACGGATTTTAAGAAAGCGTTCAGCAAAGTACCTCATAAAAGGCTAGTTAACAGAATTGAGGGTCATGGAATGTGTGTCAAATTGGATAAACATTGGTTTAAGGTCAGAAAACACTAAGTCGTAGTAAATAGTTATTTTTCATTCTGGAGGATAGAAATCAGAGTTGTTTCCCATCAGAATCAGTGATAGGAGCACTGCTTTTTTCTTGCTATATATTAATGACATGGATTTTGGATTACAGAGCAAAATTTCAAAATTTGCTGCTGATACAAAATTTGGAGGAGGGGTGGCAAACAGTGAGGATGACACGAATTTCCTGAAATAGGACAAAGATAAGCTTGCGAAAAGTGGCAGATAGAATTTAATAGAGAAGTGTGGGATGATGCATCTTGGTGGAAGGGATAAGGAGAGGCAATATAGACTTCATGGCACAATTCAAAAAGTGTTCAGAAACAGGAGGGACCAGTGGATTCACATGCATTGATCTTTGAAGGTGGCAGGGCACACACCGTAACTAGCAAAGCACGTGGGATCTTGGGCTTCATAAATAGAGGTATTGAGTACAAAAGCAGGGAAGTTATGCTGAACCTTTAGAAAGCTCTGGTTAGGCCTCAAGTAGGGTATTGCATCCAACTTTGGTCACCACACTTCAGGAAGGGTGCAAGGAACCTTGAGTGGATCCAGAAGGGATTTAGTAGAATAGGTTGGGGAGGACTTTAGTTAAAGCATTAGGTTGGAAGAGCTGGGGTGGTTCTCCTTAGAACAAAGGATATTGAGGGGAGATTAATAGAAGTGTACAAGATTATGACAGGTTTGGATAAAATAGACAAGTAAAAATTATTCCTATTAGCTGCTAGTACAAGGACTAAGGGGACACAGATTTAAGGTTTTGGGCAAGAGATGGAGGGTGCATGTGAGGAAGAACTTTTTACATGAGCGGTAATGACCTGAACTTGCTGCCAATGAAGGTGGTGAAAGTGCAAACAATCGATCATTCAAAAGGAAATTGGGAGAGCATTTGAAGGAAATAAACCTTCAGGGCTACAAGTAAGGGAGTGGGGCTTACTGGAATGCTCCACGGAGAGCTGGCATAGACTCGATGGGCTGAATGGCCTCCTTCTGTACTTTAAATGGCTTCAAATCTCTAAGTTGTGAGGAGGATTTTACAAAAAGGAGAGGAAGCTGGACAGCTGGTGGAGTTAAGGATGGAACTTTAGAGAATGGTGTCTAACAGCTGAAGGTACAGTCACCAATAATGAGCAACAGGGGAGATGCACAAAAGACCACAGTAATTGAAATAGGGTTTGGTGGGGGAAGCATAGGGATGGATAGTTTTGAGATGGAAGGTAGCAAGGCTGCTGCAGGATTTAAATACAATTTTAAATTGAGGGATAGAGCCAATAACAACAGTAACTTGTATTTATATGTTGCCTTTAATGTTGCAAAATATCCTAAGGCAGTTCACTGGAGCATTATCAGAAAACAAAATTGAAACAGCGCCAAAAAAAATCCATTAAGACAAGTAACCAAGAGCTCGGTCAAAGAGGTAGATTTTAAGGAGTGTCTTAAAAGGAGAGAAATGTGGCAGAGCAAAGTTTTACAGAGAAATTACAGAATTTAGGACTGAGGGAGCTGAAGGCATTGCTAATATAAGTCAGGGATGCATAAAAGGCCAGAATTGGAGGAACTCAGAGTTCTTGGAAGAATTTAAGGCTGGAGTAAGTTTCAAGGATAGGGAAAAGTAAGGTCATGGGCAGATTTGAAAACAAGAATGGGAATGCCAAATCTGAGGCATTGCTGGACTGGGGGTCAATGTAACTCAGCAGGCACAGGGTTAATGCATGAACAAGGCTTGGTGCCAACTTTGTTATAGCCAGAGTTTTGGATAAGCTCAAGGTTCTGGGAGGACAAAAGATGGAGTTCAGTCAGAAGAGCATTGAAATTACATAGGTCAGTGAGGACAGGGACTCTTATAACCATTGATCCTTTGACCTTCCAACACTGGGGTTTTTCCAACCACCCAAAGAGTCAATAAAGGAGAACAAATTTTAAAGAAGCTGCTCTACCAAAATACCTAGAGTATGTAGTGTTTCAGGGAGCTGGCACCATATTCATTGGAGAAAGAAACAAGATCTGCAAACAGTCAATGGTAGACCTTTCTTGAAAAGCAGTGCACATGCCAGTCATCAAGAGTCAATTGATTTGGCAAGATGATTCTTTGACTTGTATTTATATAGTACCTTTCATGACCTCAGGACATCCTAAAGTGCTTTACAGCCAATGAAATACTTTCATTATATAGTCACTATTGGAAGGTATGAATGATAAGGAGGAACAATTTACTGGCCCTGAGACTTTGCAGCAACAGCATCTCATTGTACTGCACTGTTTAGGCTTAAAAAATGGGAAGGATGCCAAGCACAGCTGTTCAAGCACCAGCTATCTGGAGAGTAATAAAATATGTATTTAGCAAAGCTAAATTTAAACAAAAATATAAAATTGAACAAAACTATGAAGTACTATATGCAAGACAGCAAAGCATTACGCTGAAGCAACACAATATGTTATTTAATGAATGATCAATACCTTCTTACCTAATTTCACAATTAATGCAAAAAAAATACCTTGAACACGTCTCCATGTCATGCTTCTTACTTTAAAAGAGCCAAAGGATTTCCTTCCTCCCATTTCTTTAACTTTAGTGACACTCTACTAGCAATCTTTATGTGAGAAAGTCATAAAACTCACTTTAAGCCTATAAATCATACAAGTAAAAAGAAAGCCCTCTGATATGCCCATTATGATGTAACATTACTGGTATCCAACTTACTGGCAGCAGTATGTCTAGTAGGTTCCAGCTGCCTTGCCACTTGGATGTGTTTAGACTGAAGGTTAAACACATTTTGAATATGAGCCAAAAGGCTGTACAACTACAAGTTAAAGTATTATTTCACAGTAAATTAGTACAGATTATGTCACTTGTTTATAATGTATTGCCATGTGTGAATATTTACTGTAGATATGCACACTGTAGTGCAGTACATACATATCAGCCCCTTCAATACAAGTTTGAATGTGATCTGTAAATTTGAATGCCTAGATTTGAAAGACAATACTTGCAATACCTTCCAGCTAAATTATTAGCATTTCAGATTGGTACCAAACCACTTACGCACACAAGACAATCTATGTAGCATATTTTATGGCAACACAATGGAACTACACTATATAGTGCTGGGACAATGACCTGTCCCTACAATTTCCACCTTTGTTTCATTTATTGAAGAGGAACTAGAGATGCCAGGTGCGTCCTCGCAAAAGCAGAATGAAGAAAAAAATCAAATTATCCAGATAGTTTCAACATGTTGCTGAGTAAGTACTGAGAAAGTTGTACTAACTGAGCTCTGAACAGTCTTAATCATATCTGTTTAACCAGAGAATGGATGTATTGTTAGAAAATTCTGGGAGGGGAACACATGAGACACAAAATATCAAGTAAGGAGAACAAAAAAATACATTGCTAGGGGTCAGGGAAGGTAAGCCATAGTTATAACATGTGTATAAAAAGATTGATTTACACGTTTTTTATATTTTGAAAGTGACTTCATTCATAGTGATATCAGTGATAAATTCTAAA
The DNA here is from genome assembly GCF_964194155.1 of Cetorhinus maximus. Lineage (NCBI taxonomy): Eukaryota > Metazoa > Chordata > Chondrichthyes > Lamniformes > Cetorhinidae > Cetorhinus > Cetorhinus maximus. The sequence goes on along the minus strand of NC_135894.1, from coordinate 76,990,820 downwards.
ACATGCCCAGTTCTTAATAAAAGGTTTGTAAAATTAGGGCAGAATTCTGTTTGTATGCACAAAGACCTGTTCATTTGCAAATTTTGCGACTCAGCAAATCAGCTCTATAGTTTGCTTATAAGCAGAAAATTTACTTACACATAGACTGAAACAACTGCGAAATACTGTGTAGTTCCAAAGGTTGCATGCTTCAGTACACTGTGTCAAGACAAAAACAACTTTATTACATTCCTGACAAATGTGCTTAACGTTCCAAAAATATAACAAATCTCAGTTGAAATAAAACAAACTTCCAAAATATCTTTAATGCAATTTTTAAAAACATTTTTATGTTTTTCCCAATCATCCCTTCCCAATCATCGGTTTACCCATAGCAGGACAATGCTTGTAGCTGGGAGTGTTGACAATTACTCCATTCCCCCGGCTCCATGAATGCCGCTGTTCAAGATTTGAGTGAGTGCTGTTAGACACATTCTGGTTAATTTCCCTCAGTCTCTGAAGGCAAGTATCCAGCCTCTACAGTCAACAAAACTGGAGGTATCAGGGAACTACAGGTATGAACGCATAACCAATCCTATCATCAGTATTATTCCAATCATACTACAGTTACAACTATTAAGAAAGGATAGAATTAATAGCCACATACAAAAATGTGGATTGATTCAGAAGAGTCAACATGAATTTGTTAAAGGAAATCGTGTCTAACTAACTCGGAGTTTTTTTGAAGCGGTAACAGAGATGGTTGATGAGGGCAAGTCCGTTGATGTGGTGTATATGGACTTCCAAAACGTGTTCAATACAGTGCCACACAACAGACTTGAGAAAAGTTATAGGTCATGGAATAAAAGGGGCAGTAGCAACATGGATACAAAACTGGCTGAGGAATAGGAAACAGAGATTAATGATTAATGGGTATTTTTCAGGTGTTCCCCAAGGGTTGGTATTGGGACCCTTGCTTTTCCTGATATACATAAGTGATCTAGATCTCGGTGTGCACATAATATTCATTTATTTGGATTCCCTGGTGTACCAATTTACATCTTTCATGTATGAGTTAAATTAATTAGTTTCACAGAATCGTTATAGCATAGAAGGAGGCCATTCGGCCCATCATGTCTGCACCGGCTCTCTGAGCATTTTAACTCAGTGCCAATCTTCTGCCTTTTCCCCGTAATCCTGCACATTGTTGCTATTTAAATAATCATCCAATGCCCTCTTGAATGCCTCAATTGAACCTGCCTCCACCATACTTCCAGGCAATGCATTTCAACCCCTAAAAGATTTTTCTCACCTCGCATTTGCTTCTTTTGCAAAGCAATTTAAAACTGTGCCTTCTGGTTCTTGATCCATTTCCGAGCGGGAACAGTTTCTCCCTGTCTACTCTGTCCAGGCCCCTCATGATTTTGAAAACTTCTATCAAGTCTCCTCTCAGCCTTCTCCACTCCAAGGAAAATGGTCCCAACTTCTCCAATCTTTCCTCATAACAGAAGTATCTAATCCCTGGAACCATTCTTGTAAACCTCTTCTGCAATTTCAAAGTTTGCTGACAACACAAAGCTTGGGAGAATTGTAAACTGCAAGGAGGACAGTGTAGAACTTCAAAAGGACATTGACACATTGGTCCGGTGGGCAGATAGGTGGCAGATGAAGTTCAATGCGGAGAAGTGGGAGGTGATACAGTTGGTACAAAGAACATGGAGAGACAGTATAAAATAAAGGGTACTATTCTAAAAGGTGTGCAGGAGCAGAGAGACCTGGGTGTACATGTACATAAGTCATTAAAGGTGGCAGGACAGGTAGAGAGAGCTGTTTCTAAAGCATACAGTATTCTAGACTTTATTAATAGGGGCATAGAGTACAAGAGCAGGGAGGTTATGATGAACGTATATAAGACACTGGTTAGGCCTCAGCTGGAGTGTTGTGCACAGTTCTTGGCACCACACTATAGGAAGTATGTGAACACATTGGAGAGAGTGCAGAAGAGGATTATGAGAATGGTTCCAGGGATGAGACACTTCTGTTATGAGGAAAGATTGGAGAAGTTGGGACCATTTTCCTTGGAGAGAAGGCTGAGAGGAGACTTGATAGAAGTTTTCAAAATTATGAGGGGCCTGGACAGAGTAGACAGGGAGAAACTGTTCCTGCTCGGAAATGGATCAAGAACCAGAAGGCAGAGTTTTAAACTGCTTTGCAAAAGAAGCAAATGCGAGGTGAGAAAAAACTTTTTCACACAGCGAGTAGTTAGGGTTCGAAATGCACTGCCTGGAAGAATGGTGTAGTTAGCTCAACTGAGGCATTCAAGAGGGCATTGGATGATTATTTAAATAGCAACAATGTTCAGGATTACGGGGAAAAGGCAGAAGATTGGCACTGAGTTAAAATGCTCAGAGGGCCAGTGCAGACGTGATGGGCTGAATGGCCTCCTTCTACACCATAACAATTCTGTAATTCTGTGAAGCTAGTTAATTTAACTCATACATGAAAGATGTAAATAGGTCCACCAGGAAATCCAAATAAATGAATAGTGCGTGCAGTTTGGACAGAGCTGATAAGTAACAGGCTAAAAACTTTCAAAGCAATTTTACTTGGAGAATGATTGACAGCATAATAAGAATTAATTCATAATTAGCATTATTACTATAATGTACAAGCACCTCCGGTGCCCCTCAACCCCCCCAAAGTTCCAGTAGCTTTCCTGGACTCCAGGATGCATGTTCCCCAGGTTTCTTCCCTCAATATATACAAATCCTTGGACCTCCTTCCAGTACTCCTTGGTCCCTCTGTTCAATGCTCTCAAATCCTGAGATTTTCCTCCCAGTGGTTCCAGGAATTCTCAACAGCGAGGAGACTCTCTTAGTGCTACAGGCCCCAGGACCTCCTTTGCATTGCAGCTAAATCTCAAGATTGCCCACAGTGCTGGTAAAGCAATGTCCCACATACCACTACTTGGGCTAACAGCTTCTTGTAAATCTTAACTGCGAACAACACGACAGAACAATAAATATATACAACAGATATGCAATTACTTACTAAGAAACAACTTACCCTCTTCATCACTTTTCCTTACTGTATAATGCAATACCTCAGACATAGGTTTAAATATAATCCCTATTTTAGGCAGGTTGATTTCAACTGGAAACACCTGAAGCTGTCAACTGGCTGCTTTCAGAAACATCCATAATTAAAACTTCCATTTAATGATCGCTTTATCCTGTTCTTGGAGTAGATGCAATAGGCAATTCCCATCTTTGATATTAGAGCCCTTAATATGTTTCTCTAATCCAAAAATTATTACCAATATTACAAGATATTTGCATCATTCCACAAGCATACATCCTGCCAAATAACAGACTTTAGCTGTTATCCTGCTATATTCAGGATCAGCAGCGTGGGAACTGGTTCCTTTTGGCCTTCCAGAGGGCAACAGGGCTCTGCAAAGCCATGTATCCCAAATTCTGAGGTAAAGAATTCAAAGTTTGATTTGGATTTACATTATTACCAGTGAACAATAGAGATTGGCAGGCAATTAATAGTTCCCAAATTTGCAAATCTTATACATACAGTACAATAATGTAATAACTAGGAATGAAGTACAATACCTTTAACATTAATTGAATTTGACCTCTCAGTTATGATATTAGCCCATATTAGATAGTAGAGTAGTATCCAGGATCTCAGGGTAATGGTCTGGTGACCTGGGTTCAAATCCTACCACGGCAGATGGATTCAATAAAATATCTGGAATTAAAAGTCTAGTGATGACCATGAAACCATGCCAATCATCGTAAAAACCCATCTGGTTCATTAATGTCCTTTAGGAAGGGAAATCTGCCATCCTTACCTGGTCTGGAGACTCCAAACCCACAGCAATGTGGTTGACTCTTAATTGCCCTCTGAAATGGCCCAGCAAGCCACTCAAGTTCTATCAAACCACTAAAAACAAGTCAATAAGGAATGAAACCAGGCAGATTATGCGGCATCAACCTAGGCACCAGAAATGACAATGGCAAACCTCAGACCGATCGACCCTGTAAAGTCCTCCTTATTAACATCTGGGGGCTTGTGCCAAAATTGGGAAAGCTGTTTCACAAACTAGTCAAGCAACAGCCTGACATAGTCATACTCACGGAATCATACCTTAGAGATAATGTCCCAGACACCAATATCACCATCCCTGGGTATGTCCGGCAGGACAGACCCAGCAGAGGTGGTGGCACAGTGGTATACAGTCAGGAGGGAATTGCCCTGGGAGTCCTCAACATTGACTCTGGACCCCATGAAGTCTCATGGCATTAGGTCAAACATGGGCAAGGAAACCTCCTATTGATTACCATGTACCGCCCTCCCTCAGCTGACGAATCAGTGTTCCTGCACGTTGAACACCACTTGGAGGAAGCACTGAGGGTGGCAAGGGTGCAGATTGCACTCTGGGTGGGGGACTTCAATGTCCATCACCAAGTCTGGCTTGCAGCACCACTACTGGCCGAGCCCTAAAGGACGTTCCTGCTAAACTAGGTCTGCGGCAGGTGGTAAAGGAACCAACAAGAGGGAAAAACATACTTGACCTCCTCCTCACCAACCTGCCTGCCGCAGATACATCTGTCATGACAGTATCAGTACGAGTGACCACCGTACAATCGTTGTGGAGATGAAGTCCCGCCTTCACATTGAGCATACCCTTCATTGTGTTGTGTGGCACTACCACCGTATTAAATGGGCTAGACTTCAAACAGATTTAGCAACTCAAGACTGTGGATCCATGAGGCGCTCTGGGCCATCAGCAGCAGCAGAATTTGACTCAAACATAATCTGGAACCTCATGGCCCAGCATATCCCCCAATCTACCATTACCACCAAGCCAGGGATCAACCCTGGTTCAAAGAAGAGTGCAGGAGGGTATGCCAGGAGCAGCATCAGGCATATCTAAAAAGGTGTCAACCTAGTGAAGCAACAACACAGGACTATTTGCATGCCAAACAGCATAAGCAGCAAATGTCAGATAGAGCTAAGTGATTCCACAACCAACGGATCAGATCTAAGCTCTGCAGTCCTGCCACATTTGGTCGTGAATAGTGGTGGACAACAGCTCACTGAAGGAGGCGGCTCCATAAATATCCCCACCCTCAATGATGGTGGAGCCCAGCGCATCAGTGCAAAACATAAGGCTGAAGCATTCGCAACAATCTTCGGCCAGGAGTGCCGAGAGGATGATCCATCTCGGCCTCTTCCAGAGGTTCCCAGCATTACAGAAGCCAGTCTGCAGCCAATTCGATTCACTCCACGCGATATCAAGAAACTGCTGAAGGTACTGGATAATGCAAAGACTATGAGCCCTGACAATTCTCTGGCAATTGTACTGAAGACTTGTGCTCCAGAAATTGCCGTGCCCCTGAACAATCTGTTCCAGTACAGCTACAACACTGGCATCTACCCAGCAATGTGGAAAATTGCCAGGTACATCCTGTGCACAGAAAGCAGGACAAATACAACCACCACCCCATCAGTCTACTCTCAATCATCAGTAAAGTGATGGAAGGGGTCATCAACAGTGCCATCAAGCGGCACTTGCTTAGCAATAACCTGCTCACTGATGCCCAGATTGTGTTCAGCCAGGGTCACTCAGCTCCTGAGCTCATTCCAGGCTTGGACTAAAGCATGAGCTAAAGAGCTGAATTCCAGAGGTGAGGTGAGAATGACTGCCTTTGACACAAGGCAGCATTTGACCAAGTGAGGCTTCAAGAAGTTCTACCAAAACTGATTGTGGTTGTTGGATGTCAATCATCTCAGTTCCAGGACATCACTGCAGGAGTTCCTCAGTGTAGTGTCCTAGGCCCAGCCATCTTCAGCTGCTTCATCAATGACCTTCCTTCCATCATAAGGTCAGAAGTGGCGATGTTCGCTGATGATTGCACAATGCTCAGCACCATTCGCACCTCCTCAGAAACTGAAGCAGTCCATATCCAAATGCAGAAAGACCTGAATAACATCCAGACTGGGCTGACAAATGGGAAGTAACATTTGTGCCACACAACTGCCAGGTAATGGCCATCTCCAAAAAGAGAGAATTTAACCATTGCCCCTTAATGTTCAATGGCATTCTGGGGGTTACTGTTGACCAGGAACTGAACTGGACTAGCCATATAAATACTATGGCTACAAGAGCAGGTCAGAGGCTATGAGTCTTGTGGAGAGTAACTCGCCTCCTGATTCCCCAAAGCCTGTCCACAATCTGCAAGGCACAAGTCAGGAGTGTGATGGAATACCCTGCACTTGGCTGGATGACTGCAGCTCCAACAACACTCAAGAAGCTTGGCAGCATCCAGGACAAAGCAGCCCACTTGATTGGCATTCCATCCATAAAAAACATTCACTCCCTCCACCACTGATGCACAGTGGCAGCAGTGTTTACCATCTACAAGATGCACTGCAGGAACTCAAAGCTCCTTAGATAGCACCTTCCAACCCCACAACTGCTACCATCTAGAAGGACAAGGGCAGCAGACACATGGGAACACCACCAGCTGGAAGTTCCCCTCCAAGCCACTCACCATCCTGACTAGGAAATACATCGCTGATCCTTCACTGTCGCTGGGTCAAAATCCTGGAACTCCCTCCCTAACAGCACTATGGGTATACCTACACCACATGGACTGCAGCGGTTCAAGAAGGCAGCTCATGACCACCTTCTCAAGGGCAATTAGGAATGGAAAATTAAAGCTGGCCAGTGACACCCACATCCCATGAATGAATATTTTAAAAAGTCGGTTGGTATTAGCAGGCTGTGTTCTGAAGCAATGATATAATATGTAAGGTTTTGTTATGTGGATATTCTGGGGGATAATTGGAGCATGGTTAATAGCTGCTCCATTATATAAAGAAATAATGCAAGAACAATTTAAATATTACTGTGCATTACAAGTTTTAAGTGACAGCTATCTTATTTATTGACTCGGTACCACATTTTTCAATTTAAGATAAATGGGGTGAGAAGCCTGATTTTACTAATGAACTTGAGCACTACATGAAACACCAGGCATTTTCCCTTCTTGCACCCACCTTATGTAAACCAAAGTTTCTTTATCTGCTTGATGTGGGTTAGGGGCAGGAGAGTGTGACTATGAGTGAGGCAGCTATGGGGATCAAGAAGGTAGCAATGAAAGAGCCTCAGCCCTTGGAATTGTCCAACAGGTTTGAGATTCTCCCAACTTGTGTGGACAGGAGCAGGGACTACAGGGAGGATGAGCATGGTGCAGGAGACCATTCAATTGAGGGGAGTAAAAAGGAATCTAGTTCTAACACAGGGCAGTACAGTCAAGGTCATAGATACTGTTCTCTGCAGCGAAGAGAGCTACTGTTCTCTGCAGTCAAGAGAGTGAGTCCCGAAGGCTATGTTCCTGCTCAGTGCCAGGGTTAAGGACATTTTCTCAGGGCTGGAGAGGAACTTGGATTGTGAGGGAAGAATCCAGTTGTTATGGTCCATGAGGGTACTAATGATAATAGGTGGGACTAAAAAAGGGATCCTGCTGAGGGAATATGGAGAGCTAGGGACTAAAAAGCAGAACCATAAAAGTAATAATCTCTGGATTGCTACCTGAGTCATAAGCAAATTGGCATAGAGTAAAGAAGATTAGATTGTTGAATGTGTGCCTTTTCATGAATCTCCTCCCCTGTTCTAATCAACGTAAACTCCATAAAATCCAGGCCTCTGCAACCCAAGTTCTCTCCTGCATCACATCCACCCTTACTCAACTGCATTGGCTCTATGATTCAGTGAATCAAGGTTGAAATTATCATTGTGGTTTTTAAATTCTTCCACAGACTCACTCCATCCTATCTGGGCAATATTCTTCAGCCAAACATTCTAGCCAATAGCTTAATCCTTCTGACTCAATGCTCCTAGTGTTCTAGTGCACTGCTAGATTAGGGCTGCATTGACGTGAGTGCCACCGTCTGAATTAGGTCTTCGGCTGAGGCCTCATTTGCCCACTTAGATGGACATAAAAGCTGCCCTGGCACTCTTTAAAGAATGAGCATCATTAAAACCAGATTGTCTGGCCTTTTGGCTGTTTCTGAGATCTTACTGCACCTAAGTCAGCTGTTGTGTTTCTTACTTTGCAACAGTGACTACACATCAAAAGGACTTAAAATTTGCTGTCAAGTGCTTTGGACCTCCTGAGGTTGTGAAGAGTATGATATAAATTATCCAGGGTAAGGGATTACAGTTACATGGGTAGACGGAGGAAACTGTTTTTTCCCTTTACAGCAAAGGCAGCTTAAGAGCAGGTTTAACAGGTGTTCAAATCATAAACCATTTTAAGAGTAAACAAAGAAAAACTGTTTCCAATGGCTGGAAGGTCGATCATCAGAGGGCACAGATTTAAGGTGGTTGGCAAAAAAACCAGAGAGCAACATGAGGAAAAGCTTTTTTCTTTAAATCTAATGAATGGTTAAGATTTGGAATGCACCATCTGGTGTATACAAATTCAATAGTAGTGTTCAAAAGGGAATTGGATAAACATTTAAAGAAGAAAAAATTACCAGGATATGGGGAAAGAGCACAGTTGTAGGAGTAATTTAATTACTCTTCGAAAGAACTAATGCAGACTCAATGAGCCAGATGGTCTCCTTCTGTGCTATTCTATGATACTGTTTGATGTTCACCCCATCATTTCGACATCATTTCGGCTAATGTATCCCTGGCCTATGGAATGCTCTTCCAAGACTCTTCTATCTTGCTACCTCTCTCCCGACCATAAATGTCTCCGAAAAACATATTCTCTCTCCAATTGTCCCTCTGTCTTCCTCCATTCCCCGCCCCAGTATCCACCTCTCTACAATGAAAAGAGCACATGAGATGTTCTTTGCACTTTAGGATATTACAACTTGTATTCATGAAGACTGAATAACATATATTAGTGTGTACTCGTGATTATACTGTGTTTTAGTTCTAATTGATACAATATTATTTCACACTTGGGTTAAAAAAAAACAGCATTCCATCCTGCAATAACATATTGGTCTCTCAACATGTGCTTAAGATTCCCTCAGGAAATTTGGTTAAAAATGGAATTTAACAAGTTAATCATTTATACTGCAGTGGTTACAAAGTGAACTGTATGACACGTTACCAACTGCAATTGCAGTTGCTTCAAAGAGACAGAAGCAGCCTGTTAGCAGGTTTCAGACATTCCAAGTATGCGCATCACTCCACTAGAAACAGGTCCAGTGTTCCATTCCTAACCTCATTCTATGACCATTTGTTGTACTGTCAGCCTCACATAAAGAATACCACTATTCTAGCTCCTACCTGATCTAACAAGATAGAAATGCTGAATGTTATCCAGACAATATAAAAACAATTGAGCAATATTTGGGATTTATAATCTCCAAGCTCCAGTATAATGAGGGCTTAATTTTTCCAATTAACAGTTACTCATAGTCACTCCACCCTTCACTGAAATCATTGAATGATTCCAGAAGTTCAGAAAACTATCCTGCTGCCCAAACAAAGGAGTAACATGAAAACCTCACAATTACCAGTGCTTTCGTGGTAATGCAGGTTGACTTTAGGAACAAAAAGAAAAACTGGGAAAGTCAAAAATTATGATCTAATTGAATAGCAGAACAAGCTCAAGAGACTGTATGGCCTACAAACGTTTCTATATTTCCGTATGCACATTTTTCACCAGGAGTCAGTGGACAGTGATGAACTGATTTTTTATCCCCTCTTTAGTGCATCAGGTCACTCATAGACAGGAGTCAAACGCAATCTTCTGTATGCATGACATGGAACTTCACCAATCAGAATTTTACCTATTGTACTAATCTAGGAGTCTGGCACAAGCTATTTTTAAAAGATATAAAAATGCACTAGATGATTATTTAAAATCAATAAATTATTTGGATTAAAAATGCAGCTCAATCCCAGGCTTGGTGTTAATCTGTCCCAAGTTTGCAGTAATTTCATACTGCTCCAAAGCCATTACAGTGGTCTTTAGAATTAGAGTTTAGTCTTTAGAAACAGTAAACTGGCAAAAAAAAAACGTCTTTATAGCTATATCCAAAACACAGGAAACAAAAGTGTAAGAAAAAGTTTGTCCATCTGAAGGTCAAATCTCATGCAGTAAAGTTTTGACTATAATAAGATTTTTCTCTTAGTGACTGGATTCAGTCTGGAGTATTTGGAATTTTATAATTGTTTTATTTTCATCAACTACTCAGAAGCTTTTAGTTGCAATTATAATTCTTGCATACATATTTCATCTTTAGTAAACACTATTCCTTCCGTGAGCAGTGAAAATAATCAGGGCAGGCTCCTCTTCAACCTACTGGATCCAGTAAAGCAGAAAGATGGTTCATAATTGCCCTTCCTGGGCCTCGATCTTATTAACTGCTCAGAGTGACAAGACCTTGTGTGACCCTTCCAAATTCAAACTACCTTTTACTAACTCACAAACTCAAACTCTGCAAGCAATATTCACACTCAGTCTGCCATAAAACTTAAATCAGCCACCCTCTATTGTAGGCACCTTGCATCTTCAAGATTTGTTGAGACTCAGAACTCCACGTATGGGCCCAGTGTTTGTGGTCAGCGATGAATGAACAGCGTTCACCACCCATTCTACTTAAAGCTGCCCAGAAATTTTTAGTGGGCTATTGTGCACCAACTTATCTGAAACCTGATACAGCACATCACCCTCTACAGGTGATACAGAGCCAGTGTGAACAGACTAGGGAATAGTGTGTCTCTTCAATCAGGTTGAAGGATCCTTACTGAGTTACACAGAGCCAGGAAGTAAGTTAGAATGTTTTAATTAATGTAAAATTATGTACAAAAAGGTGAGTGAGTAAGTGAGAGAGAAACAGAGAGAGGATTGAAGTAAAAGAAGCAAAGTTAAAAAAAAAAATCATTTTTTGTGGATCCCCAAAAGTAACTAAAATCTGAAAGAATGAGACTTCACTTTTGTAAAGGTGAATTTTCATGCCAAAGAGGTGGTTTGGTTGTGATTAAGACTTAGCATAGCATTAAAAACTTGCTGCACCTGAATATCAAGCCCCATCTTTTCCTGGCCTATTTAGTAGGTAAATACCACATCCTCACACCCTTCACTTAACTAAATACTAAGTTTCTCAATGAAGTACCGCTGTAGCAAACGTTATGGAACAGCAGGTCAAGTCAGATAGCAACTTCCTGACATCCATGTGCAGGCACTGGAAGTTTCTGTCCGATTTACTCCTTAATAACTGTGGCACTGATCATCGTTATTTTGACTACAAAATCTGGGGCCAAAGTCTACCTCCACAGCATAGTGGTGTTTTGTGTGAACACACTAGTCAACAGCATATTAATACAAAATGATATGCCAAACAAAGCTATTTTTGAGTTGTTAATTACAAAAATAAGCATCACTTTTAGAAGTATTCTTACATCGTAGCTAAGAAATGAATGTGTGCTCAAAATGGAAGGAAGGGTTAGTATGGGCAGCAAATATTGGGAAAGGTAACAGTCGGGGTCAGGAGGGCAGCACTGGCAATCGATCGGGACTTCAGCACATTATTTCAAACTAGCATTTTGGTCCAAAACTGAGGACGTGTTAAAATGTTAGAAAAACAGCTTTTCAGACATTAAAGCTAAGCTCCACCTGTCTGTCCAGGTTGAAGTGTTTGCCCTATTGCACTTTTTCAAAGAGAGGGACTCTCCAAGACTCCAAAATATTTACCAGTATTGAACCACAGTTATCTTGAAGGCCTGATATAGTATATAAAAAAGAAAATGGTTTATCTTTTCTTCCACATAACAGATTGAATGAGGTAAAGCCTTCAGAAATCTTAATACAGCCATTATTAATTTCTGTGAGCAGTAAACAACTAAGATCATATCACACTTTTTTCTATTCATTTATGGGATGTAGGCGTCGCTGGCTAGGCCAGCATTTATTGCCCATTCCTAATTGCCATTGAGAAGGTGGTGGTGAGCTGCCTTCTTGAACCACTGCAGTCCACAGTGCTGTTAGGGAGGGAGTTCCAGAATTTTGACCCAGCGACAGTGAAGGAACAGTGATATATTTCCAAGTCAGGATGGTGAATGGCTGGGAGGGGAACTTTCAGTTGGTGAGCTTCCCATGTGTCTGCTGCCCTTGTCCTTCTAGATGGTAGCAGTCGTGGGTTTGAAAGGTGCTGTCTAAGGAGCCTTGGTGAGTTCCTGCAGTGCATCTTGTAGATGGTTCACTCTGTTGCCACTGTGTGTCAGAGTTGGAGGGAGTGAATGTTTGTGGATGGGTGCCAATCAAGCAGGCTGCTTTGTCCTGGCTAGTGTCAAGCTTCTTGACTGTCGTTGGAGCTGCACTCATCCAGGCAAGTGGGGAGTATTCTATCACACTCCTGACCTGTGCCTTATAGATGGTGGACAGACTTTGGGGAGACAGGAGGTGAGTTACCCACCACAGGATTCCTAGCCTCTGACCTGCTCTTTTAGTCACAGTATTTATATGGCTAGTCCAGTTCAGTTTCTGGTCAATGATAACCCCCAGCATGTTGATAGTGTGATATTCAGCAATGGTAATGCCATTGAACATCAAGGGGCAATGGTTAGATTCTCTCTCTTGTTAGAGATGATCATCGCCAGGCACTTGTGTGGCACAAATGTTGCTTGCCACATGTCAGCCCAAGCCTGGTTATTGTCCAGGTCTTGCTGCGTTTGGACAAGTCATTTAGCTTCTATCATTTTAGGCATGAAAACACACCAACTAGAAAATATACCTCATTGTTTGAAAAGTTTAATTATGGCCTAATTATTCAAAATTCTCCCAATTTCATTTCTCTTCTTTTGCAAAAAAAAGAACCTAATTAACAGAAAACCTTTCATGGGACCATAAATGCCTGTTATTGTAGAGCAAGAAATTCCATGATAAACATCAAAACAATTTATTTTAGTGTATATATGCTGTTTCTCAGTTATTTAAATGATAATTAGCTTCAAATTTAATTGGCATTTGCATTCCTGAAAGATGAAACATTGAATGTTTTTCACAAATGAATCCTAAATCAATTACTTTATGCAGCAGGCTAGGCGCGGTATTTGTGTGACAATCTTAAAAGTACAGAAAAATCATTAACTATAAACAACAGAATTCTAATCAGTCAGATTTGTGCAAGGCAACTAACAAGAGAAAACAAGTTCCCTTTTCTGAACATGATTGTCAACAAAACTTGATATTTGCTTGAGCCACTGACGAGGTATAAAATGTTCAAAATAATCTATTTTTGCAATGTTGATTCTGGCTATTTTTCACTAATTTAAATAAAGGCAACTACAAAGGAATGAAGACAGAGTTGACTAAAACAGACTGGGAAAATAGGTTAAAAGCTAAAACAGTAGATAAGCAGTGGCAGACATTTAAGGGGATATCAAAGACTCTACAAGAAAGATAAATCATCCGTGGCTAACTAAGGAAGTCACTTAGACTTTTCCTGAGGCAGACAATACACATACTTTTTCCATGGCTAGTCTTTTTTCCTCTGAAACAGGTAGCCAGCTATAGCTTGAGGGGCTCCAATCCACATCAAGCATGGCTGACCAGGAGACTCTCCTGCTCTTACTGCCTGCCATTGGCATATTGGAGGAATTACAGGTTGATAACCAACCTGTTTGGCCACATTATGAATGCACCATCCATCCCACCAAGTCCTACAGTGGGACTCAAACCTGGAGCATCTAGCTCAGTGGTAGGGAGACTACCACTGTGCCGCAAGACCTCCAGAAGGAAGCTAAGGATGATATTAAATGAAATAAAAGCTGTAAAATGCTGTGAAGATTACTGGGAGGCCAGAAGTTTGGGAAGATTTTATAAACCAGCAAAGGATGCCAAAACAAAATTATCAAGAGGAAGAAATTAGAGTGTAAACTAGAAAGAAATATAAAACAAGCTTTGACAAGAATATAAAGAGAGTAGCTGAAGTAAATGTTGGTCCCTTCAAGGATGAGACTGGAGATTAATTATGGAAAACAAGTAAACAGCAGAGACTTTGAACAAGTGATTTTGTATCTGCCGTCACAGTAGAAGGCACTAAAACATAGAAACATAGAAAATAGGAGGAGTAGGCCATTCGGCCCTTCGAGCCTGCTCCACCATTCATTATCATGGCTGATCATCCAACTCAATAGCCTGCTCCCGCTTTCTCCCCTTATTCTTTGATCCCTTTCACCCCAAGAGCTAGATCTAACTCCTTCTTGAAAACATGCAATGTTTTGGCCTCAACAACTTTCTGTGGTAGCGAATTCCACAAACTCGCCACTCTCTGGGTGAAGATATTTCTCCTCATCTCAGTCCTAAATGGTCTACCCTGTATCCTCAGACTGTGACCCCTGGTTCTGGACTCCCCCACCATCGGGAACATCCTTCCCACTTCTACCCTATCTAGGCCTGTTAGAATTTTATACGATTCTATGAGATCCCCCTTCATTCTTCTGAACTCCAGCGAATATAATCCTAACCGACTCAATCTCTCCCCATATGTCAGCCTCGCCATCCCAGGAATCAGTCTGGTAAACCTTCGCTGCACTCCCTCTATAGCAAGAACATCCATCCCCAGATAAGGAGACCAAAATTGCACACAATATTCCAGGTGTGGTCTCACCAAAGCCCTGTATAATTGCAGCAAGACATCCCTGCTCCTGTACTCGAATCCTCTTGCTATGAAGGCCAAAATACCATCTGCCTTCTTTACCACCTGCTGCACCTGCATGCTTACCTTCAGCGACTGGTGTACAAGGACACCCAGGTCTCGTTGCACATTCCCCTCTCTCAATTTATAGCCATTCAGATAATAATCTGCCTTCCTGTTTTTGCTACCAAAGTGGATAACCTCACATTTATCCACATTATACTGCATCTGCCATGCATTTGCACACTCACTCAGCTTGTCCAAATCACACTGGAAGCAACTCTACATCCTCCTCACAGCTCACCCTCCCGCCCAGCTTTGTGTCATCTGCAAATTTGGAGATATTACATTTAGTTCCCTCATCTAAATCATTAATAAATATTGTGAATAGCTGGGGTCCCAGCACCGATCCCTGCGGTACCCCACTAGTCACTGCCTGCCATTCGGAAAAAGACTCGTTTATTCCTACTCTTTGTTCCTGTCTGCCAACCAGTTTTCTAACCATCTCAATACACTACCCCCAATCCCATGCCCTTTAATTTTACACGCCAATCTCTTGTGGGATTTTGTCAAAAGCCTTCTGAAAGTCCAAATAAACCACATCCACTGGCTCCCTCTCATCAACTCTACTGGTTACATTCTCAAAAAATTCCAGTAGATTTGTCAAGCATGATTTCCCTTTCATAAAACCATGCTGTCTCTGTCTGATTCTGCCACTGTTTTCCAAGTGCTCAGCTATTAAATCTTTTATAATGGACTCTAGAATTTTCCTCATTACGACATCAGGCTAACTGATCTATAATTCCCTGTTTTCTCTCTACCTCCCTTTCTAAATAGTGGGGTTACATTAGCTACCCTCCAATCTGTAGGAACTGTTCCAGAGTCTATAGAATCTCGGAAGATGACCACCAATGCATCCACTATTTCTAGGGCCACTTCCTTGAGTACACTGGGATGTGGATTATCAGGCCCTGGGGATTTATCGGCCTTCAATCCCATCAATTTCTCCAACATCATTTCCCTAATAATGCTGATTTCTTTCAGTTCCTCCCTCTCACTAAACCCTGTGATCCCCAACATTTCTGGTATGTTATGTGTGTCCTCCTTTGTGAAGGCAGAACCAAAGTACATATTTAGTTGGTCAGCCATTTCTTTGTTCCTCATTATAAATTCCGCTGTTTCTGACTGTAAGGGACCTACACTTGTCTTCACCAATCTTTTTCTCTTCACATACCTATAGAAACTTTTACAGTCAGTTTTTATGTTCCCTGCAAGCTTACCCTCATGCTTTATTTTCCCCTTCTTAATCAATCCCTTGGTCCTCCTTTGCTGAATTCTAAAGTACTCCCAATCCTCAGGTCTGTTGTTTTTACTGGCCAATTTGTATGCCTCTTCCTTAGATCTAATATTATCTCTAATTTCCCTGGTAAGCCATGGTTTGGCCACCTTTCCTATTTTACTTTTGCGCCAGCAGGAATAAACAATTGCTGCAGTTCACCCATGCGCTCTTTGAATGTTTGCCATTGCCTATGCACCATCATCTCTTTAAGTAACGTTTCCCAATCCATCATAGCCACTCGCGCCTCATACCATCGTAGTTCCCTTTATTAAGATTCAGGACCCTAATCTCATTTGATGAAGAATTCTATCATATTATGGTCGCTCATCCCCAAGGGGCCTCGCACAACTAGACTGCCAATTATTCCTTTCTCATTATACAATATCCAGTCTAGGATGGCCTGTTCTCTAGTTGGTTCCTCAACGTATTGGTCCAGAAAACCATCCCGTATGCACTCCAGGAATTCCTCCTCTATGGTATTGTTACTAATTTGATTTGCCCAATCTATATGCAAATTAAAGTCACTAAAAGCATCACAAGAGGAATAGTAGAAAATCAAAGGGCAAAAGGAAGGGATGAACATGAAACATTAGAGAAAAGGTACTAGAAAAACTAAATGGGACTAAAGGCTGACAGATTTTCTTGACCTGATGGTCTACATCCCATGGTCTTAAAAGAAGTGGCTGCAGAGTTAGTGGATGCATTGGTTGTAATCTTCCAAAATTCCCTAGATCCTGGAAGGGTCAAGCAGATAGGAAAACTGCAAATGTAACATCTCTTTTCAAGAAAGGAGGGAGACAAAAAGCAGGAATAGAGAGGCCAGTTAGCCTAAAATCTGTCATTGGGACCTATTATTAAGGAAGGCATAGCAGGACATTTAGAAAATCATGATAAAATCAAGCAGAGTCAGCATGTTTTAATGAAAGGGAAATTTTGTTTGATAAATTTATTAGAACTGGGGATGTAACATGCAGGATAGATAAAGGGAAACCAGTAGATAGTGTGTGTTTGGATTTCCAAAAGGTATTCAATAAGCTATCACATATAATGTTACTGCACAAGATAAGAGGTCTCAGTGTTGGGGATAATATATTAGCATGGACAGAGGATTGGCTAACTAAGAGAAAACAGGAGTCAGGATAAATTGGGTCATTTTCAGGTTGGCAAACTAACTAGTGGGATGTCACAGGGATCAGTGCTGGGGTCTCAGCTATTTACAAGCTTTTTTAATGACTTGGATGAAGGGACATGGTACTGTCACCAAATTTGCTGGTGATACAAAGATATGTAGGAAAGCAAATTGTGAGGATACAAAGAGTCTGCAAAAGGATATAGCAAAAGGTTAAGTGGGTGGGCAAAAATTTGGCAGATGGAGTATACTATGGGAAAATTTGAGGTTATCCATTTTAATAGGAGGAATAGAAAATCAGGATTTTTTTTAAATGAAGGAAGACTACAGAATTCTGTAGTACAGTAAGACCTGGGTGTCCTCATACGTGAATTACAAAAAGTTAGCATGCAGGTAAGCCAGTAAGTAGGAAGGCAAGGGAGGTGGAATAAAAAAGTAAGGAAGTCTTGCCACAACTCTACAGCATGTTATTGAGACCACACTTGGACAACTGTGTACAATTTGGGTCTCCTTAATCAAGGAGGGATTACTTGCATTGGACACAGCTCACAGAAGGTTCATTAGATTGAATCCTAGGATGCAAGGATTGTTTTATGAGGAAAGGCTAAGCAGGTTGGACCTATACTCATTGGAGTTTAGAAGAATGAGAGGTGATCTTATTGAAACATACAAGATTCTGAGGGGGCTTTGCAGAGTAGATGCTGAGAGGATGTTTCTGCTCATGGGGAATCTAGAACCAGGAGGCCCAGTTCCAGAATAAGGGGTCTCCCATTTAAGATGGAGAAGAGAAAGAATTTCTTTTCTCAGAGGGTCAGTAATCTTGGGAATTCTCTACCCCAGGGAGCAGTGGAGGCTGGGTCATTTAATTTATGAAGGCTGGGTTAGCCAGATTTTTGATCTATAAGAGAGTAAAGGGTTATGGGGGAAGGCAGGAAAAAGTGGAGCTCAGGCGACAATCAGATCAGCCATGATCTTGAATGGCAGAGCAGTCTCAAAGGTTCAAAAGGCCTATTCCACCTGCCATTTTGTATGTTAAGTTAAACTACATTGCACAGGTGAAAGGTACAAGAGCTACCAAATCCAGGGATCCTTGAATGACAAGGGAGATAGAGAATATGATGAAACAAAAAAAAAAGTGTATGTTACATGTCAGGCGAATTCTTCAAGTGAGAACCAGGTCAAATACAAAAAGGCTAAGCAGGGAGGTGAAGAGGAAAGTAAGACTGCCAAAGAGAGAATGAGAGAATACAATGGCATTCAACACAAAAGGGAACCTAAAAAATCTTCTTCCAGCATGCAAATGGTAAGAGGTGGACAAATTAGGGACAAAGAGGGCGATGTATATTTAGAAGCACAGGGCAAGACTAAAATACTTAATAAGTACTTTGCATCGGTGTTTACTAGGCAAGAGGATGCTGACATAATATCCGTAGAAGAGAAGATGGTAATAGTAATGAATGGGGTGAAAATCAATAGGCAGGAAGTACTGGAAAGGCTGACTATGCTTAGAGTTAATTAGTCACCTAGTGCAGATAGCTTGCATTGGAGGTTGCTAGAGGAAGTACGAGTGGAGATAGAAAGAATAAAGGAAGGGCTTTCCATTATCTTCCAATTTTCCCAAGATACAGGGGAGGAGTCAGAGGACTGAAGAGTGGCAAATATAACACCCTTCCAGAAAGGGTGTAGGACATTCCTAGTAACTACAGATGAGTCAGTTTGACATCAGTGGTGGGTAAGGTTTTAGAAACAATATATTGGGTGGGAGGGAGAAAATCAACAGGCACTTGGAGAGGTTTGAGTTAATTATGGTCAACCAGCACTGATTTGCAAAAGGCAGATCATGCTTGACTAATCTAATTAACTTTTTTGAAGAACTAGTAGAAAAGACCGATAAATAGAATGCTGTGCAAGTTATTTATACGGATGGATTTTAAGAAAGCATTTGACAAAGTATCACATAAAAGGCTAGTTAACAAAAATTGAGGCTCACAGGAATATGGAGGGTATGTGAACTTAAATATAAAAACTGGCTCAAGGACAGAAAACAGCAAGTCATGATAAATGGTTATTTTTCAGACTGGAGGATGGTAGACAGTGGCTTTGCATAATGGTCAGTGCTAGAACCACTGTCTTTTAAATATAAATGACTTGGCTATTGGAATACACAAAATTTCAAAATTTGCTGAAGATGCCAAACTTGGAGATCTGGCAAACAGTGAGGATGACTGCAGCCATCTGCAACAGGACATTACTTTAATTATGATTCCCATGGATATTGTAACAATTAAATTGACCAAACAACACCCCCTCTCCTCCCACCACCCCCAGGAAGAAGTTACCCGTAAAGATTTCACTTTTTGTAACTTTAACGTGAACACAAATCTGAATCAACGCAGATTAAACATGAATTATCAGACAAATGGTACTTCATGCGGAAAAAAAAAATTCACTTTAAATAGTTAATACAAAGATACATCTCATGAAATTACAGTCACGTCACTCCTCACACAAATGTGACACCTTGTGCAATCTCTCAGACTTTCTAACTTGGCCTCTGGGATGTAGGATCTCTCATTCAATGGATTTGATCCTCAAGTCACCTGCAACAGTAGTTCCACTCTATCCCAATTCCTCAGAGATGGTCATCATCCAAATGGCACACTCCTGTAGAACCTCCTTAGGTAGGTTCAGCATAGATTCCTCAGAGACTCCTTTACCCGATGCCTTTAAGAAACCCCTGTTCTCCCTGTCTCTCTCTCGCACGCGCACACACACTTCACTTGCAACACACTTATTATCCAAAATTTACAATTGATTCCTCTACAAGTGATACAAAATCTTAAGTCCTTTTCAAACTTTTTAAAAAAATTACAGGTTCCCCAAACATTTTAAAGTAATTACAAATTTCCCTTACTGTTACTGCTTCTGAGTCAAAGGTTATCACAACATAGGTAGTCTAGCAGAATGGGCAGATGGAATTCATACAGATACAAATGAAGTGATGCATTTTGGTAGAAGGGATAGGGAGACGCAACATAGACTTAAATAATATATTTCTAAAAAGTTCACAGAAGGACCTGGGAGTTCATGTGCATAGATCTTCAAAGCAGCAGGACACATCGCTAATTATTCTGTCAAAGCAAATGGAATCTTGGGCTTCATAAATAGAAGCATTGAATACAAAGGCAGGGAAGTTATGCTGAAACAAAAACAGAAAATGCTGGAAAAACTCAGGTCTGACAGCATCTGTGGAGAGAGAAACAGAGTTGACATTTCAAGTCCATTTGACCCTTCTTCAGAGCTCAACCTTTATAAAGCTATGGTTAGGTCCAAACTAGAGCCCAGTTCTGGTTACAGCATTTTAGGAAGGATGCGAGGGTCCCTGAGAGGGTACATAAGATATTTGACAGAATGGTTCCAGGGATAGAGGATTTTAGTTACAAGGTTAGGTTAGAGAAACTGGGGATTGTTCTCTTTGCAGCAAAGAAGGTTGAGGGGAGATTTGATAGAGCCATGTAAGATTATGACAGGTTTGGATAAGGTAGACAAAGAAAATCTCTTCCCATTAGCTGATTGTATAAGAGTAGGGGACACAGATTTTTGCGCAAAAGATGCAAGGGGTGGTGAGAAGAACTTTTTTGAAATCAGTGAGTGGTAATGACCTGGAACTCGCTACTTATGAGAATGGTGACAGCAGAGCTGAACAATAATTTCAAAAGGAAACTGGATGGGCACTTGAAGGAAATAATCTTGCAGGGCTACAGGATAGAGAGTGGGTGAATGGGACTGACTGAATTGCTCTACAGAGAGCCAGCAAGGACTCAAGCTGCCAAATGGCCTCTTTCTATATTGTATGACTAACAAAATTAGCACTGAAGTTCTAGAAAATGGTAATAAACACAGAAAAATATGCTTTTTGGGAGGACTTCTGAGGCAAATGTCTGGAACAGCAGCTACCCTCATCTACAAAAACTCAAAAAAGGAGCTGGAGAAAAAAATTGGGTCAATCACAAGCCCAGTGTTGTATCCCCAATCCTGAGGAAACAGTACCAAGATCACCCCAACTGCCTTTACTTATTTCCATCTGTATTCTTCCCCCCTCTTAAAGACATTAATTCCTTAGGTGGACTACAGGCCCACAAGCACTGGTCACCTTCCAGTACTCAACTGACCACTCTTTTTGAGAGTCTTAACAGTGAGCGTCAGCAGGTTATCCAACCACAGAGGGTACTTCAGGCCAAACCTAATCAATCTTTTCAAAGAACCCCACACCAGACACTTCAAGCAAGAGTTACTGAACAGCAATCAGGAGCAATAACCCAGCTAAATTTTTCCCTTTCTCATCTAGGGATACGATGACCAAACAACGCTACTGCCACCCCACCTGAGATCAGTGATCTCAACTCAAACAGGAGGCATAACCTAGGGTCTTCTTGAATTGCATGGTCAAGCTACACACTGGACAAACTTGATAAGCCATTTGGGGGCTTAGCTGACCACTTGTGATAAAATAAGTCCCATGAAGGCTGTATGGCTATATGTTCTAACAGGCTACATAAATACCACGCTATCCAGATATTTATGGTTTCCTAGAAAGGATCCAATTTCAAAGATTGGTTCTCATTTGAAGTTCATGCATCAACTAAACTATCAAGTTTTCATGGAACACTTTCAAATACTTCTTGAAGTCTCTATTGCTGGCCTTGCCAGCAACACAGAAATCCTGAAGATAAATAAACTTAAAATAAATCACTTTTGATTACTATCAGTTGCCTTAAAAAGCACAATGGAATGGCAGAACTTGATGCAAATACGTACCAAGATCAACAATTTATAAAAATAAATTTTTTTTTCCCCAAACAAAATTCTCCAATTTAGAGAAATAAATGCTAGTTGACAATTTCTTCAAATTAGTTCAAAATGATGATGAAATAAAACGATGGTCATGATGTTAAGTTTTTTTTAACTCCCTGCTCTTTAAATATAAAAATAGGTTTAGGCTGATGGTGAGGATTAAAAAAAAAATCTTCTGGACTCCTTTGGTTGACAGTAATTTTTTTTCTAAAGTACACCAGACGACCTATCAGTTCATGCAGTTTCAATAGAAGTCTTTGTTGACATTTCTGAAGGGCTATTATGCCACTGTGAATGTATGACGGAGTTTCAAAAGCTGCCTATTATTGTAGCAGGGTGTTCAGAATTTGATTGACAGTTAAAAGAGGTTATTAAAGCATTGGCTGTCTTTGATGTGGGGTCTGAATAGAAGTGTGTTTGTTTTTAAAAGAGTTAAGAAATTAGAACCAAGTGATCAATTTCAAGCCAGAAAAGGTATTCATTGTCCTACTAGGCAAGAAGTCATACAGTGCTCCCAAAAGGAAAAAACAAATTAGAGAATAGGCTGGCTGTTGCAATAAGGTCACTTAACTCTAATTAAGTTTAATGAAATACACCAGTTCCAGTCTTCATGCCTTAATTACTCACTTTTTTATCTGTTCAATAATTGCATATATTTCAATGTTTAATAAGATAAATTAGGAAACTTTTTAAAAATGGGACCGCCATTAAATGGAAGCATATTTACATCCACAAATACACAGTTTCCTGCAAACTCTTTTCTTAAAAAGGTATCACACCTGGTAATAGAGTCAACTTAAAATTCCAGGTTAAAGTTGCTGAGTTGTAGTTAACTGTTATGGGCTTGTAGATACAAGTCAGTACAGTTCCTTAGAGATCACTTTTTGCAAAAGAATCCCAGTTTCTGAGATACATTTGGCTAAAATGTAATGAAAACTAAATTTAAGTAACAAGCAACATCATAATGAAACTCTTGTTTCCTCTGGATGGAGCTGGAGATGAGGAAAGATATGTAAGAAACATTTTCAATACTCCATAGAGTTTGTGTGATAATGTTATGTCTTATATCTTAATGTAATAAGCTGTTGAGTCAGTGCTTATGAGGAAAGGTTTTGAAAGTAAAGGAGTGCCACTAGTGCAGACTTCAAACCAAGTCTTTATTCCACAAGCTGACCAAATGCTCACATTGCATAGGTTGCTCTTAGCAGATTGAAATGCTAAACATTGCTTAATACAACTCACCAGAGAGAGTTTTCTTTCAACATTGCATCCCCGGTGCAAGTCTATGGAATTAAGTACCTGAAAAAGGAAAAGGGCTCATCAGCTGATAAAATAATGAAGAATAATCCATATAATTATATTTTAAGGGTTTTTTTTCTTCTTTTTGAGAATAACTGGCTAACCTGTCCTATGTTTTACAACTTAACTATTCAATGTGAAAACACTAAGCTTATATAATTTTACTGCAGATGAACAGGAAAAAGCACACCTATAATAATACCCAGCATTCTTCTCAAAGGTGATACAAAAAGATGGGAAGCTGAGGATTTATGCCAACTACCAACTACCAGGCACTCAACCCAAAGACTCATAAGGATGCTTAGCCTCTGCCTAGGATTGAGGAGGCATTACAAGTCCTCAAAAGTTGCAAAGTATTTCTGCAGTCTTAATTTGACCCATGACTTTAACCAGCTACCACTGAGAAAGACATTGCATTCTGAACGGGAACCAAAGTACTTTATGAATACACAAGGCAGCAGCTGGGTTTTGTAATACCCCCTTTCCACCTTCATGTATATAATAGATAAGGTCTTTGGTGACCTCAATTGCCAGTCCCTCCTTATATATCTGGATGATATACTCATCTTCAGCTTGAATTTCAAGGAGACTCAAGTGACTGAACACCATCTTATCCCACTTGTCAATCTCAACTTTTAAGTCAAGCCAGGGAAGTGCTAATCTTTCCAGACAAAAGTATGGCACCTTGAACACATTGCCACCGGTGAAGGCACAACTCCTGAAGATGAGAAGATCTGTGCTATACAAGAGTGGCTCCAGCCTAACAAGCAAAGAGAACTGCGTGGATTTCTTGGTCTAGCTGGCTATTGTTGGAGTTTTGTACAAGGCTATGCACAAACTACTAAGGATACCAGAAAGTGTTGAAGGAGCTGGTGAGAAAAGACACACCATGCGTGATATTTCTCACAGTATCACAGGAGACTGGACTCAAACATGCAAAAACTCCTCTTGCACCCTCAAGCAGAGGCTCATTTCATCACCGGACCTTGGTTACCTGGATTTCCATCTCCCTTTCATACTGGAAACTGGTGCCAGTTTTCTTGGCCTAGGAGCTGTGCTGTTACAGGTTCAAGGGCAGAAAATGATGGTTATAAAGCCAATCAAGTGGAATATGCAGAATTATTTGAGCATGAAACTCAAACTGCAGGCTATTTCTCAAAAGTTCAGACAGTCTAATCAGTGAAAGAGTTTGAACATTTTACAGACCTGCTCAGCTATTTGCAGACATCCGCCAAGCTTGGAGCAACAGAGACCAGATGGGCAGCCAAACACTCTCAGTTCAGGCTCCAGGTCCAGAAAACGTGATGGAAATGCTGATGCCCTCATCCGGAAGACCAACCATGGAAGGGAACCCACATCTGATGTTTTAGAAGGGATCACAGCTGATGCTATGCACAGGCCTCAAGCAAGTGACAGCACTCACCCCTAATCCCCCATGAAATCTGGGCAGGGATTTGTTAAAGTGCCGACGTGAGAAATGAAATCCAAAAAGATAGAGCCACACACAGTCTAACCTTTGCCATTTATATCAGAGGTCCATCTTAGGCAGTTTCAACATGTTGATGAAGACATCAGTAGACTTTGCTTCTACTGGAGAACTAAAGCTCCACCTATCCAACACTACCTTACGAAGGAGTCCAAACAGACAAACTGTTGAGGGGCTGGGAAAGGATCAGGAGAAAGATGGTGTTCTCTATCAACTTGCCCATGACAAAAGGGAGGGAGGTGAAGCAGTCTCAAGCTTCAAGTATTGAAAGCAGTTCACGATCAGGCAGGGCACCAAGCATCAAAAAGACAACTGCGCTGGCAAGAAAGCAATGTTACTGGCCAGGGATGGCTGCCAATCTTGCCAATTAGTGTCAGAACTGTGAGAGGTGTACTGCTCCTGAAGCAGGGAAGCAGCTTCAACCCTGCATGGGATCCCGAACCCTAATAGGCCATTGGAAGTACTCACAATAGGTTTCACAATCTTCAACCCCAGCGGCAATAGGACTGAACACATTCTCATACTTACAGACATATTCAAGCTTACACAGTTAATTCCCACCTGTGATCAGAAGGCCTCAACTATAGCTCGAGTTCTAGCCTGTGATTGGTTCATTCATTTTGGTTTTCCATGCAGAATACACAGTGGCTGAGGGCACAACTTTGAGACACAAGTCATACAAGAGCTTTACAAGTGAATAATATTGTTAAGTGTCACACTATCCCCCATCATCTAGAGGGTAATGGGCAATGCGAACGATTCAACCATACCCTTCATAACAAATTGCGCACCCTACCTCCCGGGAGCAAACGAAGGCAGCCCAAGTACCTTCAGTAACTGGTTTATGCATATAACAGTACTCCACATTCCTCAACAGACTATTCTCTGCACTGCCTCTTCTTTGGGAGAGACCCAGTTCTTCCAAAAGACTATCTGCATGGGCTCAACACACATTCTGAAGGTGATGGCCACGTTGACAATTAGATAGCTCAGCATCATACAAGGCTAAACTGTGCTTTTGAGGTGGCATCCGAGAAAGAAACACTGAGAAGAAAAACATTACATGACCACAAGGCTGACAATGTCGAGTTGTTGCGTTGGTTTTAATTTTCCAAAATTCCCCATATTCGGGGAAGGTTCCATTAGGTTGGAAACTAGTGAATGTAGCTCCTTTATTCAAAGAGAGAGACAGACAGAAAACAGGAAACTACAGGTCAGTTAGCTTAACATCTGTCATAGGGAAAATGCTAGAAGCTATTGAAGACATTATGGCTGGGCACTTGAAAAAATTCAGGGTAATCAGGTAGAGTCAACATGGCTTTCTGAAAGGGAAATCATGTTTAACCAATCTACTGGAGTTCTTTGAAGAAGTAACATATTCTGTGGATACAGGGGGGACCAGTGGATGTGCTGTATTTAGATTTCCAGAAGGCATTTGATACGATGTAATTTCAAAGGTTATTGCAAAAAATCAAAGCTCAAGGTGTAGGTGGTAACATATTGGCATGGATAGAAGATTGGCTAGCTAACAGGAAACAGGGGGTAGGTATAAATGGTTCTTTTTCTGGTTAGCAAGATGTAACGAGCGGTGTGCCACAGGGGTCAGTGCTGGGGCCTCAACTTTTTACAATTTATATAAATGACTTGGATGAAGGGACCAAAGGTATGGTTGCTAAATTTGCTGATGGCACAAAGATAGTAAGATGTGAAGAGGACACAAGGAGGCTGCAATGGGATATAGATAGGTTAAATGAGTGGGTAGAGATCTGGCAAAAGGACCATAACGTGGGAAAGTGTGAAATTGTCCATTTCGGCAAGAAAAATAAAAAAAGCATATTGTCTAAATGTAGCGAGATTGCAGAGATCTGAAATGCCGCGGGATCTAGGTATCCTGGTGCATGAAATCACAAGACTAGTATGCAGATACAGCGAGTACTTAGGAAAGCTAATATAATGTTATAATTTATTGCAAGGGGAATTGAATACAAAAGTAGGGACGTTATGCTTCAGTTATACAGGGCATTGGTGAGGCCACATCTGCAGTACTGTGTACAGTATTTGTCTCCTTATTTAAGGAAGGATGCAAATGCATTGGAAGCAGTTCATAGAAGGTTTACTAGACTAATACCTGGAATGGGTGGGATGCTTAACGAGGAAAGGTTGGACAGGTTAGACTTGTATCCGCTGGAGTTTAGAAGGATAAGAGGCGACTTGATTGAAACATAAAATCCTGAGGGATCTTGACAGGGCTGATGTGGAGAGGATGTTTCCTCTTGTGGGATAATCTAGTACTCAGGGACACTGGTTAAAAGTAAAAGGTCACCCATTTAGGACAGAGATGAGGAGAAATCTTCTCTCAAAGGGTTGAGTGTTCTTGGAACTGTCTTCCTCAAAAGGCAGTGGAAGCAGAGTTTATGAATATTTTTAAGGCAGATGTAGATAGATTTTTGATAAGCAAGGGGGTGAAAGGTTATTCAGGGTAGGTGGGAATGTGGAGTTGAGGTTACAATCAGATCAGCCATGATGTTATTGACAGGTGGAGCACGGTGGTCCTATTGAAATACAATAAGTTAACAGTGTTCCTAACACCTCGAATGCTCCAACATCTATTGAAGGTATCCACACGGATGGTTGTCTAAGAAGGTCATCTCAGGTGAATGCTGGATATCATCCTAATCTTCACCATTTGCCCAGATCTGTGATTAATGAAGGAAATGCTGTTACTGATGTTGATTTAAATGCTTTAGCTTTCATAGCTCAATCAAACTTGCTAATTATGCAATTGCTTAGTAAATCTCAGATCTAGAGTGTACAACTTTGAACAAAATAATATGAGAGGAAGAATGAACTGTTGTACGTGGGCATATTGATGTAACAATGTTATAAAATACTGTTTCATCGAGTACAATATAAAACCAAAATTGGCCATTTATGTTCTTCCACTGGAGGTTTTACTGCAATTATAGAATTTCAGGGCAACAGTATTCATTATTCAACAACGAGGTCATCCTGTACAAGCAACTCAGCACAATTTTACAAATCATTTTTAAACAGGAGAAAAGTTTTTTTTTAAATATTCGGTTTTGGAACACGGGTGTCGCTAGCAAGGCCAAAATTTCCCATCTCTAATCGCAATCAAGTAGGTGATGGAGAGCAACTTTCTTAAACCTCTACAATCCATGTGGTGCAGGTGCACCCACAGTGCTGTAAGGGAGGGGGTACCAAGATTTAACCCAGAACGGCAATAAGTCAGGCTGGTGTGTGTCTTAGAGGAAAACTTGCAGGCGATATCTCCATGTGTATTCTGCCCATGTTCTTCTAGGTGAAGTACTGTCGAAGTAGGCTGACAAGTTGGTGTAGTGCATGTTGTATATGGTTCATGCTGCTGCCACTGTGGAGGGAGTGAACATTTAAAATGGTGTCAGCCAAGTGGACTGCTTTGTCCTGGACGGTGTTGAGCTTCTGGAGTGTTGTTGGTGCTGCATTCATCTAGGCAATTGGGGAGTATTCCATCACATTCCTTACTTGTGCCTTGTAGATGGTGGACAGGCTTTGGGGAGTCGGGAGGTGAGTTACTCACCACAGGATTCCTAGTCTCTGACCTGCTCTTGCAGACTTCTTAGACAATCATCTGTGTGGATACCTTCAACAGATGTTGTTGGAGCATCCAAGATGTTAGGAACACAACTTATTGTTTTTCGATAGGGCTAGGTGGTGGGTCAGCCATACTGTGGTCTATATCCTTCATGTCTTCAGGAGCTTCATGATCAGGAACACTTATTGTGGCTGGTCCAGTTCAGTTTCTGACCAACAGCAACCCCCAAGATGCTGATGGTGGGGTTCAGCGATATAGTGTTGCTGAATATCAAGGGGAGATGGTTAGATTCTCTCCCCATCTTCTCAAGGGTCAGTAGGGATGTGCAACTAATGCTGCCCTTGTCACTGATGCCCAAATCCCAAGAAGGAATAAAAAAAGACAGCCACTGCCTAGCACTTGTGTGGCACAAATGTCAGAGTTTTACTGACACTCACTCAATCATTGCCACAATTTCCTCATTTTAAGAAAAAAAATACAAAGACATATGGCCCTGCTTTTTCCATTACAAATAACACAAAATGCATGGAGCTGAAAAGGATTCTCACTCATTATTTTGTTTCAGGTCAAGTTTCAGCAGCTTTGCTTTGAATTTGGTGCAGTAAAGTCTGGTTAACTTCACTCACTCAGTCTGAAACCAACATGTTTCTGTACAGTGCAAAACAAAACAAAGACTGATTCGACTATTCAAAAGTTATTTTACCCACATACATCTTTTGGATCCTTTTCCATTTTGTTAATTTTCTTGACCATCTTTATCAGGATAAGCTAGCTTCAGGAATTACTGAGTCAGGTAGGGTGAGGAAGATAATCAACATCAGTTACACTTATGCCCCAGTTATGCTGGGAAATCGCACAGAATGTGCAGCCACATTCCAGAGATAGCTCCTGTTGGTAAAATCACTCTGTTTAGATTACAACGCTTATTCATCAAAATAAAGGAAAAATGAGCCACTGCCACTCTCCCACTCCTACCCGAGTCATAGAAGTAGGATAAAGGAGATTTACTGTACAGCATTTTGTCCTAATAAGTTTGAAATATATATTGTTTAAACTGGTTATAGTCCAGCAATGTTCTTTTGCACTTCATCATAGCACAGATTTGAACATTATGATGGAGCAAATCCTAGAAAGAAACAATTTTAGGCCCACTGTGTCTCTTTTTCTGGATGGTAAGGTATGATCATTTGATTTATGTGACCACATTTCACGCCTTGGCCCCCGGAATTTGTGGTTCAAGACACTAATGGTACTCTACCTAAGTACACAGATAAGACCATTCCAATGAAAGAATGTGAGGTAACTATTAGCTGGGATGTAGTGCCTGGGAATGGGATAGGGTCCTCAAAGAAAAGACAGAGAATGAAAAAGTACAGCTGAGTACAGGCAACATCCAATATTAATAATTGGTTAAAGGGCACAACTTAACATGGCAAGAGGACCCAAACAGATTTCTCTGTCCAGTCTAAGCAAGACTGTAAAGCTACCCCCCCCGCCCCGCTCCCAATAGATTTTTGTGTACATAACAACAACAAAAAAATATGCAGACCTACAAAAGCAAATCAAATGACTAATTTAAAAAGAATTAAAATGCTCGGAATTGTTGCTCGCCATCGATTTAAGCGTTGTAGACACCGCTTTAATGAACATCAATGCCTTCAGCGTATTTTAAAAGCCTCCCGTTGCTCAGATAATTAAAAGGAGGAGATCTGGTGCCAGCCCACGTACACTAGAAATAAATGTCTCTCAAAATTAAATTCTTCACTGAACTAATTTCATTACCACACAGATCCAGACCAAGCGCCTAACAAGATGAGTCACTGGGCTGTAGAGAAGGAGCTACACTTTACTCTAAACCTTGGCGTTCACATGGCTTTTATTCATTTGTCTTCGTTGGGAACGAGGATAAAAAGGTTAATGGAAAATAGACAGGAAAAATAACGTAGGTCAATTTGTCATATATTTTCATGTAAATTACTAAGGTAAAATACTGAGGTTCAACTTACCCATGGTTATTTGGTAAGAACAGGTGCGATATAGTTACATATGGAAATATATATATGCGTGGCTGACAGTGCAAACATCTCATGCCAACTGTCAACTAACTCAATGTGTAGTCAGTCCCGCAAGTGAATATTGTAGATCGTTACAATACACTTCTACCCTCTCCCTCAGACCATGTCTGTCCATCTCCCTGTCTCCAGTTGCCAACTACGGTCAGGTGCAAGTTCTGTGCACCGCGACTCCCTCCTAACAGTACAGTACTTACCACACTGTTATTGCAGCTTTCTACACAGGCATTCTTCAAGTCGCTACTCGTGCCCTGGCAAAAGCTCAAGAAGGTAACAGAGAGCAGGACTTTTCTCAAGTTTCCCTCAACTTGTTGCATCTTCCTCACCAGAAAGTTGCCCTGCCTCTCCCAGTTCTGCTGGGGCGGGGTGCCACCCCATGACGTCGGCAAAGGCACTTGTGATTGGTTGGGGCAAGCGAGGTGCCGCCCCTGCTCGATACTTCATTGGGTGTAGCTCCCGTCACTCAGATCTGAAGCCCGCCCCCAGCGTTCCGGGGCCGAGTTACTCCCTGAGCTCGAGATTCTCAGCGTTCCTGTTATTTTCATTTTCCCTTATTGATATTCCAGATCCTGAACCAAATGCACCGTTCCCCAGTCACAACAACGCTTCTTGTTGACCCTTGAGTGTTTTGTACAAATTGTTCTTCTGATTTTGATTTTAAAAAAACAGTATCCATTTCTAGCCATTTATGGAAGTGATAATATTTTGCATCATGTCCAAAATTTCAAGGTTTAAATTTACATCTATGTAGAGTCTACTTTAAAGAGATTGTTTCACTTGATAAATAATCTTTTAAACCCTGACATTCTAGAGAATCTGCACTGTACTCTGCCTAATGTCAATATACTTTTGTCAAGGAATGTACCTTTGGCTAAACTAGCGTCAGCTGCTCTGTCAAAAGTCGCGAGTGGGCTAACGCATTGGACAAAAGCATTCAGAAAACAGTTGGAAAATAAATGTTAGCGATCTTCATATCGTAAAATCACTTTTCGATGTTAACAGTAAACCGAGAAATTAAACACAAATTATAGAAAATCTAAATATACATAATAGTAAGGCATAGACACGCTGACACAAAGAACAAGAATGTATGTAGACCTCCAAAATGATAATCGTGGAAGACACGGTGATGAACGGGTACCACTGAAGGTGGTGGGGGTTGGGTTCAAGATGGTAATTACGACTAGATACAGGCATTAAGTTGTGCAAATATTACCAAACCTGAATGTTATCTAATTCATGTTGTAGGATGCTTTATTTTGGGAAGAGGAGCTGAACGTTGTGGAATCATCAGCCCCACTCCTGGCTTATGGCAGAGAAATATTATTGATCAAGTAGCTGAAGCTGATTTGCTTGCCGAAGATGGATTACAAGGAGTACAGTGCAGATTGATGTGATTACCATATTTATAAGGGTTAAAATGATGTCTGCTTACATTAGCTTGGTTGTATTTTGCTTGAGTTCAGATAGTTAAGGGATGAACTAGTTGAGGTGTGAAAAATTATATAAGGACTTGATCGAGTAGATACAGAGAAACTATTCTGACGGGAGAATCCAAAGCAAAAGGACATAATCTTAAAATTAGAGGTTCACTATTTCGAAGTTAAACTCAGAAGCACAAAGGATACTGGAAATTTATAACTCCAAACTGTGGATGTTGAGCGAATAGGAATGATCGCACCCGAGACTGAGATTTTTATTGGGTAAGGGTAGTAAGGGATATGGCACAAAATCAGGTAAATGGAGTTGAAGTACACATCAAGCATGATATAACTGAATAGTGCTACAGACTTGAAGGGTTGAGTGGCCTAATCCTATGAAACTCTGGCAGTGATGTCCGAGGGTTCAATGATTGGCCTCTGACATTCGCTATCTTCTCATTTTGTGTCAGATATAACTCCAGTTAATGTAAGGTTTTTCCTTTGACTACATTGGACTCCATTTTGTTTAGACCCGTTGGTGCTATACTCAGTTGAAAACTCATTTGGTACAGAAGGCGCCTACCCTCACTTCTTCTTGGCACTAGGCTCTTGCATCCATGGCCTGGAACAAGGCTTTGATGACCTATGAAGCAGAGTGGTTTTGGCAGAACCCAAACTAAGAATTAGTGACAACATCCATGCTTAGGTTAACAAGTGCCACATAAATGTCAGTAATGACTATCTCTAACAAAAGATAAGCCCAATTGTCTCCCTCAGGCCTTCAGGGACCCCAGCGATTCCTCCACCGAACATGTTGGGAGTTGCTATTCAATCAGATTTTAACTGGATCAATCCTAGCTACAAATCCAGTACCCTGCAGCCCAGTGGCTCACTTCCTGATCCTTCAATCTCTCCATAATCCGCAAGGTTCAAACAAGGAATGTGGTGGAATATTCACTATGGATGGGTGCAAATTCAACAACATTCAAGAAACTTGACATCATCTGTCGACAGAGATCCAATGGGCCAAATGGCTTCCCGCTGTGGAGTAATTTTTTCTATGTTCCTATGTTTGGACAGGAATCATAAGATCTTAACACTATGAGAAATAGGAGCAGGAGTAGGCCATTCAGACCCTCAAACCTTCTCTACCATTCAATAAGATAATGGCTGATCTAATTGTGGCCTCAACTCCACCTTCCTGCCTGCCCCCATAACCCTTGTAGATCAAGAATCTGCCTCACTCAGTCTTGAATATATTCAATGACTCCACTGCTCTCTGGGGAAGATAATTCCAAAGACTAACAAAACTCTGAGAAAACAAATTCCTCTAATCTCCACCTTAAATGGGAGACCTTGCATTCCTTGTCACTGTATGCATTATCCACCCCTCCATCAAAACAACAACTTGCATTTATAAGTTGCTTTTGGCATAGTAAAAACATCCTGAGATGCCTCACAGGAACATTATCAGACAAAATTTAACACCAAGACATATAAAGAGATATTAATACATATTACCAAAATCTTGGTAATAGAGGTATGTTTCAAGGAAAATTTTAAAGGAGTGGAGAGAGATAAAGAGCAGAGAGATTTAAGAAGGGAATTCCAGAGCTTCACACCTGAGCAGCTGAAAGTACTGAAAGCCAATGGTGAAGTGATGAAAAGCAGGGATGCACAAAGGTCCAGAACTGGAGGAGCTCAGTGAACTTGGATGCTTGTCGAGCTAGAGAAGGTTACAAAGATAGGGAGGATGTGAGGCCATGGAGGGATTTGAACACAAGGGTGAGAATTTTAAAATCAAGGCAGAAGCCAATGTAAGTCGGCTAGTACAGGGGTGATGAACAAACAGGGCTTGGTGAAAGTTAGGATTTGGGCAACAGAGTTTTGGATGAGCTCATTTTTACAAAGGGTGGAAGGTGGGATGGCAGCCAGAAGACCATTGGAATAATCCAGACTTTAAGTAACAAAGGCGTGGATGAGCGTTTCAACAGCAGATAGAGAATCATAGAATGATGTAGCATAGAAGGAAGCCATTTGGTCCATCTTGCTTGTGTAGGCGCTTTGAAGGAGTGATCCAATTAGTCCACACATCCCTGCTCTTTTGCTATAATGCTATAAAATTTAATAAGTATTTATCCAATTTACTCTTGAAGGTTATTATTGAATCTCCTTCCACTATCCTTTCAGGCATTGCATTCCAGATCATAACACCTCAGTGCATAAATTTTACTTTTCCTGATTTCACCCCTGGTTCTTTTGCTAATAACCTTAAATTCCTGTCCTCTGGTTGCTGATCATTCTGGAACTGAAAACAGCTTCTCTTTATTTATTCTATCAAAACCCTTAATGATTTTGAACACTGTCAAATTTCTCTTAATCCTATTTGCTCTAAAAAGAGGACAAACCCAGTTTCTCTAATGTCTCTGCGTAACCAAAGTCTTTCATCCCTAGGACCATTCTAGTAAATCTCTTCTGCACTCTCTCCAAGTCTTTGATATCATTCACAAATTATGGTTCTTTGAACTGGCCACAGCACTCCAGCTGGGCCTAAAAAGCATTTCATAAAAGTTAGCATAACTTCCTTACTTTTGTACTCTATACTTCTATTTTAAAGCCAAAGAACTCAAATGCATTTTTAACAACTTTCTCAATTTTTCCTTCGATCTTCACCCCCAGGTTTCCTCAGCTCCTCACGCCATTTAAAATGGTATTATTTAGTTTCTGTTGCCTCTCCTCTTTCTCCCTATACAAATCAATCACTTCACACTTTCTGTGTTAAATTCCATCTGATGTATGTCTACCGATTTAATCAGTCAATGTCCACATGATATCTGCTATTATCTTCCTCACTGTTTACTACAATGTTTACTAGCGTTTGCAACAATCTTCAGACAGAAGTGCCGAGTGGATGATTCATCTCAGCCTCCTCCGGAGCTCCCCGGCATCGTAGATGCCACATGATATCAAGAAGGGGCTGAAAGTACTGGATAATACAAAGGCTATGGGCCTGACAATATTTCAGCAATAGTACTGAAGACTTGTGCTCCAGAACTTGCCGCACCCCTAGCCAAGTGGTCCCAGTACAACACTACAACACTAGCATCTAGCCAGCAATGTGGAAAATTGCCCAGGCATGTCCTGTACACAAAAAGCAGGACGAATCCAATCCAGCCGATATCCACCCCATCAGTCTACTCTCGATCATCAGTAAAGTGATGGAAGGGGTCATCAACAGTGCCATCAAGCGGCACTTGCTTAGCGATAACCTGCTCACTGATGCCCAGATTGTGTTCAGCCAGGGTCACTCAGCTCCTGAGCTCATTACAGCCTTGGACTAAAGCATGGACTAAAGAGCTGAACTCCAGAGGTGAGGTGAGAATGACTGCCCTTGACATCAAGGCAGTTTTTGACCAAGTGAGGCTTCAAGAGGTCCTACCAAAACTGATTGTGGTTGTTGGATGTCAATCATCTCAGTTCCAGGACATCACTGCAGGAGTTCCTCAGTGTAGTGTCCTAGGCCCAGCCATCTTCAGCTGCTTCATCAATGACCTTCCTTCCATCATAAGGTCGGAAGTGGCGATGTTCACTGATGATTGCACAATGCTCAGCACCATTCGCAACTCCTCAGATGCTGAAGCAGTCCATGTCCAAATGCAGCAAGACCTGAACAGCATCCAGACTGGGCTGACAAATGGGAAGTAATATTTGTGCCACACAACTGCCAGGTAATGACCATCTCCAACATAAGAGAATCTAACCATCGCCCCTTGATGTTCAATGGCATTCTGGGGGTTACTGTTGACCAGGAACTGAACTGGACTAGCTATATAAATACTATGGCTACATGAGCAGGTCAGAGGCTAGGAATCCTATGGAGAATCATCTCCTGATTCCCCAAAGCCTGTCCACCATCTACAAGGCACAAGTCAGGAGTGTGATGGAATACCCTGCACTTGGCTGGATGAGTGCAGCTCCAACAACACTCAAGAAGCTTGGACAACAACAACAACAACAACCAGGACAAAGCAGCCCACTTGATTGGCATTCCATCCATAAAAAACATTCACTCCCTCCACCACCGATGCACAGTGGCAGCAGTATTTACCATCTACAAGATGCACTGCAGGAACTCAAAGCTCCTTAGACAGCACCTTCCAAACCCATGACCACTACCATCTAGAAGGACAAGGGCAGCAGACACATGGGAACATCACTACCTGGAAGTTCCCCTCCAAGCCACTCACCATCCTGACTTGGAAATATATCGATAAAAACAAAAAACTGCGGATGCTGGAAATCCAAAACAAAAAAAGAAATACCTGGAAAAACTCAGCAGGTCTGGCAGCATCGGCGGAGAAAAACAAAAGTTGACGTTTCGAGTCCTCATGACCCTTCAACAGAACAAAGTAGAAATAGGAAAGGGGTGAAATATAAGCTAGTTTATGGGGGAGGGGGGGTGAAGAAGTGTGGGGGGGGGTTTGTTTGTTGGGACAAGCAAGCAGTGATAGGAGCAGATAACCAAAAGATGTCACAGACGAAAGAACAAAGAGGTGTTGAAGGTGTTGATATTATCTAAAAGAATGTGCTAATTAAGATTGGAGAGCAGGACGAGCAAGGTAGCTCTAGTGGGGATGGGTGAAATAAACCATGGGTGGAATACATTTAAAAATAATGGAAATAGGTGGGAAAAGAAAAATCTATATAAATTATTGGAAAAAACAAAAGGGAGGGGGAAGAAACGGAAAGGGGGTGGAGATGGAGGAGGGAGTTCAAGATCTAAAGTTGTTGAACTCTATATTCAGTCTCCCCTCCCAGAAACATGATAGGGTCCCCCTTGTCCTCATTTATCACCCCACCAGCCTCCGCATTCAAAGGATCATCCTCCGCATTTCCGCCAACTCCAGCATGATGCCACCACCAAACACATCTTCCCTTCACCCCCCACGGCGGCATTCCGTAGGGATCGTTCCCTCCGTGACACCCTGGTCCGCTCCTCCATCACCCCCTACTCCTCAACCCCCATCTATGGTACCTCCCCATGCAAACGCAAAATATGCAACACCTGCCCCTTCACTTCCTCTCTCCTCACCGTCCAAGGGCCCAAACACTCCTTTCAAGTGAAGCGGCATTTCACATGCATTTCCCCCAACTTAGTCTACTGCATTCGTTGCTCCCAATGTGATTTCCTCTACATTAGAGAGACCAAACGCAGACTGGGCGACCGCTTTGCAGAACACCTTCGGTCTGTCCGCAAGAATGATCCAGACCTCCCTGTCGTTTGCCATTTTAACACTCCACCCTGCTCTCTTGCCCACATGTCTGTCCTTGGCTTGCTGCATTGTTCCAGTGAAGCTCAATGCAAACTGGAGGAACAGCACCTCATCTTCCGACTAGGCACTTTACAGCCTTCCGGACTGAATATAGAGTTCAACAACTTTAGATCTTGAACTCCCTCCTCCATCCCCACCCCCTTTCCGTTTCTTCCCCCTCCCTTTTGTTTTTTCCAATAATTTATATAGATTTTTCTTTTCCCACCTATTTCCATTATTTTTAAATGTATTCCACCCATGGTTTATTTCACCCCACCCCCACTAGAGCTACCTTGCTCGTCCTGCTCTCCAATCTTAATTAGCACATTCTTTTAGATAATATCACCACCTTCAACACCTCTTTGTTCTTTTGTCTGTGACATCTTGGTCAAAATCCTGGAACTCCCTCCCTAACAGCACTGTGGATGTACCTACACCACATGGACTGCAGCGGTTCAAGGAGGCAGATCACCACCACCTTCTCAAGAGCAATTAGGGATGGGCAATAAATGCTGGCCCAACCAGCGATGCCCACACCCCATGAATAAATAAAAAATCCGGGTCATCAAGAACAGCAGTGGTCCCAACACTGACCACTGGGGGTCACCACTGCACACTTCCCTCCAAGCTTTTCGGTCCTTCGTCAGTTTCATTACCACACCAGAGCCCTTTTAATTCCGCGAACTTTTATTTTGCTAACAAGTCTATTAAGTGGTACTTTATAAAGCAGTATTTAAATGAGCATTTGAAATGCCATAGCATTACAACGGGCCAAGTGCTGGAAAATGGGATTAGAATGGATAGGTGCTTGATGACCAGCACAGACAGGGTGGGTCGAAGGGCCTGTTTCTGTACCGTATAACTCTATGACTGACTCTGTGACCCTTTGAAAGTCCATATGCCCATCAACAACTGGATTACTCGCCTACTCTGTCTTACTCTGAACCTAACGATGATGTTTCGACACTGATTCCCAAATGGCCCTCGCAATGAAACATGATCCACTTGGCCTACTTCATTCCCCAGGACTAGATCCAGCACTGCTTCCTTCTTTATTGCTGATCAAGAAAGTTCTTCTGTACACATTTCAGGAATTCTCCCCTCTCTTTGCATTTTGTAATTTTATTTTTCCTGACCTATATTAGGATATTTGAAGTCCCACATTATCAATGCTCTAAAATTTTTGCGTCCTTCTGCAATTTTCCTACAAATTTGCTCCTCTGTCTCTTTCCCACTATCTGGTAGCCTATGTTATACACCCAGCAGTGTATTAGCTCCTCTATTGTTCCCTAATTTAAACCAAATACATCATCCCTTTCTAAGACTGTAGCAGTATATTTGATTGAAACTGTCGCACTTCCCTTCCTTTATTTCTTTCCCTTCCTGAACAATTGTCATCAGGAATATTAAACATTCATTCCGCTTCTTGTTTGAGCCAGGTCTCGGCTATTGCCACTATATTAAATTCCTGTGTGGCTATTTTGTGCCTACAGCTTACTAACTATATTTACCACCTTCAGCGCATTTGTAGAAGTGCACTCCAAACCCATCTTAATCTACCTCACATTCTCCTGCTGATCCTTCCTATTTATCAACTACTTTGCCTCTCCCAATGCTCTGTACATCCTACATCTCCTCCTTAATGCTTCATCATGGTGTTCCTCCCCCGCCAAATTAGGTCACACCCTTTCCCACAGCACCAGTTAACCTGCCCACAATCAGCTGAGGCATGCGGGAGACCAAAAATATCACGGAAGTGGAGAAGGCGGTTTTAGTGATGGCGAGGATATGTCATTGGATATGGGTCAGCTCAGCTCAGGGTTCAATAGGACACCAAGGTTGAGAATAGTCCAATTCAGTTTCAGAAAGTGGCCAGGTAAGGGAATAGAGCCACTGTCACACTTTGGTTGTAGTATGAACTATATACACAAGACCAACTACAGCACTTTACCAACTTTACTTTGGCAGCACCTCCCTCGATTATGGTTTTTTACCACCCAGAAGGACAAGAGCAGCAACGTTGCAGGAGCACCATCCAAGTTCCTCTTTATGTCACACATCCTGCTGACTCAGACATATATATCTGTTCCTTTATCATAGATGGGTCAATATCCTGTATTTCCTGGGAGTTACTTCACCATACAAACTGCAAGAGGGTGTTAATTCCAATATTGTTTGTTGAGGTAAAAGAGCCTAAAGCTAGCCTGTACCTTAAAACAAGTTTATTTCCAAGACAGCAAAGCAAAGACACAGACTCTGCCAGTTCCTCCCAGACACTCAATGAACTGGTTTATATACTCTTACAATGATTCCCTAATCTTTCCCCATCTTCCTTTGGGGACAGCTGTGCTTAATTACCAATTTAAAGCATGCATTTCATCACAACACAAATTCAACATTAACAGGTACACTTTTTTTTTTAAAAGTGCAAAAAAAAACACAACTGCATTTCCTTTTCAGAAAAATAAAAAACCTGAAGATAGAAAAATAAATCACCCATTTTCAAAAAAACTCAGGTTCTGAGTTGTCCTTCTTCTAATACCCTCAACAATTTTTCACTACAGACATTCCTTTTGGTGAAACAGTCTGATAATTGATGAATTGTATCAACCCATTGGAGCTTCGAGGTTTCCTTTTTCGACATTTGATTTAGATATCGATTCATAACCTTTTTTCACTTATTTGTGGGGTGTACATTATGCCAGAGGGATCAATTGTTGATATAACAATCTACTGGAACATTTTCTTCATCATTTCCCCCAATTAATATTTCCCCCTAGTGTTTTAGATAAAAAGAATGTCAACCGGTTCTACTAATGCGAGAATCTCTGCAGCCAGGTGCTTTTTACTACTAACCTTATTTTCTTGGCTTCCAAGCCAAGGGACAAGACTTTTCCCATTTTCACCCAAAAGAAACATTATAAAACCTGCTGCACTTGAAAACCCACCGACAAGGTTTGCATGAGAGGTGTCACTGAGGATCACCCAAAGATGGAAACTTGAGTACACATTTCTCTATCTTTAACTTTTTAGGATCTTTTGTCCATCATAAGATATCCTGGACCTTGGGATGTTTCATTATCGTACTCAGCTCAGGAACATCAAAACTCACACCCGGCCTCGTCCAAGTACCCAGACAGTTTCATTGCCCAACCAGATTTCGCAGCTGCTCTGTCTCATCCTTGGAAGCATCAGCAAAGACCTATTTGACTGCAATAGGACCAACGCTTTCTAAATACGATTGCTGATGCAAAGTAAACTCAGACTAATACTGTTTTATTTCTAATCCAATATATTTAAAGGCCCCATTAAACTGACTTCCAACCTTAAAATCTGTCCTAATCTTGTCAATAACTCTGTTTTGAAACTCCCTGGTGCCACCAACATGCATCATGAGGATGCCTGCCAGTTTCCCACCATGGTACCAGTAAAGCATGGCAGGATCTGCCTTCAGTTGGAGACAACCCAACTTTAACAACGCTGATCGAAAAGTGCCACTCTAGGAGCATTGATTAAGTACGTATATGGTTTAAACAATTTCCAAAGTTTATCCTCACCTCTGGTGCCTCCTTCTGGAGGTGATCCCCGCAGAAATGCAGCTTTTAATGCCTCACTCCCATGAAAACTTCGCTAAAGGGCCAAAATAAGTATTCAAAATTACCTTCCCTGCTGTGGGCAAGTCCACTCTGATTTCTTCATCTATTAAGCATTCTTCAAATCCCTGGGCCACCAACCTAGCCTTGGCCTTACAAGACCTTTTCCGTGTAGACCCACCTATGTGATAGCGTTGGCTGACCCCTATTTGGTGCTTGAATATACACCAAAC
The DNA here is from genome assembly GCF_964194155.1 of Cetorhinus maximus. Taxonomy (NCBI): domain Eukaryota; kingdom Metazoa; phylum Chordata; class Chondrichthyes; order Lamniformes; family Cetorhinidae; genus Cetorhinus; species Cetorhinus maximus. The sequence continues at coordinate 76,949,823 of NC_135894.1, read as the reverse complement.
TCCCTCCAACTGCCCAACTCCCTGTTTAGCCTCCTGAATAGCTTTATCCCCTAACTTGTTAGTATTACAAAAACCTCTTGGTCGTTGGGACGCCTGCTTCTGCTATTTTGTCGTAATGATTCAGTATTCTCCTTTGTACTATGTCATCTAGTTAGGCTGTGACCCTATTTGCCTGTTTAAGCCTTTCCAAGCTCGTATTGTTAGATCCCCTGCTTATCCCATTGAAGACCCTATCCACTGTACATGAATGCTTCCTCACACAGGATTCATCATCTGACCCATCACTGTAATTTGGGCTACACTTCCTTATTTTTCCTTTCGTGTTCTATGTATTCCCAGTCTATGGTCTTGACTGCTTGTCCATCATCCTGGACATTCAGCCAATATTTTTCTTATATTTTCCAGTAGATCTTCCTGCCCGCCACTATTGTTGTATCTCTCCAGCTATCTGATCCTTCTGGACAATACAAAACATGGGAACCACTTTGGGCAGCTGACCTCTGAACAAAATAGCTCTTTCCAGTTTATCACAATCCAATTTTCATCTGACATCCAACTCCTGATCAATTATATCTTATCCCTCTGGCACAAAATATATGAGTATGCGATGCATACGGTGCTTCATCATCTTCTATCACATTGTCAGTATTCGCAAATTCATAATCAATTCCGATGACCCATGAAGAATGGGCTTTTATTGTCTGATTAGGAGCAGGAGTGGGCCATTCGGCCCCTCAAGCCTGTCCTGCCATTCAAAAAGATCATGGCTGATCTGCCCCAGGCCTCAACTCCTCTTTCGTACCAGCTCCTCATAGCCTCCAATTCCCAGATATTTCAAAAATCTATCTACCTCCTCTTTAAATATTTTCAGTGATCTAGCCTCCACAACTCTCTGGGGAAGAGAATTCTGGACATTCACTACCCTCTTGAGAGAAGAAACGCCTTCGCATCTGTTTTAAATGAGTGTCCCCTTATTCTGTACCTATGTCCCCTAGTTCGAGATTCCCCCACTAGTGGAAACATCTTCTCAATATCTACCCTGTCAAGCCCCCTCAGAATCCTGTAAGTTTCAATAAGATCACCCCTCATTCTTCTAAATGCAAATGAATAAAGGCCTAACCTGTTTAGCCGTTCTTGGTAAGTCAACCTCTTCATCCCAGGAATCAGCCTAGTGAATCTCTTTTGAACTGCCTCCAAATCCAGTATATCCTTTCATAAATAAGAGGACCAAAACTGTATGCAGTACTCCTGGTGCGGCCTCACCAATACCCTGTACAGTTGTAACAAAACTATTTTTAAACTCCAACATCCTAGCAATACAGGCCAAAATTCCATTTGCCTTCTTAATTACTTGCTGCACCTGCACACTAATTTTTTGTGTTTCATGCACAAGAACACCCAGATCCCTCTGTGCTGCACTTTTTTGGAGTCTCTCTCCTTTAAATAATAGTCTGTTTTTTGATTCTTCCCATCAAAGTGCATGACCTCACACTTTCCTACATTAAACTGCATCTGCTAAGTTTTGCTCACTTACTCAACCTGTCTGTATCCTCTTGCAGATTCCTTATGTCCCCATCACAATATGCCCTCCCACCTATTTTTGTATCATCAGCAAATTTGAATAGATTACACTCTTCCCCCTCCTTCAAATCATTAATATAGATAGTAAATAATTGAGGCCCTAGGACTGATCCTTGTGGCATTCCTCTAGTTGCGTCTTTCCAACCTGAAAAGGACCCATTTATCCTGACTGTGTCTTCTGTGTGTTAACCAATCCTCAATCTATGTTAATACATTACCCCCAATACCGTGAGCTCCTATCTTGTGCAATAACCTTTTATGTGGCACCTTATCGAATGCCTTCTGGAAATCCAAATACACTACATCTACCGGTTCCCCTTTATCAACTCTGCTTGTTATATCCTCAAAGAACTCTAGCAAATTTGTCAACCATGATTTCCCTTTCACAAAACCATGTTGACTCTGTTTGATTGCGTTAAGTTTTCTAAATGTTCTGCTATTTCTTCCTTAATAATGGACTCTAGCATTTTCCCAACGACAGATGTTAGGCTGACTGACCTATAGTTTCCTGCTTTTTGTCTCCCTCCCTTCTTGAGCAGGGGCGTCACATTAGTGGTTTTCCAATCCGCTGGGACCCTTCCAGAAACCAGTGAGTCCTGGCATATTTTAACCAATGCCTCCACTATCTCTACAGCCACTTCCTTTATGTTGAATGATCACAGTTTTCCCTTCACACCTTATAACTTTCCCTGGGCCTTTCCATTCCTTTTACCCTCTCTCTTATACTAAAGCTGATCACCTGAAATTAAATTCTACCTCAGACAGTCTTATGTAATGTTGCAATTCTCTCCCAATTTTTTCCAAAACCTCCACCTTGATGAAAGCTTTCCTGCCTGTACGCAGAAAAATGTGGGCAGAAAAAAGAGACCTAATGGTAGTCCCTTCAAGAGCAGGGGGAGCATCCAATAGCTCTGAAGGCAACTTCAGATTCCACCTGTACACCAGTTGGCAAGGGCTATACTCTCCAACCATTTGTAAAGAATTCTTTGCATGCACTGCCCATGCCAATGGCGTTTGCAATCCGATTGATCAGCCAGTATTTTATACATGTCGTCTATCGCAGCATGATTCCTCTCGCATAAACCATTGCTGAATGGGCTCAGCCACAGTATTCAAATTTTCACACATCCCAAAATTCCTCATTCACAAATTCCTTTTCATTATCCGTCAGGAATTTTGTTGCTGTTCCTAATCCAGTACCCACCCATTTCTCCATGACCCTATCGACAATGGTCCGTTTGTTTTTATCGTCCATTACCGTAGATAGGCTAAATCTGGTTGCCATATCTACAAAGTGTCACAAAAAAAACCCCGATCCTTGTCCCATACTTTTAAGTCCATTGCTACTACATTAGTTTCCCTGGCCAGTGGTAGATTCACAGCAGGATATAGTGGTGTCCTTCGATATTTAACACAAATGTCGCATTGCGCCGTGACATGTTCAATAAGGTTTTCGTATTCTATCAACCACTCCAGCATCCCGCAGTAGAGCTTTCAGTTTTTGTGGTGCTGGATGTGCAAATTGTCTATGCAACCTCCAAATAATCTTTTTTATCCACCAAACGTTTATCCCCAGGAGTTAACAAGACTGCTTGAACTCTAACAAGAAATATCTAGCTTCCTTAATGGCAGGCAGTAATGGCCTGACAAAGTAAAATGTGGATCCTCAGCTTTCCTGAACACAATCACTCTGTCATTCTCATTATCTAGCCTCATCTGTGCTTTTGTCATCGAAGATCTGCTTAACAATACAAGTATCTCGCTAGAGATCACATTAGTACTGATGAAGAGACTGATCCCAGCTAACTTGCAAGGGAGGACTAACTCTTTTGGAAGATGTTAGTTTAATATCTACCCCAAACCTGAAGCAGGTGGAGCTTCCATGCTCCTTAACCTTCCATTGATCTGTTTCAGAGAGGTTTCAGGTAGCAATTAAGCCAATCCAACCCACACACTGTGGAAGTGCAACCACTATCTAAAACTGCTCAGCTGAATGAATCAGCCATCAAAATACTCATCACTGGACTCAAGCTCCCAGTGGCCAACACAATTCCTTCAAGACAGTTGCCTTCATCATTTTCAGCCTCGGAATTATCTGTTTCATGCGTTATTTCAAAAGCACGATTCTTTTGCTGCGGTCAATTCATTGTGTAATGAAATTTAGAATCACACCTATAACACCAATTAACCATTCCCTGTGCATTTCTCGAGTTCAAGTGTCTACAGTCACAATCCCAGATCCGCTTTTTGTCTCGATTCTCAAATTGGCTAAAAGTACGACCATCCTCAGACCGCCTATCAGCAACCCTGTCTTTGTATCGGAATTTGTGTTTAATATTTTGTCGTTCTCGAAATTTGGCCACCATCGAATCCTCCATCCTTTGCTTTACCAAAGAGTTGCCTATATTTGATAAGAAAGTGCTGGAAATGACTGTTTTCCCCCAGAGTTTTTTAGGGGAGCAGCCATTTTGTCTAGGAGAGAATCTTTCTCATGGAATTGAATCCCCGTCAATACCAAAAATCTATCAGCATGAGAAATGCATGCACAATCGAGTAACTTGAATGCCAGTACAGACTCCGGGATTCAAAGTTAAACTTTTTGGCATATATTATACCAAAGTCCATAATATATATTCCACCATGGGCTGATCATCTGTTTTCTTAAATCTATCAAAGGTCGACTATGCTTCATATGCTTCTAACAAATCATCGTTTTTTTTGTAAAACTTATCCAAAAACTGTAATAGAAGGGCCAATCCCTCTTCGGTGTCCAAGTAATCCATGTCCAATTCTGAAAATACTTTACTCATTTGGTAGTACAGAACTTGAGTATTACTGAAAAAAAAAGATATTTTGCCAAAGCTTTTCATCTTGCACTCATCAGGACAAACGCAAGAATATCAATGTCAGGGGAAGCAACAACTTTATACTGTATGAGAAGAGAATGCTGATTGGTTGGCAAGTGGGTTCTGATTGGTAGAGGTGTTCCCATGGAGAATGCACCAGTTAAGATTTAAGATTGTCAATCGGGCTCGCAGTGTGGCATATTTGCATATACTGAAGGCTATATATATATATTAGTACACAGGGCCCTGTTCTTTGCAGACAGAAAGAACATGTACATACAATGTGCCTGTTTCAGTTAACCAAAATAAGTGATAGCCATTTGTGGGTTCATTCCTCAGGGCAATGTCTTGACCATTCTGAGTCAAGCTGCCTGGTTTAAATTTCAAACAATGCTTGGCTGTTAACTGTCAGTCACCATTAACTAGTGCATTCTCCATGGCAACACGTCTACCAATCACAGTCCACTTGCCAACCAATCAGCACTCTCTTCTCATAAAGTAGAAAGTCACCTAGCCAGTGATGCCAACATCCCATGAATGAATTTTTAAAATTATATGGTAAGGCAATTTCTGTGGCTTTATCATCATTTAACCCAGCGTTCAAGTTTTTTTAAATAAAGCTTAGAATGTCTAAGTATCTTGATTTGACCATACATGTCATGAAGTCCTATTGACTTGCTCTGGGATCAATAAGTAAGCCAGAATTCAACAAGTGAGACAGAAGCAAACTAACCAAGATCAAAAATGTGCCCTTTGTATATTCTGATTTTACATGTTAGAAGTATTAAGGAATTAGTTTGTCATTTTGGGGATCTTTCTTACAGGCTATTCCAGGAGAAGTAAATTCTGGAAGCTGAGTGTTGCTGTATTCTGTGCTACAGAGGACTGCTTGAATTGGTCATTGTGGCCTAGAAATTACATCAAGTGATATTATGAGACAAACAATTTACATATTTTACTGCGTTCCTCCATTTTAACAGTGATGTAAATTCATTTTAAGATAAAAAAAACTGTTAAGGTAACAAACAGGTGAATATCATAACTTTGCATTTAGCCTTCATCCGCTATTATGAAGAAACATTATTTCTAACACTTTACCTGTGTAAACATTTAAACTATACATGAAAATAAAGTTGCTGGGGCTACCTTCTGCTGCAGATTTTTAGCTTTGGTGGAGACAAACATTCAGGTGTTTCACCCTATTTCATCATGTGCACGTAACATTGCACTGATACTGGCTACTGCACTCGCTACGTAAATGTGTTTACTTTTCTGATATACAATATTTATATAATACTACTGATATTGTATTTTTGTTTGGCTATGTATGCTTTTTTATTCATTTATCTATATTTTTTATGTGCTAAGTTCCTAAGCAAAAGGTGCTGCAAAGATTTCAACTATTGGTAATACAAAGATGTGACCTCGCCCAAGGTAGATATAGTATTCTCTACGAGTAAGTGTGGTAAATAGTCTTGCAAAACCCTCCATCATGACAACACTATCGCTTTATCAAAATTATATATGTAAATAATAAACATTTTCACCAGTCTGCCAGTAGGGGGAAACACTGGGGTATTGAATTACATATATGGCAAATCCTACAAATTGCTTCTAATTTGTGTGAACTGGGTTTTCATATGCGTATAATATCCATATTCTCTTGACCTCAGCAGCTACATTACAGGTAATACATCAGAGAAAAACACTGTAGAATGTATTTATCTTCTATTTCCAGCAATGGTGGGTTCATAAGGTCATTGTCATTTAAGAATAAATGTACCCTGCAAGTAGAACGTTACTTTCTGATATGATTTTTGTTTAGGTTGGTCAAAAATTGCAAGAAAATGTATTCAGCAGTAAGACCGTGGGCAGCTTTTTCTGGTCGGCGAGCGGGAGCGGTGCCCGCTTGCCAATGCGTAAAATGACATGGGGTGACGTCATATTAGATTGTCGGTTCGGCGGGTGCGCAACCGAGTCGGCTGCGTGCCCGCCGACCTGTCAACGGTCTATTAAGGCCATTGAAAAAGTAATTGGAGTGATTAATGGACCTGCCCGTCTAACCTTAATGTTGGTGGGCAGGCGAAGAGCCCAGGCGTCCGTCAGAAAAAGCATGAAACCTCATCCACGGGCGGGATGAGGTTTCATGAGGGATTTAAAATTTTCGGAATATTTTTCGGTAAAAGTAATGGACATGTCCCAGCTCATGTGACAGTTTCCCAGCCTTTAAAAAATGTTTATAACTTCAACAGAGCTCCCTGAGGCGGCACTTTGCCTCGGGGAGATCTGCGTGCTCCTTTGCGCGCATGCGCGAAAGAGCGCACACCCGATTCAGGCAATCCCCCCCACCCCCGCCCGCACAGGGAGTGCACAGTGCTTCCAAGTGGACGTCATGCTGGGCGGGCCTTAATTGGCCCGCCCACGCAAAATGGCAGCACGCCTCCGACCAGGGGCGCCGATCAGGAACCCGCCCACCCGTGCCCGCTCCCGCGCAACTCCCCCGACTGGGGGGAAAATGCTGCCCCATGGGTTAATTTCTTTCCCAACATGTGTGATATCAGTGTAGCACATCTTGGTACAAATGTTCCAATAAGTTCCAAATTAGATCTCTCTTGTTTCCTTCCCTCGAAGGAACTAAACAGAAGCAAAATAAACCATAGCTGAAACAAAAGAAAAAGGAGGTGTTCTGTTTTCTCCTTGGATAAATCAAAATTCCCCTATGTTTTCTTATTGCTGCTTAGATGTTGGGTCCCAAGTGGGTACATGGAAGAAAACCTTCCCTGCAGCTCAGATTTCCATGGTAGACTTCTACCATCCACACATTATAAAATGCTAATCCCTCCAGATTTGTGTTTTGAAGACCGCATTCATACAATAAGGATATACAGGTGCCTGCCTTGATCAAAACATCAGGGTAATACGTCTTTGAACTAACACAGTGCCAAAATAATCTTATCTGATCACAAATAAGCTCTAAATTCCAACAATGATCACAATGAACATGTTTCAGAATTTTCAATAGATGCCCAATTAACCTTGACTATGGCACTCATCTTGACAAAGGCTTCAGCCTTGGCTCAGTAACAGCACTCTTCCTCTGAGTCAAAAGATTGTGGTTCAAACATGTCAAAATTAATGGGCAGAATCTTCTGTTCGGCGTGCAGGGGTGGGGCCTGCATGCCGACGCGTAAAATGACGCGCGGTGATGTAGGGCGTGCATCCCGCCGAACTGTCAAAGGCCTGGTTAAGGACATTAATAAAACAATTAAGCAATTTGTCAGGGCTGCCCATCCAACCTTAAGGTTGGCAGGCAGGCAAAGAGCCCAGGCGGCCTTTGCATTTTTTATGAAAACTGCATGCATGCGCAAAAGAGTACAAGCCCCGACTCCCCCTACTCCCCCTAGCCGCAAAGGTAGCACTGTGCGCTACCAGGTACGCATCGTGCTGGGCGGGCCTTAATTGGCCCGTCCACGTAAAATGGCGGTGCGCAGCCAATCACAGGTGGTGATCGGCTCCTCACCCACCCGCACCTGCTCTCACTCCCGACTGGCCCGCCCAACATGGAGAAAATTCTCCCCAATGATTTGAGCATATTATCTAGGCTGTGTTATATTGTTATTTTAATTGTATAGAACTAACTGTAATGCAGATGCACATCCAGGGTGCCACATTTACCGCTGCACTGCAGTCAGGTACCCAGCAACAATGTATCAGTCCACCAGCCACATGGAGAGCTGGAAGAAAGGCACTCAATGAAGCTCCAGCATTTTGAGTCTAAATGTGTGATTATTTTGAACTTATGGGAACTAGAAGGTATAACAGTCTGACACTTCAGTGCAATACAAAGGGAACTTCTACAGTGTTAGACAGTGCTGTTCTTTGGTTGAGATCTTAACCTTGTATCTAGTGCATAAATTGTTTAGCCATCATCACCAGAGCAGGCTGGACCACAACAAATGCCAATGGACCAAAGGTGCTGACCACTGCAGGATCATCCTAGAGACGAAAGATAATCTATATTAAATATTGTAATTTTTTTTGACCAAAAGTTACTTTTATATACCTGCTTCTTCTATTTATCAGTGTGATTCTGAACAACATCTCACAACATATCTTTAGATCCTGTCTTTTCCCCATCAGGGCTGATTCAGTTGAATTAGGCAGTTATTCAAGAAACTAATCAATCCAATGGAACAAACCATCTGTAACTAGGTCCAAATTTTGCAATCTCTGAAACAAATGAAAGAAACTGCATTAACTCATTGTCCCTTTTCTTATTTGTCTTAAATGTTTTTCAACAACACTTTTGTCCCCTATACAGCATTGTGGATGTACCTACCCCACATGGACTGTAGTGGTTCAAAAAGGCGGCTCACCACCACCTGCTCAAGGGCAATTAGAGATGGGCAATGAATACTGGCCTTGCCAGGGACACCCACATCCCATGAACAAATTTTTAAAAAGTGATTCCTATGTCAAAAGGTTTGTGAAAAACACTAACTGATTTTCAATTGGAGAGGATTTTAGTGCAGCAATGAGCAGTGCAGTACCTCATCAAAGGGTGGGCCATAGTGTTATCCTGTTAAGAAGCTAAGAAAGATTTGAATTTATATAGTGCCTTGCATGCGCCAATGAATTATATTTTTTAAAGTGTAGTCACTGTTGCCACAGCAACAGCGCAGCCAATATGCACACAGCAAGGTTCCACGAACAGCGATGTGACAATGACTGGATCTATTTTGGTGCTGTTGGCTGAGGGATAAATACTGGTCAGAGCTGCAGGGAGAATCCAATGCTTTTCTTCAGGTTAGTGCCATGGAATCTTTTTCATTCACCTGAGAAGACAGCAGGGGCCTTTATTTAACAGTTAATCTGTAAGACAGCACCTTGTACAGAACAGCACCCCCTCGCTGCTGCGTGCTCTCAGTTATGCACAGAGAACCCAGGCAAAAATAATTGGTTTTCTGTCAATTAAATCTTTCAAAAAGGACTGTGTAAATATGTGTTCAGAAAATGGGGTAGAAACGGTGTAGGAACTAGAGGACCAGGTAGAAACTGAGACAATCATGAGAAATGCTCCTGAGTGTAGGTGTAGGGGATGATGGTGATTTCTTTGGTCGAAACCAAATAAGGGGGAGACAATGGATTGAGCAGAACTTAAACAAACTCTTCCTCTGGTGATTATTTTAATTAGAATTGATGGGTTAAAAGTCCACATTCTTCAATACCTTTTAAAAATTATTACCCGTGTCTCTTTCAAAACAAGATCAGTGGGGTGGCTTTTCAAAACAGAGACGCATAATGAGGTATGATATCACAGAATCACAGAATCACACAGTGCCGAAGAGGCCCTTCGGCCCATCAAGTCTGCACTGACACGTGAGAAACACCTGACCTACCTACCTAATCCCATTTACCAGCAATTGTCCCATAGCCTTGAATGTTATGATGTGCCAAGTGCTTATCCAGGTACTTTTTAAAGGATATGAGGCAACCCACCTCCACCACCCTCCCAGGCAGCACATTCCAGACCATCACCACCCTCTGCGTAAAAAAGTTTTTCCTCACACCCCCCCTAAACCTCCTGCCCCTCACCTTGAACTTATGTCCCCTGGTGACTGATCCTTCAACTAAGGGGAACAGCTGTTCCCTATCCACCCTGTCCGCGCCCCTCATAATCTTGTACACCTCGATCAGATCACCCCTCAGTCTTCTCTGCTCCAACGAAAACAACCCAAGTCTATCCAACCTCTCTACATAACTTAAATGTTTCATCCCAGGCAACATCCTGGTGAATCTCCTCTGCACCCACTCCAATGCAATCACATCCTTCCTATAATGTGGCGACCAGAACTGCACACAGTACTCCAGCTGTGGCCTCACCAAGGTTCTATACAACTCCAACATGACCTCCCTACTTTTGTAATCTATGCCTTGATTGATAAAAGCAAGTGTCCCATATGCCTTTTTCACCACCCCACTAACATGCCCCTCCGCCTTCAGAGATCTATGGACACACACGCCAAGGTCTCTTTGTTCCTCAGAACTTCCTAGTGCCATGTTGTTTGTTGAATACTTCCTTGTCAAATTACTCCTTCCAAAGTGTATCACCTCACACTTTTCAGGGTTAAATTCCATCTGCCACTTATCTGCCTATTTGACCATCCCATCTATATCTTCCTGTAGCCCAAGACACTCAAGCTCACTGTTAACCACCCAGCCAATCTTTGTGACATCCACAAACTTACTAATCCTACCCCTCACATAGTCATCTATGTCGTTTATATAAATGACGAATAATAGGGGACCCAGCACAGATCCCTGTGGTACGCCACTGGACACTGGCTTCCAGTCACTAAAGCATCCTTCTGTCATCATCCTCTGTCTCCTATAACTAAGCCAATTTTGAATCCAACATCAAATTACCCTGTATCCCAAGTGCATTTGCCTTCTTTATAAGTCTCCCATGTGGGACCTTGTCAAAGGCTTTGCTGAAATCCATATAAACTACATCAACTGCACTACCCTCATCTACAGACCTGGGGTAGAATTTTCTGCCTGTCGGGTGGGTGGGCCCGACCCAATCTCTGGCGGGTGGGGAGCCGATCCCCGCCAGCGAAGCGGGCTGCACTGCCATTTTACGTGGGCGGGCCAATTAAGGCCTGCCCAGCATGATGTCCAGCGGGAAGTGCTATGCACTTCCTGTGCGGGCGGAGGGGATTCCCTAAAAGCGAGAATGCACTCTTTCCTGCATGCACACGAAAGAGCGCACATCTCCCTGAGGCTAAGTGCAGCCTCAGGGAGATCGCTTCCATTTTGAAATATATTAAAAATAGGAAAAAAAAATCCCATAACATGTCCCCCTCATGTGACAATGTCGCATGAGATGCAACATGTTCATAATTTACAGAATAACTTTATTAAAATGTTTAAAATCCTGCATGAAACCTCATCCCGCTGCTGGATGAGGTTTTATGTTTTCTCTATTTGTCTCTGGGGCTTGTGGCCTGCCCGCCAACCTTAAGCGGTTATCCAGCATCATTTTACATGTCGGCGTGCGGGCCCGACCCCCCGCTCACCGACGGCAAAATTCTGCCCCTGGTCACCTCCTCAAAAAATTCAATCAAATTTGTTCGGCATGATCTCCCTCTGACAAAGCCATGCTGACTATCCCTGATCAAACCTTGTCTCTCCAAGTGGAGTTAGATTCTCTCCTTCAGAATTTTCTCCAATAGTTTCCCTACCACTGATGTGAGACTCACTGGCCTGTAGTTCCCTGGATTATCTCTACAACCCTTCTTAAATAGTGGAAACACATCAGCTGTTCTCCAGTCCTCTGGCACCTCCCCCGTGGCCAGAGAGGAATTAAAAATTTGGTTCAGAGACCCTACGATCTCTTCCCTTGCCTTCCTCAGCAGCCTGGGACACAAATCATCCGGACCTGGAGATTTGCCCACTTTTAAGCCTGTCAACACCTCCAATACCTTGTCACTCCCTATATCAATTTGCTCAAGAACCTCGCAGTCTCTCTCCCCGAGTTCCATACCTTCATCCTCATTCTCTTGGGTGAAGACAGATGAGAAGTATTCGCTCAACACTCTACCGATGTCCTCTAGCTTCACCCATAGATTGCCCCCTTGGTCCCTAATGGGCCGTACTCTTTCCCTGGTTATCCTCTTCCCATTGCTATACTTATAGAATATCTTAGGATTTTCCCTACTTTCACCAGCCAGAGCTTTCTCATATCCCCTCTTTGCTCTCCTAATTGCTTTCTTAAGCTCCACCCTGCACTTTCTATACTCCATTAATGCCTCCGCTGATTTGCTTCGCCTGTACCTGCTAAAAGTGTCTCTTTTCCTTCTCATCGTATTCTGAATATCTCTGGTCATCCATGGTTCTCTGGACTTGTTATTCCTTCCTATCACCATAGAGGGAACATGTTGAGCCTGTACCCTTTCCTTTTTGAACACCCCCCTTTGCTGCTCTGTAGATTTCCCCACAAGTAGCTGTTCCCAGTCTACCTTGGCCAGATCCTGCCTTATTTTACTAAAATCTGCTCTCCCTGAATCCAAAACATTTTCTTTGTCATGGGCTCCATTGCCCTCTTGTACAATTCCCACAAGGCAGCAATTGCAGATGGAAACCCAAGTCAGTTTTTCCCCCTCTAGTATCAGATTGCTGAGGAAAATTGTAGCCACTGTCCCACTGCTCTACGACGAGCCAACTCAATATAGACAATGAAATCTGGGACTTTCCTTGCTCAGTAAAACAGCATGCAATGTATTTACTCATCGATCTACCAGAGAAGTGTAATGCAGTATTAGTGGGTAACTCATTGAAAATAATTTGCAAAGCAGAACAACATGAAGCAAAAGTTGTCTGGTTAATAAGAGAAAGCATTGAATTTGACAATTCAGTGAGTAATTGGGATGTGGGAGATTGACCTGAACATGCCTTGATTGTGGGAAACGGAGGGAGGTACTATGCAAGATTCCCAGTCCTGATCACTATCAAGCACCCCCTCTTCTGGAAGGATATGTCTAGATACCGAAGGCATGACCAGGAATGAATAGCTCACTAACATTGTCTCACTCCCACTTGACAAATTGGACTCAAGTGAGGGAACCAGAGGGCTATCACTGCATGCCAGTTAGCATGTCAGATTGGGAAAGTGTGGGGGAAGGGATAAAACTACGGCCCTAAGTCTGTATTGCTTTTTTTCAAAATCTCTATCTGCTCAGTAGTGGAACATCCAACTGAAATTCAGGTGAAATAGATTTAGGTGAGCAGTTTCTCTTTTCCACGAATGATAAGGCAAGTAACTGCCATTTCCTGAAATCAGATGTTATCAGATTAAAATATTGGGTCACCTAGTATGTGGTAATGCAAAGTCCTACATCAACAATTTGATACACCCTTTCAGATAACAACTTAATCTTTTTAAAAGAGAAGGATCATTTGAGAGTTTCAGTTATGCATGAAACTAGCTGCATATATTTTAACACTTACTGATGACAATATGTGATCCAAACATTAGTTAAATATTGTATCATATTTTACAAACCAGTTGTTCACAGTTCAGTTTTTATTGTATTTGAATAAATTCAGTGGGAGGGTAAATTTCCTTGCTGTTTTTAGCATATTACATATAATTGGAACAAATAACGTATGTGGTATGTAACTGGAACAGAAGCCTGGCGTTCCACCATAAAATTACTCGGCAAGTTCCCTTGTGCATTTTGTCCCTTTCCACTGACTCCTGCGTGTACTCATTTAACTATATTATAATCGGGCTGGTGATGCTGCAACTACGGGTTTCTTGCTTTTACACAGGAACAGGAGTAGGCCATTTAATCCCCTGAACCAGTTCTGCCATTCAACAAGATATGACTAATCTACAAGCTGACTTCATATACCCACATTTTCCCCATAAGCCTTACTATGTTCTGTTAACAAAAATCTGTCAATCTCAGACTTAAAATTATCAATTGACCTAGCATAAATTGCCATTTGTGGAAGAGTGTTCCAAACTTCTATCACCATTTGTGTGCAGGAATGTTTCCTAATTTCATTGCTGAAAGGTCTGGTTCTAATTTTTAGACTATGCCCCCTAACACTGGACTCACCAAACAGCAGAAATAGTTTCTCTCCATTCACCCTATCAGTTCAATTTATTATAGAATCATAGAAAGATTACAGCACAGAAAGAGGTCACTTGGCCCATCGTGACTCTACGCTGGCCGAAAAACAAGCTACCCAGCGTAATCCCACTTTCCAGCATTTGGTCCACAGCCCTGCAGGTGCATATCCGGACACCTTTCAAATGAGTTGAGAGTTTCTGCCTCTACTGCCCTTTGAGGCTGTGAGTTTCAGACCCCTACAAACTTCTGGATGAAAAATCTTTTCCTCACCTCCACTCTAATCCTTCTACTAATCATTTTAAATCTATGCCCCCTAGTCACTGACCTCTCTGCTAAAGTAAAGAGGCCCTTCCCATCCACTCTATCCAGGCCCCTCACAATTTTGTACATCTCAATCAAATCTCTCCCCAGCCTCCTCTGTTTCAAGGTGAACAACCACAGCCCATCCAATCTTCCCTCATAGCTACAATTTCCAGTCCTGACAATCCTTGGAAATCTCCTCTGCACCCTCTCTAGTACAATCACAACCTTTCTGTAATGAGGTGACCAGAACTGCACATAGTACTCGAGTTGTGGCCTAACTAATGTTTTATATAGTGTTTTATAGACACATATCTATACATATATATAAAAAGTTTTATTTTGAAAACTTCCACCAAATCGCCCCTTAACCTTTTAAATTCCAGGGAATACAACCTTGGATTGCATAATTTCTCCTTATAGCTTAACCCTTGGAGACCAGATATCATACCATTATCATCTGGTAAATCTAGTTGTACGATTCCTCCAAGGCATATATACCATTCCTGAAGTGTAGTGCCTAGAGCTGCTCACCGTGCACCAGCTGTAGTCTACCCAGGTTTTTGTGAAGCTGAAATATAACCACTACCTTCTTGTATTCTTGTCCCCTAGATATAAAGGGATCAGCATTTCATTAGCCTTTTTGTTTATTTTCTGTACTTGTTCATGGTATGCTAAAGGTCTTCATACATGCACCTTAAGTCTCTTTGTACTTCCATTGTTTCTAGATTTTCACCATTTATAAAGTACCCTTTTCTATTCTTTTTAGGTCTAAAGTGGATGGCTCATTGAAATTCATTTGCCACTGTTTTTTCCCATTTGCTTAATCTACTAACATCAATGCCAACTATCTTTGTGTTATCTACAAATTTGAATAAGTGGCTTTCCATTCCTTCATCCAGGTCTTTATTAAATACAGTGAATATCAAAGCTCCAACACAGATTCTTGTGGGACAAGACTAGTCACTTTCTGCCAGTTAGAGAACCTGCCCATTATCCCTACATTCTGTCTCATGTCATTCAGCCAACTCCTTAGCCTGGCCAATAATTTACCTTCAATTCCATGAGCTTCTACTTTAGCTACAGTCTCCTTTGAGGAACTTTATCAAATGCCTTCTGGAAGTCTAGATAAATAACATCCACAGTCATTCCCCTGCCCACTACTCTAGTCACCCTTTCAAAAGATTCAGTAATCGCCAGGCATGACCTATCCTGCACAAATCCATGCCAGCTCTCTCTGATCAGCTGAAAATTTTCAAGGTGTTCAGTCACACTCTCTCTAATTATGGATTCTAGCAAATTCCCAACAACAGATGTTCGGTTAACAGGTCTATAATTCCCTGAAACAAAGACAAAAATTGCTGGAAAAACTCAGCAGGTCTGACAGCATCAGTGGAGAGGAAGACAGAGTTAACATTTTGAGTCCGTATGACTCTTCATCAGAACTAAAGAGCTATAATTCACTGGTTTCGCTCCCTCAGCTTTGTAGTATGGAAGACCTGCGTAGCTTCTGTTAATGGCTTTCCTGTTGCCATTTACAGCCTCCTGTAGATCCATCTTTTGTTTCTTTTCTTGTCCCATTACCACCCCACTTGCCTTGACCCATCATCTCTTATTTGACCCCATTTGATCACTTGTCCTTCCACCCCATCACAGACCTTCGCTTTTGCTCTTTCCTCCTCTCCTTGCCCTTTCTCTGCTTCTGTACTTGCTTAAAATCTATTATTGCTGTAACATTTTCCAGTTGTAATGAATGGTTACAGACCTGAAATGTTAACTCCCTTTCTCTCTCCATAGATTCTGCCTGACCTTTTGAGTGTTTTCAACATTTTATACCAATATTTCAGATTTCCAGCATCTGCAATACCTTGCCATTGTATCAATTATTATTTAATGAGGATGTGCGCCACCAGATATTTCTTTTTCTTGTTTCCCACCTTCCTCACAGGTTATACGAAGGTCTTCATCAACCAAAAGCATGTTTTGGCTGTTAAATTGACAAAGGTTGATGGCGTGGAACTTAATTTTTGACATCATGCCAGCATTAAGTATTTTCAAGTCACCCATTTCAATGAGCACTTCCTTCTTCTGACTAACCACATTGCAATACCACTCCTTACAATTTCTGTACATGTGATACACAAGGGGAAATCTTCCCTGAAACTGACGCATTACTTCCTTGATGTTGAACGCCAACCTCCTTGAGATAAAGACCAACATTTGTTTAGACTTTTAGATTACTTTTTGTAGGTGTGCATTAAGATTTTTGTGATTTATGTACATAGACACCCAATTTCCTTTGCTCTACCATAGTTCCTAGTCTTTCACCAGTAAGAAAATATTCGGAATTGACTTTATCAGGCTCAAAGTGGTTAATCCCCGCATTAAACTCCACCTGACATAAATTTGTCCAATCGCTTAATCCATATGTCACTTTGCAAGTTGGATTGGTTTGGATTAAACTTGCAGAGTATTCAAGATCCTGAGGTTAATTCTGCCATGCATTTCACTTAAGACAATGACAAGGAAGTTTTTATCACACCAACCACGAGATTGAAACACAGAGACGAAGATTTCTAACATGACCTTACAAAGCCCTCTCAATTAGATCATAGATATTGCAAGCTCAGAGATTTGTAACTCAATTTCCATGAAGGCCTTGTAGCAGGTATATTGAATGAAAATACTGCCAGGAAGACAACTTTCATTGCTTAGAAGAAGCAAAGTTGTAGGTGCCAAGAAAAACATCAGTAATAACTTAAAATATGGAATTTCATGCAATACATACAAAAAATAGTATGCATTTCTTTAAATGTAATTATATCAAAAATTAAGTTGAGAAAATGGTTTTAAAAATATTTATCCTACCAAACAGAGAGACAAAGTGAAAGAAATTGAGGACATTCTTTGTGCACAAATTCCAACCAACCAGCCAATGTGACAAGTGCTCAAGAACTAGTTGATACCATTAAGGAATGTATATCATAATCATGATAATTAGGCGTCACAGAAAATTTTCCACACCTTTTAGCCTGCACTGCATGTGCACAACTAATTTAGAAAATTTGTGTTGGCTTGATTTTTATCACACCACAGGGTCATTTCTTTTGGTTAGAAACAGACACGCATCTCAAGCATATTTAAATTTGGGTCCAATGACTTATTTAGAACAACAATGAAATGTTGGCCTTCCATTGGACAAATGAGTAAAATTGAACGTAGAGCGGCCTAAACAGTACTTTAATGGTTAACTGGGGACCACTTCAAAAATGTTTTTGAGAAGATTTGGCATTTACATAGCAGCTTTAACATAGAGTAAAATTGAAAGGAACTTCACAGAAGCACAATCAGACGAAAATGGATGCTGAGCCGAAGGGGGTGACTAAGGAAAAAACCTTAAAATCGTAGAATTACACAGTACAGGAGGTCATCCTGCTGATCGTACCTGTGCTGAGTCTTTGAAAATGGCCATTATAAGTAAAAACATCTGGAGGCAAAAACTACCAATTTTCATATAATCATTAACGTAATGTATTATTCTTTTGTGCAATATCACAGGGAGCTGCTCTCAATGAGTTTGAGGTTACAATGTTTCATGTGCAGACGGTGCAGAGTGAGTTCTGGAAAGAAGTTTTAAAGAACTGGTAAAGTTAACTGCTTAGTTCCTGGAAAATAATGTTATATGTTGGCATCCGTAAAATAAATAGGTAGATGATAAATCAACTTGTTCCTTCCTATTACAAGTGCACAAAGTAAATAAACCTATGCACAGAGTTCTCAAGGAGTCATAATCGACTCGAAACATTGGGCAGAATCTTTTGTTCTTGCTGGTGGCAAGCTTGGAGATGGGAAGGGCATTTACTTAGGGAGGTTGGTGATGTACTAGAATCACGCCATCTTCTCACCTCCACTAGAATTAAGTTCTGGGCAAGGAGTCCCAAAGTCGACCTTCCTGCTCCGCCACCAATTGAAGACCTTAAGTGGAGGAGATGTGTGAGAATGATTCCAGGGATAAAGAACTGTAGCTATGAGGATACATTGGAGAGGTTGGGACTCTTTTCCTTGGCGAAAAGAAGGCTGAGAGGAGAATTGATAGTGGTATTCAAGATCCTGAGGGGTATGGACAGGGTAAATAGCGAGAAACTTTTCCAACTCAGTGTACATCGAGAAGTAGAGGGCACAGTTTCAAAATAATTGGCAAAAGGATTAAATGTGATGTGAGGAAATTTTTTTCACCCAGAGGGTGGTTGGAGTCTGGAACAAACTTCCTGAAAGGGTGGTGGAGGCAGATTCGATCGAGGTATTCAATAGGGGATTGGATGGCTACCTGAAAAGAAAGAATGTGCAAGGTTACGGGAATAAGGCAGCGGAGTGGGACTAGGTGGAATGTTCTTTCAGAGAGCCAGTGCAGACTCGATGGGCCGAGTGGCCCCCTTTTGCACTGTAAAGATACTGTGAAACTGTGGCCAATTAATGACCACATAAGGGCCTCATCCCACTGCCGTTGGGATTAACAGTTGCAAATTGGCCTATTGCTATGTGGCGCTCGTGACAAATGAACCTGTGCAGGCCACTTGTCAGTTCAGGGTGGAGGAAGGCTCCATCAAAGGTAACCAGTGCCTGATTGAGGGGCTGGATATCGGGAATGGTGGGCCTGCTGAGAGCCACCCCTCTGCCCTTGCTTCCGACATCCATTTCCTCCTCTCCCCCCGACATTACTTACCTGTCGTCTGGGCCATGCGTGATCCTAGTTCTCCAGGGGGGTGCCCTTCCTGAAGTAGCCAGGGCCTCCTAATTGGCGCTGTAAAGCACAAGAGCCTGTGGCCTTTGATTGGCTGGCAGCTGTCGCTAGGCAGGATTTCCACTCCCAGCGTTTTGATTCCAGGGGAGGCCTGCTGCTGGCCTCACCACTGCCTGACTGGCCGGTGGTTCAGCAGAACTTCAAACTGCAAGAAGCCAAATAATTTTGCACATAAGTGTTTGGTTAGAAAGAAGCAAAACAAACCTATACAGATGGCCACTGGAGAGATATCAGCCGAAGATTAATCTGAGAGCCCAATGCAAAGGCAAGCATGAAGATCTGGAGTTCCAGATCATAGACGGTAAGCAAAAGCCACTCATCTCAGCCGGAGCAAGTCTAAAGCTTGGACTGGGAACACTAAATGTGCCAAAAGAGATTTACGACCTGTCGCAGCATGCTAAACCACTGACCGTTGAACAGATCCTAGAGGGGTACAAAGATGTGTTTATAGGGTTTGGATGTCTTCCTGGTGAATATCATCTTGAAGTAGATGAGAGTGTAAGACCGATTCAGCATCTGCCAAGAAAAGTTCCAGCTGCCCTCAAATCCAGCCTAAAAATCAAGATATCAGAGCTGGAAAAGAAGGGGCTAATCAAGAAAATAACAACTCCTACAAACTGAATTAGCAGCATGGTAGTAGTGAAACAACCATAAAACTGAGAGTGTGCATAGATGCAAACAGTCTAAAAAAACTTTCAAGAGATCTCACTACCCCATGCCAACCATCAAAGTCATTTTGCAACAACTTGCCAAGGCAAAAATTTTAACGATCCTAGATACAAAGGATGGTTACTGGCAAGTGAAGCTAGATGAAAGCAGTAGTTTTCTGAGTACATTCTGGATGCATTTCAGGAGATACAGATGGTTGTGCAGGCCATTTGGCATTTTCACGGCTCCAGAAGAGTATCAATGCAGACAGTCAGTGACCTTCCTGAAGTGGAAGCTATATTGGATGACCTGCGAGTCTATGACTGTGGAGACTCAATGGAAGAAGCCAATGCTGACCATGATCAGAATCTAGTGTGACTGCTAGGGCGAGCTCTTCAGATGAACCTGAAGTTCAACAAGAAAAAATTGCAATTGAAGATGCATGAAGTCAAGTACTTAGGTCATGTGTTGACCGCAAAAGGCCTTCGCCTGGATCCTGACAAGGTGGGAGCTGTAGCAGCGATGTAGCGACCAGCAGATATGAAAGCAGTGCAAAGAGTTGTTGGATTCGTGAACTATCTAGCAAAAGTTTTGCCTAATTTGTCGTCAAAGTGTGAACTATTACGCCAGCTCACCACCAAGGATGCACAGTGGTATTGGGGCACAGAATAAGAAGCAGTGTTCACTAAAATCAAACAACTAGTGATGACAGCACCAGTGCTCAAGTACTATGATGTCCAAGATAAAGTCACCATGCGGTGTGACACCAGCAAGACAGGTCTTGGAGCAACCCTAATGCAGCAAGGACAACCAGTTGCATTGCATCAAGGGCATTAACAAACTGAACGCCACTATGCTCAGATTGAGGAAGAGTGCCTGACTATTGTCTTTGCTTGTGAGCATTTTCACCATACCTGCTTGGGAGAGACAAAGTGACAGTGGAGTCCGACCACAAGCCACTTCAAAGCATTTTCCTCAAACCGCTACTATCTGCTCCAAAGCTTCTGCAAAGAATGTTACTTTGTTTACAGAGATATCATCTGGATGTGACATGCAAGCAAGCAAAACAGGTGTACATTGCTGACATGCTGTCGAGAGCAGCACTCCCCATAAAGAATGTTGAGGATGCAAAAACAGAAAGTGAAATCTTCCAGATTCAACATGAAGCAGAAGCTTGACACGCCCTGGAAGTCATTAACCCTGCGGAGACATTGAATCCGACAGAAAAGCTCCTTACTCAAATCAAGTGAACTACCCATCAAGATGCAACTCTCCAAGTGCTGCAACAAGTAGTGATGAAAGGATGGCCTGAGAGCATCAAGGACACACCTGTGGTCACAAGAGCATTTTGTGCATACAGAGATGAATTGATAGGCCACAATGGCATCCTTTACAAAAGAAATAGAGTCATTGGGTGGAATGTTCCCAGAATTGCACTCAGTGCGGTAGCGGGCGGGTAACATGGAGTCCTACCCACTGACAAAAATAACGGGTCTTCACGCTGTGTCTTCCTGAGCCTGCCTCACTATTTATGCACTCGAAGGAAACATGCCATTTCCATGGCGGGCGGGCTCTCATTCACCCGCTCGCCATCACCCCGCTGTTGCGTCACGCTGGCCACCATCTTTAAAAGGCAGCCGCCAGCAAAGTGCTCATCACCACCAGCTCACCACCACTGTCCGGGAGACATGGCCAGCAAAGGCAAAAAGACTGCAGCCCCCCGCTTCAACGACAGGTCCCTCGAGCAACTGCTGGATGCCATGGAGGCCCACCGGGATTTGGTCTACTCCCTCTCTGGCTGCAGGATGGGTAGCAATGTCACCAACTCAGTTTGGGAGGCAATGGCAGCAGTGGTCCGCATGAATGCCCTGCAGAGGAGGACAGCCACCCAGTGCCGCAAAAGCATGAATGATCTCCTCCGTTCCACCAGGGTAAGTCACTCTTTTCATCACTCCCAACTCATACACTCACAAACCAATCACACACCCACAGGGCCCTCACTCACTGCCAGTGCAAGGGACATCACCATTCACTCTTTCACACAATCTGTCATTGTCCTCATCCCATCCATGGGACCACTCACCACCCACACAGGCCAGGCATACTTATCATCTGGCCCGACAGGCGTCCTGATACACTCTCTCCATCTCTGTCCATGCAGGACAAACTAGCGCACAACAGGAGGGAAAGGTCGCAAACAGGTGGAGAGATGCTGGAGATCAAAGTTCTGACAGAATTTAAAAACAGAGCCATCCAGCTGGCCGGCGATGACCGGGACCGGTCCTGTGCTGATGGTGAGGTAGGTGCTGCTCTACCAAGTGAGGCTCCAGCAGTGCAACATCCATCAGACAACCATGCTGTGAGTGATGTGTCCTCTTTCACAGGCTACTGCCATGCACTAATTATCTCCTCTTGCTTTTACAGGCACATCTGCCAAACAGCCGAAAAAGTCCATGACCCATGGCCTCCAATCAAGCTTCGAAGAAACCTCTGAAGAGGGATCTGAAGGCATCCTCCCTGAAGTCCTGTCACAGTGCTCCACCCTCCACCAGCGTAGAGAGACACACACCTTGGTGGGACCTAGCTTTAGCCTTGGGATCACAATCTGGTGAGTACATCGCACTGTCTGATCCACAGCAGGTGGAGGCAGGGACTTCCCAGGTCCCCGGCACCCAGAGGACTGCTGGAGGCCAGAACGTGGCTGAGGCCGAGTCAGATGACGAGCCTCTGGACTCAGTCATGTCACAGTTGCTGGAATTGCAAAGGCAAGCTCGGGAATAACAGAAAGGGATGTCTGCTGCACTCCTCAGATTGCAAGGCACAATGGAGGAGTCTGTCCGTCTTCACTCTGAGGTGATAGCGCCAGTATTGCAATGCACCGAGGTCAATACTGGCAGGATGGTGGCAGCCATGGAGACCTTGGTCCAGGACGTCACTCCTGCACTGCTGCATGGGCTCAACTCCATCGCTGATGCCATAGTTGGCCTCCAACAGTGTGTATGCGAGAAGGTTGCTGGGAACTCAATCTCACTCCAGCTACCCCTTCCGCTCACAGAGTCAGTCAGGGGCCCTCGGGCACCCATAGGCAGGAAGATCAGCAGATGCATGCTCCAGGGCCATCTACCCAGGTGAACCTGGGAGTGACAGGCCGATCTGACTCTCCCCTTCCTGTGACCTCCGCAGCTCCAGCCTCACAGGCCGAGGAGGGTGCCACTGCCACACAGCAGGACCCCGAAAGCAGGCCAGGGCCCTCCAAGTCTTGGCCTTCCAGAGGATGCCTGCCAAAGACATCAGCAACAGTGCGTCACAGTCAGCAGGCTGACTCCACCTCTGCTGTGGATGTCCAGGGAGCACCAAGACGTAGCGGCAGGGTTGGGAAAGTTAGGTAAAAGTAGCTGCACAGCCTGGTTATGGCTATTGATCGCTTGTACATAATGTTGACTATTGTCAATTAACTCCTAAGAATGTCTCCCTGCCTGTGGCTCCTTGTTCTGATGAGCAGTGTTCATGTCACTCACATGCGAAACCTTTCTGCCCAAGATAAAAGACAGGTGTCTCTGTCCAGGGCCTCTTCCCTGTGCCCTGTGCAGCCTTCAGACCACAGTGATCGTCCAGCCTCACACTCCCTGGAAACATTACTGATGCCTGCACCTCGGCAGTGCTGGTCATTGCTGCCAGAATGCAGGCACCACAGAGTTATCGCAAACTCTCTGTGTGCTGTCAGCACCTTTAAGGTGGGGCTGGACCCCAACACACCTGCATCAGCACCAAGTGATGCTGTGTTCCAGCACCTGAAGGGCTGATGTGCTGAAGGTGGACACAGCATCAGATGCATCTAAAGTTTCATGGCTGCATCTCTGAGATGGCTCTGATCATGGAGCGCAAACGAACTACCCTCAACCATCAGGAGTCAGACATTCTCAGAGGTTATGTGAAGATCTATGGAGTGTCCTCATTGCATGTTGTCATCAACTTCCTGCAATCGAGCGACTATTAAGGCCTCCACTGTATCACCATGACAGGAGCATTCTCACAGAGGGTATTGGCACTGCAATAAGTCAGACTGGAGTCAAACATTCACAACTGCGAGGTGAGAATCTATGGGGACACCTCACTGTATGTTGTCATCATCCTCCACAAATCTGGCAGCTATGAGGGCCTCCCGAGTGTGCCTGCCTCATATAGCCAGTGCGACAGCCTCATCCTCATTGTCATCACCACCGAGGACCCCTTCACCCTCATTCCCGTCAGCATCATCATCGGAGGAGATGTGCAGCTCCTCCACCTCCTCCTCAGCCAGCTTCTCTCCCCGTTGCAGCGCCAGGTTGTAACGGGCGCAGTGGACGACATGATGCGTGATACTCTCTGTGGACTGTATTGCAGGCCGGTCCAGGCATCAGAACTGCATCTTCAGCATCCTGATGGTTTGCTCCACCAAGTTGCGAGCTGCTGCATGAGCCTCATTATAGCGTCGCTCTGCTGCAGCCTGAGGCCGCTGCGCGGGTGTCATCAGCCACCGCCTCTGCAGGTAGCCCTTGTCCCCAAGGAGCCAACCCTGCAGCCTTTGTGGACCCTGGAAGACTGCAGGGATCTACGAGTAATTCAGGGTGTAAGCATTGTGCACACTTCCTGGAAACCGTGCGCACACCTGCAGGATGTGTTTCTGATGGTCGCACACCAGCTGCACGTTCAGTGAGTGGAAGCCCTTGTGGGTGATGAAGTCCACCGAGTATAGCGACGGAGACCTGAGCACCACATGAGTGCAGTCAAACACACCCTGCACCTGTGGGGATCCCGAGACCAGGGCAAATCCAATGGCCCTTGCATCCTGGCTGTCCAGGTCCTGGGCGAAATGCACAAAGTTGTGTGCCATGGAGAAGATGGCATCCATGACCTCATGGATGCATTTGTGGGTGGCGGATTGTGAAATCCTACAGAGGTCACTTGTGGAGCCCTGAAAGGAGCGCCACAGTCACTTTCACAGCCACTGGCAGTGGATGCCCTCCATGTCTCCTTGGCGCCAAGTCCTGTAGTAAGTGGCAGATGTGAGCCACCAGGTCCCTAATCATGCGCAGTCATCAGTGACACTGGTCCTCAGTCAACTACAGGAATGATAGGTGGCATCTATAGACCCTGGGTGTCGCTAGGCGCTGACCAGCCACGGCTCACTGTCACTCCTGGGCAGTGTGTGCAGGAGCCTCTACTGCCCCTTCTTCATGAGTTTGCTGCTCCTGCCATTTGCACGGCCAAGTGCCTTAGTTGCTCTCTCTACCGTCTTCTATGGTCTCTGTAGGCCAACAGGCATACAGCTAGGTCACCAGGATCCATGATCCTGACATGGTCCTCCTGCAGCATGAAAGGGAGAGATGTGGTTATCGTGGCTGTACTTAGTACCTTTCCTGGCCCTGTGTGACCGCCCCTTAATGCTTCCCGGAGAGTTTTGGTCACCACTTGGATGACCAGAGATGAGTGCGCTGCATGGCTGCCCTGTCAACCTGCGACATGGGGGACACTGGTCCAAACCAGGATGCTGAGATTGCAAAGGGCTGTGAGCACCTCCAGCAGTGACTGCTACATGGCCAGTGTTGGCGAGGAGATTGTACAACATGTGCAGTCCAACCGCTCCACGGTCCAATAAAGCAGTGGCGGACTCAAAGTCTGTGCCAGAGGGGTGGGGCGTGCAGGGTGGGGTAAGTTATGGAGCGCTTGGTGGCCCTTTGGGTGCCTCCGTGATGCTTGTGTGGGTGGGCAGGCTAGGAACCCAGAGCCCAATCATATCACTGTGGCTGCGCCTAATCTGTCTTAGTTGCAGAGGCATGGTCAGTTTATACAGGTGTCCTTAATGCGTAGCCACTCCCCTCACTTACCCTGCCCTCCACCTTGATTGCCTGTGCGCGGGATGCAATGCCAGGGCAACACTTGACCGAGTCCCACAAGCAGTCACCTCCGAGGCTGGTCAGCACTTGCCCCCAGACACCATTCACCCCTTCCCTCAACAGTTGCTTCTGGGGCCAGGCCTCAGTTGCCCCAACCCCCTGGGTTCCTGAGGCCTGTAAACAACGGGTGAGCTGTGGAGAACGCTGCTGCTCATTCACCTCAGATCCCACCAAGGTGAAGGTCGCCAAGTGCACATCGCCTGTGTGCCATTGTGAAACACATCAGTGTGCATTCCCGCCAACGTGGATGGACGATACGGGGGAGGTTCCATGAGCCTGGTGGGATGGCCTTTTAATTATATGCTAATGTATTACAATTAGCTCCCTGCCAACCGATGGCAGGAAACATGGCCCACTGTTGGCGGGATAAGTGGACGATCGCGACCTGCTTTCACGCTGTTGTGATGCAGGTGGTGCCATATTTTCCACGCATGCCACCTATCATGCCCGCCACCAGCAGCCTTGGAAAATTCTGCCAATTATCCCTAAGGGGATGAGATGAGAGACGCTGAAGTGTATCCATGCAAGCCATCAACAAATTGATTCGAGTCTGAGAAAGGCAAGAGAAATGCTCTACTAGCCAAACATGAATAACAAAATTGAGGACCATAATGGTCAGTGAGGTGCTTGTAACGAGAATCAAACTAAGCAAGCTAGAGGGCCGCTGATGAGGCATGACATCCCAAGCAGATCATGGATGAAGCTGGGAGTAGCCCCTTCACTTTAGAGGAACTGATTATCTTGTCAGCATAGACTACTATCCTGATGAATGTGAGTTAGACCAGCTGACTTCAACAACTATTGATGAGATTGTAGAATGCCTGAAAGCACACTTCAGTCATTACGACCTTGCTGACATTGTGACGAGCAACAATGGCCTTCAGTTCATGAGTGGACGAATTCAGCCACTTCATAAAGGATTGGGAAATTCAGTACTATGCATCTTCTCTGCGCTATCCCCAGTTGAATGGAAAGGCTGAGGCGGCAGTGAAAATCATCAAAGGAATCATCATGAAGTCAAACAAATCTAGCACAGGTGTATACAAGGCAAATCCTTGAGAGGAGAAACACACCAACTGAAGGCACTGAAAGTAGACCAGTCCAAAAACCAATGTCACGCCGCACCCAAACTACTCTTCCAACAGCAAAAAGGCTACAGAAACCAGAAGTAGTAACAGGCATGAATGAAAAAAAATCGTGGTGAAATGGCAGAAAGCCAAATTTCTTTATGACAAAACTGCAAACCATTGCCAGAGTTGAGCATTGGAGAGCCAGTCAGGGTACAAACCTTCAATGCTCTTAACAGGAGTCAGCCCATGTGGCAAATTGGGACATGTGTAGAGTAGTTGTCACCTCGATCATATGCGGTGGATGTGAATGACCAAATATACTGGTGCAACTGCAGGCGTATGCGCACAACTAGAGAAACTGTTCCTTCACTGCAGATCAGGAAGATGGCATCTCACCAGCTGCACAGAGTACAGAACAACCATCAGTCCCAGAGGTCCACCGTCTCCAACAACAGAAATGGAACAATAGTTACCATAGTAACAACAAGTGCCACAGGAATGACACTCCCCGGAGACAGAACGTCACCCAGATCAACAGCCAATGGCATCGCACACGCATACCACTAAGAGACCTGCACGATTTAATGACTATGTATGCAATGCATGTGCAGAGACTGACTAGAATAATGAACAAGCTGGAAATGCATGAGCAGTTGTTGTAAGGGGATAACTCAGGTAACTCAGAGTTACACATGATATAGCACATGCAAATTTGTCTTTTGTTCCTTATGAAAAGGGGGATGTTTGGATTGAAATGGAATCATTTACTAAAGGTCTTGCCTGGCATGCTGTAGTCAGGTAACCTCTGCCATGAGGCACTGACTGGAAGCAGCCATGTTACATTAATTCCTATTAAAGGTAGAGTACAAGAAGCACTGTGCTCATTGAGCTCATAACACTGAGGACCTAGAATTTGGAATCCCTCCCTAAACCTTTCCACCTCTCTTTCCTTCTTCCAGACGCTCATTGAAATCTTCCACTTAGATTTTGGTCAAATGCACCAATATTTCCTCATGTGGCTCAGTGTCAAATTATGTTAAGGGTGTTATATAAATGCAAGTTGTTGTTGCTTGGGAAGAACAGGTGACTTTGGACCTATGGTTCCCAAAGCTAGGTGGGAATGCTAGCTGTGAGGAGGACACAAAGAGGCTGCAGAGAGATATAAAAAGGTTAGGTGATTGAACAACAATGTGGCAGATGGATTATAATACAGGAAACTATGAGGTTATTCACTTTGGTCATAAGAATAGAAAAACAAAATATTTTTTAAAAGGCATGAAACATCTAAATGTTGATGTTGAAGGACTTGGGTGTACTCGTTCAAGGAACACAAAGTTAACATGCAAGTACATAGCAAGCGATCAGGGAGGCAAATGGTGTGTTGGCCTTTATTGCAAAGGGATTGGAATAGAAGAATAAAATCTTGCAACAATTGTACAGGGCTTTGAGGAGTCCCCACCTGGTATATTGTGTATAGTTCTGCTCTCCATATTTAAGGAACCATATGTTTGCATTGGAGGCAGTATAGTGATGGTTTACTAGATAGGTCTCTGGGATGAAAGAGTTGTCCTTTGAGAGACTGGGTAAATTTGGTCTATATTCTCTGGAGTTTAGAAGAATATGGGGTAATCTCATTGAAGCATTCAAGATTTTGAAGGGGCTTGACATGGTAGACAGGTTACTTCCCCTAGCCGGGGAATCTAGAGCACAGGGGCTTAGCCTCAGGATAAGAGAACAATCATTTTAGACTGAAATGACAAGAAATTTCTTCATTCAAAGAAGGGTTGTGAATCTTTGGAATTTTCCACCTCAGAGGGTTATAGATGCACCATCACTGAATATATTTAAGACTGAAATAGACAATTCTTTGTTCTCAGGAAATAAAGGGATGTGGAGAATAGGTGCGAAAGTGGAGTTGAAGCCAAAGATCAGCCATGATCATGTTGAATGGCGGAGCAGGCTCAACAGGCCTTAAGGTCTCCTCCTGCTCCTATTTCTTATGTTTAAAAGCACCTCCCCAGCTCATACCTGGGCCTGTTGTAGATTAAGTGATAGAGATTAATTGTTATGATTCGTATACAATGCCTTAATTTATGCAACTACCATAATGGTAGATGAATGAGGTGGACCTTGGTCCTTTTTCATTCCACAGTTCCTATGTTAGCGCATTGTAAGCGTTTCTGCAGCCTACAGCACATGGTCACATCGACACATATTGGAAATTGTAATCTAACTTGTTGGAGGCACCTTTCAAAAGTAACTGTTCTGAAAAATGTCATGCACTTAGGCCTCTAACAGAAACCCTTATTCAATACATAAGTGCAATAATTTGTTTAAAGAAAGCTAAGTACACACATCAAAATGCCATATAGATTTTGCAGATAGGCAGCGACACATGGCAGTCTACTCCATTTTTATTCAAGATACCTCCCACCCACCTCCCCAGCTTTTGTACTGTCAGCCCTTCTAAACGTTCTAGGCTCCTCACTTCAGACCTGTCATTTTAAAAATAAATTGGGAGTCATCAGTCTCTCTACACCAGTTAGATTCACCATATTTAAATATTCTATAACTGAAACAACCAGTCAAAAGTTTTTTCCAATTTTGTCTTTTGTCAAATTCCCCAGTCTAAGTTAGAAAAATGAAGTTAATGGGGAACAAGGGGGACAACCCTCAAAAGGCTGGATTCA
Organism: Cetorhinus maximus; assembly: GCF_964194155.1. NCBI lineage: Eukaryota > Metazoa > Chordata > Chondrichthyes > Lamniformes > Cetorhinidae > Cetorhinus > Cetorhinus maximus. The sequence continues at coordinate 76,920,310 of NC_135894.1, read as the reverse complement.
TGCCTGCCATCCAAAGGAAGGTGGATGTGGGGGCCAATCATCTCAAACTAGGGCATCGCTTAATGAGTTCTCAGGACAGTATCATAGGCTATCTCCAGCTGCTTTATCAATGCGCTTCAGTGGGACTGTTCATTGATGATTGTAGTGTGAATCTGTAAGATTTTGATAGTCCTACTAACTTTTAGGGTTTGTTGTTAGTCTGTAACATCTATGGATTTTATTTTAACCACTTTTTAAACAGTCAGTTTGAATTTCTGAGAGTGAAACAATGAGCAGTCAACGCAAAAGCAAAATACTGCAGATGCTGGAAATCTGGGATAAAAACAGAAAATGCTGGATAAACTCAGCAGGTCTGACAGCATCTGTGGAGAGAGAAACAGAGTTAATGTTTCGAGTCCTTCGGAGCTAAATAGAAGTAGAAATGTGATGAAATTTATATTGTTTAAGGGGGTGTTGGGGCAGGTGAGGCCGGATAGAAGGCCAGTGATAGGTGGGAGCTAAGGGAAGATTGACAAAGCTGTCATGGACGAAAAGACAAAGGGAGTGTTAATGGCAGTGGTAAGGGCTAAAGGAGGTGCTGATGGGGGCATAAAGGTAAGAAAGCAGAATGTGTTAATAGCAGAACAAGGGTCAGCGCTCTGTGAAAGAACACGGAACAAATAACAGATGGCCCTTTTGTGGGTGGGGTGGGGTGGGGAGACGGGGCAGTGGTTGGGGAAAAAAGGATAGAAAAGAGGATAAAAAAGGGGGGATAAAAAGGGAATAAAACAATGAATAAATGAATAAAAATACAAATAAAAATAAGTGAATAAAAATAAAAATAAACTTTAAAAAAGGGATTAAAAAAGGGGTAAAGATAGAGGACAGAGTTCATGGTCTAACGTTGTTGAACTCAATGTTACGTTTGGAAGGCTGAAGTGCCTGATTGGAAGGTGAGGTGCTATTCCTCCAGTCTGCATTGCAGCAGGCCAAGGACAGACATGTGGGCATGAGAGCAGGATGGTGTGTTAAAATGGCAAACGACAGGAAGGTCTGGGTCATGCTTGCAGACAGACTGAAAGTATTCTGCAAAGCCATCGCCCAGTTTGCATTTGGTCTCCCCAATGTAGAGGGGACTGCACTGGGTGCAGCGAATGCGGTAGCCCAGATTAAAGGAGGTGCAAGTGAAGCGTTGCTTCACCTGAAAGGAGTGTGTGGGCCCTTGGATGTTGAGGAGGGAGGAGGTAAAGGGGCAGGTGTTGCATCTTCTGTGATTGCAAGGGAAGGTACCTTTGGAAGGGGATGAAATGTCAGGGATGATGGAGAAGTGGATCAGGGTGTCCTGGAGGGAACAGTCCCTAGGGGATACTGACAGGGGTGGGTGAGAGGAAGATGTGTTTGGTGATGACATCATGCTGGAGTTGACAAAGGATGATCCTTTGAATGAGGAGGCTGATGGGGTGAAAAGTGAGGACAAGGGGGACCCTATCATGGTTCTGGGAGGGAGGGGAAGGTGTGAGGGCAGAGGCACGGGAGATGGGTCGGACACGGTTGAGGGCCCTATCAACCACAGTGGGTGGGAAACCTCAGTTAAGGAAGAAGGAAGACATATCAGAAGCGTCATTTTGGAAAGTGGCATCATCAGAACAGATGTGACAAAGGCGAAGGAATTGAGAGGATGGGATGGAGTCCTTACGAGAAGCAGGGTGTGAGGAGCTGTAGTTGATGCAGCTGTGGGAGTTGGTGAGCTTGTAATGAATATTGGTTGGCAGTCTATCACCAGAAATGGAGACAGAGAAGTCAAGGAAGGGGAGGGAAGTGTCACAGATGGACCATGTGAAGGTGATGGAGGGATGAAAATTGGAAGCAAAATTGATACATTTTTCCAGGTCCAGACAAGAGCATGAAGTGGCAGTTAATGATGTACTGAAAAATAAGAGTTGTGGGAGGGGGCCTGAGTAGAACTGGAACAAGGAATGTTCCACATACTCCAAAAAGAGACAGGCATTACTGGGGTCCATGCGGATGCCCATAGCCACACCTTTTATTTGGAAGTAAGGCAAGTTTAGGGAGAAATTGTTCAGTGAGAAAACAAGTTCAGCCAGACGGAGGAGAGTGGTGGTGGATGGGGATTGCTCAGGCCTCTATTCAAGGAAGAAGCAGTGACCCCTCAAACCCTCCTGGTGGGGAATGGAGATGTAGAGGGATTGGACGTCCATGGTGAAGAGGTGGTGTATAGTGCGAGAAAACTGGAAATTGTTGATATGACGTAGATCATCAGAGGAATTGCGGATGTAGGTGGGAAGAGACTGGACAAGGGGCGAGAGAATGGAGTCAAGATACGAAGAAATTAGTTCTGTGGAACAGGAACAGGCTGACACGGGACAGTCCTGTTTGTGGATTTTGGGAAGGAGGTAGAAGCAGGCTGTCTGGGATTAGGAGACTATGAGGCCAGACCTAGATAACGTCCAAGAAGAGGCTAATGAATGGGAGGTAGCATTTACACTGCACACATAACAGGCAATAGCCATCTCCCTCACATCCCAATACCACCCTTTGATACACAATGGCATTTTCATTGCTGAGTGCTCCATCAACACTGATCAAACTCAACCAGACACAAATGCCATCACTACTAGACACTAGATTTGTGCATATGGCTGGTTCACCTCTTGACTCACTTATCCTCTACTTGTGACAGTGGGGAGTTAACAGCAGATAATACGGAAATGACAGAAGGAATTAACAAATATTTTGCTTCTGTGTTCACTATAGAGGATACAAAAAACATTCTAGTAATAGCTGCAGATCAGGTGGTGAACGGGAGAAAGGAACTTGGTGAAATTGAAATCACTAGGGAAACGGTACTGAGCAAATTGATGGAGCTGCGGGCTGGCAAGTCTCCGGGTCCCGATGGACTATGTCCTAGGGTCTTAAAAGAGGCTCATGAGGTAGTTGAAGCGGTATTAACTTCCCAAAATTAGCTAATTCTGGAAAGGTTCCATCAGATTGGAAAGTAGCAAACATAACCCCTCTATTCAAGAAGGGAGTAAGGCAGGAAACTATAGGCCAGTTAGCTTGATGTCTGTCATGAGGAAGTTTGATTTTAAGAATTGATCATTAAGGTGGTTATAGCTGGGCACTTAGAAGAGCTCAAGGCAATCAAGAAGAGTCAACATGGATTTGTGAAAGGAAAATTATGTTTAACCAATTTATTGGAGTTTTTTTTTAGGAGTAACATGCGCAGTGGATAAAGGGGAGCCTGTAGATGTACTGTACTTGGATTTCCAGAAGGCATTTGATAAGGTGCCACATCAAAGATTATTACGGAAAATAAAAGCGCATGGTGAATGGGGTAACATATTACCATGGATAGAAGATTGGCTGGCTGGCAGAAAGTATGCAAAAATGGGTCTTATTCTGATTGGCAGGATGTAAAGAGTGGAGTCCACAGGGGTCTGTACTGGGGCCTCAGCTTTTTACAATTTACATCGATGACTTAGGTGAGGGGAGTGAAGGCATGGTAGCTAAATTTACAGATGACAAAGATAGGTAGGAAAGTATGCAGTGAAGAGGACATGAGGTTGCAGATGGATATAGATAGGTTGAGTGGGCAAAGGTCTGGCAAATGGAGCTTAATGTGGGAAAATGTGAAGTTGTTCACTTGAGAATGAAAAACAAAGAAGCAGAGTATTGCATAAAAGCAGAACGGCTGCATAATTCTGAGGTGCAGAGGGATCTAGGTGTTCTAGTACATAAGTCACAAAAAGTTAGTATTCTGGTTACAGCAAGTCAATAAGGCGGCTAATGGAATGCTATCCTTTATTACGAGAGGGGTTGAGCATAAAAGGATGCTCTGCTTCAGTTATACAAAGTATTGGTGAGCTCGCACCTCGAATAGCGTGTGCAGTTTTGGTTGTCTTATTTAAGGATGTAAATGCATTTGAGGCAGTTCAAAGGAAGTTTACTAGGTTGATACCTGGAATGAGTGGGTTGTCTTATGGGGAAAGGTTGGACAGACTGGGCTTGTTTCCACTGGACTTTAGAGTCAGAGGTGATTTAATTGAAGTATACAAAATCCTGAACAGCCTTGACAAGGTAGACATCGAAAGGATGTTTCCTCTTGTGGAAGAGTCCAGAACTAGGGGACAGTGTTTTAAAATTAGGGGTCGCCCTTTTAGAACAGATGAGGAGAAATTTTTTCTGAGGGTTGTGCAACTTTGGAACTTTCTGCCTCAGAAAGTGATGGAGGCAGGGTCATTGAATATGTTTAAGGCAGAGGTAGATTGATTCCCTTGCCTAACAAAAATCTAAGTTTAATCGGGGTTAGATTGGAATGTGGAATCCGAAACACAAGATGATCAGCCATGATCTTATTGAGTAGCAGAGCAGGCTAAAGGGGCTGAATGGTCTACTCCTGTCCCTATTTCTTATGTTCTTACAAAGGCACAAGGAGCATGACATAATACTCTCCATTTGCCTAGATGGGTACAACAGCAAAAACACAAACTTGACATTATGGACAAAACTGTCCTGGAATCCCATACACTAGTTTAACCATCCACTCCCTCCACCACCAGCATACAATGACTGCAATGTGTAATATCTACAGGGTGAAGAGCAGCCGCATAGAAGAGGAGCAAGTGCATGAGATCATCATCATATCCAAGTTCTCTATATCACACACCATCTTGACCTGATCATACATGTCTGTTCTTTCATTGCTTCCAAGTCAAAATTTTACAATGTGTCCGACTATATTGTGGGAGTACCTTCAAAACAATGCCCATACCCTGAAGAACAATTTTCAAAAAGTATGCTGAATCAGAAACATCACTAATATATTGGTAAAAGTTTGATTTATTCAATTCAGTATATTTTATTAAAACTGCTTTAGATAATACAATAGCAAATTGTCCAATTTCAGAGCACAAATGGTACCAAGTTAGTCCAGAGTTGAACTTCTGATATTACATTCCACTGCATAAACAAAACTGCATTAATTACAGTAATATATCCCATGGTTATTTTATAGTGTGTAAATTGCTTGAATCTGATTCCATCACATTCTGGATTAAGGAAATCAAGACCACATGCTAAAAAAAAATTACAAAATATTGTTGACCTATTTACCAGAGCTTTTATTAGCAAGAGTTATGAATCCCCTCCATTCTCTTCTATGCAGGCCAAGCATTAATTGTGAACAAGACAGTATGTAGAAAACGTGCTTCCAGAGTTCAGGTAATGCTATCCTAAGCTGATTGTCAGGTGGTCTTTGAAGCAGCTTGATGATTCTTCCTGATTTTTGGACTCCACTCAGCGGTGAGAATACTCCATGGTACCATATGTGGTGTTCTATGACACCTCAAAATAACACTTGCATCAATCACTGATGGGTGAAGCAAAATAAAAGGATTCAAACAACTAGTACCAAAAGAACAGCACCAGTTAAAATGCTTAATGTTTAAAGTACTTGGAAAAAAAAACACCTTAGACATGTATCAATTGTCCATTCAGACATTGTGACAGCCCCACTGTGTTGGTGATTATGGAGTAAGTACCAAATTTTCTAAAAATAGATATGTCCTCTACAGAAATAGAATTTGCATCATGTACAGATTAAAAGATCTTGTATTATTATAGCCCTGAATAGGTGTATATTAGAATTATATGATCCAGATGAAGGCGTTAGGACAAAACCTACAAAGAATCATTGAGGAGAAAAAATATAAAAGGGGGAAATGGGCTTATATTGCAAAATAATATTTATTGTTAATGGCCCAGAATTTGCTGTATAAGTTAAGGCTAATGGCACATATTGTTATTTATGGGTAAATGGTCCAGCAATTTCAGGTGAACAGACAGGAGATTAAATGTGAGCATCCAAAAGTTGTTGTACAAGTTGCGATGCTCTGTTGTTAACTTTGCAAAAATAAAACATCTTTCCACTAGCCACTTTGTAGGAACTTGTTGCATTTGTCCATTAAACCCACTGCAGAAGGTTAAATCTTGTCATTACATATGTAAGCATCCTTTTGTGCTAAGTGTTAATGACTGTAATCAACCTCTCTGGCAGTGAACATTAATTATTATAAGTCTGGAAGTTCATTCCTTCAGGTATTGAATTTTGTAGGGATTTTTAAAATATCAAAATTCATTTTTTTGGCTCTTTGCATCTTTTTTCCTCAATCCAACCTTTTTTCCCCTTCATTTCTCTTTCTGTACCTGATTTGACATTGAATTCAACCCTTTTTTACACCCTCCTCAGTCCTTCCTGTTTCTTTCCCAATCCTAACATTTCATTAGTTCCCTTGCTGTGCTATTAGCAGCTGGCATTTTCAGTAATGTTATAGGCAAAAAAAACTTGAGCTGAAGGATTGAGGGATAAATTTAACTAATCTCAGACGCTGTTTGATGTCCTGTTACAGCAAATTCTTGCCCATTGTCATGAATATGGATAGGACTAATGCCAAACAAGTGTAGACTGTACTTGAGCTTATTTTTTTAAATACTTTGTGTACTTAAGCCATAAAGGTTAAAATGTGAATGAAATGCCAAAATAAACTGTAAGACAAAATATAGTTAGGTTATCTTGTGTTGGAAACTGCTCTTTATCTATATCTAGAACCCATTTAAAATAAATCATTTTTCAAGGTAAAGTTTTATTCTAACAATGGTTCTATTTTATACCTCAATTTTTCTTTTTTGGTGGTTTTTGTTGTTTTTGTAGGAGGATATTCATCTTTTATGCAAATAAAACCACAGGTGTGTGTTTTTACTAGATTTATGGTTTTCACAGGAGTAACATCCTGTTCTAGCTTGACAGAAGGTAACAAAAATCACAACACTGTTGAGATAACATAGTGACCATAAGAAATTACAACTCCCACTACTTATATCACCTGTTATGCTGCCAGCTGTTTATATCTGATAACTAATATTAGCCACTTTCCATTTCCATAGATGTTATAATAAAGACACTGCTTGTATCATATTAAATACTCAGACTCACTGGGCTGACTCGACTGCTCAACAAGCTATTCATACCTATTTAAGAATGTAAGGAATAGAAGGAGGTCATTCAACACTTTGAGCCTGTCCCACTGTTCAAAATCATGGATAATCTTCTACCTCAGATACTTGTTACGCATTACTTCTATCCCAATATCCCTCGATTCCCTTAGAATCCAAAAAAAAATCTTAGTCTTGAGCATACTTAATGACTGAGTATTCAGTGACCTCTGGGGTAGAAAATTCCTAAGATTCACACCCTTCGAGTGAAGAAATTTCTCATCTGAGTTATAAAGGGTCACCACTTACACCTAATACTGTGCCCCCATGTTCTAGATTCCCTAGCCAAGTGAAATATCCTCCCAGCATTCGATCTTTCCTCATAGGACAATTACGCTTAACCAAGGAATGAGTGTAGTAAAGCTTTGTTGCAGCCCCTCTAAGGCAAGTATATCTTTCCTTAGGCAAGATGACCAAAACTATACAAGGTACTTCAGGTGTGGTCTCACCAATCTCTTACAATAAAGGCTAACATATCATTTGTTTACCTCATTGCTCCCTGCACTTGCTTAACTTTGACTGATATATATAAGGACACCCAGATCCCTCTGAACATGAATATTTCAGAGTCCGTGATTACTTTGGTTATTTAATCCACATCATTAGCATCAGATTATAGCTTGTACTAACAGCACTGACTAAAGCAGTAAACATGGCTGGAGAGAAACAGTTGTGAAAATTGATCCTTAAACAAAATTTCAGTTTAATATTTCATAAATGCTACTGGTTTGATAATCCACCTCTTATAACAAGTCAGGTTTACACCATATGTGTTTGATACACCAAGTTGAAGCAAATCTTAAAAGAAATATCATTTCTTGTGGTCACAATTTTATCATTTTTCAGTGATGCAAAGTTATTGATTTCTGACTGTATCCCTGATATTGGAAACATTTTGAAGTGAGTTGCCCATCAAGAACTCTGAAAACCAGTTATCCTGAGCCACAGCAGTTACAAAAACAATGTATGGCACTTTCGCAAAAGTTTCTTTTACGATATTATTACAGCAAGACCAAGATGGGGTTATATAGATTTCTGAATGATGGTAGGGAGTTCACCAACTGGAGGAGGGTTGTATTTTTCCAGGCGCATCAGTCGTCGTAGAACATCCTGGCTATGCATTGGCCAGCAGTAGACATGTGTATTTTGTAGCCATGAAGGAACATGTTTCTGAACAAATGAAAATAGAGAATTATCAAATCAATTTTTAATTAAAAAAAGACTTTTGCAATCCGTTAGAAGTGCCAGCTTGTGAATAAGATGGCCATGCCATTTATTAAAACTAGATAACCACTGATTTATTCAGCTCTCGTAATTACACCTCAGTACACCATCGCTTCTCAGAATTATATTAAGAGCTGTTAATGTACAATGGACTGGTCCCAATTAGTTCAACTAGATTCTATCGGGATTTGATTTAGGGTGATGTGCATAAATTTCACTGGAAATGACCAGGCACAAAATGTAAGCTTGTGCATTTCTAATTTGGAAGTAGAATAACCACTTTTCAGAATAAACCTCCAGATTTAACCACTGCTTGCATATGGTCATCTCTCCTTGGCCCTCTGTTCCAGCTGAACAATCTCCAACTGGGTACCCATTGATACTCTGTCTCTCCACAACTGTTCCTAAACCAGTACTTTGGTTTATCAGTGCTCCAAGTTGACTGTATGCTGTTCTCAATTCAATTTCACACTGAGACAATTCAACTTCAACACAATCTCAAATAGGAATTTTGATTTCTCATCACTGCCCTTTCTTCCATTTATAACCAGGACTTGTCCCTTCCAAACTCCATCATGCCGATGTAACTTGAACAGAGTCTACTCACGTATATATTTTGGCTTTTGCTCAGATGCATCCCAATTATTTCTTTCTTTTTCCCCTTCTTGACCCTTCTCTCCTGTCCTCTTTTCTTGTCACCCAGTCATCCCATCTGCTCGTTTCTCCCTTCTTGGTTATTTTGCCCCTCTACCCAACCAATCATTACTTTTCTGCCTTCCCAGCATTAATTGCTTTTGAATAAAGCTACAGCCATCCTGTGCTTCTGTAGTAATCTGATATGTAATATACCTTCAAGTATTATAATGTAAGGTCACAATCCTAATATCCAATAGCAGAGCAGCACGGGTTACCACTACGCAAGAGAGTCTCGAGTTAGTCACTGATGAATGAAGACAGTTTTATGCTGTGAGCACACGAGTGTAGCTGCTGAGTTTAGTTTGTAAATAAACAGCGTGTGTTTATTGTAACAACAATCTCCGGATGTTCTCTGTACCAACTCGGTCACCCTGAACCAAGCGTGCAACCTGGATCCTTTAGCCCCTACAAAGGAAGGGCATTGGATCCAACAAACTGGCGACGAGAATAAAAGTGCAAAAAAAATCACAGAAAAAACAAGGTTAAAAAAGAGAAAAAAAACGAAGGAAACCAGAAGAACCGAAAATCAGGCCGTACCTCACACGGTAGTCGTAAGTAAAATAAAATTTTCTTCAGTGTCGAAGTAATCCCCTCAGAGCATGCTGCAATTTGAAAGATTGAGGCCTTTCGATCCAACCTTGGATGACTGGTCTTGCTATGGTTTCACTTCCAGGCGAATGACATTGCGGAGAAGAGGCGCGCGATCCTTCTGTCCATGTATGGGAGTAAGACATAGGGACTAATTCGGAATCTGTTGGTGCGCAATGCCCCAGACTCAAAGTTCTGATGATTTAGTGAACCTCGTAAAGAATCATTACCAGCCCAAGCCATCTGTGATGATGCAACGGTTTAAATTTAACTCAAGAAATAGAGCTGCGGGGAAGGCAGTTGCTTGTTATGTGGCAAGTCTGAAGCAATTAACTGAATATTGAGAGTTTGGTACTTCTATTAATGCTATGCTTAGAGATTGTTTGGTGTGCAGTATAAATGAAAACATGATTCAGAAGAGATTACTGGCTGAATCAAATGATTTTCAGAAGGCATTGGAAATCACTCTTGCAATGGAAGGTGCAGTGCTAGACTCAGAAGCCATTCAAGGAGCACAAAATGATGGGCAGGGAGCCTCAGCCAGAGTGCAATAAGTGCAGAGCTTTACTCCAAAGAGGGAAGCAGCCACCACTAGCAGGCAAATTAAAAGGGAAAACTTAGCAGCAAAAATATGGCATAATAGTAAGAGAGGTGCAAGCAGACAGCCTTGTAATGAAATAGTTTTAAAAAGTCGAATGTTTCTTCTGCCATTGAAATGGACACCTCGAGACATTGTAAAGATAAGATCAGGCAAACTTTCAGGCAAAAGCAAAAACTCAGATAAACAGTGTTGAAAAGTCTGAAGTTACAGATGCTGATATCTATTTGCTGTATAATTTAAAAGGTAGGAAGAACGGAGCCTATGTAACCAGGAGAGTAATGAGAAGCCTCTCAGAATGGAGGCGGATACTAGTGCAGCCACTATGGTGACTGGTGAACATATGTTTAAATATATGAATCATGGAGAACGTAAGCTGAATTTAGAAGTTGATGAAATATTTTTAAAAACTTACACCGGAGAAGACATACAAGTCAAGGGTGTATGTAAAGTCACAGTACACTATGAAGGTCAAACAGGGAGATTACCCTTGATGGTAGTAGCATGCGAGGGACGGAGTCTCCTCAAGCCAAACTGGCTGAAAGAAATTAAATTGGAATGGACTGAAAGCTTCCAACTGCGAACCAATGGATTACCACAGCTACCACAAGAATATGCCTCAGTTTTCAAGGAAGAGCTTCGAAAAATTGAGGGGCTACAGGCAAACATTCATGTTGATCCAGAGGCAACACCAAGATTCATGAAGGCAAGACCAGTACCTTATGCAATGTCGGATAAGGTAGATGCCAAACTGCAAACAACAATTGGACTTAGAGAAGGCATCCTGGAAGTTTGTCACCATAAATACAAATAAGGGATTGTACCAATACACCCATTTATCATTTGGCTTATCTTCTGCTTGTGCCACATTCCAAAGAACGATAGAAAGTTTGCTACAGGGATTGCCCCATGTTGTAATTTATTTGGATGGCATTCTCGTGACTAGACTCACTGAAAAGGAACATTTGATGAACTTGGAAGAAGTTCAGAAATGTTTTTTTTGCAGGTTGCAGTGAGATTGAAAAAGGAAAGTGCACATTCCAGGCAAAAGAGGTAATTTACTTAGGTCACAAAGGTAGATTCACAAGGCCTAAATCCAGCTGAAGAAAAAGTGAAAGCCATTAAAGAAGCCCCAGCACCAAGGAATACATCCGAACTGAAATCATTCTTGGGGATAAATCAATTACCATGGATGTTTCTTGCCTAATTTGTCAACAGAACTGGCACCACTGTATTACTTGTTCAAGAAAAGCCAGAGATGGTCATGGCAAATACCATAAGAAGAAACTTTCACAAAAAAGGGAAACAGTTGCTACAATCTTATACACTTATACATTTTGACCCAAAGAAAGAGTTGATATTAAGTGTGATGCATCACCTTATGGAGTGGGAGCAGTGCTTTCCTATTGAATGGATGATGGGTCAGAATGACCTATAGGATTTGTGTCGAGAACACTTGGTACTGCAGAGAAAAAGTACTCAAATTGAAAAAGGCGGCCTGGCAATCATTTTCAGTGTTAAGTTTCGTCAACGTCTACATGGTCATCATTTTGTCATTATTATGATGGACCACAAGCCATTATTAGGACTATTCGGTGAACACAAGGCTACATCCCCTATAGCCTCAGCAAGAGTATGAAGGTGGGCATTGATCTTAGGAGCGTATGAGTATACGGAAGTCAAACCGCAAATGCACTCAGTCGTTTGCCCTTGCAAGTAAAGGATAAGGATGTTCCAATTCCTCAGGAATACATCTTGTTATTGAGCTTCCTGGACTCATCACTGATACGTGCTAAACAGATTAAAGATTGGATAAACCGAGACCCAGTCTTATCCAAAGTAAGAAATCAAGTTCTGTGTGTTCGTGACCAACCGTAAGAGTCTGATGAAATGAAACCGTATTTCCAGAGAAGATATGAGATAACCAGCCAAGAAGGTATTTTACTGTGGGGAGCTCGAGTTCTTCCAAAAGGATGAAAGCCATTGTTATCAGTTCACATCCCTGAATTTCCAAAATAAAGGCAATAGCACATAGCTATATGTGGTGGCTGGGAATGGATGGAGGAATAGAAAACTTAGTGAGAAGTTGTATGCAGTGTCAACAAGTACAAAAATTACCTGCAACAGCTCCGTTACACCCTTGGGAGTGACCAGGAAGGCTATGGGTACGGGTACACATAGACTATGTGGGGCCTTTTATGGGAACAATGTTTCTCCTTATCATAGACATTCATTCAAAATGGATGGATATACATGAAGTGAGGTCATCCACATCTTCAGTAAAAATAGACTAGCTTCGACAAAGCTTCGCTACAAACGGATTACCTGAAGTGCTAGTATCAGATAATGGAACAGTATTCACAAGTGCTGAATTTAACTGATTTGCAAGCCTCAAATGGTATTGTGAAAACATCTCCATATCACCCTTCTTCAAACGGACATGCCGAGAGTGTTCAGACATTCAAATCTGGTTATGAAGAAATTATCTGGAGATTCAATAGTGACTAAATTAGCACAATTTCTTTTCCATTATAGACCCACCCCTCATTTGACAACAGGTGTCACACCTGCAGAATTGCTGAAGCACCATCTCCGGTCGAGACTGAGCCTAGTTATGCCAAATTTGGTGAGGGAGTGGTGCAGTGTAGAGGTAGAGAGGCAGCAGGAAAGTCAGAAAATGGGACATGATTGTCACAGTCAGGACGGAGCATTTAATGTAGAAGAGAAAGTAATTGTGAAAAATTTTAGAGAAGGACCAGCACGGTTGTTCGGTGAAATAAGTGCTGTAACGGGACTTCGTTCCTACCACGTGAAAGTTGGAGATCGAATAGTAAGGAGACACGTGGAGCACATACGAGGTGGAGAAACCAAACATCCAGAAGCAATTCCACTAGTGTTTGGGACTGAATCAATGTTTTCTGTTGAAAGAACTCAACCAAGTACAAATTTACATGGAGGGCTGACTGTACCTGAAAGAGTCGAGGAAACAAATTTACAGGTACCTGCTGCAGAACCAGATGCTTAGGCGATTTCAGTCAGGGAGATTCAAAAGCAAACTTCAGAAGCTGTAGAGCTGAGACGTTCTACATGCATAAGGAAACCCCCAGAGAGACTGACTTTGTAAATAATTAATTTGTGTAAATAACTTGATATATTGAAAAACTGTAAAATGTATTTTTCGGTAAAGGGGGAGGGATGTAGTAATCTGATATGTAATATACCTTTAAGACAAGTATTGTAATGTAAGGTCACATGATCTTGATATCCAATAGCAGAGTAACACAGGCTACTTCTGAGATTGAGTCTCGAGTTAGCCACTGATGAGTGAAGACAGAATTTTATGTTGTGAGCACACAAGTGTAGCTGCTGAGTTTAGTTTGTAAATAAACAGCATGTGTTTATTCTAACAACGATCTCTGGATGTTCTCTATCTCTGTACCAACTCGGTTACCCTGAAACAACCGTGCAACCTGGATCCTTTAGCCCCTACAAACCAAGGGCACTGGATCAAACAGCTTCTCTCAACATTCTCTGGAAAGACCCATCAAGACACTCCTATGAGAAGCAACTCCAACTGCCCAATCTCCAGTGCACTCGCTAGGAGCTAATCTTGCTAGCCTCATTATCCCAATCACTCCAACCACTAGTACTTCCTTAGACTCTCCCACTAGACCAACAATCTCTGGCTCTCTCCAGAATGGTAATTTACTCAACAAAGATGACTCTTGCCACCAACCACCTTATTCAGAATGATTGCACTGACATGCTGGCTTTGACAAAACTTTGCTCATGGTTGACCGCAGCCTGTTACTTACTGAAGCCATTTCACCAGGCTACTTGCTACCACCTGCCCTGACAAAACTGCTATGGTGGCATAATGGACATCACCACTGAAATTGTATTGACCACTCCTCTGGCATCTGCTAATCCTTTGAGCATCTCATCTTATTCTACCCTACTCATCTCTCCTTTGAAATGTCATTCATTATCCCTTCAAATTCCCCTGCCTTTTCTCCCTTAGCCTCTGCACTGATTCTCAATTTTAACCCGTATCCCAAGTCACCTTGCCCTTTCCTCTGATTTCACTGTCCTCCCTTCATATTAACTCTAACCCATATTCAAAGTTGTTCCTTTAACTGTGCAACTTTACACCTCCTCTCTACTTCCATGCCCTCAATTACAGCAAGGCCATCTCCTACCACTTCCTCATACTAACAATGTGTCATAGGAAATAACACAAGCAAACAAACTTACATTAGATAATCTAAATGATAAAAATAAATTGCTAAGTTTGCAAAAAGTAAAAATACTGATTATCTTTAGTTGATAAAGCACAAATACACTAGCTGTTATATTACTGTTACTTAAATATTTACTCAAATCTGCAGTGTGAAATTTTGAAAAATAATTTTTAATTTCCACATTCTTTTGGTGTTATGTATTATTTAATCTACTTTTAGCTTTCTTAGAATGGTGTCACCATTAATAGGTGTACAACAACTTACAGCCAATTATATCAACTTTCTCCTATCAGCAAAATGAAGGAAAATTCATTTGTACTGCTATTTAGCAACACCTGTGTGCCAAAAATCTATTTACCAATGCTCCTTGGTCCCTGATCTCATCAGAGCCTTGGTCAAAACATAAACGAGAGCTGAATGCCGGAAGAGAACAGAGAATTGCTATCCTTGATGTAAAGGCATTTGATAGAGCATGGCATCATGCAGCCCTAGCTAAACGGAGGTCAATGGAAAACCTTGCAGTAGCTGAAGTCACACCTGACAGAGGCAGATGGTTGTGGCTATTGGAAGCCAATCATAACAGCTCCTTAGGGCAAAATCCTTGAACCAACTGTCTTCAGCTGTTTCATCAATTGTTTTCCCATTAACTTGCCGTTATTTATGCACAAGCGCTTCAGCGACTTCAGGAGAGGGCAGGCGTGTGATTAAATGTGGAAATTTCAAAGCTGCTGCTTGAAGTGCGCTGCTGTCTTGTTAGCTGCACAAAAACGGCATCTTATTGTCTGGCTCACCATTGAAATGTCTTGAATGGTATGAAGTTGCTGTATTTGAGTGGTAGGTATGAACCAAACTCACCACAGAAAGTCAAGTCATCTTCATTTCAGTATAAGTGCCCTTTTAACAACAGAAGTGTTAATTACTGTTAAACAACCCCTCTGCCTCAGTGACAATGTGAATATTTACTTTTCTATTCATCAAATCTCAACTTGCTAAATCCTGTACTTCTGCCTTTAATTCAGGAACTTTTTACTGCATGCGTCTCTGACTTCTCTTTTTTTTCCCTGCAACTATATTGCATCAAGGTACACTTCTCTCAAGAGCCTAACATGTCTCGAAGTTCTCCCTGATTATCTGCCTCTTCACTTTGCTTACCATGTTGGCTCCGGGGAAAATAATTGGAACAAATCTGAAGTTCTTGCTCCCATTCTGAATAAATTCATTTTGAAGCTGCAACAAAGCAATAAGTGGAAGCTTATGAAATAACCAAAGTATTTTGAACAGCATTTCAGAAATGAACAATTCTTACAGTATTTAGCATGAAAAGGTAATCTATAAATTGAAAATCTGACTGCTTCCAAATCCAATACACAAGGCTGTCTTCAGAGCTTATAACTTGTCAACTATTTAACTAGTAACCAAGCTGCAGCATTTTAAAATGTGATCACTGAAAATTCATGGAACTTCCTGAGGGCGAAAACACACTTTTACCCATGATTGAGTACACTTTTGATGTGTGAAAGCAAACCAACAGCTAAGAATATCTAACTTTGAACAAAATTATAAAAATCTGGAATCATGAATGAGTGCAGGCTTTTGTTAGGAAGAGATAGTTTAAGTAAGTTATATTTGTATTAGTGGATGTTAGGAATGAGTTGTAGCTTTAAGTTTAATTTGGATTTCTGTATTGGCATGTTAAGAAGGGGGGAAACTTGAGTTTTAGTTTCACTTTAAAAGATGCCTGCATTTTAAATGAGGTTTATGACTCCTGAAGGGGAGTTAAGACAAAGAAAAAGGTAGAAAAAAAACTGGGCTGTTACCTAGCAATAGGAGGCCCACACAGGGACACAGAGAAACTGAAAGCAGTTCAAGTTCAGGTGGTGATTATGCTTTAAGGTTGAAAGGAGTTGCCAGCAGAAGCAGCATAGGAGAGCAACAGATAGCAAGTCCCAAACTAAAGTTGGAAACAGGAGCTAGGAGAAGCTGGGCAGAAAGGAGCTGCAGGAAGCTGGTTTCCTAGATGGGGGGTCCCAAGAAGACTTTCTAGTCAAAGGGAAAGAACAGGAATCTGGAAAACATCCTGTTAAGGGAAGTTAAAAGCAAGGAGCAGAGAAAGTTGCAGGATGCAGACTTAAAGCACAATAGGCTTACAAGAAGCCAGAAGATCCAAGGAGACAGCTGACAGTCTATAACGCTTTACTATTGGCTTGTGAGGTAGTTCTGTTGGCATGGCAGAGCATTTGAGAGAGAGTGCATAGAAGACAAAGCTTGAATGCACGTGGCGATCCAGGGGAGAGGAATATCAGAAAGAGGGTTCAAAATGCTGGAGGTGGACCCTTGTGGAAGGCTTCTGAGAGAAAGCGTTGTTTGGAAGATTCCAAAGCAAGTTCTTAGAGAGTGGAGATTGGAAACTCTTGAGAAATGTGGAATTCGGTGAGGCCGGTTGGCTCATGGTGACACAAGCATCTTTTGTGGGGGGGGGGGGGGGGGGGGGGGGAGTTAGCTAATGTCAGCTCGCAAGGACCTAGCAGCAAGGTTAGAAATGTTTGCCTCCATTTTCTTCACATGAAGTCCTAAGTTTCAAACTTAGTATCTTCCATTTTCTTGCATTCCACCGCAAAAAGCTATTGAGGCTGGGCCATGGTGAGGATGGCATAATGGGAATGTGTTCCCAGACTATTCCTCATCAATAGTCTGGGAACACATCCCCATTATGCCATCCTCACCATGGCCCAGCCTCAGCTTTTTGCAGGGGAATGCAAGAAAACGGAAGATACTAAGTTTGAAACTTAGGGCTTCATGCGAAGAAAATGGAGTCAAACATTTCTCGTGGATGAAACACAAAACGTTAGCATGCAGGTGCAGCAAGTAATTAAGAAGGCAAATGGAATTTTGTGCTGTATTGCTAGAAGGTTGGAGTTAAAAAATAGGGAAGCCTTGTTACAACTGTACAGGGTGTTGGTGAGGCCGCACCTAGAGTACGGTGTACAGTTTTGGTCCCCATATTTAAGAAAGGATATACTGGCATTGGAGGCAGTTCAAAAGAGATTCACTAGGCCGATTCCTGGGATGAAGGGGTTGACTTATCAAGAACGGCTAAACAGGTTAGGCCTTTATTCATTAGGGTTTAGAATAATGAGGGGCAATCTTATTGAAATGAACAAGATTCTGAGGGGGCTTGACAGGATAGATGTTGAGATGATGTTTCCACTAGTGGGGGGAATCTTGAACTAGGGGACAGTTACAAAATAAGGGGACACTCATTTAAAACTGAGATGCAAAAGGAGTTTCTTCTCAGAGGGTAGTGAATGTCTGGAATTCTCTACCGCAGAGAGTTGTGGAGGCTAGATCACTGAGAGTATTTAAGGAGGCGGTAGATAGATTTTGGAAATATCGGGGAGTTGAAGACTATGGAGGAGCTGGCACGAAGGAGGAGTCGAGGCGTGGGGCAGATCAGCCATGATCTTAATGAATGGCAGGGCAGGCTTGAGGGGCCAAATGGCCTACTCTTGCTCCTACTTCTGATGTTCTAATAAAACTCTGATCTGTGCGCATCAGTCATGGCTCAGTTGGTAGCACTCTCACCTTGGAGTCATAAGGTTGTTGATTCTCACTCTCCTGACTTTATAACAAACAACAGCCACCTAAGCAAAGTATTGAAATCATATCCAGAAAATGAACACTGCCTACAGGAGAAGAATATAGGGTGAAGGGGAAAAGTGAGGAGATCCAATTGGTTCAATTAAATTTTCCATTATTGCAATCAAGTAGTGCTTCAGTTGTCAGATCTCATCTGGAGCACAGCGTTCAGTTTTGTGTACTGAGCCTCAGGAAATATCTATCTAGATTTGGAGGGAGCACAGTACAGATTCACCAGATAAATCAGAGCTTAAAGGGTTAAAGCTCTTATGAAGACGGCTTACAAAAACTTGTAGCCTATTGTAAACTTACCCTAAACTGGTAATCCTTTGAGTGAAGAAGAATTGAGGGCTCAACTAATGGAGGTATTTCAACTGAAAAGGAGATTTGATAGAGTGCCTTCCGGGAAATTATTCCCTATGTGGGAAATCCTGACCAGAGGGCATAATCTTAAATAAACAAAGCAAGGCCATTAAGGAGTAAAGTCAGGAAGCAAAAGGTAGTGCAAGTCTGGAACAAAAAAAAAGACCACGATGAAAACACAGGTCAGACAGCCCCTGTGGACCAAAAAATGGAGTTAATGATTCAGGCTGTTGACCTTTTGTCAGAATTTAGTGGAAATTTGGAGCTTGCTTCCCCCAAAAGGCCTTAGATGCTGGGCCAATTGAAATTTTCAAGTTTATGATCCATTAGATTTGTTAGACGAGGATATTTAAGGGATATGTAGCAAAAGCAGGTAAATGGAGTGGGGTTACAGATCAGGCATGATCTTACTGAATGCTGAACAGGCTCGAGAGGTTAAATGGAATATTTCTATTCTTGTATGTTCTTAAGATAGACTTGGGATAATAAAGAATAACCTAAATCTCCTTATAGAGATACAAGTAAATGGCAAGAGTAAATATGAGTTGGAAATAATGGTAAAGAGAGAGAGATCACTAAACAGTAACTAAGAGTAACTAAATCATGTATAAGGAAAGAGAAAGAGTGTGGAATGAGCCTGCAGAAGAATTGTGCATGCTTTAGGACAGAAAAGGTAGGGAGCACTACTTGTCTAGGACAAGTTATCTGCAAAAAAACTACTGCGGATGCTGGAAATCCAAAACAAAAACAGAATTACCTAGAAAAACTCAGCAGGTCTGGCAGCAGAACTGAAGGGTCATAAGGACTCGAAGCGTCAACTCTTTTCTTCTCCGCCGATGCTGCCAGACCTGCTGAGTTTTTCCAAGTTATCTGCAGCTCAGTACAATTTTTCAAATCCTCTGTGTCTGTTGGATATAACTTAGTGATTCAAAAATTTTAAAAATGAAGTCAGTGTCATTATAATTACCTGTTTGTAGATAAAGACTGTATTCAAAGAATGTTCATCATTTTTTACTTCCAAGTTCTGAGATGTAACAGCTTCCCAGTATTTCGGGCTGATAACAATAATGATCAGATATCCTTTCTGTATGTGCATATAAAAAATGAAATTAAAGATGATAAAATATGTTGTTTTAGAATTTTTTTTATTCAGTAATATAATTCAGTCAGTACATAAACCTTTAGACTAAATTATTTTCAAGGTGGCTATGAAGTACTGTTCAAATATTGTGTAATTTTAAAGAGAGGCTAACTTACATCATTGATGTATCTTTCCATCCAGTCAATTTTGTTTATACTTCTAAAATGTTGCTCAAACATATCAATCTAAAATAGAAACAAATGGTCTTGAAACAATTATTTGTAATTATCGCTTTGGTTATTCTAAACTTTAAAAAATGCACACATGATGGTTAACACAACAGGTATGTCTGAATTAATTTCTGTGATTGACAAAAATGAAAACAGCAATGGTCTGGATTCCTAGTCTAGGGTATATTTCAATATTGTTCCTTCAATATTGTTTCCTCAATTCCTATGACACCCAATTGTGGGTTGTATTGTGACGAAGATCGTGAAACACTACAGGAGTATAAAGATGGGCAATGTGGGAAAACTGTAAAGTGGAAGTGAGAATAGAGAGATATGTGACCCATCTCAAATGGTAAGGTTTTAAAGGAAGCAAGGTCATCTTTAGCACGGCCCAACGCAGGCTAAATCCACCATGTTGTAACAGAAATATATACTTGATCTTAATTCAAACACCTTTTTTTGCAGCCGAGTGGGATTACCATTTCAGTTACAAATTGGGGTAGATTTGCACTGTGGCTTAAATTCAGGTAAGACTCATTTGAATACTGCCATCTGATTGAATCTGAACTTATATAAGTTACCATATTATCACCTTCATGAATGTGTTTTCCCTTTAAAACCATGGATAATGATTTTTTAAATAAAGTGAAAAACATTGGAAACTCTGAAGAAATTGTTCAAATTCTGCTGCTGAATATGATTCCAAACAGTAAATGTTTTTAAAAACTAAATGCCAAACAGAAAATGGAAATGTTTAAAATTCAACCTTTACAGGGCTTCCAAAACTGATTCTTATTCTTCAAAGCCAAAAGTACTTTCTCCTGTTAAGTTTGAAAATAATTTCTATCAAGTCAAATCTGTTTTAGCAGATACCAGAACTGTTTTATTTAAAAAAGCATTCATTCCAATTTGGAAGCTCGATATCCATTTACACAAAAGATACAAATAAAAAGGTGCTTCACTAGCACCAAATAAACTCCTTTGGTGGAACGATCAGCTACAAATGTCTCACTGTTGGCACAGTACTGACTGTATATATGATACACTATAAAAAGTTTTCAACTTCAAAATATTAGTTATTCCGTAAATTTTCAAACATTGTAGAGCAAGGCTCTTTACTAAATCAAAAGAAAATTGCAACCCAAAGATCTGTCCTGGCATATACATGCAACAAAAATGACCAGAAATACCTTTGTAAAAAATACTTAATGGTGAACTCTATAAAGATCATCGCTGTAAAAGAGGGAACAGAAAAGTGCTGATTCTTCCAACCCAGAGATGTTTCTGATTAAGTAAGCTAGCTGGCTACATAATTCCTCAACAGCATGAGTAGAAGAATTAATTTGATATAAACTTGATTTTCAGTCCCTTCTACCTCCAATCTCCAGAGATCAAGGATGAGAGGGAGACAGTGCCACAACCAACCTGGGTTTCAAATCCATTTCGGATTAACAAAGCAACAAACTTGATGACCTCTTCAACATGCTTGTCGTTATCTGTAGCATAAGTCACAAAGACTTTTCCTGGTAAAAATTAAAACATTCATGTTATTAATTCTACAATGGTGTTTAGGAAATTGGAAACTTCGAAACTAGAATACCAACATGGAACTTCAATATGGGTCAAAAACAAGAGCATCAGGGAACAGCTGGTAATAACAGCTAGTTAATCTGCCATATAAAAATATCTAACATAAAAGCAGAAAATGCTGGAAAAACTCAGGTCTGACAGCATTGGTGGAGAGAAATAGAGTTAATGTTTCGAGTGACCCTTCTTTAGAGCTAAAAGGAAGTAGCAATGTGATGAAGATTATACTGTTCAAGGGGGGTGCAGCAGGTGAAAATAAGTGGATAAAAAAATTTTTAAAAGGGGATTAAAAAAGGGGTAAAGGTAGAGGGACCATCAGCACTCTCCTCCATCTTCACCCCTTTTTAAAAAATTTTATTTTTCATCCACTTATTTTCATTTTTATTAATTTATTCATTGTTTTATCTGCTTTTAATCACTTATTCTATCCTTTTTCCACAACTACTGCCCCCTCCCCCCACCCCACCCCCAAAAGGGCCATCTGTTACTTGTTCCATGTTGTTCTTTCACAGAGTGCTTACCCTTGTTCTGCTATTAACACATTCTGCTTTCTTACCTTCATGGCCCTATCAGCACCTTCTTTAGCCCTTGCCGCTACCATTAACACTCCCTTTGTCTTTTTGTCCATGACATCTTTGTCAGTCTCTCCCTAGCCCCCACCTATCTTTGGCCTTCTATTCAGTTTCACCTGCTCCACCCCCCCTTAAACAGGTTAAATTGCATCACATTTCTACTCTTCAGCTCTGAAGGGTCACAGAGACTTGAAACATTAGCTCTGTTTCATTCTCCATAGATGCTGTCAGACCTGCTGAGTTTTTCCAGCATTTTGTTCTTATTTCAGATTTCCAGCATCCGCAGTATTTTGCTTTCATATAGAACCATAGAACACTACAGCACAGAAAACAGGCCATTCAGCCCTTCTATATAAAAATAATTATCACATTATCTTTTCTTTGACAATTCCAATGTTCATTTTAGCTTTAGGCATCTAATACAGTCTGATCCAAATGTCATTTCCATGCTAGAATAATAAAGTTCATCTTTTTAGATAATGACACTTGATTTATTATTGCTACTTACTCTGTTCACGAGGAAGTGGAAGGCTGAATGGTGCATTTGTATTTACTGGATCTGTAGGAGCAACTGCCCTAAAAATATATAGGATATGAAATTAGAATAATCTACTCTGGATATGACAATACATATAGTCTCCCACATCAAGCAAATTGATTTGACTACCAATCATTAGCAACCCTGACAATTAATGAAAATTTTGGCCCATGATTCTTTTTATTAATTCATATAAAATTCTGCATGAAGTGAAGTGGTTTTGCACATAGAATTACCAATATACATACAAATCAGACAACTACAGAGCAGCTACATGGCTTCCATTTCTATCCTATGAGTATGCAAGTAAATCTGACTGATATTTCTTTCAATACTGAATCAGGCTAAAACAAATAATATACAGGACACACCTTAAACCACCATGAACTTTGGCCTCAAAAGGGGCTATATCTGAAACAGTAAACAAGCTTGAAATCTGTCCCTTTGTGACTACAGATAGAATAAAAAAGATCGATAAAACCTACAATCGCAGCATTGAATTTAGGCATACCTGTTGTGAAAAATTTAAGTCCTGTAATTAATTATTCCACTGAACAAATGTCAAACACCATAGTAAATGTTTTTGCTGCGAAATATCTCTGGAGAACTTTCCATGCAATATCACTCATATCTTTCCCACAACATACTAACAGAACTACAGATAAAACAAGTCAAGATGGCTCCTGGACTAGCAGCTTCCTGGGAAGCTCCTTTGCCATGCAGTTCCATCCTTGGCCACCAGTTGCTATTTCTACACCCCACCCCTCCATTTCCTCTATTCCACTGTTCAAGTTCTCCTGCCTCTGATACTGGATGTCAGCCACTACCATCTGAAGGGCAAACGGAGCAGACACCTGGGAACACCACCACCTGCAAGTTCCTTTCCAAGCCACTCCTGACTTGGGAATATATCCCCCATTCCTTCACTGTCACAGTCAAAATCCTGGAACTCCCTCCCTAATAGCAGTGGGTGTTCCTGCAACACATGGGCTGCAACAATTCAAGGCGACAGCTCACCACCACCTTCTCAAGGGCAATTAGGGATGGGTAATAATTGTTGGCCTAGCCAGTGATGCCCACATCCCATGAATGATTAAAAAAAGGATGCATTTTAATAAGTCAACTGCTAGCATCCAGTCATCCGGAGAAGAGAACTGCAAAGATTCACAATCATTTGAGAGAAGAAATTTTTCATCTCAATTCTAAATGCCTGACTGCTTATTCTGAGACTGTGACCCATAGTTCTAAACTCTCCAACCAAGGGAAATAGCATCCACCCTGCCAAGCCCTCTGAGAAGCTAAGAATTTTATATGTTTCAATGAGATCACCTCTCGTTCTTCTAAACTCCAGGGAGTACAGTCCTATTCTACTCAATCTCTATACACAGGACAGCCTCTCATCCTAAGAATCAATATAGTGAATCTTTGCCACAGCCGCTCTAAAAGCAAGTATACCCTTCCTTAGTTAAGGCATCCAAAACTGTACACTAATCTAGGCATGGTCATACCAAAGCCCTATTGCAGCAAGACCTCCTTAATATTATATTCCAAACCCCTTGCAATAAAGGCCAATATACCATTTGCTTTCCTAATTGCTTGTAGTACCTGGATGTTAACTTTCCATGTTTTGTATATTTGGACACCCAAATCTCTGAACACCAAAACGGAATTGATTCTCGCCATTTAAAAGAATATCGTTTTCCCATTCTTCCTACCAAAGTGAATAACTTCACATTTCACCATGCCATGTGCCACCTTCTTCCCCAATGAACCAGTCCGTGCCCCTTTGCATTCTTCTCACAGCTCATGCTTCCATTCACAGTGGTCAATGTATTGGAGCTGTAATACACTGTACCAAGAGTAATGAAACATGTTCCCAGGATTTCCTATACAGCAAGACTGTGATCTCAGTTTCATCATGAGTACATGCTCAGCAGAAGCCAAACTCCAAAGAGGAATAATCTCCTGAGGCACTTGCACATATTGCCCAGCAACAGAGAGTGTTGTGTTGGCAAAGGTAGGGCAGGTCTTTTGTTTCTTCCCATTTCTGAAATCAGCAATAAAGTAAACAAAAACAGCAAAAGAAAGATTTTTGTTTTATTTAAAATAAAATACCTTGAACAAAATGTCAAGAAACACAGGGCTGTGCGAAATATCTGCTCCTTAAAGACTCATCGCAAAAAAAAGTGAATGAATGAGGCTGTTTTTCCCCCAAATATGTAATTTTAACAATTAGAGTTGCTCAGTATTAGTTCTGCTGCACTCCATTTCACCTACTAATTCTCCCACTCAGAGTTATTGAACTACAGTAGTTATGACAACCCACATATTCTTCTGATTCACATTGATTATATCTACTTCCTGCACATAGCAATTTAAAACTTCAACCACTGATGAACCAATCTTTCCAAAGGTCACAAAAAAGTCTGACCTAAATAGTTGCCACCACATCAAATCTTAAACATACATGGCTTTTTCCATGAGAGAAATAGGAAACAAGGAAAATACTTCAAATGCCTACCTCTGAAATGAAACATTTCCAGGACCATTTGGAGGAATTAAACCTGCAATTATATTGAAATGCTAGAGGTTACACAAAGTAAATTGTAGTATATTTCAAAATAGTTGTAGTAAGCCACCTGCTATATAATTCAATTCATAAGATTAAGGTACATTTATTCTGTCTCCACTTCCTAAACACAGTCCTAATAATGACTGACATTACCCCCAAACCGCCGCCTGAACCTTGCAGCATTCTGTAATTCACCTGTGTGTCCCAAGTCCTGTGTCAATGTGACAGAAGCTTTGGATAAAACTAAATCTACAATATTACCCTGAGGCCATATTACAATTTTTGATTTAAATGCATGTGTACTGTATCAAAAGTGATAACAGAGTTTCACACATTACCTACATTGCGAGCCAGACCAAGAGTGCTGCTTTTCATTGTAAATTGAACCATATGGTTTTACCCCAACTTAAGAGCAATTGCCTTTAAGACTGAACTTAAGTGTTAATTAGGGGCTGTTTTGTGCAATGTGCCCAATTACAGACTGCTCAAACTCATCTTAAAAAGGATCATTACAGCCATAAGCAAACTTTGAAACCAGGTCAGAGGGATGGAAGAAAATGAAGCTAATTCATAGGACTCTATTATTTATTGCATTGCTGAATGAGGAGTTGGTAAACTATGTTGGAGAAAAAAATTATGCCCCTCAAGTATGTCCCAAAAAGTAAACTCAATCTCCCACTCCATCAAAGTGCATCATGGCACAAGTGATTTTTAAAAATGTCATACGTTCTAAATTACATTCCATAATAGTTGTATACCAAAAATATGCCACTATATATACTATGAGTGGATTGGCACAATTTCAATGTGACAATCTAAATGATAATATTGGCAGTCAGTTGGTAGTACAGAATTTAAATGCTGCTGAAAAGAGGGGCATGTTACCAAAACTTTTCGTCTTGCACTCATCAGGGCAAACACAAGAGTGTCAAATTTCAAACGATCACAACAATTTACACTACAGGAGAAATGTGTGCTGATTGGCTGGAAAGTCAACTCTGATTGGCTGAGGTGTTACAATGGAGAAATTCAGATTCCCCAAGCTTCTGGGTAATTCAAAAAAGGTGCAAAGCATGAACATATTGTTTTGGTTTACAGAGAATGGGTCCCTGCATTTGTTACTTCTGGCAAGCATAAATGAACCACGTTACAAGCTCAACTGATTATCTTAAATTGGTTGTTAGTACAGCTATTAGCATACTTCATATAAATTGTTGAGATTGTTTGAAATTTGGCATTCTTGCATTTGTCCAGATGAATGCAAGGCCAAAAGCTTCGGCAACATGTCTCTTTTTTACAATATTCCAATGATAATATCTTTGTCTAACTACAGGCTTATACATGTAGAACATACTCATAATGGTCAAATAATTTGCAATGTTTTTAATTACTACATTCATGTATGCTCTAACATGCACTTCAATTTTAAATAACATCTACCCAAAGTAACGGTGGCGGTGAAAAGTTGCACAAACTCAGACAAAAAAAAAGATAAAATTGTAATTTTTGGAAGAGAAAAATAGTGACAGATACCTTGCATTTAAGAAATAATCACTTAGCTATTTTGTTAAATGGTCTGGTTTACTGATTTCCTGCTGGGCTGATTTATCAAGGAATTTGACAGAATGGCTAAGAGCAATGTGGGCCACAGAAGGCAGATGTAGGTAAAAGAGCAAACAGGGTAAAAAGGAGGGTACAGAGGTACAAACGAATGGCCCCAGGAATGAGTGATTATAATGTGGATAGACTGAACAAACTGGGACTGTTTTCCTTTGAGTAAAGGTTTCCAAGATTTCATACAGATATTTAAAATCAGGAAAGAAGAGTTTGGATAAAGTAAATAAAGAGAATCTATTGCCAATGGCTAGTTTGAGGACACAGATTTAAGATTGGCAAAACAAATCAGAGGTGACAGGAGGATAAATTTGTTTTGTGTAATGAGTGGAATGTACTGCCTGATAGGATGGGGAGGACAGGTTTGCCAGCTTTCAAAAGGGAATTGGATAAACGCTTGGAGAAAAAAAATTGTGGGTAGATGGTGAAAGAGGACAGGACCAGAGTGGGATCAACCAGATTTTTGTTTGAAAGAGTTGGCATACACTAGATGGGCTGAACAATGTCTGTACTGTACTACTATATGACTTTATGAGTGCTTTGTATCAGTAGGTGAGTGGACAATGTACCAGTAATTGTTCCTAATAGAAACAAAACTAATAATCATAGTGTATTCTAAAAAGGTGAAGAAAATAATGGGATTTAGCATTGATAAATCTCCAGGACCCAAAAGTGGGTGAGAAATATTAACGAGGAAATTGAGAAATATTAATCTTGCAAAGTTCTCTTAATTGAGAAATTGTACCACAGGACTGACTGCTAATGTCATTCCATTATTCAAGAAAGCAGAGAGAGAAACTGGGTCCAAGGATTGGGAGCAGTTAAGAATTCAGCAAAGGAAGACCAAGAGATTGATTAAGAGGGGAAAAATAGACTACGAGATTAACCTTGCAAGGAACATAAAGACGGACTGTAAAGGCTTCTATAAGTATATTAAAAGAAAAAGATTAGTTGAAGATAAATGTAGATCCCTTACTGTCTGAAAACGGGAGAATTTATAATAGGGAACAAGAAAGTGGCAGAGCAATTAGACAACTACTTTAGTTCTGTCTTCACAGACTAAGACAAATAATTTCACAGAAATATGAGAGATCTAAGAGTCTAGTGAGGTGGAGGATTTGAAGGAAATTGCTAAAACAATAGTGCCGGAGAAAGTAATGGGACTGAAAGCCAGTAAATCCCCAGCACCTGATAATCTATATCCCAGGGTACTAAAGGAGGTGGCCATGGAAATAGTGGATGCATTGGTTGTCATTTGAATCTACAGAATTTCAGAAGAACAGTCCTGGCAGGTTGGAGGGTGGCAAATGTAACCCCACTATTTAAAAAAGGGAGAAAACAGCAAATTACAGGCTAGTTAGCCTAACATTAGTAGTAGGGAAAATGCTAGAGCCTATTATAAAGGATGTGATAAAAGGACACTTAGGAAACATCAACGGGATTACACAAAGTCAACATGGGTTTATGAAAGGGAAATTATGCTTGACAAACTTACTGGAGTTTTTTTTGAGGACATAACTAGCAGGATAAGGGAGAACCAGTGGATGTGGTGTATTTGGATTTTCAGAAAGCTTTTGATAAAGTCCCACATAAGAGGTTAGTGTGTAAAATTAAAGCACATGGGATTGGGGTAACATATTGGCATGGACTGAGAATTGGTTAGCAGACAGAAGAAAGAGTAGGTATAAATGGGTTTTTTTCAAAGTGGCAGTCGGGGACTAGTGAGGTACCGCAGAGATGAGGGAACCATATGTAATATTTCCAAGTTTGCTGATGACACGAAACTTGGTGGGAACGTGAGCAGTGAAGAGGGTGTTAAAAGGCTTCAAGGCAATTTAGACAGGTTGAGTGAGTGGGCAAATACATGGCAGATGCAGTATTATGTGGATAAGTGTGAAGTTATCCACTTTGATAGGAAAAACGGAATGGCAGAGTATTATTTAAAAGGTGATAGATTGGGAAATGTTGATGCACAAAGGGACCTGGGTTCCCTTGTACACCAATCACAGAAAGCAAGCATGCAAGTGCAGCAAGCAGTTAGACAGCAAATGGTATGTTGGACTTTATTGCGAGAGGGCTTGAGTACAGGAGCAAGGGTGTCTTACTGCAGCTATACAGGGTCTTGGTGAGACCACACCTGGAGGTAGTGTGCACAGTTTTGGTCTCCTTACCTAAGAAAGGATATACTTTGCATATATTCCCATAGAGGGAGTGCAACGACTGTTCACCAGACTGATTCCTGGGATGGCAGGATTGCTGTATGAGGAGAGATGGGGCCGATTAGGCCTGTATTCACTGGAGATAGAAGAATGAGAGGGGATCTCATTGAAACGTATAAAATCCTGACAGGGATAGACAGACTAGATGCAGGATGTGGGTTGGGGGGTGGGGGTGTTGCTACAGGTCTTGAACAAAAGGGTCTCAGTCTCAGGATGAGGAGAAGCATCTTCACTCAGAGGGTGATAAACCTATGTAATTCTCTACCACAGAAGGCTGTGGAGGCCAAGTCACTGAGTATATTTAAAGGAGGAAATAGATAGGTTTCTGGACTCTAAAGGTGTCAAGGGGTTTGGGGAGAGAGCGAGAGTATGGTTTTGAGATAGAGGTTCAGCCATGATCATATTGAATGGTGGAGCAGGCTCAAAGGGTTCAATGGCCTGCTCCTAGTTTCTATGTTTAGGCCCATCTGTTTAATGTCGGTTATGGGGGAGCTACCAGAACGTCACTAAGGATAGAATAACAGTGCTCAAACAAATGAGAGACTATTAGAAAGTGCAACAAGCTTTGTTAAAAGCAATTCTCATCTTACTAATCTAGTTTTTTTTGAGGTGGTCATTAATAAAGCAGACAATGTGGTGTCTATGGGTGTTATTTATATAGACTTCAAGAAGTTATTCAAGAAATTATCAGCAGAAATATCGCACAGAAATTGAAGCCGCCTTTCTCTTGGATTTCTAATCGTTTGGGTGGGAAGAGTGTGAAGAAAGAGTTTATATGTACGAAGGTTGGTAGAATGTGACCAGCAGTATTCCCCAGGAATCTGCTCCAGTGCCTAAACTTTTCAACATATTTATCATTAACTTGGATGAAAGAACAGAGTGTTGTAGATTCAAGACTGCAGATAATACTTAATTAGCAGGGACAGTAAATAGTGCATGTAGGAACAGGAATTTGCAAAGGAGTAGTGAACAGATACAAAATATTATTCATAAAGACTTGGCCTTCATCTCAAGGGAGCTGGAATACAAAAGGGATGGAAGTTGTGCTCCAGCTATACAAGGCCCTGCTTAGACCCCATTTGGAGTACCGCATCCAGTTCCAGGTACATCACATCACATCACAGGAAGAATATGTTGACATTTGAAAGGGTTCACCACAGATTCAGCAGAGTTAAGCTGGAATGAAACCAGGGCTAAAAGGGTTTAATTATGAGGATAGGTTACATAGACTTGGCTTTTTTCCCTGGAATATACAAGATTAACAGGTCATCTAACCAATGGGGTAGATATGGAAACAATTTCCATTATGGGGGGGGTTCAGAACAAAACAAAAGCAACATCAGAAAGAAATTCTTCACACAAAAGGTTAGTGGAAATCCAGAACTTCTCCCTCCTCTCCCCTCATTCCTCGCCTGCCCAAAAAAGGCTGTTAAGGCTAGATCAACTGAAAAATTGAGATTAATAGATTTTTGTTAGGCATAGCATTAGGGTTATGGAACAAAGGTGGGAGAGGGAGATGAGATATAGATTAGTCATTGAATTCTAATTGAATGGCAGAACAGGTTCGAGGGGCTGAATGGCCTACTTTTGTTCTAATATAGGCAGGTTAATTGGATGGGAAAAACTATGTCAAATGGAGTTTAATATGGGCAAGTATGAGGCTAAGCATTATAAACCCCAAAGACCCAGCACACCAATATATTTAGGCTCGTGTTCCTTATTTACTGGTTTGTTCTACTTAAACCTTGCAACCTTGAAGGTTGTTCATTGCATTGTTGTTATATTTATATATGAATACGATGTTGGTATCAACAACTTGGAGTAAGCTAATTAATAGGAGAAAAAGTATTTAACCTTTACATGTGCCCACTAAGTCTTCAGTTTGCACAAATAAGCAGCCCGGGGGAGATAATGGTGCAGTGGTAATGTCTCTGGACTAGTAATCCAGAGGCCCAGGCTAATGCCCTGGGGTCATGAAGTCCTATGGCAGCTAGTGGGATTTAATTTCAATTAAGAAATCTGGAATTGAAAGCCAGACTCAATAATGATGACCTTGAAACGATCAATGATTTTTATAAAAACCCATCTGGTTCACTAATGTCCTTTAGGGAAGGAAACCTGCCATCCTTACCAGTCTGGCCTACATGTGACTCTGGACCCACAGCAATTAACTGCCCTCTGAAATGGCCTAGCAAGCCACTCATTTCAAGGACAATTAGGGATGGGCAACAAATGCTGGCCTTGCCAGCAATGCTCACATCCCATGTAAAAAAAAAGATACAAAATGCTTGGATGCACAGATAAATGTATATTTAATAAAATGTCAAAAGCTGCTCACCCCCAAATACAGTTAGCAAATTAGAAAATATGCAAATAACTGCTAAGAGGAGAAAGGCAAACCAGGTAACTACAGGTGAGTTAGTCAATTTACAAGCCCGGCAGGAATGTGAAGTTAAGGTTAAAATTAGATCAGTCATGACCTTTTGAATGATGGAGCAAGCACGAGTGGCCTACTCCAGTTCCTAATCCTCATGTTCATATGTATACTGAGATGATAAGCATAGATGCATTAAGGGAAAGCTAGATTAGCACACGAAGGGGAAAAGAATAGAAGGATATGCTGACGGAATAAGACGAAGTGGGGTGGGACGAGGCTCCTGTGGAACATTAGCATGGATCTGTCGGGTCAAATGGCCTGTTTGTGCTATAAATACTTTATAACAACAGCTACTCTGGATTTCTTAAAGCTAAGTAGATTTTAAATAAGAGCTTCTGAAAACACCAACTGAATAGAAAGGTAATTTAGTCAATGATACTTACAGGTGTTTGATAAGCCAAGGCATGCCAGAAAGCTTAGATGCTTGGCACAAGAGGAATTGTAACAGCTTGGATAGAACATTGGCTGAGAAACAAGAAACAGAATGAGAGTATTGCTTGGGTTAGAAGTGCTATTGCCTAGGTTTCAGTGATGGGTTCGCTTTTATTCTCAGATTTGTCCTTTCATTTAGAGAACATAATTCTGAAATGTCAACAAGAGAGAAGTAAATGCTTTAGCAAACAGTGAGGAGCATTAAATAACTTTAGAAAAACAGGAATATGTTCAGGGAGTCAGATGCAGCTTCATGTAGGTAAATGCAAGTTTATGCATTTTTGAAGTAAAGCAAGGAATGAGCGCATAAATTCAATAGAAAGGGAAAAACTTGTGGATGAACAAAGACTTTGAGTGAACAGTTTGGGTCAGTGGCAACATTCCTACCTTGGAGTCTTAGGTCACTGGCCCAAGACTCAGCTGAAGAACGTATTATAAATTGATGCTTCAATGGTGCAATCAAGGACTGTCACATTATTGAAGTGCGGTCTTTCAGATGGGGCATTAAATTAAACCAAGGTCCTGTCTGTCTACAGAAGTGTGCATAAAAGTAGTAGTAACAGGGGGTTCTTCTCATAGCCTGACTAACAAAACAGGTTATCTAGTCATTTATCTTATTGTTGTTTGTGGAAACATGTTATGCACAAATTGGCTACTGTGGTCGACTACAAACAGTAACTACACTTCAAAAATACCCGATTCATTGTGAAGTGCTTTAAGATGTTCTGAAAATGAAAGATGCTAAATAAATATGTTGGGAGTCAAATACTTAATATGGTTCAAGGCAGCATTTTTAAAATTATAAAAATACTTGAATTATCTGTTGTGCATTGGTATGAGACTCCAGCTTCTATAGCTTACTTCCGCTCAGTTATTGTGGTTCTTTCTGCCATCGTCTTGTGACTACTAAAATATTTTTTTTATAATAATAAAGATAAACCCCCTTCCTTTAGCGCTAAAATATTAAAGAAAAGATGCAACTCTAACCCCTCAGTCTCAACACATCGGAGAGAAAGTTAAAAGCATTAGTTAACCTGGTGTCCCATAAGGGCTGTGGTCGGCTCTACCAGGGGGCATGGGAGGAAAGTGGCCAGGTTCTGGAACATATACAGAAACCCTAGGTCGACAAGGGTTTTGTGGCAGAAAAGGACCAGGTGGCTGAAATGGATAAGACTGCAAAGGAAACCCAGGTTCAAGGTGCGACAGTCCAAGGGTGCCTTGTGACGAGACTGATGAGGGTGGTCCAAAGCTCCGATTCCACGATAAATCAGTCATGCCGGTATTTGACAACCAGTTGCTAGTAGATTCCAAAGTATAACACTCCCCGCACTTGGGAGCGTAAGGAACATGCCAATTTTCAACATGTCCTGCAGGGGAGCTATATTGGTTATTCATATGATGGAATGCAGTAGCAGCAGCAGCCGCCGCCTGGAAACTGTTAATATCTTTGGTTAAACTTTCTGCAGAATGCGGTGGGAGCTGCGAGAACTGTCCAGAATAATTTGAGAACTCTCCATCACTAGAGCAGAAATTCCGTGGCACCGGACTGGATGCAAATTCAAACGATTTGATCTGTGACTTCAAAAGAGAGCTTTCACTATCTGTTTCATCATTTTCCTCTGGTCTGTTTTTTGATGATTTAGCATGTGCTTGCGAAGGATTTATATACCTGCGGGCATTGAAAAAAACAACATTATAGTGCAGCTCATCCACATACAGTTAAAATTTTGTTTCTTATTAGCAAAATGTAGATTAAGAGCTAAATTCTATAACACAGAAAGGAAAAGAATGAAGTGATGCCAAATCTGGGTGTTAAAAGCCTGAAGACTTATGGAAGAGAAAGATGGAGAGAGACAGTTAAACATTTTTTTTTCCCCCTCTTGAAATTCAAAAGAGTATGTGATTTCAATATGCTGAGATGAATGGAGAAGAAACAAGAGTGTGCAGGACAGCCTAATTGTAACTTCAGATGAACGAGTGAACAGTTGAGGTAAACACTAATCACTGTAATAATGATAAAAAAAAGTCAGAAATGTTGCCTCAGGAGGGTTTTTATAACTTGTCCAGGTCCCCAGAGAAAGTTAGACCAGGATTATTATGGGTGGATGCACTGATTTCCCAGCAGTTGTAAGTGAGCAAGGGAGAGATCCACCATCCTCCCTAACCACCCCCCACCCCACAGATAGACAAACACAAGGGGATGGGGTTGGAGAACATCAAGAGGTGTAGCTGGTGAAGGATAAAAGTGGTCAGAAACAGCCTCGTCTGTAGCAAGATCACAAGGTTGCAGGGTAGCTACAAACGAGATGAAAAGTTAAAGGTATTCAAAGTGAAGAATTAAAATCACCAGGCATGAGAAGTCAGTCAGTGCTGAGGGAAACAAATGAGTGGGAAATTCAGAGATGGCGAGCTTGGTACAGTGATAGACATTGAGGAATTTAAAGGATATTTAAGTGAAGAAGTGCAACAAAGTGAGCTGCCTGGAGGAGGAGAAAGTACCAGAGAAGTCGAGGGAAGAAATCAAATTGTGATTTGGTGATGGAGCCACACAAGCAGCACCACAGTGGTTTGGGTAGGGCAGGTGACAAAGTGTAGCACCGCAAGGCGGCTTTAGTAAGGGGCAAGGTATCATCACCCAAAGCCATCATCCCCAATAAGACTGTGCCTTATTCATAGGTGAATGGAGCATTCTGGAGCAGCACATTTGCTGGCACATTAGTAGAGTCCATTTCAGAAGAGGAAGGTAGGGTAGTGAGGTCGGCTCCACTGAGCATGCTGGGGGGAATGATGAGTGAGATTAGAAAGAGGGGTGGATGGAACAGTTTGGTTGCTCCCCATAAGAAGGGATATTTCAAATCAGTACTTTTGTGAATGACAAGAGACAGACAATACCCAAGAGTAAGCAAAGAATCATACAACCTCAGAATTGTCATGCCACAGGAGGCCATTCATCCCATCGTGCATGCATCACCATAAGCAATTCACCTGGTGCCATTTCCCTGCCCTCTCCCCATCATCCAGCTCATGCTTCCTTTTCAGATAACCATCCAATTCCCTCTTGAATGCCTTGGAGTTCAAACCTGGAATGGTGGCAGGAGAAAAGGAAGGCAGAGGAGTGATGGTGACTAGGATAGGGATGAGAGTAGCATAGCATCCAAGAGCAAGGACATGAAAGTACTGTGGCTACAAGGGCAGGTCAGAAGTTGGGAATTCTGCAGAGTGTAGCTCACCTCCTGACTCCCCAAAGCCTATCCACTATCTAGGCACAAGTCAGGAGTATTCCCCACTTGCCTGGATGAGTGCAACTCCAACAACACTCAAGAAGCTTGACTGCATTCACGACAAAGCAGCCCATTTAATCAGCATCCCATCCATCACCACACAGTGGCAGCAGTTTGTTTGTTTCGTATCTTTATGCACATTTTTTTCCCCCTTTGGAGAATAATGTGGAAGTGTTGCAAGGTCAGTAGACTTGTTGACTACGGAAGATGTAGTTCAACAAGTCTTGAAGGAGGACTTGAACAGGGAGCTTCTGACTCAAAAGGCAGGGGAGCTACCTACTGAGCCACAAGATGTCCTCAGTGGCAACAAGGTGCAACATTTACAAGATGCACTGCAGCAACTCGCCAAGGTTCCTTCAACAGCACCTTTCAAATCCACAACCTCTACCACACAGATGAACAAGGGCAGCAGACACACAGGAACACTGTCACCTGCAAGTTCCCCTTCCAGCTACATACCAACCTGACTTGGAACAATATCACCATTCCTTCATTATCACCGAGTCAGAATCCTGGAACTCCCACCAAATAAGCACTATGGATGTACTATTATATGGCAGGTGACCACCACCTTCAAGGGCAATCAGGGGTTGGCAATAAATGCTGGCCTTGCCAGTAACTCTCATCCCATGAACAAATAAAAATTCAGTTGTCCAATGAAGTGTGCAGTAATCATAAATAACTACAATGTTTGGTGGTATACATTCATTTGATGTCAGTTTCTGCACTGGCAAATCCTCTGTGTATCATTCTACTGTTGTTTAGTGACAACTCATAAAAAGGC
Organism: Cetorhinus maximus; assembly: GCF_964194155.1. Lineage (NCBI taxonomy): Eukaryota > Metazoa > Chordata > Chondrichthyes > Lamniformes > Cetorhinidae > Cetorhinus > Cetorhinus maximus. The sequence goes on along the minus strand of NC_135894.1, from coordinate 76,884,567 downwards.
TCAGCCATTATTGAACAACAATTTGTACTTAGGAGGTATGCATTATAGATGTGGAATCTAGAACATGGGGGAACAATATCAGGATAAATTAAGAAATAATTGTAGTGGAAACATTTTATCAACATCTACTAACATATATATTAAAAGCCTAAAAGTACCACTACTTAGGACAGATCACAAGAAATTTATTTTCTCAAAAGGTTAGTAGTCTTTGGAAATCATCTACCTCAGAAGGTTGTGAATGCTTCATTGTTAAATATATTTAAGGCCTGGATAGAGAGATTTTTGGGTCTCTCAAGGAACCAAGGAATATGGGGAGTGGCAGGAAAGTGGAGTTGAAGCCAAAGATCTGCCATGATTGTATTGAATGCAGGCTCAACAGGTCATATGGTCAACACTTGCTCCTTTTTATGTTCTTAACAAGATGAATCAATATTAAATATTCTTAGAACAGTTCTAGATCGTTGTCATCATCTAAGTGCCATGCCAAGTAGCAAAGATGACCACGGTCATCCAGACTTTGATAATAGCAATAGAAGATGACCTCTCACTTTAGGGAGTTCTTCTTAAGTCAGTCTTTAAGTGTTATCTAGCTACTTCCTTTGCTGTTGGTCTGTTGCTCTTCTTCCATTAATCCTTCCAATGGCGATTAGGCACTCCAACCCTTCTCCACAGATAACATGCCCAAAGAGCTTTGCCTTCTTTTGTTATTATTAGAGTTCTCTTGTTCTTCCGATCTCATTCAGTACTTCATCAGTTCTTTTCTCCAGCCAACTTGCTCTTAAGCACACTTCAATGTTGCGGATTTTCATTTCTTCCTCTTTCCCAATGCTCCAAGCTTCACATCCATAATTCATTACTGACCAGACATAACATTTCAGTACACTGATTCCAATTTCAAGATTAAAGCTGACATTTCGTGAAATATTGTTCAATTTTGTAAAACACCTTTGATTTGTCCAATTCTTTTTTTTGGATTTCAGTGCTGCTTTTGACATCAGATACTACTGTGCTTCCCAGATAGCTGAACTGTTTGCTTCTATTTACCGTGATGCTACTAGTTCTAAAAACCCTTAGTTAAAACTATTTTGAATCAATTTTCATTCTATAATGCTGTCAAGTATCAAAGGTACTTGGTTACGAGCAAATCACTAAATTCTTTACACCTTATTCCTCAGCACAATTAAAAGAAACTGAAGAATTTTGTGCTGTATTTGTACAAATGCCAATAAAACTACACATTTTTCTTTCGACTTTGATTGGCCTATGTTAACTTCTTCAGTTTCATGTTCTAATCACATCCAGAACTTGAGGTTGATGGTTCACTTTGTTTTGTTGCTGTGAATATACTGGCCTTCAGACCCAGGCCCTGCAGCTTGACCTGATTCAGTTCCTGTCTTCACTTCTGGCCAAACAAAGCTCCCCATTTATTCCTGACCTGACTGTACAATAACCTCTTTTGCATGGCCCAACTCTGTAGCCAGCCACCTCCATATCCAAAAGCATCACCACAGAATATTTACTCTTCCACCCTGACCACGAAGTGCATAACTCATGGAATTCTTTTCACCAAATTCAGGGTGGGGTGGGGGGGGGGGGGGGGGGAGAGTTGGGTGTGAGTTGGGCAGTGAGTTGGGCCACTCAATACAGAGGGCACCTAGAACAAATTTAGGGTGGGGGGGGGGCATGCTGGCATAGTGGTATTGTCACTGGACTAGCAATCCAAAGACCCAGGGTAAATTTAAAAAAGTCTAATGATCACCATGAAACTCCTGTCGATTGTTGTGAAAACCCTTCTGGTTCACTAATGTCCTTTAATTTCCTTCCTTGAGAAAAGGAAATCTGCCATCCTTACCTGGTCTGTCCTACATGTGACTCCAGGCCGACAGCAATGTGGTTGACTCTTAAATGCCCTCTGAAGCGGCCTAGCAAGTCACTCAGCTGTATCAAACCACTAAAAAGTCTAAAAAAAAAGGAACAAAACCGGATGGACCATCCAGCATCAACCTAGGCACTGGAAACGATAACGGCAATCTCAGCCCTGTCGACCCTGCAAAGTCCTCCATACTAACATCTGGGGGTAGTGCCAAAATTGGGAGAGCTGTCTCACAGAATAGTTGAGCAACAGTCTGACATAGTCATCCTCACAGAGTCATACTTTACAGATAATGTCTCAGACACCACCAGTGGTGGCACAGTGGCATACAGTCGGGAGGGAGTTGCCCTGGAAGTCCTCAACATTGAATCCAGGCCCCATGAAGTCTCATGCCATCAGGTCAAATATGGGCAAGGAAACCTCCTGCTGCTTACCACATACCGCCCTCCTTCAGTTGATGAATCAGTGTTCCTACATGTCGAACATCACTTGGAGGAAGCACCGAGTGTGGCAAGGGCGCAGGATATACTCTGGGTGGGGTACTTCAATGTCCACCAAGAGTGACTCGGTAGCACCACTACTGTCTGAGTTGGCCAAGTCCTAAAAGGACATAGCTGCTAGACTGGGTCTGCGTCAGGTGGTGAGGGAAGAGGGAAAAACATACTTGACCTCATCCTCACCAACCTGCCTGCCGCAGATGCGTGTGTCCATGACAGTAACGGTAGGAGTGACCACCGCACAGCTGTTGTGGAGATGAAGTCCTGCCTTCACAGTGAGGATTATCCTCCATCGTGTTGTGTGGCACTACCATGCTAAATGGGATAGGTTTCAAACAGATCTAGCAACAAGACTGGGCATCCATGAGGTGCTGTGGACCATCAGCCGTAGCAGAATTGTACTTGAACACAATCTGTTACCTCATGGCCTGGAAAATCCCCCACTCTACCATTACCATCAAGCCACAGGGTCAACCCTGGTTCAAAGAAGAGTGCAGGGGGGCATGCCAGGAGCAGCACCAGGTATTAAATGCTGGCACAGTCAACAAAGCCCACATTCCGCGAAGGAATAATGAAAAAAAATTACAAAAGGTAATTAATAAACTTACAGATTGGGCAATAATTGGCTAATGACAGTCAACACAAACATGAGGTAGTACATTTTGGTAGTAAGAAGGGAGGAAGGGATAAACCTGGGAACAACAGGCCAGTCAGTCTAACCTCAGTGGTGGGGAAACTATTGGAAGCAATTCTGAAGGACAGAATTAATCTACACTTGGGGAGACAGGGATTAATCAAGGACAGTCAGCATGGTTTTGTTAAGGGGAGGTCATGTCTGACCAATTTGAAGTTTTCGAAGAGGTGACCAGGTGTGTAGATGAGGGCAATGCATTTGACGTAGTCTACTTGGACTTCAGCAAGGCTTTTGATAAGGTCCCGCATGGGAGACTGAAATCAAAGATTTCAAAATCCCATGGGATCCAAGACAATTTGGCAAATTGGATCCAGAATTGGCTGAGTGGCAGGATGCAGAGAGTGATGGTTGAGGGGTGTTTTTGTGACTGGATGCCTGTGTCCAGTTGGGTCCCTTGCTGTTTGTGGTATATAAAAACAATTTAGACTTGAATGTAGAGGGTTGATCAGTAAGTTCGCAGGTGACACGAAAATTGGTGGGGTGGTAAATAGTGAGGAGAATAGCCTTAGATTACAGGAGGATATAGACGGGCTGGTCAGATGGGCTGATCAGTGGCAAATGGAATTTAATCCAGATAAGTGTGAGGTGATGCACTTGGGCAGGACAAACAAGGCATTAGGAATACACGATGAATGGTAGGACCCTGGGAAGTAACGAGGATCAGAGAGACCTTGGTGTGCATGTCCACCGGTCCCTTAAGGTAGCGGGACAGGTAGATAAGGTGGTTAAGGAGGCATATGGGATGCCTTTATTAGCCAAGGCATAGAATATAAGAGCAGGGAGGTTGGAACTGTATAAAACGCTGGTTAAGCCACAGCTAGAGTATTGCGTGCAGTTCTGGAATCTGCATTATAGGAAGGATGTGATTGCACTAAAGAGAGTACAGAGGAGATTTACCAGGATGTTGACTGGGCTGGAGAGTTTTAGTTATGAGGAGAGATTCGGTAAACTGGGGTTATTTTCCCTGGAGCAGAGGAGATTGAGGGGTGACATGATTGAGGTGTATAAAATTATGAGGGGCATAGATCGAGTAGACAGGAAGGAACTTTTCCCCTTGATGGAGGGATCAATAACCAGGGGGCATAGATTTAAGGTAAGGGGCAAGAGGCTTAGAGGGGATGTGAGGAAGAATTTTTTCACCCAGATGGTGGTGGGAATCTGGAACTCACTGCCTGAAAGGGTGGTAGAGGCAGAAACCCTCATAACATTTAAGCAGCATTTGGATGTGCAGTTGCAATGCCATGGCATACAAGGCTATGGTCTAGTGCTGAAAAATGGGACTAGAATAGTTAGTTACTTGTTTGACCGGCACAGATTCGATGAGCCAAAGGGCCTTTTTCTGTGCTGTAGGCCTCTATGACTATGACAATGGCTTTGGTCTTCCTGAATATTTAGCAGAAGGCTACTACGGCTCAACTAAGGCTAGATATCTGACAAACAATCTGACAACACAATCAGTGGAAGAGTTCAGAGGAGTAACTGGGCATCATTACTATGGAAGCTGACCCCATGTCAGTGATGATATTGACAAAGGGCAGCATGTAGAAGACAAAACGAAAGAGCCCAAGTATAGATCCTCACAGTAATCCAGATGTAGCGGTGTCAATGTGAGAAAAGAAACCAACACTGGTGATTCCCTAGCTACTCTTAGTGAAGAGAAGAGGTGAAACAAGCAAGGACAGTCCCTTGAGCTGAACAATGGAGGAGTGTTATTAGAGAATAGCAAAGTCAACCACATCAAAGACTGCACAGATAAAGGATTTGCTCAGTCACAGATGTCATTTTGACTTTGCTTAGGTCCATTTTGGTTTTAATGAGTTAACAGCTGGCATTAAAGTTGAGCAGCTCTTTGCTTCAGCATGTTCAAATCACTGACAGCAAGCAGCAGCCTAATGCTTCAAAGCTCCTTAGACAGCACCTTCCAAACCACGACCACTACCATCTAAAAAGGACAAGGGCTGCAGACACATGGGAACACCACCACCTGGAAGTTCACCCTCCAAGTCAGTCACCATCTTTACTTGGAAATTTTTCACCGTTCCTTCTGACGCTGGGTCAAAATCCTGGAACTCCCTCCCCATCAGCACCATATGGACGGCAACGGTTCAAGAAGGCAGCTCACCACCACCTTCTCAAGGGCAATTAGGGATAGGCAATAAGTGTTGGTCTGGCCAGCAAAGCCCACATCCCTTGAATAAAAACATTAAATTCTAACTATGTGGGAGGCCACATATCAAGCGACTAACACAAATGTTTTAAACAGAGTATCTGCTTAATCTGCAAATGTGAGCTGCTGTTCAAAAAAAAAGAGCAGCATATCCATTTAGAAGATTCGTGTTAGGTATTCAAGCTACATTGCTGTTCTTCAGTTCTATGTAAGAAAAAAAAATGGAAAGAAGTGTGCGGGCGTCAACATATGCTGATGGCTACATGCCAGTGCAATTAATTTTACCATGGTGCATCAAACAGTAACAAAACCAAAGGAGTTCAAAGGATAACATAAGTAGGTTACGGCATATCTATGGAATCCAAAGTTCACATTCTGTCCTGTATTTCAAGGGCAATTTTTTTGTTGTAATTTATGGAAACTTTGATTATTTTCATCACATATGCCAATCCCTTAAAGCAAGAGGAGTGGAAAAGTCTGTGATAAACAGCAACCAATCTCCCAGTCACCCTCAGATATAACATAAATGAGCATTCCCCGCAACTGCTCATTGTCTCAGTTGCACACCACATACACTTGAGTTAAATTTTCATTTTCTTTAAAAAAAGTCAGCGAAAAACTGGAGAAACCTTAGCAATGTCAACCCCATTACCCTTAAAAATTGTAAAGTTTACATATCGCTCCAAATATGCATACAACGAGGAAAGCAAGCAAACAAAAACATCAGTAATCCACAACTTCAAAGTAAACCCATTACGTTTTAATATTAATCTCTGAACTCCAAGTTCCATTCACACAAGACCGGTGCCAAAGCTTTCTAATCATATAACATTGTTTAACCAATGACTAAAGGCACAGACTGGGGATTGGGAAAGAGAATGTAACCCAGGATTCTCATTAGAAGAACCAAAAGAATACCAAGATTTTTGAACTGACGGCTGTTATACTGTGGAATGCTTCACCACGATGAGATATTGAGGTACAGTCGAGATCAAAGTATTTACAACACAGACACAGGTCATTTGGGCCAACTGATCCACACCAGTGTTTATGTTCCACACCAATCTTCTCCCACAATACTTCCCCCAACTTTTTCAGCATCATCTCCTGTTCCTTCCTCCTTCGTGTGCTTATCTAAGTTCTTAAACGTAAACACCTGGTGGTCGCAAGACTGACATCTTAACTATTCTCTGGATAAAGAAGTTTCCCTTGAAGCAGTCCATGTTCAAAATGCAGCAAGACCTGAATAATACCTAGACTTGGGCTGCCAAGTGACATTCGCACCATACAAGTGCCAGGCAATGACCATCGCCAACAAGAGCGCATCTAACCTTGCCATTCAATGGTATTACCATTGCTGAACCCCCCACAATCAACACCCTGGGGGTTACCACTGACTAGAAACTGAACTGGGCTAGCCATATAAATAGTGTGGCTACAAGAGAAGGTCAGAGGCTAGGAATGCTGTGGCAAGTAACTCACCTCCTGACTCCCCAAAGCCTGCCCACTTCTACAAGGCACAAGTCAGGAGTGTGATGGAATTCACTCCACTTGCCTGGATGATTGCAGCTTCGTGCTGACAGTTTGCTTGCGGATACAGATCAACCCTCAGAACAAAGGAGATTTCACTGGCATCTCACCTGAGCGAGCATTTGCAGACTTCTTCTTTGCCAGCACCATTCTTCATCTAGTGGTGATCAACTTCATAGGTTGAGTGTACACATTGTCATGCAGCAGAAATAATAAGGGGGACCGGAACTCATATTGCCACTGCAATGGATCTGTTTGAACTTTGTTTACACATTTTGTTTTGTTCCGTATATACGTATGTTAAAAAAATAAAACACTCAAGAAGCTTGACACAATCCAGGACAAAGCAGCCCGCTTGATTAGCACCCCATCCACAAACATTCACTCCCTCCACCACTGATGCACAGTGACAGCAGTGTGCACCATCTACAAGGTGCACTGCAAGAACTCAGCAAGGCTCCTTAGACAGCACCTCCAAACCCACAAGCACTCCCATCTGGAAGGGCAACAGCAGCAGATGCATGGAAACACCATCACCTTGAGGTTTCCCTCCAAGCCACTCACCATCCTGACTTGGATCTACAATCGTCATTCCTTCATTGTCGCTGGGTCAAAATCCAGGAACTCCCTTCCTAACAGCACTGTGGGTGTACCTACACCACATGGACTGCAGCGGTTCAAGGCAGCAGCTCACCACCACCTTCTCAAGGGCAATTAGAGATGGGCAATAAATGCTGATCTAGCCAGCAACGCCCACATCCCATGAATGAATAAAATGTTTATTAGATTAGTGACCACCTTAATTTATGGCCCCTAATTCTGACCTCGCCCAGAAGTGGAAACATTTTCTCTACATCCACCCCATCATTTAAAAGGGGTTGCGGTAAGTATTAGAAAAGGATGAATACAAAGTATAGCATCTGAAGGAAATGGAGCTACTGTCAGCATCATATGCTTAGGGGCCAAATGGCCACCACCTATGCTGTAACTTCTAACACACTATGAAAATTTACATTTGAGTCCAAGCTCAGCGAGTGGATTAGAAATGTTGGGGATGAGCTGAGGACAATGTGCCCTAAACAGAGTCCACTGCCCTTTGTGCAATCTGTTTAGTGCAGGTTGATTGCTGCTGGTTCGTTTTGCTGTGTCCAAGTGCAGAAAGACTCTGGCTAAGGCTCCAAGTAGTGTTGTCATCTTCACACCGAATTTTACTTCAAGGAGATAAGGAAGGAGATGGTGCCTGTTCAAGTAACATCAGCTGGAAACCTTGAACTGTGCAGGGTAATTATAGCTGTGGTGAATATCAATGAATTATAGGACTACAACTAGCTGTCATGAAGGACATTGGGACGTTACTGAGTTATTGCATTAATGTTGGTCATAAAGGGGAATCCTGAGTGTTACCAGAGTTACTATTAGTTAGTGGTGCAGTTTAGGAAACAGGAGCTGGGTGGTTATGCTAAGGGACTAGTAATCCAGAGGCCTGGACGAATGATCTGGAGACAAGTTCAAATTCCATTTTGAATCCCAGGTGGGGAATTTAAACACGGTTAATTAAATAAACTTGGAATAAAAAGCTATTGAGTAATGGTGGCCATGAAATTATTGGATTGTCATAAAAACCCATCTGGCTCACTAGTGTCCTTTAATGAAAGAAATCTGAAATCCTTATCTTGTCTGGCCCATACATGACCTCAGATTTACAGCTATGTGGTTGACTCAAACTGCCCTCTGAAATGGCCTAGTAAGCCATTCAATTTAAAGCAACTCATCTTCAACTAGGGATGCAATCTCCCCTTCGTCTTCCATTACCCCTCCTTTAAATGTTTCAGTTCTGTCTGATTATTGACAACCTACTGACTCAATGAACCTCTTGCATAACAGCTGCTACTGCAAAACCACAGACAAACAAATACTCAACCATTGGGGACCAATGTTTTTAAGCCAAATGCAATAATGCATCATGTGATTTGACAGTCAGTCAGAACACTGCTCAAACTTCCAGGAAAATACCTCTAACCAGAGTTGGCAATCCTACCCAGAATACACATGCACAACTGATACAAACATGAAACTTTGTTCCCAGGCATGTGTTACGCAACTGGTTTTGCTTGTGTCCGCAAGCAGAGGATTCACTTCAGTCCCATCACAGATAAAATAAAGCACAATGCAAAGGCTTTTTTTATTAGGATCAAAAGTACCTGACAATGAGTTGCTAAGATCATAGGAAGGCCATTTGGTAGAGCAGGCCCGAGACGACAATCAATCAATATGAATATGGTTGACCTGATTGTACCCTTAATTCTGTGATATCATTTCAAGGAAGTATGCAGATGAGCGAATAAACAGCATGTAACCAGCAGCTGGAAGTGTAAGAACTGCAGCTGTGCTGTCCCTGTGAGTAATGGTTGCTGAAGCCATCCTGTATTATATCTTCAAGTAAACTGAACCTACATATAGCTTATGAGTTCTGAGAGAGAGAGAGATTGGCGAGCTGGTGTAAAGACAGAAACACAACAAATTCCACTTTCCTGCCGCCTCCCCTAACACTTGAATCCCTTGTAGATCAAAAAATCTGTCTAACTCATTCTTGAATATATTCAATGATCCAGCCTCTACTACTCCCTGTGGAAAAGAATCCCAAAGATGAACGACTCTCAAAGAAATTCCTCCTCATCTCAGTCTAAAAAAATGGGAGACCTCTTATTTTCAAAATTATACCTCTCGTTCTAGTTTCTCCCACTGGGAGAAACATTTTCTCAGCATCTACCCTGTCAAGCCCCCTTAGAATCTAAGATAAAGGCAAAATACTGCAGATGCTGGAAATCTGAAACAAAAACAAAAATAGCTGGAAAAACTCAGCAGGTCTGACAGCATCTGCGGAGAGGAATACAGTTAATGTTTCGAGCCCGTATGAAGAGTCATACAGACTCTAAACGTTAACTGTATTCCCCTTAGAATCTTATATGTTTCAAATAGGTCACCTTTCCTTTTTTTAAACTTCACTGTGTATGGACCAACTTGCTCAATCTTTTTTAATAAGGCAACCACTTCAGCTCAGGAATCAGCCTAGGAATACCAATTTATACAACTTACTGTGCTATAGATTAGCATGGTATGATTCACCAAATGATTATCCACATGCTGGATTCATATTCTACGCAATGAGATGGATTTTACAGACCCCAGTTGGGTGTGTGTTTTTAGTTTTTTGTGTGGGGGAGGGGGGGGGGTGGCATGTAAAATATGACAGGTGGATAGCCCACCCCTGACCTGGTTGCCATAATACAAGTCAGAGGAGGTGGTGTGGGTAAGATACCCATTAGGCCACCCACCCTTAGGCTTATTGACGCCCTTAACAGCCCAATTAAGGGGCAATTAAGGACCTTACTCCGCCTTAACTGCCATAATATGCTGGGCAGTGGAAGGCAGGCGAGAGTGGGAAGGCTGTTTTTTCAAAGTTGGTGAAGGTGGTGGTTGGGGCACTTAATTTCTTATCTGTGTGTCCTCGCGGTGATGTCTATATTTTAAGCAGGAAGGTGTCAGCTTTGTGGAAGCTGTTAGTCAACTTTCCTTAGTTTTATAGGTTGACAGGATGTGCAATTCAAAACAGGAGACATTAGTCAAGGTTAGCTCTGAGCGAGGGTTTGAGAAAGTTGAAAGATTCTAAGGAAATCTTTATACAGTGGTAATTTTGAAGTATGTGTAATTGAATGTTGCTAATTACCGGAAACAGATGTAGAATTAAGTCCTGCTCTGCTAAGTGTCTGTTGTAAGCTGTGTGACTGGAGAGATGCTGCAAGTAGATGGAATTGAAGGGGAATGCTGGTCCTTGATGCCTTCTGGCACCAAGGTATGGGGTGAGATTACCCAAACACACCTATGTGGAAAAAGATTTTAAACAAAACAAAATGGCTCCCATGTAACGACATTATTCAGCCTTAAGTAGAATTCAAAAAGACTGAATGTTATATTTGTCAAATAATTTCCACATCCCACATGCCTAGAATTATGTTCTGGTCAGGGAGCCTACCTTCAACTTACAGTCAGAATTGAAGATTCTATCTAGTAAGTGGCTGTGATTTTGAGCTTCAGCTAAACTACATGTATGAAAATATTCTGAAAGATAACAAAAATACAGCTCGTTTCTGCTTAAACTGTCATTTCACCACATCATCTGCAACAGACAGAGTTAGGATACATTGCAAACAGTAGCAACTTCTGAGCAACATGGACTCACCACTTGAATATTGGAGTTTTGTTTGTCACCTCTTGTGCTGTGTAACCAACTTCATTTACTCATTACATACATTATAGTAAATGGATTATAGGAGATTCCAGGAATTCCTTTAACTAATTGATGTGAATTATTCATGTAAATTATTTGAGCTGGTGATGACAGTTTTACCATTACCTGTTAAGGGGAGGATATGCTGAAATGTAAGCAAATACAATTTTAGGTTATGGGCTATTTTGTCCTGTGTATTAACTTATGCAAGATCCCTAACATTTTGCAGAAATTACACATTAGAAGAGAGAGAGAGAGAGAGAGAGAGAGAGAGAGTGTGTCCCGGAATGAGGTTGTTATGCATGGGCTGCCAAACAAACATGCATAATGGATCATAAGTCTACTTCTGTTCAAAATACTTAATCCTGATCTCATTTGTCACTCCTGAAAAGCAAAAAACCAGGGTATTGTGAATGTCAGTGCAAAGTATACAGTGCGCAAATTACAAATGTTAACCAAAGCATAAAAGAAAACACAAACTCTGGTTATCTCCAGCTCAAATAATTTACATGAATAACCCACACCAATTAAAGGAGGAGTTCTTGAATCTTCTATAATCCATTTACTATAATTAGTAAATGACATTTGTTACAAGGTAGAGACAAGACAGAGGTGACAAACAAAACCCCAATATTCAAGAGGCGAGTCCATGTTGCTCAGGAGTCGCTACTGCTTGCAACGTATCCTAGCTATGTTGTGCTTCAGGTGATGTATTCAAATGACATTATGCTGAAACAGAAGCAAATTTCTAATCCTGACATATCTGCCCCAATATTACACTTTCCCAGCACTATGACTTTACTCTTGAGGAATACAAAATGTAATGAATGTACAAGTTTTCAATATTTTAAAAATGCCCCAAACTTATTTTCTCTAATCTATGTCAAACTTACCTATTGATCTTCTTGTTGTGACTATCTGCTGTGAACATTGCTGTAAAAACACAAAATCACTTTCAGGAACATGAAACTCAAGCATCTAAGTCATAATTTTGTTGTTACTCACTCAGTTTCCAACAGGAAATACATTCATTTCCCTCCCCCAAACACATGGTTTTCCTTTTAACTATAGGTTCTAAATGTTTCAGGGTTCAGTGTACTTGCAATTCTCCACTATCTTAGTAAAGTTGGATAGCAAAAATATTAGAAATTCCTTAGTCAGCATTTGAAACTCAAACACAATATTCAAACAATTAGAAAGTTAAAAATCAAACCTATGACCTCAAACTAAAACAAACCATTGCCCAAGACAGTGTGCATGTGACTAATTACACATTTCCTGCTGTTTCAATAAGGCTGATGATATATCTCAAGAGCATCTTAAATAAACAATTCTAAATTGACACAAATAATTGGAGACATTTTGGGTGTTTTGAATACCCTAACTTAATAAGAACACTGAAATTACGTATCTTCAAAAGCAAGATGGACCATAAAATAGGGAAAGAGTGTATCACACTAATACGACTACTTTGATTGGAGAGGTGGTGTTTAATAGGTGCCTGTATATGCACCTCAAGTGCCACAACCTGTAGGGCTAGGGACCAAATGCTGGAACGTGGGATTAGGCTGGGAGGCTTGTTCTTCAGCTGGCACAGGTGCAATAGGCCGCGTGGCCTCTTTTTGTGCCAAAAACCTTTTATGATTCTCAAAGGTTTTTTAAAAAGGCCAAGAGTAAGGCCAAAATAAAGATGAAAATAGCGTAATACTTCTCACTGTTTAGAAGATTAAATTTTTGGCTGGGAGGATTGTGGGGGTGGGGGGGGTGGGTGGATTGGGAGGTGGTGATTGGGGTGGGTGGGTGGGGTGGGGGGGCGGAGGAGAGAGATGGTGAGTATGAGAACAAAAAAAGGAAAGAGGGTGTGTGTGGAGAACAGGAGTTTAATAAACAAAATAATAACTAATAAACAAAAAGAAAACCTTTGCACTGTGCTCGATTTTATCTCTGGTGGGACCCAAGTGAATCCTCTGCTTGAGAGCATGAGCAAAACCAGTTGCGTTACAAATGCCTGAGCACAAAGTTTCATGTTTGTACCAGTTGTGCATGTGTATTCTGGGTAGGTTTGTCAACTCTGGTTGATAGAGGTAGTTGTTTGGTATTAGAGAACTTGACAGTATTGCTTAAAGAAAGAGGAGACATTTTTTGTTGAAGCTTTTCGTCCTGCACTCAAGACAATTTGCAAGAGCGCCAAATATGAACGGGAACAATGGACATTTGCGATACATGGGTGATACTTCTGCTATATTTAAATCTGCAGTTGCATTCATTTCGCACTGTATATCTTGCAAACTCATGAACTAGTCGTCACCTTGGACCTATAAAGTGCCTAGTCCATGTCAGCTTGCCCTTCCTGGGTAGTCTCTCACAAAAATGATCAACAGGTGAAGCTAGATGTTTCACGCTGCTACAATGCAGTAGCAACACAAACGGTATTCGCCACTAACAGGATGCTGCCATCAAGCCAAAAAGGTGTTCCGCCCATCACACAAATGAATATTTTCACGTATGAATTTCAGTGCCAGTGTGATGCTAGGTATGTAGACTGTATGTTCCAAAAACAGGCAGATCGTATCTCCCAGCTGCTGTTCGCAACGGGCAAGGTACAGACTGTAGTCAACCAGCCCGTGCTTGCAAAACTTCAAATCCAACATTAGATGCGATTCCACGATTGGACAACATTTGCTAAGTAACCCTCAGTGTGCTAAGAATTACGCTGACAACCAATTTAAGATAGTCAGTCAGTCAGGCTCACAGTGTATTTGTGTGTACTGGAAACTATATACTAATACACAGGGCCCTGTTCTTTGAAGACAGAAAGAACATGTACACACATTATGGCTGTTTCAGCTAAACAAAATAAGTGGCAGCCATTCACTGGTTCACTCCTCAGTGCAATGCCTTGACCAGAGTCATGCGTGGCAGTTAACTGTCATTAATCATCAAGTGCTGCATTCTCCATGGCAACATCTCTACCAGAGCCTAACTGCCAACCAATCACCAATACAATCTCATGCAGTATAAATTATTGTTCTCTTTACATTCAGTATTCTTGCGAATTGTCCTGATGAATGCAAGGTGAAAAGCTTTGACAAAAAAAAATGTCTCTTTTTGCAGGAAGAGACAGATAGAGGCATTTAAAAAAAATGCTTGGTTAAATCTCAGACTACAAACAAAAATGAAATAAACAGAAGAACAAGTACATTTACAGATAATCAAATGCTCTGTTAACGTGCCAACTGCTGTCTGGAACTAACAAAACATTCTCCAATGAGGAAGGCCACTCAGTCCATTTTGATTAATTAGTTCAGAGTACCTCTTAATGTCATCCCATTGTGACATCCAATTATTTCATAAACGATTCCAGGGTTTTGCTCTAACTACACCCTGGAAGAAAACAGTCCCCAGTTTGAACGCATGACCCTATCTCTACTGCGATTTAAAGAAATATTCAGAATTAATTCTTCTAAACCCAGAGCAATCTTAACTACCTCCATAAGATCATATCTAAGTCACGTTCTTTACAATTTGTAAAGCAAAGTTTCTTCAATCTTTTTCTCATAACTCAACCCCAGCACTGGAGACCACCATTATGGCTCTTGCTAGGAATGTCCCTAGCACTTCAAACTCTCATTTCTTGGGAAACCAGAAACAATTGCAGTTTAAGATCCAGAGTGATTCAGGCATTATAAATTTTGGCCATTAATTCCTCTGATTTATGTTCCACCATTTTGGTTATGTAGCTCAAAATCATGCTGCTTTTTCTTGAATGATGCTCTGCATTGGTTGGAAATATTTAATATCAAACCTCTGAAGTCTCTCTGGTCTCTGCTTCATCTTTGTTATTTCAACACCTTTTGTATTACACATTCTTTTTAGGTGTAGCAGTTGATGCTTGGTTGCATTAAATTTCATCAGTCATTCTTCTGATCACTTGTCCAACTCCCGTGTTTTCTGAGTTGTCTCTTCCAATTCCACTAGCCCTCAGTTTAGTTATCTACGAAAGTTACCACTTGTATTACGCGACTCAGGTTATGTAAACTTAAAAACAGTAATGCCTTAAGTTTCCTTCCCACCAACCCGATCCACTCCTCCCATCCCTCCACCAAAACAACCTTCAATGAGTGCTTGTTGTTTCCTACCCTTCAGTTACCCATTCCTGAGGTTTACCACAAATCTCCACAGTTTAAATTCCACTCAAAAAGTCTATCACTACCTGAAAGAAGTTGATGAGGTAGGCAAGGCACAGTCTTCACTTTCTGAATTCATGCTGCTTGCCATTATCCAGGAGATTATTGTTGTACAACTGCTCCTCCAACCTACTGGATATTCCATTATATACATGGAACGGAAACAAGAAAATTGTGCCTGTGTATGACTTATCACACTTTTTGACTAAACAAAGGCACATTAGCCTTTTACTTAATCTTTTGATACTTTGCTAGTGTCAAATGACTCCCTCGTCATTTTCAGTGCTTTACAAATCTCTTCTGAATTTCCTTCTGCACCGAGTTAAATATCATGTACCCCAGGAATTTATTTGTTTGAAACCCAATTAGCCTGTCCAGGGCTTCCATCTCATATGTAACAAAATCACTGATTTTACTTAGGGTATACCTTTGTTTAGGGAAGGCATATTGCACATGTCTGGACGAGTAGTGATTCAGAATATTTACTGTTTTAGGTTCATCCTCAACTTCAAGCTTATTTGTAGCTTTTACGGGTTTTACCTTTGGTCACCTCTTGCTGTTGTGGTAGTGAAAAAATGGTTTACTGTTGCGCTTAGCCTCAGCTATGTGTTCCTCTCTGAAGTACTTAATTTGTCTTCTGAAACACCGATGATGTATATATTGCATTGAACAATACCCCAAATTATATTTGCCTTTGTTATTTCATGCAATTTTGCCTGCTAAAAAATACGCCCCTGTCTGGTGTTTGCTAGCTCTAATTTCTATCATTTAACTTTGTTTGGCGGCCACTGTACCTTAACTAAATTTATTCCATTTTTTGAGATTTTTAAAACATTACAAATGCCGGATCAAGACAAGCATTGGTTCTCATGACTTCCTTGCCACACTGAATCAAGAAACAGTCATGCAATATGTTGACCAACTCTGACTAATATTCCTGTTTCCTCATGTACTCTTCCTATTTCAAAATTATCTTCCTTTTTATGGTGGTGGTTTGTAGCATACCTCCAATGTAGTATGGATTTCTTGAGCAACACTGATGCATACTCAATAGCTCATTTTCTCCCCCCCTGTAATTCAGTTATGGATTTTACAATGCAAAAATGTTTTAACATATACTATATCTAATCTATGGTGATTCATATCAAAACTAGAATGGATTCAGCAATGTAAACGTAAGGTCAAGATGAAGCAAATAGCTAGCTCTAGGTATGTTCCAAATAGCTTCTGGGGGGCGAGAGAGAGAGGGGGCGAGAGAGAATATCTAATCAAATTTCCCTCTGGCATATGGGAGTTGTCACATTAAAGCTTGGCTAAATATTTCCAATATTTTTTAGATTCATAGAAATACCATACAAAAAGGCAATTGAAACAAGAAAAATAATAGTCCTTAGGCCCTATTTATTTCATTTTAACATGATGCATAGGAATAAAATTAGATTTTGAAGTTTGCTGCACAAATTGATGTGATGTCATGTAAAACAAAATCTATTCAACACTGGCTCAAGGGTAAAGCAATCCATTTTAACCTTCATTGAATTAGGTACTTGTGGGTGGTAATGAGAGTTTGTGAAACAATTGCTTTAAAAATACCCAAATCTCAAGTGGATTCAAATCCATAACATCCCCCCCACCCCCCCACCCCCATTTTCCAGCTGTGGGTGCGATGAGAAGCCAAAGGAGTGTTATGTTTTGTTTGTTTTTGCTTTCCCTTTTCCAGCATAAAGTCATTGATGCCAGTAGTTGGGTTTTAAAGTTTATACTCCAATTCCTAGAAAATTTTTGCTATGTTCCTGCAAAAGCTTTAACAAAATATGGAAGATCTCCTGTGATAATTCTCATGGTAAGCTAGTAAGAAATATATGGGGTGTATGTGCACCTTTGGCAGCGCAGCAGTCACACCTAGGTTTTTGTCTATGTGGCTGATTCTGCCACTGGTCCAAACATAGCACTCGGCTCTCACATATGGCTCCAAGTAACTTGCAGGGCATGGAAGTGGCCCTATCCCTGGCCACAGTATCACCCTACTGGCTAAACTATGAGAGAGTATCCAACTAGTGATGGGAGCATCTATCCTGAAGTGCATGAAATCACCAGCACTGGAGCTGATGGATGGCTAATGGGTGACTCTGATGGCAGTGAAGGCACAGGAGTACAGGGCCATGGCAGATGGTAAAGCAGGACCTTGGTCAACTATGTTTTATGCCGAGTGGTGCTTCTCAAGCTATAACCATTTGTCTCTCTCTGAAATGGAAGCACAAAATCAAGACGACATTCGTGGCTTGCCACTGACTAGGACCCCCAGGTTGGTGGAACCCTAAATACAACTTGGCATGGAACAACAGATATGAAAATAATGAAGCTAACCCAAACCCTCAGGGCTGGGGAGGTGGGGGGTCAGACTCTGACAACAGCTGTCAAACCAAATGGGACAGCCACAGACTCCCAAACATAGGAATATGCAATGTTAGAACAACGTACCAAACTGGTCAGCTTGAGCAGATCTGGAAGTAATATTATAGGCTCAACATAAAATAAGCTGGGCACTGCTGAGATGAAATGGCCAGGTTCAGGATAACTAAACATAATGGAAGACTGGAGCCTGTACTATTCTGTTGGGGATCATCATCAATATGGTGAAAGATTTCTGGTGTCCCCAAAGCTGCGAAACACTATCGCGTGTGTGGAACCAGTTACCAGAGTGATTGCAATACGAAGTGAAACTATGCCAACAGCGATGAACCTCATCCAAGTGTTTAAGCCAACTGCAGAATCCCCTGAAGATGCATATGAATTAGGGGGAGGTCACTTGGCCTCTTGAGCCCGCTATGCCATTCAATAAGATCATGGCTGATCGGATTATAACATCAACTCCACATTCCCACCTAGCCCTTTCACCCCTTGCTTTTCAAGAATCTATCCAGCTCTGCCTTAAAAATATTCAGACTGCTTCCATCACAGAATCTTTACAGTGCAGGAGGCCATTTGACCCATCAAGTCTGCACTGGCTCTCTGAAAGAGCATTCTACCTAGTCCCATTTCCCTGCCTTATCCCCGTAACCCTGCACATTCTTTTTCGGATAGCCATCCAATTCTTTTTTCGATACCTTGATCAAACCTACTTCCACCACCCTCAGGAAGTTTGTTCCAGACCCCAACCACCATCTGGGCACACTGCTCCAGATGAGGCCTAACAAGTGTCTTATACAAGTTCAACATGACCTCCTTATTCTTGTACTCAAATGCCCCTTTAATAAAGCCTAAGATACTATATGCTTTATTAACTGCTCTCTCAACGTGCCCTGTCATCTTCAATGACTTAAGTATATATACACACACCAGGGTCCCTGCTCCTATAGCTCCTTTACAGTTTCTCCCTTTATGTTATACTGTCTCTCCATATTCTTCCTGCCAAAATGAATTATCTCACACTTCTCTGCATTGAACTTCACTTCATCTGCTACCTGTCTGCCTAATCCACCAACATGTCTATGTCCTTTTGAAGTTCAAGACTACCCTCATCACAGTTGACAACATTTCTGATCTTCGTATCATCAGCAAACTTTGAAATCATGCCCTACAAACGACAGTCTAGGTCATTAAAATATATCAGGAAGAGCAAGGGTCCCAACACTGACACTTGGGGAACTCTGCTACAAGCATTCCTCCAATCTGAAAAATCCACTAACAACTATTCTTTGTTTCCTATCACTCAGCCAATTTCTTTTCCACTCTCCCTTTTTTCCCCATGAGCTAGAATTTTGCTCTCAAATCTGTTGTGCAGCACTGTATCAAATGCCTTTTGAAAATCAATATATGCCATATCAACAGCATTGCCCTTATCAGCCTTCTCGGTGACCTCCTCTAAAAACCCCAGCAAGTGAGTTAAACATGATTTTCCCTTAATGAATCCATGCTGGCTTTCTTTAATTATCCTGCACTTGTCTAAGTGACTACTGATTTTGTCCCGAACTACAGTTTCCAGGAGTTTCCCTACCACTGAAGTGAAGCTGACTGGTGTGTAGTTGCCAGCTTTATCCTTGCACCCCTTTTTGAACAAGGGTGTAACATGCACAATTCTCCAGTCTTCTGGCACTGTGCCTCTGTTTAAGAAAGACTGGAAAATTAACATGAGTGCCTCTGCAATTTCCACTCTCACCTCCCCAAGTACCCTTGGATGCATCTCATCTGGTTCTGGTACCTTATCAATTTTAAGTAAGAAAGCCTTTCTAAAACCTCCTTCTTAAATGTAAATTATTCTAGTGTACCTGTTACTTCCTTTCTCACCTCAGCCTGGGTAGCATCTTCTTCCTTTGTAAAGACAGATGCAAAGCACTGGTTTAAAACTTCTGCTATTTCTCCTGCCTCCACATGCAAGTCCCCCGTTTTTAAAATCCTTAATCAGCTCTACTCTTTTACCAACCTTTTATTATTTATATGCTTGAAGACGCCCTTGGGATTCTCTTTTATATTAGCTGCCTGTCTCTTTTCATGCTCTCTCCTTGCTTTTCTTATTAGTTTTTTCATGTCCCCTCTGGTCCTTCTATATTCACCCTGATTCTCCATTGTATTTTCTACCTGACATCTGTTGTACACGTGCTTCCTCCTTTTCATCTTCACCTCTCTCTCGTCATCCAGAACACTCAGCATTTATTTGTCCTACCTTTCCCCTTCAAGGGAATATACCTCGACATTGCCTGCAATACCTTTTCTTTGAAGGTGGCCCATTGTTCAGCAACTGTCTTTTCTACTAACATTTGATTCCAACTTACTCGATTCTGATGCATTCTCATCCCATCGAAGTTGGCTTTCCCTCAATTAATTATAGCTGCTCTGGATTGTTCCTTGCCCTTTTCCATGGCCATAAACCTTATGATACAATGGTCATTGTCCCCTAAATGCTCTCCCACTGATACTTGATCCACTTAGGCCAACTCATTCCCCGGAGCCAGGTCCAACAGTGCCTTCCCTCTCACTGGACCAGAAACATACTGCTGCAGAAAATCATCCTGAACACTTTCCAGGAACTCTCAGCCCCTCTTGTCCCTTTGCACTATTCCTATCCCAGTCTATATTTAGAAAATTAATTATGGACGGACACACACGAGCATACCATGCACCCCCTTCTTTACCGAATACAACCATATTCCCAAAAATACTAAAAGAGATAACACCCATCTTCGTATCAGACAGGCGTTTCTGCAGCTGTAGATATGACTCCAAGATGGTACGTTGCCTCCCTGGTGTCAGGGTCAAGGATGTCACAGAGCAGCTACAGGGCATTCTTTTGGGGGAAGGTGAACAGCCAGAGGTCGTGGCCCATATTGGGACCAATGACATGGGTAAGAAAAGGGATGAGGCGCTGAAAGCAGATTTTAGGGAGTTAGGAAGGGAATTAAAAATCAGGACCTTGAGCAGTAATCTCAGGATTACTCCCAATGCCACGTGCTAGTGAGCATAAGAATAGGAAGATTGAGCAGTGGCTGGAAAAATTTATAAACTAATTTATAATTCTTGCACCTGTGTAATTTCTTCATAGATTTGTTTCTCTACAACCCTTCCACTAGTAGATATTCTATATACTGCACCTTTTTCATTCCTTACCTCTAGCCAGAGAAGTTCTTTCCTTGACCTCTCTGGAACATCCTCTCTTTCCACGCCATCTTTAATCAATACTGCCACTCCCCCTCCTCATTTTCTTCCTTTCCTGTCTCTCCTAAACAACTTGTACCCAGGAATATTTAATGCTCAGTCCTGTCCATTGAGCCACATCTATGTTATAGCAATATCATAATTCCATTTGTCAACCTGTACTTCACTTATCTTATTAACCACACTCCACGCATTCACATACATGTACGTTAGCCCTCATTTAGGCATTTTTACTTTCCCCCTTATTCTGACCCCATCTAACAGCTTACTATTGCCTACTCTAATTTTATCAAATTCTCCAACCATTCCATCTACCTTAATGCTACTCTGATATATCCCCCTTATCAGTTACTACTTCTCTACTTCCCACCACCAGTTCCTTTCCTCTCCACTCAGTTTCCTAACCCCCTGCCAATTTAGTTTAAATCCTCCCGACAGCACTAGCAAACCTCCCCGCGAGGACATTGATCCCAGTTAAGGTGTAACCAGTCTTCCTTGAACAGGTACCATCTGCCCCTGAACTAGTCCCAATGCCTCAAATCTAAAGCCCTCCCTCCTACTCCATTTCTCCAGCCACTGATCAATCTTCTTATTCTCACTCATCAGTATCCAAAATGGAAAAACAGAGTGAGATGTCCTCAGGGAATTTCTGCACTACCTGCCTGTTTCTCTTAGATACTCTGGTGGTCACCCATTCTCTCTCTGCTTGTGTATCTCTTAGCTGTGGTGTGACCGTCTTTCTAATCACACTATCCACATAATCCTCAGCCTTGTGGATGCACCACAGTGATTCCAGCCACCACTCAAGTCCTGCAACCCGCTCAAGTTTCTGCATCTGCACGAAGTGTCACCAGCTGTAGTCGAGAGCACTTTGTGTTTGCACGACTTCCCACATCCCACAGGATGCACATTCCAGATGGCCAAGCTGCACTGACGTACCTTAACATTAAGTGCTTACTACAGTATGGTACAACATAATAACTCACCTGTCACTCACCAATCACCCCCTCTGTGCTGAGTCTGGAAAGGCTTATACTTACCAATCAACTTACGGGATTCCTGTGACATCACATAGACTATCTGTAAACTCCCAGTTCTCTCTCGCTGAAGCTTTATGGGCTATGTTGTTTAGTTAGCTTAATTTAATTATTTTAATTAACTTAGGAATTATTCTACATGGACCACACCTCTTTCCCTTGTGCAAATTCCCATGTGAACCTAATTCGCAACTCACTCGGTCTCTGGCGTAGTCGCCCGTCTCTTCATGTCCTCCTGATACCAACTTTTGAGGGAGTTCCAAAGACTCACTACCTTCAGAAAAAAAATCTCATTTGTCTTAAATAGGAAATCCCTTATTTTTAAACAGTGACCCCCAAGCTCTAGATTCTTCCACAAAAGGAAACATCCTTTCCTCATCCACCTGTCAAGACCCTCAGGATCTTATGTTTCAATCAACTTGTTTCCTGTAAGGAACCATCCCATTCTCCCAGTTCCTCCACCGCTGTTGCATCTGTTCTAATGATGCTGCCTTCCAAAACGGCATTCTGACATGTCTTCCTTTTTCCTTAACCGAGGGTTCCCAACACTGTGGTTGACAGGGCCGTCAACCATGTCCGACCCATCTCCTGCACCTCAGCCCTCACCTGTTCCCCTCTCTCAGAACCACAATAGGATCCCCCTTCTCCTCACTTTTCACCCCACCAGCCTCCACATTCAAAGGATCATCCTCTGCCATTTCCACCAACTCCAGCGTGATGTCGCCACCAAATATCACCATCACCCCGCCCCCCCACCCCCCCTCCCCCAGCAGCACTCTGTAGCACCATTGCCTCCATGAGACCCTGGTCCACTGCTCCATCACCACAACTCCCCATCCCCTTCCCACAGCACCTTCCCATGCAGCTGCAGAAGGTGCAACACTTGCCCCTTTACCTCCTCCCTCCTCAGCGTCCAAGGCCCCAAACACTTTCAGATGAAGTAGCGCTTCACTTGCGCCCCCTTCAATTTGGTCTACTATATTCGCTGTTCCCAATGCGGTCTCCTCTACATTGGGGAGACTAAACGCAGACTGGGTGACTGCTTTGCGAACATTTTCATTCAGTTCTCAAGCACAACCCAGACTTCCCTGTTGCTTGCCATTTCAACACACCACCTTGCCCACATGCCTGTTCTTGGCCTGCTGCAACATTCTAGTGAAGCCCAACGCACACTGGAGGAACAGCACCTCATCTTCTGATTAGGCACTTTAAGCCTTCCGGACCCAACATTGTGTTCAACAACTGCACTCAATGAACTCTCCTCCATCCCCCACCCCTTTTAAAAATCCAAAATTTTATTTATTTACTAATTAATTTTTTTTTTTTAAATCCCTTTTCCCCTTTAGTCTTTAACAATACCATTAACACTCCCTTTGTCCTGTGTCCATGACATTTGTCAATTCTCTCCTTAGCTCCCACCTATCCCTGACCCTCTATCTTTCTCTAGCTCCTCTTAAACAGTATAAAATCCATCACATTTCTACTTCTCTTTAGCTCTGAAGAGTCGTACAGACGCAAAACATTAACTCTGTTTCTCTCTCCACAGATGCTGCCAGACTTGAGTTTTTCCAGCATTTCCTGCTTTTGTTTCAGACTTCCAGCATCCATGGTATTTTGCTTTTACCTTGGAAGGATTCTTGTCCGCTATAAACATTGCATTGAAAAAAAGTATGCCCAAAAGCCATGACAGGCAAGGAGCCCTGGATAACAGTCAAATGTCTGAAGCGGATAGTGTGCCGATCAGCAAAGCGGAGGGATCATCAAGGAGCTGATTATAAAAACTCTGCAAGAAAGTGAAAAATGTTCAGAGCAGCCAAAGAGGACCTTACTAAAAAGGCACAGGCAACAGAAAATTCAAGTCGTGAAGGGCAGTCCAACAAAAGTATAAAAGGTTGTCACAGCTCTATCAAAGAAAAGCAACAGCTGGCATCAGTGTGAAAGCAGCAGATAGAAATATGATCCAAGGAACTGATGAGAAAAGGACCAGTGGCAGTAATACCGCACCCAGTTCTATGGAGCAGATCCAGATGCCGCAAGTACACAGCCTGTAACTTGGAGGAGGAGGAGGAGGAACCAGAATTGTTGATTAGTGAAGTTTTAACTGCACTTAAGCAGCTGGGGAACAGCAAAGCTAAAGAACTAGATGACATGCCCATTGAAGCTCTGGAAAGCGAAGGAACATCAACAGTCACGGCCATGAAATAAATCAGTGACCTGACATCAAGAAGTGGAATTTGGCCAAATGATTGGCGGGTTTTGAAGCCAGTAACATCACCAAAAGTTCACGACAGTCAAGACTGCTCAAAATATAGAACAATTAGCCTGATAAGCCATGCCTCAAAGTGCTCCTAGAAATTGAGGCAAAGGCTCTCACATTTCAACACACCAGAAATAGGTGAGGAACAGTTCGGTTTCCCTGCAGGTAAAGGAATATCAGATGAACTTGTAGTGCTGTGCAATATAATTGAGAAGTCTGTCAAAAAGCAAAATCACAGGGAATTCTGCATAATCTGGATTACACAAAGGCCTTTGATTCAGTCCACCATGCAGAACTATGGAAAACCTTGAATTTGGTTTGGTGTACCACATCATTTAAATTCTCTGAATGAGCCAGATTATAAACTGGAGAAGAGGTGTGGTGTGTACTTGGGAGACAAGACAAGAGCCAATTTGGCAAAGGAGTCAGACAAAAATGTCTGCTTACACCACTACTTTTCAAAGCCATAGGAGAAAAGGTCATGAGAGAAGTCAGCTCTGCTCTTCCAGAACAACTAAGAGTCAGTGTTGGTGGTCACAACATCTGGAAAATCAGATATGCTGACGACACTAATAGTCGAAGTACAAACAAGGGCTTTCCATAATGGCTAAAGAGCTGAGAAAGTCAAATCTGAAGTTTGGGTTGAGCAACAAGACATACTCAATGCCAATTCATGATGAAAGCAGTGTGATGATTCAGTTAGCAACCATTACGCATGTATATCTATTTCTGGAAGTAAAAGTGACCACAAATGGGGATAGCAGCATTGAAATCAAGCCAAGGCTAGCAACTGCCCACTCAGCTGAATGAAGTATGGAGGATATCCAACATCAGCCTGTGGTTGAAAAAAAACACTTGCACAATCCTCAATATGGAGCATAAGAACTGGACCCTCAGTAAGGCTGAGAAGATGATTACTGCTTTTGAAATGTGGATCTGGTGAAGGATTCTTAGAATCAACTGGACATTGCAAAGAGCTAATGAATTTGTCCATAAGAAAATCAGAGTTCCAGCATCTCATGGGCTTTTAGCTGAAGTGAAGCAGAAATTGAGAAAATATGACCACTGGAAAAGGCAGGGTGAGAGTCTAATATTGGTGACAATAAAAGGTGAAAGATTGGCAAACAACAGACCAGCTCAGAAAATGACTGGATGCGTAGACATCATCAGAAACTGGATGGAGGGAGGGACAAAAACAGCACGCAGAATTGCAGTGAACAAGAGAGAGAGAGAGATGCCTATGGCTCCTCATGGACAATGGATAATTATGAATGGATCCCAACTGCAAGTATAACTATGTTCCTGCAAAAGCTTTCAATAAAATATGGATTATTTCCTGTTATATTCCTCAAGGTAAGCTAATAATAATTTTTTTCACAATTATAGGAGCTTTAAATTATATCAAATGTTCACAGAACTTTAGGCTACATGTTCCTGCTGAGACAAAGCAAAACTCCCAAATGTTCCTGAAATAGGAAACTAACTTCAATTATTTTTCCCAGACTATCTTGTCTTCCCACTGCCTTTAAGCACACAGCTGGAACACCAAGTTTGACCCACTACAAAGGTGCTCCTAAGCTTAACTTTGGCATCTGACAATCCTCACTCAGCAAGAATTGACAACACAATTATAGACAAATATATAACAGTATATAATAGAAAAAGAGTGTCTGTATATTTCAAATAGGAATTCATTAAAATTAAATGCAAGCTACATATCCAGTTTTAAGGCAGTGTGTCATTGTCTTTCAATGTTACAAATATTTTCTCAAAATATCCATTTTTTTTAAAATTAAGGTTCAACATTTAATATGTTGTTAACCACCCAACTGTCCCCACCATGTATAAGATTGGCACACTTGGGGCAGAAACACTCTTGTTTTTATTAATTCACAGGATGGGGGCTTCGCTGGCCAGGCCAGCATTTATTGCCCATCCCTAGTTGCCCTTGAGAAGGCAGTGGTGAGCTGCCTTCTTGAACCGCTGCAGTCCATGTGATGTAGCTACACCACAGGCTGCAGTAGTTCAAGAACCACCACATCATCTGTGTTCATCTTTTGGACTGCAGCAGCTCAAGAACCACCACATCATCTTGTGCATCTTTTGGACTGCAGCAAGAACCACCACATAATCTGTGTGCATCTACTGGTGCAACAGATAACAAATAATAAAAAACGGAGAAGTAGATTGGGTCAGGACAGTAATGCAATAAGATGCAAATACTTAAAGCTGGAGTTGTATTTGAATTACTTTCCCATTGTCATTCTTTGGAATAGGAGTTAAGACCATTTATTTTAATTAGGCTAACCCTCAAACAGCAAAGGAATTTAGCATGAGGATGTTGAGCATTCATCTGCTATTGTTAGAAATAATTTCTAGCCTGGTAACAAGTATTGAACTTTGTCAGGCTGACCATTAAATTAAAAAAATATATTTAAAAAGAACGGATTGTTTGAAATTGACCCTTAATTGAAACTCTGTTCTATGATTTGACATCAATGCCATCAAATCACTCTCATCCCTCCCAAAATAAAAGTTGTTAAAGTAGTTAAACCAGCTTGTCTTCAATTATTAATCCTGCATTTTACTGACACAGTTGAGCAGGAGGGAAAAGGAAGGAGGGGAGGGAAGGGGTTGGGGCAGGGCCATGTGATGGTAAGTAAGTCTCATTTTGTTCACGTAGAATGCACTGGATAGGTGAACACATTCAGCATTGTTGTCAGTAGTCCCAAACAAGTCTCAAATTGCAACTGAAAAAAAATCCAGGCAGAAAAATGGTATTTACAAATTGTATATCCCGGTTGCTATCCTTACTGAAAGGCAACATCTGAACAAGATTTATAATGACTTACTATAATGGTTCTTGCCATTTATTCATTTTTAGAGTATAATGTACTTAAATTAAAACAGTTAGAACGCTGGCCATTTAACCTAGCTGGAAAACATTCTTTATTCTTCCGATAGCCCCTATGTCACCGAGTCCCATTTTATTTTTGCTTCCATAAAATATGGTTGTTTACTCACTGTCTTGCTGCTAAGGGTCAAGTAACATGCTGGCTGCCCAGAATGTCCTGGTCAACTTGTGCAGAAATTACAGAAAATTTCATGTAGAATCGATCTGCCAATACCAGGACTTAAATAGATGTCAAATAAGCACAAATACAGTGCCACCAAATGCACAGTGAGTGAGTTGCTGTCTTCTGTCCTCTCAAAGCCTCTTGCTTTTGCTGCTCATTGCAGGGGTTTTGACATTGGAAAGATCATTCCAGCTGCTTAAGCCTTTTGAACACTTGGGATGGGGACAGGGGAGGGGGCAGGTGTTCAAAACATTTTTGATAACCAAAGCGCTCTCCGTCTTAGTATAAGTAGTGTGCAGGTCTCCACAAGAAACGTTTTTAAAAAGTAAAGAAAATTGTGACCAAACTTCAGAAAGGTTAGTAATCCAGCTGCCCAATGTCTATACCCTTTGTGCATAATCTATGGCAGCACATTACTGCTCCAAATTCAGGAAACATTCACATATAGGCAGACATAGGCAAATGAATAACAGATGTGCTAGCAGACGTAATCATCTTCTTAGGCAGTCCCTCGGGATCGAGAATGACTTGCTTCCACTCCAATTTGATCTGAAATGGCCAATAAGTCCAATTCTTGATCTACAGACTCTGCCACATGTGGAGCATGTGGCGCTTGAAGGGTTGGGTAGCTAGATTGTTTGGAGATTAGTGCACTCCCTCTGACACCTCAACTTCGCCTCTGCACGTTCCTGAAGTCTCTTGACGTGTTTGATGCCTTCCCAAATGAGTCTTCCCCATTTTGGTTGTTCACAAGCCAGGGACTCCCATGATTCATCAGGTATGTTTGACCTCTTCAGATATGCTTTGAGGACATCCCTAAAAGCATTCCTGCTGTCCACCGGAGAGTCTCCTGCCAAGACTAAGGTCAAGGTTTGTCGGGCAGCTCCTATATGCTTCGGAGACTTGGACAACCTACAGCAGGCAGCTCAAAGCACTGGAGAAATAACACCAGCAGTGTCTTCACAAGATCCTCCAAATACAGTGGCAAGAAAGGCTGTCCAATCCTCTCCCAAGCCAACTTGCCCAGCATTGAGGTACTAATCCCTCAAATCCAGTTCTGCTGGGTGAGACACGTTATTCATATGCCGGAAATAGCACAAGCAATTGTGGAAACTTATGTCTAAAACCAGCTGTAACACAGAATTTTCTTCAGGAAAAAAAGCACAATGCTGCTCTTATGCCAGTCACCTGTAAAGTTCCATAAAATTCTAAGCCAATAAGGTGGTGGGCTATTGCACTTCCTTTGTTCTCTGAACAGTGAGAATAAACCACTTTCACAGAGCCTGTGATAGTCCCATTTGTGCTCTCACTCATTGTTGGATTGAGCTAGAAAAGTTGAAGCAGACTTTTGCATTAACATTACTGCTTGAGACTTGGGCTGCATTGATAGTATAATATTGACAGATTCTGCTTCGCTTTAACACTATAGTTGTGATGTAAATGCATTACATAAGAACACAAGAAATAGGAACAGTAGGCCATTCAGCCCTTCAGGCCCACTCCACCATTCTATGAGATCAACTTCAACACCATTTTCCTGCACTATCCCTGTATTCCTTCATGTTTTCAATATGTAGAAATATATTGATCTCAGTCTTGAACATACTCAACGATTGAGCCTCCACAGCCTGCTGGGGTTGTGAATTCCTAAGATTCACCACCCTAAGTGAAGAAATTCCTTATCTCAGTCCTAAATGGTCTGCCCCTTCTGAGACTGTGTCCCTGGTTTCAGACACCCCAGCCAGGGGAAACATCCTTCCTGCGTCTACCCTGTTGAGCCCTGTAAGAATTTTGTATGTTTGAATGAGATCACTTCTAATTCTTCTAAACTCTAGAGAATAAAGGCCCAGTCTATTTAATCTTTCCTCCTAGGAGAATCCCTTCATCCCAGGAATTAAATTGGTGAACCATCATGGCACTCCCTCTATGGCAAGTATATCTTTCCTTAGGTAAGGAGACCAAAACTGCAGAAAATACTCCAGGTGTGGTCTTGCCAAAGCTCTAGATTAACGAAGACAGACATCTTTACTCCTTTACTGAAATCCTCTTATAACAAAGGCCAACATACCATTTACCTTCTTAATTGCTTGCTGTACCTGCATGTTAGCTTTCAGTGACCCATGAACAAAGACACCCAAGTCCCTTTTAAGTTCAACACTTCCCAGCCTCTCACTATTTAAGAAATATTCTGTTTCCCTATCAAAGTGGATAACCTTATATTTCTCCACATTGTATTCCATCTGCCAAATGTTTGCCCCCTCGCTTAGCCTCTCCAAATCCCCTTTGCATCCTCCTCACAACTCTCACACCCACCTAGGTTTTGTCATCTGCAAACTTGGAACCATTACATTTAATCCCAAAATCCAAATCATTGACATAGATTGTGAATAGCTGGGGCCCAAAGCACCAATCTTTGTGGCATCCGACTAGTCACAGGCTGCCAACCTGAAATTGACCCATTTATTCCTTTGTCCGTTAGCCAGTTCTCAGTTCATGCCAGTATATTCCCCCCAATCCCGTGTGCTCGGACTTTGTTTACTAACTTGTGGGGGACCTTATCAAAAGCTTTCTGAAAATCCAAATACGCCAGGTTCACTGGCTCCCCTTCATCGCTTCTGCTAGTTGCATCCTCAAAAACACTCCAACAGCAGGTTTGTTAAACATGGTTTCCCCTTCATGAGTCCCTGCTGACTGTCCAATCATACCATTATTTTCTAAATGTCCTGTTATCACATCCTTTGTTATAGATTTTAGCATTTTCCCTACCACTGATGTCAGGCTAACAGGTGTGTAGTTCCCCATTTTCTCTCCCTGCTTTGTTAAATAATTGGGTTACATTTGCCACCTTCTAATCTGCAGAAACCATTCTAGAGTCTATAGAATTTTGGAAGATGGCCGCCAATGCATCTACTATCTCTACATCCCAGAGTGTTGAAAGAGGTGGTTGATGATCATCAGGTCCAACTCAAGTCTATCTACTCAAGCCTTATTAATTTCGCTGGGTTTTTTTTACTAATATTAAATACCATGCAGTTTCTCATTTACACTATTCCCTTGATTCTCAATTTCTGGGAGATTTTTTGTATTTTCCTCCATGAAGACAGGCAAAGTATTTGTTTAGTTTCTCTGCCATTTCCTTATTCCCCATTGTAAATTCTCCAGGCTTCACTTGTTAACAGGCCCACGTTTGTTAGTTATTATATAGCTATCTGTACTTAGCAACTGTTTAAAGTGGAACTGAATTCTCTAGAAAATCAGTGAATCAATTCCATGGCCAAAATATACACCTTATGCTACACTCAAAAGTTTTGTACATAAATATTTTAAACATAAAATGTTACAAGCATGAACTACAGTTTTAATTTCTATTATG
This sequence comes from Cetorhinus maximus, assembly GCF_964194155.1. Taxonomy (NCBI): domain Eukaryota; kingdom Metazoa; phylum Chordata; class Chondrichthyes; order Lamniformes; family Cetorhinidae; genus Cetorhinus; species Cetorhinus maximus. The sequence continues at coordinate 76,853,932 of NC_135894.1, read as the reverse complement.
GTCAGAGGTATGTTTTGTGCCCATTTCATAAAATACAAACATGTCCACAAATGGGCTTAGCGAACGTTCCTTGTCTCAATATTGAGTCCTGTAGTATTAAGAAATTTGCTTAGAATAACCCTCAGCACTAATCCAGGTGGAGTAATGTACGTCAGGAATTTCTACCAACTGTACACTTATGAGCAATAGTTTAAACTTTTGAGGGACTCCCACAGACCCTAGTGTCAGCTACACAACATAAAATATTGCTAAAACATATACAACAGAAATAACGTGCAGGTCAGTGAAATCAAAGAAAAGAGAATGCACATCATGGTGGTTCAAATGACAGAATTATGATCCCAGCATCTTATGACCCACATATCCCTGTATAAAAACCAATGATTGGGAGTATAGGTTCCATCCTGGATCTCCACCTCAAAAGAATCAATGCCCTTATGTCCTTTCAACACCAGCCTGAATATGGTAAAGTCAATAGCTGCATGCACTTATTAATATTTTGGGGAAGGGGGATGTTGTCAAAATAAAAAGAATCCAAAATCTTTTAATGGATCTTCAGCAGTCAGGCTCTACTGCCACTTAACTGAAAGCAAGGACATTATAAAAATACATGGATACACAAGTCATACCAGATGATGCAATATGCTCTTAAAAGGCAGGAACACATAGCAGAAGAATTCCTCTGGCACACGCCTGCTTAGGTATGTAGAGAACGCAAAAAGAATGATGGTTACTGACCTATCTTTGAAGTTAACTTGGCATTGGTGGTTCCTGGATGAGAGGGGTTCTGATGTTCTACTTCATAAAAGTGTGATTTGGGACTGAACCCTATGACCATAACACCCCCAAAAATAGAAATTAAATGCTGGTACTGCAAATCATTTCTTGCCTTGTTAAATTGTTAACACACGTAAAGCCTCTTGAACCTACCTGTCCCATTTCCTATTGATTACATACAAGTCAGTTAATCCTGTCTGACCACAAGCAGCATTTTAAGATTTAGAATCTAACAAAATTCATGCCAAATAATCCCAACACTACCTTCAGCATTCAATCTTTCTCTCTCTTCAAGAATGCACTTGCACAATGGATAACACAGGATTTTTTTGGTTATTGCTGAAAACAGAAGAGACGTTTTGTTGAAGCTTTTCACCTTTCACTCATCAGGTCAATTTGCAAGAATACAAATGTAAGGGAAAACAACAACGTTATGCTGAATGAAAAGAGTGTGCTTATTGGTTGGCAAGTGGACACCGATTGGTAGAGGCATTGCCATGGAGAATGCACCAGTTGATGGTGACTAACAGTTAACTGCCATGCATTGTTTGAAATTTAAATCAGACAGCACACGCAAATTGTCACACTGCAAGCCCAACAATCTTAAACTGGTTGCCAGCATAAGTCTTAGCACACTGAGGATTACTCAGTAAATGTTGTCCATTGCAGAATCACATCTAATGTTGGACACTGTTTTGAGTTTTGCAAGCACAGGCTGGTTGGGTACAGTTTGTACCTTTGAAGGGCAAGGTATCTCAAAAATTTGAGCAATGGGTGAAGCTAGCTGTTTCATGCTATTAAGCAGTAGGAACATGAGTGGTATTCACCACTAACAGGATGCTGCCGTTGAGCCAAAAAAGACATTCTGCCTATCACACAAATGAGTAATGTGGTATATGAATTTCAGTGCCAGTGTGATGCCAATTATGTAGGTCATCTGTCCCAAAGACTGTCGGATCATATCAAACAGCATGTCCCTTCTGTTGTACTGGAAGTTACATATATTAACACACAGGGTACCGTACTTTCCAGACAGAAAAGAACATGTACACACATTGCACCTGTTTCAGCTAAACAAATAAGTGACCGACATTTGCTGGTTCATTCCTCAGGGCAATGCCTTGACCAAAGTTAAGCTGCCTGGTTTAAATTTCAAACCATGCTTGGCAGTTAACTGTCAGTCACCATCAATTGGTGTATTCTCCATGGCACTGCCTCTACCAAAGTACACTTGCCAACCAACTAATCAGCACTCTCTTCTCATACAGTATAAAGTTGTTGTTTTCCCTTACATTGTATTCTTGCAATTGTCCTGATGAGTGCAAGACGAAGAGCTTCAACCAAAGTCTTTTCTCAGCAATACTCAACTTCTGTACTACCAAATGACGTTTTTTTTTAATATTAAATCAGTGATTTTAGGTAAGTATTCTGCAACATCATCCAATTTGAAAGCCACATTGAAACAATGCTTGACAAATGATGCAAAGACAACAATAACTTGCATGTATAAAGTGTCATTAGCATACTAAAATATCCCAAGATGCTTTACAGGTGCACAGTCAGACAAAAAAAACTGAAAGAGCCAGTGGAGGAAATATTTGGACAAGTGAAAAGGTGGGCTTTTAAATCAACACAAGGGAAGAATTGGAAAACAGCAGAGTTCGGAGTGTTGCAAAGCTGGAAGAGGCTACAGAGGCATCAAATTATCTAAACCTTGGTTCAACTTAAGCCATCAAATTCGCTTTTCCCTTTATGCAGGTCTCCTGGGATTCACGCGGCACCTAAAGGCCAATTTCTGAAACAGCCTCAAATAAGTTTTGTAGCAGGAATATATAAATTTTACCACAGGAAACCATGTCCCTTGGCAAGCAAGCAAGTCATACTTAGCACAAAGTCATTGTTGGAGGTCAATCACCTCAGTTCCAGGAAACCACTGCAGGAGTTCCTCAGGGTAATGTCCTAGGCCCAACCATCTTCAACTGCTTCATCATTGGCCTTCCTTCCATCAGGTGTTCGGAAGTGGGGATATTCACTGATGATTGTATAATGTTCAGCACCATTCGCAACTCCTCAGATACCAAAGCAGTCCATGTCCAAAAGACAGACAGACCTCGACAACATTCAGGCTTGGCTGACAAGTGGCAAGTAACATTCGTGCCACACAATGACCATCTCCAACAAGAGAAATCGAACCATTCAATGGCATTACCATTCCTAAATCCGCCACTATCAACATCCTGAGGCTTACCATTGACCAGAACCTGAATTGGGCTAGCCATTTAAATACTGTGGCTACAAAAGGTCAGAGGCTAGGAATCCTGCAGCGAGTAACTCATCTCACAACTCCCCAAAGCCTGCCCATCATCTATGAGGCAAAAGTCAAGAACGTAATGGAATACACTCCACTTGCCTGGGTGAGTGCAGCTCCCACAACACTCGAAGCTTGAAACCATGCAGGACAAAGCAGCCCACTTGAATGGCACTCAAACCACAGACATGCACTCCCTCCAACACCAACACACAGTAGCAGCAGTGTACACCATCTACAAGATGCAATGCAGCAACTCACCAAAGCTCCTTAGACAGCACCTTCCAAATCCACAACCACTACCATCTTGAAGGACAAGGGCAGCAGGCACATAGGAACACCACCACCTGGATATTCCCCTCCAAGGATTTGGAAATATATCACCTTTCCTTCACTGTCACTGGGTCAAAATCCTGGAACTCCCTCCCTAACAACACTATGGGTGTACCTGCACCACATGTACTGCAGCTGTTCAAGAAAGCAGCTCACCACCACCTTTTCAAGGGCAATTAGGAATGGGCAATAAATACTGACCTAGCCAGCAAAGCCCAGATCTCAGGCATGAAGGAAACAAAAATGTATTGAAAAACTATAAAGACTAAACCAGGTATATTTACAATTAAGTTCAGCTAAATCATTGTACAAATATTGCAAGTAGCAACTTCTGAAACTTGGCCATTTGTATAAAAAGAAACAACCGAAATACAAATTACCTTAAATGGGAGGAAAAAATAAATAAATTTGATTCAAAGTGAAGGTCTATTAACCATGGCATTAAAACTCCTACATTTATTAGTTATAAAAGAAACAAAGCAAGAGTTGAGTTTAAGGACAGCATTTCAGAGTGGCTTGAAGTGGGTAATGCTATTCCTCAGGGTTCAATACAAGGCTGCCTCTGGTCACTGCACAAGCCAAGAATTTGGATATAGGCCTAGAACAAATGGGTGTCAACATTTTCAAGTGATACCACAACAGGATGTTTTCGTGAAATTCTTAAGACCACAAGAAACTGCAAAGATATATCGGTAAGATGGGGAAATGGGCCTAAAAAAGGTGACAGCTGGAATTTAATGCAATGAGCTTCCAGTCTCAGTGATGGAATGCATAGGACAGCCTATTTCCACCTCTGTAATATCACAAGACTCTGTTGCTGTCTCAGCTCATCTGTTGCTGAATCCCTCATGCCTTCATTACCTCTAGACCTTACTATTCCAATGCACTCCTGGCTGGTCTCCCACTTTCTACTCTCCATAAGCTTGAAGTCATCCAAACTTCTGCTGCCCATGTCTTAACTCCGACCAAGTCCCATTCATTTATCACTATGCTCGCTGACCTACACTGATGCTGCATGGCTGGGAACCAAAGCCTTGATTTTAAAATTCTCATCCTTTCAAACCCTTCCACAGCCTTACCCCCTCCCTATCTCTGAACTCTTCCATCCCCACAAGACTGAGACATCTGCATTCCTCTAATTCTGGCCTATTCATTTTTAATCAGTCCACCTTTGGGTGGCAGTATCTTTAGTTGCTTAGGCCATAAACTCTGGAACAACCTCCATAAATAAACCTCTCCACTTCACTTTCCTTCTTTAAGACATTCCCAAAGCCTCCCACTTTGGCCAAGCTTTCGGTCATCTGATCCAATAGCTCCTAACTTGGCTTGGTATCATTTTGTTTTATAACGTTCCTGTAAAGCGCCTCAATGTTATATTAGGTTAAAGGCACTAAATACAAGTTGTGTTGTACCAGGTGCTTTTTTTTTTGTTTACCAAAATCTAACATCAGTAAGTGTACTCAGAATGGAAGCGGCTTTGCTGCTGTGGAACAACTAAGATGCTTGAAGTTACAGGTTCACTAGCATTAAAAAGGTACCACCTCAGGTTGATAGTGCTGTTAAAAATAGATAGAGAGTGTGATACAACAGCAAATGCAATTCTGTCCATTCATGAAATCACAAAATTCAGTGCAGGAGGCCATTTGGCCTATCTGGACCAGCTCTCGGAATGATCAGTTCACTTAGTACCATTCTCTCACCTTCCCCTTGTAACCCTGCACATTCTTCCTTTTCAGGTAACAGTACAATTCCCTTTTGAATGCTTTGATTGAACCTACCTCCACCACACTCAGGTAGTGCATTCCAGACTTTAACCACTCACTGTGATAAATTATTTTCTCTTATAACAAATACTTTTTTTTTGCATTACTTTTAAACCTGTGCCCTCTCATTCTTGGTCCTTTCACAAGTGAGAACAGTTTCTCCCGATCTACTCTGTCCATACTCATGATTTTGAATACCTCTTTCAAATCTCCTTTTAGCCTTTTTTTCCTCCAAGGAAAACAGTCCTAACTTCTCCAATCTATCTTCATAACTGAAGTTCTTCATCCTTAGAACTATTTCATGAATCCTTTCTGCACTCTCTCCAATGCCTTCACAACTGGACTCAATACATTAACTGAGCCAAACTAGTGCCATATACATGTTCAACGTAGCCACCTTGCTCCTTGTAACCACCTTGTACATTGTGCCCCTATTAATAAAGCCTAGGATATTGTATGCTTTATTAACCACTATCACAAAATGCCCTACTACTTCCAATGCAAGACAAATAAAAGTAAAGCTATTTCTATAAATGGGTGACGTCAGGCGTGATTAACCAAGACTACAAGGAACACAAGATTTAAGCTGAATTGCTGCCCAAGTTCTTTACAGTCAACTTTAATACCCGCCCCTCCAAAAAAATAACCTGGAATAACAGAACCTTACAGCACAGGAGGCCATTCGACCCATTGTGCTGGCTCTTTGAAAGGAATGTCCAATCTGGTCCCAGACCCCACCATAACCCTGTAAATTAGTCCTTAAGTATGTCAATTGTGTCTGTGCAGGCTCTTTGAAAGAGTTCTATTAGTCCCAATCCCCTCTATCCCCACAGCCCTTCCAATATGAACATACGAAATAGGAGCGGAAGTGAGCAATTCAGCCACTCAAGCCGACTCAGTCATTCAATAAGGTCATGGCTGATCTGTTTGTGTTGAGTCCCACATTCCCATGGACCCCCTGATAATCTTTGATTTCCTTGCCTAACAAGAATCTCTGCCTTAAAAATATTCAGTGACCCCACTTCCACTGCCTTCTGAGGCAGAGTGTTCCAAAGTCACACAACCCTCAAAATTTCTCCTCATATCTATCCTATAAGGTCGACCCCTAATTTTGAACAGTACCCCCTAGATCAGGACTCACGCACAAGAGGAAACATCTTTTCCACATCCACCTTGCCAAGACCATTCGGGATCTTGTATGCTTCAATCAAGTCACCCTCACTCTTCTAAACTCCAGTGGAAGCAAGCCCAGCCTTTCCAACCTATCCTCTTAAGACAACCAACTCATTCCAGGTATCAATCTAGAAAACCTCCTCTGAACTGCCTCCAATGCATTTACACCCTTTCTTAAATAAGGAGACCAAAACTGCCCATAGTATGAGATGCAGTCTCCCCAATGCCCTGTACAACTGAAGCATAATATCCTTACTTTTATGTTCAATCCCTCTCGTAATAAAGGATAGCATTCCACGAGCCTTAATTGCAAGTTGTACCTGCATACTAATTTGCAACTCATGCACAAGAACATCTAGATCTCCAAATTCTGCAGTTGTTTTCCACTTAATTAATACTCCGCTTTTTTGTTCCTTGTGCCAAAGTGAACAAATTTTTCCTCTTCAAGGATTTATACAATTCCCTTTTGAAAGTTATTAAATCTCCAGATAAAGCCAAGATTCTATATGCCTCAACAGCCTTCTCAACATGTCCTGCCACCTTCAAACATTTGTGTATGTACAATTAATCAATTCATACTCCTCTGCATTAAATTTCATCTGCCACACGGCTGCCTATTTCACCAGTCCATCTACATCCTCCTGAAATCTAGTAATATCCTCACTTTTTTGTCTCATCTGCAGGCTTTGAAATTATGCCCTGCATACCCAAGCCTAGGTTATTAATATACATCAAAAAGATGTTATAGACTTGATATCAAGAGATATAGAATATTATAGCCTATATAAAACCTTAAGACCTCAGAGTACCATGTATAATATTGGGTACCACACTAAGGTTAGGATGATAGCTGATATGAGGAAATAGACTTGAAAAGTTCATAGTATATCTTCATTAAAACAATGCAAATTTCACAGCAATACACAATTATGAAAGGATGAGACCGGTTAGATAGAAGCACACTTTTCTCAGCAATAGAGGGTTCAAGAACAGGGCTATAAAAAATTAATTCTACATATTTACAGCAGAAGTGAAGGAAGTTCTTTGTTATTGCATGGCTGTAGATTTCACTTCCAGGGTTAATTACTGAAGCACAAATTGCATCAACGTTCAAGATTTAATTGGTTAGGTGGATGAAGGAGAAGAGTTGATGAACATGGCCCCTAGAATCTAATGTGATTAATCTCCATGCAAGCAAATACTTCTAAACACCAACATGGACTGACTGGGATGAATGTTTATAAGTTCTATTATTTATAAACCAATAAAATTCATAAAACTAATAAAGCTACCAGGCAATTGATCTTTAAAGCACACCATTGTAGTTGCTATGCTTCAAAATTCCTCAGTTCTTGACTTAATTCACTGATAATTCTGCCATTCTATGTATGGCTTGACATGAACATTTTTCTTTAAAAAGCTGACACGTAACATGCAGAAGCTTAGTTCTTAAATCAATAATTTTAGGAGATACCCAATTCCTACCCAACCCCTTTAAGAAACTAAAACAAGGTAGTCAATACAATTTTTACTCACATCTATAGAACAATTTTATTTTGGGTTCCAGGTTGTCATTGGTCCCACATGCAAGGTATAAAACCTCTGTCCATAAAACTTAGGAGTAATGAATTAAAAACGATTTAAAACCTTGCCCAGAATAACTTTAGGGTTTATGGCAGAGGCTATCAACATTAGAAGCCATTGAATATATTAGTTGAATTTGGATTACATTCCATACAAGTGATTATTAAAACCCATATAATGAGTTTGCACAACTTGGTCAGAGAATTGCCTATGAGGGTTTGCAGAGGAAGAGATTTCAAGGAAAAAAAGAGAACTAAAAATGTACCTCCATTATCTTTCCCAGCAGGTATGCAATTGTGCAGGCATTATACCAGAGCTCAATTTTGCTCTCAGTCAGAGTCAGCATCATAGATTCATTATGGCACTGAAGGAGGCTATTCGGCCCATTAGTCCATGGCAGCTCTTGATAACAATCCAGTCAGTCCTACTTCCCCTCTCCTTCATGGTCCCGCAAGTTTATTTCCTTGAAGTGCCTTTCCAATCTCCTTTTGAAACCATTCATCACCTCCACTTTCACCATCCTCATGGACAGCGTGTTCCAAGTCATGACCATTTGCTGTGTAAAAAAGTTCTTCCTCACCTCTCCCCTGTATCCTTTTCCCTATATTTTAAATCTGTATCACCTGTCCTTGTACCATCAACTGACCAGCTTTTCTTTGTCTACTTTTTCTAAACCTGTCATATTCTTGGATATCTTTATCCAGGTTTTCTCAACCTCCTTTGTTCCAAGAAGAATAACCACAGCTTCTCCAACTTAACTTTGTGGCTAAAATCCCTCACCCGAAACCATTCTGGTAAATCTCCCCTGCATCTTCCCAAGGATCCTCACATCCTTCCTAAAGTCACTAGAATGCTATGCTTTAGTTGTGGCCTAGCCAGGGGTTTATAAAGATTCAGCATGACTTCCCTGCTTTTCTGTTCAGTATCTCATAAGGCCTGTTTTATAACACCAGTTTGCTGTAAATCTTATAGATCTGGTTTATCTTACAGCAATGTAGAGATGACTATAGTTCTAAATTAACAGATTTATTTATAGCATTTTAACATATCTCCAAACTCTCAGGATTTTCTATATACTTGGTCTCAGCTGAAGAGCTTCCAGTCCTTCCTAGGATCTTCAGTTTTCTCAACCTCTAGGTCCACCCACAGGCTTAAACAATCAAGTATAGTGGCACAGATCAGTTACCAGAATAACTGAATCAAACACAGGTCAATCAAACCATTGAACATCACAATCCCAAGATTCCATACCTTTGCGAACCACTCAGCATGTCCTGTGGCCTTAAAAGGTCGATGCACATGAATTCCAAGGTTCCTCTGTCCTTGCACACTTTTAGAATTGTGCCCTCAAATCTATATTGTCTCTCCCTAACCTTTCAGCCAAAATGCATCACCTCACATTTCTCTGAATTACATTCCATTTGCTACTTGTCCTCTTATCTGCTAGCCTATATCCTGTTGCAGTCAATTGATGATATCCTCACTAATCAAATAAAGCAATGGTCCTAGCACTGACCATGGGGGAAACACATCTGCCTTCCATCTTCCAGTCTGAAAACAACACTTATCAACGTTCACTTTTTTTCCAATTCTTTCAAGAGGTGTGGGCCTCAGTGGCTAGACTAGCATTTGTTGCCCATTCCTAATTGCCCTTGAGAAAGTGGTGAGCCACCTTCTTGAACCAATGCAGTCCAATGTGCTGTTGGTACCACACCCCCTCCCCCCCCAGTGCTGTGAGGGAGGGAGTTACAGGATTTTGGCCCAGCATATGTGAAGGAACGGCCAGGTCAGGATGGCATTTGGCTTGTAGGGGAACTTGCAAGTGGTGGGTGCTCCCATGCATCTGTTGTCCTTGTCCATCCAATTCCCCCTTTTTCCAATAATTTATTTTATAAATATATTTTTCTTTTCCCACCTATTTCCATTATTTTTAAATGTTTTTCCATCCATTCCTTCAACTCCACCTTTTAGCCTATTTCGATCCCTTCCCCGCCACCTCACCAGATCTGTCACTTGCTCGTCCTGCTTTCTACCCTTAATGTCACCATTAGCACATTCCTTAGATAATATCACCACCGTCAGCACCCCTTTGTCCTTTTGTCTATGACATCTTGGGCAATCTCTTCTTTACTTCGGTGCTGCTTCAAAGTACATCGATGATTACTTCGGTGCTGCTTCAAACTCCGGCCCCCTCCCACAACTCTTTCTCCGGTACATCGATGATTACTTCGGTGCTGCTTCAAAGCTCCAACAACTCATCGACACCAACACCCATCTAGGACCCTCCACCCCTGCCTGTCCCTCCGTCCCCACCTCATCTTCTAATCCCAGCCCCGGCCGCGTATTCACTATACCCCCTGACCTTCCCCTCTCCGATACTGAACGTTCAGTGCTCAGCAAAGGACTTAGTTTCATACCCTTATGCCCTCATCTCAATGAATTTCGGGCTCGGCATGATGCTGAACTCTTCTTCCACCGTCTTCGTCTCCGTGCTCACTTCTTTGGGCAGGAGTCCTCTCCCCGTTCAACGGATCCTTTTACCCACCTCCAATATTCTCCCTCCACCTGGACCCCTCCCTCTGGATTCTTACCTTCTCTTGATCTTTTCATTGAGAACTGTCGGCGTGACATTAGTCATTTCAATTTCTCTGCTCCTCTCACCCATTCTAATCTGTCTCTCTCTGAACTTACTGCACTCCGTTCTCTCAGGTCCAACCCCAACATTGTCATCAAACCCGCTGACAAGGGTGGTGCTGTTGTTGTCTGGCGCACTGACCTCTACCTCGTGGAGGCTGAGCGTCAACTCGCAGACACTTCCTCCTACCTCTCCCTGGACCATGACCCCACCACTGAACATCAAGCCATTGTTTCCAGGACTGTCACTGACCTCATCTCCTCTGGAGATCTTCCTTCCACAGCTTACAACCTGATAAGTCACCCAACTTCGGACGGCCCGCTTCTACCTCCTACCCAAAATCCACAAACAGAACTGTCCTGGCAGACCGATCGTGTCAGCCTGTTCCTGCCCCACGGAACTCATTTCTCGTTATCTTGACTCCCTTCTCTCTCCCCTTGTCCAGTCCCTTCCCTGATTCCTCTGACACCTTACGTCAAATCAACAATTTCCAGTTCCCTGGCCCCAACCGCTTCCTCTTCACCATGGACGTCCAATCCCTCTACACCTCCATCCCCACCAGGATGGTCTGAGGGCCCTTAGCTTCTTCCTTAAACAGAGGCCCGAACAATCCCCATCCACCACTATTCTCCTCCGTCTGGCTGAACTTGTTCTCACACTGAACAATTTCTCCTTTAACTCCTCTCACTTCCTCCAAATAAAAGGTGTGGCTATGGGTACCCGCATGGGCCCCAGCTATGCCTGTCTCTTTATGGGGTATGTGGAACATTCCTTGTTCCAGTCCTCCTCCGGCCCCCTCCCACAACTCTTTCTCCGGTACATCGATGATTGCTTCGGTGCGGCTTCATGCTCTCGTCGGGACCTGGAAAAATTTATTAATTTTGCTTCCAATCTCCACCCCTCCATCATTTTCACATGGTCCATCTCTGATACTTCCCTTCCCTTCCTTGGCCTCTCTGTCTCAATTTCTAGTGATAGACCGTCCACCAATATCCATTACAAGCCTACCGACTCCCACAGCTACCTCGACTACAGCTCCTCACACCCCGCTTCCTGTAAGGACTCCATCCCATTCTCTCAGTTCCTTCGCCTCCGTCGCATCTGTTCTGATGATGCTACTTTCAAAAACAGTTCCTCTGACATGTCCTCCTTCTTCCTTAACCAAGGTTTTCCACCCACGGTCGTTGACAGGGCCCTCAACCGTGTCCGGCCCACCTCCCGCGCATCCACCCTCATGCCTTCTCCTCCCTCCCAGAAACATGATAGGGTCCCCCTTGTCCTCACTTATCACCCCACCAGCCTCCGCATTCAAAGGATCATCTTCCGCCATTTCCGCCAACTCCAGCATGAATCCACCACCAAACACATCTTCCCTTCACCACCCCGGCAGCATTCCGTAGGGATCGTTCCCTCCAGGACACCCTGGTCCACTCCTCCATCACCCCCTACTCCTCAACCCCCACCTATGGCATCTCCCCATGCCCACACAGAAGATGCAACACCTGCCCCTTCACTTCCTCTCTCCTCACCGTCCAAGGACCCAAACACTCCTTTCAAGTGAAGCAGCATTTCACTTGCATTTCCCCTAACTTAGTCTACTGCATTCGTTGCTCCCAATGCGGTCTCCTCTACATTGGAGAGACCAAACGTAAACTGGGCAACCGCTTTGCAGAACACCTGCGGTCTGTTCGCAAGAAAGACCCAAACCTCCCTGTCGCTTGCCATTTTAACACTCCACCCTGCTCTCTTGCCCACATGTCTGTCCTTGGCTTGCTGCATTGTTCCAGTGAAGCCCAACGCAAACTGGAGGAACAGCACCTCATCTTCCGACTAGACACTTTACAGTCTTCCAGGCTGAATATTGAATTCAACAACTTTAGATCTTGAACTCCCTCCTCCATCCCCACCCCCTTTCCGTTTCTTCCCCCTCCCTTTTGTTTTTTCCAATAATTTATATAGATTTTTCTTTTCCCACCTATTTCCATTATTTTTAAATCTATACCTGTAATGCCCTGTCAGTCTTTCCACCCCACCCCCACTAGAGCTGTACCTTGAGTGTCCTGCCATCCATTCTTAATTAGCACATTCTCTTAGATAATATCACCACCTTTAACACCTCTTTGTTCCTTTGTCGGTGACATCTTTTGATTATCTACTCCTATCACTGCTTGCTTGTCCCTACTACCACCACCCCCCCGACAACTTCTCTCCCCCCAGCTTAAACCAGCTTATATTTCACCCCTCTTCTAATATTACTCAGTTCTGCTGAAGGGTCATGAGGACTCAAAACGTCAACTCATTTCTTCTCCGCCGATGCTGCCAGACCTGCTGAGTTTTTCCAGGTAATTCTGTTTTTGTTTTGGATTTCCAGCATCCGCAGTGGTTTTTTGTTTTTATCTTCTTTGCCTCCACCTATCACTGGCCTTCTATCCAGATCTACCTGTCCCACCCACCTCAACCAGCTTATATTTCACCTCATTTCTATATTTCCTCAGTTCTGATGAAGAGTCACACAGACTCGAAACGTTAACTGTATTCCTCTCCGCAGATGCTGTCTAACCTGCTGAGATTTTCCAGCTATTTTTATTTTTGTTTCAGATTTCCAGCATCCGCAGTATTTTGCTTTTAATTTAATTAAGTTGTAGAGGTTGCAGGTTTAGAAGGTGCAGCCTCCTTGGCTGCAGTGCATCTTGCAGATGGTGCAGACTGCTGCCACTGTGCATCAGTGGTGGTAAGAGTAAACGTTTAAGATGGTGGATGAAGTGCCAATCAAGCGGGCTGCTTTGTCCTGGATCGTGTTAGCTTCGAGTGTTGTTGGAGCTGCACTCATCCAAGCAAGTGGGGACTATTTTATCACACTCCTGACTTGGGCCTTTTAGATGGTAGACAGGCTTTGGGGAGTCAAGAGGTGAGCTATTCACCACAAAATTCCCAGCCTCCGAACTGCTCTTGTAATCACAATATTTATGTGGCTGGCCCAGTTATGTTTCTGGTCAATGGTGACCCCCCATTATGTTGATAGTGGGAGTTTCAGCAATAATAATGCCATTGAATGTCAAGGGAAGATGGTTAGCTTCTCCCTTGTTGGAGATGGTCATTGCCTGGCACTTGTGTGGTACAAATGTTACTGCCACTTATCTGTCAAAGCCTGAATGTTGCACAGGTCTCACTGATATGGACATAGACTGCTCCAGTATCTGAAAATTCTGAACATTTCTGTCCTTAGCCATAATTTTTTTTTAAAATCCAAGCTGACACTGGTTCTCCTATTCCATGATTCTCAATTTTGTTAACTAGTCTTTTGTGTGGTACTTTGTCAAATGCTTGCTTAAAATCCATCGAGACAGACCTTTCCCAATCACTGGACAGCAAATCAGGACTGCGTTCTCCTCCTTATCAGCAGAGGCATTACAACAAATTACACTAACCTCAGTTGCTTGCTGGTTGGAATAAGATAACTCTGCATAAATCAAGGATTAAAACTTGGATTTGAGCAGTTTAGTCCCACACCAAGAATCACATTTACTAACTAAGCCAACAAGAGTGCCATAAAATTCATAAAATAAATTCAATACTATAAAAAATATATTAAATTAGCAAATTGTCCCATATTCTTATATCAAAGGGATATATCTGTACAACTCCTTGCCTCTTAAACCAGGAATTGTTGCCTTTTAGATACATACAAACTTAGGAATTGGAGTAGGTCATATGGCCCCTCAAACCTGTTCCGCCATTCAATAAGATCACGGCTGATCTGATTGTGGCCTCAACTCCACATTCCTTCCTACCCGCTATATCCTTTGACAATCAAGAATCTAACTCAGCCTTAAAAATATTCATTGACTCTGCCTCGGCCACTCACTTGGGGAAGAGAGAGTTCCAAAGGCTCACTGCCATCAAAAAAATGTCTTCCCATCTCCAACTTAAATGGGAGGCCCCTCATTTTTAAACTGAGTCCCCTGGTTTTCGTCTCTCCCACAAGGGGAAACATCCTCTCAGCATTCACCCTGTCAAATTCCCTCAGGAACTTATATGTTTCACTAAGTTAGTCTTCTCATTCTTCTAAACGCCAGTGGATACAGGCCCAACTTGTCCAACCTTTCCTCATAGGATCACCCCCTCAACCCATGAATCAGTCAAGTGAACCTTCTCTGGACCACTTCTAATGCAATTATGTCCTTTCTTAAATAAGGAGACCAAAGCTATAGTTCTCAAATGGGTTTTGAACTGTCAGTCAGAGGCAGCTCAGAAACAAGTTTTTGCTTGTTTTTTTCCCAGAAACCTTCCCGTCACGACAGTATTGTTTCCCTCCAGTGACGTCACAAGGCAATGGAACGTATTCCTTAAACAGCATTGAGAGTTCACAGAAATCTCACTCTCACAACTGTTAACCAACATTCTTAAAGCATAAAATCTGTAAAAGGGATGACATGCAGACCAAGCACATAAATGCCATCCACTTAAATATTTAAAGATTTAAGAAAATTAAGCAGATGCAAGCTCCTATCAAGATGGTAAATTTTTTGTTCCAGTGTTTAAAGTGTTATTGTATTGCTTAAAAATTTCAAATTTCCCTTTGTATTGTGTCAAAGAATTATGCTAAACCTTGAGTCTTTAAATGCGCTCACATTAAAATGCACCAAGTTTATTGAACTACTTTGCTGGAGGACAATAATTATGATTATAGTGATATTAGATCCACGTGACCTACATATTAAGTGTGCATTTTTCATGAATTCATAATATTTTCCTCTTACATATTCTACATACTTTTGTCAGCTTTACCCTTCAGTGCGAGAATGATCTTCTAAAAGCTTTTCTGAACACCAAGGACCTCAGCACCCTTCAACATAATAACACTGACCTAGCGCAGCAACTAAAACATATAAAAGGTTAAGGGGGGGGAGAGGAGGGAGGGAAGAAAAGCGATAGCCAAGTAAGCACCAGGAAGTGAATGATAGAGGAAAAAAATGAGAGAATTGTAACACAATTCACCTTAAGCACAAAAACTAAAATTGCAATATTCATATTGCACAAACTCGCAGTCGTTTTTACTGCTACCTTAACGCGAGTTCGAACAGGTGAGCTCAACAACATGCCGAGGATATCAAAACTCACCCGTAAGGAAAGCCCTTAAGACTTCCTAATATCTCAAGAATAGAGAGAGAAGAAAATCAATGTCATACACTCCCAAGATAGGATTATAATGTCGCAACGTGATTACGTGGCATTATAAAACTTGTATCAACAATAACTGGCAAAGATTTCCAAACTTTTGAAGCAAACTAGGGAGGGAAAGAAAATTGTGCTTCTTTGAGAGAAAAAAAAAATACCAATCTGCACGAGCGCAAAGCAGAAAGGACAGAGAATAGAGCTGCCCACTTTCAGCTTACCTCAACATCCTCAAACTTCTAGTCGGGGATTTTCATACGAACAACAACGTTCCCAGCAACTAAGACATAAATGCGAATTGCCGCGCAGCCATTAACCTTCCACACAAGTCTCTACGAATACAGGAACAAGACAAGCCGTGCCAGCAAATCGACGCTTCTCGTGCGGAGGGGAGGGAAGGGGAGGTTCCTTATTCAACTCTCACATATTCTCAGTAAGAAACAAAACATTTGTAAAGAGAACTGAAATGCACAAGTCCAGATACTTGGTTTTATTATTGTGCATATAGGACCCTATAGAGTCTTTCCTCACCTACAGTTATATGTTTTTTTTTAAAATGCACAAATCTGCTGACCAAGCCCCCAAAACCGACTTCCGTTCAGGTGGGACAACTTCACGTGATGCCAAGCAATTAATTAGCCAGCTCAGCGTTTACCTCTGCAAACAAACTTTTAAGAAAATCCTACTCTTGGGCATAAAGTGTAATGTACCTCCAGTCACAGTGCCACTGTTTATGAGGACTCCAGTGCGAGCTATGAATTAAGCGAATGCTTCTATATTTTTGGAAGTTTTTGTTTGCTGCTTTTGCTCTGCTGTTAATAAGATTTTTGGGCGGCTTTATGATTTCATGTGTTTTTTTAATGGTCTCTCATCTGCCAGCTTCCGCATGGACTTCCTTTAACAAGAAGTGTGATAAGGGTCTAAACGGGAGTTTTGGGGATTGTCTCTTCCAAAATATGCTGCTCAAGTCTGTACTTTCTTAAAACCATTACTTTATTTAAAGCAAGTATTGACACATTTGGACATCTAAACCAGGTTAGAGCTTCCCCTCCTTCCAGATCTCTCTTACTTCTCAGTCATGTGATTTGACATTATTACATCAGCATCTTGTATGCTTCTGATGTTAACCCTTTACTCTACATCTTCCCCCCAAGTCTTTATCCCTATCATATTTACATACTTCTACATCTCCCCCAAAGTCTCAGACTTCACAGGGTTGGTCTCTGAGCTGCCTTGACCAATCGTCCTGATCTCTTTTGAGGTCGAGGATATTCCATATTCTCCCTCCTGGGTGGCTATAGAGCTTGTAGTAAGTTTTTCTTCTTCTGGATCTGGGTCTTAAGCCGAAGTTTCTATTAGCTTTCTTTCCAAGTATATTAAGGTGGTGTGGTTTCCCCTTGTGATACCCAGTCTGTTGAAATCCTGTACGATCTGGCTGTGCAATTTTTTCAATGATTGTACCTCCCTTCTGTTGGTCTCGGATATCTAATTTAAACTCTGTGGGGTGTCCATCCATATTGGGTTTAATACTCCAGTATTTATTTTCTGTCATTTAGCTCCACTAGGAAGGTTAGTTCCTTTACTTGTGGTTCTTTCACTTCTCATATTTTTTTTTCATAATTCTTTCATGGGATGTGGGCATCACTGGCAAGGTTAGCATTTGTTGCCCATCCCTTATTGTCCTTGAATTGAGTAGTTTGTTTGGCCATTTCAGAGGACAGTTAAGAATCAACCACAATGTTGTGTCTGGAGTCACATGTAGGCCAAACCAGGTAAGGATGACAGGTTTCCTTCCCTAAAGGGCATTAGTGAATCAGATGGGTTTTTATGACAATCAATGATTGTTTCATGGTCACCGTTACAGATTTATTAACTGAATTCAAATTCCAACAGTTGCCGATGGGATTTGAAACCATGTCCCCGGAGAATCAAACTGGGTCTCTGACTTACTAGTCTAGCGATATTACCACTACGCCACTGCCTCACCTTGTTTTAAAATTTTCTCCTGCTTTTTACAGGTAGTCAGCATTTTTGCATGATGAACATTTTTGAGGTGATCTATTTTTCCACAGTTGTGGCACTCTGACCCCCTTGTCCCTGCTGGGCATTCTTCTCGCTTGTGTGGTTTACCCACCATTCCGAAGGCATTTCAAAATGGCGTTTGGCGCACTTTTCCCTGTTTTAACAGGCTTAGAATCTCGGTGCGCTTTCTCTCTTATAGCCTACAAACTGAATGGTTTCACTCAATGTTCTCCACGAGACCTCTCCTTCCTCACCAACAAACACCCATTGCTGTTTCCTGAATTCAGTTTGCCTTGCAATCTGTACTGCTTTTACTACTGTTAAATCCTCTCGTCTGTAAGAGATCAGATAATGCTTCTTCCTGGATCCAACTACGATTCTGGCACAAATCAGCTCACCCCTTAAGAGTCCATAATCACAGTTCCCAGCCAGCCTATAGAGATTGTTGATGAATGAATCCATGCTTTTGCCTGGTCTTTGCTTCCTTTTATTAAATTTAGCATTCTCTATTATTAAATTCAGATGGTGCTGAAATAAAAATCAAAAGCTTGCAGGACTTCTTCATAAGAAGTTGAGGTCCCATCAACCCCCTGCCTTGCTATCACATCATCAGAGATAGATCTCACTGCATAAAATAGTGTAATGACCTGGTCTTTTGATCTTTTTTGCGAAATCCTGGAGCAGTTCTGTACATTGTGAACTTTCTTCTCCAGTTGCCTCAGTTCTGGGCCTATTGCAAGCCTTCTGCACTCTGAAATGGTTTGGGGAGTGGTAGTGTGGATTCCATGCTTCTGCTGAGCCCTGGAATTGTTACTGTTTCAACTGCTGCTACTTTCTGTTTCAGGCCTGTGCTCACTGCTGTCCAGTCTCCGGGTCTGTGTCTCAGCTTGAATTTGTTGCTACTGCGATGTTCTGATGTCTTGGTGAGTCTTATTTTTTTTCTTTTTTCTCTAATATAATATCTATCGGTGATTTAGGTGGTAATAAAGGAAACTGAGCAACTTTTATACTCACAAAATCTCTGATTTGTAAATAGCAAAAGAAGTGTGTGTAGGGCAGATCATATTTCCGAGAGAGTTAAAAGAAGCAAAAATATTATCAATGTAGAAGTTAGCAAGGGTTTTGACGCCTCTCACATGCCAGACTTGAAAGGCAGAATCTCCTAATGAAGGCGGAAATAAATGATTTGCATCAATAGGGCTGCATAAAGAGAGTGATTGTAGCCAAAAGTGTGTTCTGAACTGGGTCCGAATCTTAAGTGACTGTCTAATGATAGGGTTTGAAGAAAAGTGACTGGTTGAGAAAGGAATTGGGGAGCAGAACAGAGCAAGCAGAGATGTGGATTGATAGAAGCCTACCTCTAATTGCACCCACGCTAAACTAGCCGAGTCCAAGTGAAGCCAAAAAGAAATATTATGGATATTAGCAGACTAATAATAAAACTGAAAATTTGACAGTGCCAAACCACCTAAATACTTGGGACCTTGTAGAAAAACTTTGAATTCTGGGTGTTTTCTTATTCCAAATAAAGGAAGGAATTAATTGGTCCACTGCAACAAAAAAAACCACTTGGGAATAAACAATAGAATGCACTGAAATAAGTATAGAAATTCTATCAAAATATTCATCTTTACAGCATTTATATGACCACTAAAGAAAAGGGTAAGCTAGACCAACATGCTAAGTCCTGCTTCATATGTTCCAACAAAGGGTCAAAGTTGAGTTTAAAAAGGTCTCCAAGGGATCACGTAACTAAAATTCCTAAGTATTTAAAACTGCTCACTGAGATCTTGAAGGGGAGAGAAGAAGGGAACTCTTTGCAATAGAGTTAATAGGAAAAGTTTCACTCTTGCAAATTAAGTTTAAAACCTGAAATATGACCAAATTGCTCAAGAATAGAGAAAATATGTGGGGGAGATGAGGCTGGATCCAAGATGTAAAGAAGCAGGTCATCAGCATATAGGGAGAGTTTCTGCTCAACTCCACCCTATGTAACACCCTGTATATCTCCACAGGTCTGCTGTGAAATTGCCAGGGGCTCAATAGCAATAGTGAAAAGTATGGGGGAAAGGGGAAGCCCTGTCTGATACCTCAATGGAGGTCAAAGTGTTTAGAATGGATATTATTTGTACGTGCTGAAGGAACTGGTGAGGAATACAATGGTTTTATCCATTTTATAAAATGGGTCCAATTCCAAATTTCTGAAGAGTGAAGAAAAGTAGTCCCATTCCACTTGATAAAAACCCTTTTCTGCATCCATAGTTATAAGAACCTCAAGGAGAGGAGTAGTTGAATGTGTATAAATAATATTGAAAAGGCACCTTAAATTAGAGAATGATTGCCTGCCCTGAATAAAACCTGTTTGGTCAGGAAAGATAATAGATGGAAGAACAGGTTCAAGATGGTAGGCTAAGGCTTTATCAGGTATCTTGACATTCGCATTTAAAAGGGAAATAGGCTGGCATGAACTGCAATGCAAAGGATCCTTAACCATCTTTAAAAGAATAGACAAAGATGCCTCGTGCAAAGTAGGAGGGGGGGTTTTGGAGAGAAAGCATTCTGAAAGCAGAGACAATAATGATGGAGAAAGTTGTGATGAAAACTTTTTATAAATTTCTATTGGAAATCCATCAGGCCCTGATGCCTCATTACTTTGCATGGATTTAATTGCCTCTAATATTTCATCTTGGGAAAGGGGAACTTCTAACACATTCATAGAGTTAGACATTAGAGATGGGATGTCAATATTAGCAAAACAATTATGAAATAAACCAGGATCTGAAAAGGAGTCTGAGGTATAAAGAGTGGAATAAAAAAGTTTGAATTGATCATTGATCTCCTGATGATCGGTGGTGGTTGACCCTATTGGAGTGGTGACTTCAGTAATAAGTTAAGAGGAAGCAGACTAGTGAAGTTGGTGAGCAATGAGTCCACCGGTTCTTTCACCATGCTCCTAGAATGGACCACGTGATCTAAGTATAAGCTTTTCTGTTTGTTTAGTAGAAAGATCATCAAATTCAGTCTGTAGGATAATACTGGGGTGGGTGCAATAGCATACTGCTGGTCCACTAAAAGAATTTGGTCAATCAATTGGGATAATTTTGAGGTATTGCGTTTGTTAAATTAAGCAGCATATGAAATTATTTGCCCACATAGGTAAGCCTTCATACTCTCCCAGACAGAACCAAAGGAAATATCTGGAGTAGTATCAAGTCCAGTAAAAGTATCTATTTGCAAGGAAATGAATTTAGTAAAATCTGGGTCTGCCAGAAGAAGAGAATCAAGATGTTGTGGAAGACAGGAAATAGGTTGGTCATGGAATCATATTGCTAAAACTAAGGAGGCATGATCAGAGATCAGAAAACTATTGTATGCGCAAGATTGAATAAATGGGAGCAGCCTCTTGTCAAGGAAAAAATAGTGAATACATGAATAGGTGTGGTGAACAAGACAGAAAAAGGAGTATTGTCTTACTGATGGGTATAGAAAACATCATGAGTCTACCACTCCATGTGTAGCAACAGAGAAACGCAGTTCCAAACAGAGTCCAGCAAATTCACTGAGAATCTGTAAGTCAGCAAGGGTGCTGACAGAATTAAATTCAGTGCGGGAAACTGGGAATGTTTGCTGATGATTGCACAACGCTCAGCACCATTTGCGACTCCTCAGATACTGAAGCAGTCCATGTCCAATTCAGCAAGACCTGGACAATGTCCAGACTTAGGCTGACAGGTGGCAAGTAACATTCATGCCACACAAGTGCCTGGCAATGATCATCTCCAACAAGAGAGAATCTAACCATTGCCCCTTGACATTCAATGGCGTTACAATCACTGAATCCCTCATTATCAATATTGTGGGAGTAACCATTGACCAGAAACTGAACTCGACTAGCCATATACTGTGGCTACAAGAGCAGGTCAGAGGCTAGGAATCCTGCAGTGAGTAACTCACCACCAGAGCCTGTCCACCCTCTACAAGGCACAAGGAGTGTGATGGAATACTCTCCACTTGCCTGCATGAATGCAGCTCCAACACTCAAGAAGCTTGACATCATCCAGGACAAAGCAGCCTGCTTGATTGGCACCCCATCTACAAACATTCACTCCCTCCACCACCGAACTACAGTGGCAGCAGTGTGTACCATCTACAAGATGCACTGCAACTCACTAAAGCTCCTTAGCCAACACCTTCCAAACCCACAACCACTGCCATCTAGTAGGACAACGGCTGCAGGCACATGGGAACACCACTACCTGGAAGTTCCTTCCAAGCCACTCACCATTCCAACTTGGAAATATATCGCTGTTCCTTCACTGTTACTGGATAAAAATCCTGAAACTCCCTCCTTAACAGCACTGTGGGTGTACTTACACCACAGGACTACAGCAGTTCAAGGAGGCAGCTCACCACCACTACCTCAAGGACAATTAGGGATGGACAATAAATGCTGGCCTAGCCAGCGATGCCCACGTCCCAAGAATGAATACAATTTTTAAAATAAATAAATTTTTAAAATGCACGGTCTTACGGAAGGCATTTGACAACAAGCCTCTTGAGGAAGACTTTAAGAAGTTGGAAGCCCATGGAATTAAGAGGAAAGTAGCAGTATGGAAATGGAATTGACTCAGTGACAGAAAGCAGAGGATGGAGGTGGATGGATCTTTTTCAGACTGGAAGGTGATTTGCACCAGTGTTCCCTGGAGTTCAATGCAGGGAATTGTGAAGTGATGTGCTTTGGTAGGACTAATTCAGAAAGACAGTAAAATATTAATTGTATAATCTTGAAAAATGTAAAGGACCAGGAGTCTTTGCTACATACACAAATGCATAAAGGCAGGAAAAGTTGATAAGGCAGTTAAAAAAGCATATAGGTACACGGGTTTACAACTAGTTGAATAGAAAGAAGAGTTCATGCTAGAACCTCGTAAATCACTGATTAGGCTTCAGCTGGAGTGTTGTGACCAACTCTGGGCCCCACAATTCAAGGAAAGATGGAAAGACCTTAGAAAGGGTACAGAGAATGTTTACCAGGATGACACACTTTAATTATAAGGCAAGATTGGAAAAGTTAGGACTGCTGTCCTCAGAACAGAGAACATTAAGAGGTGACCTATTAGATTTTCGAAATGTTGAAAGGTTTTGATAAAATAAAGTGAGGAAAGTGGTCCCCTCTGGTCAGTGGGCCAATAACCAGAGGTTATAGATTTAAAATAATTGTCAAAAGATTTAGAGGGGGCAGTTGAGACATTTTTTTCACTCTGCCCTACCTGAAAAGGTAGTGGACTCCGTAAATAATTTTGAAAGGGTATTGGACAGATACTTGTGAATGAGGAACTTACCGGGTTACAGGCACAAAAGGAGGGGTGTAGAATTAAGTATGACTGCTCTTTTAACAGCATGGACACTATGGGCCAAATGGCCTCACCTGTGCTGCAAGTTTCTATGATTCTATGACATGGGTTGTTTAAACAATTCTGCTCCTGTTGAGCCCATAAAGATAATTTTTAAGATTTTTTTTGGGTCTCTGCAGCTGAACTGCTGAAGAAAACTTGGCAGAATGCGCATGGTACAGCTTCATCCAGTTGTCTCCAAAAATTGCAAATCGGAGTACAGCATACATCATAGGATTGTGGATTAAAAGGGAATACTGCCTTAAACATGCAGCAAGTTAAAAATCTGTCATAATAACTAACATTTTTTTGTCACTCTACATTGGTCCTAGTCCAAGTGGAGTGGCTTTATTTTAAGTGCTTAATTGTGGTGTATAGTTTTGATAGATAAGGGAGTCAAGGTTTATGGGGGGCAGACAGGATCATATAAGAGCTATATTGCTGGAGTTTATCAAGGTTGAAGGGTGATCTAATCGTGATGTTTAAAATAATTAAGAGGATTCAATTGGGCAAACATCAAAAACTATTTAATCAAGTGGGGGAATCCATGACTAGAGCATAATCCTAAAATTAGTATTCGACCATTTAGTACTGAAATCAGAAAGCAAAGTACGGTGAAAATCGGGAACTCTCTTCCCCCAAATGGCTGTGGATGCTGAGTCAATTGAAACTTTCAAGACTAAGCTTGCTAGGTTTTTGTTTCAGGGTATCAAGGGATGTTGAACAAAGGCAGGTAAATGGAATTGAGATACTTATTTAACTGATGGTGAAACAGACTCAATGGGTTGAATGGTCTACTCCTGTTCCTTTGTCCAGTTCACATAATTTTTTGACTTTTACATTTCAGGCACAGCCATGATACTTCACATAAAATATTATTAGGCAAAGCCTGAATATAAATATGAGGCATGAGTATGTTTGCCTTAAGACTGAGCTAACATATCTTTGTTCTCCTTCTCCCAGCACTTACCAGAGGACCACTGCTGACGAGGTAGACGGTTCAAATTTGAATTTCCTACATGGGCATGCTGTCTCTGGAGGCATGACAGATGATGGCTGCTCACCCCTTTTATTAAAATAAAACCAATTTTGGTGAACTTTGAGCCTTGTAGCTCAGGTGTGTGCATCAATTATTTGCCTGAAAATGGGCCAAAATACATTTTTACCTTATTATTTTTAAATATTCTAAGAAACACAAACCTGTTTACTTTTATTCTGCATTCAATTGTCATCTACTCTTTTCCCAGGCAACCATCATAAATTGGTGGAGAGTGAAGCCATTTCTCATGGCAACCAACTCAGGTCATTTTCATATCTTTATTTAAAAGTGGTAATACTCTATGCAGCATTGAAAATGTGATCTCTCAGAGACTCACCACCAGTCTTTCGATTAATTTGCTTAGAGATTCATACAATCCAATGTAGAAAAAGGCAAAAGATCAACAGTTTTACAAAAGATCACATAGTTCCTAGAAAGCTGAAAGACGACAATAGCCCTAAATGTAGACCTTATAATGAATAGAAATGAAAGGCTAGATGGATAGTTCAGTCACAATTTATGGTTCAGATATTCTTAACAATCCATCATCTTTATTACAGGAGAGAAAAATCCATTATAATTTTCAGCAATGGCTAAGTCAGAACTTATTGAAAGGAGATGCAAGTATTGAAGACGAGATGTGTTTGCCTTGAGGCTCAGGAAATTTTGATTTTGACAATTTATTTGATGGATTTTCTGATCTTTTAGAGATCACTAATTCTGCATTTCAAGCCAAAAATAATTTCACTTGGAATGATTTTTTTAAAATATGAAAATAAAAAAATATTTGTAAAGACTTATCTGATAATAGAAGACAAATACTTTGCATGAAATCCTTTTCTTGACAGATCCAGTGTGACAACCTGCACACCGTCTCTGATTGGTTGAGGAACAGATAAGCGGGATGCTTATGGAGTGGCTCAGTTAAAGTCATGGCATAGACCACTGAAGATTCCAACAGGTTCGCTAGCCAATGCATCTAATTAACTTACAGTCAAACATATCAATTCATAATTTTACTAAGATTTTGGAAGGATACATTTCTTTTATTTGTCTATTCTCATTTCCTCTAAGACACAGAGGAACTAGAATTGAATGTAGGAAGACAAGGTGGAGGGTATATGTTCCTCCTGTAAAAGGCTATAATATTTTGACCGACTAAATTGCACTTTTAATGAAATTTGTGATTGAGACTTGCAAAGCTATTCAATTTGGGGCGGAGTGGAGCATTGATATTTTAAGTTAAATACAGAATGCAGTTGGTTGTAACAGTCAACTGTAGGCTGGGTTTGTTTCATGACATAAACAGAATCACGAGGAAGACGCTTCCAGCTAACAAAAAAAATTGCAAAATGAGTTGAAACCAATAAACAAACATATTTAAAAGCTATGCTTTGCTTTAATGAAGAGTCAAGATTTTGTAGAAGTTTTACATTCATGAAAAGGATTTCTGAAGACTGCAAGAGAGGACACAAGCTAAGATTGATTGACAATATCTCCCTATTGCAGGGAAATCAGCAGACATGTTTAGTTTATATGCTTTGTCAGATGGACTTTGCTTTAATTCTCTAAACAACAGTTTGTAAGAAGTCAGGGACTAAAGAAACTTAAATTGTTTTAATGTCCTATGAGCAGGAAAAAGGGCTGATAAAGATTTTGAAACAGCCACAAGGAATGGGAAATTACCGAAGGCGGTTTTGAACATACGGGCATTGTGAGAGGAATTGGTTTGAACAAAGAATTGGATGCCTCATTTGTCAATTAAACATCTGCCTACCTTGGAAAGAAGGGTATAAAAATTGTTGCAAAAGGGTGATTCAGCCTGGTCAGCCGCTAGAGGTATGATTCGGAGGGGTTTGACCACTCATTGTGTGATCATACATATTAATTTCTTGTAATGTATTTGTGACCAACTGTAACAGGTGTATTGTGACGGGGGTATTGTCACAGGGTCTTTATTGTTCATATCTAGTAAAGACATTAGTGTTTAATTTGAGCTCTGAGTGCTATCCGATTATTTCTCGTAGTTCTCGTGTCTGGGCTGTAGAGTAACCTGTTGGGTAAAAGTTTACATCTTACACTCCTGAAGGATGTTGGTTAATCAAATGAGTTTTCATGAATCCAGCAGCTTTCATAATCATTCCCCAGGTGTTGGCCCACAAACTGACTTTTATGAATTGAATTTCACAACTTGCTACAATGGAATTTGAACTCATGACTACTTGGTTGTTAATCCTGTACTAAAAACACCAGGCTATCATACCTCCATTTGGGGAAGCATCTGTAAAATGCTAGTTGAGTATTTTTCAATACAAAATTAATGCTAAAACCCTAAAACAGAAGAAATTGACAAACAAATTGAATATGAAAACTTCAGTGTCAAAGCAAATTTCATAATGTAAAAAAAAAAGTAAAACTGAAATACATTTCTTTCGTAAAGTGATAACACAACAGATAAGAATACTTTATTGTAATTAACCCAAGCCCACATGTATTGAAATAAAAACAGAAAATGCTGGAAAAACTCAGCTGGTCTGGCAGCATCTGTGGAGAGAGAAACAGAATTATAGTTTCAAGTTCGTATGACTCTTCAAAGCGGATCCATGTTCGAGATCATCTAGTTGGAGCTGAAGAAGTGTCATACTGACTCGAAACGTTAACTCTGTTTCTCTCTCCACAGATGCTGCCAAACCTGCGAAGATTTTCCAGCATTTTCTGTTTTCATTTCAGGTTTCCAGCATCCACAGTATTTGCTTTTACCCACATATATTGATTTCCCATTTATGCTGTTCTCATATTTACATGGCATTTTCAGGGTGTTGTTAGAATAATCTTTGCATGTGTAAACTTCACTGAGAGTCATTTAACTTTATTTCATACAAAAACGTGTCAACCTTCTGCTGTTTTGAAAAACAAACTTCAAGCCACCGTGCTTGGACTACAACTGCTGTAGGATTCTCCTGTAGGTAGCTTTGCAACTCCTAGAGACAAGACACAAATATGATCAGTGAGGTTATGTTACATCGTCATTTGTTACTTACAAAAGAATGGAAGTATGAAGCTGCAAAATTGCACTTGCACCAATCCTTGTTTGAGATCATCTAGTCTAGCTCTGGCCCACCCACGTTGCTAAAACCATAGTTCATTCAGAAATAACACCTGTATAGCTGTGATCACAACTTACTTACTATGTTTCTTTCTTCCCAGACACCACACTCCACCCCCCATCTTCTTTGACCTCTTTTGCTAGCTTTGACCACTCCATCTTCCACAATATCTCTATTCTGCAGCTTACCCATGTGGCACTGGTTTCTCCTAACCCTGAACTTGCCTGTTTCACATCTCTTATGCTTCTCTCCTGCGCATGCTGTCATCTCCATTACACCCCAAAAGTTCATTCTTGGCCCTTTTCCTTCACCATTTACCCATTACCCCAAGGCAATATGACCTGGAAGCACAGAGTTATTACATTGAATAAACAGCGCAGAAAGAGGCCAATCAGCCCAACTAGTCTATTTTGGTGTTTATACGCCACATATGTCTCCTCCCACTTCACTTTCAGCGTAGTTACTGTTCCTTTTTTCTCTCATGTACTCATCTAGAACATAAGAACTAGGAGCAGGAGTAGGCAATTCAGCCCCTCGAGCCTGCCCCGCCATACAATACGATCATGGCTGATCTCATTTCGGCCTCAACTCCAATTTCCCGCCCTCTCTCCATAACCTTTCAACCCGTTATTAATTAAACATCTGACTGTCTCCTCAAATTTATTCAGCATCCCAGCATTCAATGCACTGAGGTAGTGAATTCCACACATTCACGACCCTTTGAGAAAAGTAATTCCTTATCTCTGATTTAAATCTACCACCTTTCAGCCTAAAGCTATAGCCTCTTGTTCTAGAATGCCCACAAGGGGAAACATCCGCTCCATGTCTACTTTGTCTATCCCCATTAGCATCTTATATACCTCAATTAGATCTCCTCTCATCCTTCTAAACTCTAGCGAGTATAGGCCTAAACTGCTCAATCTCTTCTCATAAGATAAGCCCCGCATCTCTGGAATCAATCTAGTGAACCTCCTCTGAACCACCTCCAACGTAACTACATCCTTCAAGTAAGGGGACCAAAACTGTGCACAGTACTCCAGGTGCGGTCTCACCAATGCCTTGTACAGTTGCAACAACACTTCCCTATTTTTATACTCTATTCCTTTAGCAATAAATGCCAAAATTCCATTTGCCTTCCTTATTACCTGTTGTACCTGTATACTAGCTTTCAGCGATTCATGCATGAGGACACCCAGATCCCTCTGCACTGAAGCATTCTGAAGTTTCTCTCCATTTAAATAATAAGTCACCTTTTTATTCTTCTGACCAAAATGGATAGCCTCACACTTATCCACATTAAACTCCATCTACCAAATTTTGGCCCATTCACCTAACCTGTCCATATCCATTTGTAAATTTCTTATTTCTTCATTACAACTTACTTTCCCACCTATTTTGGTGTCATCTGCAAATTTAGCTATGGTACCTTCTTTCCCTGAATCCAAGTCATTAATATAGATTGTAAATAGTTGGGGCCCAAGGACTGAACCCTGTGGCACCCCACTAGTTACAGCTTGCCATCAAGAAAAAGACCCCTTTATCCCGACTCTCTGCTTTCTGTTGGTCAGCTCTGTCCAAGCTAATATATTACCCCTAACTCTGTGTGATCTTATCTTGTGTATTAACCTTTTGTGCGGCACCTTATCAAAGGCCTTCTGGAAGTCCAGATATACTACATTTACAGGATCTCCATTATCCACTTTGCTTGTCATATCTTCAAAGGACTCTAGCAAATTAGTCAAACACGATTTACTCTTCATAAAACCATGCTGATTCTGATGGATTGCATTTTGACTTTCCAAATGCCCATTACTACTTTCTTAATGATGGATCCCAACAATTTCCCAACGACAGACGTTGAACAAACTGGTCTATAGTTTCCTACTTTCTGCCTCTCCCCTTTTTGAATAAGGGTGTTATATTAGCATTTTTCCAATCCACTGGAACCTTTCCAGAATCCAGGGAATTTTGGAATATTACCACCAATACATCCACTATTTCCGCTGCCACTTCCTTTTAAGACCCTGGGATGTAGGCCTTCAGGTCCTGGGGTCTTGTCACCCTTTAATCCCAATAGTTTGCTCAGTACTTTTTCTCTAGTGATGGTGATTGTTCTAAGTTCCTCTTTCTCTATAACCTATAATCTCTATAATCTAGATTCCCTTGAAAGCATTTGTTATTTGTCAACCACTTTCAATTGCAGCAAAGTTCCACATTCTAACCACTCTCCAACTAAAGATTTTTTTCCATATTTCCTATTAGTTTTATTAGCAACTACATTGCATTTATGGCCCCAAGTTTCAGATTCTCTCACGTGGAAATATTCTCTCCACATCTACCCTGTCCAACTTAATTTTGAAGTATTCTATCATGTCACTTCTAAGTCTTCTCTTTTCTGAAGAAAAAAAGCCCCAACCCGTTCAATTTTTCCTATGAAAGTGCATCACCTCATTGTACTTCATTGGCTGCAAAGCACTTAGAGATGTCCAATGGTTGTGAAAAGTGCTATATAAATGCAAGTTTTTCTTTTATTTATCCACATCAAATTTAATTTGATACTTAACTGCCCATTCTGCAAGTTTTCTAATGTCATTTTGCATTAGGTTGAACTCTTTTTCAGAGCTAGCTATACCCCCCCAGTTTGGTTTCACCTCCAAATTTTGATATTGAGTTACTTGTTCTTAAGTCCAAATCATTAAATATAAATAATGAGTAACAGTGATTCCCAGCAGTGATCCTACCCATTTTGTGCCTTCCTCCAATCTCTGCTTTCTAGTTACTTAATTTGCTATCCGTTCAGCTATTTATCCCTTGTTAGAGTACACAAGGTGTTTGTCATTTATTAGCAATAATTACTGCTAGGATAGCAGTAGCATGGCATGACAGCAGTAGTAGTTTCATCCATGAAAAGGTATCAGGAAGGAGCCTGTAAAGCAGGCTTGTCCAACCTTTTCATGCAAGGGGCCACATTTCAATTTTTTTTCTCACTCAAGAGGCCAATGAGCAAATTTCAAAAAGATAAGGTTTGGCGCAACATTAAACATGAATTTTCATAAAATGTTGAGGTATGAAGAAAAGAAACAACTCGCTGAACAAAAATAAAGCAATGTCGAAGCAATAAATTGATTATTTAAAATAATGAGTAATTAATAAAGATGACCATTAAAGTGTGAGGGGCTCAAATTACGTTTTTCTGGCTCACTCTTAGTCTCAGGGTACTTATTCAATGTTGTGAGTGTGTGTTGGTGTATGGGGGTGAGGGCGAGTGCAAAGCTTGAGACTGGGAGTGAGCCAGACTCTTGCACACACACACACACGCTCTATAAACGATCAAAAGCCGTAACACCTGAGTCTCCAAGGTGTCTCAATTTCACCACAGCATGCTATCTTTTGTCATGAGTCTACCATATCTATCAAAAAACCTAAGTATATGGCATCTACTTTTTAACTCTTTTTACCTCTTCAATGAATTCGACCATGTTGGTTAAGGATGACAAAGCCTTTCAGAATCCACGTTGACAATTTTTTTTATTATGCTTTTTGCCTCCAGATGCTATCACTTGTTTTAGTGTAGATTCCAGTATCTTTCCAAACACTGACTTTAAGCCAACTGGTCTATGGTTCCCACGCTTTGTTCTTTTTCCATTTTTGTAAACAGAAACTCAATTAGCTCTGGTACTGTTCCTTCTTCTATGGAACCTTCATAAATTAGTCCCTCTTGCCCCCTCCCTTGTTACCTGAGAGTAAATGGGTGAAGACCATCCAAATCTGGTGTTTTATCATCTTGTAGCTTTGCAATTTTTCCAACTGTTTTCTCCTTTTCCATCCTAACTGTATTAATATTCTTTTTAAGCTCATCCTCTAATGAAATGTCTATTTTGTAATTTCTTTTATAAAAGCAGAGGTGAAGTAGTTATTCAATACTTATACCATTTCTTTGTTATTACCTGTGAGGCTATCTTGCTCATTTAGGGGCCCTATCTCTACTGTAATTTTCCCTTTGTTATTTGTGTCTATAAACACTTTTATTTCTTTCTATATTCCTTGATAATTTTATTTTGTAATTTCTCTTTTCCTTCCTCACGTTCTTTTAAACTTCTCTTCCAAGTTCCTTGTATTCCCTTTTGTCCTCTCCCTTAATATCTAAATGCTTCTCTAAGTCTTTTTCTTTAGAGTCAATTTTCCCTTTAGTTCTTCATTAAAGAAGGTAAACTGGGGAAAAATGGTAAGACAATGAGACAGAAGCCAAAAACATGCAAGCTTGTCCAAAAACTAGCTTGCATGTTTTTGGCTTCTGTCCCATTGGTTTCCCATTTTTCCCCCAGTTTACCTTCTTTAATTGCACCTTTATTTCTTCATAATTTGTCCTTTTCCTATCCATTTCCTTAATCTTTGTCCTGCTCATTTCACTCTCGATCCTAATCTTAAACGTTAATATGTTGTGATCACTACTACTAAGACGCTCTCCTACTATTACTTCTCCCATCTGTTCTGGTTCATCATTCATTACGAAATCTAAGAATGATTCTTACGTACTGAGAAAGAAAAGGACCCTGGACACATTGTAAAATCATATTTCCCTTTTCTACTTTCATTATTTCCTGCCAGTTTATTTGCGGTAGTTAAAATCTCCCGTGATCATCATTCAACATCTGCTACTCACCTCATAGATTTGCCTACACATTTCTTGTTCCAATTCTCTTCCACTATTTGGTGGCCTATAGTATATTCCTATTAGTGTGATGGATCCCTAATCTTTTACCTCATACATATAGATCCATAACTTACTGCTGGTTACATTTTTTTTTCTACTGCCATTATGTTATCTTCAACCAGTACAGCTACTCCATCCTCCCTTTTTACTTTTGAATGCTTTCTCAAAACTGTTTTCTTCAATCTTATCTGGGGCACTTCACCTTCACCTTGTTTTACTTTCCCTTTTCCCTCCTGCTTAATGTAATTTCTTCCTTCCTCAATGGAAATCCCCTCAAGACATCTTCCTTTATACTTGGAGTTGTGGAAAGGATGTATGAGATAATATGTAATTATAGGAAAGAAATCACAAGGAAAATTGGAAATATAAATGAAAAAATATAGAAGGAAAAAATTAATTTAAACTGACGCTGTTTACCTGCATTTGGCTAGAATCATCCACTTGTGCCACGATATGAGTAGTTTCAGCACAGAAATTCTGATCCACGTCACCATTATAAGTGCATTCACATTAAAGAAAGTACTCTCACCAAAGAAAAATCACAATCATTCACAATTGAATGTACAATAAATTCACTAATGAAAATAATGTATTCAGCACCTCACGAAATATGATTTTGTTCCTACAATATTTTCTCTCTAACAAATGTGAGGAATTCATGGATTTCCTCACCTCCAAGATAGAAATCATTTGTTTGGTTACCTCTGCTGCTTGGCCTCTTCTTCTTGCATGTTAAGCCAAAATGCCTCCAGTTCCATTCCTGTCCTAGCCTTGAACAGTCATCTTCCTCTTGTTTTTCCCCCATGTTTTCTCTTTGCTTGAAGCTCATGCCATCTATGACATCTTCCTTGAGCTCTCTTGAGCCCATTCCCACTAACCTCCTGGTCATCCAATCCCTCCCAAGATCCTATTTTAATAAATATTATAAATAGTTTTCTCTTTTCAAAAATTCCTCTTAAGTTGAGACACAGTGGATGGAGCATTCTTGTAACTACTTATTTTTAAATTTTTTTAAAAATTCATTCTCGGGATGTGGGCTTTGCTGGCTGGGCCAGCATTTGTTGTCCATCCCTAAATGCCCTTGAGAAGGTGGTGGTGAGCTGCCTCCTTGAACCGCTGCACACATGATGTAGGTACACCCACAGTGCTGTTAGTAAGGGAGTACAAGGATTTTGACCCAGCGACAGTGAAGAAATGGCAATATATTTCCAAATCAGGATGGTGAGTGACTTGGAGGGGAACTTCCAGATGGTGGCGTTCCTATCTATCTGCTTCCCTTGTCCTTCTAGATGGTAGTGGTCGTGGGTTCGGAAGGTACTGTCGAAGGAACCTTGATGAATTCCTGCAGTGCATCTTGTAAATGGTACACACTGCTGCGACTGTGCATCGGAAGTGGAGGGAGTGAATGTTTGAAGATGTGGTGTCAATCAAGTGGGCTGCTTTGTCCTGGACGGTGTCAAGCTTCTTCAGTGTTGTGGGAGCTGCACTCATTCGGGCAAGTGGGGAGCATTCCATCACATTCCTGACTTATACCTTGCAGGTTGTGGACA
This sequence comes from Cetorhinus maximus, assembly GCF_964194155.1. Lineage (NCBI taxonomy): Eukaryota > Metazoa > Chordata > Chondrichthyes > Lamniformes > Cetorhinidae > Cetorhinus > Cetorhinus maximus. Next base: position 76,820,359 of record NC_135894.1, on the reverse strand, counting down.
GGCTTTGGGAAGTCAGGAGGTGAGTTACTTGTCGCATGATTCCTAGCCTCTACCTGCTCATGTAGCCACAGTATTTATATGGTTAGTCCAGTTCAGTTTCTGGTCAATGGTAACTCCCAGGATGTTGATAGGGAATTCAGTGATGATAATGCCATTGAACATCAAGGGGCAATGGCTGGATTCTCTCTCGTTGGAGATGGTCATTGCCTGACACTTGTGTGGCGCAAATGTTACTTGCTACTTGTCAGCCCAAGCCTAGATATTGTTCAGGTCTTCCTGCATTTGGACATGGACTGCTTCAGTATCTGAGGAGTTGCGAATGATACTGAACATTGTGCAATCATCAGCAAACATCCCCATTTCTGACCTTATGATGGAAGGAAGGTCATTGATGAAGCAGCTGAAGATGGTTGGGCCAAGGACACCATGCTGAGGAACTCCTGCAGTGATGTCCTGGTGCAGAGATGATTGTCCTCCAACAACCACAACCATCTTCCTTTGTATCATAATCAGATGCCAGCAATGTTCCCTTTAAAATTTAATTGTTGTGCGGTCAGTTTTTTCAGTGCATAGTCCCCTTCATTTTTTTTGCATGCAGTATTTATCACAGAGCAAGGCGTTGATGATATCATACAGGCTGCTATGCAGCCAGGTGCAATATAGCAGGAATGCTGGTTGCCAGCATAAACTTGTCTAAAATCCACAGAAATCATGTCAATTTCTCCAATACAACAGGGTCCTCTCATAAAGTGTTAGGGTTTAGGTTTATTTCTCGAGTAATGTCGAGTAAGCTCTATGTTGCATTTTAGTCGTTCTCCAATAATGCTCCCATGTCTCCATTTATATTTTCATTCAAGGAAGCTATTGAAACTGACAGCAAAGTAAAACTAAATCAAATATATTGCGATAACAAAATCATAGAACAAATTAGCAAAGCACTCAGATTTAAAAATATATGTACAAAAATAAAATCTGTTGTACCCCTTTCCAAATTTTCCATACAGGATTAAAATGTAAATCACAATCAGTGACAATTGGGATTGTTCACCATAAACCAAAGGCTATGTTCAGTAATTAAGTCAATTAAATTAAAAAAGCACAGCTTAATTATTGGGAAATACTGACTGGCATTATCTTGAAATGTAAAAAATGCTAAGAGACCACAATACATCAGACTACTCATCCCATCTAAGAAAAGGATATGTAATCAAATAACGGCTTAGCTTCTTCTTTTCTGATATATTGAAGAAGTAAACACTCACTCCAGACATGAAATTTTGTAGAACGGCTGAACTTTCTGCTGATTTTTCTGCAGCACCTCCCTCTGTTCTATTTCTGTTTGCTTTATCCTGTTTTGTTGATGTTTTGACGATAGAGACTGAGGGTCCTGAAGCAGATGCGGAGGCACGATGTCTTTTGAAATAGTAGCTGGCATATCTTGTAAAGGAATAAATCTTTGGAGAAGTTAATTGAGTTGTTTGATAAAGGAGACCACAAGTACAGAGTTCACTGAAAGGACCATAACTGAAAGTTTACTACACTATCAAATCACAAGTAACCTAAAAGGTTCAGTGAACAGACGAGATTGGCTTCTTTCTCTTTCGTGTGTATAAAGAAAACAAATCATCTTATCAAATGGCAAGTCGATTGGATAGATTTATATCTAAATGTGTGGCTCTTAAGTTTGTTTTTCTCTTCTCCTTGTCCATGCTTTATTTATACATAATAAAGACAGAAAATGCTGGAAAAACTCAGCAGATCTGACAGCAGCTGTGGAGAGAGAAACAGGGGGTGGGATTTTCTGCATCCGCCTGCCGCCGCGATCTCCCAGTGCCGCCGCCGCAATCTCCCGGTGCCGCCGCCGCAATCTCCCGGTGCCGCCGCGATCTTCTGGTCCTGCCGCAAGTTGGTGGGCTTCTGGCTGGGACGCCGCCTCACACGCGGCGGGACCGGAAAATCCCGACCGGAGTTAACGTTTCAACTCTGTATGACCCTTCTTCAGAGCTGGAGAGAAGTAGAAATGTGATGAAATTTATACTGTTTAAGGTGGGTGGAGCAGGTGAAGCTGGTTAGAAGATCAGCAATAGGTGGGGGCTTCAGAGAGATTGACAAACACTGTTTCTGTCTCCACAGATGCTGTCAACAATGCTGAGTTTTTCCAGCATTTTCTGTTCTTATTTCCAATTTCTAGCACCCGCAGTATTTTGCTTTTTTTTCCTTCTTCTTACATGCTCCCTTCATAACTGAGAAGGCAGGCAGTTGTATTACCTGTTCCCTGCATCGCCTGAAACTGATGGTTAAAAAGGCACATACTGACTGTCTTTCTGTGAATTTATTTTTTGGTCAGCCATGTGTATGTCATTTAAGGAAACCTATCATCATGTTTAAAGGGCTCCAAATCAAGTTACTAAGAAATCTACATTAAGAGCTTTTGATTGTCTTATATGGAGTACACCTTTTCCATAGCTTCTGACTGATCAGCAACAAGAAGCAATCATAAATATGTTCTCTGAGGCATACAGAAACATAGCTATAATATCACTCTGAAGATAACTGAACAAACACTTGAACACTTGGCTGGATGAGGCTTGATGTGAAACATCAAGCTGCTTGGCCTATTTCACAGCAATTGATCATTAGATCAAAAGTTGTGCGAATTGGGAGTTGTTTCTGGTTCCCTTCTTGAAGTTAGGCCTTCTACATTCAGGATAACCATATCTATATAATGCTGCCTAACCAGTGGTACTTAAAGGGACTGCTGGAGAACACCAAACAGTTACAATTTGAAAAATATTTACCTGTACTTGGAGCTATGAGGGACAGAGTGCTCTATATAGCTTAAAAGCAGTTCTGAAGGCCACTGCTCAACCCTCACCCAAATGCCTCCTTACCTGAGGGACACTGCAAGCAACGCAATGGCCTGAAATATAAATCCACTTCAACAGCGCCCTGCCTGGATACACATACCATGTATCCATAACTTGCCAGGCAAATTTAAACGAGGCCCAAGACCTAATATTGAGCGCATCTGAAGCCTATCCATTCTTGTGAAGGGATTCATCATTGTGTTCAGTTTGTGCTGGCAGGTAGGTACACCATCTAATTTAACCCCAACTATGTTTTACAATACATAAAGTAACTTTATTCTAAATCCTCTCTGTGGAAGGATGGTCAAAAAGATCCCAAAATATGAAACATGGTTAAATTAAACCACTTCCTTTCCTCTATTTTTTAAGTATTTAACTATTTTCAATTTTCTGACTTTGGTACTTTCCACCCCTCATCATGCACAGCCCTAGTGAAGTGGGCGGTTGCGGGGGGAGGGGGCATTGGGCAAAGTAGTTAACTTGAGTAGCTCTGTTGTTTTAAATAGCAGCTTCATTGATCAGCCTAAAACTGCAATTGATGGCTTTCAAGCAATTATTTTTTTCCCAGTTCTCTTCACCTCCACCTTAGTATTGTGTATCTTCAGGGTTATTAAAATATCTTCAGATCTAGGTTGAAGATTGTGAATGGCAAGGAAATCCTACAGATGTGCCTAGATGTGTTGAAACCAACATCCACACACCAAGGTGGGCAAGAAGTGGCAGAAGATTTTCAAATATCAAGCCAAAGCAGGGGCTTAGAAGCAAACTCAAGAATGCAGTTTAAGCTAGAGAATTGCAGAAAAATTCAATTCAATTAGTAATAAAATATCGATAATATCATAAGCATGGTAAGGACTTAGTTAAGTTCCAACTCAGTCATATTATTTGTGTCTCTAAGAGCTAAACATACACCCCAAAGTAATATTTTGGCAAGCACGGTTCACATTGCAATGCATGGAAGTTTATGGCAATAAAGCTTTTATTCACATATAGATTTTTTTTAAAAATGTTAGTCCAGGAAACTAAAAAAATTGTGATTTATACTCTAAAATAAACAATAGGTATAACAAGGATACATGTATGTTGCTATTCCTCTTGATGAAAGGTATTTCCGAATAAGTCTTTCGGTGCCGTACCAGTTAAATCCTTTGGTTGTATGTCCTATTCGTGGGAGATGTACACTTGCTGAAAATAAAGAATTAAATATGATTCAAACACACATTGTCAAATGTAATTGTGCATGCAATTGTACATCAATGTTATTAAATAAAAATGCATGGTAAAAATGTTTTGAATAGGATTAGGTAGGAAAGGATATTGAGCTGGATTTTATGTACCCAAATTGGCTGTGCTGCCCCGACCCCACGTTTACAAAAAATGATGATGCCGTGTCGGCAATATGATGTCCTCATGTCAGCCTCCCAATTTACGGAAGGTGAGTGGACGTGGAAATCAGCGACCCGCCCGCCATTATGAAATCACTAATTAAAAAGCTATTAAGCTTTTTGACAACACGATGTATCACAATTTTTCATTGCCCGCTGCATTTTTCATGCATCAAGCGCGAAAAAGTTTTATACCAGCTATAATGCAGTGGGATAAGGGTGGTCGAAAAGGCCTGCCACTGGGACCATGGTTGAATGTACCAGCAGATTCTACTGGGGAAGATGGCAACGTCTGGTATGTTTTTTAATGACTGTTTTGTACACCTTCAATAAAAAACAAGGACTGACTCTGAGAGCAAGGGGTCTTTACAATTCTAGCCATGATAGACTTCTCGTTCACGGCATTACCCCTCTGCAGCATGATGTCCTGGCCAACAGGACCGATTAGATGCAGAATCCCCCTTTGCTTCTCTTATTGGCCTCATTCCTGCCGAATGACCACTAATTGGCCATCCAATGCTCGATTGGATGCGCGGAGATGGTGGGGACGACAGTGAGCGGCCACCTTGGTTTCCGTTCCACCTTCTTACCCCCACTGAAAAGTGTAAAATCCAGCCCATAAAATGATATCACATTTCAACACAGCTTATGTGAACATATCTTTTTTTCTTTAATGGGTGTCACTGGCAGGGCCAGCATTTGTTGCCGATCCCTAATTTTCCCTGAGAGGGTGGGCCACTGCAGTCCATCTAACTCCCCGCTGTTAGGAAGAGAATTCCAGGATTTTGATCTTACGACAGTGAAGGAATGGTGATATAGTTCCAAGTGAGGATGGTGTGTGGCTTGGAGGGGAAGTTGTAGGTGGTGGTGTTCCCAATGCATCTGCTGCCCTTGTCCTTCTAGGTGGTAGAGGTCATGGGTTTAGAAGGTACTGTCAAAGGAAACTTGAAGCACTGCTGCAGTGCATCTTGTATACGACACACACTGCTGCTACTATGCATCCAACGGTGGAGGGGGTGAATTTTTAAAGTTGTGAATGGGATGCCAATTAAGTGGGTTGCTTTTTCCTGCATGGTGTCAAGCTTCTTGACTGTTGATGGAGCTGCACTAATCCAGGCAAGTGGAAAATATTCCATCAAACTCCTGACTTGTGCCTTGTAGATGCTGGACAGGCTTTTGAGAGTCAGGAGATGAGAATGAGTTACTCACCTCAGAATTCACAGCCTCTGACCTGCTCTTGTAGCCATTGTATTTATATGGCTGGTCCAGTTCAGTTTCTGGTCAATGGTAACCCCCCCAGGATGATGACAGTGGGGGATTCAGTGATAGTAATGCCATTGCATGTCAAGGGGAGATGGTTAGATTCTATCTTGTTGGAGATGGTCATTGCCTAGCACTTGTGTGGCACAAATATTACTTACTACTTATCAGTCCAAGCCTGAATGTTGGTTTTAAATTTAACCAGCACAATTTGCATAAATAAATTAATTCAAGTCAGTAAGCACTATTATTTTAAGTTAAAATTAAAAAATGTTGTATTATAAAAAAATGTTTTATTTGTACTAATAATTCACTCCTCTAATTATCTGATAATTCTTTTTTATTTGTTCAAGGGATGTGGGCGTCACTGGCTAGGCCAGCGTTTATTGCCCATCCCTAATTGCCCTTGTTCAGAGGACATTTAATAGTCAACAACTTTGTTGTGGGTCTGGAGTAACATGTAGGCCAGACCAGGTAAGAACAGCAGATTTCCTTCCCTAAAGGACACCAGTGCACCAGCAATGGTTTCATGGTCATCAGACTTTTAATCACAGATTTTTATTGAATTCAAATTTCGCCACCTGCCATGGTGGGATTTGAACCTGGGTCCCCAGAGCATTACCCTGAGTCTCAAGTCCTAGTGACAACACCACTATGCCACCTTGTTTCTGTTCCATTACCAGCAATTCACATTTTTTGGATAACTCAAATTCTTAAGCACAGAAAAATGACTGCAATGCTAGGGGTAAACTGTGTTATGCATTCAGGAACTTCAAATAAAATATTCAAACGTATTAGCACTTTTAGTTTTTAATACGTCATAATCAGTAAAGAAACAAGGAGGAATTTTCAATTGCTTTCCAACTTAGTACAAAAGAGCCAAACATTTGACAGACAAAACAAATTTCTCTTTGAAAGTGGTGCCTATTTGTTGGATCAAATTGTAAGATCATAAAATTACCAAAGTGTATAAACTGTAGTTTTATTCTTTAGAAGCAAAGTTATTGCATAATCTCAGTGGATTATATTTAATTGCTGGGTAATGTAACATATAGTGTCAATAAGCTTCCTCCCCGACATGTGAATGATGACTAGTGAATTTCTAAGCATTTTAAATTGTTTAATAGAAATGCTATACTTAATTAGTTAAACGCTAGTAAAATAAACTTAAACTAATGATGTAAATTGGGAGTCGTGTGACGCATAAACATCCGCGTAGACCTTTTGGGTCAAATGGCCTATTTCTATGCTATAAAATCTATGCTTTGTTTACACTACAACTATAGTTTTGGTGTTGAAGCAACTTCACTTCATACCAATACTAAAGTTGTTACGAACATACGAATTAGAAGCAGGACAAGGCTTTTCGGCCCCTTGAGCCTGCTCTACCATTTGCTAAGATTATGGCTAATCTGATTGTGGGCTCAACTCTACTTTCATGCCTAACCCTTATACCCTTTGACTCCCTTGTCAATAAAGAATCTATCTAACTCAGCCTTAATTACAGTCAAAGACCTAGCCTTCACTGCTTCCTGGGGAAAAGAATTCTATAGACTCATGACCCTCAGAGAAAAAATTTCTCCTCTTCGCTGTCTTAAATGGGAGATCCCCTACTTCTAGTTTCTCCCATAAGGGGAAATCATCCCTCAGTATCCACCTTGTAAAGTCCTCTCAGGACTTTATATGTTTCAAAAAGATCACCTCTCATTCTTCTAAACTTCAGTGGAGACAGGCCAAACCTGACCTTCCTTTCCTCACAGGATAACCCCTACATCCCAGGAATTAGTGGAGTGAACCTTCGCTGAAATGCTTCCAATGCAATTATATCCTTTCTTGAGGAAGACCACCAAAGCTGTATATAGTACTCCATATGTGGACTCACCAACACCCATGGTGCACTCGCGCGATATTTTGCTCGACGGGCGCGCGCAAAAGTTGGAAGCGCTCTCATCGACAATTAAGAGGGCAATTAAACCCACTAACGGCGCAATTGACTCCAATTTTTCGTGGCCCATCCAACCTTATGGTTGGTGGACGGGCGAATCAGCCAGGCGGCCTTTGCATTTTTCACCAAACCTCATCCAAGGGTGGGATGAAATTTTCATGATGAAATAAAATAAAAATACATTTTTATCCCCTATATTTTCAGGTGATTGCTTATGATGCATGGACACTTCTTTCAGCTTTTCAAACCTTTATTTCAGCTTTTTCAGGTCTCCAGCTCCCTGAGGCAGCTGTCTTTGCAGCACTCACCCGCGCCCGCGGAAACGTCATTGCCCACCCTCTTCCCGCTCCCACCTCAGCCGTGCTGAGCATTTCATTGTGTGTTTCACACTGCCTGGCTGTTAATTGGCCAGCCAGCATGAAATCGCGGTCAGGGGCCGTTCACGGTAGGCAGTCCGTTTCCCAAACGCTCCCAGGCCCGCCAATCGGGTACGCCCACCAAAGGTAAAATTCAGACCCTTGTGTTCTCTTCACAACTTACTTTCCTACCTATCTTTGTGTCATCAGCGAATGTAGCAACCATACATTCAGTCCCTTCATCCAAGTCATTGTTATCAATTGTAAATACTGAGGTCCCAGCACGAATCCCTGTAGCACTCTACTAGTTGCCGCTTGCCAACCCGAAAATGACCCATTTATCCCTATACTCTGCTTCCTGGTGGCTAACCAATCGTCAATCCATGCTAATATGTTATTCTCCACACCATGTGCTCTTACTTTGTGTAGTAACCTTTGAAGTGGCAACTTATCAAATGCCTTTTGAAAATCCAAATACACTACAGGTTCCCCTTTACCCATGTTGCTTGTTATTTCCTCAAAGAACTCTTAGAAATTAGTCAAACATGATTTCCTTTTCACAAAACCATGTTGAATCTGCCTGATTGCACTAAGGTTTTCTAAGTGCCCTGCTATAACCTCCTTAATAACAGATTTGAGCATTTTCCCTATGACAGATGTTAGGCTAACTAGCCTGTAGTTTCCTGCTTTGTGTCTCTCTACATAGCTGTGTAAGTCCATAGTCAGGGTACAAAATGACTCAAAAAGCAAAGCTGAATGAGAGTCCGCATCACTCTGTTACTCCAGACTTGCACAGAATTTAAAAGTCAGTGCAAAGCAAAATCCTTTTATTTTGATGCTACATCGCTAGATTTTCTGAGGCTACATTTACAGTACTAACTTAACATTCATTCCTACATTTAACATACCGTTCCTTTTCTTGGCAGCTCTCTGGAGTTTTCGCAGCCCTGCTTCTAAAGCTGTCAGTTTGATTCCGGAGAGATTGTTGGAATGATCTCTTTGCTGGGCAACTATCAATGCTAACTAGAAAAACATTCTCTTGGTTAAACATATTTAAACAATAGGTCTAATCAGCAATTTAAATATCCTCAAAATAATAATAATCTGAACCTGCACAAATATAATGAATTGTTCAGAGAAAATATAAAGTTATAGTCTAACCAAAGTATGTAGATGACATCATTGTCAGGGACAGTAAAATGTTTTTGTGGCTTCAGGATGCCATGTACATCACAGGATTAAAATAAGAATGATGAGTAACAAAGAATATAGAGTCAAACTACAATTTCAATCATTGGTCAGAGAGGGAGACAGGAAACATACAAGAGCTTGGAAATTGGCCCATTCTTCAATTTTCTATAATAGTAGTTATGTTACTTGCAATAATCTGGTTATCAGATGCCCAAGAGCAACCCAAAAGCATAAGGGGCAGGACTGAATTTAAACGCCTCAGGCTAGCTTTATCCCTGAGTTTCAGAATTTTAGATCTTAACCAATGCTCCATTTTTTTCTTTGGCAGATGGTGCCAGTAAAATGGATGGCTGCACCAAGCCACTGGGAGTTGGGGACTGGTGCTAGGGGTCAGGATCCACTATTGGTATACAGCCATCAGGGTTGTTCACACCCCTGGAGTCTGTCTGCCTTTCTTCCACCACATTTCAGGGCAATGGCAACACTCTCGACCTTTGCCAGATTTTCCATGCTTTCCTCCCCCTCTGCTATTCTGCTGTAACTGTGTTTGGGTGTAGAATAGACAGTGGAGGTTACTAGTTGAAGATAAGTTATAATAAAGAAGTTAACTAGACTTAAGGTAGACAAATTATCAACAAGTGTTGATTTTTTTCAAAGATCTAAAGGAAAACTAATCCAGAATAAGCAATCAATTCCTCCATACCAAGTCTTGTCCTGTATTTCTCGACTCCTTGTCATCAATGGGAAATAGAAGAACACTTCCCAGAGAAAGGTCTGGAATGACAAAATAATTGTAATGTTATAAATTAGACAGTGACAAATTACACAAATAAGGAGCTGATTATGAAAGATAGTGAAACAATGAAAATATGTTTGATTTAACGGTTTAATTATTTTGTTAATTGACGACTAGTTTTATTGTTAGAGTTGTGTTTAGCATTTCCCTTTTAGCTTAGTATATGAAACGCTTTTTCCGTCATTGTTTATCAGAGCATTATTCGATTTTTTTTTTTATTCGCTCATGGGATGTGGGTGTCCCTGGCTAGGCCAACATTTGTTGCCCATCCCCAATTGCCCTTGAGGCGGTGATGTGGTGAGCTGCCTTCTTAAACTGCTACAGTCCATGTGTTTTAGGAAACCCACTATACTGTTAGGATTTTGACCTAGCAACAGTGGAGGAATGGCGATATCTTTCCAAGTCAGGGCAGTGAGTGGCTTGGAGGGGAACTTGCAGGTGGTGGTGTTCCCATACACCTGCTTCCCTTGTCCTTCTAGATGGTAGTGGTCGTGGATTTGGAAGGTGCTGTCAAAGGAGCCTTGGTGAGTTCTTCAGTGCATCTTGTAGATGTACCACTACATCTGCTACCACTGTGCATCGGTGGTGGGGGCAGTGAATGTTATTGGTGGTGCCAATCAAGCGACCTGCTTTGTCCTGGATGTCCAGCTTCTTGAGTGTTGTTGGAGCTGCACTCATCCAAGCAAGTGGAGAGTATTCCATCACATTCCTGTCTTGTGCCTTGTTGACAGACTTTGGGGAATCAGGAGGCGATTTATTCACTGCAGAATTCCCAGTCTCTGACCTGCTCTTGTCGCCATAGTATTTATATATCTGGCCCAGTTCAATTTCTGGTCAATAGTAAACCCCAGGATGTCGATAGTGGTGAATTCAGCGATGGTAATGCCATTGAATTTCATGAGGAGATGGTTAGATTCTCTCTTGTTGGAGATGGTTATTGCCTGGCACTTGTGTGGCGTGAATGCTACTTACCACTTCTCAGTCCAAGCCTGAATACGGTCAGGTTTTGCTGCATATGGACTGAGGAGCCGTGAATGGTTTTGAACAATGTAATCATCTGCGAACATCCCCACTTCTGACCTTATGATGGAGGGAGGGTCATTGGTGAAGCAGCTGAAGATGGTTGGATCGAGGACACTACCCTGAAGAACTCAAACAACGATGTGCCAGGGCTGAGACAATTGATCTCCAACAATAACAACCATCTTCCTTTGTGCTAGGTATGACTCCAACCAGTGGAAGGCTTTGCTCCTGATTCCCAAATGACTTCATTTTGCTTGATGCCACACTCGGTCAAATGTGGCCTTGATGTCAAGGGCAGTCACTCTCATTTCATTTCTTGAGTTCAGCTCTCTTGTCTATGTTTGAATGTGGTTGAATGAGGTCAGGAGTTGAGTGGCCCTGGCAGACCCCAAACTGAGCATCAGTGAGCAGGTGCTGTTTGATAGCACTGTCGACAACACCTTCCATCACTTTGCTGATGATCAGGAGTAGACTGATGGGGCAGTAGAATGAATGTATTTAAGCTTCCTTTGCTACAGGCAACATATTTCTTATGCTTAATAATCATTTCACAAATCAGCACAATTGCTCCACTGGGGTCCTTTAGTATATTTAAAATTTAAAGATAAAGAAAGGACATTTTAAAAGTACCAATTGTTAAAATTCTGATCTCCTTTACCACTCATTTTTCCTGCTTGCCCATACTGCTTTCTTGGTTCATCAGATCTAGCTTCCAAAGCTGTAAACAAACCTCCTTTTCCCCATCTTCCAGAGTCATCTAAAAAACAAGTAAATATTGAAAGAAAAAAATGTTTAAGGCAAGATAAACAAAACACAAAATTCAATGAAATCTATCTTAAGCAACCATCATTTGGACTAAATCAAACCGATTTCATAAAGGGAGGGTCTCTGACTCCAAAATTATTCATTTTAATATTTTACTCACAAGTGCGTCCTCTGAACACCGCTGAATTCTTACAGCAGCACAATGTAAATTTTCAGAAATATTTTTGGGGTAATGAGTGGGCGAGTGTGTCAAATTTACTTCGTGTTTTCTTCAGCTTTGTGTTTTTATTAATGCTGTTCCTCCTTTTCACCCACCTCGAACTTGCGTTGATGCTCTGCCTCAGCTTGTAGCATTCTTTCTCCTCAGTTTTTTGGTATTTCTTTCCAGTAGGGCATGTAGGGCAGACTGGTCACATTCATAGGTTTTCACAGATATCAGATGATTGTTTGGTCTGGTATTAACCTACCTTCACAGGTGTAAAGGAAGTAGTAGTTCCAGCAGCTGTTTCATTCATATCTTTTCAGAAGATATCTGTGCTCCTCTAATTCTGGCCTCTTGTGCACCCCAATTTCAATTGCTCCATCATTGTTGGCCATGCCTTCAATTGCTTAAATCCCAAGGTCTGGAATACATTTGCTATACCTCTCCGCTTCTCCATCTTGCTTTCCTCCTTATAAGACATTACTTAAAATCTACCTCTTTGGTCAAGCTTTTGGTCATCTTACCTAGACCATAAGACCATAAGACATAGGAGCAGAAATTAGGCCATTCGGCCCATCGAGTCTGCTCCACCATTCAATCATGGCTGATAAGTTTCTCAACCCTATTCTCCCGCCTTCTCCCTGTAACCTTTGATCCCCTTACCAATCAAGAACCTATCTATCTCGGTCTTAAATACACTCAATGACCTGGCCTCCACAGCCTTCTGTGGCAATTAATTCCATAGATTCACCACTCTCTGGCTAAAGAAGTTTCTCCTCATCTCTGTTCTAAAAGGTCTTTCCTTTACTCTGAGGTTGTGCCCTCGGGTCCTAGTCTCTCCTACTAATGGAAACATCTTCCCCACGTCCACTCTATCCAGGCCTTTAAGTATTCTTTAAGTTTCAATCAGATCCCCCCTCATCCTTCTAAACTCCATCAAGTATAGACCCAGAGTCCTCAAACGTTCCTCATATGTTAAGCCTTTCATTCCTGGGATCATTCTCGTGAACCTCCTCAGGACCGTCTCCAGGGCCAGCACATCCTTCCTGAGATACGGGGCCCAAAATTGCTCACAATATTCTAAATGTGGTCTGACCAGAGCCTTATAAAGCCTCAGCAGCACATCCCTGCTTTTATATTCTAGTCCTCTCGAAATAAATGCCAACATTACATTTGCCTTCCTAACTACCGACTCAACCTGCAAGTTAACCTTAAGAGAATCCTGGACTAGGACTCCCAAGTCCCTTTGCACTCCAGATTTCTGAATTCTCTCCCCATTTAGAAAATAGTCTATGCCTCTATTCTTCCTACCAAAGTGCATGACCTCACACTTTCTTGTTATGTGGCTTGCTGTCTCCCTACTGTGTTTAATAATGCTCTTGTGACCCGCCTTGGGACATTTCATTACGTTAAAAGGTGCTACATAAATATAAGTTGTCATTGTTGAATTAATCTGAATGATAAGAAAATTATGGGCAACTTCCTTGGGAGGTCAGAGCTAGAATAGGAATCCCTGCTTTTGCTAAATCAATCCAGTCAGCTGCAGATGTTGCTGGTCTCCTATAGAATCCATTCAACTGAACAGACTTAGGACAATCAGTGGGCAGGATTTTCCTGGCAGAGGAGGGTGCAGGTTGGCCAGAAAAATAGCAAAGAGCCATGTCAGGATGGCTCACCGATGCATCCCACCACCGGGGAAGTTACCCAGCTGCAGGATCAGATATGCATTCCCTATTAGGCCACCTATACCCTATTAGGGACAATTTTAACAGGCCGCTAGCATTTTGTCAGCAGCCGAGCAGCCACACTGCTGTGTTGAGAGGCCATCAGCTTCATGGCTTCTCGATGGCAGCTCCAGTGGCCATCTGGAGGTTCTATGCCCCAATGGGCCCACAGGAATGGCCTGTCTGCTTGGACCCTCTGATTTTTAATTTTATACTTACCTCTCCCAGGGCACCCTATCGATCCCAGAAATCTTCAGCAGCGCTGGTGGAACTCAAGCTGCTGAGGCTCAAGTTGCTGACCCTCCTACTGGGTCCACAGCACGGGAGCCTGTCCGCCTTCCTTAATTGGAATTTCTGAGCTGATCCTGCAGCTGGCAAGTGTGGGCTGGGAACCCCCATTTCATCCTGATGCTGGGTCTTGAAACCTGTTGTAAAATCCTGCCCAGTATGTCTGAAGGCAGGGAATCTGCTGGTTTGGCTCCAAGCACAATGAAGGTATCAAGTCTCAAGCCTAACATCACTCTGTAGAGGGGAGCCTGATAGTATTTATTAAACAGAGGTATATATGAGACAACAATAATACTTGCATTTATATAGTATCTTTAAGGTCATAAAACATCCTAAGGCACTTCACAGGAGCACAATGAAATAAAATTTGACATTGAGCCACATAAGGAGATATTAGGATCGGTGACCAAAACCTTCATCTAAGAGGTAGGTTTGAAGGAATGTCCTAAAGTGGGGGGTGGGGGGGGTGGTAGAGAAGAGAAGTAGGGAGGCGGAGAAGTTAAAGGAGGGAATTCGAGAGCATAGGGCCTAGGCAGCTGAAGGCATGGCCACTATGATGGAGTGATTAAAAATCAGGGGTGTGCAAGAAAATTGGAGAAGCACAGACAAATCAGAGGACTGTAGTGCTGGAGGAGATTGCAGAGACAGGAAGAAGCGAGGCCATGGCAGGGGAGTTGAACACAAATATGAGAATTTTAAAACCACAAAGATGAGAATGATACCAGTGCAAGTGTAGATCATCAAGCACAGGGGTGATAGGCAAACAGGACTAGGTTCTATCATTTTAAACAAGAGACTTCTGTAATATGTCATTTATTTTTCTACTTGCCAACACAGTGCACTACTATTGCATCCTCTTTGTCCGCAACCGTTGGGTGAGTGACATCCCCAAGAACGTAGTGAATGGACATCTGTTCCGTATCTGCAGAATCCAAATCACCGGGAAGGTCATTTTCATCTTCCTCTGATTCATCCTCGCTCTCACTATCCAATGCTGGAAGACAGAGAGATCTGTAGCCACAAGATTCCCACCAAGCCATCCTGAGGAGAAATGTCATTTAAAATTTCATTATTGTTATTTTAAAACTGAAATACTGATTGGTTGAGCAGAGCGCCATCAGCTCTTAAAGCAAAACAATTCTCATACTTAAGTAATTAATTAGCTCTCAAGCGGTTGGGACCTTTTGATTCCTTAATGAAGTGTTATATGGATCTTTGTTCTTTCTTTAAACACATTGTACAGCGTTACCAGTAGATTGTAAAATGTTTCTGAAGAAGAAACATTATCAGCCTTTGGTAAGTGATAGAACTCTAGTTCAAGTCAGAAGGTTGTAAAATTCAAGCCCCCACTTCAGGGCTTTAGAACACAATCTAGGGTGACACTTTAGTTTTGAAGGATCACTTCATTTTCTAAGGTACCATCCTTAGGATAAGACATTAAGCTAAAGTCCTATCTGCTCTTTCAAAGAAGAGCAAAGTATTTCTCCTGATGACCAATATTTATCCCCAACCAAAAACACCAAAAACAGATTAGACGGTCATTCAGCTCATGCTTTCTGTGACACCCTGCTGTGTGTAAATTGACAGCCATGTTTGCCAAAAAGGTGTCTATAATTCAAAAGTAAAGCACACTGGGACATCCTGAGAACATTAATTGCATTACGTAACAGCAAGTTCTTTCCCTCCTGGGTTGAAAATTTTGAACTTGTTAGCTTTACACTATTTCAATTCTAAAAAGTGAGAAATACAATGATTCAGCTATTTAAAGCAGCAGTCACTGGGCCATATAGACTGGGAATGCCCCAGACTTGATTCTTAGTCAGTACTAATTAGTTAATTTCTGTCAGAATGGTCAATTGGCTACAGCACTCCAGGGTTAGGAAGGCAAAATTAGACAAAGCTTTTGCTTCTGATCAGTACATACTGATTTCTGACATCAACATCCAGAGGAGCAATGGTTAGATTTGCTCTTGCTGGCGATGGTCATTGCCTGGCACTTGTGTGGTGCAAATGTTACTTGCCACTTGTCAACCCAAGCCAGGATGTTGTCCAGGTCCTACTGCTGGTAGCCCTTGCTGTTCTGATGAAAGATAATTGACCTGAAACATGATTCAGTTTGGCTCTAACGTGCCCCACAACGAAGCAGCCTGTTAATACTCACCATCAAGGCTCACATATAGATAATTCCCAGTAAGGTGCTAGAATGCGATTAAAGACAATAGATCCGTAATTCCGCCAGAAGTCAATGCCTTCAGGACAGAAGGGAAGAAAATTGCCAATAAAAAGAGAATAAAACTGAAAGCAACAGGAATGATGTGCCAAAGATGCTAAAGCCAATTTTTCTCTGTCTTATTGCCAACTAGCATCTAAAAATGGATACAAAGAAGTAAAATGGATTCTTATTCCTAATTCCCAGCATAACTTTCCTACTTTTCAATTCTATCCCTCTATAATTAAAGCCTAGTGCTTTTTTATGTGTGACTTTGCTAACCTGTGGCAAGTGGTTGATCTATTTGTACATCAGGATTCCTTTGTTCCTTTACACCACCTAGACTAGTAATAACAAAAAAAAAATGCTGGAAATACTCAGCAGGTGAGGTGGCATCTGTGGAGAGAAACAGATTTAATGCTTCAGGTCAATTATCTTTCATCAGAACAGCAAGGACTACCAGCAGTAGGACCTGGACAACATCCTGGCTTGGGTTGACAAGTGGCAAGTAACATTTGCACCACACAAGTGCCAGGCAATGACCATCTTCAACAAGAGCAAATCTAACCATTGCTCCATATCATTCAATGGCATTACCATCACTGAATCTCCCACTATTAACTGGGGGTGAACATTGACCAGAAACTGAACTGGACTAGCCATACAAATACTGTGACTACATGAGCAGATCAGAGGCTAGGAATCCTGTGGTGCATAACTCACCTCCTGACTCCCCAAAGCTTGTCCACAACCTACAAGGCACAAGTCAGCAGTGTGATGGAACACTCTCCACTTGCCCGGATGAGCGCAGCTCCAACAACACTCAAGAAGCTTGACACCACCCAGGACAAAGCAGCCCACTTGATTGGCACCACATCCACAAACATTCACTCCCTCCACCACCAACAGACAGTAACAGCAGTGTGTACCATCTAGAAGACGCACTGCAGAAACTCACCAAGGCTCGTTCAACAGCACCTGCCAAACCCACAACCGTGACCATCTAGAAGGACATGGGCAGCATATACATGGGAACACCACCACCTGGAAGTTCCCCTCCAAACCACTCACCATCCTGGCTTGGAAATATATCGCTGTTCCTTTGCTATCGCTGGGTCAAAATCCTGAAACCCCCTCCCTCACAGCACTGTGGGTGTACCTATGCCACATGGACTGCAGCAGTTCAAGAAGGCAGTTCACCACCACTTTCTCAAGGGCAATAAATGCTGGCCTAACCAGTGAAGTCCACATCCCGTGAATGAATAAAAAAAAACATACTGGCATTGTAATACCCTCCTCCCAAAACCAGCAAAAAATTTGAAATAACAATAAATCAGCCTTTACTTTTTCTTTTGTTCCTCCTCTTCTCGCTTTTGTTTCTTTTCATACAGTAGCTTTGCACGTTTAGCTGCTGCCTCTTGACGTTTCTGACGTCGTTGCTCCAGTTCTTCAGGTGACAATATTCGTTTTTTTCTGGTGGTCAGATCCAATGGGGCCACCAGAAAGACCTGTATGGATAAGAATCAAAATATGATAGGTATGGATTGCTGTTTGTGCAAAAACTCTTTATCCCAATTCATTTTACTCTTTTAAATTCTATGTGCTCATCAAGGCAAGTGAGAGATGATAGTGTTCGGGAATGAAACTGTTCCCATTTGAGTTGTCAGCACCATGAACACTTCCAGGTTAACCATAGCATGGCCACATGCAAAATAAAGCTCTCTCTACTCTGCCCAAAAATTTCCCTGAGCTCCAATCCCAGAACAGCATACCCTACGGCAGCAGTGTGACATTTCTCTTCCATTTCCCATACCCTTGACTTCTCTGAATTAATGAGGCTGATATTCTCCAAATTAACTTCAGTAAGACCTTAGAAACCTTCTCTACCTTCTGGTTTCCGTCTCCTCAGATTTGGATGGATTTCAAAACAGGTGTGGAAATCAGAGTCTGACTCACTGTGACACCAGATTCTTGATATGTCCTTCTTGATAATGCAAATTGTATCTAGAGGACTAGAATACAAGTGAGCAGAAGTCATGATTCAGCTATACAAAGTCCTGGGTTAGACCATACCTGGAATTACTTCAAGCAGTTCTGGGCACCATATCTTAAGGAGGGATATCTTAGCCTCGGAGGGAATGCAACATAGATTTACTCAAATTATATTTGGGGCAGAATTTTTCTCTCATTGGGTGGGCATGCGCCCGATCCGAACGAGAGAAAACCAGTGCACGATGACGTCGGGCAAGCATCCTGACGTCATCACGCACTCTCGCGATATTTTGCTCGGCGGGCACGTGCAAGAGGCGTCAGTGCGCCTGCTGATAATTAAGAGGCCTGTTAAGGCTTTTAATCAATTAATTCAATCTGATTTTTCACTGCCCGGCCAAGCGGCCTTTGGAGTTTTTATGAAGCCTCATCCACGGAAATTAAAAGTAAAATTAATATGTTGAAATCTCATTTATAACATGTCCCTTGCTCATGGACAGAGTCACATGTTTTTAACATTTTAAAATTCTTTATTTATGTTTTAAAAAATCTTCAGCTCCCCTGAGGCAGCAAACTTCAGTGCTCGCCTTCCTCCCCACCCCACCCCCCAACCCAGGCAGCGCTGAGGCTCCTAGCGCGTGATTCACACTGGCTGGCTATTAATTGGCCAGCCAGCGTGAAATCGCGGTTGGGGCCCAATCGCAGATGGCGGTCGGTTTCACAACTGTTCCTGGGCCTGCCCGCCGCGCCCGCCCAACAAGGTAAAAATCCTGCCCTGGGACTCCATGGATAAAATATAAGGATTAAACTATCTATGGTTGTACTCCCTGGAATTAGGAAGGTTAAGGGATGATTTGATTGAAGTTTTCAAAACATTAAGGGGAAACAGGTTGGGTAGATTGGGGGAAACTACATTTGCTGGTTGGGGAGTCTAGGATGTGGGGGCCGAGTCTAAAAATTAGAACCAGATCTTTCAGGAGTGAAATTAGGAATACTTCTTCACACAGAGGGTGGTGGATATTTGGAATTCTCTTCCGCAAATGGCAATTGATGTTGAATCAATTATTAATTTTAAAACTGAGATTGAATTTTGTTAGCCCAAGATATTAAGGGATGTGGAGCAAAGGTGGGTCCGTGGAGTTAGGTCGCAGATCAGCCGTGATCTCATTGAATGGCAGAGAAGGCTTAAGGGGCTAAATGGCCTACTTCTGTTCCTACAACTGAAAAACTGTTAATTGGGTTCGGGTGCAATCTTCTTTAACATTTCAAATTTTATAACCTTTATTATTTTTCTCAATTTATTTTTTGTGCAATTATTATTGCTGGCAACATTTATAACATATTAGGCAGATACCTTCTTGATTTAAATTTCCATTATGTATGCTACATTATATTTAAAATTGCTTAAAAATTGAAAGTAATACCCTGATATTTTACCAAGGCTTCTATATTTATAAGCATTGTGCCTGGTTGGATGAATGGTGAGATCTTGGCTTCATGGGACAGTTAATGTACTAGGAGGATGAACTTTAATTCGTTGGATTCTTTCTTCATGCCTGGTAGCTCCCATAAAATTTTCATGGTTGAGACCAAACATGGCTTTAGAAAGACAGCCTTCCAAAAAATGTCCAACATTTGGCATTGACCACTTAACTTACAAATCAATAATCCTCTTATTATGGTGTAATTTATACAGAATGGATTTGGAAATTAAAGAGGCAGATATTCCTGCCCTTCATCCAGGCAATGGGTCCTGCACCGCAACCCAATGAAAAGGTAAAAGAGTCACAGCTACAGACCACGCAGCCAGATCTCCATTGAGGAATGATCCAGGACAGGTCATAATGCCACAATTTCCAGTACAGTGCCAGAGTGTGATTCTGGAATTGAAGCAGGGGTCCAGGAATGCCTTCTCACACTTCATTTGCATCTCACCAGAGCTCACAAGCTCTGCCCCTTAAGTCCCAGAGCAATCTACAAATGACAACAACCAGCCAAATCAATGACAAGGGGCAAGAAAATCTATTCACATCAAATTTCTGTCCTGTTTGGCAGCACCAGAAACTTTATTTCCTTTATCAGGATGTGTAGCTCTTGACTGATTGATATTGAAATATAGTGTGGAAGGTTGATATGTACTGTGTTTATGGCAATGTCTGTAAGCAGTCACTTATCAGAGCCAGGAATCTCAGGTTTGTGATAACATATGTAAGGTTGTCATTGCAAAAGGAGATATGCTAATTCTTAAAGGCTTAACTATCAATTGTATGGATTGTCAGAATTTGCATCTCCTAGTTATAGCAGAAGCATATTGGTTAACTCAGACCAAGCGGTTTATATTGTAGAAAGTATTCAATAATGCAAATCCCAACTAGATGAGATAATTATTTAAAATTGGCTATTGATGACCCTGTGAGCATTGTTTTCCACTCTGTTCTTGTTAACTCTAAAATCTATTTTGATTGGCAGCTTTGATCAACTGTGAATGGTATCCACCTTACTTAATACCAGCCTGGATCAAAGGGAAGAGGCATATACTTGAAAGTGGCAGCATTGCTTTACAGACAGAAGGTAACAAGAATTCCATGGTGTGATTTTCTCACATAAAGGGAAGAATTTTAGGTCCGGCGGGCGTGCTCCCGGCCTGATCAGGCATAAAATCGTGCGAGAATACGTCGGGTGAGCGTCCCAACCCGTCATCACGCAATATTTCGCTCGGCAGGCTTGCGCAAAAGTCAGAAGCGCGCCCGCTGACAATTAAGAGGGCAATTAAACCCATTAACGGCGCAATTGTCTCTGATTTTTCGTGGCCCATCCAGCCTTACGGTTGGCGGACGGGCGAAGCGGCCAAGCAGCCTTTGCATTTTTCATCAAACCTCATCCAAGGGCGGGATGAAATTTCCATTATGAAATAAAATAAAAATAAATATCTGTGGACAATATTTTTATCAGCTATATTTTCAGATGCTTGATTCTGATGCATGGACATTTATTTGCAACTTTTTAAACATTTATTTGATCAATTTCAGGTCTGCAGCTCCTTGAGACAGCTGTCTGCCTTCAGGGAGTTCTCTCGCAGCGCTCACCCGCACCCGCGAAAACATCAATCGCCTACCTTCTTCCTGCCCCCACCCTGGCAGCGCTGAGCTTTTCAGCATGCATTTCATGCTGGCTAGCTGTTAATCGGTCAGCCAACTTGAATTCGCAGTCGGGGGCCCGTTTCCCGACTGCTCCTGGGTAAGGCCGCCAAAGGTAAAATTCAGGCCAAAATGTTTTAATCACAAAAGCTGGAGTTAAGTTGTGAAAATTACTGCAGAGTATGGCTGGAGTGAATTTTTCCTTGCTTCAGCCCAGTTTTAAAATACAAATGCAAAAATAGGCATTCAATCTCTGTGCTTTACTTACTAGTTGTCCATTTTTGTTTCTTTGTTATTTCTGAATGTCAGAAAATGCTAATTACTAGATTTCAGCATAAGTGTATAATTTTCAACGGATAACTCTCACTGATTCAACTGTGTACATACCAATGGAAAAGAGCTCATTATGTACTCTGGGCCCAGTATATCCAAGGTACCTCAACTATTCATAAGGTCAGGTTTCTGATTACTAGCAGTATAGGCTTCATGCTTAGAAATTACCTACTGTATTAAGCATGAGCAAAAAGTATTGGGAGAGAGACTGAATTGCAACATCTAGTCAAAATTGATTTGGTAAATTTGGCACCCGATTCAAAAGATTATGGATTTGAACTCAATTTAGACTGACACCCCAGCAAAGCACTGAGTGAGTGCTGCGTCATTAGAAGTGCTGTCCTTTGTTTAGGGTGCTAAAATCAAGATCCCACATGCCATTTCAGTCAGCAGCTAAAGATTCTATTGCATTAATTCAAGAACAGCAGTGCATTTTCCTTCCTCCTTCAAGAACAGATTTAACTGGTCATTCATTTCACACCCTGATTGTAGGGCATTGCTGAACAGAATATTGGATACATTTATTTATTTAACAATTATCATTGAGGTTATGAAATAATTAGTTGCATGAAGTACCTTGAGATGCTGATAGTGAAATATACATGCAAGTATTATTTGTTACAGATTACTCTAGAAACAGTATTATGAATCATGTTGATTCATAATTTGATTATTACAGCATTGAGAAAGAAATTAACTGAAAATTGCTTTGTAGCAATTAGCAGATTGCAAAGGGACATGCCGTTAAGATTCTGTGATTCAGTACTTAACAGATTAAAGGATACGAGCTATGAACAAAATTACATAACAGCAAGAGATCTGCATTTACAATTTACATAGAATTCTTGGAATTGATGCAGCTGCCTTACATTGGACTTTGTGCGGAGTGATCTTCCTCCTTTACTGGCTTCTTCAAGTGCCATTTTGCGAAGGTTCAGAAGTTGTTCAAAGGTTTTCTGATCTTCTGAACTGGGTTCTTTAGAGTAATCTTTACCCTCATATTGATACATGTGTACTAAAAGAAATAAAACCTTGGTAATAAATTACAGTAAAACATGGCTGACTCCATTTAACCATGTAAGACAAAACAATTTTCTGCACTCACTCAAGGGGTTCATAACTTAGCTGTAGATTACTGTACACTTGTTTAATTTAAGACTTAGATTAAAAGCTTGCAATGTAACATTTTAACAACTAATTGCAGATTAACTATTACAGCAAGTCGTTGCTCAGTGATATGCAGTTTTCTTACAACATGTAGATGACCATATATTATCATTAAGCCCTGGGTTATGGTGATTTAACATGTCAAATTGTATATTACATACTATTCTGGATTGTCAGCTTTATTTTGGGGATAAAAATCTGCAATGATGTTCAGTTTTCAGTTGAAATTGTAAATCAGTGGACTTAACTATATTTCCGTTTACTTATGTACTCAATTTTAATTTCTTTCCTTTGTCAAATTCAAAATTAAATAGTAAGATAACATGCAAGATGAAGTAGGTGGAAGTAGGTACCTAGGGGTAGAAATTTGTCTAGGGTAGTGGTGCAATAGGGGCGATATCGGATTGCCCACCCATAATACACAGCACCTGATATTTAATCCATTAACTGCAAGGGGTTTAAATATCAGACACTGCAGGTAACAGATTGGTGATCCAATGCTGCCTGCTTTGCATCCCTGCCTGAGAAAAATTTCTACCCATAGCATTTAGCAGCATTCGGGATGAGGTGAAGGGTGGAGACTGAACTTTATAAAACTGAGGTTGCATGTGGACTTGGTGAAAAAAGATGGGGATCTCAAAGTTTGATAGCATTAATGTAAATGTCTTGAGGTTTTGAAGCAAATGGAGAGAGAGAGATCCTAAGACTTGCCAAAAATGAGGAGATAGTGCTGAAGCAGCACTATGGTGACAGTCCTAGAGTTCTACTGAAAGAAGTTTGAATGTTCTTTTTAAATATCTGACTGGTTTAATGTCTTTTATTGGCAGACTTTTCTGCAATAACTTATAACAACAACCCAGATCAATGGTAAAGACCTTCGAGCCTGACCAGGGCTGACGTATGTGGTAAATCATAAAAACATACTTGTTCCCTCCTGCTCTTCATCTGCTTCCACTGTCTGCATCGGTTGCTCCTCAGTGACCCACATTCCTTTTCTGGTTTCCCCTAGAATATTTTCTAGGTCAACATCTTCTACAGTGCTCTCTTCAGAAGACAGCAACTTATCCAGACCAAATTTCAGGATGTCACTTAACTACAGAAAAAAAAAGCCAAATAAATTTGTTCATCAGCCTCAATGGCTCACTACTCAATATTAAACTGCTAAATATGTAAACAAAACTCTTTTTATATACAGCAAAATAAAACAAATTAACTAATCTTGACCTTATTTTGACATTTTTGTATTTGGTACTTTCAACATCTGGCATTTTCAACATTTTTTCAAACAAATAATTAGGAAAGAAATCATAGCATTTCTTTTGCAGCTGATTTATTTAAGACTTTGAAGATTTGTCTGTTTAAATAGTGATTGCAAGCCTTGGTAAGTTTCTTATTAGGAACACCAGATGAGTACTAATATGGAAGGTCATTGGGCCCATTTTACTCACCCATCTGGAAAGATTCCATAGTCTGCTTCATTACAGCATTCAGCCCAAGGATTAGTTGTTTATTAAATGATTTTTGGAGGTTTTCTTCAACTCTCCTGCTATATAGGTCCTATATAGATAGGCTATTCCATGTGCTGCTTACTCTGAGTTAAGAACTTCTGTCATCAATACTGAATTTGTTTTTACTAATTTCAACCTCTGTCCCAGGTTATACTGTCAATCTAACTTGTAGTGCTTCATATTTATTTTATTCTACTATGTCTTACCTTATATTTGTCTCTCTAAGGTTACCTCTGAAATACCACTTTTCAAGGAGTCCAACGTTCTCCAATCTTTCCTCATAACTCACAATAAGTTATTCAGTTTGCATCGAGCAGTTGATATAATTCAAAGCAATAGGGCTCCGAATGCCAATTTCCAGAGCGCTTCTCTAAGCTACCCTTAAAATTAGTGGAGAGATCAGCACATGGTGAGACACCAGGCATAAGTGCCTTGCAGCCAGCACAGATGGCAAATATGGCACAGATGCCAGCATGCCAGAGGTTCTGCTGTAGAGGATTCTGACGCACACTTCCACAGGGTGGCTGAAAGTATTGATAGGTGTGCAGAATGAAAAGCTTGGTGTATTGGCCAGAAAGCCAACAGAGGAGACACCCAACAACTTGGCACAAGGCTTTATGAAAAACTTGGAGCTCATCCTTTCCAGTGTGTAAGTGGTGACCAACCATATTAGCAGATTTGTGGACCCAACCATGGTGCACCATATGATGGCTGATGTCTCAGCTTCCATTGAAGAACAAGCAGAAGCCACCCAACATCTAGGTGCTGCAGTGGGAGCTCAGACTAAAGTCAGACAATAACAACAAGCATTTGTATAGCGGCTTTAATATGGCCACATGGCTTTTGTTGCATGCATACTGCCCACTTGGACATGGGTTGCACACTAGAGTCATAAGCCTTTCATCAAAGAATAGCCCTGGTCACCCAGTAGCCAAGCTCTGGTTTGTCGTGGTGGCTCAAATGAGGATGACACAAGCCTACCACAGAATAAAGGCATAATATCTGTTGCCCAGATACTGGTTAGACCTGAATTATATGATGCATATAGTTGTACACTGGCTGTAGATTGACAGCATAAGAACTAGGAGCAGGAGTAGGCAATTCAGCCCCTGGAGCCTGCCCTGCCATTCAATATGATCATGGCTGATCTCATTTCAGCCTCAACTCCAATTTCCCGCCCTCTCCCCATAACCTTTCAACCCGTTACTAATTAAAAATCTGTCTCTCTCCTCCTTAAAATTATTCAGCATCCTGGCATCCACTGCACTCTGAGGTAGTGAATTCCACACATTCACGACCCTTTGAGAAAAGTAATTCCTCCTCATCTCTGATTTAAATATACCACCCCTTAGCCTAAAACTATGGCCTCTCGCTCTAGAATGCCCCACAAGGGGAAACATCCGCTCCACATCTACTTTGTCTATCTCCTTTAGCATCTTATATACCTCAATTAGATCTCCTCTCATTCTTCTAAACTCTGGCAAGTAATAACCTAAGCTGCTCAATCTGTCCTCATAAGACAAACCCCGCATCTCTGGAATCAATCTAGTGAACCTCCTCTGAACTGCCTCCAATGCAACTACATCCTTCCTCAAGCAAGGGGAACCAAAACTGTGCACAGTACTCCAGTGCAGTCTCACCAATGCCTTGTACAGTTGCAACAACACTTCCCTATTTTTATACTCTATTCCTTTAGCAATAAATGCCAAAATTTGATTTGCCTTCCTTATTACCTGTTGTACCTGCATACTAGCTTTCAGCGATTCATGCACGAGGACACCCACCCAGATCCCTCTGCACTTAAGCATCCTGAAGTTTCTCTCTATTTAAACAATAAGTTGCCTTTCTATTCTTCCAACCAAAATGGATAACCTCACACTTACCCACATTAAACTCCATCTACCAAATTTTGGCCCGTTCACCTAACCTGTCCATATCCATTTGTAAATTTCTTATTTCTTCATTACTACTTACTTTCCCACCTATTTTGGTGTCATCTGCAAATTTAGCTATGGTACCTTCTATCCCTGAATCCAAGTCATTAATATAGATTGTAAATAGTTGGGGCCCAAGGACCGAACCCTGTGGCACCCCACTAGTTACAGCTTGCCATCCAGAAAAAGGCCCATTTATCCCGACTCTCTGCTTTCTCTTGGTTAGTCAATCCTCTATCCAAGCTAATATATTACCCCTAACTCCGTGTGATCTTATCTTGTGTATTAATCTTTTGTGCAGCACCTTATCAAAGGCCTTCTGGAAGTCCAGATATACTACATCTACAGGATCCCCATTATCCACTTTGGAAACACATGGAATCCCTTTCAATTGCAGTACATCTCAGAGTTGTCATGGGACACATGCAAAGTCATGTGCATGCAGTCAATAGCACCCTGCACCATGGGGAAGCCTGCAATCTTCACAAAGCAACGTGCTTGCTTCTGCTTCTCTCTGGCAAGAGAAAAGGAAATATGTTCAACTCTCTTAGAAAACAGAGGCTCAGTGGACAGCAAACTGAGAAGTGTTGCAAATATCTCCAGCTCCAGTCTGAAAGGAGCCAGATACATAAGCTTTCATGGCCATGGTCACCTTCACAGCCACCAGCTATACCATCCTTGCCCTGCTCTGAGGTGGAAATTGTGACTTCAGCAGGTGATAGATTTCAGTGAGGACATCCTTAGTGAAGCAGAGACATCTTATACATTGTTCCTCCCTGAGGTCCAGATAGAGGGATAGCTCTCTAAACACCCTGGGTGCATAGGGCTCCTGCTTGAGAGCCCTCCTCACCCTTCTCCTCCCTCTTCCAGCAGTTTGTCCTGCACTGTGTTGCCTTTGCTCATTCTCCCAGTCATGCTGTAGTCCAAGGGAATGCAGGCCGTTGCATCCATGTCTGCAAGCAAGTGGTTTGTGCAGAAACCTTGAAGTCAGGATAAAATCTTTCAGTAGACATCATACCACTCCCTGTAGACTTTTGCAACTTGAAAGAGCTCGAGAAACCAAACACTTCTACAACTGCAGCAACAGCCAGTAGAAATCAATCAACAAACAAATTTGAAAGCTGATAATTCACTTGAATAGCACTAGTGGGGATTGGGTGGTGGGGTGCCCCTCCTTCTGCTGAATGTGTGTTCATTGGTGCAAGGTTACGGGAGGTCTTAGCTGGAGTGTTCTGGTCCAAAATGGCGCAATCTGACTACTCCTCATACTTCTGCCAGATGCTTGCTGCATGCATGTTACGCACTCACCAAAATGGTCAGCACAGCTCGCAACAGAAGCATGTGTGTGTTTACTGTGGACACCATTTTGGAGGCAAAGCAGCACTCTTGGCAGCAAAAATATGAGTGTTAAGGAGACAAATTTTGTAACTAAGTGGTTTGACCAGGCCGGATGTTCCTATTTTTAAAATTTATTCATGGGATGTGAGCTTCACTGGCTGGGCCAGCATTTATTGCCCGTCCCTAGTTAATCCTGGAGAAGGTGGTGATGAGCTATCTTCTTGAACCGTTGCAGTCCATGTGGTGCAGGTACACTCACAATGCTGTTAGGAAGGGAGTTCCAGGATTTTGACCCAGCGACAGTGAAGGAACAGCGATATATTTCCAAGTCAAGATGGTGAGTGACTTGGAGGGGAACTTCCAGGTGGTGGTGTTCCCATCTATTTGCTGCCCTCGTCCTCCTAGATGGTAGTGGTCATGGGTTTGGAAGGTGCTGTCGAAGGAGCCTTGATGAATTCCTGCAGTGCATCTTGTAGATGGTACACACTGCTGCTACCGTGCACCGGTGGTGGAGGGAGTGAATATTTGTGGATTTGGTGCCAATCAAGTGGGCTGCTTTGTCCTGGACGATGTCAAGCTTCTTGAGTGCTGTGGGAGCTGCACTCATTCAGGCAAGTGGGGAGTTTACCATCACACTCCTGACTTGTGCCTTGTAGATGGTGAACCGACTTTGGGGAGTCAGGAGGTGAGTTACTCGTCACAGGATTCCTCACCTTGGATTTATTAATTTATCATGTAGGTAACCCTAAAGAATACTCCTGATAATGGATTTCATTCTTAGATGCTTAATCAATTATAAATACGCTTGTGCAGTACCACATCAAAATAAATGGTTCTAATCAGTGTTGATTTTATACAGAAGACATTGTGTAAAATATTAGAGTTCGCAAAGCAGCAAACTATTTGTCCCAAGGCCTGTTCCAGAGTGCTAGAGCATTTAAAATTCAACACAGGGTGAAGTCTCTTTGTGGGCATACAAACCAGACATCACAGCATTATCTAACATCCCTGCAACTGATCTCTGACCTTCCTCACGAACAAATGGCCTGCCGACTCTCTTTGTCTCTGCTACGCATGAAGATCAGGCAAAGTAACAGTTACTGGAGAGCTGCTGTCATTGGTGGGACAATCGAGCAGGAGTCATCACCATCTGATGAAAGGAAAGAAAATTGGAGGAGGCAAGAGGACTCCCTTGTAAATAAAAGTACTTGAAACTAATTCTGATGCAACAAAATCCAGTGTTGGCAGGAGGGTTGGAAAATGACTTGACCTTTCCACAGGAAATCAAATAATTTTGTACATGTTGCTTGGAAATCAAATTTCAATTACAGAAAATACAAGACAAAGCAATGGTTATGGAGGTGCGTCTTCAAAACTGCGATAGAATGTTCTGCTGCAACAGAAGAACCATAAGCCTTTTGCCTGTTTAGACTATAATTGTGAGCAGACTCTTACCTGCATATCAAAAGTTTCAGGTGATTCTTCCCCCTCCTTCAGAGAGAACTGACCACCTTCAATCAAAGTGTTTGTCAACCTCAGCTTTGACATAGCTCGTCTGTAGATCAATTCTTCAACGGTGTCTCTTCCAATCAGCCGAATAATTTTGACCGGCCTTTATATATAAAGAAATCACTTTAGAGGAGAAAAGGACTTTGTGGGTTCCATTCATCTTGACAAGTGAGCAACTGGCTTTAATATGTATATTGTCATACAATATTTTCTAAATGTAGCCAAGTACAAATTCAATATGTTTATACAAATGGCAATACTGTGACATTGATCCTGTTTAACACTGAAGAAATTCTCTACACTTAACTTCAATGCTCTTCAGATGTGACATTAAAATATGACAAAATTACCATTGTTCAGATCTTGCTGCCAGAAATATAGAACTTTATTACAAAAACCCAGTCAGAAAAAATGACACATTTTCCATAATCACTATACGTTTGTGCTTCCTCAATGTTAGGAATTTTTTGCAGAATATTATTTATTAAGGAGTTGAACTTCAGATTATTGTGGCAAAATTGGGCAGGACCTGAAAATGGATACAGGGATTGTGATGTGGGATTACTCAGCACCTGTTGCTTCTAATGCAGGCAATACGCAAACTTACTGCTGCCTGCTAATTTACATGATTTCAATGCAATGCTAAGCACACTGTTTGATGGCAGCACACCCGAGCAAAGGATGCAAAATCATGAAAATCTAACATGACTTAAAAACTTGCCTGCATTACTTAAAGCCAGTTTACACCTCTAGAGGTGTATTGTGACTGGAGCAGGTGCTGGAAATAATTCCAAAAGTGATTTTCACATGGATAACGGACCATAAAGACATAGCATGGTAAAGGGCAGGCTCCAAGATTTTCTGACACTGCACTGGAGGCCTTGGTGCAGGAAATGGAGAGAAGGAGAAAGGTTATCTATCCATAGGGGGCCAGGAAGAACCAGACAAACTTTGTGAAGGCAGTGGGACCAGATAGCCATGGCGGTCAATGTCAGGAATCTAACCCCAAGGAACTAGATGCAATGTTGTAAGAAGTTCAATTACCTCACTAGTGGTCAAGGTCAGCGAATGCATCTTCAAATGCCATATGCCAGCAACTGCACCAATTGCCTCACATACTGCACCACATCCCCATGACTCGTACTTCACATTCTGAGTATTGCCTCGCCCTTAACACGTAGCACTGTTGCAAGTCTCATATCCACTTCCCACTGTTTACACAGCTGACAATTATACAACCATGATACCCACATCAGCAAAACAGATTGCACTACAATTACTGACACACTTCCCTCTCTCCAGCAGGTCTAACTAATGCCTTGTATAGTTTTAGCAAGTATTTTAATACTCCATTCCCTTTGAAATAAAGGTCAGCATTCCATTTGCCTTTCCTATTACCTGCTGAACATGTTTGCTAGCTTTTTGGAATTCACACACGAGGACTCCCAAATCCCTCTGTGCTGCAGCTTTCTTCAGTCTTTCTCAATTTAAGTAATATTCAGCTCCTCTATTCTTCCTGCCAAAGTGCATAATCTCACATTTTCCCACATTATATTCCACCTGCCAAGTTTTTGCGCACTCACTTAACCTGTCTATATCCCTCTGTAGACTCTTTGTGTCATCTGCACCACTTGCCTTCCCATCTATTTTTGTGTCATTCACAAACCTGGCGATAGTACAGTCATTTCCCTCATCCATAATTGTAGCCCCAGCACAGATCCCTGTGGCGCTCCACTAGTTACAGATTGCCATCCTGAAAATGCACCACCCTCCTCGTATTCCAACTCTCTGTCTTCTATTAGTTAGCCAATCCTCTATCCATGTTAATATACTATCCCCAACACCATGGGCTCTTATCTTATTAAGTAGCCATATGTGCGGTACTTTATCAAATGCCTTTTGGAAATCCAAATATATTACATCTACTGGTTCCCCTTTATCTATCCTGCTTGTTACTTCCTCAAAGAATTCTATTAAATTTGTCCGGCATGAATTCCCCTTCATGAAGCCATGCTGACTCAGCTTGATTTAATTATGCATTTCTAAATGCTCTGCTATCCCAATGACAGATGTTAAGCTTGCTGCCCTATAGTTACCTGTCTTTGTCTCCCACCCTTTTTGCATAAGGGTGTTACATTGGCAGTTTTCGAATCCTCTGGGACTTTTCCTGAATCTAAGCATTCACTTTCTTTGCAGCTATTTCCTTTAGTATCCCAGGATGCAACCCATCAGGTCCAGGTGACTTATCGGCCTTTAGCCTCTCTAGTTTCCCTAATGCATTTTCTCTCATGATAGTTATTGTATTTACTTCCTCCCCCAGTTTTGCCCCTTGATTATTTAGCATTTTTGGTATGCTATTAGTGTCTTCTGCCATGAAGACTGATGCAAAGTATTTATTCAACTCCTCTGCCATTTCCTGGTTCCCCATTACTATTTCCCCAGCCTCATTCTCTAAGGGGCCTATATTGACTTTGGCCGCTCTCTTCCTTTTTATATACTTAAAGAAGCTCTTCATTTTATATTACTTGCTAGTTTACCCTCAAAGCTTATTTTCTCCCTGTATTTCTTTTTGGTCATCTGTTGATTTTCAAAACTTTCCCAATCCTCTGGCTTACCACTAATCTTTGTCACATTGCATGTTTTTTCTTTCAATTTGATACTATCCTTAACTTCCTTGGTTAACCATGGCTGGTTTATCCCCTTCCTAGAGTCCTTCTTCCTCATTGGGATATATCTTTGTTGCAAGTCATGAACTATTTTCTTAAACATCTGCTATTGTTCATCAAACATCTTTTCTGATAAGCTGCTTTCCCAGTCCACTCCAGCCAACTCTGCCCTCATAGTCCTTTGTAATTACCCTTATTTAAGTTTAGCACAGTAGTTTCCGGCCCAAGGTTCTCACTCTCAAACCGAATGCTAAATTCCACCATGCGATGGTCACTATTTCCTTGGGGATCCTTTACTCTGAAATCATTTATTAAACCTGCTTCATTATACATTACCAGATCCAAAATAGCCTGATCCCTGGTTGGATCCATAACATATTGTTCTAGGAAACTGTCTTGAATACACTCAAGGAATTCTTGCTCGAGGCTACCTTTGCCAATTTGATTTTCCCAATCTACATGAAGATTAAAGTCATCCATGATTAATATACCTTTTTTTTTTACATGCCCTCATTATCTCCTGATTTATTCTCTGTCCTGCAGCATGGCTACTGTTAGGAGGCCCATAGACTACTCCCACAAGTGTCTTCTTCCCCTTGTTATTTCTTTCCTTCCACCCATATGGATTCTACATCTTCCGATCCAAGATCATCTCCTGCTATCGTACAGACTTAATTTCCATTTCGTACTAACAAAGCTACCCCACCATCCTTTCCTTCCGGCCTATCCTTTCGAAAAGTCACATATCCCTGAATATTTAGTTCCCAGCTTTGATCTCCTTGTAACCACGTCTCCGTAATGGCTTTAAGATCATACCTATTAACCTCTATTTGTGATGTTAATTCATTTATTTTGTTCCGAATACTACGTGCATTTAAGTAAAGCACCATTAATTTTGCCTTTTTACCACTTTTTCCCCCCCACTTTGACGACATTTGCTGCTGTTTTTTTTCATTCATCCTCAAGGTATGGACTTCACTGGCTGGGCCAGCATTAATTGCCCATCCCTAGTTGCCCTTGAGATGGTGGTGAGCTGCCTTCTTGAACCGCTGCAGTCCACGTGGTGTAGATACACCCACGGTCCTGTTAGGAAGGGAGTTCCAGGATTTTGACCCAGCTACAGTGAAGGAATGGCGACATATTTCCTAGTCAGGATGGTGAGTAACTTGGAGGGGAACTTCCAGGTGTTGGTGTTCCCATGTAGCTGCTGTCCTTGTCCTCCTAGATGGTAGTGGTCATGGGTTTGGAAGGTGCTGTCGAAGGAGCCTTGGTGAATTCCTGCCATGCATCTTGTAGATAGCACACACTGCTGCTACGATGGTGGAGGGAGTGAATGTTTGTGGATGTGGTGCCAATCAAGCGGACTGTTTTGTCCTGGGCAGGGTCAAGCTTCTTGAGTGTTGTGGGAGCTGCAACCAGGCAAGTGGGGAGTATTCCATCACACTCCTGACTTGTGCCTTGTAGGTTGTGGACAGGCTTTGGGGAGTCAGGAGGTGGGTTACTCGTCACAGGATTCCTAGCCTCTGACCTGCTCTTGCAGCCACAGTATTTATATGGCTAGTCCAGTTCAGTTTCTGGTCAATAGTAACCCCCAGGATGTTGATAGTGGGGGATTTAGTGATGGTAATGCCATTGAACATCAAGGGGTGATGGTTGAATTCTCTCTTGTTGGAGATGGTCATTGCCTGACACTTGTGTGGCGTGAATGTGACTTGCCACTTGTAAGCTCAAGCCTGGATATTGTCCAGGTCTTGTTGCATTTGGACATGGACTGCTTCATTATCTGAGGAGTTGCGAATGGTGAACATTGTGCAATCATCAGCGAACATCCCCACTTCTGACCTTATGATGGAAGGAAGGTCATTGATGAAGCAGCTGAAGATGGTTGGGCCGAGGACACTACCCAGAAGAACTCCCGCAGTGATGTCCTGGAGCTGAGATGACTGACCTCCAACAACCACAATCATCTTCCTTTGTGCTAGGTATGACTCCAACCAGTGAAGAGTTTTCCCCCTGATTCCCATTGACTCCAGTTTTGCTAGGACTCCTTGATGCCACACTCGATCAACTTGGCCTTGATGTCAAGGGCGATCACTCCTACCTCACTCTGTCCTTTCCTGGCACACTCTGATTTCATTACCTAAATAGCTGCCCTGCAATGCTGCCATATCCCTTTGCTTTGTAAGCCTGCGTATCCCCTCTACCCCTCTATTTAGCTTAAAGTGCTCTCTACAGCCCCAGTTATTCGATTCGCCAGGACACTGGCCCCAGTATGGTTCAAGTGAAGCCCGTCCCACTGGAACAGCTCCCTTCTACCTCAGTACTGGTGCCAGTGCCCCATGAACTGAAACCCATTCCTCCCACACCAATCTCTGAGCCATGCATTTAACTCCTTGACCTTATTTACCCTATGCCAGTTTTCCTGTGGTTCAGGTAGCAATCCCGAGATTATTACCTTGGAGGTTCTGCTTTTTAATTTAGCTCCTAACTGTTCAAATTCTCTCAGTAGAACCTCCTTTCTAGTCATATCAATGTCATTGGTACCAACGTGGATGATGACAACAGGATCCCTCCCCTCCCACTCCAAGTTCCTCTGAGGTGTCCTTAATCCTGGCACCAGGCAGACAACAAAGCCTTCGGGACCCACGCTCATGGCTGCAGAGAACAGTATTTATCCTGCTAATTATATTGTCCCCTACCACTACTACGTTCCTATTTTCTCCCCCTACTCGAATGGCTCCCTGTACCATAGTGCCATGGTCAGTTTGCTTATCTTCCCTGCGTTCCCTGCTCTCGTCCACACAGCTCCTCAAACGCTCTTTGTTTTAAATGAAGTCTGCGCACACACACTGCTCTTTGGTTTAAATGAAGCCTGCACACTGATCCCGCTCTTTGTTTTAAATGAAATCTGCTTGCTTGCACCGCTCTTCGTTTAAAATGTGAATGGCCCTTCCTCTCAGCAGACTCTCATATCCCAAGATAGGGGCACGAGGACAGGCAAAGGCACACGGAAGACAGGTACTAAAGGGTGATTAGATGATGGCCGGGATTTTCCGTGCCCACCAGCGTCAGGCATGTTCGGTAGCATGAGCGGACAATATGGCGCGATTGGTTTCAAGATGGTGCGAAACCAGTTCGCAATTGTCTGTTCAGCCCACTGATGGCAGGCCCCGTTCTCTGCCATTGGACGTCAGGAATCTCATTGTAATACATCTGCATATTATTATTAGGCCAGTCCGTCGGAATCGTCCCATCCACTGCCCGTTGGATCATCCGTCTACATCAGCTGGAAAGCACGCTGATGTGTTTAACAGCACATAAAAAACATGCATTTGGCGGGCTGCACTTTGAGGGGAACTCTGAGGCAAGTACACAGTAACGTTGTGCAGTGCTCGCCAGGGTCGCTTGTTGGGCTTCAAGCTTCAGGAGCCTTTGGCAGGGGTGAGTGCTGGTGCAGGGGTGCAAGAGCAGCCCTGCCATTGAGGCTCCTTGGGGGAGAAGTTGAATATAGCGCATAAGCATTAGGGGTGGGGGAGAAGGGTGGCGAAGGAATCAGCCACGCATTAGGGAAACCTGTATACAGTGACCATTCCTTTGCAACTGAGACAGTTAACATACAGCCACATTGATATGTTTGGAGTCGGGCTTCTAGCCTATCTTCCCACTCGAGCAATGCAGAGGCAAGGAGCCACCAACTGCTCCAGAGCTTTTCAACCCTTGGGTACAGACTGCAAAGTCATGAGCAATTTAGTGCAGAACAGTTGGATGACTGCACACATTGTACAATCTCCTTGCTAAAGCTGGCCATGGAGCAGTCACTGCTGGAGGCACTCACAGCCCCTGGCAATGTCAGCATTCCGGTTTGGACCAGTCTCCCCCATGGTTCAACAGTGCAGCCTTGCAGCGTGGATTAGGAGAATTCCTGCGCCTGAGCTGAGAGCACAGCATGCAGCCCAGTGGGCAAAGCTGTCGCCAATCATTCGGGTGGAATGGGGTGTAGGTGGTGGTGTTTTGGGCAGCCATGCAGTGCACTAAACTCTGGCCATCCAAGTGGTGGCCAGCACTCTCTGGGAAGCATTAAGGGGCCTTCACACCTAACCAGGACAGGTTCTTAGTACACCCATGCTAACCACGTGTCTCTCTCTCTCTTTCAACCTGCAGGAGGAGTACATCAGGATCATGGTGAACTAGTTGTATGCCTGATGGCCTGGAGAGAGCAACTGAGGCTCCTGGTTGCGCAGGGCAGGAGCAGTAACCTCAGGAAAAAGGGGCAGCAAGGGCTCCCACACATGCTGCCCAAGAGCCGCAGCAAGCCGTCACTGGTTGGTGCCTACAACACACAGGATCTATTGACGCCGCCTTTCATTTTTCCAGAAGACTGAGATCCAGTGTCGCCAAAGACTGCGCATTTCTAGGGAACTGGGGAATCTGCTAGCTATTGTAGGATTTGGTGCCATGGGGACATGGAGGGCATCCGTGGCCAGTGGCCGTGAAAGTGACCGCGGTGCTCAATTTCTACGCCAGTGGCTCCTTTCAGGGCTCCACAGGTGACCTCTGTGGGATCTCACAAGCCTCCACCCGCAAATGCATCCATGAGGTCATGGATGCCATCTTTGTGAGGGCACACAACTTTGTGAATTTCGCCCGGAACCAGGACAGCCAGGATGCAAGAGCGATTGGATTCGCCAAGATCTTGGGCTTCCCACAAGTGCAGGGTGCAACTGACTGCACTTACTTGGCACTCAAGATCTCCGTCGCAACACGTGGTGAACTATATCAACCTCCACTCGCTGAATGTGCAGCTGGTGTGTGACCACCAGAAACACATCCTGCAGATGTGCACATGGCTTCTAGGGAGTGTGCACGACTGCTACATTCTCAGACAGTCACTGATCCCGAAGTCTTCCAGGGTCCAGAGAAGCTGCAGGTATGGCTCCTCCAGGACAAGGGCTACCCGCAGAGGATGTGGCTGATGACACCCATGCAACGGCCTCAGACTGCAGCAGAGAGACAGTATAATGAAGCTCATGCTGCAGCTTGCACCTTGGTGGAGCAGACCATCGGGATGCTGAAGATGAGGTTCTGGTGCTTGGACCCGTCTGGTGGAGATGTGTCACGCATCGTCATCATCTGCTGCGCCCTTTACAACCTGCAACAAGCTGGCTGAGGAGGAAATGGAGGAGTTGGAGGTCTGCTCCGATGAGGACCTCACTGACAGGGATTGAGGTGAGGAGGTCCTCAAAGGCGGCGATGATGGGGATGAGGCCCTCGCACTGACTAGACGAGGCAGGCACGCTCAGGAGGCCTTCATAGCTGCTACATTTGTGCAGAATGATGACAACATGCAGTGAGGTGACCCCATAGATCTTCACATTGCATCTGTGAACGTTTGACTCTAGTGAGGCTTATGGCAGCGCAAATACCCTCTGTGAGAATGTTCCCGTCATGGAGACCCTAATAGTTGCTTGATGGCAGGAGGGTGATAACGATATGCAGTGAGGACACTCCATAGATCTTCACATAGCCTCTGAGAATGTCTGACTCCTGTCTGGCTGATGGCAACTCACTTGCGCTCTGTGATCAGCGTCATGTCATACAGACGCAGCCATGAAACTTTAGAAGTACCTGATCCTTTGTCCGCCTTTAGCACCTGAGCCCTTCAGGAGCACAGCATCAGATACTGAACAGATGGGGACCAGCCCCACCTTAAAGGTGCTGAGAGCACACAGGGAGAATGAGAGAACTCTGTGACGCCTGCCCACTACATTCTGGCAGCAATGACAAGCACCGAACGAAGTACAGGCATCTGTAATGTGTCCAGGGGTTGTGAGGCTGGACCATCACTTTGGTCTGAAGGCTGCACGGAGCACAGGGAAGTGGCCCTGGACTGAGACACCTGCCTTTATCTTGTGCAGGTAGGTTTCAAGTCTGAGTGACAAGAAAGCTGCTCATCAGAACAAGGAGCCACAGGCAGGGAGACATTCTTGGGAGTTTATTGACAATAGTTGACAGTATGTACAAATGTTTAACACCCATGCCAGGCTGTGCTTCTACATCTTAACCTACCTAAACGTGCTGCTACACCTTGGTGATCCCCAGACATCCACAGCAGAGATGAAAGCAGTCTGCTGACAGCAACGCCCTATCTGCGATGACCTTGACGGGCGTCCTCTGGGGAGCCGAGACTTGGAGGGCCCTGGCCTGCTTTGGGGATCCTGCTGTGTAGCAGTGGCACCCTCCTCAGCCTGTGGAGCTGGAGCTGCTGAGGTCACAGGAAGGGGGGATTCATTTGGGCCAGACACTCTTGGAGTCACCTGGATGGATGGCCCCGGAGTGTGCACCTGCTGATCCTCCTCCCTTTGGGTGCCCAAGGGCCCCAGGCTGCCTCCTTGATGAGAAGGGGTAGCTGGAGTGAGAGTTCTTGCATACAGACTGTTGGAGGCCAACTATGGCATCAGCGATGGAGTTGAGCCTGCACTGAATGCAGGACCAATGTCCTGGGCCAAGGTTTCCATGGCGGCCGCCATCTTACCAGTGTTGACCTCGGTGCATTGGAATGCCAGCGCTATTACCTCAGAGTGAAAGCGGATGGATTCCGGCATCGTGCCTTGCAATCTGAGGAGTGCAGCAGACATCCCTTCCTGATGTTCCCGAGCTTGCCTTTGCAGCTCAAGCAACTGCAATGTGACCGAGTCCAGAGGCTCATCATCTGACTCAGACTCAGCAAATTTCTGGCCTCCAAAAGTCCTCCGAGTGCCGGACACCAGTGAAGTCCCTGCTGCCAACTGCTGTAGATCAGTCGGTGCAATGTGTTCACCAGGTTGTGATCCCAAAACTATTCGAAAGCTAGGTCCCACCGAGGTGTGTGTCTCTGCATAGGTGGAGGGTGTTGATGAGTGCTTTGCCGGGACTTCAAGGAGGGTGCCTCCAGATTCCTCTTCAAAGGTTTCTTCGGGGCTTGATTGGAGGCCCTGGGTCAGGGACTCCATCAGCTGTTTCCCAGATTTGTCTGTGGAAGCAAAGGGAGATAATTAGTGTATGGCAGTGGCCTGTGAAACAGGACACATCACTCTCAGCGCGGTTGTCTGATGTATGTTGCACTGCTGGACCCTCACTTGGTAGAGCACTGCTGCCTCAACGTCAGCAGAGGACCGATTCAGATCATCACCGGTCAGCTGGATGGCTTTGTTTTCAAAAGTCCGTGAGGACCCTGATTTCAGGCATTCCTTCACCGGTCAGCGACCTCTCTCTGTTGTTGTGTGCTAGTTTGTCCTGCATGAATAGAGATGGAGAAAATGTAAACAGGATGCCTGCCAGGCCATATGCCTGGCACGGGTGGGTGGTGAGTGGTCCCATGGACAGGATGAGGACAATGACTGAGAGTGAGAGAGAGTGATTGTCCCTTGAACCGGCAGTGAGTGAGGGCCCTGTGGATGTGTGATGGGCTTGTGAATGTGAAAGTTGAGAGTGGTGAGAAGAGTGACTTACCCTGGCGGAATGGAGGAGATCATTATCTTCGTGCGGCAGTGGATGGGTGTCCTCTTTTGAAGGGCGTTGGTGCTGACCACCACTGCCACCACCTCCCAAGCTTGGTTGGTCATGCCATTGTCCATCCTGTGGCCAGAGCGGGGGTAGAGGATATCCCGGCGGGACTCCACGGCATCCAAAAGGCGTTCCTGTCGTTAAACCTGGGGGCTGCAGTCTTTTTGCCTTTCAGGGCTCTCTCTTCCCTGCAGCAGTCATGGTTTGGAAGCACTGAGATGTGTGCACACGGCTGGAGTTTAAATAAAGCGCCCGGCGTGCTGAAGCAGCAAGGTGATTGCGGGCGGACGAATGACAGCCTGCCTGCCATGGAAACGTCGTGTTTCCTGGGAATGCATAAATAACGCGGCGGGTTTGGGACGATACAGCGTGAAAACCCACCATCATGGCCGGCAGGTAAAATGTCATTTTACCTGCCCGCTACCACACTTAGTGCAAATCTGGGGCGATTCCACCCGATGTTTGTGTCCCCCCACTCATAGGCAATGAGTTCCAGGTCATTACCACTCGCTGTGCACAAAAGTTCTTCCTCACATCTGACTTGTATCTCTTGCCCTAAACCTTAAATCTGTGTCCCCATCTAGCTAGTCCTTGTACAATCAGCTAATGGGGACAGCTTTCCTTTCTCTACATTATCTAAACCTGTCATAAACTTGTACACCTCTCTCAAATCTCTCCTTAACTTAATTTGCTGCCAGGAGAAAAAAAACATCTTCTTCAGCCTAACCTGTAGCTAACTTCTCTCATTGCTGGAACCATTCTGGTAAATCACCTCTGCACCCTCTCAAGGACGTTCCCATCCTTCCTAAAGTGTGTTGAGAACTGTTGCTGTGGATTGGTATTATTTTCACTGTTTGCTCCATCTCCAAATTTGGCATCATCAGCAAATTTTGAAGTTTTAAACTCCATCCCAATATCCAAGTCATTTATATATAGCAAGTCATTTATATATATCGGCACTGAACCTTGGGAAAAACACCCCAGCCTGAAAAATAACTATTTACCACAACTCACTGTTTTCTGTCCTTAAGCCAATTTTTAAAATCTTCCTATTTCATAAGCCTCAATTTTGTTAAACAAACTTTTATGTGGTGCTTTGTCAAACTCTTTCTTAAAATCCATATAAACAACATCCACTGCATTTCCTTCATCAATTTCTGTTACTTCAACAAAAAATTCAGTTGGATTAGTCAGACATGATCCGCCTTTTACAAATCCGTACCTTGATTAACTCAAACCTCTCCAAATGCTGTTAAATTTTCCCCTGATTATTGTTTCTAAAACCTTATCCACCACTGATGTTAAACTGACCAGCCTGTAGTTACTAGGAACGTCCTTATACCCTTTCTTGAACAGGGGTGTCATATCTTTCTGATACCTCCCTGCATCTTGGGAAAATTGGAAGATTACGGCAAGCCCTCCCACTGTTTTCACCCAGTCTTCCCTTCGCAATCTGGTATACAAGACATCCGAACCAGGTAACTTATTCACTCTAAGCATAGCCAGGCTTTCCAGAAAATCCTGTCTGTCAATTTTCACCCTATCCATTACCTCTCCTATCTTCGCTTCTACCAGTATTTTGTCAGCATCCTCTTCCTTCATAAATGTCAATATTTTTGGCAATTACATTGTTAAGGTTTAATGGCAATTACTTTGTTAAACAGGTGATGGGTATTTGTACACCTATAAAATGGGGATAGCTGGGACACAGGTCAGGGGAGGAGTGTTCCTTGTTCTTTTCCATGATTTATCTAGGCGTTATAATACAAATATTAGAAAGTCCGACAACCATTCACGAATGGGTGGGATGAAAGAAAGGAGCATTCCATTCATTATCTCGTTCTCCCCATCCCCTCGAACCCACCCTGTGTAAGAGGGCTAGTATTAAAAATCTTTTTTTTAGCCATTCTTGGGCATCTTGACCAGCCCGAGTCCCAAAACTTTTCTAGTTGCTTCACCCAAGTAAATTCAGCCTACCATCACCCTGCTAACCATTATTTCATAAATATTTTATAAACAGGACAATTTTCAATAATTTTCAAGTTTACAAGACTAAACAGACTGGCTGAAATAAAATTGACCCTCAATGATTAACTGCAAAGAGCTTTAAGGAACAAATTTTAAAACAAAACAATGCTTTACAGAAAGTAAAAGTTGAGTGCAACAAACCTGCGAAAGGCACAAAATCCAGATATTTGAAGTTGCATCAAAATCCCTCAAGATTGCATGATAATCAGCATCAGATACACAACTAAAGATTCAACAGAACATCAATTCACTCACTTTTGCTGGCCAATCCTGTGGGCCCTCGCTGCTGCCTGGAGGTCATTTTGAGGATTAAAATCACTGTCCACAAATATGACAGTGTCAGCAGCAGTAAGATTCATTCCGACTCCACCTAGATTAAAAAAAAACAGATCAGAGCTGAATCAAACTCAACTTTGCAGAAGATGCCATAAAGCGGGTGAAATATATTGGTTATTGCTTTGGTTATAGGTGAAGCTAATGAAACTGTCGCCCTTTTAGTTAGGACAGGAAGATTAAGACAAGATCTGATAGAGATGTTCCAGATCAGGTAATTAAGTAAGGAGAGGTGGGGCCGATTAGAGACGCATAGAGGCAGAGGCCATGGCTGAAGTGCTAATTTCATCTGTCTTGACCATGGAAGAAGATGCTGCCAGATTCAAAGTGAATGAGGAGGTTGTTGAAATACTAGATGGGCTAAAAGTTGGTATTAGAAAATTTGGCTGTACTTGAAGTTGATAAATCTCCAAAACTGGATGGGATGCATCCGAAGATGCTGAGAAAAGCCAGGGTGGAAACTGCAGAAGCACTGGCCATAATCTTCCAATCCTCCTTATATATGGAGCTGGTGCTAGAGGACTGGAGAATTACAAATGTTACACTCTTGTTCAAAAAAAAGAGTAAGGATAAACCAAGAAACTAAAGGTCAGTCTGTTTAACCCTGGTGGTGGGAAAGCTTTTAGGGAGAAAAAAAATCGGTGATAATATGTGCAGTCTCTCAGTATAGATTAATTAAAGAAAGCCGCCATGGATTTGTTAAAGGCAAATTGTGTTTAATCAACATGATTTTGATGAGATAACAGGGAGGATTGATGAGGGTAATGCAATTCATGTGGTCTATAGGGAGTTCCAATAGGCATTTGATAAAGTGCCAAATAACAGGGTTGCCAGCAAAGTTGAAGCCTATGAAATAAAAGGGACAGTGACAGTGAAATTGGCTGACTGACAGGAAACAGACCAGTGGCGAACATTTGTTTTCGGCACTGGAGAAAGACTTACAGTAGAGTTCCCCAGGACCCGTGCCTAAGACCACCGTTTTTTGTGATATATATTAATGCCCTAGACTTAAGTGTACAGGGCACAATTTCAAAATTTGCAGATGACCCAAAATTGTGCACTGTGGGGAAGACACTGTTAGGTTTCAAGTGGACATGGACAGTCTAGCAGAATGGGCAGACACATGGCAGATGAAATTCAATGGCGAGAAGTGCAAAGTGATATATTTAAGTATGAAGAATGACAAGAGGCAATATAATCTAAAGGGTACAATTCTAAAGGGGATGCAGAAACAGAGAGACATGGGGTATATATGCCCAAATCATTGAAGGTGGCAGGGCAGGTTGAGAAAGTAGTTAAAAAGGTATGCAGGATTCTGGGGTTTATGTATAGAGGCATACAGTATAAAAGCAAGCAAGTTACAACAAACCTTTATAAAATACTGGTTCAGTCTCAACTAAAATATTGTGGACATTACACAGGGAAGGATGTGAAGGCTTTAGAGTGGGTGCAAAGTTATGAGAATGGTTCCAGGGATGAGGAGCCTCAGTTATGTGGATAGATTGGAGAAGCTGGGATTGTTCTCCTTAGAGAAGAGAATGTTGAGAGGAGATTAGATCGAGATGTTCAAAATCGTGAGGGATCTGGACAGAGCGCATAGGGAGAAAC
This sequence comes from Cetorhinus maximus, assembly GCF_964194155.1. Classification (NCBI taxonomy): domain Eukaryota; kingdom Metazoa; phylum Chordata; class Chondrichthyes; order Lamniformes; family Cetorhinidae; genus Cetorhinus; species Cetorhinus maximus. The sequence continues at coordinate 76,777,256 of NC_135894.1, read as the reverse complement.
TGTTCCCCTTGGCAAAATTTAAGCTGAAAGTCAAAAGAACCAATGGTGATATGAGGGAAAACTTTATCACACAGCGTGTGGTCAGGATCTGGAGTGCACTGCCTGAGAATAGGTGGAGGCTGAGTCAAATGCAGCAAGGCCTGGACAATTTCCAGGCTTGGGCTGACAATGGCAAGTGACATTCGCATCACACAAATGCCAACAATGGCCATCTCCAACAAGAGAGAATCTAACTATCACCCCTTGACATTCAATGGCATTACTATCACTGAATCCCCCACTATCAACATTTGGGGATTACCATTGACCAGAAAGTGAACTAGACTAGCCACATAAATGCTAGGCTAGGAATCCTGTGGCAAGTAACTCACTCCCCAAAGCCTGTCCGCCATCTGCAAAGTGCAAGTCAGGAGTATGATGGAATACTCTCCACTTGCCTAGATGAGTGCAGCTCCAACAACATACAAGAAGCTTGACGCCTTAAGGACAAAGCAGCCCGCTCGATTGGCACCCCATCCACAAATGTTTGCACCCTCCACCACCGATGCACAGTGGCAGCAGTGTGTACCATCCACAAGTGGCACTGTGGCAGCAGTGTGTACCATCCACAAGGCTCCTTAGAGAGCACCTTCCAAACCCACGACTGCTACCATCCAGAAGGACAAGGGCAGCAGACACATGGAATCACCACCACCTGGAAGTTCCCCTCCAAGCCACTCACCATACTGGCTCGGAAATATATCGCTGTTCCTTCACTGTCACTTGGTGAAAATCCTGGAAGTTCCTCCCTAACAGCACTGTGGGTGTACCTACACCACATAGACTGCTGTGGTTCAAGAGGGCAGCTCACCACCACCTAAAGGGTAATTAGGGATGTGCAATAAATGCTGGCCTAGCCAGCAACACCCACATCACATGAATGATTTTCTAAAAATTGTGATTTTTGAAAGGGATTTGGATAATTATCCAATAGTTATCTTATTGGAAGAGAAAACTATGCAGGACGACAGGGAAAGGGTTAGGAAGTAGAACTAGACGAGTTGCTCTTGCAGAGACACAGCTGGCTGAATGGCCTCATTCCATGCTGTAACCATTCTACATTTGAAAAAGAAACATTTAAAAGAGTATAGGGAAAGGGTAGGATGGATAACACCTTCAGAGAGGCACGGTCGAAAAGATGAACCAAAAGGCCTCATCTGTGCTATTAAATTCTATGATTCTGAATAGACAGATTAATTATATGACATATCATTCTTGTTTCTACTAACCTGCCCTGGTGCTTAAAAGGAAAACAAAAATATCTTGTTGATTAAAGTTTTTGATAGCAAGATATCGCTCCTCGCCTCGTATTGATCCATCCAAACGTTCATAACTGTAACCTTAAAGAAAAGAATCACCAAAACATAGAAAGAAAGCCTTGCATTTATACAGTGCCTTACAAGACTTTGGGGTTTCCCAGAACACTTTATAGCCAATTAAATATTTTGAGGTGTAGTTACTGTTGTAATGTGGGAAATGCGGTGGGCAGCCTATGCACAGCAATGTCTCACAATGTAATAATGACTAGATTATTTACTTTTAGGGATATTGGTTGAGGGTTAAACATTGGGCCAATCACCATGGAGGATTCCCCTGCTCTTCTTTGAAATAGTGCCGGGGGTCTTCTGCATTGCCCAGAGAGGGCAGACAGGACCTCGGTTTAATGTCTCATCTGAAAGACAGCACCTCCGACAGTGTCACATTCTATCAGTACTACACTGAAGCATCAACATAGATTATGTGCTTAAGTCTCTGGAACGAGGGACTTGAATGCGCAAACTTCCAATATATCTGAAATATAAGTAACGTGGTTCGTTGTTTTATGTGAGTAATTAGGTTCCTTTCAGCAACCATTATATTTTTGGATTTTTAATTAGATATGTTCCTTGGGCTCAGTGTCGAGACAGTTCATGTAAGCAAGCACTCAAACCTGCAAATTATTAATTAACTAAGCACTTTACTTGAGTCCAAAACAAAAAAAATGTAACACTTCACTGCCTCTACCCAATAACGAAGCTGGTTAAATATCCCTAACAATAAACTTATACAAGGGAGTATGACAGGTCCTGGGGACTCCATTCCCTTAGAAATTCTACCAGGAACAAAGAAAATCACCAGAAGGTGGTGTCGAATTGGCAACTGGTACTACATTAATATTCTACTAATGGGAGTGAGTCCCCCCCTTGTTTGAAAAAAAAAGAAATTTATATACTGCCATTCCCTTCTTCAGGAAGTCCCAAAGTGCTTCACATCCAATTAATTACTTTTTGAAATGTAATGACTATTATGTAAGCAAATGTGGCACCCAATGAGATAAAATCACCAGGTAACCTGTTTTGTGCAGACGGTTGAGGCATAAATATTTATAGAAACATCAGGAAAACACCCAGTTCTCCTTCTGTCTGAACAAACAAACTGGACTTCCAAAAATGCAGTACTCCTCTATACTGTGTAGTTTATAGCCCAAATGTTATCACAGAATCACAGTGCAGAAGAGGCCCTTCGGCCCATCGAGTCTGCACTGACACGTGAGAAACACCTGACCTACCTACCTAATCCCATTTACCAGCACTAGGCCCATAGCCTTGAATGTTATGACGTGCCAAGTGCTCATCCAGGTACTTTTTAAAGGATGTGAGGCAACACGCCTCCATCACCCTCCCAGGCAATGCATTCCAGACCGTCACCACCCTCTGTGTAAAAAAGTTTTTCCTCACATCCCCCCTAAACCTCCTGCCCCTCACCTTGAACTTATGCCCCCTTGTGACTGACCCTTCAACTAAGGGGAACAGCTGCTCCCTATCCACCCTGTCCATGCCCCTCATAATTTTGAACACCCCGATCAGGTCGCCCCTCAGTCTTCTCTGCTCCAACGAAAACAACCCAAGTCGATCCAACCTCTCTTCATAACTTAAATGTTTCATCCCAGGCAACATCCAGATGAATTTCCCCTGCACCCACTCCAGTGCAATCACATCCTTCCTATAATGTGGCAACCAGAACTGCACACAGTACTCCAGCCGTGGCCTCACCAAGGTTCTACACAACTCCAACATGACCTCCCTACTTTTGTAATCTATGCCTCGATTGATAAAGGCAAGTGTCCCATATGCCTTTTTCACTACCCCACTAACATGCCCCTCCGCCTTCAGAGATCAATGAGTGAGGATTCCCAGTGGGGGTCATTACTGGGATCAGTGAGTGAGGATCAGTGAGGGTCAGTACTGGGATCAGTGAGTGAGGATCAGTGAGGGTCAGTACTGGGATCAGTGAGTGAGGATCAGTGAGGGTCAGTACTGGGATCAGTGAGTGAGGATCAGTGAGGGTCAGTCATGGAGAAGGATCATTTAGTACAAGGGTCCTGGGACATCAATAAGCTTGCATGCTGAGGCCTAGAAAGGTTTTAACCCCTGTGTCTCATTTCTATATCCAGACCTCAATTCCCTCTTGAACCAGCAGAAATCATTGCTTTGCTGGGGAATGGGTGTGAAAATTCAGGTGATAGGAGGCTAGGTGCTGGGGGTAGATAGGCAGATCTAGAAGAGTAGGGTAGTTATCCCTGGTGTCCTGGCCAATGTTTATCCCTCAATCAACATCATAAAAACAGATTTTCAGGTTATCACATTGCTATTCATGGGAATTTGCTGTGCTCAAATTGGCTGCCACATTTCCTGTAATACAACAGTGACTACACTTCAAAAGCATTTCATTGACTAAGGCATGTTGAGACGTCCTGTGATCATGAAAAATGCTATATAAACGAAAGTCTTTCTCCCTTTTATCAGTTCACTTTGCTATTAACCTCATCTACACATCACCTCTAGTGGGAATTGCTTCATAGTAATGCTAAAAACGACACAAGAACACACAAATCAGGTTTCCCCGTAACTTTTAGAATGTGAACGCATTGTGCGTTTACAAATTTCCCCCATTTAGAGGGTATGAATTGAAGTTAATTTTGATCTTTAGTGACAAAGTAAAATAGATTGAATATCAGCTGTTTTACACTACTGCCCAAAGTCAAAGTACCTCCAATTTATCAATGTGTATCAATAAAGGGATTATTTACGATGATAAAAAGGTGAATTCCTAAGGACGGCTCTTCCTGTAAGTTAGTTTATGGAGACCAAATCAAACTTGTTTTTAACAAAAATCTGCAAAAGTTTTATTCATTTAAAAAATTGCAAAAATTGTTTTTGACAAAATAGGAATACAGCACTCCTCATGCAGCTCAGCAAACTCATAAAACAATAATGAATTTAACTTTCTAGTGGCATTTCAATATCATGGAATGCAGGGTGTGAATTAAATGACTGATAAAAATAGTTGATAAATTCTTCTTTTTGATCTGCCTGAAAGATTTCAAATTACAATACTCAATATTAAAATTTGCAATTTTAATAAAATCTTAATTACTGTTAGGTATTGTTCGCAATCTTGTAATTAAATGATTGACTCTGAAAGAGCATATTCCTCTATTCAATAAGTACTAGGTGTAATTTCCTCTTTTGTCGCAAGAAATTGGTAACAACAGTGCAGTGTATGATTTGAACCTTTAAACAGGCATATTGAATTAAACTTTCTGTTGGGGCCAGTTATGTGCATACTGGGCAAACTATAGCATGATTTTAGCCTTTAATCTCAAGCTTACACAGTTTGAGAAGGGAGGACAGAATTTTCCTTGCAGGTATAAGAAAAAATATTAGGAAGGCAGGAGATATACCTATCAGGAGGATGGACAGACTGGGTCCCTTTGCTCTTGAAAAGCGAAGGCTGAGGGCTGACCAAACGGGGGTCTCTAAAATTCTGCAAGGTTTTGATAAAGTAGACACAGAGAGAATGTTCCACATGTGGGGAACAACAAAACTACAGGTCATTAATATAACACAAAAGCAAAATACTGTGGATGCTGAAAACCTGAAATAAACCTGAAGGTTGGACGGGCAGGGTCTTTAACAATCTTAATTATCCTGTCAATGGCCTTAATCCGCCCCCAAATTGCCGACAGGAAAATCCTGGCCATTAACTCTGTTTCTCTCCCCACAGATACTGCCAGGTCTGTTGGCCATCAATATAATATAGTCACCAAGAAATCAAATAAGGAACTTCTTACCCAGAGAGTAGTGAGAATGTGGAACTCACTACCACAGTGGGTGATTGGAGCAAACAGTATAGATCTATAGTATCGATAGGAAGTATATGAGGGGGAAAGGAATGGCGGGCTATGCTGTTGGAGTTAAGTGAGGAAAGACAGGAGTTGGCGTGACTGGAGCGTAAACACCAGCAAGAACTGGTTGGACCAAATGACCAATTTCTATGTTGAATATTCTATGTAGTACCATGTAATCCTATGCACAACACCTTAAAAGGACTGTAACATGTATTTAAAGATAAATTAACTTGCACAATTTAATGGGGAGTATCAACTGCAAATTTTGGAATGTGGTAACCAGCAGTTCTAAAATAAGGAAAATTTAATATTTTGGAGATTCAAAACTGGAGCTATTCCTGTGAGGCATAGACACTTCAACACTTGAGCTAAGAATCGGCCATTGGAAATAGTAAAGGAACCTTACAATGCAGGAGGTAGATGCACAGAAGTTTCTAGGCATCAACAAATGCAGCGACAAGATTATCTACGATACTTAAAGTACACGTGGCACCAAGAGTTTCCTCTCAACCCATTACATTTTGTCTGTGGCTACATGCAAAGCACAAAGATACCCATAACTGTACACTGTTTAGCACATCGCAGCAAGGGCATTTCACTTTCAAATTTTGTTACACTTACAGCATTAAAGCTGTACCCTGAAAACATTCTGCCAACAAACATAACTTCATGATGTATGATGACTTACACAAAAAGGGTGGTAAATGAGGGATACAGATTATCTGCACAGCTGGTGGAACAAGAAACTTTAATGGGTTTCAAGAAGGAACTAGACAGTTTCTTGTCAATGAATAGGACTCAGGGTTATTACAAATGCACCTAGGGAATACTGCAGATAGGTGGACTAGATGGGCCGTAGGTGGTCTTCTGCCTGGAACAGTTACTATGTTATCTGCATACAAATGTTAGAGGCACTTGAATGTTCTCTCTTCAAACTCCAACATCTTCTTAAAAACAAAAAACTACTGCGGATGCTGGAAATCCAAAACAAAAACAGAGTTACCTGGAAAAACTCAGCAGGTCTGGCAACATCGGCGGAGAAGAAAAGAGTTGACGTTTCGAGTCCTCATGACCCTTCAGCAGAACTGAATAAAGTTAGGAGAGGGGTGAAATATAAGCTGGTTTAAGGTGGAGGGAGAGAAGTTGGGGGGGGGTGGTGGTAGTAGGGACAAGCAAGCAGTGATAGGAGCAGATAATCAAAGGATGTCACAGACAAAGGAACAAATACGTGTTAAAGGTGGTGATATTATCTAAGAGAATGTGCTAATTAAGAATGGATGGCAGGACACTCAAGATGCAGCTCTAGTGGGGGTGGGGTGGAAAGACTGACAGGGCATTACAGATTTAAAAATAATGGAAATAGGTGGGAAAAGAAATATCTATATAAATTATCGGAAAAACAAAAGAGAAGGGGAAGAAACGGAAAGGGGGTGGGGATGGGGGAGGGAGTTCAAGATCTAAAGTTGTTGAATTCAATATTCAGCCCGGAAGGCTGTAAAGTGCCTAGTCGGAAGATGAGGTGCTGTTCCTCCGGTTTGCGTTGGGCTTCACTGGAACATTGCAGCAAGCCAAGGGCAGACATGTGGGCAAGAGAGCAGGGTGGAGTGTTAAAATGGCAAGCGACAGGGAGGTTTGGGTCTTTCTTGCGGACAGACCGCAGGTGTTCTGCAAAGCGGTCGCCCAGTTTACATTTGGTCTCTCCAATGTAGAGGAGACCGCATTGGGAGCAATGAATGCAGTAGACTAAGTTAGGGGAAATGCAAGTGAAATGCTGCTTCTCTTGAAAGGAGTGTTTGGGCCCTTGGACGGTGAGGAGAGAGGAAGTGATGGGGCAGATGTTGCATCTTCTGCGTGGGCATGGGGAGGTGCCATAGGTGGGGGTTGAGGAGTAGGGGGTGATGGAGGAGTGGACCAGGGTGTCCCGGAGGGAACGATCCCTACGGAATGCCGCCGGGGGGGGTGATTGGAAGATGTGTTTGGTGGTGGCATCATGCTGGAGTTGGCGGAAAACTTGACTCGAAACGTCAACTCTTTTCTTCTCCGCCGATGCTGCCAGACCTGCTGAGTTTTTCCAGGTAATTCTGTTTTTGTCCAACATCTTCTCATTACTTCGGCTTGCAGGACAACTTGGAGGGAGCAAACCCAAAACGGAAAGGGCATCCGAGTATCAAGCTGGGGTCAGCATTGGAAGAGTTTAGGAAAGTGGCACAAAGTGAATCACAGAATGTGAATGAGAAAGAGCATGTCATGGTAGTTGTGGAGGAGAAGCAACTTGCCCTGCAAAGAGCTAGTTCATGTCCTACTTCAGCTGCAAAGTTCAGATATTCTGATCCGATGGGACTATATATAAAATAAAGCTGCTATCAGAATATCATCATCTAGTCTAACTTGATACTGCGCATAACAACATTAGCGGTGCAGCAACATCAATGGATGTGTTAATTGCACCCAGTCGCAACCAAGGACACATGGTAACACCATGGGCATTTGTAACTGAGCCAAGTGGCAGAAGTAATTTACATAGTGGAAGAATCTCTCATGAGTCTGTACACTGCTGGAATAGCGGCCTTGGACTTGAATATATAACAGCCTCGCTTATGACACATGTTTTAGGATCAGAGAGCCACTCCTGTGTGGAATTGATCTGCATGTCAGACTGGAGCATGGTAGGTGGCCTAACTCCATCATTGCCCCCCTTTGGAGTTCAACATGAGCAAACACCTGCCTTCAGACATTCACAGATAGGTGAGCCTGGATTTGTGCAATGTGAGCAAAGGCGGATGTAGGCAGACCACCTCAGGTGTAACCATATCGTCCAAATATCGCTTCTTTCATCCTCTTCTTGCATCTACAAAAAAAACTCTAGAGAGGCGTACTAATTGCAACAAACATTTCAGCAATCTATGTTCAAGCAACCAAAATTAGCTGTTTTCCTGCAAGAAGTCACTTCCTGGACCAGACTTGAATATTTTTGACTTGTCCACTAACTATTTATGCAGCAACAAGATTACATCATAATGAACAGAATTTCTATCAGATTAAAGTGGCATATCAGGATACATTATGGGATCACCCATGCTAGCACAGGTTGTGGATATAAGTTTTAAAAGTGTTCGCAGAAAAAAAAACTAGAATGGGTGCAATAGGGAAAATGGCCTTTTGGCCAAGCCAGGAAGTTAATAACTAGCCCATCAGCCAGTTCATGATAAGTTAAGGAATGTGACCTTTGGGTCAGGATAAAATAAGTTGATGAATGATCTCTGAGTTATACTGTGATAAACCATTTGCCTGACCTCAGGGCCAAGCTAAGGTATACAGATAAGATAATTTGGCACTGCAGCAAAATGTCAGGATAAGATAAGCAAGGTCCATGTTTTGGAATAAACTGTGGACATCATTTGTGCTGAAGGTCAGATCATTCCGTGATTGTTTTACAAACTCATTTGTAATTACGGATGTAACGAACTAGACGTATAAGAACATTGAGAGTTAATGATGAGGTATCCCAAAGATGGTATAAATAACTGACAGAAATTGTGTAACTTCGAATTGACTTCTTAGAGCATTCTGAGAGAGCATTTCCCCTGTGTGCATACTTGTACTGAACAAACTGCTGCCTTGCTTTTATCTACAGCTGACTCTGTGTCAAGTGTCTTTTAGATGCTCCCCAAAAGGATTAACATCAAATTAAATAATGTAATACTGTTCTCACGTTTGTCTTTTATTAATCAAAAAGACTTGTCAAAACTTAGCAAGTTCAACTGCGATCTGGCAAAATGGAGCCCAGGCCTTTTCTGAGACCTCAGATGCCATTTTGGTTACAAAACTGGAAATTGAGACAAATATACTGCAATATTCTGCAAATGTTTTTTTTTCCAACACTTTTGGCTTAAATGTAATCAATGTATAAAATCATTGGTAGCTTTTACCTCTATATTCCATATAGTCCTGCAAGATGTCCAGCATTCTTGTCATCTGAGAAAACAGCAACACTCGATGACCTCTGTAATTATTAAAATAAAATTGCAACTGAATAATATATTCTTTGTTTAAGATGCATTGTTCTCTCCAGGTTTGTTCTCCCTTTTAAAGTCTACATCATGCATGTACCTCTGGTAACAGGCCTTACTGATGATACCAAATATACTGGTGTATGACAACATATTACAAGTCACAATTTTTCAGGAAATAAAACATTTAAGTTGGTCTTTTATTATAAAGTTTAATATAAAGTTGGAATTCCTAGAAAAGCACATTCGCAATCTTAGCCTGGTGTCCAGGAATGATAGATGAGGTAACTCCCATCGGCAAGGAACACAAGCCTCATGGTGGATGGTTTTAACATCTTTTCAGACTTTGTACTAAAAAACCTTTCATGCATAATTCTCAAAATATTTTTGCATGAAAATATAGACAATACTAAATAGTTAACATATTCCCCCATTTTAAAATAACTTAATTTGTTCATTTATCTTTGGAAAAGTGTAGCAATAAAAAAGTGCTGAAAACTACAAAAATAAATCCAAAAGCTTTTACTTTAAACTTCATACACAGAGTATTTTATCTCTATTTTTATATTGATGAAAACGACAAGGTTAAATTATGTGGCAAAAACTCAATTCTTACCACCTAGACCTCAACGATTGTCTATTAATGCAACATAGATTATAAATTCTTCTGGCAGATTATAAAGGCTATGGGCCAAGTGCTGGTAAATAGGATTAGGAAGGTAGGCCATGTGTTTCTCACGTGTCGATGCAGACTCAACGGGCCGAAGGGCCTCTTCTGCACTGTGATTCTGTGTGATTATCAAATTCTTTAAATGCTGCAAATCTAACAAACTGGCTAAACTAGTCCAAAATGCTGGCTCAAAAAATACGGATTATACCAATGCAAAGGTGGCTCTCAGTCAAAAACTTTTGCTTGAATGTATGGTATATAAGCCAGCTTTGCCATATGTTTTGCATCAGAACAAAGTGGTTTGGCTTTCCCCTTTGATGAACTAATTGATCAGACAGAGATTCGCACTTAAGCAAGAATTTCATACCACTGTAAAGTAAATTAATATTGTACCGCTATTACCATCTAGAGCCAGCATTATTTTGTGGGATCTATTAATTCCGCATCTCTTTAAGCATGCACTGACGGAAAACCTGATTTACTCCCAAAAAATGATTAGTTTTGACTTGACATATACCAACCAAAGTAAAATAATCATACTGAAAAAAGCGTACTGACATTGTGATTTCAGATTAGAATCTAATAATCAGACCTGGGGTGCAGAAATGCCAGTAATTTATCCAGTAAGTGAAGTTTACCACTCGCTTCCACAAGATGATCTCCAATCTGGAATGGTTCTGGTTCCACACCTAAGAAAAAATTCATGAGCAGCAAACTGAAGTAGGACTGAGAATTCAAACCAGTCATTTTTTCCTTTCACTCTTTCAGAAATGAAAGCAGCAATTATAGTAAAAATAGATATCAACTGTTTCTCAATTTGCTACTGGAAACTTTATTTTGTTAATTTCTTAGTTTTCTGTATTGATGCTTTACAACATTCAACATGAGAAGTAAAGACTTTTTCCACAGGCAGGAAGTACATTCATTTTGAAAAGTATAATATACAATATTCGCTAAAAGATAAAGCTTCTGTCCTGTATTGTTCATCTCAATATATTTCAAACTCAAAAATTCAAAGAGAAGCAGGGCTTTTTCAGTATTTTTCTTTATCCATTCACAGGGTGTGGGCGTCACTGTCTAGGCCAGCATTTATTGCCCTAAACGCCCTCGAGAAGGTGGTGGTGAGCTGCCTTCTTGAACCACTGCAGTCCACGTGGTGTAGGTACACCCACAATGCTGTTAGGAAAGGGGTTCCAGGCTTTTGACCCAGTGACAGTGAAGGAATGGTGATATATTTCCTAGTCAGGATGGAGAGTGGCTTGGAGAGGAACTTCCAGATAGTGCTGTCCCTATCTGTCTGTTGCCCTTGTCTTTGTAGATGGTAGTGATCATTGGTTTGGAAGGTGCTGTCTAAGGAGCCTTGATGAGTCCCTGCAGTGCCTCTTGCAGATGATACACACTATGCGTCAATGGTGGATGGAGTGAATGTTTGTGGACGGGATGCCAATCAAGCAGGCTGCTTTGTCCTGGATGGTGTCAAGCTTCTTAAGTGTTTGTTGGAGTTGCAGGCAAGTGGAGGGTTTCCATCACACTCCTGACATGTGCATTGTAGATGGTGGGCAGGCTTTGGGGAGTCAGGTGGCGAATTACTCACTGCAGGATTCCTAGCTTCTGACCTGCTCTTTTAGCCACAGTATTTATATGGCTAGTCCAGTTCAGTTTCTGGTCAATGGTAACCCCCAGGATGTTGATAGTGGGGGATTCAGTGATGCTACTGCCACTGAATATCAAGAGGCAATAGTTAGATTCTCTCTTGTTGGAGATGATCATTGCCTGGCACTTGTGTGGTGCGAATGTCACTTGCCACTTGTCTGCCCAAGCCTGGATATTGTCCAGGTCTTGCTGCATTTGGACATGGACTGCTTCGGTATCTGATGCGAATGGTGCTGAATATTGTGCAATCATCAGCGAACATCTCAACTTCTGACCTTATGATGGAAGGAGGGTCATTGATGAAGCAGCTGAAGATGGCTGGGCCTAGTTCACTACCCTGAGGAACTCCTGCTGTGATGTCCTGCAGCTGAGATGCCTCCAACAACCACACCCATCTTCCTTTGTGCTAGGTATGACTCCAGTGTCCCAGCATTCCAACATTTCTTCCTTAACCAATACCATCAATAACAGTTTAACTAACCAGTCGTCTCATTTTCTATCTGGGTGACCTTGTGTGCAAATTAGTTGCTGCATTTTCCTAACTAATGACAGTGACCACAATTCTAATGTAATTAATTGGTTGTGAAGGTCTTCTGGGCATCCAGAGGATCTGAGAAGTCTCCATATAAATGCAAGTGCAGTCATTCTTTGCCACACAAGCTTAGACCACTATGTGCAAGACTGTCAATTTTGTGGTTAGTCTTACCCAGTAAAAGTTACCCAAAACCATTTCACCTGAAATACTTATAGCTTCTTTTTTCTACCACTGCCTGGTTTGAATTTAAATTTAGATCACAGAGGTGAAACAGAGCACCAAATGACTTTCAAATCTTTTTCAGAATGATTGCTCCACTTACCATCAAAAAGATAAGGATGGTCAACACATTTTCTAAGTTGGATTAAGATATTCATCAATCGAGCTTTCTTGCCCATTTCATTCTCAAATGCATCTGAAATTAAAATATATATTTTGAAAGAATCAAAAACCATTGCACCGGAACTTCCTTCTACATTACAATTCTATAGGAAATATATTCAACTGTTAACCTTATCATGGGAGTTAAGAAATGATTGTGAATTCAAGGAATATTCAAAATAAAACAACTTATAGCCTTTAACATAATGAAACATCCAAAGGCAGGAGCATTATAAAACAAAGTATGACACTGAGCCACATAAGGAGATATTAGGTCAGATGAGCAAAGGCTTGGTTAAATCGAAGAGATAGGTTTTAAGAGTAGGAGGCCTCGTGGCACAGTGGTAGCATCCCACTCCAGACGCTCCAGGTTCAGATCCCACTCCAGGATTTGATACATACGAATTAGGAGGAGTAGGCCACTTGACCCCTCTAGCCTGTTCCACCATTCAATAAGATCATGGCTGCTCTGAATGTATCAACCTCATATTCCTGCCTACACCCGATAACCTTTCACCCCTTTTTTGTTCAAGAATCTATCTAGCTCTGTGTTAAAAATATTCAAAGATTCTGCTTCCACTGCCTTTTGAGGAAGAGAGTTCCAAAGACACTCAACCCTCAGTAAAAAAATTTCTCATCTGTCTTAAATGAGCAACCCCTTATTTTTAAACAGCGACCCCTAGTTCTAGATTTTCCCATAAAAGGAAACATCCTCTCCACATCCACTCTGTCAAGGCCCCTCAGGATCTTATGTTTCAATCAAGTCGCCTCTTACTCTTAATTCCAGTGGATACAAGCCTAAACTGTCTAGCCTTTCCTCATAAGCCCATTCCTGGCATTTAGGCAACTGAAAGCACATTCATCACTGATGGAGCACCTATAATTGGGAGTGCACAAGGAGTCAGAATTAGAGAAGCACAGGTATCTGTTAGGGTTGTGGGGTTAGAGGAGATTAGAGAGATGGGGAAGGGAAAGGTCATGAGGGGGTTTGAAAACAAGAGTAAGAAATTTATAATTCAGTCGACTATTTTGCATTTTCTGATGTTCAATAAGCCTGTGGTGAGATGCAGTGATTTGCAAAGTACAAAACTTAGCAGTTAGCATAAACTGTGGTTGTGAAATGTTTGATGCAGTGTTGTAAATGTGACTCATTGAATTTACAGGGATGATTCTGTGCAGCTGCTCAAGTCAAGCTCCACAGTGAGGGTGGTGGGAAGGGCTGTCGTCAGCAACCTTTGCCTTTTAACACTGGACTTCCGGATGAGGGTAAGATGCTTAAATTTGCAATTCTGCATCCTGTCCTCGGGAAAAGATTCCCCTATAAATGTTTAACCCTTGCCGGTCCCGATCTGGGAAATAAACCTTTAGCTGTTGCTGTTGGATGTTCCAGCGTTCCAGGTGTGTGGATGCAGGCGGGGAAATGGTTAAAGTCTTATTACTTCGATCTCGGTCCGCTAGCAGCTGCTGGCGGAACCAAGTGTGCAAAGTATAAATTAACATGGCGTTTCATTACATCGCCTCCCGGCCACAAGCACTTGCGGAAGCGATGGTGTCACTAGGGCTTTGGTGCCTAACTCACTCGGCAAAGGCCGCAAGAAATCGCAGACTTCCCCCCACCCCTTCCTCAACTCCTGTTCCCCCTTCTCTCTCTCTCTCTCCCCACCACCCTCTGCTCCTGTCTCTCTCTCCCCTCACCCCCTGCTCCCTCCTCTCTCTACCCCGCACCCCTCCTTCCTGCCCCGCCACCCCTCTCTCCTCCACCTCCCCCACACCCTTCTGCCTCCCCCCCGCATCCCCCACACCCTTCTCTCTGCCCGCATGCCCCGCACCCTTCTCTCTGCCTCCCCCCGCATGCCCCGCACCCTTCTCTCTGCCTCCCCCCGCATTCCCCGCACCCTTCTCTCTGCCTCCCCCCGCATGCCCCGCACCCTTCTCTCTGCCTCCCCCCGCATGCCCCGCACCCTTCTCTCTGCCCGCATTCCCCGCACCCTTCTCTCTGCCTCCCCCCGCATTCCCCGCACCCTTCTCTCTGCCTCCCCCCGCATTCCCCGCACCCTTCTCTCTGCCTCCCCCCGCATTCCCCGCACCCTTCTCTCTGCCTCCCCCCCGCATTCCCCGCACCCTTCTCTCTGCCTCCCCCCCGCATTCCCCGCACCCTTCTCTCTGCCTCCCCCCGCATTACCCGCACCCTTCTCTCTGCCTCCCCCCGCATCCTTCTCTTTCCCTGCATCCCCCCCCCCACTCTTCTCTCTGCCTCCCCCCGCATTCCCCGCACCCTTCTCTCTGCCTCCCCCCGCATTCCCCGCACCCTTCTCTCTGCCTCCCCCCGCATTCCCCGCACCCTTCTCTCTGCCTCTCCCCGCATTCCCCGCACCCTTCTCTCTGCCTCCCCCTGCATTCCCCGCACCCTTCTCTCTGCCTCCCCCCGCATTCCCCGCACCCTTCTCTCTGCCTCCCCCCGCATTCCCCGCACCCTTCTCTCTGCCCGCATGCCCCGCACCCTTCTCTCTGCCTCCCCCGCATTCCCCGCACCCTTCTCTCTGCCCGCATGCCCCGCACCCTTCTCTCTGCCTCCCCCCGCATTCCCCGCACCCTTCTCTCTGCCCGCATGCCCCGCACCCTTCTCTCTGCCTCCCCCGCATTCCCCGCGCCCTTCTCTCTGCCTCCGCCCGCATTCCCCGCACCCTTCTCTCTGCCTCCCCCCGCACCCTTCTCTTTCCCTGCATCCCCCCCCCCCCCACTCTTCTCTCTCCCGATCACTACATCTCCTTTCCCCAAACCCCCACCTCCCCCTCACCACCTCATTCCTCACCTTTCCTCCTCCCTCTCCCATGTATGGCATACTGTAATGAAATGTATTACTATTGCTCACAATTGTATTTTGCATTAAGACAATTAATTACTATGTTTAATTTGTTTCCTAGGTCAGATTAAACAGCCACCAGTTCCCACAATATTGGTCTTCCTAACAAGGAGTGAAAGTTGCCACAAAATAATATTTAAAACTGACTAGAGTAATCTTTACAGCAGCGTTCTGGATAATATCATCATGACTGCAGAAACAACAATGCAATTTCATCAAGCTTTGCCTAAAGTTGTAAGTGTCGCACAAAACCTAAAAGATTGGCAAGTTCCATAAAGCACGGTTTTGGGTCATGGATCCCTCACAACTGCAATCCAGTTCATTAGCAGCAGTTTTTACAGTGGTCAGCTACAGTTTTCTTTGTTCAATTTAGGACAGGAGAAATTCTGGAAGCTATTAACATTTTAAATGTGGTTTCTGATATTGGGCAATCACTGCACCTTTCATTTGTTCAAAGACTTCCAACATCTTTATACACATCTTGGATGGGATGCACTTACCTGCCCTATTGGCTACTAATCTAACCCAGAAAAAACTAATACTATATAGGTACTTGCCAAGATCCAAACGGTGGTAAAATTAAACAGCAATAATCTTATTTAGGTAATCCAAAGACCTGACTATCTTACTCCACTTCTAGTTACAAATTGAACACCATCTCCTGAAATGCATTTTACTTTATAGGCTATCATGTGTATGTATATATGCTGCAAAATAAAAGTTTAGTATTCCACATTCATTAGTTTCAAATCTGTCCTGATCCACTCCTATTCCTCCAGATCTCAGGTACATGCACTATATCCACAACTCGTGTATTGTAATTTACCTGGTTGTCAGAATCTTCCTTTTTTTTTTGGTTGCTTTCCTTCCATCACTCTCAGACTTGCTTGCTGTAAAGTTTTGACCTAATTCTCAGTTGCTTTCATGCAGCATTGAGCTTCTTGGCAACTCTTGCACTCTGCCAAACTCTTACCAAGTCCCTCTACAAGTCAGCCTCCCTCTTCTAGGTTCACACTCTAACCCTCCCTCTCTCAGCTCCCTCACCATATCTACAAGTGGATCTCAAATGCTACCTATGTTGTGCCTCAGCCTCATCTTTCGCTCTAGATTGCTGGTCCGCAGTTTCATCCACTACAATTCTTCTTGTACACTTCCCTTGTTTACCAAGCCCTTTAGGCTCGCCAGTCTTTCCAGTATCTCTCCTGTTGCTTACTTCTCGTGTTTCCTTTCAGTTTTTGTTCCTTTGTTTACACTTTCCAAATTCAGAGTTTCTCCTTCTTGCTTCACCCTGTAGTTGAGTAAAGATTTCAAGTTAAATTTTAGGGGGAGCAAAGCTATTGTCTTCAGTTCTCAGCACAAATTCTGTTCCCTAGCCATCAATTCAATTCCTCTCTTTGGCAACTGCTGGACTATTCACAATCTTGCAATATTTGACCAAGAGATGAGCTTCTGACCACATCCATGGCATCACTAAGACGACCTATTACCAACACCATAATACTGGCCCACCTCAGCTCACCTGCTGTTGAAACCCACATTCTTCTAGACTTGACTATTCCAATGGACTCCTGGCCAGTTTCCTATCCATCACCTTCAGTAAACTTGAGACCATCCAAAACACTGCTGCATATGTCTTTACTCACACCAAATCCAATTCACCTGCGCTCGCTGGCCTTGATTGGTTCCTACGTGTCGAGGAAATTCTGTCACTAGAAGGATTCAAAATTGATAAGGAGGAAGTGTTGGATAAACTCTTGGTACTTAAGGTTGACAAGGCATCGGGACCAGGTGAGATGCACCCAAGGATAATGAAGGAAGTAAGAGTGGAAATTGCAGGGGCACTGGCCATAATCTTTCAGTCTTCCCTAGACTCAGGGGAGGTGCCAGAGGACTGGAGAATTGCAAAAATTACATCCCTGTTCAAAAAAAAGTTGAAAGGATAAACCCAGCAATTACAGACCTGTCAGTTTAAATTCATTGTGGGGAAACTTCTACAATTATTCGGGGTAGAATTAGTAGTCACATGGAAAAATGTGGGCTGATCAGGAAGAGCCAGCATGGATTTCTAAAGGGGAAATCTTTTGTTTAACTACCTTGCTGTAGTTTTTTGAAGCGGGAACAGAGAGGGTAGATGAGGGTAATGCTGTTGATGTGGTGTACATGGACTTTCAAAAGACATTTAATACAGTGTCACACAACAGACTTGCGAGAAGAGCTATAGCTCATGGAATAAAAGGGACAATTGCAACATGGTTACAAAATTGGCTGAGTAATAGGAAGCAGGGTAATGGTCAGTGGATATTTTTCAGGCTGGAGGAAGATTTGTAGTGGAGTTCCCAAGGGGTTGGTATTAGGACTCTTTGTTTTTCTTGTTAATATATTAATGATCCAGATCTTGGTGTGCAGGGGACAGTTTCAAAGTTTGCAGATGATACAAAACTTGGAAGCATTGTAAACTGCGAGGAGGATGGTGTAGAACTTCAAAAGGACATAGACAAGTTGGTGGAGTGGACAGATAGGTGACAGATGAAGCTCAATGCGGAGAAGTGTGAGATGATGCACTTTGATAGGAAGAACATGGAGAGATTATAAAAATAAGGAGTACAATTCTTAAGGGGGTGCAGGAGCAGAAGGACCTAGGTGTATATGTGCATAGATCATTGAAGGTGGAAGGACAGATGGAGTGAGCAGTTAATAAAGCATACAGTATCCTGGGCTTTATCAATAGTGGCATAGAGTACAAGAGCAAGGAGGCTATGCTGAGCTTATTATATAAGACACTAGTTAGACCTCAGCTGGAGTATTGTGTACAGTTCTGGGCACCACACTTTAGGAAGGATGCGAACCGGATGGAGAGAGTACAGAAGAGGTTTACAAGAATGGTTCCAGGGATAATAAACTTCAGTTATGAAGATAGATTGGAGAGGTTGGGACTGTTCTCCTTGGAGAGGAGAAGGCTAAGAGGAGATTTGAACATGAGGCGGTTGGATAGAGTAGATAGGGAGAAACTGTTCCCGCTCATAAAAGGATCGAGAACGAGGGGGCCAGATTTAAAGTAATTTGCAAAAGAAGCAAATGTGATGCGAGAAAAATTTTTTTCACTCAGCAAGTGGTTCAAGCCTGGAAGTGTGGTGGAGGAAGGTTCAATTGAGTCATTCAAGAGGGCATTGGATGATTATTTGAATAGAAAATCTGTAAGGTACGAGGAAAAGGCAGGAGAATGGCACTAAGTCATAATGCTCATTTAGAGAGCCAGTGCAGACACAATGGGCTGAATGGCCTCCTTCTGCACCATCACAATTCTGTGATTTTAAAATTCTCATCCTTGTTTCAAATCCCAGTGTGGCCTTGGCCTCACACAACCCCCACCCCTCCCTATATCTATAACCTCCTCCGCTCCAATAGCCTTCTTGAAATATCTACACTCCTCAATACTGGCCTGTTGCACATCCCTGATTTCAATCATTCTGCCATTGGCAACCATGACTTCAACTGCCAAGTTCTGCAATTCCCTCTCTAAATATCTCTGCCTTGCTGCCTCTCCTTCCTCTGTTTGGAAACTTCTTAGAACCAAGCTCTGTGATCAAGCTTATGGTCACTGGACCTAATATGTCCGTATCTAGCTCAATGTCAAATTTGTCTGATAATGCTCCTGTGAGGCACCTTGGGAGATCTGACTATGTTAAAGGTGCAATCTAAATACAAGTTGCTGTTGCTAATGCATAGCCTCTCTGCATGCTGTTCTTCAATTACACTTTACACCCTCAAGCTGTGCACTTTTGCCACATTTCCACCCCTCTCACACTATTTAATTGATTGGACTGTAGTGACACTTTGTCAGGCTGACTTTACTCACTGCTCAGGGCAGTCACTACTGTGTTGCAACTGAGTGTTTAACTACTTGGGTTGAGGTTTTGGCTTTGCTGGGGTAGCAATTTTATTGTCTTAATTTTGTGTCTGGCTAGCAGCTGAAACTGATGCTGGGCCCCTTTGCCAGGTCCTTAGCTGAAGTTGCCATGTGTAAACCAATAGTTGATGATCAAACTCTAATCACAAATCAAATCTAATTTTTAAAAAGTGAAATAGGGCTAAGAAGCCCAACTGTCTGCTTAAAATGCTATTGTTCCTTGCCTGTTTTTAAAATAAAATCATGCTGGAACCTGTAACAAATACAACAGTCCACAGCTTAAGTTTCCAACTGATTACTTGACTCATTTTTCATTGAAAAGAAAATTAAATCTGGAGCAATAATATAGTTGTTGACACTCCCACTTCTAAATCAGACTAATTAAACATAGTAGATTTACTCTGGACATATGGAATAATTATGGAAATGAAAATATGATAACCAGATAGTACAGATTATGAAGGTTAATTAACAACTAGATCTGAAATATGGCTATTTGTTAATAGGTCAGTAACGTGTAGTGACTAGAAAAAAAGCAATAAGGTTTGAGTATGATTCTGGCAGAGGTACGAGGTTGAAAAACATACTTAGAGTCCATATTTATGTAATATATTTTCATGTCTGTACTTTTTTTTTGTTGCTGGTGCCCTTGAAACTGTATCCAAGCATGACACAATTCTATAAACCCTCAAGTTCTTACAAAATAAGAGCAAAGTGGAGGGCACCAGTTACTTTAAATGTTAATAAAAACACAACTGAGGGTGTTTCTTATTTATTGAATAAATGAAAAATTTGTGAGATGCTGTTTAGTGTCAAGAGCTATGCTCTAATGGGACTGGTGATGTTTCATGGTTTGTAAGCTCAACAAACATTGCAAAAAACTGTACTAACACTCTGCATTTCCCCTTTAGGAACTCCATGCTCATCTCAATACCTCAATCAGCAATACTACCATGGAGAAGCTGATACTACAGAAACCACATCTCCACATTCAGCATAACATGACTGTAATCAGAAAAGACCAAAAAAGGACCTTAGAAGAGTGTGTATCTGTGACAATTAGCTTAAGATCATAATAGGTTTTAATCGCTTAAGCTAATTTCTTTTCAGAAGAATAGGTCAAAGTTGATAATATATTGAGGTAGTAGTTAAATATGATAAATACAGTCAGAAAAATGTTAAAATACAAATTTAGATTGTTTTGTCAGTGGTAATTGAAAGTCTTTACAGGTAAAACTGTATTTTTTTCATCATTCGAGGGATGTGGGTGTTGCGGCTAGGCCAGCATTCATTGCCCATCCCTAATTGCCCTTGAGAAGGTGGTGTGAGCTGCCTTCTTGAACCGCTGCAGTCCATGTGGTGTAGGTACATCACAGTGCTGTTAGCAAGGGAGTTCCATGGTTTTGACCCAGCGAAAGTGAAGGAATGGCGATATATTTCCAAGTAAGGATGGCAAGTGGCTTAGAGGGGAACTTACAGATGGTGGTGTTCCTATGTATCTGCTGCCCTTGTCCTTCTAGATGGTAGTTGTTGTGGGTTTGGAAGGTGCTGTCTAATGAGCCTTGGTTAGTTTCTGCATTGCATCTTGTAGATGGTATACACTGCTGCTACTATGCGTCAGTGGTGTAGGGAGTGAATGTTTGTGGATGGGGTACCAAGTGGGCTGCTTTGTTCTGGATGGTGTCAAGCTTCTTGAGTGTTGTTGGGGCTGTACTCATCCAGGCAAGGGGAGAGTATTCCACCACACTGCTGACTTGTTCCTTGTAGGTTGTAGACAGGCTTTGGGGAGTCAGGAAGTGAGTTACTCGCCACAGGATTCCTAGCCTCTGACCTGCTCTTGTAGCCACCGTATTTATATGGCTAGTCTAGTGCCGTTTCTGGTCAATGGTAATCCCCAGGATGTTTATAGTGGGGGATTCAGCAATGGTAAAGCCATTGAATGTCAAGGGGCAATGGTTAGATTCTCTCCTGTTGGATATGGTCATTGCCTGGCACAAATTTTACTTGCCACTTGTTTGCTCAAGCCTGGATGTTGTCCAGGTCTTGCTGCATTTGGACATGGACTGTTTCAGTATCTGAGGAGTCGCAAATGGTGCAGAACACTGTGCAAACATCAACGAACATCCCCACTTCTGAACGTATGATGGAGGGAAGGTCATTGATGAAGCAGCTGAAGATGGTTGGACCTAGGACACTACCCTGAGGAACTCCTGCAGTGATGTCCTGGAGCTGAGATGACTTCCAACAACCACAACCATCTTCCTTTGTGCTAAGTATGAGTCCAATCAGCAGAGAGTTTTCCCCCTGATTCCCACTGACTCCAGTTTTGCTAGAGCTCCTTGATGCCACATTCGATCAAATGCTGCCTTAATGTCAACGGCAGTCACTCTCACCTCATTTGGGTGTTCAGCTGTTTTGTCCATGTTTGAACCAAGGCCGTAATGAGGTCAAGAGCTGAGTGGTCCTGGCAGAACCCAAACTGAGCATCAGCGAGCAAGTTATTACTAAGCAAGTGCCGTTTGATAGCACTGTTGATAACCCCTTCCATCACTTTACTGATGTTCGAGGGTACACTGATGGGGCGGTAATTGGCCAGGTTGGATTTGTCCTGCTTTTTGTGTACAGGACATACTTGGGCAATTTTCCACATTGCTGGGTAGATGCTAATATTGTAGCTGTAGTGGAATAGCTTGGCTAGGAGCGCAGCAAGCTCTGGAGCACAAGTCTTCAGTACCATTGCCGGAATATTGTCAGGGACCATTGCCATCGCAGTATCCAGTGCCTTCAGCCATTCCTTGATATCACATGGAGTGAATCGAATTTTCTGAAGACTGACATCTGTGATGCTGAGAACCTCTGGAGGAGGCCGAGATGGATCATCCACTTCGCCTATCACCCACAGACACAGGGAGCTTTAGGGAGATACCATCAAACTCTCAAAACCATGATTAAGACCTATTGCCATGAATACCCAAAGGATTGAGACAAAGGATTAGATTTGCTACCTGCTACCAGAGATTCTCCAATGAATCTACTTGATTTAGTCCATTTGAATAGATCTATGATCATGAAATAAGAGGTCCATTAAAAGTGATTAAGGAAAAGTTTCTAAAGCAGAAAGACGAATCTTCCATTTTGGATTACGTGTCCATGTTTCTAGAAAGATTCACAGGCACATGTAAAGGAGCACGTGAGCATTTGAAAATTTCCCCAAGCAAAAATGAAAGAATGGACAAACATGCTACAACTAGAACGTTCCAAGCAGGAGATGAAGTATTGGTATTATTACCTTTGCAGGGTGAACC
This sequence comes from Cetorhinus maximus, assembly GCF_964194155.1. Lineage (NCBI taxonomy): Eukaryota > Metazoa > Chordata > Chondrichthyes > Lamniformes > Cetorhinidae > Cetorhinus > Cetorhinus maximus. The sequence continues at coordinate 76,754,723 of NC_135894.1, read as the reverse complement.
CCTGAAAGTGAAATTCGGTGGCCCCTAAAAGGTAGTTAGGAAAGTTAGTGAAGTGACTTATCTGATAGATACTCCTGAACAGAGGAAGGAGAAACGGTTATGTCAAATAAATATGCTGAAGCAATATCATCGCAGGGAAGATGATGGGAAAGAGCATGTATGCCAGGTGGTAGGAGTAATGGAGGATGACAGAGACAGTAAAGAGTAAGGTAGAGGAAGAAGTAGACAGTGCACAGAGCAAACCTCCTACAATTCGAGTAGCCAATACGAAAGTACTGGGACAGTTAGACACTGTGTTCTCATATTTAGAGGAAGGACCACAGGAAGATCTAATAAGGTTACTTATGAAGTAAAAGGGAATTTGTAGGGATACACTGGATGTACTACGTTAGCTAGACATGATGTTAACATAGGAGACTCAATGCCAATAAAACAACATCCTTATCGGCTGAGCCCAGAGAAACAAGCTCAGGTAGAAACAGGGATCCAATATATGCTAGAAAATCAATTGATTGAGCCCAGCCGAAGCAGCTGGAGTTCACTGGTAGTGCTGGTTCCCAAGCCAGATGAATCAACTAGATTTAGTATAGACTACCGGAAAGTGAATGCAGTAATGAGCACAGATTCATACCCAATTCCTCGATTAGAAGATTGCATTGATAAGGTTGGCAGTGCCTCATTTCTTTCTAAAATTGATCTATTGAAGGGGTACTGGCAAGTGCGATTAATATTAAGGGCTAAAGAAATATCCGCCTTTGTTACACCAAGTGGATTGTATCAATGTTGAGTCATGTCATTTGGGTGTAAAAATGCCCCAGCTACATTCCAGAGAATTATGAATCAAGTTGTAGCTGAAATACATAACTGTGGTTTATTTAGACAATGTCGTAATATATAGTAACACATGGGAGGAACATGTAAAGGAATTAGAGGACCTGTTTAAGCAATTGCAGTCAGCTGACTTAGTCATAAATCATGCCAAAGGCAAACTTGCAGAAGTAAGGGTTACTTACTAGGTCACATTGTAGGACAAAGGAAAGTATTGCCAAGAACAGCAAAAGTAAATGCTCTGATAGAATTCCCCATTCCTAAAACTAAACGAGAAATCATGAGGTTTTTGGGAATGTGTGTGTTTTATAGGAAGTTTGTGCCTAACTTCAGCACATTAGCTGTTACCAATTTGTTAAGAAAACAAGCAAAAGTGGTATGGTCAGCAGAATGCCAAGCAGCCTTTGAAAAGCTGAAGGCAATCTTAATAAATAAACCAGTGTTGGCCACCCCTGATTTTACCAAACCTTTTAAAATGACAACTGATGCTAGTAACTTGGGGGTAGGTGCATTCCTATTACAAGATGATAAAATAGGGATAGAGAAACTGGTGGGGTACTTTTCCAAGAAACTATATCAATATCAGAGAAGGTACTCTATAGTAGAAAAAGAAACTCTAGCATTGTTGTTGTCACTTCAACATTTTAAAGATTATGTCCAACACTATAACAAAGAAACACTAATCTACACTGACTATAATCCACTGGCATTCATTGAAAAGTTTGAAACTCAAACATGTGAGACAGTTCAGATGCAGTCTATTGTTTCAGCCACTCAGTGTAAAGATTGTTCACATTGCCAGCAAAGATAGTGTGATCGTGAACACTTTGTCCCTGGGTGTAAAATACTAAAATAAGTCAAAGGGGTAAGAAATGCTGAAGATTGTATAAGAGGGAGGAAGGATGAATAGAAGTAAGACTTGTGTTTTGTTGTCCATGTGTCACATACCTTGTGATGAAACGCAATTTTGAAATGGCGTTTCATCTCTTTTAAGGGTGGAGGCACGTAAAGAACATATCTTTTTATTTACATTGGACTGTGAATTAAAATTACAATGGCTGTAGCTTGAAAGGCATGTGCACCGGAACAGTGTGAGGGATATATACAATGTTGCTGTTCTGGACCAGAATGTGTCATGAAAGACAGGATGATGCCAAGGAGAAGTCTGGTCTAATGGGGAACTGTCTGACAACAACGTTTTAATTGGCTCCTGACCAGGTGACCGAGATTTATGTGAGAGCAGTGCAGCAAAACAGCTTCTAGCCTGAAAGGAAAAAGACCTAAAACCTCCCTCTCCTGTGTGTGTAAGATTTCAGTAATTCTACAATAATAGCTAGCTGGCTTTTTCTCCTCATATCTCTATAACCTGCTCTCTCTCTGAAAAGCCCTGTCAAGAGGCAAAGGGAAAAATCACTGTTAGAGACATTGAAAGGCAAGTGCTCAACCAGTGAACTAAAGACTGAAAGTTCTGGAAGACCACCTCTTGTCATCAACAAAGAACTGAAAAGAATTTGGAAGACATTGATCAAAATCAACCCACCGAATCCTGTAGTCTGGAATTGGTGCTATTGAACAGTTTTATCCCACCCTTAAAATCCATGTTTTTGTGTGTCTTATGTGTCTCGTGTGCGTGTGATAGGGATTTAAGAAGGGGTAAAGTTTAGGTTATAGAGTTAGAAATTAGTTCATATTTCTTTTGCCATTGGTTAAAGACAATTTGTTCAATAAACAATTATTTACTTATTAAGCTTGCAAACCTGGTGCTCATATTCTATTAAACTAAATTAAACAATTAGGTGGGTTGACCAAACTTCTTCATATTTGTTGCAGCTCAGGGAGCAGCTGGGCTTAATATTGCAGCACACTATCCCCAGTGAGTCATGACATCTGTCTATTACTTGCTGCTTATGCTGTTTGGCATGCAAGTAGTCCTGTGTTGTAGCTTCACCAGGTTAACGCCTCATTTTTAGGTATGCCTGGTGCTACTCCTGGTGTGCCCTCCTGCATTCTTCATTGAACCAGGGTTGATTCCCTGGCTTGGTGGTAATGGTAGAGTGGGGGATATGCTGGGCCATGAGGTTACAGATTATGTTTGAGTACAATTCTGCTGCTGCTGATGGCCCACAGCGCCTCATGGATGCCCAGTCTCGAGTTGCTAGATCTGTTCGAAGTCCATCCCATTTAGCACGGTGAGAGTACACAACACAATGGAGGGTATCGTCAATGCGAAGATGGGACTTCGTCTCCACAAGGACTATGTGATGGGCACTCCTACCTATACTGTCATGGACAGATGCATCTGCAGCAGGCAGGTTGGTGAGGATGAGGTCAAGTATGGTTTTCCCTCTTGTTGGTTCCCTCACCACCTACTGCAGACTCCACCAACTCGGTCGTAGTGGTGCTACTGAGCCACTCTTGGTGATGGACATTGAAGTCCCCCACACAGAGTACATTCTGCACCCTTGCCACCCTCAGTGCTTCCTCCAAGTGATGTTCAACATTGAGGAGTACCAAATCATCAGCTGGAGTGGGGTGGGGGGGTTGGGGGGGGGGGGGTGAGGTTGGTGTGCAGCGGCGGTGGTACATGGTAATCAGCAGGAAGTTTCCTTGCCCATTTTGATCTCATGCCATGAGACATCATGGGGTCCAGAGTCGATGTTGAAGACTCCCAGGGAAACTCCCTGGACTGTAACCCAGGAATGGTGATGGTTGTCTGTAAGGTATGATTCCATGAGTGTGACTGTTGCTGTTGCTCGACTATTTTGTAAGACAGCACTCCCAATTTTGGCACAAGCCCAATAACTAAGTGGCTTATTAGGCCATTTCAGAGGGCATTTAAGAGTCAAGCATATTGCTGAGAGTCTGGTGTCACATGTAGGCCAGACCAGGTAAGGATGGCAGATTTCTTTCCCAAAGGACGTTAGTGAACCTGATGGGTTTAACAACAATCAACAATGGTTTCATGGTCATTAGACTTTTAATTCCAGATTTTTATTGAATTCAAATTTCACCATCTGTGTGTCAAATCCCCATGGTGGGATTTGAACCCAGGTCCCCAGAGCATTCCTCTGGGTTTCTGGGTTACTAGTCCAGTGACAATACCACTAAGCCACCGCCTCCCCTAACTGTGTCTTATAGTGCCATTGTGTTTTACTACTATTTTTCTGAATAGGGTTTGCTATGTTTGGTGGTGGGGCAAAATGAATTTCCTCTGCTGTTTTAGTAGGTAAATGCACTGTGTAATATGGTACTGAGAAATATAGATAAGAAAGCCCCAGTTGTCTTGCAAGACAATTTCACTATCCTGACTTGGAAATATATCGCTGTTCCTTCACTGTCACTGGGTCAAAATCCTGGAACTCCCTAACAGCATTGTGGGTGTACCGACACCACATGGACTGCAGCGGTTCAAGAAGGTAGCTCACCATCACCTTCTCAAGTTCAACTAGCGATGGGAAATAAAGACTGGCCCAGCCAGAGAAGCCCACATCCCGTGAATGAATATAAAAAAAACACTGGTCTACAACATTGTCCTACAAGACCGCTGGGGCTTTCTTATCTATATTTCTCAGTACCATATTACACAGTGCATTTACCTACTAAGACATCAGAGGAAACTCCTTTTTATGTTACATGCCACTATCCTTGTACCCATACTGCTTTATAACCAGCTACTTGGAGGTGCAAGAGACCAACCAGGTTGACATTTCTTTATTTCTCTATGGGGAAATATCATACTTCTTCTGCATACTTCTCCTCGGTAACTTGGTTATGATTGGGAATTCACTATAAAGAAATTCACATTCTAATCTGTGTCAAGTGACCTAGTGCCTTAAGCATCTTTACATTTTACTTTTACATTGAGGCAGTGCTGCCCTATACCTAATTTTGGTTAGATAACATGTAAATATCTGTACTAATTCAGATACTTTACATTTGTGTTCCGTATACTTAGATATTTCCTTAAAAAATACAGAGTACGCTAAGTTTGGATAAATGTTGTAATGATGTGAAGCTCTCAAACTTGTTAACAGTCGTGGTGTAAGTGCGACCTAAAATTGGGGCCCCACCTGACAGCAGTTCAGGGCCAGATCAAATTTTAACTCTCCTATACAAATTCAATGTTTCTATGAAGCAGAAACTGCTTGACACTGACGTTAGACCTGTAGAGTAAATGCATCCCACGAGTGAAATTAAAATTGCTGAAAATAATTAAGTTTGCCCATTTATCTTATAGTTATGTTGCATTTTTTTCTTTCACAGTTGCTTTGAGATGTTTAAAATAATTCATCAACTAACTGACAGTGTTGAACACATTTTCATGGTAAATAACATTTTTACTTTCTGAACAGTGAACTGAAAGATATTCCAAATTAGATTTATGATGCTTTATATTGATATTCCTAGTTCATGATACCAAACATGATTTTTTTATGAATCACTGGGATTCCCATGGAGTGGTGTTGAGGAGCCCCTGGGCTGTGTAGTAGTTCTATCCGCTCAATCACATGGCTGGAAGGCCTAGCCAATTTTGAGGACCGGGTCTTAATTGCATGTTGGTGGGTTGCTACACACACAAATCTCTGACAAGTATTCCATCATTTTGCATCTCCACTATTTCAAAGGTGAAAGCACCTTTATAGTATAGCATACAGGCACCCTCACACAAGTTGCCTGCTAACTGGAAGCAATTATAGCGCAATTTATAATGTTTCAGTAAGCCTCAAATGTAAGTTCTGTTATTCAATTTAAGTTTCAATAGCAGCAGTTTCATCTGTGACCTTCAAAAATGCTGGCAGCGCCTGCAGAACATCAAGAGCAAAAGTTCCACACTGCATTTTACATTGCACTAGAGGTACTAGTGGAGCAGGTGCTAGAGAGGAGGCATGTCCTCTTCCCAATTGCGGTCCTAAAAGGATGTTATTGAGATGATGAATGCATACAGCAGTAACCCAAGGATGTATGTTTATAATGCGATATGTATATTTTCTTTTCAGGTGGCAAAAGAGGTCATCAAAGAATTTGCAGCTGATGGAGTGAAATACCTTGAGCTGCGGAGCACACCACGAGAGGAGAGAACTACAGGTAGTATCACGTGATTATATTAATACATTAAAATTAGCAGAGATCAATCATTAGAATCTGTTATATACTTTAGTGGGAAAAAGCCCTTTGGTGATGCTACTGACATGATGCATATATTGTCAACATAGGAAATTAGGACTTAGGAGCATGAGAAGGCCATTCGGCCCCTCGAGCCTGCTCCGCCATTCAATAAGATCATGGCTGATCTGGTTGTAGTCTCAACTACACTTTCCTGTCTGCTCCCATAACTCTTGAACCCCTTGTCTGTGAAAACTACACACCGCAATTAAGCACTTAAAATAAAGTGACTGCACAAAGACTAGCACCTCCATAGAGCGACAAGAACACAAGAAATAAGAGGAGTAGACCATATGGCCCATCAAGCCTGCTCCAACATTCAATAAGATCATGCTGATCTTGTGCTTCAACTCCAATTTTCACCTGCTCCCCATATCTCTTAATTCCCTGCGTGACCAAAAGTCCACCCATCCCAGCCTTAAATGTATAAAACAAATGTATAAAAACATAAATGACTAAAGATTGTTAGAGTTATTATGATAGATTTTTAACTTACTGCATGGGCATAAAACTGCTTTTGCGGATGGGTACTCCGTTCTTGAAATCACCCGATTATTACTTCCAGTGAAAGCAACTGAAATTAAAATCTTGTAATTTGTATAACAAGTGGCTGATTCACAATGCCTTGGTAGCAAGTTGAATATCTACCCCATAATATCAGCTCCTGTATTGTTGTCTGCTCATAGATAATGGGTTTCTACGCATGCGTAGTGCATAGTGCTTCAATCTCAACATGAAAATCCCAAGAAAATTTTAATGTTAGGAGACAGGTTGATTGTCTGCTAATAAAAATATTAAAATTGAAGTTTAAAAAATTTCCTTGTAATCCAATGCATTTTGCGTTTAAACTTTTAAAAACTTGACTTTACACTGAACTACAGTCATGCAGCAGTGAGTGTGAGGCCAAAGTGGCGAGATAATCTATCGCATTTGATCTTACAATTCTTCCTCAAACACAATTCAAGTGCTTTCACAATTGAATTGCAGCACATAATTTGTTCAAACATTTTGCCTTGATCCAAAGAGAAATGGTTAAATAAAACTCAAGCCTTTTTATTTATGGATGTATAATATATCTATGGAACAAACATATGACACTGATGTTATAATAGTAACTGAAATTCTATCCTTTGTCAACCACTCTTGTAGTTTATACGATTAATTGAATTACGACTTTGTCAGCCATCTATTACCCCATTTTAATTTCCTTCAGTAAATATACAGAGTATTATGGAAGAAAAGCATACAGATCATTTGAACAACTTCTATCTTTTAATCTTGAAAGCGAATGCCAGAAAGTAAAATGAGATGCCGGATAAACCTGAATTTCCTGTACAAATTGTACTTGATTCACAGCCAATCTCTCCTTTTGTTTCCATGTTTTAGTTCTTGGGTTAATGGGCTGGATTGGGTTGGATCGCAGGGAGGGACCGTAAAATTGGGTGCCATGCCATAGTCGCTGTTCCTGTCCCAATTTTACCAGTGGCAGGGAAAACATTGAGAGGCCTGCCAGCCAGTGAGCCAATTGAGGCTCTTAAGTGGCCAATTAATGGCCACTAAAGGGTTTCATCCTGCCACTGGCACTTTTACCTATGGCAGGAGAGGGCTGTGCCAAGCATGCAGATTTTACTGGTCAGGCTGGTGGCTGGCCAAGGGGCATGCCTCCTTTACCAGCCCCTTCTGCCCATCAGAGGCCTCCCCCCCAACCCCTGGTCTTTCCATTTCTGTATTTCACTCCCCGATTCCCCGCCCTACACATCGCACCCCCCAGCCCCTCGCCAGGCCCTGCCAGCCTTAAATGTTAAATGACTGCAGGGTGAACTAGCCAAGCAAAGGCAGGCTAGCCCATTACTTTTATGCTCCTAAAAATCCAGCCCAATATTTCTGAAAACCGGTTCTGCTTTTGCCCTGATGAAATGTCCAAAATTAACAGTCCAAAAATAAAATTTTAAAGATCATCTAACCTTAGAGAATAAAAATATTTGCTTTGAAAATTAGATTTAAGCATTCTCAGCTGCCATCTTTGCCCCTATCCTGAGCATCATATCCTGGCTATGGAGCTGTTGGTTTCAGTGCAATAATGCATTTTAGAAATAAGTGCTATGACGAAACCCCAGAGGGTGTTGCACTAGTTTTCAGATACTGGTACCATGAGAATACTTCGGTTGGGCAGTGCTCTGCTGAGAGATGGCAACTGTGGAGAACTCTGCAAAATATTAAAGGTTATATATTGGAAGACAAGCAATGGAAAGCGGAACTCTGTTTATTAGGTAATATTAGTGAAGAGAGTTGAAATTTAGAATGCTGATTCCAGTAAAATTAAGAAATAGTACATAAATGTACTCCAGAAGATTCTATCTAAATTGTTATTCCAGTGCCCTTGCACATTCCATCTGCCTCTGAAAAATCATACAGGATGGTGCCTGTCACTGAACTCGTTAACAATTAAAGAATGGTCTAGAGACATTGAGAAAGAAAAGATAAGACTAACTTAGTTAAGAAAGTGGAAAACAGGATGCTTAAAGGGTGAGTCAGCCTCGCCCATGTCAAGAAGACCATTTTATTATGTACACCAAAAGGCAAACTGCAAATCTTGATCAAGATGTGATCATTCAATGATAAGCATGCCAAAAACAGACATTTTCATAAAATTCTTGTCAAAAGGTAGGGTAAATAAGACAGTGTGACATAATGTGAATTTGGCTTCATCCAAGGAAGGCTGAACACAAAAATTGTAACTCGAGTTTGTTTGCCCAATTGAGTTTACTTGCTTGCAAGTACAGAAGTTTAAACAATTTATTGGTTTGTGAGCATATTTATGGTTGATTTAATCTCTCATAACTAGGTTGAATAGTTAACAATCCTAGCATTTTAATGCTTCACACAGGAATGACTAAGAAGTCCTATGTCGAAGCTATACTTGAAGCTATAAAACAATGCAAACAAGAAGGTGTGGACATAGATGTCAAGTATGTGAACTTTTTACTATTCTCTGTTGACCTCCTGTGGTTATGTTCATGGGAACTCTGGGATCTCAATGTAACGGGTATTGTGAAGTATTGTAAATCATAACGGTTAGCTGCAAAAAAAAAAGAGTTGTTTAACTTACTTTATCCAACTTCCAGAGTGAGTACTTGAGGGTGGCCTTAAAGGGACAATAGGCACATCTTTAGACTAAATAGAAGCATATTGTCATGAGAAGTATCTTTATCATAGAATGGTTACAGCTCAGGAGGCCATTCGTCCTGTCATGTCTGCTGGCTCTCTGAAGGAACAAATCACCTACTGTCATTCTCCTGCCTTATCCCCATAACCCTGCAATCTTTTCCTTTTCAGATAATGATCCAATTCTCTTTTGAAAGTCTCAGTTGGCCCTGCCTCCACCATAATCTCAAGCAATGCAGTCCAGATCCTAACCACTTGCTGCGTAAAGTTTTTTTTCCTATTTTGCCATTGCTTCTTTTGCCAATTACCTTAGATCTGTGCCCTCTGGTTTTCGATCCTTCCACCAATGAGAACAATTTTTTCCTACCTACTCTAATCCAGACCCTCATGATTTTGAATGCCTCTATCAAATCTCCTCTCAACCTTCTTTTCTCCAAGGAAAACAGTCCAACTTCTCCAATCTTTCCACGTAACTCAAGTTCCTCCACCCTAATCCTTGGATCATTCTCATCCAGGGTGCCTTCTCAACTTTAGGCACGGACAGTCTATCCAATACCTCCTCTTATAAATTTTAAATCTTTTAAGTGTCTGAACCTGCCTCATTTCACCATGACCTTGCAGTATCTTCTTTCTTGGTAAAGATAGATTCATTTAATACCTCAGCCATGCCCCTTGCCTCCATGCGTAAATCTCCTTTAGGTCCTAAATAGGCCCCATTCCCCCTCTTACCACTCTTTTACTATTTATATGTCTATAGAAAACTTTTGGATTCCCTTTTATGTTAACTGCCAGTCTCGTCTCATACTCTCTCTTTGCTTCACTTATTAGCTTTTTCAATCCCTCTCTGAACCTTCTATATTCAGCTTAGTTCTCAATTATCCACCTGACATCTGTCATGAGCATACTTTTTCTCCTTCATCTCTATCTCTTTTGATGGGAACTACTTGTAAAATTATTCTATGTTACATTTATTGGTCTACTCAATCTTTCTAAATATTAGTTTTGAAAGCAAAGATATAGAGGACGTACATACAAACATATGAATTAGGAGGAGTAGGCTACTCAATCCCTTGAGCCAGCTCCTGGCTGATCTGATTGTAACCGCAACCCCATATTCTCACCTACCCGATAACCATTCACCTCCCTGATAACCTTTCACCTCCTTGCTTATCAAGATCTATCTACCTCTGCCTTAAAAATATTCAAAGACTCTGCTTCCACTTCAAGATAAAAGCTTTCTCCTCAACTCTGTCTTAAATTGGTGACCCCTTATTTTTAAGCTACTTATAGATTCGCCCACAAGAGGAAACATCCTTTCCACATCCACCATTTCAAGACCCCAAAGGACCTTACACTAACCCTCAAACATAGTTATCAGCCTCTGCCCCATGCCCCCCCCCCCACCCCGCTGTGCACAGAGGCTCAGTAATCAGCCCCTCTTCCACCATCTCATCCTACACACACAGTAAATCAGCCCCACTTCCACTACCCCATCTTCCTCTGCCGCCACCTGCTCTTTTGGTCTAGTTGCCAGTGCCTGTGAAGCAGAGTCACCAGCCTAGGATAAGGAGCCTATACTGCAGACAGACAAGAGAAGAAACACAAGTTTGAAGCCGCCACTCACCTTCCTGGCTCAGCCACATGACTTCCTAATTTCTTCCACACTCAGTCAGTGACTGAGTTATGTGTGCCTGTGCCAAATCAGCACACAAACATTCCAGGCCCACACAACAATCGCCGCTAGAAGTGCGTCCTAAGGTTAAAGGGTACTTTGGGCTCATGGTCCACCCCATTGCTGCTTTGCACACCAATCCATTGAGTCCAGTGCTGTCCCTCCAAACCACAGTCGCCATTGCTGCCTCAGAGGGGGGGTTTCTGCCATCCCAATGGGGGTCACAACTCAGAGTTTGGAAACTGCTGCCCTCAGCTCTGAAATTCCCTCCCTACACCTTTCTCAACTCTCGGCTTCACATTCCTCCTTTGATACACCCTTAAAGCCTATCTTTTTGACCAAGCTTTCGATCATCTGACCTAACATCTCCTTGAGTAGTTCAGTGGAAGCATTTGTTGTAATCTTCCCAAATTCCACAGATTGTGGAAAGGTCCCAGCAGATTGGAAAACTGCAAATGTAACACCTCTATTCAACAGAGGGGGACAGAAAGCAGGAAACTGTAGGCCAAATAGCGTAACATCTGTCATTGGGAAAATGAAAGAATCCAGTAATAAGGAGATAGTTGCTGGACATTTAGAAAATCATAATACAATCAGGCAGACTTAACATGGTTTTGTGAAAGAGAAATCATGTTTGACGAATTCATTTGAGTTTTTTGAGGATGTAATAAGCAGTGTGGATAAAGGGGAACCAGTAGATGTCGTGTATTTGGATTTCCATAAGGCATTCAGTAAGGTGCCACATAAAAAGTTACTGCACAAGATAAGAGCTCACAGTGTTGGGGGTAATATATTAGCATGGATAGAGGATTGGCTAACTAACAGAAAAATAATGAGTTGGGATAAATGGATCATTTTCAGGTTGGCAAACTGTAACTAATGGAGTGCCACAGCGATCACTGCTGAGGCCTCAATCATTTACAATCTATATCAATGACTTGGATGAAGGGACCAACTGTATTGTAGACAAATTTGCAGATGATACACACTTAGGTAGGAAAGCAAGTTGTGAGAAGGATACAAAGAGTCTGCAAAGGGATATAGATAGGTTAAGTCAGTGGGCAAAAAATTGGCAGATGAAGTATAATCTAGGAAGGTGTGAGGTTGTCCACTTAATAGAATAGAAAAGCAGAATATTATTTAAATGCAGAGAAACTGCAGAATTCTGCAGTACAGAGAGTTCTGGGTGGCTTTGCAGATTAATCAAGAAGTTAATTTGGAGGTATGGCAAGTCTTTAGGTAGGCAAATGGAATATTGGCCTTCATTGTAAGGGGGATGGAGTATTAAAGTAAGGAAGTCTTTCTACAACTATACAGGGCATTGGTGAGATCTCGCCTAGAGTACAGTTTTGGTCACCTTACTTAAGGAAGGATATACGAGTATTGGAAGCAGTTTAAAGAAGGTTCACCAGGCTGATTCCTAGGATGATGGGGTAGTTTTATGAGGAAAGGTTGATATGTTTGGGTTTATACTTATTGGAGTTTAGAAGAATGAGAGGCGATATTATTGAAACATATAGGATTCTAAGGGGGCTTGACAGGGTAGATACTGGGAGGATGTTTCCCCCGTGGGGGAAATCTAGATCCAGGGAGCACAGTTTAAAAATAAGTGGTCTCCCATTTAAGACTGAGATGAGGAGGAATTTCTTCTCTCAAAGGGTCATTAGTCTTTGGAATTTGCTTCCACAGAGAGCAATAGAGGCTAGATTATTGAATATATTCAAGGCTGAGTTAGACAGATTTTTGATCTACAGGAGAGTGAAGGGTTATGGGGTTGGGTAGGAATATGGAGTTAACGCTACAATCAGATCAGCCACGATCTTAACAAATGGCAGACCAGGCTTGATGGGCTGAATATCATACTCCTTCTCCTATTTTTATGATCTTAGTGATGTCATTTTTTTACATAATTTTCCTGTGAAGCACCTTTGAATGTTTTACTATGATAAAGGCAATATATAAGTTGTTGTAAATTAATTGTCTTAAAATGTGGGAGCAATATCAAACTAGCAATATTAATTTTTATTTCCCTAGATTTCTTTTATCCATTGATAGAAGAGGCGGGCCTATTGTTGCTATGGAAACTGTAAAACTTGCAGAAGAATTCTTTGCATCCACTGATGGACTGGTAGTTGGCATGGATCTAAGTGGGGATCCTGCAGTGAGTAACTTATTTCTCGTGAGCTGTGTCAACCCTAATTCAGAAAGGCAGAGTGCAGCATCTTCTCTTAATCATTTTCTCAGGGTCTTTCTACATTCATTTATCTAATCATTTATTAACATAGATTTATAGACAGACAACTGGTACCATAATCTAACTACGCTCAAATGTGTCAATGTGTATTTGTGGTATATTCACAACACAGTTCAGTAATGAAGTATCTTTTACATATATTTTAATTATTTAAACTTTATATGGTCAGTAAACAATTAGAATAACTTTTGTAAAGATAATTTTAAGCTTGTGTGAACATTCTATAAATCTACATTTGTTAAAATATCTTTGAATCCACAAATTATGAAGTAGTGGAATTCATTTTGAAATTAATAAAAATTATTAACAATCAATATTTAGAGGTATAATATCAGATTAGTAGACGCATATGAATAAATGACCTTGCCTCCCATAAACAGCACAAAACTGCAGATGTAAGTGACTCAAATTGTTTATCTTACAATGCATTGGTTTCCTTGGAACAGTATAAGATTATCAACTGTTCCTGTTTTCCTTTTTAAGGTAGAACATGCCAAGAATTTTATTGCCCCACTTCATGCAGCTAGAAATATAGGACTTAAGCTTGCTGTGCACATGGCTGAAGTAAGGAGTTTATAAATTTGGAGCAATACCTATTTTGGATGTATTCTATAACTGAATATGCATGATTATTGTTCAAATTTTAATCTCTGACTGCAGTTATGCATATAAAAGTTTAATTATTATAAGTGTGACCAATTTTGCTTATCATGAATGCACTTAAAAATGCTACATCACAAAGTATTAACAAACTACTTTTATCATCTTTTGTTAAGATTCCCCATCAAAATGAAGAATTGGAAATGTTTCTTGGTCTTCCTCCAGATAGGATTGGCCATGGTACATTCCTTCACCCTGAAGTTGGAGGTTCAGAACATCTGGTTGACATCATTAGCAAAAATCAAATACCCATCGGTAATGAGATTTATATTCTTCTATTGAGACATGCAAAGGATTTACAGATTAAATATTGTTATCCTTAATATAGCTTATTGAGGGAAAAAATTGTACAATTTTTTTTAGGAAACCCTGGGGTATGATAGACGGTAACCTCTCCAGTGCAGAATGCTTAGTACCGAGTCATTTCTAGCTTTTGAAATTTCTGGATTATGCAATGACGTTAGAATGCCTAACTACAAGTGTGCGGGCTGGAAAATACCGTAAATATATATTTACCTGAAACATAAAAAAGTGATAACTTTTATTACTGCTTAATAATGTTTTATTTTATTTCTGAAAATACTGTGCCCCACAGTAAGGAGTTAAGCGTTCATTATCTTTACTGAGTCCATGCCTTCTCAATTTGTTGCATTGCCCGAACAGTCAAGTGGTGAGTCCATGAGTTGTTTAGGTCTGCTCAAAAAATTTTTGGACAACTGGTGTTTCCAAATAATAGATTTCTGGACTGAGAAGTTACAGTGTATATTGGTTTTGTGGTAATCAATGTCACAAGTAACATTTGCGCCACACAAGTGCCAGGCAATGTCCTTCTCTAAACGAGAAAGAATGCAACCATTTCCCCTTGGCATTCACCAGCATTACCATCTCTGAAACCCCCACCATCAACATCTAGGAGGCTACCAATGAGCAAAAATTAAATTGGATCAGCCATATCGATACTACAGCTCCAAGAACAGGTCAAAGACTGGGAATTCCTTTGGCAAAAAACTCACCTGTCTCCCAAAGTGTGTCCACTATCTTCAAGGCACAAGTCAGGCATGTGATGGAATACTCCCCACTTGCTTTGATGAGTGCAGCTCTAACAACACTCAAGAAGCTTGACACCATCCAGCTGCACACTTAATCGGCACCACATCCACCAATTTAAGCAGTCACTGTCTCCACCATCAGCTCAAAGTGGCAGCAATGTATACCATCCACAAGATGCACTACAGCAACTCGCCAAGGCTACTTGGACAGGACCTTCCAAACTCTTGACCTCTACCACCTAGAAGAATTAGGGCAGCAGGTGCATGGGAACACTGCCACCTGCAAGTTCCCCTACATGCTGACTTGGAAATGTTTCAGTGTTCCTTCACTGTTGCTGGGTCAAAATTCTGGATCTCGCCCCGCCTCCTTAAAGCCCTGTTGGTACACCTACACCAAATGGACTGCAGCATTTCAAGAAGGCAGCTTACCACCACCTTCTCAAGGGCAATTAGGGATGGGCAATAAATTCTGGCTGCGCCCACATCCCATGAATAAATTTTTACATTTTTTAAAGATTCACTCTGCTCTTGCGATACTTCAAATTATTCCTGATATCATGGGATCTTTTACGTTCACCTAAGGAGGCAGATGAGGCCTTGGTTTCATGTCTCTTTTGAATGATGGCCCCTCCAACTGTGCAGTACTAGAGATGGGCAATAAATGCTGGCCTAGCCAGCGACATCCATATCCCATGAATGAATAAAAATGTACTCCCTCAATACTGCACCGAGGTGTCAAAGAGAGAAAATGAAATGGGAGAAAATGTCTTAGCACACTCCGAATTGCCTAATGAGTGAAATCCTTTTCTTAAAAAAAAGCACAATTAGAATGTCTGACCAATTTACATCATCTATTTTCCAGAGTTTTGTTTGACATCAAATGTCAAAGGACAAACTGTCTCTTCATATGACCAACACCATTTCAAATACTGGTACAATCGTGGACATTCCTGTGTGGTTTGTGTAAGTTCAATTAATTTTTCTCTGCTACTGAAGTATTGAAACTGCTGAAATATAAAGGTAACAAAGATATTCAACTTTTGCAAAAGACTTAATGGGTTAGTGCACTGTCAGTGGAATGAAACTGTTGTCTCTGACTCCACTGGTTTACATAGATATGTCAGGGCAGTCTCAATTCAGTTCCTACTTATAAAGCTCACAATACAAGACTACTGATAATTTTGGACCAATAGATCTGCAAGGGTACTTGCTGCCCCCTGTCATTCAATTCTTTCCTTCACATGGCCTGATAAAGTTCAGAAATTATAAATATCACACATGGAACATCTAAAGCCTAGAGTTAATTTCTTAAGCTCATCTCATGGGTGTTAGTTTGGCTCAGTTGGTAGCACTTGTTACGGAGTCAAAGTGTTGTGGTGTAGAATCATATAACATTATAGGACAGAAGGAGGCCATTTGGCCCATCATGACTGTGCTGGCTTTTTGAAAGAGCTATACAATTAGCCCCATACCCCTGCTCTTTGCCCATAGACATGAAAATTTGTCCTTCAAGTATTTATCCAATTCCCTTTTACAAGTTATTATTGAATCTAATTCCACCACCTGTCAGGCAGTGTATTCCAGATTATAATAACTCACTGCGTTTCTTTCTTCATGTCGCTTCAGTCTTTTGACAATTACCTTAAATCTGTATCCTCCTATTCCTGACCTTTCTCCTACTAGAAAGGATTTCTCCATATTTACTGATTTTGGTCACCTCTGTTAAATTTCCCCTTAACCTTCTTTGTTCTAAGGAGAATAACCCCAGTCTCTCTAGTCTTGCCACATAACTGAAGTGTTTCATCCCTGGTACCCTCCTAGTAAATCTCCTCTGCACCCTCTCCAAGTCCTTGACATCCTTCCAAAAGTGTATGCCTGGAACTGGCCACCGGACTCCAGCTGAGGCCCAACAGTGTTTTAGAAAGGCTTAATATAACTTCCGGTAGGATTACTGTATTATGGAAATTTTACCACACGATCTCTCATCTGCAAATACTCCACATTCAAGACATTGGTTACTTGATGTGAAACTTCTCACAGTAATCGTTTAATAACAGTGACCAAAATATCCATATACCTCTGCACGTAATTGAACATGTGGCTTTGCCAATTAGGGCATACATTAACCAGGATCATGCTACATCCTGATTGCATTTCTGCCTATTTTTGCATGTCTGTCCAAAAGAAAAGGGAGCAGAAAATGCCCTTATAATTTTTTCACAACACCAGAACATCCCAATTAAGTACATATTTGAAGTATAGCCATTATTTGTAATGTTGGAAAATTTGTGATATAATAAATATCAGCCAGGACAATAGAAGCACTTTCTTACTCAACTGATTGTGTGAAATCTTCTGTATGTATATTTGGGTGATGTGATGGTAAATAACTGTGCTGTTTCAGGTTTATAATTAGTATATCTGCTGATATAACTTTGATAGGCTGAATAAAATACTGTTTCATGTTTTAATGCAGTTCCAAACATTCACACTAGGAACTATGAGTGAGATATTAAATGGGCAAAATGTGCCTGTTAATGATTTAATATCAATGTTGAAACAAATGCTTACTGTATATATTCCCCTAATTGCTCCTTATAAATCTGACCTCCATCGCCATTAAACATCTATTTTCAACTCATCTGTAGTAGTCATTATATTCAGTGCAGTTTATAGTGATGTTGTAGGTTATAACAGAAAGCAAATGAGAATAAATGCATGTATACTAATCTAATAGCTAACAAAATGAGGCATTTAAGTTGATAAAATTTATCAAATCAGCCAGATGTGTATTTTTGTGCATTTGAGAAACTAATTGTTGCTGGTTTTTTTCTTCTCCCCAGACTGATGGCAAAGGTGTTTTTGCTAGCAACCTGTCCCAGGAGTATCAGATAGCAGAGGCAACATTTAACCTTTCTAAAGCTCAGATATGGGAGCTCTCTTATCAGAGTATTAACCACATCTTCGCTCCAGAGTGTGTAAAATGTGACTTGAAGAAGCGATGGAATGACCTGAAACCAGAACTATTTAACCAAGGCTAACAAAAGATCATGTGACATGGTCAATGATCTTGGTGGTACATTCACTGAGTTTTGTAATCAAAATATTCACATTTTAAGGAAATAAAAAGGTTGCTATAGCCCTTTCATCTCAAAACAATTAAATTAATGTATATCTTTTATTTTGAGTATGATGCTTACATTTTGAATCAAAAACCATGGACAAGTTATTCCATTTTTTTCATAAGCGCTTTCAAAAATGCAAGAGAGATAGCACCAACAAGAGAATCAATGGTAATCTTCATACTGGTGAATCAGGCTAGTCAGTATTGACAGAAATGGCCTAATTATACATCAGTCTGGCCTGAGTTTAAATGATCGTCCTAAAACAAGGGTTTGGGAATTTATTTATTTAGGGTTTTCTTTGTGAACAACTAAGGAATGCTTAAGCAAATGTAAAGTATATAGAGCATGATGAACAGGCTTCTGGAATATTTACAAGACACAAGTTATGAATTCTGACAAAAATCTCATTAAGCATGTGTTACGTATTTAGATGACAAGCACTTGGCTACAGATAGACAGTGGACTAATATGGCTACTTAAACAATTAGAAAATGCTGTTGGCTTACAATTAGATATTTAGTACTCACCCAAGTCTTTCATCAGAATGGCTTTATAGTATTTTTTCTGCAGTACAGACATCCCATGATACAAAACAATGTCTATCTTTTTAGGTAGATCAGCAGCAACATCAGCCTTGATTCTTCTGAGAAGGAATGGGTGCATCAGACTGTGCAGCTCTTTAGCTGGGGAGAGGCAGAAGCATACTGCCATCATCATTGTTCTTAATATAATACAGTCAATACCTTAATCTTCAGCACTGTAATTTAACTGAAATATGCAAACCTTACACCTGATCTTACAATTACTTTGCAATATGATCACATTTTTTCTTCTACAAGGGTACATGACATTGATGCCATAGTAACATGTATTTATAATCCAAATTCATTACATATAAAGGATTCAATCTTAGTCCCTGGATGGAGCTTTTAGCTCCTGAGCAAGGGGGCGGGTAGCTTCAGGTGAGCGGGAGGGGGTGGGGGTGTGAAGTTCAGCATGGTAGCAATTGTTTAAACTACAGGATTTTTTCAATAAAAATTAACACCTACCTTTTCACAGGCTTTTATTGCAGAGCAATCAGGCCTCAAAAATCTGTCAGTTGCGCCAAGCCCACCAATAGAAAAAGCAAAAGGATTTAAAGGGGCCTCACATATGTTAGCATTCAGTCTAAGCTCCATGGCAGCCATTGCTGCCTTGGAGCTTGGGACCCCAAAATCTTCTCATGACCCCAAAAGAGGTCACAACCCACAGTTTGAGAAGCACTGTTGTAGAACTAATGCTTTCAATGTAAAGTACTCTCTGTATAGTTGAGTGGAAGAAAAAGCAATTTATCACTTATTTCTCCTACCCATTGAGATAAACCTCCATTTGCTTCTTTTGTTACCAGCCAGCTGGAGGCCCCTTACATCTGGTCTCAAAAGCAGGACACAGCCGCTCAACTGATATAACTAATGGATACATAAGAAACTCATTGCAATAACAGAGATCAACATCCTTCCTAGTTCTAGATAACAATCCTGGGGCCATTACTAATGTAAAATTCCAATACTGACCAGATGTTATTGTCAATTTAATTTGGGACAAAGTCTTTCTTGCCACATTACACATATATCTAAAGCCCCTCATATCACTGAACTTCCGATTTCAACTTCATTACTGCCAGGGGCACTAGACAGTTGGCAGAACTTTTGTCAGAAAAATGGAACAAGTGTCATCAATAGACTATTAACAGCTGGATTGGCAGTATAAGAGAGCTAGGAGCCAATTGCAGCATAGGTCACTCTGCAATTAATGCATGATCGAGAAAGGCAAAGTTGATGTGGGATATAGTTAGACAAATTTGGCATTCAAATATGGTAAAATTAAAGGAATTAACATTAGCAAAGTAGGTGTTTACCTTGTTCTGCATCCTGTTCTACATTATTGTAATATTTAATAAATTCATCCACTTCATCTGCTGAGAACACATTTGGTTCCACAAAGCTCAGCAGTGAATAGAGCTCATGAAGATTGTTCTGTGCTGGTGTTCCAGTTAGTAGTAGTGTGAATCGTGCTGAAAACTACCAGTAAACAATCATTAATCATTGACAAGCACATTTCCATTAAATTATTTTGATGCTTCAACTTCAAGACATAATGCACAATTCAAAAATTACAGAAATCAAGATGTGACTTCCTCAAAGAAAACACAGTATAGGGCACAGTTATGTGTAGAAAATATCTTACTGTTTTCAGAGTCTTATGCAGTAGAGAGTTCTGGTTCTTCAACCTGTGGGCCTCATCCACAATTAGTACACTCCAGCTCAGTCTGGAATACAGTATATTATCCATTAAACATTTTAGGCTCAGTTGAAGATTGAAGAAAATGAAGTGTAGTTTAAACTGACTTGTTCTGAGAAAATTCTCGGATTTAAAAGAAACACAATAAACTTGTCAACTCATGCAATTCCACAAAATTTTGAAAGTTTGGACATTCATTTTGCACAGCAGCTCCATGTGAAGATGGTGTTTAGTTTGGCGCTCTCCAGCACAACATTGGAAGGTGTCAGCTTCAATAATCATTTTACAGGCCAGGCTCTGAATTAGCTAGCCACTGGATAATAAATAAATTGCTAAAACAAATTATTGCCTAAAAAACATGCAGGTTTGTTTCAAAGTAACTTTCCATTTGATTTTTTACTTCAGTTTCATTGTACTGACAGTGTGTTTTTAAGGGGAATTGTTTCTTTTCCCATCACTTCAGCAACTCTATTCTGGATTTAAGCTGATATTAGCTCATTTCCAACTCATTTCTGCAAGGTCTGATTTTTTTCCAAAATGTTGTTAAGCATTTTTGACTTTATCTGCTATAATTCGGGTTCACATTTCATAAGCTAATTCAAATAGCCATCGATTCATCTTGGTTCCTCCATTTATCCAGAAGGTCACAGGAGCATGTAATTTTGGAGGGTTTTTCTCTCCACTACTCTGCATGGATCTCCGTTTCATATATTGCTCACTCCCTATATGAAAACTAATCTTTAGTTGCCTTTTCTACTTTTGTCATTTACAGCATGAGAAACAGCGTGGTCATTTACAGTGAGAGAGTGTGAGAGAAACAGCATGGTCATTTACAATGAGAGGGTGAGAGAGAAACAGTGGGGCCATTTAAAGTGAGAGAGAAGCAGTGTGGTCATTTACAGGGAGCGACAGAGAGAAACAGCGGGGCCTTTAACAGAGAGAGTGTGAGAGAAGAGTGAGACAATTAAAGAGCACAAGAGGTAAAAGAGCGTGGAGAGTAGCTGATTGGTAAGTAGAATCAGTGAGTATTTCTAGTCTTTAAAGTAAAGTAAGGTCTTTAGTTTGTTTTTAAGATCTCTAGCCTTTTTTTTCTCTTTTTCTTAAAGATAGCTTAAGTATAAGATCGAAACTGGTGTAAGAGTATGGATACTAGAGTAATTAATTAATAAATTGAATAAAATACGATAACGATGGCAGGACAGGTGATGTGTTGCTGCATGTGGGAGCTGCTGGACACCAAGGTGATCCAGAGCGAACACATCTGTACCAAGTGTTTGCAACTTGAGAGTGTTTGCAGCTCGAGGAACTTTGAAACCGAGTTAAGGAGCTGGGGTCCGAGCTGCAGACATTGTGCCACATCAAGGAGGGGGAAAGCTACCTGGACACTTTGCTCCAGGAGGGGGTCACCCCCTCAGATTAGGTAATTCAAATTTGGTCTGTGATCAGAGATAGGAGGATGTGACTGCAGGTGAAGCAGATCTGGGGATCCAAGGGGTAGTGTTCGAGGACCCTCGGCCCCTGCAACTGTCCAACAGTTACAAGGTTCTTGTAAGCTGTGTGGATGAGAGCGGGGACTGCAGGGAGGATGAGCGAACTAACCACAGCACCATGGTACAGGGAGCTATTCAAGTGGGGGGAGGAAATGGGAACATAGTAGTGGTATGGGACAATATAATTAGGAAGATAGATACTGTTCTCTGCAGCCACGAGCGTGAGTCCTGAAGGCTGTGTTGTTTGCCCGGTGCCAGCGTTAAGGACATCTCCTCAGGGCTGGAGAGGAACTTGGAGTGGGAGTGGAGGGATCAAGTTGTCATCATCAACATTGGTACCATCGACATTGATAGGACTAGAAAGGAGGTTCTGCTGAAAGAATTTGAACAGTTAGGAGCTAAATTAAAAAACAGAACCTCCAAGGTAATAATCTCGGGATTGCTATCTGAGGCACGGGCAAACTAACATATGGTAAATAAAGTCAAGGAGTTAAATGCATGGCTCAGAGATTGGTGTGGGAGGAATGGGTTTCAGTTCATGGGGCACTGGTACCAGTACTGGGGTAGAAGGGAGTTGTTCCAGTGGGACGGGCTTCACTTGAACCATACTGGGACCAGTGTCCTGGCGAACCGAATAACTAGGGCTGTAGAGAGGGCTTAAAACTAAATAGAAGGGGGGAGGGTTCTGGAAAGGGGATTCATAGGCTTACAAAGCAAAAGGACATGGCAGCCTTGCAGGGCAGCTATTTAGGTAATGATACCCAGGGAGTGACAGGAAAGGACAGAATGTGCAAACATAAAAAAGCAGCAAATAGGGTCAAAGGGGGAAATAATGGTAAAAAGGCAAAATTAATGGCCCTTTACTCAAATGCATGTAGTATTCGGAACAAAATAATGAATTAACGAGGTTAATAGCTATGATCTTATAGCCATTACGGAGACGTGGTTACAAGGAGATCAAAGCTGGGAACTAAATATTCAGGGATATGTAACTTTTCAAAAGGACAGGCAGGAAGGAAAGGGTGGTGGGGTAGCTTTGTTAGTACGAGATGGAATAAGTACAATAGCAAGAAATGATCTTGGATCGGAAGATGTAGAATCCATTTGGGTGGAGGTAAGAAATAACAAAGGGAAGAAGTCACGGGTGGGAGTAGTCTATAGGCCCCATGACAGTAGCTATACAGTAGGACAGAGAATAAATCAGGAGGTAATGAGGGCATGTAAAAAAGGCAGTACATTAATCATGGGTGACTTTAATCTTCATGTAGATTGGGACAATCAAATTGGCAGAGGCATTCACGAGCAAGAATTCATAGTGTATTTGGGACAGTTTCCTAGAACAACATGTTGTGAATCCAACCAGGCTATTTTGGATCAGGTAATGTATAATGAGGCAGGTTTAATAAATTATCTCAGAGTAAAGGATCCCTTAGGAAACAGTGACCATAAAATGGTAGAATTTAGCAATCAGTTTGAGTGAGAAACTTGGATCAGAAACAACTGTGCTAAACTTAAGTAAGGGTAATTACAATGGAATGAGGGCAGAGTTGGCCGGAGTGGACTGGGAAAGCAGTTTAGCAGAAAATACGGTTGATGAACAATGGCAGACATTTAAGAAAATAGTTCATGACTCTCAACAAAGATATATCCCAGTGAGGAAGAAGGATTCAAGGAAGGGGATAAACCAACCATGGTTAACCAAGGAAGTTAAGGACAGTATCAAACTGAAAGAAAAAACTTACAATGTGGCAAAGATTAATGATAAGCCAGAGGATTGGGAAAGTTTTAAAAACCAACAAAAGATGACCAAAAAAATAAAAAAGAGGGAAAAAAGAAACTTTGAGGGTTAACTAGCAAGTAATATAAAAATTAAGAGAGAGGCCAAAATGAACATAGGCCCCTTAGAGAATGAGGCTGGGGAAATAATAATGGGGAACCAGGAAATGGCAGAGGAGTTGAATAAATACTTTGCTTCAGTCTTCACAGTAGAAGATACTATTGGCATTCCAAAAAATACTAAATAATCAAGGGGCAAAAGGTGGGGAAGAAATAAATACAATAACTATCACCAGAGAAAAAATACTAGAGAAACTAGTGGGGCTAAAGGCCGATAAGTCCCCTGGAACTGATGAGTTGCATCCCAGGATGTTAAAGGAAGTAGCTACAGAGATAGTGGATGCACTGGTGGTAATCTTCGCTTAGATTCTGGAAAAATCCCAGAGGGTTGGAGAATGGCCAATGTAACACCCTTATTCAAAAAGGGAGGGAGACAAAAAATAGGTAACTATAGGCCAGTTAGTTTAACATCTGTCATTGGGAAAATGTTGGAGTCTATTATAAAGGATGTAATAGCAGAGCATTTAGAAATACATAATCTAATCAAGCAGAGTCAGCATGGCTTCATGAAGGAGAAATCATGCCTAACAAATTTATTAGAATTCTTTGAGGAGGTAAACAGGATAGATAAAAAGGAAGCAGTAGATGTATTTGGATTTCCAAAAGGTGTTCGGTAAGGTACCGCACATAAGGCTACTTGATAAGATAAGAGCCCATGGTGTTGGTGGTAGTATATTAGCATGGACAGAAGATTGGCTAACTAATAGAAGACAGAGAGTTGGGATAAGGGGGACATTTTCAGGATGGCAACCTGTAATTAATGAGTGCCACAGGGATCAGTGATGGGACCACAATTGTTTACAATATATATTAATGACTTAGATGAGGGAAGTGAATGTACTGTCGCCAAGTTTGCGGATGGCACAAAAATAGGTGGGAAGGCAGGTGGTGAGGATGACACAAGGGGCAGAATTTTCTGCCTGTCGGGCGGGCCCGACCCAATCTCCGGCGGGCGGGGAGTCGATCCCCGCTGTTGAAGCGGGCCCACCGCCATTTTAAGTGGGTTGGCTAATTAAGGCCTGCCCAGCGTGACGTCCGCTGGGAAGTGCTATGCGCTTCCTGTGCGGGCGGGGGGGACTCCCCAAATGCGAGAGTGCGCTCTTTCGCGCATGTGCACGAAAGAGCGCACATCTCCCTGAGGCTAAGTGCTGCCTCAGGGAAATCGCTGACAGTTCTATAAACTTTAAAACTAGAAAAATAATAAAATCCTTAACATGTCTCCCTCATGTGACAATGTCACACGAGATGGGACATGTTAATAAATTTCACTAAAACTTTAATAAACTTTTTTAAACCCTACATGAAACCTCATCCCGCCGGCGGATGAGGTTTCATGTTTTTTCAGAAGCCTGCCGGAGCTCCTGGCCTGCCCACCAGCCTTAAGGTTGAACGGGCAGGTCCTTTAATTGTTTTAATTATCCTGTCAATGGCCTCAATTGGCCACTGACAGGTCAGCAGGCGGATAGCTGATCTCGCTATGCCACTGCCTTCCTGAAAATTTAAATCGGGCAGGATGACATCGGGGGTTCCGCCCGACATCATCTCGCGTCATTTTGCCATCAGCGAGTGGGCCCCGGCCCCTGCTCATCGACGGCAAAATCCAGCCCAAGGAGTCTACAGAAGGATATAGACAGGTTAAGTGAGTGGGAAAAAACTTGGCAGATGGAATATAACGTGGTAAAATGTGAGGTTATGCACTTTGGCAGGAACAGTAGAGGAGCTGAATATTATTTAAATGGAGAAAGACTGCAGAAGGCTGCAGCACAGAGGGATTTGGGAGTCTTTGTGCATGAATCCCACAAAGCTAACATACAAGTTCAACAGGGAACTCAAATGGAATGTTGCCTTTTATTTCAAAGGGAACGGAGTATAAAAATAGGGAAGTCTTGCTAAAACTATACAAGGCACTAGTTTGACCACATCTAGAATATTGTGAACAATTTTGGTCCCCTTATCTAAGGAATGATATACTGGCATTGGAGGCAGTCCAGATAAGGTTCACTAGGCTGATCCCGGGTATGAAGGGATTCTCTTAAGAGAAGAGCTTGGGTAGGTTGGGCCAGTACTCATTGGAGTTTAGAAGGATGAAATATATAAGATTCTTAGGGGGCTTGACAGGGTAGATCCTGAGAGGTTGTTTCCCCTGTGGGACAGTCAGACTCGATGGGCCGAATGGCCTACTTCTGCTCCTATGTCTTATGGTAAAAAAGAGCACCCTTTTTTGCCCATTTACAGTTTACTTGGGCATTGTCAGGGTTTACTGATTCGCTCTTTCCTTTTAAGTATATTCATTTGTTCGCATTTATTACCCATCCATTGAGAATATGATGGTGAGCCGTCTTCTTGACCTACTTGAGTCTGTAAGGTGAAGGCTCTTCCACAATATTGTTAGGGAGGGATGTTCCATGATTTTAACCCAATTATGTAGAAAGGTTGACATATTTCAAAGTCAGAATGGTGAGTGACTGGGAGATGAACATGCAGATGGTCGTCTTCTCATGTGCCTACTACCCTTGACATTCTAGGTGGTAAAGTTCATGGTTTTGGAAGGTGCTGTCAA
Source organism: Cetorhinus maximus (assembly GCF_964194155.1). Classification (NCBI taxonomy): domain Eukaryota; kingdom Metazoa; phylum Chordata; class Chondrichthyes; order Lamniformes; family Cetorhinidae; genus Cetorhinus; species Cetorhinus maximus. Next base: position 76,728,581 of record NC_135894.1, on the reverse strand, counting down.
AGAAACCTTCCTAAGTTGCTACACTGCCTCTTGTAGATGATGCACATCGCAGACATGGTGCATCAGTGGTGGAGGGTGTGAATATTTAAGTTAATGAATGGGGTGCCAATCAAATGGGTTGCTTTGTCTTGGAAGGTGTCAAGCTTCTTCAGTGTTGTTGGATCTGCATTCATTCAGGCAAGTGTTTTATTACACTCCTGATTTGTGCCTTGTAGATGGTGGAAAGACTTTGGGAGTTAGGTGAGTAACTCGACACAGAATACACAGCCACTGACATGCTCTTGAAGCCACAGTATTTAAGTTCTGGTCAATGGTGATCCAATGATGGTAATATCTTTGAATGTCAAGGAGTAGTGATTAGACTTTCTCTTCTTGGAGATGGTTGAGAAGTTGTTTAGTTGTTTGCCACCATTCACGGCTGGATGTGACAGGACTGAAGAGCTTTGATATGATCCGTTGGTTGTGGAATCACTTAGCTCTATCTACAGCATTCTGCTTCCACTGTTTAACATACATGTACTCTTGTGTTGTAACTCCACCAGGTTGGTGCCACATTTTCAGGTATGTTTGGCGCTAATCCTGGTATGCTCTTGACTCCTAAGTGAACCAGAGCTGGTCCTCTTGCTTGATGGTAATGGTAAAGTGAGGGATATGTTGCCCATGAAGTTACAAATTTACAAATTGTGCTTGAATACATTTCTGCTGCTACTAACGGCCCACAGCTACTCAAGGATACCCAGTTTTGAGTTGCTGGATCTGTTCTGAATCTATCCCATTGAACATGGTGGTAGTGTCACACAACACAATGGAGAGTGACCTCAGTTTGAAAACTGGACTTTGTCTCTGTTAGGACTGTGTGATGGTCACTCCTACCAAATTGCCAACCTAGTGTACATTCTGTGCCCCGCTACCATTAATGCTTCTTCCAACTGACGTTCAACATGGATGAATAGTGACTCATCAGCTGAGGGTAGGCAGAAGGTGATAATCAACAGTAGGTTTTCTTGCCCATGTTTGACCTGATGCTATGAGAGTTCTTGAGGTCCAGAGTCAATGTGAAGAGCTGCCAGGGCTACTCCCTCCTGACTGCATATCACTATGCTGCCACCTCTAACGGGTCTATCTTGCCAACAGACAGCACATACACAGGAATAGTGTTGGAGGAATTGGGGATGTTGGCTGAAAGGCATGATTCTGTGAGTACAACTATGTCAGGCTGTTGATCAACTAGTCTGTGGAACAGTTCTCCCAACTTTGACACAAGTCCCCAGATATTATCAAAGAGAACTTTGCAGGGTCAATAGGTCTGGGTATGTGTTTGTTGTCAGAATCTGGAACCTAGGTCACACAGTTGTCTGGTTTATCCCCCGTTCTTGTTTTTGTATTGGTTTTAATACAACCGAGTGGCATACCAGGCCATTGCAGAGTCAACCACGTTGTTGCGCGTCTGGAGTCACATTTGGCCGGTCTGGGTAAGAATAGCAGATTTCCTTCCCTTAAGGAAATTACTGAACCAGATGTGTTTCTAACAAGAGTCTGGTACTTTCATGATCACCATTTCTGATACTAGATTTTTATTTCAGATTTATTCAATTACTGGATTTAAATTCCCAGCTGCCATGTGGAATTTGGAATCTGAACATGTTCCTCTAGACCCTTAGTCCAGACCTCTGGAATACTAGTCCAGTAACAAAACCAATATGCTACCATACTTCCAACAACCTCAAAATGGCCATCAATTGCTCACTAAACTTTGTCTACATATCCTGGGACAGATACTATCTGTTCTTGGGTCTTCGTTTGTTCTGGGCCCTTTTAGCATGCAGCAAGGAACATGCATCTAATTTATATTAAAGTCATCAATTCTATTTGGAGGGAATAATCATTCAAAATATGAACTATCTTACATTATGCATACTTCATTTCAGACCCACTTATATATGTTATGGTTCACACCTCTTCCCTGACTACCCTTTACTTATGAAGTACTGACAAAATTGTTCCATTATGTTTTTTCACCCCTCCATGACTGCAGTTCTGACCATCTTTTGAATATATTTTCAAAGCTCCTATAATAATGCCAGTAAGCATCTCCAGGATTTGTGAAATTGTTCTTTCTCCTTATTTCAGATCTGATTATTTTGTTTATCCATTTAGTTCAGTAAGTCACAGAGCATATAGGTAAAACAAAACAAAATCAAATTTAAAATAATGCAATGAAATACAGCTTGTCAATTTGCATTGGGATATTGGAGATATGACTGAAGAAGACTGTATTCTAATAGCAGCAGCACGCCAGTCTATTAGTGAATCAGTTGGATTTTTTTTTCTGAAACATTATCAGATCCATCTCTCTACCAGCATCTTCACTCAACAAACACCAGTGAATGCTGGAAATACTAAGTGCATGGCTAAATCTAATGTTCAGTACAATCCAAAATGCTCTGTTTTACCTTGATATTATTTCATCTGATATAATTAGTTAAGAAAAAATATTTTACTAGTCTTGCTATATCATAACAAAAGAATTTTAATAAAAGTAACCACATTTTTTACTTGTCTCCAATAGCACAACTAAGTTGTACAGTGGCTCACCTGCTCAGGAAAGAAGCATCTTTCAGGCAAATCTAAATCAAATAAGAAATAAAAACATTTATTATTATATTCCAAATTGTTTGCATCTAATCCAAAAGGCAACATGGCATCCAGGCCATGGGCAATAGTCCAATGCATTCGCTACTATCCATATTGTGACCATTAGGCATTAAACTTTTGACATCAGGTGGAAATCTATATTTTTGAATCTATTTTTTGCAATGTCAAAGATATTTCAAGTAGAACCAAAAAGGTATTTTGCTGCTTTGGAATATCCACTTTCTGTTCTAAAATGATACAGATTAACTAATTTATTTAGCATCTATACCTAACGTTTAAAAAAAATCATTCCGCCCCCACACCACAAACCAAATTCCACATAAAAGGCAGTTAATATTTTATGGTTTTGAGTCAAAAGAATTAATTAAACTAATTACAGACAAAAATTATATTTAGCCCAGGGACATCCAATAATGACAGAGGCAATAATAGGTTAAGATTGGCATGTACTTATATCTTACTTGCAATATGAAGATATTACAATATTAATGTAGTAGTGATTATATATACTATATATAAGTCAATTCTGATTATCCACAATACCTCATAAGTGGTGAGAAGTACTTGGAAATTGTAATTCTTTAGGTCTTGTTGCAAAGCTAGTCTTGTATCTTTGTCTCCTGTGTACACAACCAATGAAAGCTGTGGAGCAAACCTGCAGAATAATAATATATATTTGTATTGACAAGTATAAGAGTGATGTGGTGGTACAGCACACTATATCTCCAACATGAAGATTCAGTAAAATGCAGGCTTGTTTCTGTGACACTGTGTGGCTAGTTGCTCATTTAAACCACATCAATGAGAAAGAAAGAAAGAACTTGCTTTTACATAGCGTTGTTCACTACTTCAGGATGTCCCAAAGAGCTTTACAAGTACTCTTGAAACATAGTCACTGTTGTAATGTGGGGAACACAGCAACCAATTTGCACAGCAAGTCCTGGATAATCATTTTTTAGTGGAGCTGGTCGAGGAATAAAACATCACCTAGTACACCAAAGAGAACACCCCCTGTTCTTCTTCGAGATATAGTACCATGGTTTTTCAGATCCACCTGAGAAGATAGATGGGGACTTTGTTTAGCATCTGAAAGACAGCATCTCTGATGATGCAGCATTCCCTCGGTACCGCACTGCCTTAGGTTTTGTGCTCAAGTATCTTGAGTAGGACTAGAACCTACTTACTCAGAGGCAAGAGTGCTAATAACTGAACCACGGCTGACACATTAACAGATTAAATAAAAGCATAGCTACTCTCCTGCATCTTTGAGTTCTTGAATCAAGAGTTGCAAAAATAACAACCTACAAGCAAGTCACCAGATTGTGTTTTCAGTCAAAGTTCAGTACATGATGTCTTTGATGAAAGGAATGGGAGAAATGAAAAAATATAGAACAGCTTCAACAATGTAAACCAGAGATATTCACAGGATTATTCTGAATTTATCACCATGTCTTCTTACCTTGGGTTTGCCAGGCCCATTGCTGAGAGTGCAAAGTGCACCCAGACTTTTCCATTGTCTCCTTCAGATGCTAGGAAGCACAAGTTGTCACCCAGGCATGTCAAACAATCCAATTTGCCTTTCCCCATCTGGGACACAATGTTGTTTCTATATGGAAACTCTATGCCAGCCCAGACTAGGAATTAGGTGAAGTGTAAAGAAATCAAATCTGCAACATTCCTACTCCATCACAATGTGTACCACAGTATCATAACACTGCCCTCCCAAGGTACACAGAGCACATTTTTAAGAACTACATAGACTGCTAAAATTATAGACTTAGGGGCTGACTGAAAAATGGACTATTCTTTCACCACAAAGCGTTTACATTCATTCAGTCTAGGGTCATTTATATATGAAAATACAACTTCCATTTATTATAGCATCTTTAATATCAGAAAAAAAAATCAAGGTGCTTCAGAGGCGTAATGCCAAATTAAAGGAGATAGTAGATCGAGTTACCAAAAGTTTGGTTCAATGGGTGGATGTTAAGGATGATCTCAAAGAAGAAAAGGAAATGGAGAGGCAGAGGGGTTGAGGAAGGGATTTCCAGAGTGTGGAGACCTTCCTGTTGTTTTTCAGTGAGTCTCATAGATTGATTAAATATCATTTATAAGACAAAGACATATTGTTGGAAAATCATTACCTAAAAATTCTAACAGATGATTTCACAATCAAATCTATTTAACAATGGAAATACTTAGTATTGACTTATTACCAGATGTTAGGATTGTGTGCATTATCAAAGGAAATCTTATTTGGTTAAGCTGTCACTTTTAACTGTGCAACAAAGAAACATTGTAATGGGAAAAAATGTTTGTAAAAGACCGGCACTAGGCAACAGTTTTAAATGCACAGGAACATTTTACCGGACAAATAATGCGTCACCTTTCATCGAGTCATTGTGCACGTAAGCGTGTGAGCCAAGTAAACGGATAAGAGCAACTCAATTTGGGTGATAGTGTGAAATGGGTGGTAGAGATTCAGGTGTGCATTGTATATCTCTGCTGAGTTTAATTTCCACTGAAATTTATTCAAATGGATATTGGGAGAAATGTATAACATGTCACCTGTTTTACATTTATCACCCAAAGTCAAAATTAGCTCCACATGTTAACATTCATATGGAGTACTTGGGCAAGTTAATTATTTCCATCCACTAAAAGCACCTTTACTATTCTCTCAACTAATGATAGAGAGAGAGATTAAGAGAAAACTGAAAGACAAAGCAACCCAAGAAACAATATAAATATTATATTTTAAATATGTTACCCTCCCAGTTCTTCTGTCCAATTCTTCAGTACTGACAATGGGCACAAGATCAAGAAAGGATTTTTCTCCTTTTGCCTTCCAGTTAGGTAGAGAAGAAAACATATTGACTGAAAAAAAAGAGCAGAAATGTCATTGTATTTACAATAAGTGCAAGTCTGCATCAAATCCTGTTCACCCATGATTCCTGTCCTTGCTGACATACATTTCAGTGCTCCAACCCCTTCAAGTTTTCAACCTCGTGTTTTCAACCCTGCATGGTCACACCCTTCCTTATCACTATGAGCTCCTCCAGCCCTACAATGACTCCACCAAACCCTTTGTTTCTCTGACTCTGACCTTTTGTCTATCCCCTCTCACCTCCCCTTGCCATTGGAAGCTCTGCCTCCTAGGCCCCAAGCTCTGGAATTCACTAAACTATATCTGCAATTCCCTCTTTTTATTTAAGAATCTGATTAAAAGTCATCTCCTTGACAAAGCTTCTGGTCACCTGTACAAATATTTTTTTCTTTGGCTCAGCATCAAATTTTTCTATTACGTCTGTGTCAAGTGCTTTGGAACTGTTAAAGGCATTACAAATCTGCAAATTGTTGTTGACCACCAACTTGTGGCAATAACACTTAACCAGGTTTCTCTTCATTTTTTCAATGCAGTTTTGAGATAGTTAAAATAGCGTGTCTAGTTTCTGGGGTGGATTTTTCTTTGTCATTCTATTGAACTCTGGAAATGCTCAGGAAAATAAATAAATAACAAGTTCAATTCTTTATGTTTAAATAATGAAAATGTCTCTGTACCTGCTGTCTTTGCATGCCATTAAAGATCAAGCAGTGATAAACCCTAAAAGTATTCTTACTGAAATGTATTCTTGTTCAAGTATCCTGAAGTCAAATTTGTTCAAAAGCACAAAAGTACTTATAGTCGCTTCGTTAATACAGAACTTGAATATTGCTGAAAAGAGGGACATGTTGCCGAAGTCTTTCATCTTGCGCTCATTAGAACATCATAAGAATACCAAATTTCAAATAATCACAACAATTTATACTACAGGTGGTGCTGATTGGTTGCAAAGTCAACTCTGATTGGCCAAGGCATTGCCATGGAGAAAGCAACAGGGAAATATAGACTCCCCAGAATAGCAGCAATCTGACTGAGAACACCAAACTGCAAGTCTTCCAAACCCACATCCTCAGTGTACTCTTCCACAGTTACCTTTCTTCTTCTTTGGAATTCCCTCAGGATCGAAGATGACTTGTTTCCACTCTGGTTTGATGGGTTCTGAGATAGCTGATGAGTCCAACGCATGATTGCAGATTCTGCCACATGCAGGGCTGGTGGTGCTCAGATGGTCAGGTGGATGAGTTGTTGGGAGGTTTATGCCCTCTCTTTAATTCCTCAACTTCACCTCTGCAAGTTTCTAATGAACTTTGACATCTTTGGTGCCTTACCAAATGAACCTTCTCCATTTTGGTTGGTCACAAGCGAGGGACTCCCTTGAGTTGGTGGAGATGTTTGATCTCTTCAGGGATGCCTTGTGGACATCCCAAAAGGGTTACTGTTGTCCTCCTGGGAGTATCCTGATGACTGTGTTCCGAGTCGAGTAGTTGCTTTGGGAGTCAGGCATACAAAGGACATTTCTTGCCCAGCAGAGCTGGTTTTGAGTGATTAGTACCTCAATGCTGGGCATGTTGGCTTGGGAGAGGATGCTTCTGTTTCACAGCCTTTCTTCCCAACAGATTTGAAGGACCTTCTTGGTACTTCTCCAGTATTTTGAGGTGCCTGCTGTAGGTTGTCCAAATCCTCAGAGCATATAGGAATGCGGGGATCACAGTTGCCCAGTAAACTATGACCTTAGTCTTGGGTTTGATATCTTGGTCTTCAAATACTCTTTTCCTCAGTTGACTGAAAGCTGAGCTGACACTCTGGACACAATAATAAATTAGACTCCCAAGATACAGAAAATGGTCCACATTTTCCAGGATCTCGCCATTGGTCTTAATTGATGAAGGGAAGTGTTGTGCTGTGGGAGCTGGTTGAAGAGGATCTTGGTTTTCCAGGTGTTCAGTGAAAGGCCCATTTTTTCATATGCTTCAGAGAAGGAGTTGACAAATACTCAGTTTCTGAGTGGGTACACACACAAGTGTCATCTGCATACTGGAGCTCAATGAATGAAGTTAGAATGATTTTGGTTTTGGATTAAAGGTGGCGTAGGTTGAACAGTTTCCCTTCTGTTCTGTAAATTATCTCCACGTGAGTAATTTGTTACAGGTGAGGCACAGTGTTGCAGTGAGGAAGATGGAGAAAAGGATTGGTGCGATGACACAGCCTTGTTTGCTCCCAGTCTTGACTGAGATGGGGTCTGTGGTGGTTCCGTTGTGAAGATCACAGCTTGCATGTGATCCTGGAGCAGGTAGAGAATGGTGACTAATTTCTGACGGCAGCCAATTCGAAGAGGATACTCCATAAGCTTTCACAGTTGGCAGAGTCAAAGGCTGTCTTGAGGTTAAAAAAGACCATGGAAAGACCATTAAAAAAGACAGCAGGAACACAAGAAATCATTTTTCTTGCATTTGCCGCACAGTAAAGATCGTGCCTGTGGTGCCTCTCGATGGGCGAAAACCGCACTATGACTCTGGAAGGAGCTCTTTGGCAATTGAGAGGAGACAATTGAGGAGGACCCTTGCAATGGTTTTCCCTGTGGCAGAGAGCAGGGAGATTCCTCTGTATTTATCGCAATCAGGCTCATCTCCCTTATTGAATATAGTCATGATCACAGCGTCCCTGAGATCCCCCAGTATGCGCTCCTTTTCTCAGATGAAGGAGATGAGGTTGTGCAGCCATGCCAGTAGTGTATGTTTTTTTATTCATTCACAGGATGTGGGCTTCGCTGGCTGGGCCAGCATTTATTGCCCATCTCAAGTTGCCCTTGAGGAGGTGGTGGTAAGCTGCTTTCTTGAACCGCTGCAGTCTATGTGGTGTAGGTGCACCCACAGTGCTGTTAGGAAGGGAGTTCTAGGATTTTGACCCAGCAACAGTGAAGGAACAGTGATATATTTCCAAGTCAGGATGGTGAATGACTTGGAGGGGAACTTTCAGGTGGTGGTGTTCCCATGTGTCTGCTGCCCTTGCCCTTCTAGGCAGCAGTGGTCGTGGGTTTGGAAGGTGCTGTCTAAGGAGCACTGGCGTGGCAAATTCCTGCAGTGCATCTTGTAGATGGTACACACTGCTGTTACTATGTGTCAGTGGTGGAGGGAGTGAATGTTTGTGGATGTGGTGCCAATCAAGTGGACTGCTTTGCCTGGACGGTGTCCAGCTTCTTCAGTATTGTGGGAGCTGCACTCATCCAGGCGAGTGGGGAGTATTCCATCACACCCCTGACTTGTGTCTTGTAGATGGTGGACAGGCTTTGGGGCATCAGGAGGTGAGTTATTCGTCACACGATTCCTAGCCTCGGACCTGCTCTTGTAGCCACAGTATTTATATGGCTAGTCCAGTTCAGTGTCTGGACAATGGTAACCCCCCAGGATGTTGACTGTGGGGGATTCAGTGATGGTAATGCCATTGAACATCAAGGGGTGATGGTTGGATTCTCTCTTGTTGGAGATGGTCATTGCCTGACACTTGTGTGGCGCGAATGTTACTTGCCACTTGTCAGCCCAAGCCTGGATATTGTCCAGGTCTTGCTGCATTTGGACATGGACTGCTTCAGTATTTGAGGAGTCACGAATGGTGCTGAACACTGTGCAATCATCAGCAAACATTCCCACTTCTGACCTTATGTTGGAAGGAAGGTCATTGATGAAGCAACTGAAGATGGTTGGGTCTAGGACACTACCCTGAGGAACTCCTGCAGTGATGTCCTGGAGCTGAGATGACTGACCTACAACAACTACAACCATCTTCCTTTGTGCTAAGTATGACTCCAACCAACGGAGAGATTTCCCCTATTCCCATCGACTCCAATTTTGCTGGGGCTCCTTAGTGCCACACTCAATCAAATGCTGCCTTGATGTCAAGGGCAGACACTCCCACCTCACGAGTTCAGCTCTTTTGTCCATGTTTGAACCAAGACTGTAATGAGCTCAAAAACTGAGTGGCCCTGGCGGAACCCAAACTGGAAATTAGTGAGCAGGTTATTGCTAAGCAAGTGCCGCTTAATAGCACTGTTGATGACCCCTTCCATTACTTTACTGATGATGGAGTAGACTGATGGGGCGGTAATTGGCCGGGTTGGATTTGTCCTGCTTTTTGTGTACAGGACATACCTGGGCAATTTTCCACATAGTGGGGTAGATGCCAGTGTTGTAACTGTACTGGAACAGCTTGGCTAGGGGCGCGCCAAGTTCTGGAGCACAAGTCTTCAGTACTATTGCCAAAATATTGTCAGGGCCCATAGCCTTTGCAGTATCTAGTGCCTTCAGTCCTTTCTTGATATCACGTGGAGTGAATCAAATTGGCTGAAGACTGGCATCTGTGATGCTGGGGACCTGCCCAGGAGGCTGAAATGGATCTCTGCTACATTTCAGAATTTCAGCAGGGATTCCACCAGCTCCAGAGGTTTTGTTGTTTTTCAGCTGTCAAATGGCTTTTTCAATTGTGCTCTGGACCAGGTGGCACCAAAACTGCAGTGAACGGGGCATGAAGTTGAGAACTTATAAGTCAAAGAGAGTCGCAGTTGAGTAGTTCGTCAAAATGTTCTCTCCAGTGAATGCTGGCCGCCTCCCTGTCCTTGGTGAGCTCCCCTCCATGTTTGGCTCTCAACAGGATGTGCCCTTGACATTTTGGGGCCATTGATCATCTTGACAGTGCTGAGGAAACTGCGCATGTCATCGATGTCCACATGTTGGATCACCTGCATGCTTTCTCCCTGGGATTTGCTCTTTACGTCATGGGTTTTATGTCGCACTGCTGCCTTCAGATGCCTGCAGGACTGCTGGTTTTCTCTTGAGCTACGAGAACGTCTCCAGTCTACAAAAGGTTTGCACTTATGCTCAATTAGGTCCTGTATCTCTTGGTCACTTTCATCAAGCCAGTCATGATGTTTCTTGATAGAGGCCATGGTCTTCCTCGTGGGTGATTATTATGATGGACTTTAGGGTCGGCCAGGCACTGTGGGCACACTGGAGCTCCAGGGGTCGGAGGCTGTGAGCTTGGCAGTGGCAAGAAGGTTATAGTAATATTCATAATGTTATTGGAATTAATTGTGAAGTACAGTAATAGTGGGGTGTGTGTGTGTTAATTGAATTAAAGGCAGCTGGTCTGAAGGCTTTGATGTATCAGAAGATCAGCTAGGTTTGAAATGTTAAGTAGGTAAACATGGGGGGAGCTTTAGGACGTAAGAGATAAAGAAAATATTTGCATTGTAAATAAACCAGACTAGCCTGAACACAAAGGAGGGGTGAAATGTTTCACCTAGCCAGGAGAAATTAAGAGACAGTGTGTTTATTTTTCCCAAAGATTACTGGTAAAATTGGTACTATGAGAGATTTTTATTATTAGAGAGGTAAAGTCCAAAGACATAGTGAAACAATGGGGTTTTGCATTCAAAGGGGAAAATATGTATAAAGGAGAGAAGGCTGTGTGTAAGGACAAGAATTCTAAGATCTGAAACAAGTGTGAAAAGCCTCCAGCATCTAAGCCTCAAGCTGCTGTCTACAAAGAACTGAAGTTAAGAAAACTCACTTTGACTTGGATTGTTCGGGGTATCGTGTTTCTTTGTCTGGGACTTTTGAAATCTGTGTGTCTTACTGTTGCCTTAATGAAAGTGTAACTGGGAGTTAGATTAACTAGGGGATTTAGAAGTTATCATAGTAGTAATTTGTAGATCTATGTATGTACTAAAATCATTTCTTATATTAATAGAGGTTTATTTTAGTTTTGTAAGAAACCTATAAGACCTGGTGGTCTTATTACTACTGAATTCAAGGCACACATTTTGAAATTTATACAAATTGCAAAACAGTTGTTTCAAGTTTCCCTTTGGGATCGGAGCAGCTCAGCATTTACCATCGGCTGTGCCATAACAAAGTTGGGGGCTCTTTGAGGGATATATTTGAAATTCCTTGATTGATTTGAAGTTGGTGAATCTTAAGGTTACAAGTACGAGAAGCACTTTGAAGTCAGGAGTTGGTGTGAGTCTTTTTTAAGTGGTGAGGCTGCAATATGGCTTTGGCAGTTGCTAAGACATGTCTGGGAGTTGAAGTTATAACTTTGGCTGGTTTACAAAAGGTAACTAAAGTTAAGTTAATGGAATTGGCAGAAAAGTTACAATTGGGATTACCTGCAGGGGTAAGGAAAGCAGATATAATTGAAGGTATAGTACAGCATTTAAAGTTGGAAGTGATACCTGACACTAGTGAATCACAGCTGGAGGTAGTGAGTTCAGTTAGAAATGAAAAGGCTTGAACTTGAACAAGCAAAGGAAATGAAAAAACTTGAGCTAGAGGTGGCAGAAAAAGAAAGTGCAGAGAAAGCAAAAGAGAAAGGACATTTCAAAGGGAGCAAGTGGAAAGGCAGGTGAAAAAAAGGAAGCTGGAACTGGAATTCCAGGCAAGATAGATGAATGAGAAAGGGAATACCAGCTTAAAAGGCTGGAAGTTAAAAAAGAGATCTCAGATTCTGAGGAAAGTTCAGATGATGAGAAAACCTTTAACCTAAAACCCAGTGGGGAGATGTTTAAATTTGTACAAGCTCTTCCAAAGTTTGAGGAAAAAGATGTTGAAGCATTCTTTATTTCATTTGAGAAGATAGCTAAAAACAGGTGAAATGGCCACAGGAAAACTGGACATTGTTGTTACAATCCAGGTTGGTGGGTAGAGCACATGAGGTTTATGCTTCCCTGTCAGAAGGCCAATGTGATTGCTAGAAAGTGACATCAGTTATTTATTACTATTTACAGCAAGCTGTCTCAAGAGAAATAGCAACCATTTAATATTTATAAAACAGTCATGATTACACAAAAAGCTTAATAAGCTGTCTTACCTGACATGTTTTCCCAAGACCCATCTCATCTGCAAGGATGCTGCCATGTTGAATACTATGACACTGAGCCAGCCAATTTAAGCCAATAAGTTGGTATGGACGAAGGCTTATACCTAAAAAAAAAATGACTGTAACAGAGCCCTACATTTGATATGGTACCAAAGAAGAGTTATGATAAAGATAGCAGCATATTAAATGGAAGGAAATGGGCCAAGCAAAAGTTGGAAGGCAGAAGGTCAGGGTAAGCATAAAAGGAGGAATTCCAGACTGGTATGGTGAGTGTTGCTCGGTGTTATGACTGTTCATATTTACAATATAGTTAAATTATCTGGATTTAAGAATTCAAGGAACAATATCAATACTTGTTGATTATACCAAACTGGAGGTATGAAGAGGATTTTGAAGAACTGCAGGCGAACATAGATAAGGTCAGCAGGATGGACAGACACACCTCATTGTTGAAAAGTGTTAAATAATAGATTTTAGAAGAATAGGGAAACTAAATGCATCTAAAGGAGCAGAGGGAAATTGGTTCATAGATATGCAATTCATTTAAGGTACCACTATTAGAAATGGTTGCAAAAACGGTAAATTAAATCCTTAGTTTTGTGTATAAAGGCATATAATGGCAAGGAAATAATGTTGAACTTGCTCAAGGCTTTATACTACAGCTGGGGTACTATATAGTTGTGTATAACTTTCCTTTATATAGCACCTTTAACATAGTAAAGTGCCCCAAGACACTTTGCAGGAGTGTTAGCAAACAAAACTTGACACTGAGCCACTTAAGAATATATTAGGACACATGGCCAAAGGCTTGGTCAAAGAAATGGGTCTTAATGAGTTAAAATTTTAAAATTGAGGTATTGCTGGACCAATGGCCAATGTAGGTTAAGACACCCAAGAGCTTGTGCCAGTGTTCTGAATGAGTTAGCCAGTGACAGGCAATTCCCCTGCCGTTTCATTTTTTTTTAATTAGGAACTGGTTATTATGCGAATATATATCCTGGGGTGCCACATTTTACAGACATGTGCCAAGTAACAATGTATCAGTCTTGGGGACTTATTAAGGATGGACAACAAATGCTGGCCTCACCAGTGACACCCACATCCCATAAAAAATAAAAAAAAGTCTATCAATATACCAGCCGCATGGAGAGCAGTGAGAACTACATTTGACGAAGCTCCAGCATTTTGGATCTAAAGTGTGATTACTTCTAACTTATGGGAACCAGAAACATAACATATTATTTGCAGCGAACATTCTTTATCTTGGTGCTCAGTAAAGTTGGTCAAAATGTACAATAAATACAACGATGAATAGTTGGGAACTTCAACCCACTACACCAAACAGAAATAGAAATAAATAGATTTTTTTAAATCTCAGTCCTGTTAGTGTAGAAAAAGCAAAGCACAGTTAGCATGTTCCAGTTTGCATGGGTGGGGGTGCGTGAAGGAAGAAATCAAAATGCCAGCCTATAGATAAAAGCAAAATACCGCAGATGCTGGAAATCTGAAACAAAAACAAAATATCTGGAAAAACCCAGCAGGTCTGACAGCATCTGCGGAGAGGAATACAGTTAATGTTTCAAGTCCGTATGACTCTTCATCAGAACTAAGGGAAAATAGAAATGAGATGAAATATAAGCTGGTTGAGGGGGTGGGGCAGGTTCAACAACTTCAGATCATGAACTCTCTCCTCCATCCCCACCCCCTTTCTGACCCCCCCACTTTTCCAATAATTTATATATTTTTTTTATATATATTTATTTTTCTTTTCCCACCTATTTCTATTACTTTTAAATGTATTTCCATTCATTGTTTTATCTCCACCTTTTAGCCTATTTCGATCCCTTCACCCTACCCCACCCCCACTAGGGCTATCTGTCACATGCTCATCCTGCTTTCTACCCTTAATGCCACCATTAGCACATTCCATAGCTAATATCACCACCATTAACACTCCTGTGTCCTTTTGTCTATGACATCTTTGGCAATCTCTTCTTTGCCTCCACCTATCACTGGCCCTCTATCCAGCTCTACCTGTCCCGTCTCCCTCAACCAGCTTATATTTCATCTCATTTCTATTTTTCCTTAGTTCTGATGAAGAGTCATACGGACTCGAAACGTTAACTGTCTTCCTCTCCGCAGATGCTGTCAGACCTGCTGAGTTTTTCCAGCTATTTTTGTTTTTGAGCCAGCCACCCTAGTTACATTGCATGCATGCACTCTTGGCAATCATTTACAGAGTTGGTATCAGTTCCCTTTTGGGTCATCTCAGGGAAGGATGATGTGTATACAAGAGGCCGGATAGTAAAAAATAATTAGGAAAAAGTGCGTCGAGGTTACTTCAGTTTAACTGTTGTCACTAAGCCGATTTAATGTAACTCTTTCGAGTTATCAACGGTCACAGATTGTAACTCTTTCGAGTACATTCACAGTTCTTGGTTTCCGGGAGTGGGACATGAACCCACAACCTTCTGATTCAAAAGGCAAGGGTGCTATGAACTGATTAAATCTCTATCGTCTACTTCCTACCTGTAGGAAACTCGTTCGAGTTACCAACAGTCACAGATTGCAACTCTTTTCGAGTACAATCACAGTTCTTGGTTTCCGGGAGTGGGACATGAACCCACAACCCTCTGATTCAAAGGCGAGGGTGCTATGAACTGAGCCAAAGCTGACACCTCCGCCGATTTAGTGTATCGGTACTAACAGGTCACCGAAATTAAAATGCTTTAATGCTGCACTAGTGCATTTTTGTGTTTTACACCCTTAACTCGTCCACTCAAACTGTTCTTCCTACTGCCGCGACGGCTTGTGAAACGCGCAAACAGAACCCAAGACATCATTTACAAGTTATTCTTCATAATAAAGATGCTGTGATCGTTTATATAGTAAACAAAAAAATATTCAATTTCCTCTTCTGATTGGCCTGCGTCAGAACCGTTTCTGGAATCTGATTGGAGGCATTTGGTACTTTCCGTGGACGACTTTCCGCACCGACTGTGTAGACCCAAAGCTCTCTTCCGCGTGTGTAAAGTGAAGTCCACCCCAAGGGTTTGTTAATGCAAATAGTTTAACTTTGAACGACCAACAAATCATCATCACTTCCCAATTTTCAGAAAAAGAGAATTATTTAGAAAGGGACCAAGAAGCAGGTTATATTCAGGACATTAACAGCAATTGGTGAGTGAACCTAAAGGAGAGGCCAGTTTGTGAGAGACAGCGGGATTAAAGCAGCTTTACAGCTGAATGTGGGGTTCCTGGAGAAAAGCCAAAGGTTAACCAGGTGAGGCCTGTGGCGACTGGGGGTGTCCTCGATCCTATACCCAGAGCCAGGAGCCAGATGAATGCAGTTTACAATCCGTTTAAACAACACACTGACCTGTCAGACCCCACCTCCTAACATCCTCCTCCTCAACCTGTTCAAACTCTCCCGGCTGGCGGTTGAGTAAGTTGCGAAGCTTTTGTGCAAAGCGAGACATGTTTAATTCTTGCTTTGTATAACCGGAAACTTGGGAAGCGCCGGGGAGGAAAGGGTCCGGCAGCAGGGAAGCTACCTGAGGTCCTCCAAAACCAAAGAACGCGCCAGGCCCTCACTGGAAAGGACTGACGGGGGGGAGTGGGCGGAGCTTCCACTGTGACGGAAGAGCAGGGGCGGAGCCTCCCGTGACAGGACGGAGGGGGCGTGGATGGAGCCTCCCATGTAATGGAACAGAACCGGTGGGAGCAGCCCCCGCCCCCGCGTGAAAGTTCAGTGGGGGCGGGGCGGCCCGTAACAGGACAGTGTGGGCGGAGCCTCTGTGGGGGCGGAGCGGCTCGTGACAGGACAGTGGGGTGTGGGCGGAGCGGCTCGTGACAGGACAGTGGGGTGTGGGCGGAGCCTCCCCTGTGAAGACACAGGGGAGTGGACGAACCCTCCCCTGTGACGGGGAGTGAGCGGAGGTTCCCCTGTGATGGTGGAGTGGGAGCGGAGCCTCCCCTGTGAGGACAGAGGGGGAGTGAACGAAGCCTCCCCTGTGACCGGGTGTGGGCGGAGCCGCCCCTGCGGATGGGTGGTGTGGTGGCCGTCCGTGACAGGGCAGAGGGGTGTGGGCGGAGCCTCCTCTGTGACGAGACAGAGGGGGAACTGGGCGGAGCTCTCCCTGTGAAGAAAACGGAGTTTGGCAAAGTTTTTAGAGCTTTTTGAAGCTATAACCTGGTGGGTAGATTTTGGGAGATTAGTAATACAGTACACCTGGATTTCCAAAAGGCGTTCGATAATCACAGAATTGTGACACAGGAGACCATTTGGCCCATCATGTCTGCACCAGCACTCCGAATGAGCAATTCACCTAGTGCTGTTCTCCTCTTCTCCCTGCGCATTCTTCCTTTTCAGATAATAGTCCAATGCCCTTTTGAATGTTTCCATTGAACCTGCCTTCACCACACTCATATGCAGTGCATTCCAGACCTTATCCACTCCCTGTGATTTTTTTTCTCATTTTGCTTTTGCTTCTTTTGCCATTTACTTTAAATCTGTGTGCTCTTGTCCTTGATCCTTTCATGAGTGGGAATAGTTTCTCCCTATCTACTTGTCCAGACCTCTCATAATTTTGAATACCTCTATCAAATCTCTCAACCTTCTTTTCTCTAAGGAAAACAGTCCTAACATCTGCAATCAAACTTCATAACTGAAGTTTCTCATCCCAGGAACCATTCTCATGAATCTTTTCTGCTTTCTCTCCAATGCCTTCACATCCGTCCTAATGTACGATGCCCTGAACTGGTTGTAATGTTCCAGCTGAGGCTAAACTAGTGTCTTATGCAAGTTCAACAAAACCTCCTTACTCTTGTATTCTCAGTTCCTATTAATAAAGCATAGGACACTGTATGCTTCATTAAGCACTCTCAACCTGTCCGGCCATCATTAATAACTTATGCACATATACACCCAGGTCCCTCTGTTCTTGCACCCCTTTTAGAGTTGTATCCTTTATTTTATATTGTCTTTCCATATTCTTCCTACCAAAATGAATCGCTTCACTGCATTGAACTTCAGTGGCTATCTGTCCGTCCATTCCATCCCTTGTCTATGTCCTTTTGAAGTTCCACATTATCCTCCTGGCAGTTCACAATGCTTGCAAGTTTCATGTCATCTGCAAATTTTGAAATTGTGCCCTGTATACCAAAGTCTAGATCATTAATATAGGTCAGGAAAAGCAAGGGTCCCAACACTGACCCCTGGGGAACTCCACTACAAACCTTCCTCCATCTATTAACCACTACTCTCTGTTTCTGTCACTCAGTCAATATCGTAGCTATAACTTTGCTCACAAATCTGTTGTGTGGCACTGGTTCAAATGCTTTTTGGAATTCCATATACACTACATCAACATTGCCCTCATCACTTGTCTCTGTTACCACATTTAAAATACTCCAGCAAATTAATTAAACTTAGGCAAGGTGCCACACAAAAGGTGCACAGGCAAGATAAGGGCTCATAGAGTTGGGAGAAATATATTAACATGGATATAGGATTGGTTAACTGACAGGAAGCACAGTAGGCATACATGGAGCATTCTCATTGGCAGGCTGTGACCAGCGGAGTGCCGCATGGATCAGTGGTGGGGCCTCAACTATTTATAATCTATATTAATGACTTAGACAAAGAGACAGAGTAATGTATCTACATTTGCTGATGATACAAAGCTAGGTGGGAATACTGGCTTTGAGGAGCACACAAAGAGGCTGCAAAGCGACATAGATAGGTTAAGTAAGTGGGCAACAAAGTGGCAGATGGAGTATAATGTGGGGAAGTGTGAGGTTATTCACTTTGTGAGAATAGAAAAGCAGAATATTTTTTAAAAGGTGTGAAAATTGTAAATTATGTTAGGAGAGACTGAGATGTGCTCATACCAGGAACCCAGAAAGTTAACATGCAGTTACATTAAGCAATTAGGAGGGCAAATGGCATGTTGTCCTTTATCACAAGAGGATTGGAGTACAGGAAAAAGGAAGTCTTGCTGCAATTGTACAAGGCTTAGGTGAGACCACACCTAGAGTAGTGTGTGGAGTTTTGGTCTACATGTTTAAGTAAGGATTTGGAGGCAGGACAGCAAATGTTCACTAGATTAGTCCCTGGTAAGGGAGGGTTGCCCTATGATGAGAGGCTGAGTAAATTGGACCTATATTCTCTGGAGTTCAGAAGAATGAGAGGTGATCTCATTGAAAGATTCTGAAGGGACTTGACAGGGTAGACATTGAGAGGGGAGTCTAGAAGATAAGGACACAGTCTCAGAATAAGGGGTCATTTAGGACTGAAATGAGGAGAAATTTCTTCACTAAAAGGGTTATAAATCTTTGGAATTCTCTACCCTGAGTGTTGTGGATGCTCCATCGTTGACTATATTTAAGGCTGAGATAGACAGATTTTTGGTCTCTCAGGGAATCAAGGGATATGGGGAGGAGGCGGGAAAGTGGAGTTGAAGCTCTATATCAGCCATGATCATATTGAATAGTGGAGCAGATTCAATGCATTGTCTTCTCCTGCTCCAATTTCTTAGGTTCTTATCTTCTTGCAAAAAACCACTGGAAAGGTTAAACCTTGTCAATTGAGCTGTACCTGAGTTGTTTATAGTGTACCAAATCATAACAATGTTTAAACAATCTCTCTGACTCTATTAAACTTATTTTGGTAGTCTGGAGAGTTGTTCTCTACATTCCATGAGAAAAATTCCATGACATTTAAAATAATACAAAAAACTTAAAGACTGATATTTAAGTGTCTGCCTTAATCCCATGTGCATGCCAATCTTTATTTCACTTTCTTTAAAAAGTATTTAAAGTGAATAATGAAGCCTGTTTGTTACTACTTGGTTTGTTGTCTGTAAGTATTCTTCAACATGATTGGCTGCTATGCCAGCTTGATGACTTCCTATTCTTGGACAGCAGAGATCCCTATGGCTGGCGGCATCCCTTCACGAGTGACCACAAGATCTGGGCCATAGTTTATTGCAACAACATCTTTGTTTCTGAAGTAGTTTGGATCTTTTACTGCTTATTTCCCAGCCTTTATTGGTCCTCCCTTAGTCTGCCAGTGTTTTTTGGTTGAAAACCAGTCTGTCCTTATCTTAGTCTTTTATCTGGAAAACTGTTTCAAGTATCAAAGTGATTCAAAGGAATGTGGCCTACCTGGTATAACTTCTTAGAGAATTTGGTACACTTTCACTCTCAGGCTTTTGATGTATTATCGACTTCTTTAAAGCGGCCTGGATTCCTTCTGATTTAAGATACAAGTCCAAATTATTATTGAATGGCTCCCCCCTTCTCAAATTGTCTATTTTAATAGTCATTGAGTTAATACTTATCTAACATGAAGTAGTTTCTTAATGGGAATAAACAACTTCTGGTTGTGTAATTTTTTGAGATATCTTTTTAGCTTTCTGTTAGTTGCTTCAAAGTCATAGATTTATAAATCCAAAATAAAACACTAGACCATTTTTCTCTTAGTGCTTTGTTTCTCAAGTTTTGGTCATCTAGTTTTTCAGGTCTGCATTTTATTCCCAGAAACTCTTATCTTTTTAAGAATTTCCAAGAATCGAATAAAATGTTTTACCGACCCCCACCACCCCCATATCTTGTGGGATTTACTCTTCATACTAATACCCATCAATGTCTTGGTTCAATCTAAATATTTCCCTTGTGGCTAAAAGCTCATACTTACTCTCAACTTTCTCCAAGATGCCTTTAGTTCAGATCTTCCACGTTCCACTATCTAGACAGATGGATAAAACAGAAAGGCAGAATACTTCTTAAATAGTGAGAGGTTGAGAATTGCGGGTGTCCAAAGGGACCTGGGTGACATTGTTCATGAGTCATTAAACGTTAGCATGCAGGTGCAGCAAGCAGTTAGGAAGGCAAATGGTATGTTGGCCTTCAGTGCAAGGGGATTTGAGTACAGGAGTAAAGATGTCTTGCTGAAGTTGTATTGAGCCTTGGTGAGACCTCCCCTGGAGTATTGTGTACAATTTTGGTCCCCTTATCAAAGGAGGGATATACTTGCCATAGAGCATAAAGAAACAGCACCTCATCACTGATCTAACAGCAGAAGTCCCTCAAAGAGAATAGAAAGCACTCCACTGAATCTGTGAACAATGTG
Source organism: Cetorhinus maximus (assembly GCF_964194155.1). Classification (NCBI taxonomy): domain Eukaryota; kingdom Metazoa; phylum Chordata; class Chondrichthyes; order Lamniformes; family Cetorhinidae; genus Cetorhinus; species Cetorhinus maximus. Next base: position 76,708,038 of record NC_135894.1, on the reverse strand, counting down.
GCAAATATGAGTGGAAGATGAGGGACAACCTAAATTGCAATTGTGGCCACGAAGCCCAGACCACGAAACACATCAGGTCAACCTACCCACTAAGATCTGTTGCGGGAGGCACTTCATTTCTGCACTGGGCATCTTAGGAGACTAGACAACCAAACTTGACATTCCATTATAAGCTTGTCCCAACATCAAAAGTAGTAGTTCCGACTCTTCTAATTTGAAGATTTTTCACTGGCAGAAATGCTTGACATTAAGGCTGAAGTTATCTCCAAATACCCTGTAAATATCAACCCATAAATATCCTGAGATTTGTAATGCCAACTTGCTCTAGGACAAAACCAAAACCACCAAGAGAGAAACATGGAATATGTCAAATTCAATGTCTGAAGCGGCAAAGGTTATAATTTATATTGTGCTTTAAGTGAAGTCACATAATTGCAGATTGCTCTTTGCAGACTAAACTGTGCTCTTTAATAGTTGGCCTTGTGTGCAGAACTCTAAACCTCTGATGTTGGGTTGAAATCTATCCTAATTAAATAATAAATGGAAAATCATATGAGGTGCCCGAACAGCTTTCAAATACATTACCTGCCAGAAGCGCCCATTTGTAAACTTGGTCCTCAGATGCCAATTTATAGAAATCCATAAATTTATGAATTTTGAAATTTAGTTTCTATGAAAAGTTTAAAACCTAAATTCAAGACCTGATCTCTATCTTCATGTACCAAGCTCTAAGAGGGCATTGGAGACCATGGCTCTCCATATTAATCTTACTCTAGAGGCATGGATCATCTTCATTGGTGGTACATTCATCCAGTTTTCGAGGCTCTTTAAAAAGATCGTTATTTGTCTACCTCGGCCTCTTTTACCATCAATCTTTCCCATCAGTATCAGACTTTCTAAATCATAGGAACAGGGGTAAGCCATTCAGTCCATCGAGCCTGCCCTGCCATTTATTTAGATCATGGCTGATCATCTACCTCAATGCCACTTTCCCGCCCTACCTCAATGGCACTTCCCCACACTATCTCCATATCACTTGATGTCATTAGTCCCCAGAAATCTATCGATTTCAGTCTTGAACAAACTCAATGATTGAATTTCCACAGCCCTCTGGGGTAGAGAGTTCCAAACTCACCACCCTCAGACTGAATAAACTGCTCCTCATCTCAGTCTTAAATGGCCTACCCTTTTTCGTGAGATTGTGTTCCCTGGTTTTAGACTTACCAGCCAAGGGAACCATTTTATCTACATCCACCCTGTCATGCCCTGTAAGAATTTTGTAAGTTTCAATGAGGTCACCCCTCATTCTTCAAAACTCTAGAGAATACAGACCTAGTCTCGACAATCTGTCCCCATAAGACAATCCTGCCATCCCAGGGATTAACCTGGTGAAACTCCATTGCTCTCCCTCTATGGCAAGTATATCCCTCCTTTGATAAGGGGACCAGAATTGTACACAATACTCCAGGTGAGGTCTCACTAAGGCTCAATACAACTTCAGCAAGACATCTTTACTCCTGTACTCAAATCCCCTTGCAATGAAGGCCAACACACCATTTGCCTTCCTAATTGCTTGCTGCACCTGCATGCTAACATTTAGTGACTCATGAACAATGTCACCCAGGTCCCTTTGGACACCTGCAATTCTCAACCTCTCACTATTTAAGAAGTGTTCTGCCTTTCTGTTTTTTTCTCCCAAAGTAAATAATTTCACACTTATTCACATTATATTCCATCTGCCATGTCTAGCCCATTCACTTAGCCTGGCCAAGTCCTCTTGAAGCCTCATTGCGTTCTCCTCACAACCGAGATTCCCAACCAGTTTGGTGTCATCAGCAAATTTGTAAACATCACAATTGGTCCCCACATCCAAATCATTTATATAGATTGTGAACAGCTGTGGACCTAGCACTGATCCTCGCAGTACCCCACTACTAACAGCCTACCATCCTAGAATGATCCATTTATTCCTACTCTCTGCTTTCTGTCTGTTAACCAATTCTCAATCCATACTAGTATATTTCCCTCAGTCCCATGATCTCTAATTTACTCTTATTTACTAACATCCTGTGTGAGACCTTATCACAAGCCTTCTGAAAAAATCCAAATACACCACATCCACTGTTCTCCTTTATCAATCCTACAAGTAATATCCTCAGAAAAACTCTGAGTTTTCAAACATGATTTCCCTTTCATAATTACATGTTGACTTGGCCCAATTTTACCATTCCTTTCTAAATATCCAGTTATCACATCCTTTATAATAGATTCTAACATTTTCCCTACTACTGACGTCTAACTAACAGGTCTGTAGTTCTCCATTCTTCCTCTTCCTCCCTTCTTAAATAGTGGGGTTACATTTGTTATTTTCTAATCTGTAGAATTTTGAAAGATAACCACCAATGCGTCCACTATCTCTCTAACCATCTCCTTTAACACTCTGGAATGAAGCTCATCTGGTCAGGGGATTTATCTAGTTAACTTTCCAAGTACTACCTCTTTACTAATACTAATTTCTTCTGATTCCTCAGTTTCACAAGCCCCTTGATCACCTAGGATTTCTGAGAGATTTTCTGTATCTTCTGTGAAGACAGATGCAAAGTAATTGTTTAGTATGTCCGCCATTTCCCTGTTCCCACCGGTAATGGGACCACACTTGTCCTAGCTAATCTTTTCCTTTTCACATACCTAAAGAAGATTTTAAAATCTGCCTTTATGTTCCTTGCTAATTTGCATTCATATTCTCATTTCTCTTTCATAATCAGTTTCTTGGTCCACCTCTGCTAGGTTCTAAATTGCTCCCAATTCTCAGGCTTATCACTTTTCTGGCATCCTTATAAGCCACTCCCTTTGACCTAATGCAATCTTTTAACTTCTTTAGTTAACCATGGTTGATTTACCTTTCCTTTTGGGTGTTTGTGCCTTAGAGGAATGTATATCTGTTGTAGACCATGTAGTATTTCCTTAATGCCTGTTTACTGTCAAATCTTTTACTGTATTTTCCCATTCCATCATAGCCAACTTACCCCTCATACCATCATAATTTCCTTTCTTCAGATTTAAGACTCTAGTTTCAGCATGAACTAAATTGCATTCAAGTTTAATGCAAAATTCTATCATATTATGGTTACTATTTCCCAAAGGCTCCTTTACAACAAGGTTATTAATTAACCCTTTCTCATTACACAACACTAAATCCAAAATAGCCTGATCCCTAGTTGGCTCCTCAATGTACTGCTCTAGAAACCATCTCTTCCACGCTCCAGGAATTTTTCCTCCACAGCATTAGTGCTGATTTGGTTAGCCCAGTCTATGTGTAAATTGAAGTCACCCATTATTACAGTATTACCCACATTACATGCATCTCTAATTTTCTGATTTATACCAGACCAATATTAGCACTATAGTTTAGTGGCCTATAAACAACTCCCACCAATGTTTGCTGCGCCTTGCTGTTTCTTAGCTCCACCCAAACCAATTCTACATCTTGATCCTTCGATCTAAGATCCTCTCTCACTAATGTACTGATCTTGTCCCTTATCAAGAGTGCTACACCTCCTTTTTCTTTTTGCCTATCCCTCCTAAATGCCGAATATCCTTGGATATTCAGTTTCCAACCTTGGTCACCCTGTAGCCACCTCTCTGTAATAGCAATTAAAGTATGCCAAAATACCTCAATTTGTACATTCAAATCATCAACCTTTTTGCGAATGCTATGTGCAGTCAGATAGAGTGTCTTTAATTCTGCTTTTTTTAACATTATTCTCTATTCTGATCCTGTTTGATGCTTGCCTATGCTTTGTCTGTCTCCTATTTTTGCTTTTGAGCTGCTTCATCAATGACCTTCCTTCCATCATAAGGTCAGAAGTGGGTATGTTCGCTGATGATTGCACAATGTTCAGCACCATTCGTGACTCCTCAGATACTGAAACAGTCCATGTCCAAATGCAAGCAAGACATGGACAATATCCAAGCTTGGCTGACAAGTGGTAAGTAACATTCACGCCATGCAAGTGTCAGGCAATGACCATCTCCAATAAGGGAGAATCTAACCATTGCCCATTGACATTCAATGGCATTACCATCACTGAATTCCCCAATATCAACATCCTGGAGGTTACCATTGATCAGAAACTGAACTGGACTAGCCAAATAAATACTGTGGCTACAAGAGCAGGCCTGAGGCTAGGAATCCTGCGACAAGTAACTCACCTCTTGACTTCTGAAAGCCTGTCCACCATCTACAAAGCACAAGCCAGGAGTGTGATGGAATACTCTCCACTTGCCTGGTTGAGTACACCTCCAACAACACTCCAGAAGCTTCACACCATCCAGGGCAAAGCAGCCTGCTTGATTGGCAACCCTTCCACAAAGATTCACTCCATCCACCACCGACGCACAGTAGCAGCAGTGTGTACCATCTACAAGATGCACTGCAGGAATTCACCAAAGCTCCTTAGACAGCACCTTCCAAACCCATGACCACTACCATCAAGAAGGACAAAGGCAGCAAACACATGGTAACACCACTGCCTGGAATTTCCCCTCCAAGCTGCTCACCATCCTGACTTGGAAACATATCGCAGTTCCTTCACTGTCGCTGGGCCAAAATCCTGGAACTCCCTTCCTAACAGCATTGTGGGTGTACCTACACCACATGGACTGCGCGGTTCAAGAAGACAGCTCACCACCACCTTCTCAAGGGTAATTAGAAATGGGCAATAAATGCTGGCCTAGCCAGCGACGCCCACATCCTATAAATGAATAGATAAATATTTTCTACATCCTTTTACCAGTTTTGCTTCCCTTGAATCTGAGCTCTTTCTCAGTTTCCCATCCCCCTGCCAATCTAGTTTAAACCCTCCCCAACAGCATTAGCGAAGCTCCCTGCAAGGATGTTAGTCCCAGTCCTGCTAAGATGCAGCCCGCCCATCTTGTACCGGTCCCAACTGCCCCAGAACTGGTTCAACAGGACCAAAGTGGCAATCTATGTGTGGAACCGGAGATGTAGGTGAGGTTTTGAATGATTACTTTTCATCTGTGTTCACTATGGGGAAGGACGATGTAGGTTTAGAAATCAGGGAGGGAGACTATGATATACTTGAACAAATTAGCGGGCTTAGAAGTAGATAAATCCCCAGGCCCAGATGAGATGTATCCCAGGCTGCTATGTGAGGTAAGGGAGGAGAGTGCAGGGGTTCTGACACTAATTTTCAAATACTCTCTGGCCACAGGCGAGGTGCCAGAGGACTGGAGCACAGCAAATGTGGTACCATTATTCAAGAAGGGTAGTAGGGATAAACCAGGTAATTACAGGCCAGTGAATCTAACATCAGTGGTAGGTAAACTATTGGAAAAAAGTCTGAGGGACAGGATTAATCTCCACTTGGAGAGGCAGGGATTAATCAGGGATAGGCTTTGTCAAAGGGAGATCATGTCTAACGAATTTGTTTGAATTTTTCAAGGAGGTGCCTAGTTGTGTAGATGAGGGTAGTGTAGTTGATGTAATCTGCATGGACTTCAGTAAGGCTTTTGACAAGGTCCCGGGTGGGTCAAGAAGGTAAGAGCCCATGGGATCCAGGGCAATTTGGCAAATTGGATGCAAAGTTGACTTAATGGCAGGAGGCAGAGGGTGATGGCCAAAGGTTGTTTATGCGATTGGAAGCCTGTGACGAGTGGTGTTCTGCAGGGATCGGTGCTGGGACCATTGCTGTTTGTAGTGTACATTAATTATTTAGACGTGAATATAGGAGGTGTGATCAGTAAGTTCGCAGATGACACAAAAATTGGTGGTGTCATAAATAATGAGGAGGAAAGTCTTAGATTGCAGGACGATATAGATGGGCTGGTAAGATGGGCAGAGCAGTGGCAAATGGAATTTAATTCTGAGAATTGTGAGGTGATGCATTTTGGGAGGACTAACACAGCAAGGCAATACAAAATGAATGATAGGTCCCTAGGAAGTACAGAGGATCAGAAGGACCTTGGTGTACATGTCCATAGATCCCTGAAGGCAGCAGCAAAGGTTGATAAGGGGTTAAGAAGGCATATGGGATACTTGCCTTTATTAGCTGAGGCATAGAATATAAGAGCAGGGAGGTTATGTTGGAGCTGTATAGAACGATAGTCAGGCTACAGCTGGAGCACTGTGTGCCGTTCTGGTCGCCACATTATAGGAAGGATATGATTGCATTGGAGAGGGTGCAGAGGAGATTCACCAGTATGTTGCCTGGGCTGAATTGTTTCAGCTATGAAGAGAGACTGGATAGGCTAGGGTTATTTTCCTTAGAGCAGAGAAGGCTGATGGAGGACCTGACCGAGGTATACAAAATTATGAGGGGCATAGATAGGGTACATGGGAAGAAACTTTTCCCCTTAGCAGAGGTGTCAATAACCGGGGGGCATAGATTTAAGGTAAGGGGCAGGTGGTTTAGAGAAGATTTAAGGGAAAAGTTTTTCACCCAAAGGGTGTTTGGAATCTGGAACACGCTGCCTGAGGGGGTGGTAGAGGCAGGAACCCTCACAACATTTAAGAAGTATTTAGATGAGCACTTGAAATGCCATAGAATACAGGGCTACAGGCCAAGTGCTGGAAAATGGGATTAGAATAGATAGGTGCTTGATAGCCAGCATGGACACGATGGGCCGAACGGCCTGTTTCTGTACTATATAACTCTATGACTTTAAGATGTGAATAAGTTTGTCTATTCCAATGTCTTCTAAACTTTTAATTTGTTCGGGCTCTATTTCATCTATTCATCTTATGTATTGCTGTTCTTACTTCATCTTTCATGATCTTTGGACCATCTATGTTTTTATTAATTATTAGCTTTTCTTCTTGTTTTTTGGCCTCAAATAAATCTTGTGTGCATTCAGTACATCTTGCAAGCACTTGGTCCTTTTCCATGATACCTTCCCCATGTTTCCCTTTGATGCATCTGCCAAATGTACACCCAACTTTCCCAGTGATTTCCCTAATGTCTTTATTCGTTGTTCTTGAGTCTGTTTTTTACGTTTTTCTACTCCTTCACATTTTTTTGGTTAACCACTTTTCCTTCTCTTCAACACATTTTGTTAGATCCTTTATCCAATTCCTGATGTGTCCATTGATCTATTTGCTTTACCTTTCTTCTGTGTTCCATCAGGTCCAAAATTTCATCTGTCGGCAATTTTTGTTTCTTTCTCTTTCCTTTAGTTAGGATGGTGTGCTTTAATGACCCTAACAGTGCCGCTTTGAACATTTCCTATGTTTAATGGTTTCCGTGATCTTCAAGCTGTTCGAAACAGGTTTGAACTTCCACTTTAAATTTTTCTTTAATTAAGCTTTCTGTATTGAATGGTTCATAATCTAGTCCCTTTAATGGCGCTTTTTCTTCAACTTCCTCAACTTTAATTTGGTGGTGAAAAATACAGGTACGTGGTTGCTTTCACTGTCAGCACTCAGGTGGGTCTTTGGTTGTTGAATTGTATTTCAAAATTTTTCTTGTATTCATTCATGGGATGTGGGTGTCGCTAGCGAGGCCAGCATTTATTCGCCACCCCTAATTTCCCTTGAGAAGGTGGTGACCAGCTGCCTTCTTGAACCGCTATAGTCCCCGTGGTGTAAGTACACTCAGTGCTGTTAGGGAGGGATTTCCAGGATTTTGACCCAGCGACAGTGAAGGAACGGCGATATTTTTCCAAGCCAGGATGGTGAGTGACTTGGAGGGGAAATTCCAGGTGGTGGTGAGCTACCTTCTTGAAGGGGAGTTGGTGGCACAGTGGTATTGTCACTGGACTGGTAATCCAGAGACCCAGGGTAATGTTCTAGGGACGAGGGTTCGAATCCCACCATGGCAGATGATGACCATGAAACCATTGCCAATTGTCGTAAAAACCCATCTGGTTCACAAATGCCCTTTAGGGAAGGAAATTTGCAGTCCTTATCTGGCCTACATGTGACTCCAGACCCACAGCTATGTGACTCTCAAGTGCCCTCTGAACAAGGACAATTAGGGATGGTCAATAAATGCTGCCCCAGCCAGTGACGCCCACATCCCATGAACAAATAAAAAAAAAAGCCCTGCAGTCCAATCTTCTGTTTATTGTCACAATTCTGGTCATGTCGCCAGGACTTTTCCAGGTGTATTTCCTTCTTGGATGCTCCTTGAATCAGGTATTTAGAATAACCTCATCATTTACACCAGCTGATCCATATTTCCCCTCTTTCACTTGGATCACCCAGGTCATGAGATCCAACTATGTTGCCTTTCCTGATAGAAGCTACTTTGGCATTTATATCACCCATTACAAAAATCACCTCATTTGTTTTACACTGGATTTTGGCTTTAACCAGGTCTTCACAGAAGTGATCAGTATCCTCTTCACTGTCAGATGTTGGTGCGTAGACTTGGATGATGGCAAAATTGAGAGGTTGGGTTTTGATTTTAACTAGAATCACTCTGTCCCAGATAGCCCAGTAACCCAGCACACTTATTGAAATTTCTTCATCTGGTAGGATTCCTACACTTCTCTCGTGCTTTTGACCTCCTGAGTAGATGAATATGATGCCATCTGATGTGGAATTTCCAGTGCATTTCACTCAAACCAAGAACATTGGCTTTCAAACGCCTCAGTTCATGCTTGACATTCATCAATTTTCCAGATTGTAACAGGGTTCTCACATTCCATGTTCCAATGCTGATGCTGTTCTTTTGGATGCTAACAGTGGCATGATGACAATCCGGTGTCACTTGTAGGGTATGACTAACAACTGAGCAAGACATTCCCTCCTGGGTTGGAGGAGATCCCCTTAACACTGTTGTTGTTTTTCTTTGATTTGTGTTGGTCCATGAATATGTTTGGCAAGGTACTGCAGTGGTTTTCCATTGCCTTCTGCAGGTTACAGTGCTCAACTAACAATAGCTTGAATCTGCTGCCATTACACCAGTTGAGCTAGGTTTCAACAGCCTAGAAGATCCACCAACCTACTTCCACAATGGCTGCACTGTAACCCTCGCACGGGACCCTTCCAAGGACTATCAACCGAGTCAGCTGACCTTGGGGCTCACAAAAGGACAGGGCCGACCACACCTTGGGGGTTCTCCAGATAACCCTGCTACTGGATAGCAGTGAAATATTATCACAGTATTATAATATCAGTTCTTTAGAAAAGACATTTTCAGAAACAAGTTCTCTCTTTTGCCTTAGACTTGTTATTTTATTGTTGATTTTATTCATGTTTACCTTAAATATATATTTTTAAATGTTCAGTTTAAGATAAAATAGAACAAAATATCACAGTAGCTGCACATTACAGCAGACCTGAGTCGCTTTTAACTAAGGTATAATATAAAGGAAAGAAAATGTCACATTTTACAAAATAGAAATGTATTGTTGCTACAGCATTTAAATAGTAAGCATTCTTTTACCACATTTAACTTGACCTAATATGAGGCTACCTATGATATAACAGATTTACCGTATATGTTAGCCAGTACCAAAACAGCTACAAAATGAAATCAGAGAAAGATGAGGCCATACTGCACTGAGAAAGGGAAAATACTTTTTGAAAAGTGATTTAGCGATTATTTCAATGGCTGAAGTTATTGCAGACTGACAGATTTAGAAGCTCTGCGGGAATCTCATCATGCGCCATTCTGATTGGTTGTATTGTAGGTTAATTCTGTCTAGTTGATAGGGCTGTCATCTAGAAAAATGCATAATGTTATAGGGCTCTATTATTAAACGAACTGAATAAATTGCATACAAATAAATAAGGATGCATTGCCTATATGGCGACATGTTAATATTTTAGTGTCATTAGAAGCTACTGTTTCTGACATACTACTTCTAACCAAGAAAACTAGGTATAATGGCGGAAAAAGTGAAAAATAATGTGGCAATGAAAGTTTGAGTTCTTAACGTCTGCTACATTTGCCTGTATAACTACAGTGACCATGAAGTGCTGAAGTTCAGCTACAAGGCTTTCTGCACTGTAACACAAGAACTCAAGAAATGGGAGCAGGAGTAGACCATATGGCCTGTCGAGCCTGGTCCGCCATTCAATACGATCATGGCTGATCTTAGGCTTCAACTCCATTTTCCTGCTTGCTCCCCATATCCCCTAATTCCCTGCGAGACCAAAAATCTAACTATCCCAGCCTTAAATGTATTCGACGATGGACTGATTTTTCTTGCAAGTTCCTCATTCTTAAGCGCCTGCCCAACTTCCTTTTAGAATGATTTATGGAATCAGCTTCTATCACATTTTCGATTAGAGTGGTACAGAACTCAACAACCAAATGAAAACATTTCTCACCATCTCACATCTAAATCTTCTGCTAAAGATTTTAAATCTATGATCTCTGATTATTGACCCACTTACAAAAGGGGATAGTTTTTCTCTATCTACACTATCAAATTTCTAACCTTGAAAACCTCTATTAGGCCATCTCTTAACCTTCTCTGTTCCAAGGGGAAAGGGCAGTGAAGTGGCAATAGCTGACTTTGCTCTTGCAGAGAGCTGGCACAAAAATAACACTGAATGGCCTCCTTCTGTGCTGTGACCATTCTATGATTCTAAGTAGAAGAGCCCTAATTTTTCAAACCTTTCCTCATAACTTCTACATTCCTCATCCCCGGTAACATCCTGGTGAACTTCTTTTGTACTTTTTCCAGGGCCTTTACGTTTTCCCTGATGTGTGGTGCCCAGGATTGTCTGCAATACTCCAATCATGAGATTACCATTTATTTTTTCAGTCTGGTGCCTAAATCCTTAAATTCCGTCTGCAAATACACTCAAAATATCCTTATATCTTTGCCCTGGTTCCAATATGCATATAAGTTTTAGCTCTTTTTCTTCTTGTAACAGATGTTTTTCTGCCCTCAAAGCTGGTATATCAGGGAGGCAATGCAACATTCAAACTTCCTATTACAGCTACAAGAAAAGGCTGTGTATTCCGCCAACAATATAATCTCCCACTACTTTCACTCTCCTATTCTGGCAGTTCACCTCCATCTCTCCCTTACTCCATAGCGCTACAATGTTGCTCAGGAAAATTCTCTGCCCATTTACTTTAGCATGCTGATGCACTCAAAGTTCCAGAGAACCAAAGAAAAGAACCGACCCCGTATGGTGAAATTAGCCTATCTGTGTGCAGGTCCCTGGGTACAGCTCTCAGTTTCCTGCTGACTGAATCTTTTGAATCCTGTAAACCACCATCTCCATTTTATATATACGTAGTGTTGCATATGTTTGTGTATACTTGCAGTGCTGTATATATATATTTGTATATGTCTGTATATTTTGCATTTGTAATTTGTATTATGGTATCTGTGAACCTAATTCAAAACAACCGAATGCTCACTTTTAAAACACTGAACACCATTGCAGTGCTCCAGATTTTTACTGCATGAACAGAATGAAGGCTTCTTTTTTCATTCCCTACTTGAGGGAAATTATTTGTGTTGCATAGATACAAGAAGCCAAAACTACCAAATTTGATTTAGCTGTAACCTCAGCACCATTATCCACAATAATTTAATATTTTCAGAATTATTCTAATGAAGGCTAATTAGATTATTATACCCTTTTCATACTATATTGTGTTTCATATTGGACTGATTGGTAGCAAATGTTTTGCACTGCATCCTTTTTGTAAATAAATATTAGTTATTGCTGCTCTATCTTTCTTGCTATAAATTCGCCAATCTGAAGTTAAGATGCAGTGTAGCATAATATTGCAGGCAATGGAGTAATTGTTGATCTTTAAGCCACATAATTCTGCAAAATTCAGTTTCATTATAAGACAAGTGCTTGATGACAGCAGGACAAGTGAATTAATTGAGAGAGGAAACAGTATTGTGAGGAAATTAAATTATAACAGACAAATGCATTTAATACCAAGGTTTTGATCTCATTTTTTTTAATATCATAACATTTTATACAGTAACTTTTAGAGTACTTAAGTACTTTTAAAACAGATACTATACATTAACAAATATTCTAACACCTTCATATAAACTATAGCTGGACAAAATCATCTTCCCTGTAAATTACAAGGTAATAAGGTCTTTCCAATATTGAAGGGCTCAATAGATTAAATATTGTCATGGTACTTTTGAAGCACACATCTTAAAAATTTGTGTGTATTCTTTCATATAGTTGGATTGAATTTCTGCTTTGGGTGCAAACTGCACCAGTTTTCTGAATTGATTTTTTTTGTTCATGCTTCTGGTCAAATTCATTTACATATCAATCATAAAATCATCCATGAACCAGTGCAATAGGGCTGCATTTTAGAGCATAATGTTTTATTTGTTTCCTTGTGAAAAAAATATTTCTTGATATAGAGTGTAGTAATCTGGTCCAGTTTTATTCATTGGGGTGAAAGTGGTCTATAACAAATAATTAAGCATTTTAATCAGAGGGCCAAGTCCACCAGCCTTGAGAAACCTGATTAAAGCCATTTTCAGTTATCTACAAAGAAAACTATACTGAACCACTTACTAATTTCATTTGTGTACAGAAGTTTTAGTAAGTTAAATATTTAAAAGCTTTTAAAAGATAACAGTTGTGGAGGCAGATTCAATCGTGGCTTCCAAAAGTGAATTGGATCATTATCTGAAGAGAAAGATTTGCAGGCGGGAGAGTGACACTAGGTGAACTGCTCTTGCAGTGAGCTGGCACAGACGTAATCAGTCAAATGGCTTCCATCAGTGCTGTAATAATTCTACGATACTATGCTGATTAGCATCCTTGCTAAAGAATAAAAAGTGCAAAGCACAAATAAAGCTTCAGTTTTAAGAGCTTCAATAAGACCGACAAATGAGCACAATTAGCAGAAATATACATGGTGATTAACGCGATATGGGGGGGGCAGGGGGCGGGGTTGGTCACCAGTTTTATGAGCAAGGACTGCTTCCATTACATAAGATTGCAGAAACTCTATTTGCACATAATCTAAGCTCGACCATTCATGTTGGTTAGGCTTATTTAGGCGCATTGTGGTGAAAGAAAACAACACAACCTAGTGGAAACTCCAGATCAGTATCTGCTATAATATATTATGGGCTGAGGAGGAAGTTGATCTTTCTTTTTATTTGCAGTTTTTAAATATTACGCACTCCCAAATTGGGTATTTGCATGTTGGATGCAATGCAAAGCCGATTTGACAGCAACCATACTACATTAATTTCACTCTCCACGTCAACAACAATAACTTGTGTTTATAAATCACCCCTTCAAGCAGCATTGAGCAAAATTTGACATCGAGTGACATACATCAAAGAGGTAGGTTTTAAGGAGTGTCTGAAAGGAGGAAAGAGAGGCAGAGAAGTTTAGGGAGGAAATTCCAGAGCTTAGTCCCTTGGCAGCTGAAGGCACAGCTCCACATTGGAGCGATTAAAATGGGAGATGCTCAAGAGGTCAGATTTGGAGGAATGCAGATATCTCAGAGGGTTGGGGGAACTGAAGGAGATTACAGAGTTGGGGAGCGTAGAGGTCTTGGAAGGATTTGAAAACAAGGATAAGAATTATAAAATTGAGGCATTTCTTAAACGGGAGCCCAAGGCTGATGGGTTAATGCGCCTTGGTAAGAGTTACAACACAGGCAGAGTTTTGGATGACCTCAAATTTAGGTAGGTTGGAGTATGGGAGGCCATCTAGGAGTGCATTGGACCAGTCAGGTGATCATTATAGCTTTGCTGAGTTAGATTTTAAGATCACTATCAAATTACATTTAATTTCATGTTTTAATCTTAGATTCAGTGGAAGCTGAATTGAGTATCCAATGTACTTGTTTAGGATTCAGAGCAGCTAACAGAGATTTTCAGTCAATTCTACATATCTTCTAACCCAGAGCACCATTCATTCTCTTAGAAACTATTCTCCACTGTAATCTACAGCAGAAACACTTGAAAGTAAAACTATATAAATGTATGCAACAGTAGAAAATGTTTTAGTTCCCAATGTTCCTGAAATAGATGGTTACACCAATCAAATGGGATGTACATCGCACCATTAGAATGATGAGGATGAAGCTGAACTCCATGAAGATACAGCAAGTCTAGCTAGTGGAGATTCACTCATGGCTGGTTCACTTGAACTCGTCACAGTAGCCAAGGATGAAGGGGTTGTCGGCAAACTGAGGCTTCCTCGAATAAATGGGCTTTGAGGATTTCCAGCAGCTGAGCTCAGTGGGTTGGTTGGGGGAACAGAACCACTACCAACTGTCCAGTGGCATGTATAGTGGCTAAAATTAAAAATATAAATAAATGTTCATTGCAAAACAAGTCTGAAGAGATTGTGCCATATCTCATTTAGAAATTGTGACCTTATCAGGTTCTTTTACCATTTCCAAGGCTATTTTATATTGATTAAAGAAGAGAAAGAATTGCATTATTATAGCATCTTTCATGAGCGCAGGATGTCCCAAAGCGCTTTACAGCCAATGAAGTACTTTTGATGTGTAGTCACTCTTATACTGCAGGAAACAATGATTATAAACAAATATATAGTCACCAAGATAAAGTTTGGGATAATTATAAAGCAGATTCAGATATGTTCATTTCAGCAGCAGTGGCACACTGTCAGCTGTCCAGTGAGGTAGAGAAATGCACCCAGTAATGAAGTTCAAGCAGAAGATCTGAATCTTGTTATTAGTTTATTGTCCAATTAACAAATGCTTGAATTCCTATGTCAAGCAGTCCTTAACTTTAGCTGTCTGCAAGCAGCAATCACCTTCAAAAAATTTTCCAAAGGGCACTAATTACTGAAGGAAATGACTCAGCAGAAAGCATATGCCCAGCATATTCAGGAGGAGGAAAGAGAAAATTGAGGAGTCAGGGATAAATTACAAAGGAATGAGGGCAGAGTTGGCTGGAGTGGACTGGGAAAGGAGTTTAGCAGAAAAGACGATTGATGAACAATGGCAGACTTTTAAGAAAATAGTTCATGACTCACAACAAAGACATATCCCAGTGAGAAAGAAAGATTCAAGGAAGGGGATAAACCAACCATAGTTAATCAAGGAAGTTAAGGATAGTATCAAATTGAAAGAAAAACCGTACAATGTGGCAAAGATTAGTGGTAAGCAAGAGGATTGGGAAAGTTTTAAAAACCAACAAAAAAATGACCAAAAAAAAAAATAAAGAGGGAGAAAATAAACTTTGAGGGTAAACTAGCAAGTGATATAAAAATGGATAGTAAGAGCTTCCTTAAATATATAAAAAAGGAAGAGGCCAAAGTGAACATAGGCCCCTTAGAGAAAGAGGCTGGGGAAATAATAATGGGGAACCAGGAAATGACAGTGGAGTTGAATAAATGTATTGCATCTGTCTTCACAGTAGAAGACACTATTAGCATTCCAAAAATATTAAATAATCAAGGCGCAAAATTGGAGGGGGGGGAAGGGGGGGGGTGGAGGAAATTAATACAATAACTATCACTAGAGAAAAAGTTCTGGGGAAACAAATAGGGATAAAGGCTGATAAGTCCCCTGGAACTGACAGTTGCATACTAGGTTATTAACGGAAGTAGCACAAATAGTGGATGCACTGGTAGTAATCTTCTAAGAATCCTTAGATTCTGGAAAAGTCCCAGAAGATTGGGAAACTGCCAATATAACACTTTTATCCAAAAAGGGAGGGAGACAAAAAACAGGTAACTATAGGCCAGTTAGTTTAACATCCATCATTGGGAAAATGTTAGAGTCTATTATAAAGGATGTAATAGCAGAGCATTTAGAAATGCATAATATATTTAAGCAGAATCAGCATGGCTTCATTTATTAGAATTATTTGAGGAAGTAGCAAGCAGGATAGATAAAGGGGAACCAGTAGATGTAATATATTTGGATTTCTAAAAAGCGTTCGAAAAGGTTACTTAATAAGATAAGAGCCCATGGTGCTGGGGGTAGTATAGAGGATTGGCTAACTAATAGAAGACAGAGAGTTGGGATAAGGGAGGCATTTTCAGGATAGAAACCTGTAACTAGCGGAGTGCCACAGGGATCAGTGCTGGAGCCACAATTATTTCCAACATATATTAATGACTTAGATGAGGGAAGTGAGTGTACTATTGCCAAGTTTGCAAATGACACAAAAATAGGTGGGAAGGCAAGTGGTGAGGGTGACATGAAGAGTCTACAGAGGGATGTAGACAGGTTAAATGAGTGGGCAAAAACTTGGCAGATGGAATATAATGTGGGAAAATGTGAGGTTATGCATTTTGGCAGGAAGAATAGAGGAGCTGAAATATTATTTATATAGAGAAAGACTGCAGAAAGCTACAGCACAGAGGGATTTGGGAGTTCTCGTGCATGAATTCCAAAAAGCTAAGTTCAACAGGTAATAGGGAAGGCAAATGGAATGTTGGCCTTTATTTAGAAGGGAATGGAGTATAAAAATAGGGAAGTTTTGCTAAAACTATACAAGGCATTAGTTAGATCACACCTAGAATACTGTGAACAGTTTGGTCCCCTTATGTTAGGAAAGACATACTGGCATTGGAGGCAGTCCGGAAAAGGTTCACTAGGTTGATCCCAGTTATGGAGGGATTTTCTTATGAGGAGAGGCTGAGTAGTTGGGCCTGTACTCATTGGAGTTTAGAAGAATGGGAGGCGACCTTATTGAAACATTTAAGGTTCTTAGGAGGTGGACAGGGTAGATGTTGAGAGGTTGTTTCCCCTTGTCCAGGAGAGTCCAGGACCAGAGGGCATAATCTCAGAGTAAGGGGTCGCCCATTTAAGAGATGAGGAGGAATTTCTTCTTTTAGAGGGTAGTGAATCTGTGGAATTCTTTACCACAGAGGGCTGTAGAGGCTGGGTCGTTAAGTATATTCAAGGCTGAGATAGACAGATTTTTAATCAGTAAGGGAATGAAAGGTTATGGGGAAAGGCAGGAAAGTGGAGTTGAGGATTATCAGATCAGCCATGATCTCATTGAATGGCGGAGCAGACTCAATGGGCCGAATGGCCTATTTCTGCTCCTACGTCTTATGGTCATCTTATTAACTTGTTAATAGTTGCAATAATCATAGAAATCCAGCAATTCTGTCATTTTATAAGAATTCCTTTACTAAATTATTTATCACAATTTAACTTCAGTGTTGCAAACACAATGGCCAAGTGTGAATTATGCAGATTAAAACAGAAGCTGGAAGAGAGAGTATGGAAAATCTTCCTCTATCTCTGTTCTGGTGAGTTGTATGCATGCAACAACAATCATAATCATTTTATTGTGAATATTGGCAATGCTGTTTTCAGTGAATATTTCAGCTGATTTTAAATACCTAAATGATTTATTTCACGGAATGAATTGTTAAGTTATTATGGTCTGGATTTTTCAGTAAAATAATGTTGAGGCTATCCACATTCACTGTTATTAAAAGAATAAATCAGACAGCAAATTCCAGTGTCCACACATTGACAAATAAACATCAAAATCAGGAAGTTGCTGTACAAGTTGCTCTGCTCCTCCAGTATTTTACAGGGAGACTGGGCATTCAAATACATGGAATAGAATGAAGTTACTGTACTTAGCCACTAAACATGTTAAATAATGTTGGACTTGGTCTATTCAAGTGGAAGTAACTTTTCTGAAAATCAACCTTTTGAAAAAATAACTTTTAAAGTGTGGAGTCTCATTCCTTCAGATTTTAATTATTGTCGGTGATTTTAAGAAAGCTAATTTTAAAAAATCTTTTCATTTGTCACTGATCTTTCTCTCTCTTAATGCCATCTTTTTTCGTCTCTATTCCATTTTCTACATACATTGAATCAAGTAATCTAACTTACACTTCCTGGTTCAGACTCTGTGTTCTCCAGTAACAATTCTTAAATCTGATTGGTTAAGGAAATATTCCACTGCTTTCACTGTTCACACAGGTGCCCGGTCCCTGGTTGAGGGTACTGTGTAGTTTTGGATTTCTAACAACAGTAGGTTCCATTGCAAAATCCCATAATAAGTCTGTGGGCAAGCGTAAGTGTAATGAACCAAGAGTGCTGTTTGTTCATCGCTTACCACAAAATCAGGGTTAATATGCCATACAGGAGTTGGTGGCATATTATTAGGAAGGATTTAAAAACAAAATTTAAAATCAGACTCTAGAGTTTTTAAACTGAGGTCGCATTTCTCCTAATGGTGCAGGAACTGGCATCTAAACCAAGTCAAAATTGTGTCATCTAATTTTTAAACATCACTCAACTTTCATTAAATGGGAGACTAGGACTCTGATTTTACTCAGCAGGAACAGGGTGGTAACATATTAAAAAATTGGGACACAGTACTTAACACCTCATTTTGCTACCTAACCACTTCAGGGCAGCCCAGCAATCCAACCGTTTCAGGTCTGACTCTACTTTTAATATACAAATCAGGCTCCTCTACTAGTTGCAATTTGGAGGTACCGTTGGGCTGACTGTGCTCCACCAACAGTACTAAGTATGGTGCAGCATAACAAATGGTCGTTAAAAGGGATCACTGCAGGCTGCACAGATATAGATAAATCATTATTTTTGGAGATTATTGCTGGAGTGTTGAGGAGGGGCAGTCAGAAAGTGCATTCCCTTTCCCACCAACCATGATTGGCTTTCCCACACCCCTTTAAATCCTGGCTTTGAGCTCAGCTCCCCATCATGGCCTTCAGATTCTCCAGCGTCTCCTGAACAGTTAGCTGATCATGATCACCGGTTCCACACTCTCATCCAAGATGCCAGGCAGGCAGTATGATGCAGTACTGCCGCATTGCCAGTGAACAGACAACCCCATATCTCACATAACAAATGTTCAGTTCAGTTGGTTACTTGTTGACAGATTTCTCCTTGACTGAATTGTATTTCAATTCTTTTAAATTAAAAAAAATATACCAACAAAATATGCCAACCAATCCAACAAAACAACTACTTTATCATATCAATTGAATTTCAACAATAAAGCAACACAAATAAGTATAATTTTAAGTTTGAGTAAATATATAGAAATTTCATCCACCCACAAAAGCCTGGATCTGTGACCTATATGCCTCACCTGCCATTGGATCCAGTTCCAGCTGCATGAGTCACTGGTAACATGTTGGCATATGGTGGAGGTGGCAAGGTTGACCAGTTGTCATGCCCTGGTAAAGCCTGAAGGCTGCTACTAGAGCTTTCTGAAATGGACACTTGGTTAAAAACATAAAATAGATCAATAAACCAAAAACTTTGTATTTGAAATAAATAGGTCATCCATTTTTCTTCCCATCCAGATGTTAACCCTAGCCATTTATATGAATCATTATCAGTTTAGAGATCAGGGATATCAATCTGTGGCCTCTCCACAGGCCTCACAAGATGTGCTTCAGATTACACTGCAGTTATTTTTTGTTTAGCACTCCTAATGTGTTCTTAAAAAAAATCCCTGCCTCTTCCGACTCCCCTCCCTGCCTCTTCCCTCTCCTCTCCCCTCCTTGCCTCTTTCTCTTCTCTCTCCCCTCCCTACCTCCTCCACTCCCCTCCCTGCCTCTTCCTCTTCTCTCCCTGCCTCCTCCACTCCCCTCCCTGCCTCTTCCTCTCCCCTCCCTGCCTCCTCCTCTTCCCTCTCCCCTCCCAGCCTCTTCCTCTTCCCTCTCCCCTCCCTGCCTCTCCCCTTTCCTCTCCCTGCCTCTGCCCTCTCCCCTCCCTCCTCCTAGCCTCTCCATCTCCCCTCTCCCCTCCCTGCCTCTCCCCTCCCAGCCTCTCTATCTCCCTTCTCCCCTTCCTGCCTCTACCCTCTCCCCTCCCGCCTCTGCCATCTCCCTTCCCTGCTTCTCCACCCCATCTCCCTGCCTCTTCCTCTTTCTTCTCACCTCCCTGCCTCCTCCTTTCGCCTCCCTGCCTCTGACTTCTCCCCTCCCTCCTCCCTGCCTCTCCCTCATCCCTCTCCCCTCCCTTCCTCTCCCTCCCCTCTCCCTGCCTCTCCCTCTCCCCTCCCTGCCCCCCTCTCCCCTCCCTGCCTCTTCCTCTCCCCACCCTGCCTCCTCCTATTCCCTCTCCGCTCCCTGCCTCTTCCTCTTCCCTCTCCACTCCCTGCCTCTTCCCGCTTCCCCTCCCTGTCTCTTCCCTCTTCCCTCTCCCCTCCCTGCCTCTTCCCTCTTCCCCTCCCTGCCTCTTCCCTCTTCCCCTCCCTGCCCCCCTCTCCCCTCCCTGCCTCTTCCTCTCCCCACCCTGCCTCCTCCTATTCCCTCTCCGCTCCCTGCCTCTTCCTCTTCCCTCTCCGCTCCCTGCCTCTTCCCTCTTCCCCTCCCTGCCTCTTCCTCTTCCCTCTCCCCTCCCTGCCTCTTCCCTCTTCCCCTCCCTGCCTCTTCCCTCTTCCCCTCCCTGCCTCTTCCCTCTTTCCCTCCCTGCCTCTTCCCCTCCCTCTCCCTGCCTCTTCCCCTCCCTCTCCCCTCTGTTGCTCTCTCTCCCAAACACACGCTGTGAGCCAGGGCTCAGGAGGTGGGCGGAAAGAACAAGAGAAACTGGGAGTGGGAGGGTTGATGAAAATGGCAAGGTCAGGGCAGCAGCTTATTTAAAAAAACAGTCACTGCCTTCAAATAAACATGGTGGCAACACTATTAAGGAACGTCCCTGATATAACAACAGCGCTAAAACGAAATCACACTATTAGAATGGGTTTTAAACGGGGGACACATGTAATATCTTTCAACTGGATCTGGCTGAAGCCAGAATTTATATATTAATATTGAGTTCAACAATTTCAGAACATGAACTCTTTCCTCCATCCCCACCCCCTTTCCGATCCCCCTTTTCCCAATAATTTATCATTTTTTTACAAATATATTTTTCTTTTCCCACCTATTTTTAAATTTATTTTGATCTATTGTTTCATCTCCACCTTTTAGCCCATTTCGATCCCTTCCCCCCACCCCACCCCCATTAGGGCCATCTGCCACTAGCTTGTCCTGCTTGCTACCCTTAATGTCCCCATTAGCACATCCTTTAGATAATATCACCACCATCAACACCCCTTTGTCCTTTTGTCTATGACATCTTTGGCAGTCTCTTCTTGGCCTCCACCTATCACTGGCCCCCTATCGAGCTCTACCTGTTCCACCCACCTCCACCAGCTTATATTTCATCTCATTTCTATATTTTTTTAGTTCTGATGAAGGGTCATTCGGATTCAAAACATCAACTATATTCCACTCCGCAGATGCTGTCAGACCTGCTGAGTTTTTCCAGGTATTTTTGTTTTTGTTCCAGAATTTATATTGTCAGCTATTGCAAGATTCCTTCTGTGGAATAATTCTCAGAAACCAATAGGCTGCTGTTGACTATGACTTCGGTTTCCCCAGTTTATATTCTGTCCATACGTATCTGTCCTATTTTTCCAAACAACAAATCAACAACCTCCTTAGTTGGAGCTGCTTCTCCTCTCACTCTCTTGTATAGAGCTACAGACGTTTAGAAAGCCTTGATTCAGGCTAAGGTGTTCGCTTTGCCTTCCTGCATTCAGATTTTTTAAGGAGCCATGGTTCCAGATTTATTTCAGGACGTTGGATGCAATGCCATCATTATTGGGGGTGAATAAGAGTTAAAATTTGAGCAGAACCGGTGATCTGTGTTCCTCCCCCACCCCGACCTTCCCTGATTTGAAGAGAAGTGAGATGGAGATGTTTGCATTCATTCCTTTTTCTGGGATCATCTGGAAAAGCTGGTGGTGCCATCTGGTGGAATTGCCAAAATGTTCATCTCTGTTGCATGCGTTCCTTGCCAAAAGTGGCCACCACCAAATTTGGAAAGGTTAACATCCCAACAGCAGCTGTTTTGGTCAGCAACACTGCTTGTATTAGGATCTATCAGTATGGCAAGACAATTCTGTGCCTGAAGCAAGTTACCTTGCTCAGATTTATGCTAAGTCTGGTGAAACTATGTGCAGTCAAGATTGCATCCAGCTCAACACAAACTGGCCATAAACAACTTGGTTGCTGTACTCCAGCGAACTTCTGTTTTGCGTACCTGTGTTTAGCACCCACATGAACTTGGTAATCAAAATAGGATTAGAGCATCTCATATAAAGAGCAGCGAGGACTGCTCCGAGCATTACACCAAAATGTGGTTAATTAAAAATTAGTAAGTGAAGAGTTATTTGGTGTTTCCTTGTCCTTATAGTAAGTTATATTCTTATAGCTGCTACTTTTTAAATTGATAATTTGCCAAGATTTCTCACAGTTAAACATTTAAGCTGAAATTATCTTATTCACAATAGCAAGCATTAGTCTTAAAAAACTCTGAAATCACACAGTACATCAAGGGACAAATCACTAAAATATGACAGCACAAAGTTGAACCACCATTAACTTAAACTTCCATCCACATAGAAACAAAAACATAAGCAGTGGATTTTTTTGGATCTTTTTGTTGAATTGCGACCCCCTTCCCCTTAGACAATTGCTTGTAACTGTGTCTAATGCTTTGCTGACCAAGCTAAACCTGTAACAACAAATATGTGGAAACACTATATGTTAATAATATTCTTACTGAGAGAAAATATATTACTTTTAATGTAACACAAGTTTTACTTTAAAAACTTGTGGGTTGAAATCATCACACTGCGATATTAATAACAACCATTTTAAAACGTGAAATTCCTTCGTCCACTGGTTTTAACAAAAGTAATATACTATACTAGAAGAGAAAATTAATGTACTCTTCAGGAATAAATTTGAAAACAAACAAGAAAATTAAAGACCAGAAAGGAATATTCAGCCAATCAAAGCTCAATCATCTTATCCTCCTAATATCCAGAACATCATAGATTTCAAAAATCAGTAAGCTAGTTGAGATAATTAAAGCTTTAATGGGTTTAAATCCATTGCAGATTTCATGTTTCATTAATTTTGTAAATGCATTTTCAAACTGTGAATCACAGTTGTTAATTAATCACTTTAATCCATCAACTGCCAGTTTAATTAATAGGTTTGAGCATACCTGTTGAGTAATTTCTGTGCATGTAGGATGTAGGGTATGGATTGGAGAGGTGGCTGCGCCTCGAGCTGTAGCGTTCACAGCTATGGTACGAGTGCGCACCTGGAAGTGGTAAAGTAGCACGGTACTGATAATTCGGATTTGTTGACGCACAAATGGTCTCAGCATTGGGTATCAACCAACTGCTTACTGAGGAGAATGACAAAATGATTCTGGTGAAATCAGTAACAATTCAAATATAATAGTTCAGAATTACATTGTGAATCTTGCTGTGCCAACTGTTCTGTTCTCACAGAATTTCCATTATCTGTTCCAAAAGTAACTTTATTAATTTCAAAGTGATCGACATTTGTGTTTTGCTTAAACTTTAATATTTAGCTTGCAATGTAATATATGTTACGCCAAGAAGTTTGTCGATTTCCACATTTGAAAGTAAAGCAATTCGGAAACTAGGCAAAAATGTGAGAATATAAGAATCTATAATTGGAAAATTGCTCATTTAGATTCATCTAACATCAAAACAGTTGTTAATATCAGTAGTATAATGAGGACTTATATGGATATAACTAAAATACTGCATTGAAAAGGTTTGGGGACTTTTAAAAGAATATTTTGAATCTAAAAGAGTGACAAACAACTAAATTGAACAAACAATATTCTGCAAGCAATGTATTGAACAATGCGCAACTGTAATGCAAGTTGTTAATTCTGTCTCAATAATAATCACCTTATGTCTACATGGAAGCTCAATATTATAAGCGGAATAACAGAAAGAAATGAATTACATGTAACCATTTATAATAAACCAGAAAGAAGTTCTCAGTGTAATTTTGGATACAGTCTGTGTGTTAGCAATTTTCCTTGTATAGTATTACATTCTCATTCTCTGGATTTTTTCATGCTTAAAATATGCTGACATTTTTAGGTCAACAATTTTTTTCACAAACCCATAATACCAATTACATTTTTCTTCCTTCAAATGTTTACATCTAATCTTAAAAATTTTAAAACTAATATGGTTTAATACAAATGCATGTATTATGTTTATTCTATATTTAGAATAGGCATCTAAACAGAAGTGTCAAAACTGAATTGGTTATCCAAAGATATCCATGATGTAAATCAGAGTCTGCAAACCTGATGGCTCTTAAGGTCCAGGTTAATATTTTTCTATCTGCTTTTGTCTTAGAATATAGATGCATTAGTTTTAAGATTCCTCGTCTTCACCAGATAGCATCCTCGATTGTCTGAGGATGAACAAACAGGGCTTATGCCATGACTTTACTGCAAGGCAGGACAAGGAGGCAAGTCCCAAGCCTACCTCAGCCAGAACAGGGAACAAACCCCATGATGTTGCCATTATTCTAAACCACACACTAGCTGTCCAGTCAACTGAGCTAACTGGCCCCCAGTTTTAAGATAAATATGGTCTTAAATGACTTATCAAATAAATTGCCAGAAGTCAGGCCATGATGTCAAATTTGGCTCTGTCCTCTCGGTTTTGGATTTAACAAAGGATGGAAAAATACTTTCATATAGGATGTGTTAAAAAAAAGTGCTGAATTTCATGGCCCAACATGGCTTTAGTGCCTGCATTAGAGTGCCTACCGACCTCTAAAGCATAGCTTCATCTATGAATATTATGACCTAATTAAAATTTATCATTGAAATAACCAGATGCAGCATCTAGGTCTTGAGGTGCATTGGCATGCGGTATTGGGAATAATTGAATGAAGAACCATAGATGTTGCATTTGTTTCTTGCTACAGATAAGATTTTGGCAATTAAATTAAAAGAAAAAGAAGTTGGATTCCCAAGTACCGCCAGGACAAATGTAGTGATTGTTTTAATTTTTAGTGGAATCACCACCAATACTCCATGTATGAATGGTGTACAGGCTTCACATTCTCACCATTCCTTGTTCAACTAACAAGCATGCCAGCCATCTTAGTTCCAACCTGTAATTCATCATAGAGAAGCTGAGAACTTATTGCCTTCCTGGCTACCACAACCTAGCCTTGTTACTATATATGTTACTATATTTGATGACCATTGTTAAACCAACCTGATTACATACTACAATGCCTGCATACAAATTTAAAGACTTACTGTGAGAGTAACTCATGTGCTGATTTTCAGAAAAGTCTTCTGAGCAATCCTTACAACTGGCCCTGTACGGGTTTAAATAAAAAGATACGACATTATATATCTTGGAACAACTTTGTTGTTTAATTGTTCGTATATAAATTCTGTCTTTCTCCTTCCGGAAAGACAGGGACTCATGCTGTGGTGTAGCTCCTTCTCTTCCAAAAGAAAGCTTACGGCTGATCTCCCATGGTGCAGGTTACCAATATAAAACAGGCACATGAGTTTGACTGGCTGACCCACCTTCCTAAATCTGTTAAGAGTTTTCAGTATTGGTCATAAAGTTCCTTTTTAAAACAAACTTACTCTGTATTACTCTTAATTCATACTATTATATACACCAGATTTTTTGTTTTGCAAGGCTATTAGCTACAATTTGATTTGAAGCAAAGCCTGAAAGATACTAATTTCTTTGAGACTTCCAACATTTCAAGATTTAGAGGAGTGTGATGGACTACAACCCCACACTGTGCCTTTTTATATATTAAAAAAATATATAAACCTGTTGATATTTCTAAATTTAAAAACTGGACCTTAGCTGAGCCCAACCCTTAAAGTGGCTGAACTTATGTCTGTCTGTGACCCCAGAACAAAAGAAACCACTTCGCAGTTTCGGGAAAACTCACACCTCTCTACCTCCGAGGACCCACTAATCAGTGGAACTGGTGGAGAGTTGGGGGTCATGTGACCTAGGCCTCTGGCTTATGGAACAAGTAATATTGCCTTGTTGAACTTTATAGCTCAGTATACTCTTTAACATCTGAATAGCAGCCACACAGAAAGGAGTTCTGCCCAAGTTGAATACCTAGCCCCATCCACATTGCTTCTGTTGGAGGTTCTGTGTCATCGCCCATAAGACTGATTCATCTTTGCGTGCCTATCTCATCTTGTGAGGTGAACACCACCACAAGATTGGTTTTCAGCCCACCAATCTCCATGAAGGAATACACCACTGGACTTTGATACTGGAACTCATGTGAACCAATATTTGTTTTCTCTGCGGTCTCTGCACTGTAAAACCTTCTTTTCTCTATGGAGGCGATGTTGTGAACCCTCCTTCCCACGTTTGAGCGTGTGCAAATAAACTAACCCTTTGAGTTCATACAATCTCAAGTTTGCCGTGGGGTTATTAATAGAAACCTGGATTGCACAAAAACTGAGGGGTGGGGGAAATACGCCACATCTTACAAGGAGGGAGACAAGTCAAAACACCTTTCTGTTTATGGATAGGTAGTAAGAGGAAAAAATAGTGCTTTTTAAATTATCGCCACCCCCCCCCCCCCCCCTCAATCCATAACAAGGAGGGAGATTAATTAATTGAGGTGTAGGGGCAGGCAGTTATCATATGTTATCTATGCACTCTTCCTTACCCAGAATGCACATTTACAGACCAAGGCTAATCTACCTGGCCATCCCAGTCACAGCCATCTTCACTTTGCTATCAGATGCAGGCTGGCCTGCAGACAGCTTCAACAATAGCAACAGCTCTTCCTGTAGCTGGGAAGGTAACTACAAAATTAGGGAACCGGATCCTTAAACACCATTCAACCTTGCATATCGGGCCGGATTTTCATCTCCCAAAGGAGGTGCAAATCAGGTTGTGAAACACTGAACTTAGTTTTTTTTTGCTGGAGAAACAGTTATCCTATGCCTTCCTGAACCCACATCATTTTTATGTGGCCTTTTGACTGATTGAGAAGGCCTTGGGTGTAAAATACACACGCACCTCTCCCCATTGTGAGGATCACAACAAAATTATGTTTCCTCTGGCACAGTATTTTTGAATGCTGGTGGAGGTTTCGCAAACCCTAAAAAAGCATTTCATTGGGGAGCTCGTAATCATTGAGGGAAGCCTGCTGAGAAGTCTGGAACATTCTGAAAGTTAAGTGTAAAATGATTCAACATCTTCAAATATCACTATTTGATTCTGTTTTGTAATTTAGATGTGTTTTAATGCAGTGATTCATCATAGGGATCTGTCCTGAAAGGTTAAGTTGACCCTTACATTGGCCAGCATTGTGTAATTATTGTCATGCATTACTGTATTTTTCCAATTATCAAAAGTATCATAATATAAAAGTCCTGTCATGTTTCGTGCTTTGATATAAATTGGCTGACAGCTTTGGCATTTAAAAAAACCTCTGCTTTTGAAAGTTGAAAAGATCTCTGCACCTACACCTCACCATTGATTGACAGGCACTCTGCTTTGAAATGGAAATTGGACACTCTATTCTGTTAGTTTTAGGTAATGTAGCTGGAAGCTTTTGGTATGACAGCCATTATTAATGCTTGGCTGGGTTTCAAAAGCTAGCAATGACTTCAGCTCAGCTGGTGGTCCACTGATCAAAGAATTATTGCAACTTTTAAGAGGCTATAATAACAGAAAAAGCCTTTGATGTGGTTTTTTGTTTGTTTACAACCATAATAGGCACTTAAAGGATTATGTTTTAATTTTGCACTGGAGTCATTTTTTTCCAGTATCACTGATGGTGTGTTTGAATTCAGGGTTTTATTGGATTGTTAAAGATTTTTTTCCCAATGATTTTAAAATAATTCCCATTGCTATTGCATGGTACCTGAGAGAACTCTACATAGCCACTTACCCAGTATGCACTATGGGGGAAATATGGGAGGTTTGGGGATCTGAAGGTGCATGGGGATGGGTGGGTGAGGAGGCATGGGTGATCTGAAAGGGCACAGTGTGTCATGGGTGACCTGTGGAGGCATGGGGTAAGGAGAGTGATGGTGAAGTTGGGCACCTTTAAACAATGTTGGGAGCTGGGCTGCTGCGCTAGAGAATCAAGACAGACCTACTAACTGGCCCACCTCCACACCCACACTCCTCATGCACTCCAACATATCTCGAAAAATTAATTGTGAACCTGACCTGTGTGAAAAGACAGAACTCCTGGGCAAAGTCACACATGGGTCGGGTATGTATGTTAGAAGGCACAAAAGTGCACACGTCGGGTTTTCCTAAACCAACATGAAAATCCAGGCCACCATGTTTACCCATCCTTCCATCACTCCTTTCTTTCTCAAAAGAATGTAATGGATATAGTGAAAAATGGTAATTCTCTGCTAATGAATTCTGAATGCAAACTAATGAAAAATACAATACTTCTTCCTTTTGGCATTTTATGGAATGCATCCATTAGCCCTAACTTGTGCCGTGCATAATCACTACTGTGGTGGGTGGGGAAGCAAGCTGCTTTCAGAGTCGTGCAGATTGGAAATGAATTTGTAGCTCAGAATCAGATGCAGGTGTTTGATGTGTACAATCAAGTACGTGTCTAATCACTGAGACACTGCTATAAGCTGAAGCCCAAAGTTTTGATGGCCCCATTCACAGCATTGATTAGAAACTGTGTCCAGAATTAAGCTCTCAATCCTGGAACCTCCTCTGCAGATGGCCATGGAATGCTACATGTCCCAAGTTGCTTCGGAAGCATTTTTGCAGAGATGTCAGAAGTTATACCACAGCAGAGTGTTCTGTTCATTTTCAAGTTTTATCTGGGAGGCCTTTTACTCATCCAATAACATGCTTCTAAAGGACAAGCCTTCCCATCCTAGCACTAATTGAGGCATCAATTGTTAGCCTATGCAAACAAGAAATGTCTGGGGAAAATGCCACTTGCAGCTTCTTCCTGTTCATCTACTCCCATCTTCTTATTTAGGCTATGTGTTTCACCCATTGCTCCCTCATTAACTTCTCTGGCTAAAATGCCCTCAGATGTTTGAATCAATGATGGCAGCTACAACAAGCAAAGCATGTGACGTGGTATTCTGTGAAGAGAATGCTTGTTCAGAACCACTTACACCTTAGCTTGATAAATTGCTATTATGAGAGAAAAGATGTGCTATAACAGTATTTGGAAATAATTCTTTCCAACAGAAGTAAGATGCCAATATATGTTGTGTACCACACTGTTGTTGTACACAGTGTACCTCTGTTTCACTCTGTAATACAGCGACACTACAAAGAAAAATGCTGGCACCAGACCACTAAATTCTCCTTCCAGCAAACTTGGACCTTAAGATTGAAAGACAATCCCTTGAAGCAGGACAAGGGCATAAGTTTGGGAGATCGTCTCCCAACGGTGATGTACTGCAATCTTCTGAAACCACATACATAGAATAGAGTGGTTAGTCTTTGGAAGAGCAAAAAAACATGCCATCCTTGTGCCCAATCTTTTTATGCAAGTTCATTATAAGGATGGGAATGACTGCCTTATTATTGAAGATACCTTTACAAAACCAGTGTACCTCACTGATAGGGTAGTATTTTATGCCCTTCACCTTGGCAAAGTTGGAGGCGGGGAGGGCAGTAAATTAGGTGGGATGGTCATGGGTGGGGATCCCACCACCTTCCCGCCTCCAACCCATTTAAGTCATGGCTAGAAGGCCCGAGAACAGCTTTCCCGTCCTAGCACTAATTGAGGCCCTCTTCATCCCACCACTGCTGGTATTAAACCAGCTGCAGGCAGGCCTGTCAACTTGTGGAGAGCGCCGCAAGCAAACCCATGGGGTTGTTTGTGATCTCCTGGGGGGTGGGGGGATGGTTGGGGGGGGCTGTCCCTCTTTCAAAGGCATTCGGGGCCCGCTGACGGCCACCCTCTTGTGCTCGCTGCCAATCCCCCTACAGCCTCTCCCACAACCCCCATCCCACAAAATCCCTCCCACTATCAATTACTTCTGGCCTGGATCGCTCCACAATCCTGGGCCTCCAATGGGTGTATTTCTTGCCGCAGCCACAGCCCCCCACTCCAGTGGTGCTGCTGAGCAAAAAAGCTGCCAGCCTCTGATTGGCTGGCAGCTTTTGGTGGGTGGGACTTGCTGCCTCTGAAGTTCTGATCCCATGGAAGGCCTGCCCTTAGCCTCTTAATTGCCTGATTGACTCATGATATATAACACTGTTCTCTCACCAGCTCTCCAGCTGGCAGCTAAGACCTTCATCATCTCCATAAAATTCCCCCAATAGAAAGCACCAGTTAAGTGCATTCATTTGCAGTGTTAATACATTTAGTAATTGCTTGGCAAAAGTTACTGAGCCATTTAACTTTTTAATTGTTGGGTTGATGTGCACTTCTACCAGCCTGGTAAATTGTGCAAAACTTACCAATTCCAGCCTAAATGTAATGGCAGTCCCTATGGGGATACACCTGTACCTACTGCTATAAAGAAGATGAAGGGTTGAAGAGGAGAAGCAGACAGGTATGGTTGCCTGGAAAGGATTTTCATACCAGATGGTGGTACAAAGCTGTCAGGATATACAAATCCTGCTGTTCTTGCACCTTAAAGAAGAGAAGTGAATTAGGAGCCTGCTTTTCCTCAAAAAGAATGGCAATTATGAGTTGTGCTATATGCTGCAATTGACCAACAAATCACCCAAACCACTGTCTGGCTGAAAGGCTTATTTTAGTCAGCTTCAAAAACTGACACTTTGTTTGATTAAGTAAGATACCCATCAGCTTCCTCAAGAATGTTTGGTATCAGTGTGAGTGGGCCATGGAATTCTTTGGCTTGGCAGGATCTTACTAGGTCTCCAAGGATTAAATTACAAGGAAAGATTGCATAAAGTAGGTTTGTACTCTCTGGAATGTGGAAGGTTGATTGAAATTTTTAGGATTCTGAAAGGAATGTGTAGGTAGATAGAGAGAGACTTTTTCCACCGGTGGGTGAGCCTTAAAATTTCAACCAGGCCACTCAGGAGAGAAGTTTGAAAACACTTATTTATGTAAGAGATTGTGGAACTGTGAAACACTCAAAAAAAAGTCAATGTTAACTCAATTGATAATTTAAATTCTGAGATAGAAATATCTTACATAGCCAAGGGTATTAAGGAATATACCGCCAAGTTAGATGGATGGAGTTAGGCTACACATTAACCATGATTGCACTGAGTGGCGGAACAGGCTCGAGGGACTGAATGGGCTATTTTTGTTCTTATGCGAGAGTGAGGTCTACCGTCTGTTCACTGAGGACTGCCTCCTGACTATGTTCAGGGATATCAGACTCATAGTTAACCCTTCTCCACTCCTACTGCCCAGTCATACTCAGTACATCAAATGATGTGATATCCTCTTGCTCACTTTCGAAAGCTCCCACTGATGCTTTGCTCTGGGTTAGTTTTTGTCAAGGGAAGGGGAATGAGTTAAGAGCCCAAGACAAGTGAGCCTATCCGACTTTCCTCAGCATTTTCCTCTTACTTTCAGGTGTGTTGCATTTGGGGATGAGAACAACACATTAGAAATAGGTAGTGGAAGAACAGGAAGCAGAAAAAGGAGGCTATTTACAGGAAGGTTTGGTGTGCACCAGCAGTAAAAGATGAAAGCGCAGTAGAAGGCCATGATGAAAATATTTCCAAGGGTTGCCTTCCTATTTCTCCCAATTTCAATTCCTACCACCTGCGGGTCAGTTTAGTTAGAAGATTGCTTCCTCCTCACAAGCGAGATAGAGGCTTGTTGTTGGGAGGTCCAGACCCTATAATCTGTGTGCTGCTCATATAATAAACAGCCTTTTGAAAGAAGAATGCAGATAGATACAATGCTTGACTCAACACGCTATCAAGTGCTTGAGGGAGCTATCAATTCTTTAGGCTCTCATCTTGGAAAGAACCTGCAGGAAAAGAAAGGAAAACATTTTGCAATACATGTCACAGACAACAGCTTAGAAGCAAGCAAGTCCATATGACTTTTATGCAAAAACAACTGATTATCAAATGAATGAACTACTGTCAGGATATATAAATAGACTCTGAAGATCAAAGGTATTAGCAAATGAAAGATACACACTGGATAGCAGCATGATGGCTAAAAATGACACCCCCCACCCCCTGCCCCCTGCCATTACTTAAAAAGATTTACAGTCAAATAGGCAAGTGATAATTCTTCAAATTGAAGGGCTGCTTTAATATTCCTGGTCCATCTCCAGTTCTGGTTCTATAATCAATGGTTATAGACAGCACATACCTGTACAAAAGAATACCTTTATGATGTTTTAAAGTGGCAGAGTGCATGAAACAGTAGCCCTGAGCACTAATCATTTTCCATAGGTTTACATAGCAAGTTCTGAGGCACCCCTTTTGTGGTTAACCTTTCAAGAACTCTGTATATGGAAATATTGGTCCCAACTGGCAATGTAGAATTTAGCTTCTGTGGAACAAAGGAGTGCTGAGAAAAGGGATCAATATTGTGTTGGCAGGTTACCTCTCCAAATGTGCAGCTAACAGATATTTACATTGGGACCATGCCTTATAAAAAGGAATGGACATGTATGCAAAGTTGCTTACAGTTCAAGAAGGTAGCTCACCACCACCTTCTCAAGGGTAATTAGATATCGGCAACAAATGCTGGCCTTCTAGTGACAGTCACATCCCATAAACGAATATAAAAAAAATATACATTTGCCTTGGTACTTCTTTTGATGCCAAAGAATGTCTCCTCATTTACTCCCAACTGGATTTGTACAGTTTAATTTTTCTTTAACTCAGGCCCATAGTATCCACAGTTGTGAGGCTTATAGGGACTGAAATGTCCTATAATCTACTGGCTTGATACCAGTAAACACAAAATGCAACCAGTAGTATACTGCAATAGCAGGGTAGTATACTGCCCTCTCTGCAGCCCTCCCTGTTTGGTGGGATATGGGGTGAGGGGGGTGGGGTGGCGGGGAGTTATAAAGAAACTTAGTTCAATAGTGGCTTCCTGCAGCTGAACATGCTTACTCAGTGCAAAACACAACACAACCAATTTCAAAAGTCTTTTAAATACACCACCAGAAAGACACAGATATTATGAAGCAACTTATCAATAAAAAGTATCACTGTGTTCTATTGAAAACTATTGACCAACCTTTCTTTGGCATCTAGGAATGCTTTTGCGAAGGGATTGTTCTTGATCTTCAGAGCTGTAACCTTTAAAAAAAACCCCAAAACTCAAACTATTATGTAGTTAGCTAATTAATTAAAAATCAAGGCTCAATAGAATGCATAAGGCACCTACCTGAGAGACAGGTTACACAGCCAAAGCTATACAAGTTTTCATTTGTACAGACTCCTCCCTCCCAATTCATAGGATTTACTTAGGCTATCCCGCTCCTACCAGCCAATTCCCCAAATCCCCCTTTGATTTACTGAATTGTTGATGGAATTGGGAGATAGAATAGGTTCACTCAACTCCCTTAACTTGATTATTGCTGATCTTGGCTACAGCTTCACTCTTGGATCTGGCTCTGTGCCACACGTAGTAATTCCTGATTTATAACAAGACCAGAAATATTCATTTGCATCAGAGTCCAATCCCAAACTTAAGCATCAGTGCAAAAGATAAAAAGGTGTATCATGCACAAAACACCCTACCCTCCTGCTTCCCAAAATGAAACACCAGAAAATCCACAGGGTACTCAAAAGAGCCCTCTTGTTGTAAGTCCACAAAACATCTGCAAAAGGAACATCCTGTAAAAGGATAGAATTGGCCATATGTGTCACTGTTGCAGCGATACCAAGATTTTTGAATTCAGAGGATGCTTAGCTCTTGTTCTTAAGAAACTGATGCTCACTTGTCTTTCCTCATGCTCTGCAACCATGCTATTCCAAACCAAGCGCTCCCATTTATCTTCTGAATGCCAACATTCATACCTCTGTCCCAAGTCAGAAATCTGAGGCAAAGACAAATGAATCTGAATATTATGCTGGCTGGACCATAGGAATAAGGGAAACAATTGATTTTCCTGTTGATCAGCTGGAAAAGCAATTAGATTCAGCAGGAAGGAAAGCAATACAAATACTAGCTGGAGCAGACACTGTTGCAATGATGGAGTATTCCTTAAGAAACAAGATGCCAGAGAACGATGGGAAGGCTCAATGTTATCACTGGCCTGCCTCATATCAAGAGCCTCAAACTGACACTTCATGCACGTACTTTTTATTACCATGATTCACTGCTCCAAGGAATGAAAAGTGCAATCGTTCACTCTTCTTAAACCTTAAATGATCATTCCTGAATAAATAGAAGTGCCTACAATAACACCCAATGTAAAGAAGGAAACACTTGAAAACATCCATCATAAATCATAATTAAAATATGAAGTGCACCAAAATAATTACGAAAAGCTCAATATAAACCAATATTGTAATGATGATTGCACTGACCTCTTCATTCTGGTATGCAGTCACTGCAATGAACTGGGTCTCAGGAAAAGAGTGATTTGAAATCATTCTGCAAGGACCCCCTACTCGCACTATATGAACCTGAGGCTTGTACTTATGCAGAGAATTTAGAATTACCTGTAAAAGGATGGCAAAAAAGTTCCCATGTAAACACTGATTTTGCAAGCAAGGCAAAATTGTGGTTGAACTGAACTATGGGACAATTGCACTATTGTCACCACTCAGAGAGCTGCTCTGACCACAATTTGTAATGCAAGATACCTGCCCCCAGATTTGCATAAGCTTCCAACATGAAAATCATGCCCATGGTTGTAGCTGTTGGCTGAGGGTGCAAAATCCAGTGACACAGCAGCCTTTAAAAGGCTATTGCTGGCCATTAAATGGAGAATTATGGTGAAGGCAGCAGAAAAATAGATTTTAACCAGATGGTACATGTTGTACGTTGGTGGTGGAGGGAATGAATTTTTAAGGTCTTGGACGGGGTGCAAATCAAGCAGGCTGCTTTGCTCTTGAGCTTCTTGAGTGTTGTAGGAGCTGCACTCATCCAGACAAGTAGAGAGTATTCCATCACACTCCTGACTTGTGCCCTGTAGATGGTAGACAGGCTCTGGGGAGTTAGGAAGTGAGTTACTTGCTGCAGAATTCCCAGCTTCTGACTTCCTCTGACTATAGTCCAGTTCAGTCTCTGGTCAATGGTAACCCCCAGGACATTGATAGTCGGGGATTCGGGTAATGCCATTACAAAGCTACTTTTACACCTTTATTATGTCAAAGCACTTCAAAGCCAATGAACTACTATTGAAGTATAGCCCCAACAGCCCTCCATCATTTCAACAAGTCTGTTTGTCTGTCTCTCTCTCTCTTTCTCTGTACACCACATAAAAGTTTGTTTTTCCCTCACATTTTGTTAAAGCCTATAAAAACTTTCTTCTGGTTCCTGCATTTCAACTGCTGTTGCTGAGAACGTGAGAGATGTGCTCAGGCAAGTTAGGATTTAGTTCAGCTGTGGTTTCCCTGTTGGTCAATCATCTTGCAAACCAAGGCATTTTAACCTCACCTGAAGCGTGGCCATTTCATAGAATCATAGAATGGTTACAACACAGAAGAAGCCATTTGGCCCAACGTGTGCGCCGGCTCTCTGCAAAAGCAACACACCTAGACCCACACCCCACCCTTTCCCCATAGCCCTGCAAATGTTTCCTCTTCAGATAATGATCCAATTCCCTTTTGAAAACCATGAATGAATCTGTTTCCACCACATTCTCTGGCAATGCAATCCAGATCCTATACACTCACTGCGTAAGAAAGATTCTCCTCCCTTTTGCCAATCATCTTAAGTCGGTGTCCTCTGCTTCTCAATCCTTCTGTCAACAGGGACAAATTCTCTCTACCTACTTTGTCTAGACCCCTCATGGTTTTGATTTCCTTTTCATTTGCTCTTCTCCATGGAGAACAGTTCCAGCTTCTCCAAACTATCCATGTAACCTAAGTTACTCATCCCTGGAACCATTCTTATGAATCTTTTTTGCACCCTCTCTAATGCCTTCTCACCTTTCTAAAGTGTGATGCCCAGAATTGGATACGATACTCCAGTTGAGGCTGAACCAATGTATAATACAGGTTTATCATAACTTCCTTTCTTTTGCATTCTATCCCCCTGCTTATAAAGTCCAGGATCCTGTATGCTTTATTAACCACATTGTCCACCTGCGCTGCCACTTTCGATGATTTGTGCACATATACCTCCAGGTCTCTTGGCTCCTTCACCCCCTTTAGAATTGTATCCTTTATTTTCTATTGCCTCTCCTCATTCTTCCTACCAAAATGAATCACTTCACACTTCTCTGTGTTAAATTTCATCTGCCACTTGTCCGTGCATTCCACCAACCTGTCTATGTCCTTTTGGAGTTCTACATTATCCTCCTCACAGTTCACAATGCTTCCAAGTTTTGGAATTGTGTCTGTACACTTAAGTCTAGATCATTAATATATACAGTATCAGGAAAAGCAGGGGTCCTGATACTGACCTCTAGGGAATCCCACTATATACCTTCCTCCAGTCCAAATAAAAAACAACTGTTTACCATTACTCTATTTCCTGTCACTCAGACATTTAGATGAAGATCACACAAAGATCCAATGAGCACACTATAGCAAGACTCAGAAACAAGCGGCTTGGCGGGGATGCTGGACAGTCAGGCCAGGCCAGTGGCAGGGTTAAAAGTAAGTAAAAGCTAGTACTGTGGTTAGATTTCCCTCTATCTAAAAACCTAAAAAACCGGAGGAATTGAAGGAAATGTACACTGTCATAAATCAGCAGCTGCAGAAAGAAAATATGGGGGAACATTAACTCTGCTATTTACTATTCAGAGATTTTATTTGAAGCCAGGTGGGTTCAAGTATTTGCAGAGCAGTTAGTGAAGAGAATGTCTAGTCTTGCACTGGAACATAACTACAAGGAAATCACTAATTCTGTGCAGCCAGTGACTCTTACAACGGAGAGCTAAAGAGCTGATCTTGCCCAGCAGAATGCCATTCACCATAATGATAATTTTTTTTTTCAAAATGTATCTTTTG
Source organism: Cetorhinus maximus (assembly GCF_964194155.1). Lineage (NCBI taxonomy): Eukaryota > Metazoa > Chordata > Chondrichthyes > Lamniformes > Cetorhinidae > Cetorhinus > Cetorhinus maximus. The sequence continues at coordinate 76,671,222 of NC_135894.1, read as the reverse complement.
CTCTGCATCTGGCCATATTAGATTGGTGCTTGCTACTGACAGTAAGTGACAAAAATGAAAGGTGTTCTATTCTCTATTACTGACAATTCCATCATTAAGTGCAAAAAATATTTAAATGACAATTAATGATAGAAAATTATAACAGATTTACATGTATACACGTAACCTACAAAACAGTGCATAAAATAGAAAAGATATTCCTCGTGATTTTTTGAAATACTGAAAATATTACTTAGCACTAATCTAAAATAAAAGTGCTACATCTTCCGTGTTAATTATTTTAAAGTAATGGACAGCGCTGCAACTTTATTCCAGAACCAAAATGATATAGATTTGTCCTCCTATAAATATATTGTATATTTTTTGGATGGTTTGTTGTTTTTTCTGGCTGTAAAAAAGACACAGTTAATTTCATAATTACAAAACAACTCTAATTATGTAATTTTGCATGAAACACTTACTTTTGTTCAATGTCAATTTTAGTAAAATCTGTGCCAAGGAAAACACAAATGACTGAACTCATTACAAACGTTTTTACATGAAATTGTACTCACTGGGAGATCTCTTAATGGTTGCTGGGCTGCATCAAGCAAAACCTCTTTTTCTGACTAAAACACGATGTCCATTAAACTCTGAAAGTGCCAATTAGACCTGTTTATTCTTGTTTATGTTTGGTTTCCTTTCAAACAATACCCTATATGAGTAGAGTAGGCTGAGAGGATTGCTATAATTACATTAATGCACACTTGATATTTCACAATTGCCCTGCTTGTTATTGCAAATGAGATGGGAGGAGAGAGCCGTACCTGCCCACCAGTGTTGCCTTTATTTGTTAACTTGACTTTACTGAAAGAGATTGGAGCTTTCATCCAGTGTGCCCCAAAGTTAGGGGAGTCAGGGTGGATGTAAACACAACTCTGTGTCAGGGGTTCTGGTTTACCAGCTGGAATCCATTCACCATTCACGTATTTCCAACGATGACTATCAGCAGCAACAAAGTCAAGCAGGAATGAATACATGGCATTTGGATCCAATCCAGATACACTTATTTTCAGAACTGGAAACATCCGTCTGAAAGAGGGAAAGAGAAGGAGGGAGAAAAAAAATCAACCTTTCCTTTTGGGAAAGCACATAATGGTAATTGCACTGAATATCAGGGAAAAGCATAATAACCTTTTCAAAAAATAAAGGCCTGGCTACCATTCACATACAGAGGCTAATTTTCCTATTAATCCAAACATGCAGATACACAGCATAGGGAGTAACTTGATTAACAAGTGTTTGGCAATCGATTCAAAAGTAAATGCAAGCTACAAGCAGAGGTGAGGAGTAACTAGTTTGGAAAAGAATAGTTTTTGCTTTAGTCTTTCAGAACAGCAGTTGCATTACTACACCACCTCCATAGTGAGCACAAGGTTTTCTATTCTTAAAAAAGTATTTAAACAACACAATGAATCTACCAGCATTGTATTTTACTCCATGTTACTCTAAGGAAAAAGAGTCTGCATCAAAGACACCAAATGCTAAATGTGCACTAGTGTTAATGAAGCAGCTGCTAATGGTTACCCAAGCTCCAAAAATGTATCCTAGTTGTGAGCAGGTGTAATGAAAGAACACACTAATTCTACATTAATATTGTTCTTTTCTTGCTAAGAAGAGTTTCTTTCAGATTCTTCAGGGAGGGTGTGATGACTACGCAGACCTGCCAGTGAGGTAACAGGAAATGCAATGCACATGACATGACTTGAAGTAGATTATGTGGCATAGTGGAAAAGCAGAGGCAAATGCAGATAGAGTGACAAGGAGACTTCAGAAAGATAGGCTGTTTTGGTAGGACTCTGCTTTACGTGCCAAAACACCCTGAATGCTACATTTTGCCTAGAATGTGCAGGTAACAGATAGTTTTCTGTATCAGATACCTTTCTGAAATACAGGAGAATATGCACAGCAGAAGGCAGAACTGACAAGTAGCACTATACAATCCATTATCCTGCTGTACACAGAGTTAGTATATTCTTAAGAAAGGACTGTTGAAGTTTACTAAATTTGCTCATACTCCTATTGTCATTTTATTTCATTTTTCAATAGGATACAATTATTGTACAGTCCTTCAGATGCATTTACAAGTTGTTATATATCACTCCTTTCTGAAATGAAAACAGGAAATAAATGCTACCATGACTTGCTTTGTATCAGAAGCTGTAATAGCCTAAAATTGTTCAGTATTGAACCTTACACTGATTCTCAGTTGTATTTTATCAAAGGTAAATGCTAAAATATTTTGATTCAGGTCTAATTATCCTTGACTTCATACTATTCTTTTTATGATGGTAATGTATTGATGCTGAGGCACAGGTCACTGAAAGCCTGTACGGTTTCAGTGCCAAGTGCAATAGTTACTTTAATACATTCTATGCTCCTGTGACATAATGTTCCAATGTTTAGTGAAAATAGGCAAAGCCAAACTATAATTATTCATCTTGTACCATATATTCCATTCAATATTTGAATGCTTCATTTCTTTATTACTTTCAGTGCAATATTTTCAAACTCTCAAAGTGTATCAGAGCTATAAGAACATGAGAGGTACACCTAAATTCATCTCGATTACATTATATTGAAGAAGTTGCACCAATAATGCAAAATGCCTTTTGATATATGATGGATTTTCTACTCAATTAAAAAAAAATCTAATAGCCCCTTCCAGACATATAAGCAGGTAATAACTGCAAAATATCTCTCAGTAACAATCATTTTAGCACAGGCTAGATTTTTTTATTTGCAAAAAGCAGAAGGCTTGCATTTAGGAACCAGATAAATATAGCACCTCCTAGTTACACTGGGTGATTTTCAACTGAAACACAGATTAGGTAGGACATGTGCTACATCCACCTAATGGTTCCAGAAAGAGGTTAAACACATTTTCCTAGTTGGGCTTCAACCAAATATTTTGGGCAAACTGCCAGTGCACAGTGAGCACACACACATAGCCCAGGGGTGGGTGGGAGCATAGATTATGCACTGACTCCTCCATGGAACCATTACAAGTCAGACCATGGGACAAGGAAGGAGAGAATCTGGTGGGAATGGCAGGGCTTGGGGAGGGGTCAATGGTGGGAGGGCAACAGCTTCGAAACTCCTCCTCCTGGCCTTAGAAGACACAGTTTTCAGAGTGGCCCCCAGCAGCCCCTTTAATGTTAGGATGCTTGATTTCTGTATAATGAGCAGAGCATGCAAAATGCACACTCTGTCCAGTTATACATAACAATGGCATCAGAGTTCTACAACTGACATAGGACTCCAATTTAAAGATTTTAATAAGCCTGTTATGGGCAGAAGTACTGACCACCCACTTATATCCTGCCTGAAAATCACACTGGCCGTCAATAAGTTCTCACAATTTTTAACTGCTGGACCCCCATTTTCCAACAGAAATGGGATAGGATCCAGTTGAAAAACTATTCTCCCTTGGTTTCCCGTATTTCTATCGGAGCCATTCAAAACAAAAGCATTAGATTGTTGCAGGGTGCACATGAAAACTTTTAAGATTCCAGCTCAATAATTGCTTGGCTATTAGCTCAGCAACATCATCACAAGTATATCTTAGTTCTTTAGTTCATTGTCAGTTGCAACACATTCCATCTCATAGAAAGTGCACAGAATAAATTTGTACTTTCCTGGGAGTACATTAAAAAGGACAAAATATTATAACTTTTACTTAATGCACCCTCAATAATCTAACAGAAATTTTCACCCGATGGAGTTCTACATTTAGCAATTTTTCATTTAGAAATTCATTTTGGCACCGACTGCAATCTGTTTTATACATAGCTACACATACATACATGTATACATATACACACATACATAATTATACATATACATATTTACATAATATATATAAAAATATCTGTTGTAAACCATTGGGTCCCCACAACAAAAAAAATTGTTCTTCAGAATTCAAAGGATTATTCATGAGGATTAGGCTGTTCTGTAAATTAGCACAGTGTACTCACACTGCTAGGAACTGGGTTCCATTCAATCACAGACTGAATAGGAATCTCCAAATTCTGCCATGTGCCACATTCCATAAACTAATTCTGTCATGCTTTGCGCTATGGGCTAATTTTTAAAAATTAGCTCTCCTTATGCAGAGCTTTGAATGACAGCAATGCAATTTGAAGATTGAGGTGTGGAGGTCATGATTTTCTGTCTACTAATTTTAATGGATGGAAAATTGTGTCCGGTGCACTGGCCAGCACACCCAAATTCACAATATGCACTTGAGTACACGTGCTAATTCTTCAAATCCAACCCTTTAGTCAGTTTTTGCTGGTTTGGTCTTTTCCCTCATTTATTTTTCATTCCTTTACTTTGCGTTCAGATAGCAACTACCCTGCTACTCACACCTCCTGTAAACACATCTTTTATTCTTTACTTGTCCCACTCACTTTGGCCTTGCACCATAAAATTTTTTGTCATTTAATCTCTCCTGCCCCCCACCCTACCACAGGCCTTCCCTTTTGTTCTTTTTCCCACCCTCTACCCTTTCCTTTGTTCAAAAGCTATTACTATAATTTCTAATTATTCTCAGTTCTGATGACAGACCTGAAATGTTAACTCTGTTTCTCTCACCACAGAGGTTGCCAGGCCTGCTGAGCATTTTCTGTTTTTATTTCTTTTAGTCAGCCAACTAAGATGGTTGTCTGAAGAATTCTTTCATGATTTTTCCCTGATGTAACTGGCACTTCACTATTTTGACTCTTTATCTGTGCAAGTGAAGTAACTAATACCATTTCAGCTGGCATAGATACTCTTCTCGGTTACATTTAGTTCAATCAAGCATGTTTATCTTGTATATCTCATCAAAATTCTGTCTATCATACATGGTTTCTTGATCAATCCAAAACTTTGCTGCACATGTCCCTACTTGCATCAAGCTTTGTATGGCCTTAACTCCTGTGCTCACTGACCTATATTGGCTCCTAGTCAAGCAACACTACTTTAAAATCCTCATTTTCCAATCCCTTCATAGCCTTATCCCTCCTTATTGCTGTCATCTCCTCCAGTCCTGCAAATCTCCAAGACATCTGCATTCCTCCAATTCAGCCCTCTTGAGTATCACTGAATTTAATCACTCCTCCGCTGGTGGCTGTGCCTTCAGTTGCTAAGGCCCGAAGATCTGGAATGCCCTTACTAAACCCATCTGCCTCACCACCTTCCTTTTGAGACACTCCTTAAAACCTGCAACTAACTTTGACCAAACTTTTGGTCATGTGTCCAAATATCTCCTTGATGTCAACTTTTGTTTTATAATGCTCCTGTGAAGCACCTTGGCATGTTTTACTATGTCGAAGGTGCTATATAAATGTAAGTTGTTGTTTTGACTTATCTTGAAGGCAGGTAGCGTTACGGAGATAGTGCTGGGCGATCTTAGTGATGGCATGAATATGAGGTCAGAAACTCAACTTGGGGTCAAATATGGCACCAAGGTTGTGAACAATCTGGTTTAATCTCAAACAGTTGCCAGTGACTTGCTTCATGGTAATGCTTCTTTGCATGGCAAAGTTATGCATTGGCAACAGAGTCCAATCATCTTTTGAGACCTTGATGGATTATATTACAATTTTCTCCCTCATCTCTTTGAATAACTACATCAACCCTACTGAATGTCATTGCAGCATTCAGATGGTATGTTCAACTGTTGCCTGTATTCTTCCTTGTATCACTCTCTAGTTTAAATTCATAGACGTCTCAATGGGGTTAAGAGCTCAGGCTGAAGAGAACGCCCTAAATCCACAAGGGGGCATTCGGTCAAGTCTTGCTGCCTCTTCACATAATAATGGAACTATAAGATCATCAAATAATAATTACCACCAGAGTTGCTGCCATTCACTGGTCAGAAACAGGTAAAAATGAGCCTTTTGGACACTTAGCACACTAAACAGCCAAAAATTAGATTGTTGCCGTCTATAAAGTGAGAAGGCTGCCATTAAAGGCATCACTGTCACTAAGGGTGCATAGGGGCCACATCTTTTGTTGGTGAATGCTGTAATTTCATGGTACAAGCCTCACTTCACTTACATTGCTTATTTTCTGTCAATATTCAGGCACCCATAGGAGTGGGCCAGTTCACAAATACTGCTCAGTCTAAACATTCAGTTGAAGCTCCATTTTGCCATTCATCTGCACACAACCTTCACCAGCAGCAGAGATTACACCATGTTTCCAATCTGCTAAAACTAGGTGGAAAACTCACACAGGAAACAAACTTCAGATTTTTAGTGACCAGCTGTATGGGATATTGTAGCAGTCTGAGAGCAGAGCATTTTTCAGTTGCTGAATCTCAGTTGTGGTGTCATCATTCCAAGTTGATGGGGGTGGCATGGGGGGATGGAATAAAGGTTAGAGTCACTGGGAAAAAGGAGGAATATTTCTTCAGAAATAACAAAAATAATCAAAGCATTACCTCAAGTATTGCCAACAGAATTAATATATTTACCTGCATAAAAATGGCCACTGCACTTCAAAAGTAATTCATTATATATCTGCTTTGAGGTAGGGGGCATTTTATAAATGCAAGTCTTCTATTAGGAAATTTAAAAGCTTACAATGTAAATTGGGTTTTAATTTAAGATATCGTAGAATGTTATGTTACACGAATCACTTATTTTGCTTCAGGATATAATAATAGGTGTGGGGTATTCTCTTTTCCTTTATCACGCAGTGGCATAAAACCCAATATGGCTGCAATTCAAATCAGGGGGTACAATCGCACTTTGATCAGATCATGTGCTCAATGCACATAACCCAACATTGTCCAGCACGATAGCTGCTGCCGCCAAAATTAAAAACCTGAAAATGGAATAAACTACCTGCTACAAATTCCACCCATATATACCACATGGGATAGAAGGGATTGGAGCATATTTCAGGAATGTAATAATTTCTAAAGACATTGATGAACTGTTTGACTTTCAATTTTGCAACTCAGTGTCTCATAATTGCTTTACTATTTTGCAACATACCAAGTTACACAACATTATGGTTACTTATTATAAAATAGCCAAAGAAAGAGATACAAATAATTGCAAACAATTTATCATCAGGCCTGCTCAATCTTACTGTACTGTAATGGGATTTAGTGTTTGATAGATTTAATTCAAAATTTTACATTTCTCTTATTTTTGAAATTAGTTTAATATGTTCACTCTTCCATTCAGATCATGCCAATAGCCTGCAGCTAAAATATTTGCTTTGTTATTTTTGCCGACAATTCCTCAAACTACTCACTCCATTTATGAGCTAGTTCAATGTTTTCTGCTGATTTTTTGAAATGCTATGATCTAGAGAGCACTGCCTGAAAGGGTAGTGGAAGCAAATTCAATGGTAACTTACCAAAAGGGATTTGATTAAATACCTGAAGGAAAAACCATTACAGGGCTTTGGAGAAAGAGCAAGTGGAGTGGGACCCATCTGATAGCTCTTTTTAAGAAGCAGCACAGGCATGATAGGCTGAATGGACTACTTCTGTGCTGTTTGACGTTACTTTTGAAACATTGACATATCATTTTATTGAAAAATGGAACCTTATAAGGAAGCCCAATATGGATATCTGCACTGACATTAATAGAAATCAGAAAAGCACCAGCCACACTTTGCAATCAGATTTATTTATAAAAAGACAAATATTCCCATGTCCACACAGGTTTCAGCACAGTTGAACACAATACTTTAAGGGTATTAGTCAGAAAGTGACCACAGACAAGCAACGCCAGAGAAATGCTGACCTGAGATTTTCAGTGTAAAATACACAATCAGTACCAAACGGATTTGCAGACAATATGTAGTGAATTGTTTATTTTCTCAGGGAAGCTTAACAGGCTTTAAAATTGAAGCGTAGAAGCGCAGCTCAGTTTGGGACATGGGTGACAGAGATTCAAACACTCAATGAAAGAAAAAAACGATATAAAAGTAATATTAACAAGATGAATAGGAAGATTAAAAAGAGGCAGATCGAAAAGAGAAAACAAATAGCCAGAAGGAAGAAAAGAATTACAGAAAATCACAGGAGGAAGAAAGAAAAGCTGAAAGAGAAGAGAAACAAAGAGATTGTGAACAGAAGTAAAGAGAAACTGAGAACATTTATGACGGCAAATTAAAGAAAGGGAATTCCTTATATGCGGGAGTAAAAACATAATTTATGGAAATACTCCTCAGTGCTTCTACAACTTTGTTTTATTGGGCAAACATACAGAACAAAAAAAAACGTCAATCATACAAGAAATCCGATCATGAAAACATTATGTAACAATTTTATCTGAATATAAAATGTGAACATTATAGAAAGTATACTTAATCCTAGTGCATTTCTCAGCAAATATTTTGCGCCAAGCTCAATGGAATTTTGCCTATTGAATGCATGTTATTAATTATTCAAAACAATGCATTATTAATAGTAATTTCAAGAGCACCTTCTCACAATGAATTTATTTCATTCCGGCAATTCAAAACATCAAGAACCCTTGTGAAATAAGAAATGTGTATATGTACGTACTGACCGTTTCATTTTTATTTAGTGCCTTCATTAAGTTGTTTTACTAACCTTCCATTCTTGGTGACAATCATTTCGTTGGTGACTGCTTTGAATTTTTGCCAAAGATTTGCATCTTCCAGGGTGACTTTCAGTTGTTTTTCGGTGGGATCTCCTTTTTCACTGCCCGCCACTAACTCACACTCGAGAGCATTGAGCAAACGAGCCACACTGCTCTTACCCTCAGTTTCGTTCATTCTGGCCAGACAAGACTTTGCAGCCAAGCTGAAATCGACTAAAATTGAAGTAAGGCAATGTAAACACTTCGACTAGTCACTGAGCATTCTGATTCTAAGTGAAGCCTACCATTGGATGGTGATTAAATAAACTTTACACCAATGACTTCTCCTGTCATATGACGTTTGCCCGAATTGCTATTGGTTTCTTCGTGTTGATATCAGTGGTTGCACAGGCAGCTGGTGACAGTTCACTCATACCTATAGCCGAAATTCAGCAATCAGTCACGCATTGCCATTATAGTGAACTCATCATCGTTAGTTATTTCCAACCAGGGATGTACGTTTTTTTTTTAAAAATGTACGACTAAATAACCCAAAGCTACATTAAAAATAACATTTCTAAAATATCGAGTGACAGACTTCATATAGTGATTTTATGCACTCTTTCCTCAAAGAAAAAATATTTTTACAAATGAAAAATAATCGCTAAATTGAAGATGACGATAATTTAGGGACAAAGATAAAAGTGTTTAAACTCTATGCGCTTTAATTATTGTGGTTTGCAATATTCGATTGATTTCTATTCCTGTAAAGTAATTGAGTAATTTGACTATTGAACTGTTGTAGAGTGTGGCCCTTTTATAAATTACACGTAGAATGTAATAGACTTTAACAGATATGTACGAGAATGATACATGAATATATATCATATACATAGAAAACATTAGGGGATGTTGCCCCTTTGCCGTAAATATAACATATCTGTCGTTCTGCCTAAACCCGTAGGTACCTAGTTCCACTTGTTATCATTGCACCGGAGTCCGACCCTAAACAAAGAAGAACGATATACTTTGGAAGGACTTTGGGGACCACTCGTTATTGTGATCAACATAACGTCGAAAAATCGGGAACCCTAAGCTACTTCAGTGACACAGGTTCAATAAAGGAAGCTCAGGCTGTGGCTCAGTTCATAGCACCCTCGCCTTTGAATCAGAGGGTTGTGGGTTCATGTCCCACTCCCGGAAACCAAGAAGAACTGTGATTGTACTTGAAAGAGTTGCAACCTGTGACTGTTGATAACTCGAAAGAGTTTCAATCCTCCAGATTCATTTAAACTAATGTAGATTTGAGGAAAACGGCAGTATAAAGGACTCCGAGCCATAGTCACAAACAAGTTTCTAATAAACGGGAGTTTCGTGGGAAGAATTTCTAATTATCACAACAATTGACAATTTCCCTTTGACATATCACCAAACGAAAGGCTCCAAACTTAACGTCTTGTCAGCTTCGCTGTCCTTCTGATGTGTGCTGAACATGTTTACCGCACGCAGTGTGTAGTTAGTTAATAAAGTGCAGTTTTCAGGACTAGTCATCAAAAACGCCCTTGCGGAACTATATGCAGTTATACCAAAACATTCTGCCTGTGTTTAATTGAGTTGAAACAAATATAGAGCACTAATCATTCAAGACATGATGCAAAGATTTGTACGCAACGTTGTCATCTAACATTCGTAAATTATATACACGTGGTAGTAGATTATTGTTAAAATTGGGGAACGACGTTTGGGTATTTTCACTTCTGTGCGCTTAACTGCGATGTCTTTACAATCACGAATCATTTCAGTTAATCCAGTGCGTTTCTGAATGTTTTTTTTTTAGATTGCTATTCCTTGCTTTCCACGACTCGAAAGAGAACAGCACTAAATTGAACATTAACCCGTTCTTTGTGTCATTCTGTCTCTGTGTTCAGTTCAGTTCCTTGGGCTCAGTTACTTGGTTATAAATGGGAACTAAATCCTGCTGCCCAGGAGAATGGTTTTTGAATTTTCACTTTTTATTCACTGGAGACAGATGAATTCTCCTGCAGCTTTTGTCTTTAATCAATTACAACTTTATGTTTCAGCTCGCCGGTGAACCAAAGAGCATCCTGTTCATTTAAAAGCCCCAATACTGAGTTTAGTATCACGATGATATGCAATGGAAGTGTTACCTTTATATCAATTTCTTAAGAATCGACACGATAGGATATTAATAATATATTAGAATTCTCTTTAGCTGATTATTTACAAGACATATTGGTCTATCTTGTATTATAATATTAACTTATGCTAATTCGATATGGTATTTGCAGACTTCACGCGTATGATTCCTTTTTTTTTAATTATCTGTCGCCAGGTCATTAAAGGAGCACCTGCTGATTCGTTTTTTTTTTAATTTTCTGACTTTGGTGTTCGTTTTCACCGTTATTCTTCCTCTCCGGGTCACCTGTGGTTACTTTACCTTTCTAACCCCGCTTTGCCCCATTAACCATCCTTTGTACCAGCAATTCTTCATTATCTTTCACAAAGGGTGGGAGATTATGAAAAGAACACATGAAATAGGATTTTAAAAGAAAGCTCATCAAGCTCGAAACAAACCCACGCGGGAACACTACCAGGGGACGGGACCTCTGTTTTCTGATACTTCTCGTCAGCATTGCAGTGGTTTATCTCCGGGAGCAAAGCAGAAAGTGTTAGCATTGTGTGGAGGAAAATATTAAAAGTCAATAAACACATTGAAATTAAAACAGCACATCAGGCAACATCTGTGGAGAGCGAAGCGGAGCAAGTTGATGATTTCATCAGAATATGATTGAATTAAGTATAGAATCATAAAGTCCTGGGGTTAATTTCAGGATATCTTTGTAATTTTTTTTGTGGAATGTACACAGGTATTGTTTTGGGAAATTTGTTTCCTTTTTGTTCGATTTTTCGTGCCTGTTTCTGAGGATCTGGACATTCAGTGACATAAGTTTTGTTTGGCCAGAGATCCTGTAATTGCTACACCTTTATCCAAATATGATTTGCATCTTATCACTGGCCAATTCTAATGATAATGTATCGTATAAAATAACCGTCTGTACAGAAATAGCCGAGAATGTACAGTTTATCCATTATTTTACCTATCAACCGTTTATTTCCATATTCAGCTACTCATGGCAGGATAGGTATTTTTCCTCCGTCATTTATCATTGCACAGAGATAGAATAACAACAGCTAGGAATGAAACGGTATTGATGATTATAAAGGAAAGGCAGACATGATATAACAGTACCTTGCTTGATAGTGAATATTAGGACATAGTTTTGAAATATTTATCTCACTTTGTGGAGGTACAATTCACACTAGCTCGGTAATTCACTACTGAGTAAGTTGAATGCAGGACATTGCAATCTCTTCCACTGTTGCAACCGGTGGAGTTCGGATGCAGATAACTGAGGAATGTTATTTTAAAAATTGTATTCTCACGTTTGTGATCTGAATCCATAGAGCCATTATAATGGAAGAACGATACCCGTGATGTCTGAGGATTTCAACTCTATTTTCTAGGTCAAAAAAGATAATATAACTCAGACGAATGTCAATGTTGAGGTAGAACGTCAGTCAATGCAAAGATCCAGTACATGTTTATCTACATATTTTATAAAATTTAATGCAGAATGTGATACATTCTATATCGGTTTGGGAGATGTTACCTTACACTTTCTACAATGCCTACGATTTCCTCAAAAAGATGCAATAAATTATTAGATAACTTGATAAGGTCACACTATGAAGACCAGTGGATATGATATACATCCGACAAGAGACTTGAGGTCTGACCTGATAACTCACATCCAACAAAGTCTTAGAATAATTTTGCTTAGAAGAGAATTCATTCCATATGAATCTTCCCTTTTTTTGCTACTACAATACATTAACCTGTTAAAGAATTAATTACAATTAATTGTATAAAGAGATAGTAAAAACAGCTTTAGTGGTGGAGTGGAGGACTAAAATCCATTATAATTTGGTTCTGGTGGAGCCGGAGGTAGTTGGAGTGCTGATTACAAATATTTAATGGACAATAGTTAATAGTTGAATGTTTGGCTGTTTCCAATTTGTATTTAAAAATATTAATTACTGCTGAATGTAATTTGTGATGTCTGCTGTACTACTTTTTGTATTTTTTTTAAACAAATTGTTGTGAATATCTAGTTCATAATTCACATGTTTGTGCAAATAACTTCTAATTTTAGGAATTAAAGTTTTAACTATAGAAATGGGGCCATCTGATTGAGAAATTTACAAATGACCCTATAGTAAATGCAATTCAAACAAGCTTGGAGTTAATTACAATTAAAAGCTAACTTGTGTTTGCCTTACATAGTCAGAGTTGATAGTGAAAAAAAATCAACAAAGAATGATCCAGCTCTAAACTTATAATGGATCAAGAGAGTCTGGAGAGAGGGCAACTAAATCCATTAGAAATATAAATTATTCATATGGGTTACATCAAATAGTTATGTTGAAGGTAAAATAATTTATTTGCAATTCTGGTTGAATCATTCCAAAGCATCCCATGTTGGCATAGAAATAGTGACTCGGGGTGGAATCTTGTTAGGAGGTTCTTTTGTTTACTTTATCTGTGAGTGTTTGCTGACAGAAGGGAACAGTTCAGTTTGGGTTTTGTGAGAGAAATGCAGCTGAAAGATTTGGTCCAGCTTGAGGCTAGTGGAAGAAGTCTACAGTGGTCTTCACAGGGCCTTGTGGTAGAAAACAGACAGCTTGAATAGTTAGCTTGGAAAAAAAGCTGTACAGAAGCTGTGGGAGCAGAGAAAAGCAGGCTATGTATGCCCACGTCCAGGTCAAGGAGCTGAAGAGTCCACAGTCATGAAGTCTTTAAAGAAAATTGTAAGATTGCTTATCTAAAAGTTAATGGAAGGATCCCCATAAATCTTGTACCTTGGAGAAAGCTGGAATACTGAGGAGAATTAAAATAAATTCTGGGAGGGTTGGCCCCAGGAAAAGTGAATGAACCTTCAAGGTTTCATAAGATAAAGAAACTCTTGGGGAGAAGTAAAAAGTAGAACTGAATTTATAGACTAAGCTTTCATAAACTATAGTGTTGAGTTATAGTGCTTACCTTTGTATATCAAAAGAATTAAACAAAGTTGTTTTTGTTTCAAAACATGAAATATATCGTGTAATTCTGTCGGTTGATTGCTGAGTGTTTGGATTTCTTCTTTAGGTATTAACAGTTCCTGACAGGATTGTAACAAAATAAACAGCTTAAAAATAGTTCCAGTAATCAGGATTTATTTATTGAAAGCTTCACCAAGCATTGTATAAAATGGAGACACCAGAAAGTAACTTCCATATTGATTGTCAGTGAAAAATCTTAAAAATCTTAATCCATTCTTCCAACACCATGCAATCAGTGTCATCAGTGGTGGTATCTTTCCATCTATGAAAGGTGATGGACACACAGCAAACAATTCATTTCACACGGGGTGGGTGTCTTCATACAGCACACCTTTGCTTACGGCAGAAGAGGCCAATCCCTGAGAGGCAGGTTCTGCCACAAGTGCCACACCTGTAGCCACCAGGTGTTATTCTGAGTTGTTTTTGGCATTGGCATCTGTGGGCAAGCTGCTGTAGCCACTGGCCATCGTGGTGGTGCACGTAGGCCCAGAGGAGGTGTCCCCATTTTCCTCTGTCATTAGCTGATGGCTTCCAGGAGTGATAGCTGATGTTGGGGTCTTTTTCTCATCCTTGCAAGCAACCTTGAAGTAGAGCTTTGGGCATCCAACTGGTTGTCTGGCTCCAGCCATCTCACCATACAGCAAGTCCTTGGGTATGTGACATCTTCCATCCTGCAAACATGCCTGAGCCAATGGAGCAGCCTCCTTTTGATAAGCGCTAACAAACTTGGGAGCTCTACCTCTGAGAGGACTGCTGCATTTGTGATTTTATCCTGCCAGGATATATCCATTACGCACCGCAAACAGCGAAGATGGAAATTATTGAGCTTCTTTTCTTGATAGCTGTGAGTCATCCATGTTTCACAGCCATACAGCAAGGTGCTAAGAACACAGACCTTATAAAATATCAGCTTGGATAAATCTGAATACTCTTGACAAAAATGAGGATGCATTAATTAAACACATTAACATTAATGGGCGTATTTGTTGGGCAGAGAAAGAGGTTGGGATTAAAAACTCTTGGTGAACGGCCATGATTCAATTAGAATACGTTCTGATGGTCCACCAGCTGACAACTCAGTCTGTTGCCGCTCTCTCTAAATTAAATCAGCAATAAAGGAACTTATATTTTACAGAGCAGGTTCAGGTGGAGTCAAGGCCTCAGGCTATATTTTCTAGATATTTGATTTCAATTAAAATGTATTAATACTGATTTAAAAAATAAATACTCTCATTGTTTCATACTGCTCATCGGCCCACACTGCTCCTTGGCCCACAACACTGCTCACAATTGCCACAGGACTGAGAATCTATAATGCCTGCGTACCAGGTAGACTATTGTATGGTGTTGGAACTTGAACTACATATCAGAAGCAGGGACGTAGATTGAATTCACTTCATGTGCATTTCTTGAGAAAGTTCATTGGTATCCATCAGCTGCATGGAGTCCACAACACAAAAGCGCTGCAAATTTCTAACTCAGGAAGTGCAATGGTAATGCTCAAGCGATATTGACTACAATGGCTAGGCCATGTCAGTAGAATGGTTGGTGGTTGCCTACCAAAAGATGCGCTGCATGGAGAGCTTAATGGTGCCAGCAGACACATTGGGTGGTCAAAACTAAGGTACAAGGATTCATGCCAGACTGACTTCAATAACTAGAAAAAGTCTGCGTATGACCGGAACACATGGTGCCCAAGCCTCCACGCTGGTGTACAGATATTTGAAGAACTGCATTTTCAGATTGCCACATAAAAACACCATTGCAGGAAGGATCATGCAGCAGCAGACCCATGCATCATATATGATGCTCCCACTGCACCCAAGACTTGCAACAAATGACAAAAATGCAAAGCCAAAGAAGTAATTGTTTCAGTAAATTATTAGCAGAAGAATAGTATGAAAGAAAAGAAAGTCTTACATTTATAGAGCACTTTTCACAACCACTCGACCTCCCAAAAGGCCAGTTAAGTACTTTTGAAGTATACTCACTGTTGGAAGAGGGACGGCCAATTTGGGCACAGGAAGCTGCCCCAAATAACCTGTTTTTGTGATGTTGATTGACAGTTAAATGTTGGCCAATGATAATGAATTTAAAATGAAAAGGTGTAAAAGTCATATGATTAATCCTGTCATTCTTCTAAGTAGACCAAGATTTAAGTCTTGTTCTAAATAGGATATTGAAGCCAGGGCATTAGACGGAAATAAGATGAGTTTTTATCGGATTCCTCACGGACAGACGCTGAACAATATCTGTATGCATCTGCTGAAGCAGAAAGTGATGCAAAGGATTAGACTGTGAGTGCAGAACTATATTACTAAACCATAACATTAAGATTCGAGCGAGATTTTTATTCTTCATGGTGTTGTGCTAGCAAAATGCCTGGATTAATGGTTTCAAAATCAAATCAAATAAATATCTGACCTAGAACAAGATTAATTCTTACGAGATAATTTTAGGAGTGGATCATCAAAATACTCAATGGGACAAAATGGTTCTGGTACTGTGGGAATAACAAACTGCCAGGTTAACTGATTGAGATGTAAGCATAGGTAAGATAGCGTAGACATTTTCTAAGTTACCTCTGAGATCTGGAGAAATCATGTAGCACACTCCGCTAGGTGATTATATAAGTAGGGCAGAGTCCATTACAAAACATATTTGATGAGGTGACGACCTTTTCACTTGTGAGCATTAAATATATTGAAAACTAGGAAATAATAGAGAAAATAGATTCCTAAATGGCATAATAATTTGTTCTCGGTTCCCTTCATTCACCAACAGAAGAGTATACGCCAATTTGTGGCTTCTCTGTCTTGCCCATAGTGCCAACAGTGTGGAAGCCTAAACTGAGTAATTTTGTAGGACCTGCATGATTGTATGAGTCCGCGTGGGCCTTAGTCACTGAAGGACTACTCTATTTGTAAGGAAGCCTTGGCTGAGATGCCTGCAGGACTCTCTCCACGTCCAACTTTTCATCTCAACGGGCAGATGAGATTGCCCTAAACCATTGCAATTGTGGAAGACAGCGGCTTCGTGTTGTGCGGCATCTGATCCCTGTGCTCGTAACGTAGTTGTACCAGAGGACTCCAATTATTTCCTAAGATAAAGGCAAAATACTGTGGATGCTGGAAATCTGAAACAGAAACAAAAAATGCTGGAAAAACTCAGCAGGTCTGACAAGCATTTGTGGAGAGAAAGACAGAGTTAACATTTTGAGTTCAAAAGAAAAAAAAACACTGCAAAGCTAATTAATAAATTAATTACCTAAGTCGAGATGGCTGGGCAGGTGATGTGCTGTAGCTGTATGATGTGGGAGCTGGCAGATCCCATTGTGAGCCGCAGTGACCACATCTGCAGTAAGTGTTGGTTGCTGGAGGAACTCCAGCTCAGAATTGATGAGCTGGAGTCCGAGCTCCGGACGCTGCGGCACATCCAGGAGGGGGAGAGTTACCTGGATGCTTTGTTTCAGGAGGCGGTCACACCCGGTAGATTAAGTACCTCAAGTTCAGTCAGTGGTCAGGGTCAGCAGGGTGTGACTGCTAGTGAGGCAGGTAGAGGGATCCTGTGTTCAAGAACAGAGGAGCCTCAGCTCTTGACCATGTCCAACAGGTACAAGGTACTTGCTCCCTGTAAGGATGAGGAACAGGGCTGTAGGGAGGATGAGCCAGCTGACCACGGCACCGTGGCACAAGAGGCCATTCAAGAGGGGGGAGCAAAAAGACAAGTGGTAGTTGTAGGGGATTCTATAATTAGGGGAATTGATAGCATCCTTTGTAAGCAGGATTGAGAGTCCCCCATGGTATGTTGCCTGCCCGGTGCCAGGGTGAGGGACATCTCTGACCGGCTTGAAAGGATATTGGAGACGGAGGGGGAGGATCCAGTTGTTGTGATCCATGTCGGGACAAATAAGATAGGTAAGACTAGGAAAGAGGACCTGTTTGGGGATTATCAGGAACTAGGAACTAAATTAAAGAACAGGTCCTCAAGGGTTATAATCTCCGGATTACTACCCGAGCCACGTGCAAATTGGCATTGGGACGTGAGAATAAGGGAAGTAAACACGTGGCTAAAGGAGTGGTGCGGGAAAGAGGGGTTCCATTTCGTGGGGCACTGGCATCAGTATTGGAACAGGAGGGATCTGTACCGTTGGGATGGTCTCCACCTGAACCGATCTGGGACTAATGTTCTAGTGAAAAGGGTAAATAGGGTGGTCAAAAGGACTTTAAACTAGAAAGTGGGGGGGAGGGAAGGGTAAAACTCCAAGAAGTATGACTATTGGGAAACAAAACAGCAGGTTAGCGTGTTGGGGGGGGTGGATTCAACTTCATGGAAAATTATGAAAAAACTGAAAAGAAAGGAGAGCCCAGGAGAGGCTGTTAAAGTCCCCAGGACACAAAATAGGACAGAGTGTTTGGAAAGGGCTAGGAACCTAACTTCAAGCACATCAGATAAAGGGACGACAATGAGAAAGGGGACGGGAAATACAGGACTGAAGGTATTGTATCTGAATGCACGCAGTATACGAAATAAGGTAAATGAGCTTGTGGCGCAGATTGAAATTGGCAGGGATGATGTGGTGGGCATCACGGAGACATGGCTGCAAGGGGATCAGGACTGGGAGCTAAATATCCAAGGATATACATCCTATCGAAAAGATAGGCAGGTTAGCAGAGGGGGTGGGGTTGCTTTGTTAGTAAGAAATGAAATTAAATCGATAGCAAGAAATGACATAGGGTCAGATGATGTAGAATCTGTGTGCGTAGAGTTAAGGAACCACAAAGGTAAAAAAACCATAATGGGAGTTATGTACAGGCCTCCGAAGAGTAGTCAGGATGTGGGGCACAAGATACACCAGGAGATAGAAAAGGCGTGTAAGAAAGGCAAGGTTACAGTGATCATGGGGGATTTCAATATGCAGGTAGACTGGGAAAATCAGGTTGGTAGTGGATCCCAAGAAAAGGAATTTGTAGAATGTCTATGAGATGGCTTTTTGGAGCAGCTTGTGGTGGAGCCCACTAGGGAACAGACAATTCTAGATTTAGTGATGTGTAATGAGGCAGATTTGATAAGGGAACTTAAGGTGAAGGAACCCTTAAGAGGAAGTGACCATAATATGATAGAATTTACCGTGCAATTTGAGAGGAAAAATCTGGAATCAGATGTAACGGTATTACAGTTGAATAAAGGCAACTACAGAGGCATGAGGGAGGAGCTGGCCAGAATTGACTGGGAGATGAGCCGAGCAGGAACAGCAATGGCAGGAGTTTCTGGGAGTAATTTGGGAGACACAGCAAAAATTCATCCCTAGGAAGAAGAAGCATACTAAAGGGAGGATGAGGCAACCATGGCTGACAAGGGAAGTCAGAGACAGCATAAAAGCTAAAGAGAAAGCATACAATCCAGCGAAGAGCAGTGGGAAACCAGGGGATTGGGAAGCCCACAAAGACCAACAGAGGACAACTAAAAAAGAAATAAGGAGGGAGAAGATTAAATATGAGGGTAAACTAGCCAGTAATATAAAAGAAGATTGCAAGAGTTTTTTTAGATATATAAAGGGTAAGAGAGAGGCAAAAGTGGACATTGGGCCGCTGGAAAATGACGCTGGAGAAGTAGTAGTGGGGAACAAAGAAATGGCGGAGGAGCTGAATAGGTACTTTGCGTCAGTCTTCACGGTGGAAGACACAAGTAACATCCCCAAAGTTCAAGAGAGTCGGGGGGCAGAGGTGAATATGGTGGCCATTACCAAGGAGAAGGTGCTAGGAAAACTGAAAGATCTGAAGGTGGATAAATCACCTGGGCCAGATGGATTACACCCCAGAGTTTTGAAGGAGATAGCTGAAGAGATAGTGGAGGCGTTAGTGGTGATCATTCAGGAATCACTGGAGTCAGGGAGGGTCCCAGAGGACGGGAAAATCGCTAATGTAACCCCCCTGTTTAAGAAGGGAGTGAGGCAAAAGATGGGAAATTACAGGCCGATTAGTCTGACCTTGGTCGTTGGTAAGATTTTAGAGGCCATTATTAAGGATGAGATTTCAGAATACTTGGAAGTGCATGATAAAATAGGGCAAAGTCAGCATGGTTTCATCAAGGGGGGGTCATGCCTGACAAATCTGTTAGAAATCTTTGAGGAGGTAACGAGTAGGTTAGACAAAGGAGAGCCAATGGATGTTATCTACTTGGACTTCCAGAAGGCCTTTGACAAGGTGCCGCACAGGAGGCTGCTGAGTAAGATAAGAGCCCATGGTGTTAGAGGCAAGGTACTAGCATGGATAGAAGATTGGCTGTCTGGCAGGAGGCAGAGAGTGGGGATAAGGGGGTCCTTCTCAGGATGGCGGCCGGTGACTAGTGGAGTTCTGCAGATGTCAGTGTTGGGACCACAACTTTTCACTTTATACATTAATGATCTAGATGAAGGAACTGAGGGCATCCTGGCTAAGTTTGCAGATGATACAAAGATAGGTGGAGGGACAGGTAGTATTGAGGAGGCGGGGAGGCTGCAGAAGGATTTGGACAGGTTAGAAGAATGGGCAAAGAAGTGACAGATGGAATACAACGTGGGGAAGTGTGAGGTCATGCACTTTGGTAGGAAGAATAGAGGCATAGACTATTTTCTAAATGGGGAGAGAATTCAGAAATCTGGAGTGCAAAGGGACTTGGGAGTCCTAGTCCAGTATTCTCTCAAGGTTAACTTGCAGGTTGAGTCGGTAGTTAGGAAGGCAAATGTAATGTTGGCATTTATTTCGAGAGGACTAGAATATAAAAGCAGGGTTGTGCTGCTGAGGCTTTATAAGGCTCTGGTCAGACCACATTTAGAATATTGTGAGCAATTTTGGGCCCCATATCTCAGGAAGGATGTGCTGGCCCTGGAGAGGGTCCAGAGGAGGTTCACGAGAACGATCCCAGGAATGAAAAGCTTAATATATGAGGAACGTTTGAGGACTCTGGGTCTATACTCGATGGAGTTTAGAAGGATGAGGGGGGATCTGATTGAAACTTACAGAATACTGAAAGGCCTGGATAGAGTGGACGTGGGGAAGATGTTTCCATTAGTAAGAGAGACTAGGACCCGAGGGCACAGCCTCAGAGTAAAGGGAAGGCCTTTTAGAACAGAGATGAGGAGAAACTTCTTTAGCCAGAGAGTGGTGAATCTATGGAATTCATTGCCACAGAAGGCTGTGAAGGCCAGGTCATTGAGTGTATTTAAGACCGAGAGAGATAGGTTCTTGATTGGTAAGGGGCTCAAAGGTTTTGGGGAGAAGGCGGGAGAATGGGGTTGAGAAACTTATCAGCCATGATTGAATGGCAGAGCAGACTCGATGGGCCGAATGGCCTAAGTTCTGCTCCTATGTCTTATGGTCTTATGGTCTTATGAGTCCACATGACTCTTCTTCAGAGCTAAACGGAAGTAGAAATGTGGTGAAATATCTAAGGGGGGTAGAACAGGTGAAGCTGGATAGAAGGCCAGTGATAGGTGGAGTCAAAGGAGAGATTGTGAAAGATGTCATAAACAAAAGGTCAAATGGTTGTTAATAGTGGTGGTACTGGCTAAAGGAGGTGCTAATGGTGACATTAAGAGTGGAAAGCAGAATGTGATAATGGTAGGACCAGGGTAAGCACTTTAGAAAGTGACAGATGGCTCTAGCAGGGGTGGGGTGGGGTGGGGTTCACTCCAAAGGTTGACTCCCTTCAAGTGAAGCAGCGCTTCACTTGCACTTCCCTCAATTTGGTCTACTGCATTCGCTGCTCCCAATGCAGTCTCCTCTACCTTGGAGAGACCAAATGCAGACTGTGTGACCACTTTGCAGAATACCTTTGGTCTGTCCGCAAGCATGACCCAGACCTCCCTGTTGCTTGCCATTTCAACACACCGTCCTACTCTCACGCCCAGGTGTCCATCCGTGGCCTGCTGCAATGTTCCAGTAAAGTTCAACACAAACTGGAGGAACAGCACCTCATCTTCCAATTAGGCACTTTACAGCCTTCCAAACTTAACATTGAGTTCAACAACTTCATACCATGAACTCTCTCCTCCATCCTCACTCTCTTTGATCCCCCCCTTTTTTCTATATTCATTTTTATTTATTTTTTATTATTTCTTTCTTTATTTATTAATTATTTCCCCCCCACATTTTCATTATTATTATTTTTAAAATTTATTTCCATTTCTATTGATTGTTTATCCCCAGCTTTTAGTGAAACTTCTTTCCCACCACAGTTCCCTCCTCCCACCCCCACCCCAACTAGGGCCATCTGTCAATTTCCAGAGTGCTTACCCTGGTCCTGCCATTATCACATTCTGCTTTCCACTCTTAATGTCACCATTAGCACCTCCTTTAGTCAGTACCACCACTATTAACAACCCTTTGACCTTTTGCTTATGACATCTTTCGCAATCTCTCCTTTGCCTCCACCTATCGCTGGCCTTCTATCCAGCTTCACCTGTTCCACCCCCCTTAAACAGTATATATTTCACCACATTTCTACTTTCGTTTAGCTCTGAAGAAGAGTCATACGAACTTGAACCGTTAACTCTGTCTTTCTCTCCACAGATGCTGTCAGACCGGCTGAGTTTTTCCAGCATTTTTGATTTCTGTTTCAGACTCCAATTATTTGTTGGGGACACCATTGATCAAAGACATCAATGACATTAATTGTTCCATATGGGAACCCTCGTGCCTCTTCCATATGTTAAGTCTGGGATAATAACAGTTGGATAATCTGGATTTAGTTGCTGGTTGGATTTTTGACTTGTACATGTTATCAAGAAATTGCACAACACTTCTGATGATCTCTATTTGCTGACCTATCTCTCCTTCAAAGACATCTGAGCTGTACATTGAGATCCCAAGTTAGTTGGGACTGTCAACCATTTCTATAATTTCACGTGCATCGATTTCAAGGTATCATTAGACTTTGGTGGTGTCATGAAAATATAATAATTCTCATAATATTATTGTGATTTATTGTAATTGTAGGTTAATAGTGGTAAAAACAAAATACTGTGGATGATGGTAAGCTGAAACAAAAACAGAAAATGCTGGAAAAACTCAACAGGTCTAACAGCATATGTGGAGGGAAAAGCAGACTTAACTTTTTGAGTCCATGTGATGAAGAGCCATACGGACTCAAAACGTTAACTTTTACATCTAGTTACACCTAGCCAGAAGAAGCTAAGCCAAACAGCGTGTTTATTTTTCTCAAAGGTTACTGATCATATGAGCACAATGAAAAGATTTATATTATGAGAAAGGTAAAGTTCCAAAGACATGATAGAACAATGGAATTTGGATTAAAAGGGGAAAACATGTATAAGGGAGATGAAGCTATGTGTCAAGGAGGAGAAGGCATTCTAAGATCTAACAAGTGTGAAAAGCCTCCAGCCTCTGTGCATCAAGTTGCTGTCTACAGGAACCTAAGCTGAGAAAACTCATTTTGAAATCTCTTATCCAGGGTATCGTGCTGCTTTGCCCAGGTCTGTTTAAATCTATTTTTTTTTACTGTTGCCTAATAGGGGTGTAACTGGGAGCCAGGTTAATTAGGTGTTTTTGGAGTTATTATAGTAGTAATTTGTAGACCTATGTATGTGCTCGAAATTTTTTCTTTTGTTAATAAATGTTTAATTTAGTTTTCTAAAAACCTCTGAAGCCATGGTAGTCTTATTATTTCTGAATTCAGGGCACGCATCTCGAAATAAAATACAAATTGCAAAATAGCTATGACCACGTTATCAAGTTTCCCTTGTGGATTTGATTTGCCTGGCACACATCATCTGCTACGTCATAACAGTTGGACAGAACCCAATCTGGTTACCATTAAGCAGTTGGGGGGCTTCGGGAATAAAACAATAGCCTGATTGATTTGAATTCTTTACAAAGGTATGTCCAGTTCCATATGCATTGGCAGTGATACCAGCGCCTTCTTGCAGGCCAGGCCTGGAGTTTGATGAGGAGGTGTCACTGGGCCTGATCTGTTTCTGCTACCCATGGACTAGATCTTGGACCACACTATGCACCAAGCATGAATGCTGATCAAGTGCGCTTGGAAACATTTACCGCATTTACTTATGTGGGCAACATTGACTGTTTGCGGCAATGCTAGAAATAACAAAGTGTAGAAATAACACTGGGCATCCACAGGGATGAGGCTGATCCAACTAACTTTGACCTCAATGAGTAGAAAATAAAATAACTTTGGAGTCAAAAGTGCTCTAGATAGTACAGTGAAAGCAGAAACCCTGGAATTAAAAAAAAACAATTCTATTGTTCCTTTCTGATGAATGAGCTGAGATGGGCCAAATGGCTTGCCTCATCCATAATTATTTTGTGATCATGTGAATTGAGAGTTATTGCATAAGAATTATTTCATGTCCAGTGTAATAAGGAGTACCAGTTGTATAAGTTAATAAAATATCAACTTTTTTCAGATATACAGCCTGCACATAGATTTATCTTCAGCATATTTTTAACAAAAATACATCAGACAATTATTTTTCATTTAACACATATGTAATGACTGGTAGAAACAGTTGATTTTTGGCAGCTGAGGTGGTTGTGTGCCTCTTCCCAGCCAACCCCCGACAGCAATACAGAAGTTGACGATCGACCTCCAACTCACTTTATATTAAAAAAAAGCAAATAAAATGAATACATTTTAAGTTTCGTCAAACACACAAGGGGCAATTTCAACTTTTATTGACCAGAGGAAAACACTGTAAAACACAATTAATTACCTCATTAGTATTTTAATGAAAATGTATTTCTGTGCAACAGTGTGTTAAAAAGACCAAATATTTGTCACCTGGTTGGTGTGCTTTAAAAATATACATTTTAACAAATCATTACTTTTCACTCAATTCGCTACATATCATGTTCCCCATTTCCAAATTGTTTATTGGTTGCTATATTTTTCATTCCTATGGCTCATAGTGAGGTGTTTGAAACATACGCGAGAGTTCTTTATCTGAGAAATCTGATTATTTTAAAAACAGATATCTTCTCTTCCTTTGTTCAACTATACTTGGAGCTCTAGTAGATTTTAAGAGCTTGCTTGCCGTCTCCTGGGCCAATGTTAAATCAAAGCTTGTTGGCAAAGGTCCATCTCAGATATAAGGAAATTATTTAAACATCTCAGTTTTATTACTCATTTTGTTTTCATCTTTCAACTTGATTCTTAACTCATTAACCTGATGAATACTTTGAATTAATCATCTACATTAATCATAGAATCTTACCGTAGAAAGGTCATTTGCTCTGTGCCAGCTTGTTGGAACAGCAATCCAATTACTCCCAATCGCAGGTCTTTCCCCATACGCTTGCAGTTTTCACCTCTTCAAGTATTTATTCAATTCGCCTTTGAAAGTTACTGCTGAATTTGCTTCCATTACCCTTTCAGACAAAGGAATCATAATAAATTGCAGCATAAAAAAACTTCTGATCCTCATTATTTAATCTATCAAAACCCTTCATGATTCTGAATGCCTCTTTAAATCTCTCCTTAACCTTCTCTGTTCTAAGGAGAACAATCCCAGATTCTCTTGCTTCTCCATATAACTGATGTCCCTCATTCCAGGTAACATTCTGATCTTCCCCAAGGCTTTAGCAGCCTTCCTAAAGTGTGATGTGCATAATTGTACGCATTACTTCAGCTGAAGCCTTCTCAGTGATTTATAAAGGTTTACCATAATTTTCTTGCTTGTGTACTTTATGCCTCTATAAAGTGAAAGACCTTGTAAGCCTTTTTAACATTAATGATACACTTTAAATGCTTTTAACCAAATATCTGTGGAAAAACAATCAGGTGATCTCCACAATTCCCAAACAGACTTTTTTGTTGTTAGATTACCCTAAAAATCACTATTTGAAATATTAGCATATGAATGCTTAAAATATTCTGTTTTAACAGCATTAGTCCATTTCCTTTAAATGCCTAATACTGCCATTAAAGCTGTATACCAACAGGCTTATATGGAAGGATTACAGTAATAATACATAACCCATGGATCTAATGTGTCAAAGGAAGCAGAATAGATTAGATAAGTGGAGTACAGCCTTCAATAGGGTAAATTAAATTAGGTCTGTAAAAGAAATATGTTTGATGGGATGATTTACCTTTTATAACTCAATGTTTTCTGATGTGTTAAAGGACTTAACAATTAATGCTGTGATTTTTATTTCTTATATTTGAGTAATTAAAGGGCAGTATGAGACATTGAGCAGAAATGAAAGACTTTGAAGATATGCTAATTTCTTATTTCCAAAGATTTAAGCTTAACAATATTTTTTCTGCCATATCAGGTAATTTTTGAGGAATTGAGGAACATAACCAGACTGTGCTATCATGTTTTAATCACGTACTTAAGAGATTTAATGTAATTTCTGCAATTCTTTACAGCTCTAACAAATTCTTTTGCAGGTTTTGAATGTGTGTTGATTTTTGATTTAAAGTAATGCTTGTTCAGACCTTTGAATAGTCTCCAAGAAATGCATGTTTAAATATTTGTAATGCTCCTTGAAAGGAAACAGTGACTTTAGTTCTGTGCAACCAAACTACAATAAGTCAAATGCATTTGCATAGTTTGAGTGGCGTGTTTCCATGTGGTAGAGCGCTAAGTTCAAATAACTCTTGGGCCAGGATTTTTCAGTTAGCGGGCAGGCTCGGCTGGAGCGGGCGAGGGCGGTTGGGAACCCGACAGCCACCCGCAATCGGGTGTGCACTGCAATTTTACGCGGACAGGCCAATTAAGGCCCGCCCAGTGTAATTTGCGGCTCTCCAGATCCGCGGGAAAGGGCGGGAAGCCAATGTCCGCTGGGTCCAATGGCAACCCGGCGACCTATTCAAAAACAGCGCAGGCAGCCGTCCTAAGGCTGCCACTGATTTTGAATAGTTGCAATATGGAGAACGTCTTCGGAGAGCAGGCCAGGCGGGAGGGCAGGTCGGTGGAGCAATCGGTTCCAAGGTTCTCTGATGACTGCCTCACTGCCCTCCTTGAGGAGGTGGCTGGGATATCCTGGTCCCAAAGGAAGAGGGGAGGAGGCACCCCCCCCCCCCGCCCCCCGCCTAATCAAGCGTGCCTGGGAGGAGGCGGCATCACAGGTCAGCTCCCATGATGTGGTGAAGCGCACATGGGTGCAGTGCCGCAAGTGGTTTAATAACCTCCTGCAATCGGGAAGGGTGAGTACCATGTTGGCATGGGTCACTTAGAACAGCAGTTAGGTAGCCCCGCATCCCACCCCCCACCCCGCACCTCAGAATTTTGTTTTTTTATTCATTCATTCACAGGATGTGGGCTTCGCTGGCTGGGCGAGCATTTATTGCCCATCCCTAGTTGCCCTTGAGAAGGTGGTGGTGAGCTGCCTTCTTGAACCGCTGCAGTCCGTGTGGTGTAGGTACACCCACAGTGCTGTTAGGGGGCGAGTTCTATGATTTGGACCCATCGACAGTGAAGGAACTGCGAAACATTTCCAAGTCAGGATGCTGAGTGACTTGGAGGGGAACTTCCAGGTGGTGGTGTATCCATCTATCTGCTGCCCTTTTCCTTCTAGGTGGTCATGGTCATGGGTTTGGAAGTTCTTAGAGTGTGAGTGGCAAATATCATGGAGGCAGCACCTGGGCAAGGAGGTGAGCCCTGGCTACTTGGAATGAGCATGTGGCGGCTCCAAGGTCACGAATCGGCTAAGCCCTGCAAGGTTTTCCGCAGGTGGGGGTGGCAAGGCTGCAATGGCGCTGCAGGTACAGGGTGGACTAATCAATGCTCCTGTCTCCTCTCAGGAGATGGCAGCACACAATAAAGCAGAGCGGCTGCGGACTGGCGGAGGGCAGCCCCATCTTCTGATCATCACCAGATACGAGCAGGAGGCACTGGAGCTGGAGCGATGCCATGCGCCTAGATCAACCGGCCGCAGTGAGGTTGGGGTGCCACTGGGACGTAAGGCTGCCATGTACTGAGGTCACAATGTCTGTCATTGCAACCATTCCACTGTTGACTGTATATTGATTTCAGCCTCCAGCATGGGATCCCCATTGATAATGGAAAGATGAGCGCATCCTGATCCGGGGGCCAATCATGCACATTGACAGTGTAACTACTTCAACTAATCAAATGTCCTTGTTCTTCCTTTCAGCCTCACCAGAGCACGCCCGGTCTCAGGAGCCTGAGGGACCACCGCTGACCCCTGGGGGCACACAAGACATGAACGCACCAACGTCACACCCTCTCAGCCAGTCAGGCACCAGTGCGGATACCAGCACCTAGGCGAAAATAAGATCGTTGGCTAGTATCTCGGTGCACAGCGGCGAGGGCACTTCACACTCACTTGAGGTGCAGGCGGAAGCAGAGAGTGTCCAGGGCACCAGCAGTCAGAGGAATGCTGGGGACAAGGAACATGCTCAGTCGGTGACTGATGATGGGCCTCTGGAGTCGTCCATGAGGCAGCAGGTGCTGGAAGTCCAGCAGAGTGCGTGGGAGGATCTGACAGAGATACACGAGGGAATGTGTGCAATGGTCTCTGTTGTGGAGGAGTCCTTGCGAAACATGAGCAATGTAAAGACTCTCATGGCCAAGCACACTGCCTCCTCCATGGAGAGAGTGGCGACTCTCATGGAGCGGCTCCTCCAGGAGAACAATCAGGGCTTCCTGGGGATGAGCTCGGACCTGCAAACCCTCACACCGGCAATGACCTCAGGTGGTCACTGTCAGTGTGGGAGATGGATTGGGCACCCAGTATCCCAGCTAGGTGCCCATCCATCAATGGTGAGCAGGAAGGTCCAAAGCGAACTCACGTTGGTGCATGAGCTGCTTGTTGTCTCTGTGAGCTCCCCTCATGGTGCTCTGGATGATGGCAGCAGCTCCTCTGCCCCTCTGCCAATGACCATGGCATCCGATGAGGCTGTGACCATTGTGGGGATGCCAGCCGTGGCACTGGCTGTTCCCTCCAAGGTGGGGCCAGCACAGGCTCCATGGGCCAGAGGATGCCCGCCAAGACCATCAAGGCCAACAGGTCAGCAGAGTGAGCAGGCTGTCTCCAATGCCAGTGCCAGCAAGGGGAGAGCGCCTAGACATAGTACCCACAAGCATAAATGTAAAGCACCTTCGGCACAATGTGGGCTTATCGCTAGTGATTTTCTTTTGCCCCACTTTTAAGTTACTGTTAAGTTGGTGTGATGTTCAACACCTTTTCAATTAGTTTGATTTCTGTGTGTCAAGCTGCAAATCATTAAATGTGTTTGTTCTCAACAAGCCTCTGGGTGCTTCATTAGTTCTGCAGGTGCAGGGTTACCCATGATGTTATGAGTCACTTGTTTGTCATTGAGCTTTATTGAAATGGCACACAGTGCATGTTATTCACCAATTCCTGTCAGGTATCGAGCATGGAGCCTGCAGCCCCGACATGTAGACCATAAGACCATAAGATGTAGGAGCAGAAGTAGGCCATTTGGCCCATCGAGCTTGCTCCACCATTCAG
Source organism: Cetorhinus maximus (assembly GCF_964194155.1). Taxonomy (NCBI): domain Eukaryota; kingdom Metazoa; phylum Chordata; class Chondrichthyes; order Lamniformes; family Cetorhinidae; genus Cetorhinus; species Cetorhinus maximus. Next base: position 76,641,983 of record NC_135894.1, on the reverse strand, counting down.
TGAGATCATGGCCAATTTGATAATTCTCAACTCCACTTTCCTGCCTTTTTCCACAACCCTTGATTTCCTTACTGATTAAAAATCTGTCTATCTCAGCCTTGAATATACTACCCATCCTCTACAGCCCTCTGCGGTAAAGAATTCCACAGATTGACTACCCTCTGAGAGAAGAAATTCCTCCTCATCTCTGTCAAGTGGTTGACCCCTTAACTCTGAGATTATGCCCTCTGGTCCTAGACTCTCCCACAAGGGGAAATAACCTCTCAGCATCTACCCTGTCAAGCCCACTAAGAATCTTATGTTTCAATAAAGTCACCTGTCATTCTTCTAAATTCCAACCTACTCAGCCTCTCCTCATAAGAAAATCCCTCCATACCCAGGATCAACCTAGTGAACCTTCTCTGGACTGCCTCCAATGCCAATACCTCTTCCCTTAGATAAGGGGACCAAAATTGTTCACAGTATTCTAGGTGTGGTCTAACTCTGCCTTATATAGTTTTAGCAAGGCTTCCCTATTTTTATACTCCATTCCCTTTGAAATAAAGGCCAACTTTCTATTTGCCTTACCCATTACCTGTTGAGCTTATATATTAGCTTTTCGGGATTCATGCACAAGGACTCCCAAATTTGTTGTGTGGGCGGGGTCTAGATGAGGGTCCTGGGGATTGTCTATTATCCCAAAGTATGCTGCTTGAGTCTGCAATTTCTCAAAGTTTGCTGACCAATGCCTAAAACTTTATTTACAACAAGTATTGACGCATTTGGACTTCTATACGTGGTTGGAGATTCTCCTCCTTCCAGATCTTTCTTACTTTTCAGTCATGTGATCCGACATTATTGCATCAGCATCTTGTATGCTTCTGATGTTAACCCTTTAGTCTACATCTCCCCCCAAATCTTTATCCCCATCATCTTTACATCTTCTTACATCTCACCCCAAAGTCTCAGATCTCACAGGGTAATCCCTGAGGTGCCTTGACCAATCTCCCTGATCTCCTTTCGAGGCCAAGGATATTCCATATTCCCCCTTCTGCCAGTGTGAGTGTTTTTCTCCTGGGTGGCTGTAGAGCTTGTAGTCAGTCTTTCCTCTTCTCCTGGTTCTGAGTAGTAAGCCCAAGTTTCTATTGGCTTTCTCTCCAAGGATATTAAGACGCTGCGGTTTCTCCTTATGGTACCCTTGTCTCTCTCAATCCTGTACGATCTTGGTTGTGGAGTTTTTTCAATGATTGTATCTTCCTTCTGTTGGTCTCTGACCCATACTCTCTCCCTGAGCTTCAGCACTCATAACTCATGCCCTCCATGCCTGTGATTAAAGTTCCGAGCCTGGTAGGTTTTCTGTTTCTCTGTTCTTTCTCATACTGCTTTACCCTCTCATGGTCGTTCGTGGTGATATTGGGTTTGAGATTTTGTCCTCTGGCTGCTTATGGCACAAGTAAGACAGTTAGAAATCATTTCTTCTATAAAGCGAGTAATGCCTGGCCACCAGGCTGATTGCTGTGCGCTTGCACAATATTTTGCTATTCCTAGATGACCTTGGTGAAGTCTTTGAAGAATATCAAGCCGGAGTGCTCTCAGTATGACTATTCGCTCATTCAAGACCAATAAGTCTCCAATGACTGTGAGGTGCTTGCGCGGTTTAAAGTACTGCCATAGTATCGGATTAGAGGAATGTGGCCTGGCCATCCTTCCAGACAATATTCTCTGACTTGGGTGAGGTAGGAACTTGCCGACTTGGTTGACCATCCTGAGGAATCTTTGAAGCTCAGTTATGTTCCTGGGTAGTGAAAATTCTCTGATTACTTTTGCTTTTTGTGGATCAACTGTGATTCCAGTGGCTTGTACTATGTGACGTAGAAACTTGACCATAGGTTTGGTGAAGTCACATTTTTCACTCAAAGTTAGGCCTGTATCCTGTAAGATTCTCAAGGCTGCTCTGACTCTGGTGGGCTAGCTGAAGGAGCATTGGATCAAAGCCTCCCGGTGTCCCTGGAGGTTGCCCAGGTCAGCACCTATCCCCTCAGTGTTCTCCTGACCGTGCTTGTCCTCGGACTCACTACTGGACCCATCGTCGGCTGCCTGAGCAGCTGCGTCAACATCTTCTTCCTCCACTGCGTCTCCCCTTTCCAGCGCCAGATTGTGGAGAGCACAGCCACTATCAGTGACACACGATCTGTGGGGGTATTGGAGTGCATCCCCTGAACGGTCCAGGCACTGGAAACACATCTTGAGAAGATCGACAGTTCTGTCTACCACCGCCCTTGTGGAGGCATGGCTCCTATTGTACCGCTGCTCAGCCTGTGTTCTTGGATGGCAGAGGGATGTCATGAGCCACCTTCTGAGGGATAGCCCTTGTCACCCAGCAGCCATCCATCCAGCCAGGTTGGAGCACTGAAGAGCCTCGGCACCTGGGAGTGTTTCAGGATGTATGTGTCATAAGAGGTGCCTGGGCACCTTGCACAGATTTGCAGAATCTGCATCCTATGGTCACACACTATCTGCACGTTCATGGAGTGGAATCCCTTCTTGTTGACGAAGGCTCCCGGCTCACCCACTGGCGCCTTGATAACCACATGTGCAGTCGATTGCACCCTGGATGCAAGGAAAGCCAGCAATCGCTGCCAAGTCTCTGGCTCGCGCTGCCTGGCTGCCCTCATCCATGCAGTAGTGAGTGAAAGTCAATGCACACCTAAACAGAGCGTCTGTCACCAGCTTGACACAACTGTGGACAGCTGATTGGGAGACTCCACAAAGATCACCCACCGACCCCTGGAAAGAGCCGGAGGCATAGAAGTTGAGGGCCACCATGACCTCCAGCGCCACTGGCATGGGGTGTCCACCCACACAGTTGCAGCTGATCTCAGGACTGATCATCTGACAGATGGAGGTCACTGTCTCCCTTGAAAGATGGAGCCTCCTTCGGCACTGCACCTCAGACATATTGAGGTAGCTGCATCATCGCCTGTATACCCTGGCAGCAGAATAGTGGCGTCTTCTGCGGCCCCTTCCACCTTGGACTTCCTATTTGCCCTGCACCCCTTGTGCCTGCACCTGTCCTCCCACAGATGGCTCCCCTGGAGGCTGAATATGGACTCCTGGCCTCTTCCCCCTTCTGGCCCTTTCTTCCTCCTCAGAGGAGGTGCCTCCAGTGGAGACCACAATCCCATTCCCAGGGTAAGGGAAGGTTGTCTGATACCTGGAAGGCCCCAGGTATTATGATTCTTCCAGAGTCCTGAACTGAAGCCTGTTCTTTCTGTTAAAGCAGTTCTGAAGCAAAGTGAAGTTGTCCTGTTCACACAAGCAAGAAGCAGTAAGTAATCAACTAAAGTTCTAACATTTTGCATTAGCGAGCCCACTCACCCCCCTTATCCCGCCTGTGGATGAGGTTTTTAAAGATGTGGCCTACCTGCCTGCACGTTGCGCCCATGCTATGCCCTGAAAATTGCACGAGCTGCGAAAAATCAATGTCAATTGCTGCCTCAAGGGACTTAACTGGCCCATTAATTAATTCCAGGCGTGCCTCCAAACTCATAGCGCGTCTGCCTTCCGAAATATCACTATGGCGAGCGGTAACGTCGGGACACACATCCGACATCATCGCGCGTCATTTTACGTGCATGTGTGTCGGGCCCACCCCCGCACGCCGACTGTGAACTTCTGCCCTTGGTGTACATTGGGTAATGTAACTTACCTCGAACAAGTTACACAGTTTTAGATCAAAATACTCAGCATTATGAGATCAGTCTCATAACTGTTTAAACTGTCCTAATGTCAACAGCAAAAATTGCTTGGTATCCAGTGGAGTTTGTAGACTAGAAAGAAAAAGAATTGTGGCATAAACTTGCTGGATTAACTTTAAGTCATTGGTTGACTGAGTCAGAGGCTGCAGGATGAATGAACATACAAATTGATAGGCAGAAAAAGGCCAAGTGGTCCATTAAGCCTGCCCCACACCATTTTGAGCAAACACTTTTTTCCAAACTAATTCACCTCCCTCCACCCCTGCACCCCCACCCCATTCCCCACCCCATTCCACCCCCTGCAGCAATGTAATCTCCTTGGAGAAGCAAAAAAACAAATAAAGCCCAAAAGCTAGAAAGGGGAAAAAATACTTTAGAAAATTTCTCTCCTGTGATCGAAACCAGTCCAGGAGATCACATTAACCAAATGTTATCTATAAAGCCACTTATCTTCTATCTTCGTGATGCAATCTCTGCCCAGTCCAGAACTGGTCTAGCTCACTTTTGAAGGCATACAGAGAATCAGCACCCAGCACGTCAGCCAGCAATGTGTTCCAGAGATTTCCTACTCCATGGAGAAAGAAGAACCACAGTCAATTCCTACTTTTACATACTTCAAACTCATATACACTGTTGCTCCACAATCTGTTAAATTGGAATAACCCATTAGTGGGGATGCCATCCAGCCCCTTTAATTAATTTACATATCCCTCTCAGATTACCTCTAAGTCCACACTGCTTGAAAGTAAATAGACCAAGATCCTTGTGAATATCTGAGCAGCTGGGGTTCTTTCAGCTGGAATCACCCTTGTAGCTCCCCTCTGGAACTTTTCAAAGGTCACTATCACCCAGCATGTAGGGGGACCAAAACTAGTCACAGTACTCCAGATGTGATGTGACCAGCAACCTGTGCAGTGTTAAAATGGTGTCCTTTGATTTATACTGAATGGTTCCATTAATGCAACCCTCATTAGCTTTAACCACAGTTTCTCAGCATTGCTCATTAACCTTGAGTGATCAGTGCACAATAACAGCTATATCCTTTTCTCTTTCAACCTCTTTCAGTGTTATGCCCTGCAAATAATATGTCTATTCTGTGCTGGCCCTACTAACATGCATCAAACTGCATTTATCTAAATTAAGGACCATTTGGAGGAAGGAAAGTGCATCATGGTTAGTTACAGAGGTAGGGCCATTTCAGTACTTTGGCAGAAGTAGAAACTTGATTGGGGATGTTCAAAAATGACTTATGGGAAAGTTGGGCAAAGATTTGTGAGGCAACAAAAAGTTCAAAGTTTGGAGATGGGGGCAATAGTTTTATAGACATGTGGTAGATTTGAAAAGCAGAGGGACAGGGCCTGAGGAGAGGGAGTCATAATTACAAATATTTAATGTTCTCTCTTCTTCATTGATTACACCTGTTTTTCTTTCGAATTGGTAATTATCCGCTTTTACCTTCCATAAATTATATTGTGCAAAATGTTGCTGCTAATTTTTCTGACAAATTTCATGAGAAATATTCTGGTTTCTGGTCATAATATTTTGTGAAAAAGGCTCATCAGTTCCTTATTTATTCCTCAATATACTTATAAATGATTTCAAATGGGTAAAACCGCCCCTATTCCAGGTTCATTGGAAAGCCAGGCAAAAATCATTCCAACCCCTACAGATATTAGAATGTCAGCCTCTCCTTGTCCTGCTGGCACTTTATCCCTGGTCCACAGATGTCTTTCATAATGAGAATATGAGAGCCAAGTACTATCTCTCTCATGACTCAAGGGTGTCAGCCACACAATCATACTTTTTTAACAGCTGGGATGGCAACACGTTGGCTGCACCACATCAGTTCAAGCAATGGTTCGTTGACACAGTATAGACCATGGAATTTTTAAGCAACAGTGGGCAAGTGGCATTCATAACTTCATGGTGAACTTCATAGTAAATTGCATCCCTGACTGAACTACAGCAACAACCCAAGAGCAGCTTCACTAAAGGTCATTTAATTCTATTAAAATGTAATAACTGCTTTCGTATTGAGTCTATCATTTCTTATTTGTTTTCTTTAGAAGAAATGTTGTGAAAATAGAGATGGAAAGAATAAAATGAAAGATGCAAAGCATAAATAAGCTCCTTTAAGACATAAGAAAACTGAAAACTCATTCGAAGATGTAAACGTTACCGGGGGTTGTAATGCTGGGTTCTGTTCCCAGAGCAACTAGTAACAAACTGTCTAACCTGCAAAACAGCAATTATCCATTTTCACAGATCATGCTGCAGCAGGTGCATCTACTTAAATGTAAGATTTTCATTATTCGTTTTTAAACAAAAAATATTAAATGATTTTGACATTCATAATAAAGCATTTGATGCTTTTTGAACAATGGTATTATCCCAAAATTCTGTTTAAAGATGAGCTACATATCCCTTGCAAGGCATTTTTGCTTGATGTCAGAACCACTTTGTACAGGGAAATAGTTACATTGAATTAATTCATTCACTTCATGCCTTTTTCCAACTGTTTGATCTAACATGCTTGCCAACTAATTCCTCATTTATGCCATTGTGTTGCTATTAATATGTGTAGCTTCTGAAAAATTGGAACTAGCGAGTAAGCTCAGCAGTGAATTGGATTTACAAACATCTAACATGTCTCACATATCATATTATCAAATAGAGCCCCTTGGTAGTCTGCATCCAATCAAATTAGGAGCAATGTACATACGAAACGTATGAAATAGGAACAGAAGTAGGCCAATCGGCCCCTTGAGTCTGCTTTGCCATTCAATAAGATCATGGCTGATCAGTTTGTGTTTCAAATTCCACATTCCCATGTATCCCCGATAATTTTTGATTCCCTTGCCTAACAAGAATCTATATACCTTTGCCTTAAAAATATTCAATGACCCACCTTCCACCACCTTCTGAGGCAGAGAATTCCAAAGTTACACAAGCGTCTGGGAGAAAAAATTTCTCATCTTTGTCACAAAAGGGTGACCCCTAATTTTAGAACAGTGCCCCCTAGTTCTGGACTCACCCACAAGAGGAAACATCCTTTCCAAGACCACCTTGTTGAGACCATTCAGGATCTTATATACTTCAATCAAGTCACCCCTCACTCTTCTAGACTCCAGTGGAAACAAGCCCAGCCTGTCCTGTCTATCATCATAAGAAAACCTGCTCACCCCAGGTATCAATCTAGTAAACCTCCTCTGAAGCGCCTCCAATGCATTTACATCCTTCTTTAAATGAGGGGACCAAAACTGCACACAGTATTTGAGATGTTGGGCAGAATTGTCACTGAATTGACTAAGTGCGGCAACGGGCGTGTAAAGGATATTTTTCCTGCCGGCCACAATGGCGGGTTTTTGCACCATATTGTCCCCTTCCCGGCGCATCCTGCTTCATTAATATTGCATTCACGGTAAACACGCCAGATCACTGGCAGGTCGGCTCAGATTTTGTTGCCATGCCATGACCTCAGCGCTTCCTCGCTCCGGGCACCATATTCAAAGCACACCAGAGCTTCATACGTACAGATCAGGACTGCTCCAGATGACAGATGGCCCAGAAAGCAAAGGGGACCCCAGGTTTAGTGATACCTCCCTGGAACACCTTTTGGGCACTGTTGAGGCCCTCCACGGTTTACTCTTCCACTGCTCTGGCCACAGACCAGAATCACCAATTTGACCTGGAAGTCTGTGGCAGCAGTGGTCAGCGCCAATGGATCATGGTGGAGGTCAGGCATCCAGTGCAGGAAGAGGATGAAGGATCTCATCAGTTCCGCCAGGGTAAGTCAACCACCTCATCACTCTCAACTCACACACTCACAAACCCATCACACATCCGCAGGGATCTCACAACCCAAAGGACAACACCATTAACCCTCACACACACCCTCACATCTCCATCAGGCTCATATCCTCTCAAGTTTGTGTCCTCTTACCGTCCATGGCTCTGCTCACCATACAAACATTTCACACATCCTTATCATCTGCCGTGGCATGTGCCCTGCTCACATTCTTGCCATCTGTTTTCATCCAGGAGAAGCTGGCTCACAACAGGAGGGAGAGGTCCTAGGCCGGGGGTGTGGAGTGGCCGATTTTTAGCCCCTCACTCACTTTGAGGAGCATGCCATTGCGCTGGCTGGTGATGTTGTGGACCGTGCCTGCAGCAACGGTGAGGCCGTCGGCAAACGCCCACGTGAGCATCCTGCACCCCATCATCTCTCTCTCAAAGCAACTGTGAGTGCTCACTCTCATATTTTTGGCTCTGCTGCCATGCATTAATTATCTCTACTTTGGTTCACAGGGAGCTCTGGCAAGCGACCAACACTCTCAGCCAGTCAGTCCCTCAGCTCCATCCACGTCCTCACCTTCAGCCAAAAGGACACCTCCTCCATTGAAGAGCTGGAAATAAGCAGCCTGGAAGACCCATCACAGTGCTTACCCACACCCTCCACCAGCGCAGAGATACACACCTCAGTGGAACCTGGATGTAGAGCAGGCTCGGGTTCACAATCTGGTGGTCACCATACGGACACGTGTCCGCTGCAGGAGGAGGCAGGTTCAGCTGAGCTCCCTGGCACTTGGAGGACTGCTGGGGAAGAGGCACCTGTCAAGTCGGAGTCAGATGTCGAATCTCTGGATTCAGCCTTCCAACTCATCGTGGAGAGTCAGCAGAAGGCAGGGAACATCACACAGAGCTGTTGGAAGACCTCAACAGAGTAGCACGTGAGTAAGAGGAGTGCGTCCTCCTGCTTTCTGAGGAAGTGGTGCACATATGGAGGTCTCCATGGTCAGGATGGCGGACGCCATTGAGACCCTGGTGCAGCAGAACATGGAGAAGTGCGCAGACCTACATTCCATCGCAGTAGCCATGGGACAGTTCCTACAGTGGCAACGCGAGGGGGAAATGGAGCACCTCAACATCCCTTCAGGTGTTCCTTCCCCTTAAGGAGTCAGGCCAGGGCCCTCGGGTGCCCAAAGGGAGGAGGAGTAGCAGCTGAACACCCCTGGGTCATTCGCTTAGGAATCTTAGAGGCTGTCCACTTCCTCCAAGTCCCCTTTGCTTGTGATCCCCTCAACCTTGTCCTCTCTCACCACAGAGAGAGCAGCTGGCCCACAGGAGCACAGCCAAAGCAATCCAGGACCCTCAAGGCATCGGCTATCCAGAGGAGTCATCAAAGGCAATAGGGCCAACCATTACACAGGCTGTCTCCAGCCCTGCTGTGGGTGTCAGGGCAGCACCTAGAAGAAGTGGTAGGCCTAGAAAAGTTGATCACAAGTGGTTGCATGGGTGAACACTTTTTGTCACTTTATAATCTAAAAACATATTCACTTTTACTGAATAATGTGCAATATTGTCTTTCAGCTTCATTTACAGGCTTGGTGAGTCCTCCCCCTGCATCCTCCCCCAACTAACAGTTCAGCTCCACACTGCCGGACCAGGAGTGAATCTGGAGGGAGAAAGGTGTGTGCGGCAGGATTTTTTGGAGCCTCGTGCAAGCACTCTCCCACGCATGCGAAGTCTTCATCCATCACACTCATCTCACTGTTTGAGCATTTTCAATCCTGCCTGCTGGGGTTCCCTTTCAGTTGTCCATCTGAGCTGACCTGCATCTCCACCCACCCCCTGACTGCACTTCTTTGCTGTACCTGTGTCCATCCAACATGAGGCTCCACTCACTTTCGAATTGCACAGCAAAGTAGTCATTAAGTTTTTGAAAAGCTCCCCCATCCTTTCCCCTCCCCAGGGCACCCATGTTCTTCCCCCAATCACAGTCAACACCCCTTTGAACTCCCCACCGTTATCCTGCCCTGAACCCTTCTCCTTCACAAAGGTCCAGGTGAATGTGTACGTTCCCTACCTTCCTGAAAATCCCACCCTCATCCAAACTGACCTCCCCGACCTCCTCCTTCCTACCCCCAGGGTCTGTTTTTGCTTCCATGACTCCTCCAACCACCCTCACTGCCCCATCTACTGGTACTGATGCACCCTCACCCTCCCAGTTCCATCTGCCCCCTCACACTCAGCTCTCCATCCTACCACACTCATCCTCAGTTCACTTCCCAGGAGGCTCACATTGACTCCTTCCCTTCCACAAGACCTTTCCCTTGCATGTTCACTTGGATATTCCACCCCACTCCTTACACCTTCCTCCCCTCTCACATCTTCCCCCCCTTAAATCTTCCCCCCTCCCTACACCACCCCTTACACCTTCCTCCCCCCTTACACCTATCCCCTTCTGTACATCCCCTTACACCTTCCTTCCCCCATTACACCAGCCTCCCTCCGTACATCCCCTTACACCTTCCTTCCCCCTTACACCAGCCTCCCTCCGTACACCCCCTTACACCTTCCTTCCTTCTTATGCCTTCTTCCCCCAAACTCACTCCCCTCCAGAACACCCTCAACTCTCCCCAAACCTCACCCCCCCAGTACACCTTCCTCTCCCACTCACACCTAGACCTTTGTCGCCCCTGACCCTACTTTGCCACTCATCCATACCTGTCCATGGCGAAATCCCTGGAAGATGGTCCGAGTCCACGGCAAAGTCCATGATGTTCCAAAGCAGGTCCGAAGCATCAGCAAAGTCCACGAAGATTCAAAGCCTCAGCAAAGTCGAAGCAGCTGTATGGAGACCACCCACCGTCCGAGAACTGCTTAGCAGCGGAGCCATGTGCCTAACAATCTACCCATTATGTAATGCATGTGTTACTCCAGGGTCATGTAGCTGTAGGCCTCCAGCATCTCCTTCCCCTCGGATATCCGTGATCTGAGCCAGGCCCCAAAAGGTGAGTCTCAACTTCTGCACATCACGTTTGTCCAGATGTGTTCTAGACCAGTGTGTTTCCCACTGGCTTAACAGTAAATCGGGCATGGGGGGATGATTCTGGTTGGGCCTTACTTTGCATCCGACTAGCAGGATGCAAATCGGTTTCACGCCAGCCTCCAGCGGGATTGGCGATCCGCCATAGCAGACACCATCGGATGATCCCGCTGTGATTTCATGCCGGCGTGAAACCGATTTCTGCCCCTCCCGCTGAATTGTCTCTCCCCACCTGTCACAAACAGGAGTGGAAAATTCCACCTGAGGGTTCACCAATCCCTGTATAACTGAAGCATAACATCCTTGCTTTTATGTTCAATTTGCCTTGTAATGAACAATAGCATTCCATTAGCCTTCTTAATTACTTGATGTACCTGCATACTAACTTTTTGTGTCTCATGCACTAGAATACTTGGATCACTCTGCACCCCAGAACCCTGCAGTCATTCTCCGTATAAGTAATACTCTGCTTTTTTATTCTTCCTGCCAAGCGAACAACTTCACATTTTCCCACTCCATCTGCCAGATTTTTGCCCACTTACTCAACTTATCTATATCCATCTGCAACATCTTTATGTCCTCTTCACAACCTACTTTCCTACCAACCTTTGTGTTACCTGCAAATTTGGTTTCCATGCCTTTGCTCCCCTCATCTAAGCCATTGATATAAATTGTAAAAAGGTTGAGGCCCCAGCACAGACCGACAATTGAAAGGCCTATTAAGGCCATTAAGAAGCTAATTAAATTCAAATTTATGCTGCTCATTCAACCTAATGGTTGGCGGGCAGGCAAAAAGCAGCCTCTACATTTTTTAGGAAGCCTCATTCATGGACGGGATGATGTTTCCTAAAGCAAATAAACATAAAATAAAAAATTTATTTTTGAATTAAAAACATGTCCCAGCTCATGTGACCCTTGAGCTGGGTCGTGTTTTTAATTCCCTCTGTGACAGAGTCACATTAGGGGACATGTTTTATGACAATTTTATTTCCTTTTTTTTTTAAACAGCACTTTCATCTCCTGGAGGCAGCTCCGTGCTTCAGGGAGATTGAAGTGCTCTTTTGCGCTTGCGCGAAGATCGTGCTTGGCCCACTCGCTCTCCTCCCCCCGCCCGCACAGGCAGCGCTGAGTGCTGCTGCTCGCGTTCCACCTCTTGATTTATAGCTATTACTGAAATGTTTTTTGTATTCTCTATAGTGAACACAGAAGCAAAATATTTGTTCATTTCATCTGCCATTTCCTTATTATCTACCATTAACTCCCCACTGTCACTATCTAAAGGATCAACACTCACTTTACTTACTCTTTTCCTTTTCAAATACCTATAGAGATTCTTGCTGTCCATTTTTACATTTCTAGCTAGCTCCCACTCATATTCTAATTTCTTCCTCCTGTCATTTTAGTCATTCTCTGCCATTCTTTATATTCTGACTAATCATCTGACCTGCCAGTGATGTAAGAAAATTAAAGATTTGTTCATTCTATTAGAAGTTGTAGCATTGCTTCTGTATTGAGACTATCATTTTTTGACATTTTTAATGCAGTACTTTGCATTTATTTGAAAATATAATTCAACAGAAGGCTGAAAAACAGCAAAATATTGTGACAATCAAAACAGATAAAAACAAAAGAAAAGATGCAGTGTAAACTCTCTATAAAATACATCAAGAAGTGAGAATAATGAAAACTATAAAAATGAAAAATCTTAATTTCAATAAGGAACATTTTGGTGATTATAATTTGTGGTCACAACCATGCTTATATATAGTGAGCTTTTAACATTTTCTTGCCTGAGATATTCATTTAAACTTCTTAATCTATAAATGTCGACAGGTGCTTTGAATAACTAAGGAAAGGTATTAACTGTCAGCCACCCAGCTGATATATGATCATCTTGTTTTGTTCTTTGTTCCGACTCCCTTCACAATTCTGCACAAAATCTCCCACATCAGGTGAAATGTAAAGGAGACTGTTGACTAATATTTCCATCTCCTGTATGTTATCCAAACAATTTGAAGCAGAAAATGGCCCTGAATGTACCAGAAGCCTGCAGAAATCTAATCTCCCAGAAACTCAATCTCCCACGCTGCACAATATTGCCGTCAACCTCAAGCAGCTTTTCACTTTGCACTGGAGGAAGATATAATTGAATTACTAAAATAGCCATCTGCCCAATCATGCTTTTAATCACAGATAGACTGTACCCTAGGATTATACAACTTAAAATGACTTAACATAGATTAGGCTTTTTTTTAATTAATGGTTGAAGTCTGTAATGGACATGCAACTTGAACCCAATCCTTCTTTACAAGTTGAGGTCATGGCAAATACTAAAGTAGAAATTTCTTTATGGGGCTATATAACAAGCAAATGTTCCCTTGATTCATCTAATAAACATTGTATGATATATTAGGTATTGGCTGGTACCAATGTAAATCTTCCTGTGAAGAATATATTTTGACTGTTATACTTGTGATACAAGCCAGTTTCATGATTTATTCACAAGGCATTTGAAAATATTGGCATTACATTCGGACATTAAGTGATATAAACCAACAGGATCCTAGATTTAATTCATTTTTACTACTCATTCTTAGGATGTGGGTGTCACTGGCAAGGCTGGCATTTAGTGCCCAAATGAGTTGGCCGAGAAGCCAATGGTAATTGAATGACTTTTTACAGAATTTCAGAGGATAGTTAAGAGTCAGCCATGTTGGGTCTGGAGTTATACATAGAACAGGCTGCACAGGAACGTAAGTGACTGCTAAGGCTGATCTGTATCCGGGAGGTTCTGCTGCAACTAGGACAGGATACCACCAATGATTGAGTTGCTGTCTTGGGATTTCCTCTCTGCCTCTGATATGCACCTGCTTTTGAAGGAGGCTGCACTGTTTTTTATTTGGTTGTGCCAGGTACAGTAATCCCAGGACTTGAAGTCAATATCAAAACTCCTAAGTGAAGCCTTCAGAGTGTCATTGTAGTACTTCCTTTGACCACCATAAGAGCACTCCCCAGACTCAAGCTCTCTAGAGAAGATTTGCTTCAGTAAGCGAATGTCAGGCATTCTGGCTACATGACCAGCCCAACTTAGTTGTGCCTGTCTGAATATGGTGTGGATCCTTGGCATGCCAGCTCGGGTGAGCACCTCAGTGTCTGGTAATTTGTCCTGCCATCCGACCTTCAGAAGCTTCCGATGGCAGCTTAAATGAAAGTGTTTGAGCTTCTTGGCATGATGCAGAGTGGCCAGGACTATTGCTCTATCGACTTTCAGTTGGTCAATTAGTAACACTCCTGTGAAGACCCAGGGGAAGCTTTCTATGTTAAAGACACTACATAAATACAAGTTGGGGATGTCACAATTGGTTTCCGCTGTGATGGCCCTCGCCTTCTGGCAGTAATAATCTAGGTTCACACACAAAAAAAAACTCGTTGAACAAGGTGCCATAAAACTCCTGTATCTGAGCTAGGTGGAAACTTTGTGATAGCTTTTTTGTTATGTAACAAATGGGCAACTGTGTACTCAGCAATTTTATGTCAAAAGTAGTACAATAAGTATTTTTGTTACTTTGAGAATATGAGAATAAATCTTGGAAAAGGCATTAAAAATACTGTTTGTACGCGAATACTGTTCATTTGCATGTTTAATTTTTAAAAATTCATTCATGGGATGGTGGGCTTCACTGGCTGGGCCAGCATTTATTGCCCATCCCTAGTTGCCCTTGAGAAGGTGGTAGTGAATGACGAATGGATTTTATTATAAATGAGAGAGAACAGGAGTAGGTACAACCCAGCAACTGTACCACAGAACAGGCAACAGCTTATTTCTTACTTATTCACAGGGGTAAGGGGTACTTTCCAAATTAGTTCCAGCTCATATTTTTGAGAATTCATTTTATTTAAATTGGTTATCATTGCTGTTCTGGGGGCTTGAATATTGCTTCAAATGTTGCAGATAATCTACTTCAGTGTATCTTTCAAGCAAGATCTGAATTAGGTGTTTACTTTAAATAGCTTCAAAAGTAGCAAAACCCATCAACATCTGAAAACTTGAGCTGTGGAGAAATAAACAAGAAGTTAACTGCAACTTTGTGCCAAACACACAGCTAATAGTTAAGGTAGCTTCACTGGCTTCTTGGTTGGAAATATTTTGGACAACAATCAGGAATAATGTAGGTACAATATCTTGCACTCAGTTCTGCAGTGAAAACTTAAGCAATGATCCTTTATGTCACAAGTGTGGTAAGCAAGCCATGTGATTAACAACGAATAGCAGACAAGAGAGGAATTGTGCAATATCATGGTAGAAAATGTAATACATTGCAAATGTATCCTGTAGGTGGCTACAGTACATAATTTTCTGCTTGAAAGGCAGGGAGGACAATTGTGAACCACAATTTCAATGATCTGCTCTTTACCCAATTATAAACCCTGGTTATCAGGAAAATCAAAAAAAGGGACAAAATATTAAAATCAGAGGTCCATCTCAACCTGCAGGCACTGCATTGTTCACCAGGATGTCACACAATGAGCATTTTTAGTTCCCCCAACCAATATCCAAATAGAATAACCTTGTGATATATTATTTTCACAGGTTCAAGCTCCCTCATGTGGCAGGAATTAGACCTAGAGGATGGAAAATGTGATTCCTCTCTTCATTGATTGGAAGGCCATCAGTTAGATCTGTTGTCAGTAAATTTCAAGAGTCTATTTGAATTTTGAAAGTATTAAATATTAGAGAAACCACAAGTTATCTGTAGAGTATAAGGCTGTGCTTGATCAACCTGGCAGGATATTTTGAATGCTTAACTGAGGGGATAAAAAAGCACTGCATATGGGCTACATGTTTAAAAATAAGATACCACACAAGGGTAATGATACATGGAAACTACGGGTAATTTGGCTCCAAAAACAGCATTTTAACTCTGCTTTAATTCTGCATAATATTTAAAACTTTGCTTAAGTCATCTTGGCCCACCACGCTACATTGTTGGAACAATTTGCCTAATGGTTTGCCGCGATATTTTGAGGAACAAAAATGCTCACTCCAAATTTGTTCTATTATGAGCTGGCAGATGATGTGTGCCAGGTGGATCACATCCATGAGGGAAATTTGACCATGCAGTCACAACTGTTTTGCAATTTGTATTTTATTTCGAGATGCGTGCCCTGAATTCAGAAGTAATAAGGCTACCATGACTTCAGAGATATTTTTAGAAAACTAAATTAAACAATTATTAACAAAAGCAAAGATTTCAAGCACATACATAGGTCTACAAATTACTACTATAATAATTCCTAAAACCCCTAATTAATCTGGCTTCCAGTTACATCCCCATTAAGGCGACAGTGAAAACAAATGGATTTAAACAGACCCAGGCAAAGCAACACAATACCCTGATAGGAGGTTTCAAAGTGAGTTTTCTCAGCGTGAGTTCCTGTAGACAGCAACTTGATGCACAGAGGCTGGAGGATTTTCACACGTGTGTTAGATGTTAGAATGCATTCTCCTCTGAGACACCTCCTCATCTCCTTTATACATGTTTCTCCCTTTATAATGCAAATTTCATTGTTCCGCTATGTCTATGGAACTTTACCTTTCTCATAATATAAATCTTTTCATAGTGCTCATATTATCAGTAACCTTTGGGAAAAATAAACACACTGTTTGGCTCAGCTTCTTCTGGCTAGGTGTAACATCTTACCATCTCTTTGAAATTCAAACTACCCTAATTTATCTAAAAATGCAAATTTTCCTTACACCTCACATTCTAAAACTTCAGCCATGTTTATGTATTTTGCATTTCAAACCTAGCTGTTTGTTGATGAGTCAAAGCCTCCAGACCAGCTGTCTCCAATTCAATTAAATTCCACACACACACAGAGAAACTATTCAAAACCCACTATAAACGTACCTTTACAATAAATCACAATTATATTATGAAAATTATTATATTCTTATCACATCCCCCCCCTTACTGGAAAATGAACTATCATAATTTTAAAAGACAACTCCATTTTCTTAACATATCTTACACTACCTCCTATGTTTATCTATATACTCATGCTATTTCATTACCAGATTAACATTATATATATATATATATAAATCCTTGGTATCAACAGAAATCATTACAGTCCAGTGTCCAGATTTGTAAATGTCCAAAAATTCCTTTTGAGCTTCAAACTCTTGACAATGCATCTGCAATTAGATTTTCTTGTCCAGCCACATGTATAATCTGTAGATTAAGTGGCTGCAGTAATAAACTCCATCTGAACAGCCTTGCACTTCTGTCTCAAAATTTGTCCAGGAACGTTAAAGGATTGTGGTCTGTATAAACAAAGAAACATAGAAACTAGGAGCAGGAGTCAGCCATTCAGCCCTTCGAGCCTGCTCCACCATTCATTTTGATCATGGCTGATCATCCAACTCAATAGCCTGCTCCCGCTTTCTCCCCATATCCTTTGATCCCTTTCGCCCCAAGAGCTATATCTAACTCCTTCTTGAAAACATACAATGTTTTGGCCTCAACTACTTTCTGTGGTAGTGAATTCCACAAGCTCACCACTCTCTGGGTGAAGACATTTCTCCACATCTCAGTCCTAAATGGTCTACCTCGTATCCTCAGACTCTGACCCCTGGTTCTGGACTCCTCCACCATCGGGAACATCCTTCCTGCATCTATCCTGTCTAGTCCTGTTAGAATTTTATAGGTTTCTATGAGATCCCCCTCATTCTTCTGAACTCCAGTGAATATAATCCTAACTGACTCAATCTCTCCTCATATGTCAGTCCCACCATCCCAGGAATCAGTCTGGTAAACCTTCGCTGCACTCCCACTATAGCAAGATCATCCTTCTTCAGATAAGGAGATCAAAACTGCACAAAATATTCCAGGTGTGGTCTCACCAAGGCCCTGTATAATTGCAGCAAGACATCCCTGTTCCTGTACTCGAATCCTCTGGCAATGAAGGCCAACATACCATTTGCCTTCTTTACCGCCTGCTGCACCTGCATGCTTACCTTCAGCGACTGGTGTACAAGGACACCCAGGTCTCGTTGCACATTCCCCGCTCTCAATTTATAACCGTTCAGATAATAATCTACCTTCCTGTTTTTGCTACCAAAGTGGATAACCTCACATTTATCCACATTATACTGCATCTGCCATGCACTTGCCCACTCACTGAGCTTGTCCAAATCACACTGAAGCATCTCTGCATCCCCCTCACAGCTCACCCTCCCATCCAGCTTTGTGTCATCTGCAAATTTGGAGATATTACATTTAGTTTCCTCATCTAAATCATTAATATATATTGTGAATAGCTGGGGTCCCAGCACCGATCACTGCAGTACCCCACTAGTCACTGCCTGCCATTCGGAAAAAGACCCGTTTATTTCCTGTCTCTTTGTTTCCTGTCTGCCAACCAGTTTTCCATCCATCTCAATACACTACCCCCAATCCCATGCGCTTTAATTTTACACGCCAATCTCTTAAGTGGGACTTTGTTGAAAGCCTTCTGAAAGTCCAAGTAAACCACTGGCTCCCCCTCATCAACTCTACTTGTTACATTCTCGAAAAATTCCAATAGATTTGTCAAGCATGATTTTCCATGCTGACTCTGTCCGATTCTGCCACTGTTTTCCAAGTGCACAGCTATTAAATCTTTTATAATGGACTCAAGAATTTTCCCCACTACTGACATCAGGCTGACTGGTCCAAAATTCCCTGTTTTCTCTCTACTTCCCTTTTTAAATAGTGGGGTTACATTAGCTACCCTTCAATCTGTAGGAACTGTTTGAGAGTCTATAGAATCTTGGAAGATGACCACCAATTCATCCACTATTTCTATGGCCACTTCCTTAAGTACTCTGGGATGTAGATCATCAGGCCCTGGGGATTTTTTGGCCTTCAATCCCATCAATTTCCCCAACACCATTTCCCTACTAATACTGATTTCTTTCAGTTCCTCCTTCTCACTAAACCCTATGTTCCCCAACATCTCTGGTATTTTATTTGAGTCCTCCTTTGTGAAGACAGAACCAAAGTATGCATTTAGTTGGTCAGCCATTTCTTTGTTCCCCATTATAAATTCCCCTGTTTCTGACTGTAAGGGACCTACATGTGTCTTCACCAAGCTTTTTCTCTTCACGTTCCTATAGAAACTTTTACAGTCAGTTTTTATCTTCGCTGCAAGCTTCCTCTCATGCTCTATTTTCCCCTTCTTAATCAATCCCTTGGTCCTCCTTTGCTGAATTCTAAACTGCTCCCAATCCTCAGGACTGTTGTTTTTTCTGGCCAATTTGTATGCCTCTTCCTTGGATCCAGTACTATCTCTAATTTGCCTCATAAGCCATGGTTTGGCCGCCTTTCCTATTTTACTTTTGCGCCAGGCAGGAATAAACAATTGTTGCAGTTCACCCATGCACTCTTTGAACGTTTGCCATTGCCTATCCACCATCATCCCTTTAAGTAATGTTTCCCAATCCATCATAGCCAACTTGTGCCTCATACCATCGTAGTTTCCTTTATTAGGAATCAGGAGCCTAGTCTCAAAATCCACTACCTCACTCTCTATCTTGATGAAGAATTCTGTCATATTATGGTCACTCATCCCCAAGGGGCTTCGCACAACTAGATTGCCAATTATTCCTTTCTCGTTACACAATACCCAGTCTAGGATGGCCTGTTCTCTAATTGGTTCCTCAACGTATTGGTCCAGAAAAACATCCCGTATACACTCCAGGAATTCCTCCTCTACGGTATTGTTACTAATTTGATTTGCCCCATCTATATGCAGATTAAAGTCACCAATAATTACAGATGTTCCTTTATTGCATGCATCACTAATTTCCTGTTTAATGCCATTCCCAACATCACCACTACAGTTTGGGGGTTTATGGACAACCCCCACTAATGTTTTTTGCCCTTTAGTGTTTCTCAGCTCTACCCACGTGGATTCCACATCGTCGGAGCTAATATCTTTTCTCACTAATGCTTTAATTTCCTCCTTTCCCTTTTAGTCTGTCCTTCCTAAATATTGAATACCCCTGGATGTTCAGTTCCCATCCCTGGTCAACCTGCAGCCATGTCTCCATAATCCCTACTATATCGTAGCTGTTTACATCTATTTGCATGGTTAATTCATCCACTTTATGGCACATAGCCTTAAGGCTTGTCTTTTTAACATTACTTGTCCTGTTCCCACTATTTTTCACAGAGGCCTGTTTGATTCTTGCCCTTGATTTCTCTGCCTATCACTTTTCTTATTGCCCTTTCTGTCTTTTGTTCTTGTCCTTGATTCCCGCCCCCACCCCGCTCTGAATCCTTGCATATGTTCCCATCCCCCTGCCATTTTAGTTTAAACCCTCCCCAGCCACTCTAGCAAATATTCCCCCTAGGACATCAGTCCCGGTCCTGCCCAGGTGTAACCCATCCCCTTTGTATTGGTCCCACCTCCCCCACAACTGGTCCCAATGTCCCAGGAATCTGAAAGCCTCCCTCTCACACCATCTATTCAGCCACTTATTCATCTGATATATCCTGCTATTTCTACTCTGACTGGCACGTGGCACTAGTAGTAATCCTGAGATCACTACCTTTGAGGTCCTACTTTTCAACTCACTTCCTAACTCTCTATATTCTGCTTTTAGGACCTCATCCCTTTTTTTAAACCTATGTCGTTTGTACCAATGTGTACCACGACCACTGGCTGTTCATCCTCCCCCTTCAGGATGTCCTCTAGCCGCTCTGAGACATCCTTGACCCTAGCACCAGGGAGGCAACATACCATCCTGGAGTCTCGTTTGCGGCCACAGAAACGCCTATCTATTCTCCTTCCAATTGAATCCCCTATAACTATTGCATTCCCACACTTTTTACTCCTCCCCTGTGCAGCAGAACCAACCGTGGTGCAACAAATTTGGCTGCTGCTGCTTTCCCCTGAGAGGCCATTCCCCCCAACAATATCCGAAGCGGTATATCTGTTTTGCAGGGGAATATCCACAGGAGATTTCTGCACTGGCTGTCTAGTCCTCTTGCTCTGCCTGGTGGTCACCCATTCCCTTCCTGCCTGTGGACTCTTAGCCTGCAGTGTAATCACCTCTCTATACATGCTATCCACAATACTCTCCGCCTCGCAGATGCTCCACAGTGTCCCTAGCCACCGCTCCAGCTCCAAAACCCAGGCTTCCAGGAGCTGCAGCTGGAGACACTTCCCGCACACATGTTGGCTCCCGGCACTGGAAATATTTGCAATTGTTTCTGGCGAATTGTTTGCAACGTAAATATCAAAATGCTGCAATGCTAACAAAAGGCCCAGAGTCTCCTTTTTGATCATTGAATATCTTTTCTATTGTACATTCAGCTTCTAAGAAAAATATTCTATCAGTTTCTCAATTCCAGTTTCATCTTCTTGTAACTGTACAACCCCAATGCCTATGTCGCTTGCGTCAATGGCCAATTTAAATTGCTTGGCATAATTGGGTATTGCCAAAACTGGTGCTGAAGTCAATACAGTTTTCAAACTGCCAAACGCCTTCTGAAACTCTGTGTCCATTGAAACTTCTTGTTCTTTTTTAATAGTTCAGTCAATGGAGCAACCACATTGCTAAAATTTGGCACAAACTTCCGGTAAAAGCCACTCATGCCCAGAAATCTCAAAACTTCTAATTTTGCTGTAGGCAAGGGGAAATCCAAGATAGCCTTGACTTAAACATCTCTCGGAGCCACCTTGCCATGTCCAATGATTATGGCATAGATATGTAACTTGTGCTTTTGCGAGTTCACTTTTAGCCAAGTTCATCAACAAATTTGCTCCTTGTAGTTGACTAAATAATTCTTCCAGATGTTGCAAATGCTCCTCCCATGTTTGACTGAAAACTATCAAGTTGTCAATATTAACAGCACAATTGCTCAGTCCTCCAATTACTTTGTTCGTCAGTCTTTGAAATGTTGTAGGTGCATTTTTTCATACTAAATGGCATGACTTTAAACTGATGTAGTCCATCTGGCATCACAAAAGCTGATATCTCCTTTGCCCTCTCCAATAATAGTGTTTGCCAGTATCCTCTTAGCAAGTCAATCTTTGTGATAAATTTTGATTGTCCCACATTCTCAATACAATTTTCCAACCACGGTATAGGATATGAATCTGCTTTTGCTACTGCATTCACCTTTCAATAGTCTACACACAATCTTGGTGTTCCATCCAGTTTTGGTATCATCACAATAGGTGAAATGGACTCTGTGATGTCATTTTGAAGCATGAATTCAATGTAATTCTATACTTGAGGTAACTTTGCTAGCTTTAATCTATAAAGATGTTGCCTTATCGAAGATTAAACTTCTACTCGCACATCATGTATAGCTAAATTTGTCCTCTCCAACATATTCCCACAAATTGTTTAGTGTGACTGCAATAGTTTCTCGAAATCACTTTGACATTTGTCTGGAAGGTAACTCAATATTACATTTAAATTTTCAAGTATCCCCTCATTATCCAATTTGGTTAGAGGAAACTCAATTTCAGAATCCTTCTTTCTACCTCTTTCTCCTCATCTATCTCAGCTAATACCTCCTTTTGGTCCTTTTCTCTGTCAAAGTACTTTTTAAGCATATTTACATGACACACCCTCTCCTTTCTTCTATCTGGAGTACTTATTAAATAATTTACTTCACTCATTTTCTTTCCAATCCTGCAAGGCCCACTAAACCTTGCCTTTAACAAGTCACCAAGTACTGGCAACAGAGCTAACTTTTTCCCCAACAACAAAACTACAAGCTGTAACTTTCCTGTCTGCCTTCACTTTCATCACTTGCTGTGATATCTTTAAAAGTTCTCTAGCTAACTCACATGCTCTGTCCAATCTTTCTCTGAAGTTTGATATATAATCCAGGAGAGTAGTTTCTGAAATTTGACCCACCAATTTCTCATGAATCAATTTCAGTGGTCCCCTTACCTCATGACCATAGACTAATTCAAAAGGGCTAAATCCAGTCAATGCATTAGGAGCGCCCCTAAAAGCAGATAACAAGAATGGAATTCTCCCATCCCAATCCTGTGGGTAGTCCTGATTATTCACCCTCATCATAGTTTTTAAAGTTTGATGCCATCTTTCCAAAACCCCTTGTGATTCAGGATGACAAGCTGGTGATATAAACTGTTTGATCCCCAAACTGTTCATTACTTCCTTAAACAGCTGTGATGTGAAATTTGAACCCTGATCTGATTGTCTATCTTTTAGTAAACCACATCTTGCAAAATATTCAGTCAACTCTTCCACAATTATCTTTGTTATAATATTTCTCGAAAGTATTGCTTCAGGAAACCTTGTAGATATATCCGTTATTGTCAGTAAATGCTGATTTCCAGTTTTAGTCTTAGGGAGGGGTTTTACACAATCAATCATGACCCTAGTAAAACGTTCTTCAAATCCTTGAATTGGAAATAAAGGTGCCAGCATAATCACTGCTTGTGGTATCCCAATTACCTGACATGTGTGACATATTCTACAGAATTTGACTACATCTCTATGCAATCCAGGCTAATAAAAATGTTTTTGTATTTTCACTTGTGTCTTTCTAATTCCTTAATGTCCCCCCCATTGGGATTTCATGAGCTATTCTCAGGATCTCATTTCTATATCCAAATGGTATAACAATCTGATGCACTTCCCTCCTGTTTTCATCTTGCTGAAACATAACATGGCTGCCACTTTCTCATTAACACATTACCCCTAAGGTAATAACATTCTGGGACACATTCTGCCTCTGTTTCTGAGTAAGCTGTCTTATATAACTGTTCTTATTTGCATATCCTTTTTCTGTAACTCTACCAACTGTCTTGAGCTAAATACCTCAGCTGCATTGTCCTCCATTCTTTCTTCCTGAGCCAACTTATCAAAAACAGTGTCAGCTAATTGGACTTCCACACCTTCTCCCTGCCTTTTAATTCCTGTTCTTCTGTTTCAACCTGTGAGCGCATGATCTTGTTACCACACAATCTGAAAACAATCCAGTGTGCTCTTTCTGCAACACTTCTACAGGCTGCTCAACTACCATAAGCATCACCACATCTGTGACCCAGCTATATCATGACCCAAAATAAATTGAACCTCTGCAATGGGCAATTTTTCCACTACTCCAATAATCATCTCACCTGTTTTCCACTTACTCTTTAAATTTACCTTCTACAATGGAATAGGTTTAGCATTTCCATGAACCCCACTTATTATCACCTGTTCCTGCAACAATCTCTGAACAACAAATATCACTATCCCACAACATTAAGGATTGACTAGCCTCTGTGTCTCTTAAAATTTTAATGTTGTTACCTACTCCACCCTATACACATGGAAACACTTCCTCTTCAGATACAAAACCTTCAAACATTTCTATAATTTGCTCCCTTGGGTAAATTGTGAACACATTCCCACTTCTTCGCCTATCACTGATTCTTCCTGTTTTACCTCTACACCAACCACTGTTTTTTCCTGTGCCTGAACCTCAGAACCCACAGTACTTTTACATCCAGAACTTTTCTACATGCCAACAGATTTTCCCTGTAATTTACATCATACTGACTTTGTGTGCCCAACTTTATTACAATGAAAACACCTCAATTTGAGTGTCATTTCTACCCTCAGCACCTTCCTTTTTATTCTGAGAAAGAACCTTCCTGGGAATTTTCACCAACTCCTTCTCTTCCCTGACTACCCACTTTCCTTTCATCTTCCCACTTTCTATCCTTCTCTGATTTAAAAGGGTGACAAAAAAAATTTAGATCTATGAACTAACTTATAATCATCAGTTATCTCTGCTACTTGTCTTACTGTTTTACCCTCTGTTCCTCCACATGAGTTCTCACTGCCAAAGGAATTGAATCTTTAAGTTCTTCCAAAAACATTACTTCTCTAAGAGCTGCATATACTGTCTCTATCTTTAATGCCCATATCCACTGGTTAAAATTACTTTGTTTTACTCTCAAGCTCAAGTTTGCCCAGGCTGTTTTCTCATATTCCTAAATTTCTGCCAGTATGCCTCAGGAACCAACTCACATGCATTCAAAATAACTTTTTTTTTAACCACATCATAGTCCACTGACATTTCTTCTGACAGTGAAGCGTAAACCTCATGTGCCCTACCCACCAACCTAGATTGTAACAACAATGTCCAGTTTTCTTGTGGCCATTTCATCTGTTTAGCTATCTTCTCAAATGAAATAAAGAATGCCTCCACATCTCTTTTCTCAAGCTTCAGAAGAGCTTGCACAAATTTAAACATCTTCCACACTAGATTTTAGAACAGAGAACAAAAAAAAGTACAGCACAGGAATAGGCCCTATGGCACTCCAAGCCTGTGCTGATCATATTGCCCGTCAACTAAAACATTTTGCACTTCCGGGGTCCGTAACCCTCTATTCCCATCCTATTCATGTATTTGTCAAGCTGCCTCTTATACACCACTATCGTACCTGCTTCCACCACCTCCTCTGGCAGCAAATTCCAGACACTCACTACCCTTTGCGTCAAAAACTTGCCCCGCACATCTCCTCTATAGTTTTCTCCTCTCGCCTTAAATCTATGTCCCCTAGTAATTGACTCTTCCACCCTGGGAAAAACCTTCTGACTATCTACTCTGTCCATGCCACTCATAATTTTGTAAACTTCTATCAAGTCACCCCTCAATCTCTGTTGCTCTAGTGAGAACAATCCGAGTTTCTCCAACCTCTCCTCATAGCTAATAACCTCCCGATCAGGCAGCATCCTGGTAAACCTCCTCTGCACCCTCTCCAATGCCTCCATATCCTTCTGGTAAAGTGGCTACCGGAATTGCACGCAATATTCCAAGTGTGGCCTAACCAAGGTTCTACACAGCTGCAGCATGACTTCCCAGCTTTTATACTCAATACCCCTGCCGATGAAGGCAAGCATGCCATATGCCTTCCTGACTACCTTATCCACCTGCGTTGCCACTTTCAGTGACCTGTGGACCTGTACACCCAGATCCCTCTGCCCGTCGATGCACTTAAGGGTTCTGCCATTCACTGTATAATTCCTGCCTGTATTAGACCTTCCAAAATGCATTACCTCGCATTTGTCCGGATTAAACTCCATCTGCCATTTCTCTGCCCAAGTCTCCAACTGATCTATATCCCATTGTATCCTTTGACAATCCTCTTCACTATCTGCAACTCCTCCAACCTTAGAGTCGTCTGCAAACTTACTAATTAGCCCAGTTACATTTTCCTCCAAATCATTTATGTATACCACAAACAGCAAAGGTCCCAGCACTGATCCCTGCGGAATACCACTAGTCACAGCTCTCCATTCAGAAAAGAACCCTTCCACTGCTACCCTCTGTCTTCTATGACCAAGCCAATTCTGTATCCATCTTTCCAGCTCACCTCTGATCCTGTGCGACTTTACCTTCTGTACAAGTCTGCCATGAGGGACCTTGTCAAAGGCCTTACTGAAATCCATGTAGATAACATCCATTGTCCTTCCATCGTTGATCATCTTTGTCATTTCCTCGAAAAACTCGATCAAGTTAGTGAGACACGGCCTCCCCTTCACAAAACCATGCTGCCTCTCATTAATATGCCCATTTGCTTCCAAATGGTAGTAAATCCTGTCATGAAGAATCTTCTCCAATAATTTCCCTACCACTGACGTAAGGCTCACCAGCCTGTAATTTCCTAGATTATCCCTGCTACCCTTCTTAAACAATAGAACATCATTGGCCATTCTCCAGTCCTCTGGGACCTCACCCATAGCCAGTGAGGATACAAAGATTTCTGTCAAGGCCCCAGCAATCTCCTCCCTTGCCTCCCTCAGTACTCTGGGGTAGATCCCATCTGGCCCTGGGGACTTATCCACCTAAATATTCTTCAAGATGCCTAACACCTCCTCTTTTTTGTTCTCAACATGATCCAGGCTATCTACACACTCTTCCCTAGACAAATCGACCGCTAAGTCCTTCTCTTTGGTGAAAACTGATGAGAAGTATTCATTTAGTATCTCTCCCATTTCTTCTGGCTCCACACACAGATTCCCACCTCTGTCCCTGAGTGGGCCTACCTTTTCCCTGGCTACCCTCTTGCTTTTTACATATGTATAAAAGGCCTTGGGATTTTCCTTAATCCTGGTTGCCAATGACTTTTCATGACCCCTTTTAGCCCTCCTGACTCCTTGCTTAAGTTTCTTCCTACTTCCTTTATATTCTCCAAGGGCTTCATCTGTTCCCAGCCTTCTAGCCCTTACGAATGCTTTGCTTTTCTTTATGACTAATCTCACAATATCCTTCGTTATCCAAGGTTCCTGAAACTTGCCATGCTTATCCTTCATCCTAGCAGGAACATGCCGGTCCTGAATTCTTATCAACTGACGTTTGAAAGCCCCCCACATGTCAGTTGTTGATTTTCCCTCAAACATCCACCTCCAGTCTAGATTCCTCAGTTCCTGCCTAAAAATTGTTATAATTAGCCTTCCCCAAATTAAGCACCTTAACTCGAGGACTCCTGTTATCCTTATCCACTAGTACCTTGAAACTTACTGAATTATGGTCACTTTTCCTGAAATGCTCCGCTACTGAAACTTCGACCACCTGGCCGGGTTCAATCCCTAATACCAGGTCCAGTATTGCCCCTTCCCTAGTTGGACTATCTACATATTGTCTCAGGAAGCCCTCCTGGATGCACCTTACAAATTCTGCACCATCCAAACCCCTAGCACTAAGTGATTCCCAGTCAATATAGGGAAAGTTAAAATCACCCACAACAACCCTATTGCTTTTACATCTTTCCAAAATCTGCCTACACAACTGTTCCTCAATCTCCCGTCGGCAATTGGGAGGCCTATAGTAAACCCCCAACATTGTGACTGCACCCTTCCTATTCCGGAGATCTACCCATATTGCCTTGCTGCATGAGCCCACCGAGGTGTCCTCCTGTTGTACAGCTGATATTCCCCTTAACCAGTAGTGCAACTCCCCCGCCTCTTCCACATCCCTCTTTATCCTGCCTGAAACATCTAAATCCTGGAACGTTTGTCTGCCAATCCTGTGCATCCTTCAACCAAGTCTCTGTAATAGCAATAACATCACAGTCCCAAGTACTAATCCAAGCTCATCTGCCTTGCCTGTTATACTTTTCACATTGAAACAAATGCATTTCAGACCCCCAGTGTTCAGTAATATTGACATTTCACCATCTGCAGTGGCAGGATTCAAACCCAGGTCTCCAGAGCATTATCACTGGTCTCTGGATTATTAGGCCAGTGACAATATCACTACGCTACTGCCTCCTTTTTAAATTCCACCATTTTAAGCCGGTTCTCTGTCTCTTTCTTTCTCTGTCACTTCAACTATGTCTGCTTTCTTTGCCCCAACAGGTAACCTCAACTGCAATTTATCCACCAATTCTGTTAACTTACCCTTAGATACTTTTTGTAACCCAATCAGTTATATCTTCTATTTCCAAAAATGGTTTAGCCATGGATACAGCCACTTTTCAGTCTGACCACTTTGAATACAGGAGTTATTGTGAGGTATTTTTAAAGTGCCTCTCATACTCGTAATCATAAGATTCACCAACTCCAAACCAATCAAGGAATTTCAAATATATCCCGCAAAGAGCCCCAATTTTCTATGACATGGCAGATGATGTGTGCCAAGCAGATCAAATCCATAAGGGAAACTTGATCACGTGGTCACAACTGTTTAGCAATTTGAATTTTATTTTGAGATGTGTGCATGGAATTCAGAAGTAATAAGACTACCATAACTTGAGGTTTTTTTTAAAAAAAACTAAATTAAACATTTATTAAGCTCATTAATGGTCCAATTGAAAGCAATTCTTCATGGCCTATTGAACCTTGCAGTTGGCAGATGGGCCAATTGGCCAAGTGGGCTTTACATTTTTGATGAAACCTCATCCAAAGGCGGGATGAAATCACCTTTGCCCTTAATATCTTTGATAACCAATCTGAACTGTAAAAATAATCGATTGAGTGACTACTTTATTCATTCATGGGATGTGGGTATCATTGGCAAGACCAACATTTATTGCCCATACCTAATTTCCCATGAGGTGGTGGTCGTGAGCCACTTTCTTAACTGTTGCCGTCCATGCGGTGTAGTGCACCCACAGTGCATTTATGTAGTTCAAGGATTTTGACCCAGTGACAGTGAAAGGAATGGTGATATAGCTCCAACTCAGGGTCATGTGGGACTTGGAAGGGAATTTGGAGGTGATAGTGTTCCCTTGTTCTTTTGCATAGTTGAGATCTTTAAAGGTGCTGTCAAAGGAGCCTTGGTGAGTTGTTGCAGTGCATCTTGTAGCTGGTACATACTGCAGCCACAGTACACCTGTGTGGAGAGGGTCAACATTTAAGGTGGTGGATGGGACATCAATCAAGTGTACTATTTTGTCCCAAATGGTGACAGTATCTTGGGTAATGTTGGAGCTGCACTCATCCATCACACTCGACTTGTGCCTTGATAGTCGACAGGCTTTGTAGGGAGTCAGGAGGTGAGATGCTTACTACAGGATTCCAAGCTTCTGACCTGATCTTGTAGTCACAGCATTTATATGGCTGGTCTAGTTAAATTTCTGGTCAAAGATTACCCTGAGGATCTTGATGATGGGGAATTTAGTGATGGTAACACCATTTAATGTCAAGGTAGATGCTTAGATTCTCTTCTGTTGGAAATGGCCACTGCCGTGCACTGATGTGGCACAAATGTCACTTGCCCAAGCCTGAATGTTGCACAGATCTTACTGCATGCAAATGCAGACTGCTTTATTACCTAAGTAGTTATGTGTGGTTCTGAACACTTTGATCATCAGTGAACATCCCCATTTCTGACCTTATGATGGAAGGAAAGTCATGATGCTTAGGCCTAAGGCACTGCTCTGAGGAACTCCCGCAGTGATGTTGCTGTTTGCAGAAGAGTTCCAAACTTGTAGCACCCTTTGCACAAAGGTGTTTCCTAGATTTATTCCTAAAAGGCCTGGTTCTAATTTTTAGACTATGTCCAAGTCCTGGACTCCCCAGCAGAAATAGCTTCTCCCAATCAGCCCTGTTTCCTTAAGACATTGAAAACTTCAATCAACTCATACCTTCACCCTCCAAATTCCAGGGAATACAACCCTAATTTCTGTAATCTATCCTTAGAATTTAACTCTTGGAGTTCAGACATGTTGGTAAATTTGTGCTGCACTCCCTCCATAGCCAACATACCATTCTTAAGGTATGGTATCCAGACCCTAAGTACTTGAGGTGTCGTCTAACCAGGACTTTTTATAACTGAAGCATGACTTCTCAACATATCGTAGTTCTCTAGACATACTATTGCATTCCATTAGTCTTTTTAATTGCGTGTCCGTACAGACTTTTTAATGATATATGCACCTGGACTCCTAAGCCTCCAACGTTTCCAGCTTTTCATCAATCAATAACAAAAAAAAGTCTAGTGTTATTCAAGGATTCAATATAAAAACACTGGATAAAGAGGCAAAGCCCCTTGTAATATTCTACCAACAAGCTGGGCTCCTTGGGTATTTGGAGAAAGTTGAAACCACCCCTTAAACGACTGGAATTGAGACAACAAAATGATTTTCTATTCCATTCAGGAAAGTAAAATGTATTCTGGTACAACTTTAATGAATGCAATATCAGTGTGCACAGGTTTTGTATCTTTGCAAAAAGAAAATTAGCTGGTACTATTCAATTTTATTTTATTTACTATACACCAAGCTATGTACAACTGAAGCTATTCTCCCACACCAATATCCAGAAAAATTAAAATTGTGATTCCAAATTATACATTGTAATTATAGAATTAAAATTTCTATAAATAAACTCACCATTTACACAAATACTAGAACTTTCAACATATTAATGTTGAATTGTTGCACACAAGATTAATTCCCAGCTTGAAACCAGCTGCATCTAAATGCCAATGTACACACAGCAGTCTTGACTCAATGGAATGAGAGAACTTTAAAAAGGTCTGCATACAGCATCCTTCTTTAATCACTCCTTCATTTCATTAATCAACATTGAAAATGAAAACAATCTAGTACATTAGTCTGCAAATTTTCTTCAAAACATACAAGTTAAAGGATAACTACACAATTTGAATTTAAGGATTGGAGCTCCCCAAAATCATTCTAAATTACATAATAAATTTAACCAAAGGAGGTTTGAAATATAAAAATGGTGCAAGAGGACAGTGTTCCATTCGTAATCAGTACAAATACTATTCTTTGAAATACAGTTCATAGCTACAGCAAACAATTCACACAATAGGCAAAGATAGTAGCATCTTCAAGCATAGATGACTTCACCAAAAGCTCAAATGATATGTATACTAAATTATGAAAACGACAAAAATATTTACAAGCTCAAGAAAATGTGCACCCATGGGTTCAATATCATGCAACCTTTAGTTTTGAAAAATGGATTTTGCGTCTACATATCTAAGGTTTATCTTCCATTCATTGTCACTGAACAACAAGACAGAAACCCCAAATAGTAGAACAGGATAAAGGAAAATGAAGGTACACATTTCTTCTCTTCCCATTGCTCCACATTCAATAGAAACATTCATTAAGTAGTATGCAGGCTTCCATGATGGCCCACTGGATGTTGAGTCTCACAGATTACGTTCACTCTAAGGTTTGTTCTCCAGTTTGTACTGAGTTCAGCTGAAGCAGTAATGAGTACAACAATTGGCTTCAGCGTCCTTGAAAATTACATTTGAAAGATATATGTTCAATTTCAATTTTTTAAACTTATGACTGAACTACCTAATACAAAATGTAGTTTAATGTTCAAATGCTCTCAAGGTGACTAATAGACTAGTAAAGTTTCAATAGTCAGATATAGAAAATGTCAAAAATATGAAATTATTAAAGTAAATTGTTTTAACAGTAGTTAAGACAATGTAATCAAGATTTAAGTTTGGTTCTAAACAAAGTAGCACATCATACAATCCCAAAATGCACATGTGCTCTAAGGCACTAATTTCTGAAATACAGGCAGTGTACAGTACTTAGTACAAAACTGACATACAAGAAAATCTCTGATTACATACAAAAGCAGTAGATAATTGAAAATATTTTAATGTTCACACCACTAAATATACAAAAGATCATACTCATTTTCCCTCTCTTTTTGTAAGAGAGCAAAACCAAAAATGGAAAGAAAAATATGAAAGTGCACGCTATCCAACTATGAAGCAACTTGGGATGTTTGTTATGATGTAAATAGTTATATATGTAGCAAGCTGTTTATAAACGAAAGTTTTTAACTAAACCTAGTCCTACTTGATCTCAAAAATTGCCTTAATCTTTAACTATTTCCATAAGTACTAGAGGATGCAATTACATTACCTCTAGCATAATCTATTAACCTGACCCCCTTCAACTTTAATTAAAATTCAAAATGGAAAACTTTCAGAAATTCTCTAGAAATTTTTTTTCACGTTCACTTCAATCAAGGCTAAGTCAAAACTTCATAACCAGAATGGAAGATCTTAAACTCAAAACTGTGCACAAAATTTTACACTATGTTGTTGGAGATCACAACATTATTGGCATTTGATTGGAATAGCTAAGCATCTATCCTCTTCATAAACATAAACCCATTAACAAGCAAGCACTACTATTGTAATTTTACTTGAGATGTAAATCGTATCTAATGATCATTGGATTTTTGTCAAATACATTCTTATGGGAAAGGGATAGTGGTGGTGGGAAGGTGTTGCAATAGTTAAAGATGCAGTTTACCAAAATTACAGATCTTAGAAGTAATTAACGTTTAAAAATACTTACCAAAACAGTAATATAATGTTGAATGCATCTGTATTAAATTTTCCTCCAATGAGATAATGCAGTAATACATTTCTGATCCCTTCGCTTAAAAATATTTAGGAGACTGCCTGTAGTACTATGCAGCAAAAGCAATTATAAATCCCAAGAAACCCTGTACATTATTCTGTCAGCTTCAACTTTGCATTATAGATGTACATCATACTGACACAAAAGGCATATCTGTAACCTTCACAAAAAACATCTAATAGGTCATAAAAATGCATTATGAAAGTTATTTAGTAGATTTTATGATCTTCTAGATATCCGTAAATTGGACTGCAGCTAAAGACCGGGAATGTATCTGCTTGAATTCCCCAAAATGAAGGCACTATTATTGGTATTTTACTTGGGATTTAAATTGTTTTTCATGATCATTGGGCATTTGTTTTGGAAATTAAATAAGACAACCTTTAGTTGTTGCCAGGCTCAATAGTAACATCTTAAGACATTCATTATTTCTTAGCCATTTTTGTAAAAGCCATGAATTTCAACAACAAAAACATTTGTGTTAACCACATAATTAAGGCAATGAGGTTACAACTTCAAAAATCGCTCTTTGGCCAGTATTTAGGAAATAATGTTTTAGCACAATTATCAACATTAAAAAATCTGCAGTGTTTTCAATTTCTCCATTTGAGGCTTCACTAATTAAGTCAACACACCCTGGATGCATTTGCAAAAGTACAAGTTGTAGCAGCATTTCTGAAAGATTTATAATCCATGTTTGACTAGTTTGAAATTACCTGTGTTCTTCTTATTTAAATTGACTGAGCAGTATCTAAATAATCATTAGCAATTAAGGTATGAATTTGTCTTGGTTATCCTTGCTTAAAATATGTTATGTGACTTTTTAGGATAATGATCACCCTTTTAATGGAGAAATTAGAAATTATCAACAAATTATAAGTGTACCAATATTTGCAAATTTTCCAATTGTGAATTATGAAGTTATGCTTCAAGAGAGGCAGAATTAATGGCAGCATGCATTACAAAGGCATGCATTAAGACACTTAGAGAAACTTGTGATCTTGTGTAAACAGATACAAAAAACATAAAGCAGATGCCCCACTCTTCTCAATGCTCCATCTTCAGGGTACATAGTTTTCATGCCAAACATGTTGTAAAGCACTTTATCACTGCATCTCTGTAAAATAGAGAGATTCAAATGTCACTTCATGTATTTCATCATTTAGAAAAACAATATTTGGTATTTTTGAATACTGAGGTAGTTTGGGATGCATTTCAATCATTTGAAGCATGATTTCTGTTATGTAATAATTTAAAACTTAACAAGATACAACTTATACCAGGACTAAAGAATATATCCCAGTAGAATTTATTTTTACTTTTAACAAATGTTGTCTGGTCAAAACTTGAGAATATTATAAATTTCCATAGGAAATACTAACATATTTAGCAAAACAGTTTTATACAACCAACAGCATCTCTTTTGATAATAGCAACTGTCTGAAGCGTTAGGGATAGTTATGGGGCTATAAATAGCAGGAAAGCTACATGCACAATTAACCTGAAAGTGCAACAGCAGGCGATAACCACAGTCTGTCCTGTGATTGAGGGAGAATGGATGGACAAGTAGAACCCCAACAAGAGGGCAGCAGCAACAAAAGATACCAGTTGTATCAGGGCATTGATGTACATGTAATAAAATGTAGGTATTAAACATTGTATTAATATATACATTTGATTAATAGCATCTGGGATGTACAGAACTTTCGTATAAACTATGCTGCAGCCTTTGTTTTATAGTAGTAGTTGTTACACAGGAAAAGGTGGCAACCAAATTGCCCACTGCAAGATACCATGAACAGCAACTAAATGAAGGACCAGTTAATCTATGTTGGCTGTACTGGCTGAGGAATAAATATTGGCCAGGGTGTGAGGAGAGGCAGACAGTTCTTCTGCAAAAGGTGTCATGGGATCTTTAATAATCACCTGAATGAGCACGAAGTCTCAACTGAAACATGGCATCTTTGACAACGCAGCACTCCTTCAGCATTGCACTAAAGTTTCCATTTAAAATATGTGCTCTAGTCCTGGCCTGGGGTGAAATCCACAATTTTCTGATTCAGGGACAGCAGATGTACCAACTGAGCCAAGCTGACAAAGACTATTTCATATGCATAACTTATGAGACAGGTTGCAGACATGAGTTGAATGCTCAAACTCACTTCCACGAAAGCAAAAGTGTAAAAGCACTGTAACCTGAATTAAGGAGTTTAACTTCCCTATTCAAAATTGCAGCAGATTTTCTCTTAAATACAATGCAATGTATATTCAGGAATGAGTTTTACAATATTACAGTATATTAAATATAAATGCAATTTATCAGATGGACTGTTTCAGCATATTTTCAAACTTTATAAAGGTTAGATTGATGACAAAAGCAAAATACTCCAGATGCTGAAAATCTGAAATAAAAACAGAGAATGCTAGAAATACGCAGCAGTTCAGGCAGCCTCTGTGGAAAGAGAAACAGAGTTAATGTTTCCGGTCAATGATCTTTCATAATAACTTATTGTGAAAGACTTATAATTAACTGGTCAGATATGGATTGTATATGTGCTTTTCTTTAAAATAACTGAGCAGTGTCTGAATCGCCATATAGCGATCAAAGCGTGAATTGGTTCAGATGAATAATCAACCAGAAACATTAACTCAGATCAATGACACTTGGTTAGATGCTTTTTGCCTTGGAGGTAAAATATAGTGCCCAAACATAATCGGAATTGGGAAGGAAACAGGCTACTAATTTTTTCTTAAATTCTTAAGTTCTTACAGAACCTGTTTATCATCTTTCAATTTTCAGTTCTGTTGAAGGGTGCACCCAAAACATTACCAAGGTTTTTCTTTAAAACTGATGGACTTGTGCATTTCTTGCATTTTCAGTCTCTTTTTCAGGTGCACAGCAATTGCAGTTCATTTGCATTGCACAACTCACCTTGCAAATGGAATGTATGAAATACTGTACCTGTTACAAAAAGGAGGAAACAAGAGTCACTAGAGTATGGGTAGCGCACTGAACTATTTATTCTTTGTAGCTTCTTCAAAACAATCCCACTTCAGCCAACAGTAAAGGGCAGGCCCAGCCATAGACTTCTCCATATCCATTAACACACCTTATGCACTGACAAGCTGCTAGATTATACTCCTTTTTAACATCAAGATTGTGATTGTCTGTAATGACCATATTGAAATGATTGTAATATTCATTGATTGTATTGAAGCACCTCGTGATCCATGTGTAAAAGTTGAATCTGATTGCACTTTTGTGATGGCAATTTGGAAAGTTTTGTAATGTTCTTCCAGATATTTTATGAATAAAGTATATTTTTCAAAAAAAAAATCAAGATTGCAACTAGCTTCTCTTTGTATTCTCCTCTACTCAAGCTGGAATATTTTTCTATTTATGTTCCTCAGAAGGAAAAAAATTCTAAATAATTAATTAAACTAAATATTAATCCTAAATAATTAAAAAGGACAAGACTGCAGGGCACGAATACAGTATTACGAATAACTTGCAAACAAATAAAACACGAAAAAGCTAATTGAACATGTTTAGGTCCAAACTTTGAAAAATAGTTAATCATTCTGGCCAAAAATTCTACATATAAAATAACATAATTAGATACCTGTGACAGGTAACTCTCACTCTACAGAGATTTTCAGTAGAAAAAGCAATTAGCAAATGTGCAAGGGATTGACATGATTGTAGATACATCAACAAAAAGAACACAAGTTAATAAACAAACTGAGTTGGACCCATGGTTCAAGCTGGCATTGTCACCAGAAAAATTGAAGAACATCTTGTTATTGGTATGAGGCAATGACAGAACAAACATTGTGTAATCCTGAGGTTACGTTAATAAATTTGTACAGAAAGTAACAATAGAAACAGCAAACAAAATATCTTATTCTTATATTGGAATGTATACACTACAAAATCCAATGCATTATTTTTATGATTAAAACTTGCAAACATTCATTATTTAAAAGGTACCCTACAATTTAATGTTTTGTTTAACCCTTCTGACAGAATCCTGGAAGCTCAAGATTGATGCTTTCACGCTCAGCCAGGAAAAATCAGGTTCAGCTGAGGTGCGTCCTAAAGGTTGTTGACTTAGTTCACTAACAACACACCCATTGAAAGGTTCCCCTGTTTGCATTGCCTCCCCCAAACTGTTTGGTGATAACTTATTAAATTCACAAGTTTTACAACTAAATGATTATCCCACATGCCCAATCTAATGATAATGGGACTGGGTGATTATGCCATTTTCTTGTATACTGAAACGAGCTTTGAATCCAGCCCTCTGCAAAGGTTCTTAAGTAAAAAGAATTTCAGGCAGTGTCAAACCCACATTTAGTGAGCAAAAGAACAGAGCATAGAGTATCCATTAGCCACACCGCAGCCTTCAGATTTTCTTTCCTGATAATGTAATGCATGCCATTTTGATCTAGTTCTCTTCATATTTTACAATGAGTTGAAAATCATGCAGCCGTTTCATTTACAGTCAATGACCATGCAAAGCACCAAACAAGCATACTAGCTATGCCATGCATGTAAATGGGCAAAAAACTCTCACACCTAAAATAAATTTAAATTCAGTAAACACATGTTTGCTTACCAGGCCATAGCAAAGAATTGCAGCACACAAAATAACAAAGCAAGTGCTGCCTTCTTCCACTGTAATAGAAAGTGAAGACAGATTAGGTCATTTAATGAATTAAACCTCCTTCCCCAAATAATTTTTTATATTTAGGAGATAAACAAAACATACCCAAAAAGCAGAGCATAGTGTGCACACAAGACAAACCTGCAAGAAAAGATTTCACACTTTGAGATAGTGACTCTGAATACATCTATTACATTCAGCATTTCTGTATGTATTTGCTGGGTCTTCACAAAGAAAATTATTGTACTGACAAACTCTTTGTTAATCACTGTTCAAATTCAAATGTGTAATTTGTAGAATAAAAGGCAGACTGAATAACATTTTCTCCAAACCATAGCATTTTCAGAACCTTAGAAACTTCAATTCTTGGTAACAGTGCAGTTCTGAATGTTAAGCCTGGACAATCTGTGCCTTCATCTCTGGCCTCAAATAATTTATTTCACCAAAAATTGGGTATGAAAATGTAGATAAGAAATTTGGTAGCAAGGTAATAGATTGATATCTTTATTCATATAAATAATGAGAAGTTTAAAAAAAGAGCAGAAAATTTACATAATTATCAGCCATGCCCTTCAAGGGATTTTTGTAAGCAATTTTAAAGTACACAGGATAAAGCTGAGAGTTTACATACCAGCAAGAAGGTAACAACCTTCAAAGAGGTTCATAATCTTAAGTATATTTCAGAGGGAAAGGTCCATACAAAAAGGTCACCAATGAAGATCTACTGAAGTACAGTACACTGCTGTTAGTGCCATATGGAAATATTCTGATTTACACTATGTAGCTCTGGACTACTGTTTATTTGATATAGCCTTGCTGTCTGAGCAAATGCAATGTTTTACGGTATCTAAGAAATATATCTACAGTACACCAGAATTAAAGTTGACCAGACTCGAAGTGAGCTTGAAAACATGAGTGACCTTGCCTGACTTATATGCACAACAGCTTAGCTTCAGGTACCTAGGTGAAGCTATAGAAGCCATTGTATAGCAGGCCAATATTGAGATGTTGACTAATGATAGGGTATTTCATACCTACAGTAGTCCAGAATTGTCACAAATGTCTAAAAATGCGTTGCTACAAAAAGGCAATATAGTTTTGTTATGGATCTAAACAACGGCCTGGATTTTCCTATTAGCAGTGATGGAAAAGCACTCATCTCGTTGTCAAGCACCCATGAGGTTTTGAAGGGGTCAACTGTGCGGATTTCTATCATTGGGCATTTGTTTCAGCATGGCATCATCCTGAGGGATTCGCCGCATCTGTGACGAGGGAAATAGCAACAAGGCCAATCAGACTGAAGAATCTTCACTGAGACATGTAAAGTCCAAACCACGAGGTATAAAGCAGGAAACATTAATTAGATTTAATTACAATAGAGAAAGTGAAATAAAGGTTTGGAAATACAGATGAGACTAAGGGAGGGATGAGAGACAAAGTTTTTTTTAAAAAATACTGCAGCATTAAATTTTTTTTGCGAGAACAATGCTCCACACTTGTGAAATTAGTGTTGCAGGGTCACAGATTGTAAAGCAGTAATTATCACTTATGATTCCATTAGAAATGCACTTACTCCTAAAGGCACCAGCCCTAACTTTTTCCAACTGTTTTTAGTACAAAACTAGTAGGAAAGTACCCTAAGTTAACACCATTAAAGTGATTTCACTGCAAAGT
Source organism: Cetorhinus maximus (assembly GCF_964194155.1). Taxonomy (NCBI): domain Eukaryota; kingdom Metazoa; phylum Chordata; class Chondrichthyes; order Lamniformes; family Cetorhinidae; genus Cetorhinus; species Cetorhinus maximus. The sequence continues at coordinate 76,603,173 of NC_135894.1, read as the reverse complement.
CAATTGGTGACTACAAGGTATGTATGACAGCGATTTCTACATTTAATGTAAATGTGCGAACACCAGATGTTGCTGTCAGATTTACCCTGTAATAATGGCAAGCACAGATAGCCTAACCATTATTACTACACCAAACTTGAGTTCTTTGTTATAGTAAACATTTTTATGCCATGTTTGAGGTTCTAGGCCAGCATGCAAAAAATGTTTCAAAACACTTACATAAGATAAATCATGGGTCCCATTACCTTCCCTATAGCATCTTTAGGGATGCATGGATGATTTATTTAAGTGTGCAACCCCTTTAAATTTTTTTGTGCGCCTATTGCTTGCAGTAATTTAAAGGAGCCAACTTGTGCATGGCCAATACAGAGACTTTGGACTGCTGCTCGGTCTATGGGACCATTGCGTTCCAACTAAGTTATCACTCTACATACTTACAAGTTTGCACCTTTACTGGTTAAATTAGTTCAGACAACAACTTATTCAAATTTAATGTGCAAATTTAAAATGTTTCCTCTTTAATCAAAAGCTAAATGCAATTGCACTGTAGGCTCAGAGATAACAATTGTACAGATTGATTATTCTTTTCACACGTTTTGAAAATAATTCTCCACCCTTTCTCAGAAAATGAAGTGCTCTTGGAGATACTTAGCTTTAGTCGACCTAAATTATTTCATCCATATTCAATTATTCGGAATAAATTGATTTTAGCTTCAATTCCTTCACATGCTCTATAATATTACATAAGTGAACAGTAGAGAAATAAAAAGCAATTGCTTCAGATTCAATTCGGTTGTTGAGTATTAATTTAAAAGACAAACTGAGGGGCATTGAGATTTAAGTATGGTAAATTACACAAACATAGCTGCATCCTCCTTACCCTTTAAAATTGGTAATTGTAAAATATAGTCATTTTTCAAACATTCCCTGGTCTATTTCCTACCAAATTATCATTAGAAAATAAAACACATGATCCAATTAAAATGCAAGCATAGTTTTTAAAAGAAGTACTCAGTTGTTTGGTATATTCCACGATGAATTACTCTCGTAATGTGTGCCCTTTTATTTTAAAGTGATAAATGCAACTGTGATAAATATTTTCAAGGCATTTTTTTGGAGGTCTAGAACAATTAAAATTATGCAATGCTGTTAAAAAATAGACATTTTTCAGAAAATAAATACCCAGATGAAAATGTATGGTTCATGGGTCAGACCAGCAGTTGAACTGGTAGGTGTCGGAGTAATTGGTACTGTCAAAGACTGAGGGAGGTGGTGCCATAGTGGTATAGTTACTAGACTGGTGCCCCAGATCCCCAGGGTAATGGTCTGGGGACCTGGGTTTGAATCCCACCACGGCAGATGGTGAATTGAATTCAATAAAGAATCTGAAATTAAAAGTCTAATGAAGACCATGAAACCGCTGTCAATTGTTATAAAAACCAATTTTGTTCATGAATGTCCTTTAGGGAAGGAAATCTGCTGTCATGTGACTCCAGACCCACAGCAATGTGGTTGACTCTTAAATGCCCTCTGAAATGGCCTAGCAAGCCACTCAGTTTTCAAGCGCAATTAGGGATGGGCGTACAACCCTAAACCATGCAAATAAGAATCCCTTGATCAGCCTAATTTTTGAAAGCATTTATCATTGTGTTTATCCCTGTTGAAACGTGTTTTGAACCAGAAGCAAAAAAAAAATCGTATTAACTTTTCGGGTCAAAATGACCTTTCATCAGAGCTTACGAAATGCAGTATTTCGCTTTTGTAAAAAAATTGTACAAGTTGAAGCTGTTCTGTAATGTCATGTGAAAATATGATGCTACCCACTTTAGACCTTCAACAGCAACTTGTACTTATATAACATCTTTAATGTAATAAAATGTCCCAAGGCACTTCACAGGGGTGTTATAAAGCAAAATATAAAATACAGCTACATAAAGGAGCTAGTAGATCAGATGACTGAATATTTGGTCTTAAGGAGTGTCCTAAAGGAGGAAAGTGAGATAGAGAGGCGGAGAAGTTTAGCAAGGGACTTAAAGAGTTTAGGAACTCAACAGTCGAAGACATGGCCACCAATGGTGAAGTTATTAAACTTGGGGATCTCAAGAGGTCAGAATTAGAGGAGTGCAAATATTTGAGGCATGTAGAGCTAGAGAAGATTACAGAGATTGAGTGGGGGGAGGCGCAGGGGAGCCAAGATATGGAGGGATTTAAAATCAGCTATGAGAATTTTAAAATCAAGTCATGATTTAGCTGAGAGCTAGTGTAAGGCATCAAGCATAAGGTGAATGGAATTTGTGTGAATTAGGACATGGGCAGAAGAGTTTTGGGTGATCTATGGTTTATGAAGGATAGAATGTGGCAAGCTGGCTAGGACGGCGCTAAAAAGCCAATTCTCAGATAACAAAGGCATGGATAAGTGTTTCAGCAGCTGAAGAGCTGAGGCAGGGTGGAGGTGGATGACGTTATATAGAGGGAAATAGGCGGCCTTAGTGACAGTGAAATACGTGACTGCAAGTTCATCTCGGGGGCAAGTATCACACCAAGGTTGTAAGCAGCCTGGTTCAACTCTAGACATTTGGCAGGGGAAAGGATGGAATTGGTGGCGTGAGAGCACAGTTTGTGGGAAGGTCCAAAGACAACCACTTCAGTCTTCCCAATATTTAATTGGAGGAAATTTCTGCACACCCAGTACTTGATGTTGGACAATCAGTCTGACAATTTCGGACAGTGGAGGGGTCAAGAGAGGTAGTAGTGAGGTAACTTATGTCAGCGTATATGTGGAAACGTATGCTGCGCTCCTCTTAGTAGGATGAAGAGCACTTTTCAGATAAAAAGCCTCATTTCATTATTTTGATTCGAACTCTCTTTTTAGCTGAGATTAAAAAAATTTAAAATAAGAAGTCAGATTTGGTGTAAACCAAAACTAGATTAAGTACATTAGTACATCAAGGACATTGTGGTTTTGGGTACAAAAGAGAGATTTCACAATAGCTCAAGCAGAGAGATAATGAAAATAGTACTTAAACACTTACAAGCATCACAATGGTAGCAACCAGTCGAGTTGGTTCAAACATCTTTTTAATTTGTTTCACAGGTCCCATCAGAAACATTGTACTGTGGTGAAAATCAAAACGGTAACACGCGTCAAAAGATTGTGAATTAAAATAAGAATAAGGTAATTTGTGAGTGACAAAGCTCTGCAGGGCAACCTTAATCTCTGCAACGAAGTGCAAAAGGAATTTTAAGAACCGGTCCTGTTCCCCTATAAATATTTTAAAGACTATTTCAATGTTCCTATTGCATTTTCAGTTTGAGCATCTTAATTTAGTTTCCAAAACATTAGTATGTCCATCTAGCATATAAAGACAAATATAACATATTCAAAGTGAAGCTTTATGAAAGCATTAGATTTATGACTAGTTTGTGAGAAATGAACATCCTCTTTAACATTTTAAATTAGTATCGCACAATACAGAAGAGCTTACAAATGCCGAAGTAGCTTTAATTTGCACAGGAAACTACTGTCACAAAACTATCATATTTTTCACATTATTATTGTAGGCTTATGGGTGTGAATGTGGATGGTTCTGTCTGTGTGACTGATTTAATTGAATTCGAGTCAGATAGACTGCAAGGTTGGAATTATCAAAAGAAATGTAAAATAGCTTTTTGAATTGGAGATGGATAAGCTAGGATGAAGGCTCCACAGATAGGGTGTGAAGGAAATTTGCATTTTTACATAAGTGAAGGAGTTGCTTGATTTTCAAAGGGATGGTAGGATGTTTACAACTAGCAAGATAAATAGGGCAAGGTTTTACGTTTATTTTTCCCAAAAGGAAAAGGGCCATAATGCTGACATGAAAGATTTTTATATTATGGGAAGAGTAAATTTCCAAAGACATGTAGGACAATGGGATTTTAGAGAGAAATGTTAAACACAGCAGTTTAAAATCCCAGAGAGAAACTTTAAACAACTGTCATAACCTATATTTTCAATTGGTATGTTTTGAGTTGCAGCTCTAAATTCAAGAATAAGACCACCAGTTCTTGAGAGGTTTTTATATCAAACTAAATGAAACATTTATTAAGTTACAACAAATTAAACACATACACATGGCTACAAATTATTACTATCATAACTTATAACAAATTCCCAAATTATTGTCCACTAAGGCAACAATAACCACTAGACTTAACCAGGCACCAGGCAAAGCATTTTCACCTTATGAATTCAAAATGAGGTTCCTCTCAACTTGGTTCCTCTGCAGACAGTTGTAGGCCTACAGGCTTAGATCTTACATGCCTCTGACCTGCACACACAAACTCCTCTCGGGTTATATCTAGCCATCCCTTTTGAATGCAAATTCTCATTGTATCACCAGGCCCTCTGAACTCCACCCCTTCTAACAATAAAACCCCTTTCATAGTAACAATTTTATTAGTAATATAAACATTACTTCATGTCTCCTAGCTAGGTGCAAGATTTCACCCGCACTCTTGAATGCTCTATTTAACAAAATGCAAATATCCCCTCTACCTACTGTTTAGATCTCAAAACTACTATACATCAAAGCACCCAGACTAGCTGGCTTTAATCCAATTAACACACACACACAGACTAAACCTCTATTTTAAAAAAAAAATTCCAATGACATTATATACATTAATATCTCTTCTTGACAGAAACATATATAAAGAAGGATGGAAGGCTATGTTGGGGTGATTTTGTAAAGTCTTGAAAGGTACACAGGCTTGGAATAAGCCCTCGATACTCTGAAGAAGTGCTGCTCCAGTAACTGAAGTTGGGTTAAAAATCTTTGGATTTCCACTGTCAAATGGGTGCTGTGGTAACCTTGCTGGATTGCGTATTTAAATTTAAAATCTATTTTGGACTGTTGCCTTAAAGGGGATATGTAATTGGGAGTCAGGTTGATTAGGAATTTGGGGATTTATTATATCAAGTAACTGCAGTCTTATGAATGTACATGAATTCTTTTCTTTTGTTAATAAATGTCTTAATTTAATTTTAAAATCTCTAAAGGTGTTAGTGGACTCATTACTTCTGAATTCAGTGCGCAAAGCTTCTCATAATGAATACAAATTGCAAAACCATTGTGAAAGCATGGCCAAGTTTCCCTAGCGGATTTAGACAGCCTGGCACATATGACATGTTACATCATAACAAAATTGCGGGATTTTTGAAATTCCTTGATTGGCTTGGAGTTGGTGAATCTTAAGGTTATGCGTATGAGAAGAACATTGAACACAGGAGTTGGTGTGAGGGATTTTAATGCGATAAGACTGCAAACACGGTTTTATCCATTGCTAAGACTTTACTGGGAGTAGATGATGTAATACTGATTGGTTTACAAAAAGTAACTAGCGTTAAGTTAACAGAATCGGCAGATAAGTTGCAGTTCGGTTTAACCGTAGCAGCAAAGAAAGCAGACATAATTGAAGTAATAGCACAGTAGTTGAAATTGGAAGGGATACCTGAAGCCAGCGAGTCAGCTGAATTGGCTAGGATTCAGTTGCAAATGAAAAAAACTGGACTTTGAGGCGAAAGCAAAGGAACAGGAAAAGGAGAGAGCATTTCAAAGGGAAATGGAAATGAGAAAGCTTGATCTTCAGAGGGAGAAATTAGCAATGGAGGAAAGAGAAAAGGAAGGCGAAAGAGAATATCAGGTTAGAAAGCTGGAATTTTAAAAAAAGATCTCAGATGCAAAGGAAGGTTCTGATGTGGAAACAACCACTTGCAAATTTAAAACCCAGCGGAGAGATGTTTAGATTTATGCAGGTACTTCTGAAGTTTGAGGAAAGGGATGTAGGGGCATTCTTTATTTTGTTTGAGAAGATAGCGAAGCAGATGAAATGGCCACAAGAAATCTGGAAATTGCTTTTACAGTCTAGGTTGATAGGTACAGCTGATGAGGTATATGCATCACTGTCAGAATGTGGATTATGAGGCAGTAAAAAAAAGGCTATTTTGATTGCACATGATATGGTTCCTTAGGTGTACAGGCAGAAATCTAGGAATATAAGGAAACTGCCTGGTCAGACTTGTATTGAGTTTGAGAGAGTAAAACAAAGTAATTTTGACTGGTGGATACCGGCATTAAAGGTAGAGACAACATATGCAGCTTTTAGAGAAGTAAGTCGTTTGGAAGAATTTAAAGATTCAATTCCTTTGGCACTGAGAACTCATGTGGAGGAACAAAGGGTTAAAACAGCTAGGCAAGCAGCAGAGATAGCTGATGACTATGAGTTAGTTCACAGGTCTAAACCTTGTATTTGTCACCCTTTTACATCAGAGAATAGAAAGTGGGAAGGTGACAGGAAGATAGTTAGTCAAGGAAGAGAAGGTGTAGTTGGAAATTTTCAGGAAGTTTCTCTTCAGGCTAAAAAGGAAGGTGCTGAGGGTAGAAGTGACTCGAAAACTGAGGTGTTTTCATTGTAATAAGGTTGAGCAAACAAAATCAATGTGTTGAAGGCTGTGGGGAAAACCCATTGCAGTACTTGGAACGCAGAAAAGCTCTGGAAATAAGAGTACTGAGAGTTCTGAGATCCAGGATCAGGAAGCGCCAGTGGTTTGTGTACAGGTGAAGCAGGAAGAGTCAGTGATAGGTAAAGAAGTGGGAATGTGTTCACAATTTATCCAAGGGAGTGCTGAAGGGCAGGTTACAGAAATGTTTAACGATTTTGTAAGTGAAGGGCAAGTCTTTCCACGTGCAGCAGGTAAAGATGTGAAAATTTTAAGGGATACAGGTGCTTGTCAATCCTTAACATTATGGGATAGTGATATTTGTTGTCCAGAGGGAGTATTGCAGGAACGAGTGGTAACAAGTGGGATTCATGGAGATGCTAAACCTACTCCATTGTGGATGGTGAATTTAAAAAGTAAGTTGAAAACAGTGAGGTGATTGCTGGAGTAGTGGAAAAATTGTCCATTGCAGGGGTTCAGTTTATTTTAGGTAATGATATAGCTGGGTCACAGATGTTAGTGATGCCTACTGTGGTCAAGCAGCCTGTGGAGGTGCATTCAACAGAGGTGTTGAAGGAAGAACATCCCGGATTTTTTCCAGATTGTGTAGTAATGAGATCACAAACTCACAGGTTGAAACAGAAAGGAGTTTAAAAGGCAGGGAAAAGGTGCTGATATTCAATTAGCTGGATATGTTTTTGAAAAGATTGTTCAGGAAGAAAAGGTTGAAGACAATGAAGTGGAATGTTTAGTTCAGTTAAATTAGTAGAGTTACAGCAGAAGAATTCACAAATAAAGAAGTTTATCAGATAGCTTATTTGGAAGCAGAGGCAGAATGTATTCCAGAATGTTATTACTTTAAAGGTAATGTGTTAATGAGGAAGTAGAGGCCATCTCATTTTTCAGCAGATGAGAAATGGAAGGTAGTACATCGAATTGTTATACCACCTGGATACAGAAATGAGATATTGAGAGTAGCTCATGGAACTCCAATAGGGGTTCATTTAGAAATTAGGAAAATGTAGGTGAAAATACAAAAATATTTTTATTGGCCTGGAGTGCATAAAGATGTCAAAGCCTGTAGATTGTATCACAGATGTCACGTGACAGGAAAATTTCAAGCAGTGATTAAACCGACACCTTTAATTCTGATTCAAGCATTTGAGGAACCTTTTACCAGGATCCTGATTGATTGCGTAGGGCCCCTCCCTACGACTAAAAGTGGAAATCAGTACTTGCTGACAATTATGGGTGCATCTACAAGGTTACCGGAAGCAATACCTATACGAAATATTACAGCAAAGAGAATTGTGGAAGAGTTGAAATTAAATTTTTTTTTTTTACAAAGATATGGGCTACCAAAAGAAATACAGTCGGATCAGAATTCAAATTTCATGTCACAGCTGTTTAAGGAAGTAATGAGCAGCCTGGGGATAAAGCAGTTTGAGTCATCGGCTTATCATCCTGAAACACAAGGCGCTTTAAAGAAATGGCATCAAACTGGCATCAAGGCTATCCACGGGATTGGAATCGGGTAATTCCGTTCTTGTTATTTGCTATTAGGGATGCTCCTAACGAATCCACAGGATTTAGTCCTTTTGAATTAGCCTATGATCATGAAGTAAGGGGACCACTTATGTTGATTCAGGAGAAGTTAGTGGATCAGAATACAGAAACTACTCTCCTGGATTATGTGACAAACTTCATGGACAGATTGAACAGGGCTTGTGAGTTAGCTAAGGAACATTTAAAGATATCACAGCAGGCGATGAAGGCCAAGGCAGATAAGAGAGCCGCAGCTCATAATCTTGTTGCTGGGGAAAATAGTGTTAGTTTTGTTACTGGTACTGGGTGAACCATTAAAGACAGGGTTTAGTGAACCTTACAGGATTGAAAAGAAACTGGGTGAAGTAAATTATTTAATAAATACTCCAGATAGAAGAAAGAAGCAGAGCGTATGCCATGTAAATATGCTTAAAAGGTACTTTGACAGGGAAGATAACCAAAAAGGGAGTATTAGTGGTGGTAGTTAAAGAGAAAGAGGTAGAAATAAAAGATTCTGAAATTGATTTTCCTCTAATCAAATTGGACAATGAGGGGGTACTTAAAAATTAAAATGTCATATTGAGTTACCTTCCAGACAAGTGTAAAAGTGATTTTGAGAAGCCATTGCAGTCACACAAAGCTATTTGTAGGAATAAGCTGAGGAGGACACATTTAGTTACACATGATGTAGATGTGGGTGATTCAGTTTCATTAAGGCAACATCCTTATACATTGAATCCAGTAAAATTATCTCAAGTGCAGAAAGAAATGGAATTCATGCTTCAAAATGACATCGAGTCTAGTTGCAGTAACTGGAGTTTGCATATTGTGGTAGTACTGAAACCGGGTGGAACACAGTGTGTGTAGATTATCGGAAAGTAAACAGTGACAAAAGCGGATTCGTCTCCTATTCCATGGCTGGAAGATTGCACTGAGACAATCAAAGTTTATCACAAAGATTGGCTTTTTGAGAGGATGTTGGTAAGTACCGTTATCGGAAAGAGCAAAAGAGATAGCAGCTTTTGTGATGCTAGATGGACAATATCAGTTCCAAGTTATGCCACTTGGCATGAAGAATTAACCAGCAGCATTTCAAAGACTGACAAAGTAATTGCAGGGCTGAGCAATTGTGCTGTTTATATTGATGACTTGTACTTTACAGTCAAACGTGGGAGGAGCATCTACAACATCTGAGAGAACTGTTTGATTGACTGCAAGAAGCTAATTTAGTGGTGAACATGAACTTGGTGAATTCACAAAAGCCCAAGTTACATATCTAGGCCATACCATTGGACATGGTCAGGTGGCTTCGAGAGATGTGAAAGTATAAGCCATTGTGAATTTCCCAGTGCCTACAACAAAACAAGAAGTTTTGAGATTTCTGGGCATGAGTGGGTTTTACCAGAAGTTTGTACCAATTTTTAGCAGTGTGGTTGCTTCATTGACGGAACTACTGAAAAAGAACAAAAAGTTTCAATTGCCACAGGAGTGTCAGAAAGCATCTGACAGTTTAAAAACTATATTGACTACAACAGCAGTTTCGACAGTGCCTAATTATGCCAAGCAGTTTAATTTGGCATTGGATGCAGGTGAGGTAGGTACTGGTGCTGTATTGTTACAGGAAGATGAAACTGGAATTGAGAAGCCGATTGGATATTTTTCACAGAAGCTGGATATACATCAGAAAAGATATTCAACCATAAAAAGGAGATTCTGTCTGGTGTTAGGGTTGTAGCATTTTGAGGTTTATGTTGCAAGCAATTCTTCAGAAACAATTGTTTATACAGACCACAATCCTTTAAAATTTCTGGACAAATTTCAAGACCAAAGTGCAAGGCTGTTCAGAGAGAGTTTATTACTTGAACTGTTTAACTTACAGTTTATAAATGGGGCTGGATGAGAAAATCTAATTGCAGATGCATCGTTGAGAGTTTAAAGCTCAAAGGAAATTGGACATTTAAAACCTGGACACTACTGAAATGACCTCTGTTGATACAAAGGATTTGTATATATATTTATGTTAATGCATGCACCTGGTCGTGTAATAGTTTGTGGATATAGTTAAGTATTGTAAGTAATGTAAGATGGGTTGAGAAAATGAAGCCGTCTTTCTTCCATAAGGATGGAGGTATCACGAAACTATCATATTTTTCATATTATTGTAGGCTTATGGGTGTGATGGTTCTGTCTGTGACAAATAGGCTGCAAGGTTGGAATTATCAGAAGAGTAGGTGTAAAACAGTCTTTTGAAATGGAGATGGATAAGCTAGGATGAAGGCCCTACAGATATGGTGCGAAGGAAATTTGCATTTTTAGATAAGTGAAGGAGGGTTTGATTTTGAAAGGGATGGTAGGATGTTTACAATTAACAAGATAATTAGGGCAAGGTCATTATGTTTATTTTTCCCAAAAGGAAAAAGAGCCATAACGGTGACATAAAGATTTATATATTGTGGGAAGAGTAAGTTTCCAAAGGCATGTAGAACAATGGGATTTTATACATTGGGAGAGAAACATATATAAAGAAGGATGGAAGGCTATGTGGGAGTAGCTGTGTAAAGTTTTTAAAAATTTGTTCATGGGGTGTGGGCGTCACTGTCTAGGCCAGCATTTATTGCCCATCCCTAATTGTCCTTATTTACAGCGCATTTAAGAGCCAACCACATTGCTGTGGGTCTGGAGTCACATGTAGGCCAGACCAGGTAAGGATGGCAGATTTCCTTCCCTAAAGGACGTTAGTGAACCAGATGGGTTTTTATGCAATCGGCAATGGTTTCTTGATCATCATCAGACTTTTAATTCCAGATTTCTGAAAGGTATACCATGTGACACAAACTTGGAATAAGCCTTAGCCACTCTGAAGTGCTGCTCCAGTAACTGAAATTGGGTTAAAAGTCTTTGGAATTCCACTGTCGAGTGGGTGCTGTGGTAACCTTGCTGGATTGTCTATTTAAATTTAAAATCTATTTTGGACTGTTGCCTTAAAGGGGGTGTGTAGTTGGGAGTCAAGTTAATGAGGAATTTTGGGATTTGCTATAATATCAAGTAACCGTAATCTTATGTATGTGTTTGAATTCTTTTCTTTTATTAATAAATGTTTTAATTTAATTTTTTAAATCTCTAAAGGTGTTAGTGGACTCATTACTTCCGAATATAGTGCGCAAATCTTCTCGTAACAAATACAAATTGCAAAACCGTTGTGATAGCATGGCCAAGTTTCCCTTGTGGATTTGGTCTGCCCGGGACTTATCACCTGTCACATCATAATACTACTCAGGCAAGTACTTGTTCACAAATCATTTTTATGTAGTGGTTATTAAAAAGTTTACTTTATTAAACTATGCTGTTGGGTCAAGTTAATAAGGCAGCAAGTAGCTGAGCCAGGCAATTCAGGAAGGTTCCAGGTTTAATCCTTGTTGCTTGGTTAGCTGATCTTAGCCATTGTAGGGCTGCAAGATTTTACAATTAATTTTACAATTCAATATCCTTGGGTTAGGCAGGAGCAAAACAGCTAGAGTTCCTGTTTCTAACCTCTAACCATTACCTCCATGCCAGAAGTGCATGTGAAGGTGGAAAAGGTCAAGATCAAGCTCAGCTGTGATGTTCTTTGCAACTGAAGAGCTTGCCAACACACTTTTTTTTATTAACTACACAAATGTAGAAGACGTACCACTGGAATTTCTGTTTTACCAAAGGTCTGTTGGGTGAGAGATACCTGTTGAAAAATCTTAAGCTAACCCTTTTGCAAAGGACTTGTGCTGATCAACACTCCCACAAGTAGCAAGCTTCTAAATTCCTGTTGGTGCTTTTATTTGGCACATCAAGCAATGCAAATTCAGTTCAATCGTTAGGACCAAGAATTTCTTGGTAGAACCTGCTTCGATGGACCCAGTTTAAATCCAGCCCAGAGCAATAGGGTGCAAAAACAGTCTGCACAAATCCAAATCAAGTGAATTTGAATACTCACCCCTCAGTTTCAACTGTTTCACTCAGAAGTGTGGTAGCATCGCCACAATGGGGACTGAGAAAATAAATCTCACTGATAGAGCAGAATAGCTCTCAAACAGCCAGGGTTAAGACACGTGGTTGGGGCATAGTAAAAGGTAACTTTATTCTGTGCCTTGCGAAACGACACTATGTTGTAGCACTCACTTGCATGTGAAAAATAAAGCACTGGCATCCCTTATTTTAAATGCACAATTTAGAGCAACAAAACACTCAAAAGCAAAAAAAATCTCTTCCCAGTGCTTCAATGCACTAACAATTTTGAAATTTGTTCATCATAAACTATCACAATCAAAAGATTGAGAATTGTGTTAATTTAGCGTTTCAAGGTTGAAACTAATGTATTTAAAATAAGCTAAGATGTAAGCTTAAAGTAATTATGATCTACACAGGTAAAATTTGTTTGGAACCACAAGCCTCGAGCAGCCATTTTACAAACCTAACAAATGGTTAAAATGCTGTAAGTCTGTTCTGATTTTACCGCAATTGAATACTGATTCATTATTTACAATTTAATACTTACTTACCTACCAATGGATGATATGTTTCCAATGCTATAAAAGATAGCGAAAAGTATTAACCCTCTTTTTGGAATCCAGAGAAAACAGACACCCTGAGAAAGAATTGCATTTGTAAACATAACATTCATGAACTATCACAAACTATGAACACAGTTTTGTATGTAAATTTAGAACATGATGACAAAACAATTTTAAGTCTATTTTTTTCTAAACTTGAGGTGTGGCAGGGAATGGGGAAACGTGTGCAAGTCTCAATTGGTTTTGACAGCAAAGCTAGGCATTTAAAAGTTTTTGTATCATTTTACTGTTGCAAAAGGTCAGTCACACTCCTTACCCAACAGCACTGTAGAAGCACCTTCACCACACGGACTGCAGCAGTCCAAGATGTCACGTCACATCTTTGCAGTTGCAACTAGGGGTGCGAAATAAATGCCGACCTTGCCAGCAACACCCACATCTCCAATGAACTGTAATAAACCTAATAGCAGTTTATAGCCTAAACTCCACAGTTCTAACAATACACGTTCTTTTAATTTGTGGTGGTTTTCCTTTCCTTCAGAGAACTCAGCGCACTATTAACTTGACAATTATATCTGGTCAACCCCTGAGCAATGCAAATTGGTCATTGTAGGTATAAAATCATATTCTAGTTTGTATGGAGAAAATGCTTGCTTACTGGGGTGATCTTTTATTCCAAGCACGAAAGGAATATTTAACATGGGCTTAGAAACCACAGGTCAGCCCAGACTTCAACAGAAGATGGGGGAAGAATCTAGGTGCTGCAAAGAATCATAACATTTGTTTTGTCAAATTTGAACTACAAAATTTTAGCTCATCCAGGACTTTGTAGATGGGTAGCATAGCAACAAGTCCATAATCAATGTTTTTTTTATTTTTTTCATTGGATGTGGGCATTGCTGGCAAAGGATGGAAGGCTTCAGTGAATTTATACTGTGATATTTCATTTATTTTTCCAAAGTACACAGTATTTCAAATCAGCTTACCAATATGGAGCAAATAATTCCTATTACAAAGCAGGCAAGAAATCCTTTCACTCTGGTTCCCCATCCTAAGGAGGTTCCCTCAATTACCTACAGGGGAAAAAGCACAGCTTGTGAAAATTGAGTAAGGAAGATTTTACAATTTCTGGTCATCCTGGGTACTGTTGTAGCTATCTATTATATACATTCTAGTAAAAAAAAAAGCTATATTATAAGTAGTACAACTCAAGGTTAAATGGCCTACAAGATTGCTTTAATCTCATGACATGCCATCATTGGGTCAAAATCCTGGAATTCCCTCCCTAAAACCACATGGACTGCAGCAGTGCAAGAAGGTAGCTTATCACCATCTGCACAAGGGCAATTAATGATGGGCAATAAATGCTGGCCCAGCCAACATCATGCACTTTCCAAGAATTAATTTTTTTTTAAATGGTCAAAGCCATCTCTAGTGGTTCACTGCCAAGTTTCAAAGCTTTTACATCACTCCAGTGGTAATGAACTACAACCAGCGCTTGCTTAGGCTACTAACTGCACAACTGCTACAAAAACACAAAGATGACCAAGACATGCTGACACCAAGACGCCAGTCTGATATTGCTCCAATCTTGCTTTTAGTCACTTTCTCTAATCCTTCTGCCTCCATTTCTTGGTCCTTGATTATTTACCAACTTTGTGATATGCTTTGGGACATTATGCTAAAAGGACTAGATAACCCCCTTCAATTTCAAAATAGTTTTCCTGTGCCTCTCAAAACTCACTGTTCAGATTTAAACACTCGCAAAGTATTGTCCACTGAGAGACTGTATTTTTTTAACCATGAAGACACTACAAAGGTTGCAAGAGCAGCTTTTATTAAAGAATATGCATAGAATCATAGAACTTATTTATTTAGGCAACCAGAAGCACTTAGAGTTAGTGTTTCCTCACAGACACTGTTTGCTAGTTTTCTTTATCAGGAGAACTAATTTCACTGAATCAATGATTAACCACAGTATTCAATTACATTGTTCCCTATTCCACAGCATGTACGTCAAATGCATTAAATCGATTAGCCACTATTATAAAAAAGTGTCATTAGCAGGTATTTCCTTAATGGTGTGAAAGCCTAAAAATGAGCATCTGTTACTATTCTTTCAGAACAAAGAACAAATAAAAGTACAGCACAGGAACAGGCCCTTAGGCCCTCCAAGCCTGCGCCGATCATATTGCCCGTCAACTAAAACATTTTGCACTTCTGGGGTCCGTATCCCTCTATTCCCATCCTATTCATGTATTTGTCAAGCTGCCTCTTAAACACCACTATCGTACCTGCTTCCACCACCTCCTCTGGCAGCAAATTCCAGACACTCACTACCCTTTGCGTCAAAAACTTGCCCCGCACATCTCCTCTATAGTTTTCTCCTCTCACCTTAAACCTATGTCGCCTAGTAATTGACTCTTCCACCCTGGGAAAAACCTTCTGACTATCTACTCTGTCCATGCCACTCATAATTTTGTAAACTTCTATCAAGTCGCCCCTCAATCTCCGTCGCTCTAGTGAGAACAATCCGAGTTTCTCCAACCTCTCCTCATAGCTAATAACCTTCAGACCAGGCAGCATCCTAGTAAACCTCCTCTGCACCCTGTCCAATGCCTCCATATCCTTCTGGTAATGTGGTGACCAGAATTGCACGCAATATTCCAAGTGTGGCCTAACCAAGGTTCTATACAGCTGAAGCATGACTTCCCAGCTTTTATACTCAATACCCCTGCCAATGAAGGCAAGCATGCCATATGCCTTCCTGACTACCTTATCCACCTGCGTTGCCACTTTCAGTGACCTGTGGACCTGTACACCCAGATCCCTCTGCCCGTCGATGCACTTAAGGGTTCTGCCGTTTACTGTGTAATTCCTGCCTGTATTAGACCTTCCAAAATGCATTACCTCGCATTTGTCCGGATTAAACTCCATCTGCCATTTTTCCACCCAAGTCCCCAACCGATCTATATCCCGTTGTATCCTTTGACAATCCTCTTCACTATCTGCAACTCCTCCAACCTTGGTGTCGTCTGCAAACTTACTAATTAGCCCAGTTACATTTTCCTCCAAATCATTTATGTATACCACAAACAGCAAAGGTCCCAGCACTGATCCCTGCGGAACTCCACTAGTCACAGTTCTCCATTCAGAAAAGCACCCTTCCACCTCTACCCTCTGTCTTCTATGACCAAGCCAATTCTATATCCATCTTGCCAGCTCACCTCTGATCCCATGCGACTTTACCTTCTGTACAAGTCTGCCATGAGGGACCTTGTCAAAGGCCTTACTGAAATCCACTGCCCTTCCATCGTCAATCATCTTTGTCACTTCCTCGAAAAACTCGATCAAGTTAGTGAGACACGACCTCCCCTTCACAAAACCATGCTGCCTCTCACTAATACACCCAGTTGCTTCCAAATGGTAGTAAATCCTGGCACGAAGAACCTTCTCCAATAATTTCCCTACCACTGACGTAAGGCTCACCGGCCTGTAATATGCTGGATTATCCCTGCTACCCTTCTTAAACAATGGAACAACATTGGCCATTCTCCAGTCCTCTGGGACCTCACCCGTAGCCAGTGAGGATACAAAGATTTCTGTCAAGGCCCCAGCAATCTCCTCCCTTGCCTCCCTCAGTACTCTGGGGTAGATCCCATCTGGCCCTGGGGACTTATCCACCTTAATATTCTTCAAGCTGCTTAACACCTCTTTTTTGATCTCAACATGATCCAGGCTATCTACACACTCTTCCCTAGACAAATCGACCGCTAAGTCCTTCTCTTTGGTGAAAACTGATGAGAAGTATTCATTTAGTATCTCTCCCATTTCTTCTGGCTCCACACACAGATTCCCACCTCTGTCCCTGAGTGGGCCTACCCTTTCCCTGGCTACCCTCTTGCTTTTTACATATGTATAAAAGGCCTTGGGATTTTCCTTAATCCTGGTTGCCAATGACTTTTCATGACCCCTTTTAGCCCTCCTGACTCCTTGCTTAAGTTTCTTCCTACCTTCTTTGTATTCTCCACGGGCTTCATCTATTCCCAGCCTTCTAGCCCTTACGAATGCTTCCCTTTTCTTTTTGACTAATTGTCAATTCAGCATTGTTAAATTTCTGTAAAAGTACTCTCATCGATGTGATATTCCATATTATGCCAGCACTGAAACATTCTACTCAAACTTACTTGAGGTAAGCTAACTCGCCAGCCTAGTCATTTAAAAACCAAACCAACACACCAGCATGAAAGCAATAAAAATCTTATGCTTCAGTTCTTCCTTTCAGCATTTGATCCTTGCGGCCCAGTAAGGCTCTCCCCTTTTCAGTGACAAAAAAGGCTCCAAGTGAGTAGCAAATAATGTAGTTTTGCCCAGAAGAATGCACTGAATATGAAAATTCCACTTGGCCCATCGAACCACATGGAGTACTAGAGACTATACCCCACATATTCAACTACCTGAGAGTTCCTTTAAATTTCTCTGTGATCCCAAAAATAGTTGATTAATGCTCCACAACAATATATTTACTTCACTATTTAAACTTGGTTTTCCACAGTTCTTGGAACTATCATATTCCACAGAGTGTTTGATCATTTGCCCGCACATATCCCAAAAACCTTTAGACTCATTTCCAATAGGCATTACCCAGCTCTCATCAACTTTACAGTTTTGACTGCTTATGCTGAAGGTCTTCTGTGCTCATGCCCAACAGTTTAAACATTTTGACAAGTGGGGGACTATTTTATTGAACTGAAAAAAGTTTTTCGCTAAACATATGAGTTATTTTCCAAACAATGCTGTGCAATATGAGAATGGTCAATGGTCAAATGGTTAATAAATGCTTAAGAGGTGGCTAGCAGTACTCATGAAGCTTTGCATTTTACAGGTAAAATGTCTTCCATACACAATCAAAATGCAAATTAATTGAGAAAACTATACTGCCCTCTGCAAAATGTTTCACTGTCCATGCAGTTTATAATGTCTTTTCATAAATGGTTCAAAATATCTCTAGCTACTTTTTCTTTAAAAAGTCTTCCATTTTCAATATTATCTTTATACAGCAATTTTATAATTGGTGAATTTCCATATTATTTTGTTCAGTCTAATTTCAGCTAGAATCATAGAACGCTAAGAATAGAAAGAAACCATTTGCCTATTGCACCTATGCCAGTCTGTGAACCACTTTGTTCAGGTTTTAACACCAGATCTCTATTCTCTTTCACGACTGTAGGTTTTTATTGTCCAGTTCGGTTAAAGAAAGTCTCAGCCAGCCAAACAACTGAATTCTTCTCCCCCTTTTAAATGCAGGATTATGGTTCTCCTTTGCTGTTTTAAGAATTTCCTTAAGATCACATCAATAATCAGTCAAAAAATCCTGATACTCTTTTCTAGCCAGTTCATAAATTACTTTAAATTCTTTTCCTAATCAGAACAGACTTTGCTCAATTCCTCTCTCACAACAGCTTCATCATCCTGAAACTTTAATTTACGTCCCAGAACTCAAATTCTTCCTTGAAGTTTCACAGTTTCACCATTAATTACAGCCAAGTCATTTTGTTTTAAAGCATTGTCTTCCTTTGTTTCTCCAACAGCTGGAATGCTGCTGCTCTGTTCTGCTTTGACACCTGCTACTTAGGGTCTGCTTGCAGGCTTAATTATTCTATTTTCCCTTAGTTCTGTTGAAGAGTCATATGGGCTCGAAACGTTAACTGTATTCTTCTCCGCAGATGCTGTCAGACCTGCTGAGTTTTTCCAGATAGTTTTATTTTTGTTTTAATTCAGACAGCTTCAATTCATTTCCAACTGCCTATAACTCTGTTGTAAGGCTGAGGTTCCAGTGCCTTTTTAATCTCAGAAGTCAGAGCTTTTGCGTCTTTGACACATCTTTGGCTGGAACTGTAATTTTCACAGTAGGAGTACAGTCACAGGTTTCTGTATCTCACTTGATGTATTTGATACATTTTCAACTTTTACCGTTCTATTGGACTTGTCTGACATCACTGGAGACGCAGAACTTTATCTCCAGCAAGCTCATTCCCTAGTATGAAATCAACACCGTTAATAGGCAATTTCAACAATTCCAATACCAGAAATTAAACCACATTTTAAATTAACTTGCTGCAACGGAGCAGTTAAACAACCGCTAAACTACAGCTCCTCACATCCCTTGGGGTCGGGTTGGGCAGGGATCAGTTCGAGCTGGGTTGGGTGGGGGGGGGGGGTCAAGGTTTGCTGGGGCACTGGAAAAAACGTCCAGTTTTCAGGTAACTGGATTTGTACCTGTCTTTCCTCCACTTATTCTTCTACCCAGAAATCATTTCAGGTTTCTCTACATTAAATTTCATCCAATATCTATCTGCCCAATCCACTAACCTGTCAAAGTTCTCCGACTACAATCGATGTTCCATCTAACCTTATTTTTATAACTACAAATTAACAGTGTGTATCTATACCCAAATTTATATTTAGCATGAAAGAAAGAGAAAAAAGCAAAAACACACAATACTTCTAAACCAATCACTAAGGAACATCACTGCTTACATTCCTCCATCCACTTGCCACCTGTTTTGTCCTTTAGCCAAGTTCATAATCATGCGACTGCATTCCTCCTTGATACCACATGTGGCACTTTAACAAACCATTTCACACAACATCCAATGCATTTCCTTTTTCTACACAATTCTTACTTCCTGAAAGAACTCTTAAATTTTGCAATCACTTGCACAAGAATCTTTTAAGATGGTTCTCACCAATTTTGTTTCAACACAAAGATACATCAAACCCCAAGATGACTGAGAAAGTTTTACTTTATCAACGAGTGGACATTCCAATTGTAGGTGATAGAAAAACTTGTTAAAGCCTCCTCTGCAGGAGCAAATTTACTGACCAGAAAATAAACTAAGCTGAGCAAAAGCACTAACGATTAATGAAATGCATACTCATTTAAAAAGTTTACAGGATTAGTATATTGCTTTATATTCTTAGTCATTCATAGTCCAACAATATTTAGGGAAAGAAATAAAAAAGTTGTGACAGTAAAAACAAGTGCTTTCTGCCGATGTGTTGTCAATGACTAAAAATCCATCTTGCAGTAACATATGAAAGTAAATAAGATTTCCATTCTATTGCTTTTACACAAATATCATGATTTCTGACTCATGTACCTACCCACTATTCAGAAGAAGATTTATACAAATAAGGCCCGTTTCATTACAATTTGAATGTATTGTGGTAATCTTTGATGACAGTTTAGCCAGATACTTTAGCAGTAGTTCTGAAGGTCAGAAAGGAAGGGCATCCATTGAAAAGATTAACACACTCTACGCTTTACTCAGAGTGCTGTCAAAAGAATATAGAGGTAACTTAGTATTCATCTGGGAAAAGCATCCAGGAGGCTTCAAAACATCAGCAGTTTGAGATTCCCTTGGGCATTCCAACACAAGTGTTATCTAACTGAAGATTCCCAAGTGGTTTTGGGCATTCCAACACAAGTGTTATCTAACTGAAGATTCCCAAGTGGTTGACACCCCTGGAATTAACTATAGCTCAAGCAGTCAAATTACTAATGGCGATAACTCAAAGTCAGTTGGCGGTCCTCCTTTATAAGAATTCGATAGACTATTAATTACATAGATTATTTTAGACACGTATAAATGGAGAGATATGCAGAATGCTACAGTACAAAGTGATCTGGGTGTACTTGTACATAAATCACAAAAAGTTAGCATACTAGCACAGCAAGTAATTAGGATGGTAAATGGAATGTTGGCCTTTATTGCAAAGGGGATGGACTATAAAAGAACTCTTGTTACATATATACAAGGCATTGGTGAAACTGCACCTAGAGTACAGTTTTAGTTGCCTCACTTAAGGAGGTACATACTTGCATTGGAAGCAATTCAGAGAAGGCTCATTCGGTTAATTCCTGGGATGATGGGGTTATCTTATGAGCAAAAGGTTGAGCAGGTTGAGCCTGTATCCACTCGAGTTTAGAAGAATGAGAGGTGATCTTATTGAAACATAGAAGTTTTTGAGGGGGCTTGACAGGGTAGATGCTGAGAGGATGTTTCCACTCATGGGGGAATCTAGAGCCAAGGTACACAGTATAAAAATATAGGGTCTCCCATTTAAGATGGAGATGAGGAGGATTTTTCTGGCTGAGTCTCATTATTTTTTTCTGGCTGAGTCTCATTAGTCTTTGGAATTCTCTTCCACAGAGAATAGTAGAGGCTGGATCATTGAATATATCTAAGGCTGAGCTAAACAGATTTTTGATCTACAAGGGAGTCAAGGGTTATGGGGGCTTACAGGAAAGTGAAGTTAAGGCCACAATCAGCTATGAGCTTAATGAATGGCAGAGCAGGTTCAATGGGCCGAATGACCCACTCCTGCTCCTATTTCTTATGATCTTATTGATAAGGAAGGTTGGTAAGGTGCATCATCTGAAATTCCAAAAGACTCATGTCAAAGTGATTCCCTCATAAATGCTAGGACATTTAGGCAGAGTACTGGACATTCCAATATGTTTTACTAACATCTGCTCCAACAAGACTACAGGCTAAGGTGAGACAAAGGCATTCACGATCTTTTAACATTACTTTTGTTACAGGTGGTTTAACAGTTGCAAATTCTTAAGTTGAGAAAAAACTAAAATAAATTGAATTTGAGGTAGCCTGTGAATCTATACCTATAGACCTCCTGTTGCAGGTGGGCAGAGGCAACTTTGAAAGAACAATGAGATTCTTTAGAAGCATTTTTGAACACGCCAAAGACCAAAACCATTCACAGAAACGAAATCTCCAGAGGGGAGATGGCAGAAAACAGCATGGATGCAAAAGAGAAATAGGGGCAAGCTAGGCATAGATCAAGGCTCTGCTGAAGATAAAAACAAATATTAACCCAAAATAAAGACAGAAAGTGCTGGAAATACTCAGCAGGTCTGGCAATATCTGTGGAGGGAGAAACAGAGTTAATGTTTCAGGTTAATAACCTTCCATCAGAACTGGAAAAAGTTAGAGATGTAACAAGTTTTAAGCAAGTGCAGAGGGAAGGGAAGACTAAGAGAACAAAATGAAAAGTCTGTGATAAGGTGAAAGATAGGAGAGATTAAATTACAAAAGGGACGATGTTGCTAGGCAAAAGATGATGTCTGTGGGATGAATAAAGAAACAAAGATGGGTCCAGAGGAGGTTTGAATGGAAATTGCAGAATCATCAAAGGTTGCTGTCCAAAGAAATGAGGGAAGGGAGGAGCTGTTGTGGGTGATAAAGAAGTGAATCAGTGTATTGCAGAGGGAATGTTGAAAGGGAAGGGGGGAGAGCAGAGGAAGAGATATTTGGTGGTGGCAGCAATGGCTGAGGGTGATCCATTGAATAAGGAAGCTGGTGAGGTGGAAGGTGAGGACAACAGAACCGAGCTTGTTCTGGGAGAGAGGGAAGGGATGACAGCAAAAATGCGTGAAGTGGAAAGGACATGGTTGAATGTCCTGTCAACCTCAGAGGAGGGAACTCAGGGAAACTGTGCATCAAACAGGAAGAGAGTTTGACTGTAATTCTGAAATCGTACAAAACGGAATAAAAACAAGGCCAGACAATCCCAAATAGATATTTGAAATATGCCTTCAGCTTGGGGTCTGTGTAAGAAGTTTAAAGATTTAATTTCTTCAGGCATTAACCCATAATGCCATATATTCCTATTCCATAAGGCTTCCACATCCATGAATACAATATAACTAAGGTACCAGAGAAGGCCAAGCAGAACTGCAACACTGGCCTAGATTAAAAAAGCACACCATCCAAAGAAAACAGGAAGTAGCAGTATTCACATTTATAATACAACCCTGACCAACAGAAGTATCAGTGTAAATTATTCTCTCATATTATATCAGCCCCAAAATTGATATTCTTATTTTTTAATAAAAACATTAAGTATAGAAATCACATACACATCTATAGCTGCTATACTGTTTATTAAATTTCACAAATGTAAAATTCAGTATGAATCACAAGCTCATCCATGTTTGCATAAAACATTTGAACAAAACCTCAAAAGAATTTTGAACAGTACGTAAATAATATGTTGTGAAGGTCACACGGACAAAAAGTTAAAAGGATGGACAAAAAAAAAATTCCAGTAGTAGCTGTTCCATGATATGATTCAGTGTTTGGTTTTCAAATTGGCCCCATTTAAACTGTAAAGTGATTTTGAAGGCCATAAAAAATATTGGAATAACAGCGTGTGGCCAGGAATTGTATGTGTGCAGTTGCAACAAAGCTCTGAGAATTTGCTAGTCAGGCCAAAGACCTTGCTAACACCATGAGGCCTTCTGCCAACATGTTTAAATTCAGGTTCACTGCAGATAGGCAACTTCAATAAGCAGACTGAGTCAATGAACTCAACTATGAACCTTTACCCTTATGTATGGCACATACAGCTTAGTGCTGCAACTAGCCCTAAGCTATAGTATTAGGCATCATATGGGATTCCACCATCAATCTCTTGTTTTCTCTGAAAGATAGTAAATACCAAGATGCCAGACTTGTGTGTTCAGGTTAAACACACAAGATAACACATAGCAGCTGTAGAGATACAACACAAAGTACAATACTAAACAGGATTACTCCATAGGAACTTTGAGTACCGTCCCTAGAGCATATTTCTGGCAAATTTGTCTAGCAACAAGGATTGTCGGACTAAATAACATTTTTGAAATCAATCTCATTTGCATTTGAATCAATGTTAACCATCTCTCAAGGAAGATGCTCCTTTGATTTACCACTCAATGTTCCCACAGTTTCATTTTGAATTCACCCCCACCACCCCCTCCCCAAGGAGGCATAAATCGCATTCCACGGTCCTGATTATAGCTCCTCTAGCCACTGACTCAATCCTCCTCATCGGCCGCAGGTTTGAGGCTAAAACACACTTCGCAACCTTGACATCATAGTTCAACCTAAACTGAACTTCCAACCCCATATCCTTTCCGTCAGCAAGCCAACCTACTTCCATCTGTATTATATTGCCCACGTTCACTCCTAACTCAGCCCATCTACAGCTGAAACATTCATCCATGTTTTTATTATCTCCAAACTTCAATACTCTCCAGACAAACCCTTCACCTTCCACCCTCCATAAACTTCAGCTCATCCAAAACTCTGCTGCCCATCTCTTAACTCTCACTAAATCCTGCTTGCCCTTCACCACAGTGCTCACTGACCTACACTGGCTCCCAGCCCAGCACTGTCTCAAATTTAAAATTCTCATCCTTGTATTCAAATCCCTCCATGGCTCATGCCACCCTAACTCCAACCTCCCCCAACCTAATCCTAAAAAGATCTTTCCGATCCTCCAATTCTGACCACTTGTACTTTTCCAATTTCTGTCACTTTAGCTGCATAGGCCCGAAGCACTAGAATTCCCTCATAAAACTTCTCTATCTCTCTACCCCCTTTAAGACACCCTTTAAAACCTGCCTCTTTGATGAAGCTTTTGGTCAATGTCTTAATATTTCTTTATATGGCTGTGTGTCAAACTCTGGCTGATAATGGCTCTGTGAAACATCTTGGGATGTTTTATTACATTAAAGCTGCTGTATAAATGGAAGCTGGTACACAATTACAAATCAACTTATTATGATTACAACCCTTGGCTGTTCCTTTACACTTGGTTCATAAGTACCGAGCCTGGCATTTGACAGTTACACTGAAAACCAGCCATACTAGTTTGAAAACGCCCGATCTCGTCTTATCTCAGAAGCCAAGCAGACTCAGGTCTGGTTAGGTGCTTGGATGGGAGACTGCCTGGGAATACAAGGTGCAGTAGGCTTAGTCTATGGCCATGCTAGTTTGAAAACACTCCATCTCATCTGATCTCAGAAGCGAAGCAGACTCAGGCCTGGTTAGTACTTGGGTGGGAGACCACCTGGGAATACCAGGCGCAGTAGGTCCACCTCTGCCCTGCTGAGGAATCCTGGCCGGCAAACCGGTAGGAGCTGGAGGCCAAAGTCACCACTCAGCTGCGGCGCTGGACAGGACTGCTCCGAATGCTGTCTTACCGGGGTCGAGTGCTGGTCATAAACCAGCTGGTTGCCGCTATGTTGCACAACAGGCTGGTCACTTTGACCCCCACCACCCCCACCCTGGATTTTGGCACAAAAGTCCAGAGAATGCTTATCGATTTCTTCTGGGACAAAAGGCTGAAAGGTTCAAAGGGAGATTCCTCATTGCAACTGAAACACCAGAGGTTGGAAGGCACTGTATGTAACACACCCAGCAGCAGTCCCGGCTCTGCACAATCCCCCTCCTGTCTTCGCCCAGGGCTTTGACCAACTTTACCCCCAGTTACAGTCCCTGATATCCTTCCTCCTCTGGCTCCCTGGCCTAATGTTGCCCCAGCTCCGTAATCCTAGTGTAACCTCACTCAACAGGGAGGGTGTCCCCCGGGCTGACCTCACTCAGGGGGCCTCCATCCTCGTTCGAGTCGCTACCGTTCAACACTTTTTTCAGTTTGTCCATGTTTCTGCGTCTCTGCCTCCGCCAGCTCAATAAACACCCAAAACACACACACACCCCGGCACCAATGCGCAGGCGCTTTTGCTACTGGCGCATGCGTACGGCTCTTCCTGCAGACGCCGCCCTCTGGAGGACATCTGCAGTATTGACACGGACTCACCTGTCCTGGTCTCCTCCCCCTGAACTGCATTCTCACTCGTCCTGACCTCTCCGCTCTTCTGGTACTGGATTCTCACCTGTACTGGTCTTTCTTCCTCCTATATTGCATCCTCACCTGTCCTGGCCGCTCCACTCCTCTTGTACTGCACTGTCACCTGCACTGCACTCTCACCTGTCCTGGTCTCTTCACTCCTCCTATACTGCACTCTCACCTGTCTTGGTCTCCACCCTCCTGTACTGCACCCTCACCACTCCTGGTCTCTTCACTCCTCCTATACTGTGCTCTCACCTGTCCCAGTCTCTCCACTCCTCCTGGACCGCACCCTCACCTGTTCTGGTCTCTCTACTCTTCCTGTACTGCATTCTCACCTTTACTGTACCCTCACCTCTCCTGGTCTATCCACTCCTCCTATACTGCACTCTCACCTGTCCTGGCCTCTCCACTCCTCAGCTGCACTCTCAACTGTACTACACCCTCACCTGCCCTGGTCTTTCCACTCTCCCGTACTGCACCCTCACTTGCACTGCACCGGACGGCACCCTCATCTGTCCTGGCCTCTCCACTCCTCCAATACCACACTCTATCATCCAGTCTCTCCATCTATTCTCATTTAATGTAAAATATGCTGCTAATGACTGTACCATTGTTAAATCAGGTTGGAGGCATTCCTGCAATTTTGATCACATGACATTCTGACTAAATGCCAGGTGAAGTGTCACCTGCCACTGATATTGCATTTATCATCTAACAGTCGGTCATGGATTTGCACCTGCAGCTGTTGTACTAGAAGTTTCTTTAGCTGGGAAGCCACCCATGGGCATAAAGTTGTTTTGCAATTTTTTTTTGGATGGCTTTTATTCAAGGGTTTTGGCCAAGAGGGTGCTGTGATGATACATAGCAGATGGCATGAATGATGGGGAATTATGGAGAGATGTGATGTTGGGTGTGATCTCAGGGGAAGCAGAGCCTGAGTATCTGCTCACAGATAGCTTGTCTGGAGTGAAGGATTCCCAGGCCCTCCTTCTTTTCCTCCTCCCCCTCCTCCCAAGAAGCCCTCTGAAGGCATTGTGGCAAGAGCTGTGTCTATGAAAACAAGATTGTGGATCATGCAGTAGCTCTCCACAAACTTGGAGACAATCTCAGGTGAGTACAGGAGGGCCCCTGTCAAGTAACCCAGGCAGTGGAACCATTTTTTCAGATGCTGATGGTTTGCTCATTGATGTTTCTGGTTGCTGCATGGCTCTCAGTGTATGCACGCCGTGCAAATATATGCAAGGCTGGTGGAGGTACATGGTATGAAGTGAGTAACCCTTGTCACCTAGCCAACAGCCTCTGGTTCTTTGTGGTGGGCTAAAGATAGTTGGTACAGCTGACTGGCACAGGGTAAATGCATTGTGGCTGTTGCTAGGACAGCAAGCATTCATCAGAAAGATTGTCTGGGCATGGTTGCACACCCACTGCATATTGGTGGAGCGGTTACAGTTGCAATAACATGTTGGGGTGCAGAGCCATGTGTGTGCAATCCTTTAATCCTGCATCATTGTAAGTCTCATTAGCCTGGACATGTGCTTTTTTTAAAATTCATTCATGGGGTGTGGGTGTCACTGCCTAGGCCAGCATTTATTGCCCACCTCTAATTGCCCTTGTTCAGAGGCATTTATGCTCCCCCTGCTTCCCTCTGGTAAGGGAGAAGCCGATGCAGTCCCCCTTCTGCTTCTGTACAGAGCCTCTTCACTTCCCTTATACAACAATGGACTGTGAACTAGGAGATGTTTGCTATCTGAAGCTGTTGTTTTTGGTTCATGCATCAAATTCCAAACCTAGTTACTAGCTCCACCCCTCTCCCTGACAACAGTTGAGATTAAGCCAGTCTGTTCACAACATTGATGTCACATTCGACCTCAAGATGAACTATCAGCCTTGTACTTGCGCCATCACTCGAAGACAGCCTATTTCCACCTCCATAATATCATCCAACTTTGCCCCTGCCTCAGCTCAGCTGATGCTGAAACCCTCATCTATGCCTTCATGACCTCTAGACTTGACTATTCCAATGCTGTCCTGGCTGGTCTCCCACATTGTACCTTCTGTAAACCTGAGGTCACCCAAAACTCTGCTGCTCATGTTTACCTCACACCAAGTTATGCTCGTTGACCTACACTGGCTCCGGATCAAGCAACACCTTGATTTTAAAATTCTCATTTCTGTTTTCAAATCCTCCAAGACTTTGTACCTCCCTATCTCTACAATCTCCTCCAACCCCACAACCCTCAAGATATCTGTGTTCTTCTAATTCTTCTAACTCTTGAGCATTCCTGATTTTAACTTGTTCCAACATTGCTGGCTGTGCCTTCAGCTGCCTAGGGCCTGAGCTCTAGAATTACATCCCTAAACCTCTTTGCCGCTCCACCTCACTTTCCTCCTTTAAGAAACGCGTCAGACCCTACCTCTTTGACCAAGGTTTTGGTCATCTGTCCTAATATCTCATTATGTGGTAAAGTATGTGTCATACTTTATTTTGTAATGCTCCTATGAAACACCTTGCGACATGTTGTTAATGTTAAAGGCACAATATAAATGAGTTGTTCTTGTTGTAAGATTGTCTGCATCCACATGGAAGGATCTGCTAGCATAGAAATTGAGGGCCATGATGATCTTGATGGCCATGGGCTGCACTGTCCTTGCATTGCTGCATGACTACAGGTTGTGCTCCAAGTGGTGGACAAAATAGCTTCTGCTCTCAAGCCTTTATACACCAAGAATGACATCAGAGGTCACATGAATATGACAAGCCTATGGCCACATTGCATAAAGGCACTTCTCCAAACATCCCCCTTTCCATAAAAAAAAACAACCAGCATACACTGTCATTTGCAGTTGCAAGTCAGGCAGATACATGATCTACAATGAAAATCATCATGCATGTGCAGAAAACTGGTCATTCCAACCTGATCGACTTCCGTCGGTCCCTACACATGTATTGCACGCATAATCTTTAAAGCGTTCAGGTCTTCTGACGGGTACGCGTGCAGCTTGTTACTGGCTGTTCATCTGGTGTCTGCTCCTCAGAGGGGTGATGTCCCCTTTCTGGGGAATTTCACTGCCATAGCGAGAGTTGTCACTGAGGTAATTGTTGTTGCTGACCCACTGTCTTTCTTGGGGAACGGTTGACCACTGGGACTGATGGTCGTTCAGTTTCTTGTGCAGTTGGTGATCTCACATCTTCCTCATTAGCTGTCTGCTGTGAAGGAGCAGCTTCTCCAGTTGTACATACATGTCTGTGGTTACGACGATATATCTTATCATTCATTTTCACCGTCTATGATCAAGGTGAGAACTTTTCTACACAAGTCCCAAGTTGTCAAGTGGGCTGACTTTTGTTGAGAACATTAAATGTCTGCATTCTGACCGGCTCTCCAATTTTCAGCTCTGGCAATGATTTGGCAGCTTTATGAAATTGAAATTTGGCTTTCTGTCATTTCACTTTGATTTTGTGACTCACTCCTGTTACTAATTCTGGCTTCCGTAGTGTTTTAGCTATTTGAAGAGTATTTTGGGTGTGACATGACATTAGTTGCTGAACTGAACTACTTTCCATGCCTTCAGTAGGTGTGTTTCTCCATTCTAGGATTTCCTTGTATACATCTGTGCTGGATCTACTTGATTTTTTTGATGAGCCCTTTGGCAATTTTCACTGCTACCTCAGGCTTTCCATTTGACTGGGGATAGTGTGAAGGTGATCTGCTGTGCTGAATTTCCCAATCGTTTACAAGGCACCTGAATACTTCCCTTGTGAACTGAGGGCCATTGTCGATCATTGCAATGTCAGGAATGCCATAAAGTATGAAGTATGTTTTCAGGCATTCCACCATCTCACTGGTGACCATTGATGTCAGCTCATCAAACTCCCAGTTATCTGAATAGTTGATGGTGATGAGATGGCCATTTCCAAAGGGAGTGAAGAGGTCTATTCCAAGCTTCGTCCTTGGTCTGTCTGGGATGTCATGAGTCATGAGTGGCTCCAATAATTGCTTAGCTTAATGTTCATTATAAGTACTACACTGACTGATATGGTCCTTGATCTCATTGCTCATGTTTGGCCAGTAGAGCACTTCTCTTGCCTTCCTCAGACTAGATTCGATTTCTTGATGACTTGCATGGATGTGCTTCAGCATATCTTTCCTCATCCCCTTGGGGATGATGACTCTAGTCCCTTTGTACAAGATGCCATCTTGGGCAATCATTTCATTCCTGTATGCCCAATACTCACTTATAACAATGGGTGAGTTCTTGATAGCTTCTAACCTCCTTTTATCACTACTTCCTGCAGCACTTGGAGAGTTGAATCTCGTTACGTAGTTTGCTTGATCTGAGCAAGATCCTTATCTGTCGGATTCAGTGCCTCTGCTGGGCTGTTGACTTCCAGAGCAGGTTGTGCTGTTGCTTCTTGTTGAATCTGGAAGATTTCTCTGTACTAGAATAAGCCGCTTTCTTCAAAGGGAGTGCAGCTTTTAACAGCATGTCAGCAATGTACATCCACTTCCCCTGTTTGTACTTCACTTCCAAATGATATCTCTGCATCCTTTGCAGATGCTTTGAAGTAGATAGGAGTAGTTTGAGAAAGATGCTTTGAAGTGGCTTGTGGTCAGACTCCACCATCACTATCTCTCTACCAAACAGGTTGTAGGGTCTTCCTTTTGTGAGGATCTGGTCCAATTTATCGGGGTCCTATTGACATTCTCTAGGTAAGACTGTTCAGTCAGGGTTATTCCCAACTTAGTCTGCCTAATGTCCAACCCTATATACTTAAAAGCTCCAGAAGCCAGCTTTCCAATTTTGAATTCCTTTATAATTTTGTCTGTAAGAAATTTCTCAACTGCCGCAGATCCACACCCACAGGAAATCATCCCAGTCCATTAAGAAAATGATTGCTACTTTTCCTTCATTGTACCAATAAAACATTGCTCAATCTGCTTTTAGCTGAATACAAACAGCTTTTAGTAGGATGGACCTAACTGAAAAATACTATAACCTGGATGCATTGTTTAGCCTTCAAACACAGTTGTTTAACCTCAATAATTCCCCCTCTATAGCTCCAGCTCCTTTTGGAGGCTATAAGAATACTTCTCTTTGAAAGTGTTCTCCTTGCAAAAATGCAGCTTTGACGTCAATGGATTTCCATTCCTTTGAGTATGTCGCTAAAAGTGCTAGGAAGATCCTCAAACTTACTTTTCCCGTTGTTGGGAAGTCTACTCTAACTTCCTGGTTGCCCAGTTGTCCCTCAAATCTCCAAACTACAAGCCTGGCCTTAGTTTTGTACACGCCATTGGGGAGTATTTTCTCCACACATATCCATCTATGAGATAATGTTGGCTGTCCTTTGTCTGGCACCTCCGTGTAAATGTCAAACTCTCTCCAACTATCAAGTTCTTTTTGTTTTGCCTCCTTTACCAATTTACCATCTAAATTGTTAGTGGCCATCAGAGCTTCTCTATGACAGGGACTCCTACTTCTTGCATTGCTCCTCAACTGTTCTTTGGTCCTTGCTCTTGTTAAACTACGTCCCCAGTTAGATCTCCTGTCCCTATCCTGACTGGTACTACTTGACCTGTCCATCCTGCAGACTTTTCCTTTGATCTTTTCCTTGGGCTGTGATCACGATCAGGCCCAATGTCTGAACCTAGACTATGTTTCCTGGCCTTCCGCATTTTCACTTCCTTCTGTCAATTTATGGATCCGATATCCTGCACCTTGTCTTGTACATTCAGCCAGTTTTTATATTTCCCTGTGGCCTTTCCTGCCCTTCCTGCTATGGTGGCTTCCCTCCACTCACTAACCCTTCTAGCATATGTGCCACCCTAGTTCCAACTTTCGGTAGTTGATTTTTTTAGTGAATGGCCCTATCCTGATCGTCACTATCACTTGGTCTATTCTCAACTAGCCGGATATCTATCACAGTCTGTTGTTCGTACATGTCCAGCATATATGTGTGCGAAGTACATGGTGCACCTTCAGTTTCAATCATTTGTTCAGGTTCCATCTATTTGTAATCAGTGCCAGTAAGTCACGTGGAACGTACTCTAACAGTTTGGTTACCATTTTGCAAGATTAATGTTTTGCCATCAGTGCCTATAACTTTTCCTGGGCCTCTCCATTCTTTCTGCCCTTGTATTTTACAATACACCATGTCCCCGGGCTTAAAATTTATTTCTGACTGCCTGATTTGATACCTCAAAGCTCTCCTGATTTTTTTCTGAAACCTCCGCCTTAATAAGTGCTCTCCTCCCTGCATGCACGGCTTTCGAATGTTCAGCAAAAATTGAACCTACTACAGGTAGTCTCCTTCAAAGATGGGGAATGGTCCCACGCTATTGAAGGTATCTTCGGATTCCTGCCATAAACTGACTGATAGGGGCTGTAGCCCCCAACCATCTTGAGATTGTTTTTTTTAATGTACTGTCCATGCTAGAGCAGTTGTCAATTTACAATTCGGTTGGTCAACTAAGATTTTTCTGAGCATTTCGTCAATGACAACGTGATTTCTCTCTCATATCCCATTGCTAAAAGGACTTTCTGCTACTGTGTGCATTGCGACAATATTCAAATTTTCACACATACTCCTGACTTCATCATTGGCAAATTCTCCTCCATTGTCCGTTAAGAATTTAGCTGATGCCCCCAGCCCCATCCACCTTTCCATTATTTTATCAATAATTACTACTTTTCTTTATGAAAAATTACCATTGGCAGACTGAATCTCGTCGCTATGTCTACAAAATGTAAAAGAAAAATATCTTTTTCTTTATCCCATACTTTGAGGTCCATTACTATGGTTTCATTAAAGTCTCTTGCCAATGGAAAACTTACTATTGGTCGCAATGGTGTTCTCCTGTACTTAATACAAATATCACATTTTTTTACTAATAGCCTCAACAAGTCTAGTGTATTCCTCATCCAGCGCCCCTGCATCCTTTAACAGAATCTTCAATCTATGGCCAGAGGGAGGTGCAAAATGTCGATGTAGTTTTGTAATAATTTGCTTCTTCTCTTTTAAATCCTTATCCCCAACTGCCATTAATACCTCTTTAACATTCTGTCTATTATATTCCTTTAAGGCCGATCATCTCTAATGTCCCGACCATGTTAATTGCAAAATCTACAGATCTCCCAAAAACAATCACTTTATCATACCCCTATGTCCAACTGCATTTGGGCCTTTCTCATTGAAGGCTTACTTAACCGTAAAGGTATTTCACTCTACACCATATCAGTATTGATAAAGTGATTTATCCCTGCTATTTTACACAGAATTACTATTCCTTTTAGTGGTTTCAACATGTTACCATCACCGAATCTGAAACAAGTAGAACTGTCATATTTCTGAAAAATGACATTTTGTCGATACTTTTCATTTTGCACTCATCAGGACAATTGCAAGAATACCAATGTCAAGGGAAACAACAACTTTATTCTGTATGAGAAGAGAGTGCTGATTGGTTAGAAAGTGGACTCTGATTGAGACATTGCCATGGAAAATACACCAGTTAATGCTGGCTGGCAGTTAACTGCCAAGCATTGTTTGAAATTTAAACCAGGCAGCTTGACTCTGATTGGTCAAGGCATTGCCCTGAGGAATGAACCAGTGAATAGCTATCACTTATTTTGTTTAACTGAAACAGGTGCAATGTGTATACATGTTCTTTCTGTCTGCAAAGAACAGGGCCCTGTGTATTAATATATGTAGCTACATGCAAGTGTGCCACATTGCGAGCCCGACTGACAATATTAAATTGGTTGTCAGTGTAATTTTTATCACACTGAGGATTATTTGGCAAATGTTGTCCAATTGCGGAATCACATCTAATTTTGAACACTGTGTTTTGAGTTTTACAAGCACAGCAAACAGCATGTCCCTTCTGCTGTTCGCAACAGGCAAGGTACAGACCGTAACCAACCAGTCCGTGCTTGCTTGTTGATTGACCACTTCAGAGCTTCTGCACATCAATAGCTTTCTTGAGCCTAAGTTACTCTTCTCTTCGCAGACGTGCCCTCACAGTGGGATCGCTTGTTCCTAAGACAATCCTATCTCTGATTAGATCATCCTCTTGTTGCTCAAACACAAGATTCAGCTTGGCATCTCAATGCAGTCACATACTCATCAATATTCTCCCCCTCTTCCTGAGCTCTGGTGTTCATAAGTAACATTGGTAGAGGGCTCAAAGTGGGTCCTTACGGCCTCCAAAATTTCACAAGACTGGCTTTTCTGCTCCTCAGCAGGTCTAGGGTGCAATATAACTTGTACACTCTTTCCACAGCCCTGATATCAGAGTTGTTACTCTTAATTTGTTCAAGTTTCTTGTTTAACTCTATGGCAATTTCATAGGGCAGGATTTTACGTGTCGGCGAGCAGGGGCGGGGGAATTCCCGACATCACCGCGCCCCATTTAAATTTTCAGGAAGGTGGGGGTGCAGCGAAATCACCTGTGCACCCGCCAACCAGTCAATGGCCAATTAAGTAATTAAAGGACCTGCCCATCCAACCTTCAGGTTAGCAGGCAAGCCAGGAGCGCTGGCGCGAACTAGAAAAAGCATGAAACCTCATCCACGGGCGGGATGAGGTTTCATGTAGGTTGGAAAAAATTTTAATAAAGTGTTTGTGAAAATTATGGACATGTCCCAACTCGTGACATTGTCGCATGAGGGGACATGTTAGGGAAATTTTATTTTTCTATTTTTAGGTTTTTGACATTTACAGCCGATCTCCCTGAGGCAGCACTTAGCCTCAGGGAGATGAATGCGCTCTTTCGTCCGCATATGTGAAAGAGCGCACTCTCGATTTTGGGATTTCCCCCCCCTGCATACACAGGAAGCGCATAGCGCTTCCATGCAGATGTCACGCTGGGCGGGCCTTAATTGACCCGCCCATGTAAAATGGTGCCACGCCCCCAATCGGGAGCGTCAATTGGAAGTGCGCCTGTGCGCGCCCACCATTCAACTTCACCACCGACGGGGGTGAAATTCAGCCCATAGTTTTGTTATTGGCACTGGAAGAGTTTCCAATTTATTTTTAAATCTGCCTTCATCTTCATAGGAGCAGGTATTGGAATATTCAAAGGCTTACCCAGTGATTGATGTCCTGTACAAAGTTGCAGATTGAAGTTTTAATTATTCTCTTCTGTTTCATACAACACCTGGCTCTCTTATAGCAAAAAAAATCCACTCCGTTTCAGCTGTACACTCCAGACACCATGTTCCAAGTGGTGGATGAAATGGCTTCTACTCTCAAGTCTTTACGCCAATAATGACATCAGGGGTCACATGACCAAGGCAAGCTTATGGCCACATTGCAACCTGTTTGGAGAAATGTCTTTGTGCAATGTAGGAGACCACACAGTTCAGTCCACCTCCTTGATGAAATGTAGCCACCTCAGACACTGCTCCCATCTGAGATGAAGTTAGAAATGCTCCCGAAAGACCTTTGGTGGGTAGGGCCTTCTATTACAAGTCCACCTTCTCCTCCCTCTAAGCACTGCTTCCTCTGTCTGCTCCCCGTGCTCCATTTCCAAGTCATCCTGCAGCTCAGGAGAAACTGCAACTATAACCCCCATTACTAAAGCAATCTTTTCTTGACAGGCCTTCCAACACTTCTGACCTCCCTGTCAAAATCCAGCAACACTCCCTTGAAAATCCAAAAGGTTTGCAAAGTGCTTCCTAGAAAATACAACACGGTACTTCAACTAACTCTGCAGCAGCAAACGAACATCAAAAGCACCACACCTGAAGATTGCTTATCACTTTAAATAGCAGTGGTGGTGGCTGGGAGGGGGAGTCACTCATGCAGCTGAATGCATATCAAGTGATTAAGAGAGGACATTAACTAGATATGCATGATCCAAAATGGCGGATTGTGCGCCAAATCAGTGTTAGAGGCTGTTTGTCATCACAATACACTCAAACCACATGTATCCAGTCCACAGGTCTTTACTAATGCCCTCGTAGTCAGGGGGTTATGCCTGGGCCATTCCAGGAATGTTCCGGCCAATATTTTTGGAGTTCTGGGGCTTTCCTGGGTTCTGTAGCACTGGCGCCAGCAGCACTAGAAGTCGAATTTCACGACCTCACTGCTCTAAATGCCAGCGTGATGTGGTAAAGCAATTGATAAAACAGACACAACGTTGAGCTGTATAGCCAGAATAATGGAGTATATTTGTAGCACCACTGCTGGTGGAAATCAAAAAATGGCGCATACTACACTTCTAACCACTTAATGTGACCTGCATGGCACTTCAAGCTTGGGAGACCGCAAACGTGGAAATGCCATGTGTGCCAAGAGCACTTGGCATGGACAGATACTGGTATCAAGTATCCATTCCAGCTGATTTGATGCATGTTTTTGACACTTGGACCAGGCTGGTGCTAATCACTCTCAGCTGAACAAGTATTCAACTACAGAAGCAACTCACCATTTGCATTATTTAAAGGCTGGCATCCAACTTGCTGGTAAGATGATTTGAACTAACTTCAGCTATTATAAAATTTGTAGGAGTATTGTGGAGTTTTGTTGGAGGTTTTGTGATGAGTGGCTGGATTTGGCAGGAAGTGTTGCTGCATCTATACTGGAAGAGCAGAGAATTTGGTGACCTGTCCGCACAAAAGTTACAATAGGTATGGGGGCTGTAGTTGCAACATTTCTGGGTCTGCATTGTGACAGGGAAATGGAGCAGATGGTGCAGAAAGGGAAGCTCTGCAGAGAGGGAGGAGAAGGAGGGCTCTACATAGAAGATCCTACCCATAACGGGTTTTCAGGAAGCACTTTTCCTAGCTTCACTTTATCCGGAAGCAATGCCTGAGATTCACCAAGGAGGTGGTGTTACCTCCTTCAGCAGGACCTGCAGCTGCACAGCAAGGTGAAGATGGTGCTGTCAGTGGCCATCAAGGTCACTGTCATTATAAACTTCCAAGCAACCAGATCATTCCAGGTGGGAACAGGTGACATGGCGAACATATCCCCATACGTAACTATTGCTGCATCAGGGAGGTGATGAAGGCCCTGTATGTGAGAGGCAAGCTCACTTTTGCCAGGATAGCAGATTCCCAATGATGTAGGGTGCCATCTGCTGCACACAAGTGGCTCTGTGGACGCCCCATGTCAACAGGGAGAGGAACAGGAACCACTAGGGCTGCCATTTCATCAATGTGCAGATGGTGTGTGACCATGCACAATCCATCATCTTGGTGAATGCCTGCTATCCTGTCAGCAGGCACGATATTTTCATCTCGAGGCAGTTTGTGATTCCTGCTGTCTTCGGAACGAGAGGCTGGCTGTTCAGGGACAAGGAGTACACCTTTTACACATGGCTGATGATTCCCCTCTGCCATCCACCACCTGAGCACAATGGACATACAATGAGGGCTATACTGCCACCAGAACCCTTGTAGAGCAGACATCAGCATACATAAACAACTTGGCTTTGTTGCCTGGATCATTCAGGAGCATGTCTCCAAGTTTATGGTGGTCTGCTGCATTCTCCACAACATTAATATCATGAGGGTGCAGCCATTGTCATCAGGTATCCAGAGACCATCTGGGGAGGAAGTGGAACAGGAAGAGGAGGATGCAGGGAGGAGGCATCCAGGACCCCTTCACACCAGACAGGTCGTTGATGAGCACCTATACAGACTCTAGTTCCCTTAGAAAATAATCCTTTCACCATCACAGCTCCATTGTTCCCCACCTTCTCATCCATCTGCAATATTCCATCATGTCACCCTCTTTGTAAAAATCCTGCAATAAAAGCCACTGACAAAAACCTTACCATAATATCTTTCTAACAACACATCTAATTATACAAACAAAAGTTAACCATTCATCCTTGTACATTCCCTTTGCATCTGTCTTGGGGGTGCCTTCGCCTGTCCTAGTGCTCCTATGGAGTGCTACCCAGTGGCTGCAGCAAGTCTGATGGAAGACTGCTGATTTTCACTAAGAGAGACTGCAGATGGGTGCCCTGGAACAACTCCGGGCCTTGGCGATCCTGCTTTGGACTACTCCACCTCAGCATGGGCAGCAGCAGTCTGGGCTGAGGTAAAAGTAAAATACTGCGGATGCTGGAAATCTAAACAAAAACAGAAAATGCTGGAAAAGCTCAGCAGGTCTAACAGCATCTGTAGAGAGAAAGACAGAGTTAACATTTCGAGTCCGATTCGAACATTTTCTGTTTTTGTTGCAGTCTGAGCTGGTTGGCTTATAGACTATAACAAGGCACTATATGAATGGCAGCGTGGGAGCATGAATACTGTCATCCTGAGAGAGGATAGCAGGTATGTGCACCACGGTGCCACTGCAGGTCCCCTGGGACAGTGCCTCAGCAATCTTAGTAACCTGTTGGAGAACAGGATTCAGGACTGACACAAGAGCCTGCATGCCCCTTCAAGTGCTGCAGCCATGATGGCAGTAGTCTGAGCCTGCATGGCAGCAAACATGGATCTCATAATGTCTGTCTGAGCTCCATTTGCAACACTGAGATGTTGGGTGGCTAATACCTGTGCTGCAGTGGAAACCGGGACACTGCTAGATGTTACATCACAGCAGGCCCCCCCATTTGCTGTTGGCCACCATTTCCATGCTGGAGACGATGGGCTTCAAGCTCTGTGCGATGTCCTGTGCCACATTGGAACTAAACTCCGCCATATTCCTTGAGAGACAAAAGGCTGTCTGGCACGCCACACACATCTCGATGTGCATGTTCATCAGCATTCTCCAGTAGGTATAAAAACAAAAAGCTAAAAGCTACTGCGGATGCTGGAAATCCAAAACAAAAACAGAATTACCTGGAAAAACTCAGCAGGTCTGGCAGCATCGGTGGAGAAGAAATCAGTTAACGTTTCGAGCCTTCACGGTCCTTCGGCAGAACTGAAGCATAGTTAGGAGAAAGGAGAAATATATCTCCTTTCTCCTAACTATGCTTCAGTTCTGCCGAAGGGCCGTGAAGGCTCGAAACGTTAACTGATTTCTTCTCCACCGATGCTGCCAGACCTGCTGAGTTTTTCCAGGTAATTCTGTTTTTGTTTTGGTTCTCCAGTAGGTACCTCATCGAAGTCCTCATTTGAGTTCCCTGAATTCATCCATGACTTCATCCCCCAGTGAGCTGGCACACAAACAATTTGTTCAGCTTCTACTTGCAGCCAATTGCTGTACTGTCAGAAGCAGCTTCCTTCTAATAGGCTTAGCTCCCCTTTAAGAGGTGCAGGTTAGCTGAAAAATAAACTCACCACACACGCTGCTGGGCCCCATGTTGAGCATTCAGGCAGCCAGCAGCGCAGCTGTCACTTGGCTCAACACTGCCATCATGCAAATGAGGAGGCAGCAGAAAGTCTGCGTGTTGCCTGACTCGACATGAGCGCGTGTGGGCAGATTGCAAATTGCAACCCCTGAATTGAAAATGGGAGGAAACCAATTTTTGTACGCACTGGTCAGACCACACTTACTGGAAACGCTACTTTCAAGTTTGGTCATGATGTTTCAAAAAGAATGTGCCCATGTTGGAGATAATACTGAGAAGAACACAATGTTCCCAAGTGTAAACAGTGAGAGTTTAGTGAGAAGAACAGAGAAGCTTGTTTCCTATTACAGAATTATGGAGACAAAATTAAGAGGGAAAAGTTATCTCGATAATTTGAATCTTTATATATAAAGAAAAAAGTCATCTAGATAAGTTGAATCTAGAGTATTGTCAAGGTAAATTAGATCAGTAGAGCCAGAGGGCATACAATTAAATTGATGAGAAGTGAATTTAAACCAGTTATGTTGGAAAGGAACTGTTTTGAGATTGTTTACAAAACAAAGCAGCATAGTTAGGGAATTTCAAATATTGGATGCTGGGCTGGAAGAGCACTACAGATCTAAGTGTTGAAGAATTCTCTTCTCATCCTTGACTGTCTTTTTTTCACATACGGAGTCACTCAGTCACTGTTAGTTGAACACAATTTATGGAACAATAAAAGGTAAGTACATTTAAGAACAGTGATTTTAATATTCTCTTTCACAAGGTAGAGACTCCTCATTCACAGATGTAAGTATATTACAGTAACTTCAGAAGTCAGCAGTAATTAAGCATGAACTGCAAGCATTCTTCAAAAATGAACAAAAATCTTTTGACAATTCCTTGTTGAATGAAGTTGAAAATCTTCATTTCGTTTTAAGCCTTCACCAATAGTATGACTGCATTATGACAACACAATGATATATTCATATAAGTATCTAAGAACAGTACAATTTGCCATTTTCAACAGAAATACTTCTTCCCAACAACAAATATTAAATACATCATAAGCCTGTGAAATTTAGTATATCTCACTGTAGTACAATTAAATGAAAGACAACCTGATTCATGATCAACTAATATTTAACATTTATTTTAAAAACTAAGCATTTTGGTAATTTTCTTTTGGTCCTTGCTGAACAATATTGCATTGTAAACAGGCTGATTAACAAACTGAATCAAGTACACATTATACAAGACAACATTTAAATTAAGTTAAGAACTGAATCAACTCCAAAGGTTGTACATGTTTTACAAAGTAAGAAAACTAAATAATATATTTTTTTCAGTCATAGAAAATAAATATTAATTTTATTTGAGGTACATACTGCTTATTTGACTATAATATATAATCTATTATAAAAGAGGGAAAGCCAAATGTATCCAAATTGTATTTGTTTATAAAATTTTATTCTACAAAACCTTACAATGGTGAATTTATTTTTATCTTTTCAAGCTTTTATGTTCTATCCTTTACATGCTACACATCATGTAAGGTTCACAAAACATTATCAATTATCTTGTAAATTATTTATAAATATGATTTTCTGTGAACATTTAACATTTTAAAATTGAGTACATAAACATGTCGGAGTGGAAAATATTTAGGAGAATGCACTGAAAGGTTTTTAGATGGGTTTGAGAGCAAACTGTATCTGAAAAAAATATTTTGTGAATGCTCAAACCTCTTTTGCATTCTGCAACTAGTCACACATTATTAAATGCCGCGAAAATGACCATCAATTATGTTCTGGAAGACACGCAGTCATGAAACCCCTAAGTAATAGGAATATTCTGGCATGTTTCAGAACAATCAAGAATATTGATCAGTTTAAATTACATTTCATACAAATTTTTAATCACAAGGACTTTGAAATATGTTGGCCAATCTAAGGTTGAGTACTGAACTATAATATTATTTCTTGCATTAAATTTTATGT
This sequence comes from Cetorhinus maximus, assembly GCF_964194155.1. Taxonomy (NCBI): domain Eukaryota; kingdom Metazoa; phylum Chordata; class Chondrichthyes; order Lamniformes; family Cetorhinidae; genus Cetorhinus; species Cetorhinus maximus. Next base: position 76,562,672 of record NC_135894.1, on the reverse strand, counting down.
ACCACGTCTCCAGTTTTCAGGTTATCCATCATTGCTTTCTGTTCTCATGTAGAAGTTGGGTGGAGAATCTACTTAAGGTTATGGTGTATGCCCACTTTAAGTTTTTGCCCAATTGTGGGGGCCCTAACACTGGTCCTAGAGTCAGTCCCAGCCCATCCCCTACCCAAGTGTTGCCATCCATCCCATTGAATCCTGTTTCTGACTTGATATAAGCAAAAAAGACTAAATGCTCCTGTAGCATGTAACTGTCAATCAATTCTGCTTTTACTAGGACAGTCCCAGAATTAAATAGGAGCAGTGCTACTCAGGTAGGGGGTGAGACACACATGAGTGGCATTTGTATAGGGAGGAAGAAGAGAGAAGGGTATCCAGGAATTTTGTTGTTGGACATAAGGGGGACAGAGGGTGGGACATGGTGCCAGCACAGATTGGGAAGGAGTGTGGGCACTATGACAATGAACTGGTGAACAGAGTGAACAGGTGAACAAAAGCATAAATTCATTTTTAAGGAACACATTTGTGATTTAGTGAAGTCTTCCCCCATGATGTTAAACTTTGCTTCAGAATGAAGCTCTGTAATAAACTTTGCAATGATGCTATTGCAGGCACTTTAAGTCTGTGTGCTGAGGTGAAACTTTGTTTTTGACAACAGGGTAATATGGCCTTATGGCGACTCCACAGCCCATTTTATATTTCACTTGATTTCTTTTTCCAATGGTTATAATACAGGTTGCTAGTTCACTGCTCCTGCATTACTGGCTAAAACCAATTCCATCCTGGTGATCTTTATTTAAAAAATTCATTGTGAAGTTTGCACTTTTTGAATTTGATGTAATTATCAGAAAGATCATATTAATGAGCAATGTCCTATCATGAACAATTCCAACTTCAAGGATCTAGGACACATAGCCTTCCTCATGGGTTAGCACCAGTACACTGCGGTTGACTGTGGATTGAGCCTGGCTAATATAGAGCATACTATAGGTATTCAGAAAAGATATACTTTCAAGATTCTTCACAATGTCAAATGTCTTCATACATATCTGTCTCTGAGTGACATATTTTCAAAACTATAAAGCTTACTTCATCAGGGGCACATTTTAAAAAACACTAAAATTATTATAAATCAGAACCGTCATCCCATAGATACACATATCACCTCAAATCATTGGTGCAGATTTAAGGATTAGAACCTGGATTGAAACAAAAACATTCGAGCTGCTATATAGATGTTCCCTGCATTTTTTAAATTGCACTATGTGGAAGTTTATAAATCACCATTCTCATTAATTATAACTGTTAGTTTCTAACACCTAAAGCTTTATTTGACTTTTGTCAATAGTGTAAAATGGCCTCATGGTGACTCGGCAGCTCATTTTACACAGCATTCAATTCTCTTTTTCAATGGATGTACAATGGGGAACAGGTTTACTATGCACCCTTTCTGCATTACTGGCAAAGATCAATTTCATCCCCGTGATCTTTATTTAAAAGTTATATATGTAGCTTGCACTTTTTAAGTTCTTTTGAAGCATTATCATCAGGAAGGTCATAACTTTCTTTTAGCCTTGCTCATTCTTAGTCATGAGCTCTAAAACATAGGAAATAAAGACAGACTGAAAGTATGAAAGGATGTATTTCCTCTTTCACCGGTCACTGGAGCGCAGTATTAAGTTTTGATTATTGTAAAGTTGCAAATGTTGCCCTTTTCACTAGTTGATTTCTCAGGAATTAAAGACAGCAGTACAGAAATGTACATAAGATAAATCAGTCCATTCCCATGTATAAACACAAGGCAGTTCAATACATTTGTTCCATTGTAGACACAGGTTTATGCTTGTGAAAGGGGTTAACATCAGAAACTATTTAAGATTCTTAAAGGGTATAATCTTGCAATAAAGAATAAATAAAGGCACAATGGTAGCAAACTACAATATTTATCAGGCTATATTTCTTCCTCAGCCTCTTGATCTTTTTCAAATGATTTCAACAGTCCCATCTCCATAGGTTCAACCTGTTTTAACTTTGTATGAATCACCCTAGAAACACATAAAAGATATTGGTAAATTTGGTGAAATTGATGATGGTGTGAATGATACTGATTGCAATCACTACAAATTATCTTTTAAAGATGTAAGATGTAAATCACACTGCAATACAGCGTTTGGGCTGTGAATGTGTTTCTTGAATAAAATACCATTATTAAAAAAAGTGGCTTGAGTTTGAAGTTTAAAAAATATATTATTGATTGATTCATTCATTATGGTACAGTGCTTTTATTTATCCAAATTTGCCAGTCATCCTAAGCTCTGTTTATACTGCTTGTAGGGGACACCACCACCTGCAAGTTCCCCTCCAAGTCACATAAAATCCTGACTTAGAAATATATCACCATTGCTTCACTGCTTCTGGGTAAAAAAGACCTGCAATTCCCTTCCTAACAGCATCGTTGGTGTACAAACACCAAATGCACTGCAGCAGTTCAAGAAAGGTGGCTCACCACCGCTCAAGGCCAGGGATGGACAATAAATGCTAGCCCTACCGGCGATGCTCACATCATATGAAAGAATTTTTTTAAAGGCTATGCTTTTAATTGCTGCTTTGGGCTGCATTAAAGTGCTTCAGTTGGAGCTTGGTGAGAGAGGGACTTTTAAGAGTTAATTTCTATCTAAAGATTAATCTTTCTTTAATTTAGCAACTAACTAAAAGTTGCTCTTTGGGTTGGGAGAAGGTGAGTTTTAGTCCAGCTTTATAACAGGAGTTATATAGGCTCTACTTGCAGCTGCAGCTAGTAAATTAGTTAACTGGCTTAAACAGGTTTTCAGAAGCTAGATTCAGACAGCATAAAAGCAGGCCATCTACAGTGCTGCTTTGGGCTGCATTAGAGTGCTTCAGTTGGAGTTTGGTGAGAGAGGGAGTTTGCTAACGAGGGAAGGAGGTGATCCTTTCATTTTCGACCTTATCTCAATAAGAAGAGCAGTGGCCTTGATAATTAGGAGCTGGTAAGTATTTCTTCTGTCCTTAATATTCTTTAAACTAGAGGGAGTAAAAGTAAAGGGAGTAATTGAAGGGTAAGTCATGGCGGGGCAGCTCAGCCATGTGAATTGCTCCCCGCCTGTGCGATGTGGGAAGTCGGGGATACTTCCAGTGTCCAGGGCGACCATGTGTGTAGGAAGCATCTCCAGTTGCAGCTACTCGAAATCCATGTTTCAGAGCTGGAGCTGCACTTGGAGTTACTGTAGAGCATCCGCAAGGATGAGATCTTCATGCATAGCACATCACAGGTTAAGAGTGCACAGACAGAAAGGGAATGGGTGACTGCCAGATAGAGTAAAACTACTAGGCAGGTAGTACAGGAGTTCCCTGGGTCCATCTCCCTCTCCAATAGACTTTGCATCTTGGATACTGCTAGGGGAGATGGTTTCTCAGGGGAATGAAGCAAGAACCAAGTCTGCGGCACCATGAGTGGCTCAGGTACACAGAAGGGGGGAGGAAATAGTGGGAGAGCAATAGTGATAGGGGATTCTGTCATAAAGGGAACAGATAGACATTTCTGCCACTGCAGACATGGCACCAGGATGGTTTGTTGCCTCCCTGGTGTCAGGGTGAAGGATGTCACTAAGTGGCTGCTGGACATTCTGAAAGGGGAGGGTGAACAGCCAGAGGTCATGGCCCATATTGGTACCAACAACATAGGTAAAAAGAGGGATGAGGTCCTGAAAGCAGAATATAGGGAGCTAGGAAGTAAACTAAAAAGGGTAATCTCAGGATTACTCCCATTTCCAAATTCTAGCGAGATCAAGAATAGAGAATAGACCAGATTAATGCATGGCTGGAGAGGTGGTGTAGGAGGGAGGGATTTAGATTCCTGAGGCATTGGAACCGATTCTGGGGAAGATGGGACCTGTACAAGCTGGACAGGTTGCACCCCAGCAGGACCGGGATCAATATCATCACAGGGGTATTTGCTAGTGCAGAGGGTTTAAACTAGATTGGCTGTGGGGTGGGAACCTGAGTGGGGAGACACAAGAGAGGGAAACAAAGAAAGACAAAGAAGTAGAAAGCAAAAGTAGAAGGCAGAGGAAAAAGGGCCAGCAGCAAATAGAGCCATAGTACAAAAAAATGTGTAAAAATGTTAAAAAGACAAATCTAAAGGCACCATATCTGACTGCATAGAACTTTTGGCATAAGATAGATGAATTAACAGTGCAAATAGATATAAACAGGTACGATATCATTGCAATTATGGAGACATGGCTGCAGGGTGACCAAGGCTGGGAACTGAATATCCAAGGGTACTCGATATTTAGGACAGACATGCAAGAAGGAAAAGAAGAAGGGGTGGTGTTGTTAGTCAAGGATGAAATCAGTGTGATAGTGAGAGAGATTTTGGCTCAGAAAATCTAAATGTAGAATCTGTCTGGGTGGAGCTAAGAAGCAACAAAGGCCGGAAAACATTAGTGGGAGTTGTCTATAGGCCTCAAAACCGTAGTGATAAACTTGGGGATGCATGTAACAAGGGGGCCACAGTAATCATGGGTGACTTTAATCTACATATAGACTAGGCAAACCAAATTAGCAATAATACTGTGATGGATGAATTCCCGGAGTGTGTACGAGATGGTTTTTTAGGCCAGTATGTCGCGGAACCGACTAGGGAACGAGCTATTCTAGATCTGGTATTGTGCAATGAGAAGGGTTTAATTACTAATTTTGTTGTGCAGGGTCCTTTAGGGAACAGTGATCAAAAAATTATAGAATTCTTCATTAGGATGAAAAGTGAAGTAGTCTGATCTGAAACTAGGCTCCTAAATCTTAGCAAAGGAAAATACAAAGGTATGAGGTGTGAGTTGGCTAAGATAGATTGGGGAAGATAGACAATGGTTAATATTTAATGTATGCATTGCAACAGTTATACATTCCTTTCTGGCGCAAAAATACAACAGGAAAAGCGACCCAACCATGGCTAACAAAAGAAATTAAGGATAGTATTAGATCCAAGAGGAGTCATATAAAGTTGCGAGAAAAGCAGCAAGCCTGAGGGTTGAGAGCAATTTAGAATTCAGCAAAAGAGGACCAAGAGATTGATTAAGAGGGGAAAAATAAAGTGTGAGAGTAAACTTGTAAGTAACATAAAAGCTTCTATAAGTATGTAAAATGAAAATGACTAGTGAAGACAAATTTAGGTCCCTTACAGTCTGAAATGGGGTAATTTATAATAGAGAACAAGAAAATGGCAGAGCAATTAAACAACTACTTTAGTTCTGTCTTCATGGAGGAAGACACAAATAACTTCCCAGAAATACTAGGGAACCAAGGGTCTAGTGAGAATGAGGAATTGAAGGGATTTAGTATTACTAAAACAATAGTGCTGGAGAAATTAATGGGACTAAGAGCCGATAAATCCCCAGGGCCCAATCATCTACATCCCAGGGTGCTAAAGGAGGTAACCATGGAAATAGTAGATGCATTGGTTGTCATCTTCCACAATTCTGTAGATTCTGGAACAGTTCAGGCAGATTGGAGGGTGGCAAATTAACCCCACTATTTAAAAAAGGAGGGAGGGAGAAAACAGCGAATTACAGACCAGTTAGCCTAACATCAGTAGTAGGGAAAATGCTAGGATCTATTATAAAAGATGTGATAACAGCACACTTAGAAAATAACGACAGGATTAGACAAAGTCAACATGGATTTATGAAAGAGAAATCATGTTTGACAAACCTACTGGAGTTTTTTGAGGGTGTAACTAGCAGAATGGATAAGGGAGAATGAGTGGATGTGGTGTATTTAGATTTTCAGAAAGCTTTTGATACAGTCCCACATAAGAGGTTAGTGTGTAAAATTAAAGCACATGGGATTGGGGGTAATATATTGGTATGGATTGAGAACTGGTTAGCAGACAAGAAACAGTGTGGGAATAAATAGGTTTTTTCAGAGTGGCAGGTGGTGGCTAGTGGGATGCTGCAGGGATCAGTGCTTGGGCCCCAGCCATTCACAATATATCAATGATTTGAATGAGGGAACCAAATGTAATATTTCCAAGTTTTCTGATGACACGAAACTTGGTGGGAATGTGAGCGATGAGAAGGGTGTTAAGAGGCTTCAAGGTGATTTAGACAGGTGAGTGGGCAAATACATGGTAGGTGCAGCTTAACATGGATAAGTCTGAAGTTATCCACCTCAGTAGGAAAAACAGAACGACAGAGTATTATTTAAATGGTGATAGATTAGGAAATGTTGATGTACAAAGGGGCCTAGGTGCCCTTATACACCAATCACTGAAAGCAAGCATGCAGATGCAGCAAGCAGTTAAGAAGGCAAATGGCATGTTGGTCTTCATTGCGAGAGGACTTGAGTACAGGAGCAAGGATGTCTTACTGCAGCTGTACAGGGCCTCGGTGAGACCACACCTGGAGTATTGTTGCAGTTTTGGTCTCCTTTCCTAAGAAAGGATATACTTACCATACAAGGAGTGCAGCAAAGGTTCACCTAGACTGATTCCTGGGATGGCAGGATTGTCGTTTGAGGAGAGATTGGGCCGACTAGGCCTGTGTTCACTGCAGTTTAGATGAATGAGAGGAGATCTCATTGAAACATACAAAATTCTGACAGGGGTGGACAGACTGGATGCAGGGATGATATTTCCTCTGGCTGGGGGGGGGGAGGGGTCTAGAACAAGGGGTCACAGTCTCAGGATACAGGGTAGACCATTTAGGACTGAGATAAGGAGAAACTTATCCACTCAGAGGGTGGTGAATCTATGGAATTCTCTACCACAGAAGACTATGGAGGCCAAGTCACTGAATATATTTAAGAAGGAAAAAGATAGATTTCTGGACTCTAAAGGTGTCAAGGGTTATGAAGTACGGTGTTGAGATAGAGGATTAGCCATGATCATATTGAATGGCGGAGCAGGCTCGAAAGGCCAAGTGACCTACTCCTGCTCCTATTTTCTTTATTTCTATGATTCTTCCTCCTCTCATGGAGAGCCCTGTATAGACTAGAAACACTAGAATAGTTTCAGGTTTCCTAAGATTCTAGACTGGATCTACTGAAGTCTCCTGGGAGAAATTACTGAATTATCGTGGTTACATAAGAAAATTCCAGTTTATGTGAAGATGCACATTTTGACTCCAGGGGGCAGAATTGCTACAGTACTTTGAACTTTAGTTGGCACGTACCGGCATATCCAATGCAATCAATTTTTATTTCAATTTATTCATGCTTTTGTTGGTAGTTTTAGCCTTGTTTTTAGTCTTTGAGTGCATAATGCAGTGAGTAAAAATTGTCAGACATTACACCTTTGTGACATAAATATTTGTGCTTAAAATGTATTGAGGTGGTGCTTGGGACAGGAAGTGATTTTGGGAGCAACTCAGTTGTCTTTAGTACTGGTGCTACTTTTGTCATTTATATGGGGATGTTCTAATTAAAACAGAAGAGTTTAGAGGTATATAAACAGTGCACAACAACTCATGGCAATACCAGAAACACCTCTCCAACTGTAAATCAGTGTAATTCTCATCCACAGTCAGTAGAACTATTGTAATAAATAATTGCTTTACCATGTTGAAATATCTCAAAAGGCCTTGATATGAGAAATACTGCCATAGATTATCATGGTAGCACGAAATATATGCACATCTTCAAAAAACCATTTACTGTTTTCTCTGCTGCTCTCAGATATGTTTAAATGAATTCGTCAAACTCTTCAAACTGTTAAGAACATTGAGCAGAAGCTCACTTCTATGTCTATGCAAGCTTGTTATATTAAAGAAATCTATTGGTATTTTAAAGCTGCATTATAGTTGGCAGTTTGTATTGAACTGAACTTAGACACTTGTTTGTTAATAGATCTTTTTATGACTACAGAATTATTTCATTAAAACAGCACAAAGAATCTTTAATAACTTTAAGTAAATTGTGGATAATAAATAATACAGCCCAAGGATACTATAAAATTAAACTTGTGTATTTCTCTTTTGGTTTCTTCCAACTTACTCCATTAGTTTTCATTTTCGGAGGAGAAAGAAATATTAAAAAATGAGCTTTCTAAAAAAACTTCTCACCCTCTCAGCCTAGCTTTGTCGCTGGAGCAAATAATTGGAACTTGGGCAGATGTTCCCATGATTTCCATTCATTATTTTAAAAATTAACAGATAGAAGACATTGGGGATGTGCCACCAAATTTATGTGTTCCTGATTATTGTAGCTCTGCATTATAGGAATGAGAGTTCCGACTGCCAAAGGACCTCAATGTACTGGGCAGCCTCTGGGAGCAGTGCACATGAGCTAAAATGGATTTCTGCTGAATATATTGTAAGACTTGTATTATGCAAGCACGCGCAGGGAACAGATAAAGAAGATAATGCAATGTCTGAAAGTGCTCAACAAAGCCTGTAATGATCTGAAATACTCCTATCTGATCGTTGGTGCTCATGAGAAATGATACTGAGCCAAATAAGGCAACATTACCATGGTAATGGTATAAGTAGAAGGAATTAAGAAGGACAAAATGTATTTTTGTTTCATTACAATTAATTAGTTACCTGTCACCTGCATTTGTTTCACCATGACTTATTGATAGCATGCATGAAATGTAATGATCAAAGGAAAAAATTGTATTTTAGTGTGAGCAAATCACTTCATCGGGGTAATCATAGTGGAATCAAACTGAAGTTTGATGGCCCTAGGCTCTAGAATATCCTCCTTATACCTCTCTACCTCACCTTCCTCCTTTAACACACACCTTTGACCAAGCTTTTGGTCATCCGGCCTAATATCTCCTTATGTGGCTCAGTGTCATATTTTGTATTATAATGCTCTTATGAAGTGCCTTGGGATGTTTTATTACATTAAAGGCACTATACAAATAAGTTGTTGTTGTTCTGTCAACAAAGACCCGGCTCTGCATTGTTACAACTGCGTATGTGTGTGTACTCCAGTGTTTAAAATAACACGACGAATTAGAACAGACCAATCGGCATCGGGATTACGAAAGAGGAAAATCTTCCACATATCTCTTCAATTTTTAGTTTTGAGTTCTTTTTTTCCTATCCAGAGCCAATATTTTGTGATTGTCTACCCGCTTCACTCCCCACCACCCCTACCCAGTAACCAAGATGACAAATGGTAAAACCTGTCTGTGAGCATTCTGAAGCAGTTCCATTCATTCGCATGGAAAGTGGTGCTTTCCATTGGTTTAGCTGCTGATTCAGAAGCAGTTATGCAAGGGAAAAAAGTAGTACTGACTGTGTAAACCAATATCTAAAATATCGGGCAGGATTTTTCAGATGGCGCTGTTTACCGCCCCGCCATGTGAAGAGTTGCCAGGGAGTATTCCCTGCTAATCATAGCAACTCTGCAGCCTTTTAATGCTCCGAGGAGGATTAATTGACTTGAGATGGGTCTGCCAGCCCTCGTGCAGCAAACTGATTGGCTGGCAGCTCTGTAGTCTCAACAACCCCACTGGCAGCAGGGGCCAGGACTGGGACTACAAACAGTCCCCAGATTCTAAGTCCCACAGTCCAGGAGCAGGTGCATGCAGGTGCCTCTCACATCAGGGAAGGGAGGTACGACTGGGGGTGGGTTGGGGGGTTGTGGGGAGAGTGGGTGGGCCTCTTGGTGGGGAGGTGGGAAGCGACCACCCGGAGGGGGAAGCCCTTGGTGGGTGCACATAATGGGGTCAGGAAGTGCTTGAGGGAGGCACTCCTCCCTTCCCGCCCAAGACCTGAACAGGATGACCTGTTGAGCTTCCAGCCACTCCCGAACTCCATCAGTTAGCCTCAAAATTGAGGTTGGGCAGTAACAGCCTTAAGTGGCCAATAATTGGCCACATAAGCACCTCAATTGCAGCGTGGGCAGAGGGCCTACCACAGGCCTCACCCAATTGCAGGCAGGTCAAGGGCAGGCAGGAGGGCGGAGGGAGGGTCACTTGAGGAATTTTACGGGGGCCTCGCCTGCAAACCTGCTAGCGGGGAACCTTAAAATTCTTCCCATGGGAGTTTTAATGTTATAGTAGTAGAAGAGTAATCTCAAACTCAGAATGTTTGTGGTTTTGTAATAATTCTTAACAATTTGTGAAAAAAATCTCACCACTTTCCTAGGAGCCGATTAAAATCGATTTTAAAATATAATTTTGACTTGGTTTAATTTTCAAAATATCATTGAAATCAGCAAAACCATAAAGGCAGACATGTTTCCTGTTTAGTCTTGGTGAAGAAATACAGTTAGTCTTCAAAGTGTGATAACAGTGCAGATTGTTTATGTGTTTCTTTATGAAACACTAGTCTTTAATTTAAAAAAGTTAATTTGGGGATTTAATTATCCCTAGTGGTACACTGATTAATACATTCCTGAAAAAGTTTCTTTGTTAAATTGTTAGCGCATTTAAATTAATGAGTGTGTCAAAATAGTGTCACTGAGGCATTTTATCTAGTGCATCAAGCAGTGTATGCCACAGGAAATAAAGTCCCTTAGTGCTTAGATATGAGAATGGGGGGGAAATATTTACTCACCAACTGACAATAGCATAGCTAACAGCCACAATAAGAAGTGAAAAGGCATAATGCCAGCAGTAGCACATGGTAATAAACATCATATTGTCATGGCTGGTTTGGTCCCATTCAGGGCTTCCATTTGGAGGATACAGAATAAATCCAATCTGTAAACAGAAATGAAATAATCTGGATGGAAGTGATGGTAAATATTCATAGTTATTTTTAAATTCCATCAATGTGGCTATAAATTAAGTTTCTTTCTAATGAAACAATTACACTATGTAAAGCTGAAAATTATGGTTTAGCAATGATGGCTGCCACACAAAGTCCAAAAATTCATTGTAACAAAAAAGCCATATGGCTTTAATACAGTGACACTTATCAGTAACATGAACTGATCAATAATGTATAAACTGAGTTAAAAGCACATTCTGCAGTCATATTCCTTGGTACCTGGAATATTGGCAAGGGCAATGCAACATGAATATTGTATTCATTGACCGAGAAGGCTTATGGCCAGGTGCCTCGGGAGGATGTCTGGAGATGTGCTAGAATTTGTAGACTCCCAGAGAAGCACGTTTGACTATTACAGGACAAGTACAAAGGGCGCCAGACAAGAGTAAGAAGTAGCATGGGGGGAGAGCGAGCGCGTAGAAGCCAAAGTTGGATTACACCAAGATCAGCACCTAGCCCATTCCTCTTCCTGATCGCCATGTATGTTCTGACTGAGCAAGTGAATAAAGGAAGTACCATGGTTAATCATGTTTGCAGATGACATTGAGTTATGTGGTAGAGATGATGAGAACATAACCAAGTATCTGGAGAACAGGAGAAAAGCACTGGAAGACACTGATATGGAGATCAGTAGACCAAAGGCTCAATTTATGGACCATCAGTTTGAGCAGAAGCAAGGTGGTCAGAGTGAAGGTGTAAAGATTATGGGTGAAGACTTGGAGAAAGTGAGTAGTTTCAAATAATTGGGGTCACTGGTGGCAGGAGATAGAAGTATGGAAAAGGAAATTTAGCAACAGATTAGCTCTGGTTGGAGTATTTGGAAGAAGTGCAGTGGAGTGTTGTGTAAGAAAAGTATTGCTGAAACTGAAAGGAAGAATCTACAAGATACTGTGAGGCTGGCCTTGCTATGTAGTGCAGAAACTTGGGCAACATCAAGAAGAGAGGAACAATGACTGGGTACTAATGAAATGTGAATGCTGAAATGGATGTGTGGAGCGACATGAAAGGACAAAATCAGGAACAAGCACAACAAAGGATCAGTGAAGGTTGTGGGTCATTGAAGAAAGTAGAGATTGAAATGGTATGATCATCTGTTGTGGAGAGAGAGAGAGAGGGGAAATGTGGTGAAGTGAGTGGAGATGGGACTGCCAGGAAGGAGAGGGGGAAGGCCTGAGAACAGATGGAAAAATGCGGTGGTGAGTGATTTAAAAGCAGTGGAATTGGATGAGAAAAGGTTGACTGACAGAAGGAGATGGAGCAAGCTGATCAACCAGCCTTGTGGCGATCACAAGTAAAATGGGAGAAGCCAAAAGAAGATGATGATTCATTGAAATTGTTTCAGGAAACTTTTTGGGCTGGTTTTACATGTCTTTAGAATATGTTTCAAAAACATCAGCGGTGTGCAAATAAATATTAGATTTGGATCAAGGATTACCAATCTAATTGTTGATTGTGAAAACAAGCATACAAATATAATTAAATATTTAATCAAATATAATACTGACTTAATGATCTTCACTAACTTTTTCATTAAGTAGCCTTTAGAATAATTCCTTTATATGTGATATTATCTGTTTGCCATCTGGTATCGCTGTAAACATGGCAGTAAGCCCATCAAAACAGACAAAAGGAAAACAGTGCAACTGCAAGGGAAAGGGCAGTTTAGATGCCAGACTGGTTGGTCTGGATTGCCACTTTCTTTTGCATGTTTGCTTGCAACATCAACTATTACTTGACATAAAAAATAATGGACTTGTGCTCATCATTAGCACTCACTTAAAACATGGGGGGCCACGATTGTAGTGTAACAACAATGCTGCACTCTCCGCTTCTCCAGTGGAACATTTAACAGGTGCAAATTAATTTGCCACTCTTTATTGAAATTTTGAAAAAAAAGGGAAAATTACAAATACACAAAAAGTTCAAGTAAAGTGAAGCATATGAAAACAATCAAAATCCCTAACGAATAATAAAAAAAATCTGGATGAGCTACATTTGAATTCATATCCAATCCTTAACTTATAGTGCTGTAAATCTCCTAAAACTATAGGTTTCATCATAATGTGATGACTGTGATTTGATGTATTTATTATATTGCCAACAGTAACCTTTATAAACATATAATCAGCACAATCTGGTCCCCTGGATTCTAAAGGGGCAGAAAAATCGTTTTAAAACAGGGAATTGAAAATCTGTCACTTAATGAAACAGGGCAAAGATTTCATTTGAAACACATTCAGGATATTTTTACCACTGGCATTAAACTAGCAAAATCAACCAATTAAAGTTCCATAAAATATTACGAAACACTTTTCAGTAGAGAAATAAACTGTACTTTAAAACTCACTATCAATGTTTGCTATTTCTTTCAGGGCATTTGGATTTAGATCATAGAATGCATTTCATTTGAAAGAGTGTGAATTTACCAGATTCCAAAACTGTTACTCTTGTTCTGCTTTTATTACTTTTGGGCTAAATAGCCTTGGAGGAATGTGTTATGTGTGAGAAGAATGGAAAGAAGAACCTAGACTAAAGCAAGGAAGATGTGAAAACTGGGCTGTGATTTTAAGGGTAATTACCATGTTTTACATCTAATTACTGTATCACTGACAGTATTGAACACTCGAATGTCTCAACTCTACAAGGTTCAAAACAAAGCACGCACAACACCCAAAACAATCTGCACAAACATACTAAATAGCCATCATTTTGTGGATAAGTACGCTCATCAAGGTCAGGATAATAGTGCTGGAGAATTAATTATTATTATTCTTGTCAAAGGTTGCAGCCGCACCCTAAATCAAAAGACAGCTTGAAAGACTAGGTTACATTTCTGTTCTCATTGTGTCACTGGTGGGTCAAAACACACGCCCTTTTGTATTGGTAAGAAATGAAAATCAGGCAGGTTCCATAAAGGCTGTAAGATCTGCTCCACCAGATTGCTTTTAAAACATTGAAGAAGAAGAAAATCTACACTGTTGAGGCAGATTTTCAGCATATGTCTGCCGTTTTCAACTGAAAAACAGTTGGCTGGCAGTTGTAGATCAAGGAGGAGTGGTGGGCTCTTTGCTCTCCCATTGGTGCCGAAGGTCCACATGATGAAATAATCTAACCAGCTATCCTTTAATTATCACTCCACAGATGCTGCCTGATCTGCTGAGTATTTCTTCCATTTTCTGTTTTTATTTCAGATTATCAGCATCCACAGTATTTTGCGTTTGCTTGCTTTATTTCACCTTGTTTCTTCCCCTCTCCTGATTACTTTCACCACCACTCCCCCTGAAAAGCCCCAATCACTTTCCCCAACAGGAATTGATGTTCGCTTCATCAGTGAATTACCTGGGAAGGCCCAGCAGGCAGACGGAGCAAAGAACTCCTTGGCCTCAGTGTCTAAGTGATTGAGGGAGTGAATTTCGCCAAATTCTTCAGGTGCCAAAGAGCCTCCAAGGTGACCAAGATGGGGTCTTAAACTGCAATACCAGTTTAGTCCACATATGCTGCTCCACAAAAATGACATTTAATCAGCATTTGAGTGTTAAACTTGCAGGTTTCCAGTTTAGAATCTCCAGGCAAATTCAAATTATGGTAATCACCAATTAGGACTGAAATTGTTTGCTAAATCCAGACTTTCAAACACGCTAATTTTATTCACACTTCAACCGTTTTGTACCTGTTTTCACCCTTTTTTTGACTAGATCCAACACTCAGCATGTCAATCATTAGCAGCAATCAAAGAAAACAGCATTCCAGCTAGATAGTTAAAACACCAGAAAGGATGTGATTCAGAAGTGACCTTGCAGAGTATTTAAAAGAGTATCTGATAGAAAATGTAAATTGGGAATACTATTTCAAACTAAACCATAACAGAAGCACATGGAGACACATGTCAGGAGATTAGGAAGACCGAACTCTGGAAACGTAGTGTAAACCTTGAATCATCTCAGATATAGTTGGACACAATGAGCCAGATTTTAGCTACCAAGGTGGGTAGTTCAAGTTGGGAAACTTCCTGAATTGGCATAAAGGGCCCAGTCAATTTTAATTTTTGCCCCTCGCAAGGGCGTGATCGAATTGAGCCTGCCACCTTTGCAAGTAGTTCAAAGGCCGCCAATGCTGAGGTGGGCTGATTACAAGGACGGCTTTGGTTCTCTGACACTTTGGCCCAGTTTTATTAAAGTCTGTTAGTCCCTTTAGCACTCACCCCTCAGCCGCACCCACCCCACACACCACCTCATACCCTCCATGCCACCGCTATAGCTACTCACTCAGTATCCAATACAGACAGAGCTCAGAAGCCATGTGGAGATGAAAAGAAACTAAGTGTCTATCTATCTAATAGAGCTCTCACTCATACACACTTGATACAGGAAAAACTCCCATTCATGAAACCAATCAAAGATTTAAAATCCCCTCGAGTGGTCAATCTGTATTAAAAACAAACAAACTTCCATTCAGTAACCATATCAAAGACAGCTAATCCTTTAATAGCCTCTTAAAACTGTCAATCAAAATGTGAACTCAGCACCTCTGCTGAGGTAAGTGCTTTTAGAGCTTTTGAATTTCAACCAAGCATTCATAATGGGCTCAGCTCTAATAACAGAAAATGTCTTTTTCTAAGCTATACCAGATGACCTGTCAATCATTGGACTCCCAACAGCGTTTGTGCTTTTAAACCTATCAGACAGCTGCAGCCTAGTTTATTTCATTTTTAATGGGCTGGGGATTTAAATAATTCAGATTATGACACTTAAACAGACCCTATCCACATTTCAGGAGCATTAATGTCACATCCATAAACGTGTGACTCCCACAGTGGGAGTTAAGGCCTTGGAACAGTGAAAATGGGGTCTGTTGAATTCAGCACCAATTTTAAATGGCCCTACTGAGTTTGGCTTTTCCGCCTGTGTGATTCTGTGTCCTGCCCCCTTTCCCATAGCAGTAAAAATTTGATCCTCCGGAAATGGGTTGGGACTTCCGCATCTGGGTCCCACCCACCATTTTTACAGGCCTTCAGAGTCAGCCCGGCTCCATGAAAATCCACCCATATGATGGGGTTTTGATAATGAACCCAGTGGGCTGAATGGCCATTCATTTTTTTTGCATATTTATATTCTAATCCTGTGATTGGGCTTATTGTAATACACATTAACCCATTGCAAATCTGTGATTTATCCACTGGTGGCCCAGTGAAATTTCTATACATGTTCCATGTTCCAAGCAATCCTGTGGGTTACTTTTATCTATCCTAGTTACAGTTGGTTCCACCTGCACCCACTTGTCATGCCAGCTAATCTACTAGGAAACCATATTACCTACCACATAAGGGTAAAGTGCCTATATTTCTGTCATGTGCACTTATAAATTTTGTATACCAATTGATTGCACAATGAAATCAAGACCAGTTAATTATTTCTTTCATGCACTTTGAATTTCTTTGGGCTTCAAATCCTCAATATTTGAATCACTTGCAGAGCCTTTCCCAGCCCCATGTTTAAAGCTTTTACCTGCATAACTCTGTATAATTTTGCTCTTATTGCCACAAATTTAGTTTTGCTTCTTTACCTTTACTCATGTTCCACTTACTTACTACAATTGTGGTCATTTTCTATCACCAGGGTTAACCTAGCACTGTCCTTAATTTAATTTTCATTGTTACACACTAGGGCCAGAATTTGACGCGCGGTGATGTCAGTCGTGTGTCCCAACGTCACCGTGCAGCATTCCGATCTTTTGTTTGGTGGGCGTGCACCAGAGTCGGCTGCACGCCCGCCGAACTGTCAAAAGACCGTTAAGGCCATTAATACACCAATTAACTGAACTGTCAGGGCTGCCCATCCGACCTTAAGGTTGGCAGGCAGGTGAAGAGCCCAGGCGGCCTTCGCATTTTTCATGAAACCTCATCTACGGGCGGGATGAGGATTCATGAAGGGTTTATTAAAGTAATGAAGATTTTTTTTAAACATTTGATAAACATGTCCCAGCTCATGTGACGCTGTCACATGAGGGGACATGTGTAAATAAGTTTTAACTTTTTTATTTTTATTTTTCACATTGAATATAATCTCCCTGACTCTCCCTCCTCCCCCCACCCATACCAGCAGTGCTGAGCGCCACCGAGCACGCGTCATGCTGGGCGGGCCTTAATTGGCCCGCCCAGGTAAAATGGTGGCGAAGGCGGCGATTGGCTCCGTGCCCACCTGCACCTGCTCCCAACCGGCCTGTCCAACGGGGAGAAAACTCTCCCCTAGAATTAGTGGATTCAGGGAAGCAATTACCTTAATTGTTCATAAAAGGGGCAGGGGGAAATTCAAACCAAAAGAACCCCTTACCTGCCAGAACCAGCTGCCTTGCAGGATACAAAGGCTTGTCCTCAAAAGCTCCAGTACTATATTCCCCCGGAGGAAGACTTCAAGAAAGATGCTAATGGAACCGCCAAACACTGCCACCAACAGCAGGATGTGCACATGAATGTCAAGCATCGCACGCCCATGGACATGGTAATAAAACAAAAAACCTGCAGGGTAAACAACATGATTATAGAGGGCCAGAGGATTGGGGGGGAGGGGGGGGGAGGGAATACATTCTTTATGATTTTCACACACTCTAGATTTTACCATGTGAACTGTTGAAGGTATGGAGGTGTGGAAGTCAAACATAAATTTCTCCTGAACATTTGGTGCTTTTCATTTGGTGGTGAACTTTTGTGGGGTTCTCCCAATTGCCTGCTGTAACTATGAAAGAGGCTTTGCTGAAATGAAAGTGCATAATCTGAAAGATTCACAGAGATTCAACACATTTATCTTTTGCATTGAAGAGGAACATGCAAAGCTTAAACATAAGCAAGAATAATTTATCCAACCATCTATCCATACTTGTCTTCCATTTCCTTCAATCTCCCACGTATATGTGCAGAAACCCCACCATACATACTGGAGGAGTTAAAATACTGAGAGGAAGTAATGAATATCTTTCAGTAAACCTAATAATCAACTTCGTTATCTATTCATAAAGTATACAAAATGCTTACCAGATAGCCCTGGACAATTTATAACTTGACCTGAATTAGATCCAATTAAAAATTCTACAGGACCTGTCATGTAACTATATATTTTTCATAATATTATTGTGGAATATTGTAAAGTAGGCTTGTGTGTGTGGCTTTATTTAATTAAATTAGAGATGGATAGACTGCAAGGTTGAAATTATCAAAAGAGTTAGGTGTACAAAGACATTTGAAACGCTAATGAGTGAGTTAGGATAAAGTCAGCAGATAGGGTGCAAATGAAATTTGCATTTTTAGATAAGGGAAAAAGTTGTTGGATTTTCAAAGAGACATGATAGGGTTATTACGTTGATGTTTCCCAAAAGTGCTGACCATAATGACAACATAAAAGATTTTTATGGGAAAATTAAATTCCAAAGACATGTGGAAAAAATGGGATTTCCAAATCAAAGTAGGAGAAATATATTTAAAGAAGGATGGAAGGCTGTATGAGATGTGGCCATGTGAGATCTGAAAGGTACATCATGTGAAACAGATTTGGGAAAAAGCCTCTAGCCACTTTGAAGAAGTCTGTTGTTCCAGTAACCAAAATTGTGTTAAAAGCCTTTAGAATTCCACTGTCGAGTGGGTGCTTGTGGTAACCTTGCTGGATTCTCTATATAAATCTATTTTGGACTGTTGCCTTAAAAGGGGTGTGTAATTGGGAGTAGTCTGGTTGATTAGGAATAGTTAAAACATTAAGGGCAGAGCTTTCCCCCCGTCGGGGGGGAATTTGTTGAGTGGGCGCGTGGAGGCACACCTCTGATCAGCCCCCTGATCGGGGGCGCGCCGCCATTGGAAGCGCTATGCGCTCCCTGTGCAGGCGGGTGGGGATTCCCTGAGCCGAGTGCGCTTCGCACATGTGCACGAAAGAGCATACTCATCTCCCTGAAGCCTGTGGAGATCGGCTCCACAGTTAAAAATTTTGAAATAGAAAAAAAAAAATTTCCCTGACGTCCCCTCATGTGACACTGTCACATGAGCTGGGACATGTCCATCACTTTTAAATAGACTTTAATTACATTTTTTAAAACCTACATGAAACCTCATCCTGCCCGTGGATGAGGTTTCATGCTTTTTCTAATTCTCGCCAGGGCTCCTGGCCTGCCCGCCAACCTTAAGGTTGGATGGGCAGGTCCATTAATTACTTTAATGACTCTGTCAATGGCCTCAATTGGCCATTGGCAGGTCGGCAGGCGCACAGCTGATTTTGCTGAGCTCTCGCCTACCTGAAAATTTAAATGGGCGCGGTGACGCCGGGAGTTCCGCCCGACGTCATCCTGCGTCGGCGAGCAGGCCCCGCCCCCCCACTCGCCAACTGGGAAATCCTGGCCTAAGTAACTGTGTAATTGTAATTTTGCATATGTGTTTTGTTTTTTTCTTTTGTTAATAAATGTTTTCATTTAATTTTAAAAATCTCTAATGCTGTTAGTGGACTCTTTACTGCTGAATTCAGCGCACAAACCTTCTCATAATAAATACGAACTACAAAACCGTTGTGATAGCGTGGCCGAGTTTCCCATGTGAATTTGGTCAGTCTGGCAAATACTACCTGCTGTATCATAACAAAATTGGGACCTCGTCCTGGGTTTTTGTAAATCCTTGATTGGCTTGGAGTTGGTGAATCTTAAGGCTATGAGTACGAGAAGAACATTGAACTCAGGAGTTGGTGTTGAGGGATTTTAAAATGGTTAGACTGTAAATATGGCTTTAACCATTGCTAAGACTTTTCTCAGAGTACAATATATAACCCTGATTGGTTTACAAAAAGTAACTAAGTGTAAGTTAACAGAATTGGCGGATAAGTTGCAGTTGGGTTTAATCACAGGGGAAAAGAAAGCGGGCATAGTTGAAGTCATAGTGCAGCATTTGAAATTGGAAGGGATACCTGAAGCTAGCAAATGGCTAAGATTCAGTTGCAAATGAGAAAACTTGAATTAGAGGTAAAAGAAAAAAAGGAGAGCGCGAATTAGAATTGAAAAGGCAAGAGAATGAGCATTTCAAAGGAAAATGGAGAAGTTAGCAATGAAGGAAAGAGAAAAGGAAAGAGAAAATCAGCTTTAAAAGCTGGAAGTTAAAAAAGAGATCTCAAAAGTTGAGGAAGGTTCTTATGTGGAAACAACCACTTTCAACTTGAAACCCAGTAGGGAGATGTTGTGCAGGCTCTTCCAGAAGTTTGAGAAAAGGGATGCAGAGGCGTTCTTTATTTCATTTGAGAAGATAGCTAAACAGGTGAAATGGCCACAAGAAATCTGGACATTGCTTTTACAGTCTAGGTTGGTAAGTAGAGCTCCTGAGGTATACGCATCACTGTCAGAAGTAGTATAGGTGGATTATGAGGCAGTAAAGAGGGTTATTCTGAGTGCAGATGAGTAGGTTCCTGAGGCGTACAGGCAGAAATTTAGAAATGTAAGGAAACAGCCTGGTCAGACTAGTATTGAGTTTGAGAGAGTAAAACAAATTAATTTTGACCAGTGGATACGGGCATTAAAGGTCGAGACAACATGTGCAGCTCTTAGAGAATTAATTCTTTTGGGAGAATTTAAAGATTCAATTCCTTCGATAGTGAGAACTCATGTGGAAGAACGGAAGGTTAAAACAGCTACACAAGCAGCAGAAATAGCTGATGACTATGAGTTGGTCCATAGATCTAAACCTTCTTTTCATCACCTTTTAAAATTCGTGAAGGATAGAAAGTGGGAAGGTGAAAGGAAGGCATGGAGTCAGGGAAGAGGAGGAACAGTTGGAAATTTTCAGCAAGTTTCTCTTCAGACCAGAAAGGAAGACACAGAGCGTAGAAGTGACACTTGAAAACTGAGGTGTTTCAATTGTGATAATGTTGGGCACGCAAAGTCAATCTGCAGAATTTTCCCGTCGGCAATTTGGGGGCGAGGCCCGCTCGCCAACGGGAAAATGACACGGGATGACGTCAGGAGGAACCCCCGACGTCATCCCAGTCCATTTAAATATTGAGGAAGGCGGGCGGACAGCGAAATCAGCTGTCCGCCCGCCGGCCTGTCATTGGCCAATTGAGGCCATTGACAGGGCAATTAAGATAATTAAAGACCCTGCCCGTCCAAGCTTAAGGCTGGCGGGCAGGCCAGGAGCCCCAGCGGGCTTCTGATAATACACAAAACCTCATCCACTGGCGGGATGAAGTTTCATGTCCGTTTTTTAAAACTTTAATAAATTTTATGTGATATTTATTAACATGTCCCATCTCATGTGACATTGTCACATGAGGGGGACATGTTAATAATTTTTAAATTTTTCTATTTTTTAACTTTGTAACACTTTCACTGATCTCCCTGAGACAGCACTTAGTCTCAGGCAGCAGTGCACTCTTTCGCATGCATGCACGAAACAGCGCACTTTGACAGATGGGGAATCCCTCACCGCCCCCCAACCCCCCGCACATATGCACTTCCCGTTGGGCAGGCCGCTAGGCGGGACTTAATTGGCCCGCCCACTTAAAATGGCAGCGGGGCCTGCTTCGGCGTCAGAGTTCTGCTGCCCGCCCGCCGCCAAGCTGGTGGGGCCTGCCTGAAAACCAAGGGCAAAATTCTGCCCATTGTGTTGGAGGTTACAGGGAAAACCCATTGCAGTAGTTGGAACACCGAAAAGTTCTGGAAATAAGAAGAGTGTGGGTTCAGAGATCCAGAAGCAGGAAGACCTACTGGTTTGTGTACAGATGAAGTAGCAAGAATCAGTGATAGGTAAAGAAGTGGGAATATGTTCATAATTTACCGAAGGGAATTCTGAACGGCAGGTTACAGAAGCGTTTAAAGATTTTGTGTGTGAAGGGCAAGTCTTTCCATGTGTGCAGGGTGGAGCAGGCAACGATATTAAAATTTTAAGGCACACAGGGGCTACTCAATCTTTAATGTTATGGGATAGTGATATTTGTTGTCCAGAGGGAGTATTGCAAGAAAGAGTGGTAATAAGTGGAATTCGTGGAGATGCTAAACCTATTTCATTGTGGGAAATGAATTTTAAAAGTAAGTTGAAAGCAGGTGAGGTGATGAGTAGTGGAAAAATTGCCCATTGCAGGGGTTCAGTTTATTTTAGGTAATGAAAAAGCTGGGTCACAGATGTTAGTGATGCCTACTTTAGTCGAGCAGCCTGTGGTGGTGCATTCAACAGAGTGCAGAAAGAACATCCTGAATCGTTTACAGATTGTGTGGTAATGGGATCACAAACTCACAATTTGAAACAGGAAGAGGAGGAATTAGAAAGGATGCTGATATCCAATTAGCTGGATCTGTTTTTGAAAGGATTGTACAGGAAGAGAAGGTTGGAGAGAATGAAGTGGAAGTGTTTAGTTCAGTTAAATTGGTAGAGTTACAGCAGGAGGATTCACAAATAAAGAAGTTTATTAGACAGCTTATTCGGAGCAGAAGCAGAATGTATTTCAGAAAGTTACTACCTGAAAGGTAATGTGTTAATGAGGAAGTGAAGACCGTCTCATGTTTCAGCAGATGAAAAATGGGAGGTAGTACATCGAATTGTTATACCACCTGGATACAGAAATGAGATATTGAGAGTAGCTCATGAAATTCCAATAGCTGGACATTTAGGAATTAGGAAAACTCAGGTGAAAATACATAAACATTTCTATTGGCCTGGATTGCATAAAGATGCTGTCAAATTCTGTAGGTCAGGTCACACGACAGGTGACAGAAATACCTCAAGCAGTGAATAAACCTGCACCTTTAATTCAATTCAAGCATTTGAGGAACCTTTTACCAGGGTCCTGATTGATAGTGTAGGACACCTCCCTAAAACTAAAAGTGGAAATCAGTACTTGCTGACAATTATGAGTGTGTCTACAAGGTTTCCAGAAGTGATACCTTTACGAAATATTACAGAAAAGTGAATTGTAGAGTTGATTTAAATATTTTACAAGATATGGGTCACCGAAAGAAATGCAGTTGGATCAGAGTTCGAATTTCATGTCACAGCTGTTTAAGGAAGTAATGAACAGCCTGAGCATAACGCACTTTAAGTCATCAGCTTATCATCCTGAATGATAAGGTGCTTTAAGAGAGATGGCATCAAACTTTAAAAACTATGATGAGAGCTTATAGTCAGGACTATTCACAGGGTTGGGATCGGACGATTCCATTCTTGTTATTTGCTATTAGGAATGCTCCCAATGAATCAACAGGATTTAGTCCTTTTGAATTAGTCTATGGTCATGAAGTAAGGGGACCACTTAAGTTGATTCAGGAGAAACTAGTGGGTCAGAATTTGGAAACTACTCTCCTGGATTAGGTGACAAACTTCAAAGAAAGATTAAACAGTGCATATGAGTTAGCTAAGGAACATTTAAAGATATCACAGTAGGTGATGAAGGCAAAGGCAGATAAGAGGGCTAAAGCTCATACTTTCGGACATGGTCAGGTAGCTCCAAGAGATGTAAAAGTAAAAGCCATTGTGAATTTCCCAGTGCCTACAACAAAATGAGAAATTTTGAGATTTCTGGGCATGAGCGGATTTTACCTGAAGTTTGTGCCAAATTTTAGCAGTGTGGTTGCTCCATTGACTGAACTATTAAAAAAGAACAAGAAGTTTCAATGGACACAGAGTGTCAGAAGGCATTTGACAGTTTGAAAACTGTGCTGACTACGACACCAGTTTTGGCAGTGCCTAATTATGCCAAGCAGTTTAAGTTGGCAGTGGATGCAAGTGATTTGGGTATTGATGCTGTGCTGTTGCAGGAAGATGAAACTGGAATTGAGAAGCCAATCGGATATTTTTCACAGAAGCTGAACGTACATCAGAGAAGAAACTCAATCATCAAAAAAGGGATTCTAGGTCTGGTGTTAGTGTTGCAGCATTTCAAGGCTAATGTTGCAAGCAATTCGTCAGAAACAATTGTTTATACAGACCACAATCCTTTAAAATTTCTGGACAAATTTCAAGACTGAAGAGCAAGACTATTCAGCTGGAGTTTATTACTGGAAACGTATAATTTACAGATTGTACGTGTGGCTGGACGAGAAAATCATTGTCAGTCTTAAAAGTTCAAAGGAAATTAGACATTTGAAACATA
This sequence comes from Cetorhinus maximus, assembly GCF_964194155.1. Taxonomy (NCBI): domain Eukaryota; kingdom Metazoa; phylum Chordata; class Chondrichthyes; order Lamniformes; family Cetorhinidae; genus Cetorhinus; species Cetorhinus maximus. Next base: position 76,538,839 of record NC_135894.1, on the reverse strand, counting down.
GACACTGGACTGAAATTACCTCTGTTGATACAAAGGATTTGTATAAATGGTCATGTTAATATATGCACCTGGTAATGTAATAGCTTGTGTATATAGATAAGTATAGTAAGTAATGTAAGATGGGTTGAGAAAATGAAGCCGTCTTTTAAAATTATGACGGTTCATTTTTCTATAAGGATGGAGCTGTCATGAAACTGTCATATTTTTCATAATATTATTGTGAGATATTGTAAAACAGGCTTATGTGTGGTTCTATGTGTGGCTGATTAAATTAGAGATGCGTAGACTGCAAAGTTGAAATTATTGAAAGAGTTAGGTGTAAAAAGGCATTTGAAATGCTCATGAGTGAGCTAGGGTAGTCAGCAGATAGGGTGTGAATGAAATTTGCATTTTTAGATAAGGGGAAACGTTGTTGGATTTTCAAAGAGGCATGATAAAGTTATGATGATGTTTCCCAAAAGTGCTGTCCATAATGACAACATAAAAAGATTTTTATATTATGGGAAATGTAAATTCCAAAGACATGCGGAAACAAAGGGATTTATAAATCAACAAAGAAGAAATATATTTAAAGAAGGATGGAAGGTTGTATGAGATGTGGCCATGTGAGAGTTGAAAAGTACACCATGTGAACCAGACTTGGGAAAAAGCCTCTAGCCCCTTTGCAGAAGTCTGCTGTTCCAGTAACCAAAGTTGTGTTAAAAGCCTTTGGAATTCCACTATCGAGTAGATGCTTGTGGTAACCTTGCTGGATTGTCTCTATAAATTTTAGATTTATTTTAGAATGTTGCCTTAAAAGGGATGTGCAGTTGGGAGTCTGGTTGATTAAGAATTTTGAAAATTGTTATAATGTTGAGTAACTGTAACTATAATTTTGTGTGTGTTTTATATTTTTTTGTTAATAAAGGTTTTAATATAATTTTAAAAATCTCTAAAGTTGTTAGTGGACTCATTACTTCTGAGTTCAGTGCACAAACCTCCTCGTAATAAATACAAATTGCAAAGCCATTGTGATAGCGTAGCCAGGTTTCCCTTGTAGATTTGGTCAGCCTGGCAAAAATCACCCGCTGGATCATAACAGATCTACATTTTGAATTACAAAACTACAATCTTCCAGTAGGATCCCATTGAGCTCAATTCCATAAGCAACAGAGTAACACGTTAAAATTCTTTTTTCTCGACATTATTTTCATTGGCTGATTTTCTGAAGATGTTAGAGGAAAACATTGTAAGGAAACTTCTTTAAGGGTAAAACTAAACAAGATTATTTAAGGCTGCATTCCAATTAGTTCTAATTCAATTTAATTACATATCAGAAACATTGAAACACATCTGGAGATAGTTATAAAGAGAAAAATAACTTTTAATCTACATGAAAAGTTTGAGTATGTTCTTTAAAGAGGTCTGAAAATCTAACTTTGATTAGAATTGATGTATTAAGACATTGTTGCCTTCAAATTAATTTGGAAGGCAACCTTAATAATCCCATGGTTCCTCAAATTTTATTGCAGCATTTAAACAAGCTGCAAAGGACAATGACAGTTAAGCTATAATTCTCCAAATCACACTCCCTTCATGTGCAACAACACCCTAACAGCACTGTGGGCGTACTTACACCACAGGAACTACAGCGGTTCAAGAAAGCAGCTCACCACCACCTTCTCAAGGGCAATTAGGGATGGGCAATAAATGCTGACCTAGCCAGCAATGCCACATCCCAGAAATGAATTTAAAAAAACATACTGGGATCATGGGATAGCATATTTATTGGTGCTGATTAAAACTGGTGATGGCAATTAAAGACAAATAATTGTAATGCCATTATTTTCTTCTACATGCAACTTACAGGACTTGACAAGAGAATTAAAAAAAATAAAATGCAATCCCTATTGAGACTGATAATGTAGAATAGCACAGTGGCACAGGTGCTCTGGGCTCGTGTTAGAACAACACAACATCCTATGCCCTGTTGGATGGCTTGCAGAATGAACCTGCTGCCACATGGCACTCTAGATCATCCTCCCTTAAAGAAAGCAGAAAAACATACATTTATCTAGCAAGTTTAGTGCCTTTGACCTCAAGACATCCCAAGTGCTTTGCAACCAGAGACATACTTTTCACAGAATCACAGAATTGCTACAGCGCAGAAGGAGGCCATTCGATCCATCATGTCTGCGCTGGCGCTCTGAATGAGCATTTCACCTAGTGCCATTCTCCTGCCTTCTTCCCATAACCCTGCACATTGTTTCTTTTCAAATAATCACCTAATTCCCTCTTGAATGCTTCAATTGAACCTGCCTCCACCATACTGTCAGGCAATGCATTCCAGACCCTAACCACTCGCTGTGTGAAAAAGATTTTTCTAATATTGCTTTTCCATCTTTTACCAATTTATCTTTAATCTGTGTCCCTGATTCTTGATCCTTCCGCCAATGGGAACAGCTTCTCCCTTTCCAACCTGCCCAGGCCCCTCATGATTTTGAATACTTCTATCAAATCTCCTCTCAGCTTTCTTTTCTCCACGAGAAAGAGTTCCAACTTTTCCAATCTATCTTCATAACTGAACTTCCTCATCCCTGGGCCTGAATTTTTCAGGCGGCGGGCAGGCCTGGAGGGAGGGTGGTCAGTTCCACGCTGCCATTTTACCCGGGTGAGCCAATTAAGGCCTGTCCAGCGTAAGACACGAGCCGTAGCGCTCAGCGTTTCCTGTGTGGGCAGCGGGAGGAGGGAGAGTTGGGGTCAGCGCTCTTTTGCGCATGCGCGCGGAAGAACACTTCAATCTCCCTGAGGCACGGAGCAGCCTCAGCGAGATTGAATCGCTACTGAAATTATTAAATAAAGGTGTAAAAATTTAATTAAACATATCCCCTCATGTGGCTGTGTCACATGAGATGGGACATGTTTTCATATTTTGGAAAAAAATTTTTATTTAATTAATAAAAGCTTTAGGAAACCTCATCCCATTCGTGGATCTGGTTTCCTAAAAAATGCAAAGGCTGCTTGGCCTTTTCGCCTACTCACCAACCTTAAGGTTGGACGGGCAGCATTAACAATTCCCTTCATCGCTTCCTTAGTGGCCTTAATGGACCCTTTACATATCGGAGAGTGTGCAGCCAACTCCGGTGCACGCCCACCGAATGAAACATCGCAAGACAGTGCGATGACTTGGGATGCATGCCCGACGCCATCACGTGTCATTTTACATGTTGGCGTGTCCGGCCCGCCCCTGCACGCCAACTGAAAAATCCTGCCCCTGGAGTCATTCTCGTAAACCTCTTCTGCACTCTCTACAATACCTTCACATCCTTCCTAAAATGTGGTGCCCAGAACTGTATGCAGTACTCCAGCTGAGGTCTAACTGGTGTCTTATATTGTTGAACTGTTGTATTCACAGTCATATTCACTGCTTGTCTGACATCCAGTACTAGCTGAACAGAAATTTCCTCCAACTAAATATTGGGAAATTTGAAGCCATTATCTTTGGTCTGTAAGAGTTAAACAAAGATCTCTATGTTTTTAGTAAAATCAAAGATCAGCAGAATTCTCCAGGCGAACCTTGTACACCATAAGGGCTGATATCAGCAGAACTCTCCAGAAAGATCTTGGGGATCATAAGGGATGAACTGGTTAGAAGACAAAGGTGGGATGAGGATAAACAGATAAGGGTAAAGACAAACAGTGCCAGTGACTGGAGACATCTGCTTATCATGTGGTTATGCACTGACAAGATTAGAATTTGAATAATGCAACGTGTACCTAACTAGCTGTGTATAAAAAAGATGGTTTTCCTGTAATTGGTAGAGTTCTGTTTTAGCTAGTCTAAGGCAGACTCTCCCTGCATTCGCTTGGATAAAACGATCGTCAACATGTATCTGAGTCACCTGTGGTCAATTCTTAGAAGGCACTACAACAGCTCCTCACAAACTCTGTTCCTTACCCTCCTACTCCTATCTCTCCCTGACAACAGTCTAAGGTTTAACCAGACTGTCCGCAACCTTGGTGTTACATTTGACCCTGAGATGAGCTCCGACAACATATCAATGTCATCACTTACAGCGCTTCCATAACATCATCCGACTCCATTCCCAGTCCAGCTTATCTGCTGCTGAAACCCTCATCCATGCCTTTGTTACTTCTAGACTTGACTATTCCAATGCACTCCTGGCTGGTCCCACATTCTAGCCTACATAAACTTGAAGTCATCCAAAGCTCTACTGCTCATGTCTTAACCTGCACCCAAGTCCTGTTCACTAATCAGCCCTGTGCTCACTGACAAAAATTGGTTTCCATTAAAGCAACGCCTTGATCTTAAAATTCTCATTCTTGTTTTCAAATCCAACCATTTCACCGTCTTTTCCTATTTCTGTAATCACCTCCAGCCCTACAACTCTCTGAGATATCTGTGCTCCTCCAATTCTGGCCCCTTGAGCATCTCTGATTTTAATCGTTCCACCGTTGACAGGCATACATTCAGCTGCCTAGCCCCTAAGATCTGGAATTCCCCCCGAAACCTCTCCACTTTACCTCTCTTCCCTGTTTTAAGACACTGCTTAAAACCAATGTCTATGGCCTAATGTCTTCTTACATGGCTCAGTGTCAAAATTTTATTTGATAGCGCTCCTTGGGACAGGTTACTGCATTAAAGGTGCTACATTAATACGATACAAGTTGTTGTTGTAGTGTAGAATGTGAGAGAACCAATTTACATACAGCATGGTCCCACGAGCAGCAATGCAATAATGGCCAAATAATCTGTTTGTTGAGGCTTAAATATTGGTCAGGATACCGGGAAAACTCTCTTCTTCGTCTACCTGAGGGAGCCTCAGTTTAATGTTTCATCCAAACATGCACCAGTGATCATGCAGCACCCCCTCAGTACTGCACTGGAGTGTCAGCCTAGATTTTGTGCTCATGTTGCTGGACTAGGGTTCAAACCGACAACCTTCCAACTCAGAGAACTGATGGGTACCACTAAGCCATGGCTGACAGCAGCGTATCTTACATGTCAGGAGGTGGTGACCAGGCTCAGCACTCTTGTGAATCCTACCATCAGGAAATGTTTTGTGCTCCATTGATCTGATGTTTCCATTCCACTTAGAAATTGCCAAGTGTGTTGTCTCTTACAAATAAGCTGCTACTTGCTTCACGCATCTATAGATAGCTGGCTGACCACTTTAGTACCTGTCATTTTGACAGCTGGATAGTATTTAGTGGCATAAACTGTTTATGCTATTGGGCAGAACCTTCCCTACAGTATAAGATGCCTGTAGGTCAACTATCAGCAGGTGACACCGATATATAGTAGTCTCCAGTCTGGAGCAGAGTGGCCTGATAGGTCTCCTCTGGAGTATTTAAGAAGTCGTTTCTAAGGCAGTAAATGAGGATCCAGGAGTGAGGGTGTGTTCACAATGCATGAAATATGGTCACATCTGCTTCTTATTTGTCCTATCGTGAAATGTTCTCCACTTACAAATGCAGACAAAAAACATTTCCATCCGATCCAGGAAATTACAGATTAGATACAAGAGTTCAGAAAATAAAAGTGTCTCAATGGGGGAAAAAAATTTTTTAACTGTTCTTTATGTAAATGCATTTTTTCTAATTTCTCCTTTAATTCTTTGAACATTGATCTTAAATTGGTGCCCTCATGCTACTGTCTCTGAGCAGTGTACACAATCAATCAATCAATATTTACCTTATTGTAACCCAGCAACTCTCAACAGTTACTTTAACAATAGTTCCTTACCCTGTTACCTCTGCCATAGAAAAAGACAACACCAGCAACATCACCTGCAAGTTCGTCTTCAATTCACACCACCCTGACTTGGATATATATCCCTTTACCTTCTTCACTGCTGAGTCAATATCCTGGAATTCCATTATGGCAGCACTGTCGCATAAGGACTAGTTTAAAGAAAATTCCCATGACCAACTCCTCACGATAACTTACGATGAGGAACGCCAGTATTGCCCGCATCCCAAGGACAAATTTTACAGGTGGTGAAAGAAATTAAATAACATGATCAGACGGGTTGATAGGCTTTAGGTAAGAGACTGGAAAATATGAGGATGTTTTCGTTGGAACAAAGAACTTTCAGAAAAAATCTATGTATTCAAAATGATGAAATGTTTCAAAAATGGGACAAATTAGTACACAGTTTAATGAGTCACTAAGCAACCACAGGACATTATTCTGAGATTGTCACCAAAATAATGACAGGACAAGTTAGAAATTGTTTTACACAAATGATTGTTAATACTTGGAATACTTAGCAGAAACAATGGTGGAAGCAGAACCCCCCTTATAGCTTTTAAAAAGGCAAGTTAATGAATGATTGAAAAATAAATATTTTAAAGGGAATGGGACTAATTGGACACTTATTCAGAGAGTTGACGGAGACCTTTTTTTAATTCATTCATGGGATATAGGTGTTGCTGGCTAGGCCAGCAATTATTGTCCTTGTTCAGAGGGTATTTAAGACTCAACCTTTGCTGTGGGCCTGGAGTCACATGTAGGCCAGACCAGGCAAGGATGGCAGATTTCCTTCCCTAAAGGACATTGGTGAACCAGATGGGTTTTCATGACAATCGGCAATGGTTTCGTGGTCATTATCAGAGTTTTAATTCCAGATTTTTACTGAATTCAACTTTCACCATCTGTCATGTTGGGATTCCAACCCAGGCCCTCAGAACATTATCCTGGGTCTCTGGAATACTGGTTCAGTGACAATACCACTATGCCACCACCTCCTGATGTGCTGAATGATCTTTTTCTGTGTTAAAGATTTTATGACTATAACTATTCATCATATCACATTTACAACACGCATTAGGGGGTGACTTCATTTTATTGGAGACACAGGCCTGGATTTTCACAATGACAGTGAGCTTCTCCACTGTGAAAGTGGCGGAGAAGGCCAAAATCCAGAAGTCCCTGTTACGATAGGGAATAGTTAATAGACAACAAGTGATTAAGTTAGTAATTAAAGGTGAATTGGTTAAGCACATCACTGAGTGCATGTAAAGGGGAAACAATTTGTTTTAATCAAAAGAGTATAAAGGGGAAACAGGTGATGATGGGAGTTTTATGTGAGTTGGAATGAAGCTCTGACTGGAAAAAGTAAAGACTTGGTTTCTTTCTTTCTTACCAACTAGCCTTTGGAGTTTTACAGTCCCGCCCCCCACCCCCCGAACATGGCACCTCCCATTTTCGCAGGGGTGGGAATGGGAATGGATCAGGATTTGCACATTCGTGTTTCGCGGAGGCAGCTGCCCATATAAAACAGCAGGTGCCTCCAGTCATGTCCGATTTTCGTTAAGCAGGAATGGGAAACTCAACATGAGTAGATAAGACCTGGTAAGAGCAAGTCTAAACTTTGCGGAGTCATTTCGAGAGGTGGGGTATCCTTTTGGATATGGCCCCGGTATATCTTTGGGAATGTCAGGTGCCCTTTGAGATTGTCAAAAGTGCAGATGAGTGTGTTAAAAAATTAAACAAATTTGATGGAACTGTCAAGAGAGCTGTCAAGAGGAACTGCCAAAAGTGTCAAAAGCAACGGGAGTGTGGGGAGGGGAGGATGAGGGGGTGTGAGTGGTGAGGGCTGGAAGGCTGTTTTTTGTTTTAATGCTTTTTAACAAAATCTTTAGCAAAGTGTTAGCGCACCAAGGCAAGCCTTCCACCCAGCCCACCTCCGCACCTGGCAGCCTCCGCACTCGTTCTCAGATCGCCCGGTCCAACTCCCAGAGAACCCTGCCACCCTGAAATGAAAAGTCCGACTTCTGGGGTGCTTTCTCCCGGATCAGGTCTGCGAAGTCAGGAAATGTCCTGATTATTCGCTTTTCGGGTCTCAGTCTGCATCTTGAAATGTCCTTTTTACTGTGGACAGGGGTAAATAGTATGGAGAGATATATTTGAACCTTATTGAATTTTTGTGGAGATTGAAGGGTTCTATGCCTTAGTCAAAAGGTGCGGGAGCCCCGATTCCAGAAGTTCCACCTCCCAAACCCAGCACCGACCATTTTCGCCAGGAGATGAGGGGGAACAGCGGTGGGGGTGCGGGATGTATTTCACACATCTGTGGTTCATGGAGGCAGCAGCATATTTAAAGGTGCAACTGCCTTCAATCAGAAGCAATTTTCAGGTTTCTGAAACACAACTCGTGGGCTTTACGAATTTGAAGAAAATGTCTAAACCTACCGGAGTTCTTTGCCCGACTCCAATCAGCACCCCACCCCACCGCTCCCTGGAACAAAACTCCGACCATTTGGAGCAGTTTCTCCTGAGTTGGGTTTGGGGAGTTGGGAATTTTTCCGACTATGCACCAAACCGGAGTGAAAGTTCTGCCCTTACTTTCTTTTCTGAAGCATTTGGTTAAGGAAATTGAGTATATGTTGTCATGACAGGTACAATATCACAAACAGTGTCAGTGAGTGTTATCCTCTCGAGGGAAATGAGTAAGCGGGTTTGCTTGACCAAGGAAATTAATCCACACCTTAGGGAGTGAATGCAGAGAGCCATGCAGTCTTCAGTTGGGTTGATCAAGAAAATTGGAATCTGACAGGTCCAGTTACTAGCACACAAGGAAATGTTATGTGTTAGCTTGAGTCAGTTAGAAACATTTGTACTTCTGAGTCAGGAGGTTTTGGGCTCAAGCCCCATACCCCAATTTCAGCACACAATCTGGGGCAACAGTGTATTTCTTTGGCAGTGCTGCATTCTCAAAAGTGTTCGCATTCAGGTGAGATGTTAAATGAAGATAAAAACAAAAAGCTAAAAGCTACTGCGGATGCTGGAAATCCAAAACAAAAACAGAATTACCTGGAAAAACTCAGCAGGTCTGGCAGCATCGGTGGAGAAGAAAACAGTTGACGTTTCGAGTCCTCATGACCCTTCGGCAGAACTGAAGTATAGTTAGGAGAGAGGTGAAATATAAGCTGGTCTAAGGTGGGGGGCAGGGGGAGAGAGAAGTTGAGGGTGGGGTGGTTGTAGGGATAAGCAAGCAGTGATAGGAGCAGATAATCAAAAGATGTCACAGACAAAAGGATCAAAGAGGTGTTGAAGGTGGTGATATTATCTAAGAAAAGTGCTAATTAAGAATGGATGGCAGGATACTCAAGGTACAGCTCTAGTGGAGGTGGGGTGGAAAGACTAACAAAGTTTTAGTTTTAGATTTAAAAATAATGGAAATAGGTGGGAAAAGAAGGATCTATATAAATTATTAAATGAAGACCTTGTCTTGTCTTCTAGTGGCTCGGGTGAATATTAAAGGTTCCAGGCCACAGTTCGAAGAGCACGAGCTCTCATGATGTCAAAAAGACAGATATACAAGATTAAATACAAGTGATTTAGCACAACGAACAGGACAAACATTTGTTTTTTTACACAGGGTTGTGAGGCTTTGGGATTCACTGCTGGAGTTAATGATTAATGTGGACACCATGTTAACATTTAAGAATAGGTTAAGTAACTAGTCAAAGGATAGGCTAATGAAGGGATATGGGAGCAGGGTGGACACATGGGATTAAGATTAATGCTTGTGAGAGTGATAACACAACCTGGTCTGCTTGGGTTCATTTCTGCATTGCAATTCTTTCAATCGCCAGACAAAAGTTACAGAACATTGCTGTTTGTGATACACTGCCATGTAAAAATAGCTCCCATATTTGCCTAATAATAATGACAATACTCTCAAAGCAATTTATTGTATATGAAAAGTCCTTTTGAATGTTTCCAAGATGTGAGAAGACCTTATATAAATGTAACTTCTTTTTTTACTAGTATAACCACAAGAATTGAGAGGCTAAACAATTTTGATAACAGTCATCTGACAGGTCTAATTGTGTCAAACATATTTCCATCTATTCCTTTTCAATATCTAATCTTCTTAACGAGCATATATGTAGCTATAGGTGTCAAATAAAGTTTTCTAATCATATTCGTAGTAAAAATCATTAAAGCAGGTTGATGTTTAAAAGTTTCATGGCTAATTGATGTGGGGCTGAATCTTCGGCTCGGCAAGCGGGGGCGGGGCCCACTCACCAAGGCGTAAAATGACACGGTGTTGTCGGGCGTGTGTCCCAACGTCACCGCGCGTCATTTAGATTTTCAGTTCGGTAGGCGCGCAGTCAAACCGTCAAAGGCCTGTTAAGGCCATTAACGAACTAAGTAAGCCTATTGAGAAAGCTGCCCGTCCAACCTTAAGGTGACGAGCCCAGGCGGCCTTCACATTTTTCATGGAACCTCATCCACGGGTGGGATGAGATTTCATGAATGATTTAAAATTTTCAGAAAAATTTTTATGAAAATTAAAGCACATGTCCCAGCTCGTGTGACAGTTTCACATGAGGGGACATGTCATAAAATTTTTTACACTTTATTAGACTGTTTAAACTTAGAACTAATCTCCCTGAGGCATCTCTGTGCCTCAGGGAGATTTCTGCACTCTTTCACAAGCATGCACAAAAGAGCGCGCTCCCTACTCAGGCAACCGCCCCCCGCCCGCACAGGGAGCGCTCAGCACTTCCTGGCGTGCGTCATGCTGGGCGGGCCTGAATTGGCCTGCCCACGTAAAATGGCGGCACTCAGCCAATCGGGGGCGCCAATCGGCTCTGTGCCCAATCCCGCACAACCCCCCTCGACCGGGAGAAAATTCTCCCTGTGGTTTCTCTGAAAATACTTGGCACACATTGTTTTGACAAGGTACCACATTGAATGAGCATCTTGGGTGGCTGTGAGACCACTGAAGAACTTTGAGATGCATGCCCCTCGGTGGTCAAATCTCAGTTATAAACAACATACAGTTATGTCAAGATTCTTTGTTACTTTAAGAATGAATTAGCAAACCTTCAATGAAAACCGCAATGGCAAGCATGAGCCTGTCCAGGGCTAATGGCACTGCAGGTGTTATATGGACTATAATGTCCACAATCCCGGAGATACCATAGAAGAGATACATAGTTGCATGCTGCCAGTTCATCAGGTGGTCCCAATGCTTTTCCTCATAGTCATACAGCTTCATATGGGGCCCGTCAGGAACAAACTGCTCGGCTATCATGCCTGCAACAACAAAAATAGATTAAAAAGACACTCCAGTCTCATAGTTAATTAGTATTCTTCTTCAAACACTGAACACATCACAGTCCTTTGATAATTATTGGATGTACACTATATTGTACACCTTGATACACTATATTGAACAAAATTACATAACTAAATGCTTACTGCCCCCATTTTTTGTTTTACTTCCCTAGGTCCTACTCCTTCATAATGACCAGACCAATGAATCATCAGAAGCTCGGCTGAAATTCAATCTCTACATATTGAAAGCGCACAATATTGTATAAATGCACTGAGCCCATGAGGTCAGATAAATGCAGGGCAAGCACCCAAAGAGTAGTGGTCCCTTGCACTACTGCATCCAGAGTGCAGTGCCAGCCTCTCAGTCTTATGCAGAATAGCCAGGCTACTCTGACGAAAATGTATTTATAGTGTTTTAAATCCTATCTTCTATTCTCTTCCAGAAACAGTTCTATAAATTATTAGGTTACACAGACTTTCCTCCAAGGGTGCAATCAGTAGGGGGAGGTGGTGGAGTAGTGGTATTATCACTGGACTGGTAATCCAGAGACCCAGGCTAATGTTTTGGGGACTGGGGTTTGAATCCCACCATAACAGATGGTGGAATTTGAATTCAATAAATATCTGGAATTAAAAATCTAATGATGACCATGAAAACATTGTCGATTGTCATAAAAATCCATCTGGTTCATTCATGTTCTTTGGGGAAGGAAATCTGCTGGTCTGGCCTACATGTGACTCCAGTCCCACTGAAATGTGGTTGACTCTTAAAAAATGCCCTCTGAACAAGGGCAATTAGGGATGGGCAATCAATGCTGGCCTAGCCAGTGATGTCCACATCCTACAAACCAATTAAAAAGGAAAGGGCATCCAAATTGCGCTGTCTGACCGAAATGAAATTCTGCCCAAATTTCCATGCACCTACGGACCAACATTTTCATATTCTTATCAATGTTCCCTTAAAATTTCTCTTTGCTGTATGAGGCTGACTCATTGCACTACACGGTCCCTGAAAGGTTGTTCGTGCTTGTGCATTAAAGGGAATATTAATTGTGTATTCCCTATGTTTATTCCCTACGTTGCCTCACAGAGCAGTGGGAACATTGGTTCACCTAGTACTGTTGCTCTGCAAAGTTTCAGAATTTAGCAATTGTTTCATTTCCCTATTGAAACCGATGGCAACAGTGGTAAGTTACATTGATGTAACGGAAAATTAACAGAGCACATTATTCCCGATCTTCTAAAATCAATAATTATGTATTATCTTGTAGTAATTTACCAGCGAACTCACCATGGACTCTACATCACAAAGAGAAAATTTTGTTACAAGTATGAATTGTTAAGGTCGTCATGTTTTGGGACTGTTTTTAAAATAGGGTAAGATGGGGGAATGAAGGGGGCCATGTGACCTGCTCTTAAATCTGCTGACAAAGAGTTAGGTGGCTTGGTTGTTAATGGGAAAAGATGGTTCAAGATATTCACGCTTGTACACAATGACCAGGGCAGCTGTGCTTTCGGTCGACAGACTGTTAGGCCGGGGTTTTTGCTACTGAGGCGGGTAGCTCGACTCACCAGACCCACCTTGGTGGATAGGATCCCAAATATTGTGATTTTCATTCCAGGAGGGGGGAAGGTTTGTGATGCACTCAGACCCACCGACTCCAGAAGCAGAGGGCAGGTGGCCAGCCAGTTTTACTGAAAGAGTTCTTACACTTGTCCTCATTATGTATGCTTGGCAGACTTATAAAAGGAGTATCTCTGTAGCGGGTTCTGTTTTGACGACTGGAGAGAAATATTGACTTGATTGACAGCTTTAAGTAGTTAGAATAAGTTATTCTTTTTGTGATCTCTTTTATCAATGTCTCAATGTTTATTTGCCCTAGATTAAGAAGCCTCTGTTATTAATACATTAATGGTCCATCCGATTGACACTTTGACAGGATTGTAGGAACAGCTTTTTTTCAAAGGAGGAGTTGTGAATGAGTCTTTTTTTTCTGAGCAGTTCCGCACATGCCATTGTTATCATATGCTTCATTAGTTCTGTACATAGTGTATACTGGATGAATGGACAGGGAAGGGCCATGAATTGACAATGGGGCTATAAGGAGCCATGTGGGGTAGGTGGGAGGATGAGTTAGCATGAGTTGGAATGGAGGGAATATGGAGGACATGGAAGAGGCATGGAGGGGGGAACATGAATGAGACCTTTTGAACTTACCTTTCAAAAGGTTCCTGAATTCACATTATGGTTAACGACTCCTCTAAGGGCCTGTGAACCAAGAGCCATGGAGAATCTGGCCTGACTCCACAAAATTATAGGGGGCCAGGAGCTGCCTACCCCTGCAATGAAGCCAGCCAGGACGGAACAGCAGTGTGGGGGCTTGCTACCTGCACCCTTATCCGTTGCCACTGGAAATTGGGGGCACCACGAATGGGAGCAGGAATCCTGGAATTGGGTCTCACCTGCCAATTTTAAATGGCTCCAGGGTCATTCTGATTCTGCGAAAATACAGGCCTTAGTTTCCTAGCCCCAGAGAGTTGTTATGAATGTCTGGTTTTGTAAATGGTTATACTTTAAAATATTGTGAGAATGGACTTTTAAAAATATTTTGGAGAATATAGTGTTGTTCTGTAAAGAAGACTGGATGTCTGTGTCTGTGTGTGTGTGTGATTTAATTAAGCTGGGCAGATTTGGTGGGAGTCAGGTTGTCTGAGGGTTTGGAATCAAGAAAAGGTTAAAGGTATTAAGTTTGAGGTACGTGTAAATAGGTTAGATTTAACATTTGCATTTTTAGTTAAGTTAGGAGGTTGTTTGAATTTCAAAGGGGAATCAGAGGTAAAAAGGAAAATATCTGCATCTTGCTGGAGTCCATGGGTAAATTGTAGCAGGGATATCATGGGGAGGATCTTCCGGTCGGCAAATGGGGGCGGGGCCCGCTCACTGACGCGTTAAATGACATGGGATGATGTTGGGCGGAACTCCCGACGTCACCCCGTGCCATTTCCATTTTCAGGTCGGTGGGGGCACAGCCGAATCAGCTGTGCACCCGCCAACCTATCAACAGGCTATTGAGGCCATTTAAAAAGTACTTAACATCATTAATGGACCTGCCCGTCCAACCTTAGGGTTGGCGGGCAGGCCGGGAGCCCTGGTGGGCTTAAGAAAAAGCATGAAACCTCATCCACGGGTGGGATGAGGTTTCATAAGGGTTTTTAAATATTTAATAAAGGTTTAAGTAAAAGTGATGGACATGTCCCAACTCATGTGACAGTGTCCCATGAGGGGACATGTCAGGGAAATTTTGATATCGTTTCTTTAACATTTCTAAATTTAGAGCCGATCTCCCTGAGGCAGCACTTAGCCTCAGGAAGATCAGTGTGCTCTTTTGCGCGCACGCGCATGCGCAAAAGAGTGCACTCCCGGCTGAGGGAATCCCCCTCACCGCCTGCACAGGGACTGCATAGCGCTTCCTGGCGGACGTCACGCTGGGAGAGCCTTAACTGGCCCGGCCATGTAAAATGGTGACACGCCCCCGATAGGGAGCGCCGATCGGAGGCGCGCCTGCCCGCGCCCGCTCCTGCACTTCCCCTCCGACGGGGGAAAATTTTTCCCCATATTTTTATTGACCCAAAAGTAAAAACAAGATGGACACGTGAAAGACCTTATATTTGGAAAGGTTTGAGATTCAAAGGGGTGTGTGAGAACAATGGGGCTGAGATCAAAGCAGAAAAAGGTATGTTAGAGTCACTGTCAATGGCTGGTCTTTAGCTATTGAGCTGGATAGCTGTCGAGCCGTTAAGCTGGAGATAGCTGGAGCTGTTGGAACTGTTGAGAAGTCTTGGGCTGCAACATGCAGATTTATTCTGAAGTGGATTCCATAGCAGAGTGGAAGAGGGTAAAGGTCATGTGGTACACCTTTCTTGAAGCTACAGCAGTTTGCCTTGTGTAATATTACTGGATTTCATATTCAAACATCTATAAAGGAATGTTGCCTAGAAAGTGTTTACTTGTGGGTTTGACTAAGTCGAGAGTCTTGGGGGAATGTTTTGTAAGACTAACCTTAATGGTATAACTGTAATCTTGTGTGCTTAAGTTTTCTTTTGTTTTTGTTAATAAAACTTTTACTTTAAAAAAAAAACCCAGAAATGTTACTGGAGCTCTTACTGCTGAGATTGGTACGCCGCCATCTTGTTATTAGAATACAAAAAACACAGGTTGTGGCCCATAAACCAAGTTTCCCTCTGGGATTTGGCTTGTGAAGCAATTAACTCCGGCTGTGGTCATAATACTATAAAATTCCAAGATAGAATAGATTTGGGGGATCTCGGGGTAGCTAATTAGCATCTCTACCTGGATATTGACTGGCATATGATTGTATGACTGGAAACCAATCATAATTCCAAACAAAAATAATTAATGAAACGTTCTCAGCTTTTTAATTCTCTTTCTTTGTCACCACTGCCATTACTCAAATACCCTCCACACACAGTAATCAGCCACTGAACGCCCCCCACAAGCCCACACACACAGTAATCAGCCCTACTTCCACTACACCCACCCCCTTCCGGCCTACTCCCTCTTTTGGACTAATTGCCAGTGCCTGTGAAGCAGTCACCAGCCTAGGATAAGGCAGACAAGAGAAGAAACACAATTAAGTTTGAAGCCACCACTCACCTTCCTGGCTCAGCCACATGACCTCCTATTTTCTTCCACACTCAGTTAGTGACTGATTTACTTTTGCCTACCTCTGTCTGCGCCAAATCAGCACACAAACATCCCAGCCCTGCACAATGGTCACCGCTAGAAGTGTTTCCTAAGATTAAAGGGTGCTTTGAAATTTATCTACAATACAGTTGGTTCCTTCATCCAAGTCATTGATATAGATTGCAAATGATTGAGGCCCCAGAAATGATCTCTGTGACACTCCACTAGTTACAGTTTGCCAACCTGAAAATGATCCATTTATCCCAACTCACTGTTTTCTGTTAGTTAGCCAATCCTCTTATCCATGCTCATATATTACCCCCACCACTGTGAGCTCCTATTTTGTGCAGTGACCTTTTATGCGGCACCTTATCGAATGCCTTATGGAAATCCAAATACACCACATCTACTGATTCCCCTTTATGCACACTGCTTGTCACATCCTCAAAGAACTCATAATGAATTTGTAAAACACGATTTCCCTTTCATAAAATCATGTTGACTCTGCCTGATTGTATTATGATTTTCTAAATGTCCTGCAGCTGCCTCCTTAGTAATGGATTCCAGCATTTTCCCAATAACAGATGTTATGCTAATTGGCCTACAGTTTCCTGCTTTCTGCTTCCCTCCTTTCTTGAATAGAGGTGTTACATTTGCAGCTTTCCAACCTTTCCAGAATCTATGGAATTTTGGAAGATTACAACCAATGCATCCACTGAACTACTCAAGGAGACATTAGGTCAGAGGACCAAAAGCTTGGTCAAAGAATTAGGGCCTGAACTTCCTCATAATGGCAATCAGTGTCCAATTGCCACTCCATGCCCAATTACTGATGTCAAATTTTCTTTGATCCTATCTTGCCCAACCTTCCAACTCAGGCTGGGCAAGATCCAGGCAGTGCAGCATGTTCTTGAGGCCCAGCATTGAAGTCCAGGAAAGTCAAAGAGAAAGAGGCCATGCCTCCTTTTTTATGGCATTAGCTGCCGTACACCAGGTAAGTTTAAAGGTCTATTGAAATTTAAAGGTCATTGAAGGTAAGTGCCTAAGGTAAGTGGATAGGATTTGGGAGTTGGGGGTGATCAGAGGTCGGGGGATTGGGGGTGGAAATCAGAGGTCGGGTCAGGTATCAAAGGTTGGGGGTGGCATCAGAGGTGTAGGGGTCAGACTTCGGGGGGATCGGAGGCAGTCAAGCTTCAGGAGGGGTGTCAGGCCTCGAGAGGTGATGGGGGCGAAGTTGTAGGACCTTGGGTTGGGTCAGGCTTGCTGGGACGCAGTCTCATGCAGGTGGGTAGAGTCTCAAAGCGGTGGGGGGGGTAGTGGGAAATTCGTGGGAACTCCGAGGGTATGGGAGAGTCCCGTGGGTCAGGTAGTCAGAAATGCCTGCCTGATCCCCTGACTATTGAATCCCCTATCACTATTGTTTTCCACACTTCTTCCTCCCCTCCTGTGCAGCTGAGTTTCCCTTGGTGCCATGGGCTTGGCTGTCTGCACTCCCCTGAGGAACCATCGCCCTCACCAGTATACAAAACGGAAAACCAATTAGTGAGCGAGATCACCTCAGGGCACTTCTGCATCACCTGCCTGGTTCTCTTAGACTGCCTGGCAGTCACCCATTCCCTTTCTGCCTGTATGTTCCTAACCTGTGGTGTTACCGCCTCTCTAAACGTGCTATCCATGTAGTTCTCAGCTTTGTGGATGCACCACAGTGACTCCAGCTGCCGCTCAAGTTCCAAAACCTGAAGCTCAAGCTTCTGCAGATGTGTTCGTCTAGGACACATGGCATGTCCACGACTTCCCACATACCACAGGGCATATATTCGACTGGGCTGAGCTGACCTGCCATACTGTAACTTTAAAAAACTATTTGTTACAGTTAGATTAGGTATATAACATAGAAAATCGGAGCAGGAGTAGGTCATTCAGCCCTTCAAGCCTGCTCCGCCATTCAATATGATCATGGCTGATCCTCTATCTCAACGCCATACTTCCGGTCTCTCCCAATACCCCTTGATGCCTTGAGTGTTCCAGAAATCTATCTATTTCCTTCTTCAATATATTCAGTGACTTGGCCTCCATAGCCTTCTGTGGTAGAGAATTCCACAGGTTCACCAACCTCTGAGTGAAGGAATTTCAGTTACTCACCAGTCAGCTTCTTCCCCTGTGTTAAAGTAAGAGCCAGCTACTGGAGGCTGAAGAAAGGTGGAAAAAGGAGCATCTTGCTCAACGAACTTCCTTACTCACCAAACTCCCACTTTGTACTCTATGCACCCAAAGCAACACTCCACTGCAGACAAAGCAGCATTGAGGAAGGTCTCTTTTTATGCTCCCTGAAAAACAACTGATTCCAGCTTCTGAAAACCAGTTTAAGCTAACTACCTAATTAAGTAGCTGCAGCTAGCACGATATTATGGATACATTTTCATCTTCACTGTCTGGGCAGTAATCCGGCAGAGCCCATTTTCTGCCTGTTTAGAACCAGCCCAATTTTCACTCTAATGATCAACTCCGCCAGATTTTGTGCCAGATTTTAAAGATGAAAATTTACTTCTGCAGGTTCCATGAAGAAATAGGCATGAAATAAACGCATGTCGGCTTTTATGACAACAATCATTTATGACTAGATAATCTGCTCCTTCTTCATGCCGCACTTGTGCAACTCTTTCTTTAACCTGTTCTCCTTGTTTCTTCTAGTTGCACATGTATTACAAGAAGTGGTTGGTTGCTGTTATGTGCAAAAGGCAGATGGGACTGAGATAACCCTCATGTCACGATACCTTGTTTCTGGGAATTGCCAGCTGGCGGCTATATCACTTGAATATCCAACTGGACACCTTGGTTTTGTTTCCCAATTACCACACACTTGCAGCTTTGAGAGAATAGCTTAGATTCTTTGCAACTTTGTCTGTCCTCAGAAACAGCTGCTGCTGAGCTCTACCCCAGCAGTCACCATTCTACTTGGCCCACTTATGTCCACTGATGAACAGCAGCTATCAAATTGTGAAAGTACCAAGAGACAGCAAGCTGCATCCCAATACCAATTATCAGAAAGCCAGAACACAGCATTCTGTCTAACCTAACCCTAACATCTGCCTCCAGAGATGCAGTTCTTCCGGAGAAGAGGAGACACGGGCAGGTTCTGGGTCGCTTCTGAAGTAGGGAGGCTGTCGCAGATTCCAATGAAATTGCCACATGCCCCAATGATCCCTGTAATGAGGAAGAAATTTCTTTACTGTTCTAAAATGTATGTTTGTAGACTGCAGAGTTAGACTGGTTGTTGCTGCACATACTTTAAGAACTAAATTCAGTGTCTGCATGTGCCTGAACTTTCAACGGCCACTTTTAAGCTTTCTGCCCATGTATACCTAGTGATCCTTCCCTCCTTTATTAAATTTCATCAGGGAATCTTAGACTCATTGAGGTTTTTCATCTTTTTTGCCTCATTGGAGTGGATTGCTTCCTTTTCTGAGTCTGTTCTGCCAGTTGAAATTATTCTTATAAGATCGTAGGAAATCTTTGGTGAAACACGTATAAACACAAGCTACCATTCACCGTACTTCAGTAGAAACTTCACTACTTACTTGCTGCTCTCCCTCTTTTTCAATAACTGCTGCTTTTTAAAGACTGCTTCTCAAGTTTACAACCCCACCCAGCCCAGTGAAATTCTACACTGTTACATGGGAGTTGTGCTTCAATAATGCAGCAATATCAAGTGGTATTTAAAATTATCTAATTTAACAGCAGGGTCAATGCTGGACAACAGTAGGCTCAATTTCTGTCTTTGCAATGCAACTTTGGAGCAACTGGCATCCTAGATTTGAGGCAGCTGTCATTATATGTGGTGTGATATATATGTAATTGTTTAGGACTTTTATAAATGTCCACTATACATCTCTGGCCATACAGTAATATAGACAAACAAAGAATATGAAACAAAAATAAAAATACCTGGAAAAACTCAGCAGGTCTGGCAGCATCTGCGGAGAGGAACACAGTTAATGTTTCGAGTCCAAATGACCCTTCAACAGAACTAAGTAAAAATAGAAAAGAGGTGAAATATAAGCTGGTTTAAGTGGGGTGGGACAGGTAGAGCTGGATAGAGGGCCAGTGATAGGTGGAGATAGCCAAAAGCTGTCATAGACAAAAGGAGAAAGGGGTGTTGAAGGTGGTGATATTATCCAAGGAATGTGCTAATTAGGGGTAGAAAGCAGGACAAGCAAGGTACAGAAAGCCCTAGTGGGGGTGGGGTGAAGGGAAGGAATCGAAATAGCCTAAAAGGTAGAGATAAAACAATGGATGGAAATACATTTAAAAATAATGGAAATAGGTGGGAAAAGAAAAATCTATATAACTTATTAGGGGAGAAAAGGGGGGATCGGAAAGGGGGTGGGGATGGAGGAGAGAGTTCATGATCTAAAATTGTTGAACTCAATATTCAGTCCGGAAGGCTGTAAAGTGCCTAGTCGGAAGATGAGGTGCTGTTCCTCCAGTTTGCGTTGAGCTTCACTGGAACAATGCAGCAGGCCAAGGACGGACATGTGGGCATGAGAGCAGAGTGGAGTGTTAAAATGGCAAGCGACAGGGAGGTCTGGGTCATGCTTGCGGATAGACCGAAGGTGTTCTGCAAAGCGGTCACCCAGTCTGTGTTTGGTCTCTCCAATGTAGAGGAAACTGCATTGGGAGCAACGAATGCAAAGAATACGTGTTAGCTGTAACATCTGATGCATGAACTGAACCAGTGCAAGCAAGATATCGCATTCATCTCAAGTGAAAACAGACAATGCCAGAAAATGCACAGCAAGATGGTCACCTCCACTTTTGAAAAAAAAAAGGTTGGTTAATTTTCGCTAGATGCTCCTGAGGAGAATCATACCAAAAATGACAAACGTATTGTGCATTTCCAGCCCTTTCTTTTATTTCAGGTCTCCAGTAATAACTGCTCACCTTTTCATCCGCGTGATTATTTCCATCATCTCTTACCTTTAAATCACTTTATGGTCATATTGCCAACTGCCCTGCTCTGACTCAGAGAAAGAATATGCTGTATCCAATTTAGGTCATCAGCAATAAGTGACAACTTAAATTGCTATAATCAAGAGCCTCCATTATGGCAAACAGTGAACATCAGAAGCTAAGAAAGATTAGCTTTCTGCAATTGCATGGATGGCTATGTTAAAAATAAACCTTACTTCTAATTTCAATGAGCAAATTACATTAAATATACAAGATGGAGTTTCTCAAACAGATCAAAACAGAAATTGTTGGAAAGACACAGTGGCCTGGAAATTTGATATCCCCTGAAAACGGGCAAAGGGATTGCGTTGTGCGATTAGCCCAAGTCTGTTGCTTCCAATGCAGGTAACATGCAAGCTTTGTGCTGCCTGTTCAATGCCATCATTGTAGAGTACAGTCAGCAGCAACCACACTTTTCAGTGGCTGCATGCCATAGCAGAGGCCTAAAATAGTGAAGGTCTAGCACCAATTAAACCTGCTGTACTTAAAGCCAGTCTGCATATCTTGAAAGGGAGCTCAGCTTTGGTTGGTATTGGGAGTCAATTTAGAACATTCTGATCTGGGAAAGACACGAATGGAATACCATAGGAAAGATTTTCCTACAATGCACCAGATGCCTTGGTCGAGAAGGTGCAGAGGAGGAGAGATGTGCTCTATCAGCAAGGGCCCAGGAGGCTATCCAGGCACACTTTTTAAAGGTAATGGGGCCAGATTGTTGTAATAGTAAATACCAGGAGTCAAACCCCCTAAAGATCTGAATGCAGTGCCACAAAAAGTTCAATGACCTTGCAAGAATGGTCAAAATCAGCGAATACATCTTCAAATGCCATATCCCATCAACTGCACTACTAGCCTCAAACACTGCTGAAAGCATGACATCCCAGGAATCAACCTAGTGAATCTTCCTTGAACTGCCTCCACTGCAAGTATATCCTCCTTCAATAAGGAGCTCAAGACAGTGTGCAGTATTTCTAGGCTTGGTCTCACAAATGACCTGAACAGTGGTAGCAAGATTTCCCTACTTTTATACTCCATCTCCCCTAGCAATAAAGGCCAACATTCCATTTGCTTTAGTAATTATTTGCTGTACTTTGATTCTGACTTTTTGTGATTCATGTGCAATCTCTCTGTAGCGCAACTTTCTGTAGTCTTTCTCCATTTAAATAATATTCTGCTTTTCTATTCTTCTTATCAAAGTAGATAACTTTGTACTTTCCTACATTATGCTCTATCTGCAAATTTTTGGCCACTCACCTAACCTATCTATATTCCTTTGCAGACTCTTTGTACCTCCTCACAACTTACCCACCAATTTTTGTACCATCACCAATGTGGCTGCAATTCACTCTGTCCCTCCATCCAAGCTACTTACATAGATTGTAAATAATTGAGGCCCCATGAGGAAGCTTGGGACAAGGCTAATGTTGAGCATAAATGCTGGCATTTGGACCAAAAGGTCTGTTGCTGTGCTGACTATTCTATGTAACACTATGCAAAGTCCTTAGTCATTCCTCATATTCCTTATCATTTTATTTTTCCGCTTTGGTTGTGCATACGTCCTTTTCCTAAAGCATGCTCCAAAGGGGGTTATTAATAGGCATGTGCATAATGTACATGAACATCATTGGCTTCTGCAAGAACTGGTAATACACCTCTATCCATGAGGAATGTGTGGCTTACATCAACTTTCAAAACAAAAGGAAAAGGTATCCCACTATAAGTTTTGGGCTTAGATAGAAATGGATAAATGTGAAACCAGCATAATTAGGCTTTTTTGACTCACCTATCAGTGCAAAGCTGACTTTCACAATTCCCTCAATGATGTCTAATCGCCGATGCCCTGAGATTGATACTAAGTAACAAACACTCTTATTCTTTCTGCAGAGGTACCGCATAGGATATTTCACTGACCACCACAGGCCAAATAGGAGGAAAAAGCTTCCAGGGAGTGCATGTCCTTTGAAATTACCCATGGCTTTTCAGTTGTGTTAATTTCTGTAAAAAAAACACAAGAATTAAAAAAATGCTTAAAGAACAGAACCCATTCCAACCTATGATCCCACAAATGACTGTAGATGATTCTTTGCTATTAAATAGTCTTAAAAAGTATTAAAGGTTTGTTAATTCGTTGGTGTCGGCTTCTTCCCAGAAGGTTTGCTGCCAAGGACCTCCACCTTTATCTGTCCCGTAATGCCTTTACACATTCCACATAAATCACTTGCATCCAATCCCTTATATCCCATCATCCATCTTCTCCGCTGATTCCCTCTCATACATTTCCCATTGATAGTTACTTCCAATAATTGTCTCAGTCTACCATCTGCTCTAATGATGTGACCAAAGCATTGTATCTTTTTCTCTTTGATGTTGTGCACCAATTTTCTCTTTTCTCCTGCCTTTTCCAGCACTTAGAACTAAACTGCTTTAAATACATTTTTAAATCAGCCTCTAATTCTTTTTATATATGAGATAGCTGACAGCTTAAAAACAGAATAATTTGCTATACTTCCATTTATTTCTATATTCCTCACTGATAGTTGCAGTACAGACAAATTGACATGCATATAAAACAGAAAATGCTGCAAAGATGCAGCAAGTTAAACAGCATCTGTGGAGAGTTTAAAAAAAAGATAACTTTTCAGGCCAACGGAGTTTTCATGACCTTTTGGTTGTATTGAAAAATTAACTCGGTTTCTCTCTCCACAGATAGCATGTGACATACTGAGTATTTCCGGCATTTTATGTTTTTTCTTACGATTCATGGGATGTAGACATCGCTGGCTATGTCAGCATTTAGTGCCCATCCCTAATTGCCTTTAAGAAGATGGTGGTGAGTTGCCTTCTTGAACCTCTGCAGTCCATGTGGTGTAGGAACACCCCACAGTGCTGTTAGGGAGGGAACGTCAGTGGTGGAGGGAGTGAATGTTTGTGGATGGGGGTTGCTTTTCCTGGACGGTGTCAAGTTTCTTGAGTGTTGTTGGAGATGCACTCATCCAGGCAAGTAGAGAGTATTCCATCACATTCCTGACTTGTGCCTTTTAGACGTGGACAGATTTTGGGGAGGCAGGAGGTGAGTTACTCGGCACAGGTTCCCCAGCCTCTGATCTACTCTTGTAGCCATAGTATTTATGTGGCTAGTCCAGTTCAGTTTCTGGTTAATGGTAACCCCCAGGATGTTGATAATGGGGGACTCTGCGATGGTAATGCCATTGAATGACAAGGGGTGACAGTCAAGATTCTCTCTTGTTGGAGATGGTCATTGTCTGGCACTTGTGTGGTGCAAATGTTACTTGCTACTTGCCAGTCCAAGCCTGGATATTGTCCAGGTCTTGCTGCATTTGGCCATGGACTACCTCAGTACCTGAAGAGTCACGAATGGTGCTGAACATTGTGCAATCATCTGCGTTTTTATTTCAGCTTTCCTGAATCTGCAGTATTTCGCTTTTGACTGCCATATAATATTGTTCCTTTTATATAGTTTTGCAGTAGCACAACAGGACTATGTTCAGTGTCTGACCATACCTAACCCCAAAGCTACTGAAACTGTTAGCATGCCCTTGTCGTCACTAGACTCCATTTTTCCAATACCTTATTTGCCGCTCTCCTAAGCTGCTTTCTACATAAACTCCAATTTACCCAGAACTGCTAGATAATGGCAGTTGTTGCTTATAAGTTGCTTATGTCTACAGAGTGGTGTGGTGCTAGTTAGTGCTATAGAGCAACTTCCCAATTTCAGTCACTGGGGCTGGTGTTGAGTGAAGGCTATATACTCTCTGATAGAGAAGGAAAAAACTGCAAGGGTGTTTCACTCAAAGAACTAGCTACAAAGTTATGTTTGCCTTGGAAGCTGGAGACAGTGCTTGACCATGAAAGCAAGGAGGACTACAAAATTTTAAAAAGGGAAACAAAATATAAATACAAAATGGAACACCCTTGTTTACTTTAGCAACAAGGAGTAATTGAAAGATTGCACAGTGGTCCCAGCCCTTCCACTGTATATATTTTCCTCCTTCTTTTCATATATTCCATTGATGGTTTTCTCTGTATAAACAGATCACAGCAAGAAAGAAACGTGGAGTTGATGGAACTGCATATTTGGACCCAAATAGCATTTATAATTTTCTGCTCCTTTATAGTATTTCTGGTGTTACCTCTAAACATCACAAGCTTTCTTTGGCTAGGGCTATAAATGTCTTCATGACCTTTGCCAAAAACAGAGAGGGGGGGTGATATTTTATGGAGCCTGCAGGAACAGGAAATGTGGCATGTGGGGTGATTTAATAAGGCTGGATGTGAAATTTTGATTTGCCGATGGTCGGTTGAGTTGCAGAGATAAAGTCAGCAATGTGCTTTGGGTACGTAGTCCTTATGCCAGCCTTTGGTGGGTTCCTGCTTCTAATATATTTACATGCCATGAATACTCATTAGGGTGAAGCAGGTTTTAATAAAGTCCTATCCTTGGGGTAAAGTTAGCGGCGCATGAGAATCTTGAGGTGCCTGGTTCACAATCATTTAAAGGCGGCGTGCACCAGTCAGGTTTTGCAGTTGTGTCTAAGGTAAGAAGGTGTCCATATTGAACTCTGTGGCACAATGTGGGTGTGCAGCAAGGTAGGTGTTTGGGGGCAGGGAGGTGTGGAGGGGAGAAGGGACGGAGGACAGAGAGTGGTGTTCAGGTGCAGGGTGGTATAGAGGAGGGAGGGGCCTAGTGTTCTGGGTGTGGTGGTCCTGTGAAGTGGGTGAGGGTTGGGGAGTTCTGGCAGGGATGGTAAGATGAACGATGGACCTAAAGGGTGGGATTGGTGCTGTCAATGTTGGGGTCCTGTGGGTCAAATTGAGAGTGCTGGGTTTTTTTTAATTCGCTTATGGGATGTGGCATCGCTAACTAGGCCAGCATTTATTGCCCATCCCTAATTGCCCTTGAGAAGGTGGTGGTGAGCTGCCTTCTTGAACCACTGCAATCCATGTGATGTAGACACACCACCATGCTGTTAGGGAGGGAGTTCCAGGATTTTGACCCAGCGTTAGTGAAGGAACGGCATTATAGTTCCAAGTCAGGATGGTGAGTGGCTTGGAGGGGGACTTCCAGGTGGTGGTGTTCCTATGTATCTGCTGCCCTTGTGCTTCTCGATGGTAGTGGACATGGATTTGGATGTTGCTGTCTAAGGAGGCTTGGTGAGTTCCTGCAGTGTATCTTGTAGATGGTACATAGTGCTGCTACTACTATGCGTCAGTGGTGGAAGCAGTGAATGGGGTGCCAATCAAACGGGGTGCTTTTTCCTGGATAGTGTCAAGCCTCTTGAGTGTTGTTGGAGATGCACTCATCCGGACAAGTGGAGAGTATTCCATCACACTCCTAACTTGTGCCTTGTAGATGGTGGACAGACTTTGGGGAGTCAGGGGGTGAGTTACTCGCCGCAGGATTCCTAGCCTCTGACCTGCTCTTGTAGCCACAGTATTTATATGGCTAGTCCAGTTCAGTTTCTGGTCAATGGTGACCCCCAGGATGTTGATAGTGGGAGATTCAGCGATGTTAATGCCATTGACTGTCAAGGGGCAATGATTAGGTTCTCTCTTGTTGGAGATGGTCATTGCTTGGTACTTGTGCAGTGCAAATGTTACTTGCCACTTGTCAGCCCAAGCCTGAATTTGTCCAGGTTTTGCTGCACTTGGACATGGACTGCTGAAGGGCAGAATCATCCATGCCCACTGGCGTTGGGCGTGTTCGTTGGCGTGAGTGGACAATATGGCGAAAAGGCCAAAACTCCGTTTCACCACATCGTGAAAACAGCTTGCGATCATCCGCTCAGCCCATCGATGGCGGGCCGCGTTTACCACCATCAGATGTCAGGAACCTCATTGTAATATATCTGCATATCATTACAAGGCTAGCTTGCCAGACTCATCTCCCCCCCCCCACTCAATCCCCACCGCTGGATCGTCTGCCCATGTCGGCATGATTGCCCACCGATGTGTTTCACAACAGCATATAAAAGGTGTGTTCTTGACGGGCTGCACTTTGAAGGGAACTCGGAGGTGAGTGCACAGTAACGTTACGGAGCACTTGCAAGGGATGCCTGTTGGACTTCAACTTTGAGGCGCCTTGTGGGTGGGGGGACATGGGGTGAGGGCAAAGATTGCCCTGCGGTTGAAGGTCGTGCACAAGCATATGCGGGTGGGGGGCAAGGGAGGCAGTCGCACATTAGGGAAACCTTGTATAAAGTGACCATTCTTCTGCAGCTGAGACAGTTCAGGCGCAGCCACATTGATATGATTGGAGTTGGGCCTCTAGTTTATCTGCCCACTCAAGCAACGCAGAAGCATCAAAGTGCCACCAAGTGCTCCAGAGTTTTTCACCTCTCAGACACAGACTGCAAACTAATGAGCATTTTAGTGGAGCGCAGAACAGTTGGGTGACTGGGCAAGTTGTACAATCTCCTTCTAAAGGGGGCCATGGAGAAATTACTGGTGGAGGCGCTCACAGCCCCTTGCAAAGTCATCATCCCAGCTCATGCTGCAACTTGCAACTTGGTAGAGCAAACATCAGGATGTTGAAAATCAGGTTCCGGTGCCTGGACCAGTCTGGTGGAGCCCTGCAATATAGTCCACAGAGTGTGTCATGCATCGTTGTTGCCTTTTGCACCCTTTACAACCTGGCACTGCAACGGGGAGACAAACTGGCCGAGGAGGAGATGCAGAAGCTGGAATTCTCTTACAATGAGGAGGATGTCGACAGTGATGAAGGTGAGGAGGTCCACGCAGGTGACGATGACAGTGATGAGGCCCTCACACTGGCCAGACGAGGCAGACATGCTTGGGAGGCCCTCATAGCTGCTAGATTTGTGGAGGATGATGATGAGATGCAGTGAGGAGACACCAGGATCCTCACATTGCACCTGTGAACATTTGGCTACAGTCTGACTTATGGCAGTGCACATACCCTCTGTGATAATGCTCCTGTTATAGAGATGCAGTGGAGGCCCTAATAGTCACTCAACTGCAGGAGGACGAGGACGAAATGTAGTGAGGACACTCCATAGATCTTCACACAGCCTCTGAGAATGTCTGACTCCTGTCTGGCCGAGGGCAGCTCGCTTGCGCTCTTTGATCAGGGTCATATCATAGAGACGCAGCCATGAAACTATAAAAGCATCTGATCCTTTGTCCGCCTTCAGCACCTGACCCCTTCAGGAGCACAGCTTCACTGGTCACAGATGCTGAAGAGATGAGGGCCAGTTCCACCTTAAAGGTGCTGACAGCAGAGAGAATGAATGAACTCTGACGTCTGCGCACGACATTCTGGCAACAATGACAAGCACCATCAAGGTGCTGGCATCACTAATATGGCCAGGGAATGTGAGGCCGGACCATTACTTTGGTCTGAAGACTGCACAAAGCACACGGAAGAGGCCGTGGACTGAGTCACATGCCTTTATCTTGTGCAGAAAGCTCTCATGTTGGAGCGACACAAACACTGCTCATCAGAACAAGGGGCCTTAGGCAGGGAGACATTCTTGTGAGGTTATTGACAATAATGTGTGTGTGATTAGCACCAGTGCCCAGGCTGTACAACTATATCTTCTTCTTCGGGTAATTTAGTTTATTGTTTTGACTCAAAAGAGTTACATCTTCTTCGGGTGGGGACAGTGGCTTAGTGGTAACATCACTGGACTAATAATCCAGACACCCAGGCTAAAACTCTGGGAGCACAGGCTCAAATCTCAACCAGTTCAAATCCAACCAGAGGAAGCCACTCAGTTCAAGGAAAATTATGGCTGGTAACCAATTTTAGGCCAAGTTGGCACCGTGGCTTTGTTAATTAAAGAGCTTGTTTAGTAAACTGGTGACCCTCAGTTCAAGTCTCAGCAGTATCTTGTCTCATTTAGCCTATGTCCATACTAGTCTGAAAACGCCCAATCTCATCTGATCTCAGAAACTAAGCAGACTCAGGCCTGGGTAGTACTTGGATGGGAGATTGCCTGGAATGCCAGATGCAGTAGGCTTGTTTGCTCATTTCAAATCTCTGAAATAAGAAACCTTAAGCTCTGAATTTGATCTTCTTCAATGAGATTTGGGGCTGCATTTTAATTTGTCCCCTGATTTGTTAATTTAGTTTATTTGGTTTTCACTCGAAAGAGTTACATCTTCTTAAACTTCCTAACCCTGCCACTACGTCTTGGTGCTCCCCAGACATCCACAGCGGAGGTGGAGGAAGCCTGCTGACTGCTATGCCCTTTCTGTGATGACCTTGACAGGCGTCCTCTGGAGGGCCAAAACCTGGAGGGCCCCAGCCTGCTTTTGGGACCTGCTGTGTGGGACCTCCTTGAGCTTTGGAGCTGCTGGGGTCACAGGAAGAGGGGATTCAGATGGGCCACACACTCCCGGAATCACCTGGTTGGATGGCCCCTGTGTGGGCACCTTCTGATCCTCCTTCCGGTGGGTGCCCAGGGGCCCCTGGCTGACTCCTTGTGAAGAAGGGGTAACTGGAGTGAGATCGAGCTGCCCCACACCCCTCTCACGTACACACTGTTGGAGGCCAACTACGGCATCAGTGATGCCCGTGCAGCAGTGCAGGGGCAACATCTTGGACCAAGGTTTCCATGGTGGCTGCCATCCTACCTGTATTCACCTCGGTGTGTTGCAATGCTGGCGCTATCACCTCAGCCTGAAGGCGGATGGGCTTCTCCATCGTGTCTTGCAATCTGATTGCAGCAGACATCCCTTCCTGATGTTCCCGAGCTTGCCTTTGCAGCTGCAGCAATGACATGACCGAGTCCAGAGGCTTGTCATCTGACTCAACAAATTTCTGGCTTCCAGCAGTCCTACGAGTGCCGGACACTGGGGAAGTCCCTGCCGCCACCTGCTGTGGATCAGACAGTGCGATGTGCTCACCAGATTGTGATCCCGGGGCTACTCTAAAGCTATGTCCCGACGTGTGTCTTTCTATGCTAGTGGAGGGTGTGGGTTCCAAGTAAGATGGTGAGTGGCTTGGAGGGAAACTTCCAGTTGGTGATGTTCCCACGTATCTGCTGCCCTTGTCCTTCTAGATGGTAGTGGTCATGAGTTTGGAAGGTCTAATGAGCTTTGGTGAGTTCCTGCGGTGCATCTTGTAGATGATACATACTGCTGCCACTGTGCGTCAGTAGTGGAGGGAGTGAATGTTTATGTAAGGGGTGCCAATTAAGTGGGCTGCTTTGTCCTGAATGGTGTCAAGTTTCTTCAGTGTTGTTGGAACATCCAGGCAAATGGTCACTGAGATATGTCAGATTGTTCATCAAGACGTGCAACCACATGAATTTGGCCCTCAAGGTTACCGCATTACTCAATATCTACACCAGTGGTGATTTCCAGAGTGCAACAGATTACATATGTGGCATCTCATATGCTGCCATGCATAGGTGCATAAAGGAGGTGACTGATGCCCTATTCCGTCATGCCAATGATTTTATCCACTTCACCAATGATGAAGACAGCCAGTGGCAAGATCAGCTGTGTTCTGTGCCATCGCTAAGTTTCCTCAAGTGCAAGGGGTCATGCCATTAAAGGGAACAGCCAGCTGTATTTGTAAATCATAAAGGCTTTCACTCCTAGAACATATAACTGATATGTGATCACAGGAGAAGAATAATGCAGGCCTGTGCTTGTTTCCCAGAGAGAAGTCATGATGCATACATCTTGTGCAACTCATGGCTCCCAGAACTTTTTGAAGCGCCAGTCCAGGTTGATGGATGGATCCTCGGTAACATGGGCTATCCCCTGCGTACATGACTGATGACTCCAGTGAGGCACCCCCAGAGGAGCTTTGCAATCAAGCTCATGTGGCCACCAGATCCAACATAGAGCACACCATCGGGCTTCTTAAAATGCACTTCCACTGCCTTGACCAGTCTGGAGAGGCTCTACAATACACAAACCAGAAGGTGCCACAAATAGTGGTGGTCTAATGTGCACTGCAAAATCTGGCACGGCATCATGGATATATGTTGCAAGGAACATTAGCCTTTCTCAGATGATGAAAATTTGTCAGAGCATGAAGAGGCCATAAATGCCAATGAGCCTTTCATGGATACCAGGGCCATGGAGGGATGATCAAGGGAGGCTCAGGACAACCTGATCTATACAAGGTTTGCATAATACAAACGCATCTGCATGACTATTGCTCCATCGCCAGAACTCCATTACCTTCCTGGGATATAGACCTAGCCCTGCAATCCTCCCTTGCAGAGTTAACTATAAACCTGCGTCCTCTACGATCTAGAATAGAACAGGGAGCGGAGCTTTGTCATGAACACACTTGCTAGTACCAAAGAAATCTTAGGGCATACATGTAACAGCTTGCCTTGTCCAATTATTTTGATCCAGCAACATCTTTCAAGTGCAATTATTGCAACTGCATCTGTCTCATTTATGCCCGCTGAGTGTAATCTGGGCCAATATCCTCTAGAGTGCTTAGAAGGTGGACCAGTTGTGCCTGCATTTTAAGTCAATTTCCACAGAATCATCATCACGGAAGTAACAATTTACATGAATATTCAATAAAGAATGCACAAAAATGCAACACATTTCATTCAAGAATAATGTCTAGGAATAATGTCTGTCTAGGCATCACATTGTGAGAAACATGAGACGTGTCGTGACCGTTACATCTGATATTATGACAGGACCCAACACTTCTCAATAATTATGAATGATTGTATAAATGACATTATATTGTATATATATTTACAAGAGATAAACAGATGAATAAATCACCCGTGCCACCTTTGTGCTCATACTTATTAATTTTTATTTTACTGGTGCCAGGTGCAACCCTGACATCAGCAGCTGAGGTGGAGGCAGTCTGCTCAGTGTGACGCGCTGTTGATTTGGATGACTATGGCAGGTGTCCTCTGGAGGCATGGGGCCTTGAGGGCTCAAGTTTACTGGGGGTCTGCTGAACTGGTGCAGGGGTATCCCCCTTCAGCCTCATCGGCTGGAGCTATTAGGGCCAATGGTGGAGGGGATGAGGAAATGCTGCTAACCCTGGGGGCGGCTTAAGACAAAGACCCCGGGGCAGCTGGCATGTGCCCCTCCTCCATCTCAGTACACAAAGGCATCTCCCTCTCTCCCTGACAGGCAGGGGCTCCTGGAGGGATGTCCAGGGACCTCATCCCCCTCTCGCCTAGCCACTGCTACACTGAGCACATGGATAGAGCATGGAATGCAGGTCACAGTGCATATGAATCGAATGCTCGACCTGGTTCTTCATGGCAGTTGCCATCCTCTCCATGGATGAAGTCATGAGCTGAAATGCCTGAGACATGGCAGAACTCATGGTATCATGGACTCATCCAAACCCTGTGCAAAGCTGCACATAATCCTTGGCATCTTCATCACATTTTTCCCTAGCCTCTGTTGCATGTTCAGCTGGCTTCTTGTGGCTGCGATCAGAGGCCAGTCATCAACATTGGGTTCAGAAGAGGCCTGGTCCCTAGCAGTTCTCCAATCATCAGCCACCACCAGCACAGTTACACCCACATGCTACACCTACATCGGGGAATTGGTTGTCACATCCTCCCTCAGCTGCTGGGACAGCTCAGTGCTCTGCTCCCATAGCAACATGTTATCCCATTGCAAAGCATGTGGGTGTAACTGTGCTGGTGGTGGCTGATGATGAGGCACATGTTGATGCATCCTCTGGGTATTGGCTTCTTCATCCCCAGAGGTAGAGTCTTCGGGTTCCTGGTGTAGCTGTGGCCTGGTCCTTGGATGGTGATGACCTGTAGTGGAGAGCAAACAGAATCACATTCAGAATCATCACAGTTTGAGCGCTTCAAATTTCACCACATCCAATCCATGTGCCCATTTGTCCCCACCAGGATAGTTGCATCATCCTCCTTATGTCTGGCCAGTCCAGCCTCGCCATCTGCAATGGATCATGCTCCCTCATCACCAGCGATCTCCATCATTTCTTCCTCAGTGGCGGTCAGCAGCCTGAGGTTAGGAACCCCTCCTCCTCTCCATCTCCTCTCCCAGGTGTTGTGGGTCTACTTGTCCTGCATGACAAAGTGCAATTAGTCACATGTCAAGTGGCAACTAAACTTCTTGTCAGCACATATCCTCAAAACACATACTGGCCTATCAGTCCCACGCTGCATCACACATCTGGCCTATCAGTCCCATGCTGCATCCAAGTATACATAGAAGTCCAACTTCCACTTGCTTTTGCCTCAGTTGACGTTTGGCAGTAGCTGATCATGCATTCACTCTTCTGGCATTGCTGCCCACTCACACGCTTACATTATTGATGGTTCCATGAGAAACTCCTATTGAAGACAGACACTGGCACTTACCCTGGCAGATCAGAGAAGTTCATTGACCATTTCCTGCACTGGACCAAGTTCTTGGCTCAACTCCACAGTTGCTCACCCCCTCTGCCACCTCCATCCAGATGGAGGGCCTTCCGATGCCATCTACAGGAAAGAGCACCTCCTACCTATCCCTTATGGCCTGAAGGGAAATCTGCAGGGAGGCAACACTGAACAGTGTGGCTGGTCTGACTCGGCGCTCGGACATGACAGATCTGATGGGGTCTTCGTATCAAACTGAGAAGAATCTCGCACTCTGCAGCACTGGGGCATCATGGCAGTGATACACAGCCTCTCTGTCTGAACAGCAAGTTCTTTAATGGCACGCCCTTAGTTGCAGCATTGTCAGATGATGGCAGGTTTCACCAATGAAAGCTTCCCTCACCACTGAATCACACGTGTTTCCCATACATGCTGCCGGCACTTTAAGCTTTAATTGTATTCGCGCAGGAAATGGCAAAACCAGAGTATGGAAATGGTGTACACTTCTGCTAACACCTTCGAGAACTGCATAATGTTGACAAAATCTGCTCCGTCCCCATAGTGTCTATAATCGCAAAGTGGCAAAACTTCCTCCCATTTTTGTTCTGCTCTGGCCCTTTTCACTCCTTTTTGTCTGCTTCTATCCCGGACTAATTGTCACTCTTTTCTTCATTTTTAGTATCATGATTTGACAACAAACAACTTGTAGTTTGTTGTATGCTCGTATCCTACACTGGAAGCATGTTTAGTTTGCAAACTAGCGATTATCTTTTAAAAATATGATGCATAAATACATCTTTGTGAATAATACTTACGTTTAAAAATGGCAGAGCAAAGGCTTGTTGATTGGGAGGGTAGGGACCTGTAAATATGGAGGTACTGGAACTGTTTAATGAAAAGAAAACACAAAACATGTGCCTAGGAGGAGTGCTAAGAACAAATAGTCATTATTAGAATTTCCAAGTGCCCTAAATCCAAAACACATCAATTAAATAATCATGCTGTGTTCAAGGTACTGCATGTTATCTGAGATAATTAGATTCTTGTTCTGAATATCGACAGCTGGACACTTATGCTTCCCAGTATATTTTTCAGTGTGAGTAGTTACCAGACAAGCGCAGTGTTTGATAAAACTGACAATCTGAATGGAACAGAAAAGCTCATGAGATTTAAAACAGCAGATCTACTGCACCATACACCTGTCCCTAACGACTAAAGCCCTCCTGTATTTGATCATACGTAATAGGCAGAAGAGCAATCTGAAACAACAAACATCCTTAAGGGTTCATTGAGGTTGCACAGAACTGACTGCACTCATTTTATCTGTGCAATTTTTGATTACCAAAGACTGCTGATTTCCAAATGTATGTAAGTTTTCAATTTTTAAAACTAACAAATAATTTAAGTCCAGATTTTGCTCTGAAAATAATGATGAGGCTGACATTGGTCACCATCGTTTATGCACAAATCAAACAGCAACTTCCACCCAACATAAATATGTGGTTAACCACGAAAATTCAGAACCTACTGTTCAAGATGCACCGCTCTTCCATAAGTTGCGGGAAAACGGCATCTCACCATATGGGTTCCCATTCAAATTAGTGGTGAGAGTTCCTGGATAGGTTTCATAGATATGGACTAAATTCGGCACAAAAAGGGCTTATCTGTTCCAGCCTAATGGCCATAATAACTCTTAATTACTACCAAATAATCTCTCTGCCACTGAAAAATAACTTTCACAAGTGGAAAGTTTCATTTCTTCAAATTGTAAGTATTGTTGGAGGATTTTTTAAAATGTAACATTTCTTCTACTTTTTGCCTCAACCAATCTTTCTTTCCCTATCTTTTTTTATTCATTCCTGGGATGTGGGTGTCACTGGCTAGGCCAGCATTTATTGCCCATCCCTAATTGCCCTTTATCAGAGTCAACCACATTGCTGTGGGTCTGGAATCACATGTAGACCCGATCAGGTAAGGACAGCAGATTTCCTTCCCTAAAGGGCATTAGTGAACCAGATGGGTTTTTACAACAATCAGTAATAGTTTCATGGTCATTATCAGACTTTTCAGATTTTTCTTGGATTCACCATCTGCCATGGTGGGATTTGAATGTAGGTCCCTGGGAAATTACCCTGGGTCTCTGGAATACCAGTCCAGTGATGGTACCACTATGCCATCACCTCCCCTTTAATTTACTCTTAACGTCTGCTTTGACATTGAGTTAAATATTCTAGCTTGCACTTCCGGATTCAGAGAGTGCTGTTCATTAACAATTGATTATGGCAATACACGGGTGCATTCCCTGGATGTTTGTCTGACAGCAATTGCTGTGCAAAACCTTAGAGAAAGTGTAAGTCTAACTTATGGCTCACAACGTAATTGCACCATTTTTTTTTTTGGAACTTCCTTATGCTAAGTATTATAAAGCCAAATTTGGGGAACATCTTTCTCACTATCCATTTCTCCCTATTACGCTGGTTTGTCTTCAATATAATTATTGCGGTGGACGTTGGTATGCATTGCGCCCGTATTTCTGTTGTAAAATGGATGCAAAGCACACCAATTTAGCAGAGCGATTGCCTGCACCCTATCTGTAAGACATTGCTAAATTTGCAAGCCCATCATTTAGTCAACTGGGAAAGAAGTGACTGCACATTGGGAAAAAAAATATTGGTAGATTTTTAACACAGGTGAGTAAAATGTTTAAAATATATCACCTTTCCAAGGGCATATTGCATGTTGAAAACAGCTGTCAAAACCCAATGGAGACAAGAAACAATTTCCAAGTGATAGAGCAGTGTCCCATATTGAATAGCTGGTCAAATGGAAGAGCTGGTAACAAGTAGGATGGTCATGTCTGACAATACAGAGTGTACACCTCACAGGATAATAGAGCAGCATGCCAGGAAAGACAGTGAGGAAGAAAAGTTGAAGGCATAGCTCACCATAACTGCCATAGGTAGTGCCAGTTCTGCCATGCATTTAAGGTGCAAGTATTCAGGCAGAAGATGACACAATTCCAGGTGTGGTTCCCTGCAGCCTTATGTCATGTCAGTTCTGTATGGCTATTTTCAAGTAACTGTGCCTCCAATTGTAGAGGTGGTGGAAAGTTATCAAGAAGTGGGTACAGTCTTTGTCTGTGAAGCTTGATCTGCATTCTTTTTCCTTCCAAAGAATATATGAAGAATACCCACAGGGAAAACCATGGGCTGAATTTTCAACTTAGAGGCAGGCGGCTTGAGTCAGGAAAATGCCCGGCTTGGCGCACCGCCTCAGGAAGAAGTGCCCCGAACAGCAAGATTTTTGTTTGGTGGGGGGAGGGGATAGAGTCAGGCCCGCTGCCCTGGATGCAGATCAGAGCTGGACACGGGGCTGCCGAAGCAGGCTGGCTAAAGGCCCACCTCAGTTCTCTGTGACTAAGTCCCAGTTGTTTTGTTAAATAGGAGGCCCTCTAGGCCTCACCCCACACACACCCTCACACCCCACCCACTCCCTATGCCCCTACAACAGCCCTATGAAAATGTCAATCAACTAAATCTTTAAGGTATCAATAACAGAAAATATAAGCACTTGACATCTCTTTATCTTGTGAAAATAAACATTGAGGCAGTGACAAAATTGATCACAGAGAAGAGGATGTAAACCTATCAATTCTGCAATATTTTCCCTTCTATGCACCTGTTTCAACAAACTGATGGAAGTTTGGGCTCTCAGCTAAGCATGCTTAATGAGCTTTGTTGAGAGCCCAGGCTTCCATTAGTTTGTTGAAACAGGTCCAGAGAAGGGAAAACATTACTTGATTGACAGCTACATTTTTTTCCTTCAATCTATTTTGTTAATGGCTCAATGTTTATTTACATAAGATAAAGAGGTGTCAAGTGCTTATAGTTTCTGCTATTGATACTTCAAAGGTCTGCTTGATTGATACTTTTATAGGGTTGTAGTAACAGCAGCTTTTTTAAAGAAAGCAATGAATGGTTGGATTCTTTAAGAATTTCCACACGTCATTGTTAATATAGGGATCATTGGTTCTGTTCAGGGTGTATGCTGGGTGAACAGGCATGTAAGTGCTATGAGTTGGAATGGAAGGTATGAGGGGCCATGGGGGGGCCATTTTTTGGCATGGAGGGCATGGGTAAGACCTTTTTGAAGTTATCTTTCAAAATGTTTATGCATCCACCCTATGGTTCATGACTCCTCTGAGGGTCCATGAACCACGAGTCCTTGAGAAGCTTACCCAACCCCACGAAAATTGCAGGGAGCAAAGAGATAGGAACATAGGATCATAGGCACATAGGACTTAAGAGCAGGAGTAGGCCATTTAGCCCTTTGAGCCTGCTCCGCCATTCAATAAGATCATGGTTGATCTGGTTGTGGTCTCAACTCCACTTTGCTATCTGCTCCTATAACCCTTGACTCTCTTGTCAATCAAAAACCTGTCTAACTCTGCCTTGAATAAATTTAATGACCCAGCTCCACTGCTTTCTAGGAAAAATAATTCTACAAACCAATGAAGCTTTGAGAGAAAAAAATTCTCTTGATCTCTGTCTTAAACCTAACAATATAATTAACATACCATTAACATGCTGTAACTGCATACTAATTTTTTGTGATTTGTGTACCAGGACACCTAGATCACTCTGTACCACCAAGTTCTGCAATCTCTCCCCATTTATATAGTATACTGTTTTTCTATTCTTCCTGCCAAAGAGGACAAGCTCACTTTTTCCCACAATATACTCCATCCGCCAAATTTTTGTCCACTCACTTAACCTGTCTATATCCCTTTGCAAATTCTCTACCTCCTTTGGACAACTTATTTTTCTACCTATCTTGGTGTCATTGACAAGTTTAGATACCATACATTCAGTCCTTTCATCCGAATCATTGATGCAAATTATAAACAGTTGAGGCCCCAGCACTGATCCCTGTGGCATTCCACTAGTTATTGCCTGCCAACCCGAAAAAGACCCATTTATCCCTACCTTCTGCTTCCTGTTAGCGAACCAATCCTTTATCCACGCTAATATGTTACCCCCTACAACATGTAATCTTATCTTATGTAGATATGTATCTTTGATGTGGCACCTTATCAAATGCCATCTTCTTCTTCTTATCGTGTCCACGGACAGTCTATACATGGCCCAGCCAAAACTGGACACATTTTTGCGCCTTGTTGTTGAATTCGACAAGATCTGCAACAGTGCAGGGTTCCTCTAGCGATAGGCATCGCAGGAGATGTTGCATAGTCTGTGGCTCAGTTCCACATTCACAAGTTGTCGGGCTGGTTGTATATCCCCATTTACTTAGTGACACCTTTGAACCTCCTACACCAGTCCTAAGTCTGTTAAAGCACTTCCAGGTTACCCGGTTGCAATTAGCTCCTGGGGGAAGGCTTTCATCCGGTAGAATTTCCATCACTGGGGGTTGTTCGAGACTGGCGAGTCAGTCTTTCCACAAGGCGATGAGGGCTTCAGATGGAGTTGATTGTAATGGAACAACACTGTTCATGAAGCTCTTCCTTGACTTTAGGCGGCTGGGTGTAGATGTATGACCATGTAGAGGGTGCCTCTCATCCGATATTTGATGGAGTCGCTCTTTCTTGCTGGCTACCGTTCTTCTTATATCAGGGGGAGCGATAGTTGCCAGGATATATAGGCTGTTGGTGTTTGTTGGTTTTAAACAACCTGTGATAAATCGGCAGCTTGCATTCAGAACAGCATCCATCTTCTTAGCATGAGTAGATCTTTCCCATGCAGGGCAGGCGTATTTGGCAGTGGAATAGCAAAGAGCAAGTGCACTGGTTCGCAATGTTTTCGGGCTTGCTCCCCATTTTGTGTTAATAAGCTTATTCAGGATGTTGTTTCGTGCACTCACTTTTGCCTTTGTCTTTTCGATGTGGTTCTTGAAGGTGAGGCATCTGTCAAGGGTGACTCCTAAGTAGATAGGGTGCTCACAATGCGTCAGTGTTGCTCCACACCAGGTTACTTTAAGCTGGCGTTTGGCTTCACGGTTTCTGAGGTGGAATGCACAAACTTACGTCTTTGATGGGTTTGCGCAAAGGTGGTTTTCTTCATAGTAGGATGTTAGTCCCTCCAAGGCCTCAGAAAGCGTTTTCTCCACGGTGTTAAAATCAGTGCTTTGGGCAGTGACACATAAGTCATCAGCATATATAAAATGGCGTGTGACACCATCTATAGGTTGGTCATTCATGTAGATGTTGTACAGCAGTGGTGCAAGCACTCCCTGAGGAAGACCATTCTTCTGAATACGTCACCTACTGCGCTTCCCACCTAGTTCAACACAGAATCATCGATTCTGAAGCATGCTTTCTAACAGCTCTATTAAGTGAATATCTTTTGTCATCTCTAGGATCTTGCAGAGGAGACGTCTATGGTTCACTGTATTGTATGTTGCTGACAGGTCTACAAAAACAACACCTGTTACCATCCCTTGCTCAAAACCATCTTCTATATGTTGTGTGAGGTTGAGCAGTTGGCTTGTACATGACATCCACAGATTCTCCTTTATCCACCTTGCTTGTTACTTCCTCAAAAAACTCTACTAAATTAGTTAAACATGATTTCCCTTGGGCCTGCCCCCACAATGGAGCTAGCCAAGTCAGGGATGCAGGGCTTCTCCCACGGCACTGAAAATTGTGCATACCAGGAATGGAATGGGAATCCCGGAATCGGATCACATCCGCCATTTTTTAAAGTCCGCAGAGTCTCTCCGCTCTGCAAAAATCTGGCCCCATAATTTGGATAGGCCAAAAAATTGCAATGCTGAAACTCCTGGCCTAAAGTCTCCTGAAAACAGGAAACAAACAAGAACAAAGGTCCAGGAATAGTCTCAACGTTCTCATACTAGTCTTATGACTGGGCTCTTTAAATATGGTTCTGTAAACAATGCCATCCCTAGCAGCCCTGAATGCCCATTTTATATAGTTGAATAGACGACTGAGCATTATACTAGGCTAAGTGCCAAGAAATTTCACCTGAATTATGTCATGGGGCTTCATTTTAACATAACAACCTACAAATGTCTGCTGCCAGTATATAACCCAACTGCAAAACTGGACAGGCTGAATGAGCAAGAATTCACCAGAGTGGATTCTCTCCATTTTACCGACTCATTGCCCACATTTTACTCCTAATTATTGGGTGTAATTGGAAAACCTACTTCAATCCACACTTCAAACATCTGAATTTTGTTGTGCCTGTTCTTTAATTTACAAAGTCGATTCACTGTATTCCTCCCTTTTGCTGCAACTCCAGACACAAAGAACACCTGATTACCTAATGCTAAATAGGATTAGTTGCATTATAGTTCTTCTAAATAATTGTCACTTTCAACCATTAAACTCTTCACCTCCCAGTTTTTTGTTTTATGATTTTTAAGATAAAGGTCTTACATTCACCATTTTGTCTAATCACAGGAGTCTAAATCTAGTTGTTTTTTTTACCCTGATCTGCCTCAGTGAGCTGCGAGAGCATTATTAATATCTTAATTATCTTGGCATTCAATTTTTATTTCAATTTATTACCTTCTTGACTACAGGTGATTAAATACCTGCCCTATTCCTGCCCAACAGTTACCTGTGTATCAAGGGTTCCTACCATTACTCTACCACTACTTATTTTATTTATAGCCAATCTTCTCCACCTTCTGTGTGTATATCAAATAGATGAAGTAAAACGACTAACTCTTTAATTCATCCTGAGCCATTCTGACATATTTCCATTATAAAGTCCTTTAGATCTTTGGTGAATAAAAAGT
This sequence comes from Cetorhinus maximus, assembly GCF_964194155.1. Classification (NCBI taxonomy): domain Eukaryota; kingdom Metazoa; phylum Chordata; class Chondrichthyes; order Lamniformes; family Cetorhinidae; genus Cetorhinus; species Cetorhinus maximus. Next base: position 76,497,942 of record NC_135894.1, on the reverse strand, counting down.
GCATGGAAGTGTGTAGCTGTATTAATAGTGAAGAGACTACTGGTATAACCAGGTACACAGCCAAAATTCACCGAAAGGTAACTAGTATAGATACATGTGTAGTTCTATCAAGTATAAGGCTTACTAATATTGCTTAGTATAAAGCTGTATAACACTAAATGATATCGCCTGGTGTATAACTAACTCCCATAAAAGGATTACTGATTCCATTACATGTGTAATCTGAATGTACTGTATTGAAAAAGTGAAAGCCTTTTAAAAATGTTCCTGCTTTGTTGGTACAATTGTTTACTCTGAATTGCCTTCAAGGTGAACTCAGTTTTCAGGTTCTCATCATTGTAGGTGCCCTGCTCGTCTGATGTCAGCAATAGGTGGGTGAGGACTCAGCTCCATAAAATTAATATTTCTGAAAAAAACCAAGTCTCTTCAATGCCAAACTAGAGACTCTAAAATTCAGTAGCACCTGGATATCTACTTGCCTCAAAGTAGGTTTTTAAATCACACCTGGTAGTATGTGCCTATTTGCAGATTTTTAAAAACAAATTAAAACATGAAAGCATGAACCATTGAATTTACAACAGTTAAGAAAATCTGATGAGGGGCACAATAACTATTACATACTTATGAACCGCAATAACAGCTTCACATAAATACAGGAGTTTAGAGTGCACTGCATACGACCAGAATTGGTTAATCCTGCTCACAGTGTTAGTTTGCAAAGTTAGCTGCCTCACCTTTAATTTTAATATCCCACTTATCGAATCAAATACTCACATAATGCCATACAGCCTCAGTAGCTAACTATGACAGAAATGTCTAGTTTTTAGAGTTTCCGTGATTGGTTATTAGACAGAAGTGAAAATGGGGTAAGAAAGAAGAAAATTAAAAACTGCTCACCAATATACTTCTGCCATCTCTTCCACGAGAAAAACAGTCTTGGATTATTATTGTGAGGTGCTCCATCTGGTACCATTGCCAAATACTGACAATATTTACCCAAATGTGACTGATGGATCAACGAGGAGTGAATCTGGAAAGTTAACTCTTAACCCATTAATCATAATTTACTACTAAGCTGCACTCAACCACAGGCACAAAGCTGCCGCACAAATTTCTTATTATTCAGAGAACTACAGTACTGTGTTTCAAGTAAATTAGCAGTTTCTGTAAAGTCCACATAACACTTTCTCAACTCATATCCTACTTGAAACATTTAGAATGCACTTGCTTACCAAATTCTGGCATAACGTACACTACCTCACTGTGTAGCACGCACTATACAGAGCAGGCCACTCTGATAAACCAACTCACACTAAATATAAACACAGAATTACCTGGAAAAACTCAGCAGGTCTGCAGCATCGGCGGAGAAGAAATCTTTGATTTCTTCTCCGCCGATGCTGCCAGACCTGCTGAGTTTTTCCAGGTAATTCTGTTTTTGTTTTGGATTTCCAGCATCCGCAGTAGCTTTTAGCTTTTTGTTTTTATCACACTAAATATAGCTATTTCTACAGATGAGAATCTAAGGAATGTCTTACCTTTAATATCAGTTCTGCTCCTTGTGTTTAAGTAACATTAGCAAGATTTAATTTAATTGAAAAACGAAAGGTGGTTTCTGCATGCAGGTTATATTCCCTTCCTGAGCGACAATGCAAACAGACGATTTCGCAGCTAAGGAGAACTTCTCACATGGCTACTCTGTGAACATAGTGGCAGTTTAATCATCTACTACAGGCATCAGCTAGCATGGCACTCATAAAAACACACATCTGAAAAAGAGATACCTGTCTGTTGCCATAAATTAGTAAAGTACAGAATTATAAAAAAGTATATTGGTGAAATAATTAGCATTTTTTAATATGTTCACCTTTAAAATGTGCGCATGAAGCTCCCTCTATCTGGGAGAGGGAAAACAAAAACCATTAAGCTTTAAAGTTCGTGAAACATTACCATTCAAAACTAAATGCATTTATGCCAAGAATAGCCATAAATAATTCTTCTTTTATATATTTATAACCCCCAAACTGTAGTGGCGATGTTGGGAACGGCATTTAACAGAAAATTAGAGACGCATGCAATAAAGGAACATCTGTAATTATGGGTGACATTAATCTGCATATAGATTGGGCAAATCAAATTAGTAACAATACTGTAGAGGAGGAATTCCTGGAGTGTATATGGGATGGTTTTCTGGACCAATATGTTGAAGAACCAACTAGAGAACAGGCCATCCAAGTCTGGGTATTGTGCAACGAGAAAGGAATAATTGGCAATCTAGTTGTGCAAGGCCCCTTCGGGATGAGCGACCGTAATATGATAGAATTCTTCATCAAGATGGAGAGTAACGTAGTGGATTCTGAGACTAGGGTCCTGAATCTTAATAAAGGAAACTATGATGGTATGAGGCGCGAGTAGGCTATGGTGGATTGGGAAACGTTACTTAAAGGGATGATGTTGGATAGGCAATGGCAAACATTCAAAGAGTGCATGGGTGAACTGCAACAATTGTTTATTCCTGTCGGGCAAAAAAGTAAAACAGGAAAGGTGGCCAAACCATGGCTTACAAAGGAAATTAGAGATAGTATTAGATCCAAGGAAGAGGCATACAAATTGGCCAGAAAAAACAACAGACCTGAGGATTGGGAGCACTTTAGAATTCAGCAAAGGAGGACCAAGGAATTGTTTAAGAAGGGGAAATTAGAGTACCAGAGTAAGCTTGCAGGGAACATAAAAACTGACTGTAAAAGTTTCTATAGGTATGTGAAGAGAAAAAGATTGGTGAAGACAAATGTAGGTCCCTTACAGTCAGAAACAGGGGAATTTATAATGGGGAACAAAGAAATGGCTGACCAACTAAATGCATACTTTGGTTCTGTCTTCACAAAGGAGGACACAGATAACATACCAGAAATTGGAGGGTAACTAATGTAACCCCACTATTTAAAAAGGGAGGTAGAGAGAAAACAGGGATTTATAGACCAGTCAGCCTGACATCGGTAGTGGGGAAAATTCCAGAGTCTATTATCAAAGATTTAATAGCTGAGCACTTGGAAAACAGTGGCAGAATCAGACAGAGTCAGCATGGATTTATGAAAGGGAAATCGTGCTTGACAAATCTACTGGAATTTTTCGAGGAAGTAACTAGTAGAGTTGATGAGGGGGAACCAGTGGATGTGCTTTATTTGGACTTTCAGAAGGCTTTCAACAAAGTCCCACATAAGAGATTAGCATGTAAAATTAAAGCGCATAGGATTGGGGGTAGTGTATTGAGATGGATAGAAAACTGGTCGGCAGACAGGAAACAAAGAGTAGGAATAAACGGGTTGTTTTCCAAATGGCAGGCAGTGACTAGTGGGGTACCGCAGGGATCGGTGCTGGGACCCCAGCTATTCGCAATATATATTAATGATTTAGATGAGGAAACCAAATGTAATATCTCCAAATTTGCAGGTGACACAAAGCTGGGTGGGAGGGTGAGCTGTGAGGAGGATGCAGAGATGCTTCAGTGTGATTTGGACAAGCTGAGTGAGTGGGTAAATGCATGGCAGATGCAGTATGATGTGGATAAATGTGAGGTTATCCACTTTGGTAGCAAAAACAGGAAGGGAGGTTACTATCTGAATGGCTATAAATTGAAAGAGGGGAATGTGCAACGAGACCTGGGTGTCCTCCTACATCAGTCGCTGAAGGTAAGCATGCAAGTGCAGCAGGCAGTAAAGAAGGCAAATGGTATGTTGGCCTTCATAGCGAGACGATTCAAGTACAGGAGCAGGGATGTCTTGCTGCAATTATACAAGGCCTTGGTGAGACGACACCTGGAATACTGTGTGCAGTTTTGGTCTCCTTATCTGAAGAAGGATGTTCTTGCTATGGAGGAAGTGCAACGAAGGTTTACCTACTGATTCCTGGGATGGCGAGGCTGACATATGAGGAGAGATTGAGCCGGTTAGGATTATATTCGCTGGAGTTCAGAAGGATGATGGGGGGGTCTCACAGAAACCTATAAAATTCTAACAGGACTAGACAGGGTAGATGCAGGAAGGGTGTTCCTGATGGTGGGGGAGTCTAGAACCAGGGGTCACAGTCTGAGGATACGGGGTAGACCATTTACGACTGAGATGAGGAGAAATTTCTTCACCCAGAGAGTGGTGAGCCTGTGGAATTCACTGCCACAGAAAGTAGTTGAGGCCAAAACATTGTATGTTTTCAAGAAGGAGTTAGATATAGCTCTTGGGGTAAAAGTAATCAAAGGATATGGGGAGAAAGCGGGAGCAGGCTATTGAGTTGGATAATCAGCCATAGTCATAATGAATGGCGGAGCAAGCTCGAAGGGCCGAATGGCCTACTCCTGCTCCTATAATCTATGTTTCTATGTTAACCTTGGCCAGAATTGTTACCTTGATGGACAGGCAGGCCCCACCAGCTCGCCAGCGGGCGGGCTGCCGAGCTCCACCGCCGAAACGGGGCCCGCCGCCATTTTGAGTGGGCGGGCCAATTAAGGCCCGGCCAGCGGCCTGCCCGACAGGAAGCGCTATGCGCTTCCTGTGCAGGAGGTGGAGGGATTCCCCATCTGTCAAAGTGCGCTCTTTTGCACATGCGCGCGAAAGAGCGCACTGCTCCCTGAGACTAAGTGCTGTCTCAGGGAGATTACTGACAGTGTCAAAAACATTAAAAATAGAAAAATATTAAAATTATTAACATGTCCCCCTCATGTGACAATGTCACACGAGGTGGGAAATGCCAATAAAAAGGACATAAACTTTATTAAAGTTTTTAAAAACGGACATGAAACTTCATCCTGCCAGTGGATGAGGTTTCATGTATTATCAGAAGCCTGCTGGGGCTCCTGGCCTGCCCGCCAGCCTTAAGGTTGGACGGGCAGGGTCTTTAATTATCTTAATGATCCTGTCAATGGCCTTAATTGGCCATTGACAGTCGGCAGGCGGACAGCTGATTTCACTGTCCGCCCGCCTTCCTCAATATTTGAATGGACTGGGATGACGTCGGGGGTTCCTCCCGACGTCATCCCGTGTCATTTCCCCGTCAGCGAGCGGGCCCCGCCCCCAAATCGCCAATGGGAAAATTCTGCCCCTTATTTATGAGACACAAAAATGACATTTTAGAATTGATTTCTTTAAAAATTGGGGAACAGAACTAAAAAAAATCTCGAACTCACTAAACCTACAGGAACTATCTATAATGTGTAACTGAAGTCTTAAAACTTCTTTCATTTGCTCTCAGCTCCCTGCTTTCTGAAGGGTACGACTTGTGTTGATATTTGGGTCTGCAGATGCCAACAGCACTCTAGTATGTTATTAAAACCTTCACATTTAAACATAAACATCAAGCATCTGTGCAATATTTAAACTTAGGAGGAAAAGGGTGACATGTGTACAAATAACACATATAAAATATGATTTTTGTAAAGAAGAAATTATGAAATATTCTTATAAAGTTAATTTTAAACAAAATTGAATAAGTTCACTAGCCCCAAAGTGTTAACACTAACGTTAACAGTGCAAGTATTAGCTGTGCATTGCATATAGCAAAGCCTGGGGAAACATTGTAAGAAAGTCCTGTAACTGCATGATTAGGTGAGAGCGAGGGAAACGTGAGACTGTATCTGTTGTCAATGGCTAACAAGTGACCTTTGTTTCTGTTTGAGTAACTTAGTTGGTTTGTGCCATATCACCCGGAAACAGCTTCGTTAAAATTAAAATAAACACCAGAAGTCCATTATGCATTGGGTAATGCAAAAAGCACTCTCAGGAGACAGCCTAGCTACCCAGAATGAAAATATAATACTGGATTAATATTTACAATGTGCAGTTGGAAGCTACAATTATAACAATTGCATAAATTGGTATAGATGAATATCACTTTTTGTGATAGGTTAGAGATTCAAATGTTTTTCATCCAGATGTAACTCCCTCCCAACCCACACATCTGCATGTTTCGCAAAGAAGAACACAGAGATTTTAGGAAATTGAAAAGAAGAAATGTAATACAGTTTCAACACAATTTTAAAATGTGTATGTGAGTCCCAAAGCTTCCAGGGCACTAGAAAAGTATGGGACATGGAACAGCACCTCATCTTCCGATTAGACACTTTACAGCCTTCGGGACTTAACATTGAGTTCAGCAACTTCAGACCATGAACTCTCTCCTCTATCCTCATCCCGTTTTTTCAAAATTCTTTTTTTAAATCCACTTATTTTTATTTTTATTCATTTTTATTTTCATTAATTTATTCATTGTTCCATCCCCTTTTTTATACCCCCTTTTTATCCCATTTTCATCCCTTTTTTCCCCACCACCCCCCACCCTTACAAGGGCCATCTGTTACTTGTTAATGTTGTTCTTTTCAGAATGCTTACCCTTGTTCTGCTATTATCACATTCTGCTTTCTTACTTTTGAAACCATCAGCACCTTTTTTAGCCCTTATCACTACCATTAACACTCCCCTTGTCCTTTTGCTTAAGACATCTTTTGTAATTTCTCCTTTGCCTCCACCTATCGCTGGCCTTCTATCCAGCTTCACCTGCTCCACCCCACCCCCCCTTAAACAGTATAAATTTCATCACGTTTCTACTTCTCTGTACCTCTGAAGAAGGGTCATACGGACTCAAAACGTCAACTCTGTTTCTCTCTCCACAGATGCTGTCAGACCTGCTGAGTTTTCCAACATTTTCTGTTTTTGTTTCAGGTTTCCAGCATCCCCAGTATTTTGCTTTTATGGGACATGGAGGTTTGGCCAATCTTAATGCAAGGGCCTCATCTAAATAAAGATTCTCAGAGTCTTGTTCAATAGATGGCCAGATTCACAACATAACCAGTGGGTGAGAGCAGGAACTGGTTGGCAGGGGAATGGAGCCAGTGATCCATAGTAATAGTCCTTGGCAGACAGTGGGAAGAGGAATAAAACAAAATAAAGTTCTAAATATCTATTACAGATTTCACTATGTATAAAAAACTCTTATTCATGAAAGCTCATTCAATACATTTAAATCCTCTTAAGTACTTAAACCCTTATTTAAAAAACATTTGTATACTTAGTCACACTTCAAAAACAACTAATCCTTTAAGCATTCCTTGGAGCTATCAATCAAACTATGAACTTACAGCTCCCCACTGTGATAACAATAGGCTTTGGAAAGCAGTCAAGCAGTAATAATGTTATAATGATAACACTTAGGGTTACGTCAACAACCAACTAGTGAAACAGCAAGCACATTTTTTCAACTTTCAGACATAGCTGACTGTTTTTTCTCAATTTTCAAAGGGCAGGCTATGTAAATAACTTGACAGTTTCACAGACCTTATCCGCCCTTTACAAGCATTTACATGTACTCTAAAAATTCATACCTCACACACTGTTGGATAAGGCCCTTGCTCCAGCTAAAACAGGGTCTGTTTGAACTCAACACGGAGTTCAAATGGCCCTGCTGAGTTTGGGTTCCTCTCACGTATGACTCACATCCCGCCCCCATTCCCTCCTACCATCATCCCAGCAAAAATAAGATGGAATGGGGGCAGGACTTCTGGAACTGGGTTTCCAGCACCGTTTTGGATGCGTTATGGTGTCCCCACAACTTGATGAAAATCTAGGCCAATGTATCAGTGACACAAGAGTGCTAGAGAAATTCCATCAGCAATGCCTCTGGTGCATCTTCTGGATTCAACAGGAGGACTGTCGAACAAACGTTAGTGTCCTTCTTGAAGACAGCTCCACAAGCAGTCAGGCAAAACTGCAAAATCAACTTTGACAGACTGGACACTGTGTCCGGATAGACAAAAACCATCTCCTCTGCCAGGTCCCGTTTTCTCAGCTCTCAAATGGTCAATATTCCAGGGGGAGACAAAGAAAATACTTCAAAGATACTCTGAAGCTCTCCTTGAAGCAAGGCAACGTTGTCATTAATGACTGGGAGGAGCTTGCTACCAGTTGTTCAAAATAGCGACGACTTGTCCATTAAGCTACATTACACTTTGAGTCACAACATCTTAATGATGAGGCAGAGCGGCAGCTGAGAAGGAAAGAAAAGGAAATAAATCCCGTACTCAGGATTCCACTACATCATGGGGCATCCTTCCCCATGTGCTCAAAGATCTACGAGTCGAGAGTCAGCCTGTTCAGTCACATGAAGACCCATGGCAGTAACCGTGACACCGAGTAGACTTTTTCTTATTCGTTCATGGGATGTGGGCATCACTGGCTAGGCCAGCATTTATTGCCCATCCCTAATTGCCCTTGAGAAGGTGGTGGTGAACTACCTTCTTGAACTGCCGCAGTCCATGTGGTGTAGGCATACCCACAGTGCTGTTAGGGAGGGAGTCCCAGGATTTTGACCCAGCGACAGTGAAGGAACAGCGATATATTTCCAAGTCAGGATGGTGAGTGGCTTGGAGGGGATCTTCCAGGTGGCGGTGTTCCCATGTGTCTGCTGCCCTTGTCCTTCTAGAAGGTAGTGGTCATGGGTTTGGAAGGTACTGTGTAAGAAGCTATGGTGAGTTCCTCCAGTACATCTTGTAAATGGTACAGACTGCTGCCACTGTGCGCCAGTGGTGGAGGGTGTGAATGTTTGTAGATGGGGTGCCAATCAAGCAGGCTGCTTTGTCCTGGATGGTGTCAAGCTTCCTCGAATTGAGGGACAGGTGACGATGACGCTTCAAATGCACTTTATTGGCTGTAACGCGCTTTGGATGTACTGTGGTCTTGAAAGAAGCTATATAAATGCATGTCTTTAATTGTGTATTGTGAACCACATGTTCCTTTTCAGTCCAATTTAGCTCCCTCCATATCTCTGCGGTAACAGTCATGCCAGAGGATCATACCCACCACAGACTCTTTCAGACAATGGACCCAAGAGACAATGGGCTAGTTGTTCTCCTTTTACTGGCTTGAGTTCTATCTTGTGCTAAACTGAATGCAAAGACAACATCTTGTCTGCCATCACAAGGTTAGCTCACTTTTTTTCTGTGAAAGTGGTTCACAGCCTATAAACAGCATAGTTTCTATAGCTGTTGGCTTTCGTTTCAAAGAACTCCATACAAAAGCTTGCGTGTGCACACACACGCACTCAAGTGCTTAAAGACATGCTTCATGACTGTTTAGCTGGGAGCAGTACCTTCCTCAGTGGCTCGTGACCATCAGAATAAGTCATCAATCACAAAAGTACTTTCCTGGCCTCTTTAGGATAGGCGACAACACTTCAGCTGCTCTGGCTCAAAAGTATTGTTGTGTTTGGCTCCAAAAGCAATAGTCTTTTGTACTTGTAAAGCCATCCAAGTAACTTGCTGTTTTATTGCTTTGTGCTAGGCTTTGAGAGGACAGAGGTTCTCAATATCCCAATAAGTTCAGAATTTCCGGTGCCCATCAGGATAAAGTGTAGACTGCGGTTGATAAACTTAAATGATATAAAATAAGAATAAAACCAGAGGATGAAGTTGCCTGAGGAAACTTTGGTGCAGTCCTAAGAAGGCTACACAACATATTTCTTAGAAACATGAAACCCCCCCACTGTTTGCTTGTCATTTGACTAAAAAGTAGTCTTTCTTTTTAAAAATTTATTTTTGGTATGTGAGCACACTGGCAAGGGCAGCAGTTATTGCCCATCCCAAAATGCCCTTGAGGTGAGACACCTACAACTGAGCGATTTGCTAGTCCATATCAAAGGACAATTAAGAATGAATCACATTGCTGTGGATCAAAGTCACATGTAGGCCAGACCAAGTAAGGACAGCAGATTTCCTCCCCAAAGCACATTAGTGAACCTACCAAAGGAATTTTCAAAATCAATCCAGTCAGTTCATGATCAATCAGACTAGCATTTTATTCCAGATTTATTAATTAATTGAATTTAAACACCCCCAGATGCCATGGTGGGACTTGAACTCATGTTTCTAGAGCATTTGTGTAGGTTTCTGGATTACTAATCCAGTAACATTACCATTATGCTACCAATCTCTGTAATTTCACGTCTTATAGCCAGTGACCACTGCTGGGAAGTGTGCTTGGAACACTAAGTGAGAACAGAATCAGACTTGGCTGAGACATTCTCCACAGTTGACTAGACTGGGAAACACTAACTGCTAAGGTTGATATAATCAAGAATACCTATTTGGGCAAGGAACTGAAGAACTATTAACTCAAACAGACCATAAAGCTTGATCCTAAGCCAGCTCATTTATCCCTACAGAAACCATTTAAATGAACACATTGAGCTAAGAAAGTGAAATGTTCTGGCATGTGACCAGTTGCCGAAACTTCTCACTTCTTTGGGATTATGTCTACATTACTAAAAGTTAAATTAAGCAAAAGACACATTTTTCTGTGCCCTCAATACCATCTTACAAATATCAAAATTTTATTCAACCCACACAACATATAATGTCCCTATGCCTCAACCAGAATGTGTTATAATCCTAGTTCCAGGTCATAGCTTTTGGCTTTTCCCATTTCAGCACTAGCAATGTGTATTTAGTGTCATGAAAATGTCTAAGTAGCTAATGATATGTAATTTATTAACAAGTTCCTAACTTTTAAATAGCTATATATAATAAAAGCTCTGATTTTAACTGGAAAGAGTTCAGCTGGAAGTTGTGTGGGCAGGGGCTGAGGCAGAATGCACACCAACCAGCTCTCTGCAGCATGAGACCTAGGAGATTTTAATTCCCACCTGGAAGTGGTAGCTGTCAGGCAGGCAGCAGCATTACAGACAGCAAGGTGTCACTAGGGCCATGAAGGAACAGTCAGCTACATTCAATTAAGTGGTTGGACAATGAGGGGGGCAGTGGAAGCCTAAGGTGGCCTTGCAGGCCCCCGAGGAACACTCATGCCCCACCTGACCCACAAGGAAATTCTTCTTCTCGTCTACCAGGTAGCATCCTCAATTATCAGAGAGGTGCCACACCACAGCTTATGCCGTGACTTTACTACAGGGCAGGGTGAGGAAACAAGCCCCAAGTCTACCTCAACCAAACTGGGATCAAACCCGGCAGTTGGTGTTATTGTGAACCACACACTAGCCATCTAGCCAACTGAGCTAACCGGCCTCTCCCAAAAAGGAAATTAGAAAAAAAAAAAGAACTTAGCATCTGTCCCTTTCCTGGGTCCACCTCCTCTTACCACAACACTGGGTGGCATTCAATGAAGGTAATGGGGATCTCAGCCGCCGGCTGGATATCTGGAAGAGTGCCTGGCATTGCCTTCTTTGGGGAACCCAGCTAATTAGGCACTTAAGTGTCCAGTGACAGGCCTTCCCTGGGATCAAGGACTCCAGGGGAGTGAAATCCAACCAGCCGGACAATCAGAGGCCAGCAGCTGTCCATTGCAGGCAGCACCCCTGGGGGAATGGTGGTGGCTGCTGGTAATGCACCCACAGTGGCCCAGGATCAGTCAAGGTGCGTGAGGACGGGTTGGGGGGGTCACTTGGTAGGGGTTGCAGGAGAGTAGTGGGGAGGGCAGTTCAGAAGCAAGGGAGTGACTCTCAGCTGGACTCCCTTTTCCGATGCCATGTCCTTGATTAGCATTGAATGAGGGACTCCTTTTGGCAGCCTGCAAGCAAACCTGACTGCCCCACCCACTGCCCGGTAAATACCAGCAGCAGCGGGATGAGGCCCTGAAGTGGGCATCTCAATTAGCATCAGGGTGGAAGGCGGTCCACAAGTCTTCCCACCCTGGACTTCATCAGGGCAAAGGATGGAAGGCAACAGAGTCCCCACCCGGCTCCCTCCTGCCCGATTGAATGCCCCCACCACTTCCAAACTCATCTCTGAGGAGGGCATTAAACTCCGCCCATTGTTTCGGCACAGATTTCTGGTTAAAATTGCAGCCGGGCCTCAAAGACAAAATCAGAGCCTGAGCTGCATATTTAGAGAAAGAATCCACTGTTTTTTGGCAGGTGTCCCTCTCGTCTGTTCAGAAGAGCAGGTTTACATCAGAACCCATGGGGAGGCAGTGGGATTAGTATGGGTAGGTTACAAATCTATTCTAACTGCCTTTCACCAGGTAGGTTTAAAATTGCCTCTTCAGTGTTGTATTAATGCATACAAAAAATAAATTATCTAAATCAATTTATTTTTTAATTTAGTTATGTAACCATCAGGAATTTCAGAAAACCTGTCCCTCTCCTTGAAGCATACCTTCTGACAAAAGTACAGTAGTACAGTTCCAATCCTGGGTTGAACTCTTTCCAGCCTACTGCCTTAGGTCTTATGAAACTTGAGTCTGCTCATTGAATATTTAATTTGCTTAGTTGCCAGAAATACCGATCTTATCACGTTTCTTTCATTAGCCTTTATAGTAGTAGTTTTTGTGTTTTGGTCATATCATGGATAAGAGGATGCACTATAGCTATTTCCTAAGGATCAATGAGAGCTTTGGCAGTGTTGGGGAACTGTCTATTTCGGTCAGAAGCCTGCTTTAAAAACGAGGGCAAATATATATCCACCTAATCAGTTTACTTCCAGTGTTTAAAGGAATGTTACATCTTCATTGGTTCTACTAGGGTAAGAGGCCCCCAAAATTCTAGGTCCTGCAACCTACCACCATAAGCACAATGGAGCATGAATCCTGTCTGCCCAACCAGCCAGGCCACTGACCCTCTCCCAAGTTCTAAAAATAGCAAATTTAAATACTGCTTGGTGGAACAAACATGCTCATCCCAACAGTAACTACCAGTTACACTGAGGCCCAGAAAATTCATGGGCTTTGCAACAAGTCTGTGTGAAGGTATGAGTGCTGCACTTAAGCAATACCAGCAAAAATCAATTGTAAACTGTGGATCAAAAACAGAACCAGGAAGAAAAGAGCCTGAAACTTGTCAGAGTGAGAAGTAAATATTATTTTAATTGCAATTAGGCACAGCAGAATGGAATAATGGAACTGGGTGGGAAGGTACTTATCAATACAGCAGCCAGGGCCTTTTGGAAGGATTTGGCAACTTTATGACTCCCAGAACAACAAACCCCTGGTTAATGCAGGATGAGGTTTAATTACTTTCCCCAGTCAGTAAAGGCATGTGTGAAGGCTTTAAATCACCATTAATGTGTACTTTATACATTTTGACAGTAGAACATTTATATACCCAGGAAATGCAATCACTAATCTGTCTTTATCACCCTCTTCTTATAGGTACATATGAATGGTTTCATTTAAATAGATGCATCATCTTTCAGTGCATGGGTGCCAGTTGAAAATTCCCTAAATCCGTGGTGTGATGAATATCTTGTTCATGGTTCACGTTAATATTTTAGCGGTAATGTTTGGTTCTGGGAAGATTAAAGTTTAACTGTAGAAAATGGGATAAATGCAACTAAAGCAACTTAATTACACTTAATAGGTTGGAGCCATGTTGACTTAAGGGGTTAACAACTAGAAAGGTAAGATCCTAAGAAAGTAGGTGGGCTTACCTGGGAAAAAGTTTGGAGGCAGTCTCAGGGGCCGCTGAGTGCAGAGGCAGGCTGTTTAAAAGGCCCCTGTCAGTGCAGTGGGACTTCGTCCTAGTTAAAATAAAACACATAGGTCCTCCAACCCTCACCCCTTACACTCTCCAAAAAGTCCCCATACCCCATCCATGCCACATCATGCTCCCCCCACCCACCCCCATGGCCCCTCATGCTCCCCATGCCAGGCTCTGCCCTTCAACCCACCCCCATATGGTCCCTTGTGGCCCCTATCCCAAGTTATGCCACTTCCACCACCCCCCATGACCCCTCAGGTTCCCAATGCCAAGTTATGGCACCTCCATGCCCATTGACCCATTACACACTGTATATAAGCAATAAACCCTGTAGTGACAGTAGGATGTGTAAAAGAAAGCTTTTTAAAAAGTTATTTATTCTTAACTTTGTACTATTTTTAAAAAAAGTTATTTCACTTAGAAGGCAATAAAAGTATCTATCATCCAGAAACTTGAAAGTATCTTAAACAAAAACCACAAACCCTTGAAGCCACTTAACCTTGTGTAAATAAACTGTGAAATTAACAGCAGAGATCAGAGAGCCTGAGATGTTACTCAACCAATGTTTTCCCTGGGAAGAAGGTATTTAAACAAGCATAATGGATGTCTGGGCTCTCAGCGAAATTACTTTTTTAATATAGTAGAAAGTTAGGAATGAGTTACTTTTATTTAAAACTTTTTTTTATACATCCTACTGTCACTTTAGGGCTCATGGTTCTATAATTTGTATAGGGGATCAATGGGCATGGAAGTGCCATACCTTAGCATTGAGAGTATGAGGGGCCATCAGGTGGGGTGGTGGTTGGAAGTGCAGAGCTTGGCATAAGGGGCCATAGGGGTGAGTGGAAGGGCATAGCTTGGCATAGAGGGCTTGAGAGGCCATTGAAGGATGGATACGAGGCAAAACCTGGCATGGAGGCATGAAGAGGACCTTTTGAATTTACCTTTTAGAAGGTCCCCTCATGCAGACTAGGATTCACAACTTCTCTGAGGGACTGCGAACCTGAAACATGACCTGAACCCATGAAAATTTTGGAGGAGAATGAAACCAACCAGGTCAGGATTTCTGGATGTGGGGTTCTGACAGGGACCAGCCCGCACCTTTAAAAGGCACTCCAGAAAATCAGACCAGGTTGGGAATGGGATCGGCAAACCCAGGGATCAGGACCTGCCCACCATTTTTAAAGTGCTCCCAAGTCACCCCAACTTGACAAAAATCCAGGCCATGGTGTCTACACTACTTGCAAAGTGCAGTCCAGAGACATGTTTTGTTTTGGGTGTTAGCACTAAATTAGTTTAGAAGCATTCGGTGAATCCTGAAAGGCTATGTCATCATGGAAAAGGGTGGAGCTTAAGAAGGTTCTCTGGTTTCAATTTATCTGGGCGAGGGAGTTAGTTGCAGTTTGGACCTGGTGTGAGTTTGAACCATCGTGAGGTCTTTGAGACAGTCTGAGTCAGAGAGGCTTTTGAGGGAATTCAGGGGTTAGACCTTTGAAAGTGAAGAGTTGGACTCCCTCACGAGGGAGACAGAGTTTTAACGACACTTTGTGACTCACAGTGGCCACTGATGTCTGGGCGTATTGCTGAGAAATCCATGGGATCTGTCTTGATCATATCCACCATTTAATGTGCTGTGCAGTGTGTTCAACCACTGTTTGCCTGTTAGTTCATATTTACCTCATGTTAATTCTGAAGGTAGAAAGTATAAGATAGATATTGTAAATTGTTTTACTTTTCTGACTTTGTATAGTAGTTTATTTTGTTTGTTTAAAACCATGGAATATTGTGGCTTTATTCTTCTAGGGGATTTCAAACTTTGTCTACTTTAAACAAAAAGTTATTGATCCCAAACCAAATTGTAGGAATTTCACAATTTTTGATGAGAATTCTCAAAGATTGGTCAAATTTAATTGTCTTTGACTGAGAATAAGCCACATTCTTTTGTCATGCATTTTCTCATTGCAGCACCATTGGATTTTGCGGCCAGGTGGGCTGATGCTTGATGATAGCGCTCCTATCAGGAACCTTACCTACATCGGTAATAACCTATGACCCAGGGAAATGGGTTGAGCTTGGGGAAAATTCAGAGGGTGGACAGATGTCCCACCCTTTTATTATTCTACCCCAAAGTGGAGAATGCCACATACAATGCCATCCTGGTCTAAACAAATCATTTGCAAGGCTCCACCTCAGGAGGTGCCACATGTTTTACACAATCCCTTCCTTACCTTGAGCAGAATTTGGCCTAGGACTTAAAGATGGCACAAAAACAGTATGCGCCTATCTACATCCTAAATTCTGCCCTCTTCCCCACCACATTAGATCTGCTGAGTTTAGAACTGACTAAAACATCAGAATTGTGAGCCCAGTAACTCTGATAAAGTAATTCAAATGTTAGCCTGCCTATTAAAAGTGTATCATTAAAAAATCAGCACAGAAGGGCTCCTGTTATTCCACCAGCACTGTTACTTGCAATATGGACGGGTAGAGAATTGATTCCTGCTTCAGGTTACCTTAACTCTTCACCTGGAACCTAACCTAACATGCTCAAAGGCTGTTTCAACAACTCATCATCTTATTTGTCACTCCATCTAAAATGGAAAGAGAAGGTAGGAAGATGGCACCAGCTGGGTTAGGGACTGGGGCAGCTTTTAAAAATTAGCTCTCCTTATTGGACAAAAGTTCATGTGAGATGTTCTGCTATTTTAGCAAAGAGGTTATTCCTATTCCTTTCATTGGAACTTACCTTACGTCATTTGTAAATGTATTGTAACAAGTTAAAGCAGACCTACTACCCAGTGGTCAATTAGGCACACCGACTAGAGCTTAAAATTAGTGAGGTTTATTTTCCCATGGCAGTTGCATCATCAAGTTCCAGTATAATGATGAACAAGACAGTAACTGGGATTACCATCCAACCTACACCTTCACACTATCGTTTCCTTCCTCTCCATTTTTTGAGTGGATTATTTTGCTGCCTTTTATTCTTACAGGCTGGGAGCACTTCATATTAAAGGCAATTAATGTCAATAATTTCTTAATGCTATACTGTTTTGCCTTGGCCATTCTGATATTTTATATGAATTCCTAAAGTTATATCCCTATCACAAATAAGAGTTCCCAAAAGCCTATGGCTCTCATATCGTCCCTCTCCCACTCTGCTCCAGTATATGTATACTTTATCACATCTTTTAGAATTGTCTCAATCAAAATACTTAACATCCAGGGATCATTCCGAACTGCTATAACTATTGTTTCATAAACAGAAACAAAGAATAGCAATCAATATCTCTACAAGACAGGTCACAATTGTAAGTAAGAGCATATTGAGCAAAACATAAAAGACAATGATCATTGTCCAGTGGAAACGAAGAATGGATACAGGTTAGAGTGAGATGGCAAGGTTTCATGATTAGCAAAGAGAGAAACCACTGTTGCACAGAGCACGAGTTACACTCTCCTAAATATGGGAAAGTGTAATTTGAAAGTATTGCTTGTACTCCTTGTTTGGATTGGTTAAGGGTGCCTGTGCTTGCTGAAGTAATACTTTCTAAAATATTAAGTCGAAAACAAGCAGGCAAATAAGGGGCTATGTGCAAAAATCAATATTGTTTCCACAAACTAGCTGGAATTTCAAAAGGGAGCAAACAAAGCGACCATACTAAATTCTATGTAATGTAGACATGAGCAAAATTGGAAGCTGTAATTTTGCCACCAAACAATTATCTCAGCAAACAGCCTCAGTTTAACTGTAGAGACTCCTCCCATCTATTTTCAGTAAATGAAGCTTGTTTATTAACAAAGCAAAAGCAGGTCCATCTGGTAAAGCTGACATTATTTGGAGGGGAGATAAAATGGGAGCAGTTCAACTAATCATCGTTTGCAAAAGAAGGCAGACAGTTACTGTAAGGGAGGTTCACTGTATGTATGCATCTGCTGGAACTATCTGAGACATTAGACAGATGAATATGTTGAAGTTCATATGACGAATTTTGTCCTGTTCCCCAGTAGCAGATTTTCTGCCATGGTGGTTATACAAGTTACTCAATTTAGACCACACAAGTATGGGAGTTGACATCACAAGGTCCTCAAAGCAGTACAAAGGTAAATAACAAGACTAATCCTTGGCATTAGTGTGAAAAGAGTTATGAGTTAGGACTCTCAAGGAGACAGCTCAGAAGAAACATTAAAAAGGCATGCAAAATGCTTTATTAAGCTAGAAAATTAACTCGGAACAATACTTCCTGTTTACCAAAACAGAAGGACAACAGCACTCAGGTTCAAGACTGTGAATATTAAGTTTAGTACTAACATCAGAAAATATTTAATTTTAGGGGGTGTTCAACAGCTGCAAAAGAAGGATGTTTGAGACCAGAAGATTGGGTTACATTGTAGATAATGCAATGGGAAAACAGTAAGGTTACTATAAGAATCATAGACAGATACAAACCAGAAGGAGGCCATTCAATCCATTCTGTGCTGGCTCTTTGAAAGAGCTATGCAATTAGTCCTACTAACTTATATCAAAATGAGCAGTGGTCTCAACACCAACCCTTGGGAGACACCATAGCACAATTGCCCCCAGACTGAAAATCAACCATTCACAAACACTTTGTTTTCTTCGCAAATTTCATATTCACAAGGTCACTGTCCCTTTAATTCTATGGGCTTCAATGTTGCTAACAAGTCTAAATGCCCTTTTGAAAGTCCATATACATGACATTAACCACAATACCAACATGATCCCTTTCCATTACTTCAAAGAACTCAATCAAGTTAGACAAACCTGATTTGCTTTCACAAATCTGTACTGTTTATCATTTATTAACACATTGGGTGGGATTTTCCAGCCCTGACACTGGTGGGCGTTGTCGCACGCATCAGAGATCATCGCGTGCCCGCCCACCGAAATATCGTGATGGCACACGGTGAGGTTGGGACGCTCGCCCAACGTCACCGCGCGTCATCTTATGCATCAGCCCCCACACGCCGAAGAGAAAATCCGGGCCTTTAACTTTTTTAGCCAATTTAATTTGTCTCCTACCTCCTCCTTTACTGTTACTGTAGCAACATTTTTTTTCATTGAAGACAGATGCAAAGAACTCATTTAGTACCTCAGCCATGCCCTTTACTTCCACAAGACAATCTCCTATTTGGTCCTCAATCAATCCTACCGTCTTTGACTACTCTTACTATTTACACCTTTATTAAATACTTTTGAGTTCCCTTTTATGTTGCCACTAATCTATTCTCACACATCCTCTTTGCCCCTCTATTTTTTTTCCTATATATTTTGTACTCGGTTTGGTTCTCCGCTAAATTATGAACACAACATTTATCACATGCCTTCTTTACCTGTTTGATTTTAATCTCTACATCTTTAATCAACCAGGCAGCTCTAGTTTTGGATGTTTATCCTTCCCCTGTGTGTGTCCTGTGCCCAAACTACTACTTCTTTGAAGGCCTCTCATTGCTCATTTACTGTTTTACCTGCCAGTTTAAGAACTGTATAATTATCGGCAGTGAAAAATTTTCAGGCCTACAGGGAAAGACTGGGAAAGGCTAGGAAATTGTCTTGCAAAGAGCCAGCACAGACATGACTGGCTGAATGGCCTCCTGCTGCGCTATAACCATTTGGGCGGTTTTTAATAGAAGCAACAAGGGTCTTGCTTGCTGGATGCAGAGCCGGCGAGGGCCCCATGTTACCTCTTTTAGGGCGGGCCCGTCATCTTAAGTGCCAGTCAGGCAGTTAACTGGACAGTGGTGGGATTTCATTGGGATCAAGGAACCCGGGAGTTGAAGTCCCACCCGCCGAGAGCTCCTGGCCAATCAGAGAAATTGCATCACTGGGGAGGAGGTGGGTATTGCCGGTACGACACCCACCCGAGGCCTAGCATCATCACTGGATCTCAGTCCGAAGGTGAATGATGAGAGGAGGAGGGGCGTGGGGTAGAGGTTGCAGCGCTCCCCCCACCACTGACCCCCCCCACCACACCCGCCTTCCTGATATCAGATCCTTTGATCAGGCACTGAGTGCCTTTGAGTGCCACATGGATTTGCTTGTCGTGCTCCCTGAACAGTGAACCCCTACCCACCGCTGTGTTAATACCAATGACGGCAGGATGAGGCCCTTCAGTGGCTATTAATTGCCCACTGAAAGGCCTCAATTGGCAACGGCACAGGAAGGCCTTCCTATCATGGACTTCATTGGGATGGAGGCAGGAAAGTAGGGGGTCCCCACCCGCCAGCCTCCTGCCTTATTAAATGCACCTCAACATCCAAGCTTGCCAAGGGAGAGGGCATTAAATTCTGCCCTATCTTTCATTCTAATCCATCAGTAAAGTTAGCCCTCCTTCAGTTCAGGGTTTTTCTTTGTCCATAACCACTCTAATCCTAACATATTTTGATCACTGTTTGCCAAATTCTCTCCCATTGAAATATGCTCCACCTGCCCCATTTCATTCCCCAGAATTAAATCCAGAAGTGCTTATTTCACTCCTTCAAATTTAAAGCAACTGAACAAAGGATATGGCAAGTATGCTGTAGAAATGTTAAGACAGTGAATGGAGCACAATCTATGTTGCTGTAATGATCCACACACATAAGGTGTGAAGTTAAATTAATCTAAATTTTCCCAGTGAACTTGTTGCAATGTGGACACTGATTGAAACTGCTGCAAATTAAGAAATATAAACATTTGCAAAATGGTCTGTATGGAGTTTATGATCAGCAAAAGTGACATTGATTATAAATCTGCTTCAACACATAGATGAGTTTATTTTTCAGAACGATGTACCATCAAACAAGATCTGTCTCTAATACATGTTACTTGATGAATCTGTGGATTGTGCAAATATTGTCAGATGGAAGGAAAGAACTTGAATTGCATCCAAATACAATACAACTGTAGCATTAATGATGAATTTTCCATAATGTAATGCACAAAAAGACATTGAAGTTACAACACAGAAATATGCCATTCAGCCCAATGAATCCAACGATGATGTTTACTTTCCACACAAGCACTGACCTGTATTATACATCATCTATATAAGATGCTTTATCCTAAACAAATAGTCCCACATTATATACATTGGCACTTTGAAAGGAGCAGTATACTTCATTCCTCACTATTTTTGGCCAATTTTCACATCTCTCAGATAGTACATCTATTTCACTTCTAGTCCCTTTCTTTAGGATGCTTGACTGAAATTACTGAATGGTGTTCACACATTGTAAAAATATGTCTACCAACAACCCTCATCGAGCACATCTGTGCAGTGCCATTTAACATCTAAAAGCAATTCATGGTTAACTTCACAAGAATCAATATTTGGTTCTGTACCAGGAGCTTCTGTAGAATCAACAGGGCATTGAAAAGGTTAAATCTTACAGATCTTTCCAGACAACATTTTTAAATCGGACTCCTAATTCAATATCACCTCATAATCAGGAATCAGTCAAAAGAAACAAGTGTCGGCGTACAACAGATTAGCAAGCTCTTGTATTTTGCTGTTTCCTGCCAAGCAAAAAGAAAACCAAAACATCAAATAAGCAACGCACATATTTCTTATAGAGTCCATCATATGAATCAGTTCGTTTTCATGCCTTCTCTAATACTATTCAGTGTTATTGAAGGTTTTGAGCAGCCACAATTTTTACTATAAGAACTGACTGGGAAACAGACCTTATACTAATGCTCATGCATTATGTTTTAGAGTTTGTACTGATCATAAAAATAAATAGATATTATTATAAAAATAAAATACTTGCTTACCAATCCTATCAGCAGTTTTTTTTTTAAAAGAGACTACGCAGTTTTCTATGTAGACCTGGAGAGATCAAACAACATCAGTCAGTGCATAACCAGGATCCAGGCCACACAATGCTGTTAAATTGGATACATGTTCCAGGTCACAGCAGCCAAACTCTTTGTGACATTCACAAAGAACTCATCCTCTTGGGAGACAAGTAAACAAAGTTACTTGTTAATCAAGTTACTTTTGCCTTTGCTACATGCTAATTAATTATAGATGAATCTTCAGTGTGGCTGAATTCCATCCATCTTTCTGAAACTGCCATCAGCATGTGAGCATGCTCAACATGGTATAGCCGATGAGACATTTCAAGCACTTTTAAGACTGCTTTAAAACAGCTGTAAATAGACTGCCATGGGTTTTCCGGTTCTTTAGTCACCAATTAACCTTCAACTTTACCAGATGAAAAGAAATTAAAGTGAGCCAACGGTCTCTTTCCTTTCTGCTGTAATATATTATTAGCTTACATAAATTTGGCTCTATAGTTTCAGAGCATTTTAGCGCCAAATGTTACTCTGATTTGAATGTTTTGCCTTCAATGAAATGCATTCATATAAATAGCCCATAAATCAAGCTGAGATGCTTCAGCTCCAGAATCACACATAGAAGCATCACAGCACCCAAAATATGATGTGTCATTGTCACCACAATGCCCCTTCCACCATAATGGGTTTGACATTCCAGGCAGTAAGTAAATTTAAGGACCTTCAATATTGGCCTTCTTTTAAGTTGGATTTTAGGACCCAGTTGCTGGCATTTCTGCTTATGGAAATCAGGGCAGAATTTTACGGCCCTGTCGCGGTGGGGACAGAGCCATAAAATGCGACGAGCCATTCAAAAGTCCATTGACTTCGGGGGACCGGAAAATCCCGCCGGCGTAAAATTCCGCCCCAGGTTTGACAGCATAAATGCCAGGAGCAGACTCGCAGATGTCATATTCCTGAAATCCAACTTCAAAATACAGTACAACTATGGATAAAAGTGCATGCTAGGGTATGAAGGTTCCTCCAGTAACTCAATGTGTTACTAGTACAGCCACACACACACAACATATGCGCAGTGTTGCGCAGAATCTCGGAGAAAACTATAAAACCTAATGTCCATGGAAAGGTTAATAACGACAGCACAAGAGAAGCAGCATATTTACCTCACAACAGCTGGGTAAGAGTGCTACCTGCATAAGCGATTCAACCCCTCTCCCAGGGGACTAGGTTCAATTTGAAATTGCTGTTCTGGGGAAAAAAACAGCTTCTGCAACATTTACAAACCACCTTGTTACCAAAGCAGTCCATGGATATGATATTTCTCACGGTAGAGTATGACGCTTGTGCTGTATACCATAACAAGAACAAACACAGCCAGAATTCTAATCGGGCTACCTACACAACTTTAAACTATATAATTTGCACCCATGGATTCTTTAGAAGCAAGAAATCAAGAGATAAGCTCTTACACTCCACTGGAGAGAGCATAAATAAATGCGATGTTACTAAAATGCATCAATTGCAGTTGTCATGTAAACAGAGTGCCGGAGGCTCACTAGCATGGGAATAGGCGTCACATAGCATCCTCACATCACAAGTTTCCATAGGCAACATCAGACAAGGGACCACTTTAAAATGTATGTGAAAACAGAAAGTTAGATGTATGAAATCCCATAATAGGTTCTCACCATTTGTTACTTGTGGTTGGAAAATTCACTGCTGTGAATGGAAATACCTTTCCTGCTTTCAAAATTAGGTTTCTTTTTCAAGCTTCATCTATAAAAGTTCTTTTCTGGAGCAAAGTGCTAAGATAGTGGTCCATATTTTTGCAGAGTCAGGAAGACTCCGCAGACCTATAAAAATGGCAGGCGAGTCCCAAATCAGGAAGCTTCCACACCACCTCCTATTTCCGACGGATCCAATTTTTGCTGGTAGGGAAAGGGGGTGAGGCTTGATTCACACAGGAGGGAAATCCAAACTCAGCAGAGCCATCTGAACCGCCTTTATCTGCAGTGTGACGGGGGGGGTGGAGGGGGTCACAAATTGATGGAGTAGACATAAACACTCTTGAAGGGCAGATAAGGTCTGCATAACTGTCATGATCTGAAGTTTCTTTTAAATACCCTGCTCTTTAAACTTAAAAAGAGCAGGCTGAAGTTCTCAATGTGAGTTAAAAAAAATAAGCCCTCTGCTGGACTGCTTTGATTGGCAGACGTAGGTTAGAAAAGAAAACATTAGCAGCTAGTCGTGCAGTTTCAATAGAGCTCTTTGTTGACATTTCCCCAAGGGTTGTCATTATGTCATTATGAATGCTTAACTGAGTTTCAAGAGCTACATTTATCTCAGCAGGGGCTTCTAAGTTCACAGTTTGATTGACAAAGATAAAGAGTTCTCTAAAGGGTTAGCAGCCTTTGATGTGGTGCCTGAATCAAAGTTTTATTCTTGTTTTTACAAGAGATTGGCCACTTGAGATTTAAAAGCTTTGAATGGGCATTAAGAATGGAAATTTTATTTTCCACTTTTAAGTGTATAGAAGTGAGAGCTGTTAGAAGATCTTTTTTTGATCTTCGTATGGCTCCTGAGGTCTGCCCAACGATGAGTGGCTATGTAGTTGGCAAGGAGGGTATGAGGAGTCATGGAAACGGGTGGGGGGTATGAGCTGGCAATGAATTGGCATGGAAGGTTTCAGGGTCATGGGAGGGTAGCTGGGGCATGAGTTGGCAAGGAGGATGTGAGGAGGCATGAGGGGGGTGGGTGGGAAGGTGAGAGCTCGAGGACCAAACAGCTTCTAAAACAACTAGGATGAAGTCCCAGAGAATCAATGCAGGCCTCCTAACGAATCTGCCTGGGCACTCACTCGCCCCCGTGGTCACCTACACTTCGATTCTGGGGTCGGCAGGCCAGACTCTATCCCTCACCAATCCCCTGGAGCGAAAATCACTGGGTTCGGCAAGTCAGGAAATTTCCCAACTCAAGCTACCCACCTTGGTAGCCAAAATCTACCCAGTTTCACAGTATGGGCTGTAGATATACTGCTCCAAGCAACTTCTGATTCTTTTTTCTTAGCAGATGATATTGTCTGCCCAGCATTGAAGAAGGAACATTAGAGGGGTGGGGGTGGGGGTGGGGGGGGGGGGGGGGGGGGGTCACGCCTAGGCAGTTCCTGGCGCCTCCCATCAAAACTGGCAGTGTCTTTTAAAACACGTCACACACTTGTCCTCTCGCTGCAGAACAATCAGGCCACAAAGACAAAGAAAGTGATTCAATTACAAAGGGAAAAGGGGGAACTTCACAAATAAAGGAAAAACAAAACCATTTCCTTCAAATTGCCAATGTTAAATAACGTTATATTTGGTAATTACATAACGTATACTTAGATAAACTACACTGATTAAAAATGAGTTCCAGTTATTATTTTTGGCCGAGGAATACTATTGGAGGGAATTCGATAACCTTGATGGAAGCATGATTTTATTTGTTGCCATATTATGTTATGCAATATTATTAATCAATCCATTAATTAGATCCCATTCAGTTTTGTACTGAGGGCTGACAGGATTTCCATTGATGCATTTGTTAGAACAGAAATTGAAGGTTATATGTTTCTAGGCTGCCTCTGCACATTTGTAGCAACAAACTGAATACCCTGCCTTGCCACCACAGTAAATTATTTTCCTAAGATAAAAGCAAAATACTGCGGATGCTGGAAATCTGAAACAAAAAAAAAATTGCTGGAAAAACTCAGCAGGACTGTTCTCATGAAGTGTCATACGGACTCGAAACATTAACTCTATCTTCCTCTCCACAAATGCTGTCAGACCTGCTGAGTTTTTCCAGGAATTTTTGTTTTTGTTTCAAATTAATTTCCTGGATTGTTTCATGCTGCAAAGTTTACTGCCATGGTTCCCATCAACCTGCTGTGAGCATCCTTCCGCATCATTTAGATTAATTGTTTGTGCACAGAAGCATTGCTATGAACGTTCCTTGATAAGCATTTTTTTTGGACTAATGCGAAAGTGTTGCCTTTGTCAGGGAAACTGTATGAAGTTTCTGAGAATGTGATGGAGCTTTATAGATGCAACTTCTTTCATGTCTGTGGAAGATCATATTTGAATTCTAGAAAAATGACAATAAACATTTGAAAGTACCACCCAGAACAGTCCCCAGAATTTTTTGCAATTAACTTTATAGACAAAGCACATGTTTTCAGGAATGCAATAGTGCAAGTTCATGAACAGTATAATGGCCCGGTTGGTATTCATAGCAGTTGATCTCAATTAGAATTCAAGCATGAGAAATATAATGACCTTTTGACACTTGGCACGGATCTCTATACAGTGACACCAACAGAAGTGCAGGTGTGTTGCTGCATTAATGGCAGTCCCTTCATCACAAAGTCAGAAGTGGAGCTTCTGTGAAGAAGTATCACCTGACTTATTAATTTTAGTCATGATGCTGGCTTGTGAAATGTTAACATGAAAATCTCTCCAGCTGTTCCTCCAGCTGAAACGTGTAACTTTCGACAGTTCTAAGGAAAGATATGCGAGTGATATATCTCACACACACAGACACACACACACATACAAGTACATAAATACAGATAAAATAAAAGCAAATTACTGTGGATGCTGGGGGATCTGAAATAAAAACAGAAAGAACTGGACAAACTCAGCAGATCTGGCAACATCTGTGGAGAGAGAAACAGAGTTAACGCTGAGTCCAATATGACTCTTCTTCCAAGAGCGTCGCTGGCTAGGCCAGCTTTTATTGCCCATCCCTAACTGCCCTTGAGAAGGTGGTGGTGAGCTGCCTTCTTGAACCACTGCAGCCCATGTGATGTAGGTACACCCACAGTGCTGTTAAGGAGGGAGTTCCAGGATTTTGACCCAGCGACAGTAAAGGAACGGTGATATATTTCCAAGTCAGGATGGGGAGTGACTTGGAGGAGAAATTCCAGGCAGTGGTGTTCCCATGTATATGCTGCCTTTGTCCTTCTAGATGGTAGCAGTCATGGATTTGGAAGTTACTGTTTAAGGACCCTTGGTGAGTTCTTGCAGTGCATCTTGTAGATGGTACACAGTGCTGCCACTGTGCGTTGGTGGTGGAGGGAGTGAATGTTTGTGGATGTGGTGCCAATCAAGCGGCCTGCTTTGTCCTGGATTGTGTCAAGTTTCTTGAATATTGTTGGAGCTGCACTCATCCAGGCAAGTGGAGAGTATTCCATCACACTCCTGACTTGTGCCTTGTAGATGGCTTTGGGGAGTCAAGACATGAGGAAAGTCTACTCACTGTAGAATTCCTAGCCTCTGACCTGCTTTTGCAGCCACAGTATTTATATGGCTAGTCTAGTTCAGTTTCTGGTCAATGCTAGCCCCCAGGATGTTGATAGTGGAGGATTCAGCAATGGTAATGCCATTGAATGTCAAGGGGCAGCAGTTAGTTTCTCTCTTGTTGGAGATGGTCATTGCCTGGCACTTGTTCGGCACAAATGTTACTTGCCATTTGTCAGCCCATGCCTGGATATCAATGGTAATGCCATTGAGTGTCAAGGGGCAGCAGTTAGTTTCTCTCTTGTTGGAGATGGTCATTGCCTGGCACTTGTTCGGCACAAATGTTACTTGCCATTTGTCAGCCCATGCCTGGATATTGCTGCATTTGGACATGGACTGCTTCAGTATCTGAGGAGTTGCGAATGGTGCTGATCATTGTGCAACCATCAGCAAACATCCCCACTTCTGACCTTATGACGGAAGAAAGGTCATTGATGAAGCAGTTGAATATGGTTGGGCCTAGGAAACTACCCTATGGGACTCCTGCAGCGATGTCCTGGGTCTGAAATGATTAACCTCCAACAACCACAACCAACTTCCTTTGTGATAGATATGACTCCAACCAGTGGAAATTCCCATCAACTCCAGTTTTGCTAGGGCTCCTTGATGCCACACTCGGTCAAATGCTGTCTTGATGTCAAGGGCTATCACCCTCACCTCACCTCTGGAGTTTAGCTCTTCTGCCTATGTTTGAACCAAGGCTATAATGAGGTCAGGAGCTGAGTGGCCCTGGCAGATCCCAAACTAAGCATCAGTGAACAGGTTATTGCTAAGTGCATGCCACTTGATAGCGCTTTTGATTACCCCTTCCATCACTTTACTAGTGATTGAAAGTGGACTGGTGGGGCGATAATTGGCCAGGTTGGATTTGTCCTGCTTTTTGTGTACAGGACATACCTGGGCAATTTTCCACATTGTCGGGTAGATGCCAGTGTTGTAGCTGTACTGGAACAGCTTGGCTAGGGGTGCAGCAAGTTCTGGAGCATAAGTCTTCAGTGTAAACTGCTGGAATATTGTCAGGACCCATAGCCTTTTCAGTATGCAGTGCCTTCAGCTGTTTCTTGATATCACGTGGAGTGAATCGAATTGGCTGAAGACTGGCATCTGTGATACTAGGGACCTCCAGAGGAGGCCAAGATAAGTCATCCACTTGGCATTTTGGCTGAAGATCATTGCAAATACTTCAGCCTTATCTTTTGCACTGATATGCTGGGCTCCCCCATCATTGAGGATAGGGATATTTGTGGAGACTCCTCTTCCAGTGAGTTGTTTAACTGTCCACCTCCATTCGTGACTGGCTGTGGCAGGACTGCAGAGCTTTGATTTGATCCGTTGGTTGTGGAATCGCTTACCTCTGTCTAGCACTTGCTGCTTATGCTGTTTGGCACACAATCAGTCCCGTGTTGTAGCTTCACCAGGCTGACACCTCATTTTTAGGTATGCCTGGTGCTTCTCCTGGCATGCCCTTCTGCACTCTTCATTGAACTATTGAATTAAGTGTGCAAGTTTCTGCAATTTATTATATGGTTAGTACATACTGCAGCTAGAGTATAGTCATGGCAGAGGAAGTGGATATTCAGTCCAGTAGCAGAGGCACTAATCAAGCAAACTGCACTGTCTTGAATTATGTAAAGATTCTTCTGTCTAGGTAAATGGTGGTAATTCTGCAGGTTTCTGACTCCAGTCTTGTAGATGATCAAAATGCTTTGGAAAGTCAGAAGGTGAGCTGCTTGTTACAACATATCCAACCTTTTGCCTGTGCTGTTAGCCATGTTGCTAATGTGGCTAGTCCAGTTAAGCTTTTGGTCAAAGGCGATCCTGAGATGTTGCAGGTGAGGGGATCATCAAAGCTTGTGCCATTCAACATTGGGGTAAGGTACTTAAAGTTTTTTTTTATTCACCTGTCAATACTTTATGCGACATGACTTTCACCTGTGACTTATCTGCCCAAATATGTATGATAGCATATATCATGAGAGAAGCTGTGAATGAGGCTGAACACTATCAGCAAACAGCTCCATTTCTGACTTTGTGATGGAAGGACTACCATTAATGCAACAACACACCTGCACTTCTATTGGTGTCACTGGATAGAGATCTGTGCCAAGTGTCAAAAGGTCATTACATTCCTCATCAAAATGGATTGTCATGCTTGCATTCTAATTGAGATCAACTGCTATGAATACCTCAACAGGGCCATTATACTGTTCATGAGCTTGCACTATTGCATTCCAGAAACCAGGTGCTTTGCCCACAAAGTTATTGCAAAAAGAATTCTGGGGACATTTCTGGGTACGTTTTCGAAATGTTTATCATCATTTTTCTAGAATTCAAACAAGATCTTCCACAGACAGGAAAGAAGTTGCATCTCTCAAGGTCCATCACATTCTCAGAAATATTCCAAACATTAGTTTTGAAAGCAGTCACCACTCAGTGGGTAAACTTTTTAGGAGGCATAAAAGTCTCACAAAGAGTAATGAGATAATCACTAGTTAATCTACTTTACTAGACCTCGTGAAGGAAATAATGTTGGGTCAGAATACCATTCTGTATTTTAATGTGCACAAACTAGCTGCCACGTTTCAGCACAAAACAACAATGATTACATTTCAAAGATTTAAGACGTCCTGAAGATGTGAAAGAGACTATGGGTGGAAACATTCACTCCCGTTGGCAGCGGGTGTGTTTGGCGGCATGAGCGGACAATATGGCGAGAAGGCCAAAAATCAGTTTCATGATGTTGTGAAACCAGTTTGTAATCATCTGCTCCGCTGTCAATGGCGGGCCTCATTTCCCGCTGTCGAACGTCGGGAACATCATTATAATACATCTGCATATTATAAAAGCCCAGCTCACCGGAATCATCCCCCCATGCTGGATCATCCGAACACAAAGTCGACGTGTTCCACAATTGCACATAAGCAACGTGTACCTGGCGGGCTGCACTTTGCTCAGGACTTCAAGGTTTGTTTGCCTACCTTGCTTTGGGCAGCACTCACAGTCATAAGCGCCAGGCTTCGCAGATACTAACACATTAATTTGAGGGGGGATCATGGGCAGGTCTCTACCTACCAGGCCAGCCATAAGGCAGGGGTGGCTTTTCCTCGGCCACAGGGCTAGGGATTGCTTGGAGAAGGGGGAGAAAGGGGAGAAGCATTCGCAGGCAAAGAAAGAGGCTGCAGGGCAAAAGCTGAACTGGGTAAGGGGGGATATCCCAGGGTGTGTGTGGGGGCACAAGTTTATCTGAGCAAATGGCCTCAAGATGGCGAGGGCTGAGGAAGCAGTCTCCAGAGGAGATGAGGCCAGATGGAGATGTGAGGGTGTGTGTGAGAGAGTGAGTGGTGATGTCCCTTGAGCTGGCAGTGGGTGAGATGCCAGTGAATGTGTGATGGGCTTGAGTGTGTGAGTTCAGAGTGATGAGATGGTTGCCTTACCCTGGCAGCATGGATGCAATCATCCTCTTTCTGCATTGGATGGCCAACCTATTCTGTGCAGCATTGGCACTGATCACCACTGCCATTGTCTACCAAGCCAAGTGGTGAGATTGCTGGACCTCCTGCAGCTAGAGCAGAGGTAGGGGACATCACAGCAGGCCTCCACAGCATCCATAAGGTGCTCCAGGGACATGTCACTGAATCAGGGGTCTGCAGTCTTCTTGCCTTTCAGGGCCACGTCTGTGCAGCAGTCCTGGGCTGGAAGCACTGAGAAGCATGCGTGTGGCTTTACTTTAAATATGTCACCTGGTATGAGGAAGAGACGAGAGCAAATGAGAGCATGCCCGCCATCGAAATGGCATGTTTTTTTTAATTCATTCACGGAATGTGGGCTTCGCTGGCATTTATTGCCCATCCCTAGTTGCCCTTGAGAAGGTGGAGCTACCTTTTTGAACTGCTGCAGTCCATGTGGTGTAGGTACACCAAAGTGCTGTTAGGGTGGGAGTTTCAGGATTTTGACCCAGCGACAGTGAAGGAACGTCAATATATTTTCAAATCAGAATGGTGAGTGACTTGGAGGGGAACTTCCAAGTGGTGGTGTTCCCATCTATCTGCTGCCCTTGTCCTACTGGACGTGGGTTTGGCAGGTGCTGTCTCAGGAGCCTTGGCGAATTCCTGCAGTACATCTTGGAGTTGGCACACACTGCTGCCGCTGTGTTTCCTGGGAATGCATGATTAATGAGGCGGGATTGGGATGATACAGTGTGAAAAGCCGCCTTTGTGGCCAGCGGGTAAAACGTTCTTTTTCCCGCCCACTACTGCATTTAGCGCAAATCTGGGATGACTCCGCCCAATAAAAATGTCCTTTTTCCTTTGAGATTAATTAATTGCTTCTAGTTACATTCAGAAGTCATCTAGAGATTATTCTCCAGTATGGGAGTTTCTGTTATACTGGCAGCTTTCCCTTCTCCTATTTAAGTACTAATTTTATTTTTAAAATGTCATACAGAACTTGTGACAACATATGTTTGAAGAATACATATATTTCCAATGACACTACTCAGGCAGGAGAATCAGGATTACACTCTGGTTTAGAACAACAGTGGTGTTATGCTACTTAATGCACAATTATTCAGTTCCTAATTGGAATTGTGATTAAAATGGCCTGTACCTTTTAAGGCCAGAAAGTCTAATTGCTTTTAACTCCCTCGAGTCTAGACTTTCACCTACAATCTATAGAATTTTAAAATCCAAACTTTCCACTAATTACTACTTCTAGATTGAGAAATCTAAGTGCAGGATCAATAAAATAAAAATAACATCTGATATAGTGTTTTACACAAGCCAGCAAAAAGCAGCTTCAATAAGTGGGAGCATTGTACAGGCAGGATTTTCCCATTCAATTAACCCACAGGAAACTGATAAGAGTTATGACAGCAATTATTTATTTAATGGACTGAGCACTGATACTCTTTTTTCCTGATAGTTATTTGATATCCAGCCAACGTTGCTTCAACTAACGTCAATAACTGCAGATTAACTAGTCATTTATCTTATGTGCCCCTTGTGTGACCTTGTTATGCATCAATTGGTTGTGACACCTTTTCTACCTAACAACAATGACTATGCTTCAAACAATCATTCATCAATGTGACTGTAAGAAGGGGCTCCAGCTCCTGATTGTGGTACCATGGCACTTATTGCTGGATACTTGTGTCTAGATCAAAAACAGAATTACCTGGAAAAACTCAGCAGGTCTGGCAGCATCGGTGGAGAAGAAATCAGTTAACGTTTCGAGCCTTCATGGCCCTTCGGCAGAACTGAAGCATAGTTAGAAGAAAGGAGAAATATAAATTGGTTTAAGGTGGGTGGGGGGGGTGGGGGTGGGGGGAGAGAGAGACATTGAGGGTGTGGTGATTGTGGAGATGAGCAGATAATCAAAAGATGTCACAGACAAAAGGGTCAAAGAGGTGTTTTGTCTGAGAAAAGTGCTAATTAAGAATGGAAGACAGGATATTCAAAGTACAGCTCTAGTGGGGGTGGGGTGGAAAGGCTAACAAGGTTTTAGTTTTAGATTTAAAAATAATGGAAATAGGTGGGGAAAGAAGAATCTATATAAATTATGGGGGGGGGGGAAGAAACGGGGTGGGGATGGGGGGAGAGGGAGTTTAAGATCTAAAGTTGTTGAATTCAATATTCAGCCCGGAAGGCTGTAAAGTGCCTAGTCGGAAGATGAGGTGCTGTTCCTCCAGTTTGCGTTGGGCTTCACTGGAACAATGCAGCAAGCCAAGGACAGACATGTGGGCAAGAGAACAGGGTGGAGTGTTAAAATGGCAAGCGACAGGGAGGTTTGGGTCTTTCTTGCGGACAGACCGCAGGTGTTCCGCAAAACGGTCGCCCAGTTTGCGTTTGGTCTCTCCAATGTAGAGGAGACCGCATTGGGAGCAACGAATGCAGTAGACTAAGTTAGGGGAAATGCAAGTGAAATGCTGCTTCACTTGAAAGGCGTGTTTGGGCCCTTGGACGGTGAGGAGAGAGGAAGTGAAGGGGCAGGTGTTGCATCTTCTGCGTGGGCATGGGGAGGTGCCATAAGTGGGGGTTGAGGAGTAGGGGGTGATGGAGGAGTGGACCAGGGTGTCCCGGAGGGAACGATCCCTACGGAATGCCGTCAGGGGGGGTGAAGGGAAGATGTGTTTGGTGGTGGCATCATGCTGGAGTTGGCGGAAATGGCGGAGGATGATCCTTTGAATGCGGAGGCTGGTGGGGTGATAAGTGAGGACAAGGGGGACCCTATCATGTTTCTGGGAAGGAGGAGAAGGCGTGAGGGAGGATGCGCGGGATATGGGCCGGACACGGTTGAGGGCCCTGTCAACGACCGTGGATGGAAAACCTCGGTTAAGGAAGAAGGAGGACATGTTAGAGGAGCTGTTTTTGAAGGTAGCGTCATCAGAACAGATGCAACGGAGGCGAAGGAACTGAGAGAATGGGATGGAGTCTTTACAAGAAGCGGGGTGTGAGGAGCTGTAGTCGAGGTAGCTGTGGGAGTCGGTAGGCTTGTAATGGATATTGGTGGACAGTCTATCATCAGAAATTGAGACAGAGAGGTCAAGGAAGGGAAGAGAAGTGTCAGAGATGGACCATGTGAAGATGATGGAGGGGTGGAGATTGGAAGCAAAATTAATAAATTTTTCCAGGTCCCGACGAGAGCATGAAGCAGCACCGAAGTAATCATCGATGTACCGGAGAAAGAGTTGTGGGAGGGGGCCGGAGTAGGACTGGAACAAGGAATGTTCCACATACCCCATAAAGAGACAGGCATAGCTGGGGCCCATGCGGGTACCCATAGCCACACCTTTTATTTGGAGGAAGTGAGAGGAGTTAAAGGAGAAATTGTTCAGTGTGAGAACAAGTTCAGCCAGACGGAGGAGAGTAGTGGTGGATGGGGATTGTTGGGGCCTCTGTTCAAGGAAGAAGCTAAGGGCCCTCAGACCATCCTGGTGGGGGATGGAGGTGTAGAGGGATTGGACATCCATGGTGAGGAGGAAGCAGTTGGGGCCAGGGAACTGGAAATTGTTGATGTGACGTAAGGTGTCAGAGGAATCACGGATGTAGGTGGGAAGGGACTGGACAAGGGGAGAGAGAAGGGAGTCAAGATAACGAGAAATGAGTTCCGTGGGGCAGGAACAGGCTGACACGATCGGTCTGCCAGGACAGTTCTGTTTGTGGATTTTGGGTAGGAGGTAGAAGCGGGCCGTCCGAGGTTGGGCGACTATCAAGTTGGAAGCTGTGGGAGGAAGATCTCCAGAGGAGATGAGGTCAGTGACAGTCCTGGAAACAATGGCTTGATGTTCTGTGGTGGGGTCATGGTCCAGGGAGAGGTAGGAGGAAATGTCTGCGAGTTGACGCTCAGCCTCCGCGAGGTAGAGGTCAATGCGCCAGACAACAACAGTACCACCCTTGTCAGCGGGTTTGATGACAATGTTGGGGTTGGACCTGAGAGAACGGAGTGCAGTGAGTTCAGAGAGAGACAGATTAGAATGGGTGAGAGGAGCAGAGAAATTGAGACGGCTAATGTCACGCCGACAGTTCTCAATGAAAAGATCAAGAGAAGGTAAGAATCCAGAGGGAGGGGTCCAAGTGGAGGGAGAATATTGGAGGTGGGTAAAAGGATCCGTTGAACGGGGAGAGGACTCCTGCCCAAAGAAGTGAGCACGGAGACGAAGACGGCGGAAGAAGAGTTCAGCATCATGCCGAGCCCGAAATTCATTGAGATGAGGGCGTAAGGGTATGAAACTAAGTCCTTTGCTGAGCACTGAACGTTCAGCATCGGAGAGGGGAAGGTCAGGGCGTATAGTGAATACGCGGCTGGGGCTGGGATTGGAAGATGGGGTGAGGACGGAGGGACAAGCAGGGGTGGAGGGTCCCAGATGGGTGTTGGAGTCGATGAGTTGTTGGAGCTTGCGTTCCTTAGCACTTGAGAGAAAGAGAAAAAGTTTCTTGTTGAGGCGACGGATGAGGCGAAGAATAAAATGAAACTGGGGGCACGCGCAGCTTTGAAAAAGGGTGCGGCGGTGCTGCTGGAGGGAGAGGTCGAGTGTGTTCATATGGCGGCGCATGGCACTTAGTGTGGATCTCAGAATGCGACGGGAACAGCAGTCCGAGAAACGTTTTATGTCCCGGAGATACCTGTAATCCTGGGTGGGTTCGAAACAAGAGGGATGGAATTTCAGTTGAAATCCACGTGGGGTGAGTCGGAGACGGAGACAGTCACTGAGAAAGGAGATATGGCTGTGAAAGCGGGTTTTAGTAAACACCTTGTCAAACACCAGGAGAGAAATGGAAAGCAATGAAGGTGAGCAGGGCAGAAGAGACAGTCGGAAATCCTGTCGGAGGACAGAACCGTACTTCTTCAAAGAGGGCATTTCTTCAAGAGGCGTGGCAGTCAATTAAACACAAAGATAAAAACAAAAAGCTAAAAGCTACTGCGGATGCTGGAAATCCAAAACAAAAACAGAATTACCTGGAAAAACTCAGCAGGTCTGGCAGCATCGGCGGAGAAGAAATCAGTTAACGTTTCGAGCCTTCATGGCCCTTCGGCAGAACTGAAGCATAGTTAGAAGAAGGGAGAAATATAAATTGGTTTAAGGTAGGTTGGGGTGGGGGGGGGGGGGGGGGGGGGGGGTGCGGGAGAGAGAGACAGATGTTGGATGGGAGCAGGATTGATCTTAACAATAACGCCTTCCACAGTCCAATAGCCTGTGGGCATGTTCTAGATTGGTTCAGTGGTAGCATTCTCACCTCTTCAATCAGAAAGTTGTGGAATTCAAGGCCAGCTCCAGGATTTCAGCAGCTAATTGAGTCTGGCACTTAGTGTAGTACAGAGAGACATCTGCATTGTTTGGGATGCCAACTCTTTGATGTGGCCTAACTACTTATTCAGATGGACATAAAAGGTGTCACATGACATTATTCAAAGACGAGGAAAAGAATTCTGATAATTTTCTGGCCAACATTTGTCATTCAAACAATATCGCCAACACAAATTACCATAGATCATGGCGTATAAGTCGTATAAGGCGGATAAGATTACTCATTTATGACAAATTTTTTCAGTGCTAAAAATCATGTTTTGGTCTCTTTTTGGCATATAAGTCGATCCCCTTTTCTGCTAAAAAATGCTATACTCGCATTAGAAGTCGGCCTCAATTTTTCACCTCAGAAATGCATATTTGCTCAGCTTATAAGTCAGAGTTTCGGATCAAGCAGACAATATGGGCCGTGTTGCCAAAAAGATGCGTGGAAGTTTACGACACATCCGCACAGAGCAAACTGCGTGTGGCGAGTGATGAACACAAGTGAGTCCTCCAGCAAAAAGAAGCTGGTTCCAAACTAAAAGCCGTAACATTTGCTAACTCATCAAATAACTGTGCTGCACCAAGCGAATTCAGTGTTAGTGAAAATCTGGTGCGAGAATAGAAGGCGGAATGCGCCCTGAACAAGATACTCAAGACCAAAAGCACCATGCGAACAGGGGCCAGCTACTAACCTGATCTTGAGAACCAGATATTGGAGTGGGCCCTCAAAAATCAATGAGAATGGCTACATCATCACCAGAAATTCAATTCACACATACACACTTAAGTGGGCCAAATCAAACCATGAGTCTGGTAACGATTTCAGAGCAAAGCTGCAGGTGTAGCTGCTTTACAGAATGAAAGTGTCTAGTGTTGTGGCAGAAGACCAAGATTGCTCAGCAACTATCAAAAGATCTTGATGCCAAAATTACAAGTTTCCAATGGTTCATCATCAGACAGCGGGAAAAAAAAAGTACACATTATGTCACATCGAGAACATGGATGAAACAGCCACAAATTTTGATAGGCCGAGCAGCTGAACTGTGGAGCAGAAAGGATGCCAAAATGACTAGTTTCCAGTGATTCATCATCAGACAGCGGCAAGTACCCACTGGGTCACATCGGCAACATGGATGAAATGGCCAAGAATTTTTATATGCCTTGCAACTGAACTGTGGAGTGGAAAGGTTTGAAAACAGTTCCAGTGAAAACCAGGGGACATGAGAAGACAAGATTCATGGTTGTACTAGCCTGCATGACCGACAGAATCAAATTAAAGCCTATGGTAATTTTAAAACGTAAAACCGTGCGGAAAATCAAGTTCCCTGCAAGACAGTAATTAGATGGCTGATGATGGAGTGAAGTTATAATGCCTGGAATAGGCATCCTGGCGGCCTACTAAAATAATGCAGCTTATTAGTGTGGGACATGCTCATATTCCATATAACCAATGAGACCAAGAGGCACTTGCGAAGAAAGAACATATAAATTGCAGTTATACCAGCAAGGGGGGGGGCGAACTTCCATAGTTCAACCTCTGAACGTGTGCCTCAACAAACCATTCAAGAATCATGTTCACGCCAGGTGGAATAGGCGGATGGTTGACAGAGTAAAAAACCTTCGCAAAGAGTGGAAGTGTGCTGCTGCCCCACTTGGTATTTTTGTGTGGCTTTGTCATCAAATTGTGGGATGCTATTAATGCACAAACTGCCATCAGGTCGTTCAAATACTGCGGAAAATCCAATTCAATGGATGGAACAGATGATTTCTTGTGGAGGGATGATTATGAAACCAAGAATGCCAAATCTGATCCAGAGTGAGATCCTTATGATGATGCCATAGCCAAAGTGGCTCAGAATGAATTTGATGAACTCTTCATGTCAGATGCCGAAGACAATGAATTTGACATTTTTTAAATAGTTTTGATTGTGGTTAAAGGTATCCTTGTAGAATTAATTCATTCAATTAAATGTGTCTGTAGTAATTATGGTTTTATTTAGTGTGTAATGTACCTTGAAGAATAATACTGGTTAAGGAAGATCACATGATCTGTAGTAACCAATAGGAGAGTGGTGCAGGCTACCTCAGCAGTCAGTGTAGAGGTAGAGTTGGAGTGGAAAGCACACGTGCTGAGTATATTGTAAATAAACTTAATGTTTCCACCCAAGAAGTGTATGCAGATCAATACCATCATCAATAGTAGCAACTCGGTCACCCTTACAACAAATTGGCAACAAGGATAAAACAGGATTGAACAGAAGAAATTAAGTTAGAAAGAAATCGGCACTGTACCTTGCCCAGCGATTGTAAGTAGCAAGCTCCATTAGAATTGAAGAAGTTATCCTCTCTCAAAATGCCACAATTTGGGAGAATTGATCCTTTTGAACTAGCCACAGACGATTGGTCTCAATGCTTAGAATGCCTCATGTTCTTTTTTCAAGCAAACAAGATTACAGGGGAAGAGAAGAGGCGAGCAATCCTGTTGCGTACTTGTGGGAGCAAAACCTACAGTTAGATTTGAAATTTGACAGCGCCCAGTGACCCAGATTTGAAAAATTTCGATGAATTGGTGGGCCTCGTGAAGGGTCACCTTCAACCCAAACCCTCAATCACAATTCAGAGGTTCAGGTTTAATTCATAAAATAGAGCCCCAGGTGAGACAATTGCATGCTACATGGCAAATCTGAAGCAGCTAACGAAACATTGAGAATTCAGTATGGCTCTAAACGACATGCGCAGAGGTCATTTAGTGTGTGGTATGAGTGAGGACGCTATTCAGAGAAGATTATTGTCAGAAGTGCATCTGGATTTCAAGAAGGTGCTGGAGATAGCACTGGCCATAGAAAGCACAGTAAGAGATTCAAAAGTAATACAGGGTGCACAAAATGGCGCCATCTTCCACATCGGGCAAGATACCTCAGCCAAAAAGGGCGCAAAGATGCAAGACTCTGCCGAGAAGTGGGAAACAGCCCCCACTAACTGCAGAATAAAGAAAAATAACTTAGCAGGGAGACCAAAGAATAATTTTAACAGAGGTGAAAACAATCGGTCTTTTAGCAATTGGCAGTTTTAAAAAATCAAATGCTACTATTGTCACAGAAATGGACATATGATGATGCAATGCAAGGAAAGATTCAAGCAGGCTTGTAAACAAAAGAAGAAGCCCAATGAAATCTACAATGTAGAAAAGCCTGAAAGAACAAATTCAGACATTAACTCATTGTTTAATCTGAAAGTTGAAAAGACAGAACCAATATTTGTCACAGTGAAAGTAAATGGCAAACCTGTTAAAATGGAAGTGGACACTGGAGCTTCCACTATAGTAATTGGGGAACATACCTTCAGATATCTGAATAATGGTGAACGTCCATTAAGTTTAGAAGAAACAGCTGCCAAGCTCAAAACATATACGGATGAAGACATTCAAGTAAAAGGCATAAGCAGAGTAACTGTCCATTATGGAAGACAATCAGCAAAGCTATCAATGTTGGTATTGAGGAGCAGAGGACCTAGCATTCCAGGGCAAAATTGGCTAAGGGAAATCAACCTTGATTGGCCACTGAGATTCCAAAAGGAAGCTGGAAGTGTTCCTGTTCTGAAAAAGGAGTGAATGGAATCAACAACCTGAAGAAGTGCAGGCTGCCTTATGCAAAAACCTGGAAGAACAGCAGAAGAAACTCTAAGGAACCCTGCTTGATGACAGAGTTCGAGACAAGGTGAGCAACCTGCGCAGGGGAAAAGAAAACCACTGAAAGACCTTCATACACTATAAGATTACCTCAGACCAAAGTTTGTACCTCTGGAAAAGTATGAAGAGAAACAGAAAGAATTCAGCACTTCTCGGAACAAACTGAAGAGTTGGCAGAGAAAACACAACAATGCTCAATTTTTCAGGAGGCAGCAAACAAATGCAAAAAAAAGATGGAAGAGCTGAAGAATCAGCTAAGTGAAGCCAAACAAACTTTGGAAGCAAAAGTCACAGAATTTTCCAAGAAGCAGACAGATAATAAAATTTTGGGAGACTCAACCACTGAGCTCAGACAAGTTGAGCTTGTATCTGACAGAAGTCTGGCCAATAGTGAAGTCAAAAAGAGACTAAAGTCTGCGCTCGAAAGAAGAAGGCGCATAGAAAGAAGATAAGAAATACTAATAAGGCTTTAATTCTGGCAGCATACGAATACACTTCTGTACATAGGCCTGGAAATCAAATCGCAAACGCCAATGCCCTTAGTTGTTTACCTTTATAAGAAAATGATGAGCACATCCCAGTTCCACAGGAACTTGTTGTACTGTTAGGTTTCTTCAATTCTTCGCTTGACAGATCAGAGACTGGACAAGTCGGCACCCCGTCTTATCTCAAGTACAGGAACAAGTGCTGCATGGTTGGTCACAGGAGAACGTATCTGATGAAATGAAACCGCACTTCAACAGAAGACATGAAGTAACCAGCCAGGATAGCATCTTATTGTGGGGAGCACAAGTGATAGTTCCTCCAAAGGGAAGGGGACCACTTTCAATTGAACTACCCAGTGCCCATCCAGGAATTTTCCAAATGAAGGCCATAGCATGCAGCTATCTATAGTTGGCCTGGGATGAATGGCGAAATGGAGTTTGGTAAAGCACTGTATGCAATGTCAGCAACTGCAAAAGTTGCCAGCAACAGTTCCATTGCACCCATGGGAGTGGCCAGGTTAACCCTGAGTGCGGTTACAAAGTTGGCGCTTTTGATGTTTCCGCTCATTGTCGACGGCCATTCAAAATGGTTGGATGTATATGAGGTGAAGTCACCAACGTTGGCCACTACAATTGAAAATCTATGTCAAAGTTTTGCCATTCATGGACTACCTGGAGTGGCCATTTCTGACAAAGGCACAGCATTTATGAGTACTGAGTCTCAACGGTTCATCAGCCTCAATGGTATCACTCATGTAAAAACTGTACCGTACCACCCTTCCTCAAACAGACTGGCTGAAAGGGTGGTTCAAACGTTCAAGGCAGATATGAGAAAGCTAACCGGTGATTCCTTGGCAACCAACTTAGTATGCTTTCTTGTTCATTACGGGACTACCCCTCACAGAACAACAAGTGTCACACCTGCGGAGTTATTATTGAAACGCTGTCTCAGGACGAGATTGCATTTCATTTAGAGGGGAAGGTGGAAAGGAGTCAGGGAAGCCAGAAAACTAGACACGACTGGCATAGTCGTGAGAGGAAATTTACCGTGGGAGAGCCGGTATACGAGAAGAACCTTGGGGAAGGACCAAACTGGTTACTGGGTGAAATAAGTGGTGACTGGAACTCTATCTTACCACATGGAGGTGGAAGGCCGGATCATCCGTAGACATGTGGACCATTTAAGGAAGAGAGAGACAAATCACCAAGGTTTGGTTCCACCAGTGATCATGACCGGGTCTGCATTTCCTGTTGAAGATAGTCAACCCAGGACTGACATGCCTGATGTTCCTCTAAGAGTTAAGGATACAGAACTGCAGGTGCCCATCAAAGCACCTGAGGTTCAGGCAACTCCAGAAAGGAGGTTCTTGACAAAGAATCTGAAGTTGTGGAGCTGCGACATTCCACACATGTCAGGAAACCACCTGGAAGACTGAACTTGTAAATTCCTTACCCAGTGTAGATATTATGTTGTCTTGAAAAATATGTACTTGTAAATATAATATGTGAAGCCCAGTTAAAGGGGGAGGAATGTAGTAATTATGGTGTTATTTAGTGTGAAATGCACCTTTAAGAATAATACTTATTAAGGAAGATCACATGATTTGTAGTAACGAATAGGAGAGGAGAGGGCTACCTCAGCAGTCAGTGTAGAGATAGAATTGGAGTACAAAGCACACATGTAGTTGCCACTGAGTATATTGTAAATAAACTTAATGTTTCCACCCAAGAAGTGTCTGCAGATCAACTCTATCATCAATAGTAACAACTCGGCCACCTTTACAACAGTGTCACATTGCTTTAATTTAAATTACCAGTGTTATGTTTCTTTCACATTTCATAATGGCAATCAACTACACCAACACCAACGGTTCACATTTTATGCTCGGCTTATAAGTTGACCCCCATTTTTGGAAGATTTTCCAAGGCTTCAAAGGTCGATACATATGCCATAATCTACAATTACTGGTTATTGATCTGATTGCTGTTTGTAAAACAATTGGTTCCCATATTTTCCCACATATCAGTGAATAGAATTCAAAAGAAATTAATTGACTATCAAGTTCTGCGAGCATTGAGGATGTGAAAGTTACTTTACAAATACTTGTTCTTCTTCTTATGCACATGATTGACGATCACTTGGAAAAATCCTGAGTGGTTGTCGCTATACATGAAACCAACTTCAGTTACTTCAGCAAAGAAGAGATAAAACATGTAGAAAACTGGAAACAACGGAAATAAATGTTTGATTACTTGGCTTAGGCTACTACCCTGGAAAGACGAGGAAGAAGGTTGCTGATCAAGAGCCTACAGACTGAAAAAGGATTCTTTTCCCACACCTTTAGTTGTGAGCAAGATGTCAAGCGTTACTTTTAAGACCAGCATTTTTTTTTTTACATGTTTCTCTTTGCTGTTGTGCCTATGAAGAACAGGATTAATCAGCGGAGGTAAGGATATGATTATTCATATGTGCCAATTAGAATTCCAGTGAGAATGAATCAGGTTGTGCCAAACAAAAATCAGATCAGTCAACTAGAATTAAAACCGCCAAGTATAATTCAGGATGCAATTTATTAAAGCCAAACAAGCAATTCTCCTTAGGACAGGGATCAACGCTCATTATACCACACATTGAGTTACCATTCTAAACTTGGTCTTTAAATCAGGCAGTGAATTGAGATATGGCACTTCATCTGCAAAGGGAATACTGGGGGCAAAGAAGGAAAGAATGAAAGAAAAGCAGAGTTGGCTCATCCATTGATCCTATGGATAAAATTTGGCACGATGCTGTACCTACTAGAAGGTCCCAGATTTGACATCCAAATTTTATTGAATTGCTTTTTCTCAGCTGGGGCAATAGTTGGTGAACTACAATCTGCCCCGAACACATTACTTTAAAGAGGGAAAAACAACATTTGTCAGGGTTCCTGCACTTGACTATTATGTAGTGGCCTCTATTGGAAACTCTCTGTGGGAACATTGAGTAAGCAAAGGGTCAAGACTTATATTGATCCAATTTCCTCATGGGCAAAATGCCAAATGAATCGCATTGTCAAATCTTACACATGAATAGTCCAGGCAAGCTACCAGAGGACAACCGAAACCTGCAGAACCACATACCAGTGAGAAGCAACATTTTCTGAAATTGAAAGGGGTGAAGGAAACTTGGTGGGAAACATTTTTTAAAAGAAAAAAATGAAATCTCTTTTCACGTAATAAACTGAGACTGACAGATTTAAAACAATTTTTAAAAAATGTTTATTACCTATCTAACAGCATTGGGCATACTGTGGAACTTCACTTGGTAATAATTTGATTATTAGAAGAATTTTGTCAAATATCTGCTTAGACAATATTTGCATTTACTAAAGGTGGGATCTACTTAAGTCTTAAATGGTCAATTTATGGAACTTCTTAAATGTATTAAGTAAGAAACTAAATAATTGAAAAACTTCACATAAAAAATTGTACCAAGTAGTCAGTACAAAAGTCTATTTCCTGAAACAAACATCATTATAGGCTCAATTCATCAATCCCATGCTCTCATGGTTGATGATTAGAAAATAAGTCCTCTAGTGTCTTAGCCCTTTCCATGCTCCCAACTGGCATAGGGTTGGTGAATTTACAATCATATGACAACCTGAACATACAAATTAGGAGAAGGAGCAGACAATCGGCTCCTCGAGCCCACTCCACCATTCAATAACATCATGGCTGACCTAATTGTAACCTCAACTCCACATGTCTCATGACAATATGAAATATCCAATATCATTGTTCAAGGATCAAATCTGTGACTTTCACGATCCAAATATCAGGAATATTAACCTACTGAGCCATCAAACCAACCATTCAATCTTTGACAGCCAAGACCATAGGTGAAATGACAGTGTAGATGCTGCCAGACCTGCTGAGTTTTTCCAGGTAATTCCGTTTTTGTGTTGTAGTGTACATAATCACCCTGATTTTGTCGAATATATGTCTCCTGACAATTATTTTCTCTTTCAGCTCTTATAAATTTGCATAGTTCCATGCATATCAGATGCCAGCCAGCGTCTTGCTCAAGGAGCCATTATTTCACATGTGAACATTGACA
The DNA here is from genome assembly GCF_964194155.1 of Cetorhinus maximus. Taxonomy (NCBI): domain Eukaryota; kingdom Metazoa; phylum Chordata; class Chondrichthyes; order Lamniformes; family Cetorhinidae; genus Cetorhinus; species Cetorhinus maximus. Next base: position 76,454,290 of record NC_135894.1, on the reverse strand, counting down.
ATGCATGTCAGCACAGTATTCAACTGTGGGCACTCCACTGAGTTTGATCATGTCCTCGCCCATGTCCACACACTTCCGGCAAGATCAGGAACCATAATTGATTTTCTTTTTCTTAAGCCAGGGGTATTAAGTCAATTGTAACAGTGTCCCAACTGAGAATAGATGAAACCTGGATCCTCGCTTTGCATGCCTCACAAGTAATAGTGTCAATATACCAATCAGAGTATGATAAATGCATTTCTTTTAAATGGAAAATTATTTAGAATTTTCACAAGACTAAAACTTCATCCAGATATGTTTGTACAAGATTTGGAGAGTAGAGTAGGCAGAATGGTTACAGCATGGAATGAGGCCATTTGGTTAGTTGAGTCCATGACAGCTCTCTTAAAGAGCAACTTAACTATTTCCACTTCCCACGCCGCACTTGTAACCCTGCAAATGTTTTCCTTTCAAGTGCTCATCCAATTCCCTTTTGAAAGCCACAATTGAATCTGCTTCTACCACCCTCAGGCAGTGTATTCCCTATATTTTATTAAACTATATTTTATTTTAAAAACTTCACGCAAGCATTTTTTGTAATGAAATGCTTTTTGATGCTGATAAAACATATTTTCTTAACTCCAGATTTCTTGTCCAGAAATGCTTAACATAACTGGCTTCTTTTGAAAGAATTGGTGACATGTAGCAGAATGTGCCACTGGATGTTGTGTTACCTTAGTTAAAAATACAGAAGTTAATGACCCTTGATTCTACATAAAAGTGATCCTTTTTTAAAAAAAATACTGAACAATTCCACCCAAACTATTCTAAATCTGCTTGCACTGTTAAGATCCCACTCAGACCCAAAGCTGCATCAATCAGGGTTGTCCAAGTGAACATTCCACTAAAAAGAGGAACTTTTGTTTTAGTACAATACTGTCATTTAAAAAAAAAATAAAATCCAGTCCTTCACCAACCTTTCAGCCCTAATGCTACACGGGATAAATTTGTGTGTTTGTAGTCAGGGGGAGTAATAAATGCCATCAGTCCAACGCTGCTTAAGTACATCTTTGTCGAGTACTATATACTGCAGAATTGAATATGGGCACGGGGAAAGGACATTGTTCAGAGTCACCCATTTCCTAACTGATGGTTGAATAATGAAAAAGATGGAAGTAAACAAAATAAAAACCATAGACATTTTTTAAAATCTAACTGAAAAATGCCTTTTTCACTTTTCTAACCCACTCTGCTGCATCCAGACAAATAACTAAGATTGAAACCCTCTGAAACGAGATGACAAACTCTCAGAACTGTTCCATTGGCGCTATTTAGACAAACACACTCTGGCTAGACGAGCTGCAAATAAAAAGTTACCGACCTAAAACGTTAACTCCGTCTCTCTCTCTCTCCCTTCACAGATGCCGCCAGCCCTGCTGAATATTTTCTGCTTTTGTTATGGCTGGACTGCTCCGGTCCAGCTACAGCGCTCGCAGCCCTGACAACTAACTGTTTCCATATGTTAAAAACGGGTGGCCCGATGTATTTTGAATGGGGAAACATTGCAGATTAATAACTATTTATTTACAAATCTGCGCCCGACATTGAATCTGAGTCACCGATGCTTCATGTTCAGACAATGAGTCAAATAAGGGTGTCGTTTTAGGGTAATTAAAGCCCACTTACTGTTGCTAAGCACCATCACCAAAAAAAATAGAGGTACAAATGGAAGAAACAGATGGAGTTCAGCTCTTTAGAGTTTTGATCATTTTAAATATTGACTGACTTGCCCCAAAGTCCTTTAAAGATGCTGCATGCAGCCTCCACTCAACTTAATCCTTCAAACAGAAGAGGTCCTTTCTCCAGAAGTTCTAAATGTCATACTTTCATCACCTTTTTCGTTTTTGTTTTGAAGCCGCGGAGGTTTTAAAAGTCGTCCAACTCCGCTAAACTCCAACTCGGCGGCAGCAGCAGCAGCAACTCTCCCGTTGTGAAAAATTCTGAGGGAGAGTGAAGAGGTGGGGAAGGCGGGGAGAGGGCGGCCCGATATCCCCGCCCACTGCGAACGCCTATTGATCACCACGCGGGCGTGAGGTATTATCTGCGACCTACGAATGGTCAGCCGAGCTGTCAATCTTCTTCACGTTCCCAGGCGCCAGAGCCACCTCCCGGGCAGAGAGTGTAACTGCGGACACGACAAGCTTTGGAGGGTCGATGTGGCAGCTTTAAAATTTGTCAGATCTTCCTCGCTCTTGTCAGCTTCGCGATGTGTACAGCTCGCAGCACCAAACTGTTTATGGAGACAAAGATTAAGATTTCAGTTGGTTGACAAAAAACACTCAATTTTCATTGATTGGTTTGATTCAGCAGAAATCCATACATTTTGATTCTATAGTCGTCCTTGAATGCAATGTACTTCTGTCACTGAAACTTCATGCATCTCGATTTTTTGTTATGCCAGGAAATCGCTCAACAAAGATATATCCCAGCGAGGAAGAAGGATTCAGGGAAGGGATAAACCAACCATGGTTAGCCAAGGAAGTTAAGGACAGTATCAAATTGAAAGAAACAACATACAATGTTGCAAAGATTAGTGGTAAGCTAGAGGATTGGCAAAGTTTTAAAAACCAACAAAAGATGACCCAAAAAAAAGGAAGAAAATAAACTTTGAGGGTAAACTAGCAAGTAAAAAAAAATGATGAGAGAGGCCAAAGTGAATGTAGTGAAATAATAATGGGAAACCAGGAAATGGCAGAGGAGTTGAATAAATACTTTGCTTCAGTCTTCATGGTAGAAGATGCTAATAACATTCCAAAGATATTAAATAATCAAGGGGCAAAAGGGGGGCAGGAAATAAATACAATTATTGTATTTAGTGATAGATCACTAAAGAATAAGTACCAGGGAAACTAATTGGGCTAAAGGCTGATAAGTCCCCTGGACCTGATGGGATGCATCCTAGGATATTAATGGGAGTAGCTACAGAGATAGTGGATGCATTAGTGGTAATCTTCCAAGAATCCTTAGATTATAGAGAAGTCCCAGACGATTGGAGAACTGCCAATGTAACACCCTTATTCAAAAAGGGAGGGAGACAAAAAACAGATAAATATAGGGCCAATATCTTAACATCTGTCATTGGGAAAACGTTGGAGTCTATTATAAAGGATGTAATAGCAGAGCATTTAGAGATACGTAATCTAATCGAGCAGAGTCAGCATGGCTTCATGAAGGGGAAATCATGCCTAACAAATTTATTAGAATCCTTTGAGGAGGTAACAAGCAGGATAGATAAAAGGAAACCAGTAGACGTAACATATTTAGATTTCCAAAAGGCATTTGATAAAGGTACTGCACATAAGGCTACTTAATAAAATAAGAGCCCATGGTGCTGGGGGTAGTATATTAATGTATAGAGGATTGGCTAACTAATAGAAGACAGAGAGTTGGGATAAGGGGGGCATTTTCAGGATGGCAACCTGCCACAGGGATCAGTGCTGGCCCTCAATTATTTATGATATATATTAATGACTTAGATGAGGGAAGTGAATGTACTATCACCAAGTTTGCGGATGACACAAAAATAGGTGGGGAGGCAAGTGGTGAGGATGACACAAGGAGTCTACAGAGGGATATAGACAGGTAAAGTGAGTGGGCAAAAACTTGGCAGATGGAATATAATGTGGGAAAATGTGAAGTTATGCACTTTGGCAGGAAGAATAGAGGAGCTGAATATTATTTAAATGGAGAAAGACTGCAGAAGGCTGCAACACAGAGGGATTTGGGAGTCCTTGCGCATGAATCCCAAAAAGCTAACATACAAGTTCAACAGGTAATAGGGAAGGCAAATGAAATGTTGGTCTTTATTTCAAAGGGAATGGAGTATAAAAATAGGGAAGTCTTGTTAACACTATACAAGGTACTAGTTAGACCACACCTAGAATACTGTGAACAATTGTGGTCTCCTTATCTAAGGAAAAATATGCTGGGATAAAAACAAAATACTGTGGATGCTGGAAATCTGAAACAAAAACAGAAAATGCTGGAAAAACTCAGCTGTGAAGAAGAGTCATACGGACTTGAAACATTTATTGTTTTTCTCTCCGCAGGTGTTGTTTGACCTGCTGATTTTTTCAGCATTTTCTGTGAAAGATATACTGGCAATGGAGGCAGTCCAGAGAAGGTTCACTAGGTTGATCGCGGGTATGGAGGGATTTTCTTATGAGGAGAGGTTGAGTAGGTTGGGCCTGTACTCATTGGAGTTTAAAAGAATGAGAGGCGACTTTATTGAAACATATAAGATTCTTAGGGGGCTTCACAGGGTGGATGCTAAGAGATGGTTTCTATTTGTGGGAGAATCTAGGACCAGAGGGCATAATCTCAGAGTACGGGGTGGCCATTTAAAACAGAGATGAGGAGGAATTTCTTCTCTCGGAGGGTAGTCAATCTGTGGAATTTTTTTACCACAGAGGGTTGTAGAGGCTAGGTCGTTAAGTATATTCAAGGTTGAGATAGACAGATTTTTAATCAGTAAGGGAATCAAAGGTTATGGGGGAAAGGCAAGAAAGTGGAGTTGAGAATTATCAACTCAGCCATAATCTCATTGAATAGCGGAGCAGATTTGATGGGCCGAATGGCCTACTTCTGCTCCTACATCTTATGGTCTAATTCTACAGCAATGAAACATTAATATCTCCAGCAACACAAGCTTAAAGTAACATATTTTCATAGAAGAAATGTAAGCTGATTTCAAATCTTGTGCTCAAAAATGAACTAATTTCCTAATTGTTCACACACCGTGTCTCGTCGTTCAGCAGCAGCATGAGGTTCCCTCTCTGACCTTCCTGGTCTTTCTGCAAAGTCAGGTGGTCTGTATTGGCAGCTGTTTGCTTTGAGTTAACTGGTTAGTCATTTTATTGTGGGATGCTGTTGGTGAAAGCTGGCAATTTTTTACTTCAAAAACAACCATGGCTTTCTTAACTGACCCGTGTTGTAGTTCTCAGCGACACTTCTATGGGATAAAGCATGATATTATGCCAAGTATTACTGATGTTAAAAAGAGGTCTTGTGATGCAGTGAGTAGCATAACTGCCAAAAGTTCAGGGTTCAAGACCCACTCCAGGGCTTGATGGCCAAGAGCATTCATAACATAGCCCAGGTTGAGTATCAACCTGCAAATCCACCCGACATACGTCAATGGCAGACGGTAAGAGCAAAATAGATTCCTTGTCAGCCACACGATGTAAAGAATATTGTAGCCTCTAACATTACTATTCATAGTTCCGGACTACAACATGCATGTCGAGGTACATGCTGCCACAGCAACTCAGACTCCTTGGGGAGTTCGATCCCCGTTCCAATTGAGGTGGATTCGGGACCTGCCTCCTTGCTGTACCTGTGGTGGAGGTCGCGGTGTTGTGGGTCAGACCTGCCTTTGGGCACAGAACTGAAGAAGATGATTATTGGTGTTGTTATTTCTTATAATCCAGCAATCCCATTATTGACACATGAGCATTTCCTTCTACAAGAGGACCACTTCCAGAAATATGATTTGGCATTAGAAGTCAATGTGGCATGTCGTCTTCAAGTCAAAAACCTAACTACATTGTTGGCCATGGCACTAAAATAACAGAGGTAAGCATCATGTTATTTTATCAGGCAACCATGCCTTAACTAGGCCATTAGTAAAGTTTTAAAAACAATGATACAATTAAACGTTTATAAGAAAATTATTAATTTCACATATATGTGCCTGGTCATTTCTTCTTCTGTACATCGATTCTTTTAATGTAATGTGAATGTGCTAAAGAATGAGGCTGTCTTTACTGGTGATCAGGAAAATACTGCAATCCACATAATAAAATGCAAAACATTAAACTAAAGCAGCAGCTTGTTTTACTTAACCACACATTGTTATTGTTTGAACTATTTTATTACCTAACTAATGTTAGGATCTCCTGCTCCCTGGAACACATTCCAATGGAATTGCTGACTATATTCCCCCATACAGGCCGCCATGCTAGGTGACAATGTAAACATTTCCCTCCCTTGGTGTTGTCTTCACTTTCAAAAGCACTGTCGCTGAGCCCCTCAAAAGTAACTCTCAATTCCTCTGACCTCGCAAACTGCCTTTCTAGCCCCATTTTTAACCCAACATGGCCAGCACTGACAGGCTGGGCCAGTAGTTAAGATACAATTTAGGGATTTTGTGGCATGTTCCCAGTGCATTCTTGTCATTTTAACTTGGCAGCAGTCAATTTAATTTTAAAAGGTGCTGCAACAGGGTTTTGTCTGGAAAAATTGAAAGACCCATAAATGCGTAAGTCATCAATGAAAACAGGTGAGAAGCAACAAAGTGACTGGAACAGATCAAAATAAGATTTTTCCTTTGCAGACAAAAAGAACATCTCCGCACATTGCACCTTTTCAACTAAAGAAAAGCTTGGGGGACAGTCATTCCCTGGTTCATTCCCCATGGCAATGCCTTGACCAACAGAGTCGACTTGCCTGGTTTGAATTTAAATGAAAGCGTGTAGTTAATTGTTCTCTGGCATATGTTTCATGGTAATGCCTCTAACAATCAGAGTCCGCTTGCCAACCAACCAGCACCCTCTTCTCATGCAGTCTAAACTGTTGCTCCCTTTGAGATCTGTCCCGATAAGTGCAAGACACAAAAGTATTAACAGCATGTCTCTTTTTTCAGCAATACCCAAATTCCGTGCCACCAAGCGGCTATAAATAAGGATTTACTTTATTATTTGTGTGAGGATTCCTTCTAGACTAGAGGTGTAGGAGTGCTCTTCGAGGACCTGATTGAATCCTTAAGCTTCCCCGGTCCTGGTTTTTCCTCACCCTTCCAGCACCAACATCTATTTGGAAACTACTAGCTTTATGCTGGGGTCCATTTTCTTGGATCTTCGGTAGCATGCAGCTCCTGTACAAATTTCACTCCCACCTGTTGAACATGATATCATTCTTGATGACTTCAGGTCGAAAGCTGTTCAGAACAATTGAAATGAGAACCAGGAGTTAAAATGGCCCTGGTTTTATGCTCAACCTTCTGTGGGGCTTTCCTCCTCACCCCAAAACAGAATCTCAGAAGAATCAGTCATTAGCTCTCCCCTCTCCCTCATCTATATGCTGTCCTTTGGCCATTACATTACAGCCTTGGTTCAAACATGGACAAAAGAACTAAACTCCCGAGGTGAGGTGAGAGTGATAGAACTTGACATCAGGGCAACATTCGACCAAGTGTGGTATCAAGGAACCCTAGCAAGACTGAAGTTAGTGGGAATCAGAGGAAAACGCTACTCTGGTTGGAGTGATACCTAGCACAAAGGAAGATGGTTGTGGTTGTTGGAGGTCAATCATGTCAGTTCCAGAACATCGCTGCAGGAGTTCCTTAGGGTAATGTCCTAGGCTCAACCATCTTTAGCTGCTTCATCAATGACCTTCCATTCATCATAAGGTCAAAAGTGGGGATGTCCTCTTATGATTGCACAATGTTCAGCTCCATTTGCGACTCCTTAGATACTGAAGCAGTCCATGTCCAAATACAGCAAGACCTGAACATTATCCAGGCTTGGGCTGACAAGTGGCAAGTAACAGTCCTGCCACACAAGTGCCAGGCAATGACCATCTCCAACAAGATGGAATTTAACCATCACCCCTTGACATTCAATGGCATTACCATCACTGAATCCCCCCCTATCAACATCCATGGGGGTTACCATTAACCAGAAACCAAACTGGACTAGACGTATGAATACTGTGGCTACAAAAGCAGGCCAGAGGCTAGGAATCCTGCAGCAAGTAACTCACCTCCTGACTCCCCAATTTCTGTCTAGCATCTACATAGCACAAGTCAGGAGTGATGGAATACTGTCCACTTACCTGGATGAGTTACGCTCCAACAACACTCAAGAAGCTTGACACCATTCAGGACAAAGCAACCCACTTGATTGGCACCTCTTCCGCAAACATTTACCCCCTCCATCACCGAGGAACAGTGGCAGCAATGTGTACCATCTACAAGATGCACCAAGGCTCCTCAGGCAGCACCTTCCAAACCCATGACTGCTACCATCTAGAAGGACGAGGGCAACAGATACATGGGAACACCACCACCTGGAAATTCCCCTCCAAACCCAACTTGGAAATATGTTGCCATTCCTTCACTGTCGCTAGGTCAAAATCCTGGAGCCTCCTCCCTAACAGCAATGTGGGTGTACCTACACCACATGGACTGCAGCAGTTCAAGAAGGCAGCTCACCACCACCTTCTCAAGGGCAATTACAGATGAGCAATAACAGATGGGCAATAAATGCTGGCCTAGCCAGTGAAACCCATGTCCTGTAAATTAAATTTTTAAAAATATCATCCGGAGACATGCTATCAGTATCTACATGCAAAATGATAACACTGGTTCTATCTCCCTGCACCTCTCTTGACTGGTATATAACAGAGGTCTTTGCATTTGCTGTTGCCGAGAACATTGAGGTCACATCAAAGGTTATTGCAGAAAATAAAAGCACATGATTTAGGGGGTAACATATTGGCATGGATAGAAAATTGGCTATCTAACAGGAAACAGAGAGTTGGCATAAATGGGTCTTCTTCTAACAGATGGGCCTAAATCTGTCATAGGGAAAATGTTAGAAGCTATTACTAAAGATGTTATAGCAGGGCACTTAGAAAAATTCAAGGCAATCAGGCAGAGTTAACATGATTTTGTAAAAGGGAAATCATGTTTAACCAATTTATTGGAGTTCTTTGAGGGGTCACATGTGCTGTGGATTTTTTTTTACTCATTCATGGGATGTGGGCATTACTGGCTAGGCCAGCGTTTATTGCCCATCTCTAATTGCCCTTGTTCAGAGGGCATTTAAGAGCCAATCGCGTTATTGTGGACCTGGAGTCACATGTTGGCCAGGTCAGGTAAGGACAGCAGATTTTCTTTCCTAAAGGACATTAGTGAACCAGGTGGGTTTTTACAACAATCAGCAATGGTCTAGAACATGGTCCTCATTAGACTTTTAATTCCAGATTTTTAGTAAATTCAAATTCCACCATCTGCTGTGATGGGATTCAAAACCAGGTTCCCAGAACGTTATCCTGGGTCTCTGGATTACCAGTCCAGTGACAATATTACTACACCACCACTTCCCCGGTAGATGTACTGTACTTAGATTTCCAGAAGGCATTTGATAAAGTGTCACATCAAAGGTTATTGCAAAAAATGAAAGCTCATGGTGCAGGGGGTAACATATTGGCATGGATACAAGATTGGCTAGCTAACAGGAAGCAGAGTGTTGGCATAAAGGGGTCTTTTCCTGGTTGGCAGGATGTGACAAGTGGTGTGCCACAGGGATCAGGGCTGGGGCCTCAACATTTTACAATTTATATAAATGACTAGGATGAAGAGGCCGAAGGAATGGTCGCTAAATTTACTGATGACACAAAGACAGGTAGGAAAGTAAATTGTGAAGAGGTTGTAAGGAGACTACAAAGTGACATAGATAGGTTAAGTGAGTAGGCAAAGATTTGTATAATGTGGGCAAATGTGAAATCATTCATTTTGGCAGGAAGAATTTAAAAGAAGCTTATTCTCTAAATGGTGAGAGATTGCAGACCTCTGAGATTCAGAGGGATCTGGGTCTCCTCGTGCATGAATCACAAAAAGTTAGTATGCAGGTACAGCAGGTAATTAGGAAAGCTAATAGAATATTATCATTTATTGTGAGGGGAATTGATTACAAAAGAAGGGAGGTTATGCTTCAGTTGTACAGGGCATTGGTGAGACCACATCTGGAGTATTATGTACAGTACTGGTCCCCTTATTTAAAGAAAGATATAAATGCGTTAGAAGCAGTTCAGAGGTTTACTAGGTTAATACCAAGAATGTGTGGGTTGTCTTATAAGGAAAGGCTTGATAGGTTAGGCTTATATCCACTGGAATTTAGAAGAGTAAGAGGCGACTTAATTGGAGCCTTTAAGACCCTGACAGACTGGATGTGGACAGGATGTTTCCTCTGATGGGAGAATTTAGAACTTGGGGTCACTGTTTAAAAATAAGGGTTGCTCATTTAAGACAGAGATGAGGAGAATATTTTTCTCTCAGAATTTCATGAGTCTTTAGAGCTTTAAGGGAACAGAGTCTTTGAATATTTTAAAGGTAGAGCTGGATAGATTCTTGATTAACAAGGGAGTGAATGGTTATCAGGGGTAAGCAGGAATGTGGAGTCGAGGTTACATTCAGATCAGCCATGGTCTTATGGAGTGGTGGAGCAGGCTCGAGGAGCCAAGTGACCTACTCCTGCTCCTAATTTGTATGTTCGTATGTCCCTATCATAGGCCCTTCTCAAATCTCACCTCATCCTCATCCAGCTATCTGGGATGATTTGCAAGGATGTAGATGGTGTGACCATAGACCTCTTGCTTTCCAGCCCATACCCCTTCCTCATTCCAATCCTTCCCTTCTGCATTTCTGATTTCAGATACCCATGAACTGCCTGACCAGCCACTGCAGCCTCATGAGGAAGGGCAAGAACAATGAGAGACCTCTGATGGAAAATCATTGTCACTTAATCTGATATCCACACTCACCAGATACTGGCACTGCACGTACCTTAAAGGGTAGATTAGAGTCCAGATCAGTACATGGTGAGTCACGAGAAGTGAGTGGGTTGCAGCCAGGCTGGAGGGATGGGTAGTTTGTGTGCCAACTCATTGGAGGGCAAGGTCATAGATGAGTTCTGCTGTTGAGCACTCAGATAAGGTTCAACCTGTCCAACCTTTCCTCATAAGATAACCCCTTCAACCCAGGTCAATACTCCAGGAATTTCCCAGTGAAAATCAGCTACCTTCCATATTGTAACTACTGGAGTAGCACCATTTAGGAGCGGTAGGTCAGGCTAAGTCACCTGTAGGTCATGAACTAAGGAAAATGCACAAGGTGGAGCAGTTCAGTTTTGTATGTATTATTATGTGTTGTTCGCTAAAATCATTCTGAATTTTTTTTGTTGAAGACTTTTATTTCAAGGTTTTGGCCAAGAGGAAGCAAATGGATTGAAAGGTGGGGACTTGTGAAGGAACTGTGATGTCGGGATGGCATCTTAGGTGAACCAGAGTCTTGATTATCCAGTCAGCTTGTTCAGACTGAAGGGTTCCCAGATGTCTCTTCGTCCTCCTTCTCCTCGTCCTTCCCCTGAGCACAGCTTCTTCCATTTCTACATTGTGCAACAGCCCAAGTGAGACCAAAACTGTAGCCACCATTACTGAAGCAGACTTTCTCCTCCTGACAGGCCTACCATTCACTCTGACCTCCTCAAGATCCAGCACCACTTGTTTGAAAGTCAAACTGTTTGCAAAACTCCTCCAATAACAGTAAACAAAGTACTTCTATTATCAAAGCACTAGCGAAAGTAAGTCAAAAAGCACTCCTCTTGGAAGTTAGATAGTTAGTCCTTTAAATAGCGCTAGTGGCAAGGGTGGATAATGCAGGGGGAGGGAGGGTTGCTTTCATGCAGCTGAACACATGTTCAGCTGGAAGTGTTTAACAAGAGGGTGTAAAGGGGAATTGCATGGTACAAAATGTTAGATTCTATGTCAAATCAGTGTTAGAAGTTTGACATTACAATCTGCCCACTCTGCATGTTTCCAGCATACACAGGTCATGGCCATGGGCATGCCCTGCCAGTCTGCATGCACCATGCAGACCACTTCAACGGCAGCCAAAATCATTCGAGAACCACTATTTAACTTCAAGGCTTCCATAGTGCTGGGGTCAAGTAAGGCTCCGTGATAGCCCCCATACCATTTACAATCTACCAGACAGTGGCTATTCTCCCCATCAAGGATCAACTGCCCTCTGGTGTCAATACTAAATACCATCTAGATAGGAAACTCTTTAACCTCAGTCACCTCCATGCCAAAATTAAACTGACCATCCTAGATATGAATGATCTACAATTTGTGGATGACTGCAGTGCCATTGCCCACTTTGCACCAGATTTGCAAGCCATTCTCAATCCCTCCAATTCTACATCCAAGAAACTCAGCCTGTCCCTCAATGTTGTCAAAACAAAGCTTATATATCAACCCACATCTGGTCAGCCAAATATTCCATCTCCCATACATGTTGAAAGAAAAATTCTGGAATTCTGGAATACATTGAGTTCTTCCTATGCCTTGGCAACCTTCTCTCTCAAAAGTCCATCATTGATGAGGAGATCCAGCACTGGATTGGCTGTGCAGCTCAGCCTTCTACAAACTAAAGCAGCAAGTGTTTGGCAACAAAGACCTCTGCAAGGCAACAAAAGTCCAAGTGTACAGAGCAGTTATCATCACCACATTCCTGTACTGCAGTGAGTCCTGAACTGTGTATCATCACATAAGAGTGTTAGAAAAAGATCCATCAGCATGTCCTTCACTTCATCCTCTGGATTCAATGGGAGGACCTTTGAATAAACACTAGCGTCCTTCTTGAAGCTGGCTCCAAAAGCATTCAGGCAAAAACTCCTGCATAACCAAATTTGATGGACTGGACACTGTGTCCAGATGGCTAGAAAACATCTCCCCTGCCAGTTCCTGCTTTCTCAACTCTCAAATGGCCAACATTGCAGGGGAGGACAAAGAAAACACTTCAAAGACACTCTGAAGTTCTCCTTGAAGTGTGGCAGCATTGAAATTAATGACTGGGGGGAGCTTGCTACCAATTATTCAAAATGACGAGAACATGTCCATCAAGCTGCATCACGTTTTGAGTCACAGCATCTTAATGATGAGGCACAGCAGGGTAGAGAAGGAAAGAAAAGGAAGTAATCCTGCTTTCTGGATCCCACCACCTCGTGGGACATTCTACCCTATGTGCTCAAAGATCTGAAGGTCAAGAATCAACCTATTTAGTGAAGACCAATGTAAGTAACTTGCAACCTTGAGTAGACGTCATCGTCGAATCATATGACAGCCAATGACAAGTCATAGGGCGAGATTGTCTGCACTCACCTGCCACCAAGATCTTCCGGTCCCATCGCAAGTCAATGGACTTCTGGCTGGGGCACCTCCTCACCCACGATGGGTCCCACCCACGACGGGGCCGGAAAATCATAGAGTCATAGAGTTTTACAGCATGGAAAGAGGCCCTTCGGCCCATCGAGTCCACGCTGGTCATCAAGCCCCTATTTACTCTAATCCCATTTCCTGAGATTCAGGATGATTTATATATGCCATGAATGTGCTAGAATAATTACAGGGATGGTAACAATCCCATCAAGGTGTTCGGATCACATCAAGTTGTAGCAGCAAAGCCTGAATCGTTCACATCATTCCCTGAGATGAGGCTACGCCTTTGAGACAATGTCCACTGACTGACTATACTGGTGAGTGGTGTAGGAAATGAGAATACTGTCCCTTTCACTTTCACACCTCAATTTGAATTTAGCCTGCACTGAAGGTGTGAAAGTCTCCTGTGCCAACAGTAAGCGCCTTAAATTAAATGGTTTTGTCCAATAGAAAGAAAGACTTACCTTTATATAGCACCAGCAGACATCCCAAAGTGCTACCGACTGAGCCACAGCTGACACACAGATAGTATGTAATCTAAAACAGCCCATTGTATGGAATATAGGAACAGGAGGAGGACATTCAGCCCCTCAAACCTGATCCGCCATCCCATTAGATCATGACTGATCTGCCACCTTAATTACCTATCTGTACCCACTTTGGCTCCATAACCCTTAATACCACAGCCCAACAAAGATGTCAATTATGAAATTTTCAATTGACCTCCCAACCTCAACAGTGTTTTGGAGAGAGAGTTCCAAATTTGCATAACTCTTTGTATAAGAGATTGCTTTCTGGCTTTACCCCTTAATGGCTTTGCTCTAATTTTAATGTTATGCCTCCTTGATATGGACTCCGACATGAGGAAATAGTTTCCTACCCTATTAACTTCTTTAATCATCTTAATCAATCACCCACTAATCTCCTAAACTTGAGGGAATACAGGCAGTCTATGCAACCTGTCCTCAAAATTTAACCCTTTTAGCCCTGGCATCATCTGCGCTGGAGCTAATAGTGTTATGGAGCCCAATTTTGCAGCACATATTCAAACCACATGTTTTATTCTGGCCCTGGAAATTTAAGTTTTCAACATAAACGTCAACCTCAACCGGCTCAGAGACTTCACTCATGGGCAGTAGTGGGAAGATCAAACAAGTGCAACAAAATGTCCCACAAAAATCAATAAATCAAAATATTGTAAAACATACCGGGAAATAAATTTATCTATTTTTTTCAATTATCTTTTCGTGTTCTGAAGTTTTGTTTTGCAGTACCCATTGTGTACTGCCTGGAGACCAAGTGGGCATTGTGACTATCCACTATAACTACCGAGACTGATATATTTTTGTTATGGAAGTCACAGGCATTGCATATGCATGTTCCACAGCCACAGTCACAGTCTACACCAAGAAGGTTGTAATAACTTTCTTCAGGTTCTCCACCAATGAAGGAGAATAAAAAACGTTTGACACGATTTTTTTTTGGTAAGGGAAGGGAGATTATTAAATACATTGGGTTTAGAGATTAGCAAAATACAATTAACCAATTTCCATTGGTTGTTGGTAATATCTGGAACGTCAATAAATCTGCAGTTTTGTAGAATGTGTGTTGGTCAATTTCTATGTAACTTGAGCCAGATCTCCTAACCTGAAGAACATGTTAATAGTTTGAAGACTGAGTCAAGTGTGCAAGGAGCGAACCTTATTGGAGATTCAGGGCTGGTTTTTTTTTCTAGCAGCTTTGAATTGTCATAACTCCTTCACTTATTCTGTTTGATATAAAATACACACCAGTAAGCTTGGCTTGGAGACGAATACTTGTACTCATAAAAATGGAGACTGTTCAGAAATTAGGGTGTCACCCTTAAATTACACATGAGCTGAAAGGCCTACACTATAGTTAAGTGAGTATGTTATCATGTTTTTCAAATATTTTATTCAGGGGAATTTACTCAGAGACATGCATTACTACACTTTTTAAACAGTAATTTTCCAGTCAGCTTGACAGCTATGAATCATTCACGTACACTTATTAAAGAACTTCTATACACAGTGCAATATTCCTCAGATGTGATATACTTCATCGAGAGTTTTCTGGAAATTAGCTACAGATCGTTTTTCAATAAACCTCAAAAATGTCAGAATTATTAATCCTCTTGTATGAATGTCATTTTGTATCAATAGCCGGAGTTTACATTGACACCTGTGACCAGCATAAAATAAACTTGAATAAAATGGCCTAGAAACTGGATCACACAATGAGGCCAGCAGCAAGGCTCTGGTAAACTAGCTTGCCAGTCACCTTGGGTGAGTGGTAGGTGCTATTTGTGGCCCAAGAGGTTTCTCCTGGCTCCAAAATGTTAAATAAATAATAATAAACTTAGCTTTTCAATGGTAGCCTCCAGCAGTCACTTTAAGAACTATTGGTTTGACTGCTGAGCACCTGAAGAAACTGCATACCACGATCATTCGCAGTGAAATGTAGGAAAAGGGTCTTAACCAGATGTTAGATTGCAGATTTATATCTGCAATTGGCCTAACATTAGTTTCAGTCGCACAACCTGGACACCCACTAAGTAATACGGTAGGCAATGCACCTCTAGTATGGAATTAGCTCACATATTGAAACCTTAGACATCATTTTGTGGCTGTAAAATGGGCATGATGCAATCCAATTTCCAGGTAAATAACTCCTGCAGTATGAATGAGATAGTATATATTACAGCAGGGCTTACCAATGACTCAGTGAGTGATTTTTTAAAAATTCATTCATGGGATGTGAGCATCGCTGGCTAAGCCCTTAGAATACATTTTCAGAGTCAACCACATTGCTGTGGGTCTGGAGTCACATGTAGACCAGACCAGGTAAGGGCAGCAGATCTCTTTCCCTAAAGGACATTAATGAAGCAGGTGGGTTTTTACAACAATGGTTTCATGGTCATCATTAGACTTTTAATTCCAGAATTCAAATTCCACCATCTGCCATTGCAGGATTCAAACCCAGAGCATTACCCGGTGTCTTTGAATTACTAGTCCAGTAACAATACTACTACGCCATCGCCTCCCCATACATAGTGAGCCATATAAATCAGGGAGGTTCCTGGTTAAATGCTTGGTTTGTCCTGATTACTTGATCTCAACTGTGGCATCTTTAGCCTAGGAAAGAGCAATTGAGTGAATATAGAAGGATTATAGGATAATGTTAGTTGTGATATTCCCTCTGCCTATCACCGTTACAATTGAATAGGCTCCTAAGACTCATGTTCTGAATCCACACCTAGGCCGGAATTTTTAAATGGGTCAGAGCCAAGTTCAGAGGCGAGTGGAAACACAATTTGGCACCACCAGCCTCAGCACCAGTTCCCCACCTCAATCTTAACACTAAGTCATTTTCAATAAGGGTAGCTTGGAGTCAGGGCCTATTAAGCCCCCATTCCTGCTCCAGCTACAATTTCCAGTTGGCAATACAGGCGCCCCACATTGGCCTGGGCCACGTCCAGGTCAACATGGTGGACTCAAGGCAAAGGGTTGGGGGTCATATAATTCACAGGATGAACTTGTTGCCCTGGACCCATGATAGGCATCAGGCCACGGCTCATGATTAGCAGCTGTGGCCTTTTAAAAATAAAAATAAACTTACCAGGTTTTCTCTCTCACTGTCTCCATGCTGAGATCAGTAGCTCCCACATCGGCCGATGGGGTTGCCGACATCTGAGCACTGGAGAGCCCATCCCTGATTGGACGGCAAGACTGCTCCCTGCCATTAATTGGCTTGGCCCTTTAAAAATCCTAGTGGGCATATCTGGAACGCACCATGTGAGGTCGGAACGTGGAACTGAACCAGCGGCCAGGTTTCCGATCCAGAATTGAAAATCCCGACCTTAAGTAATGGCCGTATTGTAGAGTTAATGTTGGCCTTTAGTTCAAGAAGGTTGCAAAACAAAGAGGCGAATGTTATACTTCATTTATACAGAGCCTTTGCAAAATCCCATCTGGAGTATCGCATTCATTTCTGGGCATTGCATTTCCAGGAAAATATACTGGCCAGAATTTTTACCTTGATGGGCGGGCGGGCCCCATCGGCTCGGCGGCGGGCGGGCAGCTGAACTCTGCCACCGAAACGGGGCCCGCTGCCATTTTGAGTGGGCGGGCCAATTAAGGCCCGCCCAGCGGCCTGCCCGACAGGAAGCGCTATGTGCTTCCTGTGCCAGGGGTGGAAGGATTCCCCATCTGTCAAAGTGCGCTCTTTCGTGCATGCTAAGTGCTGTCTCAGGGAGATTACTGACAGTATAAAAATCTTTAAAAATAGAAAAATATTAAAACTATTAACATGTCCCCCTCATGTGACAATATCACACACGAGATGGGACATGTTAATAAGAAGCACATAAACTTAATTGAAGTTTTTAAAAACGGACATGAAACCTCATCCCACCAGTGGATGAGGTTTCATGTATTATCAGAAGCCCGCTGGGGCCCCTGGCCTGCCCGCCAACCTTAAGGTTGGACGGGCAGGGCATTTAACAAGCTTAATTATCCTGTCAATGGCCTTAATTGGCCATTGACAGGTCGGCGGGTGGACAGCTGATTTCGCTGTCCGCCCGCCTGCCTCAATATTTAAATGGACTGGGATGACGTCGGGGGTTCCTCCCGACATCATTTTCCCGTCGGCGAGCGGGCCCCACCCCCAAATCGCCGACGGGGAAATTCTGCCCATTGTCTCAGAGGAGACAAAATGCTATTTTAACAAAATGATGCTGGACTTAGAAGGGTTAAGTTATGAGAACAGCTCGCATAAACTTGGATAACCTTTCCTTAAATTTAGAAGGTTGAGGAGTGACCTAATTGTGTAATAACAGGATTTTATGGAGGAGATACAGAAAAGCCATTTCCTCTTGTGGGGGAATCAAGGACAAAGGATTTCAAGCTTAAAATTAAAGCTATACCACCCATAGGGTGGTAGAAATGTTGAATTCTCTCCCACAAAAAGCTACAAATGTTGGGCCGATTTACAAAACCTGAGAATTGACAATTTTTTTAATGAGGCGATAATAAGACCAAGGGATATGGATCAAAGGTGGGCAAATGGAGGTGAAGTGCAGGTAAATGGCAAACACGCTCTAGGGGCAAAATTTAATGACAGCGGGATTTTACGTTCCCGCTGTCATCAATGGGATTTATAACGGCTCGCCACATTTTACGGCCCCGTCCCCGCCGAAATGGGACCGTAAAATTCTGCCCTAGGGGTTGAATGACCTACTCCTGTTGCTATACTGGAACTGCGCATAAGCCAATTTCATCAGGGCAGTAGAGGAGAAAATTATACAAAAACTATAACAGATAACAACACAGCATTTGTTAAAGGCTGTAGTTTGATTACTGGCCTATTATAAATCACTTGAACTTCAAATTTCAAAACGAGCATAGCTTCAGAGAAATTAGGGAAAATTACCCTTATAAATAAATTAATATTCTGATAAAATATCTTGGCATCGCATTGCTTTAGTTAAAAACAACATGACACCTGGCTTTTAAAAATGGTACAGTGAAACATAAAAGGACCATCATAAATCCAAGCTATTTGGCCTATCAAAGCTGCTACTGGCTGCACAAATGGAAAATGTTTTAGTACACGGTGCCTATCCAACTTTGAAGAATGCATAGGCATCAAAAAAAGAGAAAAATCAAATCAATTTACTTTAAAGGAGTTTCACCTTTATGAAGAAGTGTTGACAGGTTCTTCTTATGTTTGCATACAGACAAGCTGTACAATTATATATCCCATGTCAAAATGCACCGTGTCATTTTTATACGTTATAATTGAGGAACCTTGGTGACAAGCCAATATATACAATACAGAACAGGGTTGAAAAGAGCCTGTTTGCCATTTATCTGCACTTCAATTCTATTCATCCACCTTTGGAGAGAAGTCAGATCGCTAAAAAGGTGGTCAGAAATGTCAAGTATATGTTTTAAAAACCTACTGAATGCATGAGGAGTCAAAGATTGAGGGCAGTAAGATGGACTCCAACTTTCAGGTTGTGAGAAAGAAGAGATGGAAAGGAAAGCGGGTTACGTTAACCTCAGCCGCCAGGCAGAAAACCAATGGATTTGAGTGGAATACAGGATTTCCACCCCACCCAATATAAATCTCCATTTCCTTCAATGGAGAGTAAAATCGAGCAGGGTGTAAAGCTGGCATTGCGTCCAATCCCTTCAGTTAACCCCTTCAGGTAGGTTAAGTTAAAATTGCCTGCTTCCACGGATATATTTGGCACGTTATTCCATCCAAAATGTGGTGAAGTGTTTCACACATGATGAATTCTATTAAAGTGGAGTGACTTGTGTAAGGAAATGCCATTTTTCACAAAGCAAGATAAAGGGAGGTGGTGGCATAGCGGTAGTGTCACCGGACTAGTAATTACAGGAGACTATCATAAATCACTTGAACTCCAAATTTCAAAACAAGCATAGCTTCACAGAAGTTAGGGAAAATCATCCTTATAAATAAATTAACATTCTGATAAAATATCTTGGCATTGCATTGCTTTAGTTAAAAACAACATGACACCTGGCTTTTAAAAATGGTACAGTGAAACATAAAAGAACTAACATAAACCTAGAGGCCCAGGCTAATGCTCTGGGGCCACAGGTTTAAATCAACATGGCAGCTGATGGAATTTAAATTTAATTAATAAATCTGGAATTTTAAAAAAATCTACACTCAGTAATAAAGACCATAAATCGATTCACATAATCTGGTTCACTAATGTCCTTCAGGGAAGGAGATCTGTCATCCTTACCTGGTCTGACCCACGTGTGACTCCATACCCACAGCAATGTAGTTGACTCTTAAGTGCCCTTTGAAATGGTCCAGCAAGCCAGTCAGTTGTATTAAAAACTGCTACGAAGCTTACAAGAAGGAATTAAACTGGATGGACCACCAAGCATCGACCTAGGCACTGGAAATGACAACTGCAAACCCAGGCCTGTTGACCCTGCAAAGCCCTCCTTACTAACATCTGAGATCTTGTACCAAAATTGGGTAAGCTGTCTCACAGACTAGTCAAGCTGCTGAGCTAACTGAGTGAAGACTTGGAGTTTGGTGAGAGGGGAGTTTTAAGTGTTAATTTTCCTCTTAAATTTTGCTCTTAAAATCTAATCAAGTCTGTAATTAGCAGTAACTAGAAAGTACCATGTAAGCAGGCTAAATTCTTCCTTTCGTGCAGTTTAGACAAGGTAAGCTCACTCTCAGCTGAGGGAGCTGAGTACTTAATTAACTAACTGGTTGAATCTGGTTGCTGTAGCCCCATTCAGGGTTCTTTAATGCAGCCTTGGCAAATGGAGTGCAACTGAGCTGAGTGAAGACTTGGAATTTGGTGAGGGGGGAGTTAGAGGGAGAAGGAGTTGTTTGTTTCCTCTTTCTACCTTTCTCACTCCATAGAAATTGGTTCTTGCTCTACTACAGGGAAAAAGGAGCTAACTGTTTGGTGAGTATCTGGAAGTGGTTAAATTCTATTCTAGCCCTAAGGTTTAAAAGAGTACACAAATTGGTGGTAAAGTTAATAAAATATACAAGAAAGCAACATAAATAAGTGATTAATATAATTAAGTAATTACTTAATACACATTAAGGATGGCAAGACAGGTGTTGTGTCAAAGCTGCAGCATGTGGGTGCTCCTGGATAACATCGTGATCCAGGGCAAACATGTCTGCAGTCAGTGTGGCTTGAGGAGCTTTGGCTCAGAGTAATTGGGCTGGAGGCTGGTCTGCAGACTCTGTACACATCAGGGAGGGGGAAAGTTACCTGGATACTTTACACCAGGAGGCAGTCACACAACTTAAAATAACATCTTCTGATTTGGTCAGTGGCCAGGGACAGGAGGCTGTGACTGTGAGTAAGGCAGGTAAGGGGGCCCAGAGGGCAGGAGTGAGCCTCTGAAATTGTTCAATATGTTTGAGGGTCTCTCAGCTTGCTTGAATGTGGTGGTTAAGCAAACTGGCCATGGCACCATGGTACAGGAAGCCATCCAACTGGGGGGAGCAAAAAGGAAAGTAGTGGTAGTAGGGGACAGTATAGTGAGTGGGATTGATACTGTTCTCTGTAGCAAGGAGCGAGAGTCCAGATGGCTGTGTTGCCTGACCAGTGCCAGGGTTTGGGACATTTGCTCAGGGCTGGAAAGGAACTTGCAATGGGAGGGTGAGGATCCAGTGGTTGTGGTCCATGTGGGTACCAATGACATAAACAGGATGAGGAAGGAAACTCTGCATAGTCAGTCTGAGGAGCTAGGCACTAAATTAAGAAGCAAAACCTCAAAGGTAGTAACTCCTGGATTATTACCCTGGGCTATGTGCAAACTGGCATAGGACAAATTAAGATTAGAGAAATGAATGCATGGCTCAAAGACTAGTGTGGGAGAAGTGGGTTCTGGTTCGTGGGGCACTGGCACTAGTATTGGGGAAAGTGGGATCTGTACCATTGGGATGGTCTGCACCTGAACCGTGCTTGGGCTGGTTTCCCCACGAGCTAACTAGGGAAGTAGAGAGGGTTTTAGACTGAATAGTGGGGGCAAGGGATCAAATTTGGGAAGATGTGGTAAACCAAAGAACAGAGACAGGGCAAGAGAGACAAGTATTAATATGGGAAATGATAACCAGACTGGGACAGAGAGTATAAATCTAAGAGTAAATCAGATAAAGCTAGACATTACAAAAATAATAAAATGACAAAACTAAAGGCTATATATTGAAATGCAAGTAGCATTTGGAACAAAACAGATGAACTGGTAGCACAATTAGAAATAATTAAGTACAATCATAGCCATTGCAGAGACATGGCTGCAGGATGACATAGATTGGGACCTGAATATTGAAGGGTTTGTGACATTTAAGAAGGACAGGAAGTTAGGAAAAGGTGGAGGGGTGGCTCTGTTAATCAATGATGGTATTAGCAAATTAGAGAGGGATGACCGAAGTTCAGGAAACCAGGATGTAGAAGCAGTTTGGGTTAAGATGAGAAATGATAAAGGCAAGAAATCACTTGTGGGAATGGTGCACAGGCCTGCTAATTGTAACTACATGGTAGGACAGAGTATAAAAGAAGAGATAATGGGAGCTTGCCAGAAAGGTACACCACTAATCAGGGGGGATTTTAATCTACATATAGACTGGAAAAATCTGATGGGCAAAGGTAGCAAAGATGAGGAGTTCATAAAATGTTTTCAGGATAGTTTATTAGAACAGCACATTCTGGATCCAACCAGAGAGCAGGCTATACCAAGCCTGGTATTGTGCAACGAGATAGAATTAATTGATAACTTCATAGTGAAGGCATCCCCAGGTAGCAGCAATCATAATATGATTGAATTTTACATTCATTTTGAGGGAGAAACCAGTGCATCCAAAAGTAGTATTTTAAACTTAAGGGCAATTATGAGTGCATGAAAGCAGAGCTTTCTTTCATTCATTCACAGGATGTGGGCTTTGCTAACTGGGCTAGCATTTATTGCCTATCCCTAGTTGCCCTTGAAGGTAGTGGTGAGCTGCATTTTCAACCACTGCAGCCTATGTGGTGTAGGTATACCCACAGTGCTGTAGGGAGGGAGATCCAGGATTTTGATCCAGCGACAGTGAAGGAATGGCAATATATTCCCAAGTCAGGATGGTGAGTGACTTGGAGGGGAAATTCTAGGTGTTCCCATCTATCTGCTGCCCTTGTCCTTCTAGATGGTACTGGTCGTGGGTTTGGAAGGTGCTGTCAAAGGATCCTTGATGAATTCCTGCAGTGCATCTTGCAGATGGTACACACTGCTGCTACTGTGTGTAGGTGGTGGAGGAAGTGAATGTTTGTGGATGTGGTGCCAATAAAGTGGGCTTTGCCCTGGGCGGTGTCAAGCTTCTTGAGTGTGTGGGGGCTGCACTCATCCAGACTGATGACCGAGAATAGACTGATGGGGAGGTAATTGGCCGGGTTGGATTTGTCCTGCCTTTTATGTACAGGACATACCTGGGCAATTTTCCACATGACTGGGTAGATGCCAGTGTTGTAGCTGTACTGGAACAGCTTGGCTAGGGGCGTGGCAAGTTCTGGAGTACAAGTCTTTGGTACTATTGCCGGAATATTGTCAGGGCCTGTAGCCTTTGCAGTATCCAGTGCCATCAGTCATTTCTTGATCATGTCTCTCCTGTCTCCCCCTCATGGTCTCTGACCTCATATCGTCCATGATACTGGTTCTGCCAAGGTGATTCAGCTCCTGACCTCATTACAACCTTGATCCAAACATGGACAAAGGAGCTGAACTCAAGAGCTACGGTGAAAGTGACTGACCTTGACATCAAGGCTGGATTTGACTGAATGTGGCATCAAGGAGCCCGAGCAAAACAAGTCAATGGGAACCAGGGGGAAAACACTCCACTGGTTAGAGTCATACCTAGCACAAAGGAAGATGGTTGTGGTTGTTGGAGGTCAATCATCTCTGTTCCAGAGCATCACTGCAGGCGTTCCTCAGGTTAGTGTCCTCAGCCCAATCACCTTCAACTGTTTCATCATTGACCTTCCCTCGATCATAAGGTCAGAAGTGGGGATGTTCGCTGATGATTGCACCATTTGCAACTCCTCAGATACTGAAGCAGTCCATGTCCAAATGCAGCAAGACCTGGACAACTCAGGCTTGGATTGATAAGTGGCAAGTAACCTTCATGCCACACATGTACCAGGCAATGACCATCTCCAACAAGAGAGAATCCAACCATCTCCCCTTGACATTCAATGGCTTTATAATTGCTAAATCCCCACTATCAACATCCTGGGAGCTACCATTGACCAGAAACTGAACTGGACTAGCCATATAAATACAGTGACTACAAGAGCAGGTCAGAGGCTAGGAATTCTACAACAAGTAACTCACCCCCTGACTGCCCAAAGCATGTCCACTATCTACAAGGTAGAAGTCAGAATTGTGATGGAATACTCTGCACTCGCCTGGATGAGTGCAGTTCCATCAACACACAAAAAAACCCGACACCATCCAGGAAAAAGCAGTCTGCTTGATTGCCACCCCATCCACCACCTCCAACATCCACTCCTTCCACCGCTGACGCACAGTGTGTACCATCTACAAGATGCATTGCAGCAACTCACCAAGGCTCCTTCGACAGCACCTTCCAAACCCATGATCTCTACCACCTCGAAGGGCAGCTGATGCATGGGAACACCACCACCTGCAAACTCCCCTCCCAGCCACACACCATCCCGACTTGGAACTATATCACTGTTCCTTCACTATCACTGGACAAAATCCTGGAACTCCCTAACAGCACTGTGGGTGTACCTACACCACATGGACTGCAGCGGTTTAAGAAGTTGGCGCACCACCACCTTTTCAAGGGCAACTACGATGGGCAATAAAAGTGCAGACCTAGCCAGCGACGCCCAAGTCCCATGAAAGAATTTATAAAAACTATTCCACATAGAGCAATGAGTTAATCTGTTTTTCCTGGTGTTTGAGGGAGAAACATTTGTCAGGCTTCAGGAGATCTCCCTGCTCTTTTTCAAATGGTGACAATGGCCTAAATTCAGGTAAAATACTTGGGCAGTGGGAGGTGCGAACATCAATTCTTGTGACTGAATGGTAAGGCCTGAGGCGCATCCAATACTGTGACTTGGGTCTCATTCCCATCAAGTTGGCAAGCTGTGGACCTCAGATAATTGAGGAAGTAAAGTGATTGGGTCAGGAAGCAGGGTGGTGGTGGAGGGGTAGTGATCCTGGCAGGCTGTGCTGCATTCTTTGAGTATGGGGTCAGGTAGGAACTGGGAGGCTTGACAAAGCAGGTGTTGAGTTTTCTTTTAATTTATTCTTTCACAGGATGTGAGTGTCGCTGGCTGGGCCAGCCTTTGTTGCCCATCCTAATTGCCCTTGAGAAGGTGGTGGTGAACTGCAGCCTTGAACTGCTGCAGTCCATGTGGTGCAGGTACACCCACAGTGCTGCTGTGAAGGGAGTTACAGGGTTTTGACCCAAGGGTAGTGAAGGAACAATGATATATTTCCAAGTCAGGATGGTGAGTGACTTGGAGTGGAACTTCCAGGTGGTGGTGTTCCCATGTATCTACTGCCCTTGTCCTTTGATGTAGAGGTTGTGGGTTTGGAAGGTGCTGTTGAAGGAGCCTTGGTGAATTGCTGCAGTGTATCTTGTAGATGGTATGCACTGCTGCCACTGTGCATCGGTGGTAGAGGGAGTGGATGGTGAAGATGGAGGATGGGGTGCCAATCAAGCAGGCTGCTTTGTCCTGGATGGTGCCAAGCTCCTTGAGTGTTGTTGGAGCAGCATCCACCCAGGCACGTGGAGAGAATTCCATCACATTCCTGACTAGAGCCTTGTTGATGGTGGACAGGCTTTGGGGAGTCAGGAGTTGAGTTACTCTTCACAGAATCCCTAGCCTCTGACCTGTTCTTGTAGCCACTGTATTTATATGGTTCAGTTTCTGGTCAATGCTAACCCCCAGGATATTGATAGTGGGGCATTCAGCAATGGTAATGCCATTGAATGTGAAGGGGTGATGGTTAGATTCTCTCTTGTTGGAGATGGTCATTGCCTGGCACGCGTGTGGCACAAATGTTACTTGCCACTTGTCAGCTCACGCCTGGATATGTTCCAGGTCTTGCTGCATTTGGACATGGTCTGCTTCAGTGTCTGAGGAGTCGTGAATGGTGCTGAGCATTGTATAACCATCAGTGAACATCCCCACTTCTGACCTTTTGATGGAAGGAAGGTCATTAATGAAGCTGCTGAAGATGGTTGGACCTAGGACACTATCCTGTGGAACTCCTGGACATCATGATTTGTGATCTGGCTGCACATGTTCCTGTTAAATTTAGTGCTGCCTCATTTGTTGAGCATTTAGCCCAGAATGTCATGCATTGCTGCCTGACTGCGCACAACAGGGAGTCTAAAAGCATGTGAGGCTAGCACAAGCTCCAGCTAGCCAATAGCTCTTAAAGGCAGTCTGCCCCTCTTAAAGGAAAGCTGTATTGAATCATTGGAAGCTGCTGCTCTCACTACTGTAATTGGAGAGAAGGAAAATGGAGCACCAGAGCAGAAAAGAGAACTCTCAGGTTTACCAATGAAGTGTTGGGAGCCTTAGTCATGATGTGAAGAGCCACATGTTTCTATGGGGAGACTAGAACGCCATCAAGGATTTCCCATTGAGGTGTTAGGGGAAAATTAAAAATGCTAAAAGAGAACACTAAGAATTTATTGAAAAACTCTAAAATCTCCAGGCAGACATGGCTCTTTAAACATATTAAGAGTTGAAGATTACCAGATGAACATTGCACAGCCTTGAGAGTCATAAACCGGACATAAATTAGATTAGGTGTACTCCCCTCTCACATAGGGAAGGGGCAGATATTTTTAGCTTAGGTATGGGAAGACAAACAATGGACAAAGAGGGGACTTTGATGACAAACAGTCTTGAGTTGTGAGAACCAAGGTCTTTGCCTACATGTTTTAATTTTGATTGGATAATATAATTATATATACATCCTTTCGAATAATTGGTTAGCAAAATCACATGTTTATGTACTCAATAGGATAGTGTTAGCATGAGACCAGTGTGTCAGTTAACAATTGGATGTATTCAAATGTATTATGATAAGGGGAAAAAGTACAAAAGTAGTGAAATGTAATCAATCTGGGAGCTGGGTCTTCATCCTTAGGAATGATTGCAGCTCCCTTGCACATGTTTGATTAAAACCGGTTAAAGGAAACCTGAGTCTCTGTGTGATTGGGGATTGTAACTTCTCCTCTTCAACTGGCCTATGTGGTAGTTGCTGGACTGGAGGGGGAACCGTCTTCAGAGGGAAATTGGAGCAGATGGCCAGGAAGGTCAACTCCCAGCGTCTGACCCTGAGGATCTAGCAGCAGTGTTAAGAAGTTTAATGACCTTACATAGATGGTTAAGGACAGTGAATAAATTTTTGTATGACATTCCACCCCTACCACACCATGCACCTCCCACGTTGCTCAATGCACCACACCCCCATCATTCACCTAGCAGCACTCATGACTCATGCCTAACATCCAGATACTCCATCCCACCCTCACCCACCTACCAATGCTGCCAGCCTCACTTCCGCCTCTTATTACATTCACGTACTGCCAGCCATTCAGCTATGGTAGGCACATCATCCAAACACAGTGCAACACCAATCATTTTGCCCTCTCTCTTACAGGATAAAGTGGCATGAATTACAAGGGGCAACAGACAACTAGAGTGGGCCAGTTGCATTTGAACCTGAAGGACGGAATGATACTACAAATCATGGGGCTGGATGTACAGGGCCCATAGCATCTGGCATTGCTGTAAACATTCAGGATAATGGTGTGTTACTGTCTTCACAGCTTACACCTCACCTTCATCCAACTGTCTGACAGGAAGTGCAAGCTGCAGATGGTGTCACCATGATTCTTATGATTTACTTGTCATCCTCCTAACCCTCCCCTTCTATTTTATGCTTTCAAATACCCAAGAACTGCCACCTATTCAGCTACAGCTGTGACGGGAGAAAGTTGCATTAAGCCTCTGGTGAAGAAGCACCATCCCTTAACGTGACACTTACAGCCACCAGTTTAGAGATCGGCACTGCATGAACTTTAGAGGCAAGCATAAAGTTGGGATCTGTAGCCAAGCCAGGGGGAAGGATAGCCCAGAGTGTGAGGTCTTGGATGAATTCTGATACAAGGGACTCAGATGAAGACAGCAAGGGTCAACAGGCAGCTCAAGTGCCATAACCTGCAGGGCTACAAACCCAATGCTGGAAAGTGGGATTAGGCTGGGTGGCTCATTTCTTCGGCTGGTGCAGACAATGGGCCAACTGGCCTCTTTCTGTGCTGTAAACTTTCTATGTTTCTATAATTTCGATGATACTATGCAGGAGAACGCTGATGGGCCCGCACATTGAGATGTTTGGTACATTGGCAATTCTGGAAGACAGCCTCCTGTCATTGGCTGGGAGTAGGGAGGAGTCCTGCTCCAACATGGCACCCTCACTGGTCCAGGCATCAGAAGCATTACTTCAGCATGCTGATGGTCTACTCCATGATGTTCCTGGTGGCACCATTGCTTTCATTATACATATGATGTTTTCATATGGTCAGGTGTTGGAAGGGATGGTCATGATGCACATGAGCAAGGGTAGTCTTCGTCTCCTAGAAACCAGTCTCCGCTTCTCAGTGGAGGCATGAGGGCAGAAATGGCTGGATGCCTTAGAAGGATGGTTTCTTGGCTGCTGCCAGGGTAAGAGGTATTCACCAACATGATGTACTGCCCATGGTCACACATCAACTGCACATTTCCATTATTGTGGGGGGCCCACAGAGCCACATGCATGTAGTGCAGGGTGCCATCGACTATCAGAAATCCTGTTATCCTGGCAAAGCCACATATCCTGTTATTCCCTACTAAGGGGGAAAATTATGTATTTGGTTTTCCTGGTACTGATGGCCTCTGTCATCTCCCAAATGCATTGATGGACAATGTACTGCGATATGTTGGAAATGTCGTTCACTCCTGAATGGAAAGATCCAGGGAAGTTCAATGCCACTGTGCCCTTAAGGTCACTGACAGAGCCATCTTCACCTCAGGAGGTTACACAGTTCTGTGTTGAATCTCAGGCATTGCTCCTGAGTTAGGGAACGTGTTCTTGTGAAACCCCAGGGATGTAGGCCCTTCTGTGGAGAACCCTCCTCCTTCCCCTGTCTTGGCAGAGGCACCTCTCTGTGCAGTGCCATTTTCAGACCCAGAGGCACTGCAACCACAGCCCCATACTTCATGTAGAGTTGGGTTGTCAAATCCTGTTGCCTCCCTGAATGTGTGCAGCAGCTGTCAAAATACCTCCAAAGGGAAGCCACAATACTTGCACTAACTTTCCAAAGCAGAAGTAGGTCAAAAGCACCATACCTACAATTTGGTGGTTGGCCCTTTAAATAATGCAAATTGGGGAAGGTTGGGGGGATAGGTGGTTCCTTATGCTGCTGGACCCCTATTCAATTGAGAGCAATTAGCAAAGCCATTCAGTAGACATTTGCAGACTAAGCAATGAAATGAGAACCAGATCTCCTGAATAGCTGTTTGACATCATGATAGGACCATTTCTGATGCTTCTGTTGAATGCATGGGATTTTGAGGCTAATGCCCTTCACACCATGGGAGGCGATGTGGACCATGCCATTAGTGTTCTGGAACACAGTCGGTGCCATTTTATGTCTTCAGTACTTCTGTGGCACAGACACCAGCAATGCTATAGTGCCCAATTCAGGTCCACAACCTTTCATTAGAGCTGGAAGATGTTATGCAATTTTCTCCAACAAAAGAGAATCTAACCATCTCCCATTGACATTCATTGACATTACCATCACTGATTCCCCCACTGTCAATATTCTGAGGTTTACCATTGACCAGAAACTGAACTGGACCAGTCATATAAATACTGTGGCTACAAGAGCGGGTCAGAGATTGGGAATTCTGCGGTGAGTAACACACTTCCTGACTCCCCAAAGCCTGTCCACCATCTACAAGGGACAAGTCAGGAATGTGATAGAATACTCTCCAATTACCTTGATGAATGCAGCTCCAACAACACTCAAGAAGCTGGACACCATTCAGGTGTCACTCCACCCACCACCTTAAACATTTGCTTCCTCCTCCACCATCGTGCAGTGGCATGTACCACCTACAAGATGCACAGCTGCAACTCACCAAGGCTTCTTCAACAGCACCATCCAAATCCACAGCCTCTACCACCTAGAAGGACAAGGGCAACAAATGCATAGGAATACCAGTATCATCAAGTTCCCCTCAAAGTCACTTACCATCCTGACTTGGAAATGTATCGCTGTTCCTTCACTGTCGCTGGGCCAACATCCTGGAACTCCCTTCCTAACTGCACTGTGGGTGTTCCTACAACAAAAGACTGCAGCAGTTCAAGGAGGCAGCTCACCACCACCTTCTCAAGGGAAATTAGCGATAGGCAATAAGTGCTGGCTTAGCCAGCAATGCCCACATCCCATGAACGTTTTAAAAATTAACAGTTCTTTAACAAGAATGGGGCCAAGGAAAAGGTGGGATGGGGAAGTAAAAATGAAAAGGGAAGACTTGTCACAGTTCCTCACTCCAAACCTAATAGCAATTTATCTTTCCCTTTAACAAAGAGCTAATTAAGGAGATTAATTATTTAAGTTCTAGAATAATATCTGTTTCATGTAAGCATAGACCTCAGTCAATTCACATTGTCATATACTTTCTATAATGTTAAATCTTTTGCATGGCATATGGACAGGCCCAGTTCAATCAAGTTTGAATCTCTGAAAAAAAAATTGTAATATTTTTCAGATGATCATTTCAATGAGTAGTTTGAAATTAACTATTTGAAATAACAATGATCAGGCAATTCAATTTTAAGCAACAAGTTTTGATAATTTCAGATCAGTTTATTAAAATCAAAATTAACTGAAGAGCTGAAACCGCAAACAGGAGATTGCCACTTTTAAATGTTATATTCATTGCCAAGCAACCAAAAATATTTGTTTCTTTTTTATATTCATTATTTGTCATTCAAGAACTAGTATAACAAAAAGCTATTGTCTGAACACATTGGCTGCTGAAACCCTCATTCATGCCTTCATTACCTCTAGACTCGACTATGCCAATGCACTCCTGGCTGGTCTCCCACATTCTACCCCCTGTCAACTTGGTCACCCTAAACTCTGCTGCCTGTCTCTTTCAGCGACTCCCGTTCCCATCTCCACTGTGCTCAATGACTTACATTGGCTCCGAATTAAGCAACATCTTGATTTTAAAATTCTCATCCTTATTTTCAAATTCCTCCGTGGCTCTCCCTATCTCTGAAATTACCTCAGCCTACCAACCCTCCAAGATACTCTTCTAATTCTGGGCTCTTATGCATCCCCAATTTTAATCGCTCTCCCATTGGTGGCTGTGCCTTCAGTTGTTTAGGCCCCACGTTCTAGAATACCCTCTAGACACCTCTTCACCTCTCCGCCTGGCTTTCCTCCTTTAAGGCACTCCTCAAAACCTACCTCTTTAACCAAGCATTTGGTCATCTGACCTAATATCTTCTTATGTGGCTCAGTGTCATACTTTGCTTTATAATGCTCCTTTAAAGAGACTTTGGATGTTCCTTTACATTAAAGGCACTATATAAATATAGGTTGTTGCTATTGTTGTCATTCTGGAAAGTACCATTGAGAACCTTGAGATTATGGTAACAGATTTCTTACAGTGAATCTATGACCTGGAAATTGAGTCACAACGCATCCTTATTTTTCAAGCATTATGCAGACTCCTGAGGCCCAAAAATGGTAGGCAGGAAGCATGCGTACATTTCAGACCAGAAATCTGCTGGTCATCATTTTGAGTAGGGCAAACAGGAGACAGCCTTTTCCCATGCCTGAAGCAGGCATTAGGAGTCTTATTTGTACGTGCAAAAGGCCGAACACTTGCTTCAGGTCCTCATCACAACAGTGGTTTCCTGTGAGGCAGTATGAATGCCAGATTTGTCAGGACACAGGGAAACCAGCCCAATGGATCGCCTGCAACAAAATAAAATTCTTATTTACCTGTAAAGTTCAATTGCTGCCTCTGCCAGCCTCCACTAGCTCCAAGATCCCTGGCCTTTAAATTCCAGGCTCCCCAATCCTTGATTTCCCTCCCCTTTGACCCCAATCTGTAGGCTCTTCACCGTCAATCATGTTGCCCCACTCCACTCGCCACAGGTGACCTCCAGGCTCCTGATCTCTGACTTCCTTCTCCAGACAGTGAACACTCTGTCCACTGAGGCCCCATGATCTTTCCTTCTGAAGGCATTGAGGCACTAGCCTCAGCCCTATCTTTGTTCTGTCCTCCTGGAAGGCTCCTCACACAGCACTGACCTCATGCTAAAGAAGTCTGAGGATCAATATCCAGGGGTCCTCAGACTCTTCCATTCTGACATAGGGAATTGAGCCCATGTGGGTCTTCCAAATTTCTATACTGTTACATTTAACAGCAGTGTTGTTGATGTAGATAGAGTATGAATATTTGCACAATATGTGGGCCAGTAACAGATTTCAGTACTACAGAAGCTATAACAATTATGGACCAATGAGGTCAAAGCAAGAAAAACACAATGGCCAGAACTTTGTGACCCATGCAGGCACCTGGCAGCCCCAACTCAGCGCTAAATGACACGTGATGACGTCGGGAGGGGTTCCCGACATCATCACACCACCTTGCAAGATTACGGCTGATGGGTGTGCGCATGTCGGAAACCTGCCCACCATCAATTAAAGGGCCTATTAAGGCCATTGAAGGTCCAACAGTTCCAAATTTTGAGAGGCCCACGTGCTTTTATGCTTGGCGCACAGGTCAATCAGGCAGGCTGGTTTTACATTTTTTTCAACTTTCTAGATCCAGGGCAGGATATAAGGGCCAGAAGGAATAGAGGGATGATGAGGAGGTAGGAATTTCAAATTGTGGTACTAGTATGTGCATTACTGCTAATATAGTGAAGCATCCTGTTCATTTACATTACTTTAGGAAGCTTAACCTCTGCAATGATTTTCTGCAGACAGGCTCCTTCGCAATTCAGGTCAAACCTCTGCAAGTAGAAGGTTTGAGATGGGCATTGTTTACTCTGCTGAAGGAAATTCATCAGGTGGGGAGCAGAGGGCAAGAAGGGAGAGGAGGCCAGTTGGCCACAGGCAGCATGATAGTCTGCCCTCAAGACTGAGAGGCAAAACTTGAAGGGGTCGAAGGGCAGCAGGTGTTGCAAGGTAGAAGGGGTACGTGAAGGCACCAATACCCTGCTGGAAAAGTATACAGACTGGGATCCAGCTGCCTTAACATGACTCAGGTCTAGTGCCAAAGAAGGCTCTGCTTCTCAAGGGAGACAGTCACCTGAATATGTGACATGATGGGACATGAGATAGCCTCAAAATGTGTAGGTGGCCACTCAATGCCAGTGGCACTGGAATTCACAGTTGCCCTTAATTTTTACATCTTGGGTTCATTCCAGTGGTCTGTGGGAGAACTTTGTGGAGTGTCACAATCTACAGCACACAGCTGCACCAAACTTGTGACAGATGCACTGTTCTGAAGAGTAAACATCTTTCTTCACTAAAGACAGGCAAGGACAGCCAGGCAGAATGAGCCAGAGGTTTTGCAGCTATAGCAAGCTGAGAATTCGGGGAGCCGTTGACTGCACACAAGTGCCCATTAAAGCAGCAGCAGGAGATCTGGGGGCCTTTGTGAGTAGAAAGGGGTTCCACCCTCTGAACGTTCAGATAGTGTGTGTATGTGATCACCAGCATGAGGTCCTGCAGGTTTGTGTGCCAGATACCCTGGGAGCTGCTAATTTTCCTACAATTTACGTCACTCCCAGGTGACAAGGTGAAAGATACTCACTCCAACCACAGCAAGTTGACTACCTTGCCTACTGCATACCATTTATATGCAGTTCTAAACCTGAAGGCACATATTGCTCATTTGCTGAAAGCTTAATTGGGAAGGGAAACTTAATTCTGGTGAGCTGGCCTTTTAATGAGCATGCATGACATGTAGATGCATGCAAATGAGCTTCCTGATGCTTGCCATCAGGAAGCTTGACACGCCTTCAAACGTCCCAGAGCTTAATTGCAAAAGTTCATCCCGCTGTCAGGAAGCTGATTTTTGGCCTCTCACTCAATTAAGTTCCCCCACCCACCTTGCTTCCCACTCCCAAGAGCAGCACAAGATTCCGCGCATTGTTTCCTGTTAGTTAGCCAGTTCATATATGTGCTAATATATCACCATCAACACCATGAGTTCTTACCTTGTGCTGTAACGTTTTATGTGGCGCCTTATCAAATGCCTTTTAGAAATCCAAATACACAACATCTACTGGTTCTCCTTCACCCCCGCTTGTCGCATCCTCAAAGAACTCTAAGAAATTTGTCAAACACAATTTCCCTTTCACAAAACCAAGTTGACTCTGGCTGATTGTATTACGACTTACTAAACGTGCTGCTACTACCTTCTTAATAATGGATTCTAGCATTTTCCCAATGACAGACATTAGCTTACTGGCCTATAGTTTCCTTCTTTCTGTCTCCCTCCTTTCTTGAATAGTGGTGTTATATTTTTGCTTTTCCATTCCACCGTGACCTTTCCAGGCACTAGGGAGATTTGGAAGATAACAACCAATGCACTGACTTTCTCTGCAGCCATTTCATTTAATATCCTATGATGAAGACCATCAGGTCCAGGGGACTTGTCAGCCTTTCGTCGCAATTTTAATTTAAGCTTTGCTGGTTTCGTGGACTTGTATGTATGCTTCCAGCAGGTTGATTATTTGAACAGTTGCAAGAAACTGAGTTGGTTTTTTAAACACCCTGATGAGGTGTGTAAAAGCTTAAAATCATTTAGAATTATTCACTTAAAATCACTTAGAATTAAATGGTAGCCATTTATCACCAACCAAATAGAACATTTTGCATTTGAAAGCTTTTGAATACCTGCAGAATAAACTTACAAATGGCAAATGTTTAATTTGTAGTCAACCTACTGTGCTACTAAAGGACAGAGATTACAGTGAGAATATAACCCAATTAAGTAGTGCATGTTGGTATTAAATGACCAGAAGATAAGACAATTTTACAAAAATCTGTATTGCTAGTGTTTTCATGTAAATTTATATAGGTAACAGTAATATTAAACATAGACATTACCATCTTTTCAATGCAAATCTCATAATTTATAAATTACACTCTTAGATTTGGAAAATTCAGAAGCACGAAGAAGGGTATGATTAATACATCTTGTAATTTACAATAATTGAGCAATTTTGGGAGTAGTTCCTGAAGGAATGTTAGCACTAACTGATTTATAAAGAGAGTCTTTTTTTGTCTTCTTACAAAGTATGTGCATGGGGTGAAGTTCCTGCACAAACCCAGTTCTCAAACTGTCACCTTTAGCTTGCCATTTACAAACATAATTAGACAGGGGATTGAGTGTTAGAGAAACATCACCATTTAAAGTCCATCCACTTGGTGCATCAAGACATCAATATTTGTGCGGCACAAAAATCAGAAATGCTGATTTGAGCAATTGTGGTTTCCTATTGAGTGAATCATTCTTGGGATGGCTGAAAGTTGCTTTTAATTCCTAGTGGTATGAAGGTGAGTGTCTGTCTTAAACTACATGAGTATACGTTCCATAATGGTGTAGGGAAAGTCATTAGTGGAAAGATTGCCCATCCCGCATTGTTATTGTCTGAAGAACCTAAAGAAATTCATGGCCTGAATTTTCAGGATGGGGGGGTCTGAAGAATCGGCAGGGAACACACACCCACTGACTCCAATAGGCCCAATGCCATTTCACGCTCTAATGTACATTGATTGGCATAAGGCGGGACTTGCGCTTATCACCAGGAGGAAGACTCATCTTGGAGAGCTGCCAGCTAGCTCTCCAGTCCCTCCAGGAACAGAGCTGCAGTGGCCGGAAGAGGCGCTGCAGGGAGCTGCCTGGCACTAAGTGTCGGCAAACCGGGGGAGAGGTAAGTGGCAGGGGTCCCTGGGTGGGGAGGGTAGGGAAGGCCTAGAGCTTCATGAGGTGGGTGATGATGGTCCTGGGGGATAGTCCAGTGGGAGAAGGGAAGACCAGGGGAAGAATTTTCCTGTCGGTGAGCAGGGGTGGGGCCCGCTTGCTGATGCGTAAAATGACATGAAGTGATGTCGGGTGGGCGTCCCGACATCACCGCGCACCATTTAGATTGTCAGTTTGGCGGGCGCGCAGCCGCATCAGCTGCACGCCCACCGAACTGTCAAAAGCCTATTAAGGCCATTAACAAAGTAATTGAAGTTAAGAATGCTGCCTGTCCAGTCTTAAGGTTGGTGGGTAGGCAAAGAGCCCAGGCAGCCTCTGCATTTTTCATGAAACCTCATCCATGGACGGGATCAGGTTTCATGAAGGGTTCATTAATTAAATAAAAATTTTGAAAAAATTAACGGACATGTCCCAGCTCATGTGACAGTTTCACATGAGGGGACATGTCCTTAAAATGTTTTTTGACCTTTATTACATTTTTCAAGACTTAAACTAATCTCCCTGAGGCATCTCGGTGCCTCAGGGAGATTTCTGCGCTCTTTCGCGCACATGCCCCGACTCAGGGAATCCCAGCCCGCACAGGGAGCGCTCAGCGCTTCCAGGTGTGCGTCACGCTGGGCGGGCCTTAATTGGCCCGCCCAAGTAAAATGGCGGCGCGCACCCGATCGGGGCGCCGATCAGGTTCACGCTTGCTCCTGCCCGCCCCCGCACAACCCCCCCACCTCCCCAGCAGGGGGAAAATTCAGCCCCAGAGGTCATCGGGCTCTAAGGAGAGGGTGTCCCCCCCATTCAGAAAGAGGATCCTGATGGAGACGCCCCCACACCCCTTCCTGCCCGAGACCAAATTTGTTCGTTTTTAGTTTTGCCCCCCTGATATGTCATCCACCCACCAGCCTAAAAATTGAGGCTGAGCAGGAAAGGGCCTTAACTGGGGCAAGGGTCGTCTTCCCATCCGAGGCCCTGCCTACCCCAGCATAAAATCAGAACCAGGTCAGGAGGGAGGGAGTCCTGTCCTTGCAACTTTGTGCTTCACCTGCTTCAGAACCCGCCGGGGGCGGGGGGGGGGTGTAAAATTCTGGTCCATGTGTGTGCAATTATATGAAATCCTTGTCTTTAAATTCCTCCAATGTCACACTATGCTAAAGCCCGTAGCTAAGTCCAGAGGGTTGGGGGCTGGCGGGGGTGGGGTGGGGGAGGAGGTGCGATTGAGAAGGGAATTGTAAAAATATTTAACAATCTGGTTTGAAATGAGCATAGGTGCCTCACTTAAATATTGGAATGAGGCCTGTGCTCATTTTAGGCAGCCAGAAGGGCTGCAAGATAAAGGTCCTGACTAACCTAGCAATGGCTCAGAAGTCTGTGCAGGTCAGGCTCTCCTTTATAAGTTATCATGTTGCACTTGTTTCAGGCCCATAAAATGTTAAATTTAGAGCTTACTGTTCATCAAGTCAGAAAGACCTTTAAACACAAAAAAGACTAAAATTTGGGTGGGGTTAGAGAGCTGGGAACAAGTGGATTGCCTATTGGGGGTCCACAGTTTGGGACAGAAACTGGATCTGTTGGGTTTCCATCCCACCTAACAGTCACCAAAATTACCAATTGGCAGGTGAGTCTTCTGCAATCCTCTCCACAATAAAACACTGCTTTTGGGGACACAGCCTACATTCGGAATTCAGCCTGTATGTCACTAACAGATCCTGCAGGACTTAAGCCAGGTGAGAGATGGTATATTACCTCATCTGTTCTGTTGTCGCTACCCGTAATGTGTACTGCTTGGACATCAAGCAGTCTTTCTGAAGTTACAAAGAAGTCTTTATTTACAGTACTGAACTATGTACATATTTACAGTAGAGGGTAAAGGAATGGAGAGGACCCCATACCAGGTCCTTACATGTGGCTCCCTCTCTCTAGACTGGCTTTAGCTCTAGGTCATGCTGGGTCATGTACTTTCTTACATCACACTGTGAATGCTACTGCACACAGTCAAATGTTAACTCTTTAGGTACCAGATCCTTCTATTCCATTACTCTGTCTCAGGAAAGCCCCAAAATTGTTTTATGTTAAATATAAATGATTAATATTAAAATTAATGTCCGCACTATCCTTTAGGTAAAGTTTAAAAAATGAGTTACTTGTTTTTTTTTGGCTCTGGCATCAGAACTACATCCCACCTCAATTTTCCAGACAGCAATTGGAGCAGATTACTCTGGTGAGCCCTTCTGATCGGACTCCGCTCCAACAAAGGAAATGACCCCAGCCCTACAATTTGGGATAAGGACCAAACCTTAGAATCCAGTACAAAAACAAAAAGTGCTGGAAATACTCAGCAGGTCTGACAGCGATCTGTGGAGAGAAAAACAGAGTTAACATTTCGAGGCTTAGAACTTTAATTCTGAAGAAGAGTCATACGGACTCGAAACGTTAACTCTGTCTCACTCTCCACAGATGCTGTCAGACCTGCTGAGTTTTTCCAGCACTTTTTGTTTTTGTTTCAGATTTCCAGCATCCGCAGTATTTTGCCTTTATCTTAGAGCCCAGTAGCCAGGAGTCCCACTTTGCTATATTTCTGCCTGCAAAGCAGGGAATCTGGTATTCAGGACCCAAATTGCCATTTCCAAGCCAGAAATTTCTAATAGTACAGAGACTGTAATCCTTTCGCCAGTGTAATTTAGGTATAAATAAACTGCATTCAAGGATGCATTAATACATACTAGTATTTCCCTTGG
Organism: Cetorhinus maximus; assembly: GCF_964194155.1. NCBI lineage: Eukaryota > Metazoa > Chordata > Chondrichthyes > Lamniformes > Cetorhinidae > Cetorhinus > Cetorhinus maximus. Next base: position 76,415,884 of record NC_135894.1, on the reverse strand, counting down.
CACGACAGTTTGTATTTTTTGGTTGAACAATAACTTATTATAAATAGGTAGTGTTTGTGGATAAATTGGATGCAAATGGTTGGAAATTTCATGAAATAAAATACCTATGTAATAATAGGCAAAAGCAACATTCAAAAGGAACTTCCTGATAATCAAGACAAGAACAATGTCGGTTGTCAGGAAGGTATAATAATTTCCATAATGTTATCGGAATTTGTTGTAAAATAGAGTAATAGTGGGATGTGTCAATATGTGTCTGTGTGTGAGAGACAGACTTAATTGAATTAGAGGCAGTTAGTCTGGGTGCTTTGACGTAAGAAGAAAAGTTAGTTTTGAAATGTTAATTAGGTAAACATGGGGAAGTTTAGAAACATCGGTGTCAAGGGAATATTTGCATTTTTAAGTAAACCAGACTAGATTGTTTTCAAAAGAGGGAGTGAAATGTGTCACCTAGTGTTTTTTTTTTCCCCAAAGATTACTGGTAAAACTTAGTGCTATGAGAGGTTTTTATTATCAAAAAGCTAAAGTCCAAAGACATAGTGAAACAATGGGAATTTGCATTCAAAGGGGAAAATATGTATAAAGGAGAGAAGACTGTATTGTAAAAGAGGCAGTTTAAGATCCAAGAAGAATGAAGCCTGCAGCCTGTATGTACCAAATTGCTGCCTCCAGGGACTGAAGTGAAGAGAACTCACTTTGAATTCAACTTGTTCAGGGTATCATGTTTCTTTGCCTGGGTCTTTTAAAATCTATGTATCTTACTGTTGCCTTAAGGAAAGTGTAACTGGGTGTTAGATTGATTAGGGGATTTAAAAGTTATCATAGTAATAGTTTATTGATCTATGTATGTATTTAAAAATCATTTCTCTTAATAATAAATGTTTAATCTTGTTTTGTAAAACCTATAAGGCTTGGTGGTCTGATTACCACTGAATTCAAGACACGCACCTCGAAATTTATATAAACTGCAAAACAAATTGTGGCAGTTCTTTCAAGTTTCCTTTTGGAATTTGAACAACTCGGCACTTACCATCGGTTGGCCATCAGCTCTGCCATAACATAGTAGACAATAAGACATTTATTTAGTCTTACTTAAATTGTTGTGACAATGGGGGATTAAACTCTTAATAGTGATGAGTTACTAGAAATATTAGGTTAATCCTACTAAATCCTATACTTACCAGGGAAAATGCATTTCTGTTTCAAAATTTCATGCCTGTCTGTAGAGAATGTATTTGCATGAAAGAGCATTTATCTTCTGCAGCAGGTACAGTCATTCTAGTTTGTTTCTACTCTGTTTCTACGCTTCTACTCTGTTTCTCTCTCCACAGATGCTGCCAGACCTGCTCAGTTTTTCCAGCATTTTGTTTTTATTAGTCTTTCTAGTGTTGAGCCATCAACATTCACCCTCTGTCTTCTTTTTCTTTAACAAATTCTTTTAAATCTTTCAGATAAATAGTGGATGGCACTTTAGGAGTTGTATGTATTTGGTTCACCACGGACACCCGTACCATGTAAAGGAAAGGAAGAAATTAAGCTGACTGATTCAGTAAGGAGTAACTTATGAGGCTCCAATCCTAGCAAGGAGCTTTGCTCGAGTGCAGTGTATTATAATATTATAGCCCCACCTCAAACCTACACCTCTCTCTAGTGCTGCTCTATGCCAGAAGCCTGACAAAAATTAAACACCATGCAATATACTTGTTTTTTAAATTGCAATACGCTCACCCAGAAAATTTGCTTTGAACCGCTACTGTTCAAAAGAGCTTTGACATCCATTCAAACTGACCAGGTTGCACTGATACAAAAGACAACATGCAAATAGTCACTGCAGCAAATTGTACACAATGTTGCCCTTCCACCTTTAGGCTCTTAAACTCAATCAAATCCAACTGTTAATATCTCAAGTAAAATGACTTATTTCATCCTCAACCAATCTGTCACTTTTAATGAAGTTTCAGTGCAAAGTTAATTAAAATTGGATGCTACAATAGTACAGCCAAACTGTAAGAGAAAAGAAGAACGGATATTGAGCGTATGAAATCCAAAAATTCTCGACTTGATTCAGTAAGGAATAATTTGTCAAATATCCGTCTGAGATAACGTAGTAAGGTGTCAAAACTGTCATGTTGGAAAAGATCTATCCATTGTACTATTCATCTGCATTTGAATGGTGCAAGCATAGTAAAACATCAAGAAGGGAATGTTTGTTGATATGGTGCCACACAGGTGGTGGCCCGTGGCACTGCCTGCCCCTGGAGAACTGGTGCAAGTCTGCATATAGCAAGGTGGCATTTGCAAACAAATTTCCGTTCAAAAATTTCCAGACAAAATCCTAGCCCAATCTGACTGCAGAATAGAAATAAACATATTTGTATATGATTACATATGAGTTTGCTCAGGTATCAAATATGAATGAAGATAATTTATAGAATTGGATGCAGTCCTGCACTCCAACATGCATTCACACAATAAGTCAACCTTGCTACAGCAACAACCTTTGAGGAATTTTCATAAGTTTCTTCCAATATGTTTCTTCAAAGGCTATGGTTACCGGTACCAAATACATTATTATTCAGTCAAAGTTGGATTTTAAAAAAATCTTTCTACAGCAGTTGACAGGTAGGTTAAAAAAACATGACCTGTTTAATTACTATACTGTAGCTATCCAAATGTTTCACCTTTGAACTTTATTCAAAGTTAAAAGATGAGAAACAAGTCAGACTTGATAGACCTCTTAAAAGACATTATTATTGCCTCATTTTTGAATAACCAGCTTTGTTTTATTTCCATTTCAAAGTATTTAAATAATGAAGGAGGGAACCACAGCTGCTACTTATTCCTCAATAGACCTGTTGAATCTATGATTCCAAAAATTCCAATGGGGAAGGACGGACAGAACATCTTGGCCAATCATAGTTTTTGGTAGACTCTCCCCCGGGGAGAGCTGTGCTGGGTCTCCTGTCCTGTCAACTGCTGAAAAGAAGTGTTCCTGCTCACTGATCAGTGCAGCCAAGCAAGTGAAGGTATGACATTACCTGACCTAAACCCTGTTATTTGCATTATTGGCATCATATATGTGCCTTCCTCCGCCTTCCAAGGTCTTCAGGCTTCCGTTGGCCCCCATCTCCTCTTGCTACTCCTGCTTATGTGCCACCCACTGTTATTCAAACAGAATTTGACAGAGTCAGCGTCCTTGCAAATATGTGCACTTATGTTGCCCCACCTGCGCCACCCTCATAGGACTCAGAATGTGTTTGTTTATCCTTACTCAATTTTGCCCACATTTAAATAGAGAGAATGATCCTTATCCATAAATCTGATGCGTATTTCTTTATAGTAAGCATCTATATAGGAAACAGCTCCCTCATTTTTTTGTCACTGCCAACAGAATTTCTTTACCAACGGATAGTTAAGGATTGCCGAAACTCATTAAAATCAAAACAGGTAGAATAGGCAGCAGTAACAAACCTATGGTATACCTGGGCTGCTGCAATTCAAAAAGGCAGCTCACCACCACCTTCACCAGGTCAATTAAGGATGGGCAATAAATGCTGGCCCAGCCACCAATGCCCTCATCTTGTAAATGAGTAATAAAAGAATGGGAATGCTAACAAACAAGCTATTTCTATTCTGTTCGTCAACAACACATTCAGGAACCTTAGAGAGAAAAGGAAGGTCAGAAATAAGGCAATATCAACTGTGGTTCAGTGGGTAATCACTCCTGTCTCTGAGTTAGAAGGTTGTGGGATCAAATCCCTCTTCAGAGACTTTACATCTTTTGGGTGAAACATAAGGCTAATGTCCCATCTTTCCTCTCAGGTAAAAGATCCCATGGCACTATTTTGAAGAAGAGCAAGGGAGTGCTTCCTGGTATCCTGGCAAATAGTAATCCCTCAGCCAATACTCAAAACAAAATAGCTGAACATTATCACAATGCTGATTTTGAGAGCTTGCTGTGGTCAAATTCGCTACTTTGCTTCCTCCATTACAGCAGAGACTGCATTTCAAAAAGTTGGCTGTAAGCTGCTATGGAACATCTTGAGGCCATGAAAGGCACTATATAAATGCAGTTCCTTATCTTATCAGTGATTCGAATGGATAGATTGATCAAGTGTGTTTTATAATGATGGCATTTAGAGTTACTTTAGGGCCAATTATGAGTATCATCAGCCATTTTTTCCAGCTTCATTTGCTTCTGCATTCCATGCACAAATTGTATATAAGACCAAATGGAAGCAGAACGTTATGGGCCAGAACTTCAATTGCGTGGCAATCAGAAATAAAATCAGAAAATGCTGGAAAAACTCAGCAGGTCTGGCAGCAACTGTGGAGAGAGAAACAGAGTTAATGTTTCGATTCCATATGACTCTTCTTCAGAGTTGGATTACCACTCTGCTCCTATTTACTTATACAGAAATGCAGCCGTGCCTTTCTTGCCAGACATTCTGACTCAAGATGGGCGAAAGAAGTGCAGTGCAGCAGGTTTCTGAGGCCTTTGGTAGTGCAGGAGAGTCAGGGGAAAGGAAGACTTGCCCCCTTTTTATGGCACTATCTGCCGCAAAGCAGGTAAGTTTAAATGTCCCAGCCACTTTCTTTTATATTCATTCAAAGGATGTGGGCATTGTTAGCTAGGCCAGCATTTATTGCCCATCCTAATTGCCCTTGAAAAGGTAGTGGTGAGCTGCCTTCTTAAACCATTGCAATCCATGTGGTGTAGGTACACCCACTGTGCTGTTAGGAAGGGAGTGCCAGGATTTTGATCCAGCGACAGTGAAGGAACAGCAATATATTTCCAAGTCAGGATGGTGAGTGGCTTGGAGGGGAACTTCCAGGTGGTGGTGTTCCCATCAATCTGCTGCCCTTGTCCTTCTAGATGGTAGTGGTCGTGCATTTGGAAGGTGCTGTCAAAGGAGCCTTGGTGAATTCCTGCAGTGCATCTTATAGATGGTACACACTGCTGCCACTGTACGACGGGGGTGGAGGGAGTGAATGTTTGTGGATGGGGTGCCAATCAGGGCTGTTTTGACTGGGATAGTGCCAAGCTTCTTGAGTGTTGTTGGAGCTGCACTCATTCAGGTAAGCAGAGAGTATTCCATCACACTCCTGACTTGTGCCTTATAGATGGTGTACAGGCTATGGGGAGTCAAGAGGTGAGTTACTCGTTGCAGGAACCCTAGCCTCTGACCTGTTCTTGTAGCCACAGTATTTATATGGCTAGTCCAGTTCAGTTTCTGGTCAATGGTAACCCCCAGGATGTTGATAGTGGGGGGATTCAGCTATGGTAATGCCATTGAATGTCAAGGGGTGATGGTTAGATTCTACCTAGTTGGAGATGGTCATTGCCTGGCACTTGCGTGGTGTGAATGTTATTTGCCACTTCTCAGCCCAAACCTGGATATTGTCCAGGTCTGGCTGCATTAAGCCATGGACTGCTTCAATATCTGAGGAGTTGCGAATGTGCTAGACATTGTGCAATCATCAGCGAACAAGCATTGGACCAGTGGGGGATAGTCAGGAGGGTGGGGGTATTCGGGGGTTCAGGAGAGTAATTGGGGCGGGGGGATAGTTGGGGGTTGGAAGAGTAGTTGGGCCAGTGGGAGGTAGTCAGTGTGTGGTGGGTATTCGGAGGAACAGCAGGGTAAAGTTAGAGGTAGGGGGGCAAGTTGGGGGGATGGCAAAAGTTGAGGGTGTTGGGGGAGCGGGGGGTAGTCTGCAGGTCCTGTGAGGAGTAAGAAGCATTGTCGGGAGATCAGGAAGATCAGCTGAGGGGATGGGTAGGTAGTCAGGGTTCGGGAGGGTAGTTGGGGGGGGTAGGGGGTGGCCAAGGAGTCTAGTGGGGAGGTGGAGGGTGTAGTTGTGGAGTCCGGTGGGCGGTTTGGATGGGGGGTGGTGGTGTTCATTACCATAATTATCCCAGAGAGAGAAGTTTTAATTCTTCTAACTTTTCCTGGGTAACTATTCTTGTAAGACAGTCGAAACCATCGAAAGACTGAGATTTAAATCGGATGGTTCCCAGTGCAGGGTAATTGCCCGGTGGAAGTTTGAACTTTCCGGGCAATGGCCATGCAGTCCTTATATGGGGACTTCCGGGGAGATCCCCAAGTGTATCTTTGGAGTATCATCCAGGTATGAGGCCATGGAGATCAGAAGTAATGGGCCTATAATTTTAATACTTGCTATACAGTCCTGTCAGGCAGTTTTTTTTTGTTTATTTGTAGTTTTTTATTGCTACAATCAAAATTGGAAAATGAGAACCCCTTTTATATTTATCATTATTTTATTCTAGCTAGAAGAGCACAAGAGGCAATATTTGAGGCAGTTTTGCTTGCAGTTGCGGCTTCATAGGCTGGGATTTTACGTATCCTGGAGGGGAAGGGAAGTCAGGACCAGAAGTGAGCGGCCCTGACCCACTCGCTCCCATCCCCATCCTCGGAAGAATCTTACACAAGCCAGCCAATTAACCTCATGCAAACTGGGTAGCCATTCTTTGTGGTCACTGGCCTCACCCAGTTGCCACTGACATGGTTGGTTCTCCCTCCCCAGCAGCCGCACAATTGCATGGCCCCACAACTGCTGACCTCCTCCGTCACCTCCATCCAGGCTTGCTTGGTAAGGCAGGGAGGTATCCTCTTTCTGTCCCTGTCATCACTGAACTGTGGGGCCACCCGACATTTTCCATCTGCCATGCTGACAAGCGCCTCATTCCTCAGGCCTCCACTGTGCCTGCACTGATGACCTTTTGGCCCTTACCTAATGGCAGGCCTACACTGCTGACTGGAGGTCTCCTGAGGGATGCAGGGATTGAGGCAGCAGTTGTGTCACCAGCCAACATGGTCAGATGTGCTGGTGACATCTTTGGGAGGCCGTCAGCACCAGAACGCTGCCTCAGACCATCCTGCCCACCAGCCTGCGGCTAACCGTACAGCAGCATCAGAAGACCCCCAGTCAGCAGTGTAGACCTGCCATTGGGAGAGGGCCAAGAGGTCACCGGGCAGGCATAGTGAAGGCCTGAGGAACGAGGCGCTTGTCGGCATTGCAGAAGGGAAATGCCGGGTGGCCCCGGGGTTTAGTGATGGCTCCCAGCAGGTTCTCCTCCAGGCTACTTGGGCAAAACAGGGGGGATCCCCTTCCCCAGGGACAGAAAGAGGATACCTCCCTACCTTACCAAGCAAGCCTGGATGCAGGTCACGGAGGAGGTCAGCAGCTGTAGGGCCATCTGGAGAACATGGTTGCATTGTCGTAAGCATTTCAACAATTTTCCTTGCTCCCCACACCTTGGTTCCCTTAGGGTTCAGTAAATGGAAATATGCGATTGTGCGGCTGCTGCGGAGGGAGAACCAACCATGTCAGTGGCAACGGGGTGAGGCTGCAGTATCTGCTTGGAAAAGAATGGCTGCAACTCTGTCGAGGGGTGGGAAGTTTGGCACTGGCGACTCTCACATGGAGGTTCCAGAGTGGCCCAGTGCCACATGCAGCCACTGGCCACAAAGGCAGCAGCAAAAGTGCTAGTCACTTAGGCATTGTGCCTTTTCTCATGAGGTGACTAACATTACTCTTCCATCTTCCTGCATCAGAAGAGGGCCTAAAATGCTAAGGAAAGGGCCCGAGCCAGCAGTGGGGTCCCACTTCTTATCGCCCTGACACTAATGGAAGATGAACTGGCAGGGCATCATGTTAACTGCACCATTGCAGAGGTGAGGCAGGAGTCTTTTTTTTATTCATTCACGGGATGTGGGTGTCACTGGCTGGGCCAGCATTTGTTGCCCATCTCTAATTGCCCTTGAGAAGGTGGCAGTGAGCTGCCTTCTTGAACCGCTGCAGTCACAAGGAGATGAATAGCCTCATAAACAGACACAAGGTAGCCTTAGGTAAGCACGATGGATGGTGTTCAAGTGTTCTCCACTGTACACGCATTGATCTGAACACCAGTCAGTTCTGGAGGCTCATGTTTAGAGGCGTGAAAGCCCTTGATTCTTCTTTACTCTCACACAGATAAGGCACAAAAATGGAGAGCTGCTGTCTACAGGCTCATTCATCCACCTCTGAGGAGGAGGAGGGGACCTTAGAGGGTGCAGTGCTACATCATTCCTCAGAACTCCCCACCAGCACAGATACTTGTGCTCAATGAGTATGTGCTCACGAGCAGATTTGGCTCACAACCTAGTGCAAGCACCACACACGCCTGGCCATTTGTCAGAGGCTGTGAAAGCCAAGGCCATTGACACTCAGAGTAGTGCAGGTGACCAGGAACATGCTGAACCCCAGGGGAATGACATACTTTTGGAGTTGTCCATGTTGGAAGTTCAGTGTGAAGTGTATGAAGTTCTGGTGGAGATTCCAAACAGTATCTCCACCTTGGCTTGGATAGTGGAGGAGTTCACCCAGGCCATGAGTGTTGCCATTCCTTTCTTGACTGTGTGCGTGGCCCCCTATGTGGAGAGATTGGTGACTTTCCTGGACAGCCACATCTGGCAGACCAGTCAGTGGATGTCGGAGATATGCACAGACCTGCATTCCATTGCCTTATCCCTCAGCTCAACGGAGCAATGGCAAGGCGAGAGCGAGAAACAAGGTGCCAGGAGTCTCCCACAGCTTTTCGTCTTTCTCTGGTTAACAGGGAGGTACCAAGTGTGCCTTGTGAGGGAAGAGAAACAGTTGCCTTTTGCATCTGGGGGCTCCTCTCATGTGTTCTGAGTGTGGACAGTAGCTCCTCAGCCCCTCTTCCAGTGACATGAAGTTGCTGTGATGATAGAGGAGGCTCCTGCACCCCTGTGGGAGCCCTTCGGCATGCTGGGCCCTTCAGGCCTCAGGCAGCCAGAGGACAGCAGCCAAGGGCATCCCTGAGCATGAGGCAGCAAGGTCAGAAACCTGCCTGTTAGTGAAGGGGGAGCACCATGTAGGAGCACTCATAAGATAATTAAGAAAACACATTAGATGCACTTGGGCTTCATAGGTGATTAGATATGTGTTACTGCTTGTGTCTGATTATGTTTGTGATAAGGGCATTATTTGTTTTCTGCAAATGTCCATCTATCACTAGCAACCCTCTGGAAGTGCAGGAGGCCAGGACTCACCCCAAGCGCTGTTTGGAACCATGGCGGGTGTGGCCATCATTTGGACCATTCAGAAGCGCCACGTGGCAGCGATGAAGACTGGGCTTAAAACTGAGGTGAATGGCAACATTCGAGTCAAGGGTGAAGGTGGCCCTTTATTGTGTTGATGGCTACAGTGGGAGAGTTACATGTGTATAAGCACCTCCTGTGACTTCCTTGCACCTATCTTTTTGTGCCTCCCGTGCAGTCCCTCATGTATTTCCGCACGCTGCAACTGGCCATCAGCTTTCTCATCATCCCCCTTGTCTCAGCCTGCCTCGCGCTCCACTAAATCCTCAGTGGGCAGGGTCTTCCCACTCTGCAGCACCAGGTTGTGCAATGTGCAGGAGACCAGCACAAACCGGGACATTCTCACTGGGACATGTTAAAGTGGCCCACCAGATAGATCCTGGCACTGGAATCTCATCTTCAGGAGACCTGTGGTCTATTCCTTGGTGGGTCAGGTCACTGTGTGGCTCATGTTGTATAGTTCACCTGCCACAGTCTGGGGTTCCTCAATGATGCCAGCATTCGTCTCTTCAAGAATCATTCCTTGCATGTTCACAGAGGCAGAGGATGGGGGGTTGGTTGGCACGCAGAATGAAAAAACAGTCAAAACTTGGAAATAAGAATACTGGTCTGAACTGTTCTTGTATACCTAAAAATGGAACACCAATAAAAACTGAGAAATAAAAATACGGGTCCGATCTGGTCTTTTATACCTTAAAATGGAATGCCAGTAAAAACTGGGAAATACAAGTACTGATCTGAACTGTTTTTTTCCTTCTGGGCATGTGGGTGTGTGAGAAGCTTGGGCACCTGAGAGTGCCTGAGGACATCAGGGCTACTTCTAGGGTACTATGCATACAATTGAAAAATCCACTGGTGGGAGTCATATTTCAGTTGCACATTGATGGAATTGAATCCATTCCTGTTAATGAAGGCCACTGTCTGGTCTGAGGGAATCATAAAATCCTGGCCCGGGTTTGGGTTCACCAGCCAGACAATGCCATCTTCTGGATTTTAGGGGCAGCAGAGATCAGTGGCTAAGAAGGTGGCCAGAGCACTGAGCTTTTATGCCTCCATCTTCTTCCAAACTGAATCAGGGCAGTGCTTTCAAACTTTTTTCTGCTGTGACCCCAATTTAATGCTTCACACTTGGTGCAACCCTAGAGTGAAAATCCGAGGGAGTGGGGGGAAAGTTGTTGAGCAAGATTGGGGGGTGGGGTTCAAACAGCAGGGATACACAGGCACACAAAAAACTAAGACTTTTTTTTGCAGTGTCTGTTGGTGTCAGCAATCAGGCCTCAGAACTCATTGGATTAGGACACGCCAACAGGCAAAAAAAATCACGCACATTTAAAGGGGCTTCATAGCCAATCCCAGGCTAGTCAAATCTGATTTTCCACTCGATCTACAGCTGCCTTGGAACCATGGACCCCCAATTGCTCATCCCGTGGCCCCACTGGGGTTCAAGACCCACAGTTTGAAAGCCTGTGGCCTCAGGGGGGCATATGCAACATCTGACAATCCTTACGAACATACAAATTAGGAACTGGAGTAGGCCACTCAGCCCCTCGAGCCTGCTGCACCATTCAGTAAAATAATGGCTGATCTGATTGTGACTTCAACTCCACATTCCCACCTACCCCCGATAATCTTTCACCCCCTTGTTAATCAAGAATCTATCTAGCTCTGCCTTAAAAATATTCAGACTCTGCTTCCACCTCCTTTTGAGGGAGAGAATTCTAAAGACTCACTACCCTCCGAGAGAAAAAATTTCTCCTCACCTCTGTGTTAAATGAGTGACCTTTTAGTTTTAAACAGTGACCCCTAGTTCTAAATTCTCCCACAAGAGGAAACATTCTCTCCACATCCACCCTGTCAAGACGCCTCAGGATCTTAAAGGATTCAATCAAGTGGCCTCCAGTGGATACAAACATAACCTGTCCAACCTTTCCCCATAAGACAATCGCCCATTCCTGGTATTAGTCTAGTAAACCTTCTCTGAACTGCTTCTAATGCATTTACATCTTTGCTTAAATAAGGAGACCAGTACTGTACACAATGTTCCAGATTTGGTCTCACCAGTGCCCTGTACCATTGAAACATAATCTCCCCACTTTTGTAATCAATTCCCCTCACAATAAATGATAACATTCTATTAGCTTTCCTAATTACCTGCTGTACCTGCATACTAACTATTTGTGATTCATGCATGAGGACATCCAGATCCCTCCAAATCTCAGAGCTCTGCAATCTCTCACCATTTAGATAATAAGCTTTTTTATTCTTCCTGCCAAAATAAACAATTTCACACTTTCTCACATTATTCTCCATTTGCCAGATCTTTCTCCACTCATTTAATCTATTTATGTCACTTCATAGCCTCCTTATGTCCTCTTCACAATTTACTTTCCTACCTATCTTTGTGCCGTCAGCAAATTTAGCAACCATTCCTTCGGTCCCTTCATCCAAGTCATTTATATAAATTGTAAAAAGTTGAGGGCCCAGCCCTTATCCCTGTGGCACAGCACCCATCACATCCTGCCAACAGGAAAAATGACCCATTTATGCCTACCCTCTGTTTCCAGTTAGCTAGCCAATCTTCTATCCATGCCAATATGTTACCCCCTGAACCAAGAGCTTTTATTTTCCGCAATAACCTTTGATGTGGCAATTTATCAAAGCCTTGACTGGTGATATGGATGCCAAAAATATCAATCAGGTCTATATACAATCCTATGGCAGTGCTGAACTGCAAAGGTTAACACCATCAATTCACAAGTGGTCACTGTTCAGCAACAATCACATTCAGTGTCCAATTCGCAGGTAGCAGTCAGAATCAAGGGAGACACAGAAAGGGAGCATTCAGCCAGCACCAATCTTAATTGTCTGGTTGGAGCTATCTCCAAAGTTATTATCTCCAAGCTCTTTCTCTGTATCTTTTGTATTCTTTCAAATATTTCTCCAGTTTTACAAGGTACAAACTCTGTTTCAATACCTAATGATACATAGTGGTAAAAGCTTTCCATGTACTAAAAATCGTCTGTGTGAAAGAGATTTCTTCTGATTTCCCCATTGTGTTTCCAGAAATAATCCTGAGTCCATGACCACTTAGTACTGATTCACCAACCAGCGGAAATAATTTTGCCAATTTACCAAGTCAAAATCTCTTCTAAGACTTGTTAGCAAGATTAAAGCCCATGGATACAAAATTAGCTAAGGGATAGAAAGCAGCAGATTGTGCTGATTGGTTGTTTTTCAGACTGGAAGCAGGTACTCATTGGTGTTCCTTAGGATCCATAATTAGGACTATTGCTCTTCATTTATATTAATGGCCTGGACTTGGATATACAGGGCATCAACTTTAAAAGTTTGCAGATGATATGAAACTCAGAAATGTAAAATACAATGAGAAGGATAGAAACAGGTTTCAGGAGGACATAGACTGGTGAAATGGACCGAGACATGGCAGATTAACTTAATGTAGAGAAGTGTGAAGTGATACATTTGGTTCAAAGAGAAGCAATATGAATAAATTGATACAATTTTAAAGGGAATTGGAGAGAGACTTGGGGATGAATACACAAATTGCAGGGCAAATTGAGAAGGCCTTTCAAAGGGCATTGGGATATTTGGCTATATTAATAGGGAATAAAGTATGGAAGCAAGGAGGTTAAGCTGAACCTTTATAAAATGTTAGTAAGGCCTCAGTTGGAGCATTGTGTCCAATTCTGGGCACCACATTTTAGGAAGAATGTTAAGCTCCTGGATATGGTACTTACTAAATTGGATGAGGGTCTTCAGTGATGTCAAGAGACTAGAGAAGCTGGGGTTGTTCTTCTTAAAAACAGATAAGGTTAAGGGGATATTTAACAGAGCTGTTCAAAATCATAAATGCTTTTGATAGAGTAAATGAGAAATTGTTTCCCGCGAATAGACTTCAAGTGACTGCTAAAAAATCTAGAGGTGATATGAGGAAACATTGTTTTCAGCAGCAAGTTTTTGTGATCTGGAATGCACTGCCTGAAAGAATGGTGGAGCCAGATATAAAATAACAATCAAAAGAGAATTGGATAAATACTTGAAAGAGAACAAAATTATAGGTTATGAGAAAAGAGCAAGGAAGTGTGAGTTATTGGATAGATCACCCAAAGGGCCAACACAAGCATGATGGGCCGAATGTTCTTTGTTATATGTTGTATCATTCTATGATTTTTTGTTATGATCACATCTCAATCCTGGGTCTCTGCTGTACATTTCCATAATTCTAATTTTCTCTCTTTATAGGATGTCTGGAACTGCACACAGTAGACCAGCTTTCACTTACCCTTTGTTTTGTACAAATTTACCATCACTACCTTGTCTGATATGAAATATTCCTTTATGTGAAACTGAGGGGGTGCAAATTCCATCTCCATAACACTGCCTGTTCTTGAGAGGGTTGCTCAGGAAGCATGCCCTGCACTTTCTCTCTGCCCAGGTGTTCCATATTTCATGTTTTAAATTCCAGCGACAACATTCAGTGCAGTTTCTGTTAAGAGGGGCAGACTGCCTTTAGGAAAAGCAGCAAGGCTGCACCATGTGCACTCAGCACAATGGTAATTGGCCTCCTGCCGAGCACAGAGGCAGGCAGCACACAAAGAACAAGCCAGCAGTGAGCAACCCAATCAGCCCTACACTACAAACATGGTCATGAGATGGGAGCACGAAATGTACGTGCTGCCCACCTCTAATGGAGCCATCCCGGGCAGGTTGTGAATCATGTCCCCCAAGTCCAAAAAAATAGGGTGGATGAATTTTATCCCAGTCTTTTGCCTTTTATAGGCTTTTCTACCTGTATTCCCACTTTGAAAGATTTATGTATCTGTACCACTAAATTGTCAGATTGCAGGAGAGACCACACTGGAAACTTTGCATTCATTGACCATTTTTAGTTACAGATGGTGATGGGCCTTCTTGAATCACTGTGATCCTTATGGTGATTATATTTCCATAATTCACCCTATTCCTTTGTTCTGTTAAGGATCTACCATTTAGAATATTCTTCCTTTCACTGTTCTTGTTCACAAAATATATTACTATACAACTATTGATATTGAACTACATGTTACCAATTTCTCCCCTCCACTAACCTATGTCCTCTCTCAGAATCTCCTTGTTATTCCTCTCAGTCTGCCATACTTCCAAACTCACCAACAGCAAACTTCAATAGCATTCGACTTGTGCCTATGTTTAAATCAATTATATAAGTATAAAACAAGAGATGTTCCAGCACAGCTCATTGAGGTACATCACTCTGACATCCCAAATTGAAAAACAGCCATTCATCCTTATTCTATGCTTTGTACCTTGACTAGCCTGTTTTCAGGCAATTCTTTGTGCCTATGTTCTTTGAAGGAGAAGCTTTACTATGAAGATAGCTGGCTCATGACATTCTTGGAACAGCCAAGAATGTCAATTGAATGGACTCATAGGGCAGGACTTTTACCTCCGTGGGCAGGCGTGCGCCTGACCCGCTCGAGCTTGAAATGACACGTGTCGACGTCAGGCGAGCGTCCCGATATCAACGCGCAGTCGCGTGACATTTCAGTCGACGGGCACACACCAGAGTCAGCAGCAGACCCGCCGACTATTAAAAGGCCTATTAAGGCCATTAACAAGGTAACTGAAACAAATTTTTCGCTGCCCATCCAACCTTATGGTTGGCGGGCAGGCCAAGCAGCCTTTGAATTTTTTTGGAAACCTCATCCACAGGCGGGGTAAGGTTTCCAACATCAAATAAAAATGAAATAAAATTTTTTAAATGTCATTTATAACATGTCCCTACTCATGTGACAGATTCTCACGGTGGGGTCATGTTTTATAACATTTTTAAAATCTTTATTTCTAATTTTTAAAACTGTTCATCGTCCTGACACAGCTCTGTGCCTCAGGGAGATTTTCAAGCGCACACTCGTGCACATGCGTGCAAGTGCGCTCTCGCCCTCCTCCCCCGCCTGTACAGGCAGCGCTGAGCACTGCCGCTCCCATTTCACGCTGGGTGGGCCTTAATTGGCCCGCCAGCGTGAAATCGTGGTCTGGCCCCGATCGCATGTAGCGGTCAGTTTCCCGCCAAGCCCACCCAACAAGGGCAACATTCTGTCCATAGTGAGTTACACAACCAGTCGGGTCATTATTGACTGCACTATAGGCATCTTTAAGTAGCACTCTTGAAGTCTTGACTGATTAAAAGGCTTAATAAACTACACCCTTCCCAGAGTCTCCAAGCCCATTGTTATCAGCTGCTTTTGAGACACAATTTTGCCATCCAGAGAGACCTAATCAAGGAACTGATGAAGGTGGTCCAACCAAAGTCAAGGGCTGAGCAAGGATACTGAGAGTGATCCTGAAGCAATTCCCACTAAAATCCCTTTGCAGGCAGCAAGACTCATACACTAGGATCATAAACAAATGATTTTTTGAGTCATTTATTACCTAATCAGCCCTGTACACAAGCAATCCAGTTCACATGGGCACAGTACAGTGGTCCCATACACTTTCACAAACATTGTTCTTTAAACATTAACTCAGCTACCACTGCAAACCTACACTTCTGATCTGCCGATGCCTTAATCACATCAATGGAAAACTAACTGGACAATGTTGAAAAAGGGCATAAACATATTTAATACTCTATAGGGTAAATTCAGCACTTGAAACAGCAAAGTGGGGAACCAAACCTGAAGGGGTCATACATTGGAGGATTGGCGCTACAACGTTGCAGATGTATTATGTACCTGCACTCTTTGCCCTTATAAACATAAGAAATAGAAGCAAGAATAAGTCATTTGGACCTTCAAGCTGCTCCATCATTTGATAAGATTGTGGCTGATCTTCTACCTCAACTCCGCTTTTTTGTACTATCCCCATATCCCTTAATTCCCATAGTATCTAAGTATCTATCAATCTTTGTCTTGTTTAGTGGTAGTGTAGGTGCTATTATTCTTTTGTGCAACATTTTTTCTCTCTGGTGACACTTTCACTCCTCCTTCTATTTACTTCCCCAGTGGACATGGATTGCTCAATGCCATTGCTTGCCTCTTGAAACTGACTGGAGCACAAGCAGTGACAGACTTTTTTTTTTGCAAAAGTATACTTTATTCATAAAATATCTAAAAGAACATTACAAAACATTTCAAAATGGCCATCACAGAAAGTGCAATGATATTCAAATTTTCTACATAGATCATTTTGCACTATGAGGTGCTTCAATACAAGCAGTGACAGACAGGTACCCAGTCCATGTGTCAGTAATGACCTTGCATCATGCAGCTAGTTATTGTTACAATGATTTGTGGCGTGAAGCTCTTTTCATTGTGTCTTGCTGCATAGTAAAAGAGCTGAAAGGGGTCTGAGAGCTTGGCAGAGGCAAGTAGTAAATGTACGATAAATTTCCAGGATGAGCTTTCCAAGGAATTCCACTCCCTCAAGGTCCAACATATTTGTGATTAAAGGCAGTCCAGTATGCAAATTTGTGCCCAGTTTCCTGGCAGCAGTGAAGCTCTGTCCATCTTTTGCCAACCCTCTGTACCAGGATGTCAGGTCGCAGGGTGGTTATTGGGCAACAAGGTGTATTGCCCTACAGTGTGAGCCAGAAACAACCAGACAGTCAGCATAATCAAGCACCACTTCCACTGCCTGGACTGGTCATACAGTTCTGACTCTGGATCCAGATTTGTGATCGTGCACTGCATTCTGCATGACTTCAACATCCCCACCACCTAAGTACCAACAAGTACAGGAGGGGGAGCAGAAAAAGCAAGAGCAGTACAAAAAGGACGCCAAGCAGTGACCACCTTAGTTCCACCTAGATTTTACAGAACTCATTCTAGAGTGCTTCACTTGAACCAGCTTTCCCGTTTCCAATACACCAACAATCTTACAATCTTTGTCATCAACAACCTTACTACTAAGGTCCAGTTATGTTCCTTCAGTTCAGTCTTAAGTGTCTTGCTCTCACTTCACTACAAATATTAACCTCAACACCAAATCCAGGACAATAAAATATTGCAAAATCTCAATTCCATCTGTTACTAATATTTAAAAGGAATAATTAAGAATCACACTAGTGCAGCCCCATTATACCTGCCTTTTGTGTTTGTTTATCTACCCTAGTACTCCAACATAATGTTTCCTCAGTAGCTACAGTTTGTGCAGTTTACTGAGATTCCACTGAGGTCTTCAGAGCACTGTATAAGGTGACCTTGAGCAGCTCTGGAACTTGAAAGCGTGGCTACAACAGCAGCTTCTTGGGGTGGGTCAGGACAGTCTGGTCATGATTTGCTGGCTGAGTGGCACCAGCTAGGCTACTAATGTATTGAGTGGTGGAAGAGCAAACTCACAGTCATCCTAGGAAAGAGCAGCATGGAGCCAAGGCCACTCTCCTGAGCACTCCTAGAGCAAAGTTCAGGACCATTGACAACACTAGTCCCAGAACCAACCAAGCAGCCACCAGAACTTCCATGACAGCAGTGTGAGCTGAAGCTCCATCATGGTGGGCGCCACTGTTGCAGACCAGATCACTCGGTCCCATGTTGGACAGAATAGTTACTACGTTCTGTATGAATCCATGATACAAGTTGTTTCTGAACTCTTCCATGATCTGAGCCATTGCATGTACACTTGTTGGCAGGATGTCTGTTGTATTTCCAATCAGCCTTTGTCAAAGGCCTGAGTCCTCAAAATCTTCATCGGAGACTTCTGCAGCAGAGCTAGTATGTGATCTCTGGTGAACGGGCAATCCTGACGCCCTATCCTCCTTCCTCAGCTCCTGCCTACTGGTAATGAGGGACTCCCTATGTGAAGACCTCTCCTCTTGCCTACCCTCTCAAGTGCCTGTGGTGCTGGTTTCTGAGCTAGTCCTTGCTGGGTTAGATTGAATGATGCTGCATCTTCAGGAAGGTTGGCCTGCTCTTCCTGAAATGGCACAGGGGCATTGATATTTTCACCATCTGAAATGAAAGAGATGGACAAGGGTCAGGTCTTACTCCTTTTTGATCATTTTACCAGTTTCCTCAAAATTAGTACATTGAGCTTTAGAAAATATTTATTTTTTTAGTTGGTTCTATGAATTGAATATCCTTCCAGTCCAAAAAAAGAACAACTCAAAGGCATTCTTCAATTTTAAATCACAGCTTACGGTGGCCTAAGCTATAACTTCAAAGCATTTATATGAAAAGATTTTTTAAAAACCAATAAAAGTTACAGCTAACAGAGCAACCATTGCTTCTAGTCCAGTACAGAAAAACCTGTCTAGTATAACCTCCTTCAAGCTGGACTTCAGTTGCCTCTACAATCCAGACCTGTCTGAATTTTAATATATTGTTAAAGCTGAGCACAGGTTGCATTTCCGTACTGGTGGTCTTTCTGATATGTTTCACTATTATTTAAAAATCTGTGAATGGAAATATCTTACTTTTAATAAATCACCACCTACTTAAACTGGATGTAAAATTTTTATGCAGTTACCACAGCCTCAATTTTGAGATAAATCACACACTAACATTCAATGACGATGACCCTATTAAATCGGACTTCTTCTTCTTCAGGTAGCATTCTCAATTATTCAAGGGCTGCCAAACCACTGTCATGATTTTACTACAGGACAGGGTGAAGAGGTGTGCAGGCCCCAAATCTACCTCAGCCAGAACAGAGACTGAACCCTGCATTGTTGGCATTGTTCTGAACTACATACCAGCCGTTCAGCCAACCGAACTAACCACTCTACCTTACCTAAGTCTGACTGCACAAAATCAATCTGCAATTCTATGCAGCTTTTTTTAGTGCTATCCAAGTGTGTTGTAAGATACATCTCATACAGACAAATGCTTACTCAAAAACTTGTGATGTAATGGTGAAATAGGCTATATTTGTGATAAAAACGTTATATTTATCCAAGTGACAGTCTTGCAAAGTCAAAAAAAATCTATTTTCAATAGAAGGATACAGCTTGCAATCTGAATCTATTTTATTATCTCGTGGATCACTCTGTACGATCAATGTTCACAAGAGGAGGTGATCAGATGATGAGCAGTTGGGGGTGCTGTACCTAACTTTAGTTCAGTTGACAAATTATTTGATCATCTGTTTTTCTGAACATAAATGCTACCAAATGAAACAGAAAGTGACAGCAGAGCTGCCAGCTGGAAAATCTGCTATTCAATCAGCAGCTTTTTTGAAGGCTGACCATGTCGGATGGTTGATTCAGTGATATAATGGTAAGACATGGCAACAAAATATTAGATATTCTTGCAATTGCGAGGTATTCAGTGACTGAGCAATTCTTTTAAATCAATACTGCATTGTCACATGAAGAAAAGACACTTGGGACCCTCACAAGTGCATGAGAGTGGTTATGCTTTGCAGAAATTTTGCTACATTTGAAAATAAGGTAATGTTTGGAACTAGTAAGGTTCATTACCACTGATTATAGTAAAGGAGTTTTATGGTTTCTAAGTACATACAATTTTGTAAATATTCCATAGTAATTAAATATTCTACACCATTTGAGAAGGGACAGTAACAAATAAAGCATAATAGGAATTGCATTCAAACAGTAGTGTGATTCATCCATTGCAAGACACAGTTGATTTTTAAATGCATAGTGGGAACTGAAGACCCGGGAATACAAAGCATAGAACATGTGTCAAGTCATTTTAGAAAATGAAACAGGACCATTTCTGTTGCTTCCACATGCCTTTAATCTGCAATTTCAGAAATGTATCTCTGACTGGACCTGTATGGTATTTTTATTTCCCACACCAGCCCCTTTGAGTTACATTTCAATCAGAAACAACTTTGTGTTGCAGCTCCATGTCCTGTACATGGAACTGTCTCCTGTTTAGGAGATCACATTGATCTCCTAAACCCACCAAAGAGTCTTTCATTTGTCCAACCTGGGCTGTATCTGAATTATGTTCCGAGATAAAAAAGGGCGTGCAATAATCCAGACTGAGGCCTCAGGTGAAAAAGTGAAAATCTTCTTCCCACGGTTATTTTGTTTTCCCACCAGAATTTTTGTCAAAGAGTCTATATACTGTATATAGCTCTTTTAGATGTGTCATACTCAATTTATGGGTACCGCAAAGACAAGGTTGGAAAATGGCTGTCCTTCCTCTCTTACCTACATATGTTTCAAATTAGAAATTAGAATGACTGCACAAAACACAAAAAAAACATATTTGTGGATCAGGTTCACTCCACCAAACAGAGTTTCTGGCAAGTAACACTGGTAGAGCAGGAGCAGCCCTGAAGAATTTCCAGCCATGAGCATAAAGCAGCATCTTTAGAATTGCATCAGGGGAAGGGCTAATGCATTCAGGAGAAGAGGGGAGAGGAGGGGAGGCAAGGAAAAGTTATCACAAATATTACATAGTGATCAGGAATGGAAATCCTGGCTGACTTTTCTATTCCTTAGCCCCAGGCAATGCAGTGCTGTTATCATTTTGTATACAGCAAGTGTTGTGCAGCTACGCTTTATATCAAAAATTGCTTTATGTATCTGCTGGCTGAAAACCTCTGATTGAGGTTTAAAAGACTAAAACAGCAGCTGCTAAGAAAGCCACCAACAGGTGACTTTTGTAATTTCTGCACATACTTACCTCAACTTTCTGGTAAGTTCTTGATTAAACAACCATGCCCTTCCTTGAATGGACATGCTGGAGATGAAACCACTTATGGAATTTACACCTCCCATTGTCTGTGCACTTACCAAAACTCAAAATCCATGGCCTCCTAGACTCACTGTCTCCTAGCTTGATACTTAACAAAGAGAATGGCAGCAAAACCAATTTATCATAAGCAGGCATGAACAATCACCATGCATTCCCCATTCTATAGCAATGGCTCCTGATTTTGAATCGTTTATGTGGACAATAGAAGTGTTTGATTTCAGATAACAAACCTTATTACTCCATGAAACATGCCAGTCTGGAAACCAATAACACAGAAGAGCCTGGGGACAGAAGTTCCTGACTATCTCCTCACTCTCTACCAATCCTGCAAACTCGAACCATGTCTGCTGTTTGACTATCCACACACTGCAGGCATAAAGTTTTAAAACATCGATCCAGCAGCTGCTGTCTCTGGAAGAAAGGATAAATCAGTGATAAATCCTTAAACTGCCTCAATGCTGAATCCCGAGTGAGCACTGAGCCAGCCTGAAACCGTCCATGTTATCAGTCCACAAGACCCGTATATATATAACTTTCATTGGACTCTAAAAACCCTGTGTAACTTATCGTCCCACTCTGTAACTTTTTGGTGTGTGTTCGTATGTGTGTGTGAGCTCCGAGTGTGTCTATATGCTTGAAGGTTGGAGCATTTTTATTCTTTTTGCTTTGATCAGGTTAAGTACAATAAATACTCCTCTTCTCTTTTTTAAAAACTCAAGGAAACCTGTATGTTTGTGTCTTTTACCATCACAACGTGTAAACAGTTAAACACTCTTGCATTGGCAAGCATGAAAAGTGGAAAAATGAAGAGTAGGAAAAGAGAAGAGTAGGAAAAGAGAGGAGCCATTCCACCTCTCCTCGTTTGATCATAACAGCAAGGTTCCAAAAACAGCAAATGAGCTTAATTAACAGATATTCTGTTTTCATGGTATTTTTTGAGGCCTGTCTTCAATCCCCTCAGACCATGCATTCTTTCATTTTTCTGACACTTAAACATTACAATTTCCAAACCAAAAATAATCTTATAATATACACATTTGTAACAAAGGAGGGAAAAGAGGTAGAGATCCAGAGAGAGCTGTGTAGAGAATTCCAAAGCTTAGGGCCAACAATGGTGGAAAAATTAAAATCGGGGATCTTCAAGAGACTAGAATTAAATGATCGGAGTTATCTCAGAGGGTAGTGGGGCTGAAGGAGATTACAGAGAAACAGTGGGACAAGTCTTGAAGGGATTTGAAAACAAGGATGAGAATTTCTAAACTGAGGTGTTACTTAACCAGGAGCTAATATAGGTCAGCAAGCAGGATGCTGCTGGGTGAATGGTACTTTGCACAAGTAAGGACATGGTGCAGCAGAGATTTTGATGCCCTCAAGTTTATGACTCTCAAGGGTAGAATCTGAGAAGTTGACTAGGAGTCCATTGGAATAGTCAAGTCTAAAAATAGCAATATGGATGAGGATTTCAGCAGCAGATAAAGCTATTACGCATGTTGGCCTTGATATGTTACTTAATCTTTTAACTGTGGTCATTAGTAACTATCTCATCAGACGCACTTGCTGATAATGTGATTTTGCCACCTTGTTTGGCTAGAGATAAGTTTTTGAATGGAACAATGATGTTTTCCAATCGACTGTGTCAGCATCCTGCAGGACCCTACTGACCAACATTGTGGGAATTTTATTAGCACCAGGATAGCAGCTGTTGAAAGAGAAGACCCACCATTACTTTCTCAGTGATGGCCATTGTGGCCATGCCAACATTATCTGTATTTTCAGAACAAATAATAAAGTAACTGATGAACAGCTTGGTAGCCAGAAGGTACTGATTGTGAAGGTTAAATGGGGCAGCATTTCCCAGTTCAGCAATTTATCTGGGTTCATCACCAAGATACAGAGAAATACATAAGGTTATGTGATGGATAGATGAAAGCTCAAGTATACATTATGTATAGTTGCTTTTCTAGGATTAGTTTAATTAAGATCAATGTTTCACATCGTCCATTACTTTTGTATTTGAGAAGGTCTATATTAGAAATTCTGTCACAAAGTCAACACTGCTTTGTTGACTTTATGCTACCATTTAACCTTTGCCTTTAGTAAAGTTGATTTAAACTTATATCCTAAAACAATGGTATAAAAGAGTGTTTATGCTCTCACTCTCCAATGACAAGAAACTATGAGAGGACTTCTGTCAATTCCAGAAAGCCAGAACTAGAGTTTCTATTTAATCCCTGGACAATGTTGTTACAATATATTAGGGCCCATTTTTTTCTTTGTTTCACCCATGAATGCTCAGTTCCCTGGTGCAAGAAAGGAAAAAAGGGAATAGATATCCATTACATCAGCTCTCCACCCCTGGGATTTGCTGAATGTGTAGCATTGACCCTGCACCTATACAAGTTCTGGTAGTGAACCATTGAGGGAAGTTCAAATAAGTTCCCTTTGCTCTTTGCGCAGGATCTTGCAACAACAGATGGCCTGGTTCTCACTGTAGTGTCCTGCCACATGACAGTGCACTTGCTAGTGTCAGAAGATCTGGGCAGCCTGTGGATTTCACAGATCCATTAATTAAATGTGAACTCCTTTTCACGTAAATGTTAGCTTATGACCCCATGTCCTCACCATCACCCATTTCCATAACATTGCTTGTCCCCAGTCCATACCTTAGTCCATCCACTGCTGAAACCCAAATCCAAGCTTATGTTCCTTCCATACTTAATTATTTCAATGCTATCATGACTGGCCTTTCATCTTCCACCCTCCATAAAGCTCCAAGTTCTGCTGCCTATATTTTAGCCTGACCTGGACCAAGCCTCACTAACCTATTGCTCCTCTGTGAACTTACCTACATTGACTACCAGTCCACCAACACCTCAGATTTAAAATTTTCAACCTGGTGTTCAAATTCCTCCATGTCGTCATCCTTCCCTATCCATGTAGCCACTTCCAGCCCTACAACCCTCCGACAACTCTGTATTCCAGCAACTCTAGCAGTTTATGCATTTCCCACTCCCTTTGCCTCACCACTGGCGTTGTGTATTCGATCATCCAGGCCCTAAACTCCAGGGGCAGTGCAAGAGTATTAGGTGCCCTAGGCGAGCCTTCAGCCTTGTGCCCCAAACACCCAGAATTAGCTTTTGAAAATGAAATTTAACTGTAATCATTAGTAACTATTTTATCAGACGCACTTGCTGATAATGTGGTTTTGCCACCTTGTTTGGCTAAAGATAGGTCTCTGAGTGGAACAACTATGTTTTCATTTAATTGAATGTTTTGCATTAGTATAAATAAAAATGCTGCATTCATAATTACAGGTTTACTTTGCATGAAAAAGGAGAGTATTATGATGCTGATTGCACATTCTCATGGTTCTACACTTTTCACAGGATATTTACTGGAGGAAATGTGCAGTGTAATGTGCAATATAGCTCGCATGATGTTAAAATGTTTTCCTGCAACAGTTACCAGATGATTTTATGCACAATTTACACAATTGATAATCATTACAATAAAGCGGGCTAGATTAAATTACATTCTTTGATGTTATTTACTGGTTTGGAGTTTTGGAATAGTCATGTAGACATACAAATTTGTAAAACTGTCACATAAACAGAATGAGGAATATAATATGAAATTTTGAGAAACACTGCAGTGTAAATACATGGAAATCTATATGTATGTCAGAATATGTGGATGTATACCAGTAGATCTAGACCTATCATTCCCACTGCTGAAGCCCATTTGTTTACTTATGTAGTTTCGTGAACAGTTCATTCAGTTTTTTGTTGCCCCCCCCCGCAAATTTTGCCACTCTAGGCGACTGCCTAATTTGCCTAGTGGTTGCTCCGGCCTGCTAAGCTATGAATTTCTTTAAACCTGGCTGCCTCGCCACCTCTCTCTCTCTCTCTCCTCCTTTAAGACCCTCCTTAAAACCTACCACTTTGACCAAATTTTTATTCAGTCCTAATATCTCCTTTGGCTTGATATCAATTTTTGTCTAATGAATGGCCTTGGGACCATTTCCTCCATTAAATATAAAAGCAAAACAGTGCAGATGCTGGAAATATGAAACAAAAACATGTCTCAGGGTTGGCAGCATCTGTGGACAGGGAAGCCAAGTGGGATAATACAAATAAATGTTTTCGATGCGTATTCACCTAAAGAGACAGCATAGCCATTAGCACTTGGAGACTAATGAGTCCTACATATCCAAAATACTGAATTCAAAACTGGACTCAACAGTGGGTCTGTTGCTGATTTTTGACACTAAGTGCCGACACGCTGACCAGGCATCCAAAAATGCTGACAGCAGGCATGAACCTCTGAGAATGTCATGTATGAATTCTGCTCTACTAATTCGATAAATGCAAAAATCTGATATGGACGAAAATATAGTGGACTTAGGGGATCCCATGATTAGTTGAAAACCGGTGGTGTTGGCTCATGCATGCAACTTTGTGAGTCAGTGGGGAGAATGCTCGAGAAGAAAAAGGCAATAATGAAAATTTGTGAACATGAGATGTTTTGTGAGAAGTGATGGAGATATTGAGAGGAGCGCTTTGCTCCTCCGCGCCGAGCGGCGGCGCTGCAGCGACTCCTCTCCCGGGCCCGCCCCTGGCTCTCGCTGTGATTGGAGGAAGATGTGCTCCGGAAGGGATTGCTGGCGCGTGCCTTTCCCCATGACCTCTGTTGCTGTCTCTTGCTGCCAGCACCGTGATGGCGGCCTTGAAACCCGTGGAATCGCAGAGTGGCTCCGGCTCCGGCTTGTCCCGCTGGCAGCTGGCTCTCGCCATTGGCGGTCCCATCCTGCTGGGGGCTGGCGCCGTCTACCTGTGGAATAAGAGGACGGTCTCGAAGCGGAGCGAGAGGAAAGCGCCGGAAGGCAGCTCCAGCCCAGTGCCCAAGGAGGATGGCGGCCGAGGGGAGAATGAGACGGATGGTCTGGTATGGAACTGGAGGAGGAGTGGGGGACAGAGGGACCGCGTAAAACTGGGAATGGGATGATGATTGGGAGGAAGGGGAAGGGGGAGGAAGGGGAAGGGGAAGGGGGAGGAAGGGGAAGGGGAAGGGGGAGGAAGGGGAAGGGGAAGGGGAAGGGGGAGGAAGGGGAAGGGGAAGGGGGGGGATCAGAAAGAGGCTGAAACAAGGGCAGTGGTTAATTAGTTAGAAACTGACGGAGACATATTTGAGGAGAGGGGAAGGGCACCCCGAGAGAGGGAATGGGGAAGGGCACCCCGAGAGAGGGAATGGGGAAGGGCACCCCGAGAGAGGGAATGGGGAAGGGCAGCCCGAGAGAGGGAATGGGGAAGGGCAGCCCGAGAGAGGGAATGGGGAAGGGCAGCCCGAGAGAGGGAATGGGGAAGGGCAGCCCGAGAGAGGGAATGGGGAAGGGCAGCCCGAGAGAGGGAATGGGGAAGGGCAGCCCGAGAGAGGGAATGGGGAAGGGCAGGTAATGTGGTGCAGAAAATTATATCATAGAGTTGCTTATACTCCTTCAACTAGATACCTGCTTTGAATTCTACTTGCCTGCTTTCCCCCCTTTCATTTTACTGTATTTCAAAATGCACATTGAATTCCCCTTTGAATGTTGTATCTGTCTTAATCAATTGTAAAGTATTGTATATTCTAATGATCCATTGCCACAGAAGGCTGTGGAGGCCAGGTCATTGAGATAGATAGGTTCTTGATTGGTAAGGGGATCAAAGGTTATTGGGAGAAGGCAGGAGAATGGGGTTGAGAAACTTATCAGCCTTGATTGAATGGCGGAGCAGACTCGATTGGCCGAATGGCCTAATTTCTGCTCCTATGTCTTATGGTCTTATGATCCCAGAATTAACTTACAACATAGCATTCAAAGAGTTATTGATTTCTGCCCAGTACTCTAATTGCAAATTGAAACGCTCTTGTTTGTTTCCCCATGCCGTGTTCATTTTCCCTTTTGCGAATATTGGAAACATTCAAATATTTGCTGTTTGAAAGCTATCATGGGTTCAGTTTCCACCACAGATTCTGGTGGGATATGAGTTTCTTCACAACCCATTGTTTAAAAATCTTTGTGTCTCATCTTGCTTGGGTGCTGATGTTAAATGTTAACCTTCCGTTACTAACGCAGCAACTTGATCAGCGGTAATCTGTTTGAATGGTGGAACAGGCACAAAGGGCTGAATGGCTTACTCATGTTATATTCCTAAATAGATTTTCCTTATTTATCTGATCAAAGTTGTGAAGGCATTTGAACACCAGTCAAAAATAATAGTATTGGAGATGCACAAATGCTTCAACAGCTGTTAAAGAGAAAAGAGGTTAATGTTTTGGGAGGTAATCATTTTGACTATCATTTGAAAGAAGTGCAGATCAACAGAGAGGCTAGTTATAGAGGAGGTGTTAATTGGTTGAAGTTGAAAAGGCATGAAAGAGGTCCACACAAGTGAAAATGTGAGAAATAGGAGGGGGATGTATACATTTATTAAGTCTGAAATTAAAACTAGTGACCCTGCAAAGTTCCCAAAAGAGAAAAACTTCAACAGTTTCCTCATCAGCACTTCGTTAAATTATGCACCTTAAACATGACTCTGGCTCTCCTTTCCGGAACACCAAATGACCTGCCCCAGATCACTAGCATCTACTGTAATGGAAAAGGATAAGGCTAAGGTCCGAATTTATATACAGTGTAGCTAGGTGAGCGATACTGTTCTTAAATCTTGTGATAGGCCTGGTTAGAATAATGTTAGGAAATCACAATGGGAAGGGTAATTTAAAGCAGCAAACTTCAGGGAGCTTGGAGGTCATGCATGCAGATACAACTGAGGCTTCCAGAAAGTGGTGTCTATTTGCAATTGTTTTCCCTGATTTATAGGATGCAGTACAGTTGGCAGAAAATGTGGTATATTAGATTAGACAAATTGCTGTATGTAATTTGTCTCATGGAAATAGTATTTAAGGCAATGAACAGTAATTTAGGAAGGGTTTGATGGACAAGTGTTGCAGCTCCTTTGACTTTGAGCAAAGATGCTGAGGAAGGACAGTTGGTGTTCAAGGCATCCCAGATGGAACAGTTTCCCTGCAAATTGGAAAGAAGAGGGAAAGATGTGCTTAGCAATAGGGTTGTGTTGTACTTTGTAGAGTCTGCTTTTTG
This sequence comes from Cetorhinus maximus, assembly GCF_964194155.1. Taxonomy (NCBI): domain Eukaryota; kingdom Metazoa; phylum Chordata; class Chondrichthyes; order Lamniformes; family Cetorhinidae; genus Cetorhinus; species Cetorhinus maximus. Next base: position 76,387,937 of record NC_135894.1, on the reverse strand, counting down.
ATGTGAAAGGTGAGGATAATTATCAGATCACTTAACCTTTCTGTTCTAATGGAAATAATCCTAGTTTGTCACTACTATAATCCCTCATCCTTGATATAATATCCTATTTAACTGCTTTGATTTCAGACTTTTTTTTTTAAAAAGGAAGTTTCTTAAAGGATTTAACATCCTTTAAGTTCCATTTGTTCCTTGCCATTCTTTCTTCATTCTCCTTGTCCTACTCCTTGCTTCTGTATAATTTTTCCTTTTGATTTTCTTTTATATTAGACTTGGACATGTAAAATTCCTATTCAAAGTCTAATTTTAATTTCTGTACTCTTAACAAACTCCAGCTTTTGCTGCCACTCCATTTTCTTATGGGAAGAAATTGTGACAACTTTCTCGTAAACATGAATCCCTGGTTCTGCTACAGATTTTCCATCTAATGGAAGCATGCCTCCACTATTTACTCATCTCAAATTCTTTAATATGTTTGAAAACCTTTCTTCAATCCCCTTAACATAATCTTGGTGGAAAATGCCTCCACCTTCCTTGATAATGGTAATCTCTCTATCCTTGTATTCGTCTTGTGTATCAGCACTGTTACTTTTCCATTATTATAGTATCTTATGTTATTCTGGTATATTCTTATAATGGAGTGCCCAGAAACATAACTTTCGTCTAACCAACATCTACCGGCATTCTTGAATTGTTTCATGCCTCTGCTCTGAGAATTTTACTCGATTGCATATTGTTTTTCAGCTTTTTGTTTTGTTTTTCTCTGCACTGAATTCCATCTTCTGTATTACCTATACTGACTCTGCGGAATTTTCAGTCTCCTGTCTTGCTCACGGTTTGCCATTCCCCCTTGTTTGCCACCATCAGCAAACTTGGCATTCCTCATCCGTATGTTCAATTCATCTGATATAAATAGAAAACAATATCTCAGACCAAGTCCATAGGACACATGCTGACTTGAAAATACATCTGCTTATCCCTGGCCCTAAAGGAAAAAAGAGGGGAAAAGAGGAAGGATGATGTGTAGATGAGCAGGTAGCATAAAGAGGTGGAATAGAAACAGTGAAGTGGAGCTTCAGGTTACTTCATCCTTATTAATGACTTGTTTAATTCCAACTAATAATCCAATTTCAGTTCTGTCCTGTAACAACTTTGACATGAATAAATAGTATTTGAGAACTCTGGAGTAGACAATTTAACTCAATTTCGTTAGGAGTTGCATTTTCACTTGTGACCTGGTCATGTTGAGCAATCATATGTTAGCGTAACGTTTGTCCACTCTTTAACTTTTTGTTGACTTGTCAATACTAGGATTATCAGCAAAATTGAGTGATCAGTGCACTTTGCATTTCTTTAGACCCAAAAGAATTCTTGGTAGCACTGAGCATACGAAACTGTAAAATTTTAGGTTTCTCCAAATATTTTCAATAGTCACTTGAAATGTTCAGTAATATACATTATTAACAGGATAGATATGATCATACAAATTAGGAGCAGGAATAGGCTGTTCGGCCCCTCGAGCCTGCCCCGCCATTCAATAAGGTCATAATTGATCTGATTGTGGCCTCAACTCCACATTCTGCCTAGATTCCCTTGTTAGTCACGAATCTATCTAACTCTTCCTTAAAAATATTCATTGACCCTGTCTCCACTGCTGTCTGGGCAAGAGAGTTCCAAAGATGCACAACCCTCAGAGAAAAACCTTCTCATCTCCATCTATAATGGGAGACCCCTTATTTTTAAACTGTGTCCCCTAGTTCTAGTCTCTCCCACAAGAGGAAACATCTTTTTAGCATCTACCCTGTCAAATCCCCTGAGGGCCTATGTTTCAATAAGATCACCCCTAACTCTTCCAAACTCCAATGGATACAGGCCCAGCCTGTCCAACCTTTCTTCATAAAATAACCCCCCAATCCCAGGCATCAATCACGTGAACCTTCTCTGAACTGCTAATGCATTTATACCCTTTCTTAAATAAGACAGCCAAAACAGTACACAGTTTTGTTGTTTCATCAACGCCCTTTACAGCAATAGCAATACATCCTTGTTTTTATATTCCATTCTCCTTGCAATAAACAGCAATGTTCCATTTGCTTTCCTAATCGCTTGCTGTACCTGCATACTAACTTTTCCTGATTCATGTATCCATCTGTACCTGAGTTCTGTGATCTCTCTCCATTTAAATAATATGCTGCTTTTCTGTTCCTCCTGCCAAAGTGAACACGTTCACACTTTCCTACATTATACTTACCTTTGTGCCATCAGCAAATTTAACAACCCTTTGGTCCCTTCATTCAAGTCATTGATATAAATTGTAAATTGTTGAGGCCCCAGCACTGATCCCTGTGGCACCCTACTCATCACATCTCGCCAACCCAAAAAAAACCCATTTATCCCTAACCTCTGCTTCCTGTTAGCCAACCAATCCTCTATCCATGCTAATGCGTTAGCCCCTATACCATGAGCTCTTATTTTGCTTAGTAACCTTTGACAAAGTACCACATCAAGGATCAAGAAGATTCATGTCATGATCTTGTCAAGGATACAAATATATGCAAGTCTGCTCTGTAGTATTTATCTTGGGCAGCATGCTGTGTTGAAGTGCCATTGTATAATAAAAACGAAAATACCTGGAAAAACTCAGCAGGTCTGGCAGCATCTGCAGAGAGGAACACAGTTAACGTTTCGAGTCTGAATGACCCTTCGACAGAACTAAGTAAAAATAGAAAAGAGGTGAAATGTAAGCTGGTTTAAGGGGGGTGGGGGTGGGACAAGTAGAGCTGGATAAAGGGCCAGTGATAGGTGGAGATAACCAAAAGATGTCACAGACAAAAGGACAAAGAGGTGTTGAAGGTGGTGATATTATCTAAGGAATGTGCTAATTAAAGGTAGAAAGCAGGGCATGCAAGGTACAGATAGCCCTAGTGGGGGTGGGGTGGGGTGAAGGAATCGAAATCAAATGAAATCAAAATGTTATAACCCACTATAAATATCGTTTTCCTTCTCTAGAGCTTGTTAGACCGGGCCCAAGCTGCAAAGAATAAAGGAAACAAGTATTTTAAAGCTGGAAAATTTGAACAAGCTATTCAATGTTACACTGAGGCAATTGGCCTCTGTCCACTCAATCAGAAACAGGACCTTTCAACATTTTATCAGAATCGGGCTGCAGCATTTGAACAGTTGGTATGTAGGACTTTTTACTTGTACTTTAATAATAACCATGAGACTAACTAAATGTCACATACTGGCAGTGCTCCTCAAACTTTTGTGCACAGCCTTCATATATTCATTTAAGTTTGTAGGCCCCTTAAATTTTTTTATGTGGCCACACGCATGACAACTTAAAGGTTTCGAATTCTGGTTGGCCTGCGTGATGAAAGTCCCAATTGCAAGACCGTGCAGGTTAAGGAAAGGTTGCATACAAGGATAATGTAACTAATGTGACAGCTGAATGTCAAGCTAGTGTTATGAATTACTAGTAGAGCCAAGGTAGCTGCATTCAAGCACTGTATAGTTTATGTATTAGGGAAGTGGAGTTCATAAAAATTGTTGAAATAAGGAAATAAGTCCTATTGAGGTTCTGTGGTAACAAAGGCAGAATTCTACAAGGTGACTTACCATATTTTATTGTTAAAACATTTAATGGAAATAACATTTCCTGAGTCAGAAATGCCCAACTTGTGGGTCCACAAACCCTGGCAATCCGGTTGTCAGAGCCTAGGTAGTTGAGTCCTATTTTTACTTCAATTAACTACTTAGGGGTTTGCCCTGTGAATTTTGAGAACCTGGATGTTTGGAAGCTGTTTTGCTTAACACCGTACACCTTTGGTGAATAAACCCTAAATCACAACCCCTGTGTCTGTTGATAGCTACAGCTTCAGAGCGGTGCACATTGATCTAAATATGGAGTTAAATTTTACGTGGCCCCTTAGGCTCCAGGCACGGTATGTTACATTTGTGCCCACAGCGACTTGGGTATTCTTGCACTACATAACCTTTCTTCAAGTGTTTATTTGTAGGATGTCATAAATGTTATTTTAAAACAAGGTATTTCTGGTAAATTTTAATTATTGAACTGGAGGGAATTCTTTGTGTTAATATTGCATTGTGCGTCATTTTTGTCATTATAGATAGCGGCTCGCTTTCAAAGTTTTTAGCTATTTGCTTCCTCATCTATTACAAGTTTTGTGATATGCCACAATCCTACCATAGAGTTTGGTAGAAATGAATTATGCTTCAACTCACTGATTTCCGTATTGACAAAATCTTTTGACCAATTCACATGGGGTATGAGTATACTTCACAAAATATATTACAACATGAGATTTGGCAAATGGTGCTTAGCCTCTTGTCATTTGTTGCCTGATTTTGCCATTCTGCCTTAAGCATTTCAGATTTAACTATTACTCCAAACTCCATGGACTGCTAATCCTGCAAAACATTTACTAACTGCCATTGCAGTTAGTAGATGCTGTGTGACTTATGCCTTTGAAAATTCTTTTATCTGACAGGAATAGTGTTTTAAACAGCCGATAAAATTCCACTGTTCACTTAGGTTTTCATTTCCAAATGGGCTCGGGGGTTGAGACCAACCAAATTCACTTGTCACTTAACTTGCTAACTGGGGGATAGAGGTTAATTAATTCACGTAGATGCTCTTGTGTATATAAATATATACTTCCAATGAAAGTTAATCCAAATATTTGAGGGTTTGAAACTGCTGTTTCATTGGCCTGAATTTTGTGGTGGTAATGACAGCAAAGCTGTCAGAGTTCGCCATCATTACTCCTCTGAAACTGCCAGCAGTCCACACGTGGGCAGAATTATGCAGAAATCCTGGGGTTTTTGTCGGTTTTTGAGGGTGCACTGTTGTGACACCCCCCAGGCTGCAGTCAGTGGGCAATGAATTGAAGTGACAAGAACTTCTATGCTTATGCTGTTGGTCTCACTGTAAAAATCCTTCAAAAGATTACACCATGTTGAATGAGGTGTAATTGGATTTTTAATGGTGTGCTAACTTCATAATTATCCCCTCAGTGGCCATGAAAAGTAAATTTATATACTTGTGGAACATCCAATTTCTCCAAAATGATAAATTCCAGGTTTTTAAAAAAGTTTTAGAAGTTTGTTTATTTTAGCTTCTAAATTCAATCATAATTTTATTTCACTATCTGAAAATTTAAATTAAAAGTGAAGAATATTAAGTGCTTTTAACTCCCTGATTTGTTGTTGTTTGAATACTTCAGTATGTTGACTGCTTAGTTGCTGACATCACTGCAGCAGGATGTCAAAACATCCCCCGACATCCTATCCTATACAATGTTCCTATGAGTTGCATCAGATTTAATCTGTCATCAGGTAAGGGGAAAACTAAACCACGGAGATCGCTAAATCTTTGTGGGCAAGCTTTCTTTGAGGTCAACACTGCCAGCCATTGACTACAAAATCAGGGCTGCTAAGTTTTGTTTTGACTGATAAAAGTGTCAGTGGGTTAATTGTAGTTTTGGTCTATCCAATATCAGTATATCTGCAAACATTTCATAGTTGATGTGAAGAATCTGATGAAATTTTGCATTACTTTTGTGATATAAGAAAAAGTGTTCATATATTAAGCTACAAATTATATTTAACAATTAAATGCAGATGATTAAACTATGCATTCATTTGTGAATGCTGCATTGTTGAAAATTGTGTACAAATAGGATGAAATAAGATGCAAGTAACTTTCTTTTCTTCTTTCTCCCCCACTCCACCCACTCCTTCCCCAAACCATGAATATCTAGTTCTGAATTATGCCTTGAGTTTCCACAACAGTACAAAAAACGAATGGCTTTAAAAGTGCAAAATTATCCTTGCATTGCTGTGACTTTTGGGTTCTTGCCGAAGAAGGTTCACACAGTACTCGTCCTGCTTGCAACCAGAAAGAATGGCAACCATTGGTAACACTGCTGCCTCATTGACATTGCATTACTGTTGCTACAGTTTGAGTAGCCATGGTTGGAGTACTGCCCCTTGAGTGGACAATGAGAGGGGCTAAATCATTTGATCAGTGTCCACTCCATAACACTTGCATTGTATGTCAAATGTCTCTGATTAAAATTGTAGTGCAGCTCCTTTTCCCCTGCTATAGAAGATGCATTTTCCATGTCACCTAACTAAGGTTAAATCCTATGTATACTCTGATAAATTAATGGCAATTGCATCAATTTGAATGTTTTGACACTGCATTCTACTCAGTTCAAAGATTCTCAAACAAAATCAATGATTCACTTTGATCATGTGACAAATTTGTATTACAGCAAAAATGGAATGAAGTTGCTCAGGACTGCTCGAAGGCCGTAGAACTCAACCCCAAGTACGTAAAGGCGCTATACCGCCGTGCAAAGGCATATGAGAAACTAGATAATAAGAAGGAGTGCTTAGAAGGTTTGTGTTTTTTTTTTAACCTAATAATATTTAAAATTTTTCCCCTTGCTCATAAATTTCCTCCTCCTCTATCCTGAAGGTGCTTTACTGGGGTTCAGTTTCACAGTGCTATCTGCCTTCCAATATCTAGCCCATGACCATTCTTCATGCATAAGCCTAAATGGTGAATATCAGGTTTCTACCATGAAGGATAATTACAGCTGAACTAGGATTTCCACAGTGCAGCTTTCTGCAGTGGTCGCTTAATGGCAATGAGGAGCTGGAACTTCGTCTGATTTTTCATATTTTCTCTCTGCACTTGAGCACAATTTTAACGCTCACTACCACAGATGAAATCAGTTAACTCAGGAACTGAGCCTGCAACATTCTGGCATAGATAACTTAATATTATGCACTACGTCGTCATGTTTAGCCCAACTTTATAAACGTTATGTCCACATTGGAATTGTAAGGCTGCAGTTATACTGTAGACTTGTGCCCGTCAAATTTAGAAAAGCATTAAATTCAGGAATTCTAACTGCTATCTCCTGGGCTGGCTGTAAGTGCAGGTTTCCAGGACAGATAAAGTGATAATATACATTTTAACATCCAACTAAAGAGTTTCTTTCTTACATGGATGAATGATCTGAAAATTACAATTTCAACAGCAACTTTATTTATATGCTGCCTTTAATAAACATTCAAAGGTGCTTCATAGAAGTGCAATGGAACAAAATTGGATGCTGAATGACATGAGGCAATATTAGGGCAGATGGCCAAAACCTTGGTCAAAGAGGTAGGTAGGTCTTATAGGAGAAAGGAGAGGTGGAGAAAAACGGAGCAAACTCCAGAGCTTAGGGCTTGGGTAATTGAAAGGATGGCCACGAGTGCTCAAGAGGCCAGAATTAGATGAGCTCAGGTTGGTGATGCTTGAGGAGGTTACAGAGACAGAGGGATGAGTGATTTGATAACAAGGATGAGAATTTTAAAATGTGGTTCAGTGAGCATGGGAGCTGGATGAACTAGACGTGGTGCGAATAAGGACAGGGGGAGCAGAGTTTTGGGTGACCTCAAATTTAAGGAGGGTAGAATGTGGGAGACTAGCAAGGAATGCATTGGATAGATGAGTGCTAACCAAGGCATTTCAGCAGATGTTGAGCTGAGGTAGGGTCAGAGCTGGGCAGTGTTACAGAGGTGGAAATAGGTGGTGTTAGTGATGGTATAGGTATGTGGTTGGGAGCTCATCTCGGGGACTAATGTGACACAGGTTGCGAGCAGTCTGGTTCATGCTCAGCCAGTTGCCAGGGAGAGAAATGGAGTCAGTAGCTAGGGAATGGAGTTTGGAAAGGAGACCGAAGATAATGGCTGTGATCTTCACAGTGTTCAGTTGGAGGAAATTTTTGTTAATTCATTACTACTTGTCGGACATGGTGATGGCAGATTTAAAGGAGAAGGCGATGGTACCTGAGGGGAGAAAACTGTTTAAATTATCAGCTAACATAACAACCAGGAAAGGATGTTTTGTGGTCAGTATTTAGTGGAAATAAGATTGAGGAAGCAGGAGGTGGGTCTCGTGGACATGATGAGCCTGGAGAGGGTGTAAGCGGAAGTATCAAAAAGAGAAAGACGAAAGTTCAGGGTTTGGGCGGGGGGATCTTTAGAATAATTTTGGCCCGTTGAAAGGGAGGGATGCGACAGGTGCACCTGAATGGTGTCAACCTTGTGGCAAAGAAGGCCATAAGCTCCTCATACTTATTGTTGGAGGTGGGTGTGGAGCAGGTGGGCAAAGGATTTAAAACGGGTTGCAGTTGAGAAAAACTGGAGGGTTATCTTTGCTTTCCAGTTTAATCCTGGAATAGTGAGTAGTTTCAGCTGAGAGGAGCAAGGACCAATGGTGCTTTATGTGGTCCAGCCAGATCTGGCAGTGAATGGCTAAATCAATTGGTCGCTATATCTTCAAATCTGCATCTTTTAGACAAGAGAGTGGAAATGAGGACAGTATGAGAGCCCAGGTGAGAGAGAGTAATGAGTTTATTGGTGACTGGAAAATCGAGGGTGGGGGTGAAAGTGCTGTTGAGCAAACCTGTAGCTGCAGAAATGTTGCAGTGAACAGAGGGCCAAAGAAGAGATAATTGGGATTTTGAAAGTACAGTTGTAATTGAATTGTGGGTTAGTATTTTCCAGGGTGGACACAGTAAGGAAGTATGATTTGGATGTGGGCGGAGAGTGTTACAAGGAAATGATCAGAGCTGGCCTTGTGTGATTTGATATGATGGGAGTAGCATTCTGAGTTTCTGTATGATTTTGTGGGGGAGAAGAAAATGCCACTTCAGAATTTGAGTGGAAAATCCATATTACCTTTCATTGTTTTATTTCTGCCATTAAAGGCTGTTGAGAGCATTATACCATTTGTTTAAAAAACTTCTGATTCCTTTCTGCTTGCTAAGGTGAAGATTATTTTGGGAAATGGTTGTCTTCGTGAAATGGATCTGTTGCATGGTAAAGTTCCAGTTATTATACCCCACTAATGTGCCTTGACCCCAACCCATAATGGCACCTTCTTACAGCACCATGATGAGTTTTTCCACGTCCTTTACTAGCTGAGGTGTTGACTCTTATATGCTGAAAGTATGAAATGTTTGCCATTTTTTTTAATTGAGAAATTAAAAAGCAAAAGCATTGTGTTTGGCTGTAATGCATTAGATGACAAAATATTTGTGTGTGCATGTCTCTGTTTTTACTAAATTTAAAAAGGAGTTCTGAAAGAAAAGACAATTCTGACCTTGAATTCTGAGCAATGTGTGAGCATTACCTAAGCACTAGAGACACAATGTGTCTTAGTTACTGTATATTAGCAAAGACTTAATTGGGTCAGGGTTGTTTGGATAGCTTCTTCAGATTACAAAACTCTTAATTTTGGCAGAGTTTATAGTCTGTAATTTCACAACCACCAGGGAGATGTCATAAAAGGCAAAACTTCCATTGTTTCAGTAAACATTGTTCCAGGTGAGAATGGGCTGTTGCCTATTGTCATTTACTTGTAGATGTTAGAAATAAGTAACTGTCCACATGGTGGGAGAGAACCAGAAATTTTTTTGAAGCAATAAAAGCAACAAGCTGCAAATGATGTAAATCAAAACAATCTCTGAGCAAATAAAATCAGTCAGCATCTGTGGTGAAAATATGTAAAGTAACCTTCCCTAAGACTCTTCAATATGGCAACCTTAGCTCAGTGATAGCACTTGTACCTCTTTGTGGTTCAAGTCCCACTCCAAAACCTAAGCGTATAATCAAGGCTAACAGTTCAATCTCGAAGGAGCACTGCACTGTTTGGAGTGCCATGCTCTGGATAAGCAGTGCCCTGTCAGCCCTCTTGGGGTGAACATGTCTTATTCAAACAAAAGCAGAATGCATTGCACCGACATGCTGTGAATTCCAGTTTGTTGTTTCTTTCTCTGGTCTGCAATTTGAAAGAAGTGACACATATCTAAGCATCAGTACCAGCATGTTCAGTTCACTCAGTGTAATTTTGTTTTGTTGTTGTGATGAGAGAAATCTAGGTGCAGTGATATGCATCTGCATAAAAGATTATCAAAGAGCTTGGTTTAAAGGTTGTGTAAATGGCCTTTGCAATTATGCATTTTGTTTTCAAGTCAAAAAGTAAGCTGTGTGCACATCTAAATTCATTTTTCTTCTGGGCGTGTTTAATTATTTAAATTAATTCAATTTGTAGTTACAGCCCTAACCTTTACTGAACAGTAATTCAGAGGCCCAGGCTAACGCTCTGGAGACAGGGGTTCAAATCCTACCATGGCAGCTGGTGGAATTTAAACTCAATTAATAGAAAATAAATCTGGAATATAAAGCTAGTCTCAGAAATGGTGACTGTGAAACTATCATTGATTGTCGTTAAAAACCATCTGGTTCACTAATGTCCTTTTAGGGAAGGAAATCTACAGTCCTCACCTGACCTGGCCTTCATGTGACTCCAGATTCACTGCAATGTGGTCAACTCTTAACTGCCTTCTGAAATGATCTAGTAATCCATTCATTTCAAGGGTAATTAGGGATGGGTAACAAATGCTGGCTTTGCCAGTGATGCCCACATTCCATCAAAGAAAAAAAATGGGCTGCGTATGCTTTGTTTCCCAATTGAAGATGGCAGGAACACAGCGGGCACCTGAAACATAACATGCCGTGAAAAATCACTGTTAACTGATTACTCTTAATCCTGTAGCACGCTACCTATTGAAATTACCTTGTTTGGGAGAAAGCCCAGATTGTGACCAGCATTTTGTATTTTCCAAAATGATTATTTTGTTCTTTGCAATTCTAGTGTGTAATATCAATTTTAAAAACAGAAATGCTTAATTCAAGCTAATTGGGTTTAAACTCACACTTGCATCGAAGGAACCAGTATTTTCCAACTTTACTTGTTGCCAACCTATATTATAACCACCATTGCCAAAAAGATGTTTCTTTATTAAAAGAAAATCAGAGACTTGTGCCACTGCTGAGGATATTTTGGAGTGCTCTCATTGGTAACATGACGGACGTCTTCGTATCTTTCAGATGTCACTGCAGTTTGTATCCTGGAGGGATTCCAAAACCAACAAAGCATGTTGCTTGCGGATAGAGTCCTTAAGCTGCTTGGAAAAGAGAAAGCTAAAGAGAAGTATAAGGTTAGTGGCTGAAGTGCCACAGGTGCTTGTTATGTATACCATCTTGAATTTGGTCCCAACATATTAATGCAAACAGTATTCCCATATGCCAGAATCAGAAAGCAAATGCAGATTTGCACCATGCTCTGTTAACAGACCTCTTTCGAGTCTGTTGCTGCTCAGGTTCAAAGGACGAGCTTGGATTTCAATAGTTCCACATGGAGACATTTTGCAGAGTGTTTCGTCATGCAAAGAAAAGGATATCTGCAGGTTAGCGAGAAAGAGCAATGGTGGGGAAGCACAAGTAGAGTCGGGCCTTTAGTAGGTTTTCAAAGGCATGGTGGAAGCTGGTAAGGTAGATGTGCTGATGGAGTTCCAAGGAGGGTGGCATTGTCATTGAAGTAGTGCCTGCAAACAAGGATGGACCTCTGTGATACATTCCATAACTGGGCCAAGTAGAAGAAGCCTTTCCAGGCAGTGTTGTATGAACTAAGCAGTAGGGTAAGACTGGAACCAGGAGAGAGCAATGCTGCAGAAGAGACATTTTTGAGAAGCAAGTAATTGTTGCACAGGATATCACTTGTGTCTTTGACTAAGGTGGCTGCCCAGCTATAGTCTGATTGAATGGCTTTAAATGGTTGCAGAGCCCAACGTGACATATTCCAGGAGACTAGAAAGAAAGGTAACATTGGAGGTGGAATAACGGTTGGAAATGTTAAAGATGAGTTGGTAGTAGAAGAGCAGCGTTAGCAGATTTGAACAATGTAGGGACAGTTTGATTCTGGATTATGGAAACATAACACAAAAAAATTGAAGCAGGAGCAGATCATACAACCCTTGCTCCACCCTTTAGTAAGTTCATGGCTGATTTCTGCCTCAACTTCACTTTCCCAACCGTCCCCTATACCTCTTAATACTGAGTTGAAAAATCTGTGGGCTGAATTTTCCCAGAATTGCAGTAAGTGTGGTAGCGGGAGGGTAAAATGGAGCCCTACCCACCGATGAAAATGGTGGGCTTTCATGCCACACCTTCCTGAGCCCGCCTCGTTATATACTCACTCTCATGAAATATACCGTTTCCATGGCGGGTGGGCTGTCATTCGCACGCTCACCATCACCCTGCTGTTGCAACACGCCGGCTGCCGTCTTTAAAAGGCAACCACCAGCAAAGCGCTCATCAGCACCAGCTCACCACCGCTGCCTGGGAGACATGACCTGCAAAGGAAAAAAGACTGCAGCCCCCCTGCTTCAACGACTGGTCCTTCGAGCGACTGCTGGATGCTGTGGAGGCCCACCGGGATGTGCTCTACCTCCGCTCTGGCCGCAGGATGGGTAGCAGTGTCACCAACCCGGCTTGGGAGGCGGTGGCAGCAGTGGTCAGCGCCAAAGCCCTTCAGAAGAGGACAGCCACCCAGTGCCTCAAAAGGATGAATGATGATCTCTGTTCCGCCAGGGTAAGTCACTCTTTTCATCGCTCCCAACTCTCACTTTCAAACCCTTCACACACCCACAGGGCCCTCACTCTCAGTGCAAGGGACATCGCTATTCACTCTTTCTCACAAACCATCATTGTCCTCATCCCGTCCATGGTACCACTCAATATCCACACAGGCCAGGAATGCTTATGATCTGGCCCAGCAGGTGTCCTGATACACTCTCCCCATCTCTATCCATGCAGGACAAACTGGCTCATAACAGGAGGGAAAGGTCACAGACAGGTGGAGGGATGCTGGAATTCAAAGTTCTCAGAATTTGAAAACACAGCCGTCCAGCTGGCCAGCGATGACCGGGACCAGTCCTGTGCTGATGATGAGGTCGGCGCTGCTCTACCAAGTGAGGATCCAGCAGTGCAGCATCCATCAGATAACCATGCCATGCGTGATGTGTCGTCTTTCACAGGCCAATGCCATGCACTAATTGTCTCCTCTTGCTTTCACGGACACATCTGGGAAGCGGCAGACAGAGTCCACGACCCAGAGCCTCCAAGCAAGCTCCGAAGAAATGAAGAGGAATCTGAAGGCAGCCTCCCTGAAGCCCCGTCACAGCGTTCACCCACACCCTCACCAGCGCAGAGACATGCACCTCGGTGGGTCCTAGCTTTAGAGTAGCCTCGGGACCACAATCTGGTGAGCACATCACACTTTCTGATCCACTGCAGGTGGAGGCAGGGACTTCCCAGATCCCTGACACTCTGAGGACAGCTGGAGGCCAGAATGTTGCTGAGTCCGTGTCAGATGATGAGCCTCTGGACTCGATCATATCACGGTTGCTGGAGCTGCAAAGGCAAGCTCGGGAATATCAGGAAGGGATGGCCGCTGTACTCCTCAGATTGCAAGGCGCACATCCGTCTTCGGGCTGAGGTGATAGCGCCGGCATTGCAATGCACCGAAGTCAACACTAGCAGGATGGCAGCCGCTATGGAGACCTTGGTCCAGGACATCACTCCTGCACGGGCTTAACTCCATCGCTGATGCCATAGCTGGTCCTCAACATTGTGTACGCAAGAGGGGTGCTGGGCAGCTCAACCTCACTCCAGCTACCCCTTCCACTCACGGAGTTAGCCAGGGGCCCTTGGGCACCCATAGTGGGGAGGATCAGCAGGTGCACACTCCGGGGCCATCCACCCAGGTGACCCTGGGAGTGACTGGCTCATCTGACTCCCCTCTTCATGTGACTTCCACAGATCCAGCTTCACAGGCCGAGGAGGCTGCCACACAGCAGGACCCTGAAAGCAGGCTGGGGCCCTCCAAGTCTTGACCCTCCAGAGGACACCTGCCAAAGTCATCAGAGACAGGGCGTCACAGTCAGTAGGCTGCCTCCACCTCCGCTGTGGATGTCCGGGGAGCACCAAGACGTAGCGGCAGGGTTAGAACAACTCTTTTGGAGTCAACCAAATAAACTAAATTAACAAAATGAGGGATAAAGTAAACACAGCCCCTAAATTAGGGTAAAAGCAAAAAACTGCGGATGCTGGAAATCCAGAACAAAAACAAAAATACCTGGAAAAACTCAGAAGGTCTGGCAGCATCTGCGGAGAGGAACACAGCCAACGTTTCGAGTCCGAATGACCAACGGAATTAGGGTAGCTGTAAAACCAAAGACAAAGTTTAAAGGAGACTTACAAACATCAAACCAAAATGTGGTTTAAGGGGGTCGATAAAGCACCCCAGTCCCTGCGGTGCCCACCGGACACGGAAGGCCTCGACGGTGCCGGCAGACACTGCGTGCTCCCTCTCCAGGGACACCCAGCCACGAACGTAGCCACGGAAGAGGGCAGACAGTCAGGTCGGACAACCCCCTTGATCGCCCAATGCCTGGACCTGTTAATGGCTAACTTGGCCAAGCCCAGGAGCAGGTTCACGAGGAGGTCCTCCTCCCTCCCGGCCCCCCTCCGCATTGGGTGCCCGTAGATCAGGAGCATGGGGCTGAAGTGCAAACAAACCAGTGATAAAAAGTTTTTTAAATAACTGAAAAGGGAATGCAGCCTACAACAATTAACATAGACATGGTTCACGGACTCCACAAGACCACAAAAAGGGCAGGTATCTTGGGAGTCCGTGAACCTACACATTCTACGATTGTTGGTGCGCTGCTGCATGCTGCACCCTCCACCCCAGGTCCCCGATGGAAAGCGGGAGGACACCTCCGTAGAGGGCCTCCCAACGAGGACCCCCGCCACCAGACAGCAACAAGGCACGCCAGGGCGTGTCCGGGCAGCGGGCGAGGGCAAGGAAGTGGAGCGTGTGCAGCAGCAGCCCGTACAGGAAACCCCTCCACGCCATGCTAAAGGACATGGAGGGCATTTCCGCGAGGCGGCTCATGGTGTGGGGCACCGGCTCCCGAGGGAGGTTTTGGGGCTTGGGGCCAATGTGGAGTTCCGTCCGAACAGGGGTATGCTCAGACGGAAGACCACCGCGCACCTGCGCCATCTCGAGGCCCAGTATGATGTCGGGGCTGAGCACGAAGGAGAATTAACTTTTTTGGGAGTCAACCAAATAAACTAACAAAATGAGGGACAAAATAAACACAGCCGCTAAATTAGGGAACTACAAAAAGGAGAATTAACTCTTTTGGAGTCAACCAAGTAAATTAATTAACAAAATGAGGGACAACAAAGGAGAATTAACTCTTTCTGAGTCAAACAATTAAACTAAATCAACAAAATAAGGGATAAAATAAACCCAGCCCCTAAGTTAGGTTAGCTGTAAAACCAAGGACAAAGTTTAAAGGAAATTTACAAACATCAAATCAAAATGTGATTAAGGGGGTTGATAAAGCACCCCAGCACCCCCCCCCCCCCCCCGGTGCCCACTGGGCACGGAAGGCCTCGACGGTGCCAGCAGACACCACGTGCTCCCTCTCCAGGGACACCCGGCCGCGAACGTAGCCGCGGAAGAGGGCCAAAAAGTCGGGCGGGATGACCCCCCTCGGTCGCCTGCTGCCTGGACCTGTTAATGGCCAACTTGGCCAGGCCCAGGAGCAGGTTCACGAGGAGATCCTCTCCTTCCTGGGCCCTCTGTACCGGGTGTCCGTAGATCAGGAGCGTGGAACTGAAGTGCAAACAAAACAGTAATAAAAAGTTTTTTAGATAACTGAAAAGGGAGTGCAGCCTACAACACCCTATATAAACATGGTCCACGGACTCCACAAGACCACAAAAAGGGCAGGTATCCTGGGAGTCCATGAACCTACACATTATACGGTTATAGGGGACAGCCGCGTGCAACACCCTCCACCCCAGGTCCCCGATGGAAAGCAGGAGGACACCTCAGTAAAGGGCCTCCCAACGGGGACTTCCGCCGCCGGACGGC
This sequence comes from Cetorhinus maximus, assembly GCF_964194155.1. Classification (NCBI taxonomy): domain Eukaryota; kingdom Metazoa; phylum Chordata; class Chondrichthyes; order Lamniformes; family Cetorhinidae; genus Cetorhinus; species Cetorhinus maximus. The sequence goes on along the minus strand of NC_135894.1, from coordinate 76,372,063 downwards.
AACGAGGCACGCCAGGGCGTGTCCGGGCGGCGGGCGAGGGCAAGGAAGTGAAAGGTGTGCAGCAGCAATCCGTACAGCAAGCTCCTCCGCGCCGTGTTAAATGACACGGAGGGCATTTCTCCGAGGCGGCTCATATCGCGGGGCACCCGAGGGAGGGTTCGGGGCTTGGGGCTAATGTGGAATTCCGTCCTAACGGGAACGTTCAGACGGAAGACCACCGTGCACCTGCGCCATCTCGAGGCCTAGTATGATGTCGGGGCTGAGCACGAAGGAGAATTAACTCTTTTGGGAGTCAACTAAATTAACAAAATGAGGGACAATGAAGGAGAATTAGTTGCACAGCCTGGGCGCGGATGTTAATCACTTGTACACACTGTCTACTATTGTCAATAAACTCCCAAGAATGTCTCCCTGCCTATGGTTCCTTGTTCCAATGAGCAGTGTTCTTGTCACTCAGATGTGAAACCTTTCTGCACAAGATAAAAGGCAGGTGTCTCAGTACAGGGCCTCTTCCCTGCGCAGCCTTCAGACTGTAGTGATGGTCCAGCCTCACAATCCCTGAAAACATTGCTGATGACTGCACCTCGGCAGCACTGGTCATTGCTGCCAGAATGTAGTGGGCAGGCGCCACAAGAGTTCTCTCATGCCCTCTGTGCTCTTAGCACCTTTAAGGTGGGGCTGGCCCCCATTACACCAGCAACTGCGACCAGTGATGCTGTGCAACAGATCCTGAGGTGCTGAAGGCAAATACAGCATCAAATGCATCTAAAATTTCATGGCTGTGTCTCTAAGATGGCCCTGATCATGGAGCACAAGCGAGCTGCCCTTGGCCAGACAGACATTCTCAGAGGCTATGTGAAGATCTATGGGGTGTCCTCACTGCATGTTGTCATCATCCTCCTGCGATCGAGCGACTATTAGGGTCTCCACTGCACCTCCGTGACAGGAGCATTCTGAGGGTATTGGCACTGAGATAAGCCAGACTGGAGTCAAACGTTCACAACTGCAGTGAGGATCTACGGGGACACCTCACTGCATGTTGTCGTCATCCTTCACAAATCTGGCAGTTGGGGGCCTCCCGAGTGTGCCTGCCTCATCTAGCCAGCGCAAGAGCCTCTTCACCATCGCCACCGAGGACCCCCTCACCCTCATCCCCATCAGCAGCATCCTCATCAGAGGAGACATGCAGCTCCTCCATCTCCTCCTCAGCCAGCTCCTCACCCCGTTGCAGCATCAGGCTGTAAAGGACACAGCAGACGACGACGATGATGCGTGATACCCTCTGTGGACTGTATTGCAGGGCTCCACCAAACCGGTCCAGGCACTGGAACCACATCTTCAGCATCATGATGGTCTGCTCCACCAAGCTGCGAGCTGCTGCATGAGCCTCATTATAGCGTCGCTCTGCTGCAGCCTGAGGCCACCGCACACGTGACATCAGCCACGGCCTCTGTAGGTAGCCCTTGTCCCCAAGGAGCCAACCCTGCAGCCTCTGTGGATCCAGGAAGATTGCAGGGATCTGCAAGCAACTCATGATGTAGGCGTCATGCACACTCCATGGAAACCGAGTGCATACCTGCAGGATGTGTTTCTGGTGGTCGCATACCAGCTGCACATTCAGTGAGTGGAAGCCCTTGCGGTTGATGAAGTCCACTGAGTGTAGCGATGGAGACCTGAGCGCCACATGAGTGCAGTCAATCGCACCCTGTGGGAATCCCAAGATCAGGGCGAATCCAGTGGCCCTTGCACCCTGGCTGTCCCAGTCTCAGGCAAAATACACAAGGTTGTGTGCCATAGAGAAGATGGCATCCATGACCCCATGGGATGCATTTGTGGGTGGCGGATTGTGAAATCCCACAGAGGTCACCTGTGGAGTCCTGAAAGGAGAGACTGGTATAGAAATTGAGTGCCACAGTCACTTTCACAGCCACTGGCAGTGGATGCCCTCCATGTCCCCTTGGCGGCAAGTCCTGCAGTAAGTGGCAGGTGTGAGCCACCAGGTCCCTAGACATGCGCAGTGATCAGTGACACTGGTTCTCAGTCATCTGCAGGAATGGCAGGTGGCGTCTGTAGACTCTGGGTGTCGCTAGGCGCCGACCAGCCACGGCTCGCTGTCGTCCTGGGCAGCGTGTGCGGGAGCCTCTGCTGCCCCTTCATGAGGTTGCTGCTCCTGCCTTTGCGTGGCCAAGTGCCCCAGTCCCCCTCTCCTTCGTCTTTTACGGTCTCTGTAGGACACCAGGCATACAGCTCGGTCACCAGGATCCATGATCCTGACGTGGTCCTCCTGCAGCACGAAAGAGAGAGATACGTTGTTATCATGGCTGTACATAGCACCTTTCCTGGCCCTGTGTGACTGCCCCTTAATGCTTCCCGGAGAGCGCTGGTCACCCCTCGGATAGCCAGAGATGAGTGCGCTGTATGGCTGCCCTGTCAACTTGCGACATGGGGGACACTGGTCCAAACCAGGATGCTGAGATTGCAAAGGGCTGTGAGCACCTCCAGCAATGACTGCTACATGGCCAGCGTTGGTGAAGAGATTGTACAACGTGTGAAGTTCAACTGCTCTGTGGTCAAATAAAGTGGTGGCGGACTCTTTAAGTCTGTGCCGGGGGGAGAGGTAAGGTATGGAGTGCTTGGTGGCCCTTTGATGCCTCCACGATGCTTGCGTGGGTGGGCAGGCTAGGAGCCTGACCCCAATCGTATCACTGTGGCTGCGCCTGACATGTCTTAGTTGCAGAGGCATGGTCGGTTTATACAGGTGTCCCTAATGTGTGGTCATTTCTCTCACTTATCCTGCCCCCACCTCGATTGCATGTGCGTGGGATGCAGCGCCAATGCAGCACTTGACCTCCCCTCCCCACCTCAGCAGTCACCTGCGGGGCTGGCCAGCACTTACCCCCAGACATCCCCCACCCCTCAGCAGCCGCCTGTGAGGCCAGGCATCAGTTTCTTCTGCACCCCACCCGAGGTCTGTAAACAACAGGTGAGCTGTGGAGAATGCCGCTGCTCACTCACCTCAGTTCCTCTAAAGTGAAGGCTGCCAATTGCACGTCACCTGCGTGCTGTTGTGAAACACGACGGCATGCTTTCTAGCTGACGTGGACGGACGATACAGCGGGGTTCCATGAGCCTGCCGGGATGGCCTTTTAATTATATGCTAATGTATTACAATTAGCTCCCCGCGGGCTAATGATGGCCGGAAACACAGCCTGAGTGGAAGATTGCGACCTACCTTCACGCCGTTGTGAAGCAGGTCCCACCATATTTTCCGTACCTATCACACCCGCCGCCAGTGAGCTCAGAAAATTCCTCCCTGTATCTCAGCCTTAAATATACTCAACGATGGAGCATTCTCTACGTTGTGCGGTAGACAATTCCAAAGATCCCAAAGTTAGGTAATCAAATGCTATGGCCAAGGAGGTTGAGGGCTTCATGGACATAAATTAAATTTAGTGATGGTGGAAGTCTGTATGGGATGAAACAGTGATAGGTGTTAGTGGGTGATTGGGAGGAGGATGGGCATGGGAGCAGGCTGGAAACAGAGGAAGGTCAGAGTAGATAGATGTACTCAATTCTTCATACAGAGAAGTACATTTAAGTCCTTATAGTCTTTATGTCAGTTGATGCCTTGAGCATGGAGAGAGCAGTGGGATGGGCTGGAGAAGATCGCAGAAAGGAAATCAGAGTTGCTCCTGTTGTCTGGGGTCACCTTGGAATAGTAAGAGATGTTGGCCTTGAATACAGCACTGTGTTGTGGAATGGGTCACCAGATGATTAACAGGTATTAACAAATTACAGGGGTTAGTGCAGATAAATCAATATTCACAGTAGATGGTGGTTTGCAAGGGAAAAAGTGAAATAAGAGATGAGTGAGAAAGGAAGGAATAAATGTTGTGAAAAGGTAAAATTGAATTGTGAATGGAGAACATAGGGGAGGGGGAACTGGCAATGGATATAAATAACAAAGAATGCATCCTTTGTTTATTTTGCCTTCGGAAGTAGCATCTTAATGCAAACGTGGTGCATGTGTTGAAAGCTGTAGAACATTGATTTAGGATAATTTTTTTCCCTGTCTCTAGGAAAAGTGCTGCTGCAAGCAGCATTAAAATGCCAAACAGCCAGGATGTTTAAAAGAGACTATCTGATCTATGGCATACACTGGAGAGGGAATCTTAAATTACTAGAGACATAGTACTGGCAGTGAGAATTTTGGGACGGTTTGCATGCCATTCAATAACATTTTCAATCAGAAAGACACTATGTAAACAACTTTGCATTTGATAGCAGTGTTACAAAAGAGACCATTTTTTTGTGCACTGCATTTTGTACATCAGTGTATTTTACACAGGTTAGCACTTCTTTTGAGGCCCGTTTCAAGCTGATCAGTGATTGTGTTACTTAACTGTATTTTACTATTACAGAAATGACTTTGCTTTCTAATTCTCGTCTTCCCCGTTGTAGAATAGAGAGCCACTGATGCCCTCGCCACAGTTCATCAAATCATACTTTAATTCTTTCACTGATGACATCATCTCTCAGCCTTTACTTAAAGGCGAAAAGCCTGATGAAGACAAAGACAAGGAGGGTGAAGCAGCTGACATCAGGGGAACAGAAAGGTGATTGTGTAAAAATGTATTTTTTTCAAGCCCCAATGCACTATATAATAGGGTACAGATCAGAAAGGTTCCAGTTTTAATCCATGATACATCGTGAGTGAATTCATCACACTTAGGTTAGCAGGCTTTACGTTGCTTACAACACCCTCCAGCTAGACAGGAGAAAATAATTAGTGAGGCTTCCTGTTCCTGGTAAAAGCAAAATACTGCAGATGCTGGAAATCTGAAACAAAAACAGAAAATGCTGGGACAACTCAGCAGGTCTAACAGCATCTGTGAAGAGAAAGACAGAATTAACGTTTCATTAACTGTCTTTCTCTCCACAGATACTGTTAGACCTGCTGAGTTTTTCCAGCATTTTCTGTTTTTGTTCCTGTTCCTGGTGATTATTTAGTCATGCTATTTGAAGTGTATTTCGGGGATGGTTGGATTGACCTTGCCTTCAATGAATCTTTAATAGTTGAATGTCCAGGACTTGCTGAAAATGGTTACGAGGGAGGCTACTAGACGGCCGTACAATACCTGTGGAACCATACTGCAACATGAATTCCTAGAGTATTTGAGCCATCTAGTCCAATTCCAGTCTCTATCTTTTGCCAGCCCTCCTTTCAAACAATGTTGTAATTACTCCTTAAAAGTACCTGCGCTTCAATAACAGCTTGTAGAATCAAATTTTACATTCAAACCAGTCTCCCATGTAAAGAAATTTTAAAGTAGCTGTACATGAGCACTGCTATGTTACTGGCTACATAGGATCGCAGGTGCAAATCAAAGTAATACCACTGAATTCTCGGTCTTTGTGTTTTTGTCATATCCTGAAAACAATGACCAACATGAACAAATCTAATAAATGTAGACATGCAATGAAACAACACAGCCTGGTAAATGCTAATGATTACGGCTGCTGTTAACTTGTGCTAAAAGGGCAAGTGACCTCATCAGACTAATAAAGGGACTGGGTGGAAATAAACCAGATGGTGCAATTTAGTCATATAGCATATTTTTATATTTTTCAGATCTGGATACCAGAAGGCAAAACAATACATGGAGGAAGAGAATTATGACAAAATTATTAGTGAATGTACCAAAGAAATAGAGACTAAGGGAAAATATGTGGCTGAAGCCTTATTGCTTCGGGCTACATTCTACTTGCTGATAGGCAATGCTACAGCTGCTCAACCTGACCTTGATATGGTTGTTAGTATGATAGATGCAAATGTGAAGGTAGGTGTTATATGCAAATCTCCCTTTCACTTAACCAGAGTTGGAATAAGGATAAGTAGTTGCATCTTGCTAAAACAGTTGCAGTCATTTATTTAAAAAATAATTCCTTCCTCAATTTCTGAACATTCTTTAAGAAAATCACAGTATGCTATCAAATGATCTTCTACACAGCTGTGACCAGCCTCTCTCGAAGGAGGTCCTTGGCTTTTTTGACCAGCTGAGAAAGTAGTGAGACTGCAAGGAGTGATGTTCAAAATAGTAGAGAAAGGAAAAAAAAAAACTTGCATTTGTCTGGTGCCTTTTACATCTCCAATGTCACAAAGTACCACAAAGTAAGTGAATTGATTTTGAAGTAATCATCACACAGCAACCACTTTCCTACAGCAATGAAATAAGTGGCCAGTTAATTTATTTTAATAATGTTGGTTGAGTGATGGATAAATGTTGGCTAGGATAGTGGGAGAACTTCAGTTCATAAATAAAAAAAAGCGCCATGAGAGTTTGTGCATGGGGCTTTTGTTTAAGGCCTGATTTGAAAAACAGCACCTCATCATTCTCTGCACTGAAATGTCTACATAGGCTAAGTGCACCAGGGCTTGGAGTAGGGCTTGAACATATAGCCTCTGACTCTTGAGAGTACTGCCACTAAACTAAGTTGACATGATTAGTTAAAATAAATAGTACAAAACCTCATTTGAAGAATGAAGGAAACATAATTAGACATAATTAGTATCTATTGATTTTTATTTTGTTACGACCAGGTGAGGAGGGCTTGAATGGCTTCCCTCTTTTCCCACTCCTTGTTTGATCATAATAAGGCTTTTTAATTTAAAAGGATGTCTTTGCCAATTCTGTAAGTGTTTACCTGTTTCCGTGTTGTGCTTATAAAAGAACTATTAGGGACAGGCTTCCTTGTGCTTAACAAAGGAAGAAGTTAGCTTTATTGTATTTGCAACGATTTGGATAAAATAATAAAATACACTGCAACTACCTTCCATGTGCACACACAAATACAGATTACAGCATGAGGAAGGATAGGTTTATTAAGTTCAAGTCCATAAGTCAAAGGAATATATGGTCAGTGGCTCAGTGACTGGTTAGATGTTCCTACGGTGGTTCCAATGTTTCGATTTAAAGTTGCAGCTGATTAATTTGGTTGTTCCTCTAGAGACAGTGTTATTGGGCAGAATTTATGTTTATAAAAGATTTCCGATCGCAGTTGGTATGCTTCTCTTGGTCTCGATCAGCAAGCAGAGCTCGAAGCTTACCAGGAAGAGTGAAGAGAGAAGACAACAGCTTCAGCCAGCTCGTCTTCAGTTCATCATCAATTCTGCAAAAATGTGTCTTTTTTAACACACACAAAAGGGGTGTTCTGGTTATGTGACTTTCTCTTTCCACTGTCAGTGAGGGGGGAATCCAGATAAGGCTGTTGTTTGTGTATTCCAAAAGGTCGCTTGTTTAGCTCATGTCTGCAAATCTACCTTAGCCATTGTCTCATGGCCCAAGTGATTAGATTTAATGTCCTGTCACCAGCAGTTGAATGTCAGGGGCTTGTCTTAGTGCAGGAGATAGGGTCTTTCACATTGCTCAGGGAGTTATTGTCTCTAGTGGGGTCTTCGCAGACCTGGCTGTTGGGAGAATTCCCATGCCCCCCTCCACCATGTTTGGGGTTCATTTTTCAAATATGATAGAGTTTTAAAAAGAAAGCAAACCCTGTCAAGCAAAATTACATACAAAAGCAATTGCATTGAAGTAAATCAATTCAATGCAGTGTGTGATGACTGAAGAATCATACTAATCCAGCAAAGAGAAAGTGGTTCTTAAGTCTCATTAATTCCTTAAGAATTATATTGACCATCCAACTGAACATTTTATTTTTCCCTTTTTCCTTGTGTAAAGCCTGAATTATTGTCCACTTGCTGCAACATGGAGTAACAGCATGATCTTAATGGCTATCAAAATCTGGGTGACTGAGTGCAAGAATATATGACCAGTCTCTCATATAATACATGTGCACAATGAGAAGAACTTATGATGATTGTACTGTTTGTGATTGTTCTCCAGCTGCGTGCCAATGCATTGATCAAGCGTGGAAGCATGTACATGCAGCAGCAGCAATCTCAGCTTTCTACACAAGATTTCAACATGGCTGCTGATATTGATCCTCAGAATGCTGATGTTTACCATCATCGAGGACAGGTAGGAAGAGCTACAATTGCCTGAACCTGTCTCAAAAAATGGAGCGAAAGCAGTTAGCAAATTTCTGATTAATTGAAAAAGTGAACCACTCAGACAATTTTACCACAAATTGCCTTAATTTTATCTATAATCAGGAAGCCGGTGGTATTGACATGGCTACATTTATTGCCCACCCCTGGTTGAGGATAGTAAACTGAAATAAACTTTCAGATTACGTAGCTGATAGCCCTGCCTTCCATTAGACACTCCCAATCATGAACTGATGGTAGAAGCTGTTTGGGAAGGAACAGATTAGGCTAGAGCCCTTTATTACCTCCATTTTCTGTTCTGCATTTAGCATCGAAAGTTTTGAAGGAGTGGAGCAACATTCTGTTGGGACACGGGGTGATGTCTGCTTTAATTTCAAAGTCAGTGCAGATCATATGATTATTCAGTAATGCTAAATTTTTGCTTACAGCTGAAGATTTTACTCGATAATGTTGAGGAGGCTGTTGATGATTTTGATGAGTGTATTAGACTACGACCAGATTCTGCTCTAGCTCAGGCCCAGAAATGTTTTGCATTGGTAAGTGGTCTAGTTCTAATTTTGTTCAGAAAAAAATGTTACAGATGGCTGTCTTATTGCATAATAAAACTGTTGTAATATTTTTGTGAAACAAAAACCAAGCAAGGATCTTTAATAAATAACCTTAAATGCTTTACTCTTCTGACTGGCATATTGCTGGTAGCCATATAGTGAGTTACCCATTTAAGATTGATTAGAGTTTGCTATTGATGATTTACATGCTACCCAGTTGTGATGTTATCTGAAAGACTAGTAATAGTTTTCATGTGAGTGCTGGTGGACACACAGGTTTACCTCACCGTGACTTCCATTAACCCTCATAACAATTTCCACCACCTTCAACACCTGTCTGACTTCAAGACCTAGACAAGCCAAATTTGTCCACTGTAATGTCTGTGAAGCTATCTTCTTTGCCCTCCCCATTGTGCTGATCCTCATTGTGATTCATCAAATTGACCTTTTAAGTTCTCACGGCCTTGCTCTTCTGTAACTCAAATTTTCCCTGGCCTTGTGTTTCTTGCATTCACCCCACTTCTCCCAGTGCCAACCTACTTATGTTCTACTGCACCATAAATGACCAACCCTTCACCTGCTTCGCCCCCTCCTCTCTTCTTCCCCTGCCCCCCCACCCCCACCCAAAATCTGTGGCTTGTCACCTCCCTCTATCTTCAAATAATCTTCCAAAGGTCTTCTCAGCAACTGTCCCTTTGTCCTATCTTCCAGATTCTCTTCCATTCCTGCCATCTGCACACACAACAGAGTTTTAACTTAGAGCTGAGCTCTAGATTCTTGGCAGACGAAGATGCTTTGTTCTTCAATAGGTTTCAAACCAAGGGTTATAGGGTCTAAGTGATGTGGAGCTGATCATGAACACAATGTCAATAATATCTATAGATCTTGATAATGGTATTCAGTGCACCGTCTGAGCTAATTTGAGTGTGCCAAGTTGGATATTGTTTTACTCAGCATAATCCCTACATGAAACATCCTAGAAATCTATAAAGTCAGGCCCTTAATGTGGAAGCATATTATGCTATGTGGAGGGCACTGTAAGATTTGATGTTGAACAACCATCAACTCATCATGTCTAAATCTTATACGCAGTTTTATAGGTATAAAAGAAAAAATATATAAATTCACATTTCCAACAAAAATTTCTCTGGGCACCTTATACCAACTGAAATACATTCCAAAATATGTTTTATTCCAGTATCGTCAGGCCTATACTGGAAGCAATCCTTTGCAGATTCAAGTGGCTGTAAAAGGCTTTGAAGATGTTATTAAAAATTTTCCCAGCTGTGCAGAGGGCTATGCATTGTATGCTCAGGTAAGCCTTCAGCATTTAATACTGGTTATTTCAGGATTTGTGTTCAGAGTAAAGAGAACTGAACATTTGACATCTTAAGACTTTTCTGTATCCAGCTGCAAACATCAGCAAATTTATTTGGTTAAAATACAAGTCCTTCAAACTACTGTGAGGATGCTAATTTTTTTTTGATTCTTCATAAATCCACAAGGCATGTTTAGAAAAGGCACTTCAACCCATTTGGTTCATCCTGACAATACACAAACAAGGTCTGTTGTCTCATTTCAGCATCCAGTCGTTTAGAAGCCAGTGTCCTAGTCTTGGCTAAGTTATCAACCCATTCCAGTCGGATGATGAAATCATATCCTGCTCTGTCACTCAGATAGAAGAGTGAGATCACGTATTAGTTGAAGAGAAGCAGGAGAGATTTTCTGGTGTCCAGACCAATATTTTATCCCTCAACCAATGCCACCAAAAACAAATTATCCTAGCTTGTGGCTCATTGCAACTTTGCTGTGCGCAAATTAGTTGCTGTGTTTCCCTACATATTATAAGTGACCATGAATTTAATTGGCTGTGAAGTTTTTTGGAATGTCCTGAGGATGTGGTAGATGTTATATTAATGAAAGTTCTTATTCAAGTTTGTTAGCATTCTGAACTTTAATTTTTGCTATATTCTATTTAGATGCATGTTAGATAACAATGTAACATTTGACAAAACAAATTTGTTCTAGGCTTTAACTGACCAGCAACATTTTAGCAAAGCAGATGAAATGTACGATAAGTGCATTGAACTGGAGCCAGACAATGCAACAACATATGTTCACAAAGGGTAAGTGACCTGTGATTTATAAGAATTGGAATAAGCCCAGTAATTTTAACTATACCCCATATTCTATCAGAGACAAATACATTGTGCTAACACTCTAATTAATCCTCCACACTAAGTAAACATGAACGGAGAATTCATTTATGCTTTATCCAAAATAATCAATCAGTGACTGCTCAAGAAAAGGTTACCAAGTTCTTCTAGTAATTGAAAATATATAAAAAGTAATTTAGGTATAGAATTATCCATATTTGTCATGCGCTTGAATTTCTGTACATTTATTTTGAGATTGTGTGCCATGGGCATGCAGGGGCTGTGTCTTCCCTGAATCTTGTTCCTTTATTGTGTCAATGGGGGCTCTTTAGCTCAGTTGACTAGACGAGTGGTTCAGAATAATGGCAACAACACAGGTTCAATTCCCTTCTTGAGACCTGCCCCTGAGAATGGAAGGCAATGACAAACCACCACTCTCAAAAGCTGTCAAGAAAACAGCCCAGAATGAAGCATTAGCCAGCAATGAGCCAAGGATCTGTCTTCAGGCAGAGCACACGTGACATGACATTATGTTAATATTGTTTGCAGTATTATATCAGAAATAAGCATAATTGAAAATTTCCATAATTGTTGCTTTTAATGTTTAGCTTACCCTAAAATTCTTCATTTGGGCATTAATACCCTGTTAGGTCCTTTGATAACCTCACAAAACTATATCATAATGAATAGACATATTTGGTAGAGCTGGGGCTGGAAATCCTCCATAAATGCTGACATTAGTACTCGGACATGGGCATGCTGTCTAGGGAAATTTCAGTCCAAATCGTTAAATGCAAAGCGCAGCTTATTTTTAGAAAAGGGGGGAGTGTTAGTATTTAAAAATGCCTAAGGATGATTTTCCTTTTATTTTTCTACTTCCATACATGATAATTCAAATGAATTTAGCATGCAAGTTAATAATTTGCTTGCCTGTTCCAGTATTTTTCCTCCCACCTCTGCACCTGATGGCACACTCTCATGCTGGAGCTTAGTTGTCCAGGCAGCAGTGTTCTTTTAGTTATCATAGGCAAGATTTAACTCTGCACATGTAGAATTTCCACTGAAGGTACCAGTCAGGACTGGGAACTCTGGGATCATTCTCTCAAAGATCTCCTTTTTTTGCTGTACCCCATCCCTGCCAGCTATCAGAAGAGAAGCTTAGATGCTGAAGCCACATAGACTGCAGCAGTTCAAGAAGATGGCTCAACAGCACCTGCCCAAAGTCAATAAGGGATGGGTGATGAATGATGGCCTTGCCAGTGACATACTCATTCCATGAGTGAATAAAAAATGTTGTAATATTCCACCCCACTGTGGTCTAGCTGAAATTAGCCTATTCAGGCACAAGAATTTACCCTGAAAAATTATTGTCCTGTATACCTTAGTGGCACAACATATGCATTTATTTTCTTGCCAATTTTCTCTTAAGCCAATGTCTCCTTTGAGGACACCGTTGCATGATACACTCCATCACCTTTCTCAAGTGGGATTACTTAGGTATGGACCTTGGCTGGAACTGTGAGCAGATAATTCAGTTGTAAGAGCAGCCTAGTTGAGCCCATTCCTGTCACCAAAACGCATTTGTACAAGCACATTCCCAGCAAGAGTCAATGTATAGCTAGCTAAAGTGTTTCTTCTGCCCCATCCCAGGAATACCAAGACCCACTACTGTTCGTTTTGCTATCTTGGCTGAGATCAACTAATTTTGCACAATCCATAGATTGAACCTAAGACCTACCTAGTTTTCATATTTTATTCATTAACTAAAGTTTCCAACCCATTAGAGGAACCTATGTAGTACTTGTGTACCATGATTTGTTTTCTTAATTTTGAGCCAAACCAGAGTTCTTGCATTGAAGAAAGTTGGTATGTCTTCCTTTTGTTCTATCAATATTGCTTTTTACAAACAATTTGTACAGAGTTATTGAATTGTACCTATTTTGTTTTTTTTTTGTTTATGCTAACTTTGTATTTACTTAATTTGTTTTAGTTTGCTTCAGCTTCAGTGGAAACAGGATTTGGATAAAGGCTTAGAACTAATCAGCAAGGCCATTGAGATCGACAATAAATGTGATTTTGCATATGAGACCATGGGCACTATTGAAGTCCAGAGGTAATTTATTAATGAATTGTTTTTCAAGCAAGTGATTCAAGAAAGCATCTCACCACCTCCACCACCACCACCACTGCCACCACCTCAAGGGCAATTAGGGGTGGGCAATCAATGCTGGTCTAGCCACTGATGCCCTTATCCTGTGAAAGAATAAAAAAAGGCAGTGTAGCAATTCACCAAGCCGCCTTTGACAACACCTTCCAGACCCATGACCTCTTACCACCGACAAGAACAAGAGTAGCAGATGCTTTGGAACCACCACCCTCCAAGCCCCACAGCATCCTTTGTGCTATTTCACTGTTCCTTTACTGTCGTTGGGTCAAAATCCTGGAACTCCTTTACAGCACTGTGGTAGTACCTACATCATATGGTCTGCTGCAGTTCAAGAAGGTGGCACACTCCCACCTCTCTAATGACAATTAGGGATTGAGAGCTATGTTCAACCACAGCATCCACAGCCCCCTGAGTGCAGAAATTTCTCCTTATCTCAGGCTTAAATGCCCAACCCTTCGTTCTGAAACTGTAAAACTCAATTCTAGATTCTGAATCAAAGGAAGCATCCTCCCTTCAGAATTTTGTTTCAATAAGATCACCTCTCAGTCTTCCAAACTCCATAGAATATCGGTTCAGTCTTTCCTCAGAATTGGTGGAGTAAACCTACGATGTACTCGCCTAACTAAGATGGATATATCCTCCTTTAGGTACAGAGACCAAAACTGTACATGGTATTCCATGTGTTGGTAGTAAGATTTATTTACTCTTTTACTCAAATCCCTTTGTAATAAAAGGACATACTATTTACTTTCCTAATTGCTTGATATTCCTGCGCGTTAAGTTTGTGATTCTTGAACAGGTAGGCTCAGGTCGCTCTGAATGCTAACATTTCCAGTCTCTCGCCATTTAAAAAAATACTCCACTTTTCTATTTTTGCACTTCTCCACATTTTTGCCCTATCACTTACCTGTTTTAATCCTTTTGCAGCCTCCTTGCATCCTTGATTTTAAAAAGCTGAGGCCCAAGCATTGATCATTGTGGTACCTTGTTAGTTCTAGTGTACCAACCTGAAAATGACCTGTTCATTCCTATTGTTTTCTGTCCCTTAACCAATCCTTAATCTATGCTAATATATTTCTGTAATAAGTTGTGTGGCAGTTTATCGAATGCTGTTTGAAAATGCAAATACACTACATCCACTGGCACCCTCTTAACCAGCCTGGTAGTTAAACCTAAAATAAAAGCTTAACAGATTTATCAAACACTATTTTCTTTCACCAATCTGTGTTGACGCTGCCAATTATATTATGATTTTATAAGTCTCTTCACTGTGCCCGTAATACTTTCCCTACGACTGATGTCAGGCTAACTGGCCTTTAGTTCCCTGTTTTCTCCCTCCCTCTTGAATAAATTAGTTACGTTGGCTAGTTTCCAAACCACAATGACTGCGAGGGAGGAGCGCTGTTCTAGAATCTATCGAACTAGTTGTTTAACCACAAGCAGACCCTTTTTAACAATATTAGTGTTTGAATTAAGTTCTCGATCTGATGTGTTAATGGAAATCCAGGGAAGAAAACATAACTGGTTATGATTTCCCATCCATAGAAATATTAAATTCTTTGGTAGATGGGTGTTAGATTTTTTTTAAGTGGATGCACCTCAAGAAAGTACATCTATCTTCTGCATGGATTGTTCTTCAGAAATACACCATTTTTTCATAGCATTTGCACCTTAATTTAAATGTGCTTTAAAATCTGTTTACAGAGGAAATCTGACTAAGGCTATCGATATGTTTAGCAAGGCCATTAACCTGGCCAAGTCAGAAATGGAGATGGCACATCTGTATTCGCTTTGTGATGCTGCATATGCACAGACGGAAGTTGCTAAAAAATATGGATTGAAGCCCCCAACACTGTGATTTGAAAAATACAAAGTGTTCCCATTGTTCTTCTGTTAAGCCTCTGATAACTTTTATAAACTGTTGAAAGCTACAACAACCTTTGTGATATTCGTTTATGGTTTCTGTCTGGATGCGTAAGTAGTTGGTGATGAATATGTGCAAAAAATTGCACTCGAATTGGCCTTTAAAGTGGAATTAACCTTTTATGGCACTGAACAAAACCCTTTCTTTTTACACTAATGCAATCAGGCCACACAAACATCTTATGGTTTTTTTTCATATAGGAGGATGTGCTTTTAAAAAAAACTTCCTGCACAGTACAAGATTGGCTCTCCCTTAAAAGTAAAAGATGGTGATATAAATTGCTGACTGTACAACAAATTTAGATAAAACTGATTGCTCATATTTTCAGTTGTGTGAGATGGGAATGGGCTACAATAAGTTTGTTTGCAATTATCTTTGCATTTTTAAATCTTACCTGTTCAAAATGTGTTCCATGGTATGTCAAATATTTAAAAACGTTCTGATGGTCCAAGTCAAAAGTGTATGCGTTATATGGTATATAGTTTGACGTGGTAGAGATAATGCTCGCTACGTTCATAGAAAACCAATTCAATTATTCTGTGCTGAAAATGTCTTTTGCAAAGTATTCATTTAAGCATGTCCAGTGGGATATGGTTGTACAATAGAGCTCTAATAAAATTGCAGTATCCAGTGAGAAGTTGTTGTATAAATGACATTAAAAGATGTTTGGGGGGTCTTTAAAAAGCAAGTGATTTGCTGACATGGAAGGATTCTGGGCTTTGCAGTGCGTTTTGCTGTTTACATAATTGATGCAAAAATTTGTGCCTCTAGAGATGGCATTGCATAGGCTGCCAATGTAGCCTAGAGACAGAAGCTTCTTCATTCCCATTTTAATGTATTCACGTGCAGGCCGGAGGCACAGTGAATTTTATTTTGAACTTGCTCGAGTTTATGGTTGTCCGGCCTAATCCATTGATGTAGAAATGGAAAAGGCCCTTGATGGAAGCATGTGCTCTTCAGTAAAACCATTGTGTTTTCAAGAACTGATGGCTATTAAAAAGAATGTTGGAAAATACACTGGAAAAAAATTATTGAACTAGTTTTTTTGTAAATGACTGATAGTGTAAACTTACCCAATAAATACTGCATTCAGAATGAAAATGGTCAGTGTGAACAGTGTTAAATGACATTCAATGTACATCCATCTAATAAAACATTCAGAATGAAAATGGTTACTGTCAGCAATAATGCATCAATAAACAATGTATGTAGACCTGTGACTGCCCTCATGAAAGTGGAATGCACCTGCAGCATATATGATCCTGAGCAAGACTGTGTGTATCTTCTGAAGGTGACACCAAATGAGCTGGTGCTAACAGAAGTCAAAAGTCCTGAGGCTTGGTTAGTATCAGCAGAGTGATGACGGGTGCCTCTGACAAAAGACTCATCAACAGTAGCAGTGGGTGCCTGGATGAAAACCAGCCTCCAAAAGTATTTCCTATTCACTATGAAGAGTGCCAGTACACGGAGTTAAAATAAGAAATAAACTTCCCAGGACACAGGAATTCAAGAACAACATTTCAGTTTGTTTGAAACAACTACTACTTTTGTCCCCTAGTATATTCTAATACAAATATAGATAGCTCAAAAGAATGGAAAAAATTCATATAGTAGCTTTTTGCATCTTGAGATCTCAGTTTTCTGCACATTATCTCAGCCCCTCCATTTTTTTCTGTGTGTACTCCCTACCTCTAACTCTTACAAGAAGGTAAGAGTCCATGGGATTCAGGGCAATTTGGATCCAAAATTGGCTTAGTGACAGGAGGCAGAAGGTGATGGCCGAAGTTTGTTTTTTGCAATTGGAAGCCTGTGACAAGTGGTGTACTGCAGGGATCGGTGCAGGGACCATTGCTGTTTGTAGTGTACATTAATGATTCAGATGTGAATATAGGCGGTATGATCAGTAAATTTGGAGATGGCACGAAAATTGGTGGTGTAAATAGTGAGGAAGAAAGCCTTAGATTACAGGATGATATAGATGGGCTGGTAAGATGGCCAGATCAGTGGCAAATGGAATTTAATCCTGAGAAGTGTGAGGTGATGCATTTTGGGAGGACTAATATGGCAAGGGAATACACAATGAATGGTAGGACCCTAGGAAGTTCAGAGGGACCTTGGTGTACATGTCCATGGATCCCTGAAGGCAGCACAGGTAGATACGGTGGTTAAGAAGGCATATGGGATACTTACCTTTATTAGCTGAGGCACAGAATATAAGAGCAAGGAAGTTATGTTGGAGCTGTATAAAACGCTAGTTAGGCCACAGCTGGAGTGCTGTGTGCAGTTGTGGTTGCCACACAATAGGAAGGATGTAAGAAGATTGGAGAGGGTGCAGAGGAGATTCACATTGATGTTGCCTGGGCTGGAGCTTTTCAGCTATGAAGAGAGACTATAGGCTAGGGCTGTCTCCCTTAGAGCAGAGAAGGCTGAGGGGGGACCTGATAGAGGTATACAAAATTATGAGGGGCATAGATAGGAATAAACCTTCCCCCTTAGTGAAGCTGTCAATAACATGGGGACATCAATTTAAGGTAAGGGGCAGAAGATTTAGAGAGGATTTGAAATTTTTTTTCACCCAGGTTGGAATCGAACACTGCCTGAGGGGGCATCTCTTTAAGAAGTACTTAGATGAGCGTTTGAAACGCCGTAGCATACAGGGTTACAGGCCAAGTGCTGGAAAATAGGATTAGAATAGGTAGGTGCTTAATGACTTGCACAGACGCGATGGACCGAAGGGCCTGTTTTTGTGCTGTATAATTCTATGACTCTAATTTCTTCTTTCCCTCTCCAAGCCTTCTGTTCTCTCCCACTCTACTGGCTCAGTCTGCTCTATTGGAATCAGGTTTTCCAATGAGGAAAATTAATTTTGTAGCTCAGGAAAATTCAGTTGAGGCAGCCTTGTGGCCAGAATGGGATCCCTTAGCTGTAATAGTTTAATTTTCACCCTTGTTTTCTTGCATGAGTTGAAAAAATAGTCTTGGTCCTATTGTTGCCAAATCCCTGATCTGTGCTTCTGCCATCTCAAACCTTGCAAATTCTTCCCTTTCAAGCATATATTTAATTCCCTTTTGAATGTTAGGGGCTAGACTAGCAGCATGAGTAGTGGGGTATGTACTGGGCTTGATCAACAGAGCTCCAGTGGGATTACTGCCCAAGAGGAACATCTAGCCCTAAAGTTTCAGTTGGGGGCCTAGTAAATATGCTTAACACTAGAACCAGTTTTGTAGTCTCTTGCCTATCTTAATACTATGATACTGTGATACACAGAGGTTGAGGCTTGCTCCATGATGTTGCAGTTTGACTTGTCTAGTTTAAGCTCCTCATTGGCAAATCCTTAAGCTTCATTTAGGCTACATCTTGGCTGTACTACAATGTATTATAGGTTTCTATATTATGACCCAGAAAACAGTGCATAGGCTATTGGCAGTGCCAAAAACAAAATATTTCAGAAACTAGAAATCTGAAATAAAAACAGAAAATGTTAAAATTATTCCATGTCAGGCTGCATTTGAGAGAAACTGAGTTAATGTTTCAGCTCGATGACACTTTTGTCAGAACAGGTGGGATTGTTTGCTGCCTTGCTGCATTGGTGGAGGATGATTCCAAAACTCCAATGTCCTTCTAAAACAGTATATGTGTTACTTGGTAATGGAGCACTGTAGATCTGGGTGGTCCTGGATACAAGGACCAACTGATGCAGGCTTTTTGCCGATGAGTTGGTTGGTGCAGATGGCCAGTGCTGGTGTGGATGGAGCTGAATCTAATCTTTGCCGGGCCATAAGTGTTTTTTAAAAGCCTTTGCCGAAGAGAAAAACTTGGAGAAATGAACCACTTCTGTTAAGCTCCATTATGTAGGTGCATATAGCAGGGGTAGTTGGATGTCTGGAACATGAATGGGACACTTTTATTACTATTGCCCACCCTCCAGACTACCTATGGCCAACAACATGGAAAATCTGCCAGTGAGTTGCATATG
The DNA here is from genome assembly GCF_964194155.1 of Cetorhinus maximus. NCBI lineage: Eukaryota > Metazoa > Chordata > Chondrichthyes > Lamniformes > Cetorhinidae > Cetorhinus > Cetorhinus maximus. The sequence goes on along the minus strand of NC_135894.1, from coordinate 76,353,224 downwards.
TTTACAAAACAGAGATTGAGAACCATATTCAAGGCTGGGAGCAGTAAGACTATGAGGGACAACAGGGACAGACCTGAGAGTGGGCTTGAGTAACCAGGCTCTAGGCCCAAAACTACCCAGGAGTAACACCATGGAAGGTCTACTAGTGACAAATTTATCCATTCCCCCCTTCTGCACATCATTATTACTGGTCTGTTAAAATGTTTATATTGCTCATTATGACTAACAAATAGTGAAACAAGTTAACCATGGTGAGACAAACCTTTCACTGTCCACAGCAATCTACCTAACCTGCTGGTTGATGCTCTTTTCATTGTTTGTGTTCCCTTCACAAAGGAAACCTGTTCATACCATCTATCCAACCACTTTCCCTCCTAGATAGATAAGCCAGATAGTCATTGTCAGTGCAGCTCCATTTCCTTCACTTAAACTGTATGTGTAGCCTCCTGCCTCATGAATACCCAGTTTACAAAGCTACTGTCATATCTGATCTCACAGTGAGATGCGGAGAGGTCAAAGCATGCCCTGTGATGTCATGGTTTGACTTGTCCACTTAAAGTCGCTTTAAATGTTTGGTAAGTCTTAAAGTTAGAGAAACGAGACAAATCAGGAAAATCCTTTTCACATTAAGGCTAATGGATTTCTCTTCCAAAAGGCTGTGGATTCTGGGGAACAGTTGAAGCTTTCAGGAATGAACTAGATAGATTTTTGTAGGGCAAAGGTTTGCCCAACACACCCTTGTTAATTTTGTTATTGATCCTGAAGAGGACTAAATTATAGATCAAAATTTGCTATCAAAATAATGTGGGGCTAATAGTGCTCATCTCTATGCGCAAATGTTACTGCAACTTCTGATGCGAGCAGATACACAGTTAAACACGTAAATCTAAAAGTTGCTGCCTACTTCTTGAAAATGGCTTCTCACTGTCTGCCTCATCATTAACATGCATTGAGCGGTATGAAGTTGCTGCATTTGCATGGTAGATTTGCATTGAGTACTGTGTACAGTACTGGTCTCCTTATTTAAGGAAAAATGTAAGTATATTAGAAGCAGTTCAGAGAAGTTTTCTAGACTAATACCAGGAATAAGTGGATTGTCTTATGAGGAAGGGTTGGACAGGTTAGGCTGGTATCCACTGGAGTTGGAAGAGTAAGAGGTGACTTGATCGGAACCTTTAGGATCCTGAGGGGTCCTGACAGAGTGGATTTGGAGAGGATGTGTTCTCTTGTGGGAGAATCTAGACCTAGGGGTCATGTTTAAAAATAAGGTGTCTTTCATTTAAGACAGAGATGAGGAGAATTTTTTTCTCTGAGGGTCATGAGTCTTTGGAACTCTCTTCCTCAAAAGGCAGTGGAAACAGAGTCTTTGAATATGTTTAAGGCAGAGGTGGTTAGATTCTTGATTAACAAGGGTACAAGGTTATCAGGGGTAGATAGGAATTTGGGGTTGAGGTTACAATCAGATCAGCCATGATCTTATTAAATGGTGGAGCAGGCTCGAGGGGCTGTGGCCTACTCCTGCTCCTAATTTGTATGTTCGTATGTGTGTGCATGTAAACTCATTACTGAATCAGGTCAAATCCATTTCAGCCTGAGTACCCTTTTAATGACTTCATAACTAAATTACTGCCAAGCAACCCCTCTGGCACTTGAAATTAACTACTACAAATGTGGATCCCCATTCTTTCAGATTTTAAAGGGAGATTTTTCGAATGAAGTGTCAAGTTATGATTTCTTTTTAACTTTGCACTTATCTCTCTCTCAGTCCAGTCTTTCTTTTCCCCCATTTCTGGACCTGGATTGCAACTGCATTCACCCACCCTAATTTACACTTCCTTGAAGTAAATTATTTGTAAAGAAACAACTGCCCCACATGGACCAATTAACCAACTATTCTAAATCACTATACAACCAGTTGACTCACCAGCAATGATTTAGAATCTTAGACCCTAATATGCTGCGGTGGCACATCTAGTTTTTTAAAGTCATTCATGGGATGTGGGCATTGCTGGCTAGGCCAGCATTTTTATTACTCATCTTTAATTGCCCTTGAGAAGGTGGTGATGAGCTGCCTTCTTCAACCACTGCAATCCATATGGTGTAGGTACAACCATAATGCTGTTAGGGAAGGAGTTTCAAAATATTGACCCAGCAACAGTGAAAGAACAGTGATATATTTCCAAGTCAGGATGGTGTGTAGCTTGGAGGGGAACTTGCAGGTGGTGTCCCCCCATGCATCTGCTGCCCTTGTCCTTCTAGGAGGTAGAGGTTGTGGGTTTGGAAGATGCTGTCAAAGGAGCCTTGGTGAGTTGCTGCAGTGTATGTTGTACATGGTACACACTGCTACCACAGTACATTGGTGGTGAAGGGAGTGGATGTTGAAGGTGGTGGACGGAATGCCAATCAAGTGGGCTGCTTTGTCTTGGATGATGTCAAGCTTCGAGTGTTGTGGGAGCTGCACTCATCCAGGCAAGTGGAGAGTATTCCATCACATTCCTGACTTGTGCGTTGTAGACAGTGGACAGGCTTTGAGGAGGCAGGAGGTAAGGTATTCTCTGCAGAATTCCCAACCCCTGATCTGCTCTTGTAGCCACAGCATTTATAAGACTAGTCCAGTTCAGTTTCTGGTCAACGGTAACCCCCAGAATGTTAATAGTGGGGAATTCAGTGATGGTAATGCCACTGAATGGCTAGGAGAGATGGCTGGATTCTGTCTTATTGGAGTTTGTTATTGCCTGGCACTTGAGTAACACTTGTGCCACACCACTTATATCAGCTCAAGCCTGAATGATGTCCAGGTCTTGCTGCATATGCAAGCTTGTTAGCTTCAGTATCTCAGGAGTCACGAATGGTGCTGAATATTGTGTAATCATCAGCAAACATCTCCACTTCTGACCTTATGATGGAAGGAATGTCATTGATGAAGCAGCTGAAAATGGTTGGGCCTAGGACACTATCCTAAGGAACTCCTACAGTGATGTCCTGGGACTGAGATGGTGGACCTCCAACAAGTATAACCATCTTCCATTGTGCTAGGTATGACTCCCACCAGTGGCAAGTTTTCACCCTGATTCTCATTGACTCCAGTTTTGCTAGGGCTCCTTGATACCACACTTGGTTAAACGCAACACCAATACAGATTGTATTGTTCTTAAGACTGAGGAGTAATGTATCCAAGTTGCTGATGGTACAAAGCAGTGAGCACAAGGCATAAAGGTTGCAAGGGATATAGAGGAGTGAGCAAAAACATGACAGGTGAGAAGTGTTTTCCTTTGGTAGGAAAAATACAAAAGTAGAATATTTTTAAATAATATCAAAGGAATATGGGGGCCCTATACATGAAATATGGAAAATTAACATACAGATACAACAGTAATTGAGAAAACAAATGGTATGTTGGCCTTTATTACAAACAAATAGAATTTTTCACCATCAGTAGTCATCTGGAGTTGAGGAATGCTAAGGTCTGTGCAGATCTAATCTCTCGGGCTAGAGAAGAGTGATCAACAACAATGATCAGATAATGGAAGAGTAAGATCTTGTCTGGAAAACTGAAGGTTTCTAGGAGTCTACTTAAGGACAGTGGTCAACAAGTTACGTTTCCTCTATTCGTGCTAAATTCTCCCAATTATGGTGAAATTAGTTTATCCGGGAAGTATGTGCCAATGTCCTGATCTTTAAAATTATGCTGGCTACCTTAACTACATCATGGTGTTGCCCAATGGCTGAACATGTTCAGGACCCATTTTATCATGCATTTTTGCATGTTTGTCACTTCACACATGACAAAAGGGAGAGTCATCCAACCACACAGTTGGATTAGATTCTCAATATCATACTGCCCATTCTGGACTTGGTGGATCTTATCTAAAGATAAAGGTGATGGGGGCAGGGCTGGGGTTGTCAGGTGGTGTGTTTCTGTAGCAGGGTCTTTACTTGCCTCCCCTTTCATGTTCCCAACATCTTGGGTGATTGCCAGACTATCAAATTCAGTTCTCTTAAAATAGATAGACACAAACATTGCCAAGAAAAGTCAGATTACTGATCTACACTTTCCTGATTTTCACTAAAATGTATATGAATAGGATGGTTTATCCCAATTTGTTATTGAGTGTTCCCTTGAGTCCTACACAAATCATTTTTCTCATACATCTTTAGTTATTGTTCTAATGGTTTGTAACCCAAAATCTTTAACCTATCTGCACATTCACATTGTAGCAGGGTGCTTCATTGAGGATTAATTTAAATAATTTAAAAAACACTCCCAGAACCTCCAGTTCCCAGACAAGATCTTACTCTTCCATTGTCTGATCATTGTTGTTGACCACTCGTCTCTAGCCCAAGAGACTAGATCTGCACAAACCTTAGCATTCCTCAACTCTAGATGACAACTGATGGTGAAAAATTTTATTATTCATTTGTAATAAAGGCCAACATACAGATACAACAGTAATTGAGAAAACAAATGGTTTGTTAATTTTCCATATTTCATTCTAAGGACCCCATATCCCTTTGATATTATTTGAAAATATTCTGCTTTTTTATTTTTCCTACCAAAGGAAAAAACTTCATACTTCTCATCTGCCATGTTTTTGCTCACTCCTATATCCCTTTGCAACCTTTCTGCCTTGTGCTCGCTGCTTTGTACCATCAGCAACTTGGACACATTACTCCTCAGTCTTAAGACCAATACAATCTATTCATTTAGTAACATCTCTGCCATTTCCTTATTCCCATTATAATTGTTCCCATTTCTGCTTCTAATGGCCCAAATGTTCTTTTGCTAATCTCTTTCCACATATTCAAAAACTTTTAAGAGTCTTTCTTTCTTTCTTGTTCACTTTCAATTTTTAGATCACCTTTTGCTGCATCCCAAGTTGTCCCAGTCAACAGCTTTACTACCCTTTCTGGCAGCATAAGCCTTCTCTTAATGTAATACCTTGTTGGCCATAGTTGGACCCTTTTCCTGTGGGTTTGTTTTGTATTCCTTAAGGGAGTGTATATTATTGCAAATATGAATTTAGGGTGTGCACTGTTACTTATCTACTTCAAAATCTTGTAATCCAGCTCCTCAATCTAACCAACTTGCAGTTCATAACCTGCATAGTTTGCTTTAAGTTCAAAACTAGATCTTAAACCTGAACAAATATCAAGTTCCAGGATCCCTCTTCACCAGAAGCCCCTTTACTACAAGGTTATTAACCCTTTCTAATTGCATGACACCAAATCCAAAATAGCCTATTCCCTAGCTGGTTCCTCAACATAAATGATTTTTAAAAACTCATGTACTCCATGAACTGATCCTCCAAATTCACTTTGCCCACTAAGGTGACTATGTTATCCTTGTTTCAGGCACCTCTCAATTTCCTGACTTATACCATGCCTGACGTTACAATTATTGTGTGGAGGCCTATAACATTGCCTGCAGCGTTTTCTACTACTTATTCCTTAGATCCACTCAAACTGATTCTACATTTTGTTTTTCCAAGAAAATATTCATCTTTGTCCCATCTTTCATCGGGGTTATTGTATCCTGGCATATTTATTTAGTTTTGAACCTTGGTAATTCAGCCACATCTGCATAAGATCAAGCTCATTCATTTCCATATGATTAATTCACCCATTTTGTTGAGTGCTTAAGCAAATATAGTACCTTTAGATATTCTAGATGTCATTTTATCATACTATCTTGGTTAAGCTCAACGTACCTTCCCAATATATTGCTATTTTTACCCATTGTTACTCTGCTCTTACAGCCACAGCATTTCTATTACTCCTTTTGAATTTACCATTTCCTGAACCCTCCCACCCAATTAGTTTAAAGCACGGTCTACTGGTACCAGTGGCCCATTGAAAGAATGCCTGACCCGATCTTCAAATTGGATTGCTCCCAAATCAATTTGCACATGACTCCAGAAACAATCCATTACTATCCAAGGTGATGTTTTAACTTGGAATCTCCTCAAATTCAGGTAGAACTAGGAATGTGGTTCTGCTCGATCATAGACGTACGAACCAAGTAACTGGATTTACCCACCCCTCACCTCCAGCTGAGGTGATCCCCAACCCTGGCACCCAGTAGACAACCACCTTTGGAAGGAAACCCAGAAAATGCTGGAAACAGGTGTTTCCTCGCTCCACAGATGCTGCCAGACTGGTGGCTCTGGCATTTTTGGTTTTTATTTTAGATTTGCAGCATTAGAACTAGAGAACAAGTCTACCCTTGACTACGTGGTCTCCTACAACATTCCTCTTTACTCCCACAAGGTCTCCTGCACCATGGCACCAGTCAGTTTGCTCAACCACCCTGAAGACTTTACCCTCATCTGGAGGGCAAGCACTTCATACCCACTGGACAAGAGCAAAGGCCCTACAGGGTCACCTTACTTGCCTGCCTTAGTCACACTATTCCCATTTATGGCCACTAACCAGCCCACAGCTTAAACGATGTGACTGCCTCCAGGATCAAAATGTCTGGGTAATTTATAACCCCATCTTGGCGCCCCACCGTCTGTATCCACTTCAGCTGAAGATAGGAATTTTAATCAAAGGCTCCTGCTCCCACACACTTTCATATTTAGTGAAAAAGCGTGGATTGTAATGTGTATCTATTAGTTTTTCCCCAATTTAATATTTACATTGCTGCTTTAAAGGCTTAATAAAATACTCACTCTGGTGCTCAAAGTAGGCTTATCGAGGTTATTGGATTTTCAAAAATATTGACTCCACTTAATACAAAGCCAAACATAAACTGGGTAACGAATGGAATCAGACGTGAACAACTCCACATTTAAAAAAAAAACCACCTTTATTCAATATTGGAGCCATCTTTGATGGTCAAAAGTTCAGAGTTAAAAAAGTTGTTCCAAGCACAGCCAAGTAGTGTCCACCTTAAAGCTCACTGACACTGAGCCAGTTTAGAAGGTTCAACAACAATTCAGAAAGTAACCACTGAAGACAAGTGCCAGTCACTGGGGCCCATCCTAGAGGTTGTTTTTTTCTAAAAGTCAGCTTTTTAAACAGATATGTTACCAAGTCAGAATCAGGGTCATGTGAAGACGGCGATACTGTGTTAATTGGAAAACTCACACTCCAGCGTCAAAATTCCAAGGAGCCAAGATCCTTAGTTTCTCCCGCGCCCTTAGCGCTTTTCTTTGGTAAGAGCGGAGTCTGGATGTTTGGTAGTACTCCTCCCTGAGGGATCGTCACATCTCCGAGGAGCTGCAAGAGCTCGGCATCGTTCCTCACCGCTAACTGGATGTGACGAGGGGCGATCCGGCGCTTCTGGTTGTCCCTGGCGGCGGCTCCGGCTAATTCCACCACCTCGGCCACCAGGTATTCCAGAACAGCTGCTAAGAAAATCGGTGCCCCAGCCCCAATTCTCTCAGCGTGTTTGCCCCTCTTCAGCAATCGGCTCACTCGCCCAACTGGGAACTGCAAGCCTGACCTGGATGAGCGAGATTTTGGCCTGACCTTGGGTTTGTCCATAATTTGACCCCGGTCTGTCATTTGGCGTAGTTACTTTTTGAGAAAAAGTCCTCCTTAGCGACTAAGAGTTGAAGGAATAGATCCCCAGAGAGCCACAATGATGTTTAAATAGTGCTGTAATACACGTTGACCTCCCGCCACCTCCTCCTATTAGTAATCCAATAGGATGTCATTAATTCAATAAAACAAACCGGCTCACTAAAGGCGAACGAATGAGCAAAGCCGCTTAAAGTGAACCCTAAACTCTATAGGAATGAAACCGACGAATCAATAAACTTTTCTCGGCAAGGCGAGAAGAAATTGAACATTATGCAATTACATTCTTCTTAATGAAGTTTTAGTTAATTCCATTGTTGAAATCCACGGGTTTAATAAACTATCCAATAAGCTTCAATTTAGATTTAAACGTATGGCAACTTTTATATGGGTTATTCCGAGATGAATTGTTCGCTGTGATTACCTTGATAATATAATGCAGAAGAATTAATACAGAATCGAAATTATTATGATGATGATGTTTAAGCAGTTTCTGGGGTTGGAAGATGTGATCTTGGAACTTAAGACCTGGTCTAACCTGGCAAAGGTCTTTGGTGAAACAAAAATAAAAATACCTGGAAAAACTCAGCAGGTCTGGCAGCATCTGCGGAGAGGAATACAGTTAACGTTTCGAGTCCGTATGACTCTTCAACAGAACTAAGTAAAAATAGAGGTCTTTGGTTATTACTTTATGATTTCTCACAAGCGCGATACTGGGAGTATTAACGGTAAAACACAGTTTGTTATAAACGCTTCTTCTGTTTAACGGAACATGTTTTAAAGTAGGTAATTATACTTCGTGTGCGTGTGTGAGATTCCTGTGTTTAAGTTCCATATCTTTGAATCATTTAAGTGCCATAAGAAGATTAGCGAGAAAACGTGGATTGTAAAGTTTATCCATTTCAGTTTTTCCAATTTAACATTTACATTGCTCCTATAAAGGCTTAATATAGAACCAGCCATACAGTCAGTGAAATACTCCACATCAGCAAACTGGGTAGCGAATGGAATCGGGCGAGTTGAATATGTTTCGGAAATAAATGTGACGGAATCACAGAATTTTAATGGCACAGGAGGAGCCCATTTGGTCCATCGTGTCTGCACTGGCTCTCCAAATGAGCATTGTGACCTAGTGCCATTGCCCTGCCTTTTCCCGCTACCCTTGTACATTGTTTCTATTCAAATAGTCATCCAATACCCTCTTGAATGCCTTGATTGAGCCTGGCTCCACCACACTTCCAGGCAGTGCAGTCCAGTCCCGAACCACTGGTTGTGAAATAAAGTTTTTTTTCTCATGTCACATTTTCCGTCTTTTGCAAATCACTTTAAATCTGTGCCCTCTCATCCTTGATCCTTTTGTGAGTGGGAACAGCTTCTCCCTATCTACTATGTCCAGCCACCTCATGATTTTGACCATTGCAATGAAATCTCCTCTTGGCTGCCTTCTCTCCAAGGAGAACAGTCCCAAACTCTCCAATCTATCTTTATAGCTGAAGTTTCCCATCCTTGGAATCATTCTTGTAAACCTCTTCTGCACTCCAACGTGTTCACATCCTTCCTATAATGTGGCTCCCAGAACTGTACACAATATGCCAGCTGAGGTCTAATGAGTATCTTGTATAAATTCAGCATAACCTCCTTGCTCTTGTACACTATGACCCTATTAATAAAGCCCAGGATACTAATGCTTTATTAACTGCTCTCTCCACCTATCCTGCCACCTTCAATGATCTATGCACATATACACCCAAGTCTTTCTGCTCCTGCATCATCTTCAAAATTTCACCCCTTATTTTATATTTTCTGTCCATCTTCTTTCTACAGAAGTGCATCACCTCCCACTTCTCTGCGTTGAACTTAATCTGCCACCTATCTCCCCACTCAAAAAAACTAATCTATGTCCTCGTGAAGTTTCACACTGCCCTCCTCGCAGTTCACAATGCTCAAGCTTCGTATCATCCACAAACATTGACTTGTCCCCTGCACGCCAAGATCTAGATCATTAATATATATCAGGAAAAGCATAGGTCCCAATACTGACCCCTGGGGAACTCCGCTACAAACCTTCCTCCACCCTGAAAAATATCCATTGACCTTTACTCTCTCTCTGCTTCCTATTTTTCAGCCAATTTTGTATCAATGTTGCTATTGTTACTTTTATTCCATGAGCTATAACTTGTCTCAAGTCTGTTGTGTGGCACTGTGTCAAAAGCCTTTTGGAAGTCCATGTACACCACATCAACAGCATTACCCTCATCTACCTCTTCAAAAAACTCCAAGTTAGTTAAACACTATTTCCCCTTTAGAAATCCATGCTGGCTCTTCCTTATCAACCCATTTTCTTTCCATGTGACTACTAATTCTATCCCAAATAACTATTTATAGAATCTTGCCCACCACTGAAGTTAAACTGACTAGTCTGTAATTGCTGAGCTTATCCTTACAACCTTTTTTGAACAAGGGCCTAATGTTTGCTGTTCTCCAGTCCTCTGGCACATCCTCTGAGTCTAGGGGAGACTGAAAAATTATGGCCAGTGCCCCTGTAATTCCTACTTTCACTTCCTTCAATATCCTTGGATGCATCTCATCCGGTCCTGGTGCCTTGTCAACTTTTAAGTACCGATAGTCTATTCAACACTTCCTCCTTATCAATTTTGAACCCTTCTAGTGACAGAATTTCCTTGTCTGTCACTATGGCCTGGGTAGCATCCACCTCCTTGGTAAAGACAGATGCAAAGTATTAATTTAATACCTCAGCCGTGGCCCCTTCGTCCATGTGTAAAATTCCCTTTTAGGTCCTTAATTGGCCCTGCTCCTCCTCTTACCACCCTTTTACTATTTCTATGCCTATAGAAGACTTTGGGATTCCACCTTATGTTGGCTGCCAGTCTTTTCTCTTAATCCCTCTTCGCTTCTCTAATTTGCTTTTTCACCTCCCTTCTGTATTCCTCTTGTATTTTCTACTTTTTCTTCTTTATCTTCATTTCTATCTCCGTTTTCATCCATGGAGCTCTGGATTTGTATGCCCTACCCTTCCCTTTCAATGGAATATACCTTGACAGTGCCTGAACCAATTCTTTTTTTATGAAGGTAGCCCCTTGTTCAGCTACAGTTTTTCCTGCAAATCTTTTGTTCCAGTCTATCTGGCCCAGCTCCGTTCTTGCCTCTGGCTCTCGTCCAGTTAATTATTCTTACTCTGTATTGTCTATCGTCCTTTTCTATCATCATGCTAAAACGTATAATATAATGATCTGTCTCCTAAATGTTCCCCCACTGCCCACCTCATTTCCAAGAACCAGGTCCAACAGTGGATCTTTTCTTGCTGGATTGGACACGTACTGCTGTAGAAAATTCTCCTGAACACAATCTCGGAATTTTTGCCCCTCTCCACCCTTTACACAATCACTGTCCTCAGTCTACATGAGGGTAATTAAAGTCCCCCAATATAACTATTCTATAATGCTTGCATCTATCTGCAATTTCCTTGCAGGTTTGTTCTTCTACGTCCTTCTCACTATTTGGCTACACCAAGCAATGTATTTGCACCCTTTTTGTTCCTTAGCTGCAGCCAAACTGATTCTGTCCTTGAACCCTCTGGGACATCCTCTTTCTTCAGCATGGCAATGCTCTCCTTAACCAATACAGCCAATCCTCCTCCTTTTCCTTCCTTTCCTCTCTTTTCTGAACACCTTGTACCTGGGAATATTTAACACCCAATTCTGCCCTTCCTTGAGTCAGGTCTCTGTTATCGCCACAACATCATACTTCCACATGGCAATCTCAGCCTGTAACTCCCCAGTCTTATTTACTATACTCCGTGCATTCACATACATGCGTAGTAACCCTGATTTAGATTTTGTTACTTTCTCCCTCACCTATTAACTTACTATTCCCTATACTAGTGCTACCTGTCCCTCCCAGTATTTTGTGCATCCTGGTATTCCCCCCTCATATTTTCTCTTGGTTCCCACACCCTGCTGAGTTAGTTTAAAGCCCTCCCAACAGCACTAGCAGAATGCCCCACAAGGAACTCAGTCCCAGTTCTGTTCAGATGCAACCCGTCCAGTTTGTACAGGTGCCACCTCCCCCAGATCTTGTCCCAGGAATCTAAAGCCCTCCCTCCTGCACCATCTTTCCAGCCATGCATTCATCTGCCTTATCCTCCTATTTCTTTACTCACAGGCACGTGGTACTGGGAGTAATCTGGAGATGATTACAATTGAGGTCCTGCTTGCTAATTGTCTACCTAGCTCCCTAAATTTTGATTGCAGGACCACATCCCCTTCCTACCTAAGTTATTGGTATCAATATGGACTATGACATCTGGTTGTTCACCCTACCCCAGAAGAAAGTCCTGCATCCACTATGACATCCTTGACCCTGGCACCAGGGAGGCAGCATACTATCCTGGAGTCATGTCTATGGCCACAGAAACGCCTGTCTGCTCCCCTAACCAATGAATCCCCTATCACTATTGCTCTTTCTTTCTTTCTTCCTCCCCACCTGTACATAAGAATATAAGAACTAGGAGCAGGAGTAGGCAATTCAGCCCCTTGAGGCTGCCCCGCCATTCATTACGATCATGGCTGATCTCATTTCGGCCTCAACTCCAATGTCCCACACTCTCCCCATAACCTTTCAACCCATTACTAATTAAAAATCTGTCTATTTGCTCCTTAAATTTATTCAGCGTCCTGGCATCCACTGCACTCTGTACAGCCGAGCTGCTTGTGGTGCCACAAACTTGGCTCTGACTGGAGAACCAGTGCCCTCACCAGCTTCCAAAACAGAAAACCGATTTGTGAACGGGACCCCAGGGGAGTCCTGAACTACCTGCCTACTTCTCTTGGACTGCCTGGTGGTCATTCATTTCCTCTCTGTCTCCAGGCCCTTAAGCTGCAGTGTGACCACCTCTCTGAACGTACTATCCACGTAGCTCCCTGCCTCACGGATGCACCACAGTGACTCCAGTTACCGCTGAAGTTTCTACAGCTGGCAGCACTTGCACATGTGGTCGTCTAGGACACATGTAGCATCCGTGACTTCGCATATATTACAGGACACGCATTCCACTTGACTGAACTGCCCTGCCATATTTTAACTCTACTTCCCTTACGTTACCTTTATTCTACTTTGGATTATTTATATTACTTTATTACGTTGGCCCTAAATTTCCCTTATTCCTGGCACTTCAGTTAAATCCAAGTACAGCAACTTGTTTAAAAATATTACACTTTTCTAATTTACTCACCAGGTCCTACTTACCAAGGCTGCTGCTCTTCTTTCTGAGGAAAGGTAGGAAAGGAATACCTCCTCCCGCCTCACCAAACTCCCTCAGTCACTTCTGCTCTCGAACGTTTGCCGCTTCTCGCACTGTTTTTATAGCTCTACTGCTCTCCTCTAGGTGCTGCTGATTGCCTGGGTCAGGATCCTCCTCTCGCATTCTCCTCTAGGTCAGTTGATTACTTAATACTTTCCTCTTTGACGTCTGGTGACAAGAGAAAATCCCTCTCGCTGTTATTGTGGGGGTTCCTGGATGTTTAAGCTGAGAGCGGTGTGCTGCTATTGTTTCTTTCTCTATCACACAAGATGGCTTTTTACAGCCTCCCTTATGCAGTTCAAGAAACACAAATGGCTGCTACATTAATTTTCAATGTGTTTTTGTTTCACCAGGAAAAGAAGTTAATTACATTGTGGTCCTTTAAAGTCCCTTCCCACCTTTTTGTAGAGGATACAATGGACATCCTGGAGGAGTCTTTTGCTTTTTAATGACTTTTTGGAGCCAGCTGTAGAGATGAGTCTGACCAGGTTTAAACTAAAACAAAGGTGCCACGTTGTCTGTCCATTCCATTTTGAAAAAGGCTTTTAAACTCAATGTCAAGGTTTGAAAACAGAAATGTGCCTTTAAAACAGTTATCCTTAATATCGCTATCTGTTAGGAAATAGAGATAGTTTAAGTAAATTATATTGGTATTTGTGGCTGTTAGGAATGAGTTTTAGCTTTAATGTTTAAGTCTGATTTGTATTTCTGTATCTCTGTTGAGGTCAAATTGAGTTTTAGTTTCACTTTAAAAGATGCCTGCATTTCTAATGAGAGTTTTGCAACTTAAGAAGTTAAGCAAACACGAGTAGAAAAAATAACAGTGCTGTTGCCCAACAACAGAGGTCCAGAGAGGCAGTTCTCTCCTACAGACACACAGGAAAAAAAAACTGAAAAAAAATACAGCAGTTTGATTTTGGAAGCTATTTTGGGTTCAGTTATTTTGAAAACAGCTGCCAGGAGAGACTGGAAAAGGGGACAGAGCCAGTCCCAAGCTAAAGGGAAAAAAAACCCAGGGGAGTGGAACAGGAGAAAGTCCCAAGCAGACTTTCTAGTCAAAGGAAGGACAGGAACCTGGAAAAGGTCCTGTTCTGTGGAAGTGAAAGTAAGGAACGGAGAGAAGGCTTCAAATTTAAAGGAAGCAGATTTTAAAGCGAAAGGCTGAAGGTCTGTAACTCTTGCTATGGGCATGTGAAGTAGTGGTGTACTGTTGATGGCTGAGTCAGTGAGAGAGTGCATGGAGGACAGCTTGAATGCATATGGTGACCCAGTGGGGAGGAACATCGGAAGGAGAGTTCAAAACCATGGAGGTGAACCCTTGTGGAAGGTGTCTGAGAGAAAGTGTTGGTTTGGGAGAAGATTCCAAAGCGAGTTCTTAGAGTGGAGATTGTAAACCGTGTGTGAAAGGCGGAGTTCAGTGAGACTGATTGGCTCACGGTGTGACAAGTGCCTTGGGGAGAGTTGAGGAGAGATCCATAGCATTTGACTGAGGTGGCATCTGTCACTTGGTTTGAGTGTGGTATGTCTGACCACAGGGTGCCTATTGGTTTACATGGACTGTGTACTTACTGTGAACATTACAGTTTTTGTAACTTGTTTATCCTTACAAACAGACCTGTATATATCTGTAAAGGTATAGTTGTGGGTGAAGGAGTATTGTAATATAGTTCATCTTGTGAATAAATGTTTTATTCTTTTGTTAAAAGTTCATCAGCTGACTTCTGTGACTCTGTTCAGTAGCCCCTCTCCATGTATGTAAACAAACAAGGAGCCCTAACAAAACTGGAGTCATTGTGAATCAGGGGGAAAACGCTCCACTGGGTTGGAGTCGTACCGAGGACAAAGGATGATGGTTGTGGTTGTTAGAGATCAGTTATCTCAGCTCCAGTACATCACTGCGGGAGTTCCTCAGGATAGTGTTCCTGGCCAATCAACTTCAGCTGCTTCATCATGACCTTCCTTCCATCTTAAAGTCAGAAGTGGGGATGTTTGCTGATGATTGCACAATGTTCAGCACCATTCGCAACTCCTCAGATACTGAAGCAATCCATGTCAAAATGCAGCGAGACCTGGACAATATCCAGGCTTGGGCTGACAAGTGGCAAGTAACATTTGTGCCACATGAGTGCCAGGCAATGACCATCTCCAACAAGAGAGAATCTAACATCACCTCTTGACGTTCAATGGCATTACCATCACTGAATCCCCCACTATCAACATCCTGGGGGTTACCATTGACCAGAAACTGAACTGGACGAGCTATATAAATACTCAGGTCTACCACAGAAGTTGATCAAGTTCCCAGTTCAGCCGGAGTTTCCATCCCTGCCCTGTGCTCACAATCTCCTCCTGCCTCCCAAACCATTCCATCGTCCTCATTCTGTCACCATGACTGACACTGAGCGTGCTCAGAGCGCGCACACACACTGCACCTATGCACTGGATCCCTATAGTTATTGATAGGGGATGTTCTGTAGTGTGGGGTGTTCTGGGTAAATAATCCACCATTGATAGCTTGAATTACGGACAGAAAATATAATATTTCAGCATCCCAATTAAGATCTGTGCTTATTTTATGTATAGGGCATCTAGCATTTACATTATGTAGAAACTTGAATGTCTGGACCATCCTCCCTGATGTACTTCACCGTCACCTCCACTGCAATTTCAGACTTGAAGAAGGATGAAAGTGGTGATCTACAAGGATCGGTGCTAAGGACACTTATTCATAATTTATACTAATGACAGGGACTTGAACAATGAAAATATTTGTAGCTGATGCCAAACAGTATTTCTAACACTGAGGAAGAATGCAACCTAGTCACCACACTATAGGAAGGATGTGATTGCACTGGAGGGGGTGCAGAGGAGATTCACCATGATGTGGCCTGGGCTGGAGCATTTCAGCTATGAAGAGAGACTGGATAGGCTAGGGTTGTTTTCCTTAGAGCAGAGAAGGCCGAGAGGGAACCTGATTGATGTGCACAAAATTGAGGGGCGTGGTTAGGAAGAAACTTTTCCTCTTACTGGGAGGGGTCAATTACTAGGGCCATAGATTTAAGGTAAGGAACAGGAGGTTTCGAGCAAATATTTTTTTCACCCAGAGGGTGGGGTGTATCTAGAACATGCTACCTGAAAGGGTAGCAGACGCGGTAACCCTCACAACATTTAAGAAGCATTTAGATGAACACTTGAAATGCCATAGCATACAAGGCTATGGGCCAAGTGTTGGAAAATGGGATTAGAGTAGATAGGGGCGTGGACATGATGGGCCGAATGGCCTCTTTCCGTGCTTGTAAGACTCTATAAGAACAGGTCAGAGGCTAGGAATCCTGCGACGAGTAACTCGCCTCCTGACTCCCCAAAGACTGTCCACCATCTACAAGACACGGATGTGATGGAATACTCCCCACTTGCCTGGATGAGAGCTCCCACAACACTCAAGAAGCTTGACACCATCCAGGACAATGCAGCCTGCTTGATTGGCACCACATCTGCAAACATTCACTCCCTCCACCACCAACGCACAGTAGCAGCAATGTGCACCATCTACAAGATGCACTGCAGGAATTCACCAAGGCTCCTTAGCCAGCACCTTCCAAACCCACAACCACTACCATCTAGAAGGCTGAGGGAGAACCTGATTGATTTGCACAAAATTTTAAGGGGCGTAGATAGGAAAAGATAATTGCCCTTGAGAAGGTGGTGGTGAGCTGCCACCTTGAACCTCAGCAGTCCAAGTGGTGCAGGTACACCCACAGTGCTGTTAGGGAGGGGGTTCCAGGATTTTGACCCAGTGACAGTGAAGGAACGGTGATATAGTTCCGTGGCTTGGAGGGGAACTTCCAGGTGGAGGTGTTCCATCTGTCTGCTGCCCTTCTAGATGGTAGTGGTCGTGAGTTCAGAAGGTGCTGTCTAAAGAGGCTTGGTGAATTCCTGCAGTGCATCTTGTAGATGGTACACACTGCTGCTACTGTGCGTTGGTGTTAGAGGGAGTGAATGTTTGTTTATGGATGTGGTGCCAATCAAGTAGGCTGTTATATCCTGGTTGGTGTCGAGCTTAAGTGTTGATGGAGCTGCACTCGTGCAGGCAAGTGGAGAGTATTCCATTACACTTCTGACTTGTGCCTTGTAGATGATGGACAGGCTTTGGGAGGTGAGTTACTCACTGCAGGATTCCTAGCCTCTGATCTGCTCTTGTAGCCACAGCATTTATATGGCTAGTCCAGTTCAGTTTCTGGTCAATAGTAACCCCCCAGGATATTTATAGCAGGGGACTCAGCGATGGTAATGCCATTGAATTTCAATGAATGTCAAGGGGTGATGATTAGATTCTCTCTTGTTGGAGATGGTCATTGCCTGGCACTTATGTGGTGCAAATGTTACTTTCAAGGAATAGTAGTCCTGAGGATTGGGAATGTTTTAGAAACCAGCAAAAGTTGATTAAAAGGGGAAAAATAAACCAGCTAGGAATATAGGCTGGGATTTTCTGGCCCTGTCGCGGGTGGGACCTGCCATGGGCGAGGCAGAGGCCCAGCCAGATGTCCATTGACTTGCAGCAGGACCGGAAGATCCCAGTGGCGGGTGGGTGTAGAAAATCCCACCCATAAAAACAGATTATAAGAGTTAAGTATATAATAGAAAAAAAAGGAATAGCTAAAGTAAACTTTCCTCCCCCAAAGGCAGAGATAGAAATTATCACAGAGAATGAGGAAATGGCAGAGATGTTGAACAAACATCTTGCATCTGTGATCACAGCAGAAGACTCAATTACATACCAGAGACCGAGGTGACCAAGGGGCTAATAAGAGTGAGGTAGTTAATATCAGCAGTGCAAAAATACTAGTGGAGAAACTTAAGGAACTAAGCCCACAGGACCTGACAGCCTATATTTTAGTGTTCTAAGAAGTAGCGACAGAGATAATGGATGTGTTCATTGTGATTTTTCCAAAATTCCCTAGATTCTGGAACCATTCCAGTGAATTGGAAGTTTTCAAATGCAACACTGCTATTGAAGAAAAGGGGAGAGGAAAAGTAGCTGGGAACCACAAGCCAGTTAGCTTGACATCAAAAGGAGAAAAATGTCAGAACAATGTTGGAATTTATTATTAATCAAATCTAAATGCAGTTTGAAAATCATAATGTGATCAGATATAATCAACATGGTTTTACAGAAGAGGGGAAGTCACGTTTGAGAGCTTTTTGAGAATGTATGAGGCAGTACATGTAGCATGTTTTGATTTCCAAATAATATTCGATAAGATGCCTCAAAAAAAGGTTAATACACAAGGGCTCATGGGGATAATATATTGGTATGGACAGAGGATTGGCTAATGGATGGGCAGCAGAGAGTAGGGATAAATGGGGCATTTTCAAATTGGAAGGCTGTATTTAGCAGAGTGCTGCAAGTGCTGACTTGGATGAAGAGACCAAGAGTAAGGTAAGCAAGTTTTCTGATGATAAAGTTAGATGGGAATGTAAGCTGTGAGCTGGACACAGAGGCTGCAAAAAGATATAGACAAGTGAATAAGCAAGATGATGGCACATGGAGTATAATGTGAAGAAGTGTGAGGTTATTCGCTTTGATAGTAAGAATAGAAAAGCAGGATATTTTTAAAAGGCATGAAACATCTATTTGAATCCACAGCTGCATGTAAGAATCTCCTTACACACCTTAATGGGCTCCATCTTGAGGTCAAATTCACCTTTGAAATGGAGCAGTCAAATGAGCTCCCTTTGCTCGACATGCTAATTGAGAAATCTGCCAATGGGTTCTCTACTACTGTCTACTGCAAGCCTAACTCCACTGGTCAATATAAATGTTGGGATTCCTATAGTTCCATGCATTTTAAGATTGGCCTTATCAGCAACCTCATAAATAGGGCCCCAGCCATTTGCTCACCTTGCAAACTTGATGTTGAAATTCGGTGCATAAAGGCATTCTACAGGATAATGGCTACCCTGACCAGATCATTGCTTGCTGTATATCGCTCAAACTAATGGATGGGTTTAAGATTGCCACTTTTGGTCCTGAAAAGTGCCCAGTCTATGTCAGTTTGCCCTGGAAGAGTAATGTTTCGCTAAAATTTTAGCAACAGGTGAAGCTAGCCATTTCATGCTGTTACCATGCAGTAGCAACATGAGTAGTATTCCCCTAACAGGATGCTATCAAACTTTAAAAATGTTCTGCCTTTTACACAATGACTAAAGTGCCAGTGTGATGCCAAGTAAGTAGGCTGTACATCCCAATGACTGGCAGATCGTATCAAACAGCATGTCCCTTCTGCTGTTCACAACAGGCCGTATCCAACCAGCCCACACTTGCAAAAATTAGGAGACTGTGTCCAACATTAGATAGGATTCTATGGTTGGACAGCACTTACTAAAGAATCCTGATTGTGTGCTAAGAATTACACTGAAAACCAATTTAAGACTATCAGTTGGGCTCACAGTGTGGCTCATTCAAGGGTGCTGGAAACTACATATATTCACACACAGGGCTCTGTCCTTTGCTGACAGAAGGAGCATATCCACGCATTGTGCCTTTTTCAACTAAACAAAAGCTTTGGAGACAGTCATTCTCCATGGCAATGCCTTGACCAATCAGTCGACCTGCCTAGTTTGAATTTGAACAAAAACTTGGCAGTTAACTGTCCCCTGGTGTATTCTCCATGGCAACACCTTTACCAATCAGAGTCCTCTTGCCAGTACATTCTTCTCATGCAGTATAAATTGTTCCCTTTACTAGTGCTATTCTTGTGAATTGCCTTGATGAATGGAAGATGAAAAGCTTCGACAGCATATCTCTTTTTTTCAGTAATACTCAAATTCTGTACTACCAGACAACTAAACCTCTAAATGTTGATATTCAGAGACTTAGACAAGGAACACAAAGTTAGCATGCAAGTACAGCAAGCAAATAGAAAGGCAAACGGCATATTGGCCTTTATTGCAAGGGGATTGGAGTTTAAAAATAAGGAAATCTTGCTACAGTTCTATAGGATGTTGGTGAGACCACACCTGGAGTAGTGTACAAAGTTTTGGTCTCCCATGTTTAAAGAAGGCCATACTTGCATTGGAATGGTACAGCCAAGGTCCACTAGATTGTGCTACCAACACTTGTACAGTCTCATTGTTAAACTGGCTTATTCTGTTGTATCCAAGACATTTACTGCTTTAAAAACTGCATAGTTCATTGTAACAGTATAAGGAACAGGAGGACTAGACTATGAAACCCCTCAAGCCTGTTCTGCCATTCATTATGATTGTGTCTGATCTTCTGTCTCAACCTGCTTTCCTGCTAATCCCCATTTCCTAGTGGACCTTGGGATGAAAGAGTTCTCCTGTGAGAGTGAGTAAATTGGAACTATACTCTCTCTGGAGTTTCAAAGAATGAGAGGTAATATAATTGAAATGATTCTGAAGGGGCTTGGTGGGGTAGACAGCCCAGGTTGGGGAATCTAGAGCATGGGGTCAATCATTTGGGACTGGGGAGATGAGAAATTTCTTCACTCAGCGGGTTGTGAACGTTTGGAATTGTTGGGGTTGTGGATACTCCATTAAGTATATTTAAGGCTGTGACAGACAGATTTTTGGTCTCTTTGGGAATATTGGGGATTGGGCAGGAAAGTAGGTTGAGACAGAAGGTCAGACACGATCATAATGAATGGAAGAACAGGCTTGAGGGGGTTACATAGTCTAGTCCTGTTTCTTATGCTGTTATGATGAACTATGTAGTTTTTAAAGCAATAGATATCTTGGATGCAACAGAATAAGCCAATTTAACAATGAAACCGTACAAGTGTTGGTAGCACAATAACAGAACAAAAAGCACTTGATGGCAGAAGTAGCAGCAATATAAGACAGTTGAAGTGAATAGTCTGTGCAGTTTGGGAGAGGATCTTTTGAGGTTCAGGATGAAGGTGGTTTATTTAAGAGAAAAGCTGAAAACAATGATGAGGCCTGGTTGTTACTACAAAGTGCCAGCACAGGATTATTGAACACGAGTGAAAGTTGCCATTATCAAGGATACAGCCATCCGCAAAAAATTGGTGTAATGAGAGAAATGTTAGTAAAGATAGAGCAAGTGTTAGTGGAAATAGCAGGATTGTGCAAATTAAATTAAATGGTTTGATGGCAGAGATTATAGATTTCCCACACCAAATGAGTGTTCCAATCCCCACTTGAATTTAAAGGCAAAATTTAATTTGCACGTAATAGGAATAGGCAAAATGTAATGTCCTAGCTACTGAGGAACTTGCTCCATTTGGGAAAGCTACACTTCATATTGTCAGGGGAAGAGTTTAGAAGGTCTGCAAAGAATAAATGAAAGAACAAAACTCATGGTAGGTACCATACCATTTATTTATGGGTATGTCCAAAGACCAGACTGTTCCAGGCACTTAACGGTTCCTGTAATAAGATAAATGTTTTCATAACTTATCTGTCCTCTGAACATAACAAGGTGAATCCAGTAGATCAGCTGCATTGAAAGAACATCGCTGTCACCATCTGTACTTGAACTAGGCAGAATCACAGATGCCTCTACTACAGACATTGAGGAAATACCACATCAGGCGCCAAATATTGATGAGGATGGGATAGCCAGGAACAGAAGGCAAATACAAGATCATGTTTGAGGGATCAGCTAGCACAAAGGGGAATTCCATTATCCTGAATGCACCTGAGTTCTTTTTTCATTCCTTCATTGGCTTAGCCAGCAATGCTGAAATCCCATGTTTGTTGCCCATCCCAAATTGCCCTCGAAGGTGGTGGTGAGCTGCTGCCTTGAACCACTGCAGTCCATGCGGTGTAGGTACAACCAGTGTTGTTAGGGAGGAAGTTCCAGGATTTTGACCCAGTGACAGTGAAGGAACAGCAATATAGTTCCATATCAGGATGGTGAGTGGCTTGAAGGGGAACTTCCAGGTGGTGGCGTTCCCACATATCTGCTGCCCTTGTCCTTCTAGATGGTAATGGCCGTGAGTTTGGAAGGTGCTGTCTAAGCAGCTTTGGTGAGTTTCTGCAGTGCATCTTATAGATGGTACACACTGCTGCCACAGCGTCGTTGGTGGAGGCAGTGAATGTTTGTTTGTGGATGGAGTGCCAATTCACCGGGCTGCTTTGTCCTGAATGGTGTCAAATTTCTTGAGTGTTGTTGGAGCTGCACTCATCCAGGTAACTGGAGAGTATTCATTGCACTGCTAGACAGGCTTTGGGGAGTCGGGAGGTGAGTTACTCGCCGCAGGATTCCTAATCTCTGACCTGCACTCATAGCCACAGTATTTATATGGCTAGTCCAGTTCAGTTTCTGATCAATAGTATCTCTCAGGATATTAATGATGTGGGATTCAGCGATGATAATGCCATTGAATGTCAAGGGGTGATGGTTAGAATCTCTTGTTGGAGATGGTCATTGCTTGGCACTTGTGTGGTGCAAATGTCACTAGTCCCTTGTCAGCCCAAGCCTAGATATTGTCCAGGTCTTGCTGCATTTGGACATGGACTGCTTCAGTATCTGAGGAGTTGCAAATGGTGCTGAACATTGTGCAATCATCGCGAACATCCCCACTTCTGACCTTATGATGAAAGGAAGGTCATTGAATTCACTGAAGATGGTTGAGCCTAGAACACTACCCTGAGGAACTCCTGCAGTGACATCCTGGAACTGAGATAATTGGCCTCCAACAACCACAATCATCATCCTTTTGTGCAAGGTATGACTCTAATCAGTGGAGAGTTTTCCCTGATTCCCACTGACTCCAGTTTAGCTAGGGTTCCTTGATGCTACACTCAGTCAAATATGGCCTTGATGTCAAGGGCAGTCACTCTTGCCTCACCTCTGGAGTTCAGCTCTTGTCCATGTATGAACCAAGGCTGTAATGAGGTCAGGAGCTGAGTGGCCCTGGTACTAACTGAGCATCAGTGTTCAGGTTATTGCTAAGCAAGTCTGCTTGAAAGCATTGCTGATGACTTCTTCCATCACTTTACTGATGGTCGAGATAGACAGACTGATGGGGTAGTAATTGGCCAGGATAGATTTGTCCTGCTTTTTGTGTACAGGACATACCTGGGCAATTTTCCACATTGCTGGTAGATGCCATGTTGTAGCTGTACTGAAACAGCTTTGTTAGAAGTGCGGCAAGTTCTGGAGAACAAGTTTTCAATACTACTGCTGGAATATTATCAGGGTCCATAGCCTTTGCACTATCCAGTGCCTTCAGCTATTAATCACATGGAGTGAATCGAATTGACTGAAGACTGGCACCTGTGATGCTGGGGACCTCCAGAGGAAGAAGAGATGAATCATCCACTCGGCACTTCTAGCTGATAATTTTTGCAAATGCTTCAGGCTTATCTTTTGTACTGATGTGCTGGGCTCCCCAATCATTGAGGATGGGGATATTGGAGGAGCATTATCCTCCTGCTCATTGTTTAATTGTTCATCACTTTTCACAACTGGATGTGGTAGGACTGCAGAGCTTAGATCTGATGGTTGTGGAATGTTTAGCTCTGTCTCCATATAAGGTGAAACAGTCTGTAGACGTCTTTTTTAAAACAAATGCGAGTTAAAATACAGAATCCAAACTAGTTGATCATCTACTCTTCCACCCACACAATGGGAGGGGGAGTGTGGCTATTGAGCATCTGACAACAGCAATGGTGGCTTTAGAAGGAACCTCACTTATGCAGGCTATTGGAACAGTATGGAAACATCTGTCCCAAATGTTCCCACTGCTATGGAACCTTGTGGAGGGATTCTGCAAGTCCATTGATAGAAACATACGAATTAAGAGCAGGAGTAGGCCATCCAGCCCCTTGAGCCTGCTCCGTCATCCAATAAGATCATGGACGATCAGATAGTAATCTCAACCCCACATTCCTGCCAACTCCCAACTAACCTTTCACCACTCCCTTGTTACTCAAGAATCTACCTAGCTCTGCCCTTAAAAATATTCCGAGACTCTGCTTCCACTGACTTTTGAGCAAGAGTTCCAATGACTCATGACCCTCAATTTCTCATCTGTCTTAAATGGGTGACCCTTTTTAAGCAATGACCCCTAGTTCTAAATTCTCCCACAAGAGGAAACATCCTCTCTACATCCACCCTGTCAAGACCCCTCAGGATCTTATATTTCAATCAAGTCGCCTTTTACTCTTAATTCCAGCGGATACAAGCCTAACCTGTCCAACCTTTCCTCATACGACAACCCGCCCAATCCTGGTATTAGTCTAGTAAACCTTCTCTGAACTGCTTCTAATGCATTTACATCTTTCCTTAAATAAGGAAACCAGTCTGTACAAAATACTCCAGATTTCCAATGCCCTGTACAACTGAAGCATAACCTCCCTACTTTTGTAATTAATTCCTCTCACAATAAACAATAACATTCTATTAGCTTTCCTAATTACCTGCTGTACCTGCATACTAACCTTGTGTTTCATGCACTAGGACACCCAGATCCCTCTGAATCTCCGAGTTCTGCAATCTGTCACTATTTAGATGAGCTTTTTTATTCTTCCTGCCAAAATGGACAATTTCACATTTTCCCACATTATACTCCATTTGCCAGATCTTTGCCCACTCACTTAACCTATCTATGTCCCTTCACAATTTACTTTTCTACCTATCTTTGTCATCAGCAACCATTCCTTCGGTCCCTTTGACAAGTCATTTATATAAATTGTAAAAAGTTGAGGCCCCAGCATTGATCCATGTTCGTGAAGATTGGGAAGATGCTCTTCACTAGTAGTATGGACTAATTATAACCGCAGCCAACTGACCATCATGAGCAGTAGTTTAGATGGATACAAATGAGGAAGGTCATTCAGGCAATCTAGCTGAAAGATTCCACTGCACTTCTTGGATTACCCAACAAACGTCACAAATGATTTTCTGTACAAATTTATTTTAAAAAGCTGATTACTTCCTGGTTAAATTTCTCCAGCAAAAAAAATTCAATTGACCTCAGTAGTTGCTCATGTACACCAACCATGATCTGAGGGCTTAATGTGATATGGCAGGCCCCACATACAGTTTTTAACATAGTTTGATGCTTCTGTTCCTGTTAATGTACATCCTTCAGTGTACTGTAAGTAATGCTTGAAGGTAGTCTGGTCGTTTTTTTTAAATGCTTAACAAAAAGGTCCAGATTTCAGTGTTATTAAAAGACAATCAACCACTTGAGCTTCACTTTTTGCAGTTTGTGTCAATATTATTACCTTGTAGACACCTAAATAAATCTGTGATGGAATTGTAAAGTAAATGGACTTCTCTAACATCCGTATAATAACCTAGTGTATCATTTAACTATAGAGGAGGATTCTGGCGCTGTGCCACCTTCTCAGTGCTGTTCCAGCAGAAACAGAGCATACAAAAGTTGGCCATCGTGTACCCCAACTAGCAAGTATTGGTAAAATTTCCTTCTGATCAGCCAATACCCTCTGTTGGAAAGTGTGAATGAGTTAACATGAAGGAAGAATAGGAATGGCCTCAACTGTGATTGATTTATTTATTCCCCCACCCCCACCCCCCCCACCCCAAATGATCTTATATAGCATCTCTCATGACCTCAGCTTGCCCTTAAGTGTTTTGTAATCAATGGAGTACTTTTGAAGTGTAGTATTGGCAATTATTCATATGGGGTGAATATGACTACTAGGTGAGGTACAAGAGGACTGCAAGTGCCTGTGGATCCACAAGTCACCATCTTCAGGAAAGCAAAAGTGAAAAGCAAAGAATGTACAATTGCAATACCTTATTGTAAAGTCCTTTTGAAGTCTTGAAGACAAATGCAAGTTTGTTCTTTTCATTGACATTAATCTTCACTGCTAACATTGGCAAAATGTCTCAATCTACAATTAATGTAATATCAATAATCTCTAACTGCACTTGTATAATAATTATACACGTCATGGAAAATATATGCATTAATAATAGATGGCAGCGTAGAAAACTATAATTTAAAGCTAGTTCATATGACATTTTAAACCATGAGTGATTTTGTCATTTAAAACTGAAGACTTTATTATTATTCCTTCCTAATAATCCATAATTTTATGTGGAAAAAAAGATGTTTTGTGCATCTGCAGTTTTAAATCCAGGTGGGTTTAGGGTCAATACCAAATTGAGGTGAGTGGAAGATTGATATTTCCATGTACTGCAGTTGACTGAAGGACCTCACCAATCTTAACGCTGTGATACTCAATCTTGCATTGCCTGAACATTGTAAAGATCATGTCGTTTCTGCTTGAGAACTGGTATCTGTTGACGAATGTCCGAAAGATATTTCAAATCTGTTCAGAGGAAAATTGCAAAAAAATGGAATTTCAATGCAGTGTCTGTCTTTGCAGAAATAATACATGTTCCTGAATTGAACATAAACGCATGCTTCTTTAAGTTTTCTTGTATACAGGAATTAGGTATTTATCTGCTTCAAATTAGTAAGAGCTGTGTTAACCATTTTTATTTGCCAGTACTGCAACATTGAAACTGGTGTACTTGTCAAAGCTTAATTCAAAAATAATAAATGATCAAATTCAGCAGATGCTCCTGAGGAAATTTTGTTTGGCAGGACACATTACAGAGAGCTCTAGATGTCTAGGGATTTCAGAGGTTTGCTGGAACTGAATTTCTTCTAATTAGAAGTACTGTATAAAATATAGCAAATATATTTTCAGGTGAATGCTTTTTCGAACAAACGTGCAGTTAGAAATAAAGTAACTTTATGAACTTTTGTACCAAGTGTGAATAAAAAGAGGAGAAATAAAAAAAAGATGAGAATTTAAGAATGGAAAATCTCATCTAAGTCAGACCACAAGAGTGACCACCCTCCAGAGACCAGCAAGAAAATGAAAAGGAGGATCAAATTGGTCCATTTATTTCCATATCTAACCCAAGAAAAGTACTGATGACAAACTGAGCATATATCATCTAGCCATCCACATTGAAGAATTGGGCAAGAAAAGCAATAAAGGAGGGGAAATTTTTCTTGCATATTTAATTACCAATCAGAGGACGTAAGCTTTTCAGTTGTTACAAGATTTAAGAATCTCACCTATATCTGCATATACAATGGTTTCTTCAGTACCGGCTTTGGTTACAACTTCACCCCTGAAAAGACAAGAAACAGGTGCATATATTTTTTAAAAAAGTTTGATTTTAAGTGCTTGTAGGCAAAATTGATTTTTTTCTAAAAGTAATGTTTTAAGAGTGAACGATTAAAAATGGAATGAACTTCTAGATAGAGCTTTGCCTCTATTACTCTAGAGTTGTGTAAGAAACAAGTGGAAGCTGCAATGGGAGGTAACTTCTGGATGGATGAGCTCAAAAGACCAAATGACTTTCCTTGTCTGTAATTATCTTTTGAAATACATACCATGGGTTTACTATACTGCTGTGACCCCAAGCCACATAGGAATCATTCTCATTTCGTGCAGGTGATACTGCTGCTACAAACACCTGATTATCAACAGCCCTGTAACAGATGAAAGAGCAATTTAACAAAAATGCTGTTTCTTTTCATGTACAGTACACTTTACAGCAACATTCTACATTATTCTACAGGATTTTAAAAAACCATATAGATTTGATATTAGACTACATGACTTTTAAAAAAAAATAATTAATAATAACGGCCCCTAAATTGGTGCTGACCCTGCAGAGTTATCGGGATAGAGTTAATAGCATACCAGAAGTGGGTGCATTGCAGAAAGAAACTACTGAGCCACAAAGGAAGATCACATTGGCACAGTGCTGCTCTAAGGACTCCTCAGCTCTGAGAGGCTGTCAAGAGTAATCAATTTTCCTTCCTTTCACACCCCCATCTCCTGGCTTGATAACTGCTTCTAGGATCTTTATAGTTGGTGTTAGTTCTGCAAAGGCTTTAAAGGTATAGTGATCTGGGAGAGTCCCAGATCCACCCACTTGGAGGGTGGGGAGTGAATGAAGAGCCATCTATGGATTCCCCTTTTGAAATAGGGAGAACACAATGCAATATTCTGGCTGAATAGGGCTCTACCCAGTTTTCCAGTCTTTCAATAGTGATCCACCCCAGTTGGGCCCAGGACAATAAATGTGTCCTTGCCAGTGGCACTCACATCCTGTTTGAATGTCACTCCTTGTTCATACGTCTTAACTTCACTTGCCCCTCCTCAGTCTCTTCTCTTCACAGAATCATCTCTACTTGTCTGTCTCAACTATCTAAATACTGTTAATTTAAATTAAATTCTTCACTGTTCAGGGTTAGAACAAGATTAATAGATGTCAGAAGGTAATGGATGTGGACTGGTTTGCTAATTATTTACCTGATTTTGTGGCAATAGTCAACATTTCTGACATTGTTCTCCCCTGTTTTATTCAGCCTTTGTGTAATTTAAGCACACAGGCGGTACAAAGGTTATAAAACAAGGTTCATTTATTCCACTGGCATCAGAGCGATATCAACCCTCGAGGGAAAGTGCAACTCCAAGAAACAAACTATATTTAGAGAATATACACAGCCAATGCTCCAGATCTCTCTACCTATTTGTGGCCGTGGCTCCTCAATGCAGTGACTCACCAGTTTTGAACTGCTTCAGCTTCTGGCTACAGGTCCTTCTCTCCTCTCTCTCCATGAAGCCTCTCAGACTTGAGTGCTGCCAGTTGGTCTGACTAGGTATCTAGTTTACCTTCCTGCCTCTTTAGCCACCCTTGGGGGCTTCAAACTGCCCTAGGCTCTTGCTACTCGAGTCCTGGGATTCGTCCTTGCTTTCTCCCCTGCCTCATGGCATCTGGTTCTGCCCCTCAGCTTATTAAAGACACCGTTCCCTGCAGGGGCCAACCAGTTCCCCTGATCAGCGCGCTCTCTCCCCACATCCCCCCGACCCCCCCGCCCAAATCATCGCCACCTCCTGCCGGAGGCCCCATTACATTATTAAGGAGTTCTCTGATCTTTCAGTTTTAACCAATTGTCTCTACCCTAAAGGTTAATCTGTCCTTCCCGATGAACCTTCCACGTTTCCAACATGTTCTGTTCTGACTCCAGTTTTCCAGCGTTTGCAGTTTTAAAAAAATATAATTGTACTGACTGTGAATTCACCATTCCCATTAAATGAGGGTTACTTTGAACAACATGATCTCCAAGTTAAGTACAAATAATTGCTATTGATTGGTTATTTTGTGCTGTGTGCAAAAAGCTATTAAATGAGTCTTGACAGTTTGTAATCCATCACCTCCACACCACTCTTAAGGCTTGATTTCCTATTGTTTCAATACTTGCTTAAAAATAAAATGACCACCTATATATTCTCACATAATCTACACACAATATCTTTGCCACTCACCTAGCCCTTTGTAAGAGTTCCCAATGGGCTGGTCCTGTTGTCATGTTGAATGCTCCTGGATAAACTAGAAGTTGGCAGCCTGTAGAGCCATTTAAAAAAAAAATTAGTTTTCATAACATGTGACCCAGATTAATTTTAAAACAAGAGCTAACTGATTTTTTTTCATGTATTTTTATGGTTACTAAATAGAATATCTGGCAGCTACCAAAGAGGGGAACAGGTACACCACTTGCATTAGCACCAGTGATGGAGAAACAGCAATAGGGGCTTTATCCACAATTTTAGCTTGGTGTCCTCTCCTAGCTCAAACAGCAGCACAAACAACTGGCATTCATCCATATCTAGATGGACCAAATAATGCCTCTGGCAACCCTCCAACCACTTCTCCTGATGACCAAAACCTTGTTCTTTTCTAGCTGAGCAGTCAATCCACCCCTACAAATTTATGATTATTGGTTTGTACCGACTTTCCACAATCAAAGAAGCTGCAGTGGTCAGAAATAAAACTGAGTGACAACTTTTGGGAAAAAAAATGTATGAATACAAGCACAACAGTTGTTTATGGCATCTGCCTTCCATGTAAATGGGTGGTTTTCAAAGCATCAGAGCTCAGGGTTTTTTTACAGCAGTTTTAAACAGTTATGAAATAAATGCATGGATGAGAGGGGTTCAAGTCAGTAATCAACCTTTGGAAGAGTTTATATAGGCATTCCAAGTCTTCAGAGGTCATTCCCAGCAGCTTCAAAGCCAATGCGATACTTTTGAAATGCAGGCACTGCTCCCGGGTGGGGTAAGATAACAGCCAGATGTGCACACCAAAGACTAACAAACAGAAATGACCCGATAATGTGTTTTAGGGTTGTAGGTTGAGGGATGAATATTGGTCAGGACACCGGAGACACACTTGCTCTTCTTTGAATACTGCTACAGGATCTTTCTCATCTGTATGAGCGATCTGACAGGGCATCTCATCTAGAAGACAACACCTTGGACCATACATCACTATGCTGTGTGGAGAAAGCAAACACCTGGACACACAATAGCTTTATGTTCCAAAATATCATTTGTCTTATAATAAAAACAGAAAATGTTTGACCCTCTGAAGAGTCATATGGACTCGAAACATTAACTGTTTCTCTCTCCACAGATGCTGCCAGACCTGAGTTTTTCCAGCATTTTCTGTTTTTATTTCAGATTTCCAACATCCACCGTATTTTGCTTTTATCATTTTGTCTTTTACTTGCCTCTTTTTGTGTAAATTTGAGCAAGTTCCGCAAACCTCATATCATAACAGATCCCAATCCCAATCTTGCAGTAAGCTGAAAAGAGAGATAAAGATTAGAAAATGACTGATTAAGGCATGATCGGGCTTTAATTTAGAATGGATGTGTGTGTATATGTATGTGTATACAGAACATACATCAAAGCACGCCATTTATAAACTCCTTGGGCAACTTTGAATTATAATAACTTTGGATGTAAACATGACCACATGCATTTGATGTGGTCTACATGGACTTTAGCAAGGCTTTTGATAAGGTCCCTCATGGCAGACTAGTCAAGAAAGTAAGAGCCCATGGGATCCAAGACACCGGAGTGCTGCTTTGGGCTGCAGTAGAGTGCTTAAGTTGGACTTTGGTGACTGAGGGAATTTAAGGGTTATTTTCTATCTAAAGTCTAGTCTTTCTTTAATTTAGTAATTAGCTAAAAGTTGCTATTTGGGTTGGAAGAAGGTGAGTTTTAGGCCAGCTTTAAAACATGGTTTATACAGGCTCTGCTTACAGCTACAACTAGTTGATTAGATAACTGGCTTAAACAGGTTTTTAGAGGCTAGATTGAGAGAGTATAAAAACAGGTCATCTTACAGTGTTGACTTTGGGCTGCAGGAGAGTGTTTAAGTTGGAGTTTGATGACTGAGGGAGTTCGATGAGTAGGGAACTAAGTGATCCTTTGAGTACCGTGAGTATAGTCCGGTAAGTATCTACTATTTTTATCGCTTATAGTTTTTAAGGTCTTATTTTGTGGTTAATCGTTTGTAAGGGTTATATTCTGTAACAATGAGGAGCAGGGAAGAAGGGCTCTAGATTAATTGATATTAGGTATCTTCCAGAAGGTTTAATTTAACTTAAAGGGGTAAGTCATGGCAGGAGAGCTCAAAGCCGTGGTGTGCTTATCCTGCTCTATGTGGGAAGCCAGGAACATTTCCAGTGCCAGGGGCCAGCATGTGTGCGGGAAGTGTCTCCAGCTGCGGCTCCTGGAATCCCAGGTTTCGGAGCTGGAGCGGCAGCTGAGGACACCGTGGAGCATCCGCGAGGCAGGGAGTATTATGGATAGCACGTATAGAGAGGTGGTCACACTGCAGGCTAAGAGTCCACAGGCAGGAAGGGAATGGGTGGCGACCAGACAGAGCAAGAGCACTAGACAGGCAGTGCAGGAATCTCCCCTGCAAAACAGATGTACCGCTTTGGATACTGTTGAGGGGAATGGCCTATCAGGGGAAAGCAGCAAAAGCCAAATTCATTGCACCACAGTTGGCTCTGCTGCACAGGGAAGGAGTAAAAAGTATGAGAATGCAATAGTTATAGGAGATTCAATTGTATGGGGAACAGATAGGCATTTCTGTGGCCGCAAACAAGACTCCAGGATGGTATGTTGCCTCCCTGGTGCTAGGGTCAAGGATGTCTCCGAGCAGCTACAGGACATTCTGAAGGGGCAGGGTGAATAGCCAGTGGTTGTGGTACATATTGGTACAAATGACATAAGTAAAAAAGGGATGAGGTCCTAAAAGCAGAATTTAGGGAGTTAGGAAGTACGTTGAAAAGTAGGACCTCAAAGGTAGTGATCTCAGAATTACTGCCACTGCCATGTGCTAGTCGGAGTAGAAATAGCAGGATATATTGGATGAATACGTGGCTGAAGAGATGGTGTCGGGGGGAGGGTTTCGGATTCCTGGGACATTGGGACAGGTTCTGGGGGAGGTGGGACCAGTACAAACTGGACGGGTTACACCTGGGCAGGACAGGGACTGATGTCCTTGGGGGAATATTTGCTTGAGTGGTTGGGGAGGGTTTAAACTAAAATGGCAGGGGGATGGGAACTTATGCAAGGAGTCAGAGGAGGGGGAATTAAGGACAAGAACAAAAGACAGAAAGAGGAATAAGAAAAGTGATAGGCAGAGAAATCAAGGGCAAGAATCAAACAGGCCTTTGTGAAAATTAGTGCGAATAGGATAAGTAATCTTAAAAAGACAAGCCTTAAGGCTATGTGCCTTAACGTGAGGAGCATTCGCAATAAAGTGGATGAATTAACCACGCAAATAGATGTAAACAGGTATGATATAGTCGGGAATACGAAGACATGGCTGCAGGGTGATGAGGGATGGGAACTGAACATCCAGGGGTATTTAGTATTTAGGAAGGACAGACAAAAAGGAAAAGGCGGTGGAGCTGCATTGCTGGTTAAAGAAGAAATTAACGCAATAGTGAGGAAGGATATTAGCTCCGGTGATGTGGAATCTGTATGGGTAGAGCTGAGAAACACTTAGGGGGCAAAAAACGTTAGTAGGGGTTGTATATAGACCCCCAAACTGTAGTGGTGATGTTGGGAATGACATTACACAGGAAATTAGAGATGCATGCAATAAAGGAACATCTGTAATTATGGTGACTTTAATCTGCATATACATTATCAAATTAGTAACAATACCGTAGAGGAATTATTCCTGGAGTGTATACAGGATGGTTTTCTGGACCAATATGTTGAGGATCCAACTATAAAACAGGCCATCCTAGGCTGGGTATTGTGTAACAAGAAAGGAATAATTGGCAATCTAGTTGTGCGAGGTCCCTTGGGGATGAGCTACCATAGTATGATAGAATTCTTCATCAAGATGGAGAGTGACGTAGTTGATTCTGAGACTAGGGTCCTGAATCTTAATAAAGGAAACTATGATGGTATGAGGTGCGAGTTAGCTATGATAGATTGGGAAACGTTACTTAAAGGGATGATGGTGGATAGGCAATGGCAAACATTCAAAGAGTGCATGGATGAACTGCAACAATTATTTATTCCTGCCTGGCGCAAAAGTAAAACAGGAAAGGTGGCCAAACCATGGCTTACAAGGGAAATTAGAGATAGTATTAGATCCAAGGAAGAGGCGTACAAATTGGCCAGAAAAAATAACAGACCTGAGGACTGGGAGCAGTTTAGAATTCAGCAAAGGAAGACCAAGGGATTGATTAAGAAGGGGAAAATAGAGTACGAAAGTAAGCTTGCGGGGAACATAAAAACTGACTGTAAACGTTTCTATAGGTATGTGAAGAGAAAAAGATTGGTGAAGACAAATGTAGGTCCCTTACAGTCAGAAACAGGGGAATTTATAATGGGGAACAAAGAAATGGCTGACCAACTAAATACATTGGTTCTATCTTCACAAAGGAGGACACAAATAACATACCAGAAATGTTGGGGAACACGGTTTAGTGAGAGGGAGGAACTGAAATAAATCAGTATTAGTAGGGAAATGGTGTTGGGGAAATTGATGGGATTGAAGGCCGATAAATCCCCAGGGCCTGATAATCTACATCCCAGAGTACTTAAGGAAGTGGCCCTAGAAATAGTGGATGCATTGGTGGTCATCTTCTGAGATTCTTTGGATTCTGGAACAGTTCCTACAGATTGGAGGGTAGCTAATGTAACCCCACTATTCAAAAAGGAAGGTAGAGAGAAAACTGGGAATTATAGACCAGTCAGCCTGACGTCGGTAGTGGGGAAAATTCTAGAGTCCATTATAAAAGATTTAATAGCTGAGCACTTGGAAAGCAGTGGCAGAATCGGAAAGAGTCAGCATGGATTTATGAAAGGGAAATCATGCTTGACAAATCTACTGGAATTTTTTGAAGGATGTAACTAGTAGAGTTGATGAGGGGAAGCCAGTGGATGTGGTTTATTTGGACTTTCAGAAGGCTTTTGACAAAGTCCCACATAAGAGATTAGTGTGTAAAATTAATGTGCATGGGATTGGGGGTAGTTGAGATGGATAGAAAACTGATTGGCAGACAGGAAACAGAGTAGGAATAAACCGTTCTTTTTCCGAATGACAGGCAGTGACTAGTGGGGTACCGCAGGGATCGGTGCTGGGAACCCAGCTATTCACAATGTATATTAATGATTTAGATGAGGGAACTAAATGTAATATCTCCAAATTTGCAGATGACACAAAGCTGGGTGGGAGGGTGAGCTGTGAGGAGGATGCAGAGATGCTTCAATGCGATTTGGAGAAGCTGAGTGAGTGGGCAAATGCATGGCAGATGCAGTATAATGTGGATAAATGTGAGGTTATCCACTTTGGTAGCAAAAACAGGAAGGCAGATTATTATCTAAATGGATGTAAATTGAGAGAGGGGAATGTGCAACAAGACCTGGGTGTCCTCGTACACCAGTCGCTGAAGGTAAGCATGAAGGTGCAGCAGGCGGTAAAGAAGGCAAATGGTATGTTGGCCTTCATAGTGAGAGGATTCGAGTACAAGAGCAGAGATGTCTTGCTGTAATTATACAGGGCTTTGGCGAGACCACATCTGGAATATTGTGTACAATTTTGGTCTCCTTATCTGAGGAAGGATGTTCTTGCTATGGAGGGAGTGCAGCGAAGGTTTACCAGACTGATTCCTGGGATGGCGGCACTGACATATGAGGAGAGATTGAGTCGTTGTTAGGATTATATTCGCTGCAGTTCAGAAGAATGGTGGGGGGGGGGGTTCTCATAGAAACCTATAAAATTCTAACAGGACTAGACAGGGTGGATGCAGGAAGGATGTTCCCAATGGTGGGGGAGTCCAGAACCAGGGGTCACAGTCTGAGGATATGGGGCGGACCATTTATGACTGCGATGAGGAGAAATTTCTTCACCCAGAGAGTGGTGAGCCTGTGGAATTCACTACCACAAAGTAGTTGAGGCCAAAATATTGTATGTTTTCAAGAAGGAGTTAGATATAGCTCTTGGGGCGAAAGGGATCGAAGGATATGGGGAGAAAGCGGGAGCAGGGGAGTTGGATGGTCAGCCATGGTCATAATGAATGGCGGAGCAGGCTCGAAGGGCTGAATGGCCTACTCCTACTCTCTATATTTCTAAGGCAAAGTAGCACGTTGGATCCAAAATTGGCTGAGAGGTAGCAAGAAGAGGGTAATGGTCGAGGGATATTTCTGTGACTGGAATTCTGTTTCCAGTGGGGTTCCGCAGGGCTCAGTGTTGGGGTCCTTGCTGTTTGTGTTGCACACAAATGATTTGGACTTAAATGTAGGGGGTATAATCAAGAAGTTCTCGGATGATATGAACATTGGTAAGGTGGTAAATAGTGAGGAGGGTAGCCATAAATTGCAGGAGGATATCAATGGACTGGTTAGGTGGGCAGAGCAGTGGCAAATGGAATTCAACTCCGAAGTGTCAGGTAATGCACTTGGGGAGGGCTAACAAGACAAGGGATTACACTATGAATGGTAGGACCCTGGAAAGTACTGGAGATCAGAGGGACCTTGGTGTGCATATCCACTGATCCCTGAAGATAGTAGGGCAGGTAGATAAGGTGGTTAAGGAGGCATATGGGATACTTGCCTTTATTAGTCGAGGCACAGAATACAAGAGCAGGGAGGTTATGCTAGAACTGTATAAAACGCTGATTAGCCCACAACTGGAGTATTGCATGCAGCTCTGGTCACCACATTATATGGAGGATGTGATTGCAGAGGGTTCAGAGGAGATTCACCAGGATGCTGCCTGGGCTGGAGGGTCTGAGCTATGAGGAAAGATTGGATAGGCTGGGGTTGTTTTCCTTGGAGCAGCGAAGGTTGAGAGGAGACCTGATAAAGGTATATAAGATTGAGGGGCATAGATAGGATGGATAGGAAGGCACTTTTTCGTTAGTAGAGGGGTCAATAGCCAAGGGATATTGATTTAAGGTAAGAGGTAGATGGCTAAGAGGGGAGTTGAGGAGAAATTTTTTTCACCCAGAGGGTGGTGGGAGTCTGGAATTCACTGCCTGAAAGGATGGTTGAGTCAGAAACTCTCGTAACAATAAAGAAGTTTTTAGATATTCACTTGCGTTGCATAATTTCCAGGGCTACGGGCCAAGTGCTGGAAAATGTGATTAGTGTAGTCAGATCTTTGTTGACCGTTACGGACACGAGCGGCCGAATGGCCGCCTCCTGTGCTGTAAACGTCATCAACTGAGATAAGAGTCCAGCTGTAAATGGCATGACAGTGCAATTTATATTGTTTTAAATATGGTGATGGACTTCAATTCTGCTAATCATAACACAGTTCACCTTTCCTCTGTCACCATTTCAATCAGCTTCAGTTGCTGAAATGAAAAATATTAACAGCAATAATAGCATTGATATAAAAAGACTGAATCATGCTTTTGTATGCCATTTACAGTTTGCTTCT
Organism: Cetorhinus maximus; assembly: GCF_964194155.1. Taxonomy (NCBI): domain Eukaryota; kingdom Metazoa; phylum Chordata; class Chondrichthyes; order Lamniformes; family Cetorhinidae; genus Cetorhinus; species Cetorhinus maximus. The sequence goes on along the minus strand of NC_135894.1, from coordinate 76,316,616 downwards.
ATCGTGTTCACATTCAAAGTTAAACTTTAAAATTGCACAAGGACTTTATAAACAACCTATGTGTACATATATATCAACATGAGTTCATGCTTACAATTGTCCACAGAGCAAGTTCTAGTTTCTTCCCAACCCTTCTCGGGAAGCTGCAAAACGCAGGCTGCCTACTTCACCTGAGGGAAGTGGGTGTAAGGGGGGAAATTAAACCAGTGGGCAAATAATGCCAGGCCATTTGTTGCACGTCTCCTAGTAACTGACTACTGATGCCAGACACTATTCTCTAGAGGCTGGTTTAATCTGAACCATGATATTCTACTGTACGAGATACCTGAGCACCTCTGGAATCCTGTTCTAGGATGGTACCTTATTTCCAGCGGATCAGCAGATCTAATGTTTCTGGATGGGCAAGACAAAAGAGGCAATGGATGGGACAACTATCACAATGTTGGAAGTTTAAGGGGGATTATTTATATTTGTAGAAAATATTGACATTCAACAAGAATCACAAGCCATTGTTGACAACAGGAATTAGAAAGAAATAATGGATTGTTCCCACTTGATGCCTACAGGTAATCAGTAATATTTATAGATAGATAAATTAAAGCTTAAACTGAAAACCCAATTTGTGCAATTGAAATGTTTAATTTAACGTTTACATCTCTGCTTTTAAAACAATTACCTTAAATCTCCCACTGCCTTGCATGGTTTCTTGGCAGACAAGGTGGATATTTGGCTAACAATTGGCTATCTGCCAATGCCCTCTAACAAATATGCATGCAGTTTGATCTGCTCACCAGCCACTTTCTCTCCTCCTTTTACAGGAGGTTGGCCTGTACGTGAGAGTTCCACCCAATGATCTAAGCAAAGCTCCATGTGAAAAATAACAGGTATTATCTTACACCAAGCAACTGCAGTACAAGTGACATTGTTTCAATTTTAAAAAGAACGAACATGTGTAATGCCAGCCACTGTATGGAATCACATATTCAACAGTCTCGATGTTTTTACTTACGAGTATCAAAGGTGCATACTGTGTTGCCAGGAGAAAGTGTCTCGGATTCCCGGAAACAGATTTTCCCAGGTACATCAATATCAAACAAATGAATCTGGTCAAATGCACAACATGGGCAGTTAGTGATCTTTAGAAAAAGAATCATTTTTAGCAGTTAATGAACTTGCAAGTTTCGAAAGACATTTGGTGCTTAAAGGTTAATCTGCTCTTTCATTTCAGTGATGTGTGCCAGTGGCAAAACGCTCGCTTTGGCTATTTTTAAAAAATTTTAGCTCACTGCTGTTGAACTTAAGTTAAGATGAGGAAATTCTTCATCTTATTGTGTGAGCATTGTTTGTCTTGAGATTTGCCAAAGGCAATTCGACACTAACATTCCTTTAGTTCAGATCATGGCAAAACAAGATCCAAATATGGATCTACAATGCTGACATTGGCAAAAGAGAGACGGTTATGATTATGTAAATGAAGTCAGTTGGCAAGTACACGGTTGTTGCTATTTTCAAATCCAAATGTTAATCTAAATGTGAAAGAGCTTTAAGATATAGTGTGCTGCACAAGCTTTGACTTCAGGTTTTCCACACTCCCATCAGTCTGAACAATGATATCCAGTCTTAGTTGAACTGCTGGTAGATTAGACTGATTCAAATTTCCACACTGACCATGTCTTTGACCTCAAAGTGCAGCTTCTGTTGATCTGAGGTGCCACTTTACCTGGCAGATTTCCAACATGGTTCTTTGGTTTCCTGGAACATATATTGAGCTTGGTCCTGCTCCATATCAATGAAATCATTCTAAATGATGTTAATATTCTTTTGAAGGTAAATTTTAAAACAATATAAAATAAAAATCACCAAGCAAATTCAGCAAAAACAAGACTCGTTAAATGTTTTTGATTGCTGAAAGTGATCTTTATGCATACTTTTGTCTCAAAATCAGTTTCAGCAGAAAGAAGCATCAAATAGGTTTGACATTGAATATGGATGTTTACAATGCTGTGGCCAGTAGTGCATGTAACAACATAAGTTTCTTTTATTTCTGTAATGTGGATTTGGATTCGGGTACTAAATATTGCTGATAATTAACTAAGGATCATTCAGTTTTTATTGATGATTAAAAAACCCTCAAAAAAAGCCAAGTTTTTTGTCAGAAGAAAATGGGAGGGGGAGGAAACTAATTATTAAAAAAAAGTGGGTAAAGTTCGAGAAAATCAGTGAATATCAGTTATTGGTTAGAATATTGTTAAAACTCAACAAAACAAACAAGGAACTAATAAAGGATACAGTTAAGCTAAATGACAACACAATTATTTACACAGCTCACAGTTACCATCCAAGTAACAGTCATTGTGGAGATGAAGTCCCGTCTTCACATTGAGAATACCTTCCATCATGTTGTGTGGCACTACCACCGTATTAAATGGGCTAGACTTCAAACAGATCTAGCAACTCAAGACTGGGCATCCACGAGGAGCTGTGGGCCATCAGCAGCAGCAGAATTGTACTCGAACACAATGTTTAACTTCATGGCCTGGCATATCCCCCATTCTACCATTACCATCAAGCCAGGGGATCAACCCTGGTTCAATGAAGAGTGCACAAGGGCATGCCAGAAGGCATACCTAAAAATGAGGTGTCAATCTTGTGAAGCTATAACACAGGCCTACTTATGTGCCAAGCAGTATAAGCAGCAAGTGATAGAGCCAAGCGATCCCACAACCAACGGATCAGATCTAAGCTCTGCAAACCTGTCATCCAGTCATGAATGGTGGTGGACAATGAAACAACCCACTGGAGGAGAAAGCTCCACCAATATCCCCATCCTCAATGATGGAGGAGCCCAGCACATCAGTGCAAAAGATAAGGCTGAAGCATTTGCTACAATCTTCAGCCAGAAGTGCCGAGTGGATGATCCATCTTGGCCTCCTCCAGAGGTCCCCAGCATCACAGATGCTAGTCTTCAACCAATTCGATTCGCTCCACGTGATTAACAGCTGAAGGCGCTGGATAGTGCAAAGGCTATGGACCCTGATAATATTCTGGCAATAGTACTGAAGACTTGTTCTCCAGAACTTGCCACGCCCCTAACCAAGCTGTTCCAGTACAGCTACAACACTGGCATCTACCCGGCTATGTGGAAATTGCCCAGGTATGTTCTGTACACAAAAAGCAGGACAAGTCCAACCCGGCCAATAAATGCCCCATCAGTCTACTCTCGATCATCAGTAAAATAATGGAAGGGGTCATCGACAGTGCTATCAAGCAGTACTTCCTTAGCAATAACCTGCTCACTGATGCCCAGTTTGGGTTCCACCAGGGCCACTCAGTTCCTGACCTCATTACAGCCTGGGTTCAAACAAGGACAAAAGAGCTGAACTCCCGAGGTGAGGTGAGAGTGATTGACCGTGACATCAAGGCCGTATTTGACCGAGTGTGGCATCAAGGACCCCTAACAAAACTGGAGTCAATGGGAATTGGGGAAAACTCTCCAGTGGTTCGAGTCATACCTAGCACATAGGAAGATAATTGTGGTTGTTGGAGGTCAGACATCTCAGCTCCAGCTTATCACTGCAGGTGTTCCTCATGGTAGTGTCCTCGGCCCAACCATCTTCAACTGCTTCATCAATGACCGTCCTTCCATCATAAGGTCAGACGTGGGGTTGTTCGCTGATGATTGCACGATGTTCACATTTGTGACTCCTCAGATACTGAAGCAGTCCATGTCCAAATGCAGCAAGACCTGGACAATATCCAGGCTTGGGCTGACAAGTGACAAGTAACATTCACGGCGCACAAGTGCCAGGCAATGACCATCTCCAACAAGAGAGGATCTAACCCCTTGACATTCAATGACATTACCATCACTGAATCCCCCACTATCAGCATCCTGGGGCTTACCACTGACCAAAAACTGAACTGGACCATATAAATACTGTGGCTACAAGAGCAGGTCAGAGGCTAGGAATCGTGCAACGAGTAACTCACCTCCTCACTCCCCAAAGACTATTCACTATCGACAAGGCACAAGTCAGGAGTGTGATGGAATACTCCCCACTTGCCTGGATGAATGCAGCTCCCATAACACTTGAAGTTTGACACCATCCAGGACAAAGCAGCCTGCTTGATTGGCACCACATCCACAAACATTCACTCCCTCCATCACTAACACACAGTAGCAGCAGTGTGTACCATCTACGAAATGCACTGCAGGAATTCACTCAGGCTCTTTAGCCAGCACCTTCCAAACCCACGACCACTACCATTTAGAAGGACAAGGGCAGCAGATACATGGGAACACCACCACCTGGAAGTTACCCTCCAAGTCATTCACCATCCTGACTTGGAAATATATCGCCGTTCCTTCACTGTCAATGGGTCAAAATCCTGGAACTCCCTTCCTAACAGCACTGAGGGTGTACCTACACCACATGGACTGCAGTGGTTGAAGAAGGTAGCTCACCACCACCTTCTCAAGGGCAACTATGGGTGGGCAATAAATGCTGGCCCAGCCAGCGAAGTCCACATCCCGTGAAGGAATAAAAAAAATGTATGTTTGCAGTAGTTACGTTAAACTATGTTTGTCAAGGTTTATTCACCTGGGGTCTGGCCTGTACGAATGCAAAGTCATTCTAGCAGTGTTACATAACACAGTTAAACACATTGCACTGTCTCAAGCACCAGGTTTGAGGTAAAGGTTATTGGAAGAAAATGTAACAATTTTTTGAAACTTTTAAGGAAGACATTATAAGGTAGGTATGAGCAGAATACAGATATTCTGAACTTGCTTCGCAATTCCCAATTAAATTTGGCATTGAATCCTGAGTTACGAGCAATCTCAATCTGATTTCCAGTATGCAGAACAGGGAGATTTTGGATATTTTTAACAATTAATGGCAATACAATACCCACACCGCTTGTATACTGAATGTACTATCTACTCTGTCTAGCTGCATTGAAAGAGCATCAAAAATAATTGAGCACAATCCTCACTTAAAGCAGGCACTAGAATGGTTTTGGCATTGGACCAGCAACCTGCATCTGCCTCATGTTAAGTGCAAACGTTTTCCATTCTAAAGCTCTGAATTCAAATCCCAACACAATAAATTCTGGAACTGAATTTGATAGATCTAGTAAATTGTGGGTTAGCTCCACAATAATCATTGCTACTAAGCAGGCTTTCTAATTTCTAACCTCACTTCACCATGACTCTTTTCTTTTCTTTTGTTCAGTTACTGTATTGGGAAAGAAGACTTTGGCACTGAGGTGAGTGAACTTTTCAGGGCAATAAATACATGACTATCTCAGTCGTTTCTGAACAAGGACAGTAAGTACTGTTTGCTGAAAAGGTTATTCTTATCGATGTAGACACTCATGTCACGTGAATTGCACGAGCTCTGCTGCTGCTTTGAGGTAAAAATGTTCAACAGCAACAGTGCATCTGCTCATATTATAGATTCAAGCAATGGGACAGGCCAGCAAACACGAGGAACTGCCACCACTTGTGCCTGATTTAGGGGTTCCTATAAACCTGTGCTGAGATACAGTGCTAGGAGTTTCTCAATCTATTTATTTTTGAGAAAAATCAGTTTGAGATTAACAGAATTAATAGTCTGTGAGTGTCTGACATAGCTGTCCGGACAATGCCAAACTGCCCCAAGAGTATTTTTGGTGCCTGCACATTTTGTTTATAGACAATACAACTGCGCCAATTTTATAAATTTTTGTTGCATCCTAACTACTTTTTAGCTGTTGTCTTCATTGAGGTTGGGAAAGTCAGTGCTTTAGAAAGGAGAACGCTTCTATTCAGTCATCCGCACTAACATGAGGCAGATGCAGAATAAAACATATTTTACATTTGTTTGCAGCAATGTGCCCTTATTACAAATTTTAGGAAAGCACCCTTGGTCCATAAATATGGATCTTCAAAAGTGATGTGATGGCAGTGGCAGAGCCAAAATGAAGATGAATGCGGGTACACCAAGCTCTCAATTTCAGCCTTACTGAGTGCAGAGGCACAGTTAAGACAGTGGTGTCTCCCCGAAAGCAGAAGGGATGTTGCAGTGGAGAGGCATAACTGAGTGAACCCCCTAGTACACCCTCTGAGCTTACTGGGAGCAAGTTTCTGGACCAAATGAGCCACAAATTAGGAATTATTTACAAGGAGAAAGTATGATTTTCCTATTTCTCTCACTAGCCAACACTCTGTCCAACTCGCTGCAGAATTAGGAGCAGTTTTGTGCTATAATATGGTATCTCATTCAAACTAGGTGGAAACTCTTTGTTATTTTAGTTTGGACCTTGCGAGAGAAAGGAGAACTTCCTCTTATCAGCTTAGGCTAAAGTGGAAAAGAAGTTCTTCTAGCACTCTGCACTCCCCAGTCACTGCCTAATAATAAAGATTTTAGACCTTTCTGTACTTCAGCAACATGGATCCGTTTGGAGCAAATGCTGTACATGTGTTGTAGAACTTCCCTCCATCTTCTTCTGGGATAGAGCCTGTAAGAACACAAGCAACTGTTTGCATTGTTTCAAATCTACCAAATACATACAAATACAAATTAAAATAACAAGCTGCCCAATGTCTTCCTCTGTTTTAATATAAAATAACAAAAAAAGTCATCACTGGTTAAAAATATGAATAAGAAAGGAAGTAATTATATAAGGCATTGACATCCGTAAGACATCGCAAAGCACTTTACACCTGGTGCAGTTACTGTTGTTATGTCAGCGAGTGTCCCACAGACAGCAAGTGAAAGAATGATGTGATGTTGGATACCAGGAAAACTCTCTGCTCTATTTCAAATAGTTTTAAGGATTCTTACATGTCCACCTGAGCTGCCAGATTTGGTCTAATGACAGAATTCAATGGCTCCCTCATGAGTGGGTGAGAAGCAGGCAAGGCCGTATAATGGGGTGGGAAGGCTCAGGTTGAAAGCCTGTCACCTTCAGGAGAGTTCCCCCAATTAACTCGAGTGGAAATGGTTGGGGATGGTCTTCCTGCACAGAGACCAATTGAGCCTGGTATTGTACTAAGAGTGGATACAGGCCATGCCCATACGGCCAAGCCACCGGGTATACCTTGGTGGGCAGGCCTACAGCTTGGTGGAAGGGGAGAAGGAGTCCTTCCTGTTCGGGGACCTATGCCCAATGGAGGGACCTGCTGGCAGCAAGTGTTGCCCTCACATAAAGAACCCCCTGCCCTTTACACTAATCCACCTCCACCCCTCGATGGGGCTTGCCTGACTGGCTCTCGCAAGCCCACCTCACTTACCTGGGTTCTGGGGCCCAGTGACATTTCACCTCCTCGGGCCTACTGTAGTACCTGCAATGGCCACTACTCCCGGTGGTGCTGTTGGTATTTAAGAGCTGGCCAGCCACTCTGAGGTGGGAAATTCCCCTTGCCGGATGCAGGAACCCTGACAACAGGCAGCGGATTGTCGCTTCAGGGCTTCCCGAAATGGAAATTCCTGGCTCTCCAGCCAGTGGATGGGCCCACCGCCGAGAACATTAAATTCTGCCCAATGTCTTACCTGAGGCCCACTCAGAACTGCGGTAAAAATAAGTGTCAACCACATTATATGCTCAAATCGCGGAATGGACCTTGATGTCAGTGGTGAGATTGCCACCAACTCAGGCAACTTGACATGATGACCCATATGAAAACGTGGATATGTCTATTACTGTAATATTTGAGATGTGGAGTATAGTCAAAAATTATACATAATATTTTTATGTATGTGTCTCACAGATGGAGCAAAACCACCTTTATAGTACACATGGTCGTAACGATAGTGTTCATTTGTGGTGCGCGTGTTATTCGAATTTGCCAGCTGAAAATTAATTCTATCATCACTATTTCTTATTCTGCACCTATTAACAAATGTTATAAGATAATTTTAACCTAATGCAAATAGGGAGGGGGTGGGGGGGAGAATACTGACCGCCGGTTTACTCTGCTCGATTTTACTTTCCATTGACCCCATGTGCTTTGTAGCTTCCAAGTTCCAGTCAGTGATTATTGAACAAGGAGTTGCTTCATACGATAGAATACAGCAATTAAACCCATTTGTTTCTTCATGCAATCTGCAATAAACTTTCCAACAGGGGGCCCATATTTACCTCCAATAAGGTGAACCCCATGCTCCTTTGCTACTTCAGATAACACTTGGGTCGACTCCCCTGGGATTTTTTCCGCATACTCTGGGAAATAATTAGTTCCATAGGGAGAATTGTAACATTCCTGTGATTGAAGATACGTGAAATCTTTAAAAACAGATATTCAGAAAAACCAAGACATTCAGTATTCAAAACAACCATTATCTGAATTTAGTTCAAGGTCACTGTAATGTACTTAGAAAAAGTGACTATGTTACAAGGCTGTATCACAATAGGAGAGAGTCTAAATGATGTTATTATGCACAAAAGAAACTTGCAGTTTACAAATACCATTTGAATTCTTGGACTGTATTATACCTTTTACTCACCATCAGAGATGTTTTCCACAATAAAGATTTTTTTGTTTCTTTTCTCCATGTCTCCCATAAGAAACGTCAAAGACGAGAAAAAGCTATTTGGCCCAAAAAGGTCTAGGCCCATCTTGGGCCCTAAATGTTCAGTACTGCATACAATTGCATTCTGAACAATTCCAATGTCTCTACCACACTGTCATGCAGGCCAGTCAAAACATTCTCTGCAATACAAGAACTATCCCCAATCTCGGTTTCAAATCTACTCCACGCTAATCCAAATTCATGCTGTTGCGCTAGGATGCTACTTTGTCTATGAACATAAGAAACAGCAAGAGTAGAGCATATGCTCCGCCATTCAATACAATCATTGCTGATCAGGCTTTGATCTGAAGGTCTGCCAATAATTTCACCTGGGAAGGGTTAAATTATACAACAGGAAAGATGAAAACAGCTGCTTTTCTTTTGTTATTGATTGTTTTACTCACAGGGAGTGCTATAACCTTTGCACCCTTTTTTGCTGCTTCCTTCACCAGTGTTCGGACTTTGGTGAGGTTATTGGCTTTCAGGGGTGACACCGTGAGCTGAATAAGTGCCAGGCGGAATTCTAAGAATAAAAGGCAGGACAACAAATAGTTGTTAATAAATAACACAGTCAATATCAACCCTGTATTGAACTATCCCTAGATCTGCAAAATGCAGATTCACCAGTTAAGCCCACTCACAGCAGGACTTGCTTGTGGACACTGCATCTTGTCAATCTGCAAAAACCACCTTATTTTTGATAAGCCAACAAGTCACTCATGGCGTGTCAGATTGTATATTGTTTCATAAGGACTAGAGTGTTATATTGTGCACTCTACACTTATTATTCTGCTAAGGTGGGGCTATCTTCCTTTAGGGCTAGAAAGTTAAGTAAACACAGGCTAAATTCAACTGGAGTTCAACTGTTGTTTGGTCATGCAACTGTGGAGATTAAAATGATTTTTTGTTTTAGGCAGCATGTCAGAAGTATCCAATATTTTGAGATTGTCTGTATATTTAGGTGTGAAAGCGTGCTTTTTAAAAATATACTGGAAAATTTACCGTGGTGCAGCTCATACTCATTGGATATGCTATTTAATATCAACAGTATCATTAAATCATATATAAAAACCCACTGCTAGTAAAGTGTGCCTGTACATTCTTTTCAATTTGTAAAAGTGAACTGATACTAAATAAGGTCTTTCAAAGTTTAATTACTAACTAGTATCGTAGCTTGCAACATTCACCCATTCACTCCTGTGCTCAGCTAACCCACAATGGCTCCTGGTCTGCCAACACTTTAAAGATTCGCATCCTTGTGGTCAAATCGTTTCATGGCTTCCCCCTTCCCTATAGCTGCAACCTCTTCTAGCCCTACAACCCTCCAAGAACCGCTGCATTCCTCCAATTCTGGCCTCTTGTGCTATGGCCCACCATTGACAGCCGGGTCTTCAGGTGTCTCAGCCCTAAGTTATGGGATTCCCTCCATAAACCTCTCCACCTCTCTCTGCTTATTAAAGCGCCTCTCTTTGACCAAGCTGTTGGTCACCTGTTCTAATCTCCTTTGGCTTGGTGCTATTTTTTTAATATCTGATTATGCTCTTGTGAAGCACTGTAAAAATGTAAGTTATATCATTGAGAATAGAACCCTGAATCTGCTCCTGAGAAGTTCAATTAAAAGCCTGGTGTTTGGCATTTCATATTCACGAAGATTTTTTTGAAACAAATACCTACCTTTGTTTCTTCACCTTGGCACAGAAAATTATATTAGGCAAGTGTAACACTGAAGTGTACAGGAAAGAAAGGGTGGTGTATATTTAAAGGTTTGTTATACATAAAAATGTGACAGCTAAATACACGACAGGATTCATATGACTGGATTTGTTCCATTAATTAGCATTTTAACTAATTAGCTTAAAATCCAAAACCAAAACAACTGGAAAAAAGAGTACAGCATTACTGGGAGCCACTTGAAGCTTTTAGAAAATAACAATAATCTGCACTAATAAAGACCCTTCAACATAGGAAAATGTCCAAAGAAGCTTCTCAGAAATGTAATCAGCCAAAGATTGGCTCTAAGTTTAAGATGGAGATATTAGGAGGGTAGGGTAAAAACTTAGTTAAAGTAGTAGATTTGAAGGGAGAGTCTTACAGATGGAGAAGAGATAGACAGGTGGAGGTTTAGGGAGGGAATTCCAGAGCTTAGGGTCTAGACAGCTGAAGGCACTGCTCCTGTGCCTGGCCAAGGTGGCCATCAAAAGGACCAGCAACTGGCGGTTAAGGAGGCTGTTTGGCCTGATTGCCTGTCTCTCTTCCTTGGCTGTCCCTGGGGCATGCGTCAATACACCAGAGGCCTTCCGCGACCAGTTGGCACCAGAGGGATTGGAGTGCATCATCATACCTGGGAATGTCATTTTAATTTGATTTGTTAAGTTTTCTTTAAGAAAGGGACACTTATTCCTTATTTGGTTAAGTTAAAAAGCTGAAGACTGGGTAATGGATGTTGGGAAATGCCCAAGGGGCCAATATGAGAGGAATGCAGAGTTCTCAGTAAGTTGGAGATGGGGGCAACCATTTGTAAAGATGTTGGAGTGGGGGGGTTGGAGTGAGCTTTTTGAGGATGGGGGTGATGATGTTAGTTTTAAATGTGGGGGTGGGGGGGGGGTGTCATCAGGTGAGAAGATGGAACATTTACAATGACAGCCAGCATGGGAGCCAGGAATGGAAGTTGAGTGCTCAAGTTTAGGGGGTATGGAGACAAGAGAGAAAGATGTGGGTATCATGCACAAGATAAGCTTGGAGAGAATGTGATTGGAGATAGGAGATAAACTTAAAAAAAAATTCAGACTCAGGGCTGGGCACGGAGTCAGAGTGCATTGGGGGAAGTGTGGCTAGGTCTCAATCTTAGTGAGTTTCTCATACATATAGTTCAAGGTGAAGGTCTAGACTCAGACATCTACAGCACAGAAGGAGGCCATTCAGCCCATCGTGCCCACACCAGTCAGCAAAGATCTGACTACACTAATCCCATTTTCCAGCGCTTGGCCCATAGGTTATGGCAACACAAATGAATATCTAAATACTTCTTAAATGTTATGAAAGTTTCTGACTCAACCACCCTTTCAGGCAAGAGTTCCAGACTCCACCACCTGCTGGGTGAAAAAAATTAAAATTCTCAACTCCCCTCTTAGCCTTCTACCTCTTACCTTAAATCTATGCCCCCTGGTTATTGACCCCTCTACTAATGGAAAAATTGCCTTCCTTTCCACCCTATCTATGCCCCTCAATCTCATACACCTCTATCAGATCTCCTCTCAACCTTCGCTGCTCCAAGGAAAACAACCCCAGCCTATCCAATCTTTCCTCATAGCTCAGACCTTCCAGCCCAGGCAGCATCCTGGTCAATCTCCTCTGCACCTTCTCCAGTGCAATCACATCCTTCCTATATTGTGGTGACCAGAACTGCATGCAGTACTTCAGTTGCAGCCTAACCAGCGTTTTATACAATTCCAGCATAATCTCCCTGCTCTTGTATCCTATGCCTTGGCTGATAAAGCCAAGTACCCAATATGCCTTTTTAACCACCTTATCTACCTGCCCTGCTACCTTCAGGGATCTGTGGATACGCACACCAAGGCCCCTCTGATCTTCAGTACAGCTATCCTCCTCACTATTTACCACCCTACCAATTTCATGTCACCCGTGGACTTATTGATCATACCCCTACATTTAAGTCCAAATCATTTATGTACACCACAAACAGCAAGGGCCCCAGCACCGAGCCCCGCGGAACCCCACTGGAAACAGACTTCCAGTCTCAGAAACATTTCTCTACCATCACCCTCTACTTCCTGCTTCTCAGCCAATTTTGGATCCAACGTGCCACTTTGCCTTGGATCCCATGGGCTCTTACTTTCTTGACCAATCAGCCAAGAGGAACTTTATCAAAAGCCTTGACAAAGTCCACGTAGGCTACATCAAATGCATTACACCCATCAACACTCCTGGTTACCTCCTCAAAAAGTTCAATCAAATTTGTCAAACCTTTAACAAATCCATGCTGACTATCCCTGAATAATCAGTGTCTCTCCAAGTGCAGATATATTCTGTCCCTCAGAATTTTCTCTGGTAATTTCCCCAACATAGGGGTTTGACTGACTGGTCTGTAATTTCCTAGTCTATCCCTTACTCCCTTTTTAAAAAATGGGACAATGTTAGCAGTCCTCCAGTCCTCTGGCACCTCACCTATGTCCAGAGAGGATTTGAAAATTACTGCCAGGGCCCCTGATATCGCTTCCATCGCCTGAGGGCTTGCAAACATACCACCACAGAGTTTGTTTAGCTAAAGCACGGTGCTGTAACCAGTCATGGAGTCAATTATGTATCAACTGTGAGAAAATTATTCATGTTCTCAGCCTCAAAGTGACACACTCATGCTCTGATTTTTACTTCAACAAATTCCACAATGGCAAAAGCATTTTTAAGCTTCATCTTCCTGGGAGAGAGGTACCAGGAGATTCACTTCGGGAACTTTTTTTTTTGGTGGTGGCGGTAAATTACAAACTCACTGAAATGAACTATTTCACTTAAACAGAATGACGATAGCTGCAGTTTCCCCCCCACTTTAAGAAACGCTATATGCAGTATCGCGGTAACCTGACTCTTAAAAGTGCGACAGAAAGGTGCATTCCAATTGCAATTCAGCTAATCCCGCAGATAAAACTGTGGGGGGAAAAAAAAGCGAACTCACTCGGATTACGATAATGATCGAAAACCGGTGATTTCGCACAGACTTTGAAACCAAATGATTAGCCTGGTTTGAAATCTCTTGGATCTGATCAAGCAACAGCAATAAAAATAGTGTGTGGGTGTGGAATGGCTTCCAACTTTTGGAAATAGCAAAACAAAGCAAGCAAGCGACCGCATTTGTATCTTTTTGTCCTCTAATAACTTACTTGTTGCCGCTCCTGACATGTTGTCAGACATCGAGAAGCCCTTGACAGTGAAACTACTTGGGGAACTTGCTTTTTTTCACGCAATGACTGGGTCACGTCACTTTCCAGCGAGCAGCAAAGCGCTTGGGAGCTGTAGTCCCTCACTCTGTTTTGGAATGGACTACAGACTCCGCTATCAGCGGCGAGCAAACGATGAAAATCTAGAACGAAGTAGATTACTGGAATTACTCATCATTGTTTCGCTGGCCAAACTCTCTCAACAGCTGTAGCAGAATTCATTTCCTATTCCAGGGAATAACCTGGGCAGGGTTCTACTCCCTGGTGCAATGCAATCGTTCAGCTTCAACACATTTAGATATTTTCTGGAAAAGACTTAGTTCAGAAGCAAAGCCATGAACTGCACAATTTCCGGGAACCTGCAAATGGAGATGTCAGCTGCTTTCTCCCTGATCGCACCTGTGCTTTGCTTCCAGCCAAATGGTGGGTTCAAAGCCAAAATGTTAATTTTTATCCAGCCTGATTGATCTAGGTGGAGAATCGACATACCTCAATGCTTCACTCACACGTCAACGTAAAACTGGTTGGTAAAACAGCGTTCGTTCTGGGAACTGAGGAGACAATTTGAAGGAAAATGGGGCCTCGACATACTCTTTGGAGAGTGTGAGGAACAAACAAGACTTCGATCAACTGGAGGGAGAACGAGAGACGCAGAGATTGGGTTTGGGAGGCGAGAGTGGCTCTCTGAGCTGGAGGGTTAGAAGACCTGAGGACGCCGGTTATGAACTGAAAGATTAGTGTCTTTGTTCGGGGGTGGGGAATGGGGCGGCTGGGTGAAGGCAGAGATGAATGAAGTTTAAGAGAAGTGATGATGTACTTGTATTATTCTATGTGAACAATGCCAAATGTCAATTTTTTTAAATTAAAAAGTCCAACTTGTAAAGTAAAGCTGCATTTAAAAATGATCCAGAATGTAAGTATTTGTAAAAATTCAATTTTCAGGACTGATGGAAACATTTGGAAGAAATGTGTAGTCTCCTAATTAAGAATGCTGGTCACTCAATGTTTTTGTTTAACAATGCAACCTATTTTGATATCATAGAATAATATATAAATATAAACGCATTTAAGATAGAAAGGGATGAGATAATTGATATACAAATCAAACTTAACATTCATGCCACACAAGTGCCAGGCGATGACCATCCTCAAGAAGAGAGAATCTAACCATCTCCCCTTGATGTTCAATGACATTACCATCACTGAATCCCCACTATCAACATGCTAGGGGGTTATCATTGACCAGAAACTGAACTGGACCAACCATATAAATACTGTGGCTCCAAGAGCAGGTCAGGGGCTAGGAATCCTGCAACAAGTAATTCACCTCCTGACTCCCCAAAGCCTGTTCACCATCTACAAGGCACAAGTCAGGAGTGTGATGGAATACTCTCCACTTGCCTGGATGAGTGCAGCTCTGACAACACTCAAGAAGCTTGACACCATCCAGGACAAAGTAGCCCGCTTCATTGGCACCCCATCCATCACCCGAAACATTCGCTCCCTCCACCACTGACACACAGTGGCAGCAGTGTGTACCCTCTACAAGATGCAGAGCAGCAACTCAACAAGGCTCTTTCGATAGCTTCTTACAAACCCACGACCTCTACCGCCTCAAGGACAAGGGCAGCAGACATATGGGAACACCACTACCAGGAAGTTCTCCTCCAAGCCACATACCAGCCTGACTTGGAAATAAATCACTGTTCCTTCACTGCTGGGTCAAAATCCTGGAACTCCCTCCCCAACAGCACTCTGGGTGTACCTACACCACATGGACTGCAGCGGTTCTAGGCAGCAGCTCACCACCACCTTCTCAAGGGCAATTAAAGATGGGCAATAAATGCTGGCCTAGCCAGCGACACCCACATCCTGTGAAAGAAGAAAAAAATTCAGATAAAACCCCTGATCCACGCCTTCAAAAGCTAGCGAAAAGATAGCAGGGGCACTATGGCATTTTTATAAAGATATTAAAAAAGGAAATAATAGCAGAGGACAGATGGTGTGCTAATATTATCCCCATATTTAAAAAGAGAGGAAGAATAAATCCAGGGAACAGCAGGCCAATTGGCTCAATGGAGGCGATAGGAAAGATAAATGGAATATTTACACAAAGATGTATATACAAAAACTAGAAATTGAAAATATAAAAAAGTATTCAGCACTGATTCTAACAGGGAAGGTCATGTTTGAACAACCTTAATGAAATCTTTGAAGTAACAGAAAAGGTAGGGAAGGATAATGCAGTAGACATCCTTTAAGATTTCCAAAAGGTCTTCAGTAAGGTACCATGTAGTAGACTCATTATTAAGATCAGAAGATATGGAGCTGATTTTACACCCACCCCCCTCCCCCCCCACTGACGGGTTTGAAGGGAGGGGGACACGTAAAATCCACTGGGTGGCCTTCCCAATGCCTACCCACCCACCCCCAACCTGTCTGAAATTTCACAGGTGGGATGGTGGAGGCATCAGGCACTTGGCAGCCCTGGGGCCTACTGATGGCCACTTTAGGGCCTCATGCTGCTGCCATTATTTTACCTGCAGCGTGGGTGGCCTACGCCATGCAGGAAGCTCAGCAGCTTTAGCTGCACAGGGTGGTGTCGGGCAAGGAGTTGGGGGTGGGGGGAGGGTCTTTTCTTTCAGGGTCCTCTGCGCCCATCAGAATCCCCCCCCCACCCCTAAGCCCCATGCCAAAACTTATTTGAGTTGCTCAGCATTGGGAACTGCTTGTAGTTCCGGCAGTGGCCACCACTCTAGGTGGTGCTGCAGGGACTAAACAGCCACCCTCCGTCTGATCAGCCGACAGCTCTCTAAGGCAGGACTTCCCCGATTTTTTAACTAGGGCTGGGGAGGTGGTGCAGTGACCGCAGCACCTCATAAAATTCAACTCATGTAGTCGAAGGACAAGTAGCAGAACGGATAGTTAGCTGACTACAAGGCAGAAAGTAGGGATTTTAAAGGCAGTTACTTAGCTGGTAAATGGTGAGATGTGGTGTTCCACAATGACTGGTGCTGAAGCCACTCATGAATGGGAAGTACAAATTCAAACATTGTAGATAACACCAAATTGGGGGCTATAGTCAACATAGAGAGGAACTGAGACAAAATAAAGACATTAATAAACTTTCAAAATGGGCATGTAATTGGCAAATGGATTTCAATATAAGAACCATAAGAAATAGGAGCAGGAGTAGACCATTTGGCTTCTTGAGCCTGTTGCACCATTCAATATAATCTTGGCTGATCAACTCCACTTTTCTGCCCATTCCCAAATTCCCTTGATTCCCGGAGAGACCTAAAAATCTATCCATCTCAGTCTTGAATATACTGAACAATGGAGCATCCACAAATCTCTGGGGTGGCGTCATGAACAGTAAAGACATGTCCTATTCGTAACTTTAAACATGGACTGTGTTCATGTGGAAGCTTCTGGATTATCTTTTATTTATTTAAAATGGGCACTGATGAACTGTTAATCAGGCTACTGCAAATCATGTAACTTTTGGCATTTGAACTACAGACCGTATCAAGTCTCTGACAAATACCTAATTAAATCTGGACATAGGTGAGGGTACCTCAGAGCCATTTGTGGAATTCACACATCTCATTGTTTAAGGATAGGCTAACACCTAAAGACTATGGCTGAGCTTTTCCTGTCCCACCTGTGGTGGGAATCGTCATGGGTGAGACAGAAAATTTGACCAGCCAAAGGTCCGTTGACTTCAGGTGGGAATTCCTGGTCCCACAGCAGGCGGGACTGGAAAATCCTGGTCTTTGGAGTTTCCAGACAGCCTGTCTCCATGTTTTATGCTGGACAAAAGGGAAGATCAAAATTCAATGGCCACTATCAACTTCCCATTCTATCACAATGGCCTCCCTCACCCAAACTAGACTGGGTGGGCCTCAGAGGTGGCCCTTACTCCAAGGGTAAGAAAAAAATACATCTCTTTTCATACAAAACATAC
This sequence comes from Cetorhinus maximus, assembly GCF_964194155.1. Classification (NCBI taxonomy): domain Eukaryota; kingdom Metazoa; phylum Chordata; class Chondrichthyes; order Lamniformes; family Cetorhinidae; genus Cetorhinus; species Cetorhinus maximus. The sequence continues at coordinate 76,299,142 of NC_135894.1, read as the reverse complement.
TGATTACAGACAGTAAGACAGTAAATACATTGTCTGTGGCAGGTAGGCATTTCCAAACATTCACAACCTTCTGATTGAAGAAATTGCTCCTCAACTGACTCCTAAATCAGTGAGTCTTTATCATGAAACTGTGCCACCATGCTCTAGATTCCCCAGCCAGTGGCAGTGTTTACCATGTCAAGTCCCTTCAGAATTCTGTATGTTTCAATGAGATCATCTCTCATTCTCCTAAAGTTCAAGGAATATAGGCCCAATTTACTCAGCCTCCTACAGGAAATTCTTCCCATTCTGGGAACCAATCTGCCAAACCTTTGCTGTACCACTTCCAATGAAAGTATATCCTTTCCTAAATACGGACAGCAAAACTGTGCACAATATTCCATGTGTGGTCTCACTGAAGTGTTGGACAGGCTGGGCCTCTATCCACTGGAGTTTAGAAGATTGAGAGATGATCTTATTGAAACATATAAAATCCTAAGTGGACTTGACAGGGTGAATTCTGAAAGGATGTTTCCCCTTGTGGGAGAGACTAGAACTAGGGGACACAGATTAAAAATAAGGGGTCTCCCATTTAAGACTGAGATGAGAATTTGTTTCTCTCAGGGGGTTGTGAATCTTTGGAACTGTCTTCCCCAGACAGCGGTGGAGGCAGGGCAATGAATATTTTTAAGGCAGAGGTAGGTAGATTCCTAACTAACAAGGGAGTCAAAGGGTAGGCAGAATGTGGAGTTGAGGCCACAATCAGATCAGCCATGATCTTATTGAATGGTGGAGCAGGCTCAAGAGGGCAAATGGCCTACTCCTGTTCCTAATTTGTACATTTATATGTATGTTTAACAAAGAGGTTATACCAAACAGGAAAGATAGAACAGACTGGGGTTCTTATCTCTAGAAAAAAAGTTTGAGGATAGAGATCTTTAAAATTATGATCGGGTTTGATAGGGTACAAGTCGAGAAGTGGTTTCCACATATAGGAGAGACTGGAATCAGCTGTTAAAAAATACAAGGTAGTCATTAATGAATCAAATAGGGAATTCAGGAAAAACCCCTCTAATCACTTACTGGTAAAATATGGGACTTGCTACCACAAGGAATAGTTCAATTGATGGGGTTAGATAAAAAGAGTGGGGAAAGGGTGGAGCATAAACACCAGCAGGGATCTGTTAGACCAAATGGTTTGTTGCTGTGCTATAAATACTATGTAAGACTATGTAAGAGAATCTTACAGCCCAGAAGGGGACCATTTGGCCCATCATGCCTGTGCTACTTGCTTGAAAAAGCTATCTAACTAGTCCCATTCCCTTACTCTTTCCCCACACATGGAAGTATGATGTCATTGCTGTCAGAGACACAGTTGAGAGAGGGGCAGGATTGGCAGCTCAATATTCCAGGATAGAGGGTCTTCAGGTGAGACAGGGAAGGAGTAAAAGAGGCGGGGGTATCGCAATATTGATCAAGGAATCAATTACAGCAGTAAGGAGGAATGATATCTTAGAAGGCTCCTCAAATGAAGCCATATGGGTAGAACTTAAAAACAAAAAAGGAGCAATCACATTGCTGGGAATGTACTATAGGCCCCCAAAGAGTCAGAGAGAAATAGAAGAGCAGATATGTAGGAAAATTTCAGAGAAGTGTAAAAATAATAGAGTCGTAATAGTGGGGTTTTCAACTTCTTCAACATTAACTGGGTTAGTCATAGTGTGATAGGTTTAGAGGGAGCAGAATTCTTAAAATGCATCCAGGAGAGCTTTTTAAGCCAGTACGTAGAAGGTCCTACAAGAGAGGGGGCGGTCCAGGACATAATTTTAGGGAATGAAGCCGGGCAAGTGGTAGAGGTATCAGTGGTGGATCATTTTGCAGATAGTGATCATAACTCCATTAGATTCAAGGTTGTTATGGAAAAGGACAAGGATGGGCCAGAAATCAGAGTTCTAAATTGGGGGAAGGCCAATTTTAATAAGATCAGATATGATTTGGTCAGAGTGGACTGGGAGCAGTTACTTTTAGATAAATCTGCGTCAGAGCAGTGGGCCTCATTCAAGAAGGAAATAGAGTACAGGGCCAACATATTCCAGTAAAGATAAAGGGTGGGATCAACAAATCCAGGGAACCCTGGATGCCGAGGCATATACAGGATTGGATAAAGAGAAAAAGGGAGACTTATGGCAGAAATCAAAGGCGAAAGCCCTATAGGAGTATAGAGTGTGTAGCGGGGAACTTAAAAAGGAAATTAGGAGAGCAAAAAGGAGGCATGAAAAAACATAGACAGGTAAAATAAAGGAAAATCCAAAGTTATTTTACATGTACATTAAGAGTAAGAGGATAACTAGGGAAAGTGTAGGGCCCATTAAGGACCATAGTGATAATTTGTGTGTGGAGCCGGAAAACGTAAGTAGGGTTCTAAATGAATACTTTGTGTCAGTGTTCACAGGTGAGAGGGACGCGTGAGAATGAAAATCAGGCAAAAGGACTTTAATATAATTAAAGAAATTAGCATGGAAAGGGGGGAGGTTCTAAGTGGTCTGGCAAGCTTAATAGTAGATAACTCTCCAGGCCCAGATGAAATGTATCCCAGGCTGTTGAGTGAGGCAAGGGAGAAGATAGCAGGGGCACTGGCAATAAATTTCAATACTTCTCTGGCCACAGGAGAGGTGTCAGAGGACTGGAGGGCAGCCAATGTGGTACCGTTAATCAAGAAGGGAGGAAGGGATAAACCAGGGAACTACAGGCCAGTCAGTCTAACCTCAGTGGTGGGGAAACTATTGGAAGCAATTCTGAGGGACAGAATTAATCTACACTTGGAGAGACAGGGATTAATGAAGGACAGTCAGCATGGTTTTGTTATGGGGAGGTCATGTCTGACCAATTTGATTGAATTTTTCAAAGAGGTGACCAGGTGTAGATGAGGGCAATGTATTTGATGTAGTCTACTTGGACTTCAGTAAGGCTTTTGATAAGGTCTCACATGGTAGACTGATAACGAAGGCAATTTGGCAAATTGGATCCAGAATTGGCTGAGTGGCAGGAAGCAGAGGGTGATGGTCGAGGGGTGTTTTTGTGACTGAATGCCTGTGTCCATGGGGTTCCACCGGTTCGATGGGATCGGTGTTAGGTCCCTTCCTGTTTGTGGTATACATAAACGATTTAGACTTGAATGTAGAAGGGTTGATCGGTAAGTTCGCAGATGACACGACAATTGGTAGGGTGGTAAATAGTGAGGAGGATATAGACAGGCTGGTTAGATGGGCTGATCAGTGGCAAATGGAATTAAATCCGGATAAAGGTGAGGTGATGCACTTAGGCAGGACAAACAAGGCAGAGGAATACATGATGAATGGTAGGGCCCTGGGAAATAGTGAGGATCAGAGGGACCTTGGTGTGCACGTCCACTGGTCCCTTAAGGACAGGTATATAAGGTGGTTAAGAAGGCATATGGGATACTTGTCTTTATTAGCCGAGGCATAAATACAAGAGCAGAGATGTTATGCTGGAACTGTATAAAATGCTGGTTAGGCCACAGCTAGTGTATTGTGTGCAGTTCTGGAATCCACATTATAGGAAGGATGTGACTGCATTAGAAAGAGCACAGAGGAGATTTACCAGGATGTTGCCTGAGCTGGAGAGTTTTAGTTAAGAGGAGAGATTAGATAGACTGGGGTTATTTTCCCTGGAGCAAAGGAAATCGAGGGAGGATGTGATTGAGGTGTATAAAATTATGAGGGCATAGATAGGGTAGACAGGAAGGAACTTTTCTCCTTGGTGGAGGGATCAATAACCAGGGGGCATAGATTTAAGGTAAGGGGCAGGAGGTTTAGAGGGGATGTGATGGAGAGTTTTTTCACCCAGAGGGTGGTGGGAATCTAGAACTCACTGCCTGAAAGGGTGGTAGATGCAGAAACCCTCATAACATTTAAGAAGTATTTGGATGTGCACTTGCGATGCCATGGCATACAAGGCTATGGGCCTAGTGCTAGAAAACGGGATTGGAATAGTTAGGTACTTGTTTGACCGGCGCAGATTCGATGGGCCGAATGGACTTTTTCTGCGCTGTAGACCTCTATGACTCTATGACTATGAGCCCTGCAATTTTCCACTTTCCAATATTTAACCACTTCCCTCTTGAATCAATTTCCATCGCCATTTCACACGTTGCATTCCCAATTCATCCCGTGTGAAAAGATGTCTCCACGCATTGATTTTCAGTTCTGAATCTTTCCTTAATCATCTTAAGTCAGCGTGCAGCTACCGGATACAGTCTCCACTTATTCACCCTTCAAATACATCACTTATAAGTAACCAACCTGTACCAGACTAGACAATCACAAGTCTCGCTCCAATAAGGGTTTCCTTATTCTGATTATAACCCTGATTATAATCGACATAAAATAAATTAGAAGCAAATTACAAAACAATCAATCAATCAATCAGCTCGCCTTGCTTCTGGTTATTGATACATCCGAGGGGCGGGGGTTGGTGGAAATATCAGGGATCACGTGGCCAGGAATGCGCTGACGTCACGTGTGCCGGTTACCCCCCAGGTCCGCTTCAACTCAAGATCTGTTTTGAGACAAAGGAGTGGGAGCTCAGTGCTGCTGGCTGGTTGAGTTTGTTGGTACTGAGCTGTAGTTTTCGCAGGATGTCAGGACGGGGAAAAGGCGGCAAGGGGCTGGGGAAAGGAGGAGCCAAGCGCCACCGGAAAGTGCTCCGGGATAACATCCAGGGGATCACCAAGCCGGCGATCCGCCGGCTGGCTCGGCGAGGCGGGGTGAAGCGAATCTCCGGCCTCATCTACGAGGAGACCCGCGGCGTTTTGAAAGTCTTCCTGGAGAACGTGATCCGGGACGCGGTCACTTACACCGAGCACGCCAAGAGGAAGACGGTGACCGCCATGGATGTGGTGTACGCCTTGAAACGGCAGGGTCGCACTCTCTACGGTTTCGGTGGATAAGAGGCCGGTTCAAGCATCATTCAAGACGGACTTTATTACACATCGGGATTTTTATTCCCGTTTGGAAAAAAAAAACACACACGTGGCTTTTGCTTTTAGTGGCGCGCTTTGCTTATTGTGTTCTCGCAGTTCCGAGTCCGTCTTGGTGGAGAGGGGGTGGAAATTGTGAAGCTCTAGTTTCTGATTGGCTGGCTCGTAGTTTGAAAGTTGCCCAATAGGAACCTGCACCACCTTCTATCCTTCATTTGCATATCAGTCTTTATAAATACCGAGCGTGCTCGGTGCTCTCGCTATTCCAGCTCCACGCTGCGAGCTGGCTGCTTGTTAGAGTTCGGCTTTGTTTCTACAATCCTGGGACTTTTGATTCCGATCCGCTTCGAGGATCTGATTATTGTGATGAGTGAGACGTTTTCTTTTTTTAAATATAAAAGTAGCTCCTGTATGCAAATCGGGACCAGTGATTCTTTTAATGAAATGTCGCCGTCGCTATTTTTTTTGAAACTTTGTTGCTGACCCTCTTACTGTAATAAAAAAAATTGAGTTCATTTTTGGAGTCTTTGTGCCTTGATCTTCGGTTAGCCGCGTTGGTGCAGCTCTCTTTGATGCATTTAAAACCTAGTAAGCATGCATCTTGTTGCCTTACCTTAACTGCATTTTTTTTTTGATCTTGTATCAAATAGTTTCGAACTAAACAGCTATGGATAAACAGTAAAAGTTCTTGAGGCTACTAATTTGTATAGATTGTTTAGTGTTAAGATTATTAATCAAAACAGATATACACGGACATTTGTAAATTGCAGTTATCTGCCGATATGTCAGTTATTGTTTTGTAAGCTAAATACCCAAACACTCAATAGAAGACTGTCCAACTCTCAAAACCTGCCTTCCATCCTGCTCTAGCCTCTGACTCCAGGCTGCAGGCATGTGATTGATTCTTGAAGGTGCTTAAGGGGTGATTCCATTAACGTTTAAGGGCACCTGCTATTCCCATTGACTGGATAAGTTGGATACCGAGACATAGCCTTAAAGGTAGAGCTGCTAGGCATTTCAGCAGCAAAATTAGAAAACATTTCTACGTTCAAGGTTGTTTAAAAATTTGGGACTTTTCAAACAACAATTGATGCTAGGCCAATTTTAAATTTGATATTGCTATGTTTTCTTAGCCAAAGGTAGTAAGGGCTATAGGACAAAGCTGGGCTATAGATCAGCTATAATCTTAATTTAAGAGCTAATACTCTCTTTCTACATGTGCGAGGGAGTGGTTGTGGGAGTCTTAACATTAGTGCAATCAATCTTGAATCAGGGCAAGGAAATCTGATTACTGCTTAATGCCCTCCCTTAAGCAACTACTTGGAATAGGCACTGAGTTATATGGGCACAGAACATACTTGAGGGGAGGGAGGGGAGGGGGAGGGGGAGTGGGGGGGGGGGGGGGGACTTCAATGTCAATCACCAAGAGTGGCTCTGTAGCAAATCCTGAAGGAGAACTGCCAGTGGGCCTGGGCACCTGGTGAGGGAACTGACATGGCAAAAAAATCTACTCTGCATTGTCCTTGCCAATTTACCCCTCTTGGATGACATTTGAAATGTCCACTGCACAGTCCTTGTGGAGATAAGTTATGCCATCACAGAGGATGTTTGGCATTATTTTGTGGGACTTTGTGTGAAATGGGATAGACTGGTAACTGAACTGGCAGCTCATCTGGACATCCATTAAGCTCTGGACCATCAGCATAATTGTATTCAACCACCATCTGTAACTTGTGACCTGGTAAATCCATCAAGCTACTTTTACCATCCAGTCAAACAACCTGGCTCAATGTGAAACATAGAGCCAGGTGTGGCATCAGGCATAGTTAAAATAGGTGCTAACCTAATGAGGGTACAGCACAGAGCTATGTGCATGCTTGAGATAGACCTATGATCTCTGAACCAATGGAGACCAAAGCTTCTCTCCCTCTACAGTTCTGCCACATCCAGTTGTGAATGGTGGTGGACAATTAACAGGAGGACAAGGCTCCATGAACATTATTACCCTCAACAATGGAGTTTATTCCATCATTGGTAAAGTGATGTAAGGAGTCATCAAAAACACCAAGTGGCACTTGCTTAGCAATAACCTGCTCACTCGAACCCAGTTTGGGGTCTGCTAAGGCCACTCTGCTCCTGACCAGTTACAGCCTTGGTTCAAACATGGACAAAAGAGTTGAACTGATGAGGTGAGAGTGACTGCCCTCGACATCAACGTCTATTTGATGACTGAGTGTAGCATCAAGGAGCCCGAGCAAAACTGGAGTCAATGGGAATCGAGGAAAATTCTGCTGGTTGGAGTCCTACCTAGCACAAAGAAAGATGGTTGTGGTTGTTGGAGGTCAATCGTCTCAGTTCCAGGACATCACCGCAGGAGTTCCTTAGGGTAGTGTCCTAGGCCCAACCAACTTCAGCTGCTTCATCAATGACCTTCCTTCCATCATAAGGTCAGAAGTGGAGATGTTAACTGATGCAGCACCATTCGCAAGTCCTCAGTTACTGAAGCAGCCCATGTCTAAATGCAGCAAGACCTAGACAATATCCAGGCTTGGGCTGACAATTGGCAGGTAACGTTTGTGCCATACTTTCATTGTGTGGCAGTTGTCTTTCCAGAAGGCATTTGATAAAGTGCGACATCAAAGATTATTGCGGAAAATAAAAGCTCATGGCATAGGAGGTAACATTGGCATGGATAGAAGATTGGCTGGCTGGCTAACAGGAAGCAGAGTGTAGGCATAAATGAGTCTTTTTCAGGTTGGAAAGATGTAACTAATGGTGTGCCACAGGGATCAGTGCTGGGACCTCAACTGTTTACAATTTATGTAATGACTTGAATGAGAAACTTGACCGTTTCTGGGGGAGGTGGGACCTGTACAAATTGGACAGGTTACATATGAACAGGAATGGGACCTCACGGGGAGGTTTGCCAATGCTGCTGGGGTGGATTTAAACTAAATTGGCAGGGGGATGGATTCCTGAAAAGTAGTTCAGAGGGGAGAGAAGCTGAGATGGAATTAGAAGTTAAAATGCTAGTAAGTAAGCCTGGCAGAAGAAACATAGGCTAAATAAGAAAGAAGTGAGCTTAGCAAGCTAAATGGAATATATTTTAATGCAAGGAGCCCGAGGAATAAGACAGATGAGCTGAGGTCACAGATTGGCACGTGGGAGTACGATATCATAGTTATGACTGAGACTTGGCTAAAAGAATGGCAGGATTGGCAGCTCAACATTCCTGGTTATGGAGTATTCAGATGAGATAGGGGAGAAGAGGAGTGGGGGGTTGCAATATTGATCAAGGAATCAATTATAGCAGTGAGAAGGGATGATTTCTTGGAAGGATCACCAAATGAAGCCATATGGGTAGAAGTAAAAAACACAAAAGGGGCAAACATGCTGTTGGGTGTGTACTATAGGCCCCCAAACACACAGAGATAGAGGATCAAATATGTAATCAAATTTCAGAGAAGTGGAAGAATAATCGGGCAGTAATAGGGGATTTAAAAAATCCAAATATTAACTGGGGTAGTTTAGTGTGCAAGGGAGGGAGTAAAATTCTTAAGTTGCATCCTGGAGAACCTTTTTAGCCAGAACTAGAAAGCCCAACAAGGGAGGGGTCAGTTCTGGACCTAATATTCAGAAATGAGCCCAGGCAGGTGGAAGGCGTATCAGTAGGGGAGCAGACTGGTTGACTGCTTTGCAGGACACCTTCGGTCTGTCCTCAAGCATGACCCGGGCCTCCCTGTCGCTTGCCATTTCAACACACCACCCTGCTGTCATGCCCACATGACCGTCCTTGGCCTGCTGCAATGTTCCAGTGAAGCTCAACGCAAACTGGAGGAACAGCATCTCATCTTCCGACTAGGCACTTTACAGCCTTCCGGACTGAATATTGAGTTCAACAAATTTAGATCGTGAACTCTCTCCTCCATCCCCACCCCCTTTCCGATCCCCTTTTTTCCAATAATTTATAATTTTTTATACATTTTTTCTTTTCTCACCTATTTCCATTATTTTTAAATGTATTTCCATCCATTGTTTTATCTCTACCTTTTAGCCTATTTCGATCCCTTCCCCCACCCCACCCCCACTAGGGCTATCTGTCACTTGCTCGTTCTGCTTTCTACCCTTAATGTCATCATTAGCACATTCCTCAGCTAATGTTACCACTGTCAACACCCCTTTGTCCTTTTGTCTATTACATCTTTGGCAATCTCTTTTTTGCCTCCACCTATCACTGGCCCTCTGTCCAGCTCTACCTGTTCCACCCCCTTTCAACCAACTTATATTCCACTTCATTTCTATATTTCTTAGTTCTGATGAAGAGTCATACAGACTCAAAATGTTAACTGTATTCCTCTCCGCAGATGCTGTCAGGCCTGCTGAGTTTTTCCAGTATTTTTGTTTTTGTTTCAGTAGGGGAGCATTTTGGAGATAGTGACCATAACTCTGTTAAATTTAGAATAGTTATGGAAAAGGATAAGGTTGGGCTGGGAATAAAAGTTCTAAACAGGGGAAAGGCTAATTTTACTAAGATGAAATGCGATTTGGCCCAAGTGGACTGGGAGCAGCTACTTGCAGATAAAACTGGCAGAGCAGTGGGAGGTATTCAAGGAGGAAATGAAAAAATTTTTCATTTTTTATCCGCTTATTTTTATTTTTTTCATTTTTATTTTCATTCATTTATGCATTTGTTTTGTCCCCTTTTCTTATCCCATTTTTGATCCCTCTTTTTCCCCCTCCACTGCCCCCTTCCTCCACCCCACCCCCAAAAGGGCCATCTGTTACTTGTTCATGTTGTTCTTTTCAGCTTACCCTTGTCCTGCTATTATCACATTCTGCTTTCTTACCTTAATGCCACTATCAGCACTTTTTTCAGCCCTCACCACTACCATCAACAGTCCCTTTGTCCTTTTGATCATGACATCTTTGTCAATCTCTCCTTTGCCCCCACCTATCGCTGGCCTTCTAGCCAGCTTCACCTGCTCCACCCACCTTAAACAGTATAAATTTCATCTCATTTCTACTTCTCTGTAGCTCTGCAGAAGGGTCGTATGGACTCGAAACGTCAATTCTGTTTTTCTCTCCACAGATGCAGTCAGACCTGCTGAGTTTTTCCAGCCTTTTCTGTTTTTGTTTCAGATTTCCAGCATCTGCAGTATCTTGCTTTTATACAAAAGTAGGGAGGTTATGCTTCAGTTGTACACAGCACTAATGAGACCACATTTGGAGTATGGTGTACAGTATTGGCCATCTTATTTAAGGAAGGATGTAAATACGTTGGAAGCAGTTCAGAGAAGGTTTACCATACTAATGTCTGGATTGGGTGGGTTGTCTTATGAAGAAAGGTTGGACAGACTAGGCTTGTATCCGCTGGCGTTTAGAAGACTAAGAGGCGACTTGATTGAAACATAAGATCTGAGGGGTCTTGACAGGGTGTATATGGAGAAGATGTTTCCTCTTGTGGGAGAATCTAGAACCAGGGATCATTGTTTAAAAATAAGGGGTCGTCCATTTAAAACAGAGATGAAGCAAAATGTTTTCACTCAGGGTCATGAGTCTTTGGAACTCTCTTCCTTAAAAAGGTAGTGAAAGAGTCTTTGAATATTTTTAAGGCAGAGGTGGGGCGTTTCAAGAAGGCAGCTCACTACCACCTTCTCAAGGGCAATAAATGCTGGCCTAGCCAGCGATGCCCAAATCCCATGAATGAAAATAAAAGTCCTGTGTGAGTGCAAAAGGAAAGGTGCATGCGTTCACAACCATCTTCAGTCAGGAGTTTAGAATGGATGATGATCCTCTGAATCCTCAGTTTCCCAGCGTCACAATCTTCAGCCAATTCAATTCTTTCCATGTGATATCAAGAAATGGATGACCATGCTGGACATGGCAAATGTTCTGGGCTACTGTAGTGCTGAAGACTTGTGCTCCACAATTAACAACACCACTAGCCAAGTTGTTGCAGTTACAGTTACACTACTGGCATCCATCTGACAAAGTAGAAAATTGCCCAGATATGTCCTGTCCACAGAAAGCAGGAGAAATATGAACTAGCTAATAACTGCCCCTCATCCCACACTCAATCATTGGCAAAGTGAAGGACTGGGTCCTTGTTGATATTGGTAAACGCTGCATGATAACATGAGCATGCTCACTGATGCTTAGTTTTGGTTCTGCCAGGACCACTTGGTTACAGCCTTGGTGCAAAAGTAGGCCAAAAGCTGAAACCTACAATTGAAGTGAGAATGACTTCTCTTGACATCAAACAGCATTTAACCCAATGTGACCCGCAAGCGCTAGTAAAAGTGAGTCACTGGGAATCAGGGAAAACTCTATATTAATTGGATTCGTACCTAGCACAAAGGAATGTGGTGGTTGGAGGCCAATCATCTCAGCCCCAAGACATTGTTGCAGTAGTTCCTCAAGACAGTGTCCTAGACCCAACTGTCTTTAGCTGTGTCATCAATGATCTTCCCTCCATCATAAGGTCAGATGATTGCACAGTGTTCAGTCCATTCACAATTCCTCAGACATTGATACACCAAGACCTGGACAACATCTAGGCTTTGGCTAGAATGTGACAAGCAACATTATCGCCACAGAAGTGCCACACAAGACTAATAAAACAGTTTAAACAACTCCTCTTGGCATTTAATGCCATAGCTGTCATCAAATTCCCTCACCATCAACATCTCGGAGGTCACCATTAACAGGAAACTAGACCAGCCACATAATACTCTGAATGTAAGAGTATTCTGTGGCAAGTGACTGATTCTTCAAAGCCTGTCCACCATCTAAAGGACACCATGACAGGAATATGATGGAATACTCTCCAGCATTGACAAGTGCAGTTCCCAACAACACTCCAGAAGCTCAGCACCAAAGCAGTGTGCTAAGACAAGAATTTGGTGCAAGTGGGAAATTGATGTAGAGGGGGAATGTGGTGCTGCTTTTTATTCTTTTTGCTTTATTCCTAGTAGCTGGTGTTTTGCCTTCTAGCTAGGAGGCTTGAACTTGCTATTTCTTACTTAAATACTTCTTACTTAACCCTGTTAATATTTAAGAAGTATTTAGATATTCACTTGCGTTGCCATAGCCTCCAGGGCTATGGGCGAAGTGCTGGAAAACGGAATTAGTGCAGTCAGATTTTTGTTGACCGGCAAGGACACAATGGGCCGAATAGCCTCCTGTGTGTAAGTATCTATAAGTCTATGAGTCTTAACTAAATTAATAACTAGCTAGCTAAAGTAATGAAATAAATAAGGATAGACAGACGTGGCAGTGAAGGTGGTCTCCTGTGATTGCAACATGGGAGTTCGTGGAGTGCACAGCAGTTCTGGACAATCATCTCTGTAGTAAGCATCCATGGCTTGAGCAACAGCTTCAGAGTGCTGAGCAGGAGTCTGAACTACAGACATTGAGGGGCATCAGTGAGGAGGAGAGTTTCCTGCACACTCTGTTCTGGGAGGCAGTCACACCCCTTAGATTAAGTAGAACTTTTCGAGCTAATCAATGGTGATGGACAGGAGAATGTGACAGAGTCGGGCAGGTGTGAGGATCCAGCATACAGTGATGCAGAAGCCTTAGCCCTTGACTTTGACCAACAGGTACAAGGTACTTGCTACCCATGTGAATGAGAACATGGACCGCAGGGTGGATAAGCAAACTGACCACAGCCATGGTGCAGGGTGCCAATCAAGTGGGGGGAGTGGAAAGGATTGTGATAAGGAACAGTATCGTCAGGGGAATAGCTACTGTTCTCTGCAGCTGTGACTAGGAGTTCCGAAGCTTGTGTTGCCTGCCCTGTGCCAGGGTGAAGGACATCTGGCTGGATACAAACTTAGAGTGGGAAGGGGAGGATCCAGTTGTCATGGTCCACATTGGAACCAATGACAGATAGAACTGGGAATGATGTCCTGCTGAGAGAATTCAAGGAGTTGTGGTCAAAATTAAAATGCAGAACCTCAAAGAAAGTAATCTCTGGATTGTTATCTGAGCCATGAGCCTGTTGGCATAAGGTCAAGCAGATTGGAGAATTAAACTGAGTGGTGTGGGAAGAAGAGTTTTGATTCATGAGGCACTGGCACCATTTCAAGAGAGAGGAAGCTATTCCATTGGGATGGGATCAGTGCCCTGTTGAATTGTAAAACCAGGTCTGTGGATCAGGCATTAAACTAAAAGGAGGGTAGGAATGGTTCAGATGAAGGAAAATTTAGAAATCTAAAGAGAAAAGTCCAGGCATCAGAACAGTATAGCGATTTAGGTAAAGAGAAGCAGAGTGGAACAGGAAGGGACAGAGGTTAATGATAACAGTGCATCAGCGAATACGGGCCTTGCAAATAATAGTGAAGAAATAAAATTAAAGATTCTGTATCTGAATGTGTGAAGCATTCGCAATAAGATAGATGAACTAGTGGCACAAATAGGGATAAATTGTTTTGATCCATTGCAGAGACATGGGCTGGGGTTTTCCGTCAGGTGTGTTCGGTGGCATGAGCGGGACAATATGGTAAGAAGGCCAAAAATCGGTTTCACGATGTGAAACCAGTTTGCAATCGTCCACTCTGCTCACCGATGGCGGGCTGCGTTCCCTGCCATCAGACGTTGGGAACCTCACTGTAATACATCAGCATATCATTATAAAGCCAGCCCACCAGACTCATGCCCCCACCGCTGGATTGTCCACCCATGTTGGCTGGAAAACATGCTGATGTATTTCACAACAGTATCTATAAGTTGTGCACTTGGTGGCTTGCATTTCGCTCGGGATTTTAAGGTTTGTTTGCCTATCTTGCTTCGCTCAGCACTTGCAGTCATCAGCGCCAATACAGCACCATATCACTTTTACGGGGGCTCATGGGTAGGTCGCTACACACTAGATCAGCCATATATGGGTTACTTTTCAACGGCTGCAGGGTAAGGTCTTGCTTGGGGAAGAGGGAGAAGTGGTCTCAGGCAAGGAAAGTGGCTGCAGATGAGAGCTGTAATGGGAAGGAGGGTATCGTACATGCGTGGGGGCATATGTTCTGTGCAAATGGCCTCAAGATGGTGAGGCTGAGGAGGCAGTGTCTCCAGAGGAGATGAGGCCAGGTGGGCATGTGAGAGTATGTGTGAGAATGGGCGGTGATGTCCCTTGAACTGGCAATATGTGATGGGCTTGAGTGTGTGTGAGTTTAGAGTGATAAGATTGTTGCTATACCCTGGCTGCACAGATGAGATCATTCATCCTCTATCCTCATTGGATAGCCAACCTTTTCTGTGCCACATTGGCACTGATTACCACTGCTATCACCTACCAAGCCTGGAACTGCCTATCTACCTTCGCTAGGGAAACTGGAGATGGGGATGGGCAATAAATGTTGGCCTTGCTAGCAATGCTCACTTCCCATGAATAAATTAAAAAAAAAATGTCAAGTGCGCTACAGGCAGAATAACCTCCAGATACGATTGTAAATGATTTGTGATTTACAGTATATTTTCTGCTTTTCTTCCCCAATATCCAAATAAGGAATTTTAAAAGCTGTCATCTACTTGGAATAACCCAAAATAAATATTAATAGTCCACTACTGTGACAATTGGAATGCTGAGGTATCTAATTCAAGGTTTACTGTTCTCACTGGCAAGAGAATCAGTAACCAGAGGACAATGATTTTGTGATATTGGCAAAATAACCAGTGCTGACACGAGGCAAGACATCTTTCTGCAGCCTAATAGAGTGGTGTAACTGATATTTATGATTTTTTCAAAATTCAGGAGGCTGTCTTGCTGACAAACATACACATGGATGGCAAGATAGAAGTGAAACAAGTTGGAGTGTCAAAATTATTTCTGAGCAGAAGTGAAACTGGGGAGTGGTTATTTGAGCTTTGAAACAGAACCTTGTTTAACCAGAGAGAATCTGAACTCCCTACATGACGACCTTCTGCAAAATGTATTTGGGGGTTTATGCTTCAGAGGTTGGTATCAACAGCACACTTCAGGACAAGCTGGTTTCTTCAGCAGCTAATCTCTGTTCTAAGAGGATAAGGTCATAAAATACAAATAATTGATAAAATTTTTAACATTCTGACCTCCTGGCTTTGGAATAGTTACGAGCCCTTTTTAAAAGAAAGGAATCCCCACGATGCCAACAGAAATAATGGAAGGACAAGATTTCACTTTTGAAGACATTTAAGAAACAAAAATCATCATAGATGAAACATTAATTAACAGGAAACTGATACCTCAATCTCAACTCACATTAACTAACTATTGCAACTGAAATGTGCCTTATGAAACTTTATGCTATGCTAGGCAGATAGGTAGCATTAAAGGGACAGTTTCAAAGTCACTCCTAGCTCTCCAGCAAAGGGTCACCACTCCGCACTACACCAGGTCAAAACTTTTAACACTTCCTTTGACAATTGCTCCACTCCGCCTGACTCTTCCAGATCCGATTATCACCAATTAGGCACACCTCAATGAAACCCTTATCCTTCAGAGATCAACAGTCCTGACAATCCAGATCTTCAGAGATTATTGCATCCAACTCCTTTAAACAGTTTAGTTGACCCTAATGAAAGTGTTTTTCCCCATATAGAGTTTTACTTCTGCTCCCCATCATTTCCAATAGAACAGAGAAGACCTGTCCCTGGGGGAGCTCCAATTCTCTCCCCCGCTTCTCAGCGACAGATTTTCTTTTGTGAGCTTGTCAAAGGTGCTATGAACTGCAACATGACACCTCAATGGTGTCTGAATTCCAATCCCTTCTCAACTCTCATCCCTGACATGAAGTCATATAGACACTTCTCCAAACAGAGGTGCTTACCGGGATTTCCAATTACAGCCTTTCCAGAATTCTCTTTCACTTTGGATTTAAAGGGATGTTTCAAAACATAAGTGTCTCACAAATTTCAGTATTCATGACAGAATGATGGGAAAGATGATAATTTGCTAAAACTAAAAGTCTACATAATCCCATTATTGTGGGGCTGCTGAATTAGCACCTGCAGCATCTTAAACCACGTGTCATAACGAGTAATGTGTTTCCAAGGATTTTCACAGGGAAATTGATCCAATATGTTAACTCTCCACAGGTGCAGTCTGACCTGCTGAGTGTTTCCTGCATTTTCAATTTTTATTCGAGTCAACATATTGAATGGATATGCTAAGCTAGGCTTCCTGACTCATCTCCCCCAGAGGGAAGGGGACATGTATCTCCCAGAGTCCACACGGAGGAGTTCTAGGCAGAACCTCTGCTAAATTCTGGGGCTGGTTCCATTGGGGCACGATAATTCCACCCAGTGGCGCCTCAGAGCTCAAGGAGGTCTATGGAAGAAATTCAGTCAAGCAGAGCACAGACCCCAGCTCAAAAAACAATAAAAATATAGTTTAAAGCAAAAATGTGTAGCTTTTTACTTACAGGCAACTCAGTAAGATCTCCCACAGAAAATGTCCGTCTACTCCCACATTCACCTCCATACCACCAAACTACAACCACTCTTCAACAGTAATCAGGCAGTTAACCCTCCCACATGTAAACTTACAAGGCAGAAAACATGGTTGGAGTAAGCAGAAGCCCTGCCCTGGTGGAGATGCATCCAAGCGGTGGTAGGCAGAAAAGCCTAGGTCACTTTGTTCAGTTCAATACCCATTTATTAATTTTGATACATACCATGGCAATATTTCAGCTTTTATACTACTGTAATTTTTTTCTCTAATCCCAAGTACTAATACCACATTCTGTGATGGGAGGCTGGGGAGAGGGGTTGGTGGTCACAGAAGCCTGTGGACATTTGACAATAACCTGATGAACTGCTGGGAAGACAAACATGGACACTCATTTTCTGCGTCAGTGCTTAAACAAATGCTTAAGAAACCATAGCAAATAGAATAGTGGATTTTCTTAGTGGGATTAAATTTGATATCACAAAGATGAAAGTAGAGCAAGTAGATTTATTTATTCTTGTCCTAGGACAATGCTAATAATTCTCATGTGACACTGATGATAACTAACTTTGACGTTCAAATTTACCTTCTCTGGCATTAGGATGGGTTCAAAGCAGAAATCAAATTTGGGATTATTTCAAACATTTGTCCATGTAATATTTTGGGAATGTCAAGATTTGTGAATATGTATACTACCCTGCACCACCCTGACCCCTAGCTCAAGTATTTCTCAAAAAAAGGTAGGAAAAGCTGTTCCCAAATATTCTTTTTGCCTGAACTGATGGATAAAGGATACTGGAACTGGATCTAATTTACAGTAAATGCACAGAAGCAGTCATTAGATAGATTGTTGCATCAGCAGAAGACATGGCAAGAACAAGAGATTACATTGTGATGCAGTATACTTCTCTCAAAGTTAACCAAGATATACTGGTTCATTTTGGCATCCATTTAATGGTTATGGAAATGAAAAACAATAATGAACTTTGCAAGGTTGAAGTTTCATAGATCTTTTCTGTACATTGGGAACCCATTTTTTTTATATACCCGATTGTTTGTCTATTTTCTTCCTAAAAACATTGGCACCTTGCTGGCTGATGGCTCCACACTTTTTTTATTTGTTCATGGGATGTGGATGTGGATTTACTGCCCATCCCTAATTGCCCTTGTTCAGAGGGCATTTGAGAGACAACCATATTGCTGTGGGT
Organism: Cetorhinus maximus; assembly: GCF_964194155.1. Classification (NCBI taxonomy): domain Eukaryota; kingdom Metazoa; phylum Chordata; class Chondrichthyes; order Lamniformes; family Cetorhinidae; genus Cetorhinus; species Cetorhinus maximus. Next base: position 76,281,534 of record NC_135894.1, on the reverse strand, counting down.
CTGGAGTCACATGTAGGCCAGAACAGGCAAGGATGGTAGATTTTCTTCACTAAAGGACATTAGTGAACCCAAATGGGTTTTTACGACAATCAGCAATGATTCAAACTATTCATTGTCCACATGGTCATCAGACTTTTAATTCCAGATTTTTATTGAATTCAAATCCGTGGTCCCGGTCCCCAGAGCATTACCCTGAGTCTCTGAATTATCAATTCGGAAGCAATACCACTATGCCACCACCTGCTAAACACCCACTGGTGCTTTGCTCAAATGGTTATTATTCATAGTGAGACTTGAGGGAATGAGTGTCAGCAAACTATTCATTGTCCACATATGTGGAATTCCAGAAATATATGCAGTAAATCCACATCCACATCTACATCCCATGAACAAATACAGGAACTTTGGCCAGTTTTGCTCTTCTGGTGCTTCAGCTGAAAACAGCTAACTTAGCATGATTCAAACATCTCAGTTATTCAGTAAACTTACTGAGCTATCAAAGTCTTTCCTCTACTTTTATATGACGTAGAAAACTGTCTTAACTAGTCAGGTCCTACAAAACCAGGTTCAAGCAGCAACTTTCCTTGGGGAACTTTGCTTTCTCCCTCCTTTAGAAACCTAGGATTCAAATTCAGCATTTGAAATGTACGGTGCTGTAACTATAGAATCAGAGACAACCAAGGTACTGATTCATCACAGATCATAAATTCAGTTTTCATTCAACACATTATAGAGTTCATTCAAAGTCTCACTCAGACAAAAAAAAAACTAAAGAGGATCAAATCGGTTTTATTAAAAATACAGACTCTATCAATAACAAAAGGATGTTTATAACTGGCATGCAGGAAGGATGAAGCCAGTGCACATGTAACCCTTGACACTAAACAATATTGACAGGGAAGAAGAATAACCACGCCATTCAATTGGAACAGGTTGAAGTCACAAACTCAAAGTTTCTTCTGGAGATCTCATGTTAAATCAATGCAAAATACATTTAGTGTAAATACTGTAGTAATCAGTTTTTAATACTCTGAAATGGCAATAGATTGTAAACCAGAAATTCCTGACATTACCCTTTTAACATGTAAAATGCTGGGTTATATTACACTGCACACAGTTTTAAGTGACAGACAAACAATTGCTAAAATTAAGATTAAATTCTCCCAGTTTATTTACAGCTGCGTTTTATAAACAGCAGTAAGTGGCATACAGTAACACCAAAAATTTGTTTACATTAATTTACTGAAAATTATATTACTGAAGTAGGCACAAAGTAGAGGTTGCAACAGAAATTTCATAGGGGAACAGAACTTCAGAGAAAGCATGAATTGAATACCGCCCTCTGCTAAAAGCCTGGTGAAAATAATATTAGTCCCTTTGTATTGTATTAAAAGATTTTTTTCAAATTAAGGTGCTTAAACAAAAACATCCAAGGTAAAGTCTGTTACTTCTATACAGTGATTATTAAATCTAAGGGGAAAATGTTAGCCATTAAGGAAATTTCATATCAAACTATTTGGAAAAAAACAAATACCTGTATCAACAATTATAAATTAAGAATATTCAAATAGACCAAACACTTTGCCTTCAACACAAGCCTACCTTTTAGGGGCTTAGTTCTCAAAGAGAGTTCAAATTCTCCGATAATTTGCAGTTTGCTGTGTACCAAGTAACAGAATTTAATGCAACACCCACAAATCTGGATCAGTTTTGAGTCAAGCCCAGATGTTCCTGCTAGAAACAGAATTTCTGGTAGGTTAATCATCCCAAGTGAAATATCCACCATCTTGTGTGTTCTCAGTCTCCTTAGCTTTTGAAGGCAACAGCTTGCGTTTTCTATTTATCAGCTTTCTAGTGCATCAAGGACTTTCATGATCTGCTGCTTTATGGCTTTAGTGGCATCTCCTGCATTTGGTATCAAATACCTGCAGAAAAATATTTAAAATAATTCATGTAAGTGACAATTCACCATCAACAAGCAACTCAAGTCATTCAGAAATTAGAGGGAGTGCCATTTATAACGTCATGTTTGAAATTCAGACTAATGACCAATTTTCTTTTCCTTACTTTTGCAGCATATGCTGGCACATGTATATTAAAACTAGAATTATCTCAGCGTTTATTGGTGAAAGGATACATGCAAAAGGTGAAACAGAGCCCTTTTCCTCTAGTGTTCATCTATAAAATCTATCCCCATCTATAATCCATCAGATAATAAAATTAGCTAAACTCATCCTGATGCTACCATCTTCACCATATGGTGCTGGTAACCACAAAATAAATACAAGATCATAAGAGGGTGGCGGAAATGATTTTTAAAAATTTGATTGAATCTGCTGTGTCAGTAGGGAAGAATCAAAAGGGTGGACGCCACTTTAAGGAAAGAGTTGGTCTATAAAAAGTCTCAAATTATCACCATTTGTTTGAAAGATAATACCAGCATTCTATTTACTGACACCTGAGAGAATTAGAAAGCTAGGGGAGGAATGACATTTTAGGAAGCAATCACCAACCAAATTGAATGTTTGCTGATATTGGACAATACCATTGCAAAAGATAAGTTAGCTACTAGTCATATGTGGATAATTGGGAATCCAGATGTAGCTAATTGCATTTCTGATCAGTAAATAAAAAATGAGTAGTGGACACAGTAATTGGGCATGTGTTATCAATGCTCAGATTCACATGGCATACTATTTTATCAGTGATGCGACAAAGGCAAGATGAAAAGCAGAGTGTGCAAGTTTTTTGATCGCTGTGAATGCTTTATGTCCTTATTTATGGAATGGTGGTAGAAGTTTGTTATGTAAATATACACGTGAGGTACATTTACCCATGCATAAATGTAATTAAAGTGTTTCTACTAAAATTAATGCAGTTAAAACAATGTTGCCATAGCCACACCTGTGTTTAAGTCACCAATTTCTATTGGGCAATACGGTCTTAGAAAGTTACAAACTATTGGTACCAGATCTGGAACTTCCAGCTCCACCCAATTCTATCGGACCTGAACCCTCTCTATTATTGCTTTGCTGTGTCGGAGTAGTTTCAATAACTCTCGGAAGCTGTTAGTTGCAAGCACTAACTTTATTGTAACACATTTATAGTTATGAGAATACTCCCTTACACTATCTTCTTTCCATGCTGCTTTTCCTCTAGACTCTCCCAGATCATGAGTATATGTCACTTCCTTCTATGACATCACAGTTAACTCTTTATGAGACTTAAGTCTAACATACTCCATTATACTACATCTCCACCCCAAGTCTTTGTGCAGTCTTCATTGTTCTCTGATGCTCCTGGAAACCCAATGCTCCTAGTTATTTTGAACATTTCAGTGTCTTGTAGTCTCAGAGGAAATGTAGTTTTTTTTTTGCTCTCTTTTCTTTCTCCTTCCTCTTGTTATTTTGAGATTCTCACCTCTTATACTGACAAGCATTGTGGTGCTTTCACTTGTCTTATCATACCTCATTCTTCTCTTGTTTGGGGAACAAGGTATTCTCATTCTGTTGTTGGTCCTCTGGATGCTGTTGAACAGAATTTGAACTAGGTGTTTCAGGATCACCTGCTTCAGTGTCTTCTTTCATTTCTGATGATTGCAGCCTCTCTGGTGTCTGATTTTCACTGTTGCTCAATGACAAAGCTGTTCTCTTTTTACTGTGCCATGTTCTGTCTGGACAATGTGAGATCGCAGGTGTGGTGATTTCTCCACTATTTCCCCAAATCTCAATTGATCTCTGATTCAAACCTGTTTTTCCTGTCAAAGATCTGACATTGTTCTTGCTCTGTGATGACTATCATAGTGTTTCATCTGTTTACTATGGTCAGTTTCCTCTCTTTCTTGTACTTTCTCCAAGTCTGTGTCTTTGATCTGTGGCATCAATGTATACGGACGAGTAGGAATCTGTGTCTGCAACCTTCTTCCCATGAGTAACTCACATGGAGCCAATCCATTCCCATTCCCCAAGGGTTATTATGACACAGCCAATGGTAAAGGCTGCGTTGTTCAAATCCCTGAGGGAAACTTGAAGCAACTGTCATAACCCATTTTTACAATTTGTATATTTTGAGATGCAGGCTTTGAATTCAGTAGTAATAAGACCACTGAGTCTCAAGAGATTTTTTTATAAAATTAAATTAAACATTTATTAATACAAGAAAAATTGTAAGCACATACACATATGTCTACAAAATTACTACTATAATAACTACAAAAATCCCCTACTTAATATCTCAATTACACCCCCGTTAAGGCAACAGTAAATCTCAGATTTAAAGAGACGCCTGGTAAAGCACAACCTGGACAGTCAAATTCAAAATGAGTTTCTTTTAGCTCTGGGTCCTTGCAGACAGCAGCTTGAGGCTTCCCACACTTGCTGGATCTTAAAAATGCCTCTGCCTTACACACAATCTCCTTTCTCCTTTATACATATCTTTCTGTTTGAATGTAAACTTTCCATTGTATCACTAGGCTTTTAATTGTACCTCTTCTAACAACAGCATCCTTTGATTCCACCAATTTTATTAGTAAGCTGAAAAACAATAAACACATTGTTTGGTGTCTTCTAGCTAGGTGCAAGATCTCACCCATGCTTTTGATGGTTTCTTTAAAAATGCAAATTGCCCCCTTGACACCTATGTTTCTAAACTTCCCCATGTTTATCTAATAATCATTTCAAACTTACTTCTTTCTATACATCAAAGCCTCTAGACCAGCTGGCTTTAATCCAATTAAGACACATACATAGACACAGACACTACTAAGCTCTATTTAAAAAAATAATTTTCCAACAACATTATAGACATTAATATCTCTTCATGACAGGGTGAAGAGTGCTAGTTGAAAATTCTCATTCTTTTTCATCAATGCCTTTACAGTTCTGACACTTGTCTCAGCTTCTCTATTAGCTTGAGGAAACCTCAGTGAATTTGTTGTGACCAAATCCAAATAATTCTGCAAACTCTTGAAACTCTATGTTCACGAATTGTGTACTGTTATCTGATATCACAATATCAGAAATCCCAAAGGCTGCAAAAAGCTCTTTCAATGACGTTATCACTGCCTCTGATGTGTGACGATGTAACTGTTTCACTTCAATGCACCTTGAATAGTAATCTACTACTATGAACATTTTCCCTTTATGTTCAAATAAATCCATTCCTAGGTGTCCCCATGGCCTTGTAGGAAAAGAAGATGACATTCATGGTTCTTTTGATTCCTGTCTGTGAATTGTACATGTTATACATCTGGATAAAATTTCTTCCAAACAGACCTGGCCACGAATACAGTGCTCTGGCTCTGCACTTAGTAATACCTAAATGACCTTGATGTAGATGTTGTAAGATCTCAAGTCTCAATGCTCTTGGAATTACTACTCTATCATTGTATACCAGTAAATCATTGATCACTGTCAGGTGTGTTCACTGCTCCGAATATGGGCTCAAGATAGGACTTTGTGGTACACATGTTCACCATCCTCGGATGCAAAATTCCCTGATCTGCCATCATGGACTGAAGCAGTCCATGTCCAAATGCAGCAAGACCTGGACAATATCCAGGCTTGGGCTGACAAGTGGCAAGTAACATTCACGCCATACTAGTGCCAGGTAATGACCATCTCCAACAAGAGAGAATCTAACCATTGCCCCTTGACACTCAGTGGCATTACCATTGCTGATTCCCCCCACTATCAACATCCTGGGGGTTACCATTGACCAGAAACTGACCTGGACTAGCATATAAATATTGTGGCTACAAGAGCAGCTCAGGGGCTAGGAATCCTACGGCGAGTAACTCACCTTCTGACTCCCCAAAGTCTGTCCACCATCTTAAAGGCACAAGATAGGAGTGTGATGGAATACTCTGCACTTGCCTGGATGAGTGCAGCACCAACAACACTCAAGAAACTTGACACTATCCAGGACAAAGCCGCCCACTTGATTGGCACACCATCCATAAACATTCACTCCCTCCACCACCAATGCACAGCGCCAGCAGTATGTACCACCTACAAGATGCACTGCAGGAACCCACCAAAGTTCCTTAGGCAGCACCTTCCAAACCCACGACTGCTACCATCCCGAAGGACAAGGGCAGCAGACAAATGGGAGCACCACCACCTGGAAGTAGCCCTCCAAGCCACTCATCATCCTGCCTTGGAAATATAATCGCCATTCCTTCACTGTGACTGGGTCAAAATCCTGGAACTCCCTCTCTAACAGCACTGTGGGTGTACCTACACCACTTGGATTGCAGTGGTTCAAGAAGGCAGTTCACCACCACCTTCTCAAGGGCAATTGGGGATGGGCAATAAATGCTGGCCTAGCCAGCAATGCCCACATCTCATGAACGAATATAAAAAAAATCCTTCTCTGATTTTTGAGCCTCTTTGGTTTCACTCAAACTTTGTGTAGTTGCCAGTTGACCGTCATTATAGGAAATCCCCTACCTCTTCCACAAAATCAATTTTGTATCTTTCCAGATTCTCTGTTTCAATGTGTGATTATAAACTCGTGCTCTGTTGTTGTCCTTAAACATATACCATATGAGCATTAAAACTCAATCTCAATTAAAGTCTTTGAACTCTTGATGGCATCGCTGCAAGCTTTTTCGGATTAAATAGTGTGACTAATGTTACGATCCCAACTGACATTAATACTGGACAAGTCACATCCTGGAGTGAAACCTGTCTTGATAGATCCTAACTTTGTTTTTTTTTAAAGAAACCATGGAGGAAGGTTACTGAACAAATTCACTGGAGTTTACTGATGAACCTTTAACTAAGAATAAAACATTTATTAAACAAGGAAAAAAATGAACTAAATTGCACCAGAGAAAAAGGTTGGAAAATTTCAATACAAATACAAGAAAACGATTCGAACTCAATATTCCTTTTACACCCGCAAATGGTTTTCTTCCAGCAGATTTCTAAGTATGCACTAGATGCTTCTTCCCCAGCTTATATCTCTCCCCGAGACAACGTGAGTTCCCTAAACTCAGTTCCCAGCAGCCCTGCAGTATTTCTTATCATAGAGCTGAGAACCTCTGTCTTCACATTCTGAACTTCTTTTCTGTCTTTTCGTGTGTGTGTGCACGCACACATGTGCGCCTCTCTCTTTCTCTCTCACTGGACCCCTGTTGCTAGGCCACTGCACAGTTTTTTCTATATTTCTCCCCCCCCCCAAAATCACTAAACTACTAATCCCTTTGTAATCCATCTCTTCCCTTCAAGGGTTGTAAAACCTCATTAAAAATGCAGGTTTGGGGAGGCTATGGCATAGTGGTATTGTCACTGGACTAGTAATCCAGAGACCCAGGGTAATGCTCTGGGGACCCGGGTTTGAATCCCACCACAGAAGATGGTGGAATTTGAATTCAATAAAAATCTGGAATTAAAAGTCTAATGATGACCATGAAACCATTGATGGTTGTTGTAAAATTCCATCTGGTTTACTTTAGGGAAGGAAGTCAATGTGGTTGACTCTTAAATGCCTCTGAACAAGGGCAATTAGGGATGGGCAATAAATGCTGGCCTAGCCAGCGATGCCCACATCCCGTAAATGAATTTTAAAAAATGCATACAAACAAATCCAGAAAACTTGACCATTTTGCTAGGACGCCCTTCAGACTTCCCAGCACCAAGCTCACAAAAAAACTAAATGAAACAGAAACCATGTTCCACCTTTCTTAACACACAAATATAAATTAAACTTAAAGTTATACATTACTCCTAACACTAAAGGTTTATGGTCTGTTGATATCGTAATATGAAGTGACACAGACGTAGTCAGCAAATTTCTCGCATGTCCATGTGCCTGCTAATGCTTCCTTTTTAATTATTGTGCATCTCTTTTCCTATCTGTTAATAACTTTGATGTGTAATAGACTGGTCTACGTTTTCCATCTCTTTGTACCATCCTGGTCCACATCTGTTGCTATTATTGTAGGTTAACTCCAGATTGTAAGTGCTAATATGTTTCTGATGGCATCAACCTCACCTGGATTTTTTCAAATGATTTCTATTGTGCTTCTTTCCAACATCATTCATCATCCTGGTGTAACAACTGACGGAGTGGCTCATTGAGCTCTGGTAAGGTTTTTTAAAAGAAATTTTGCCACTTGATTCACCTTTCCCATGAATCTTTGTAACTCTGTGATGTTCCTTGGAGATGGAAATTTCACTTTCATGTCTTGCTCTGCTTGAGTGGATCCATGTATCAACATGACATTCATGTGTCAAACAACTCCCTGTAAGCCCTCCAAAAGATTTGACATTGTTCTTTGAAAGATCTCTGGTGCTTAAGTTATTCCAAACGGTAACCTGTTAAAACCCAATCTTCCAAATGGTGCTATGAAGGTTGAGAGAAGCTTGGACTCCTATTCTCGTGATATTTGCTAGGAACCGCCGTTAGTGTCTAATTTAGAGAATATTGAGCTCTTCCCTAACCTTGCTAAACTCTCATTTACTGATACCATTGGATGGATTTCTCTTTTCACAGTTTTATTGTGTTGTGAGATCAACACATATTCTTATGGAACCGTTTGGCTTTGGAAACGGTACCATCCCTGAGCACCTACTCATCGGATCTTTTACCGGTGAAATGACTCCTTGTTTTACCATTGAGTCGATCTCTTTCCTCATCTTTGGAAGTAAAGGGTGTGGAGCCTTTCTGGGTGTATATAAGCATATTGGTTTTGCTTCTGGGCTGTGTGTTATACGATATATCATTCTCAGCTTGCCCACTCCGATAAACAACTTGGGAATTCTGATCTCAAGTGTCCTGATTGATCTTCATTGTTCTTCATTTCTATTCTATGAATTAGATTCAATTCCATACATGCCTTTCTGCTAAAAAGTGTATAGCTCTGATCTTGAACTACATACAGCGCTTCAGTAATTACTTCTGTGTTTTAAAGTAGTTGCTAGTTCTCCTAGAATCTTCAGTTCTGTTCCTACTGACTCACGCTTTTTGTAGGATGGTTGAAGAACTCTCTTGTTTAATGATGGTTCAGCATCTGAAAGAACTGAAACTGTTCCTCCAGTATCTAATTTAAAGCGTGTCCTGTGATCTTCTAACCAAGATCTCTGCATTCCAATAGTTTCCACTTACTTCTTTAACCTCCCCTAAGAAGGGTATCTCAATTTGTTGTGAATCTTCAACTTCATAGACACTGTTTCCTTTTAAAACATTTTCTTTGAGTGTTCTGCCTGTTTTCCTAATATGACACACTAGCTGAAAATGTCCCATCTTTTTGCACCAATAGCATTGTGCGTCTTTGCCAGGACAATTCCTGCACCCTTCTTTTCCGCACCAGCAACAGCTAGTCTGGAATGCCCCCATTAATTGCTTTCCATGCCGCATGTCTCTCCTTCTCTCTATTTTCCCTTTTTATGTCTGATGAATTCAACTGAATCTGTCACTTTGGGATTTGGGCTGTCTCTCTCTGTACCATGTAAAAATAGAATTTAACTATTCAGTCACTATGTCAGTCGCCTTGATGTGATCCTATACATGGCACATAACCATGCCCTCCACTAGCAAAATGCAAAACAGCCTATTCTCTAGCTTGCTGTGAGCAGCACCACAGATCATCTCTACTGGCGTATCAATATGAAATGAAGCTATATACTTTGTTAGCTCAAGTACTGTGTTCCTTGGTTTGATTAATTGGTTTCTTTTTATACTTTCCTAGCTTTCCAGTTATTATTTTCCCACATTTTGTGTGTGCAAGTTTGATTTTGTCGTCATTCATCCCTTGATCTAACTTTCAATGTGCCATCTACTGGAGAATTCATAAGTTGGGAAAACTCTCAAATGAGGGTAAGCAATTTGAACTAGTTAAGGTCTATGTAAACAAAAAGAATACTTAACATTTTAGCAAAACTGGCTCTTCTACATTAAATAAATATTTCTAGCAAAATAGATGGGCACATTTTTACTTTGCATCGCACTTATTACAGGATTAAGCTCAAGGTGAATTTATAATCTTACCTTTCCACAGCCAAAATCTCCACTGGTGAGGCATTACTGTTTCCAAATTTAAATGTAATCAGCTCTGGGTGCTTTTTCTTGGATGTAATCTTCACCATCGAAGTCAAGGCCTGCCGTGATTGAATATAAGCAAATCCTTTCCGAGATGGCATTTCTCGCAAACAATACATGTGAGTTGCTGTTACCAGAAGGTGACTGAAAAAAAAAAGAAAATTTAGCTGCTCAGCAAGTGTCGACTAATCTGTTTTCATTCCATGGAAATAATGATTTACAACATAGTACAGAGATTTGAAGGATTTGAAGGAAAAAAAGCTTGTGTGTATCGGTAGTCTATTCTGAAACAGGTTGCTTAATATACAATGAGTAAAATGAATGCATAGAATTTTACAGCAGAGAAACAGGCTATTCAGTCCAACAGGCCTACGCTTAATAGAAGACGCCTCAATTCACCACACAAGATCACTGTGATGTTCTTAATGCTAGCCACCAATCATGCTGCATATCTGCATTAATGATATCTTCCAGCCATCCTGGAACCAGGATCTGCAGTGCAACTGATACTGAAATTGAGATTTGGGGAAAGATGAGTGACAGTTTGTCAAATTTCTTGATCAATGTCACGGAATTGTTTCAAAGCCCTTTTTAAAAAAGCTACCCTAGAATGCATAGTGAATAACTTAATAATCATGAGTTTAAACAGATTTTTGTCATGCTGTAGTTAAAGTAGAGTTCAAAAGGCAACAAATCCCTTTTGAATGTAGTCATATTAAACCTCTTGTAAGATACATGTATTTTAATGTAGTTATATGCCATTTTCAAAGTGCCAAAATACAACTGAACTAGTATATTGGCCATTACACACCTTGGAAACATATGTCCCGTCTCCTTCACCTCATTGCATGGAAAGTGGTGTTTAATGTCAGGCTTGTTCACCCACGTCTGAATATTCACCATCTCTTTCCTATCATCATCGGACATGGAAGAACTGTCAATTTCATCTGTTAAAACAAAATGGACAGAAAATCTAACAATGAATGTACCCTGTAAATGAACAGAAATAAAGTACGCAAATAAACATTATATGTCTAAGTTAATAGAGGTCTGCATTTAATTCTATAATACATGAGAGATTTTTGATGCACATTTGCAGATATATGTTAGGTTTTCTTTCAGACATACCCAAATATCTAACAGTAGTACAGTGCAATTGGAACACAGGCCAATGTGCCTGATCTATCAAACAACCAAAATCTTCCAATTTGGTATTTTTCCAGCACTGAGAAGGATCAAAGCTGCTTTTTTTTTTGCTGATTTGCAATGGAGAATATACCAGAAGACCAGTAACTAAACTAAAGCCAGTTTTGTGGAGTTCATCTAAGATAGACTTGAAATGTTACCCTCTTCACCTTACTGGGTTCGCAATTCCAGTTGCACTACTAAGAAAAAGTGAAAGTGGTATTGGAACCTGCTTCTTCTCAACCACTAGAGATGCATAGCCCAAGCAAGAACCTGTACAGTGAATGGACCATGAGCCAAAAGGATTTCATAGTCCTTTGTAATGATTTATTTCTAAACTGGAAGATACAGTTTTAATCATTTTCAACATATGAAAATGAGATGAGCTTTAAGAAATGCCCTTACAGATTAAGCTATTTGCATTTTCTGTGGCTGAGAGGACCCAAGCTCTAAGGCCACCACTTTCTCTCAGTGAAGCAGCTGAGATTGGAAACTTTGCTTTATCTGTAAAGCACCACATTGTGTGGTAATAAGCCATAAAGAGTAGAAGGTGGTAATTTTAAATCCCTGATATGCTTTGAGTTAGTTAATCTCATGTGAAACAACAGTTAGAATGCTACCACTAGTCTCAGTGTTCATGGGTTACGAAGACAAGGAAAAAAGTGTCTGTCTGCAATTTTTGTTCAGTGTGCCCTCACCCTTATTGGAGAAGGAGACAGAAGGTTCATACCCAGGCATAACACTCTCAACAACAGTGTGACAGCACTCATTGTCTTGCTCATACATGTAGAATGGCCACTTGTCTGAGTTACCTGAAGACTGCCATTGCCAATGGAGCTATATCCCAGGTATAGCCAGAATCTTTAGGAGAGGCGAGGGGCAAAAATCACTTTAATCAACAGGTATGAGAGTGGGTGAAGACAAAAGGGTCTGAAATTTTTTTGCGACAGGGAATCAAGTACACATTATAGCGCAAAGCAGCAAAGTTATTGCAGTGTGAGGGGTCGGAGAATTACAGCACTTTTTTATGATCTGTAGTGAAATGCAAATGCTTCTAGGCTACTTCAAACTGAAAAATGACATTGTTACATATAAAGATTTTAAAAACTGACATTTATATAATTTAGCGTAGACTGCTAATCCAATTCTAATGGTTTCTTTATTCCAATTATGTCATTTGTGACTGACGTTTAAAAAAGGTACTAGTTGTGCTGCAAACAGCTTTAACAGTAGGGTTGCTGTAATATGGGTCCAGTGTTATGACCACCGACCACAGCAGATGTTAATTGCTGCGCAAACCAAATCCCAGAGGGAAACTTGGCTTACAGGTCATACCCTTTTTTCTGTATTCTGAAAACGAGAAGAAAACGCACTGATCTCAGCAGCAAGAAGTCTGGTAAACTTCTGGGATTTTAAAAATTAGATGTTAAAGTTTTATTAACAAGAATAAAAGAAAACTTAAGCACACAAGATTACAGTTGCACAGTTAAAATTAGTCTTATAAAACCTTCCCCAAAAAAAGACACTCTCCTTGGTCAGATCCACAAGTAAATGCCTTCCAGGCAACAATCCCTTATAGATGTTTAACTATAAAAATTCAGTAATATTACTAAAGGCAAACTGCTGTAGCTTTAATGACCATATGACCTCAAACTCTTTCCCACTCTGCTGTGGCAATCCAAGACTTTAGAACAAGACTGCTTGTTGCAGCCCAAGACTTTTCTGGCTTGACTGGATGGCTGATTCAAACTGCATCTTCTCCCAACCCTAGAGCTGTTTCCAGGAGATCTTCCTCATACAGCCAATAGCTAACAGCTACAGCCCACAATTGACAGCTACAGCTAACAGCCCAACAGCTCCAGCTACCTTAAGCTTTCCACAATAACTCTAAAACACCTTTCTCCTCCTTTCATCTCAGGTTCCATTTTTCTCCTGGCTCTTTGAAAGTCAGATCTTTCCCAATATAAAATCTTTCATGTTTCTATTTGGTCTCTGCTTTCAGGTCAATAAAATGTAATATACCCTCTTCTGTTTACCTATGGAACTCCTGCAAGATGCAAATATGTTTCTCGCCACCTCTGACTTCCCTTTGATATTCAAACAAACTCTCAACTTATCTAAAAATGCAAATGTTAGATCCAACCAATTCACTTGTACCTCAACCCCTTATATCTTATTACAAATGTGCAAACTTAATACCTCTATCCTTTCATGTTTTAACCCCCCCAGACTGCCTGTTTTCTAGTAACCTTCCGCAGCTTAATTAAACCATTTACACACACACACACACACAGCCTTCTTCACAGAATAACAATATTCCCCAAAAATATTTTTGAAAAAAAATCCATTCTCACAGCAGTCAAAACTGCCTTACATCTAAGCTAAAGTCACCGAGTAAAAATCGATCCCGTTTGATACTAATTTTAATTTTTCAAATTCTTGTTTATCACATAACTCAGATATTTCACCAAAGTGTTTATGGACTTGCTTTTCTGAGCACGTTTTATTTGCAGATCTTTGGACAAATGCAGAATATAACAAAGCAACTACAGTCGAGACTCAAATATAAGTTTGTACCATCCTCACAGCAAGACTCCAAAAGATATCTGCAATGATGGATTCCAAATATAAATTTTTTTGGCTGAAAATTTATTTTTGAGGTGGAGGTCAGAAAAACATTTTCTCATCCCTGAATTAAATATGCTGAGAGTTTACACTCAAAATTGAAACTGACAATTCACTTATTCACTCAGGGCACCTGGTATTAATTAGAGAGCTTACAGTAATTCATTTAATTACCTGTATCATACTCCTCTTCATCTGCAATACTGAAGACGGGTTTTACACCACGATAGGGTTTTCCCAACTTGTCACTGCTGCTCACGTGCCTGAGTGAGGGCAAATACAGTGATCAATCATTAAAATCAAAATATGCAAACTTCAGTACCGGTCATGGAACATTCAAACTGATAAAACTAGTCAGATGTCTTAAACAGCTTTCCCTGCATTCTGAAAACTACCATCTTTCATGAATACACTGGTCATTGTAAAGGTTTGAATTAAAAAACAAATTTTTACGAATAAAAGTTCTAACTGCTTTGTAAACAGAGGCAAAGTTCATTCAGCATTTAATTGTTTGGTCAAAGAATTTAGTAAATTGCAAGGTGCTTGTTAGTTGCATGCACCAGGATTTTAAGATCATCTTGCATCTTTTAAAAAATGCATACAGTATTCAATGAATCAGGGTTAAGCTGTTAGGTGGGGTGGGAGAGTGGTAGATACTGAGATGTGAAAGTAGAGAAAGTGTGCAGACTTTCAAAGAATTTGGAAATAAGTTTCTCTCAGACTTTTACTCAGGGAAAGTGAAGTGTGCATTTCTTGGTTGGTTGCTGGAAAATAACATGTTTCCTTACACACCGCAGCTTTATAGGCAACCAATTTTTCAATAAGACATTTTTCAAGTAACTGCTGATACGAGTGACCTCTCAAGCAAACAAGTTCCATAAATTTTATTTGATTTCAAACATGTATTTACTTGAGCATACTCAGGATATATGATTCCCTACATGAAGAATAAGTGAGTACATCTCTCTGAATTATAAGTCAATGCAATCATGGTAAATAAATCAAAGCACAAGTCATAAAATAATTGAGCCACAGACATGGCAAAGTGATAGTGTGGCTCATTTATCCCTAAAACACTATGTGGTGGATGACTAGTAGAGTGACAGGAATGAATTCTGTGGCTAAAGGGACTGAGGTTCGTTTGAAACCACTCTCACACACCCATGTCAATAAGTTATTCAGTATAGACTAAAGACGTGATATGCATTATCTGCACATCAAATTATACACAAAACCTTCAGCAGGAGAAATCAGGAGTGCAGAAGACTTGAGTCAGGTTGGGAGAGCAGCAGGAGCCATGTTGATTGTGCACTTATTTTGATTACAGTTTTACAAAATTAAAAATCAATAATACTAAGAGAATGGTGAATGCAGAGTATACATTTTCACATATATAAAGTAATATTTCCTGCAGCTGCAAGCTGCACAGCTCAGCGCATTTTCGGATTAAATTTTAAGTAGTACGTAAATAATGAGTGCAGCAAAATTACAAAATACTCAAAGCATTTGTTAGTGACAGCAAGTGCAGAATTGCAGACAATGTAAAACAGCCATCAATGCAACATCTAGAATACCTTTTGATGTTTCTGACCATAATAACGGAAACTTTTGAGCCTACAATAAGCCTCCAGCACAACCATTAATACAAAGCTTCATATTTTACACAATCTGAATTTAGATGAATTTCATTTTCACTGGAAGCCCAAAAATCTAACTTTTGTAGTTCACCCTACAATTTAGAGAAATTTTGCAACCAAAAACTACAGGACTCCTTGATAGCGCATGGGACCGGTTAAGAAGTAGATTGAATAAGTAACAGAGTATTCATGCCAAATGTGATGCCAAACTACTATTTAAAGGGACAACTGAAAGCTTGGTGAAGAAGATAGATTTTAAAGAGGCGGAGGGGGCAAAGCAGTGAGGTTTAGGGAAAGGTTCATGAAAATGGGTAGATGATGGTACAACAGCCAATGTGGGTCAGGTCAAGGTGTGGAGGTGGGGGGAAGATAACGCAAAAGAGCAAGAATCAAGAGGACCAGATATCAGGGTTGGGTGGTTCGATTTAAAAGAGGCTTTAGAGATATGGAGGGAAAAGGCATTGAAGGGATTTAAATACAATGGGAATTTTAAATTTGAAACGTTGGGAATCTGAAGCTAATGGAGATCAACAAGAACAGGGATGATGGGCAAGTGGGACTTAGTGTGAGTTTTGAACGGGTTAAGCATCATAGAGTTTGGGGCACCATCCAGGAAACACTGCAGGTGAAATAGGCATGGATCTTGATTTCAGCACGGCTGAGGACAGGGTGATGTTATGAAGTGAAGGAGGTGAGGATATCAAGTTCAGGGTCGAAAACGTTGACAAAGTTGTGAACAGCAGGGGATGTGTTGGGGAAAGCCTAGGCTCACACAGAAAGAATGCCCATTAGGTAAGATACCAAAGGGCTACAGGAAATGGGATGATGGACCTTACCCCAAGAGTCAGTGCTCTTAGGAGAAGGGAAGAAAGTTGGAAAAATAAAAATTATTCAGCATAAGTGGAAAGAAGTTTAATAAGCCAGATGAAACTTTTTTGACTTTAAAATCAATAATCTTGTGACACTATGCAAAAGAAGCTGGTCTTCCAGATCATTTGTTTCTTTCCTATTCTGAAAGTAATTTGAAAAATTTAATAACGAACAAATTAATTTAAAAGATTAAATGCAAAAATCTGAGGCATTTGCTGCCACATCAAGGCATTCTGTCCGTCACTATCCCTTGCCCATCTGTGAAAACATTGTTAACAAGTAAGCTTTTGAACTATAATTCAACATATTAAAACAGGTAAAAGCAAAATACTGTGGATGCTGGAAATCTGAAACAAAAACAAAAATAGCTGGAAAAACAGGTCTGACAGCATCTGCGGAAAGGAACACAGTTGACGTTTCGAGTCCGTATGATTCTTCTTCAGAACTAAGGAAATAGAGAAATGAGGTGAAATATAAGCTGGTAAAGGGGGGTGGGACAGGTAGAGCTGGATAGACCTGTCCCAAACCCCCCTCTACCAGCTTATATTTCACCTCTTTTCTCTATTTCCTTGGTTCTGATGAAGTCATACGGACTCGAAACGTCAACTGTGTTCCTCTCCGCAGATGCTGTCAGACCTGCTGAGTTTTTCCAGGTATTTTTGTTTAAAACAGGTTCCTCCACTGCTTACTCAGCATGTTTTTATTTTTCCATTTAGAAACTAGAAGTTGACACTAGATGGAAACAGCAGCAACACAATTTCCTGGTAGACCCTAGTTGTTCTTTTGATCCTTCAATACCAAATGTTTACTCTTAAAAAGCTAGGGTAATCAAGAATCGACTAGCAGTACCTATACCAGTAAGGCCATGTTAATCTGGGAAATGCTTGATGAAGATAGTCAACATACTCTTTTAAAAAAAATACCAATAGTTTTTGAGGGCTGATTATATATTTGGCAATTACGAAAAAAACCAACACAACAGAAACATGGGACTGCTAATTCAAACGGTGAAAAGTAGTAATAGTAGACTGCACATCGCAGCAAAGTGCTATGCAAGACTTCCAGGATGCCAGATAAGGTAAAACACAACAAAAACACTATATGCACATTTTAGTTTCTGGGCATGGTTCCATCGTGAAAGGCCAATAACAAATAAGTAGCTATAAATTTAGTAACATCAAGTAGAGATTAAAATGAGAGTCGCTTAAGGCTTAAAATGCTGCAGAAAAGCAACAGTAAAAGGCCAAAGTAGTAAGTTCTTGCGCAGCATGCTTAAGTACAGAGACTAGAGTTGGCAAGCTATTCTGAACACCATCTTACCAATCTACGTTCACTTTTTCTGGCCAAGGAAGTTGAAAAGTCATTCTATATTAATTAATAATAGAAAATAAGACAAAAACAATAATTTCAAAAAAAGGAAAAGAAAAGCTACAAACAAATATAATTAGAAATGAAAGTTTAACAAAACAGATTTCCTCATTAAAACAAAATAATCCTTGTTCCAAAAGACACCCTAATGAAGCTTTATTTAATCTACAATTGCACGTGTATATTTCGATGTACCACATTCAGGCACACACATAGATGCACATACATTCTATCTTAGTACTGCAAACAGGCCCCCAAATTTAACAAAAAAAATCAAAATTCTGCTTAAATATGTTTAAACAAAAGCTTTAATTTTGAAATTTTATGAAACGTATTTTAGTTTCAAAATTCTTTCAGCTGGAAGAAATTGTCTGTTAACATACAAGCTCAAAATTCGGTCTCTACAGAAAAAGGCTATCTAGAATAAAATATAATTTTTGAAGTACTTCTACCTTACCTTTCAACTGGTGCAGATGTATTCTCAATGAAACTGATCACTTTCTCTTTTACATTCACCGATTTGGATTTAAGGGCAAAGGTCATTTTATTTACTAATGACTTGACTCCCCTTCCATCACCTGAACCATTTGGGGAATCACCCTGCAGAAGCATTTAATTGAACGTGATTACAGAACCCTCGAAACACAGCATGAGCAACATGGCACTTTATGCATAGCTTGCTTTACTATTTCTTAACAGGATAAATCCAAGCAACTATAGGAGCTATTTAGAATAACATGTTAAGCAGAAATAGAGTTTTTTCTAAAACATAGATATATATTTATATAGCTATTATTGGCCATTAACACTAAGAGTAAACTTCAAAAGAGGATTTAAAAAATATTCCGAAAGTACAGTACTGATGTTCAAACATCATTTATAATATAAAGCACTTAAATTACACTTCTATTTATTCTGGAAAACTATACAAAGTACTGAAATTACGTGGTGAACAGAAAACCTGAAACTAAAATTAAACTTCAATATTTTATTCAGTACTACCACTGGGTATTGGTACAGGCACAGTGGGGGAAAGAAACTTAGAAAATAGGCTATTAGTCTGGATAAAATTTAACTGACTAAACTATTTTCATTAGATAATTGCTACACTGGCTCAATTTGCATGGCGAAAGCATCTTTTTATTAAATCTATTAAAATTAGGAAGCGGTTCAGGGCCAACACTCACTGCAATAGTAAGATGCAGGTTTGATAAAATTCCTGACCTTGTTTTAAGTCCCTCTGTAAGGAAGGAAAATAAGTGGAAGAGTTGGTTCCTGAGCCACACTTGCACATCTTGTGACTGGCGTAGAGTGGATTAGCAACTAAATTAAACTGCTTAAATAGAAGTGCAAGTTCCATTTATTCTTTACCTGCCCTCAACCAGAGAACACAATCTGCTTCCAAGCATCCATTAAATCCACTTGAAGCCACAAGGTGTGCAAGTGTGGCTCAGGAACAATTCTTCCACTTACTTTCCTTCCGGAGGGACTTTACCTTCTCTTCGCAAAACTCAATGAAGTGATCAAGATCAGGAATTTAGCAGACAGTAATCAAAGCTGCACCTTACTACTGCTGTGAGTGTTAGCTCTGAACTGCTTTCCCATTTTAATATATTTAATGAAAGGATGCTGAGGAAGTATCAGTCCTTTATTGAACATGGAGGATAGTCTACATCATTCACAAGGCAAGCCTCCATTTTGAACTGGACAGGTATACATAGCATTCCCTCATGATACAGACTAAAGTAAAGCATCATACAGAGAAATTTCAAGTCTTGCAATGCAACATGCCCAAGTCTGAGCCAAAAGATAGTTTCGCTTTATATCAAAGCTGGGTTTACATAAGATTGATACTTTAACTACAATCTGGATTCACTCTCAAGTATAGTTCGCAACCCTCAAATTTCACAATGTGAGCCATTATTCTTACTTTAAATAAAACATTGAAATAACAAATATATACTTACATCAGCAGAAGAAATGCTTCCACGAGATCCAGATGTACTAACAATCCAGTGACCGTAGCCATTTTCTGGCCCATCTACATTTATGTCTACAAGGTGCTGCTGCAATGCTGCAAGACAGGGCAGCTTACAGATACTGACAATGATCACCAAACCTTCTAAATTACTTTCAATAATAGTCTTCATAAACCTCAACACAAAGAGAATGCTGTTCACCAGAACAACCTTTAAATTCAGCCAGATTAAGTATAGTCTAATCATAATCATGGTTAGTTCTTTTATCCATTTAAGTATAGATTTGGATATGTTAGTATTGTTTCTTCATGGCAAGTGGTCATATAATTGAATGGTTTAATATTATGACAGGTGCAGCAATGTTGATGTAGTTACAAGTTAATTTTGAATGTATTATCAACAACTGAAACAACACTTTCAAGTTAATCTACTTAAACCGGGTTTATGGAAGTTGATTATTGGAAGAATTAACTGAGTGCACCATAAATTAAAAAAAAAGAATAAATAAATAAATAAACTTAGCAGAGAGAAATTTTACCAAAGTGAATTGTACACTGCATTGAGAAAGCCTCATCAATTGAGCTGAATATTTTTGACAGTGTTGTAGATCTTGCAATGCACTATAGATGGGAGCTATACATAAACAGTGCATAATGCCTTAGGGACCTTGGAAATTCAGAAATATTATAATTTATCTTAGAGCTGCATTACTCTGTACCTCTATTAGCTAACAAGAGTTCCCTAAGAGTGCATTAAACACCAATTGAATAAATGGAACTCACTTAATTTAGGCCAAAACTTTATTTTCTTATGCAAAGTAAAATACTTTCTTCACTGAAATAATTAAGCTTTTGACCTCTATATGAGGATAGACAAAACAGGCCACTGGTTTTCTGCAATCCACACCCAACCAGCCCCCTTCCAGGTCCCAAGACATTATGCACCATTTTACAATAAAATAGAAAGTCAATCCATGCCTAGACTGGATTGATGAATAATGCTGATTTGCAGAAGTGAATGATACAAACTGACTAGTTCTCCAGTGTTCTTGCCTCATTTCAAAGTTACAAATTAATGAAACTGTAAAGAGGAACTTGCAATTATCCACCATTGCCTCCCTCTCCAATATGATGGATAAACGAGATTTTACTGTACTGTTTAATAACGCTATCTTCTTTATTCTATAATCTGCAGTAACAATGTTGACACTTTAACAGATTACTTCTTTCATTTCTTCTATTTGGTCTAATATTTACCAATTTCATTCAATCATGTAACCATTAATATAAGTAATAGCTACTACAGTCATGTAATTAATAAAAAAAGAATTTAGTTGGAAACAAAAAAAATGACTAAAGCATTATAAATAAGACTTAATAATAGCATATAGACTTTCAACCTCCCTCTCATCTAGACCAGCAGAAAAGAAGAAATCACCTATTGTAGGTAACATATTCTTAATCATATTGCATTAGCTTTCCATTACTGAGGCATCCTAATTTACATCCTAGTTTTGACTAATACTTGAGTGATTATCCTAAACGGAGTGTGGAAGTCTCTCCTACTAAAAGCAGCAGATGCCAACTCATAGTTTACTCGAATGTTTTGAATAAACATCCATTGTTTCAAGATGGATTATACATAATCAGAAGGGCCAGAGTGCCGCTGTGAAGGTGGTAGATTCTGGGGAAATAATCATCTGTTGAAAACCAAAATGTCACAGTCATGATTAGGAATTTCAGACTATTTAACAACAGAAAGATTTTGGTGGAATTCATCGGTAAAATGAAGCTTAAATTCAACTCTCAATAAGCAATTTCTGGGAACGTGGATTAAGTAGTTTAAGTACTAGATTAAGTACTAGACATCGATCCAAACTGCTTGAGACAATGGAGGTTCATTAAAAACATCACAATAATCACTCATTCCTGAAATGTTGGATCGCACCATCATTAAATCTCATAATTTCTAGGACATCTCATGTAAGAGAGTGATATTTCAGCTGGCTGATTCCCAAACCTGAAAATGGACAGAAGTCAAGCTCTTGCTTTTCTATTCATTTAGAAACAAAAAAGCTCCAACACAGATTGAAATACTCTGTGACAAGATTGCCTGTCTAATGTAGTGAAGGAATGTTGTGTATACTGACAGGTTAGAATGCCACTGCACTTATTTTGTGTAATTACTTTGTTTCCAAACATTGTTGATTTACAATCATTTGAGTTCTCAATTTATTAGGCTTTTTAGGGCTATATCAACTTCCTTTAAAGCTGTTGATCAGTTTTCAGGTCTTCTAGTTCAGAATATATATTAGAACAGATGAGAATCATATATTGTTGACTATAAATGACATGACTGATTTATATATACAAAACAGAGCTTAACTTAGCAGGAGAATTTTATATCTAGGGTCAAGTTCAGTAAAAGCATTAAATATAGGCACCTTTTTGGACTACATCAATTATTATCAACCCAATCTGCACCGCCACCAAACTGAAAGATTTTCCTGTTTATAGTCCATAACACTGATGAAAGAGGCTGAATCAAAGAAGGGATTGGGTTCAATCCAAACTCTGGATTAGCTGATTTCAACCAGAGCAGTGGCATAGCAATGCAATGAGCCTCACATCCCTGCTTTATGACAGGGCTGAAGCAGAATTGCCAATATTTCAACTACCGATTTCTATCCAGCAGCTCCAGTCGGTGATGTATTTTCTGGTCATCAATCGGCAACAGAACCAGTAGTGACTGTGATACTCAGCACAGTCAAATGGCCTGTTGACACTCAGCATCACACATGTTTAATAGTCACTTGGATGAAGTGTCAAGGGGGAAACCAGCAGTCATCGAACTAAAGCTCAAGTAAAAAGCCATTACCTTTAGGAAAAGAGAGAAAATTAACAGGAAATAACAGAAATAAATAAAATAGCTGAATTGGACTGCAGCAGTTCAAGAAGGCAGCTCACTACCACCTTCTTGAGGGGATAATTAGGGATGGGCAATAAATGCTGGCCTAGCCAGCAATGCCCACATCCCATGAATGAATATACAAAAATAGCTGACCCAGCAGGGTCAACTTCTAATTCCATTCCTTTTGTTTGACATAGGATCCGCTGCAGTGATGAACACCTAACTCTGTACAATCGTTAAACACTTTAAGATTGCTGCTTATTTTGACAAATATTTGTCACTTAGATACCTGTTTGTTATCCTGAAGTACAGCTGTTGGAAAACCAGGTTTTATGCTTAATTACATACTGACAAAAACCGAAAGTGGTGTATAATTTGTTAATAATGTATTTCCTAGTCAGTGCACCAACTATTGCAATATTAGTGTAAACAATTTACAAATAGAGAAATATTTTCTACATTTCATTACCATTGTATGTCTGAAAATAAAAAGGTTGCTCTGGGACAGTCTCGATGTCCGTGATAAATAAAGGAATAGATCACCAAGTCTGAGTTTAAGGGTGAAATGGTTTGGAGGAAAAAGATTTCAAAGAAAAGGTGCAGCTTCCAACAGCGACCAAGGACACCAAATGTATCAGAGCCTTCCCACAATGTTTTGTATACTTAATAATCTACAGCAAAGGGAAGTTACAGTTGGTGAGAGGAGAGATATATATTTAACATAACAGTCACTACTTCAATTTTATCTCTAATATGGTAAGACATTAAATTCTATATATTGCTTACAATGATGGAATCTCTGTAAAAAAAAATCAGATAGTATGATCAGAAAAAAAATTATAGTTGGTGAAATTTATAAATAATGGCTAATAAAAGTTGAAAGAAAATTATTTTTGCATCAATACATAACCTTAAAAAAGCAGAGCATTATACCACTTGGAAAAGAAGACAATTGCTCATTTGGTCATAGTATGACTTTTATATACAAAAATCAGATTTCACTTCCACAGATTTAAAGGGAAAGTGTATTCTACAAAATTGTTACCTCATCCCCAAATTATAAAGGTTTTTCTCAGTTACCTTATTGTTTTGGCCATTTAGAGAAGGTGTGGAGGCTGAATGTAGTTAAATATCTCAACAAAAGCAACGTACAATGCAGGAAAGCTGAAATAAAAGCAGAAATGCTAAGTAGCTAGGTTAGGCAGCATCTGTTGGAGGGGAAAGAGAGTTAACATGTCAGGTCAATGAGCTTTCATCAAAAGAGGGAAAAGTTCGAGATGTAACAGGTTTTAGACAAGTACAAAGGTAGGGAACATGGTGGGAGCGGGGATGGATGAAGGAACAAAAAAGAAAGTGTGTGGAAGGCAGGAGATGAAATGATGGTGCAATGCAGAAGGGGATGGTAATGGGACAAAAAATGAAAGATGGATCTAAAGGAGGTGTAAAATGGGAAAAGCACAATCACTACCGTTGCTGTCGAAAGAAATGGGGTCAGAAGTTAAAGACTGAAATTGTTGAACTCAATGTTGGCTCCCAAATGCTGTCAAGTGCCTAATCGAAAGGTGAGGTGCTGTTCCTCAAGCTTATGTTGAACCTTTTTGGAACAGGATAGGAGACCGAGGACACAGCAGGGGGTTGGGTGGAGAAATAAAACAACAGGAAACCAGAAGTCTTTGGTTACTCTTGAAGGCTAACAGCAGTGCCCCACAAAGCAGTCACACAATCTGCATTTGGTCCCCAATGCAGAGGAGACTGTATCATGAGCGTCAAATACAGTATTCTAAATTGAAAATACAGCTAAATCATCGTTTGACCCAGAAGTTGTTTTTGGGGCCCTGGATCGTGGGAGGGGAGAAGAGAAAAGCATGGGTGTTGTATTTGTGGGCTCGTACAGGTTGGGAAGAATGTGTTGGGAGTGATTAAGGAGTGCAGCAGAGTGTTGTGGAGTGTCCCCTCGCCTGATTGCTTCCCACCTACATTTGTGACTCTGCCTATACCTCCTGCCACTTCAGGTTTACAATTTCCTGGCCCTATCAGGACGGTAAGTGGGCTGTCGCTTTTTCCATGAACAAAGGCCTAACCAGTCCTCACCCACCATCAGCCTCCTCCACCTGGCTAAACTTGTTCGCACATTCAACAACTTCTCCTTTGGCTCCACTAGGTTTCCCCAAATAAAAATAGTTGCTATGGGAAACTATATAGGTTTGAGATATGCTCATCTTTTTGTGGAATACAGCCCAGTTCTATTCAAGTCCCATCCCTCACCTCTTTTTTTGGTGCAATGATGACTTGATCAGCCATTTCCTACTCTTGTCCTGAGCTAGAAAATTTTAAATCAATTTTGATTTCAGCATCCACTCTTCCCTCATTTACACATGGTGCATTTAAGACTCTTCCCCTCTCTTCCTTGACCTCTCTGTCTCCATTTCTGGGGAATATTAGCCAACATTCACTATCCACTGATTTCCCCAAGCTACTGTGAGAACAATTCCTTCCACCCCACTTCAGTTTCCCCAATTTTTCTGTCACATCTGTTCTTCCTTTTTCTTCAACCGATGATAAACCTCCAATGATGATGACAAGGCCCTCAACAATGTCCATCCCGTTTCCCACACTTCTTCCGACTCCTTTCACTCCCTTCCAGAATCACAACAGAGTTCTATTTGCCTTCACCTTCCACCCCAACAGCCTGCACATTCAATGGATTATCCTCCATAATCCACAAGCTCTGCCACTTCCAGCACGATGCTGCAATCAAACGCATCTTTCCCTCCTCTTTCCACATTCTGAAGGCATTCCATGCGCAACACCTTGGCCCACACTTCAATCACCCCTAAAGCCCTCTCTTCTTCCCATGGCACTTTATTGTGCAAGCACAGTAGATGCAACATCTGCCCTTTTACCTCCTCCCTTCCCACTGTCCAAGGCCCCAAACGCTCTTTCCAGGTGAAACAGCGATTTACTTCAACTCTTTCAATTTAGTATACTATATTCACTGCTCACAATGCAGTCTACCTTACATTGAGGAAACCAAATGCAGATTGGGTGATCACTTTACAAAACACCTTCGTTCAGTTAGCAAGTGTGACACTGAGTTTCCAGTCACCTGTCATTTTAATTCTGTACCCCACTCCCACTCTGAACTCTGTCCTCGGCCTCCTACGTTGTTCCAATGAAGTTCGAAGAACAACATCTCATCTTTTGATTCGGCACTTGACAGCCTTCACAACTCAACACTTGAGTTCAACAATTTCAGATTACAACAACTGCTCCCATTTTTTCCAACGGCAGCTGGTGGCAATGATTATGCTTTTTCCATTTACACCTCCTCTAGATCCATCTTTTGTTTCTTATCCCAATACCATCCCCTTCTGCCTTACACAATCATCCCTTTTGTTATTTAATCTCATCTTCCACCCAATCACAGAACTTCCCTTTTGTTCCCTAAACCTTTTTTCCTACCACTGTGCTTGCTTAAAACTTGTTGCATCTCTAATTTTTTCCAGTTCTGAAGGTCATCAATTTGAAATGTTAACTTTGTTTCTCTGACCACAGAGCCTGCCTGACCTGCTGAGTATTTCAAACATTTTCTGTTTTTATATCACATGTGTACCTGTGCTGACTCAAACAAAGAGTTTTGAAACACAACACTCTACCTGAGCACAAAAAGAAATGCTGGCTTATAAGTATTGAGCTACCTTCCTTCTGTGACTTGACAATTTGGAATATGTCTGCCCATTAGAAAATTGAAGTGTTTTTTTTTCTAACTAAGGTGTAGCAGTTGAAATCTCTTCTCTACTGAAGTTGGTTGAATACAGCTGTTAGAATTTTTTTGATATTCTAATGTAGAATACAGGAGGAAATTAATTCAAATTAGAAAATCCTTCATGCAATAAATTTTGAAGACACTAAAATACTTGTGGGACAATCAAAATTATGTTTTGTGACTCAGAATCTAGCACCAGTTCACCTTCAGTAATGCAACATCACGAAGTAACACGGAGTAATTACAGAAACAGCTGAAAAAATAGAATTTCCCTTCGGCTGTTAAATAGTGACAAAACCAAGGTTGATATAGGCCATCATTTTTATCTATGCTCAATTTTTTTCATTTTGTTATATTGAGAATTAAGTGTACTGATATTTTAAATAATCATATTAGTAAATGTGAACAATGTAACTGCAGGGCACACACAGTTAAGAGATTCAGATGTCTCAGTCACCAATTCCCACCTAATATCAACAGCATAACCAGAAACAGGCCTTCCTTTTATCAATAATTCAACATTGTTCAATAAACATTGGTCAGCCAGAACCACAACCCTTATGGAAAGCATTTGCAGTCCTTAATAGTTATTCAATAGGTATTGACAATAGGTATTTTAAATAAAATCAAATATAATCCCTCTTACTCACACTACAAAATCCTTTACTGAAAACAATGAAGGAAGGCTCTGCTGTCAGAAAACAGCATGCTTATTGACAAGAAATAAAATTAAGTTGGGACAACAGGACTGCAATGTCAATTCACTAAAATGCTGGAGAATAAAGATTATGAATAAATAATATAGTGACTAAAATGGAACACAAGCAACAACTGCATAATATAAAATAAAAACTCATGAAATAGCTGCTGAGGAATGAAAATACCCAAAGATATTGAAGCTCAACAATTGCATCAAATTTACTTGAATTATAATAGAAAGGAAATAATGTTTACTATCAGATTAAAGACTGACAGAAATTAATTAAATTTTTATTACCCAACAGTACAATAATCTTTCTATTGCTAGTTTCTAATAGCAATTAGCCCTTTAGAGAGCAATTTTCCTACACCTAGTTATGCACATACTTTGCATAATAACACAAATGTTGACTGTATTGAACCTCACCTATCAATTGTAATTATAAAGGATAAAGACTATTGAATTCAGAATTTTCTGTCAATCAAATGAAAATAAAAACGTTTGCACAAAGTCATAGCAAAGTGTTCTAAGGTTTAAAAGGCAATGCTATATATATGATTGCTAAACTAACATGCAAAAGTAGTGATATTTCATCATTTCCAACAGAAACAAATTATGAAGCAGGTTTGGGAATATGCCTTTAACAAGCAAATGTGAATTTGAAATCATCATCTTCAATATTTTGGTGTAATATTAAATAGATTTGTTTATTAGAGCTAGCTTTTGCTGAATGAAAAAAAAAACATTCAAAGATTTTGAGAACTTACCCATAAAGCCCCCTCTGGCAATGCTAACATACTCTTTGTTTTTCTAGAATGTAGAAACATAAAAAACGTAAATGCTGCCCGTGATATGGAGCATAAATGCAGAGCTAGTAAGAATATAATCAAATGTGAATGCTCATTACAGAATTATGCAAAATTCCTTAACAAATTTTTTCCAATTGGGGAGAAGAATTAATATAAATAAGTTTATCAAGCTTAGAATACAGAAACTGAATAACTCAAACAGCTGTTTCTCGGGTTATTGATGGAAGTGATATGAAGTCAAGTTAAGCATTAATCTAAGCATAAGAATAACACAGATAATGCTCAAGTGCTCAAATAAAGTAAACATGGTCGAGTTTCAGCTCACCTGAAGAAAGTGAGCCAGCACCATGTTCATGTACATGTCCTCCTCCTCTCGGCCACTTCCCATGAAGCACAGATGTTCACCGCTTGCTACTGACCCCGACTCAATGGACTGTTTCTGCGCTTCCAAAAGAGACTTAACTGAAAGTGCAAACTCAGCAGGATTTTGCAGCATCTGTGGAAAATGAAAAGAATCCCATTAAGTTAACAAAAGGTTTACAAGATATGTGACAACTCTTTGCTGATTGCAGTTACATTTTACACCAAAATAAAATGAGCACATCGCATCACAGCACATTCCAAATGAAGTGCTCTGTGATTGTCTTAACTTTAAATTTTCTTTAAGAAGCTTACTAAATAACTTTTTGGTTGAATTTTTAAAAACCTCAGAAAATGGCAGCTCACTTGCTTTCCTATGATAATGACTTCCTGGTCTTAGTTTACCTAGATATTCCAACAATTTTATTTTGATAAAGAAATATCTATATTTTATATAGAGAACTAACTACTCTAAATCCATATACTTATTACTCAATGGGTAAAAAAGTTAGCCAGTCTGTTGACTTATTTCAGGCTCACTATTTTTCTCTTCTAACTCCATTTATATTATCCATTCCTCTCAATGTTTTCAAACTTCTGTCATAAAATTAAGTTCAGCTCTATGACTGCCTTCATAGCTTGAACCCAAAGACCAAAGTAACAATTTGGCCAAAACAATGCACAATATTCCAGATGTGATCTCACCAATGATCTACACAAGATCAGATTAACTTTTGAATAAATGTTCACTTCCAATGTTTGTAATTGTTTCTGTTAAATGTGAATCTTTCAGAGAATAGGCAACAATTACACACAAATGTTTTTCTCCTTTAATTGGAACTATCCTAGACCATCAGAGCCACTTGATGTAATTTTCCAAGAATCTTTTAAAACTTCCTTCCAAACTTTCCAGAATATCAGGGCCCAGTGTGAAATCTATTGGAATTTGAACCTGCAAAGCAGATAAGTATCTCATATCGTCCATAAAGTCTTTGCAATGCAATCATTCTTCCCGATTTTTAAAAATCTTAGCGCATCTATGGGTAGCATGCATTCGCTTTTCAGCATAAATTTATATTTACCAGGTCCGAGTCCAAATGAAATGCTGTAGAAAGATGCCCAGCATTGTACTGTTCTGCAGGTCGACAATCTACTACAAAGAATCGAACTCCATCCTTTAAA
Source organism: Cetorhinus maximus (assembly GCF_964194155.1). Classification (NCBI taxonomy): domain Eukaryota; kingdom Metazoa; phylum Chordata; class Chondrichthyes; order Lamniformes; family Cetorhinidae; genus Cetorhinus; species Cetorhinus maximus. The sequence goes on along the minus strand of NC_135894.1, from coordinate 76,252,099 downwards.
ATGAAAAAAAAATAAAGAAACAAAAAGTGGAGATATCACAAAGTAAGGTGCTTACATTGTAACGTAAAAGGTTACTCAATTATATTATTCTGTAATATTTAACTGTGTCAACAATGAATCATGGTGTTTAATTCCAATTAAGTCTTCATAGTATTTATACCTCATTACAATCTTATCAAACTAAAACACTATCTAGATACTCCAAAGTAATTAGCTAATCTAGAGGTCCATTAACTGAACACTGTTGTAAATATCGAAGAACACCACCCCATATTTACACCTCTATTTAGCCAATTCAAAGTTGCTAGATCTGTTCAAAATATATCCCATTTAGCATGCTGGTAGTGCCACACAACATGATGCAGGGCATCCTCAATGTGAAGCCAGGACTTCGTCTCCACAACGACTGTGCGGTGGTCACTCCTACCCATACTGTCATGGACAGATGCATTTGCGGTGGGCGGGTTGGTGAGGATGAGGTCAAGTATGTTTTTCCGTCTTGTTGGTTCCGTCACCGCTTGCCATGGACCCAGTCTAGCAGTTATGTCCTTTAGGACTCAGCTAAGTCTGTGGTGATGCCACCAAGCCACTCCTGGTGATGGGCATTGAAGTCCCCCACCTAGAGTACATATTGAGCCCTTGCCACCCTCAATGCTTCTTCCAACATGGAGGAGTACTGATTCATCAGCTTCAGGTGGGGGGAAGGTGTGGCGGTACATGGTAATCAGCAGCAAGTTTCCTTGCCCATGTTTGACCTGATGCCATGAGACTTCATGAGGTCCTAATTCGATGTTGAGGACTCCCAGGGCAACTCCCTCCTGACTGCATACCACCTCTGCTAGGTCTGTCCTGCTGGTGGGACAGGACATACCTAGGGATGGTGATGGTGGTGTCTGGGACATAGTCATACTCTCGGAATCATATCTTACAGACAATGTCAAGCTGTTGCTTGACTAGTCTGTGAGACAGCTCTCCCAATATTGGCATAAGCCCTCAGCTGTTAGTAAAGAGAACTTTGCAGGGTCGATAGAGCTGGATTTGCCATTCCTGTACCTAGGTCGATGCAGGGGTTTCATTTCTTTTTATTGTCTTTTTAGTGGTTGGATACAACTAAGTGGCTTTCTAGGCTATTTCAGAAGGCGTTTAAGAGTCAACCACATTGCTGTGGGTCTGGAATCACTTGCAGGCAAGGATGGCAGATTTCCTTCCCTAAAGGACATTAGTGAACCAGATGGGTTTTTACGACAATTAACAATGGTTTTATGGTCATCATTAGACTTCTAATTCCAAATTTTTGTACCAACAGACACTCATCATGTCAGTGAGATACACTTAATATAAATGATTCTTGATGAGTCATTAATTAGAACAAATATTCACAGATAATACCAATCTCTCCGCTCTCTGTCTACTGCATTATTTTGTTTAAATAGGTTGGCTTCTTTACAGGTAACTGTATATCTTACCCCTTGCTGTTGATTTGCCTGTAGTATTTCTGATACTGAAACGGGCAGGCATAAAGCTTGACTCAAATCCATCTCATCATCCTTCAGGCCCAGTAGGTTACTTCCAAACAGGTTTTGGTTTTCCTGCCAAGAGTACAGTTATTAGTCAAGAACAATTATATAGCAATAGTGTTATTGCTGCTTAGAAATATCTGCAGGTAAGCTGGAAGCAAGAGCCTGGACTTTGTGGCTGTAATGACGATGAAAGTGACAGCATTTACTATCTCTTTCACTCTGAAACTGACACCAAACTCAGGTGTCCACACACACACACAGTTAAATACAGAAATGCAGTTGCTGTCAGCGATTACCTACTACTCCACATAGTGCACTTTGAAATCATCTCAGATGGAAATCAATTAGAAATCTCAGAAGTAAAGTAAATTTCCACTTTGTATACTATTTTCTTGTTGTAAAAACCCTTGGAAATGTTCCACCTTGTTGAATTGGTGCAATTGGTTTTTTAACACCATACTACGATGTGAAGCTAAGTCAACATCTCTGGCTCTGAAAAATTAATTTTATATTTGTGCAATGTCAAATTACTCCATTCTATGATTAAAAATTCCATTTTTTTAAAAGAATATTTTTCATTGAATGTGCTTATGCAATTTCAGTCCACGTGTATGTTCCAATCTTCATTTTACTTCCTGTAAGATTGTAAGAAGTGAGCAATAAAAGCTGCTTATTACTTCCTAGTTTGCTGTTCATGAGAATTCTTCAACGCGATTGGCTGCTTCGCCTGCTTAATGACATCAGTGAGGCTGGTCGCCAGAGATCCCCTTTGGCTGGCGCCACAATGAAATTATCAGAAAATGTGAAAAGGATGCCCCAGAGCTCACTAGAACTTTGTGGGCAACTTTCTCAGAGGTCAGTGGCAGGTGCTGTTACTTCACCGCAGACTTAAAAATCCAGGTCAATATGAACCATCTAATCCACAAGGAGACTACAGACTTCGAAGTGTTTGAATCTGTACAGTTTAGAGAATATCAAAGTGCAAAGAGTACTGTACTATAACTGTATTTAAATTAATCAATTAGATAAAAACTAGTGAAATTTCTCAAACTTTGACACGTGCTAGAATTGAATCACAGAATGGTTACAGCAGAGGACGCAGGCCATTCGGCCTGTTGAGCCTATGCCGACTCTGCAGGTGCCATTTAGTTAGTCCCATGCCCTCACAGAATCATAACCTCATTATCTAAGATTCCTTACTGTTTCAGAGATATTTTGACAATTAGTACAGGTGTTTATTTTGGTGAATTTTTGTGCTTAAGGTGATGGATGTTAATGCAGTACTTTCACACTTTTTGCAATCTGGATCAGCATCAAGTACCCCAAGGTTGGATTCAGAATAAAGCATCCTTTACTGTGCCCCAACAATGTTAATTAATAGTCTTCGCAGGACTCAGTTTGGAGTCCCTAGTCTTTGAGTTATCAAGTTGTGGGTTCAAAACTCACCCCAAGGAGTTTAGTACATAATTCAAGCTGATAGTTTAACATGTCATCAGCTGCTGCATTAAACTAAGGTCTGCCCTTTTAGGTGGGCACAAAGGTCCCAAGACACTATTTTGGGGGGTGGGGAGGGAGATGAGTAGGTGGTTTTGCAGTAGCATTGATCCCTCAAAACATCATAAACCAATTATCTAGTTGTTTCTGTCGCCTGGTCTGGCAAGATTGTTTTGCTAGGCCTTGCTGTGTGCAAACTGATTGCCATGTAGGCCTCATTACAACAGTGAATGCATTTCAAAAGCAATCTATTGGCCAAAAGGTGTTCTGTGACATCCTGAGGTGCTACATTAATAAAATGCATTAATTTAATCTCAGAATAGTGCCGTAATTCATCAGCATGGCTTTTCTAATTGTCATGCCATCCATCTTTGTGATGTCTTGAGTGAAATGTCAACGAAGTGAAAAATTTGGGCAAATCTGTTACATGAGTGGGTGCCCAGGATTTGGCTTCAGATTGTTCAAATTAATTTCACATTGGATCCAATCTTCACTACAAAGGTAAAAATACACCAAGAGATTCAACGAGTAGCTGTTCTATCTTGACTCTTGTCTACATTCACTTAGTTGGGCTATATACATAAGATCCTGAGGGATCTTGACAGAGTAGATGTGGAAATATGTTTCCTCTTGTGGAAGAATCTAGAACTAGGGCGTGTGGGGGCGGGCTTGACACGCCGATGCGCAAAATGACACATGATGACATCAGACGGGCGTCCCAGCGTCATTGCACGTCATTTAGATATTTCGTTCGGTGGGCGCGTGCCGGAGGCAGCTGCGCACCCACCGAACTGTCAAAAAACCATAACAACCTTAAGGTTGGTGGGCAGGCGAAAGGCCCAAGCAGTCTTCACATTTTTCAGGAAACCTCATCCACAGGCGGGATGAGGTTTCCTGAAGGTTTCATAAGATGATCAATTAATTTTTGTGCAATTCACAAACATGTCCCAGCTCATGTGACACTGTCACGTGAGGGGACATGTTTAAATAATTTTTAAATTTATTATTTAAAAACTTTTATTGTGTACTTAATCTCCCTGAGGCAGCTCCGTGCCTCAGGGAGATTGCTGTGCTCTTTCGCGCACATGCGCACAAGAGTGCAGGCTCCAATTCTCCTTCCTCCCCCAGCCTGCACACGTAGCACTGAGTGCTACCAGCCGTGCGTCATGCTGGGTGGGCCTTAATTGGCCCGCCAATGTAAAATGGCAGTGCGCAGCCGATCGCAAGCGGCAATCGACTCCATGCGCACCCCCGCCTGCTCCTGCCCAGCCCGCCCAACACAGGTAAATTTCTGGCCTATTCGTCACTGTTTAAAAGGGGTCATCCATTTAAGAGAGAGATGAGGAGAAATTTTTTCTCTTAGAGTGTAGTGAGTCTTTGGAACTCTCTTCTTCGAAGGCAGTGGAAGCCAAGTCTTTGAATATTTTTAAGGCAGAGGTGGATAGATTGTTGATAAGCAAGGGGGTGAAAGGTTATCGCAGGTAGGTGGGAATGTGGAGTTGAGTTTCCAATCAGATCAGCCATGATCTTATTGAATGGCGGAGCAGGCTCGAGGGGCTGAGTGGCCTACTCCTGCTCCTAACTCGTATGTACGTATGAGCCAAGAAACAAGGATATATATGTCGGCTCCTTTCTGTCCTTAGATCATTGATGAATGAGGAAGAATGGCAAGCTGTTCTACAGACTGTTGCAGAAGAGATTAACAGCTCACCTGACACCCACAAGTGTTTAAAGATCATTACGAAGGAAAGCTTTCATTCCTATGACCTGGGCTGTATTCAAACTCAGATGTGAGAGATAAAAGAACAGCTTGCTAACATAATGCACCAGCCAGTCATTCAAAATTGTTTTTAAATTATACTATTAGGGTGCATATATCATCTTGACCCTTGTTTTTACATGTTCAGAAAAAAAAGATACATGTTCTTCCTTCAATGCTCCACCCCTCGGTCTTCCCTGAGGTTCCCATTAACAGTTTTTCAACAACGAAGACATTAGGATGTACTGTAGTCTGAACAGCAATCAATGCTCCTCTGCAATTGGCAAACATAAGGATGGTAAATACAAAGTGTGCCAATATTTCCTACCCAAGCACTAAAAAACAATAAACACAGCATGGCAACATGCACATATGGAGCTCTATTTCTGTGTTAAGCAGCGGCGAGAAGCTGATGCATGATCATTCTGTGAATTACTATGCTTAGCTGTGTTATGAAGCACCAACACAAACAAAAGGAGACCTATCCCAGGCCTTGTTCATGTATCCTTGTGCAGTTTCTCACAGTAACACAATGGTTCATCACAACGTTCAACAGTTCCATGACAGCATCCTTGCGCAAGTCCTGGATGAGTCTGCCGATCCATCCCCAGTCATTAATGGAGTTAAACAGGGCCACGTGTAGGTGCCAACTCTCTTCAGCATGTTTTTCTCCGCCATGCTCTCTGATGCCTTCCATGATGGTGATCCTGGCATCGAAATCAGATATCACACAGATAGAGAACTGCTCAATCTGAGGCAACTCCAGGCAAAGACTCAGGTCTCTAAGATATACTTCACGACTTCCTGTTTGCTGATGACGGTTTAGAGCTGGACATGCAATGTATCATGGCTTGCTCTCCAATGCATCTGACAACTTCGGCCTTACAATCAGCACAAAGAAAACTGAAGTAATGTACCAGCCTGCACCAGCAAAGCCCCATCATGAGCCCAAGGTTTCAGTCCATGACTGGAACCTGTCAGCAGTGGATAAGTTCACATATTTCGGCAGCACATTATCTCGGGCTGTCTATAATGACAATGAATCACATACAAGAGTAGTCAAAGCAAGTGTAGCCTTTGTCAGACTTCAAACATCTGGGAACGAGGAGGAGTAAGTCTGCCTACCATAGTCTATAGAGCAATAGTCCTGCCCACTCTGCTCTACACATGCAAGAATAGACTGTACCAGCGCCATGCCAAGAAGCTCAAACAATTTCACTTTAGAAGCTTCCGAAGGCAGCTGAAGATTAGTCGGCAGGACAAAATACTAGGCACTGAGGTGCTCACCTGAGCTGGCATGCCAAGCACCCACCCCATATTGAGACAGTCACATTCGAGTTGGGCTAGGTATGTATCCAGAATGCCTGACATTTGCTTACCAAAGTGAATCTTCTACAGAGAGCTTGAGTCTGGGGTGCACTCTCATGGTGGTCAAAGGAAGTACTACCAGGACACTCTAAAAGCTTCAATGAGGAGTTTTGAAATCAACTTTGAAAGCTGGGAGAAACTTGCCCAGGTCGCTGCACCTGGTGCAACCAAATAAAAATGGTGTGGCTTCCTTCGAAAGTAAGTGCAAGGAAAGGAAATGTTGACCAGCAACTCGTCCAAAACTCAATCATCTGCAGTATCCTGTCCTATTTGCCTCAGAACCTTCCAGGCAGAGATCGGCCTTAGCAGTCACTTATGTATCTGCCGGAACCCTGTCAAACACCCCAGACGATGAACATGGTTATCTTTGCCTTGAAGCACAAACAGGAAGAGGAGGCAGTAGTTTATGAAGAATGTTCATTATAGACTTCCTGCCTACTAGATTGATATGTAACACTGGGACCCACCACGCACAAGGGGAATCTGGAATTTTAAAATAATATCTAACTTCCTCTTATGCATAAGATCAGAGAAAAAAAGGAGCAAACTAAAACTCTGCAGTAGTACAAAACTAGGATTTTGGTTCAGATATATTATTTGGTATGCAGAAAGTTCTTGATAATAACTATACTGCACTGTAAACACTGCACAGAAGCTTAACACTTCCCAAAGTCATCCTATATCACTCCTCCATGTCCAAACTTAATCCAGCACTTGAATTCCTCAATTACTTAGATATCCCCATAAACTAATGTGCTCATTCTCCAATATTCATCTTTTTAAATTAAACAGAATTTCAGAAATATTAACCTCTTTTTTTTTAACTCAAGTAATTACAGCAATTTTCCAGGGAAATCTACATTCATGTACTTTAGCATGGGACCAAAAAGAAATTGCCAAAAGTCCTTTACCGGATCACTGTACATAATGCTCACCTAGAATAACCTCTGCAGCTGGGTAGGGGAGGTACCTCATTATTGGTATTAGGAGTGATTTTTGGATAGTTCTCGGTTTTGTGGTAGCTGGAGTCAAAAGTGGGTCTGTCAAAGAGAATGAGCTGGCAAATCAGCTCATATAGTGCCACCTGATGTTGGCAGCTTCACTACTATTGCTGACTCCTCGATTTGAATATTATTGGAAAACAAAATTCTGGCAGCCCTGACTTCTGTCACAATTTGGAGAATTTCAATAATGGGATCTGCTCATTTAAAAAAAATTCTGTAATGAGTTGCAGTTATACATATTTAAAAGATAGCAAAACAAATTATCCTATCAATGCCTAAAAACTGGACTTCATATCAATTAAATACTATGATGTTAACAAAACCAACCACTTCGTGGAACAATGTGTAACTAGATTCTCCACCTAGTTTCCTATTCAAGATGCTGATGCTTGACAAAGTAGCAGAGATTAAGCACTTGCCCTCAAGGGAGAAAAGATACATCAGGAAGAAGGGAGCCAAGTTGTGTCACTGAGGCACAACTCCTTGCAGACTGCCTTCTACACAATATACTAAACATGTTTGAGAGAACATAAAAACTGATCCTGCCAAATAAAAGTCTGAAATATATTTAATGAAGAAACAGAACTAAAATAAAATCTGGAGAATAGATTCAAATGCATTAAAGGCCAACTATATATCTCAACTAAAACATAATCTTGAGCTGCGCAAGATCAGCTGAACCCATAAAAGTCAATATTAAGGAAAAAAATCTGAAAGATTATTTTTATTAAATTTCTTATAGTTTTTAAAACATAAACAATGTTACAGTTCAAATTTTAATCCTTTCCCCCACAACACTTTTGTCTTGTTTCATAGCTAGGTGGCAGATTTCATGAATGGGACAAAACTCTGATGTACCAAAACCAGTGGCCTTGTACGAACCATCTATGGGTTAGCATGCCCATTGCTAACAATCAGTTAATATTCATGGTACACTGCTCACTGAAGAATACTGCTCAATGAAGAATAGATGTGATGCACACTAAATTCACCTGTACTTTTCAAAGGTAACGGGAGTGATATAATGCTGTCAAACCAAAGTATGCAGATTCAAGCTGCTTAAGAGATCAATCTACTATTTAATTAAACAGAAATCACAATATTACATGAAATATTTAGAAGTATAAATCTAAAAATAACTTGAATCAGTCTATAATATGTACTTCTTAAAATGCAGTTTTTTTAATGTGATAAAAGGACTTTTAGATGAATGCATCACTTTTGTCTCTTGGCAGATCTTCAAGTGAAGATGTAAATAAATGGCACAAACATTAGTTCACCAATGGATTTTCGATGCCTCAGTCAGGACAGAAATTGAGCAGTTCAAAAGCTGCATTTTTGCTTGGGATTTCTTTCATGTTTTAACTGTTTCTTTTCCAGCAAATAAACTACTTAAAGATCTTGTACCTCGGGAACTGAAGTGTTAAAATCTGTCCATTGGTCCTTTTCCATTCACATTTCCTTGAGACTAATATCAGCACAGTATGAATTCCCCTAATAGTTTAGTATTAAAAATAAATAGAATTGCTTACTCTACTGTCTATCAATCTGCCTATATCAGCATATCAAATTAACTGTCCTAGCCACCAAAGCAATATTTTAAACAAGGACATTCACCACTTTCTCAGACATACTGGATATAATTCTCCCATTTCTTTGCAATGGAAGACAGCTTCCATGTTAACTCCAGATATTTTAATAACAGTATGAAATTCTAGTCTTTTTTAAAAAAAATTTTAAAATAGAAAAATGCGTTTTTCTCTAGGATGGCATTTGATGTTACTTCAAATTTGTGTTGCTAAAAGTTTTATAAAGCAAATCATACAATTTTTTTGATAAAGCAAATTATACATGTTTTTAGAAGGATTTTGCCTAATCTGAATCTTAATTGAACGTTTAATTGTTATGTACAGATCAAAAATAAAAACCGAATGTATTTGTTCTTCAGAAATAAAAGTACCTTTCTAAAGGAAGCAGGCGTTCGGGCATAATAATACAGTGCCAATGAATAGAGATCCTCTATATCTTCTGTCTCCAGGTTGCAGGGAACACTTTCAAGTGATCCTGAAATACAAACATATGTTGCACTGGGCTCACACACATTCTGACAACAAATCGTGCGTTTTAGTCAAATAAGTCAGTTAAGTGTATCCCTCACTTGGAATCAGGAATTGGACATGCAGTGATGTAGACCCAACATCACTTTAACAGGAGCCAAGCAACCAGGGAAAACAATGTTTTATTGTGTTGATTTTAAATACAATTCAAAAAATATCTATACAATCTCTTAAATACCTACATATTTATGGTTGCATCTGGCATGCAATGTGTCCAACATACTTATACATATGCAATATTATTGACACACTTCAATCTAATTGGCTTTGTGTTCATAAAATAAATTATTGAACAGGTAGGGAACACAACTCAAAAATGGATTTACAAATTACTGACCTACATAAAAAAGTCAGAAAATAGCTTCCAATAAAGAAAGGGAAATTTGTTTATTTCTTGTATAGGAGAACAAGCTAAAGCATGAATTTTATTTGAAGTAACTGGCTGGAAAAATGGCGCAACTATATTCAAGGTTCTATTTATTAATGCAGCGATATATGCAGTTTTTAAAAGCTAACTTCTAGATGAAAGGAAAATATTGATTTGTCTATCTGCAATGGGTAAAGAAAATGTTATTACTTATTTATGCAAGCCAATTAAAAAGCTCTTACTTCATAATCTCTGCATTTCTCAAACCTTTGAACAGCTACGTGCATGTCTGCCCCATTCCCCATAACTTCTATCATCCTTATAACTACATAATCTTTACCTTAGCAGGAGCAAATGGCAGATCACTAAAATAAATAATCATTAGCTGTTTTCTGATCTCATAACCTAGACTTTTGCCCTAGGGCTGAACATGGAGATTTATATATTGTTTATATATGTTATGCCAGTAACTTTAATTCCCCTTCATGTTACTCCTCGAAAGAAAAAAACAACAGGAAAACCATCCATTCTAGCTGAAAATAAACACACAATATTCACCTTTCTCTAACTGCATCAGTTTGGCTTTCCCACAGCTCCCCCAAAGAGCTTATGGCAGAATGGGCAAAACACACAATTATCTAGGATACCATGCCAGTGATAATGTAATATCATTCTTTCTCATTGGTAAAATAGCTGTAAGTCAAAGAATTATCATAGCAAAACACCAAGTGTACAATAGAATATTATACCCATGATGAATTAATTTTTACAATTTTTAAGCACTTCTCCAACAAATAATTCATTCTATATTGTATCAGTGAAAGAGGGAAACAAATCATCATATAATTTTGCATTAAACTCCTTCCAAACAATTTTCTATTTGAAATAGCTTAAATTGACATTGCAGTTAATTATGCCATTACAAAGTGAAACACACCAATTAGCAAATGAAAACAACTGTTATATCATCAAGAGCATGTGCTGGCAGAGCACAGTTTTGCAAAACATCATGCTTTATTCATATTAACATGGTAAATTGGGCACATGTCTGTTCTGTTCTATCAGGCTTATTAGCTCAAAGTAAACCATCAAATAGAATCACAATCTCTGTAGCATGGTGAAACACAACTCAGCAGTTTCTTCTCCTTATCTGTCCATGTGACAAAAGCAGCAGATAGCTTACATTTCTCTCTTTTCAGTGCAAGGAACCAGTGTAAACTAGAAGCCAAACAAAATTATCATGCTTTATCCCTTGCTCTTCAGCCTCTTGGTGAATCTGTGTTGTGTCTCCTCTTAGGTCAATATATTTTTTCTGAGGTCAAAATCCTGGAACTCCCTTCCTAACAGCACTGTGGGTGTACCTACACCACATGGACTGCAGCAATTCAAGAAGGCAGCTCACCACCACCTTCTCAAGGGTAACTAGGGATGGGCAATAAATGCTGGCACAGCCAGCGAAGCCCACATCCTGTGAATGAATAAAAAAAAGTGCTCAAAATTGAATCACAGAATCAGAATGCAGAAGAGGCCCTTCGGCCCATCGAGTCTGCACCGACACGTGAGAAACACCCGACCTACCTACCTAATCCCATTTACCAGCACTTGGCCCATAGCCTTGAATGTTATGACGTGCCAAGTGCTCATCCAGGTACTTTTTAAAGGATGTGAGGCAACCCCCCTCCACCGCCCTCCCAGGCAGTGCATTCCAGGCTGTCACCACCCTCTGGGTAAAAACATTTTTCCTCACATCCCCCCTAAACCTCCTGCCCCTCACCTTGAACTTATGTCCCCTTGTGACTGACCCTTCAACTAAGGGGAACAGCTGCTCCCTATCCACACCCTTCATAATCATGTACACCTCGATCAGGTCACCCCTCAGTCTTCTCTGCTCCAACAAAAACAATCCAAGTCCATCCAACCTCTCTTCATAACTTAAATGTTTCATCCCAGGCAACATCCTGGTGAATCTCCTCTGCACCCCCTCCAGTGCAATCACATCCTTCCTATAATGTGGCGACCAGAACTGCACACAGTACTCCAGCTGTGGCATCACCAAGATTCTATACAACTCCAATGTGACCTCCCTACTTTTGTAATCTATGCCTCGATTGATAAAGGCAAGTGTCCCATATGCCCTTTTCACCACCCCACTAACATTCAGAGATCTACGGACACTCACGCCAAGATCCCTTTGTTACTCAGAACTTCCTAGTGTCATGCTGTTCATTGAATACTTCCTTGAGGTTCTACAGATGGGGTTTGGCCAAGGCTTTGCTGTGGCATTCTGAATGAATTTCAGTTTTGGAGAGTGAAAGTGGGAAAGTTTTGCTACAAGAGCATTACAAAAGATGAGGCACGAGGTAATAAAGGCATGAATTCTTATCTCGGTTGCAATAGAGGAAACTGGCAATATTGTAAAAAAGAGTAAATCTTGATGGCTAAGTGCATTGGGAAACAAGACTCAGCTCAGGAAGACCCAACATGCCCTTGTGCCCTACTCCTGGACTTAACTCTGTCAACCTCCATGGCTGCTCCCTTAAGCTTAGGGCAAAAGCACACAGAAAGTGATGATAGCAAAAAAAGTTGCTCCTGTTTTGCCTTATTTAAACAGCGGGAAATTTTAGCTTATCCAAAAACTACTGTCAGAGAGGTGTTACACAATCTATATTTAAATGTTACATTCATATAATTTTACAAAAAAAATGTTGAATTGATTAGAAATGGATGACTGTTTAGCATGATTATTTACAGTCTGTAATATTGCACAAGATCAGTCTTAAGGAGTAATTAAATCTATGCTGTGATCCTGATTGATGATGAGAGTTTTATGTTAAGTGTTTCCTTCACAGGTGTAATGTAGGGAGGTTAAAAGGCCCTTAAACCCATTCCAAATAAATTAAACATTATTAAACACATCAAGTCAACTTGCCTCGAACCGTTGAAAAGAGGAGGACACAGATTTAAGAGTAGGTCTAAAGTGACAGTCATTGAGAGTGATTAATTTAATTTAGGTTATAATTCCACAGCAGAGACTGTGTACCATAGTCGAAGGTTTTAAAAAAACAACTGGGAATTGCTCAAACTATAACACAGGAAATTTGTATCATTCTGTTAAATTCTACTAATGCTGACCTATTACATCTTTCTGTTAACTATTCATCACAGAACGCTACACAGAAAACTTATGGCACTAATGTTTTATCATCTCCTACCACAAGAACTAAAGCTGTGCTCTGTAAAAGTTAATCTGGCAGCAGATTTATGTCATACACGTAGCCTGTCCCTTAGCTGTCAGTTGATCAACAATGGCCAAAGTAAACAGGACTGCAGTTTAGTATGTAAGGCAGTCAAACCATCAAGATTGCTGTCAAGTCAGCATGTTAGTGTATGCAGGGTTGGAAGTATAGTGGGCTAGAAACTACCATTTTCTCTGCAACTTGAATGTACTTTGCCTTGTGCAGGAATTGTGCGACAGGTAATAGCAATTCTTCTCAACATATATCACCACAAAATAAAAGCTTTTTCCCACATTAGAGCTTTTATGTTAGTGGCATATCCAATTGAAGTACTGAACAGCCCTGGCTCAAATAAACAATTTATCACATCCCAACACTGAACAGAGTGGGTTGTTAAAAAAAAGTAATGCAAATATGGCAAACACGGACATAGTTACATGAATAAGGAGGCACACAAGATAAAGGTAAATCAATTATCTTTTTTAAAAGCCCAATGGAGTAGTGCAGCGATAAGAGACCCTGGATGACTATTGAAAACTGTGTGCAACAAGGGGCAAATAACTTTTAAAGTTTTGGCACAAATTTGTATTTTAACACAGCAACATGTCAGAGCCTTTTACTCCTGGGACCCTCCTTTGCCTGGGCACTAAACAGGTACAGCACAACAGAGGTGTAGCGCACTTTTCCACAACCAGGAAAATTTGGATTTCCTAACCAACGCCATTTAAATGAGCTGGGAGCAGATTCAGTGTAAATATATCTCCTGACAGGGCCAAGTAATGCCAGATGTACCTGAAAAATCAGGGTATCTGTAGGGTTGATCAGGATTACTGCCTGCTGATGGAAGTGGCTAGGAGATTGTAATTGAGAGTTAGGCCTTTCACTGAAAGGCATATTGTACATGGAATCCTTTCCCCTGCCCTTTAAGTGTAGGCCAGTCTCCCCAAATCCCCCAATCAGCAGTAAAAGAGTATTAAAAGATCTCAGAAGAGCACTAAAAGGACCCAAGACTCAGCCATCACAGTCTCTACCCGTTTCTCATCACCATTGCACAAAGGAAACAATCAGCTCACTAGCCACAAAGGTGAAGGAAAAAGGCCTTGCTATTTCCTATATTTTCACTTCCAAAAGGAATTAAGTGAAAGGAAATTCACTAATTGTGGAACAAATGTAACTTCCAAGTTATTAACCTGTCATATTAATGTTCAAGACACAGTATGCATATACAACCTTTTTGACAACTTTCAACTTGCCTATTATTTAAAACAATAATCCAAAGAGTGATATGAAGAGTCACTTAAAGTTCAAACAGGAGAAATAAAGTGCCACACTGGCTTTTCATCTCTGGAAGTCATGTGTAAATTTAGCCTAGACTGATGGGATAAAAGTCTTCTGTCTGTTGGCTGAAAGGGACCTACCTATGTGAAATGAGTTTGGGCAGCCTCAGTCCAATCAACTCCAAGTAGAAATGGGCCTAAGCACAAAATTGTACTTCGCTCAGCACAAATTTCCAACTCACTCAAAAAGTCACAGGATAAGTAGCTAGTGTGGGAAATGGAAAAACAAATATGCCACACCGGTGCAATATTGCTCTTCTGAAATTGGGGTTAAACATTACCGCTGCAGCAAATTAGAAGAAACTTTAACACTTCATTTCACTATGCTGATCTAAGAATGCTTGATGCTGACACTGAGCACCTTGAATGGATAGAGTTCCGTTTCCAAACATTAAAACCCTCACCTTGAGTAGAAAAAAAATGTTAACACTAATTTTTTGGAGAAAATGAAATCAAAGCATTTTTAGGCTACTGACAATGGAGTATCCTTACATCAAATATAATCAATGAAAGGAAAGAGAATAATCTATCCTCATTTTAACTACTTGAACGGCATAAATATGTCCTCTCTGTAACTTCCTCTTTCAGTTCTATAACATACAGCATCATTGTTTTTAAGCAAACAGAATCACCAAAAAATTCATTTCTCAAAAAGCAAAATAATTCATGTTTTACTACATTTGTTCTAATATCAATTGCATCTATAAAATTGAGGTTAACTTTATCTTGAAGTTTTTTCTTTAAAAAACTGGTGTACTCCTTCTGAAGACACTGGGCAACATTGGATGAAAATACAATAAAATCTTTGTTAAGCTCAGGGAATGGGTGGTGCTGTTAATCAAAAATGCTAATTAACATGGAGTTAGATTACTCTGCACACAAGACAAGGTGCTGCTCTGTCTTTGAGAGGTTGAGGGGAGAGGGAAAGCAGCTGGATGGTCAAGGGCCCCAGCACATCAGGGCATCACAGTAAAAATACCACAACTGAAGACCAAGCTGACACCATGACCTGGAGACTGGCTTTTAAAAAAAAAGCTCTCAGTTTCACTTGACAGTTGCTCCAAGCTGTATATCTTTGTTCAGGCATAATAACCAAAACTGACCCGAAAATTTAATAATTTCAATGTAAAGCCTAAGAACAACTTCTGCAGATTTACAACCTATTGCTGTTATTATTAGTTTTTTTAAAAATTCATTTACTGAACTCTGAAAGTGACCAGCTTTGAAAAAAAATCGAGCTGTCAGAAATTCCGGTTATTAGAGAATTCTAGTTGGTCAATAACACAAAGTTTACTTAGTTTAAACTTAAACTGCTGGTAAGAAAATTCCCTTTTTCCAACCCTACCCTCAACACTCTCCTTAAACATGTCACAATAGTAAGAAGATTTCTTCATTAACAATGGAGTTTTAAACATACATTTGTCAGCATTTAGAAAAGAACTACTGCAGCATTTCGGTATGAGGTGCAATTCATCAACAGTGCTGTACATTAAATGGAATATCTACGCATTGTCCAGATTGAAATAGGATTTATAAATCTTCTCAATCTTTAATGAGATTTCTCATGGCCAGTGAGAGACTTGGGGCATGGAGGCTGGGTGCTGGCAATCCTGAGAGCAACAATGCAGCAGTAAATCACTGAATAAATGGGAGAAATACTTCAGAGCCTGCAGTTCAATTAGTACATTATCATTCCAAGTTTCAAAGCTGGTGCCTCACTCATGCCTTGATGTCATTGTTATTTTGTTTTTTGGTTTTGTGATCTGATTGGCCACTGGTGGTCCAATGCGAAACAAATCCTACATTCATTTTGATAGTACTTTATTTGTCCATCTCTTGGGTGCATGGATATGGCAGAATGCAGTTATGTTACTGGACCAGTAGTCTGGGCTAATAACCCAGGCAACAGGAGTTCAAATGCCAATATGGCAGTTTATTGGGTTGTCACAGTTCACAAAGGAAACTTGGTATCCTTGCCCAGTCTGGGCTATGAAGACTCCCACACTAACATCGTTAAATATTAGTTTTGCTGTCAAGTGGGCTAGCAAGCTACTCAGTTCTGTTAGATCGACATCAGCAGTCCAAGACGGCAGCCCTTCACCACCTTCTAAGGACAGCTAAGGATAGGGAATAAATGCCGATGATACACATATCCTAATAATTATTTTGAAGTTCATCTCCAATGGCTTTACTCATGAATGGAAACACAGAATCAAGAATAGGCAAATCTGCAAACGTACATGAAGGCGGCAAAGATCGGGTACAATGCACAATTAGGTTGCATTTAAAAGGGGGCAGAAAAAAATTTTGTGGATAATTGTGGATGAAAAAGATCATTTGGTTCACATCAATTCATCCATCCAGAAAGACACTAAACTCTCTCCATTGCAGCATCAATCTTGTCCAGGATTTTTGTCTCTACTACTCTACTGGAAGCCCTTTCTGTGTGTAATCGCTGGATTTATGAAGAATTTCCCAATATCCATTCTAAATCTACTTCTTAATTGCTTGAATTTGTGTCTCCTGATTTTGCTGTCGCACGTTAATTTGAAGTATATTCCAGATTGACCTTTGCCATTCTATTAAGGATGGAATCAAAAACTAAACTGTAAAATGAGAAAATAGAACCAAGAAAATAAATTGAAAGAAGAAAATCTTTTGACACCTACCAGGATCATGCATGTGCACAGCAAGGTGTGTGATTAAGCCTGACTGTAACGTAAAGGGGCAACAAAGAAACTAAGCTACGGGTAATGAGAAGCGAATTCCATGCCCTTACAAATGGCAGTGAGAAATAAAGAGAGGGTATGGGTAACTTTCATGATTTTTTTTTATGGGTTTTTATTATAAATGTTATCTACATGTTCACTTGCGTGAGATAAAAATGACAGCTGGAAAGGAATTCAACAATGGAATTGATTGACTTTTCAACATTTCAAGTTCTGATCTTTCTGGTGCAGACAGACTTACTGTCCCATGTTATGTTTATGACTTGATTCTTAAGTTATATAGATTTAAAAAATAAATTCTTAAAAAGAGTCAAAGTTTAAAATGAGAAATTTGCTCCAACGTATATTTTTGGACACATAAATTTCCTTTGCTCAGCAATAGCTCAGACAAGTAATGTAGAAATTTCAGTATGATGGAATTGCCTAGGTCTTGAGACTTATCAAATTTTCTGATCCTTCATTACTTCAATTTCCTCAAAAATTAAAGCCATTCCCAAAAATAGTAGGCCTTTATAAGCATAAAAAAATCAACTATCTCTTTAGTTGATGGAAATAGTGGGCACAATTTTAAAATTACATTGTGTATGAGATTCATGGCCCAAATATTAACCTAGCATGATCACTGTTCAGAAAAATATTCACTTAATTTATAGATTTTCCACTGACTGGAATACTACATCAACATTGTGGTAATTTTTTTTGTGGGTTAAGTAGTCATATGGAAAATGGGACATTTTTAAGAAATTCCCATGACAAACAACACATGCAACTCTAATTGAAAAAAGAGCTTATCAGGGTACACTTACGAATGAGCTCCTCCTTACATGCTGCCTCTTGAGACAATATAATTTCTCTGGGGGAAAAGATACATATATTATGGTACTGGATTTAATATCAAATACTGTAAATATACTTTAAAGGGATCTCAGGAGTTAGAAATTATTGGATACTCAGTTCTTAAATTGGTTAACTAGACCAAAAATATGCATGATTCACTGGAACATTTTTCTTCCTATATAACAGCTTTCATGTTTATAGCAGCTTTAATGCAGTAAAACCACTTTTCAAATCAGTGTCAATCTTTCCCGGGTCTCCATGTTTGAATCCTCAAATCATGTTTCCACCTCTGTCACAGTAGTAAAATGGCTCTTGAAGTCACAAATGACATCCTATGTGACTGTGATGCTGCTGATCTATCCTTCTGTAACCCATCAACCACACCACCCACTTCCATCTTGCCTCTCCATCGTTGTCCAGCTGGATGAGACTGCACTTGATTGGTTCCATTCTTATCTAAGTAATTGCAGCGAAAAAGATCACCTACAATGGCTTCTCTTCTCACCCTATTACCTCCAATGTTCCCCAAAGATCTAAGCTTGGTCCCCAATGCTATTTCTCTACCACACGGTGCCCCTAGGAGACATCATCCGAAAACACAGCATCAGTTTCTACATACATGCTGATGGCACACAGCTCTAACCTCACCATTAGCTCTCTTAACTCCTCTACTGTGATTAAATTGTCAGACTGTTTATTCAAAATCAAATACTGAACGAGAAAATATTTCCTCAACTTAAATTTTGGAAATACCAAATGCATTGTCTTCAGTTCCCACTCCAAACTCTGTTCCGTAATCACCAACTCCATCTCTGACCCTGACAAGCCCAAGGCTTACCAGAATGTCTGCAACCTTGGTGTCACATTTGCCCCTGAGATGAACTTGTGGCTATGTATTCTCACCATCACTAAGACTGCCTATTCCCATTTCTATAACATTGTTCGACTCTGTCCCTTGCTACTGAAACCCTCATCTTTGCCTGTAAAGTCTAGACTTGACTATTCCAATGCACTCGTGGCCAGCCTCCTACAATTTACACTCTGCAAACTTGAGGTCATCCAAAACGCCACTCACTGCCTGTGTCCTAACTCAGGCCAAGCCCTGTTCACCCATCACCCCTGTGCTCACTAATCTGCATTGGCCCTCGATAAGCAATGCTTCAATTTTAAAATTCTCATTCATTTTTTCAAATCCCTCCATGGTCTCATCCCTCTCTACTTCTGTTATCTCCTACAACCCTTAAACTTTTGAGATACTGTGCTCCTCTAAATCTTGGCTTCTTGACCATCCCCAATTTTAATCACTCCATCGTTGGTGGCTGTGCCTTCAGCTGCGAAGGCCCTAGCTCTAGCATTCCCCCCACTACCTCTCCATCTCTCTTTACTTATTTAAGACAGTTCCTAAAACCTATGGTCTTGGACCAAGCTTTTGGTCATCTGCCCTCCTATCTACTTTTCATGGTGTCAAATTTTGCTTTTTAATGTTCCTGTGAAGCACCTTGGAATGTCTTATCACATTAAAGACACTATATAAACATAAGTAGTTGTTGGGGAAAGGTCTCAAGATTCACAAGATTGTTTTCAAATGAAGTATGACACTGAGCCATGAGATTTTAGGACTGATGGCTAAAAGCTTGGACAAAGATAGGTTTTAAGGAGTATCTTAAAAGGAGAAGAGGGGTAGAGAAATTTAGAGAAAGAATTCCAGAACTTAAGAGTCCAGGCAGCTGAATCACAGCTACCAATGGGAGATCAATGAAAATCTAGGATGGCACAAATAAATTAAAACAATTTGCATTTATTCAGCACCTCTACTGTATAAAGTATCAAGGTGCCTTACAGAGTGAAAAAAGTAGATAATAAGGAACAAATGCTAAGCCATAATGGGAGAATTAGAAGAGATAACAAAGTTTGGTCAAAGGAATGGGTTTTAAGTTTTATAAGATGGAGACAGCAGTAAAAATGTTCAAAGAGGGAGTTCTAGAGAGCAGAATCAAATGGCTGAAGGATCTCCCATCAATGGTAGGGTGAAGGGAAGTAGGCTATACAGAAGGCCAGTAAGTGGACCAAAAGGTGACGGAGGAATCTAAGATTAGAGATGGAGCATGGCCATGAAAGGACTTGAGGATGAGGATTTTCAATTCAATGTGTTGGGCACAGGAAGCTAACCTAGTTCAGCAAGCAAAGGGAAGATGCAAGAGCAGGAGATGATATATCAAATACAGAGGCAAAAAAAACATGGACAAGATTTTTGATGACGGCAATGATGTGTTACAGCAAGTATATGTAACATGAGGTCTCTGCATCATGTATCTTGTCTGAGCATAATTTCCTCTAACAAAGCCATCAGTGAAAGATTCAGTGCCTAGAACTGGTACAGAGATGGTCCCAAAATTTTCTCTCTCATATACTCCAACAGAGGCAGGGTATTGCAGAGGTGAAAAAGATAAATAGGATGTGGGAATTTAAAACTCAGCTCTACCGAGGTTTCATTGGCGTGAGTAACCGGGAGGGATAATGGAGTTAAGGGTAAAGGAGCAGAGTTTAAAACAGAGGCCAAAAATGATAATTTTGGTCATCTTGATAGTTAGCAAAGAGGAAACTTAGATTAACATACAGAGATGACTGTGGGTTCAAACTGGTGGCGAGTTAGGTCTGGAGTCATCAGTATAAATACAGAACCTGACTGCATGCCTCCAAATCATATCACTGAGGGGGAATGAATAGGCAAGAAAGAGAAGTGCTCTTTGGGGATTTGAGAGGGATGGAATGAGAAACCAGTGCTGCATTGCTGCAGGTAACAGTGAAAATATGTGAAGCCAGTCCAATGGAGCTGGGCAACAGAGAAAAAATACAGGAGGATGGTATGGTGACTGTATCAAATCCCAACAGTGATCGAAAAGGGATAACACATTATGGTTGCAGACAACGTCACGTGCAGCTCTGGCCAGAGTGGTCTCAGTTCTGTGAGTATGGCAAAAGCTGGACTGAAGGGAATTTTGAAAGAGGCGGCATTGAAGTAGAAAGTGTTGTCATGTTCAAACAAAAGGAAATTGGAAAAGGGATGACAGCCAGAGAGGGCAAATGAGTAAGCAATGTGTTTTTTTTTGAGGGGGGAATTGATTTTGCAACAGTTCCAAAAAGGGAGAGAAGCAGTGGCTAACCAAAGGGAGGCATTTAAATTTACAAGAACAGCAAGCATTAGAGCCAGAAGAAACGAGGTCAGAGTCGGTAGCTGAGGAAGATGGCAGAGAAACTAATAATAGGGGCGTGGAGATAAGATTAATGTATAAAAAGGCTTTAACTGTATAATTATATAGTTCAGCATTAAGACAACATTCAACAATAAAATAAGATGACTCAAATGTAAAATCAATATTTGAAGTGAATATAAATGGATGTTTACATGTACTTAATTAAAAGTCAACAAAATAAGGAAAAAAGATATGAAATAAGAAAAGGAATTTACAAAGTTTGATGCCTATTTTTAAAACTTAAGTTGTAAACATGAAAATCAAGACGGACAGATCCAGTGAACCAAGCAGAACCATGCATCATTTATCTACCTACCATAACAAACATATTTTTCAATCCATAATATGCTACAAACATGGAAATGTTAAATGGGCCTAATCTTAACTCTGGGAAAAATTTATAAAAAGGATACTTACTTTGCATTAACTAGAATGACTAACATGAGAAAAAAGATTAGGAAAGGGTCTGCTTGCTGTAGATACACATCCCACATCAGCTGGGCAACATCTTCTGTACAACAGCCGGCAAAGAGGCTTGCTCCCTTCAGAACAATATATAGAAAAACAAGAATGTTTCAGAAACTGAAATTACTAAAAGTCCAAAATCATAGCTTCACGGCAATTCATAACCATATTTCAGGAATATAGCTTTCAAAAAACATCTCGACAAAGAGAATAATGGCTAATTAGCTAATAGCCTAATAAAAATGAAATAAGTTCAAGGCACTTCTAACCATCACCTGAACCAGGAATTGATTAAAACTGTGCTACACATATATAATTTTTGCTCAAGAAAAGAATCCTATTTTTCATTGCTCAGTTTAGACAGATTCTTCAGGCATAAGGAGGTTCACAAAAATACTCTAATTGGATTCTAGCAAAAGGGTATTAATGGAATGTTTTGAATCATATCATATAATTGTACATACAGTTCACATATTAAATTGTGAAGTACAAAATGTAAAGATCAGTCTATGATAATGGATTTACAAGAGGCAAAACTGTACTGCTTTAGTTGAAAGGGGTAATGGGAAGGGAAAGCTTATATACCAGCTCTACCTCACCACTACCTCAGTTGATCCCTCCACCTGTCTAAATTGTCAGACAGCTTGTCTGGCATCCAGAACTGGCTGACCCAAGACTTTCCCTAACTAAATTTTGAGAACACTGAAGATATTATCTTCGATCCCTCATGGCAAACATCATTTCTTAGCCACTGCCTCCATCCTCTACCTGACAACTGTCTGAAGCTGAACCAGACTGTTTGCAACTCTGGTGTTATGCTTGACCCCAAACTACTGACTAATGATTCTTGCCATTACCAATTTCATCTATTTCTACCTTCTTATCACAGAACTCTGCCCTAGCGTCAATTCATTTGCTGCTGAAAACCTCATCCATGCTTCTGTTACCACTAGGCTTAACTATTCCAACAGACCTTTGGCTGCAAACTTGTGGTCACAAAAAACTCTGCTGTCCCTATCGAGATGATGGTTAGTCTCGCTAGAGATGATGGTTAGTTTAGGAAGGACAGGAAAAAATATAAAGTTATTTTAAAAATACTCCTCAGAAAAGATAAAATTACTTAAGTATTAGGCCTCTATTGAACCTACTCTTTAGCATATTCAGTGATTTTAAAACAGTATTTCTAACCATACAAAACTACAGTGCATAGGGTGAGATCTCTGAAAGAAAATTGCCTGATACAAGGGTACTTCTAAAGCTTATTGAGAGCTAACACTGACATGAGCAAGAGTTGAAAGCCAATTTAGATAGAATTACATTATTCTGTGTCATTCTGGAGTGCTCTGATTATAGCACAAACTGAAATTTCTTTACTTATCAAAGCCTGTAGGATGACTTGAATTCTCAAATAATTAATTATAGTACACAATGATATAAATTCTAATAGTCAATTTATTAGTCATACCCAATAAAGGTATGCATTTAGGTGCAAAGCGATCAAAGTACACAAAAATAATCTGAATAAGTATAATTTTTGCCATTTCAAAGAACAGATTGGGGCTGCATAATAAATTTATATATAAAGAATAAAACTTGCCAAATTTTATTAAATAAGGAAAATGAAATCTGTTCAAAGATGAAATTAGGTAACTGAGAAAAAACAGCATTTCCAAAATTTAAAATACTGATCTAAATTATGAGGCTGGATTAAAAAATAAGCCTACAATTAACTCAACTGAACTCTACCAAAAATCTTACTTTTTGTAAAAAAAAGTACTTCTATATGCTATATGTGGATATAATAATAATGACATAAATGAGTAGGGCAAACAATATTAGATACAGAGAAAGAGGTTTCAGGCTATTTAGTGGCTAGAATGTTGAAAAATAGAATGTTTTTTGAAGAGATATATTTACCCAGTTGATTGCATAGGAGTCTGGAGTAATCTTCTTTGTATCAAGAAAAGAGCAAAGCTCTGGTTCATGATACTGCAGAAGAAGCCTGAAGAGGTGGAATGGTCGACCCTTGGGGACACAATCCCTTTATATAAAAAAAAAAGCAGCATTTCAGTGTGGAAAGCAAAACTTCAACTTGGTACACAGTTATCTATGCCAGCTGGCAATTCACTTAAGAACATAAGAGACCTGTGGGATCATTTCAATCCTATGCAAAGTAATTAACTACAAATAAATGGCACTGTGAGATAGAGAATAGAGGCACCTTGACTATATGCCACAAAAAAGAAAATTAATTCAGTTGACACCTGTGTGTTCTTACCTAGGTATGTATTTATTCATGATGGCATAAAAACAATTATATAAATCATTCCGTGGCAATCGGAGTGGAACAAGAGGTTTAAGCAAGTCAGTCCAGCCAAGACTCTGAGTATACGTGACATTTCGGGATTTGCAGTAGAATGTGATCACAGATTCAACATCTGAAAGTAATTGTGTCTTTTCCTCTTCCGGCACTGAAAAATAGTCTACATGTAGGAAAAGGAAAATGTTAATGTACAAGAATTATAACACATCACTTTAGAACTGTTAATGTGCTAAATTTCATAAAGGGGAACAAATCTAGTCGTTAAAAAAGGACACTTAAACACATTTTTTACAAAGGGAACCATAATCAATGGAACTATCAGGATAGAAACCACACAGAGGAAGATTCCTTTGATAATGCTGTACTATATTGTAAACTATAGCTATCAAAGCTGGAGAAGGAGTCAAAAGTGCCAGTTTGATCTCAATGCCGCTGTTTTTTTCATCAATACACACCTCCACATAATCAAAGCACCAGAAATCATTAAAATGTATATCACAATCATTTTTTTCCTTGACCCTTATTTTCTACCAATTGCTCTCAAGATATAGACTTCTTGTTGAAATACAATATCGCAGGTAGCTGTACTCTCTGATACCTTACCCCATTATCCATTATTGATGTGAGAAGTTAGTCAGTAAGGGTTAGTAAGCTATTTCAATATACCAGGGTAGGGGGCAAAGAGCCTCAGCTGCCTAAGCCTCAAACTCTGGAATTCTGTCCCTAAAGCCTCACCCATCTCACTTGCTTCCTTTAAAATGGCCCTCAAAACCTGACAACTTTGACCAAGTATTTGGTCACCGGTCCTAATATTTCCTTATTGCTCTCAGTGACAAATTTTGTTTGATAATGCTCCCATGGAGTGTTTTGAAATGTTTTACTATGATAAAGTAGCTATATAAATGTAAGTTGATGCTTTCCTGCTTTCAATCAATATTTACTAACTTGCATTTGCTCTGGACACAAAACAGGAGCAAGAACCCTAAATGACTTTCCCATCACTAATACAGGGTGCTGATGCCAACAACACCTTTATTAATTGTAATCTCCAAATTCCTAGCGAGTTACCAGTAAATGAACCAATGTGACATTTTTCAGCAAGGAACACATCAACAACAGTAACTTGCATTTATGCTGTTTATTTAATGTAAAAACACAATCAGATAAAAAAATATCACTGAGCAAAGAAAGGGAATCTTATGAGAGGCTTGGCTGGTTTTAAGGAGTGTATAAAACTGAAAGGCTGTAATGAGTTTTAGGGCAAAATTTCCAGCACTTAGGGTACAGCCGTCAATATTAGAATGAAGGAAGTGGAGAATGCATAAGGGGTCAGCATTGCAGAAATGCAGCATTATCAGAGGGATGTAGGGCTGGAGGTGGAGACAGAAACATAAAGGGCCAAGGAAATGGAGAAATTTGAACAAAATGAGGATTTTTAAATCAAGGCATTGGTGGGCAAAGCTAATTTCACCTCGAGGGCTGGAAGCCAGACAGTCAGGAAATACAGAGGCAGTGATAGGGTCTAGAGATGGCAGTGATGTAGAGCTGGGTGACATCAACATGTACTTGTAACCCGACATCATGTCTTTGGATGATGTCGTCAAGGGCAGCGTGTATAATATATCTTGGGCATGTTGTAAGCTACAAGTGACTTATTTGTCTTTCAAACAGCTTTAAATCTCAAAATTATCGCAAGAACAAATCATTTATGAACTGGAAATAGGATCCTCAATTGAAGCCAGACAGGCAGATGGGGCTATGGAAGGTAGGGAAAACAAGCCAAACAGAAAATTATTAACATCAGTTATACAATTATCTAACCTTAAATGAACATATACACACTGTTTCCATGCACAGCAGGTAGACTACAGAAAATTGTCCATTTAAAAGCAAATAAAGAATTCAAATGCAGGGAGACTTTCCCTTTTAACCACAAAGAGAAGACACACATTAAATAGTAAAAATTCAGAAGTGGAGGAACAAAGCCTTAAAGGTTCAGATGCACACAAAGCTACACAAAAAAAATTGGATCCTATGTTTTTATAAATAGAGATATAGAGCACATAAGCAAAGAGGTCATTTTAAACCCATACAAACTGTTGAAAGAGTAGTGTCTCCAGTTTTTGGTGTCTTATTTTAGAAAATATGTCAAGACCACAATATTCACAAGATTCATGATACTGGGGACTAGAGTTTTCAGCTCTGCGGTGAGACTAGAGAAACAGGCCATCTTTTCATTAAAATAAAGGTGGTCAAAAGATCTACAGAGATGTTCAAAATTAGAGGTTTTAACACTTAATTGGAAAAATTTTATCCCACTGGTTGGTGACTCACTAATTTGTGGCTCAGGACGTTGTCATAATTCTATTTATCAGCACTGGCAACATGATGCTGGATGTTGTTGATAGCTTCACATATCAAGGCTCCATAATTACCAGCAATCTGTTACTTGATGCTGAAAGCAACACAAAAATGCATCGCTAAAGCTGCAGCTGTTATGTCCAAGCTGAATGAGAGAGTTGGAAAAACAACAACCTGACTGAGAACACCAAACTACGAGTCAACCAAGCTTGTGCCCTCAGTGTACTCCTCTACATTGGTGAGACCTGGACAACAGGTGCTAGGCAGGAGAAAAAGCTGAACGGTTCCTCTGTGCTGTCCCATTTGTATCCTTGGCATCTCTTGGCAGGACAAGGTACAACCTCACAGGTCATGAAGTGTGCTAATTCCATCAGCATACACATATTGCTAAACCAATGACATCTGCACTTGCTTGGCTGCGTTCAAAGGATGGGTGACAGCCGTGTACCCAAAGACCTTCTGGATGATGAATTGGCCACTTGGTCAGGACCTCCTAGGCCATATCTCCACTACAAAGAACACCTGCAAGCAAGATGTGAAGATGGCGGGCACTGACACTGACAACTGGGAAACAGTTGGCCATGACCTCTGGAGCTGACTGTTTGAAACACATCGGAAGAGGCGAGTAGAAACAAAAAGCTCATCTGGCCAAGAAGACAGCCCAAAGAAAACAAAGGCCAGCGAATCTTGCACCTACTTAGTCCACTATCTTCCCCTGCAGAAAATGAGGCGGAGACTGCCATACTAGAGTGGGTGTCCTGAGCCACACCAGGCAATGGTTTACACAGGGTTGCCCATTATGGCTCAAACTATCGTTTCAGAAGACGAAAGGCTGCCACGAATTCGAGGGTATAAATTTTAAAACGAAGTGAGAAATTAAGATGTGGAATACCATACTAGAAAGTGGTAGATGGAGACTAGATTTTCAATAGAAGTGGATAAATATTTGAAAGAAAAGAAGTTAAAAAAGGTATGGAGAAAAGGGAGGGGGATGGGACTAAGAAGATAGCTTTTTCAGAGAGCCAGCACATGCAATTGGCTGAATGGCTTTCTTGTGTGCTGTAAAATTCTATTTCTCCCACAACCTTCAGGTTTTTAAAGCCCAAGCTTAACACACCCAATCATAATCTCTCAATTTATCTAGTTTTTACTTCTTTTCTTTTCAATCTCAATGGCGTCCAGCACTGTGGACCTCAGCTGCAATGGCTCTCCCTCTTTCATTCATGTTTGACAGTAATTATTATAAGGAGTAACCCGAGGAGAGACAAACATTTGGTATTTTACAGAAGTTACTTAATTAATTTACCTATGAGTTTTTGGCAGTCTTCTTGAATTAACGTCTGTTCAGGTAGGTCTAGAGATCCATCCCATGATCCCAAGCTACCCACTTTCCCTGCTACATTAAGTGAAATCTGAAAAGTAGAAAGGGTTAAAATTTAACATATCACAGAAAAAAATAATAAACTTACATTTGTTCCAGATTCACATGATGCGACTTTTGAAGTGCAGTAGCTGTAGTAATGTAGGCAAACACAGCAGATAATTTGCACGCACTGAAGTCCCACAAACAGCAATAAGACAAATGATCAAGCATTCTGATATGTGTGGTGTTAGTTGAAAGACAAATGTCAGCCAAAATGCTTGGAAAATTCACCTGGATCTTCTCTGAATAGTCCCACTGGATCTTTTATGTCCACCTGAGCAAACAAATGGGGC
The DNA here is from genome assembly GCF_964194155.1 of Cetorhinus maximus. Classification (NCBI taxonomy): domain Eukaryota; kingdom Metazoa; phylum Chordata; class Chondrichthyes; order Lamniformes; family Cetorhinidae; genus Cetorhinus; species Cetorhinus maximus. Next base: position 76,224,212 of record NC_135894.1, on the reverse strand, counting down.
CTGAGTTTAATTTCTTGCAGCACCTCCAATAGTGCAGCAATCCTTCAGTACTGCACTGGGGTGCTAGTTCAGATTTTTAAAAAATTCATTCATGGAATGTGGGCATCAATGGCTAGGCCAGCATTTATTGCCCACCCCTAAATGCTCTCGAGGTGGTGGTGGTGGTGAGCTGCCTTCTTGAACTGCTGCAGTCAGTGTGGTGTAGGTACACCCACAGTGCTGTTAGGGAGGAAGTCCCAGGATTTTCATCCGGCGACAGTGAAGGAACGGCAAGATATTTCCAAGTCAGGTGGTGAGTGGCTTGGAGGGGAACTTCCAGGTGGTGGCGTTCCCATCTGTCTGCTGCCCTTGTCCTTCTAGATAGTAGCAGTCATGGTTTGGAAGGTAAAAGCAAAATACTGCGAATGCTGGAAATCGGAAACAAAAATAGAAAATGCCGGATAAACTCAGCAGGTCTAACAGCATCTGTGGAGAGAAAAAAAAGCTAACGCTTCGAGTCCTTATGACTCTTCTTCAGAGCTAAAGAGAAGTAAAAATGTAATGAAATTTATACTGCTTAAGGGGGTGGAGCAGGTGAAGCTGGATAGATGGCCAGTGATAGGTGGGGGCAAAGGAGAGATTGCCAGAGATGTCATGGACAAAAGGGCAAAGGGGTGTTAATGATAGTGGTACTGGCTAAAGGAAGTGCTGATGGTGGCATTAAGGTCAGAGATCAGAATGTGATAATAGCAGGACAAGGGTAAGCACTCTGAAAAGAACATCATGAACAAGTGACAGATGGTCCTCGTGGGGGTGGGATGAGGGGAGGGGGCAGTGATGGGAAAAAAGATTAAAAATAGGATAAAAGGTGGCCACCATCAGTACTTCCTTTATCCAGTACCACTATCATTAACACCCCTTTGTCCTTTTGTCCATGACATCTCTGGCAATCTCTCCTTTGCCTCCACCTATCACTGGCCTTCTATCCAGCTTCACCTGCTCCAACCCCTTTAAACAGTATAAATTTCATTACATTTTTACTTCTCTTTAGCTCTGAAGAAGAGCCATGGTTTGCAGGGTACTGTCTAAGGATGCTTCGTGAGTTCCTGCATCTTGTAGATGGTACACACTGCTGCCACTGCGCGTCAGTGGTGGAGGGAATGAATGGTTGTAGATGGGGTGCCAATCAAGTGGGCTGCTTTGTCCTGGATGGTGTCAAGCTTCTTGGAGTGTTGTTAGAGCTGTACTCATCCAGGCAGGCGGAGAGTATTCCATCACACTCCTGACTTGTGCCTTGAAGATGGTGGACAGGCTTTGGGGAATCAGGAGGTGAATTACTTGTCACAGGATTCCTAGCCTCTTGTAGCCACAGTATTTAAATGGCTAGTCCAGTTCAGTTTCTGGTCTATGGTAATCCCCAGGATGTTGATAGTGGTGGATTCAGTGATGGTAATGCCATTGAATGTCAAGGGGCGATGGTTAGATTCTCCCTTGTTGGAGATGGTCATTGACTGGAGTAGGCCATTTAACCCCTAGAACCTGTTCTGCAATTCAGTGATATCAGGGCCGATCTGCACACTAACTTCATCTACTCACCTTAGCTCCATATCCATTTATATTCTTGACTAGCAAAAAGTTATTGATGTGAGATTTAAATTTATTAATTGAGCTAGCATCTACTGCTTCTGATGGGACACCGCATCACACTTCCACCATTCTTTGGGGGAAAAGTGCTTCCTAACTTTTCTCTTGAATAGACTGGCTTTGATTTTAAGGTTATGCCCCTTTGCCCTACACTCCCCCACCAGCAGAAAAGCTGTCTATCCTATAAATTACTTTCAAAATCCTAAAAGCATCTATCAAATCAACCCTTAGTGTTCTATATTCCAGGAAATACAATTCTAGTTTATATATATTTCCTCATAATCTAACTCTTGGTAATGTTCTGGTGAGCCTGCAATGCACTCCTTCCAAGGTCAATATATCTTAAGGTGCATGCTCTCCATAGTCACCATCTAAGCTCAAACAAGAACAAGAAACAAGACATCAAACAATGTCCATCAAATAATACCCCAGCAAGGGTTATAATCTTTGGGAGAGAAGAAAATATTTCATATTAAATCATGATTTTTGTAATATACCTGACAGTTGTTGAGACTTAATACTATCTAAAGCTTCTACTTGAAATCAGTCCTTTGAGAGCTGACATTATTAACAGATGAAATCCAGAGAACAAAGCCTTTTATCAAGCTGTCAAATTTGAAGCTTAATATACACTGCTATGCAATGACCATGTAAATCTTGCGTACAGTAATGCAAGAGCAGAAATCTCCAATGGAATGGGTGTCACTGAGAATCTTTTTTTTAACCTTTTGATAGTGTACAGCTACCTCACCCAACTGCCCGTCCTTCACTTGTGAGCTGAAACAATGATCAGTAGGCTGGTTGGCCATACAGGACAGACATCACGTGTTTTATCATGAGTCATTGGAAAGCAACCTTACAAGAAATTCTAATTGTTAATTTTCCCTCCATAGTCCAGGAGCACTGAGGCCAACTGAAAAACCTATACTTCTTTCCTTATTCAGATTGGTTAGAATCAAACATAGTACATTCTAGCTTGTGAGATTTCGTACCAAAACATATGGCAAATTTCCTTAGAGGCTCACAGGGGAATATTGGCAATATGATGTTTCTAATGTTTGCTAACATCAGAAATGAAACTGGTAATTGGTGCCACGTGAGCTAAGTTCTAAAAAATACGCTTAACTGCTTGTGTGCGAAGTTTTGGTTTGCCTAAGCAGAGTAATGAAATCAATGTCTGTACAGTCACACTCTATTAAGTGCTGATAGTTCAAATTGGCAAATTCAGTATAACTGTACCATTAACTATTTACCTTCCACACTTTGGCCCTTTGGTCACTTGGTATGCATCGTCCTTGAATTATGTTTCTAAGTGTTTCCAGGTCATAGCCACCTTCATCCAATGCTTCAGCTAGGTCTTTATTCCTAAAGTAGAATGAAAGATTGACTAATTACTAATCACATCATTGATTGTGGGATGATATTTACTTATAGTAATACAGAACGCTACTACTAGCAACTCAATGCAGTTCAAATGTTCACCTTGGTCAATTGAAATACATCAGACTTAGCAATAAGCTAGCCTAACTACTATTCAAAACACATCAACACTGCTTGACCTCTAAATATCAGAAGGGGCTCCTGTCTAATATCAATAAGTGGCTTGTTCGGATTAAAAACTGACTATGACAGTAAATAAAGCCACACTCCTTATACAGAAAAACAAAAAGGTTGAAAACATACTGTAATAAAGACAGGAAATGCTAGAGGCAATCTGTAACATTTGTGGAGGGAAATGCTCTCAACACAGATACTGCCTGACCTGCTAACTCTCCCAGTTTTTTTTCTGTTTATATTTCACATTCCCAGCATTCACAGTATTTTGCTTTTGTTTTAATGGTAATCACACAATAGCAGTACCTGTAAACAGTAGAGAGCATTTATTATATTGTGTGTGTGTACTTTTCATCAATTACCAATGTATAAGATAAATGTAAAACATACTTCAAAGAAGTGGGTCTTTTTTAAATCTGCTAAAACTTCCATTATTGTAAACTATCAAATACAAAACAAAAAATCTGTACAGTTCTCAGCAACAGTACTGGTCTCCTACAATTTTTTTTTCAAATGCTTTTGTACACTAATTTTGTTGAGTGTTCCTGCAATGTACACTGTGTATAATACAATGCTGTTTTATATTTCATGCCTGATATTTTACATTTCCAGTCATCTTGTCCAACCACTGACTAAAATAAGAAAAACATTTAAGGAACGCTGGGCATATTTATTCTTAACAGAGGCAGCATTAATAAAGTACACAATGTTGTCTCTGTCATGTTTATCTGATCACTTTGATTGGGGTTAATGTTGTACTTTCAATCTCAGTTGAGGGTATTCTAATAAGACAATCAAACATTTGACAAGTCCCCATCTAGCTGCATCTCCCCTTATTATGCAGACTGAAAGTGAAAAGAAAATTACATCTGAAAACTTTTAAGTAATCACTGTCAAAGAATATGGAGTTAATACTGTATTTATTAGAAGTACTTTTTAAAAAAAGTTTTTTAAAAAATTGCAGACAATTGCATAACTTTGAAAATTGCATGGACAGGCAATTGTCCAAGCTCTATGTCTGTGACAGTTCTACCTACCATATTTTTAAACCCTTTTATTGGTTCGATGCTGCATTTTTAAACTTAGAAAGAGTTTACAGGTGTCTGGATCAAAAACACTAGCACACCACGACAAGTCATGCTTGGCAAACGTAATAATGTTTGCAAAGAAGTGATAACTGAATAGACATACTATGCTTTACATGTCTATACATGGGTTTTCAGAAGGCATTCGGTAAGGTGTCCCACATGAGGCAGGGAACAAAAAAAAAATCAGGTGTATGGTATAAGAGCAAATGTAGCATCATGGATACAAGATGGGTTGACAGACAGGAAATAAAGGGTTAAAGCTAACAGGTGTTGCTTTGATGGAGAAGGCTTGGCAGTGACATACCCCACCCGCCCCCAGCAATCATTTCTGGGTATACTTATGTTTCCCAGTATTGTTATGACACAGCCGATGGCACATGCTGAGTAGTTCAAATCCTAGAGGGAAACTTGAGACAACTGTCACAACTAATTTTCAATTTGTATAAATTTCGAGATGCGTGCTTTGAATTCAGTAGTAATAAGGCCACCAAGTCTTATAGGTTTTTATAAAACTAGATTAAATATTTATTAATAAGAGAAATGATTTTAAATACATACATAGATCTACAAATTACTACTATGATAACTTTTAAATCCCCTAATCAATGTAACTCCCAGTTACGCTTCCGTTAAGGCAACAGTAAGACACACAGATTTTAAAAGACCCAGGCAAAGAAACATGACACCCTGAACAAATTCCAAGTGAGTTTTCTTAATTTCAGTCCTTTGAAGACAGCACCATAAAGCATAGATGCCGAAGGCTTTTCACACACTTGCAAAATGTTAAAAATGCCTTCCCCTACACACAACCGTTGCTCCTTCTTTATACATATCTTCCTCCTTGAATGCAAATACCCATTGTTTCACTATGCCTTTGGACTTTATCTCCCTGATAATAAAATCATCTCATAACACTAATTTTTACCAGTAATCTTTGGGAAAATAAACATACTGTTTCCGTCCTTGGCCTGCTGCAATGTTCCAGTGAAGCTCAACGCAAACTGGAGTAACAGTGCTTCATCTTCTGATTAGGCACTTTATAGCTTTCCGAACTTAACATTGAGTTCAACAATTTCAGACCATGAACTCTCTCCTCCATCCTCACCCCTTTTTGATCCCCTTTTTTCAATATTCATTTTTATTTTTATTTATTTTTTCCACTTATTTTTAAAATTTATTTCCATTTTTATTCATTGTTTTATTCCCACCTTTTAGCCTATTTTCGATCTTTTTCCCACTACCGTCCCCTCCCCCAATCCTACCCCCACTAGGGCCATTTGTCACTTGCTCATGTTGTTCTTTCCAGAGTGCTTACCCTGGTCCGGCTATTATCACATTCTGCTTCCCACTCAATGTAACCATCAGCACCTCCTTTAGCCAATACCACCACCATTAACACACCTTTGACCTTTTGTTTATGACATCTTTTGCAATCTCTCCTTTGCCTCCACCTAACGCTGGCCTTCTATTCAGCTTCACCTTTTCCACCACCACCCCCCCGCCCCCCACCACAACCAGTACATATTTCACCACTTTTGTACTTTTTAGCTCTGAAGAGTCATATGGACTTGAAATGTTAACTCTGTCTTTCTCTCCACAGATGCTGTCAGATGTGCTGGGTTTTTCCAGTATTTTTTGTTTTTGATACTGTTTCTAAATTTCACCTGGCTAGGTGGCACATTTCACACTTCCTTTGAAAATAATCTAGTCTGATTTATTTCAAAATGCAAATGTTCCTGTGACACTCATGTTTCTAAACTTCCTTATGTTTATCTAATTAACATTTCAAACCTAACCTTTCTTCTTAGATCAAAGCACCCAAACTAATTCAATTAAGTCTTATAAACACACACACATATAGACACATAGACACATCCCACTATTACTCTATTTTACAATAAATTCCAATAACATTGAGAATTATTATATCTTATATTTAGATTATTTGGACTTCAGAACATAATATCAAAAGTTACTGACGGCACAAAAGTAGGTATGGCAAACAGTACAGACTACAAAAGTCTTGAGGAGGACATTGGCAGGTTAGTAAAATGGATATGGAAACGTGGCAGAATTTATTTCAAGCAAAGATTTGAGAGGGAGATAAATTTTGGGATGAAAACCAAGGAATGGAATGTACTCTGAACAGAAAGTTGTTGAAGTATATGGATCAAGAGAAAAATCTAGGGGTTCAAATATACAGTACCTTGAAAAGCAGCAAAGATGAACACGCTGCATTTATGTAGCTTCAAATGGACATGAGGAAAACTGAAGTCAAATGCAGACAAATAAAGCTATAATAAAGGCCAATGGAGTTTTGTGAATGTGGGAAAGGTACAAGAGTGAAAGTGTAATGATAATTTTGTACAAGGCAATGATTGAAGAGATCACATTTAAGAGTGCAATGTGAGGTTTTCAGAACCCATTGTATAAAGGAGATTAAAGCCACGGACAACACAGGGCATAGATCTATCAGGTTAGGAAACTATAATTATGAGAGCTTTTAGATACACTACTGGGGCTATTTCCACTAGAACAGAGGAGGTTTAGTAGAGTGTTTTTTTTAAATTGTGGAGGATTTTGTTAAGATAAACAGGGGATGATTTGCTCTGGTTAGGGTCATTAATTTGAAATTTTCACTTTTAAAACAGTGAGATTAGGAGAAATTATTTTATTCATAGAGCTGGTGAACTCTGGAATGCTTTTCCACCATGTACAGTTGAGGCAGAAACCACTATATTTTTAAATGAAAAAACAGATAAACATTTGAAACATTGGAACATAAAGGGCTACGAGGAGAAAGCAAAACAGTTGTTTGTTTTCGATTCCTCTTACAAGAAGACAGCACAGACAGGATGGGCCAAAGGGCCCCCTTCAGCACTGTAAATTTCTACAGTTCTAAACTTCTATAGTTAATCTCACAGAGCATGCATCAATTGATTAATCTCTTTCACATTCACTGAAGAGAAAAAAATTGCAGAGCTATGGGGAAAGGGCAGAGGAGTGGGACTAGCTAAATTGCTCTTGTATGGAGCCAGCGTGGACAGAATGGACCAAGTTTCCTCCTTCTGAGCTGCAACCATTCTATAAATCTAGGCATGGTGAGTTTAACAGCCCATTCTCTGCTCTAACACTATGATTCAAAGCCATGTAGCATGAGGAAGTTTGTGTCGTCTGTGCCAACCTAGTTGATCTCAGTGACGCAGACAATTGATTCTATGTCCCTGGGCGAGAAAAAGCGGGAAGAATCCATCACCATTAACACACTAGTAATCCAGTGATTATAAACGTAAATAGCACAAATCTGGACATCAAATTAAAACTCATTATGGTGCCCATCCCTATGGCTGAGTAGTCAACACTCACTATCTAGCTTCACTTATGAGTAACAGCCACTTCGGTGAAATACTCGTGGTTGCCAATGTTCGGGAGAACCATACCCCAACACCAGCAAGCACCTTTAGGAAAGGAAGGGGGAAAATGGTGGGGGAAAACTAGAAATTTACATTTATATAGTATACATAATATACAAAAGGTCCCAGCGTGCTTGAGTCATAACAAGAGTTCACAACCTTGGCAGATAAAAGCTGCACAATTTGCAAGGAGAGATGGTGGGCTGCACAGGAGGCCAGAATCAGAAAACTGAAAGGTGTGGAGGGAAGGGCAATCTGAAGGAGAATGCAGAAGTAATATAAAGTGAGGCCACAGAACAAATTATGGTTGAAAATTTTAATTAAGTTTATGTGCCTGGGAACAGGAAGCCAATGAGCCAAAGGACAGGAATGATGAAACATGCAAGGCTTTGTCAGCAGTTGGACAAGCTGGAGTTTGTGGAGGATGAATCAAGGTAGGTGCCATTGGAATAATCGAATCGGACGTCAGAAAAATCATGGATAAGAATTTCAGCAGCAACCTGGCTTACATAGACACAAAGGCAGGTAATGCTGCAGAGGTGGAAATCAGCATTGATGGTGAACTGAAAGCCAGCAGAGCAACAAAGGTTAATCCCAGAAGTCAACTCAGCAGTGTAGTTAATTTTACTATAATTGATTAAATTTTTGACTTTTGTTTGCCCCCAACATAAGAACATAACAATTAGGAGCATCATAAAACATTTGGCCCCTCGAACCTTCTCCGCCATTCAATAAAATTATGGCTGATCTAATCGTGGCTTCAATTCCACTTTCCTGCCTGTCCCCATAATCCTTGATTCCTTGTCAATCAAAAATCTTACTCATCCTTGAATATCAATTACCCAGCCTCCGCTGCTTCCTTAGGTAGAGAATTCCAAAGATTAACGACACTCAGAAGAGATTCCTCACCTCCATCTTGAATTGGAGACCTCTTATGAAACTGTGCCCCTTAGTTCTAGATTCACCCAGAGAGGAAATATTCTCTCATCATCTACCCTGTCAAGCTCCCTCAGAATCTTATATTTTTTAATAAGATCACCTCTCATTCTTCTCAAGTCCAATGAGTATAGTCCCAACCTGTTCAACCTTTCCTCACAAGACAATTCCTTCATTTTTTTTTATTCCTTCACAGGATGCAGGCTAGGCCAGCATTTCTTCCCCCATTCCTAAGTGCCCTTCAGAAGGTGGTAGTGAACCACCTACTTGAACTGCTGCAGAAATGCCCACAGTTCTGTTAGGAAAGCAGTTCCAGAATTTTAACAAAGAGACAATGAATGAATGGCGATATAGTTCCAAGTCAGGATGGTGTGTGACTGGGATGGGAACTTGCACCTGGTATCTTCCCATGCATCTGCTGTCCTTGTCCTAATTGGTGGAGGTCATGGGTTTGGAAGGTGCTGTTGAAGAAGCCTTGGTGAGTTGCTGCAATGCATCTTATATATGGTACATCTTATATATGCTGTCACTGTGCATTGGTGGTGGAGGAAGTGAACGTTTAAGGTGGTGGTGCCAATCAAGCAGGCTGTTTTGTGCTAATGGTGTTGAGGTTCTAGAGTATTGCTGGAACTGCACTCATCCAGGCAGATGGAGAGTATTCCATCACATTCCAGACTTGTGCCTTATAGATGGATAACAGGCTTTGAGGAGTCAGGAGCTGAGTACTCACTGCAGAATTCCCACCCTTTGACCTGCTCCTGCAGCCAAAGTTCTTACAGGGCTGGTCCAGTTAAGTTTCTGGTCAACAGTAACAGAATGTTGATGGTGGGGAATTCACTGATAACAGGGAGATGGTTATCTCTTGTTGGAGATGGTCATTGCTTGGCATTGTATGGCAAAAATATTACTTGCCAGTTATCAGCCCCAGCCTGAATGTCATCCTGGTCTTGCTGCATTTGGACATGGACTGCTTCAGTATCTGAAGAGTTCTGATTGGTGCTGAATGTTGTGTAATCATCAGTCAACATCCCCACTTCTGACCTTATGATGGAGGGAAGGTTATTGATGAAGCAGCTGAAGATGGTTGGGCCTTGGACATTACCGAGGAACTCCTGCAGCGATGTCCTGAGATTGAGATGATTGACCTTCAACATGAATCTACCTAGTGACCCTTTCTGAACCTCCAAAGTAAGTGTACGCTTCCTTAAATAAGTAGTCTATGGCTCTATGAACATAACTGTATGCAATCTGCAAAAGAGACAGCTATATTACCCAGGGAGATACAGCAGACATCAAGGGGAGTCTAGTTATCTGGTTTAGATGAGATGTCATTGATGATGTCAGAAGAGGGTTTTGAAAATGACATTCTAAGTGTGGTCTCATCAAGGCTCTGCACATTTGTAGCAAGACCTCCTTACTTTTATCTTCCATCCCCTTGCAATAAAGTCCAATATTGCCGTCCTAATTACTTGACGTACCTGCTTGCTAACTTTCTGTGGTTCCTATAAGAGGGCACCCAGATTCCCCTGTACAGCAGCATTCTGCAGTCTCGCTCCATTTAAATATTCTGCTTTTCTATTCTATCCACCAAAGTGCACATCCTCACATTTTCCAACTTTATACTCCATCTGCCAAATTTTTACCCACTTAGTTAACCTATTAGACATCTCTTTGCAGAATTCTGTGTCCTTCTCAGAACTTGTTTTGCAACTTATCCTTGTATCGTCAACAAATCTGGCTACGATACACTCGGTCCCTTTAGCCAAGCCATTAATATAGATTGCAAATGGCTGAGACCCCATAATTGATCTCTGCGGTACTCCACTAATTAAAATTTGCCAACCTGAAAATGCCCCAGTTATCCCAACTGTTTCAGATTCTCTAGCCAATCTTCTATCAATGCTGATATATTATGTCCAACACCATGAACTCTTACCTTGTGTGGTAAACTTTTATGGAGCACCTTATCAAATGACTTTTGAGAAATCCAAACACACTACATCTACTGGATCCAGTTTATCCACCCTGCTTGTTATACCTCCTCAAAGAATTCTAATAAATTTGTCAAACATAATTTCCCTTTCATGACTCTGCTTCATTGTATTATGATTTTCTAAATGTCCTACTACTACATTAATAATGAATTCTAGCATCTTCCCAATGACAGATGTTAGACTAACTGGCCTATAATCTCCTGCTTTGTCTCCCTCCTTTCTTGAGTAGATGTGCTATATTTGTGGTTTTCCAGTCCGCTGGGACATTTCCAGAACCTAGGGAATTTTGGAAGAATACAAACAATGCATTCATTATCTTTGCAGCCACTTCTTTTAAGACCCTAGGATGCAGACCATCGGGTTCAGGGGACTTATCAGCCTTTTGTCCCACTAGTTTTTCTAATACTTTTTCTATAGTGATAGTGGTTTTAATTTTCCCCCCTTGTTTTTCTACCATTCTTGGGACAGAATTGTATCTTCAACTGTGAAGACAGGTACAAATTACTGTTCAAAGTCTCTGCCATTTTCTTGTTTCCTATTATTAATTCCACAGCCTCATCATGTAAGGGACCAACATTTGCTTTACTTACTCTCTATCTTTTTATATACTCATAGAAGCTCTTACTGTCTTGTTTTTATATTTCTTGTTAGTTTACTCTCATATTGTAATTTCTTCCGCTTTTTTTCAAGTCATCCTTTGCTGGTTTCTAAAAATCTTCCCAATCTTCTGGCCTATCATTAATTTTCACAGCACTGTATACCTTTTCCTTCAATTTGATGCCATCAATTAACTTCCTTAGTTAGCCATGGAGATATATTCCATTGGGAAAGAGATTTATGAAACATCTCCTTGAACGTTTGCCACTGTTTCTCTACCAGCTTACCTTTAATCTATCTTCCCAGTCCACTGTAGCTAATTCTGTCCTAAAACCCTTGTAATTGCCTTTACTTAAGTTTGAAGGCACCTGATTCAGATCCCAGTTTTCACCCTCAAACTGAATGTGAAAATCTATCATGTTATGATCACTCTTGCCTAGAGGATCCTTCAGTACGAGATCATTAATTAGTCTTGTCTCATTACACATTCCCAGGTCTAAAATATCTTATTCCTGGATGGTTCCAAAATGTATTGTTCTAAGAAACTGACCTGAATACACTCCATGAACCCATCTCAGAGCTACCTTTGCCAATTTGATTTGCCCAATGTATAAGATGATTAAAATCTCCCACAATTATTGAAATACCCTTTCTTGTTAGCCTCCATTTATTTCTTGATTTGTAGTCTGTTCTACAGTGTAGCTGTTAGGGAGCATATAAACTACTCCCACCAGTGACTTATTTTCCTGACAATATCTTATCTCAACTCAAACTGATTCTACATCTTGATCTTACAAGCCAAGGTAATTTCGCATTACTGTACTGATCTCATCCTTTATTAGCAAAGCTACCCCAACTCCCTTTCCTTTCTTCTTATCCTTCCGAAATGTTAAATACCCTTGAATATTCAGCTCCGAGCCTTGGTCACTTTGCAACCATACCTCTGTAATGGCTATCATATATGACCAATTTATTTCTATTTATGCTATAGATTCATCCATCTTGTTATGAATGCATTCAGAGAAAGAGCCCTTAATTCCGTATTTTTATCAATTTTCCCTACTCTGATCCCATTTGCTGGTGTACTCTAATGTTTGTATGCTCAGTTCTTCCTTGTCACACACTGGTTATCAATATCCGTATCACTACCCTTTCTTGTTAACGTTCTAAGTCTCCCCTTACATGAACCCTCAACACCCCCCCGCCCCCCCCACCCCCACACTATTTAGTTTAAAAGCCTTTCTGCTCACCTTCCTCCCTTCCCTTTTCCCCTGTGCAGCTCCTTACTTACTTACTGTTCTCTCTCCGCCTTCTTACTGGTTTGCATATTTAATAGAAATCCTTCTTTCAGCAACTGTGCTGACTTGTAGAGATGGAGATAGGTCCTGTTTCCTGAGCGAGGGTTACCAGATCTATGCCAATTTTACATCATTATTTTATTTTGATTTTGGAGTGGACAAAACTTACAAGACAGAATTTGTTTCTCATCCCTAGCTACCCTAAGGTGGTCATGGTGGTGGGCTGTCTTCTTTAGCTCATTCATTTCTTATTGTGGTAGTGCTCCTGAAAGTGTCAGGTACAGAATTCTAAGACAGCAGCACAGCAATGAAAAAAATAGCAATATATCATGAAAAAGAACAATGAGAGATTTGGAGGGGATCTTGTAGTTCTTGGCAGTCCCATGGCATTGCTGTTCTTGTCTTTTTCAGTGGTATAGGTCATGAGGAAAAGGAGTGTTGCTCAAATCTTTGCAGTGCATCCTGTACATAAAATACATTTCAGTCTGGTGCTTAAGAGGTTAGATATTGAATGCAGCCTCATGAGCAGTACTCAAACAAACTGCTCTGTCCTGGATGTTATAAAGCTTCTTAATGTTATGCAGTGAATTGAGGAATATTTCATTACATTGATTAAAAACATATCGTCATAATTGAAAAAGCACCAAGACTTGCTAATGACCTAATTTAGCCTGAGCATGTGGTTGCAGAGAACATTAAAGTCAGTAGCAAGAGAATAGAATTTATGGTGTGGACTGATGGCAATAGCATAGATCTTTGTGATGTTGAGCTGGTTTGTCACATCCAGAACTTTGTCAGAAGTGCAGTCTGGCAGCAGAGGTTCAGTCAAAGAACAGTGGTGGAGAGGTAAATAATCGGAGTATAAACGCGCATGTGAAATCTGACCCCACACTGTGACTGTATCACCGAGGGGGCAGCATCTATTGAAGGAAGAGTGGGGAATCACTGATGACAAGTGCAGAGGAGGGAAAGAAGTCTTTTCTGCAGCTGCAATGGCTGCATTCGGTTAAGTAGGAATGGAACCATGCAAAGTCCCAGAGCTGGACACAGAGGGGACTTTGAAGAAGGCTGTTATGCTCAGATGTAACAAACACCACAGATAGGTAAAGGAGGTTAATGCACCATAATCGTAAGCACAGATGGTATTATTTATAACTTCTACTAATGTTCTTTCAGTGCTATGAGAAAGGTGGAAGTCCAACTGGAATGCTTTGAACTGGGAGCTTTGTGAGAGATAGGCATCGAGCTGAGGAGCTGACATATCTTTCATAATCGTAAAAGGAAAGTTGGAGGCAGTAATTGAAGACACATGTAAGAACTACCTAAATATGAGCAATGTATTATAGAATTTTCTTCCTTAAAAAGTTAAATAGACAAACATCATGAGAAAGAGGGGTAAAAGTTTTAGTGTCAATTTTCGTCGTCAAAGTGGCAACACAAACTTGATTTTTTTCAATTCATTCACGGGATGTGGGCAAGGCTGGCTAGGCCAGCATTTATTGCCCATCCCTAATTGCCCTTGAGAAAGTGGTGGTGAGCTGCCTTCTTGAACCGCTGCAGTGGTGTAGGTACACCCACAGTGCTGTTAGGAAGGGAGTTCCAGGATTTTGACCCAGGGACGGTGAAGAAACAGTGATATATTTCCAAGTCAGGATGGTGAGTGACTTGGAGAGGAACTGCCAGTTGGTGGTGTTCCAATCTATCTGCAGCCTTCTAGATGGTACTGGTCGTGGGTTTGGAAGGTGCTGCCGAAGGAGTCTTGGTGAATTCCTGCAGTGCATCCTGTAGATGGTACACACTGTTGCTACTGTGCATCGGTGGTGGAGGGAGTGAATGTTTTTGGGTGTGGCGCCAGTCAAGCGGGTTGCTTTGTCCTGGATCGTATCAAGCTTCTTGAGTGTTATGGGAGCTGCACTCATCCAGGCAAGTGGGGAGTATTGCATCACAGTTCTGACTTGTGCCTTGTAGATGGTGGACAGGCTTTGGGGAGTCAGGAGGGGGGGTTATTTGTCGCAGGATTCCTAGCCTCTGACCTGCTCTTGTAGCCACAGTATTTATATGGCTAGTCCAGTTCAGTTTCTGCTCAATGGTAACCTCCAGGATGTTGAAAGTGGGGGATTCAGTGATGGTAATGCCATTGAACATCAAGGGACGATGGTTGGATTCCCTCTTGTTGGAGATGGTCATTGCCTGACACTTGTGTTGCATGAATGTTACTTGGCACTTGTCAGCCCAGGCTGGATATTGTCCAGGTCTTGCTGCATTTGGACGTGGACTGCTTCAGTATCTGAGGAGTTACAAATGGTGCTGAACATCGTGCAATCATCAGCGAACATCCCCAATTCTGACCTTATGATGGAAGGTCACTGATGAAGCAGCTGAAAATGGTTGGGCTGAGGACACTACCCTGAGGAATTCCTGCGGTGATGTCCTGGAGCTGAGATGGCTAACCTCCAACAACCACAACCATCTTCCTTTGTGCTAGGTATGACTCAAACCAGCGGAGGGTTTTCCCCGATTCCCATTGATTCCAGTTTTGTTAGGGCTCCTTGATGCCATACTCGGTCAAATGCGGTCTTGATGTTAAGGGCAGTCACTCTCACCTCACCTCGGGAGTTCAGTTCTTTTGTCCATGTTTGAACCAAGGCTGTAATGAGGTCAGGAGTTGAGTGGCCCTGGCAGAACCCAAACTGGTGGTCGGTGAGCAGGTTATTGCTAAGCAAGTGTCAATTGATAGCATTGCTGATTAATCCTTCCATTACGTTATTGATGATGGAGAATAGGCTGATGGGGTGGTAATTGGCCCGGTTGGATTTGTCCTGCTTTTTGCATACAGGACACACCTGGGCAATTTTCTACATAGCCGGGTAGATACCAGTGTTGTAGCTGTACTAGAGCTTGGCTAGGGGCACGGCAAGTTCTGGAGCACAAGTCTTCAGTACTATTGCTGGAATATTGTCAGGGCCCATACCCTTTGCAATATCCAGTGCCTTCAGCCGTTTCTTGATATCACGTGGAGTGAATTGAATTGGCTGAAGACTGGCATCTGTGATGCTGGGGACCTCCAGAGGAGGCTGAGGTGGATCATCCACTCAGCACTTCTGGCTGAAGATTCAGCCTTATCTTTTGCACTGCTGTGCTGGGCTCCTCCATCATTGAGGATGGGGATATTTGTGGAGCCTCCTCCTCCAGTGAGTTGTTTAATTGTCCACCACCATTCATGAAATGATGTGGCAGGACTGCAGAGCTTAGATCTGATCTGTTGGTTGTGGGATCGCTTAGCCACTTGCTGCTTTTGCTGTTTGGCGTGCAAGTAGTCCTGTGTTATAGCTTCACCAGGTTGACACCTCATTTTTAGGTATGCCTGGTGCTGCTCCTGGCATGCCTTCCTGCACTCTTCATTGAACCGGGGTTGATCCCCTGGCTTGATGGTAATGGTAGAGTGGGGGATATGCCAGGCCGTGAGGTTACAGATTGTGTTCGAGTACAATTCTGCTACTGCTGATGGCCCACAGCACCTCATGGATGCCTAGTCTTGAGTTGCTAGATCTATTCGAAATGTATGCCATTTAGCACAGTGGTAGTGCCACACAACATGGAGGGTATCCTCAATGTGAAGGCTGGACTTCGTCTCCACAATGACTGTGCGGTGGTCACTCCTACCAATACTGTCATGGACAGATGCACCTGCGGCAGGCAGGCTGGTGAGGATGAGGTCCAGGCAGGCTGGTAAGGATGAGGTCAAGTATGTTTTTCCCTCTTGTTGGTTCTCTCACCACCTGCCGCAGACCCAGTCTAGCAGCTATGTCATTTTTAGTCTTCTTTCAGTAATGACACTCCAGTGATCTTCACCTGTACCCAACCAGTCATAGCTCCTATTGTGATCTCACAAATCTAGCCAGTCACTCATTACAAAGCGGCTCCAGCTTCATACTGATGTAAGATATAATATGACACTGGTGACAAGTTGCCCAAATTAAATTTAGGCAAGAGTTGAAACAACCTCCAGGACGTAGTCTTACAATGTTTTCAGCTTGGAACAACTGCAGTCTAACAGCAAGAACGCAAAGCAGCCTACCACCAACCTAACTTAAACATACTACAATTTATGTTTTTGCCACCAATTCTATCTCATCCTACTTTAAATAAATTCACTTTTTGTAGTTTCACAGAGTCCTGACCCTTCTCAATTTACCCGACTTTGTGTGTGAACCCAAACAGTCTCAACGAGTTATTCAGCTACAGGGACATCATAATGACAACTGATCTCTTCCTCACCCAACACTCAAGGAAACTAATGTGCTCACTCAATACCTATCAGCAGTAGGAACCAAAGTATGAACAATAAGATCCTTACAGAGATCAACTAAATTATCTCACATTAAAATATAATTGATCTTTGAAAACTGGTGAACCATAATGTAGGTAGAGCACTCTGATTTATTTGTCCTGATATCAATTTAGAGCTAGCAGTACAGCTCACTATTGCCAGCTCTACATTTCTGTAAACTTAACTGCATTCCAATAAATCTGTCATTATGGTACCCTAGACAACTACTGTAAAAATTTAGTAATTGTATAAAAAAATATTTAATTTTTCACTCAGAATTATAATTACAGACTTAGTCCAGCTCAATGTCTAATTACAGATTTGAGATTGATCAATTGAGCCTTGTCTAAAACACATTTTAATGCAAAAATGCACCAAAATCATTTTTGAAATAGCTCATCCAACTAAATTATTTTCCATGTAATTACAGGATGTGGGGGGAAAATATTAAAGACTGTTGTGATGCGTGTTCACAGCAAATTCCTTTTGAAGTGTTTCTGCAGTAGGACTCCCACTCTTTCTCTTTTACATGGTCAGTAATTGTAACACAAGCTCTCCTCTCAGTCTCATACACAGAATTGGCCCACCAAACTGCTGCCCCTTTCATCTTCTGGCTGAATTTATGAAAATGAAGTGAATTGTCAGACTGTTACCACCCCCCCCCCTCCCCCTCCCCCACTCCCTCCTTCCCCAATTTTACGGAAATTATTAAACACTTGACAGATCTTATTTCTGTTTTTGTTAAATGTGGTATCTTCCGTACTGAGAAACAAACTGCATAACTGAGCGTACACATCCACTTCGCAATCAACTCACAAGTCCTTTAAAAACGTACTGGCACAATTTTTTTTTCCAAAAGAGAAAACATTGCTGAATTGCCATAATCAGAAGTCAGGTTTTTATGAACTGGATTCCCATAGGAGGGGAAATGACTCGCTTAGTATGTGATTTGGAGTCACAAAAAAAAAAGGAAATCAAGTGAGCCTGTCACCCTCAATCGATCCCAGTTTAAAGCTCCTTGGCTAGGTTTCATGTTGAGCCGACAGAGACACCGCCACTCTCGATACACACAAACGATCTAATATCTCATTTCCTTCCGTCCAGTTTACGGCCGTACCCATGCAACCGAGACACTAAGAGAAGCCGAGCCCCCCCTCCCCCACTGATACCCACCAGCTGCTGTTACCGCCCGGTACCGGCTGCGCCTCCTCGGCCGACGCCGCCGCCATTCCGCTCACAAGCCTCCACGTCTAGCCCCAGCTGCTGCCGTAAAGTGTATCACACCGGGTGTCGTCAGAAAAGAAGAAACCGTCGTAAAGGCCCGTGTTGATTTACGGCATTGAGCCACTGCTATTATCCATTGTTGACAAGGATGTGAAAGTGACGGTGGTCAGGCGGGTGAAAAACGATTTTTGATTTATTTCTTTTGAACCAGACATTTCTGATTTAATGGCCCACAGGTAGTTTCTTAACAAGGAAGAATTCAATAACTTTCCTCATTCCCAAGCCAGTTTGCTCGCTACTCTACCTTAACACCTGAACTTACTCATAGAGTTTACAGCACAGAAGGAGGTCATTTGGCCCATCGTATCTGTGCCGATCAACAAAGATCTGACTACAATAATCCCATTTTCCAGCGCTTGGCCCATAGCCCTGGAAGCTATGGCAATGCAAGTGAATATCTAAATACTTATTAAATGTTACGAGAGTTTCTGACTCAACCACCCTTTCAGGCAATGAGTTCCAGACTCCCACCTCCCTCTGGCTGAAAAAATTTCTCCTCAACTCCCATCTTAGCCTTCTACCTCTTACCTTAATTGTATGCCTCCTGGTTATTGACTCCTCTACTAATGGAAAAAGTGGCTTCCAATCCATCATATCTGTGCGCCTCATAATCTTGTACACCTCGATCAGGCCCCCTCTCAACCTTCGCTGCCCCCAAGGAAAACAACCCCAGCCTATCCAATCTTTCCTCATAGCTCAAACCGTCCAGAACATGCAGCATCCTGGTAAATCTCCTGTGCACCCTCTCCAGTGCAATTACATCCTTCCTATAATGTGGTGACCAGAACTGCACACAGTACTCTAGTTGTGGCCTAATCAGTTTTATATAGTTCCAGCATAACCTCCCTGTTCTTGTACTCTATGCCTCGGCTAATAAGTCAAGTATCCCAAATGCCTTCTTAACCAACTTATCTACCTGCCCTGCATCTCGCAGGGATCTGTGAATATGCACACCAAGGTCCCTCTGATCTTCAGTACTTTCCAGGGTCCTACCATTCAGTGTAACCCCTTGCCTTGTTAGCCCTCCCCAAGTGCATTGCCTCACACTTTTCCGGGTTGAATTCCATTTGCCACTGCTCTGCCCACCTGACCAGTCCATTGATATCCTTCTGCAGTTTATGGCTATCCTCCTCACTATTTACCACCCCACCAATTTTTGTGTCATCCGTGAACTTCTTGATCATACCTCTTACATTTAAGTCCAAAATATTTATGTACACCACAAACAGTAAGGGCCCCAGCACCGAGCCCTGCGGAACCCCACTGGTTCCCTCTCTTGTCGTTCTTGTCCCTCTCTTTACAGTTGTTGACAGGCCTATTCTGTATTTCCAATGTTTCTGATTTTATTCAGCAAGTATGAGCCATACAGACTATCAAGGTACCAGATTTAATCCACAGCTTGGATTGTTAGTAAACCGTTAACAGTAATAGTGATGTTTTCGTCAGCCTCAGCCTAGGTGAGATAGAAAATCAAGAGGGGCTCCTATTCTTGATATTAATCCAATAAGTATAAAAATAATATTAACTAACCACGGAACACTTCTTGTAGACTAACAAGGATCTTGTACATATTTAACTGCCTTTTCGACTTGGCACTTAATAGATTTGTGTAAATGGATCGCAAGGTCTCTCTGTTCCCACACCCCTCAAAATTGTACCATTTAGTTTATATTGACTGTCCTCATTGTTCCTAACAAAATGAATCACTTTATACTTGTGTTAAATATCACCTGCCATGCATCTGACCATTTCACTGCTGTGTCTTGTTAATATCCTCCTCACTATTGACTACGTTTCAGAGTTCTGTATCATCTGCAAATCTTGAAATTATGCTCTAAATATTTAAGTCCAGGTCATTGATACAAACAAAAAGATCAGTAGTACCAAAACCAACCCCCAGAGACAGCACTACACAGTACATTTCACTGGATGCTAAAAAGCAACCATTCACCACCATTAATCTCTGCTTTCTGTCCCTTTGCCAATTTCATATTCATGCAGCCACTGCTCCTTTAATCACAGAGATAAAAACAAAAAACTGCGGATGCTGGAAATCTAAAAGAAAAACAGAAATACCTGGAAAAACTCAGTAGGTCTGGGAGTATCGGCGGAGAAGAGCAAAGTTGTTGTTTCGAGTCCTCATGACCCTTCAACAGAACTAAGTAGAAATAGGAAAGGGGTGAAATATAAGCTGGTTTAAGGGGGGGGGTGGGTTGGGACAAGCAAGCAGTGATAGGAGGAGATAACCAAAAGATGTCACAGACAAAAGAACAAAGAGGCGTTGAAGGTGGTGATATTATCTAAAAGAATGTGCTAACTAAGAGTGGAGAGCAGGACAAGCAAGGTAGCTCTCGTGGGGGTGGGGTGAAATAAACGATGGATGGAATACATTTAAAAATATTGGAAATAGGTGGGAAAAGAAAAATCTATATAAATTATTGGAAAAAAACAAAAGGGAGGGGGAAGAAACGGAAAGGGGGTGGGGATGGAGGAGGGAGTTCAAGATCTAAAGTTGTTGAACTCAATATTCAGTGCGGAAGGTTGTAAAGTGCCTAGTCGGAAGATGAGGTTCTGTTCCTCCAGTTTACGTTGAGCTTCACTGGAACAATGCAGCAAGCCAAGGACAGACATGTGGGCAAGAGAGCAGGGTGGAGTGTTAAAATGGCAAGCGACATGGAGGTCTGGGTAATGCTTGCGGACAGACCTTCCCACCTACATCCGTGATTCCTCTGACACCTTACGTCACATCAACAATTTCCAGTTCCCTGGCCCCAACCGCCTCCTCTTCATCATGGACGTCCAATCCCTCTACACCTCATCCCCTGCCGGGATGGTCTGAGGGCTCTCAGCTTCTTCCTCGAACAGAGGCCCGAACAATCCCCATCCACCACTACTCTGTCTGGCTGAACTTGTTCTCACACTGAACAATTTCTCCTTTAACTCCTCTCACTTCCTCCAAATAAAAGGTGTGGCTATGGGTACCCGCATGGGCCCCAGCTATGCCTGTCTCTTTATGGGGTATGTGGAACATTCCTTGTTCCAGTCCTACTCTGGCTCCCTCCCACAACTCTTTCTCCGGTACATCGACGATTACTTTGGGGCTGCTTCATGCTCTCGTCGGGACCTGGAAAAATTTATTAATTTTGTTTCCAATCTCCACCCCTCCATCATTTTTACATGGCCCATCTCTGACACTTCCCTTCCCTTCCTTGACCTCTCTGTCTCAATTTCTGGTGATAGACTGTCGACCAATATCCATTACAAGCCTACCGACTCCCACAGCTACCTCGACTACAGCTCCTCACACCCCGCTTCCTGTAAGGACTCCATCCCATTCTCTCAGTCCCTTCGCCTCCGTCGCATCTGTTCTGATGATGCTACCTTCAAAAACAGTTCCTCTGATATGTCCTCCTCCTTCCTTAACCAAGGTTTTCCACCCACGGTAGTTGACAGGGCCCTCAACTGTGTCCAGCCCATCTCCCGCACATCCGCCCTCCCAGAAACATGATAGGGTCCCCTTTGTCCTCACTTATCACCCCACCAGCCTCCGCATTCAAAGTATCATCCTCCGCCATTTCCGCCAACTCCAGCATGATGCCACCACCAAACACATCTTCCCTTCACCCCCCCTGGCGGCATTCCGTAGGGATCGTTCCCTCCGTGACACCCTTGTCCACTCCTCCATCACCCCCTACATCTCAACCCCCACCTACAGCACCTCCCCATGCAAACACAAAATATGCAACACCTGCCCCTTCACTTCCTCTCTCCTCACCGTCCAAGGGACCAAACACTCCTTTCAAGTGAAGCAGCATTTCACTTGCATTTCCCCCAACTTAGTCTACTGCATTCGTTGCTCCCAATGTAGTTTCCTCTACATTGGAGAGACCAAACGCAGACTGGGTGACCGCTTTGCAGAACACCTTCGGTCTGTCCGCAAGCATTACCCAGACCTCCATGTCGCTTGCCATTTTAACACTCCACCCTGCTCTCTTGCCCACATGTCTGCCCTTGGCTTGCTGCATTGTTCCAGTGAAGCTCAATGTAAACTGGAGGAACAGAACCTCATCTTCCGACTAGGCACTTAACAGCCTTCCGGACTGAATATTGAGTTCAACAACTTTAGATCTTGAACTCCCTCCTCCATCCCCACCCCCTTTCCGTTTCTTCCCCCTCCCTTTTGTTTTTTCCAATAATTTATATAGATTTTTCTTTTCCCACCTATTTCTATTATTTTTAAATGTATTCCATCCATCGTTTATATCACCCCACCCCCACTAGAGCTACCTTGCTTGTCCTGCTCTCCACTCTTAATTAGCACATTCTTTTAGATAATATCACCACCTTCAACGCCTCTTTGTTCTTTTGTCTGTGACATCTTTTGGTTATCTCCTCCTATCACTGCTTGCTTGTCCCAACAGCCTCCCCACCCTTCTTCCACCCCCCCCCCCCCCCTCACCCCTTTCCTATTTCTACTTAGTTCTGTTGAAGGGTCATGAGGACTCGAAACGTCAACTTTGCTCTTCTCCGCCGATGCTGCTAGACCTGCTGAGTTTTTCCAGGTATTTCTGTTTTTGTTTTGCTCCTTTCATCACCTGGGCTTCAATTTTGCTAACAAATTTTATTATATGTTACTTTATCAAACACCATTTAGAAGTTCATATACACAACATTAACTGTATGTAATATCCTCATCAACCCTCTCCCTTACTTCATCAAAAAATTTCAATCAAGTTAGTCAAACGTGATTTTCTTTAACAAATTTGTGTTGGCTTTAATTTATTAACCCACATTTTTCTAAGTCTTGCTTAATTTTGTCCTAAATTTGCCTCTAAAAGTTTCCCCACCACTAACATTTGGCTGATTTGCCCATGGTTACTGGGTTTATCCCTCTCCACATTTTTCTTAACAGGGTTGTAACAATTGCAATCCTCCAGTCCTCTGGCATTACTCCCATATCCAAGGAAGATTGGAAAATGGTGCCCAGAGCCTCCAGTTTCTAGCCTCACATCCCTCAGCAACCATCCAGACTGGGTAACTTTTCTACTTTGAGTGCTGCCAACCTTAAAAATATCTCTATTTTTATTAATTCTAATTTTTCTACCACTTCCTCCTTTAGTATGACATTAGCAGCACCTTCTTTCATGAAGAAATGCAAAATACTCATTTAGTACCTCAGCCAGCTCTCTGTTACCACAAGATCTCCTTTATAGTCCTTAATCTGTCCATTCCTTCCATTGGCATGTAGGAAAGACAGTTGGGTTCCTTTGTTTGTTACCTATTACATTTTCCTACACTTTATTAGCCCTTCTGCGTTTTTCAGCTCCCTGCTGTACTATTTATATTCAAGAGAATGCACCAGTTAATGGTGACTGACAGTTAACTGCCAAGCACTGTTTGAAATTTAAACCAGGCAGCTTGACTCTGATTGGTTAAGGCATTGCCCTGAGGCAACGCCTCTACCAATCATAGAACACTTGCCAACTAATCAGCACTCTCTTCTCATACAGTATGAAGTTGTTGCTTCCCTGACATTGGTATTCTTGCGAATGTCCTGAAGTGTGCAAGACAAGAATCTTCGACAAAATGTCTCTTTTCAGCAATGCTCAAGTTCTGTACTACCAAATTACTATTTGTCTCATTCATTGTTCTACCTGCCCATCTTTGATTTCAATCCATCTGAGCCAGATTCCACTTTAACTCACTGAAATTAGTTCTCTGAGTATTTTCACATTTGATCTTTCTTGTCCATTTCCATAACTACTCTAAGCTGAATGAAATTATCAGGGTGGTGTGGTGATAATATCACTGGACTAATAATCCAGCGGCCTAGGCTAATGCTCTGGGGACATGGAATTTAAATAAATCTGGGATATAAAGCTAGTCTCAATAATGGTGACCATGACAACTATCATCGATTATCATAAAAACCCATTTGGTTCATTAATGTTCTTTAGGGAAGGAAATCTTCTGTCCTTACCTGGTCCAGCCTACATGTGACTCCAGACCCACAGCGATCTGGTTGACTCTGAAATGGCCTGGCAAGCCACTCAGTTCAAGGGCAATTAGGGATGGGCAACAAATGCTGACCTTGCCAGTGATTCCCACATCCCATGAAAGAATTAAAAAAAGCTGTTTCCCAATGGTTTCCCCCTACTGAAACATGCTCCAGTTGCCCCACTTCAGTCTCCAGAATTAGACCTAACACTGCTTCCTTTCTTTTTGGGCTGGAAACATGGATCAGGCATATTTCAGGAATTCCTCCCCTCTTTTGCTTTCTCAGTCTATGTTCGGATAATTGAAGTCAACTTGTATTTATATAGTGCCTTTAACAAGTAAAACATTCCAAGGCACTTAACAGGAGCAGTATAAATCAATATTTGACACCAAGCCACGTTAGGAGATATTAGGGCAGATAACTCAAAGCTTGATCAAAGAGATAGGTTTTGAGGAGCACTTTAAAAGAGGAAAGAGAGGACGAGGAGTATAGAGATTTAGGGAGGGAATTCCAGAGCTTGGGTTCTAAGCAGTTGAAGTCATGACCACCAGTGGTGGGGCAATTAAAATCAGAATTCTCAAGAGGCCAGAATTACAAACACGGATATGTTGGAGGGTTGTGGGGCTACAGATTAGAGAGCTAAGGAAAAGTCAGGCCATAGAGAGATTGAGTCATAAAATCATTACAACACAGGCTCTCTAGAGCAATCCAATCCATCCCATGCCCTCGACTCTAACCTCGTAGTCTTGCAAGTTTATTTCCTATATTTATTTATGACCTTAGTTCTAAAGATCAAGATGTAGAGCCTGTTTGGGTAGAGATAAGAAATTGCAAAGGTCAGAAGTTACTTGTGGGAGTGGTTATCATAACATGATTGAATTTTGCATTCAGTTTGAGGGACAGAAGGGTGGGTCTGACTAGTATTTAAAATTTAAATAAGGGCAATTATGAAAGTACGAAGTTAGAGCTGGCTAAAGTGAACTGGGAAATTAGGTTAAGGGGTAGGTCAGTAGAGATGCAATGGTAGATATTTAAGGAGATATTTCATAACACTCAGCAAAGATACATTCCATTGAGGAAAAAAAAAGACTGTAGGGCAAGGACACATCATCGGTGGCTAACTAAAGAAAGAACAAGTTGAAAGAAAAAGTGTACAATTCCACAAAAATTAGTGGCAGGTCAGAAGATTGGACAGAATATAAAAACAACAAAGAATGATTAAAACATAATACGGAGGGAGAAATTAGAGTATGAGAGAAAGCTAACTAGAAATGTAAAAACAGATCGAAGAGTTTCAACAGGTACTTAAAAAAGAAAAGAGTAACTAAAGTGAGCATGGGTCCTCTAGAGAGAAAGTCTGGGAAATTAATAATGGAAAATTTGGAAATGGCGGATGAATTGAACAGATATTTTGCGTCTGTCTTCACTGTAGAAGACATGAATATCATCTTAGAAAGAATCATAAATCAAGATGTGAAAGGGGGGGAGGAACTTAAAACAATTATAATCACCAGGGAAAGGGTACTGAGGAAATTATTAGAACTAAGGGAGGAATTTTGCGGTCCCGCTGAAATCAATGGACTTTTGAACGGCTCACCGCATTTTACGGCCCCACCCCTGCCAAGACAGGGCTGTAAAATTCCACCTAAAGGCTGACAAGTCCCCAGGTCCTGATGGACTTCATCCTAGGGTCTTAAAAGAACTGGCTGTGGAGATGGTATACATATTGTTTTTAATTTTCCCAAATTTCCTATGTTCGGGAAACGACCCATCAAATTGGAAAATATTCAAGAAAAGAGAGATTCAGAAAGCAGGAAGCTACAGGCTAGTTAGCCTAACATATGTTGTAGGGAAAATGCTGGAACCTATTATTGAGGAATTTAAAGCAGGGCAGTTAGAAAGTCTCAATGCAATCAGGCAGAGTCAACATGGTTTTGTGAAAGGGAAACCATGTTTGACTAATTTATTTGAGGAAGTAACAAGCAGCATGGATAAAGGGAAACCTATAGGTGTAGTGTACTTAGATTTCCAGAAGGCATTTGCTAAGATGCCACATCAAAAGTTACTACACAAAATAAGAGCTCATGGTGTAGGGCGAGCATTTTAGCATGGATAGAGGATTGGTTAGCCAACTGGAAACAAGGCAATAGACATAAATTGATCTTTTTTGGGCTGGCAAGGCTTAACAAGTTGAGTGCCACAGGGATCAATGTTGGGGTCTCAACTATTTACAATCCATATCACTGATTTGGATGAAGGGACCGAATGTATGGTTGCTAAATTTGCTGATGACACAAAGATAGATAGGAGAGTAAGTTGTGAAGAGGACTTAAGAAGTCTGCAAAGGGATTTAGATTGGTTAAGTGAGTGGGCAAAAATTTGACAGATGGAGTATAATGTAAGAAAATGTGAACTTGTCCACTTTGGCAGGAATAATAGAAAAGCAGCATATTATTTAAATAGATTTAAAATAAGGGGAAATTAGTAATTTTTTTCTCCAAGAGGGTCACTAGTCTGTGGAATTCTCTTCCCCAGAGAGTGGAGGAGGCTGGGTCATTGAATATCTTTTAGGACTGAGTTAGATAGATTTTTGATTGACATGGTATGGAGATAGACAGGAAAGTAGAGGCCACAATCAGATCAGCCATGATCTTATCAAATGGCAGAGCAGGCTTAATGGGTTGAATGGCATACTCTGCTCCTAATTCATGTGTTCCTTCAACTGTCCATCTAATTTCCTTTTGAAATCATTGACCATTTCCACTTCCATCACCTTCATATGTAGCAAGTTCCTAGTCATTATCACTCACCATGTTAAAAGTTCTTCCTCACATGCCCCCCTGCATCTCTTGCCCAAAATCTTAAATCTATTTCCCTTTGTCGTGGTACCATCAGCTAATGGGAACAGCTTTTCTCTGAGTACCTTATCTAAACCTGTCAAAATCTTGTACGCCTCTATCAAATCTCCTCCCAATTTCCTTTGCTCCAAGGAGAACATCCCCAGCTTTTCGTACTTAACATAGCAAAAATCAGAATGAGAATTTTAAAATCGAGACATTGCTTAGCTGAAAGCCAACAAAAGTCCACAAGCATAGCGTGATAGGTGAATGAGCGTTGGTGCCAGTAAGGACACAGGCAGTAGAGATTTGGATGACTTCAGGTTTATAAAGTGTAAAATATGGGATGTCTTATGGCGCAATGGTAGCTTTCCTACCTCTGCCTGAACCTTTGGGTTCAAGTGCCACTTCAAGACTTGATGGCCTTGCAAGTTGAGTTCATATCATGGCCAATCAGATTGATTCTCAACCCGTAAATCCTTCAAATTCACCTGATGGCAGGTGGTAAAGAGGAGTTTCCTGGATAGCCATATTGCAGAAGGCAACAGCAAACCAGTGCAGCATTTTTCCAAGATCATGGACCAGTCCATACCCCATGGTCACCATTGCAGGAATGGATTGGAATATCAAGTGTAGCAGTAACGAGGAACAGATGATGGTTTCAGCATCAGATGAGCCGAGGTGGAGAAGAGTTGGGCAATGTTATAGAGATGGAAATAGGTGATCTTTGGAGGACACCAGAGGCAGCAGTGCAGGAGCAGAAGAAAAGTCATGTCAGGTGATATTCTGGCTATGAATATATAAGCAAGAATGAAACCAGAGGCGAGTCCACCCACCTGGACAATGGTATAGAGGCATTGTAGGAGAGTGTGGTTAATTGTGTCAAAGGCTGAGGACAGCTCAAGAAGGACGAGAGGAGATTGTTTATCTTTGTCAGTCACACGGGACACACAGAGATTGAAGTTGGGGCGATAGTTTGCAAGGACAGTGGGGTTGGGTGTTTTTTTAAAAAGGGTGATGGGTGTGACAGAAGATTTGAAGAAGGGACAGTACCTGCAGAGAGAATTGTTAACAATGTGGACTAAGGGGAGTCGAGTGGTTAGTAGAGTAGCGGGAATAGAAAGTTCTTGCATCCGTCTGCAGATTGCTCCTCCATTTCCTACCCGACATTTGGTGACCTATAGTAAACATCTAACAGCATAATAGCTTCTCTATTGTTCCTTAATTCTAACAATTACATTCTTTGAATCTATAAGTACACCATCTCTTTCTGGTGCAGTATCTTTGTTAATACTCTAATCTCCACCTGGTCCCTCCCATTTCTGAACTACTTTGTTCTAATTCTGTCACCCAATCCTGTATGCCCCTTGCATCTCCCCTCTGATGCTTCATCCTGATGTCCATCCCCTGTCCTATTAGCTTAAACCCTCCCCACAGTGCTGGTTAAACTTCCTCTGAGGAAATTAGTTTCAATGCTGTTGTGTTGCAACTTGAAAAGGGTCACACCATCATTGCAGTGGTTTGGTGTGGCAGGTAGAATATATAGCCAGGTAAGAAAGTCTTGTTAACACAATTTGCATTTATAGAACCTTTAATGTAATAAAACATTAAGGTATTATGAAGCAAAATTTGACACTTGACAAGGATATTTTAGGCCAGATGGCCAAAAACTTGTTCCATAGAGCTAGGTTTCAGTCACATCTTAAAAAGAGGAAAGAGACAGTAAGGCAGAGGGGTTTAGGGACAGAATTCAAGAGCTTGGGACTGCCAATGGAGGAGCAATTCAAATGCCCAAGATACCAGAATTGGCAGAGTGCAGAGCTCTTCAGGGGCTGTAAGGCTGGAGAACAGAGCTAGGAGGGGCAAGGCCATGGAGGAATTTGAAAACAATGTTGAGAATGTCAAGGCATTGTTTAACCTGGAGTTGACATAGGTCAGTGAGCACAGGAGAGATGGTGAATAGGACTTGATGCGCATTAGGACATGGAAGGCAGAGTTTTGAATGATCTCAACTTTGCTGGGTAGAAATTGGTAGGCCAGCCAGGAATGTGCTGGAATAGACAAGTCTAGGAGGAATAAAACCATTGATGAAGGTTTCAACAGTAGATGAGCAGAGAGGGGCAGAATCATGGAGATAAGTTGTTTTAGTGATGATGTGGATATGGGGTAGAAAGCTCATCTCAGTGTCAAATAAAACACCAAGGTTGCAACCAATCTGGTTCAGCCTTGGATAATTTCCATGGAGAGGAATGAAGTTCATGACAATAGAGTGTATGTGATACATAGTCCAATATTTAATTGGATGAAATTTCTGCTCATCCAGTACTGGATGTTAGTCAAGCAGTCTGACAATTTGGAGACAGTGAAGGTGAGGAGCTCAGTATTGTTAGCACATATGTGGAAACTAATGCTGTGTTTTCAGATGATGTCAGTGAGGGACAGCAAGTACATGAGAAATGGAGGAGTGGTGGGGGGGTTAGTCAGTGAGGATAGATCCTTGGGAGACAGTTAAGAGTGCAGGAGTGGGAAGAGAGCTAATGCAAGCAATTTTCTAGCTGCGACTGGAAAGACAAGAATGCAACCAGGCGAGTGCAGTTGCACCCAGCTGGATGATGGCAGAGAGGTGTTATAGCAGAATTTTGTAGTTAAATCATGTCAAAGCCCACAGACAGGTCAAGGACAAGGAGGGGATAGTTACCTTTTGTCACAAAGAAGTTATTTGTGACTTGTTTTGGTACAATGACGACGTGGAAACCTGATTGGAGGGATTCAAACATTAAGTTCTGCAAAAACTGGGCATGGATTTGGGAGGCAACAATACATTCAAGGACTTGATCAGCTAATATAGGTCTCAGGAAGGGAAACTGGGCAGTCAGCTGTTTAATAGGAATATTGTCTAGACAATACCAGGATATAAATGCAATCAATCATTCATAAGGTTATAGATGGCAATGGTCAATATATTGGGCTACCAATATGGAGTAAACAGTTGAACTTAATTGTACTTTTCTTTAATCAGGTTGTAAATAAATTGTAAAAAATAAATGTTGAATGTTAAGAGTACCATTTTCACTGCATAGAAACCGTCATGCAGTCTGCATGATGTAGCTATTGCAATATTTCTACGAAGGTATGTTTGCATTTAAACTAGATTGTAAAGAATTTACATAATTTACCAATGTTACATGCATGTTTAGAAGATCATATTTTCTTAATCCGATTTCATTTTATTTGGAAAAACTCTAAACAACCAAATCACACAAAGCTACATGAAATTCTCTGCCCATTTGCAGCATAGTACATTTGACATTGCTATTTCAACATTATATTAAGAATCAACAAGTTGCACAACTCAATACAATACAAATCTATACATTTATGAAATTCATAGATAATTATAGAAATAGTATTTTTTTCTTTTTTTAAATATGTACAAATATCCCAAAATCTGGTCAAGATTCATTCCCTCATTCCAAATGTGTTTAAATTTTATAGCAGAAACAACATTAAAACACAGTATGTGGTCAAGGTTAAAGTGCAATTGCCATTATTAGATTACTAATATTGCTATTGCACTAAATTACTCCTAATGCAGTTATGACTACAAATTCTACCTGCTTACTATGATTTATTAACATTTAACTTTAGTTCAATACAAATGGAATTAAATAAAAAGCAGTAAATTTTCAAAAAAGTACAATTCTAACCTAAAACTCTTCTGTGAACTTCATGCAAAGACCTATTTCCATTGAAAAAGATCTCTACAAATTTCCAAAATGAGCAGTACCAAATAAGACACCATTTTTATGGCTAAGTTGTTAAAATGATAAGCTATTCTTCCACCTTTTTTAAATTAGTGAACTAGTTGGAATTTTAGGACAAGCTCCCCAAAAATACAATTAAAAGATGTAACTACCAATTTTCTCCAACACCAAAAATACTGGAGTTTGCTGAATGTATTTCCAAATCCCTGCCTTTTAACCTGAATTTCCATCTTTTCCTCTGTTGTCCAAAAGTGAATCCAATCCAAAGTAAGAATGCCCTAATTTGGACACCCATAGTCTCAGTTCAGAAAGCCAATTTGGTAGTTTTTGTGCAGCTGCAGAAATCCAGCTATCATTTGCCATTGAGGCACTAGGATTTTCTTACTGTGGGCACACCTGTTTAATGACTATTATCCTTATTCAAAATGCAATGAAGTCTTTTAAATAATTAGCAAGACAGATTCTGTTCTGGACTGCTGCATTTTAGCATCTCAATAATCCTGTCCAACTCTTCAAGGCAGGGTTTGATTAATTTGTTCTGTGTATATGCAATTCTAAGTCTGTAAGAGAAAAGAACAGCAAGTTATTTCATGACTCAAAGTATGGCTTTGTTTTTATTTTAAAAAAAACTTGTTTGCAAAACATCACTTCTTCCTCACTTGCTTGAATTACTCAACATTTAAGTGCATAGATGAAGCATATAGTGTTACCAACATCAGGTCTGCCTCCCCAAAATAGTCAAGATGCTTGCTAATACATTTTGTCATGAGCAAGAACTGTGCGAAGGATCAAGTGGGTGCTAGCATATTAGTGGATGCCTGTTTTAAGCATAATATTGGCATAGCACTGAAGTAAATTCAGGTGACATGTACCAAAAGTGTAGTAATCATGTTATTTTTAGAAATGAGTGGATCGCCTATGGTATTCCCACATGGCTTCAGGAAAATATTCAGGGGTGATATGCAATTTAATGTATAATTTATTCATCAGGACCACTGATTAACAGAGACTTGTCAAATTTACAACCATGCCCCATTCTTCAATCAACTGAGCATATTTCTGCTGCAACATTCCAAAAAGCAGTGTAATCCACAATTTTATGGTTTAGTAGTAGCATGGTAAACATATATACTCGCATGCCAAGCTAAGGGAGAGGGTGAGAGAGTAAGTGAAAAGTATAGTCCAGGGCTTCAGATCAAAAAGAAAAACAACATATGAAGCTTTATTACATTGCAAAATATGTAGTATGTGACCTACTGTTCAGATGCAATGTAATTAAGGTGTTTAAGATGATTTAAAGAATTTTATAGGGAAGCTATTCCCTCTGGTGGGATAGTCCAGAACAAGTGGGCATAACCTTTAAATTAGAGCTTGGCTGTTCAAGGGTAATGTCGGGAAGCACTTTACACAAAGGGGAGTAGAAATCTGGAACTCTTTCTCCAGCACCATCCCCTAAAAAAGCTACTAGATCAATTGAAAATTTCAAAACTGAGGTTGATATATTTTTGTTATGTAAATAAATTATGGGATATGGAACCATGTTAGGCAAAGAAACAGATCAGCCATGATCTAACTGAATTGCAGAACAGACTTGAGGGACTGTTACCCAACTCCTATTTTCTAAAGACCCTTTGGCATAGCCCTTTTTGATATGTGAGCTTGGAGAATTAGCAGTTGCTATTTGACCATGGGGACTGTCAGCCCAATTCTTTGCTTTCACAGCATATTGCATTTAAGCCAATGCTGGCCTTGAAGTCTGGTTGATGTTTTCCCTCCCCAGCCCAGGTTAGAGCGAGCTGTAATAACTTTGTCCCATCAGTTGAGATTCGGCAACTCAGCTCAGACCAGATGTTGGACTTGGAAGTTTCCTGGTCTGTGCAGCTCAGTTCTATTCTACCCAGTGACTCTCCAACTGGGAAGTGAAACAGTTTTATTCTTCAATAGATTCATCACGGGAATAAAGATGCAAGTCTATATTCACAATATGAAGGTTTCCTTTGCATGTGTATGTTATATGGCAAGGCACTCAACATAACTTTATTGAAGGAGGCAAACATGTGGCAGGCAATCTTATTTAAAAATCAGCATCCTTGTTATATTGGGGAAAAAAAAAGAGACCCCCCCCAAAAGGCCCAGCAAGTTCCAGTCATTTCCGTTTGGGCTGGGATGGGGAGCATGAAGAAAACAAAGTTACTATAATTCAATAACACCTAATGGAAGTGTGGATTGGATTTGGCTGGATGATACCTAAGGGATCTCAATACCCAGGGTCCTGGCAAGGGGCTAAAATAAAGAACAAGTTTGACAGAAGAATTAAAAGAAAATTAGGAATTTAAAAGATTAAAGCAAGGTCAATTTTCAGCTTCAATTTAGTCATGCAAGACATTACCATTAAATTTCTTAATGACATTACTAGAGAAGTAGAGAATGGGGCAGGGCAGGAACTGAAAGAAAACAAGAACAAAAAGTTCACAATCCATGTGTCTTGAAGTATCTCCATAGAATACTTCAAGCCCCCCTCAAAGTCATTCCAAAGTCACTAATCCCAGATAAACTGCCATCAGTTAGCCATTTACAATAGCACTCAACATTTTTTAAACTGATTTTCAAATTCATAGTATTTTGAATAGAAAGACCTACTATTCATTTTCAAAAATCTGTAATATATTTAATTGCAATAGGAGTGGACAGGTACCTTTTCTTAAGTTGTTTATACTTCTCCAATTCGAAACAGCTTCTCTGCAAGATAGACATGCACTGAACAGCTAAAGCAGTAAAACACTGTTGTGTGCATTCATTATGGAAGCTATTATCCCACTGAGGAAGTTCACTTGTATATCTCCAGGCAATTAGTACATAGTCTAATGCAGTTTCCCAGCACTCTGCTTGCAATAATAGTCTCCCTTGTTCCAGGCAAGTTTTCTGCATGGCAATAAAATAAAATATATGCATGAGAAACAACATTTCTAAAAGTCACTTCTGTCTTGATACAGAATTTTCACATGAACCATTAGTTGAATTTGACAGCATCTTTCCATTAAGGACAAGGGTCTGGGGTTAATAGATAGAAATACAATTCTAGCACAGAAAAAAAATGGTTCCCAACTTCCTCTTCATGAATTCCTAACCAAGACAACTGAGTTGAGACACAATTAGTCCTGCCTTCATATTTGAAATGTTTAAAACTTTGTGTACATCATAAACAATAAAAGGTAGGTTTTTGGCTTTTAATTAGCTGGTGCTTTCAACAACATTAGCAAGGGGAAAATGGTCTATAGGGGTCTTGGAAGTATTGATGTAAGATACTGACAATAGACAGTTGATGTTGTGTTACAACCCCAGCTGATGTTAATACTGGACAAGTCAGATCCCAGAGCGAAACCTGGCTTGATTGATCCTACCTTTCTTGGATGTCAAGATTGACAAAATGACTTGTTCATCGCTTATCTGTCCTGTAACCTTGGGGTGGGGGGAGGGTGGCAAAATTGTTTCTTCCTCCTCAGTAGCACAAAGTGGGCTCATAGCAAGTAAGCAACAGTTTTCCAATGCACCAAATTATTTTGTTTAATGCAGTAAAATCTCATGGGTAGATGGTTAGATTATCTCTTGTTGGAGATGGTCACTGCCCAACACTTCTATGGTATGAATGTTACTTGCCACTCATCAGCTAAGCCTTAATGTTGTCCAGGTCTTGTTGCATGCAGGAATGGACTAAACATTTTGCAATCAGAGCATCCTCACATCTGACCTTATGATGGAATGCAGGTCTTTGAGGCATTTGAAGATGGTTGGACCTAGGACACTACCTTGAGAAACTCCTGTAGCAATGTCCTGGGCTAGATGATAAGCCTCCACAACCATCTTCGTGCTAGACAGGACTCCAACAAATGGCGTTTCCCCTCCCGATTTCCATTGACATCAACTTTGCTAGGACTCCTTGATGTTAAGGCCAATTACTCTCACCTCAATGGGAATTCAGCTAGTTTGTGCATGTTTGGACCAAGGCTGTAATGAGACCTGGAGCTGTGTGACCACAGTGGAACCCAAACTGAGTATTGGTGAGCAGACTCTTACTGAGCAAGTGCTGCCTGAAAGCACTATTGATGACATCTTCCTTCACTTTCTTGATAAGAATGTAGATTGATGGGGCAGCAATTGGCCAGATTGGATTTGCCCTGCTTTTTGCAGACAGGACCTAGGCAATTTTCCACATCGTCAGGTAGATGCCTATGCTGTAGCTGTATTGGAACAGCTTGGCTAAGGGCATGACTAGTTCTGGAGCACAAGTCTTCAGTACTATAGCTGGGATGTTGTCAGGGCCCATAGTCTTTGCTGTATCCAGTGCCTTCAGCCATTTCTTGACATCATTTGGAGTGAATGGAATTGTTTGAAGTCTGGCATCTATGATGCTGGGAACCTCAGGAGGAGGCAGAGATGGATCATCCACTAGGAACTTCTGGCTGAAGATGGTTGCGAATGCTTCAGCCTTGTGTTTTTTCACCAACGTGCTGGGCTCCCCCATTATTGAGGATGGGGATGTTTTGGACCTTCCCCTCCCATTAGTTGCTTAATTGTCCACCACTATTCATGACTGAATATGGCAGGACTGTAGAGGTTTGATTTCATCTGTTGGTTGTGGGATCATTTAACTCCTTGTCCGTAGTATGCTGCTTCTGCTGTTTAGCATGCACGTAGTCCTGTTCTGTAGTTTCAGAGGTTGTCACATCTTAGGTACACCTGGTACTGCCCTAGCATACTCTCCTACACTCTTGATTGAGCCAAGATTAATCCCTTGGCTTGATGGTAATGGTAGAATGAGGGATATACCAGGCCATGAGGTTAGACATTGTGATTAAATACAATTCTGCTGCTGCTCACAGCACCTCATGCCCAGTTTGGAGCTGCTAGATCTATTGAGTCTGTTCCATTTAATAGTGGTAGTGCCACACCACACAACTGAGGGTGTCCTCAGTGTGAAGATAGGATTGTCTCCAGAAGAACTGTGCAGTGGTCACTCCTACCAATACTGTCACGGATAGATGCATCTGTGACAGATTCATGAGGATGAGGTCAAGTATGTTTATCCCTCTTGTTGGTTCTCACACTACTTGCTGCATTTGGCCTTCGGGACTCAGCAGGTAGTGATGCTATCAAGATACTCTTGGTGTTGGACATTGAAGCTCCCCCAACCCAAAGAACATTCTGTGCCTTTGCCATCCTCAGTGCTTCCTCCGAGTGGTGTTCAACATGGAGGAGCACTGATTCAAAAGCTGAGGGAGGGAAGTAGGTGGTAATCAGTAGAAGGTTTCCTTGCCTGTGTTTAATCTGATGCCATGAGACTTCATGGGGTCTGGAGGACTCCCAGAGCCACTCATTCCTGACTATGCTACTGTGCTGCTACCTCTGGTGGGTCTATCCTGCCAGTAGGACAGTACATACCCAAGGATGGTGATGGAGATGACTAGGACATTGGCTATAAGGTATGAGTCCGAGAGTATGACCGTCAGGCTGTGGCTTGACTAACCTGCAGGACAATACCCTCAACTTTGGCACAAGTCCCAACATGTTTGGGAGGACTTTGCAGGCAGGACTGGGCATGGTGTGCCTTTGTCGTTTATGGAGCCTAGGTTGATGCCAGGTGGTCCAGTTTTATTCTTTTTGACTTTTCTGTAGTAGTTTGATAAAATGGAGTGGCTTTGTGTTCCTGTTCAGCATTCAGAGTTTGACTGATATGTGCATGTAATGAGAACAAGTTTAAGTATTACTATCAAATAGCCTGCTATATACAAATAGCCACACAAGTGAGTCAAGTACTGAAGGTTATTGACAGCCATGAAGTATAATTTGTACATTCAGAAGAAATGGGTAGAAAAATTGAATGAAAGACAAACCCATTTTGATGATGTTTTACTCGCATTGTGTTTAAAAACAATTTTGGTGCAGAATACAAACCTTAAAAGCTTGAAGATGGACATGTGCTTTGCGATAACAGTATGCATCTCTATTGGAACCCAAGCGCCATCGAGGTATTGATCGGTACATGTTGATTTTCCTCAACTCCAGCTGTTCCTGAGCAAACTTCAAGTTCAATGATGGAAGAACCAATTTCAAGTCCTGTTTTAGGTAAAAAATAGTCTGAACTAAATACATCCTTATTCATAAACTGAAATCTTTTGTCAAGGCATAGTTATGAAAGGGAAGCATAGGTTACACAGTAGTCCATCTGAGGTACAAAAGAAATTAAGTTTATGAAGTACTAAATTACTATTGCAATGCAAGTACATACCTCTTCATCAAGTTCTGGATATCTGTGCAACAAAAGGGTACGCACAAGCTGGGATGATGCTAGGTCATTCAGTTTGAATTCTAAACTTACATCTGGCTTAAAATTCAGTTGTTGTTTCTTGAAAGGCAGCTCTAAGGAGGAAGGAAAAAAGTTAAATTGTATCTCTTTAAGGAAATGCTTTGCTTTTTATAGTAGATGTTGTCATTTTCCAACATTATAGTAGAGTTCCTAGGAAAGTGGTTTGTCATGCTTCTCAGTTGTGTGCATTTCCTTTACTGAAAGCTGGCATACCAGAGGAATTACTAGCACTGCATAGGTATCTCACCATGGAAATAATAAACAGCATTTCGTGGATCACACCCAAGTCAATCATAGACGAAAATGAAGACAACAGTGGACAAAGATTCTCCCACAGTAAGATTCCGATCTCCAACACCAAGTTCTAAAGAATCCAGATTTGGATGCAAACTAAACTTTGGAGAAATACTCAGGTTTGTAATATATGCATATTACACACCTTTCTTGTTGCAACTTTGCAATGTTTTTGTGCGACAATTGGAAGCTGCTGGTGAACTGAAGCACAATCTTCTTCCGTCTCCAAACTTTCTCCTGGCAAAAGATGAGCCTTCAGAAATATATTCTGTTGAAAGGAAAATTAAAATGTACTTGCAGCAAAATGACAAGATAGGTAACAGCTAATGGCTACTTATAGTCAAGTATAAGCAAAGGTTATCTGACAATGCAAGACTTCAAAAGTCTTGCCTCTTAACCAAATATCCTCAGAGCTACCCATCACTTCAGTCTACCCACTTTAATGGTAGCAGTTTTGTCTGTCCTTGAGCAAGCTCCTAG
Organism: Cetorhinus maximus; assembly: GCF_964194155.1. Classification (NCBI taxonomy): domain Eukaryota; kingdom Metazoa; phylum Chordata; class Chondrichthyes; order Lamniformes; family Cetorhinidae; genus Cetorhinus; species Cetorhinus maximus. The sequence continues at coordinate 76,186,358 of NC_135894.1, read as the reverse complement.
ACTAAGCAATTCAAGAACAGTGAATCAGGAAAATGGTATTATCTTTCGTGACAAATGTAGCCACAAAGATCATGCTAGTCTTCAGCTCAGTGAAAGCAAGTGGAGTCATACCCAGCACAAAGGAAGGTGGTTGTTGGAAGCCAATCACCTCAGCCTCAGAAAACCACTGGCAGGAGTTCCTCAGGGTAGGTCTAACCATCTTCAGCTGCTTCTCCTTCATAAGGTTAGAATCGCTGATGATTATACAGTATTCAATTCTGTACGTAACTCCACATAATTAAACAGTCTGTGACCACAGACAGCAAGACATGGGCGACATTCATCATGTTTGGGCTGATAAGTGCAAGTAACATTTGTGCCACACAGACAACAGACAATGACCACCTCCAACAAGAGGGTGATTAACCACCTTCCCTTAGCATTCTATAGCATTACCATTGCCAAATCTACCCACCATCAACATCCTGGGGGTCATCATTGACCAGGAACTTAATGGGACCAGCCACATAAATATGGTGCCTATAAGAGTGGGTCAGAAGCTGGGCATTCTGCAGCAAGTGACTCACCTCCTGACTCTTCCAAGCCTGTCTACCATCTACAAGGCACAAGTCAGGAGTGTGATGGAATACTTTCCACCTGTCTGGATGAACACATCTCCACAATACTCAAGATTCACTCCCATCATTGCCACAATGTGGCTGCATTGTGTACCACTTACAAGATGCACTGTAGTTACTCATCAATGCTTCTTGACAGCACCTCCCAAACCCATGACCTCCAATGTCTATAAAGATAACAGTGGCAAACACAAGAACACCATCACCTTCAAGATTCCCTCCAAATAACATCATCCTGACTTGGAAATATATTGTCATGAAATAGTGAAAAGCAAGAAACAATGGAAGTCCAAAGAGACTTGGGTGTTCAATTGCAGAGATCATTATTCATGACATTTTAATCAAAAAAGCTAATAGAATGCTGGCCTCTATATCTAAGGTAGAAGTCATGTTGCACCACACCTTAGGAAGGATATTTTGGCCTTGGAAGGGGTGCAGCATAGGTTTACCAGAATGATACCTTGTAATTTAACCCTTTGATTCAAAGTGGGATTACACAAACTAAGGTTGTATTCCTAAGAATTTATGGGACGATTTGGTCAAAGTTTTCAAGATATGAAGGGGAACAGATATGCTAGATAGGTGGAACAGATAAGGTAGATAGGGAGAAGCTATTTCTGCTGGCTGGGGAGTCTAGGGCTAGGGGAGTGTCTAAATATTGGAGCCAAATATTTCAGGAGTTAAATTAGGGAACACTTGTAAACACAAAAGGGCAGCAGAAGTTTGGAACTTTTCAGCAGATGGCAATTGATGCTAGTTGAATTGTTAGATTTTTGTGAACCAAAGGTATTAAGGGACATGAGCAAAGGTGTTTATATGAAGTCAGGTCAGCCATGACCTCATTAAATGCAGAACAGGCTCAAGGGGCTTGCTCCTGTCCCCGTTACCTACGCAGTACAGCTGAGTTGACCAATACAGGTTAACTTTCAACTCTGCTGAACTCCCCATCTCGGACAGATAGTGCAAAAGGAAAAAGTAAAAATCTCTGCCAGACTTATTGTACTGTGTAAAAATCTAAGAGAGGCATTAGAATAGCCCAATTCCCTCAAATTTCTCAGAACAAAAATGGGATGAGGATGGCTGATGCCTTATTCGTGATCGTAAACCATTAGGAAAATTCACACACACACACACACAAACAGACCTGGCGTTGCATTCAGATTTTGAACCAAACAATCATCTGATGGACCGTTGCCTGTTCTTAGGAAAGACGTTGGAATATTGACATGAAACGTTGTTAACTGTGACTGTGTTCTTGTAGAATTCAGAATATCTTCATAGGACCTGCGGAGGTGAACTGAAGGGACAAAAAGGTATTTCAAACATTATTCTACAGAATTTTGGCTTACTTGTGTGACAGCACCTACAAATTATTTTGCTTCTATTATTTCAAATGCAAATGCCAAAGGCCAGCCAAGCCTAGCTGCAAATCTCTACCATTTGGTCTGTGAGGATTAAAAAAATACTTAAGTCGGGAGTTTTTTGAAAAGCCAATATTGCTCACAATGGAATTTGTGACAGTAAACACTTGCACCATGCACTGCATCATAAACAACAGTTGTATTTTTAAGTGACAATTGGAAATATATTCCTTTCCTTAGAGGGCACAAGTTAAGATAATCAAAAAAAACAAGGAGGTTAGAATTTTTTTAAATTGCTAGGACATTGAAAACCCTACAGAAGAACAAAATCTACAATACTTTGTAAAATAAATAAAACTTATAATAGTATAAGCTTAAGTGATCTTTCAGAAAGCTAGCAGAGGCATATTGGGCCTCCTCCTGTGTTAAATTGTGCATGTTGCTCATTATAAGCAGATGGGATGTTGAATTTCCAATTCCTTTATAGGTAATCCATCTGATTTTTAAAAAAAATTGTTCATGAATGTGGACATCGCTGGCGAGGCCAGCATTTGTTGCCCACCCTAATTACCCACCTTTTTAAACTGCTGCAGTCCATATGGTGTAGGTATGTCCAAGGTGCTGCTAGTTTAGGAGCTGCAAGCTTTTGTCGCAGCAACAATGAAGGATCGGTGACATTTTTACAAATCAGAATGATCTGTGACTTGGGAGAGAAATTTGCAGTGGTGTTCCCACGTGCCTGGTGCCCTTGTTCTTCAAGGTGGTAGAGTTTACGGGTTTAGAAGATGCTATTGTAGAAGCCTTAGCTGGTTGATGCAGTACACCTTATACACCGCAGCCACTGTGTGCCTGTAGTGGATGAGGTGCCAATCAATTGGCCTGCTTTGTCCTGGGGTCTACTGAGCTTCAGGTGTTGATCGGGCTGCACTCATTGGGCAAGGGGGTGGGGGTGGAGGGAGAGTATTCCATCTAACTTAATGCATTATAGATGGTGAAAGGGCTTTGGTTGATGGAAAGGGGGGGGGGTCACTTACCATAGAATACTTAGCCTCTGACTTGCTCTTATAGTCACAGTATTTAATGTGGCTCGTTCAGTTACGCCACTGGTTAATGGTGACCTGTAGGATGTTGATAGTTGGGGGATTTGAATTTGGTAATGCTTTTAAATGTCAAAGGAAGGTGATTAGAGACTCTCTTGTTGGAGATGGTCATTGTTACATGCCATTTAATCAGCCCAACCCTAAATGTCATCCAGGTCATGCTGCAAGTGGGCATAGACTGCTGCATTATCTGAGGATTTACGAAGAGAACTGAACATTGCATCAGACAACATCCACATTTCTGATCTTATGGTGGAGGGAAAGTCATTGATGAAGTAGCGGAAAATGGTTGGGCTTAGGACACCATCCTGAGGAACTCCTGCAGTCATGTCTTGGGGCTGAGATCATTGGCCTCCAACGCCACAACCAACTTCCTTTGTGCTAGGTATGACTTCAGCTGGTGAAGAGCTTTCTACTCTATTCCCATGGACTTTAATTTTACAAGGCTCCCTGATACCACACTTAGTTAAATACTGCCTTGTTAAAAAGCAGTTTACTCTCACTTCACCTCGAGATTTCAGTTATCTTGTCCCATGAAGTCTGGAGCTGATTGAGGAGGTTATTGGAGATTAAGTGCCACTTGTAAGCACCATAGACAACACAACACTGAGTAGTCTGATGGGGTGGTAATTGGATTTGTCCCGGTTTTTGTGGACCATATTGCTTGAAGTTTAAAACACATTATAAATGTACCTAATCATTTATTTAGCCAGTTAGGTCATGAAGACCAAGATGAGAGGACTGGCCAACAGGGGTCTCCTGACTTGTCTAAAAGGTTAGCTTTTAGTTTAGAAAAAAACCTAACCGCACAACATTCATGAGTAAGGGTAAAAAAATAAATCTCTCCGTACCTCACGTTTTATTTATGCTCAAAATTTCTGGACAGATCATATTTACCATTTTCTCACCACCGATGCTCCCTGAGTATTTCCAGCATCTGCAGTACTTACCTTTCATATCTAGTTAGTAGTTATGCATCGTGTCCTTCAATATAATATATCATTTTATAGCGTATCAATAATCAATATAGTATCTAAACATCTGTCACAGAGCAATACATAAGTTTATTTTTTTAATCATGATGGTTAACTAAACACCCTTTAATTGCTGGCTCATGTTTGGCGCCTACTGCAACTTTTATTTCCTACAATAGTGAACAATGCCCTCAAATTATTTTAATGACTAAATCAACTTTATACGAGGTTTATTTACTAGGATTATGCGCACAATGTTTTCTAATTTTACATTTAAACGATACATTTTGTACGAACATACAGGATGGCGAAAACCGCTTTCTCATCTGCCCGCCAATACCACAGTAAAATGACTCTGTCTTTAAAAGCATATAACTCAGCTTTTTTCTTACAAGGACGACACAGATCGATAGCTTAACTCCACAGATACAATATTTTGTGTGGATTACCATTGTCTTGACTTTCAATATTTTAAAATACTAACAAACGACTCGACTCCCCTTCCCTCCCCCATCGCCTCGTCTCTGTTGAGCGCCTTATTTTTTCCGCGTCTATTTAAAAATGGACTTCTACTCACCAGCAATTTTAGGCTGCGGGTTTGGAATTTCTACCAGAACTTGTCTCAGGTTTACAGCAGGAGCCATTAACAAATATATATATATTCACACACGAGACCGAATTAAGTTACCCAAACGTCTACTTATTTTTGAGAAACAAAAATCTTGGAACTATTAAAAACTCCTGGATCCGGGCTCAATTTTCCTACTAAATGAGTAATTTCTTCGTGCAAATTGGACGGCATAAAAAAGGATGAAATATTTTTCTCTGTAAATGACTGATGTTGCAATCTAATGCTCTCTTTCCCCTTCCCTAACCCCTAGCCGTTCACCTGACTGCACTGCACTGAATGACTGATTCACTGAAACCTTTCCGTCCTCTAGCTGCAATGTAACAAAGTGGAAATTGCCGCGCGGGCGGGGCTTCATCAATTTAACCCAATACCAGCACCGCATACAACACCCGAGCTCTTTCCATTGGATACTTATCAGTCCTTTTAACCGGAACTCAGAACCCACCACTTGCCTGTATACCAGGCAAACGAAGAATCACCTTGTATTAAAGATATACAGGATGTTCACATCGAAAATGGATAATTAATTAATTATACACGGGCAGTCATTGCCAATGGTGGATAAAATTTAATAAGAATGAAGCAGGACAACATTCGTATGGGCCTAAGACCGAGCGGATTCGTACTAGGGGATCAAATTCAGAGATATATGTTTGTTCATGTCTCACGAGAATTGTTCCAGGAATGAGGACGTGGATTAGTTACGTAGATAGATTGGAGAAGTTGGGACTGTTTTCCTTGGAGAAGGAAAGATTGAGAGGAGATTTGACAGAGGTATTCAAAATCATGAGAGGCCTGGACAGAAGCTTCCCTTGATGGAAAGATCGAGAACAGAGGGCACACATTTAAGGTAATTGGCAAAAGAAGCAATAGTGAGGAAAAACTTCACATGGGGAGTGTTTAGGATCTGGAATACACTGCCTGAAAGTTTGGTGGAGGCAGATTCAATTGAGGCATTCAAGAGGGAATTGGATTATTATCTGCAAAAAAGAATGTATAGGGTTATGGGGAGAAGGTGGGGGACTCAATGAATTGCTCCTTTGGAGAACCAGAGCAAACACAATGGGTGGAATGGCTTCCTTCTGTGCTGTGACCATTCTGTGATTTGTGAGCTCAGCATTTCCAACAGTAGAGGGTGGGAAAGAGCAAAAGTAAAATGTCCGCAATGGATGGAGGGGAGGAGTAATTAAATGACAAGGAATGATAATCTAAAGCAAGAATAGGTGATAATGGGGAAAAGTAAAGAAACAAAAGATGAGTCTAGAGGAATTGTAAATGGTAACAGCAGCAGAAGGTTGTGAGTTCAGGTTTCAGAGACTTGATCACAAAAATCCAGGCTGACACTGCAGCGCAGTATTAAGGGAGTGCTGCACTGTTATGGGTTGTGTCTTTAAGATAATACATTAAACCAAGGCCCTGACTATTTTTTCTGCTGGATGTAAAAGATCCCATGTCATTATTTTAAAGAAAAGCTGGGAGGTTATCCCTAGTGCCTTGGCCAATATTTAAACCTCAACCAAAATCAGTAAAAATGGATTATCTGGTCATGATCACACTGCTGTTTGTGGGAGTTTGCTGTGCACAAATTGGTTGATGCATTTCCTACATTATAACAGTGACTACAGGTCAAAAGCACTTCATTGGCTATAAAGTGCTTTGTGATAGATATCTTGTGGTCATGAAAGGCACAATATAAAAGCAAATCTTTCTTTAGTAGGGTGGAGCAAAGCATGGAACCTCTGGCGAAGAGGGTCAAGTGGAAGAAAAAAGCAAAATACTGCGGATGCTGGAAATCTGAAACAAAAACAAAAATAGCTGGAAAAACTCAGCAGGTCCGACAGCATCTGTGGAGAGGAATGCAATTAACGTTTCGAGCCCGTATGACTCTTCATCAGAACTAAGGAAAAATAGAAATGAGGTGAGATATAAGCTGGTTGTGAGGGGTGGGACAGGTAGAGCTGGATAGAGGGCCAGTGATAGGTGGAGGCAAAGAAGAGATTGCCAAAGATGTCATAGACAAAAGGACAAAGGGGTGTTGACTGTGGTGATATTATCTAAGGAAAGTGCTAATGGTGACATTAAGGGTATAAAGCAGGACAAGCAAGATGGCCCTAGTAGGGATGGGGTGGGGGGAAGGGATCAAAATGGGCTAAAAGGTGGAGATAAAATGATAGATTGAAATAAATTTAAAAATAGGTGGGAAAAGAAAAATATATTAAAAAAATTATAAATTATTGCAAAAAGGGGGTGGGGATGGAAGAGAAAGTTTATGATCTGAAGTTGTTGAACTCAATGTTAAGTCCGGAAGGCTGTAAAGTGCCTAGTCGGAAGATGAGGTGCTGTTCCTCCAGTTTGCGTTGAGTTTCACTGGAACATTGCAGCAGGCCAAGGACGGACATGTGGGCATGAGAGCAGGATGATGTGTTGAAATGGCAAGCGACAGGGAGGTCTGGGCCATGCTTGCGGACAGACTGAAGGTGTTCCGCAAGGCGGTCACCCAGTCTGCATTTGTAGAGGAGACCACATTGGGAGCAGCAAATGCAGTTGACTAAATTGAGGGAAGTGCAAGTGAAGTGCTGCTTCACCTGAAAGGAGTGTTTGGACCCTTGGACGGTGAGGAGGGGGGAAGTAAAGGGGCAGGTGTTGCACCTTCTGCGGTTGCATGGGAAGGTGCCGTGAGAGGGGATTGAGGTGTAGGGGGTGATGGAGGAGTGGACCAGGGTGTCCCGGAGGGAACTATCGCAGTGGAAAGCCGCCAAGGAGGTGAAGGGAAGACGTGTTTGGTGGTGGCATTATGCTGGAGTTGGCGGAAATGGCGGATAATTTTAATAATAAATGGTGGATCCTTTGAACTTGGAGGTTGGTGGGGTGATAAGTGAGGACAAGGGGGACCCTATCATGTTTCTGGGAGGGAGAGGGTGTGAGGGTGGACGCGCGGGAGATGGACCGGACACGGTTGAGGGCCCTGTCAACCACCGTGGATGGAAAACCTCGTTTAAGGAAGAAGGGAGACATGTCAGAGGAATTGTTTTGGAAAGTGGCATCATCAGAACAGGTGCGACGGAGGCGAAGGAACTGAGAGAATGGGATGGAGTCCTTACAGGAAGTGGGGTGTGAGGAGCTGTTGTCAAGGTAGCTGTAGGAGTCGGTAGGCTTGTAATGAATATTGGTGGGCAGTCTATCACCAGAAATTGAGACAGAGAGGTCAAGGAAGGGAAGGGAAGTGTCAGTGATGGACCATGTGAAAATGATGGAGGGGTGGAAATTGGAAGCAAAATTCATAAATTTTTGCAGGTCCAGACGAGAGCATGAAGCGGCACCGAAGCCGTCAATCGATGTATTGGAGAAAGAGTTATGGGAGGGGGCCTGAGTAGGACTGGAACAAGGAATGTTCCACATACCCCATAAAGAGACAGGCATAACTGGGGCCCATGCGGGTATCCATAGCCACACCTTTTATTTGGAGGAAGTGAGAGGAGTTTAAGGAAAAATTGTTCAGTAAGAGAACAAGTTCAGCCAGACGGAGGAGAGTAGTGGCGGATGGGGATTGTTCGGGCCTCTGTTCGAAGAAGAAGCAGAGAGCCCTCAGACCATCCCAGTGGGGGATGGAGGTGTAGGGGGATTGAACGTCCATGGTGAAGAAGAGGTGGTTGGGGCCAGGGAGCTGGAAATTGTTGATATGATGTAGGCTGTGAGAGGAATCGTGGATGTAGGTGGGAAGAAACTGGACAAGGGGAGAGAGAATGGAGTCAAGATAGCAAGAAATGAGTTCCGTGGTGCAGGAACAGGCTGACATGATCGGTCTGCCAGGACAGTCCTGTTTGTGGATTTTGGGTAGGAGGTAGAAGCGGGCCATCCGAGGTTGGGAGACTATGAGGTTGGAAGCTGTGGAGGGAAGATCTCCAGAGGAGATGAGGTCAGTGACAGTCCTGGAAACAAGTGGAAGAAAGGCAGGTAGACCCCAGGATGTGAACAACATTGCTGATAGGGGTGCTCCCCCTCAAGTACCTGCCTATACCTTTACTCCAGCAGCTCTGGTGCAGCCATCTTTCATTGCCAAGTCTCAACTTTTTCCAGTTCTAACAAAAGGTTATCAACCTGAAACATTGGCCCAGAACTTCCAATCTCTGGTGGATCATACTCAGGAGGTACCCCAGAAGATATGTTGGGAAACACCCCATCCCCCCTCCGAATCCCCTGGAAGTCTCCACGCAAGGACTGCACTACAATTGTCCAGGAAGTTCAAACGGGGACCAAAACTGTACACAGTACTCCAGGTGCGGCCTCACCAACACTCTGTACAGTTGTAACAAGACTTCTCTATTTTTAAACTCCAATCTTCTAGCAATACAGGCCAAAATTCCATTTGCTTTCTTAATTACTTGCTGCACCTGCATGCTAATTTTGTGTTTCATGCACAAGAACACCCAGATCCCTCTGTGCTGCACTTTTTTGGAGTCTCTCTCCATTTAAATAATAGTTTGCCTTTTGATTCTTCCTGCCAAAGTGAATGACCTCATACTTTCCTACATTAAACTCCATTTGCCAACTTTTTGCCCACTCACTCAACCAATCTCTATCCTCTTGCAAATTCCTTATGTCCTCATCACAATGTGCCCTCCCACCTATTTTTGTATCGTCAGCAAATTTGGACACATTACACTCTGCCCTCTCCTCCAAGTCATTAATATAGATAGTAAATAATTGAGGCCCTAGGACTGATCCTTGTGGCACTTCACTAGTTACATCTTTCCAACCTTCCAAAAAAGACCCGTTAATCCCGACTCTGTCTTCTGTGTATTAACCAATCCTCATTCCATGCTAATACATTACTCCCCAATACTGTGAGTTCCTATCTTGTGCAATAACCTTTTATGTGGCACCTTATCAAATGTCTTCTGGAAATCCAAATACACTTTATCTACTGATTCCCCTTTATCAACTCTGCATGTTATATCCTCAAAGAACTCTAGTAAATTTGTCAAACATGATTTCCCTTTTACAAAACCACATTGACTCTGTTTGATTGCGTTAAGCTTTTCTAAATGTCCAGCTCTTTCTTCCTTAATGATGGACTCTAGCATTTTCCCAACTACAGATGTTAAGCTGACCAGCCGATAGTTTCCTGCTTTTTGTCCCTGTCCCTTCTTGAACATGGGCATCACATTAGCAGTTTTTCAATTCGCTGGAATCCAGTAAGTTATGGAATATTTCGACCAATACCCCCACTATCTCTGCAGCCACTTGCTTTAAAACCCTTGGATGCAGACCATCAGGTCCTGGTGACTTGCCTTTAGTCCCATTAGTTTGTCAAATACTTTGTCCCTTGTAATAGAGATTGTTACAAGATCTTTCCTCCCATTAGCTCTTTGCTTATCTGATATCTTTGGGATGTTTATAGTGTCCTCCACTGTAAAGACTGATGAAAAATATTGGTTTAAATTATCTGCCATTTCCATGTTCCCCGCTATCAATTCTCCAGTCACATCCTCCAAGGGTCCCACGCTGACTTTAGTCACTCATTATTTTTATATACCTGTAGAAGCTCTTGCTGTTTGTTTTTATATTTCTTGCCAATTTACTTTCATTATCAATTTTCTCCCTGTTTATTAGCTTTTTAGTCATCCGCTGCTGGTTCCTAAACCTCAAGGACTCCTGTTTCTCTCTTATGTAAAGCTAGGGTAGAAGTTAAAAGCAAAGTTCATTACATTTTCTAGTTCATGATGAGAGCAGAAAGTGGCAGAATGTAGCAGAAAAAAGAAGTCCGGGAAGGGACCCAAGTGGGACTGCAACAAAGAATGTTCCATGTATCTCAAGAATAGGGAGAATAACTAGGACCTGTTGTTAATGTTGAAATTGTGCTACAAAAGAATGCATGATTTAAGTTGGTAATTAAGCATAGCTGTCTCGAACTGGGTATGAATTAGGGAATCATTGCAAGAGTATATAAACCAGTTCACTCTTGGTGTCTGGGAGAGTTTGTGACTTTACTTTGTTGTCTTGAAAATAAACTTGTTTTAAGGTAGAGGCTAGCTTCAGACTCATTTATCCTCAACACCTGTAGGGGTTCTCATGGTAACACCTATGATTTGGAGAAAGTGAGTAGAATTAAAGGAAAAGTTATTTAATGTGAGACTGGGGAGTGGGTGGGTCTCTGTTCAAGGAAAATGTGGAAAGCCATTCTGGTGGGGGATGGAGGTATATAGGGATTGAATGTCTATGGTGAAAAGGAAAAGGGTAGAGAAAGAAATCGAGAAACGGTTAAAATAGCAGTGTGTCAGAAGAATTGCGGATGCAAGTCTGAGTGCCTGGAGAAGGAGTGGAAAAAATTAAGTTGAGATAAGCAATAGGATCCAAAGAGCAGGAATAGACTAGAACATTGGGCTGACAGGGACAGTTCTATTTGTGGATCTTTTGAAGGAAGTAGAAATGGGTTGTGTAAGGTTGGGGTCTATTAGTTTGGAGGCCATAGTGTGAAGATCTCCAGAGATGCCATTGATTGCCTGGGATGATGTTTGGTGGTGGAGTCATAGTTCAAGGGGAGATAGGAGGAGATGTTGGAGAGTTGGTGTTCAGCCTTTGTGAGGTAGAGGTCTTATCGTCAAGCAACCAGAGCTCCCTTGTCAGCAGGCTTAATGACAATGTTAGAGTTGCACCTGAGAGAATGGAGTACTGCAAGTTCAGAAAGAAATGTAAAGCAAGTGAGAGGAGTAGAGAAATTGAGATGGATAGCATCACATCACCTGTGAAAAGATCGAGGTAAGGTTGAATAGGGCCAAAGGAGTAATTGAAGAAGGGAAAGTGGTAGAAGAAGAGCTCACATGATGTCAGTCTCAAGATTCTCTCAGGCTGGTGTATATGAGCATTGAGCTGAGGCCTTTGCTGAGGATCAATTGTTTGGGGTCACAGAGGGAATGGTCAGAAGGAACGGTGAACATGTGACAAAGGAGATTAGAATGAGGGATGGGGTCAGATAAAAATGAAGGGAGAAGAAGGATCAGGAGGGGTGCGGGTATTTAAGATTCATTAAAGCTTCTGATCCTTGATATTTGAAAAGGAAGAAAACTTTTGTTGAAATGCTGGATGAGGTGAAAGGTGAAATGGAACCAAAGTTAAGGACAGCTCTGAAACAGTGAGTTAATGCTGCTGATGAGAACAATTGAAATTGCAAAATCTTTCAGTTGAGCAAGATGAATGTTGCATAACTGAAGATTTTAGTATCATTCCATTAACTTTCTGAATTTTTTTTCCCGCCACCTGCAGCAATACAGATGGATGCATAATCGCCGTGTTTACGCTGAGAGCTTTGCAGATGCAGACTACAATTTCAGGGACATGGATATGTGTCTAAATACCACACAGCTTTCCATTGATGTTGCTGTCTTTATCACAGATTCATCCTCCAATAAACTGTCAATGTTCCTTGCTATCAACTACTGCAGAAAAAGTTCTGCAAGATTTCTCTTTGCTCTATGAAAAGCATCTGCAAATTCAAACCATTTTCACAATTTTCTTCCCTTTACCCATTTCATCTTATGTATATAATGCACAGTAGGTGTAATTTCCACTTTGTTACCAATCCCCTAAAAAGGGCTTTGAAGCACTTACTTCCTATGTGTTCTGTTACATTTGTTGTGATATTATCTGAATTGGTCCATTGAATCTATGGTGATGCGTACTGGTAATTACATGATGTCAATTTCAAATGTTCCATCATGCTCCATTGGCAAAAGATCTATGTTGGTAGAATGAAGAACATTGAAAAAAGTGTTCTTTAATTAAGTTTTGTTTGCCATCAAAAAAATTGAAAATTTTGCAATTACTTTAAAAATCCTTCTGAGTGAATGTGTTCTATAAGCTACTTGGACAATACCAATGTCTCTATTTTACCTCTACGAACAATTGCAAAAGCATCTTCATTTGCAATGGAATTACATGTTCTTTCAATTTGACATGTTTCTTGAGGATTTTATTTTTGGGGCATTTGAGCAATCTGTTATAGACTTATACCAAAGAAATTCTTTGCTGTTATCAAAGATAAAGTAATAATTACAAAATATGCACCTAAAGTACAGCATTATGTTGGTTGACCTGATCTGCCATTATATCTTCAGTATTTCTACTACAACCATTACCACTGACATTTACTGTCTCCCACCTTCTACCCTATCCCAGACCTTCTCTTTTGTTTTTCCTCCCCTCCCCCTCCCCCGTTCAATGGCATTAAACCCATCACATTTACACTTGCCTTCAGTTCCGATGAAGTCATATTCGACTCAAATCATTAACTCTGTTTCTCCACAGATGCTGCCAGGCCTGCTGAGTATTTCCAGCATTTTCTGTTATTATAAAAAGTGAAGCATACTGAGAGTCATCTCTGCACAGAAGCAGATCCTGAGCCCTGTGCATGTAAGAAACAAGGTGCATGTTCAATTACAGGAAAGATGGATGAGGGCAGGGGAATAATAAAATTGAGGGGGGGAGAGGGGGGGGGAGTAGAAGAGAGCCAAAAGTGTCATGTGGGTGAACGGGGATAAGAGTGCTAGTCTGGTGGGGGTGTAGGAGAGTGGCAGCATAAACCAGGGAGAACGTGACAATTTAACAGCTTTAATAGGAGAACAAACACTGCAATATGGGTAAAAGAAAATCCCTGGTATTACTCACACATATGATGTGCCTGCAGTTTACTGTGCCAACAGCTACATTTGATAAGTGGAGGTGTTTCTTTCAGGGTGGGGTAGGAGCTGAGGGTTTTTTTTTAAAAAGCTGGGCTTTGATGCTGCCATGTGCACAGAGCCAGTGAGGGCAGAGCTCCTTCTGCTGGCTGCTCACTTCCTGCGTCCTCAGGTTCCCCTGGAAATACAGGTAGTTTCATCTTCAGCGTAGCGGTTTCGACATTTCTCGAGAAACCACCCCCCCCCCCCCGCCCATTAAATTTAAAACAAGCAGTCAACCTGGCGCACGATGGTGTGTCAGCCGGGCTCGGAGCTTTGCTGCCGGCCTCTGCGCTCCTGTCCCTGGTTTATTAAAGTTGGGGGTGGCTGGGTTTGTGTGGAATGTGCTGCCGGCCCCCCCGCTCCAGTGTCGGCGCCGCGTTGCTCGGGGAGAAGGAGGAGGAGCGGGGGCCGGGAATCGAACTCAGGTACTGGGAACGGGAGGGAATCTCACTCTCACTCGCCGACTGTCGGGGCAACAGGGCTGGAAACCACCTCCTCGTCTCCCAGGGGGGGGTATGTTTCACCCTCCTGCCCCTCCGGTTTGAAGCGTGCCTTTTCCCAGTGCGCCGGTAATGAGGCCGCTGAGGGGCGATTAGTCCAGGTCTTGAAAGAGACCCCCCACCCCTCCCCCCCCACCACCAAGTGACCGACCAGATCCCAACGCAAAAGATGCATCAAAATACATGTTGCAAAACTTAGTACGAAAGTCATTTTGGTTCCTTGGGGAAGCGACTTACTCCTTCTGTGTCATTTTCATATCCAAATGCATAATTTACAAACTGTTCTTTTGACACCTTGTGGAAATTATTTTTTGCTCCTCTCAACCTGATGTTTTGGAGAATTACATCTGCACGTGTTGCGCACGGTAATGTTGCACCTATCTGGCAACTCCTCTAGGAGGTATTACAGTATTAAAAAAAGAACATGTGCTACGAGCTGGCTCCTTTTAAATGGACCAATGGTTATTGGGATGAGGTGGAGCCGACTGCCTCCCCGAACTGTTACTGGGATAACTAGAGAGGAATCCGCCCAGCTCCAGTGGGACAACCAATCCCTCCCATGGTAGCAAAAAGGGAATTGTGAAGGTTGTAATAGCCCCCACTGGTTGTAGATGGTATGAGAACAGCTAATTCTAGTGCAGAGTTTCTTTCCACATTTGTAGTTAATTTTATTCCACAATTACAATAATGGCAAAATAAATCAAAATTCAACTCCTGTTGTATGTATATATTGTTGGATTTGGTGCAGTGGGACCTCAATGCAGAGGAGGAAGAAGGTGATCCATTTTGTTGTTTCACCTCCGTAGCTGGTGAGTGTTTCCCCTTGGTCTCTAAACTAGGAAACTAACTTGCTATCACCTATACTTTACTAAATTAGTAACTAACTAATCAAATAAATAAAAATGTTGACTAACGTGGCAGGGCGGGTGGGTTTTTAAAAATCATTCAAAGGATGTGGGCTTCGCTGGCTGGGTCAGCATTTATAGCCAATTCCTAATTGCCCTTGAGTAGGTAGTGGTGAGCTGCCGCCTTGAACCGCTGTGGTCCGTGTGGTGTAGGTATACACATAGTGCTGTTAGGAATGGGAGTTCCAGGATTTTGACCCAGTGACTGAAGGAACGGCGATATATTTATTATAACCCCCCAGGATGTTGATAGTGGGGGAACTTGGCGATGGAATGCCATTGAATGTCAAGGGACAATGGTTAGATTCTCTCTTGTTGGAGATGGTCATTGCCTGGCACTTGTGTGGCACGAATGTTACTTGCCACTTGTTAGCCCAAGCCTGGATGCTGTTCAGGTCTTGCTGCATTTGGACATAGACTGCTTCAGTATCTGAGGAGTTGCGAATGGTGCTGAACATTGTGCAATCATCAGCGAACATCCCCACTTTTGATCTTATGATGGAAGGAAGGTCAGTGATGAAGCAGCTGAAGATGTTTGGGCCTAGGACACTGCCCTGAGGAACTCCTGCAGTAATGTCCTGCAACATAATTGCAACATATGAGAATTTGTGGAGAGCATTGCGATCCCAGGCAAACCACCTCTGTGAAAGTTCGGCTCCAGAGGCAGAGATGGGGGAGAGTTACCCGGAAGCTTGGTTCCGGAAGGCAATCACACCCCTTAGTTTAAGTAGAACTTTAAAATTTGTCAATGATCAGGGACAGGCGTGTGCGATTGCGCGTTTGGGGATCCAGGGTTTAGTAATGGAGCCTCGGCCCTTGACTTTTATCAACAAGAACGAGGTACTTGCTACTTGTGTGGATGAGAGTAAGGTCTACAGTGTGGAAGGGTAAACTGACCATAGCACAAGAGTGCAGAGCACATTTAAGGAGGGGGGAGGGGCAGTGAAAAGGAATGTGGTCATGAGAGGGAACAGTATGCTGTCGTCATGGGGATAAATAAGTTCTCTGCAGCTGTGACTGGCAGTTTTGAAGGGTGTGTTGCCTACCAGGTGCCAGGTTTAAAGACATATCCTTAGGACTGGAACCGAATTGGGAGGGGAAGGATCCATTTGTTATGTTCACGGAAGAACCAACAACATAGGTAGAACTAGGAATGATGTTCTGCTGAGAGAGTTTGAGGATTTGCGGTCCAAATTAACACGCGATACCTCAAAAGTAATAATCTCTGGATTGTGACCTGAGTCATGGGCCGAGTGGCAAAGGATCAAGGAGACGAGAGAGTTAAATGCATGGTTCAAAGATCGGTCTGGGAATAAGGAGCTTTGATTCATGGACACTGGCACTAGTACTTGGGAAATAGGGAGCTGTTCCATTGGGATGGGCTCTACTTATCCCAGGGATCAGTGTCCTGTTGAATTTTTTAACTAGGGCTGTGGGTAGGGCTTTAATCTAAGAGAGATGGGAGAGGTCAGGTGAAGGGAGATTTGGAAATCCAAAGAGAAAGTCGAGACATCACAGCAATGTAATGATTTGGATAAACACAAGCAGAGTGGGACAGGAAGGGACAGAGCCTAATGATAATAGTGCATCAGGTGATATGCCCATGCAAAGAATAGTGGTTAAAAAAAATAAAATTGAAGGCTTTCTCTCTCAATGCATGAGACATTTGTAACAAACGAGTGGTACAATAGAGATAAATGAGTTTATAAACACCATTATGGAGAGATGGTTACAAGGTGACTAAGTTTGGGAAATGAATATTACAGGGTACACAACATTTCAGAAAGAGACAGATTGGAAAAGGAGGAAGAGTAGACATGATAGCAAAGGATGACATAAGGACAATTGTATAAAAGGTTCTTGGCTCAGAAAGTAAGGAGACAGAATCAGTCTGATGGAAACTAGGAATAACAAGGAGCCTGAAAACACTGGTGGGAGTAGTTTATAGGCCCCTTAAAAGTATTTTAAAAATTATTTAACGGGATGTGGGCTTCACTAACTAGGCCAGCATTTATTTTCCATCCCTAATTGCCCTTGAGAAGGTGGTGGTGAGCTGCCTACCTGAACCGCTGCAGTCCATATGGTGTAGGTACATGTACAGTGCTGTTAGGGAGGAAGTTCCAGGATTTTGACCCAGTGACAGTGAAGGAACAGCGATACAGTTCCAGGTCAGGATGGTGTGTGTCCTGGAGGGGAACTTGCATTCCCATGTGTCTGCTGCCTTTGTCCTTCTAGGTTGCGGGTTTGGAAGGTGCTGTTGAAGTTGCTGAGGTGCATCTTGTAGATGGGACACACTGCTGCCACTGTGTGTCGGTGGTAGGGGGAATTAATGTTTAAGGTGTTGGATGAGGTGGCAATCAAGCAGACTGCTTTGTCGTGTCTTGAGTGTTGTTGGAGTTGCACTCATCCAGGCAAGTGGGGGAGTATTCCATCACACACCTGACTTGTGCCTTGCAGATGGTGGACAGGCTTTGGGGAGTCAGGTGGCGAGTTACCAATAGCAGAATTCCCAGCTTCTGGCCTGCTCTTGGAGCAACAGTATTTACATGGCTAGTCAAGCTCAGTTTCTGGTTAATGGCAACCCCCAGAATATTGATAGTGGGGGATTCAGCGATAGTAATGCCATTGAATGTCAAGTGGGGATGGTCACGGATGATTGTGCAATGTTCACCATTTGCGACTCCTCAGATTCTCTCCTTTTGAAGATGGTCATTGCCTGGCACTTGGTGTGGGTGTGAATGTTACTTGCCGCTTACCAGCCAAAGCCTGAATGTTGTTCAGTTCTTGCTGCATATGAACATACACTGCTTCAGTATCTGAGGATTTGCAAATGGTGCTGAACATGGTCACTGATGATTGCACAATCTCCACATCTGATCTTATGATGGAAGGAAGGTCACTGATGAAGCAGTTGAATATGGCTGGGCCTAGAACACTACCTTGAGGAACTCCTGCAGCGATGTCCCGGGACTGAGATGATTGACCACAAACAACCACAGCCATGTTCCTTTGTGCTAGGTCTGATTCCAACCAGTGGAGAGTTTTCCCCCTATTCCCATTGACTTTAGTTTTGCTAGGACTCCTTGATGCCATACTCATTCAAATGCTGCCTTGATGTCAACAGCAGTCACTCTCGCCCCACCTCGTGTCCATGTTTGGATCAAGGCTGTAATGAGGCCAGGGTTCTGGCTGAATTGAAACTGAGCATCTGGGTTGCTTAATAGCACTGGCGGCAACACCTTCCATCACTTTGGATAGGACGTACCTGGGCAATTTCCACATTGCCAGGTAGATACCAGCGTTGTAGCTGTATCGGAACAGCTAGGCTAGGGGCAAGGCTAGTTCTGGAGCCCAAGTCATCAGTACTATTGTTATTCCTAGTTTCCATCCATACTGTTTCAGTTGTATTGCTGGTATGCTGTCAGGACCCATAACACTTGCAGTATCCAGTGCCTTCAGCCATTTCTTGATATCATGTGGAGTGAATCAAATTGGTTGAAGACTGGCATCTGTAATGCTGGGAACCTCAGGAGGAGGGAAACGGATCCTCCACTCAGCACTTCTGGCTGAAGATGGTTGCAAGTACTTCAGTCTTCTCTTATGCATTAATGTGCTGGGCTCTACCATCATTGAGGATGGGGATATTTGTGGAGACTCCTCCCCCAGGTTTGTTGTTTAATTGTCCACCACCATTCACAATTGAATTTGGCAGGACTGCAGAGTTTAGATCTGATCCATTGATTGTGGGATTGCTTTACTTTATCAATCACATGCTGCTTACACTTTTTGGCATGCAAGTCGTCCTGAGTTGTAGCTTCACCAGGTTGACACCTCATTTTTAGGTGTGCCTGGCATGGCCCCTGCACTCTTCATTGAACCAGGATTGATCCTCTGGCTTGATGGTAATGGTAGAGTGGGAGATATGCTGGGCCATGAGGTTACAGATTGTGGTTGAATACAATTCTCTGTTGCTGATGGCCCACAGCATCTCATGGCGCCCAGTCCTGAGTTGCTAGATCTGTTTAAAATCTATCCAATCTAGCATAGTGATAGTGCCACGCAACACAGAGGGTAGCCTCAATGTGAAGATGAGACTTTGTCTCCACAAAGACTGTACAAGGTGGCCACTCCTACTGATACTGTCATGGACGGATGCATCCGTGACAGGTAGCATGGTAAGGGTGAGGTACGTAGGTTTTTCCCACTTGGATCCCTCACTACTTGCCGCAGACCCGTCGAGCAGCTAGGTCCTTTAGGACTCAGCCAGCTCAGTCAGTAATGGTGCTACTGAGCCACTCCTGGTGAAGTACATTGAAGTTCCCCACCCAGAGTGCATTCTGTGCTACCCTCAGTGCTTCCTCCCAAGTAATGTTCAGCATGGAGGAGTACTGATTCATCAGCTGAGGTGGGGCATAGTTTGTAATCAGTAGGACATTTCCTTGCCCATGTTTGACTTGATAGCATGAGACTTCATGGAGTCCAGAGACAATTTTGAGGACTCTCAGCGCAATTCCCTTCTGACTGCATACCACTGTGCTGCCACCTCTGGTGTGTCTGTTCTGCCAGATGGACAGGACACACCCAGGGACGTTGATAGTGGTGTCTGGGACGTTGTCTGTAAGGTATGGTTCCAGGAACATGACCATATTAGGCTGTTGCTTGACTGGCCTGTGGGACAGCACTTCCAATTTTGGTGTAAGCCCCAGATGTTAATAAGGAAGACTTTGCAGGGTCGGCAGGGCTGGGTGTGCCGTTGTCATTTCCAGTGCCTAGTATTTAGCATTTAAACTGTTGGATAGAATACTAAGCAAGAAATTATTGGGGGTTTGCAATAAAAGCACTGTAATAATTGTGGGGTCTTATAATCTTCATGTAATAAATTGGGCAATTCAAACTGGCAAAGGTGGTCTTGAAGATGAGGTTGTAAAATGCTTTTGTGACAGCTTCCAAGAACAATACATTGTGGAACCAACTAGGAACAAAATTATTTTACATCTAGTATTATGTATTGAGAAAGAGTTAATTAATAATCTCATAGTAAAAGATCCTCTGGGAAAAAGTGATCATAATACAATTAATTCCATATCAAATTTGAGAGCAATATGCTCAAGTCCAAAACAAGGAGCTTAAATTTAAACACTGACAATTACATGTGTAAGAGGGGAGACTTGTCTAAGGGTTATTGGACAAATAGACTGAATGGTATTGCAGTAAATAACCAGTGGGAAGCATTTAAAGAAACAATTCAAAATGTTAAACAAAAACACATTCCATTGAAAAAAAACTCAGTGAGAAAGATCCATCCATGGCTTACTGGGGAAGTTCACGATGTATTAGATTCAAAGAAGAGCTTTATAATGTTGCGAAAGAGAGCTATAAGCCTGAGGATTTAGAAAGCTTTAGAAACCACCAAAAGTTTGATAAATAGGGAAAAAACAGGATATGAGAGTAAACTAGTCAGGAATATGAAAATTGACTGAGCTTTTACCAGCAAACATTGGTTCCTTAGAGACAGAGACAGGAGAAATTATAATGGGAATGAGGAAATGACAGACAGTAAAAGACACAAATTACATACTAGAAATAGAGGGTGACCAAGGAACTCACCAAGGCTCCTTAAACAGCAGCTTCCAAACCCACAACTACTACCATCTAGAAGGACATGGGCAGCAGACACATGGGAACACCACCACCTGCAAGACATAGCATGATTTAATGAAAGAGAAATCATGTTTGACATTTATTTGAGTTTTTTGCTCACCACCACCTCAAGTGCAATCAGGGATGGGCAATAAATGTTGGTCTTGCCAGTGATGCTAACTTCCCAAGAGCAAGTATAAAAAACAGTAGGATAAATAAAGGGGAGCCAGTAAATGTAATATGCTTGGATTTCCGAAATGGATTTCATGGGGTGTCACACAAACGGTTAATAGGCAAG
Source organism: Cetorhinus maximus (assembly GCF_964194155.1). Taxonomy (NCBI): domain Eukaryota; kingdom Metazoa; phylum Chordata; class Chondrichthyes; order Lamniformes; family Cetorhinidae; genus Cetorhinus; species Cetorhinus maximus. The sequence continues at coordinate 76,165,615 of NC_135894.1, read as the reverse complement.
AGAAGGGTTCATGGAGTTGGGAGTAATAGCTTGGATGGAGGATTGGTTAACAGACAGAAAGTAGAGAGTAGGGATAAATGGGGCATTTTCAAGTTGGCAGGTTGTAACTAGTTGGGTGCCACAAGGCAATGGCCTCAACTATTTTCAATCTATGTTAATGACTGAGCCAAAGAGACAGAGAGTAGTGTATCCAAATTTGATGATACATTCTCACCTGGCTTGTAAACTGTGAGGAGTACACAAGGAGGCTGCAAACAGATATAGATAGGGTAAGTAAGTAGAAAACAAGATGAAAGATGGAATTTAAAGTGGGGAGTGTGAGGTTATTCACTTTGGTAATAATAGAAAAGCAGAATATTTTTAAAAAGTTGTGAAACCTATAAATGTTGATGTTCAGAGACATTTGGATGGACTCTTCAAGGAATACAAAGTTAACAAGCAGGAAAAGCAAGCAATAAGGAATGCAAATGGCATGTTGGCCTTTATTGCAAGGGAATTGGGGTACAAGAACAAGGAAGTCATGCTACAGTTGTACAGGCTTTGGTGAGACCACAACTGGAGAACCATGCAGTTTTGGTCTCTGTGTTTAAAGAAGGATATACTTGCATTGGAGGTGGTTCAGTGAAGGTTCCTGGGATGAGAAGGTTGTCCTATGATAAGAGACTGAGTAAATTAAGCCTAAATTCTGGAGTTCAGAAGAATATGAGGCGAGCTTCTTGAAACTTGGAAGATTCTGAAGAGGCTTGACAGGATAGATGCTGAGAGGTTGTTTTCCCTTGGCTGGAAAATCTAGAAAATAGGGCTCAACCTCAAGATAAGGGCCAAATATTTAGAATTGAGATAAGGGGAAATTTCTTCACTCAGAGGATTGTGAATCCTTCACTCCAGAGAATTGTGGGTGCTCAGTCTCAAATATACTCAATGATGAAGAGACAGATTTTTGGTGTCTTAGAGAATCAAGGGATATGGGGAGCAGGTGGTAATATTGAGTTGAGGCAGAAGGTCTGCCATGATCGTATTGAACGGCAGAGTAGGTTCAAAGAGCCATACGGTCTACTTCTGCTCCTAACTCTTAGGTTATTAAATGTTAAAAGTCTCTGGCGACTGCTCTGACCTTGTGTACATGGTAGATGTTGAGTAAAACCTATAACTTGCAGTGTTGCAAGTTCTCTTTAAGCTATCAATTTCCTGCTAAAATGCAGCTGAAAAGTGAGGCCCTCTTGCATATGTGTCTGGAAAATTCTAGCATAAATCACAAAAAATAACATGGTATGTAATTTCCATGTATAAGAACATAAGGAAGCAAGCTGTCCTAGTGTCTTGTGGTAAAGATGGGTGCAACTGAGCAGTGTATGCCAGAAGGCCACCAGTGCGCTGGCACTCTCCCATTATCACTGTAGTTTCACTCTTGGCACCTGCTGCCCTCTCCAAGCTCACCTCTTTCATAAAATCCAGCTCCTGATCTCTTGATTCCCTCTAACCTCAACTACTGAGACTTAACAATCTCTTCACAGAATCACAGAGTGCAGAAGAGGCTCTTCGGCCCATCGAGTCTGCACCGACACGTGAGAAACACCTGACTTACCTGCCTGATCCCATTTACCAGCCCTTGGCTTGAATGTTATGATATGCCAAGTGCTCATCCAGGTACTTTTTAAAGGATGTGAGGCAACCCGCCTCCACCACCCTCCCAGGCAGCGCATTCCAGACCGTCACCACCCTCTGGGTAAAAATGTTTTCCTCACATCCCCCTAAACCTCCTGCCCCTCACCTTGAACTTGTGTCCCCTTGTGACTGACCCTTCAACCAAGGGGAACAGCTGCTCCCTATCCACCCTGCCCATGGCCCTCATAATCTTGCATACCTCGATCAGCTCACCCCTCAGTCTTCTCTGCTCCAACGAAAACAACCCAAGTCTATCCAACCTCTCTTCATAACTTAAATGTTTCATCCCAGGCAACATCCTGGTGAATCTTCCCTGCACCCCCTCCAGTGAAATCACATCCTTCCTATAATGTGGCGATCAGAACTGCACACACTACTCCAACTGTGGCCTCACCAAGGTTCTATACAACTCCAACATGACCTCCCTACTTTTGTAATTTATGCCTCGATTGATAAAGGCAAGTGTCCCATATGCCTTTTTTACCTCCCTACTAACATGCCCCTCCGCCTTCAGAGATCTATGGACACACACGCCAAGGTCCCTTTGTTCCTCAGCAGTTCCTAGTGTCATGTCATTCATTGAATGCTTCCTTGTCAAATTATTCCTTCCAAAGTGTATCACCTCACACTTTTCAGGGTTAAATTCCATCTGCCACTTATCTGCCCATTTGACCATCCCGTCTATATCTTCCTGTAGCCCAAGACACTCAACCTCACTGTTAAACACCCAGCCAACCTTTGTGTCATCCGCAAATTACTAATCCTACCCCCCACATAGTCATCTATGTCGTTTATATAAATGACGAATAAAAGGAGACCCAACATAGATCCCTGTGGTACGCCACTGGTCACTGGCTACCAGTCACTGTCATCACCCTCTGTCTCCTACAACTAAGCCAATTTTGAATCCACCTTATCAAATTACCCTGTATCCCATGTGCATTTGCTTTCTTTATAAGTCTCCCATGTGGGACCCTGTCAAAGGCTTTGCTGAAATCCATACAAACTAGATCAATTGCATTACCATCATCTACACACCTGGTCACCTCCTCAAAAAATTCAATCAAATTTGTTAGGCATGACTTCCCTCTGACAAGGCCACACTGACTATCCCTGATCAAACCTTGCCTCTCCAAGTGGAGATAGATACTCTCCTTCAGAATTTTCTCCAATAGTTTCCCTACCATTGACATGAGACTCACTGTTCTGTATTTCCCTGGCTTATCTCTACAACCCTTCTTAAATAGTGGAACCACATTAACTGTTCTCCAATCATCAGGCACCTCCCCTGTGGCCAGAGAGGAGTTAAAAATTGAGACAGAGCCCCTGTGATCTCCTCCCTTGCCTCCCCCAGCAGTCTGGGACACAAATCATCCGGACCTGGAGATTTGTCCACTTTTAAGCCTGCCAACATCTCCAATACCTTGTCACCCCCTATATTAATTTGCTCAAGAACCTCGCCGTCTCTCTCCCCGAGTTCGATACCTTCATCCTCATTCTCTTGGGTGAAGATGGATGTGAAGTATTCGTTCAACACTCTACCGATGTCCTCTGGTTCCACCCTTAGATTGCCCCCTTGGTCCCTAATGGGTCCTACTCTTTCCCTGGTTATCCTCTTCCCATTGATATACTTAGAATATCTTGGGATTTTCTCTACTTTTACCAGCCAGAGCTTTCTCATATCCCCTCTTTGCTCTCCGAACTGCTTTCTTAAGCTCCACCCTGCACTTTTTGTACTCCACTAATGCCTCTGCTGATTTGCTCCCCTTGTACCTGCTAAAAGCACCCCTTTTTCTTCTCATCGAATCCTGAATATCTCTGGTCATCCATGGTTCTCTGGGCTTGTTACTCCTTCCCTAAAGGGAACATGTTGAGCCTGTACCCTCCCCATTTCCTTTTTGAACGCCCCCCTCTGGTCTTCTGTAGATTTCCCCACAAGTAGCTGTTCCCAGTTTACCTAAGCCAGATCCTGCCTTATTTTACTAAAATCTGCTCTCCCCCAATCCAAAACATTTTTTTGCAATTTGTCTATTTCTTTGTCGATAACAAGCTTAAATTGTACCATGTTGTGGTCGCTATCACTAAAATGCTTCCCCACCACCACCTCAGCCACCTGTCCAGCTTCATTCCCCATAATTAGGTCCAGCACTGCCTCATCCCTTGTTGGACCCTCTACATATCGACCTAAAAAGTTCTCCTGTACACATTTCAAGAAATCCACACAATCCAAGCCCTTAACACTATGTCTATCCCAATTAATGTTGAGAAAGTTGAAATCATCTAATATAATTACCCTATTGTTATTGTTTTTACACACCTCTGCAAATTATGCACATATGTGCTCCTCAATTTCCCACTGACTATCTGGGGGTCTATAATAAGCACCTAATAATGTGGCTGCCCCTTTTTTATTCCTAAACTCTACCCACAAAGCTTCATTCGATGCCCCCTCCAAGATATCATCTCTCCTTACTGCAGTAACTGACTCCTTAACTAATAATGCAATGCCTCCTCCTCTTTTACCCCCTCCCCTGTCTTGCCTGAAGATCCTATATCCCGGAATGTTGAGCTGCCAATCCTGCCCCTCCTTCAACCACATCTCTGTGATGGCTACTATATCACAATTCCTTGTGTCAGTCCTCATCCTTAACTCATCCGTTTTACCTGTAATACTCCTGGCATTAAAGTAGAGGCCATCCAGCCTTGCCCTACTCCCTTGAAACTTAATGCAACTGTACTCCCTCTGACTTGATTGTTTTACTGTATTATGATGTGTCCCTATTCTGCTAACATTCTGTGTTCCCTCCCCCTGCTGAATTAGTTTAAACTCCTCCCAACAGCACTTGCAAACCCGCCTGCAAGGATGTTAGTCCCGCTCTGGTTCAGATGTAGACCGTCCCGCTTGTACAGGTCCTACCTTCCCCAGAAACGGCCCCAGTGATCCAGGAATCTAAAACCCTCCCTCCTGCACCAACTCTTAAGCCACGTATTCATCTGCGCTATTCTCCTATTTCTGAGCTCGCTAGTGCGTGGCACTGGGAGTAATCCAGAGATTACAACCCGAGAGGTCGTGCTTTTTAGTCTACTGCCTAACTCCCAGAATTCTTGATGCAAGACCTCATCCCTCTTTCTACATATGTCATTGGTACCGACATGTACCATGACCTCTGCCTTATCACCCTCCCCCTTTAGGATGCCCTGCAGCCATTCAGTGACATCCTGGACCCTGACACCAGGGAGGCAACACACCATCCTGGAGTCACGTTGACGGCCACAGTAGTGCCTATTTCTCTTCCTCCCTTCCCATACAGACAGGCTGCTTGTGGTGCCAGAAGCTTGGCTCTGTCCGCATTCCCTGGAGGAACCAGCGCCCTCATCAGCCTCCAAAATGGAATACTGATTTGCAAGTGGGACCCCAGGTGACTCCTGAACTACCTGCCTTTTTCTCTTGGACTGCCTGATGATCACTCATTCCCTTCCTTCCTCAAGTCCCTTCAGCTGCGATGTGACCACCTCTCTAAACGTGCTATCCACAATGCCCTCAGACTCGCGGATGCTCCAGTGTCCCCAGCCGCCGTTCCAGCTCTGAAACCCTAGCTTCCAGGAGCTGCAGCTGGACACACTTCCTGCACACATGCTGGTCCCGGGCACTGGAAATGTTCCCGGCTTCCCACATGGAGCACACCACAGCTTTGAGCTCTCCTGCCAAGACTTATCCCTTTAAATTAAACCTTTTAAATCAATTACTCTAGGGCCCTTCTTTCCTGATCCTCGTTACTACAGAATATACAAACTATAAACCACAAAAAGACCTTAAATTATAAGGGATACCTGACCTTACCCACTGCTTACCAGTCTTTCCTCTCCCTTGCAGCCTCTACTGCTGCAGCAGGTCAAGACCACTCTCTGAAGATTTAAGAAGTTGGATAGCAAAGAAAAAATGCAAATAGCACCTCTTCCCCTCCGCACCGAATTCCCACTGTGCACCAAATTGCCAATACCCACACTCACTCTGGCTGTGTCTCACTCAGGATGAGGTCTCTCCCCTGTCCGTGTGCAATATTAATAACTCCATTTGCTCTGGTCGTCTTTCGAGACTGCCGTAATTATTCCACACTTCAGAGTTTTGGCTCAACCAATCTGCAGTCACAACCTGGCATGTTTTGCTAGTCTTGCTTTCCTTTCTAAAGTCCTTGAGTATCTTTTTGCTTCCACCTTCCTTAAAACTAATCCCTTCAGATCAGTAGCCAAGTACTGCAGATGCTGGAAAACTGAAGTAAAAACAGAAAATGTCGGAAATACTCAGCAGGTCTGGCAGCATCTGTGGAAAAAAAAACAAAGTTAATGTTTCAGGGCGATAACCTTTAATCAGAACTAGCCTTCAGTTTAGTGTCCACCTTGTTCAGAGTACTGACATTGCTCTGGTCAAAGTCACAAATTACATCTATCAACAGCTGCTGCACTAAGTATCCCTCCTTTTTCTCCTTGATATTTTTTCCATGTTTGATATGGTCATCCATACCATTTTCCTCCTTTGCCATTCTCTCATTATAGTAGATATGCACAAGTTTAGCACTTTTTTATATTGCTTAGTTGTTTCACTTTTGTTTAATAAGAGTAACCTCATGCTGTCTTATTTTTAACTTGGGTGTCAGCTGTGCTGAACTTTGCTATGGAATTTGGATAATCCCATTGTTTTATCAGTGGAACTATGGGGACAAGCTCTTTGCACTTACTGGATTGAACCTAACTTCCTAAATCAAACAGCAAATTTGTATGGTCATATTTGTGATGTTATTTGTTCAGTGAGTGTGGAGAATGTATATATTTAATGTAACTGATTTGTTCACATCCGTTTGGCTGCATTTCTACAATATAAATGCGCCTAAGACATATTAGAATTTACATTACCGCCCAGATTTATGAAGAGAAGGACAGAAATGTGACAAAGTTGTGATATTTAATATTAGGTTTTAGGATACTTCTGCTGCTTGCATAAGGAAGCTTGAAAGCACTGGTTAAATTCCATGGACACAAGCAGCCTCCGCTGTTTCTCTATGTTTAGGTTACATACCTTCCATTTTGACCATCTTGTTTTAAGGAAAGAACCTCCTCTTTCTCAACACAGACATTTCACTATCTAGTCTATCTTTGAGTAATTTAAATTTCCTAAGAATGTGATTGTATTGTTAATATACACCTCTTTAATTTCATCCTCAATTTCTGTTTCAATATTGTGGCTTATCCTACCTTCTGTTAACTGTGGCTCCAAGGTAGCACTCTTGCCTCTAAGTCAGAAGATTGTGAATTCTAGATCCATCTGAGCCTAAACACCCAGGCGGATACTTCATTACATTACTTTGGGAGTGCTGTAATGTCGGAGGTAGATTGAAGCATTAAATCAAGGCCTGTCTTCCCTCTCCGGTGACCTTAAAAGATCCCTGATCATCATTGGAGGGGGGCAGTGGCGTTCTCCCTGATGTCCTGGCTAATATGTATCCCTAACCAACACCACTGAAACAACCTATGTGATCATTATCATATTGCTGTTTGTGGGACCTTGCTCTGCAGAAATTGGCTTCCATATTTTCTACATTGGAAAGTAAGCAGCAAAAGTACTTAAGTGGCTGTAAAGCACTTGTTAATTGACTGCAAAATGCTTCAGGACATCCTGGTTGTGAAGGGCTGTACAGCCGCAAGTCTCTTTCTCTTTCTTACCTAAACACAGAGCCAACTTTCTCCCAAGTCTCTCCCTTTGCTGCACTCTGTTTTCATTAGTTTGTGCATAGTTGTTAACTACTTGCTTTTTGAAAGGGCGACCTGTGATTTGGCTTTGCATCCATTTGACTCGCACAGGGCTCCTTTCACCCGCTAATTCTAGGCACTTTAAAAACCACTCTCAGCACTTTGCAAATGATCTCTTGCCATTTGTGATGTTTCAGTACAAGCAGCAAATGTAACACAGACCATGAATGCAAATTAATTGCAACCTAGCCACCCACATCAGATGACATTAGATCCATTCTATCCTGCTTCAGCAGAAACGGGTGGAGTCAAAAAGCTTGGAAGAGTATCAGTTGAGACATGACATGAGAATGGTGCAGCAAGGACATGTTAGTCAGAGAATGAGCAATGGCAAGGTTTGGGATGTAGACCCTTCCTTAGAAGCTAGCCAACGATGTATTTTAAATAAATTTGAAACATTATTCCCTAAATTCATTCCTGGATAGTATCTGATTAACTTGGAGATGTTGTGATGCAGTAGGTATGGCCCCTGTCTCTGAGCCAGAAGCTCCTGTTTCGAGTCCCACTCCAGAATTGATGGCCAAGGAAGCTGCATTCATAACACAGCCAAACAAGTTGATTATCAACCTTCAAATCCTTCCAACACATGCCAGTGGCAGGTGTTAAGATTGGGGAAGATTCCTGGTCAGCCATGTGATGGAAAGAAAGCTGGTGCCTCTACCATCGCTCCAAACTACAACATGCATGTAAAAGTGCATGTTGCCACAGTAACTTGGACTCTCTGAGTGAACCGTAGTGCACCACCGCCATCTGATTAACTCCAATTTGCATACAGCAAGATACTACAAACAGCTGTGACATAAATGACCCGATTAGCAGGTTTACTGATGTTGATTGAGGAATAAATGTTGGCCTGGTTACCAGGCAACTCCCCTGCTCTTCTTCGAGTCATGCCCTGTGATGTTTTACATCCATTTAAGAGAGGTTTCAGTTTAATATACCTGACACCCCATCAGCTGATTCCCCAAGGCACAAGTCAGAAGTGTGATGGAATAGTCTCCACTTACCTGGATGAATCCAGCTCCAACAACACTCAAGAAGCTTGACATCATCTAGGACAGAGCAACCCGCTTGATTGGCACCTCATCCACAAATATTCACTCCCTCCACCACCGAAGCATAGCGGCAGCAGTGCGCACCATCTATAAGAAGCACTGCAGGAACTCACCAAGGCTCCTTAGTCAGCACTTTCCTAACCCACAACCACTAACATCCCGAAGGACAAGGGCAGCAGACACATGGGAACACCACCACCTGGAAGTTCCCCTCCAAGCCACACACCATCCTGACTTGGAAATATATCACCGTTCCTTCAGTGTCACTGGGTCAAAATCTTGGCACTCCCTCCCTAACAACACTGTGGGTGTACCTACACCACATGGACTGCAGCGGTATAAGAAGGCAGCTTGCCAACACCTTCTCAAGGGCAATTAGGGATGGGCAATAAATGCTGGCCTAGCCAGTGATGCCCACATCCCAAGAGTAAATTAAAAAAAAATGGCATCTCTGAAAGTTCAGCACTCTGTCAAGCTGACATTTCAATGCAGTATTAATTATGTGCTCAAATCTCTGAAGTGGGGCTTGAGCTCCCAACCTGACTGAGGAAAGTGAACCCCTGAGTCGAGGCTGACCAATTTTGATTAAGAAAGCATGCTGCTTTTGATCCAGCTTGGGAGTGCCTATATATTTTTAACCATTTGTGCTCCATTGATAGTCTCTCCACATCATCTCTCTCTTCGCTTGTATTGCCTCGATCACACTCCAATCTGTGCCAAAGGAATTAGTATCCTACATAATTTTAAAGAACAAATAATTTAATCACTGATTGACATACCATTCCCAATGAACACCATTGGGAAAATTACCAAAATAGATGCATTTTCATTTGCAACTCAAAAGACTCGCTTGGGGTGAAGTTATTCAACAACATTAGTGCAAAATGGGTTGACAGCAAATTGGTAGCCTGTTTTATACTCTGCCAATTTCTCTTCCATTCACTTGTCCTTTGGCTGAGAGCAGCTAACCCAGCAAAGATCAGACCTTCCTGCTCCAAGATGAGCAGTGGGCCATTTGGTCAGGTTTGTTTGCACGTTAGCTGTTTACATGCAGCCTAAGCAAATTGTGCAGACATGAGTTACCACCTTGGAGACAGTTTCTGGGAAGCTCAACATGATTTAGTTTTGATGTCCTGTGGGTGTTTGTCAGTAATCACGAGAGATGCTCTTTGATTTCATTATTCTGGGTGCAATAAATAGTTGTGAAATATATATTGGCAGACTTGCCTCAATCTTTGTTTCTCTTAAGTCATCAGACAGAGGGAATGAGGCAAGCGCCTCCAAAGGGAATTATGAAATAAATTGCATATAAAGCTCTTGTTGATGATCTTAATCAAATCCAGTTTCACAATGTGTTTTCGTGAAGGAGCCATGACACTTTTTATTCTCTAAGGCATAATTGTTTTGTATACATAACTGTAAATCTGCTCTTTGGCTTTGCTGCTTGCTGCCTTACCTATTTATAATTTATTCCTAAAGTAGTTGATAGTCCAGGCCACATTCTGATTAAAACTTATAGAAATGATTGTGTTCACGGTAAATAGGTAGATGTGTGCTAATGCAAGAGACCATTTTTGGGTGGGGAATAAACAGGTAGTCGAAGAAAAACTGTTTTTGTTTTTGAATATGTATCATGATAAATGTTTGTCCAGTAATACTCATTTGCCAAAAGGTGGTGGTGTTGTACCACATTTGGAAAGTGTTGCAGCTAAGTACTCAGAACATTGGTACTCCAGCTTAAATATGTAAAAAATTATCTTGAGCATTTATCTGCAGCACCAACTCATATTTTCTTGTTTAATTTTTATGTATTTGACGTACTCCTAGTCCCAAGATAATGGCTACATCCCTCCCTGGCAACTGTCTATTGTTGAACCAGAGTGTTTTGCAATCTTGGTGTCATATCTGTGCCATCACTAAAATCACCTATTTCCACCTCTGTAACATAGCCTGACTCCGCACCTGCCTCAGCTCATCTGCTGCTGAATCCCCCATCCATGCATTTGTTAGCTCCAGACTTGACTATTCCAGTGCAATACTGGCTGGCCTCCCACGTTCCACCCTCTGTCAACTTAAGGTCATCTGTTGCCAGTGTTCAAACCAGATCCTGTTCGTCCCCTGTGTTCACTAACCTACATTTGCTTCTCGTTAAGCAATACTTGGATTGTAAAATTCTCATTTGCATTTTCAAATCCCTCCATGGCCTTGTCCCTCCCTATCTGTCATCTCCTCCAGCCACACAACCCTTTGAGATATGTGCACTCCTCCAGTTCTGGCTTCTAGTGCATCCTTAATTTTAATCAGTCTGCCATTGTTGGCCATGCCTTCATCCTCCCAGCATCTCTACTTTAAAAAAAATTCATTCATGGGATGTGGGCGTCGCTGACTAAGCCAGCATTTATTGCCTATGCCTAGTTGCCGTTGTTCAGAGGGCATTTAAGAGTCAACCACATTGCTGTGGGTCTGGAGTCACATGTAGGCCAGACCAGGTAACGATGGCACATTTCCTTCCCTAAAGGGCTTTAGTGAACCAGATGGGTTTTTACAACAATCAGCAATGGTCATCAGACTTTTAATTCTGGATTTTTATTGAATTCAAATTCCATCTGCCATGGCAGGATTTGAACTCAGGTCCCCACAGCATTGCCCTGGGTCTCTGGCTTTGCTCTATAATGCTCCTGTCAAGCCACTTGAGATGTTGTATTACATTAAAGGTGCTATATAAAGCAACTTGTTGTTGTTGCAGTCATGGCAGGCGTATTACCATCCACCTTATCAGCCATGGATGGGGTGTGGCAGAGGGAGACTAATAGAAATGAAAATGTTTTGTCAGCGGCTCAGCATTTTTGCATGCTTTTTTTAGGTTGATGTGATGTATAACAATTTAGGTGAGAAATTGGTGAGCTGCCACCAGTCTAGTATGAATGGCTTTTTCCTGGAAAGGATTGACAAGGAGAAAAGCATTGAAGACAAATTGTTTTTTTTTTAAAAAAAGAGTTATGCTGTTGCAAAGAAACTGGGAGTTAGATTCAGCCTGTTTTGTAGGGAAAAGGAAGAAACTGAAAGGAGTCAGAAGTACTACTTGTTTTTATATATGTTCTTTTTTATATATATATATATATATGCAAAATCAAATTCCACTATACAATGGGTATACAACAAACATTAAAATGCGGAGTGAATGTAGTGCAACATTTGGAAACTTTCTTTTTAAGTACATTATAGTTGTGCAAACCAATTGATGTAAATTAAGCCATAGACAGAATTTTTTGTCATCCACACATTGTGGTCAATACTTGCCTGTTTGTGTGTTCCCTCCCAAAATGATTTTACTTTGTCAGTAATGTGTAGTAACCATCTTCAATTTGTGCTATCAACTGCATTTCATTCTGTATTATTTAGAAAATACACATTTCCATAGTTTTTATGCTTAAATGAATTTGCCTGAGAGTTCCCCAGTCTAAGAATTTTATGTTGAATAGCCTACTTTAAAGCAAGGACCCCTTTCTTTAATAGGTTAATTCCGAGTCAAATTCTGCTATTCGGATGCATTGAATGTGGCTGTTTGAATTTATTCCAGTTTAAGGATCTTGGATGGTATTTAATGGAGGCAACAGGGGTGTCTCCAGCTGGCTGGGAGAGCTGGCGAAAACCTGCATTGCTTCTTTTTCGGAAGGCTCGCCAAATTATGTGCCAGTTGAGTATTTAACTTGGTAGCAGCGGGCCTTCTCCGGGATCCTCGATTCTGGGAGCGGTGGTGCCATGTGCCAAGAGCTGCCCAGCAAATCAGAAGCTGGCAGCTCTTTGTTGCTCAGTAGCTCCACCGGAGAGGCATTGGCTATAGCCAATACTGCACCCACCCAAGACCGAAGATGGCTAATGGACCCAGGCATAGGTGAGTATGGGGGCGTGGGGGTGGTTCACAGTGTGGGGACGTTGGGAGGGGAGTTGACAGCAAGAGCAGGGGGTTGGCCTTTGGCAGGCTGTCTCTCTCTTTCCCTCTTTCCTCCTCCTCTCCCCCCCCCCCCCGGGATCAGGTACTGAGCGGCTTCAACTGACGGACCACCGCACCACCCCTGGAGCCCACAAACAACCCCAACAGGTTTGCTTGTCAGGCTTCCAGCATGACAAGTCCGCCACCTGCCACTGGGTGAATTCCAGCAGTGGCAGGATGGGGCCTTAAGTGGGCATTAATTATCCACTTCACCTTGAACTTAACCAGGGTAGTGGCAGGAAGATGGTAGGGTTCCCACCTGCTACCCTCCCCCCTGATTAAATGCCTCCCTGCCACCAAAGTCGCCACTGATAGGGCATTAAATTCCATCCCTTGTCTAGGTTTGTTTACTTGGAAACATCTGATAATTTATATTGGAACTAGAATGAAGAGGTCAAGAATGTAATGCATTCATATGTTCATCATGTCCCAAAGAAAGGATAGGGTGCTATTTCCTAAAGCCAGAATGATAGAGTTCAGTTTTCTTTGAAGTGAACATTACCAACCAAACTCCATGAGAGATTTCAGCCTGGAACCTCCCCCACCCCACACCAGGAGCAAATCTGGACATTAACATACCCATAAGAGATTAACAGAAATCTCCTTTGATCTGATTTCTCCAAGGTTATCACCTTATAACTGTGTACATTGAGGGATTATGCTGAATTATCATATGAGTTTGATTTTATTCAGACTTGTGACGACGGACTGCTGCAGCTGTTTTCACACATGGTGGAAAACTGTCAAATAGTTTGCATCTGTTGCAGATTCACCTAATACAAAGGATTATACATCCTGTAGCACCTTGTTATCTGTTCATTTTTTTGCAAAAAAAATACAATTTACATTTTGCCAAAAGTAGCTTGCATATTGAAGTTGGATGTAACACTTGTTGCCTGTTTTCTTACAGATTGTTTTTCTGATTGTAGCTCAGATTTGGAGATGAGTCTGTCAGGCATCCTAACCAACTTTATTGTACTGGATCTTGGTTTAGGGATACGCGTTGGAAATGAATGCCGGACTGTGTGCTCCTGTGCAACCTGAGGGAAAAATATGCAGAACAAAAATTAGAATTGACAGTTAGTAGCAGTATTTATGTGTAACATAGTTCCCAACAGTTTGAAATTAACTATTTTTGAGTACTTAGTTTTCTTTGAATATCTGATGCGGAGCTGCAGGGGAGAAAATGAGACGGATTTCAAATAAAACTTAGTTCAGTTTGCACATCACTGCAAATTGATGCAGTATCATTGTTATTCAGACATTTCAGATTGCACTTCAACATTAGCTATATATGAAACTTGTTGAAAGTTCGTGTCATTTTTATAGGAATGGATGGCAGGTTGTAATTTTGATTCTTTTGCTCAAACTTTTCCACCTGCAAAACCTCAAGTGTTCTTCACAATAATTTCTGATGTTATGAACAATTGTTATCCTGAAATGTGGGAAGCTGTAAACTTTGACCTGCAGATGGTAGGAGCTGGGTTATGTTGGCACCTATATTTAGTTCGTTATGACCACAGCAGATGTCAGTTACTGAGCAAACCAAATCTCAGGAAAATTTGGCTTACGGGCCACACCCTTTTTTCTGTATTCTGAAAATGAGAAGAAAACTTACTGATCTCAGCAGCAAGAAGTTCAGTAACATTTGGGATTTTAAAAATTAAAAGTAAAATTTTTATTAACAAGAAGAAAACTTAAGCACACAAGATTACAGTTACATAGTTAAAGTTAGCCTCACAAAACATTCCCCCAAAAGATGCCCTGCTTGGTCAGACCCACAAGTAAACACCTTCCAGGCAATACTCCCTTTTGACTTTTATAGTTAAACATCTATATAATATTACCCAAGGCAAACTGCTGTAGCTTTAATGAAGGCATACCACATAACCTCTTAAACACTCTTCCACTCTGCTGTAGAAATCCAAGACATGAGAACAAGACTGATTTTTGCAGGCCAAGACTTTTCTGGCTTGACTGGATGGCTGATTCAAACTGCATCTTCTCCCAGCCTGGAGCTGTTTCTAGTAGATCTTCCTCATACCGCCAGTAGCCAACAGCCCACAGTACCTCTAAAATACCTTTTTCCTCCTTTCATCTCAGGTTCCATTGTTCTCACACCTCTCTGAAACTCAGATCCTTCCCAATATAAAATCTTTCATATTTCTATTTAGTCCCTGCTTTCGGGTCAATAAATGTGATATACCCTCTTTTGTTTACTCATGGAACTCCTGTAAGATGCTTAAATGTTCCTTGTCGCCTCTGACTTCCCTTTGATATTCAAACAAACTCTCAATTTAACCAAAAAATGCAAATGGCAGATCCAACCTATTTACTTGTACTTCAAACCCACCATAATATCTTATTACAAATGCACACCTAACTTCTCTATCCTTTCATGTCTTAGCCTCCCAGACAACCTGCATCAAGTAACCTTTCCCCAGCTTAATTAAATCATTTATACACACACACACACACACACAGACACAGCCTTCTTTACAGAATAACACCATATTTCCCAAAAATATAAAAATCAATTCTCCCAAGGTTCAAAATAATTGTATTAAATGCAGTCAAGGATGTATAATATAAACATAAGGAACACCGTTTTGACAACTGGATAATATCTTACATGACTGGTATAATACTATTTAATTTTTCTAGCAGAATAGAAAATGTACTGCACACTACATGAACAATATTGACATTGATTGGCACACAATTAATTGCAAGGATCCAGATTAAAATTTTTGTGAAAGATACAGTTAATGCATTAGAGACATGACCCATTCACTGGCTTGATGAGTTAGTAGACCCAATATACCAACGTTTTATTCAAACGTGTTCATAGTTTAATGTCACCAAGAGTAGAGTGTATTTTGTTCAAATGTATTTACATGTTGTGTTCATGAATGGTAATAATTGCTTTACTCATTGACTCGGCAACATGCAGTTCCATTGTGTAGCTGCTTTGTGCTTCTGAAATTTTAATAACATCTTTGCAAGATACTAGACAAATTAACTGGGACCAGCAGTAGACTGTCAGTAATGCATATGCTTAGTTTTAATTTGTTACACTTTGTGTTATGGCTGTCAACTTAGTATGTGTTCCAGTTGACCATTTGACTTTCTTCTTTATGATGAGTTCATAGAGAGGAAAAAGCTCAAAGCTTTTTTAAAAAATCTGGCTGTCTGCCTTAAACTCATGAAGTTTACTTATAGATCCAGCTGTGACACATCAAACAAAATATTTATTAGGTTTCTAATTATGATGTCATTTGCCTTTGTGGTTATTTCTCCAGGGCACAACTCTTAACAGCTCCTCTACTCTACATGTAATTCTAGAAAGACTAAGACTTTACACAATGATGTCAGAGTCTCAGAATTTCCTTTACTCTTCCTCCCCATTTGAAGATTTGTGTTGCTTATGATCCAGTTACATGATTTTTACGTAACTCAGATTCAAAATATTCACAATTACTAGAGTTTATGTTACAAGACTCCAGGGCTGGTTGTCAACTCTAGGAGCCCAGGTCTTAAAAATTTGCTGTGCAGAAGACCAAGCCTGTGCTCTACTTAAAGCTATTATATATGTATCATGTAATTATAACACATGCTTGTGTTCCTGTTTTTGTAAATTTGGATAAGCAAAACAGAAAGTAACACACACACTTGGGGTGGTGTTTTTCACTTTTAGAAGCTGAGTTGCCAATCTTGCTGTGCTTTCTCCCTTTCAATGATAATAATTAGAAATGTTGGTTACTTTTTTATTCATAACTTATTCTACAGGATTTTATTCACTTTATTGACAGAAACCTTATCAATCAGGACTTTCTAGCCATAAGTATTTCATCTCTAAACGGCTGAGTCACTGGTCAACATGGATTGTGTTACAATTGATTTATATTAGCTGGTTCAATTAGTGAGAAATGGGTGCTAAGTACCGCAGACTCCATAAGAGAGGAAACCACTTGCCCCAGTGGCTATCACTAGCTTTTTAAACAATCTTTCATTACTGGGGTGCATTACTTAGCAGAGCAGCACCTGCCTCGGGTACTTTAAATAGCCAATCAGAAAACTAGTTATAGGTCTGTGAATGGTAGTGGGAGCAATTTGAGATGATGGTGTAAGAGTAAGTGACACAAAAGGCACAGAAACACAACATTAAGCATTGATTGAAATGCAGTTTTTTCTTTTACTGTTTGGTGTCAAATGTTAAATAAACCAAACAACACAAAATGTTTTGGTGAGAATGTCAGGGAAGGAAATCCTATTTAATTTACATCAAACAACCACATCTGGTGATGGTGAAGACTCATGATTTAGAATTAATGACAATATTTTTGTTTTTATGTTGTATTTTGTATTAAGCCTGTGCATTTGCTTTCTCAAAGATAAAAACTCCATTGAAGGTAAACCTGGAACTTACTTTGAAACAATGAATGCAGGACAAGGGAGTACAAGCTTAATCTATAAATGCTAAGCTTAGGACCAGTGTCAATAAATGCTTCATGTAAAAATGAAGAGGTTGAATGGACTTTCTCCTAGAGGAGCGGAGGCAGTATTTCTGCAATCATTTAAGAATTATCCACATGCTTTGATGGAAGAGCTTGGATAAACTAAATACTTACCTCATTGTGTTTCGTGTATGTGAGGAGAGGTGGAAACAGAAAATCAAATGCTCGCCAGATAAATGGCTTAATGGATGCCACAAAATCCCAGGAGTGTTTACATTTTGATATTCTGATTTAATTAGGTCTAATGTCAAATGTGACTTTAATTCTTCACTGGTAGTGCTTCACCCCATTACCCAGCAGCCCCAGGAACAGTTCCCAGGCTGGAAGCTCAGTTTATCTCATTGGCAAAAGAAGCAAAAAAGTGACATGAAGAAAAACGTTTTCATGCAGGGAGTGGTTAGGGTCTGGAATGCATTGCCTGCATGTGTGGTGGAGACAAGTTCATTTGAAGCATTCACAAGGGAATTAGACTGTTATCTGAAAAGGAAGAATGTGCAGGGTTATGGGCAGAAGGTTAGGGGAATGGCACTAGGTAAGTTGCTCATTTGGAGAGCCAGTGCAGGCATGATGGGCCGAATGGCAGCCTCCTATGCTGTAACAATTATATGATTCTGGATTTACTCATAGGGAAGATATTTGTTGGTGACTGTAGGCATTAACAAAATATACCAAATGTCAAAAATAAGGCCAACACCTATAACAAATTGAGACATTGAAATAATATGGATGAAGCTAAAGTGGCTACTTTCCCCTCACCTCTGTTCTGAGATGTGTTACCCTCAGTTTTACTAGAAGACTGACAGATGTGTGGTTTTGCTACCATTGGCTGTATTTAAGTATAAATGAATAACCAATATTTATTATTGTAGCAGCACTTTTGCTTGCTGCTACCAGATTTACTAGTTTCACTACTGGCCCAATAAGTACAATGTTGGTTAATTGCACCTGATGTCATGATGTCATTACTGTTATGATGTCAAAACTGCTGATTGAAACAGTGACCCATAATAACGTAAAGGCAAAATATTGTGGATGCTGGAGATCTGAAATAAAAATAAAATGCTGGGAAAAGCTCAGTAAGTCTGGCAGCATCTGCAGAGAGAGAAACACTTAACGTTTTGAGTCTAATATGACTTCTTTGGAACTGAAGAAAGGCAGTAATGTGATGGGTTTTATGCTGTTGAAGAAGGGAGAAGGGCCAGGTGGAACAAAAAGTCAGGTCAGAAATAGGAAAGAGGGTGAGGGAGATTAAATGACAAAGATGTCATGGAACAAAAGGCAAAGAGAGTAGTCATGGTAGTAGTAAAGGAACAAAGCATTGGTCCAGTGTAGATGTTAATAGCAGAATAAAAGTCGGTGTTGTCTGAAAATAAAAACATGAGAGCAAGACACAGACTGGCACTAGGGGAAAAAAAATACAAAATGGAGGACAGGGTTCATGGTCTGAAGTTGTTGAACTCAAGGTTGAACCCAGAAGGCTGTAAAGTGCCTAATTGGAAGATGAGGTGCTGTTCCTGAAGCTTGCATTGAGCTTTACTGAAACATTGCAGCGGGCAGAGGACAGAAATGTGGACGTGAGAGCAAGATGGCGAATTGAAATGGCAAGAAACCAAAAGATCGGGGTCATGCTTGTGTACTGAACAGAGGTGTTCAGCAAAGTGATCACCTAGCCTGCCTTTGGTCTCCCCAATGTAGAGGAGACCACACTGAATATACACTGAACCACACTGAGCACCGAATATAGTAGACTAAGTTGAAAGAAGTACAACACTGCTTCACCTGAAAGGAGTAATGTGTTGAGCACATGCAGAAAAACAACATTGTGTATCCCCAGTTGACCAGGAGAGTAACATAAAAGGGAGCTTGACACAGTGAGCATCCCTTTCCCAAAATGATCAGTAATGCAAAAGCATGTTTAATTAAAGCATGCTTAAAAGTTTAAGTATAACTTACAGAACTTGGTAAATTCTTATTATTGAAAGGATTCTTTTTTTCTGCAAGGTGGGAATGTCTTTTAGATGACATGATTGAATCATGTGGTTTGCCAAGCTGTACTACTAGGATTTAAGTTCATTACATATTCATGTAAGTATACATATTCATGGTATATAGCACACAATTTGAGGTATTGGCTGCCTTATACATGCAAAGCAGAGAATTGTGAGCCAATGTGAAGAAAGCCTGTATAAAAACCAGGAACTACTAGCTGACTGAGAGCTGCAGAAGCAGAGGAAGCTTTCAAGAAAGTATTTTCACTCGTCAAAGTCATAGCTGGAAAGAAATATATAAACCCACGAATAGATATCAAGAATGAAAATGGAGACTTGTCATATGGTAAGGACAAGATTAGGCTGAGATGGGAAAATTATTGCAGGCAACTGAAGAAGAACCAGGAAAGATAAACAATGAAGATTGGAAATTTAAAAAAAAGACCTAGAACCTGAGTACAAAAAGATGAGATAAGAAAATCTAGAAAGAACATCAAGATTGGAAAGGCAGGAGAAGGTCAGATACCAGCAGAAACACTAAAAGCTGGAGGTGAAACAGTAGTAGATGCAAAGAAAGAGATTATTGATGAGATATGGACAACAGGTGAATGGGCCAGTGAGTGAACTATATCTGAGACGGTCACAATGCTGAAGATAGCAGGCACACAGGACTGTCCAAAAAATTGTACGCTAAGTCTCATCAGTCATGCATCTAAAGTACAACTTGAGGTCATCGGGCAGAGAGTCGCCCCCCGTGTGAACAGTGAAGTGGTAGAGGAGCAGTTTGACTTCATTCCTGGAAAGGTTACAACTGACACTATGCTTGTGCTCAGAAATCTCATGGAGAAATGTGAAACTAACCAGGAAGCCCAGCTTGGGCTCATGTTTATAAACTACGCCTAAGCTTTCAACACTGTCGAGCACGATGCCTTATGGAAGATATTTATATACTGTGGTGTACCTAAACATATTATGTGGCTAATAAAGGAGTTATATAGAAATGCTTCAGGAGTTGTCAGAGTTGATGGGCACACAAACCAATTCTAGCTCGAGAAAGGAGTCAGGCAGGGATGTCATCTGTTATCCATGCTGTTTAATGTTGTGGGAGAGAAGATGATGAGGATGATGCAGGAAGAGTTAACAGAGGGAAGTGGCACATCATAGGAGGTTGTAGCAAATGGAATCTCCGGCATGAAGACGATACGACACTCATAGCCAGAACAAAGGAAGAGCTAGAGGTACTGGCAGGCCTAGTCAAAAGACATGTCCTTTGGACTGAACATAAATGAGGCAAGGACCACCATTATAGCTCTAAATGGTAATGGAAAAGTACTGAGCTAGAGGTAGTGGACAAATTTGAGTACCTTGGCTTGATGATTAAACAGCAAAGTTACACCAAAAATGAAATCTAGGTTAGATTAGCAATGGCAAGAGCTGTGACCAGTGACTTAAGTAGTGTCGAAGTCCAAAAGCATCAGCATGAAGCTCAAAAACTTCTAGTCCAGTCATTAATGTGGAGTGCTGCACTCTATGGATACAAGAATTGGACTCTGAAGAAAGAGGATGGGAGGAGGATAACAGCATTTGAAATGTGGGTATGGCGGAGGATGCTTAGAATCAGCTGGATGGGGAAAGATAAATGAGATAAATTAGATTAAGGGTATAAGTTCAAGAGTCAAAAGGGTTGCTAAATACAGTTAGTGAGAGAAAGATAACTAATTGCGAACATTGGAAATGAAGAACCGACAGCCTCGTCCTGGCAACAGTTGAAGGAGAAATTGAGGGTAACTGCAGAAGGTGAAGAAGGAAAGTCAGGTGTGTTGATAACACAGCGAGGTGGACTAAGTGAGTCTTGAAGCAAGACAATGCCAATGGCCCCACTAAGGTTATGGTGACAATGAATGAGCAGTATATAGCATTTTACATAAAGAAACTTAATTTATACGGTACCTCAACACATCCTTAGGCTGTTCCGAATTACTTTTGAAATGTAGTCACTTTTATGTTGTAAATATGAGAAGCATTTTGTAAGCATCATTATTTCAAAATGAGCATATGAAAACATGATCCATTAGTATGTATATACTACAAATCTGTTTGTATAATTGCTGATATACCAGAATTAAACCAGGGCTTGACAGGTTAAATTATGAGGACTGGTTGCATAAACTTGGTTTGCATTCCCTTGGGTTTAGAAGCTTGAGGGGTGATCTCATTGGTTTTTAAAGGATAAATTTATATTAATTCATATCTAGTTTGTGCAGAAATGAATATTTAGCAGAAAGTGTGGGAAATCAAGTATTCTATCACATGTGGCTGAGCCATTATTTTCGGTTTTAAGGTCCTAGTGCGATGAACGAGCAAATCATGGTAGTTAAGGAAGCTCAGTATTAGTTGGTGGTCTTGACATGGAGAATGTCAAACTGAGAAGTAAATTTAAGCTAGAGTAGAACTTCTATTTAGAATTGTTTGTTTCAGAATCCAATAGATTAGATGAGTATCAGAAGTTGAGTTTTGATGCCTCAATGAGGGATAGAAAGCCCACTGTTGATATACTTTATACAATCGTTGTATAGAGTGATATTTAAAGCCAACCACCACCAAGTTATAGTTCAGTCTGTTTAAATTAGTGCTTCAACTGTATCTCATTCATTGTCGTATTTGACCCAATTGTGGTACTATTATTTTCTAAATATACTGTATCTTTTTTTCATGTATCATACAACGCTGAAAGAGACTTTTCAGCTCATTTGACCTGTGCTGTTAAGCTCCAATAGCTGTTTGGCAACAAAGACCGAGAACAAGACTGACTCCTTCAGATAGTTTTATGCACCGGAAATAAAACTCCATTTATCCCTTATTTTGTTAATTTAGTTAATTGTTTTGACTCAAAAGAGTTACAGAGAGAACTTGTTTCACCTGTTATCCCTTTTACTCTTTTGAGCAACCAATTAAACTAAATTAAAGAAAATGAGGGTCCAAGTAAGAAGCAGCCCTTAAAGGGATATGTTATCCCTTTTATACAACCGAATGGATACTTAGATTGTTAACTAATAATTAGCAATTGAACTCCTTTAACTGTTATCTTGCCCAACATGTGCCAGCTCTTTGAAAAAGCTATCCAATTAGTTCCACTCCCCTGCTTGTTCCCAGAGCCCTGCACATTTTTCTTTCTTTCAAATATTTATCTAATTCTCTTTTGAAATTTATTATTGGATCTGCTTCCACCAAATTTTCAGGCAGTGCATTCCAGATCATGATAATTTGTTGGATATTTTATTTCCCCCATGGCACTTCTGTTTCTTTTACCAATTACCTTAAATCCATGTCCTCCGGTTTGTGATACTTCTGCCACTGGAAACCGTTTTCCCTTATTTGCTCTATCAAGAACTTTTGTTATCATAATCTTCATGCTTTTGCCCTCTATTCCTCTGTTGAAAAAGCCCAGCATCCCATTTACTTTTTTTTTAAACAGCCTTATTAACATATCCTGCACCTTCAAAGATTTGTGTATGTGAACCCCCTAGATTCTGTTCCCGCACAACCCTTCAAAAATTAACCATTAAACTTAGATTGTCACTTCTAACTTTTCCTTCCAAAAGGCTTCACAATGTGCCATTGAAGTTTTATCTCTTTTGGATATAGCATTCATGTATAAAGGAGTTATATTTCTATATAAAATTATATGCATTATATACAAAAAGTATTCATGGATAATTTTCTGAAATTAAACACAGTCAGCAGTTCAGTATTGCTAAACTAAAGATGCCATAAAACAATGTTTACTTCAATTTCACATTCATATATCAAGTAAAAACAAATATATGGCAACATTTGTAATTACTTTAATGAATGTAGGTAAGGTTAAGGCTACTACTGTTTAGGGGAATGATGGAGATACATTGAAGCAGCAATCGATACAGGAGTTTCTCCAGCTTCAGTAAAGGCAAGTAATTTTCATATTTAAAATCACTAGCTTAGAAATTACTGTTGAGAGTGTTAATGGTTGAAAGTTTAACATGCTTCTATAACATTCCCCTTCTGTTCTTCTACCCTTCTAAAATAAACAAATGAATAGCTGTTAAAACCATGGACAGAGAAATGTCATTAAATGTTTGTCCTCCATATATTCTCCTCCATGTTGTCCTCCAATATTGTCAATGGTCATTTTTAGAATACTGTTTTTTGCTGTTAAATTCATATTAGATTTGGGAAAAGTGAAATAGAAATAACCTAACAAAAAGTGTTGAGTGGAACAAAGGCCGTCCAAGGCACCAACTCAGTCGTAGCGCTGTGGCTTAGAAGTCGGAAAGCCATGGGTTTAAATCCCTCTCGGTTGAACATTAGCACATAATTCAGTGCAGTATTATGGAAGTGCTGCATTGTTGGGAGGTGACTTCTCTCAAATGAGAGGTGAAACCAAGGCCATGTCTACTTGTTCCGATGGATGTAAAAGAATATTATGGCACTCTTCAAAGAATAACATGAGAGTTTCCTAATTTCCTGGTCAACATTGATCTCTCAATTGACACCACTGGAAAAGGTTAAAAATTTATCTCATTGCTGTTTGCCTGACCCTGCTGTATTTGCTCATAATTAATTGGATGTAAATGCTTTGCGATATCATGAAGGTGTGAAAGCTGTTATATGATAGATGTAAGTTACACAAGAACTGGACCTGTTGAGAAGTGTGGATTTACTGGCGATTTCTAATCTAATATAGGGAGGGACTGGAGTGTGTTTATGTAAATAGTTTGTTTCAACTAAATTGGTTAGGGAAGACCAGGAGCCACAATCTCAAGTTGTGTAAAGGCAGAACTAGGTTGGATTTTGGGAGGTGGTTCTTTTCCTAGAGAATAGTGGACTTGTAGAACAGCGCTGATTCAAGCAATGAATGCTGATTCACTGAGTTTCTTCAGGCAAAGCTGGACCTGTTTCGGGTGAGGGCAGAGATCACTTTGCGTAAGAGGTGTGGACTGTATACCACTAATCAGGGCTAGAGTAGCTACCTAGTCTAGTTTTGATCGCTTAAAGGGGTTGGAGTGGAATTTCCAGATTTTATTTTCACTAATTGGCCTGGATTTTATCTGTTTTTC
This sequence comes from Cetorhinus maximus, assembly GCF_964194155.1. NCBI lineage: Eukaryota > Metazoa > Chordata > Chondrichthyes > Lamniformes > Cetorhinidae > Cetorhinus > Cetorhinus maximus. Next base: position 76,141,495 of record NC_135894.1, on the reverse strand, counting down.
CGTCTTTCCTAGGTCGTTACTTGGTTTCAGGTTGGGTGGGGAGTGCGCATATTGTGATGCACAAGATATCACAGTTATGTGGGACAGGCTGAATCAACCATCATTTTGCATTTATTTAAATTTATGTATTCTTTTACATTGGGAATCCTTGGTAAGAATAAGCTTCTAAACGAAACAAGTAGACTAATTTTAAAAATAGATATCTTAAGAAAATGTCATATGTGCATGTATGAAGGAGGGACAGAACTGTTAGGTTGGTAGCTCTCTGTCCTATGGATGTTTTTTTGACAGCATCCATTCTTTTCAATGTATCATCCTATATTTTATCATAACCCATTTATTTGAGGTCATCTAATTCTTGCTGCTAAGCATTTTGAATATTACGTAATAAGGAAATAAATTCAAATAGAGTAATTGTTTCTTAAATGTAATGAAGGCACTTTCCAAATTAAGCAATAAGCTTGGTGAAAGAATGTCAAATCCCATGTATAGGGATACTGCAAAAATCGCTGAAAATGATTATTTGGATTGCATATTCTTTATTCGTCTCTTTCCCATTTTACCTCCAGGTTGGTCGAGTATCCATAATATTTTTCAAGACAGGATAGGTCCTCTGTTTTTGAACATTTAAAAAATATTTCCAAAGGGTCCCTCCCAATCTGACTAGTTTTGCCTCTGCATGCTGAAAAACCTGATTGCTGTAAGCTAGAATTCCATAGGATATCTAAAAATCTGACAGTACAGCTGTAATAGATTTTATTTCGGTTCATAAATATTCATTTAGGTTGCCATACTCTTGTGCCAGTAACTCCTTGAGGTATTTTCAGCTTCTCAATTTTAAGTATTCTTCTGCAGGAGTATGGTTCCACCAAGGCTGGCAGTTCCCTGGTGCTCTATCCAATACCAATTGGTTAAATTGATATGAATGCTTTTGGCAAGCTGTTTTTATATGACGATCCTGACGGGCATAAATACACTTTCCAGCAGAATAAACTGGATAGAGATCAGGAGTAAGAACCCTGTCTGATTTTTCTCCCTCCTGTTTAGCTAACCTGGGAGCATTGAGGCCAGTTGCACTGCTATCTGGGTGTAGGCCAAGTTCTAACCAGGGATATTTCTAGCCCAAGTGGCTCCATGTTACACCACATGGTGCTTTTAGTATAACAGAAACGGTTATACTTCTTTAGACATGGATTAGAATTGATAGAGACAAGTGGATTTATATTGGTTTGAGAGAGATTTGATTTGAATTGTTGCTAATTCTTTTTTTCTACATGTGTCATGCTAACACTTAGACTGCCAGGAAGACCAGGAAAGTAACTGTCTCTTCGATACTGAAATAAAATAATAACAAGGGTTGTCAGGAAAAGATAATTTTCATGTTATTGGAATTTATTATAAAGTAGGAATTGTGTGTGTGTGTGTCTTTCTGCGCGCGTGTAAATGTGTGTGGGGCGGGGGAAGCTTAATTGAATTAAAGACAGCTGGTCTGAAGGCTTTGATATGTCAGAAGTAAAGCTAGGTTTGAAATGCTAAATAGGTAAACATGGATGAAGTTTTAGAATATGGGGTGTGAAATGAAAATTCGCATTTTGAGATAAACCAGAGTATGTGTGAATTTCAAAAGAGAGGGTGAAATATGACACTTAGCCAGAAGAAGTCAAACAGTGTGTTCATTTTTCCCAAAGCTTACTGATAAAATTGGTACTATGAAAGAGTTTTATTATTAGAAAAGTAGAGTTGAAAAGACATATTGGGACAATGGAGTTTACATCGAAAAGAGAGAAACCTGCTTAAAGGAGATGAGGTTGTGTGTAAGGAAAGAAGGCATTCTAAGATCTAACAAGTGTGAAAACCCTCCAGCCTCTAAGCCTGAAGTTGCTGTCTACAAGAACTGAAGTGAAGAAAACTCACTTTGAATTCGACTGTTCAGGGTATCGTGTTACTTTGCCTGGGTCTTTTAAAATCTGTGTGTTTTACTGAAGTTATCATAGTAGTAATTTGTAAGCCAATGTATGTGCTTAAAATCATTTTTTAATTAATAAAGTTTAATTTAGTTTTGTAAGAAACCTATAAGACTTGGTGGTCTTATGACTACTGAATTCAAGGCACACACCTCGAAATAAATACTAATTGTAAAACAGTAGTGGTAGTTGTTTCAAGTTTCCCTCTGGGATTTGAACAACTCACATTTACCAACTGCTGTGCCATAACAAAATTGGGAGCTCTTTGCGGGATATATTTGGAATTCCTGGACTGGTTTGGAGTTGGTGAATCTTAAGGTTATGAGTACAGGAAGCACTTTGAATTCAGGAGTTGGTGTGAGGTTTTTTAAAGGTGAGACTGCAGCTTGGCTTTGGCAGTTGTCAAGACTTATCTGGGAGTTGAAGTTATAACTTTGGTTGGTTTAGAAGAGGTAAATAAAGCTAAGTTAATGGAAATGTCAGATAAGTTACAATTAGGGTTACCTGCGGGGTTAAGGAAATCGGACATAATCGAATGTATAGCACAGCATTTAAAATTGGAAGGAATACCTGAGAGACTGAGTTCTCCAAGGGGTCGTTCATTGGAATGGGCTCAAATTCAGTTGCAAATGAAAAAAATTGGAACTAGAGGCAGCAGAAAAAAAAAGAAAGAGGGCATTTCAAAGGGAGTTAGAAATGGTGAGGTTAGAAAGGCAGGAAAGAGAAAAAGAGAGAGAGAGAGAGAGAGAGAATTCTAGCTTAAACTGCTGACACCAGAAGGGCCAGAAGGACTTATTTCCAGATCAGAACCCAGTGGGGAGATGTTTTAAGTTTGTACAAGCTCTTCCAAAGCTTAAAGAAAGAGATGTTGAAGCATTCTTTATTTCATTTGAGAAGATAGCTTAACAGATGAAATGGCCACAGGAAAACTGGACATTGTTGCTACAATCTAGGTTGGTGGGTAGAGCACGTGAAATTTATACTTCATTGTCAGAAGAAAGGTTGGTGAACTATGGTGTGGTAAAAAATGCTGTTTTGAGTGCATATGAGTTGGTTCCTGAGGCATACAGGCAGAAGTTTAGCAATATGTGAAAACAGCCTGGGCAAACTTATACTGAGTTTGAGAGAGTAAAACAAAGTAATTTTGACTGGTGCAGTAAAGATAGAGATGACATATACAGCTCTTAGGGAGATAATTCTTTTGGAAGAATTTAAAGATTCAGTTCCTTCAGTAGTGAGAACTCGTGGAGGAACAGAGGGCTGAAACTGTAAGACAAGCAGCAGAGATAGCTGATGATTATGAGTTACTTCATAGAGCTAAACCTTTTGTTCGTCACCCTTTTAAATCAGAGAAGGTTAGAAACTGGGAAGGTGAAAGGAGGTTGGGTAGTCAGGGAAGAGAAGGAGTAGGTGGAAATTCGCAGGAGGTTTTTTCAGAATAAAAAGGAAGGTGCTGAGGGTAGAGGTAACATTCGAAAATTGAGGTGTTTTCATTGTAATAAAGTTGGACGCATGAAGTCAGTGTGTTGGAAATTGCAGGAAAATCTATTGGGGTTATTGGGGTGCAGAAAAGTTCTGGAAGTAAAAGTACTGTGCGTTCTGAGGTTCAGACACAGGAAAAATCTGTGGTTTGTGTACAGGTAAAATAGGAGGAATCAATGATAGGTAAAGAACTGGGAATATGTTCACAATTACATAGAATCCTGAAGAACAAGTTGCAGAAATGTTTAAAAATTTTGTATGTGAAGGGAAAGTTTTTCCATGTGTACAGGGTGGAGTAGGTAAAGATGTTAAAATTTTAAGAGACACGGGCTAGTCAATCCGTGATGTTGCGCGATAGTGATGTTTGTTGTTCAGAGAGAGTATTGCAGGCACTGGTGATAATAATTGGGGTTCATGGAGATGCTAAACCTATTCCACCATGGAAAATAACTTTAAAGAATAAGTGGAAAACAGGCAAAGTGATTGTTGGAGTAGTGGAAAAGTTGCCCATTGCAGGCGTTCATTTTATTCTGGGAATGATATAGCTGGGTCACAGATGTGAGTGATGTCTATGGTAGTTGAGCAGTCTGTAGAAGTGTTTTCAACAGAAGTGTTGCTGGAAGAACATCCTGGATTGTTTCCAGATTGTGTGATAACAAGATCACAGGCTTACAGGTTGAAACAGGAAGTTAAAAGGCAGGGAGAAGGTGTGGAAGTCCAATTAGCCAACACTGTACTTGATAACATTGTTTAGGAAGGAAGAACAGAGGGCAATGCAGCTGAGGTGTTTAACTCAAGGCAGTTAATGGAGTTACAGAAAAGGGGTTCACAAATAAAACTTATATCAGACATCTTACTTAGAAACAGAGGCAAAATATATTCCAGAATGTTATTACTTTAAGGGCAATGTTTTAATGAGAAAATGGCGGCCTTATCATGCTTCAGCAAATAAAAGCTAGAGGGAGATTGTAATACCATTTGGATATAGAAATAAGATTCTGAGGATAGCTCATGAAATTCCAAAAGGGGGACATTTAGGAATTAGACACGGACGAAAGTACAAAAACATTTTTATCAGTCTAGATTGCATAGGGATGTAGTCAAATTCTGTAGAACATATCACGCATATCAGGTGATAGGGAAACCACAAGCAGTGATTAAGCTGGCATCTTTAATTCCATTTCCAGCATTTGAAGAACCTTTTATTAGGGCCATACTTGATTGTGTAGAACCCCCCTCCACCTATGACTAAAAGTAGAAATAAGTACTTACTGACACTGGATGTGTCTACAAGATTTCCTGATGCAGTACCTTTGAGAAACATTACAACAAGGAAAATTGAGGAAGAGTTAAATACATTTCTTACAAGATAGGGTTTACCTAAAGAAATGCTGTTTAAGGAAGTAATGAAGAGTTTTGGGATAAAACAATTTAAGTCAACTGCTTACCATCCTGAGTTACAAGGGGCTTTTGAAAGATGGCACCAAACTCTAAAAACTATTATGAGGGCGTATAGTCAGGACTATCCACAGGTTTGTGATAGAGGAATTCTGTTCTTGTTATTTGCTGTTAGGGACACTCCTAATGCATTGACTGGTTTTAGTCATTTTGAACTAGTTTATGGTCATGAGGTAAGGGGACCACTGAAATTGATTCATGAGAGAATGGTGGGTCAAAATTCAGAAGCTACTCTCCTGCATTTTGTATCAAACTTCAGAGAAAGGTTGGACAGAGTATGTGAGTTGGCTAGGGAATATTTAAAGATATCACAGCAAGTGATGAAAGTAAGGGCAGACAGGAAAGCTATAGCTCATAGTTTTATTGCTGGGGGGAAAGTGCTAGTTTTGTTACCAGCACCAGGATGACTTGTTAAAGGCAAGGTTTAGTGGGTCTTTCGGATTGAAAAGAAACTGAGTGAAGTAAATTGTTTAATAAATATTCCAGATAGAAGAAAGAAGCAGAGGATGGGTCATGTAAATATGCTTAAAAAGTACTTTGACAGGGAAGAGGACCAAAAGGAAGTAGATAATGAGAAAGTGGTAGAAATGCAGGATTCTGAAATTGATTTTCCTCTAATCAAATTGGATAATGAGGGGATACTTGAAAATTTAAATTTAATATTGAATTACCTTCCAGACAAGTGTCAAAGTGATTTGGAGGAACTAATGCAGTCACACAAAGCTATTTTTGGAATAAACTGTGGAGGACAAATTTAGCTATATATGATGTATGTGTAGTAGTTTCATCTTCGAGAAGGCAACATCCTTATAGATTAAATCCGGCAAAGTTATCACAAGTACAGAAAGAAATCAAATTCATGCTTCTAATTATATCATTGGGTCTAGTAGCAGTAACTGGAGTTCGCCTATTGTACTGGTACTGAAACCGGATGGAACACACAGACTGTGTGTGGATTATCAAAAGGTGAATGCAGTGACAGAAGCAGATTCATATCCTATAGCACGGTTGGAAGATTGCACTGAGAACGTGGGTCAATCAAAATTTATCACAAAGATTGACTTGCTAAAAGGATATTGGCATGTACCATTATCGGAGAGAGGAAAGGCTTTTCTGATGCCAGATGGACTATATCAGTTTAAAGTCATGCCATTTGGTATGAAAAATGCAGTTGCAACATTTTAAAGATTGACAAACAAAGTAATTGCAGGTCTGAGCAATTGTGCTGTTTATATTGGCAAGTCGATAGTTTTCAGTCAGACATGAGAGGAGCATTTACAGCCTCTGGAAGAATTGTTTTATCGATTACAAGAAACTAATTTGGTGATGAACTTGGATAAAAGTGAATTTGCAAAAGCGCAAGTTATGTATCTAGGCCATACCATTAGACATGGTAAGGTGGCTCCAAGAGATGTGAAAGTCAAGCTATTGTGGATTTCCCCATGCCTACAACAAAATGAGAATTTTTGAGATTTCTGGGCATGAGTGGGTTTTACCGGAAATTTGTACCAAATTTAAGCAGTGTGGTTGCTCTATTGACTGAACTATTAAAAAATAACAAGAAGCTTCAAAGGACATAGGAGTGCTAGAAGACATTTGACAGTTTGATGACTAACTACAATACCAGTTTTGGCAGTACCCAGTTATGCCAAGCAATTTAAATTGGCCTTTGACGTAAGTGACATAAGCATTGGGGCCATACTGTTACGAGAAGATGAAAATGGAATTAAAAAACTGAGGGTATTTTTCATGGAAGTTGAATGTACAATGGAGAAGATGTTCAACGATCAAAAAGGAAACTTTGTGTCTGGTGTTAGCATTGTGGCATTTTGAAATTTACATTGCAAACAATTCGTCAGAAACAATTGTTTATACAGACCACAATTCTTTAAAATTCCTGGACAAATTTCGAGACCAAAATGCAAGGCTATTCAGGTGGCCTGTATTACTGCAACCATTTAATCTACAGATTATACATGTGGCTGGATGAGAAAATCTGATTGCAGATGCATTGTCAAGAGTTTGAAACTTAAAGAGAAAATTGAACATTTTAAAACTTGGACGCTGGACTGGAATGATTTCTGTTGATACCAAGGATTTTTATATACTTTGTTATGTTAATGCATGTATCTGGTAATATAATAGTATAATAAGTACAGGAGGTAATGTAAGATGGGTGAAGAAAATGAAGCAGTCTTTTTACATTAAGACGGTTCATTTGTAGTAAGGAGGGGGGTGTCAGGAAAAGATGATTTTCATAATGTTATTGGAATTTATTTTAATGTAGGAATAGTGTGTGTTGGGGGGGAACTTAAATGAATTAAAGACAGCTGGTCTGAAGGCTTTGATGTTTCAGAAGAGAAGCTAGGTTTGAAATGTTAAATAGATAAACATGGATGAAGTTTTATAATATGAGGTGTAAAAGGAAAATTTGCATTTTGAGATAAACCAGAGTACTCGTGAATTTCAAAAGAGAGGGTGAAATTTTCTTAACCAGAAGAAGTCAAACAAACAGTGCGTTTATTTTTCCCAAAGCTTACTGATAAAATTGGTACAGTGAAAGATTTTTATTATTAGAAAAGTAGAATTGAAAAGACATTGAGACAATGAGATTTACTTTAAAAAGGGAGAAACCTGTTTAAAGGAGGTGAGGTTGTGTGTAAGGAAAGAAGTATTCTAAGATCTAACAAGTGTGAAAACCCTCCAACCTCTAAGCCTGAAGTTGCTGTCTACAAGAACTGAAGTGAAGAAAACTCACTTTGAATTCGACTGTTCAGGGTATCGTGTTACTTTGCCTGGGACTTTTAAAATCTGTGTGTTTTACTGTTACCTTAATGGAGGTGTAACTGGGAGTTAGATTAACTAGGGAGCTAAGAATTATCATAATAGTAATTTGTAAACCAATGTATGTGCTTAAAATAATTTTTTTAATTAATAAAGTTTAATTTAAAGTTTAATTTCGTTTTATAAGAAACCTATAAGACTTGGTGGTCTTATAACTACTGAATTCAAGGCATGCACCTCAAAATAAATACAAATTGTAAAATAGTTGTGGCAATTGTTTCAAGTTTCCCTCTGGGATTTGAACAACTCAGCATTTACCAACTGCTGTGCCATACCAAAGGTATTCAAATATTTGGTAAATCTTTTTATCAGCCGTATAAAAAATGCAAAGTTTGATTGAAAAAAGCTCTAAACAATATTGCCTTATTGTTTCTTTTCTTCCTATTTCCCCTTCTCTCCTATTCCCTACAATCAATTTTTAATTTTTAACTTTAAAACTTTGCTTGCATTTTTCCTGTTAGGTTCCATTGTCAATTTGGAGGTGCAGCAACTTAAAATCACGTATTTGTCTAAAAATTGGCTCTTTTTTATAAGATTTTTTGTGTATTAAAAAGTCAGCACAGTGACTAGCACAGTCACATCATAAATGTTGAATTTTAGACTTTAGAATCTTTGTGTTTTTATAATTCAAAACAGGAGGCTGTGGTGCAATAAATATAGTCATCAACAAATCCTTAGAGCAAAAACATACCCTGACAAATAAACTTGTTTGCAGCGTGCAGAAATGTAATAAATAACGCACCTTCGGTAATGTTGCATGGTCTATGTAAACACCTCTATAAATACTGTGCATTTTATTTCATGGTTATCGGTCAAGGAGCCATGTAAAATGTCTCTCAATAATAAAACTATTGCTTGTAGGGTGGGTTCAGCCTTACAACTTCATGCCATGCAACTGGTTGCAGTAGATGCATCAGATTCAGTTTGGTTCAATACAATATAATGTAATTTTAACTTTTTTGAAAAAGACCGAGAAACAATTATACCTTGCCTGCAAGATGCGCCAAAGTGTTTCATAGCCTGTGAATTACTTTGAAGCAAGTCATTTGTTTTGCAGTCCATTGCACTGGAGCAAGGTTCCACAAACAGTAATTAGATAAATAACCAATTAATCTTGTTTTGGTTGTGTTGGTTGAGGGATAAATACCGCTAGGATCTTTTACGTTTGCCTGAATTGACAGGACACCAAAAGATGACACCTCTGCCAGTACAGTACTCCCTTAATACTAAACTGTCAGCGTGGATCTTGTGCTCAAATATCTAGAGTTGAATTTGAACCTACTCACTACCTCAGATTGTGTAGAAATTGCAACAGAAAGTGCGTGTTGATATTTGCCTTCCACATAGGTAGTCCTAATTTGTTGTGCATCTCCTTTACCCATGTTCCTTTAGCTCTCTTTCCTTCAGCCATGCATTTAGCTTATTCATAAATGCTGATATGTTGCCTGTTTCTGCTGCAAATTAAGCCTGTCCTCTTCTCTGACATAGGTTTCTTGCATTGTATCTTGTATCTACATCCCCTGAATCACTGGAAAAAGTCTGTTTTTATCTCCTCTGTCCCATTACAGTGAGGATTGTGATGTGAAATTTCTTCACTGAACCAGTGTGAATTTTTGGAATCCTCTACCCCAGAGGCTGTGGATGCTGAGTTGCTGAGTAATTGATAGATTTTTTTGAATACTAAGGGAATTGAGGGATATGAGATCGACCACAATTTTACTGAATGGTGGGAACTCCTCATTTCTTACATGGTTATGTATCCTTTCATAATTTAAATACTTTTATCAAATCACACTATAATATCCTCTGTTCTATCGAAAACAACCTCAGCTTTTAAATATTTCTTTGTATTTCCTCGTACCAAGAAGCATCCCAATAAATTGTTCTGTACCTTCTTGAATGTTGCTATCTTACTATGGTTTTATATAGATTCACCATTGTGTTTCAATATTTATATCAATATCGCTTTCCACAAAACCCAGTATTACAATTTTTTATAGTCTTCTCTGCTTCAGGTGTTGCTTTTGATATCTTTTGAACCTGAAACCCCAGAAATCAGTCAGCTCTTCCATATCATCCAAGTTTTACATTTTTAAATATATATATTTTTTATATATTAAAATATCTCCCCACATTGATTGACATTAAGTTTCACCTACCATTTTGTTATCCATTCCATTAGCTTACCAATATGTTGTCTGCTTTCTTCCAAGAATCATTTACTACCACTCTTGGTATCATATGCAAATTTTCTGCAGTCGTATGTTCAAATCACTGATGTACACAGTGAACAGAAATGGTCCCAGAACAGCAACCTGTGGGGCCAAGTAGGGTGGGATACTTTCTCAGTTGCTGAATCTGTCTCAATACCTATTCTTTTTCCTTCCTTTGAACCAATTTTAAATCAAATTTACTATCTATCCCCTTATTCTATGCCCATTTATCTTCTCCAATAGCTTCCTATGTGATACTTGTCAAAGGCTTTCTCAAATCAATTGGAATGAAAATCAGGTACTTCTATAATTGGTGGCTTGCAGCAGTCCCCTACAATAGAAGGATGTTTAGGTTCACGGACTCCAGGGACACTTGCCCTTTTTGCAGTCTTGTGGAGTCCGTGGACCATGCATATATAGGGTGTCTTAGGCTGCACTCCCTTTTTAGTTATTTAAAAAACCTTTTGTTATTGTTTTGTTTGCACTTCAGTCCCACGCTCCTGATCTACAGACACCCGGTGCGGAAGGGGGTCGGGAAGGAGGAGGACCTCCTCGTGAACCTGCTCCTGGGCCTGGCCAAGTTGGCCATTAACAGATCCAGGCAGCGGGCGATCGAGGGGGGAGTCCCGCCCGATTGTTTGTCCCTCTTCCGCGGCTACGTTCACGGCTGGGTGTCCCTGGAAAGGGAGCACGCGGTGTCTGCCGGCACCATCGAGGCCTTCCGTGCCCGGTGGGCGCCGCGGGGACTGGGGTGTTTTGTTGACCCCTTTAATCACATTTTGGTTTAATGTTTGTAAGTTTCCTTTAAACTTTGTCCTTGGTTTTACAGCTGACCTGAATTAGGGGCTGTGCTTGATTTATCCCTTGTTATTGTTAATTTAGTTAATTGTTTTGACTCGAAAAGAGTTATAATTGGTGGCTGATTCACGATGCTTGCTTTAAGATTGGGTGGAAAGTCATCTTGTGTCTGATTCAAAGTTCTAGTCAACTTCGATCCAAACTTAATCAAATTACAGGTTTTGTAAACTACAAGAAGTACTTTATATGTTCATAATAGAAAAAACTGAAAATACTCATTAGGCCAGACAACATTTATGCCGTAACAACAGTCAACGTTTCAGGTATTTGCTCACTCTACTAGTCTTGAGTCTTGTTCATATCCCTTTATCTTATCTAATTAAAACCTATTGACCTTGGACTTAAAACTTTCAATTGACCACAGCTTTTTGGGAGAAAATTTCAGATTGTCATTACCCTTTTTGTGGAAAAAAGAAATTGCTTCCTGATTTCTCTCTTAAATGGCTTTGTTCTGATTTTAAAATTATGTCTCCTTGTTCTAGATTTCCACCACCTGAGGAAATAGAGAGGGCGGGGGGTTGTTTTCCCAGGCAAGGGGAGGCAGGTTTGGAGTTAATCCCCTAAAAGTGACATCAGGCCAGGATTTTGACATCATTCTGCTGCCTTCTGGGTTTCTGCTGAGCAGGTTTGAAGGCAGTGGGGAACCCCCTTGAGCTTTTGGAAAAGACATTTAAATATTTTAATAAGCCATTAAGTACTGTTTTAACCAGTGATTCTGGTTTTAACAGCAAGCAGATGTATTTCCCCAAGTTGTCAGTAACTCGTCAGGGAGTGCACAGTGTGGAGTGCTTCAGTGAAGCTGATAGGCAAGGAAGCCTTTGACCAATGAAACTGAAGACACACAGCCATGAGAGAGGCAGCTATGCACAGCATTCCTTCATGGGGAGTGCTTGACAGGTGATTACCAGCTTCTTAGAAGTTACTTCACCTGAACTGCAATTCACTCACCTTGAGTTGCACTTACCTGCTGCCAGCCTTCACTATTGTAAGGGAGCAGCTTATGCAAGAAAAACAAGAGGAGTACCAATACCAATTGCATAAGCAACAGCATTTGCTTTCTCCTCAGCCACATGGCGCTCCATAGGGCAAAGGAATGGACACCGAGAAGGAACAATAAGGAGACAAGACCCCCAACACAGGGTTTAAAGGCAGCTGTCTTGATATGTATGAGCGTTCATGTCTCAGGTTTAGGTTATCATGGCAGGTCTTTGCCAACATCAGCCTCCTGAAACAAGACGTACTTCCCAATAAGCCAGGTGGTTATGCATTTCCAGTGGTTGTCAAGGTGTCTATCATTGGAGGGCTGCCCCCCAATCCTTCTTAGATGAGATGGGAATGTGAGGAGAAAGAAGAAGTGTTGTTTTGAGGATGAGAATGCTGGGAAAATCTGAGTGTGAGGCTTGGGAACTGAAATTGCTATGTCACCCACATCTCCTGCCCTCCTGTGGTCCTGGATTCTGTTGGTGCAGCATCTCTGGGTTGAAGGAACCGCACATCTGCTGCTGATTTCCTCAGTGACTTCCATCCAAGCTGGCTTGGTCGGAGAGTTTGTCCCTTCTATCCTTGGGAAAGATCACCTCACCACAGTTCCTCAGGTCACAGCAGGACCTGCAGGTAAGAATGATATACCTGGGGACCAAACTTTCCATGTTTCCTTTGAATTTCTGTGGTTGCTTCAGCCTCAGAAATCCATGTCCAGTTAAGCCTATGTAAGCCATACAAAGTCCCTTTCATTAGAAGTTCTCCCTTTGACAGATCCAGTGTATCATGCCGTCTGCCCTCCCTGATTGGTCGGGGAATCCGGAAGTGGGATGCTAATGCCATGGTTTAGTTAAGTGGTCACAACAAATATCATTGGATATTCCAATGGGTTTCTAACCCACTAGTGGTCCCACTGTTTTTACCAGGGACAAAGTTGAGAAAGTTTTGCCCAGTGTCTCTATCTTATTGAATACCTTAACCATTTAAAGCCTTTGATTAAATTACCTCTCAAACTAAAGGGAATATAAGCCATGTTCATGCAAACTGTTGTTGTGTCCATTTTCTGCCTGTATAATGAGTTCAAGAAGATCCAAATAAAGAAAACATGTGAAGTTTGCACCCCAGGTATATTCTTACTTGCAGGTCCTGCTGTGATCTGAGGAACTGTAGTGAAGTGATCTTTAGGACAGAAGGGACACACTTTCCAATCAGGCTTGGATGGAAGTGACTGAGGAAATCAGCAGCAGATGTGTGGTTCCTTCAACCCGGAGACACTGCGCCAAGAAATTTTTGAAAGCTTCCAGTCTAAAGACACTATCCTGACTTTTAGAGCTTTGGCAAATTATGACTAACACAATTTTCACACCTATTTTCTTATTTTAACACACATTATTTTCTCTATTAACATGTTTTACTATATTAATTCCACTAAATTCTTTCCCTTGACATATTTTTGACTTCTCTTGTGTCACTTGCATTTTGTCTTTATCTTCCATTTTTGAAAATGGATACAATGTATTAATCTAACAACTTTATTTATTGTCCATTATAGTGTTGCCTGCACTTGGCAATGTCCTGAAAAATTGACTGCTGTATTTACATGAGTGCTGCCTGATCTCTTGAGTGTTTACCGCTTTTACTGTTTTTATTTTCAGACTTCCAGCATTTGCAATATCTAGATTTCAGAAATCTCTTGGTGCACCTCTTGGCGCAGTGTCTCCGGGTTGAAGGAACCACACATCTGTTGCTGATTTCTTCAGTCACTTCCATCCAAGCCTGTTTGGAGAGTGTGTCCCTTCCGTCCTAAAGATTACCCCATTACAGCTTTTCAGATCACAGCAGGACCTGCAGGTAAGAATGATATACCTGGGGAGCAAACTTCCCATGTTTCCTTTATTTGGACCTTCTTGCACTAATTTTGTTTCAGCAACGCAGATTAAGTTAATTTTGCTAATTGCTGTAAAGTGTCAAAAATGACACCCAGGATTTCTCCATTCAGAGTGCTTTCACTTTGCTGACAAAAAGCCTATTTTGATTACTATTAAAAAGAACATGCATCCTTCTCAAAGTAAATTAGTATATTGCTATATCTTTTTGGTTCTGTGCACAATTCATGTGTGAATAAATATGACAAAGTAGTTTGGCTTGTATGCATTAATCCAGCAGCATATTATTTTCCTCTTCAAAGGTGATTAAACAATTAAACAATTTAAAATAATTAGGTTTCCAAGTCTGTCAGATGGCTTTGCATATTGATAGCGTCTGGACATTTAATTCCATTTTGGGGAGCTTAAAGATGCATCCTACTAAAGCAGCATGTTAATAGTGACGAATGTTGTTCTATGACTTACTTTAACTGATGTGGATAGAGGTGGGATCATTTGATTAAAGCAAGGTTGTGTTAAAGCAAGTAATTCATTTAAAAATAAAATGTTTAATACATTTGCCAGAGCATGTCCTCTGTAAAATGCTTACCAATGCTACTGTTTGCACAAAAGATACTCTAACCCTTCCTCAGCTATGTGATTATTTCTAGAACTACTTGTATTTATGTAACACCTTTATAAAATTGAAATATATTGTAGTACTCCACATAGCAGTTTACTTTTGTTGTGACCCTTGTTAAAGAAGCAAATATGCCAGCCAACAACGTTGCAATTATGAAACGAATGATCAGTTAACCATTGCTTCTGGCAATGTAGGTTGAGGGAGAAATGCTGGCCAGGCACTGATCGAACTCCTCACTGCATCCACTGAAATCGTTATATCATTCAATTAATGAGGATCTTAGAATTGCAATATTACTGCATTCAGCCCATGGCAATGCTGATGTATTTCTCTATAGGAATGTAGGACTTAGGAGCAGGAGCATGCCATTCAGCCCTTCAAGCCTTCTCTGCCATTCAGTAAGATCATAGCTGATCCGATTGTGTTGCAACTCCACTTTGCCATCTGCCCCCAATAATCTTTGACTCCTTGTCTATCAAAAAATCTGTCTAACTCTGCCTTGAATAAATCCAATGACCCAGCCTCCAATGCTTTCTGGTGAAGAGAATTCCACATACTAGCAACCTATTGAGAGAAAAAATTTCTCTTCATCTCCGTCTTAAACTGTGCGCCTCTTATTGTTAAACTGTGTTCCCTGTTTCTAGTCTCTTCCACAAGTGGATACATATTCCCGGTATTTACTCTATCAAATCGCCTCAGGATTGTGTATGTTTTTTTAAGATCACCTCTCATTCTTCTAAACTCCAATGGGTACAGGCCCAACCTGTCCAATCTTTCTTCATAAGATAAGCCCCTCATCGCAGGAATGAATTGAGTGAACCTTCTTTGAACTGCTTCTAATGCAGTTATATCTTTTTTCAAATAAGGAGACTAAACTGTACACAATATTCCAGATGCAGTCTCACCAAGGCCCTGTGCAGCTGCAGTAAAACGTCCCTATTTTTATATTCCATTCCCCTTGCAATAAATGCCACTATTCCATTTGTTTTCCTAATCACTTGCTGCACCTGCATACTAACTTATAGTCACACATGTACCAGGACAGATCCCTCTGTACCCCTGAGTTCTATAATCTTTCTCTATTTAAATTGTATAATGCTTTTCTAATCTTCATGCCAAAGTGGACAAGTTCACATTTTCCCACATTATTCCATTGCTTCAACAATGTGTGAAGGATAATTTAATATTTTAACCATTCTTCACGAAATATTTTTTTCCCCTAACCACATGAATTCTGTGCAGTTTGCAACCTCTTGTTGCCATTTTGCTGACCAGTGGAAACTATTTAACTATTTAACCCTTCATAATCTTGACTCACCCCTTAACTTCAGGCCTAGTGAAAATAATCCTGGTCATACACTAGTAAGTCGAAGTTGCACTTCTGTTGCTGTTATATCCTTCACATTAATGGGGTGCCTAAAACTGTACATAATATTTCCAACTGCAGCCTAATTAAAGTCTTTTACAAGGTCAACGCTACCTCCTTTTGTACCTTGCATTATTAGTTGCAAAACCAAGCATTTTGATTGTATATCTGCACTCCAAAGTCCCATTGTTCCTATATGACATTTGAAATCTTGCCATTTATTGTGTTTCCTTGCCTTATTGTTACTTCTAAAATGCAACTATCTGCCCATCCTGCTTGTGTTCTGCAATTTTGCTATTTGGGCACAGTGCATTACCCAGTGCATTATCCTCATGCTGTTGATTGTCCAGGGGAAGGGTGGTATAGTGACTCAAGCAGCTGTCAATACCTCTTTCACCAGTTTGATACGTTTGTGCACTGAAGATTGATTGCCCACTAGCAGCCTAGAATGAATATGAGGCATAGAGGTCCAAGACAAATTGATCATGTAAAGCTACATATGGTGTTGTGCTATGTTGGGAGTTTTGGATGTATGTTAGACATAGCCCTTGAAGCTTTCCTGATGAATATTGGCCTATGCAGACAGAGTTCTTGGACAAATCAAGGTAATTGCCCTGCTACCTGTAAATACTGTTTGAAGGGTCATGGTGGGTACCACAATTCTCTGGTACAATTTCACCCTCCTAGGATCCCTTGATTGTTGTTCCTCTTCCTTCTCAGAAACACAAATAGTGTGATTTCCACCTATCTGGAATAAAATTGTGGTTGGCGGAATCCAGGTTGGTTTCCGGGGGTAAGTGGCCAGGGGTGATTTAATAGTCCACCTGCTCAGATTTTGCTTGGCAGAGAGAGTTAAAAGCGCTCCCATATTCTAGCTTTTCTTAAATTGTTCAATCTTCTTTTCACCTTGTTGGAAGCACCGTATTGAGCCTGTTGTCTACTAAACTCCTAGGTCTCTTTCAGCTTTATCCATAGCTATTTCAACAACATTAATGAAGTACGTGTGTGGTATGTTTGTCCGTCATATGTAGTTTAGCTTTGTCTACATTAAATTTCAAATGCTGTGCTGCTTACTTGTATATTTTATCCAACTCATTGTGTAACTTCTGATTTCCTTCTCCAAATCTCCTGCTCTTTTTACTGTTTTGCAGATTTGATTTGTCTTTGAAAATAGCAGATACATAGGTGTGAATTCAAAGCAGCAGTCTCATCTTGGGACTCATTTTTACACTCTAGTTGATTTTAACTTTATGACATATTAGAAATGACATTTGAATTTCCATGCAAAGAGGTAACCATGTTTGAGGAGTGTGATGAAACATCAGACAGTTCTGGGATTTGAAGTGGAAAGGAAACCCATATATGGTTTATTGGACTTGTGCAGTGATTTGTAGTATGAGTTGTGTTCTAGAAATTGAGTGACAGTATTACATTTATTATTTCTGTAAGACTCGTATGGGCTTTGAGTTTATTTCAATGTAGTGTTAAAATTAGTAGACTACTAATTAATATTTGCTGAAATGCCCAGAAAATCAGTATTGATTAAAACTGTTTTAAAAGTGGATGGCTCTAGTCCATTAAAACAGCATCTGGTATTGGCCTTTTTGTTAATGTAAAGTCAAGCGCAAATTACTTTTGCAATTTTATCTAATTAATATAAATAAGCACAGAGCTCTAAATAAACACATCAACCAAACTTCTTCTTTCACATGGATGCTACCAGTAGAAATCCATTTGTTTAAATGGGCTGGCTGATAATTTGTTGCTGACATAAGTTTGCTTTGTGTTTGTTTTTAAACTTAATTAAAGCTTTTGACACTTCAGTGTCATGGGAAGTATATTTTTGTTTTTATAATTTTGCAAGAAAGGTGATGTATTTATTTAATTCTTACTGCTGCAGACAGGCAACGAAGATATTAGTGGGGTGGTTGGGGTGGAAGGAAGAATGCTGTCTTCCTGAGAGAGGACTGCAGGGTCATGACCCACGGAACCACTGCCACTTCCCTATGGTGACAACTCAACAATCTTCATTGAGATTACTCTACGAGTAATCTGTTAGAGGCGAGATTACTGGACTGTTGTACATTGTAATCCACAGCAGTCTGAACTTCCAATAGACCACTCAGATGTTAGTTGGTTGCTGTATATACTGCAATGTAAGCTACAACATTGACCACCAGACATCATAGCATGGTTCAACCCACAAGTGTGCGAACGGAGTTGGCCACCACTTCCATATTGGAAATAATGGCCTCCCAAGGCCTGCATTAATCCCTGTGCCAAGTTGGTGATAGACTCCTCCATGTTTCTTAATGCTGACTGCTTTTAGATAGGCTTCCAAATACACAAAGTATTTTGTTGTGCATATCCATCAGCGTTTTTCAGTGGCTACCCATTGAAAGCTTCATCCGAGTCCTCGAGTGAAACCCATGCGTAACCTGGCTGGCAAACTGGCACCTATGCTATCCTTCCTCCTTCGCAGGCTGCAGCTTACTCATGTCTGGTGCCTTATCATGTGAAAATCTTGCCTTGCATCTATCCTCTAAGATATGTGCAGTGTCAATATCTGAACTGATGGCTGGGAGTGTGAAGTCAAGTGATGGTGCTGTCTCTTAATCATTGCTCTCTTATTGGTGTTTCTCCATTACGTGGCAAGGGTGCACCCCTTGGGTATCTGAAAGGAAAAAGGCACAAGCATAAGGTTGTGTTGTGGAAGGTTGGAGGTTGGGGGAACTAAGAGATATATATTTACATCATCTACAGTTTGTAAATCAGAAGCAAGTCTGGGATGTGAGAAGAAGGAATAAATATGAGGATACCATCATCTTGCCAAGACCTCAGCAATGTGTAGGAGTGATCTGCCCAAGAGTTCTCTGCTCACTTCTCTGTGCACTTTCCTCTTCAGTTGCTCACAGAAGTCTCCCATTTTCAATTTCAATGAGCATATGACTAGGGAAAAGAATACATGAGATGGTTTCTCATTGCCTTCCTCATGCGTGCTTAAAGGAAACACAAGTCCTCTTCCTGAAGGTTCCTCCACCTGTGAGTAGCCGTTGTCCCTCGCCGTTCTAATTCTTCCACCATCACTACTGAAAATTCATTGATTCCACCATTGACCATAGCTTGTAACCCTGAGCATGGGACCCTCACTGGGCTGGGGATGACTAGCAGAGGGCAGGGACGACCACCCTCTGAGGTCTTAAATGACCCCACTATTCTCAGCAATGGCACCCCATTGATGACCAGCACCATCTTCTCCATGGGGATTAGGACATGTAATCGAGACTGTCACCCCCCAGTTAGCTTCTGCTGCCTCTGGTTGTGTGCCATTTTGTCCTGTAAGTGAGAGGAAAGTGTGTCAGTGAATGTTGTGCAATCTGTTTAGCTGATGTGATTACCATGGTTGAAACTCTGGGATGTGGGTGTGGGTATTACAGCAATGCCAAATGTGTGGGGTGAAACACATGAATTTAATGAATGAGGCCTGATTGACAGAGATTGTTAGTAGGTGAGTGATTGGGATGTGGTGTTTTGAACAGTGGCTGAGGCTACAGGTGCAGTTGGTAGAACATGGCATTTGAAGCTGAAGTCACTGACCTTGATCACTTACATGAGGTCATTGAACTTCTTGTGATACTGCATCCAGATCCTTGAGCCTTGACCTCCATGGCTACCTGCTGCCACTGCCTTTTGGCCGTGTGTCTAGAGTACCTCCTTCCCCCTGCAGGTACTTCTTTTTCACCTCCTTCATCATGATCTCCAATGCAATACCTGAAAACCTTGTGGCCTGCTCTCTCCCATTGTGTAATTTTTAAAAATTGTTTTCCAAGTCATATTCTCTTCAATCACGAACCCCTTTAGGAGGTGCAGACTAGCTTTATGTAATGCAGGCTAGGTTTAAGGGGTGTTAGCCATTTACTGTGTTGACCACCTGCTAATGCGTACAGTAATTGAAAATCACAATTATTGCTGACTGGATGCAGAGATCATTCACATAAGAGGGAGCAGAAAGTCAGCGTGCTACCTGAATTGCAATCAATGCTCATGGATTAATCATGTTTTGTGATTGCTACATCCATTTTCAGGAACTATCCAGTTTAACACCCACTAATTGTTTCTTTGGCCCAGAGTTTGCAGTCAGTGGCAAAGGAACAGTGCTCGCGGTTCATCTTGAAAAAAGCTGCCCGCAATGTTTGAGTGGGCTCTGGCGCACAGACTTCCTCAATTCCTCTTTTGTGATGTTGGTTTGAATTTTGTGTCTTGTACAGGGATCTGTGAATGTCTGTGGTTAGGGCAAACTGCAGGGAGACTGATCAACTGGACTAAAGAATCCTCACGAAGGCAAAGCAAAAAGTAAAAAAACTGGAAATATAAATGCATTTAAATCATAGTACAGGAAGTAAAGTAAAGATTGGGACAAACAAATGGTATCAAGGGAGAAACTTAAATAGAAGAATACAAATTTTGAAAACAATATTTTTTGTTTTTCTTAAAAAAAACTGCAACAATTTTCTTCAGAGGGAATCAGACTCCAAACTTGTAAAATTAATTTTTTATGGCCAGAAGGGATGTGCAGCAGTAATTATGACTTATTATGCCCTTAAAAACTCTTACCGGTGATTGAACAAGGCTCAAATTTTTCAATGGTCCTTAGCGTGATAATGGTAGGTAATTAGTTAACTTCACGCCTTAAAGTGATTTCTATGGTGATACTGTTGTTGAAGACTGCAACAGCACACCCAGTAGAGGAGCAGGGTATTACTGACAGCAGATTCCAGATTTCTGCGTTTAACTGTGCATTCATGGACGCCAGAAATTGCTGTCAATTTTACCAAATAATAGCACTAAACACCAACGGCAATGCCATTATTGATACAGCAAATTCTGGGCCAACGAGTTTGCTTATCCGACATGATGTCTTTCGTGAGATTCTGAGACTGTGGAACCTCATTCTCTGGCATGTATATTTTGTTCATTTGTTAGTTAATGGATTTTCTGATTATTGAATTCTGATCTGCTCAGTCCTAGAATTTAAGTGGCTATTTTTCTCAAAATTTGCAGTGTGTGTGGGATGTTAACACTGGAAATTGGAAGAGATTTCCATTCTGCTCAGTTATGACTTTTCTATTTTGTGCAAAAAACGGGAGCACCAAGCTCTGCCAGATTAAGTAATAAGCACTTCCTTTATTCTGTCCCATGATGTGTTTTAACCACAATCTCAAAAGGCCATGCATTCTGCACCAGTGTGATCTTTTTTTCTCATTCCCACACTAAGTGCTCGTATGGATATCTCACTGATATTGCTTGTTTGTCCTGAACTATCAACAGTTTTGTGCTATGTGCTGTTACTCACTGCAGCCTTGAACCTGCATTGGGATAACTGTATGAGTGCTTACTGCATTTTTTTTGAAATTCCTCCATTATTTTAATGGAGCATTAAACCATTTAAAATTGACTGATTAATGCTTCTGCTAAAAAGCAGAGAGAAATTTTGGATGAAATGTTGAGTATTTTTGTGCTATGTGCTATCATTCCACAATATAATGTCAAGATCCAAGAATTCTCAGTCAGCAGATGAACCTTTCATTCTATCAGTTACAACTGAATGTTGATCCAGGGGTGAAATAATCTGTAGTAGCTTCCACCCTACTCCCCACCCCGCCCTTCCAATTTGAGATGATTTAAGCAGAGATCTTATTACATAAAGATGATTTCAGAACAGCATATCTCAAAAATACCTTTTCCTGTGATAAAATATATTTGTGAACATGCAAAAGAGGAAAAAAAACTCAACAAACAAACTCATTCTAAAGTTTACTGCTACTCATGAGTTGTTTTTCTCTATTACAATTTGTGTCTGAAAATCTGTTTTAATATTTTAAGCAAATACAATTTTCTGTTTTTATACAGTGCAGATTAAATGGTGATTGACCGTTTAATACAAGTCTTTAAAGTTGTGGAGTTACAGGTTATAATATGTACACACAGTATTACTAAACACACAAATCCAGAAGGATGTTGATTAGGTGCAGGGTTTATACATGACATGCACAAACCAGTCTCAAATTAAAACAGAAGATGCAGGTAATGTAAGTGGATCTTCTAATGAAATTAAGAGCACTGTTATTTTCACCTGGATTTGGGTTGGGGAGGGGAGGTTAATCATAGACATTACTTACTGTAATTTGTGAATGGCGTGGGGCAGGTGTGGCTGTTGGTGTAATAGTAATACTGCTGGTGATTTTATTGGTTGACTTATTTGGTGTCCCATTAGTTATAGCTGGAGTTCTGATCTCCTGGATTGAACTGCATGGGCTCATTGGTCTTGAGACAGGTGAAGCTGTTTGAATGTGGGGATTACCTAAGTGGATATGGATTTTATTGTCTTCAGTTGTAATTACGTTAGGACTTGTGTTTGACTTTTGTATCTGCCGCCCTTGTATCCTTTCAGGTGACACTCTAAAGATTGTATGAGCTGTAGCAACTTCTGTTGGCTCAGGTGACAGAGCTTGTTCTGATGAGCTTGCAGTTACAGCGACTATTTGAATTGGTGACAATGTCCTTTCTGGAGTAATTGAACCACATGAGTCTGGACTTCTTGATTTCGACACTGTAGTCCTGGTAAGGGGTGTCAGGGCACGCTCCGGTGTGGAGTATGCATCTGATGGCTTTGATTTTACGGGTGTGAGTGAGGCATTCTGAATAATGGTTATTCTTTGCTTTGGAACACCGCAGTTGGGGATAACCGCTGTGCTAGTGTAAGAGAATGGATTTTCTAAAGTGGGGCTAGTGATTTCGAGAGTAGCTGTGCTGTGCCCATGATCTGGTGTTACTTTTATGTGAAGAGGTTGGCCTTGTTTCTGAGTAAGCACCATTTCACCTGGTTGCACCAGATTTCCATTCTGTTTGGTTACAGCTTTTCCATTTTGTGCACAAGTTTCCTTGCTCTTCATCCATGGTATCCATGACTTCTTATTATTGACGCTATTTACAGTTAACGAGTTGTAGTTTACTTGCAAGGATTGATCATCTAGAGAAGTGTAATCAGCTTCTTCACTTTCTATGCATATCTTTCCATTCACAACTGCTTTTTCTAAAGGGATAAGGCTTCTGTAATCAGGTGGTTCACTGTCTAATGCATCAGTCTGGATCTCTTTTGAGCAGAATTGTAATTCCCCAAACCTCCTGCCATTCATGCCAGGCCGAAGGCTCTTGCTGAACCGTCTGTATCTCTCCAGTTCTTTAGTAAGATTTTCAGTTTCTCTTGATAATTCTTTGTTTCGGTTTTCCTGTTGAGACAGCTTTTTTTGCAACGATGTCTGCTCTGCTTTAAAGTGACATAATAAGTCATCTGTTGCCATATAGTCATGAATTTTATCTTTGAGGGCTTCGACTTCTCTTGTGAGATGGCTAGATTTTGCCTGTTCCTCACTGAGTCTGTCAAACAGTATTTGTTCGTGGGTTGATTCAGCCTTTTCAGCTAGCTTATATCTGGCCAATTCCTTCTTCACGGCCTCAAGCTCCCCTGACAATAATTTCAGCTCCTGTTGTTCATCGTAATACCTATGCTCCAGTGAGTCATAGTCATCTTCTGTCTTCATTAGGTCATCTTCTACAACCCGCATGTCTTTTAATTTGTGTTTAAGCCTTTCAACCTCATGAGTTAATTCTCTTACTTTGTTGTCATCCTGTTGTAAATGTTTAGGAGATTTGCCAGACTCTTGTTTTCCTTTGTTTTTGAGGTACTCCTTTTCAACTGCTTCAAGGGACTGGAGTCTCTTCTTTAGGAGGTTGGACTTGGACAAGAGGTCATTTCCTCGCTCTTCCTCTGTTTTTAGCTTCTTTTTAAGCTCATCTCTTTCCTTAGTCAAACTATATGTTTTTTCTTCCAATTCTGCTTTGGACTTCAATGCCTTTTTACTTTCCTCAATTAGTTTTTCTGTCACAACTGTAACTTTATTTTCCTCTACTTGAAGTTGGGTATTTGCATTTTGAAATTTATCCTCTGTCTGTCTCATCTTTTCGGCCATAGTTTTTCTTTCATCAACCAACATCACGGTTAATGTTTTAAGCTTGCTTAGGTCCTCCTTCATGGCCAATTCAGTTTTCTCCAGTTTGTTTTCAATTGCTTCAAGCTCCCTAACTCTCACTTTTAAGGTTTCCAATTCATTTTCTAATTTCTTTGTTAGATTCTTCTCTTTTTCCAGATTACATTTAAGCACATAACATTCCTGTTTACTTTTACTGAAGGCATCCTCTAATTTTTCCAATTCCATTATTCTCTTCTTTAATTTCTCTACCTCAGTTTTTAGGTTCCTGCTGTGGCTTTCTTCCTTTTCTATTTTTCTATTGAGATCCCTGCACTGGTCCTCCATTTTTAAGAGTTCCTCATCTTTTCCTTCCATTTCCAACACGCGCTTCCGCAGGTCTTCCACTTCTGCCATCAAACTGGAATTCCCACATTCCCCTCGGTTTATTTTTTCCCTCAAATCCTGCAGTTCCCCTTCTGCTTTCTTCAATGATTTATTAGTCTCCTCCAGTTCATCTATCTGTCGGCTGAGTGTTGCGAGTTTTAAACGAAGCTGTCGATTCTGACTTTCTTCATTGGTCAATTTGGCCATTGTTGTTTCCTGTTCCTGATAAAATCTACTGGCTTGTGCTTGCAGTTCAGTCTCAAGAGTGAACACTTTGTTTTCTTCTTCTGTTGCCCTTTCCTCAGAGGCTGTTAATTTCTCCTGAGCTTGCTGTGCAGTGACTGATAGCACTTGAACTTTTTGACTCTGTTGGTTAAGCTGTTCTGAAAGCCGTTGTTGTTCATCCACCAGTATCAATGCAAATGATTTCAGCTTGGTAAGCTCTTCCTTTAGTTTTGTAATTTTTTTGACATTTTCTTGATCCTTTTTCACCTGGTAGGCCTTTTCTTGGTCAATTAACTTTTTCAATCTAAAAGGGAAAAGAAAGGATAGATAAGAAAAAAACAACTTGCCTAAAGGAGAGTAAATGGTTTATTTGTTGAATCATGTTAATTTTTCTGATACATGCAATGATATTCACTGTTTTTAAATTATACTTTTCTTTAAAACAAAAACATAAAACGTTGGAAATATAGCAATCCAGTCAGTATCTGTGGAAAGAACAGATTAGTTCATGTTCAGGTGTAGACCCTTTTGTTCTTTTTACAAATGTTGACTGACCTAAATGTTTTCAATAATAATGTTGGCAAAAATGTGTTTAACTCTTAAGATATGTACTGTAGATGTCGATGTGGAAGTCAAACCTTTGAAGCCTCAAAAAAAACCCTTTAAAAATGGGTGTCGACTTATATTTGAGTATAAGAGTGAACTGCCAGCCTGGTTGTGAGTGGTTGCCATTTTGAAATGTGAAAAGAAAACCATAGTATAGATCGAGTATCCTTTGTCCGTAAATCAGAAAATCAAGCACATCCAAAAACCACATTTTTTTTGAACCTCTTCAACCTTTAGCACGGGAAGTGTAGTTGTTTGTCTGCATTGTTTACTTTGCGATTTTTGTGATCAACATGTGGAAAAGAAACTTTTTCAGGTACACTGTATTTATTATTCAGTGATACATCTTACTTTTCTAGCCATTTTATTTACTTTAGACTATAGCTAGCCCAGGCTTAGGCTATTGTAACGTAAGTTTATGTGTGGTATCCGAAAACTGAAATTATCTGAAATTCAATATGCAATCAGCCCCGAGGGTTTCGGATAAAGGATACTTGATCTGTAATTCATATTAAATTAATGTGACATGGTTGATTGAATAAATTAACTATAAAAATACACTTTTAACCAGTGTTTTAAACCTGTCAAATTTATTGTCATCGGCATTCGACACAAAGGCCGGAATTTTCCAGCCTCTCACGCAAGTAGGATTTTTCTGGTCCTGCCGATGCGAACGGAGATTTCAATGGCTTGCTGGTCCTGCTGCGTTGCTGGAAAATTCCAGCCAAAGAGTTGGTGGGTCTTAAATCTGTGTGTATCTTTGCAACTGAGCCCATATCGCCTGATTGATCCCTTGCGTCCAGTTATATAATAAAATATGCATTTGTGAGGTGAAAAATTGAGGCTGACTGCTAATGAGTTTAGTATGTCATGGCTGTAAAGCGGGATCGATTTATATGCAGAGTCTATGCAAAATCATGATTTTGGGGCTGGAAAAATGGTGTCTCCTATGCCAGGTCAATTTATATGCTGTGATCTATAGAATGCTGAATTGAAAGGAGAATATTACAAATGTAAGGACCCACAGAACTGTTCCTACTTTGTAGCAGTTCGTTGAATAAAACCTTATACCTTCATTATTTTTCTAAAGGGATCAACAGAAATATCCAAAATTATTTCTTATACATGATGTGCCAAATTTTCCTGAAGATGGAGAAATACAGATCTTACTCTTTGAAAAACAATATGTGCTAAGTTCAACATTAATTTGGCCCCAAACCCTTGAGTTCAAACCATCCCTTGATTCCCTTGCATTGTACAGTTCATTAAAGAGGAATAAAATCTGGTGCATACAATCAAAATGATACCTTATCTCTATCTTCAAATAAAAGATTTTATTGCCTGGGAAGAAGTTAAGATCTAAATTATCGATTTCTAGCCTCACCTAGACTTGTTATTTCAGGTATTTCAGTTATTCTGTTAATCTATGCATTACACAGGTAGCCTGCCTGCATACAATGTGGCCTCATTGATTGCAGTGAGAACTGGCCCACCTGAGCTGCCTGATGTAGCAAGCCCTGCCATCTGGCAATACCATTGGTACTATGAGTTTTTCAATAATCTTCTTAATCCATTTTCTGCGTTGGTACAGCAGTATTGTTGTGGTCCTCCATTATTCAACATTTTAAGCACAATGCATGGAGAAAAAAATTAAAATAGGGACCCACAATATATTTGCTTAATGTGCCAGATTGAAGGCAGACTGAACGCCTGTGAATTTGATTATTTGTAAACACTAATTTCAGCTGAAAATATTTTCCTACAGGAAATGCTTTGGAATACCCTTCCTTAAATGTCTATACCTCTTTCCCCCTTTTAAGAATGCTCCTTAAAATCTATCTTTTTCATCTGTACTAACATCTCCACTTTTTTACTCAGTATCACATTTTACTTAATAATGTACCTATGAAGTGCCTTGGGACATTTTACACTATGTAAATATATGTGTGTATATAAAGGCATGATGAAAATGCAAGTCAAAATACCGCAGATGTTGAAAATCTGAAATAAAAACAAAATGCTGAAAATACTGGCAGTATCTGTGGAGAGAGAAACATAAGTCATTGACCTAAAATAGTAACTATCATAAGAATCTTTCAAGCATGCAAGTTGTTATTGAGAAGGATGATTTATTGGGCACTCTTTCAACAACACAGAAAAAATATGAAGCCAAAGAATTGTATTACCAGTGCTCTCTGGTATTACATCTTGTACACAGTTTTGATGAAGTAAGTTTTGTTCCTTGTGGGCAAACAGCTGAAATGCCGACAGGCTGCAGTACCTAGGATTAGTCCTGAATGCGGTTTATCAGTTAATGCCAGATGTAACAATTTGCAATGAACTATCCTTTACTAGAGTATCCAGTAGATCCAAGCATCCAAAGTGACAACAGAAGTTGCCACTTTTAATTACATGCTCCTACACAATGTTGTACTAGAAACAAAGATACTGGAGTTTGATTCACATTCCAGACATTTATCTATTGTTTGAGTGCGTTCATCTTGAACAAGGACACAGAAAATGTAAACTTGTGTGTGCTGGAGATCTTACAAATTGTGGAATTAGTGATATAAGATTACTGTCCATAACATTCCTGAACAATGATATGAAGAATAAGGGAACAAAATGCCCTTGGAAGACCACAATTATTGCATTAGCATGTGACATTATTAAACTTCTAAAAAAATGGAGATTACATTAACAAGAGCAATTTATGTTTATATAGGGCCTTTAATGTAGAAAAACATCCCCAGGCATTTCACAGGAGTGTTAAAAAATCAAAATTTAACACCAAGCTACACAGGATATATTAGGGCAGAAGAGCAAAAGCCTGTCAAAAAGATAGCCTTAAGGAGTGTCTCAAAGGAGGAACACGAAGTAGAGAGACAAAGGTGTATAGGCAGGCAATTCCAGAGTTTAGGGCCTTGGCAGCCGAAGGCAGAGCTGCCAGTGGTGGAGGAGTTTAAATCAGGGTGATCAAGAGGCCAGAATTGGAAAAGTGCAGCTATCATAGAGGGTTATAGAGCTAAAGGAAATCACAGAGATAAGGAGAGGTAAGACCGTGGAGAGATTTGAAAATAAGGATGAGCTTTTAAAATCAAGATGTTGTTCAACCAGGAACAAATGTAGATCAGCAATCGGAGTGATGCTGGATGAACAGGTCTTGGTGCAAGTTGGAATACAGGCAGCAGAGTTTTGGATGACCTCAAGGTTACAGGGGGTAGAATATGGGAGACCAACCAGTATGTTGGATTGATCAAGTCTAAGGGTAACAAAGGCATGGATGAGGGTTTCAGTAGCAGATGAACTGAAGAAGGGGCAGAGTCTGGGGATATTACAAAGGTGGAAGTAGGTGACCTTACTAATGGCATGAATATGTGGGCAGAAGCTAATCTCTAGGTTAAATATGACACCAAGGTTGAGAGCAGATGGTTCAGCCCTATACTGTCGCCAGGGAGAAGGATGTAATTGGTGGTTAAGAAATGGAGTTTGTGGTGGGGACCAGAAGTTAATGGCTTCAGTCTTCCCAATTTCGTTGGAAGAAATTTCTGCTCATCAGTACTAGATATTGGACAAACAATCTAATTATTTAGAGACAGTGGATGTTCAAGAGAGGCGGTGCTAGATATTATCAACGCACATGCAGGAACTGATGCAGTATTTTCACATGTTGCATAGGAGCAACATGTGAATGGGAAGTAGGAGGGCCTCCAGAGGTAACAGTAAATGAATGGCAAGAGAAGCTGTTGCAGGTGATTCTTTGGATATGACTTGATAAAAATAGAACCAAACAAGGACAGTTCACTTCGCTGGATGACTGAGGAGAAGCATTGGATGAGGATGTGGTCCACTGTGTCAAAGGGTGCTCATAGGTCAAGAAGGACGAGGACGGGTACTTTTATTACAGTCAAAAAGGATGTCATTTGTGATTTTGGTAAAGACCACTTCATTACTGTGGCCAGGAACTTTACTGGATGGATTCAGACATGGAATTGCAGGAACGATGGGCACAGATTTGGGAGACCACAGCAAGTTGCTTGGAGAGAAAAGGGAGGTTGGAGATGTCACCCTGGTTTGCAAGGACAGCAGTATCAAATGTGTTTTTTTTAAATGAACGGGTGATGGCATGTTTGAAGGAGGCGGGGTGACAATACCTGAGGATCATGAACAATTAACAATAACATGGGGCCCAGGAAGAGAAGTTGGATGGTCAATAGTTTAGTTGGAAAAGGATTGAGGGAACAGGAGGTGGGTCTTGTGAACAAGATCAACACACAGCATTGCAGGGGACAGGATAGAATCGAGAGAAAGATGAGTTCAGGGGGAGGGAAGTGGGGAACATCAGAGGAAGTTAGACCTGATGAGTTAGGGGAAAGGAAGGAAGCAGCAACGGCAGCTGATTGCATGATCTCAAACTCTGTGACTAAAAAAGCCCATGAGCTCCCTGTACCTGTTGGAGGTGAAAATGAATAAAGTAGGGAAGGGTGGTTTAAGAAAACAGTTTTTGGTGGCGAAGAGAAGCAGATGGGTATCTTTGCATTTTTTGATGATCTTTGAATAGTGAACAGTTTTAGTGATGTAGAGTAGGACCCACTAATGCCTTGTGGTCCAACCAGATCTGGTGATGGATGGTTAAACTAGTTGTCTGCCATAGACATTGAGATCTGCATCCCTCAGACTTAAGAGTGCGAAGAGGAGTTCTATACCAGGAAGAATGATTAGGATTAGAGAGAAAATAACAATTTTATGGGGACAAGAGCAAAGGTGGTGGGTGGGAAGGTGTGATTTGGCAAATCGGTAGCTGCAGAAATGTCAGGATGCATTGTGGGCCAAAGGCTAGATATCTGTGAATTTGAAAGTGGTATATGACTTGAGGGAGACATAGAAAGAAGTGATGTTGGGAGGGGTGGCGAGGGGATAAGTGTGATACAAAGAAATGACTAGGGATTGCCTTATCATTGATGGGTTACAATGGGAGGAGCAAGGCCATATGAGATGCCAAGGACAAGGTAGTAGGAGATTTGGAATATGGATAGGAGTTTTATGGAGGGAGAGAATTAGGGAGGAAAGGAAGGTAATGAACTCCAAGTAAGTAGAGCAAGAAGAATTGATGGAGGTTGCAATCACTGAGGCTAAGAAATCATTCAATGCAGAAGCTGAGGGAGGAAAGCCGATGGATATCTGAGAGAAATTTTGTGTGATACTCGTGTGAATAATAAAAATAAGGGGTCGCCCATTTAAGACAACAATGAGGAGAAATTTTTTCTGAGGGTTGTGAATCTTTAATTCTCTTCCTCAAAAGGCAGTGGAAGCAGAGTCTTTTGAATATTTTTAAGACAGAGCTAGATAGATTCTTGATGAGCAAGGGGATGAAAGGTTATCGGGGTAGGTGGGAATGTGGAGTTGAGGTTACAATCAGATCAGCCATGATCTTATTGAATGGCAGAGCAGGCTTGAGGTACCAAGTTGCCTAATCCTGCTCCTAATTCCTATGTTTGTACAATACAGATGAGGATTTTAAATGAGATTCATGAGGAGTTAACAAACTGAGATGCTCAAAGGATGAGTAGGGAGACACACCAGGGTGTGTTTTAGTGATAAGGGCTCCACCACCACTGCAGCAGTTTTATGTGGGGCAACCGGTGGGAACATATAGCCAAACAGGAAGCTTCATTGAGGGGAAATATGTCATCACTCCTCTGCTATGATATCATAGCCTGGACGGACATAATGTGATTATCCACAGTAAGCTCGAGGTAGCAAGGGCCTTGACCACATGCAAATGTATATTCTGGAGGGGGATAGGGAGAGGGTGATGAAAACCAATTCATTGGCTGAACCCAAGGGTCAGATCTGGGATCAATGAGGAGGAGGTTGGCAAGATTATCCCCTAGCAGGCAAGAATGATGCAGAGAGAGTAGAATGGGGCAACTAGGGTTGCTGCTTGTTGGAGGCAGCAATGACTTCCTTAGTGGGCCAGTGGTGGCAAGACGACGAGCACTGAAGCATTGGGGTTTTTGAGGGCAGAGAAAAGAAAGGAAGCATAATGTGACAGGGTAAAGGAAGAAGCGGGGTGGGGGGGAAGGAGTAAAGGGAAATTGAAGTGGGCAACTGTCACTATTCAATGAAAACTGAACTCTTGTACAAAACTTAGCACTCTGTTTAATCAGTGGCATGTATGGTTCTCCAGGCTGGCGCATAACAATCATTATATTTAATAAATATTGCCCATTGGACCAACTACCGTATTGGCCATTTGAGCTATTTTGCCTTTTTAAGTGAATTCCTCAGTTAAGCATTTGAGATTTTTATTTTTAAAAACCTGATATATATTTCTCATTAAAACAACAATTTTAACCTTTATTGAACTATCTCTGCAGCTGTTTAAATATGAAATTCTTTTCTAATATGTAGAATATTCTAAAGCAACAAAATAGGTTTTCAAATTCACTATCACCAGTGAACATTGTCATGTTTATTTTTAGTAATATATCAATTTAGACTGGATGGAGAATGTGGTCAAAACACACCACACCATTAGTGGCAGAGAGTCTGTAATGTCTTACTTTATTATTACTTGTATGCTGTTAGGTCAATTGTTGCCCACCCAAACATTTAATTTCACATTTTCATTTGTTGGGATTTGAAATCACAAGCTTGGGATTGTTGGTCCAGTCATAACCACTACATTACTGCACATCAAAAATTAATTTGCCAATCTCCTGTCAAGTTTGCTTTCTTCCCAAAAGCTCTGGCTTTTCCCTGTAAATTAATTTTCTGTATGTGTCTTTTTGATGTTCTGTTCCCCTCA
This sequence comes from Cetorhinus maximus, assembly GCF_964194155.1. Lineage (NCBI taxonomy): Eukaryota > Metazoa > Chordata > Chondrichthyes > Lamniformes > Cetorhinidae > Cetorhinus > Cetorhinus maximus. Next base: position 76,109,765 of record NC_135894.1, on the reverse strand, counting down.
TTCCTCAATCTATGTTTCCTGATGCTGCAACTGGAATAATAGATGCAGTTAACTTGTAATTGAAATTGTATGATATTAGCATTACAACATCAGCCACTTTTCTCACCTGCAATACAGCAACATTTCTTTGGTCAAATAATAAGGATTTTTAAATTTCAAGACCATATGCAAAATAGATGAACTCAAAAACCCCATATATTCCAAGAGTCTTTCACAATGATGCTATTTAGAAGGCAGTTTAATAAATGAACTTTCTCCCAAATCTCTCCTTTTCTCCTAAATGCACTGATTCTTGCTGAAGTACAGTTCCAGGGCAACCATAAGATCTCTGGTGCTTTCTTCAAATGGTTATTCTTTAACATCAACTAGGTAGGTTCATACATTAAAAAAAGACAGACTTCCATTTATATACTTTCTATTGTTGATGATGTGCTTTCATTGTGTTTTAAAGGAAATATTAGGTAATACCTAAATGGCTGAACAATCATAACAATCAACAACCAAAACAATCTCTGAGCATAGCTTACAAATAATATTGTCGAATTGGTGGTGGTCTTTTCTACTGCTGACTATGATGATAACTTGAATGAACAAGTTCCCATTTCTATCTGGGCAAGAAAATAGTTTAGTCCTCAAAAGGCGACTGGCCATCACCAGCTAGTCAGGGCAATAAATGAAGCCTTTCCATTGTTGCTTACATCCCAAAGAGAAAAATTAATTTCTAAAAAATTCTAGCAAAGGCCCTTTTGAGCCACTGCTATGTAACCTTACATGAACAGTATAAAATGCAGTCCATAGTTACCCAACATAAGGGTTGGATATCATATTCTTTCAACTGCTCTGTAACATTCTAGAATTATATAGGAAATTCTTCAAGTCCCTCCCTTCAATTTTTTTCTCCTCTCTGGTAGACGTTGACTCATGTTGAAGTATGATTCCATAGGCACTAGCTGCTCTCTGGTACCTCGCCTAAGTGACTATTTTTTGAGTATGTGCCCTAGACAAGTCGAGTCCCAGCTGTGCATCTAGTGTCATCTTACATTCTGTACCCTCCTTACTTTCCAATAGTTATCACTGGCCAAGGATCAGGAATGGGAGTGCTGGCTGATTTCTTCACCAGCCCCCCCAATTCTCTCCTCTCTAGCTGTTGGACACAGGATAATTGTAGCGCCTGTTTTGCTGTCCCAGCTGAGATTAGTTAATACAATTAAGGGCTGAACCCTTGGGATTTTCTTGGTATGGCACAATTCCATACTGGCAGTAAATTTACTGACTGAACAGGTGGGAGGGGGTGGGGTGGGGTTGTGTAATTACCTTGGGAGTTTTTAATTAAAAAGATTAATTGAGTGTCCACAGTTACAAAAGCGTTTAAAATATTAAGGTGGTCATTTGGTCCATTGAGTCCCTGCCAGCTATCTGTGGCACAATCGTGTCAGTCCCATTTTCCCACTTTTTGCCTGTAGCCCTTCAAGTTTCTTTTCCTCAAGTGCCTTTCCAATTTCCTTTTGAAATCATTCATCATCATTGCTTCCACCTCCCTCATGGGCAGTAAGTTCCAGGCCGTTACCACTCACTGCGCAAAAAAGGTTCTTCCTCAATATTCCCCGCATCTCTTGCCCTAAACCTTAAATCCGTTTCCCCATGTCCTTGTACCATCAGTTAATGGGAACAGCTTTTCTTTGTCTATCTTATTTAAATCTGTCATAATCATGTACACCTCTGTGTACTCCCCTCAATTTCCTATGACCTAAGGAGAAAACCTTAGCTTCTCCAACCTAACCTTGTAGCTAAGTAGCTTCATTGCTGGAACCATTCTGGTAAATCTCCTCTGCACCCTCTCAAGGACCGTCACATCCTTCCTGAAGTGTGGTGGCCTGAACTGGATGCAATACTCGAGTTGTGGCCTAACCAGAGCTTTATGAAGGTTCAGCATAATGTCCCTGCTTTTGTACTCAATGCCTCTATTCCAAAGTCCCATATGCTTTGCTAATTACACTCGCAATATGTCCTGGATGTCATGGATCTATGTACATGAACCCCTAAGTTCCTCTACCCCTGCACACTCTAGAACTGTGTCATTAAATCTCTATTGCCTCGCCCTATCCCTTCTGCTGAAATGCACCATCTTGCATTTCTCAGAACTAAATTTAATCTGCCACTTCTGCTCATTAAGCTCGTCTATCTATCTGTTGCAGTCAATCGGTACCGCTTTTTCACTGTTTGCCATACCAAGTTTGTCATCAGCAAATTTTGTAATTTTACTCCATATTCCGATATCCATGTCATTTACATATATCAAAAAAAGCAGTGGACCTAGCACTGACTCTTGGGAACCACCATTATCTACCAACCTATAGTCTGAAAGACAACCATTTACCACAGCTTGCTATTTTCTGTCCTTAAGTAAGTTTTTTGTCCGAGCTGACGTCCAATTTTGAGAGTCTCAATTATGTTAACCAGCCTTTTGTGGTATTTTGTCAAACGCTTTCTTAAAATCCATATAGACCACATCCATTGTGTTCCCTTCATCAACATTCTCTGCTACAACATCAAAAAATTTAATTAGATTAGTCAGCAAATTGTGTAATTTTACTCCATATTCCGATATCCATGTCATTTACATATATCAAAACAAAATCTGCCTTTTACGAATCCATGCTGGCTCTTGTTAATTAACTTAAACCTCCAAGTGTCTGTTAAGTTTTTTCCTGAGTGTTGTTTCTAAAATATTGCCCACCACTGATTTTAACTGACTGACCTGTAGTTACTAAGAATGACACCCATTCTTGAATAAAGATGTCACATTTGCCACTTTTCTACCCACTGGCATCTCCCCCACATCTAGGGAAGATTATGGCCATCCGTTTTGCAATCTGCATCCCCACTTCCTTTAGCAACCTGGGCTACGCTTCACCTAGAGCAGAGGACTTATTCACTCTAGTTCTAGCTAGGCTTCCCAGTACATCCTGCCTATCAATTTTCACCCTATCCATTATCTCTAACATCTCTTCTGCCAATATTTTGTCCGCATCCTCTTCCTTAATAAACAGCAATACAAAGTACTCATTAAGTATTCAAGCCTTGCCCTGTGCCTGTAAGCATATATCACATTCTTTGTCCCTAATAGGAACCAAACCACCTCTTACTACACCCTTACTATTTACATCATGGTAGAAGATTTTTGGATTCCCTCTTTTGTTCCCATGTTCTCTCTGCAAGTTTTATTTTCCTCTTAACCTCCCTTTTGAACTTATTGTATTTGGCTTGGTTCTCGCTTCAAGAATTCACTTCACTTGCATCAAGCAGCTTTTTTCTTATTTTATCATATTCTGTATCGCCCTCATCATCCAAGGTGCCCTAGCTTTGGTTCCTCTGCTTTTCTCTCTTTTTGGAATGTACCTAGCCTGTACCTGAAGCATTTTCTCCTTAAAGATCACCCATTCTCTGTTATAGTTTTCCCTGTCAAACTGGCCAAAGGAGTTCTCCTGAACACAGTTGAGAAATTCCTCTCCCTCCTTAACCTTTAACATTCTCCCAATTTATATTTGGGTAATTAAAGCTCCCCAGTATCACCACTCAATAGTTCTTGCACATCTCTCTGATTTTCCTGTTGATTTGCTCCTCTATCTCTCTCTCTCTCTCTCTCTCACTGTTTAGAGATCTAGGATACTCTTATCATCCGTTTTTTGCTACTCAACTTTATCCAAATGGATTCTGTCTTTGCCTCTTCAATGGCAAGCTCTCTTTCCAACACTACAATGTCTGCCCTAATCAGTACTACCACCTCACCTCTCTTTTTTCCTTTCATATCTTTTCTGAACACTGTGTTCTTGAATAGTAAGCACCCAGCCCTCACCACTTTTAAGCCACGATTCCATTGTTACATCACATTCCCACATGGCCATTTGCGCTTATAGCTAAACAACCTTATTCACCACTAAGATAAAAGCAAAAAACTGCGGATGCTGGAAATCCAAAACAAAAATAAAAATACCTGGAAAAACTCAGCAGGTCTGGCAGCATCTGCAGAGAGGAACACAGTTAACGTTTCGAGTCCGTATGACTCTTCAACAGAACTAAGTAAAGAAGAGAGGTGAAATATAAGCTGGTTTAAGGGGAGGTGGGACAAGAGAGCTGGATAGAAGGCCAGTGATAGGTGGAGATAGCCAAAAGATGTCATAGACAAAAGGACGAAGAGGTATTGAAGGTGGTGATATTATCTAAGGAATGTGCTAATTAAGGGTAGAAAGCAGGACAAGCAAGGTACAGATAGCCCTAGTGGGGATGGGGTGGGGTGGGGTGAAGGAATCGAAATAGGCTAAAAGGTAGAGATTAAACAATGGATGGAAATACATTTAAAAATAATGGAAATAGGTGGGAAAAGAAAAATCTATATAAATTATTGGAAAAAAAGGGGGGGATCGGAAAGGGGGTGGGGATGGAGGAGAGAGTTCATGATCTAAAATTGTTGAGCTCAATACTGGAGGAACAGCACCTCATCTTCCGACTAGGCACTTTACAGCCTTCCGGACTGAATATTGAGTTCAACAATTTTAGATCATGAACTCTCTCCTCCATCCCCACCCCCTTTCCGATCCCCCCCTTTTTTCCCAATAATTTATATAGATTTTTCTTTTCCCACCTAGTTCCATTATTTTTAAATGTATTTCCATCCATTGTTTTATCTCTACCTTTTAGCCTATTTCGATTCCTTCACCCCACCCCACCCCCACTAGGGCTATCTGTACCTTGCTTGTCCTGCTTTCTACCCTTAATTAGCACATTCCTTAGATAATATCACCACCTTCAACACCTCTTTGTCCTTTTGTCTCTGACATCTTTTGGCTATCTCCACCTATCACTGGCCCTCTATCCAGCTCTACTTGTCCCACCCCCCCCTTAAATCAGCTTATATTTCACCTCTCTTCTTTTTTTACTTAGTTCTGTTGAAGAGTCATATGGACTCAAAACGTTAACTGTGTTCCTCTCCGCAGATGCTGCCAGACCTGCTGAGTTTTTCCAGGTATTTTTATTTTTAACCTTATTCACCACACTTTGTCCATTTACATACATGCATTGCAAACCTGTCTTTGTATTCCTTATGGTCCTTCTTAGTCTACTCCTATCTAATTATGGTACTGCTTCTATCTCCAGTACTATCCAACACTTTCCCTCCTTTAAGCGCCTTGTTCCTTTTTCCCACTTTTGTATGCTGGTTCCCACGCCGCTGCCAATTTAGTTTAAACCCTCCACACTCAACCACACTAGTGAACCTCCCCACGAGGACATTGATCCCAGTTCTGTTGAGGTGCAAACCATTCCTAATGAATAAGTGCCTCCTGCCTCAGAACTGGCCCTAATGCCCCAAGAAACTCCCTCCATCACCATGCCTTAAGCCTCACATCGATCCTCTCTATCTTCCTATTTCTACTCGCGCTGGCACACGACATGGAGTAATCCATAGATTACTTTTGAGGTCCTACTTTTTAACTTCTGTATCTCCTTAAAATCTTTTGGACCATGGTACCTATCTCTATGTCGTGGGTACCAATATGTACCACAACTTCTGGCTCAGTTCCTTCCCCCTACAGAACATTCTGCACCCTCTTCATGATGTCTTTTATCTTGGCACCAGGGAGGGAACACAACGCACACATGTGTGCTCTTACCATCTTTAATATATATAAATATATATGAGAAAGAGAGATATTTATATGTAACATATATAACATACAGGCTGAAATGTTGGACTGTGTGTAAAGATTAATGAACTGATGTTAATTTTGATTGGCAGGAAATATGACACATTTAATTTTGTCATTCAAATCCTCAATAATTTTTGTGTTTCATTGTTGAAAATGGTGTGCTGCTAGCATAAAATGCTCAATGTGATGTTTCTCCCCTGAGAGCAATTTATCTGCAATGCTGTCAACTTCAGCATAGATTTTGGCAATTTGAAAACATGAATAATACTGTGATTCCTTATTTTACTCATGAATTTTGCCCTTTTTTTGTGCTCCTTGTATTTTGTCACTTGTCAAAAAAAGTTTGGTAATCATACACTTTCAATTCATTCTTGATCTTCAAAGAAGTTGTTCATAATGCACAGGAGTAATAAATGTTGCAGCTATTATAAATATTAAAGGAGAGTTATTCCTTATCAATTGGATGATTAGAGAAAATAGCCGAATATAACTAATTGATATTCCTTTTAAGCAGGAATTTTGCTTACCTTTGTATTTATGTAAAAACGTTTCCTGATTCAGTTTTCTTTGGGGTTATGGAGGGTGCAAATTTAATTTGTGTGGAGTGTACACTTCAGTTAAGTGTTCATCGTATGTATGGAAGAAAATGGAGGATTTTAGTGTTAAATTCCAATATGAATATTGTAGCTATCAAAAAGTTAATTATTTCATTCAAGGACCTTATTAGAAATATGAAATGTAAAGGGCTATCTCTGCCTGGATCCAAAGATTAAAAGCTATAATTTATTCCTCGCTCTCTCGTACTCCTCAATTACTTTGCCTGCCAATTATCTCCGCAGTTCTCGTCTTCAATTTGCTGACATTATTGACTTCTGCTAGGTTTTCTGTTCCAAATATTCACCATCCTGCTATGTAAAGTAGATTAAGTCTGAACAGTGTGCTTACCACCTTTGTTTTAACATTCAATCCAGCCCTCCTCTTGTGAATTTTGAGTTTATAGTGAGCATCTCTCAGAATTTTAAATGCATGTGAGAACTTTGAACCTTTTCTCTAAAGTGTAAAGATTCCTAGTTTCCGTAGCTGCTTCTTTTGGCACTAATGCCTAATTTAAATATCAATTTTAGTAACCTTTGGCTGTACTCTCTTCAATTCTATGATCCATTTCCCCTCTTTAATACTCCCAAATTGATTATCACTGCATGAGACTTTTATCCCTGAACTTATACATCATACCGTTTTGTGTACTTTTCATACATGCGTGGTTTCAATGCTGTTCAAAAGTACCTCCCAATCCCCCTCTATTTTGTCTCCTGCAGACTAACACGATTTTAAACTAATATTCCTACTGCTTATTACCCTGTTCAACCTTGTCATTTTGCATATATTCACATTGAACAACATCCAACACGTCAACTCAGCTTCCTGCCCCTCCTTCCAAATTGTTTCTAACTGATCTTATCCAAATCTCTCTGTATTTGGAGTATTTGTCCTGTTGTTTGCAATTCCAAGTTTCATCAGCAAACTTAGACAACCTTATTTATGCCTCCACTTAAAAAATCATTTCAACAGCCATAGTGCATATCTATGAAGAACCTTCCATCATAATACAGTACCATGTACAATTCTCTTTGTTTTCTCTAATTGTTCCATCTCTTAATTTGTTGTTAATGGGTGTTCAGTTTGGAATACATTTCTGATTTCAATTAGTATGTTTTGAAAATAAATGCATATTAAATATACATTATACAAGGACTTGTGTTTATAAATGCCTTTCAATGATAGAAAAAAGTTTTTAAAGGTACATTGAGTCATTGAGAATTGCAAGCTGAAATTAGTAGCAATTGTTTACAAGCCTATCATAGAATCTCACAATCTTATAGTAGAGAAGGAGGCTATTCGACCCATTGTGCCTATGCAGGCTCTTTGAAAGCTCTTTCCAATTAGTCCCACTCTCGCTGCTCTTTCTCCATAACCCTATAAACCTTCAAATAGATATTCCCTTTTGAAAGTTGCTATCACATCTGCTTTCACCACAGTTTCAAGCAATGCATTCCAGATAACGATAACTCACCACGTTAATAACATACTCATTCTGGCTCTTATGCCAGTTACTTCAGATCTGAGTCCTCTGGTTACCAACCCTCCTTGCAGCGTTAATCACTCCTCCTATCAAAATTATTCATGATTTTTAACAGCTCTTTTAAATCTCCCCTTAACCTTTGCTGTTCTATGGAGAACAATTCCAGCTTCACTAATCTTTTCATGTAACTGAACACCCTCATCTCTAGTTCTAGTTAATCCCTGCTGCATCATCTCTGAGACCTTGACAACCTTCCTAAAAGTGTGGTGCCCAGAATTGGGCACGATGCTCAGCTGAGGCAAAAAACCAGTGAATTAGAAATAAAAACAAAAATAAAAACAAAAAACTGCAGATGCTGGAAATCCAAAACAGAAACAGAAATACCTGGAAAAACTCAGCAGGTCTGGCAGCATTGGCGGAGAAGAGCACAGTTGACGTTTCAAGTCCTCATGACCCTTCAACAGAACTAAGTAAAAATAGGAAACGGGTTAAATATAAGCTGGTTTAAGGGGGGGGGTTTGTTGGGACAAGCAGCCAGTGATAGGTGGAGATAACCAAAAGCTGTCACAGACAAAAGAACAAAGAGGTGTTGAAGGTGGTGATATTATCTAAAGGAATGTGCTAATTAAGAGTAGAAGACAGGACAGATAAGGTACAGATAGCTTTAGTGGGGGTGGGGGAATACTAAAAGGTAGAAATAAACTGGGTGGAAATACATTTAAAAATAATGGAAAAGAATGGGAAAAGAAAAATCTATATAAATTATTGGAAAAAACAAAAAGGAGGGGGAAGAAACGGGAAGGGGGTGGGGATGGAGGAGAGAGTTCAACGCATGACCCAGACCTCCCTGTCGCTTGCCATTTTAACACGCCACCCTGCTCTCTTGCCCACATGTCTGTCCTTGGCTTGCTGCATTGTTCCAGTGAAGCCCAACGCAAACTGGAGGAACAGCACCTCATCTTCTGACTAGGCACTTTACAGCCTTCCAGACTGAATATTGAGGTCAACAATTTTAGATCTTGAACTCTCTCCTCCATCCCCACCCCCTTCCCGTTTCTTCCCCCTCCTTTTTGTTTTTTCCAATAATTTATATAGATTTTTCTTTTCCCATTCTTTTCCATTATTTTAAATGTATTTCCACCCATTGTTTATTTCTACCTTTTAGTATTCCCCCACCCCCACTAGAGCTATCTGTACCTTATCTGTCCTGCCTTATACTCTTAATTAGCACATTCCTTTAGATAATATCACCACCTTCAACACCTCTTTGTTCTTTTGTCTGTGACAGCTTTTGGTTATCTCCACCTATCACTGGCTGCTTGTCCCAACAAACCCCCTCTCAAAACCAGCTTATATTTCACCCCTTTCCTATTTTTACTTAGTTCTGTTGAAGGGTCATGAGGACTCAAAACGTCAACTGTGCTCTTCTCCGCCGATACTGTCAGACCTGCTGAGTTTTTCCAGTAAATTAGAAATGTTTTGCATAACGTCCTTGTTTTTAATATTTGTGCCTGTAAGACGAAAAACTAAAACTCTTGAGAGTCTAAAAAGGCGGTCGGAATTTGGCGAGCCCACTTTGTCGGAAACAGTCTTCTTATCTTGACAGTAATAGCTGAATCACGATCACTGGCTAGTTTTCACAATTCGAGAAGGGCTGTGTCCTTTCCATATTTTGTGGTGAGTGTTGTTAAAAAAAAAAAGTAGTGCACAGAAGGTTACAATTTACTTCAGACATTCCTTATTTTAAAATGTGACTGGAAGTTCAAGAGGCCAAAAACATCCAGTTGAGCTTGCTACAAGAGGCACATTAGACTGAATTATCAGACCTGAAATTGAAATCTTTTAAATTGGGCATTTTCTTGCTTTGTATATACAATTGTAAACTTTACGCCCAAGCTGCAAAATAAGTAAGCTGAATTTAAGAGCATGCATTAGAAAACTGTGACCTGGCTATAAAAACATGTGTTTTTTTTTAAGAGGTTATCATTAGGCAGCCCACAGCATACTTTTAACTTTGTTAGCATGGAGCTCAAAAATCCTTTTGCCCAAGTAAGTATTATTTTGATGAGGTGCTGTATAAATTCCCTGTTTTTCCCTTGGGAATGTTAGGACATGAAAATTTTGTACAGTTGTTTGCATCTCTTTCTAAAAGAGATGTCCAATTTTAATTTGGCGCAGGAGTCTAGTGGGCCGGGACCAAGCAAATGACAAACTGTTCCAACATCGACAGTGTAAGACCCAGGAGATTTTAACCCTCAGTATTCATCTATGTAGTTATTCTCTCTTTCGAAAGTAGTGAGAAGCAGAAGCTGGCTAATGCTCAGTAGCAGAATGGTGAGCAGCAGGAGGCCATTGCGGGGATCGAAGGAATTGCCCTTGTCATTCAATTTGAAGGGTCTCACAGTTGAAGGAGGTATGAATCTTGGTTCTGGGGAGGCCTAAACATTATGGAGCTGGAGAAGCACTCCTCCTGCAACCCTTCTCCCACTCCCACCCCCACCCTCACCCTCACCCCCACCCTCCACACCTCCCTCCACCAAGCAAAGTGCTTTTTTAAAACAAAGGAAAACTTCTAGTCCTGGTTTCTCTTCCTGGTAGGTTTTCTAATGGGGAAGTCAAAATGGCTTCCCTGTGCAGGCCTGCAGTTAAAAGTTGCAATAAGGCCTTGATGGCTTTATCGGAGCCCAGCCTGCACATTTATAGAATGGGACCCATTGTCTTCTGGGGGGAAATCCCTCTTGCCTATTTAAGAGCAGGTTAAGATTGGAACCTGTGAAAAACTAGTGTGACATTGGTAGATACATCCCATGAGTGATTTTAGCTGTCCACTCTTCTTGTCTATGCTAAGCAGGCAGGTTAAAATCAGCCCGAGTGTGTCGTAGACAATGAAGACTTAAGCAGATAGCTACGTTTTTGATTCCTAAATTTATATTTGTGCTGTAAGGATTGTATTTGTCCTGAAAGCTTTTTTAAAATTGCAGTTTTTATGCTGCTTATCCAACATTCGTGCAGGTTTTTAGGACTTTTCTTTGTGGTTTGCAAATTTGTCTAATCAATGAAAAATCTAAATAAAACTTAAACTCAATAGACTTGACATCAGTAACTGCAACAATTTCTGAAAGTTTCTATTGATAAACTTCAATAGCAGACAGAGAAACATGTTAAACCTTTTTTCAAGCATTTCCTTGACGAATGCTCTGAAACATCAAATGGATTAAAACAAAAGCATTTATTTGGATCTTTATTGCATGTTCTTCAGAAGGCACAAATATTAGGACAACATAGAACTGCTGGCAATTGTTATAACTTAGTGAGAATGATGATCAATTTTGGAAGTGCTTGATATATTTTTAGTGTTCTTGTTCAAAATTGGGAGAGGGAAAAAACCACTGTCAGAAGAATGTTCCCAGTGAATGGAGTAATTACAGCTGATTGGCTGTGAGTGATGTCATGCTTTCAGTAGATGGTTGTAGCCTGGTTCACATTACAGTTATTTTACTAACGTTCTGGGGTCAATTAGCAATTTAACCTCAGAACATTGGGGAAGAAATTTCCAAAGTGAACAGGGCTTTTACAGAAAATGATAGGGGAGGAAAATAAACGTAATATGAATGAGGGATCTGTGGGAAAACATAAGTTTGGTTCCTATTATAATTTAACATGTTAAAAGCTGGGAAAAGTCACTTCATCAAAACCTGGGTGATTTGCCTGAAGTTGGAATTTGCAAGACGAATGTTGTAATAGTCGGCAGAATCTGAGATTTTGCTTACTGACTTTCCTGACTTTGTGCTGGGGTTAAATTGTAATGTAAATGAGGCAAAAGTGCTATTTCCCTCTTGCTAGATTACTGAAATTTGATGTATCCCCAAACTAATACTGCGATAATTTTGTAATGGGCTTGCTTCCCAACCAGATGATGAGAGTTTTAAATCCCTGTGTTGCTGAAATGATTTGATTTTGACAGTTACGTCTTCATTATCAGACTGCTAAAGTTGTTGAAAGTGATGCCCACAACCTAAATGGGAGGAAAATTGTGCACTTGGCTGGTCTTGCCTCATTTAAAGGTACAAACTGCTTCTAAACATGAAGATCATCATTGAGAAATTTTTGAAAAATAACAATTTTGCCTCCCCATTTAATAAGTTTGTTTGCATATTAGTTTTCACTGTTTTCCCCCTGATAGTCATGCATTTTATTTGAAACAGTTGAATATGTAAATAATTGATGAATCCATAGTTTTAATTAGATTTTATGCTCCTGTGTGCTGTTTTATGTGAGAAAAATTGCATGATGTAACTTTGGAATACAGTTATAAAAAAGAGACAAGAAAATATTATCTACTAGTCTTGAACTTTTTTTTAGTTGACTACTACTTTAGTTTTCTATGCTGGTATATGCATATGTTTCCCATATGTTCCTCCTTTTTCTGATGCTATTTTTCCTGTCTTTTAAGTGTGATAATAGCCCTGATAACCCATGAAAGATAATATTCCTGATAATCCATGAAATTTTAAGTGAAGGTTAGTACTTATACATGGTTGGCTTGAAATGTTATTTGATGTCGGGAAGCTGTGGCAATATTAGAAAACACATGCACCATTTAAGGCAGCTCTTTTTGGGATCTAAGCAACTTAAATGGCCCACAATGAGACAACGTGAGGCATTAGAAATTCAGGCAATTGGACTTTTAGCTAGTAGTTTTGGTCTCCTTATTTAAGGAACAGTGTAAATGTGTTGGAGGCGGTTCAGAGGAAATTTACTAGATTGATACCTGGAATGAGTGGATTGTTTTATGAGGATAGGTTGGACTGGAGTTTAGAAGAGTGAGGTGACTTGATTGAAGCATATAAGACCCTGAATGGTCTAGACCAGGTGGACATGGAAAGGATGTTTCCTTTTGTGGGTGAGTCCAGAACTAGGGGGGGACACTGTTTTAAAATTAGGGGTCTACCTTGCAAGACAGAGATGAGGAGAATTTTTTTCTGAGGGTTGTGCGACTTTGGAACTCTCTGCCTCAGAAAGCAGTGGAAGTGGGGTCACTGAATGTGTTTGAGGCAGAGATACATAGATTCTTGTTAGGCAAGGGAATCAAAGGTCATTGGGGGTAAATGGGAATGTGGAACTCGAAACACAGCCGTTATCTTATTGAATGGCAGAGCAAGCTCGAGAGGCTCCTATTTTGTATGCTTAAATTTGTTTTGTTGAAAGTTCCTGGAAATTAATAGTTGCACACTGAGGAACTGCACACTTTGACTCATATACCATTAAATAGCCCTACTAGTTGGAAAATATTATTTGTAAGAAAATAATCCAAAAAAAAATGATGGGGAAAAAATTGCATGTACAATATGGAATTCAGAAGCTTTTGTTTTCGAGCCCTTTTTAAAGCCTCTGATTATCTTCCGTAGTTCACAACCAAACACTTTTCAGCAAATAAATTTGTTTATCCAAATTGAGAACCATTGGCCATTTAGTGTCTACTGGTTATAGAAAACAATGGAAGTTGATATACATTTTAGATTGAGTTATTCATTTCCTGCAGACCAAAGGTTGTTGATATCACTTGTTTACATTTCATGCTTTATTGTGCAAATGTAAGTGGGTGGTTTCACCAAGATTTGATAAGTCACATGAGATACTAAAGTCCTTAAAAATACTGGGACTTGCATGTAAAATGGATCTTTATGAGTTTAAGATGCTGTGATGCAGAATGTGAAATGCTGATGTATCTTGCATTTTATAATATTCCTTTTGACCTGAAAATGGTTATCTACATAGTCTAATACATGGATTAAAAGGGATCTGGTTTAATATTTTGATTGCTGAATTTTCTTTGTAGGTTTTGTCTTCTGTCTTTTAGCAGCAGGAATGATTGTGTTTTGCATTGCCGAACCAGATGCTTATAATTAGAGGATCACAAATTACAAAAGAGTGCTTGTTTGTAGTCTTCTTTGAATAACTTGAAGCTTTCAGCCTTTTATTAGAATTTTAGTACAAAGCTGCCATTATAATTAATGCATACGAAGATTAAAGTTAGTGTAATTGAGCAACCTTGTGACTTTTTACAATGAAAATATGGTTTTAATTTATTTGCATACGGTTTAAGAAATTTAGTTTAACATTATATAATGGATGGACTTGGTTATTTAAAGTTACCTAAGCTTTAAGTTTATATGAACCATTCCTTAAACCAATAGCAGAAATATTTTCTTAACTGTGCTAATTCTGTGTACAACTCCATGCTTGGTGAATGGTTGTCCAGGTGAGACCTGGGAAGAAATGCACAAAAGTGCATTTTTTAAAAGAAAACTCTAAAAGCATACCTTTAGTGGAGCAACCTGTGCTTGCCCGTCTCTACGTAAGTCCCCTGAGCTTCATGGAACTTACAAGTATGTACTCATACAAAAACATGACCTGATGAAACATGTGCATTCCCTGATGCATGCATACAGTCAAAATATTAAATAAAATCTAAACTTGGTCTACACTATTACTTACTATTAGTAACCTACCATCCACATGTAATGTACTTAGTAAGATCACAAAGAGAATGACAATAGCTTGTAACATAACTGCATGGTAAATAACTTTGATTTACTTTGCATTGTTAAAACAAACTTGTTCCATGTTTCTCAGTTGGTCTTTATCACAGTTTTGTGAATTCAGTAAATGTTTTTTATCATTGGAGCTCTATGCACAAAACATAGCATTTTGGTTTCCCCCTAGCCGAACATTTGCTAAATATGCCGTGAAAGAGTCTTAATTGTACCCACCCCATTCCGGTTGAAATTCAATAGAAGTTTTTGAACTTTGTCCTTCCAAAGTTTTCCAAAGCTTCTGACACCTTGACTTGAGGAGGTCTGTAATATTCCTTACCACAGTGGTTGGGAAAAAATGGTAGCTTTCAAAATGTAGTTGTGGGAGTTCCATTCTGAAGACTGTGGACTTGTGCCTAGAGACTACTTTGAGTTTTGGCTTAAGGCTTTAATGCAATTTACATTTTATGATATCTTTACAGATATGTATTTAGTAAAATAAAGTATGAAATCCAACCACAGAAGTAGATCCTTTTGCTGACCTTTGCTGATTGATTAATTTATACCACACACTGATATGCGGTTGCTTAAGGATCAATCATAGTAGCCTTATTATGTAATGTTCCGTAGTGTAGTCAGATTCATTTTCAGATTCTGACTTTAATGTTTTATCCTGGGTATCCTTCCCCTTTGACTTTTGGAATTCTCTAGCTGCATAATTTTTTTCCACTTTTGTGCAAAGTATAGATCAGCACCAGAAGATCGAGAATTGTGAACTTGATCACTAGAATTAAACAATGGACAAAGCACATGCTTACTCGAAAGTAAAGTGCTCAGTGAACAGTTGAAATGTATAACTTAAAGAATGTGTACTGAAATGTTTTGAAAACCACATTGCCTTCACAAGAAGTTACTCCTATTTCTGTTTTACTGTTTATCCTACTTAGTTTAACACATTGATATTTCCAAAACCAGCCAACACTACAGTAAGCATATCCTTCTGTTGGTGTAGCCTTTGCAAGTATTGTATCAAATTATCTATAAAAGAATTTTTTGTTATTCCTAAGAAATTATGGCACAAACTGTCTATTGTATGTGCAATACTTTGCTCTTCATTTTGGAAAAGAATCAGGAGAAAAATGTCAAATTTGTGCTGCCAAGGCACTATATAAATTAAAAGTTTAAATGCTTCAGAACAGGACATATGAAATGTATGATTTCTTGACATATTGCCAGGCTAATGAGCAGGATATTTAAAAAATATATTTAAATGCATATGTATGTGCATTGCAGGAAAGAAATGAGTTCTGATTCTTAGGTACGGATTTTTTATTGAACAAAACCCTATGAAATAAATTGCTGTTTTCTAAGAGAAGAATTACGGAACACATCTGTGTTATAAAAAGTATTATGGAACATAGCTGTTGTAAAAATAATTGTGGAAATATCTAACATTTTAATAAAGGACATGCATAAGAGTTGTGACATAATATTCTGTGTGGTGGGCTAGTCTTAAGAGTTAAAACATCATTCTTAGCTAATTAGACCATATGATACTGTTGTGATACTAATATACAGGAGCTGACTTGTTTTCTGAAACAAATAAACTTTTACTGAGCGCCAAAACTTACGTAATATATTCACCACACTTCATTAAAAAAGTGTTCAATGCAGTGTGCTAAACATTGCATTACAAAAGTGCTATCACTTACAACACACTATACTAAAAATTGTTACTGCTTAATAACACACAGCACTAAAAAATGTCAAGGACTCCTGAGTATTCACAGGCGAAAATTTAACCAATGCATTACTGATCGATTACCATTAGTATATAGAATCACTTCTACCATTAGTAACATTTACAACATTCTCTAGTGAGTACTGGCAACTTGCATGCTTTTGAAAAGCAATAAAATGTAGAACTTCATCAATCAAATTTTTTATAAGTTAATTATTCAATGTATATTTTGGATGTTTCCCACTTCCTTGAACATGTAATCTCAACCCTCCTAAGTGCATAGCCCCGCCTCAAATCATTTTTTTTGCACAAGCCAAGTTGGTTTAATCGGGGTTTGACTGTTGAACAAAACAGATTTTTGGCAGCTGTAATTCTATTTTACTGTAAGTATAAGTTTTAAAGAATCATTCTGAGAATAAAAGTTTAGCACTCATAACATTGTTTCTTCCCTACCTGAAGCCTGCAGTTTGTGAAGTTCCATTACTTGTTTGTGGGAATAAGAGCACTGAGGGAATATGATGATGCGATTCAGCCTTCCACTCATCAGCGATGTGAACATTCCAACAGTAACACCAAACAATGAGAGATGTGCTCTTTGCATCCTCTAGCCAATGGCCCATTACGTCAGTTCATTGCCATATATGGTGCTCTGTTGTGCAGACCTGGAGTGTCTGACTGCAACTCTCTGATAGCCAGAACTAGGAAGCTTATTACTGCACTTAGGCTCCAGCTGACGTTTAAGGCTCTGTGAAATAATGTGTTTGTCTACTCAGTTCTCAGCCAAGAAGAATGTGCGGAAGGCTTTAGGTTACAGAATTTCCTTCTTGCCATTGAGTGCAGTGTCATTACTGGAACAGTTGCTAATGGTTTTACCGACTTTCTAAAAAGACTTTCTAATGTTTAATGAAGAATTTCTCATATAGTTATGAATGTAATTTAGTCTTTCAGTTCACTGTGGTTAAGTAGGAAGGCTGCAGATATTTTAACACTGTCAAAGTTGCACTGGTATTTAGGCTTCAAATTAGTTACATAATTAAACAATAATTTAAGAAACATATCTATACTGTATCAATTATGAATCTGTTACTATCTGATTTCAGAGAAAACAATGAACACATTTTAAATGTACATAAAGCAGAGCTTGCCTTTTTAAGGAGTTTTTTTGGTGTTCTGTATCAAAGTGGGTGAGAAAATATTATCTAGAAATTCCTCTGACATCATTTTAACCCAGAGGCAACATGATGTTATGGTGGAAGAAATTCTGGTGTGAGCAATAGCCTATATTTTGCACCTCTCCCAAAATTCCTCCCTAGTGTACAGAATAATATTGTAGATTCTGTGGTTAGCTGCAGCTACACCCATAAAAAGGTCAGTTAAGAGGACTTTGCACTAAAATCCTCATTCTTTCACTTTCCACTGAATCTAGATAGGCAGTGTCTATTCAGTGCTAGAAATTGAACAGCGGAAGTACAGCAATAGGAAGATATTGAAGATAAATTGAAACTTTAAAAAAAAAGTGTGGTAAGGCCTGATGTTACAAGCATGTGAGGAGGGGTAAAAATGACTCCCCATTACTACCATTCCAGGTCTGACCATATCGGGAGTTTTTTTTGTGAATTTAGAGAGGATGTGCTTTGCCAGTACTACAGAAGTCCCACTACATATGCTTTCAGATTATAAAGAATTAGTCAGACAGGTTTTCTTAAGTTAAACAAAGAACAAGATAAGTTTATTGAAACTATTTCCCAAATTAAAAACAAACGAGTTAAATCGCAACTATCATTCATACATTCCCTGGGCCCACACACATAATAGTGCAGACAGTAGAATAGGAGGATAGGCTTCAGGATTTTTTACAGTTCGTGAAGAAGACAAAACATAGGTGTATATGGTTAGCTGTCCTTTGGCTGGTCTCAATGCGATGATTCCATGTTGTGGCCGTTTTATTCAGTTGTCTTTGAGTGTAGTTGTATGGAGCAGATTTCCATGTTTCTGAAAGACCTCAGTTTGCAGTAGACTTCTCTTCTCAGGCTAATTACTTTGCAAATCCTGGTGCAATGTTCAAGGATTTGGAGAGAGAGAGAGAGAGACATCTTCTTTGCAGTCTTTCAATATGGCATTCTGAGCTCTGACTTCTTTGGCTTGGTAAAGAGTCCTTAAGGTCCAGCTGACTACATATTCCAGAGGAATTCGATGAATCCATGTCTGCTGCTGTCATTGTTTTTAGAACAGGTAATTGCATTTTGATGTCTCATCTCAGAAACTTTTGAAAAGTTTCAGGATGGTGTAAAAGCCAACAGGAGATGAGGGTCTTTCATGCTCCTCAGGGTGTTTGTTCCTTTTCATCCCACTTGGTGGAATACAAATCCATATATTGTAGCTGACTGACATTCCTCCATTGTCTCAATAGGATTGCAGTTTGTTTTTTAAAATCCAGCCAGAAAGAGAATTAGAAATTGTATAATTTCTTTTAAAAAAGCACATCCTTGTAACAGTAGTATGAGAAAGAAATACATACAGTGGCACAGAAGCAAGAGAAAAACTCACACTCCCCAAATGAGAATACCCCATTTTTTAATTTATTCATAGGTTGTGGGCCTCTTTGGAAAGGCCAGTGTTTATTGTTGATCCCTACTTGCCCTTCAGAAGTTGGTAATGAACAGCATTTTGAGCCACTGCAGTCTGTGTTGTGTGGGTATTCCCATTGTGTTGTTTGGTAGGGAGTTCCAAAATTTTAACTCAGCGATAATGAAGCAGTGGCAAGATATTCCCAAGTTAAGATGGTGTGTGACTTGGAAGGGAACTTGCAGGTGGTAGCATCTCCAGGTGTCCACTGCCCTTTTTCTTCTAGGTGGCAGAGGTCATGGGCTTGAAGGTGCTGTTGAAGTTGCTGCAATGGATCTTGTAGATGGCATACCTGTGCTGCAGCCACGATGTGTCAGTGGTGGAGGGAGTGAATGTTTAACATGGATGGGGCGCCAATAAAGTGGACTGCTTTATCCTGGATCGTGTCAAGTTTCTTGAGTGTTGTTGAGCCACACTCATCCAAGGAAGTGGAGTGTATTCCATCACACTCCTGACTTATGCCTTGTGGATGTTGAACAGGCTTTTGGAAGTCAGGAGGTGAGTTACTCAGTGCAAGATTCCCAGCCTCTGACCTGCTCTAGTCATCACAATATTTAAGTGACAGGTCCAATTATGTTTCTGGTCAGTGGTTAACCAAGGATGATGCTGGGAGATTCAGCGATGGTAATGCCATTGAATGTCAAGGGAAGGTGATTAAACTCTGTTGTTGGAGATGGCTATTGCCTGATAATTGTGTGGCATCAATGTTATTTAGCACTTGAAAGCCCAAGCCTGACTAGGTCTTGCTGCCTGTGGGCACAGATGCTTCATTATCTAAGGAGTTATGAATGGAATAGACACAGTGCAATCATCAACAAATATTCCCAGTTCTGACCTTAGGATGGACAGAAGGTCAATGATGAAGCAGCTGAAGATGATTGGGCCTAGGACACTACCCTGAGGAACTCCTGCACCGATGTCCTGGGATAGAGATGATTGACCTCCAACAACCTTGGCCTTCTTCCTAGATACTTCACGAGAGTATCAGTGAGCAGGCTATAGGTGAGTAACTGCCACTTGATAACACTGTCAGTGACATGTTCCATCGTTTTGCTGATGATTGAGAGTAGACAGGGCGTGAATTGACTGGGTTGGATTTGTCCTTTTTGAGGACAGGGCATACATGGGCAATTTTCCACTATGTTGTGTGGAAGCCAGTGTTATAACAGTACTGAACAGCTTGGCTAGTAGTTCAGCTAGTTCTGGAGCACAAACAGCACTTGAGCCTTTACTATAGATAGTGCTGTCAGCTGTTTCTTGATGTCCTGTGGAGAATCGAATTGGCTGAAAACTAGCAACTGTGTTGGTGGAGAGGCCAAGATGGATCAGGAGGAGGTCAAAATGGATCATTCATTTCTACCTGAAGATGGTTGCAAAAGCTTCAACTTTGTTTTTGCACTAAAGAGCTGGGCTCCACCATCATTGAGGATGGAAGTGTTCATGAAGCCCCTGCTTCAGTTAGCTCTTTAGCTGCCCACTACCATTCACAGAATCTCACAGTGCAGAAGAGGCCCTTCGGCCCATCGAGTCTGCACCGGCACGTGAGAAACACCTGACCTACCTACCTAGTCCCATTTACCAGCACTTGGCCCATAGCCTTGAGTGTTATGAAGTGCCAAGTGCTCATCCAGGTACTTTTTAAAGGATGTGAGGCAACCCGCCTCCACCACCCTCCCAGGCAGTGCATTCCAGACCGTCACCACCCTCTGGGTAAAAAAGTTTTTCCTCACATCCCCCTCTAAACCTCCTGCCCCTCACCTTGAATATGTGTACCCTCGTGACTGACCCTTCAACTAAGGGGAACAGCTGCTCCCTATCCACCCTGTCCATGCCCCTCATAATATTGTACACCTCAATCAGGTCACCCCTCAGTCTTCTCTGCTCCAACGAAAACAACCCAAGTCAATCCAACCTCTCCTTATAACTTAAATGTTTCATCCCAGGCAACATCCTGGTGAATCTCCTCTGCATCCCCTCCAGTGCAATCACATCCTTCCTATAATGAGACAACCAGAACTGCACACAGCTGTGACCTCACCAAGGTTCTATACAACTCCAACATGACCTCCCTACTTTTGTAATCTATGCCTCGATTGATAAAGGCAAGTGTCCCATATGCCTTTTTCACCACCCCACTAACATGCCCCTCCGCCTTCAGAGATCTATGGACACACATGCCAAGGCCCCTTTGTTCCTCAGAATTTCTTGGTGTCATGCCATTCATTGAATACTTCCTTGTCAAATTACTCCTTCCAAAGTGTATCACCTCACACTTTTCAGGGTTAAATTCTATCTGCCACTTATCTGCCCATTTGACCACCCCGTCTATATCTTCCTGCAGCCCAAGGCACTCAACCTCACTGTTAACCACCCGGCCAATCTTTGTGTCATCTGCAAACTTACTAATCCTATCCCCCCACATAGTCACCTATGTCGTTTATATAAATGATGAATAATAGGGGACCCAGCACAGATCCCTGTGGTACACCACTGGACACTGGCTTCCAGTCACTAAAGCATCCTTCTGTCATCACCCTGTGTCTCCTACAACTAAGTCAATTTTGAATCTACCTTATCAAATTACCCTGTGTCCCATATGCATTTGCCTTCTATATAAGTCTCCCATGTGGGACCTTGTCAAAGGCTTTGCTGAAATCCATATAAACTACATCAACTGCACTACCCTCATCTATACACCTGGTCACCTCAAAAAATTCAATCAAATTTGTTAGGCATGATCTCCCTCTGACAAAGCCATGCTGACTATCCCTGATCAAACCTGCCTCTCCAAGTGGAGATAGATTCTCTCCTTCTGAATTTTCTCCAATAGTTTCCCTACCACTGACGTGAGACTCACTGGTCTGTCGTTCCCTGGCTTATCTCTACAACTCTTCTTAAATAACGTAACCACATTAGCTGTTCTCCAGTCCTCTGGCACCTCCCCCTGTGGCCAGAGAGGAATTAAAAATTTGGGTCAGAGCCCCTGCGATCTCCTCCCTTGCCTCCCTCAGCAGTCTGGGACAGAAATCATTCGGACTTGGAGATTTGCCCACTTTTAAGCCTGCCAACACCTCCAATACCTTGTCACTCCCTATATTCAATGGATGTGGCATGACTGCAGAGCTTTAATCTGATCTGTTGCTTGTGGGATCACTTAGCTCTGTCTATGGCATTCCACTTCTTCTGTTTAGCATGCATGAAGTCTTGTTTTGTAGCTTCGCCAGGTTGGCACTTTATTTTTTAGGTATATCTGATGCTGCTCTAGGAGTGCTCTCCTGCACTCCCCATTGAACCAGGGTTGGTCCCCTTGCTTAATTGTAATGGTAGAGTGAGGGAAATGCTGATCCGTGAGTTTGCAGATTGTGGTAGAATACAGTTCTGCTGTTGATGATGGCCCACAGTGTCTCGTGGATGCCACGTTTTAAGCTGCTAGACCTGTTCTGCATTTCTCCCATTTAGCATGGCGGTCGTATCCTCAGTGTGAAGATGGAACTTTGTCTCCACGAGCACTGTGCTGTGTTTACTCCTACCAATACTGTAGTAGACAGATGCATCTGTGACAGGTTTATTGGTGAGGATGAGGTCCTGTAGGTTTTTTCCTTATTCTCTCGCCAGCAACTACATATCATGGTCCGACAGTTATACGGGGTCAGTAGTGGTGCTACCAAGCCAGTCATTGTGACGGACATTGACGTTCCCCACCCATTCTGTGTCCTTACTACTCTCAGTGCTTCCTCCAAATGGTGTTCAAATGGAAGAATAAGGATTTATCAGTGCACAGTACTCTAGATGTGATCTCATCAACATCGTGTACAGTTGTAGCAAGACACCCTTACTTTTATATTCTATTCCCGTTGCAATAAAGGCCAACATTATATTTGCCTTTCTAATTACTTGCTGCACCTGCATGTTAACTTCTTGTGATTCATGTACGAGCACAACCAGATCCCTCTTACTACAACATTCCGTAGTCTCTCTCCACTTAAATGTTTTTTCTTCTATAACCTACCAAATAACTCACTTGTATCAGCCCTAATTTTGCCTAGCCTACCTTTAGCCCTTTGCAGATTCTTTGCATCCCCCTTACAACTTGATTTCCAACCTATCTGTGTATCATCAGCAAATTTGGCTACAATATATGCAGTCCCCTCATCCAAGTCATGCATGTGGATTGTAAATTGTTGAGGCCCTAGCATTGACCCCTGTGGCATTCCACTAGTTAAAGTTGATCAACCTGAAAATGACTTATTTATGCCGTCTCTGTTTCCTGTTCATTAGCCAATCCTCTATGCATGCTAATATATTACCCCCAACACTACAAGCTCTTATCTTGTGCAGTGACATTTTATGTCCACTTTATTAAATGCCTTTTGAAAATCCAAATACACTGCATCTAATGGTCCCCCTGTATCCATCCTTCTCATTAATCAGAATGCTGAGAAAATTGTTAAATGCTATTTCTCTTCCATAAAACCCTGTTGATACTGATTTACTGTATTATGCTTTTCTAAATGTCCTGCTACTCCTTCCTTAATAATGGATCCCAGCATTTTCCCAAGGATGTTAGGCTAACTGGGCTATAGTTTCCAGCTTTCTGTCTCCCTGCTTTCTTGAATAGGGGTATTACATATTTGGCTTTCCAATCAACTGAGACCTTTCATGAATTTAGGAAATATTGGAAGATTGCAACCAATATATCCACTACCTCTGCAGCCATTTCTTTTTACACCCTAGGATACAGGCTGTCAGGCCTAGAGAACTTGTCAGCCTTTAGTCCCAGTAGTTTGCCTAGTGCTTTTCCTCTAGTGATAGCGATTGTTTTATGTCCCTGCTACCCTTTTTGACCCTTGATTTTCTACTATTCTTTGGATGTTTTTTAGTGTTTTTCATCATGAAGTCAGATTCAAAATACTTGTTCTCTACTAGTTCCTTGGTTCCCATTATTAACTTCCCAGGCTCATCCTCCAAGGGATCAATGTTTACTTTAGCTGCTCTCTCCTTTTCTATATAGTTGCACAAGCTCTTCCTGTATATTTTTAATATTTCTTGCTGGTTTACTCTCATAATCTATTTTCTTCATCTTTTTGTTTAGTCATCCTTTGCTGGTTTATAAAATTTTCCCAATTGTCTGGTCTACCACTAATCTTTGCAATTTGTATGCCTTTTCTTTCTATTTCATACTATCCTTAACTTTTTTTAAATTTAGCCATCGATGGTTCATCCTTTTCGTAGAGTCTTTCTTCCTCAATGGAGTATATCTTTGAGAATTATGAAATATCTCCTTTAAATGTCCACCCTCCTCATCTACTTACCTTTAAGTCTATTTTCCCAGTCCATTTTAGCCAACTCTGTTTTCATACCTTTGTAATTGCCTTCATTTAAGTTTAGGACACCAGCTTTGGACCCAGGTTTCTTACTCTAAAATTGAATATAAAATTCTGGCGTGTTATGATCCTTAAAGGAGCCTAGAGGATCCTTTACTATGAATTAATTGATCATGTCTCATTGCACGTTACTAAATCAAAAATGGTCTGTTCCCTGGCCGGTTCCAGAGTGAATATTGAGAGCTTCCAAGATCATTCATTCTTGAGAGTAAAACACTGCGTTGCTACATCTGATGGGCCAGCCCTGGCAGTGGGGATGGTGATGGAGGAGTCTAGAATATTGGCTGAAACGTGGGCATGACAATTTGACCTTTGCTTCTCTAGCCTGTGAGATACCTCTCCCAATTTTGGCACAAGTCCCCAGGTGTTATTTCGGAGGAAATTGCAAGGTTAACTGGGCTGAATGTGCCTTTGTCGTTGTCCAGTGTTTAGGTTGATGCTGTATGCCCAATCCAGTTTTAATAAACATTTTTATAGTGGTTTGAAACTACTGAGTGGCTTGCTTGGCCATTTCAGAGGGCAGTTAAGAGTCACATACAGACCAGACTGGGTAAGAATGGCAGATTTCCTTCCCTAAAGGGCATTAGGAAACCAAATGGGTTTTTACACCAATCTAGTGATTCATGGTCATCATTTATTCAATTAACTGGATTATAAGTTGCCCAGCTGTCGTGGTGAGATTTGAACTCACGTCTTTGGATCATTATTAGTTCAGGCCTCAGTATTACTACTCCAGTAACATAACCACTATGCTACCATACCCATGTGGTAAGTCTGATATCTCCAAACCATGCTGCAAACATCTTGTGGTTGACAGGGGCATGATATTATGAGTAGATATGTCCATTCATGAGTTATGTTTCTTTGACACTTGCTTACCTCCCCATGAGTCGAAGAATCAGATGCACAATTCCGTAAATATATTAACATTGTATTGAGTAACTGTGGAAACTGTACTATTGTGTTTTAACCAGGACTACATAAATGTTGTAAACCTGTTGACATTTAACCTGCTTCGTTGTAGCCTGATTGTACTCTAATATTGCACAAGAGGCAGGCATATAAATTCGGAGGTCATAAAGATGTCTGAATTTGCGATCTGTCAAAATACCACTTTTCCAAAGCAGGTGCAGAAGTTGGCTTTTAATGATGTAACTACCATTACACCAACTTTAACAGTAAACAGTTGTTCAACTAGTCACACAGTTAGTGTATATGGGTATTGTTCTGTAATTACAGCTTTTTAATGTGAGCTGCATTGATCTTCAATGATGTAATGGTGTTTTATGAAAAGCACGTAGAAAGATATTGCAGAAGTTAAGGAAAATCATACTGGAACTGAGCTTATCAAATGTTTAGCAAGGAGTGTGCACGTCAGCAATAATTTTGATTTAAGCTGTAATTTTTTTTATTTGCAAAAAAACTGAACAATTTCCTTTTAAGAGGCTATGCAAATGGAGGGCTTTTTGCAGACATCAGACTTAGCACATCTTCAGCTAAAGTATTCAGAACAAAAAGTGCCAGAGGCACAGCAGCATCAGTGAAGTTATGTAGATTTCAGCCTTTTAAGGGCATCATCAGCATCAAGTGAGTGGCTCAGCATCACTATTGAAAGCATAATATGAGTGGCTGTTCTCTTGTGAACCTGTGACTGTGCATTCAAGCTTTCACAAGTCCAAAAATGTATACTGTACTGAAACTTGAAGACTAAGTTATGAACATCACCTATTCATGCTTATTTGACTGTATTTTGATTTTTGTTCATGGAATTGGTGACTCGAAGTTAATTTTTCAGTTTAAATAAGGGAAGACCTAGTATTGTTTGTGCTTTTGACTTAACTAACCCTATGCCACTTTGCTAAATGTTACAAAAATAGACTAAAGGTTGGCTGGCTAAGAATGGAATATAGGAACATAGGAGCATGAGTAGGCCATTTGGCCCTTCGAGCCTGCTCTACCATTCAATAAGATCATGGCTGATCTGGTTGTGGTCTCAGCTCCACTTTCCTGTATGTCCCCCATAACCCTTGACTCCCTTGCCTAGCAAAAATCTGTCTAACTCTGCCTTGAATAAATTCAATGACTCAGCTTCTGCTACTTTCTGGGGAAGAGAATTCCACACACCAATGGCGCTTTGGGTGAAAAAATTCTCCTCATCTTTGTCTTAAAAGGAAGACCTCTTAATTTTAAACTATGTCCCCCTAGTTTGAGTCTCCCTCACAAGAGGAAACACCCTCCAGGTATCCACCCTGTCAAGACCCTTCAGGATCTTTTATGTTTCAACAAAATCACCTCTCATTCTTCTAAACTCCAATGGGTATAGGCCTAACTTGTTCAACCTTTCCTCAACAGACAACCCCTTCATCCCAGGAATGTGTCCAGTGAACCTTCTCTGAACTGCTTCCAAAGCAATTATCTTTTTTTTAAATAAGGATACCAAAAGTGCACACAGTACTCTGGATGTGGTCTCACCAAGGTCTTGTACAGCTGCAGTAAAATTTCCCTACTTTTATATCCATTCCTCCTGCAATTAATGCCAACATTCTATTTGCCTTCCTCATCACTTGCTGTACCTGCATACTAACTTTTTGTGATTCATGTACCAGGACACCTAGATCTCTCTGAATCACGGAGTTCTGCAATCTCTGTCAATTTAAATAGTTTAATGGACATCCTCAAGCACCGACATTTCACTAGACATTGTGATTGGATAATGACTCATTACAAAATGTTTGCTCTATTAGGATGTTTTATTGGACATTGAGTTGGACACAGCTGCTAGATGTTGATCCTTTTTGTTTCAGTAACGGTATGAGCCCATGGAGAATAGTCGTTTTTTTCCCCTCTCCAGAGAGATTAGATTTGCAAGGTGGGATAATAAATTGCCGCCTGTTGCATTTTTCAATATTTTGAATGATATTAAGAGTACAGTTTGTAGCACTTTACTATTCATGGAGCTTAGTTCTTTGGTATCTTATAATTATAGGCTTGACCTATTCCAAAAGTTAACCGTAATAAGAGTTTTTTAATGTGTTTACGTCAAAATTTGAACAAATTAGTAAAGCAATTCAAGACATTCTTGTCAGTGCTACCTTGAGTACATTTATCAAAACTTGAAGTAAAGCCCAAGTAGGAGCTTAAATGTTTCAAAAATACAATCTTTCCATCGGTTGTGAGGAATGGGGGAGTGAGGATTGATATGTTTTACTTTTCTTAAGAAATAAATACCAAAGTTTTCATGATCTCTCAGTGGAGAGTCAAGGTTTGAATCAACTCCCAATGGAAACATTAAGTTTCCATTTTTCTTCTATTTGTTTAACTTTATTCTTTTCTTTGTATTGATATATACCAAAGGGATGATGTAGATTACTGGTTATGGTTTAGTGTTGCTCCCTATTTATTTATTTTTCCTCTCCACAGTTTAACAGGGCTGCCCTTCTGTATTACACAAAAAATTTCTGATCTTTAAGACTGGAAAAAATGTTTAAAAAATCGGATTGCAATTCATTCTTGTGAAGAGACTACAGCACTTCTACAGTGCTGTAACTGCGCTTCAAGATTTACATGGTCTGAAATTCCGGGGTCCCTGCTCCGTTGCCATTACTGCTATGGGGTGAGACTTCCAGACACTAGTCTGCATTTCCCCTGATCCTATTCTAAATTCTGGGGTCAAGGTACTTAAGGTGTGGACTTTCAAGTCATTTCCGGCATTACTTGGGTATCCCAATACAGTAATTCTAAGACATGACTTTTCAAATGGCATTTGATTGCTCTGATTCTGATGCTGGCACACACTTACTTGATTTTAGAGGCAACTCATGTAGAACTATCAGAATTCCTGGCAAATGACTGTTTTGCCTGTTCAGGTGATGTCCACACTAATTGGGGGTTGAGCCAGCAGACTTAAGAGGCATCTGCCTCATTTCTCAAGAAATTTTGACCATTAAAATAAAAGTGGAGACCTGTCATCTGCCACAATGTATTTTCAGGCTTTAGCCAGTAGGTGGCTTTGTGGAGTGAGTTTCTAATGTTTGCCTCCCAATTTCATAATCATCTTGAATGCAGGTCTTTTTTATATTCATAAAATGACTTTTGGCAATGCCACAAGCAATTTCCTCCTTTCCTTGTGACCTTTTAATATGTTTCTTCACATGTTCATCTAATCCCCTCTTAAATGCGGTGAGTGACTTAGCTTCAATAACTTTTGTGATAAAGCATTCCAAATCTCTGCTACAATTTTTTTTCTTTTTCCTGATGTCTTTCTTTCATGTTCAACATAAAAATCAGCATTTATAGACAAGTACCTGCTTTTCTATGAACCAAAAATGGCAGAGGAAATTTAATGTAGACCGATGTAAGAACTGCGCGTGGAAGAAAAAAAGATTTGCCAACTCTAATAATGGCATTGAAATAGCTAAGGATGAATATGAAAGAAATCATGATGTCTTGGTAGAGTCTATTGCTGAAGTCAATAGCATGCTTAACTACGTAGTCAGAACAAGTCAGGCAGTCATGACTAAACCAGGTAACACCCTGGTCAGACCACTTTTTGAGTATTGCATTCTGTTCTGGTTGCCGAGACATGGGGGAACAATCAAGCATTGGAGGAAGTACAAAAAAAGTACCACAAGGCCAGTACCTGGTGTCAGTTGTCTGAACTATGAAGAAAAGCTGAAGAAATTTTGGCTTTTCAGCTTGGAAAGGTGACAACAGTGATATTATTGAGAAATGCAAGATAATAAAGGAATGGAAAAGGTAAACCTAGAATATGATTTAAAAAAAAAACATAATTAACAAGCATAGAACAAGAAGACAAAGATTCAGACTATTAAAAGGTAAATTTAGGATTGATGCTGGTAATTTTTTCTTTACCTAAGTGGTAATCAATGTATGGGATAGGTTTGCAAGAAAACTAGTGGAGGCATAAACCTAGAAATCTTTTAAGAAGCAATTACATTCTAAAAAATGGGGACTTTAGAATCTTTGAGTGGGTGAAATAAGATAGTTGAATGGCCTTCCTCATTTATAATTATCTTGTGAAAACTTGGTCTTGTGCACAAAATATTTGGAATGGTTGTGACTGACTATCTCTTTTAGATTATACATGGGAAATAGTATGGGATGCTACTCTTTACTTGGAACCAATTGAAACACAAGCCGTTGACCAAATATGTAGTTCATGTTTAAACGAAAAATCAGATTTTAAGAAAGTCATAGTGCAGTCTGATTGCTTCACAGTTACTCTTCATTTGTTTTTCTCAAACTAATATAGTAAAGATTTCTGGAGTGGCTTTTGTGTGAATGTACACTGTTGTGCTTATAGGAGTCCTAGCTCAGTTTGGGAACTTGCACATGTGATGAAACACATGCAACTGATCTAAAGAACTTGGGTAAAGCTTGCCATAATATTTCCCAAATTCAGGTAGGTTTGATTACAAAGATTGTCAGTCAAGCATCAATACTAAGACACAATGACCGGTCAGGACTTTCGTAATGCATTCACTGGCAGCAATATCCTGCAACTAACCATAAAACTGTTTCTCACAATATGCATATGGTCAGCCTTTGAAAAACAGATTTGTTTGAAGATTTTAACATTAAGGATAACATCTCTTCACAGAATCACAGAATTGTTACGGTGCAGAAGGAGGCCATTCAGCCCAATGTGTCTGCACCGGCTCTTTGAATGAGCATTATGACTCTCTGCCATTCTCTTGCCTTTTCCCTGTAACCCTGCATGTTGTTTCTATTTAAATAATCATCTAATGCCTCAATTGAACCTGCCTCCACCACACATCCAGGCAGTGCATTCCAGACCTGAACCATACACTGTGTGAAAAAGTTTTTTCTAACATCGCATTTGCTTCTTTTGCAAATCACTTTAAATCTGTGCCCCCTCGTTCTCAATCCTTTTATGAGTAGGAACAGTTTCTCCTCTGTCCAGCTCCCTCATGATTTTGAACACCTCTATCGAATCTCCCCTCAGCCTTCCCCTCTCCGAGGAGAACAGTCCCAACTTCTCAATCTACCTTCATAACTGAAGTTTCTCATCCCTGGAACAATTTTTGTAAACCTCTTCTGCAGTGGTAACCTTAACTATGTTAATATATCACAATCCTAAGGTGTTCAGACAAACATTCTAAGGTTGATGGGGACTGTTAAAAACAAATACACAAACAAAAGGTAAGCTGACTGGCCTATGTTTCAGAGCTGAACGCAGACAGGTTTTGCATTCCTTCTTTCCAAAGACAAAAAGAAAATTATCCCAGAATGGCGTCATAGCAGTCATGTTTAAAAACAATTGTTAGAATACTAGGGAAATAAATAAACCCATGTACAAAAATATGAGATTCTTATGATTTTTGTTTTCAATTCCCTTCATGACCTCGCCCTCCCTATCTCTGTAACCTCCTCCAGCCCCACAATCCTCTGAGATATGTTCATCTAATTCTGTCCTCTTGAACATTTTCAATTATAATTGCTCCACCATTGGTGGCCACACGTTCAGTTGCCTCAGGCCAAAGTTCTGGAATTCCCTCCCTACACCCCTCTCTCTCTCTACCACTCTTTCCCCCTTTAAGACACTCCTTAAAACCTCTTTGATCAAGCTTTTGGTCATCTGACCTAATATCTTTTGAGGCTCAGAATGATTCTTTATTTTATAATGCTTTATAATGTGAAACACCTTGAGACTTTTCTTAACATTAAAGGTGTTATATAAGCATAAGTTGTTGATTTAAGTTGGACAAATTTGATGATCCTTTGTGTAAAAAAAAAGAATCCTTCTAACTTCCTACTTCATGAATATAATAGTAATTTTGTCACTGCTTAGAACAAACTGTGCTGGAGCTTACAAGCTATTTTGGACCTAATGAGAACAGGAAAGGCCTCATAGTGAAGGATCCTCTTGGTAAGAGTGATCATAACATGATAGAAGTTTGCATTCAGTTTGAGAGTGAGAAATGTTGGTCCCCATAACTAGTGCCTTAAACTTAAATAAAGGCAATTACAAGGGTATGAAGACCGAGTTAACTAAAGTGTATTTAGTAAATAGGTTAAAAGGGAAGATATTTCAAAACTCTTGACAATGATGTATTCCACTGAGAAAGAAAGACTCAACCAAATGGATACTATCGATGGCTAACTAAAACTGAAAGAAAAGGCATGCAATGCTTTAAAGGTTAGTAGTGGGCCAGAAGATTGGGAAAGTTTTAGAAATCAGCAAAGGATTAAAAAAATGGAAGAAATTGGTGTGTGAGGGAAAATTAGCAAGTAATATAAAAAGCCAGTAACACTTCTACAAGTATAAAATAAGAAAACAAATAGCTAAAATGAGCATTGATCCCTTAGAAGGTGAGACTGGAGAATTAATATTGGGGAACAAGGAAATGGCAGAGGATTTTATATCTGTCTTCACAGTAGAAGACACAAAAAGCATCCCAAGAATAGTAGAAAATCAAGAGGCAATAGGGAGGGAGGAACTTAAAACAATCATTATCAATAGAGAAAAAGTAATGGGAAAACCAATGGAACTTAAGGCTGACAAGTCCATAGGACCTGATAGCCTGCATCCTAGGGCCTTAAAAGGAGAGGCTGCAGAGATAGTGGATGCATTAGTTGTAATCTTTCAAAGCGGGACATGGTGGTGTAGTGGTAATGTTGCTGGACTAGTCATCCAGAGGTCCAGGATAATACTCTAGGGACATGAGTTCAAATACTGCCATGGCAGCTGGAATTTAAATTTAATTAATAACATCTAGAATATAATGCTAGCCTCAGTAATGGTGACCATGAAACTATCATCAATTGTCATAAATACCCACATGGTTCACTCATGTCCTTACCTGGTCTCGCCTTAATATGAATCCAGGCTCACAACAAGGTTGACTCTTGACTTGCTCTGAAATGGCCTAGCAAGCTGCTCAGTTCAAGGGCAATTAAGGATGGGCAACAAATGCTGGCCTTGCTAGTGATATCCACATCCCAGGAAAGAATAAAAAATGAATTCCCTAGAAGGATCTCAGGGGATTTGAAGATGGAGCATCATGTGGGAAAATGTGTGGTTGTCCATTTTTGCAGGAGGAATAGAAAAGCAGAATATTATTTAAATGGAGAGAGAATACAGAATGTTGCAGTACATTAGGATCTGGGTGTCCTTGTACATCAATTACAAAAAGTCAGCTTACACGTACAGCAAGTAATAAGGAAGGCCAATGGAATGTAGGTCTTGATTGCAAGGGGATGGAGTATAAAAGTAAGGAAGTCTGCACCTAGAGTACTCTATATAGTTCTGGTCACCTTACTGAAGGAGGGACTTTCTTGAATTGGAAGCAGTTTAGAAGAAGGCTCACTAGGCTGATTCCTGGGATGAAGCGTTTGTCTTATGAGGAAAGGTTGAGCAGGTTGGGCCTATATTCATTGGAACTTAGAAGAATGAGAGGTGATCTTATTGGAATATATAAGATTCTGAGGAGGCTTGACAGAGTAGATGCTGAGAGGATGTCTCCTCTCACGAGGAAAGCTAGAACTAGGAGGGCATTGTTTAAAAAGGGTCTCCCATTGAAGATGAAGAGGAATTTCTTATCTGAGGCTCTTTAGTGTTTGGAATTCTCTTCCAAAGCGAACAGTGGAAGCTCGGTTATTGAATATATTTAGGACTGAGTTAGATAGATTTTTGATTGGCAAGGGAGCCAAGGGTCATGGGGGCAGGCCGGAAAGTGGAGTTAAGGCCACATCAGATCAGCCATGATCTTATTGAATGGTGGAGCAGGCTCGAGGGGCCAAATGACCTACTCTTCCTATTTCTTAAGATCTAGTTTATATTTGCTTCAACAATCAGTGGAAATAATCTTACATTATAAACTCTCTGAAATCCTTTGTGTTTTGAATAGTTCTTTTGGATCCATCCTTAGCCTTCTCTTCAGTGAAAATCATGCAACGTTGTGAACATTTCTTGGCATAACTACCCTGTTACATGTGGTAACAGCCTGGTAAATTCCATTTCTCCCATTCCATGGCTCCAGAATCTTTTCTCTAATGAGCTGTCCAAAATGGCAGACAATACTGCAGCTGTATCTTAGCCCATTACTTTTCCTTGTTCATCAGCACTTCAATCTTACTGTATTCAAAACTTTTGTGTAGTAAACACAGAATCCTCTTTGCCCTTTCCTTTGGATTTTTTTTTCTAGCTGCAATCCCAATTTTGAAGATTTTCTTTTGATCCCCTTTATGCGTTAACATGCACAGATACCCATTGCCAAGTGCCTCCAAATTAAGCTATTGAGAAATCTACACAAGTACAGTTTCTATCTATCTGATATTGCAGGAACATATTCCACTTACTTAGATCCAAAGAGTTTTAAGCACTGATTGGTTAATGTACTATATATTCAGAGCTGGGTGCACATCCTGATTGGGTTGCAGCTGGTGAAAATTCAATGGATTTATCTCCTGTGTCCGTGCTTTGATCAGGATGACTGTGGCAGTATTTTATGGTGAGATTCTGCTGCTCAGATGTGTTAGTGAGGAGCTCCTGGGACCTGTTGCCTGCCGATTGAGGGCTCAAGTCCATGCTTGTCAATTGCCCAATCCTTCTTGCAGAAAGAGGTAGTTAAGTAGGATTTTTTTCTAACCAAAGAAACTTCCGGGATGGAAGTTTGAAACTAATAAACTCCTATTGGCTGTCTCGATAATCAAGAACCTGTGCCAACTCGGTCCAACCTGCTCCAGGGTACTGGAGATTTGATAGCCAACCTGGCTCACTGGTCAGATCTATATTTGTCACTGGGTGTTTTGATCTTTCCCATTTGGCTCCAGATAACCTTGCAACCCAGCACCTTAAAAGATAAGGTGGCCATAACCCAACAAACTATTTGATGCTGATTATTACTCTGTGTTGAGAGAATGTATAGCTTTAGATGGTGAAACTTCAACAGTCCAACTGCACAGTTCAGGATTCCCAAGCCACAGCTCCTCCTAACCTATAATTTATTTCTTTGGACTTTCTTACATTGGGAACATCCCCACAGAGATGTACATTCTACATCAGTTGAATAGAAACTCTACATTTAAGAAGAGCTATGTTGACGGGTTTCCATGCATCAAACTCGATTTGGTAAGCTGCGAGGCTATAACATCAAGAGCAGCTTGTATTTATATAGCACCTTTAACATAATAAAATGCCCCAAAGTGGTTCAAAAGAGCATTATAAAGCAAAATTTGACACCGAGCCACATAAGGTGGTATTAGGGCAAAAGGCTAAAAGCTTGGTCAAAGAGCTATGTTTTGGGGAGCATCTTTAAGGAGGGAGGAGAGGTGGAAAGTTTTAGTGAGGGAATTTCAGAATTTAGGGCATATGCTGCTGAAGACATGGGCACCAGTGGTGGAGCAATTAAAATTGGGATGTTCAATACACCAAAATTAGATGAGTGCAGATATCTTGGAGAGTTGTGGGACTGGAAGAGATTACAGAGATAGGAGGAGCAAAGTTATGGATAGATTTGAAAACAAGGATGAGAGTTTTAAAATTGGATGTTGTTTAACAGAGAGCAAGTGTAGAGCAGTGAGCACAGGGATGATGGGTGAACAAGAATTTGTGCAAGTAAGGACAAGTGCATCAGACATTTGGATGATCTCAACCTTATGGGGGTGGTAGGTGGCGCAGGGGGTTGGTGAGGAAGGTACAAATTGGGAGGCCACTGATGAATGTATTGGAATAGACAAATCTAGAGGTGACAAAGGTATGGGTGAGGGTTTCAGCAGCAAACGAGTTGAGGCAAGGATCGAGTCCAATGGTGCGACAGAGATGGAAATAGGTGGTCTTAAAGATGGCAGAGATACGTGATGGGAAGCTCAACTTTGGGTCAAATATGACAATTTTGTCAATGGTCTGGTTAAGCCACAGACAGTTGTCAGTAGCTGGGGTGCAGGGTTTTTAATGAGGACCAAAGATTAAGAGTTCGATCCTGGATGTACATTGGTACAAGCACAGCTTGTCAGCATAATGAACCAATTGGCTTTCTGCCACTTTGATTTGGTTCAGTTCAAGCATAAACTTGCAGGATTGACCAGAGCCATATGGGATGAATCACTTCCCATAATAAACCTCACCTTCCAGATCCCATTAATGACTCAGGCTGGATGATCAATTATCATCAGTGCCTTGGACTGTGGACCGGCTTAGCTAAAATATCAGATTACTAAATCTGCCATGGAGACAGAACTTGGCCCTAATTCTCCATTGGTAGATATACCTTTATCTAGAATACTCTTGGCTGGATCACTTATGAAGTCTGGTCAATCAGACACAGCTCAGATATTTGGCCACACATTCTATGCTTGATGGGGGACTGTTACAAAGATGTAAATTGACACTCCCTCTGCCACCTGCATGATTGCAGTGTGCACTAGCTGCAGGATGCATTATAGCAAGTCACCTAGGCTGCTTTGACAGCACTTCCTGAAACCTTGACCATCATCACATATTAGTGCAAGGGCAGCAGATTCATGGGAATGCCATTACATCCAGGTTCTCCTCCTAGTCTCACACTATCTTGACTTAAATATATATTGCTGTTCCTTCATTGGCACTCAGTTAAATTCTGTAACTCCCTAACAGCATAATGGGAACACCTTCACCACATGCAGTGGTGCCAAAAGGGCTGCCACCACCTTCTCGAGGACAGTTAGGAATGGGCAATAAAATGTCAGCCTTGCCAGTGATTCCCATATCCCAAGAATGTAACCCAAAAAAAAAGCTATCTGACTGCCTGACTCTTCAGTTTAAACAACCAGACTCCAGCATGAATCACCACATTTAGGACAAGGAAAAGAAAACTTAGATGATGCTTTAAGCTAGTAAGATTGCAATTTTCTTCTCCCTTTGGATTCAAATCAGTGCATAGAGATTGATGCTGAATATGTTTATACTCGTGTTCTCAATGTATTTTTGTGTGATACACCTGCATGTATAAATTGATTTTTGTTATTGCTTTTGCGATGTAATTTTACCAACTGTTCAGCAAATTAGATGTGATGGATCAGGTCTAATTATGGAGAGGGGAGAGATTGATATCCCATTTACAGTAGCAAATAAAAGCCAGTGAATGAATCATTTGGTCCCAAAATGCAAACTATAAACGGAGTAAATTCTACAAGACCCTCTCTGTGGAAACCAACATGGGATGTTTTGTCTAAGCTCTCCTAAGCTCTTGTGCTGGTATTGTAGCATTTACTGATGTGGTTCTTCCAGTTCAGGAATCATGTCACGCATGTACATATATAGCACATGCACAATGCCCATGGCTTTTTTAAACAAACAGGTTTTATTTCCCAACTTTTCAGTTTCTGAGAAAGTACTGTGCTGTCAACATAATCTGTATTGAAGGTATAACCGTCAGCTTGTTGCACTATACACTGTCATAGGCAATTAAGGATGGGCAATAAATGGTGACCTAGATGGCGACACATCTCATGAACGAATAAAAAAAGAGGGTTTTGTTTCATAAGTTGGATTAGTTGGCAGTAGGAACAAAGCAAAGAAAAAAATGGATTGGCGGATGACATAAAGTTGGTTGACATATTTTGACTCTAAAGCTTGAAACGTAGACATTTAAAAACACCACCATTCTCTATTCCTTAAATGCTGAATGTTTTAAAATTTTACCGATGTAGTATTTAAGCAAATAAAACCATGCATGCTATTAAAGCACAACTAGCACTGTATATACAGTTTAAATTGATACAATAATGGGTGCACCTGAAGGCAAGATGGGGCAGAAAATGGAAGCTTTTAGAAACTTGGACGTTTCTCATTTTCCCAACTGCATCCCATCAAAAACGTATATGGCTGATATTGTGTGGTGCATTCTCAGCACATAACTTCTTCTAATCTCATGTAAAAAAAATTATTTAATGTCTTGATTAAAATAGTGAACAGGCGAATTTCATAATGCATTGACGTATTTGTATACTAATATCGCACATTTCATCCTGATAGTATTGCAAAGATATTTTTCAATTTATTTTATTTTTAAAGTCTATTAAATATGTTTGGTATAAAAGTTTATTAAATATTTCTGGGTGTTTAAATAAATTATTGTGCTTTGCCTTTACTCTGAGGAAAAAAGTAACAATTTACTGCTATTATTTAAACTCAATAATTAATTTACTTAATACTCAACTTTAAATAACTTACTGGATATCTTTCAATCAGCAAATTCAAAGAAATGAAACGAGTTATTTCAACTCGATCATAAGTTCATTTAATATGTTCTGAGATTTGAAAATACTTTGTATGAGAGAACTTTAAAAACAAGTGTAGTAACACCCAAAAAATCCAGTGAACTTGCAAGTTTTAATGTCCTTTTAATGTGCATCAAACAATGGGTCCATGTACATCAGGTTTAATTTAGAATAATCAAATCTCTCAGGTGCTATAAAGTTGTATGGTTGGTTCATAAAGTTCTGCTGACATTTTAAATATGTTCCCCGGCATTCAATTTGAGAGTCTAATTCAACAATGTTGGAGTGATTAGGTGACAACCAACTGATTTATTTTAAAAAATTAAATACTACAAGTTGCTAGTTGATCCAAAGGTTTATGAGATAAAAATGGTCACTGTGACACATCATTGTGATTGATAATGAAATGGGCATTATTAACAAAATTGTTCCCCTTCTCCCCTCCACCCCCTCCTCACCTGCCCCCAAGCTATACGCAAAAATTGTTTATGCTTTTAGAATTTTTAATTCTCTTCAAAGCTAAAGGACTCTTTTTATTACGAAGGTCAGACATTGTGTTTGGAGTGTTGAAATACAACTTTTTAAAATGAGTCATACGGACTCGAAACATTAACTGTATTCCTCTCCCCAGATGCTGTCAGACCTGCTGAGTTTTTCCAGCTATTTTTGTTTTTGTTTTTTAAATGACATTTTTTTAAATTGTAGGCATGTTCAGATTGTATATTATGTAAATCTTAGTAGCAACAATGCTTGAAGATTGAGAAATCAGGCAATTTGATATGTATTACTTTTATAGGGACTCTTGTCATGTGAAGGCAGTTCTGAAAAACTGGCACCATAGTACAAAGTTGCACTACTATAGTATCATGTAAATATTGATTAATAACGCATCAAGCAAATGTTTAGATTCTTGTATTGAGAAATATAGATAATGGACCAAAGCTCAACAATGGAATACTGCAAAGATTGAAA
This sequence comes from Cetorhinus maximus, assembly GCF_964194155.1. Classification (NCBI taxonomy): domain Eukaryota; kingdom Metazoa; phylum Chordata; class Chondrichthyes; order Lamniformes; family Cetorhinidae; genus Cetorhinus; species Cetorhinus maximus. The sequence goes on along the minus strand of NC_135894.1, from coordinate 76,071,480 downwards.
CCAGTAGAAAAGAAGGTAGAACAGGAGGTAGTACAAGGTGAGGCCAAGGTGAGATGAGGGGTGAGGGCTAGTGGGCCTAATGTTTAAGAAAACAGCTCAGACGAAAAAAACCTTTTTAAACAGCCCACTTGGTGACTCGGCAGCCGCTGCCGCCTCCTGTGTCTGGGGAGCGGTGGGCCCGACTCCATCACACACCTGTTCCGCCACCGACCACCCCCTCCTCTCTCTCCACCCGCAGAACAAATATCCCATCATTTGGGGCACTTTTTCCTGAGGCAGGTGCAGTAAGCCGGGAAATTTCCCAGCTCAGCGCGCTTGCCTCAGGGGAGCAAATATTCAGGCCCATGTGTGTTAAGAGAACAACATAAAATAAGGAAGGAAGCAACAAACAGGCTGTGCAAAGCAAAGAAAAATTGGAGGGAACATTGCTTTCCACCATTTTTAAGCCCAAACACCTACTAAATATTCATTTCTGAACTTTTGCCCCTTCCTCATCTTAAGAACCAAACGCGTTACATCCTCTTGTTTCTCCCTGCATTCTTGTTGCATTGCAATCATAATCCTTTTGCACTGTTTCCTTTTCTAACTCACTCTTTCAAGACCTTTAAAAATATGATACTACTTACTTCTCTCTGCCTTTCCCCTTTTCAACAATCTTTAGGATTTTAGAACTCAACCTTGATCTCACCTACTATCTCCTGATTTACTTTCTTTTCCACTGTTTTCAACCATAGCAGCATTCTGCATGTTGGAATTTGATCCATTGTCTAGATTTTTCAATAGAAGAATCTAAACATATATTTGACATAGTGTTGTCCAATAATTACATGATACAATAGCATTTTGACTTTGCACCACCATGCCAGCTTTTCAGAACTGTCTTGGTTTTAATAGGTTCATCTGAGAAAAGAAATGGTTGCGTAAAGAGTGGAAAATGGTTCCTTACCTAGAGTGAGTTTGGAATGATACTTTGTTAGCTCTATTTCAGAAGCCCTTGAAGAAACAGTTTTAAAGTGTGGCCTTAGGGGCTAACTGCTGGTGCAACTGCTTTGTTTATGTTGATAGGTTGTTTCCAATAGGATTTCCAGCTTTGGTTTACCATATTCCTGAGGATTCAATCGTGTGACACCATTCATGATGTTTAATCATATGACATTTGTTCGCTGTTTGCAATGTTACTACATTTGCCTTAATTGACCTTGTTTATCTTGTCTTAGTATCAAGCCCTGAATAAAATATTTGACTTTTTGTTTTTGGAGTGACACTTTATAAATCAAAGTACACAGAAGAATAGAAAGATTCAAGGACGAGTAATGTTTAAATAAAAACAACTTTTGTGACAGTATTGATCACAATGATTGCAAAAGAACAATTCAATCTTAATCTCATTGCTTTTTTGTGTGGGCTTGCTATGCAAAAATCCATTGCCACGTTTCCTATATTACAACAGTAGACTATCTCCTTTTCAAACTTGTGTTGCTCTCTCAAGACACATGGCCTGGATTTCCACTCCTGATTGGGAATGGGGGGCGGGGTGTTGGGGGCTGAGCTGGGAAATTTCCCAACTTGCGACACCTGCCTCAGGTCACGTGGGGGGTGCCCTAAATGGGGGGAATCTTCATTCCAGGGGAATGGGTGCTGGATAGAGTCAGGCACCCTGGACATAGATTGGAGGCAGCCACAGGGGCTGCTGAGTGCCAAGGCAGGCTACTTAAAAGGCCCACCTCAGTTCTCTGGGACTTTGTCCCAGTTGTTTTCTTAGACATTAGGCCCTTTAACCCTCACCCCTTATGCACCCTCACCCCCATGCCCACACATGTGAACTAAGGTCAATGCATCCCTAGTGGCCTCTCACACCCTCCATGCCAGCTCATGCCCCCCCCTACTCACCCCCACGGCACCTTGTAGTCCCTATGCCAGCTTAGTGCCAACTCATGACTCCCACCCACCCCATAGCCTCTTATAGCCCCTATGCCAACTTGGTGTCAACAACCTTTGCCCTTACATCCTCCAAGCCAACTTACCCTGCATCCACCATGGGCAGGCCTCAGGAGCCATGCTGAGATTAAATAAAATAAAGTTCTAAATATGTATTACAGACTTCACTGTATAAAAAAATCTCTTATTCATGAATGCCCATTTAATATATTTAAAACCTCTCAAATACTTAATTCCTTATAAAAAACAAACATTTGTATTCATAACCCCACATCAAAGACAGCGAATTTTTAATAACCTCTTTGAGCTGTCAATCAAACTGTGAACTTACCCACACTTTGATAATGATGGATTGTGGCAAGCATTAATAATACTGTAATGATAGCTCTTAGGCTTATGTCAATAAACATCTATTGAAGCTGCTAGAACAGATTTTTTTTCGTGTTTCAGACACAGGCAGGCAGGTTTCTTTTCCAATTTTTAAAAGCTTGGCCATTTAAATAACTTGACAGTTTGACAGTTCTATGGACCTTATTCACCCTTCAAGAGCATTTACGCCAGCGCTAAAAAAAATTGTAACTCGCACACTACGGGTTAAGGCTCTTGTTTCAGCACTGAGTTCAAATGGTCCTGCTGAGTTTGGGTTCCTGACATTCGGGAGTCACTTCCCCCTCAGCGAAAATGGTTTCTGCCATATGTGGGGGCAGACTTTCTGATCGGAAGTACATCCGTCATTTTGGACTCTCCATGACTCCACAAAAATCCAGGCCATGGAGTTTTCAGGCGATTTTAATTGACCCTGATGTCATCATTTCCAAAACTGGTAATGAAGTGGTTCATTCCAAATGAGGGGGAAACCAGCAGAACTCAGCCAACGCAAATTGACTGCAATTCAAGACAACTAGAGTACTGCACATGCGTAAACCATGTATACAGGGGCCATTCTTCCAGAGTTGCCAGCAGCAGCACTCGGGAGACCAATTGCCTATTCCTTTAAAATCTAGCCAAAAGCAGGAGGGTTAGGAGCCCTAGTTTCCAATGTAGCTGGAACAACATATATTCAGTTAATTTAGAGTTATGCTGTCTAACGTGACCTGTGGTTAAATAGATCTTCAGTGCAAATTGTGTCGGCTCTAATTTGTTTTTAAAGATGGCCATTTGGACAAGGCACTACCAGGCACTCATGGAATGATACTCAAGATGATTCAATGCCTTGAGAAGGAAAAATGGGTGGAGGGAGGTGGAGAAAGAATTATTCCTTTTGTAAGAATCAGATTTATTACTGCTTTTCCTCATTTTATTCTGTGCCATGTAGAAACTGGCAGCTCAAAGTCTGTCAGCTTCCAGAGCTGCCCAATGTTGGACGTGTTGTACTGTCTGTGGTTAAGAATTTGTCTCAACTTGTCTGCCACTTCCTGCACTGGTGCCTTATACGGAGGTTCCATGTTCTTGTCCATTTAAATTAAGTTGCCTTACATTAGATCATTTCCTTTATTCTTAGAGAAACTATTAGCTGACTAGTTATTTTCCTATTTAATATTTGTTTCAGGAAGGTACAAATGGTGTAATGTATGTACAGCTTTTTCCTTTCACTTTACTACTCCCTCAGGAAAACCACAAATGAAAAAGTTTTGTAAACACTTTGGCGCTTCTAGGTACTGTGGAATTGCAGATAAAAGTGTTCTGTCAGATGGGACAAAGACTTAAATTTGTTTTGTATGTACAAGAAACAGTTGTTGGAAATCAATTTTACCCCCACACAAATGGAACACATTGGATCACAATAGCTTGTGTCATTTGCACATATACTAAATAAATGTAATGAGTTGGTTTATTAATAATGCTCTGACATAGTAATCCTCCAGTTTCACATGTAATTTGTACGACTTTGCTGGTTTTACACTTACTCCTAAAATCTGATTTAGATTCATTTTGGGTCAGATTGGCTGTTGTATCTCCTGCAGTATATAGTTACTTGATGAGTGACAGTCTTAGTTCACCTTGAGATTATTTTATCCAGAGCAGCAACTATAACTTTGTGAGGAAAAAAGTGAGACTAGGGTTTTTTTCACTTCAACATTATCAAGCCATGATGTTAGGTTGCAGATCACCCACCCACTCATTGAATGGCAGACAAGGCATCAGGGGCTGATAGGCCTACATTATGTTATCACTTGGGCAGGTGGGGTCAGTAATCTAAATAAACGTTTGCACACTTCGTGTAGCATAAGGAGTAAATCAAGCAAATTCACCTTCAAAGGTATGATGTAGTAACCATTATAGAGACCAGACTCCAGACTACAAAAATGACAGGAAAAATGAAAAAGGAGGTGGAGTAGTAATATTGATAAAAGACATAATTACAGCAGAAGAAAAGAGGGATTTCAGTAAGGTGAGCAGGCAGTAGAGACAGTTTGGTAGATTTAAGGAACAGCAAAGAATATAAAATTCTGGTTGCCTGTGGGAATGATGTAATAGGAGGAATAAATAGAGATCACAGAAGCATGTAGCAAAAATAATGTAGGTTACAACGGATGATTTTAATTTTCAGATAGATGGGAAGAAGCTGAACAGCAAATCATCACGGCACGAATTTTGAGAGTGTATTCAGGACAGTTTTCTGGATTAGTATGTTTTTAGAACTGACAAGGGAATACTAGGTTGAAGTGATGTGTAACGAAAAGGAAGTAATTTACAATCTGACAGTATGGGAGCAGTGACGATATGGTTGAATTTGACACTGGCAAGGAAGAATTATAAACCAAGGGTTTTTTTTTTCCATAAACTTCGAAGGGATGAGACATAAACTGATGACAGTAAACTGGACTGGACTATTAAATGGTAAATTGACAAGCAATGGGATGCATTTAAAGTAGCATTTGGTATAATACAAAACCAGTACATAAAAGGAAAAATCTCAACTTGTGTAGTAAAGCAATCACTGTCAACAAATGAGTTAAGGTACAGTATCAAGCTAAAAGAAAAGACTTACACAAAAGCAAAGAAATTTGGTGGACTGGGAGGGCTACTTAAAGCAACCAAGGGATACAAAAAGTATTGAGGTGCAAAAAGTAAATATGAGAATAAGATTGCAAGAGATCAAAGCTAACAGTAAAAAGTTTTAAATGTATTAAGAGGAAAGTGGGAAATAACAACAACAACTTAAATTCATACAGAGTGTAATGAAACATCTCAAGCACTATAAAGTAAAGCATGCCACTGAGCCACATAAGGAGCTAATTGGTCAGATGACCAAAAGCTTGGTCGAAGTGGTAGGTTTTAAGAAATGTCCTAAAGGAGGAAAGCGAGCGGAGAGGTGTAGGGTGTAGACCTCTCCACTGTTGTCCAGCTGGGTGGGACTGCTCTCACCTGCTGGAGAATCACTTGCAATGGCTCTCTTCCTGCTCCTGAACTCTTAACTCTGATGTTCTCTAAGGATCTATCCTTGACCCTGTCGTATTTCTTATCTACATGCTGCCCCTTGGTGACATCATCTGAAGGTAGAGCATTAGTTTTCACATGTACACCGGTGACACCAGCTTTACCTCATCACCTCATCTCTTGACTCCTTCACAGTTGCTAAATTATTAGACTGCTTACCTGACATCCAGTACTGGATGAGCAGACATTTCCTCTGTTCCTTAGCTACTGACTCTAACTTTCTCCACGACAGCAGCCTGAGATTAAGCCTCTCTGTTTGCAATCTTGGTGTCACGTTTGATCTCGAGATGAATTTCCAACTTCATATTTGTGCCATCACTAAGATCACCTATTTCCACCTCTATAACTTCACCTTGTCTCAGTTCATCTGCTGCTGAAACCCTCGTACATGCTGTCATTATGACTATTCCAACAGACCAGACCCCTGGCTGGTCACCCACATTCTTTCCACATTCTACCCTCGATAAACTTGTCATCCAAAACTCTGCTGCCCATGTGCTAACTCACAGCAATTTGCGTTCCCAGTAAAGCAAAGTCCTGGCTTTAAAATTCTCACCCTTGTTTTTGAATCACTCTGTGGCCTCACCCCTCCCTATCTCTGTAATCTCTTGCAGCCCCACAACTGTGAAGATATGAGTTCCTCTAATTCTGGCTTCTTGTGTTTCTCTGATTTTATTTGCTTCACCATTGGTAGCCTTGTCTTCAGTTGCCTAGAGCTCAAGCTTGACCATACAAGTAGCCATTGCCTCTGGGAGTAAAAGGCACAGAATGTACTCTGGGTGGGGGACTTCAATGCTAATCACCCAGAACCACCAAGAGTGGCTTGGTAGCACCATTACTGACCGAGCTGGCCAAGTCCTAAAGGACATAGCTGCTAGACTGGGCCTGCGGCAGGTGGAGAGGGAACCAACAAGAGGAAAAAACATACCTAACATCATCCTCACCAACCTGCCTGCTGCAGATGCATCTGTCCATGACAGTATCCGTAGCAGTGACCACCGCACAGTCACTGTGGAGACGAAGTCCCGCCTTCACGTTGAGGCTACCTTCCATCGTGTTGTATGGCATTACCACCATGTTAAACGTTTCAAACAGATTTAGCAACTCAAGACTGGGCATCCATGAAATGCTGAGGGCCATCAGCAGCAGCAGAATTGTACTTGAACACAATCTGTAACCTTGTGGCCTGGCAAATCTCCCATTCTACCATCACCATCAAGCCAGGGGATCAACCTTGGTTCAATGAAGAGTGCAGGAGGGCACGCCAGGAGCAGCACCGGGCGTACCTAAAAATGAGGTGTAAACCTGGTGAAGCTACAACACAGGACTACTTGCGTGCCAAACAGCATAAGCAGCAAGTGATAGACAGAGCTAAACGACCCCACAACCAACGGATCAGATCTAAGCTCTGCAGTCCTGTCACATCCAGTCGTGAATGGTGGTGGACAATTAAACAACTCACTGGAAAAGGAGGCTCCACAAATATCCCCATCCTCAATGATGGAGAAGCCCAGCACAACAGTGCAAAAGATAAGGCTGAAGCATTTGCTGCAATCTTCAGCCAGAAGTGCCGAGTGGATGATCCACCTTGGCCTCCTCTGGAGGTTCCCAGCATCACAGATGCCAGTCTTCAGCCAATTCAATTCACTCCACATGATATCAAGAAACGGCTGAAGGCATTGGATAGTGCAAAGGCTATAGGCTCCGACAATATTCCGGCAATAGTACTGAAGACTTGTGCTCTAGAACGTGCCGCGCCCCTAGCCAAGCTGTTCCAGTACAGCTACTGGCATCTACCCGGCTATGTGGAAAATTGCGCAGGTATGTCCTATACATAAAAAGTAGGACAAATCCGGCAAATTACCGCCCCATCAGTCTACTGTCGATCATCAGTAAAGTAATGGAAGCGGTCATCAATAGTGCTATTAAGCGGCACTTGCTTAGCAATAACCTGCTCACTGATGCCCAGTTTGGGTTCCGCCAGGGCCACTCAGCTCTTGTCCTTATTACAGCCTTGTTCAAACATGGACAAAAGAGCTGAACTCCCAAGGTGAGGTGCGAGTGACTGCCCTTGACATCAAGGCAGTGTGTTTGACTGAGTGTATCTTCAAGGAGCCCCAGTAAAACTTAAGTCATTGGGAATCAGGGGGAAAACTCTCCGCTGGTTGGAGTCATACCTAGCACAAAGGAAGATGGTTGTGGTTGTTGGAGGTCAGTTATTTCAGCTCCAGGACATCACTGCAGGAGTTCCTCAGGGTAGTGTCCTAGGCCCAACCATCTTCAGCTGCTTCATCAGTGACCTTCTTTCCATCATACGGTCAGAAGTGGGGATATTCACTGATGATTGCACAATGTTCGGCACCATTCGCGACTCCTCAGACACTGGAGCAGTCTATATCCAAATGCAGTAAGAGCTGGACAATACCCAGGCTTGGGCTGACAAGTGGCAAGTAACATTGCCTGACACTTGTGTGATGCCAATGACCATCTCCAGCAAGAGAGAATCCAACCATCGCCCCTTGATGTTCAATGGTATTACCATCACTGAATCCTCCACTATCTACATCCTGGGGGTTATCATTGACCAGAAACGGAACTGGACTAGCCATATAAATATTGTGGCTACAAGAGCAGATCAGGGGCAGGCATCGTGCGACACGTAACTCACCTCCTGACTCCTCAAAGCCTGTCCACCACTTACAAGGCACAAGTCAGGAGTGTGATGGAATAGTCCCCACTTGCCTGGATGAGTGCAGCTTCCATAACACTGAAGAAGTTGGACACCGTCCAGGACAAAGCAGTCCACTTGATTGGCACCACATCCACAAACATTCACTCCCTCCACCACCAACACACAGTAGCAGCAGTGTGCACCATCTACAAGATGTACTGCAAGAATTCATCAAGGCTCCCTAGACAGCACCTTCCAAACCCACGACCACTGCCACCTAGAAGGTCAAGGGCAGCATATAGATGGGAACACTACCTCTTGGAGGTTCTTCTCCAAGTCACTAACCATCCTGACTTGGAAATATATTGCCGTTCCTTCACTGTTGCTGGGTCAAAATCTCGGAACCCCCCTCCCTAACAGTACCGTCGGTGTACCTACACCACATGGACTGCAGCAGTTCACAAAGGCAGCTCACCACCACCTTCTCAAAGGCAATTAGGGATGGGCAATAAATGCTGGCCTAGCTAGTGACACCTACATCCCATGAATGAATTATTAAAAAATTCTAATTAAACTGATCTTTTGCACTTTATTTAGATTCCAACTTCAGGCCTAGGGCTTTGTACCCAAGTCTGTTCCTTAAAACAGGTTTGTCAATGTAACCCTTTCTCCCTATGTGCTCATAGCCTAGGAGAATGAGTTGGCAACTTCTGGATACTAATTTGCTCGCAGGCCTGTCAATGAAACCAATTACCTTGCCAACCTCCCATGGGGCATGAATTTAAAAAGGACATTTCTGCTACTCTCAAAATGAATGCAGGCCGTCCTTGCTAATAGACCTGAAATAAGACAATTGACTTTTATTGCTTTGGTTTGAAGCAGGCTGTGAGCTGAACAATTTCATAAATTGACATGTCTTGTTTCAGTCCGCATCTTACAAGTTCATAGTCCATGACTTTCCCTCTTTAACCTTGTACAAATTCACTTTTTTCAAAACACAGACCTTAAACATAACCCAATTCCAGATCCTTTCTGTGGATAAAAAATGAATTCAAATCACTAAAAGTGTCAGGCAGGAAGGATTCCCATTTCCCAGTCATCCAGATTTTGCCGTGGTTAAGGGCAATTGGGATCAGCCAAGGAAAGGGTTAACCAGCGAACAAAACTTAGGACTGCACTAGCCAGTTTGGGAGTTAGAGGGGCGTTAGTTCCAATGAGTGGTGTGGATCTACTTATTGCCAGCTGTGCATGATCCGTATCCTGTCACCACACATATACACTTGCTACTGTACTCACTACAATAACGTGTTTTAAAGGTTGTTCACAGTTTAGAATATTTGGTAATCACAGCTTGAAAGCTAAGTTGTGTTCAAGGAAATGTAGCCATGGCAACCTTTTCAATATCTTCTGAGGAGCGTGTCTGGGAAGACATCCTTTCGTATCCTGTTTTGTAAAATGGGTTTGTATGTCTTAACTTCTGCTGAGACCTAAGTTCACAACTGCATAAGCTATGTTTCTCCATGTCAGTCTATGTATTTTTGTTAACTTTTTCCACATAGAAACATCCCTCCAGTTGGAGCTTGGTTTGGCTGGACAATTTAACAAACTTCAGGTGCTCATTAGCAGACGTATCAAATATGGCCTGAGAGTTGCAATCCCTCAACTATATTCAAAATTCCTGCCTGAAGTACTCCCTGATTTCCTTTTGAGCAGGAAATTACTGTTCCTTCCTCCGCATGAGTCTGATCAGAAACAAAAGTTTTATTACGTGGATGCTGAAGGAGCTCTGAGTTGTATTGACAGAACAAAAGTGTTTCTCAAACCTCAATAAAGCTTTTGTGTCTTATGGGACATGTGCATCTGGTAATGTTATGTCTAAGCAAAACATGGTGCACTTAGATCTGTTAATGCCTTATCTAAATAATCTTGGAAAAATGGGTAATGGGTGCATTTTGCATTACTGAGCAGGTGAAGCAAACTGCAGGTGAAGCTAAGGAATGTTCTACAACTTTATCACGGATATTGTAAGACAGCATCTCCATTGTCATTTGGATTGGTCAGTCAAACTTGATTGATAGCTTGGAACCTCTGTTTTATATTTAGTGTTTTGAGTAGCGTGTGGCTTTCCACCTCTTTCCAGGCTATGTTCATTTAATCTCTGTTGTTGAAATCTGAATGGAAACATTCTATTAAAGGACATGGGTTGCAATTCGTTATTACTGTATAATATTTGTTATGGTTTAAGTAGGCTTTATGTTCCTTTTGAATATATAATGTATTAAAATGCTTATTTTTGGTCTTTATTCTAGCAAAGAAAACATCTTCTGCAAAGCCCCATCCATCCAGCTGTGAGTTCATTTCTTGTGAGGCTTCTCTGAATGGCTGTGCAATTGTTGGTTATTATTCTTAATTTGTTTTTATGCTTGGGTTTTTATCAGATAAAAATGCACCACTGGTGCAGTACCCCAGGAAAGATGTACAGGTACTGTACATGTGAACTGGGAAGAGAATGTCACGGGGGTAGCTTTATAATGTCATCTGTATCAAATTGCCTGAAGAGTTAACATCACCTCATCTGGGTTTAATTCTTCACTATGTGGGGGGTGTTTTCATTCAAAGAAGGAAGATTACCCTACAGATTAGGCACCCTTTATAGATATTTAGGAGAGGAAAAATGCTGGAATTAATTGGAGTTAAATTCCATTAGCTTTGAGAGTGACTCTCTCGTGGTATATGGATAACCTCACAAGGTCAAAATTAAGTTGCAGTCCTATGACTCATCCATTTTTTGTAATCTATATTATAAACTCAGTTAAATGAAAACCATGTTAAAAATTAAACAAAAAAGTGGAAAAATTACATCAAAGAAGCCGTGTGCCATCACCATAGATTAAAATTGTCATCCCACTCATAATAAGTTACCCTGCTGCTGAGGATCAAAATTTTTTTAAAAATTGGAATAATTGAAGTAATGTTATGAATGAATATCAGTGGAATTTTCCAGTTCTAGATGTTCTATTTGAATATTGTCAATGTAAAAGTTTTGACAAAAGAGCACCAATGTGAACAAGAGTGGGTTGTTCTCCTGCTGCTTGGTGTATAAAGGGTTAACAGATAGCATATGCTAATATATAATGTAGATTATGCTGTACCATTGACATCAGTCAGTCATGTGTTAGATACGAGAAGGAGAGGAGAAAGAGGTTGGACCACCATGCCTAGGAGCAAAGTGCCTACTCTGTAACCTATCTAGATGTAGTACTTAAGAACAAATGTTAAGCAGATATCAGAGTATATCTACAGTTTATCTACTCACCAAGTCCCATGCCTAGAGTCCAAGATAGAAGGACCATCTCAGAACATGGTGGCAGCTGTGTAGACATTAATGTAAAAAAAAAACACATCACTGTTATCGAAGAAACCACGGAGTGGAGAACACCTTGATAGCAGCTCACAACAAATATAGTCAGAAGGAGGAGGCACACTGGAGAGAGGTAACGATAACTGAATCTGGTGAGCAGTCACAGCCCTTGCCCTGCCAATTTGACTGCCTCGAGGGCCCACAGAGAGGCCAGCAATGGAAGTTTTGGAAACCTATTTTGTCCAGTATCAAGCAGCATCAGGCCTTCGTGAAAAAGAGCAAAAACTTCAATTCAGTTCTTTTCTTTATGCAGTAGGTCCAATAGTGGATGATGTTCTCCTAAGGCAGGGAGTGTAGGAGTCCGCTGCAGACTTTGAGATCACTCTTAAAGCTTTGACGCTATTTTAGCCGGAAGAGAAACTTGGTAATTGAACGAGCATGTTTTAACCAGCAGTCCCAACGACCTGGGGAATCGATTTGAATTATTTCTAATTGACCTATATTGCCTAGCTAGTTCTTGCTGAAGGAAGAGTTAATCTGTGATCGCATAGCAGTGGGTGCCTGGGATGAAAAACTCTCTGACTTTCTGCATGCTAAAGTTGATTGTACTTGGGATCGAGTAGCCTTGTATGTGAGGCAGGCCGAACTTAGAGGATTTAATCAGGCTATAATTCGGCGTGACTCTGAGTCTTCACATTACTCCGTTGACTGGGTAGGCCCACAGGCAGTGCTCAAACCCACACGAAAGCCTGCTAAACCAGGCAGAAGGATGGGAAACTCTTAAGCCGGCAACCATTTTAAGATGCTTGTGTTGTGGTGCAAAAACCGAGCATTGACACCAGGACTGCCCAGCAGGATCGACAGAATGCTCTAGTGCTGCAAAATTGGACATTTCAAGCATTTCTGCAAATCCAACAATTTTGAATTTATGAAACAAGAAATGTAAAATCAAGATAAAAACAAAATTACTGAGTTGCTAGGGGAAGTCTTAGTCCAGACTACTGGTCAGTTACAGTGCAAGTTCAAGGCTTTGATACTACCTTTAAAATTGATACTGGAGCTGCTCTGAATATATTAGCAGATAATCTCAACTTCTGCCAATGACCCTTCATTCGTCAGATGTTCTATCACAAGGTCAAGGTGGCATAAACCTTCCAATGAAAGGCAGGATTATTGCTCCTCTTAGTTATAAGGGACAACAGATCATTGGTGTACTCTGTACAAAGTACATCCTTATTGAGTGGCGATTTTGGCAGACTTCTAGGAATTCTAGAAAAAACAGATGATGCTCAACATTTGAATAACTCATTGTATTTTATGCAACAATCTCCAACCTTATATTTAGAAGCAGTGGAAATTCAGCCTTCAGAAGCTGAGAAAGTTTATACAATTGACAGTAAGTTCCCTTTTTTCACGGAGACACCATCCACTAGAACCAAGGCAAAGATTGAAGTTATGAATTTCTCAGTCCTTCATGAAGCAAGGCCAGAGGTGGCAGATACAGAGGGCACTGCAGCAGATGATGACCTTTCACATGAAAACCTGCTGGACTTGAATTAGCTCTTCCTAGAAGGAAGTGATGAGGAAGAAGTCCTTGCAGCAATGAGTTGATCTCTTGGAGGTTGAGGTCCTAGAGAATGATTTATCTTTCCAGGTGATAGACGCATCATATGGAGTGTCTGTGGTCTTTTTTAGCTGTGTTTCTAGTGGCTGAGCAGCATTCAGATCTTAGTTCCACTGAACCTAATAATATATTGCCTAGCCTAGCCTATCTCCCGGCATCCAGGAAGAATCTTCCAGAGACGATGCCTTGTCCGACGCCAGGTTAGAGTCCATAGAGGATCACACTGCTAAAGCGCTGGTACCTTCCAGGAAAGAAAATCAATTGACACCCATACTTCAGTCCCAGCTGAAAGTCTTCTTCCCTCTGGAGCTGGAGGTCAGCACAAGAGTTGTGGCAGAATCTTTAGCACTTCTGAAGCTGCAGAATCCTGTACAGCAATCTTGTCTCCGAGTTAATCATCTACAGGAAATTTGTCTCATTACAGAAGATGATGCTGTTGGTATGATGTGGCAGATGATGTGAGCAAGGCAGATCAAATCCATGAGGGAAACTTGATCATGCAGCCACAACAATTTTGCAATTTGTATTTTATTTCAAGATGCGTGCCCTAATTCAGTGGTAATAAGTCCACCAAGACTCTAGAGCTTTTTTACAAAACTAAATTAAACATTTATTAACAAAAGAAAAGATTTCAAGCACATACATAGGTCTACAAATTACTGCTATAATAACTCCTAAAACCCCTAATTAATCTGGCTTCGAGTTACACCCCCCCCATTAAGGCAACAGCAAACAAAAAAATTAGATTTTAAATAGGTTCCAGCCAGTTAACACAATACCCTGGACAGTAGAATTCAAAATGACTTTTCCCAGCTTTGGTTTCTGTAGGCAGTAGCTTAATGCAGAACTACTGGAGGCTTTTCACACTTCTGGTAGATCTTACCATGCCTTCACTGACACATAGCCTAATTTCCCTTTGTACATGTTTCTCCCTTTTAATGCAAATTCCATTGTTCCCATATGTCTTTGGAACTTTACTTTTCTCTTAATATAAATCTTTTCATGGTGCTTATATTATCAGTAATCTTTGGGGAAAAATAAACGCACTGCTTGGCCTAGCTTCCCTGGCTAGGTGTAACATCTTATCATCTCTTTGAAATTCAAACTACCCTGATTTGTCTAAAAATGCAAATTATCCTCACTACACGTTCTAAAACTTATTTAGCATTTCAAACCGAGCTACTTTTGATGAGTCAAAGCCTCCAGACCAGCTGTCTGCAGTTCAATTAAATCGCCCCAACACACAGAGAAGCTATCCAAACCCCACTATTAACCTCTTTTGCAATAAATCACAATAATATTATGAGAATTATTATACTTTCATGACACTGTCTTGTCTCCATACCCTCAGCAGTTCTTCCCATTGCCTATATTACCCACAACCACTACCATCTAGAAGGACAAGGGCAATAGATAGATGGGAACACCACCACCTGGAAGTTCCCCTCCAAGTCACTCACCATCCTGACTTGGAAATATATCGCCCTTCCTTCACTGTCGCTAGTTAAAAATCCTGGAACTCCCTTTCTAACAGCACTGTGGGTGTACCTACACCACATGGACTGCAGCGGTTCAAGAAGGCAGCTCATCACCATCTTCTCAAGAGCAACTAGGGATGGGCAATAAATGCTGACCCAGCCAGTGAAGCCCACATCCCGTCAATGAATTTAACAAAAATTGGAGCAGCATCACGCCAACAGAAAGTAGGCAGTCCTCCTGAAATGTAATTGGAAAATAATTTCTTCTTCTTTTCCTGACAGTCCTACAGGAATTTGGTCATTTTTTCCTTCATCGTCTAAGTTCATTGAAATCTTGGATCTTCAATTCCTTTTAAACCTTTGATACAGCAGTGGATGATACGGCTGTGAGTCTTCCCTGGAGTTGACAATCATTCCTCTTCTGAAGCTCTTTCCCTGTGTGTTCAAATTCCTAGTGTCCAGAGTGCCCTGAGTTGTTCTCTTCTAGTCCCATAGAGTCCAAATGTCAATTCTTTTCAGTTTTCTTTCTTGGATCAGTCTTTCATTGAAGAGTCTTTGTTGGCCTTTCAGTTGTCATCCTGAAATCTATTCTCTGCTTCCCAGCAATGTTGCTAAATTGCTGTCCTACTCTGCAGATGATATGTCCTACCAGATGCAGAAGAAAGCCTTGAGGGCCAAGAATACTGTGGGAGATTGAATTCCCCAGGACTATGACTTGGGGAGGAGAAGAGTAGGAGTTGGGTAAAATCTGTGGTTGTAAAAAAGGGAGTTACAGATGTGCAATGTAAATAGTTAAGGACATAGTTTCATGTTGTTGAAAATAGGATAGCATAGTTGGGGGGAAGTGTAGTATAAAGGGTTAACAGATGAGATATGCTAATATATGATGTAGATGATGATGTATCATTGACATCAGTCAGTCATGTGTTAGACTCTCAAGAGAACTGTTGGAACACCAAGCCTAGGAGCAACATGCCTACTCTGTAACCTGTTTAAATACAGCACTAATCAATAAGTGTTTAGCAGAAACTGGAATATGTCTACAGACTGTCTACTGACCAAACCCCACATTTAGAGTCCAGGATAGAAGGACTATCTCAGAACACCTGCCATAGTGTTTAATGTTCCAAGGGATGCCTTTTGTCCTTTATTTCTAGCCTGTGGGAAATTGAGCCTGGGAATCTGAGTTCAGTGATTTGAGTAGGCGGGGCTGCAAGACTGAGTCCGCCGGCAGAGAGATTGTTGTGACTCCACAAGATAAGTTGTAAGTTTTGATTGCTTTAACCATCACCACCACCACCCTCCTCCCCTTTTATGGTAACCAGGAACCCCCTCCCTATCCTGCTCACCAGGGCCTGCCCCTGCTCTTATGGTCATCAGAAATAAGCCCCCCCCCACTACCCCAGCCACTCCTCAGAAGTGTGAGGTGATGCATAGAAGTCTGAGGTGATGCCTTTTGGTAGGAAGAACATGGACAGACACTATAAAATAAGGGGTGAAATTTTGAAGGGAGTGCAGGAGCAGAAGGACCTGGTTGTATATGTGCATAGATCATTGAAAGTGGCAGGACAGGTGGAAAGAGCAGTTAATAAACAAATAGTATCCTGGGCTTTTTTAATAGGGGCATAGAGTACAAGAGCAAGGAGGTTATGCTGAATTTATATAAGACACTGGTTAGACCTCAGCTGGAGTATTGTATACAGTCTTGGGTGCCACATTATAGGAAAGATGTGAACACATTGGAGAGAGTGCAGAAGAGGTTTACAAGAATGGTTCCACAGATGGGAAACTTCAGCTATGAGGATAGATTGGCGAGGTTGGGACTATTCTCCTTGGAGAGAAGAAGGCTAAGAGGAGATTTGATAGAGATGTTCAAAATCATGAGGGAGCTGGACAGAGTGGATAGGGAGAAGCTGTTCCCACTCAAAAGGATCAAGAACAAGACGGCACAGATTTAAAGTGATTTGCAAAAGAAACAAATGTGATGTGAGAAAAAACTTTTTCACATGAGTGCTTCGGGTCTGGAACGCGCTGCCTGGAAGTGTGGTGGAAGCAGATTCAATCGAGGCATTCGAGAGGGCATTAGATGATTATTTGAATAGAAACAAGGTGCAGGGGTATGGGGAAAAGGCAGGGCAATGGCACTAGGGGTAATGCTCATTGGGAGAGCTGGTGCAGACACAATGGGCTGAATGGCCTCCTTCTGTGCCATTAAAATTCTGTGATTCTATGAGCTGGTCAGCAGAAGCCACCCTCCCCTCCCAGTTCCACGGTCAAAATGTCCTTATTGGTCAGCCAAAAGGTCTTTAGGAAGGATGTGAAGGCATTGGAGTGGGTGCAGAAAAGATTCATGAGAATGGTTCAAGCGATGAGGAGCTTCAGTTACATACATATACTGGAGAAATTGGAACTGCTCTTCTTGGAGAACAGAAAGTTCAGAGGAGATGTGACAGAGATATTCAAAATCATGAGGGGTCTGGATAGAGTGGATAGGGAGAAACTGTGCCCATTGGTGGAAGAATCAAGAACCAGAGGGCACAGATTTAATGTAATTGGCAAAAGAAGCAATGGTGACATGAGAAAAACCTTTTTAATGGAGCAAGTGGTTAGGATTTGGAGTACACTGCCTGAGAATGTGGTGGAGGCAGGTTCAATGGATGCATTCAATAGGAATTGGATCATTATCTTAAAAGGAAAAAACATACAGGCCCACAGAGAAAAGGCAGGGAACAGCACTAAGTGAATTGTTCCTTCAGAGGGCCAGCACAGACACCACAAGTCAAATAGCCACCTTCTGTGGAGTGACCATTCTATACTATCTATTGAGGCAATAGCGTAATCCCACAGTTTTTAAGTAGAACCTTCCTCTCTCCCCCCCCCGCCCCCCCAAAATCCCCCAGCCAGCTCCTATTTGTGATCTTAACTGGATATTGTTTTTTTTTGTACATGCATTCATGTGCACTCCAATCTTTACGAAAGTATACTGGTGGGCCAAAGACAGATCAATGTCTTATTATCCCTTTCCAACACTTGTTATTGATCAAGTGCTTTACCCCAATTTATGCTCTGCTGTTTGCTTCATGCCATTTGAGTCTATGTGACAGTCTCATGCAAGTAATGTTTTACCAGACTGTTGACGGTAACAGGAAAGATTTTACTCTGCCACACAGCAACAAAAAAAAGGTACTGCATGTATGAATTGACCATATTTAATTGGGGAATAATTTCCAATGTTGCAGTATTTTTAGAATCTGTTTGAACATGAAGACTCAATACCAGGATTTTGAGCCAACATGTACAAGTTAATTCCAAAAATAGCACTGAAATATGGAACATGCAGTATCTTGGGGAAATGTAGCCAGTTTGCGATCTTAAATAGGAAATGATTATTTGTGGCCCATGACAACTATTAGTGGGAAAATAGTCTAACTTATTTATGGTCATGTTTGTATATATTTTAATTTCCATCACTAGGGTAACATTATAAATATTGTTAGAAGTTTTTAATGTTTGTAGTCCCTTTTAGCATATTAGACTTTTGCTTTTGGGAAGTCTGTACAAGAAACTTCATTGGAGTGATTGCATGAATGAAAGTTGGAACTTGTAACATTGGATTCTTGTTTGTCAGCAAGAGAGAGCTTAATGTGTTTTGAAAAAGTTTCATTTTTCATCGGCTTTTGTTTTGTAGTTTGGTTTCTCTTGACTAACTGATTCAATTTGTCAAATATTCAATCCCCTGTTATTTATCAGCTAAATAACAGGACATAGAAAATTCAATGCTTGAATTTATATCATGCCTCATCATGTTGTCAGTGTCTCAAAGTACATAAAGAATCACAATTAAAAAGGAAATAGTCCTATAGATTTCAACTATATGCTGGTAGAAATGTAATTGTTACATGAAAGAGTATTATAGTGCAGGGGAAGAATGTATAATGTTCTTAGCAAAACAATTGCTTCCTATCGCGTGAGAAGACCACACATTTTATTTTCCAACACAAACACCTTGCTTGTTCCTGCAGTGGCTCAGCATGCTCAGTTTAACATGGAACCAAGCCATACCAACTGGTCCTTGGTTTAAATCCCTGATCAATTAGCTGATCTCACCCAAACTGATTGTAATAAAACTACAAGCGGAGGTTTGACAGTAAGTTAAAATTTTGAATTGGAAGGTTCGCTCTTGCAAAAAAAAATTGATTATCATAGGAATTCAATAAAGGCTGTGAATATTTATGTAGGGTTGAATGGTTTGTAATCAATATAATTTACAATTACATAGCATTTGTTATATTTCAAATTTCTGACTGCTGCCTGATAGGGACTGGTGATCTTGGTGTAATTTTATGTTAAGAATGTTTTTGAGTTAAATGCAATTCTCAAAGGGTTAAAACTGTAGAACTGTGTAAATGTCACTTAGGATTCAAATGAGGCATCTGAACCAGAGCTGGTTTAGAGATTCTACTAAATATTTGTAGCTATTTGCTTCAATTTTGTGGGGGGTGGGGTTGGTGGTGGTGGTGGGGAGTACTGTTTATATTCGTGTAAGCATGAGAAGTTGCCTATACTCAGGAGAGAGGGGAAGTTGATTTTGTTCACAGACTTGTAGGCGAATCCCTGAACATGGAAGGAGTAAGTGGTTCCGCCCTTCTATATCTTGTAATTGCTCAGAGAGTATAGGAGAAAAAGGACACCGGGCAGTCAGTCGGTTAGATAGGTTCAGGGAGGAAGTCTGGCTTAGTGAAGGAATGTTTATTCATTCCAAGCCCATAGCTGGTTAGCATCGAAAGGTGGGCCAGCAAAAAATAAGTGAGCCTACTAACAGGTGATAGTCAGCATATACAGTACCATTATTTTTCTTGTAATCTTAGGAAGGTTCTGTAGTTAATTGAGTCAAGATAAGATTTAGTTACATCTATTACTACATGTTCACTTGCTGTTTCTAAAATAAGGAAGTTTAATCATTCCTGCCTAGCCTTGTCTTGCTAAAGTCTTTCAGTCAGATTTAAGTAGTATACATGAAGGCCTAGAGCCAATCCTTCCACAAGAAACCAGAGCCAATACTGTAAGAATAGAAGGAATCTTGTAGAAAGTTGCATTGGTATGATTAAGTAAAACTGTGGAAGGATGAAAATTGTAAATTTGATGCATTGGCACTGGAATGTAACGCTGTATGGTTATTCCATTTATTTCTATTTAAGTGAATAGGAATGTGCCTTTTTTCACTGTAATTCTATTTTAGTATTATTGAATATTGGTTTCTACAATGAAATGCTGTTCTGGTGTGCATTTATGGAAAATACAGGACAAAAGCATTATATATTTTTTTAAGAAGTCCATTTTCTCAAAATGACAGATAAGTAATTTGCAGCATTTAAATTTTTAAAAGGAAATGTTTCAATGCCTTAACAATAAACAGGAAAATGCACTGTTAGTTCATAAATCAGATCCAGAGATTATCAAACTAGTGTGTGCCTTCACAGAGTCTTTAACAGAGCAGTTGTGTTGTCCTGCAGACTTGAAGAGATTTTGTCTGGTGAGTATTTGTATCCAGAAGGTACAAGCATTTCTGGAGCATGACTCATTGACTGCAGCCTGTTGGAGGCCTCACTTACTGGGAGTGACCTTCATTTGGAATGGGTGGGAGAGAGCACTTGGAAGTAAGCTCTATATTTCTTTGTGAGAAATATTGAACATAGTTTGAACAGTTCCCACAGCAACACAGAACACGTGATTTTGGTTCAAGAACGCAAAAATGGTGTCTAGGGTACAATTTTTGTTTGTAATGATGTCTAGAGACTGCTGAATATTTTTTATATCTTTCTTGTTGCCAATAAATGACTCTTATGGGAACTGCACAGTTTCACCAGTTTAGGAGGGAGGAAAAGAAACTGAGATCTACCCATTTTACTAACTCTAGCTATTTAAGAATAGTGAAATAAAAGTGGCTCTGAAAATCCATGGACCCACTATCCTGATGTAAGCGCCAGAATGCACCTGGCATTGACCACAACAAAGAATGCAAGGTCAGCGAGAGGACACAGTTGTAATATATGGAATGGGCTCCCACACCATTAGATGCACTGATTCAGACTTTGGATTTGACTTTACATATTCTCTCAAATACAAAGATGTCTGTCACTCTATAAGTGGTCCATGTGTGCTTGTACTGTTGAATTATATTTTAGAAGAACTCAGAGATATAGCAAAACAACTCATTTGTGTTCTTTAACTGAATGTTCTCCAGCCTTTCCAAAGGCAGACAGAAACACATGGGAAGAAGCCAAAAGCGAATCATTAAGCTTTATTTTACAGATAGCAAGTGAAGATGCATAGTAAGACCTGTAATCAGAACTCACTTTGAAGAAACTCACTAAATAATTTTCTTGCTCACAGAGGGAGTTAATAAAAAAGATTTCAACACATTATGCCTTTAACGTGCTCTGAGCTTTTCCTGGTCAGCCTTCTGATCATAATGGGTCTGGACTTGAAAAGATTAGGAACCTCTGCACCACAAAGCTAGGCTTCTTTTCCAGGCTGACTTGACAGGCTGCCCTAGTTTCTCTTTGCCCATTTCGGCTGGACTTGCCATAGATTACTGAAAATCCTTCTAAAAACGAGGGTCAGCTTATGTTGAGTATAAAATGTGAACCACTAGTGTAGGTGGTCACCATTTTGAAATGTGAAAAAAATAACTTTGGTAATTCAAATTAAATCAACGTGTTATCTTTTATTTTAATGAAAAAATTCTACAAGGATAGTTTGAACCACAATTGTAACATTTTAAAAGTCATCAAATTCATTGTCTTATGCATCTGACACAAAGACTTCATTGAATTAATCTTGAGTCACTTTGGCTATGGCAAAATGATCATCAAGATCGTAATGAGGATCCCACTCTGGATCAGATGTGGTGCTTTTGGTTTTATAATCACCCCTCCACAACAAATCATCTTCCTCTCCATCCTGCATTTTGTGAATGATCTGACCATTTGATTGCTGGGTTTATTGAATTTCATGGCTGGTTTATCCATTTTGCTGATGTGACATAATGTGTATTCATGATTTTGCCACTGTCTGATGACGGATTGCTGAAAATTGGTAATTTTGGCATCAAGATCTTTTGGAAGTCCCTGAACGATCTTGGTCTTCTGTCACAACACAAGACACTTCTGTTTCATAAAGTGGCTACGCCAACTAGCTGTTCTTCTGAAATCTTTGCTGGACTCAGGGTTTGATTTGCCCCGCTTACTGCGTATACACACATTGCATTTCTGGTGATGAAGTAACCATTCCAGTGATTTTTGAGGACCTATTCTGATACATGTTTCTTAAGATTAGGTTAGTGGCTGGTCCCCGTTTTATAGTGCATTTGGCCTTGGACATCTTATTCAGTCAGAGTGGATGATTCCTCCTTCCATTCTTGCACCAGTTTTTCATTAACATCGAATTCCCTCGCTGAGTGTTGCAGTTATTTGATGAGTTAGCAAATGTTTCGAATTTTAGCTTGAAACCAGCTTTGTACTTCATTCTTTTTGAAGGAGGACCCATTCCTGTTCATCAGTCACAATGCACAGTCTGCTCTGTGTGTGCATGTCTTAAACTTCCACTTAACTTCTTGGCAATACAGCCTGTGTCTCCTGTTTGATCACATGCGCTGACTTTTAAGGCAAGTATAACCCCAAGCATGAATTTTGGGGCTGAAAATTAAGGCCGATTCCTAATGCAAGTATAGCCCTAAACATGTATTTATTAGTTGAAAAATAGGGGGTCAACTTATATGCCAAGTATAGGCCTAATTACGCATTTTGATGTCGAAAGTGGGTTGTCTTATACGCTGGGTCAACTTATACCCGTGATCAACGGTAGGGATTTTTGGTACCACTGCCTTTCTAATAAATTTGAGCTGTTTATATCAGGTGTTTCTAAACATACTCTGGATTTTTTAAAAAGGATTAAAGTTGGCTTATTAAATTTTAACTGAAGTCATTATTTGTCAACAATTCTTATTTGTCAGAGATCTCTGACCTAAAGTTTGAAATGCTTCTATTGAACACTACCGCAATGGTTCATTGGTATATTTACAGCTTGCGAAGTTCTGCTTTCAGTAAATTTGTGTCTGTTTGTGGTGTTCCTTATGGCTTGCTAAAATTTACAAGTTAAAGTTAAAATTTTACCAGCAGTGTAGCAGCAAGAGATGATTCATTCCAGGTCATTTGAAAACAATGCAATGTAACTCTTTTTCTTTGCCCTCGAGAGACCATTTAACACTGAACAAATGCTTCAGAATTGAGAATTCACTGAGCGGCTTCAAATTACATACCTAGTGGGTATTTACTAATACTGGTCACAGGGGTCCAGATCATCATAGCAGTGAGTGGTGTAATCTACTTTGACAATTATATTGCATGGTTTACAATGTCAAAATAACAACTTCATAAGCCCTTTAATATGGTGCATACCACAAGCCAGATAAAAAAAAGTTACAGCTCATCGTTATTCACTACTCATTTGCCCAGAAACTCTGCTGCATAAACTGTTTTATGAACTTTAATTGTCAATTTGCTTCCCTAACTTAGTAGGAAAGTTAATATTTTCATTAAACAAAAATACCTCTTCAACAGGCATTAATACATTTCTCTGTTTGCTATTTTAGCAGAGGTGTTAATCAATTTAAAATAAACAGCTTAAGCCTGTATTTTTAAAAAGCAGTCACAGGACTGCTATACAAACCTGTTTTGTTTGTCTGCTGCTATCACTAATCATCAATGCTGACTTTAGAGAACTTGCTGTAAATTACTGATGTGTAGGGTACTTTAAGGAGTGCTGAACTTGGTGAAGCTGTTCCTAATCTGAGGTCTGTAAATTCAAACCATGTTCATATTTCTCTCTCAGCTATAGCACAGTGAGATAAAGAGTAAATCTACCTGTACTCTGCCCAAATACTAAAGAACACCACGAGTGCTTTGCATCGATGTGACATTGTTTTTCAATTTTCATACCATAGTGTAACCTTTGTGTGTGAGACTGACGTTAGTGCCAATTAGTGATAGTTTTGTGTTGCAGGTCTAAGCTGACTATGGGAACTGGATTAAAATTGGCCAAAATAAAAGCAAAATACTGCGGATGCTGGAAATCTGAAACAAAAACAAAGATAGCTGGAAAAACTCAGCAGGTCTGACAGCATCTGTGGAGAGGAAGACAGAGTTAACGTTTCGAGTCCGTTTGACTCTTCATCAGAAGATGAGATTTGCAGATGAGACTTGAAACGTTAACTCTGTCTTCCTCTCCACAGATGCTGTCAGACCTGCTGAGTTTTTCCAGCTATTTTTGTTTTTGTTAAAATTGGCCAAACCCACTTTACATAGGATTCTTACAGGCACTAAACAAAAGAAACAGGTCTTGGTGGCAGAAGGCTGGTGATCAATACTCTGATCAATCAATCAATCAATCAATTCTGAAGCAAATCATATTTTGACATTCATACTTGAATGCCTATTTTGGGTTAGCCTCACATAATTTAGTGTTTCTTTCTATTCAAAGTGAAAGTCCAGGAGAGAATCTTACAGTCCTCCACTCACAGGTTTACAGGTGGCTGGGGGAGGTGGGGGGTGATAGTGGGAGCTGTAAAATTCCCTGGATTGCCTTCGACCTACCCCCGAGCTATCCACAATTCTACAAGGAGCGGGCAAAAGCACAATGTAATTATTGGCCACCTGAGGGGGGCTTCCTGCTAGGCCTCAATTTTCCAGCCGAAGGAGTTCATGGCTGGGGAGGATGCCCAGCAGATCAACCTGCTCGGGCTTCGGGCGAGAAAGTGGGAGGAGACACTTCCACCCCTGACCCCCTTTCCATATTGGGCGCCTCTTCCCCCCAAGGTCAGCTCCCCTGGGTGCTACCTCCTCGCCTGGCCTTGCCATCATGATTCCTATCCCCCTCTCCTCCACTCCCTTCCCTGCTGCGAGATCCTGCACCTACCGGGTCCTGGGGCTCTGACACTTAGACTGGTGGGACTGCTTGTTGTGAACAGTGCTCAAGGTGGTGCTGCTGGGACTACAGAGCTGCTGACGAATCAGATTGGCCAGCAGCTCTTTGAGGCAGGACTTCCTCCCAAGTGAGAGGGTGTTCCATCTACAAGATGCACTGCAGGACTTCACCAACTCTTCTTAGACAGCACCTTCAAAAACCCACAGCCACTACCATCTAGAAGTACAAGGCAGCAGACACATGGGAACACTACCACCTGGAAGTTCCCCTCCAAGCCTTATCTTGACTTGGAAGTATATTGCCGTTCCTTCACTGCCGCTGGGTCAAAACCCAGGAATTCCTTCTCCACCAGCACTGTGGGCATACCTATACCACATGGACTGCAGCAATTCAAGAAGGCAGCTCACCACACATTGTCAAGGGAAATTTGGGAAGGGCAATAAATGCTGGCTTAGCCAGCGATGCCCTCATCCCATGAATGAATTAAAAAAAAAAAAATCCTGCCTCCAACCAATTAATACTCCTCAAAGGGTTAAATGGCTGAGGTGTTGCCATGATCGGCCGGGATGTGTCCCCTGCTAGCTCTTCGGGCAACGGGGCGGAATTTCCCACCATCCAAAAAATCCTACCCTACGTATGCCAGGTGACAAGGGGATAAGGAAAGATTTGAGAAGTTCAGACTTTACCACCGGTATTTGAGGCACTTGTGAGAAGATCTCATCAAGGGATATAAAAAGATTAAATGGTGAATTCAGAATAATGGCCTGGATTTTGCCGTAATGATAAAGGCTATGCTATCAGTGTTCACCATTGTAAATCTGTCAGTAATTTCTGTCATTGCATGTGCACAGTTAAACATGGAAATCCAGAAGCTGCTATCAGAAATGACCTGCTGCTCCCATGTTGCGGTCTTGCTGATAGACTCAATATTGAAATGACTGCAATGGCGTGAACATGGGGTGTTTACCCACTCGTTCAGTGGCTGAAAATGTTAGGGCTATTGCATTCAGGCGTAAGTGAATTTTTAATGGCGTAATAAGTGATGATTATTGATGAACAACCACTCTGGCTTTGAAAGATTGCTTTTAGAAGCATGGAGTCTCATTCCAGCAGAAGAAAATTAAAGTTGGATATTTTATTTACTTTCATTTCTCTTATCTCTCCTCCCGAATCCAAAGCATATTTTATAATCTTTATTTTGTTTTCTGCACATCCAAATTTAATCTAATTTATATTTCCTGCTTTATGCTTCCTGGTTTGCATTTACATGTTTCATTGAGGATTATTAAATTTGATTGGTAGAAGAAATCTCGCTGTTTCTTAACCTGCTCAGAGATGCCACAGATCCCTTACAAAGTGAAACAGATGCTAGATGATTGGAAATCTCTGCTGATAAGCCCACAAAACTCTGTGGGCAACTGTCAGTGAGGTGAATGGTGAACCAGAGATCAAAATCCCTGCTATTATTTCAAAGTCATGAAAATAAGGTTTCAAGAAATGCATTTTAAGCTAATAAAAAGTACATTTTAAACATATATCTGAAACCACGTGATAAATGATTGTAGTAATCTTATAGACAGGTTATTAGAAACAGAAAAATTTTGAGTCTTTCAAATGCAATTGGATGCTAAAATGGATGAACTAATGTAATTGAAGCTAGAGTTTTCTCATTGGGGACTGTGGTCCATTTCCAAATCTTGGAATCATTTTCATGTACAAGATTTTGAAGTTTTTGTAACCCACTTGTGGACCTTTTACCTAGTCAGGGGCTGTTCTAGTCTTGGAACTGTTTCACATCAGGCTAATCAATCATCCTTGATAAGTTCACAATTGACCAGTTAGAAACTAAAGAACTTTGAGGGCAGGACAAAAACTAATTGTGGTTAAGTATTTTTGAACAGAGAGGTTTATGATCACTGGTTAGATTTTCTTTAGGAACACTAAAGAATGAAATTCAAACTAATAACAACAATAACTGGTATTTATATATAAAAAATAAAGGTGCATTTATATAGCACCTTTCATGACCTCAGATGTCCCCAAAGTGCTTTCCAGTCAATGAAGTACTTCTGAAGTGCAGCCAAAGGTATAATGTAGGAAGCATGGCAACCAATTTGCACACAGCAATCCCCCACAACAGCAATGTGCTAATGGCAAGATAATCTTTGTGATGTTGGTTAAGGGATAAACATTGACCAAGACACTGGATAACTCCTCTGCTCTTCTTTGAAATAGTGCCAAGGGATCTTTTACGTCCACCTGAGAGAGCAGGTGGGGCTTCAATCCCATGTCCCGTCAGAAAGACAGAACCTCCAACAGTGCAGCAACCCCTTAGTGGGGTGTCAGCCTAGATTTTTGTGTTCATGTCTCTGAAGTGGGACTTGAAACCATGACCATCTGATTCAGAGGTGAGAATGCTACCATAGCTGACAGCTTTTAGCATAACAAATCCTTCCCAAGGCGTTTCACAAAGGTTAACCATCAAAGCTTTGACACCGATATACATATGATCAAAGGCTTGGCCAAAGTGGTTGATTGTAAGAGTGCCTTACAGGAGGAAAGAGTGGATAGATTTAATGAGGTAATTCCAAAGGTTAGGGCCTAGGCAGCTGAAGGCATAGCCACTAATGATGGAATGATTAAAATTGGAAATGGTCAAGAGACCAGAATTGATGGAGCAATCCTGGGAGGTGTGGGTGAGATGGTGCTGTAATGCTATAGGAGACCATAGAGATAGGAAGGGATGAGGCCATGGAGGGATTCAAAAACAAGGATGAGAATTTTAAAATCGAGGCATTGCTTAGGGATTACGACAGCATGCCCTGGGGAGATGGGTGAATAGGACTTGTTACATGTTAGGACACGAGCAGCAGAGTTTTGAATTACCTCAAGTTGCAGAGGGTAGAACTAGGGAGGCTAGCCAGGAGTGTATTACAATTGTCAAGTCTTGAGATTAAAAAAAGGCACGGATGAAGGCTTCAGCAGCAATTAGTTGACGAGGGCAATGTTACGGAGGTGGAAATTAGGCAGTCTTAGTGATGATGTCAGTATGTAGTAAGAGGCTCATCTCAGAATCAAGTATAAGAACGAGGTTGCAAACAATTTGGTTCAACCTCAGATGGTTGCCAGCGAGAGGGATGGAATCAGCAGGAAGGAAACAAAGTTTGTGATGGGGATTTATGGCGATGGCTTCTGTTTTCTCTGTTTTGTTGGAGGAAATATCTGTTCATCCAGTATTGGATGTCAGACAAGAAGTCTGCAAGGTTAGAGACAGAGGGTGGGGCGTAATCAGGAGAGGTGGAGGTGAGAGGGAGCTGGGTATCATCAGTGTACATGTGGAAACTTGATGCTGTGTTTTCAAATGATGTTACTGGGTAGGGGTGGGGTGCAACATGTAGGTGAGAAATAGGAGGGGGTAGATCCTTGGGGGACAACAGGGATAATGGCGTGGGTGCAGTAAGAGAAGCCATTTCAGATTCTCTGGCTGCAACTAAATAGATAACAATGGAACCAGGCGAGTGTATTGGCACCCGGCTGGATGATGGTAGCGAGTCATTGGAGCAGAATTTCATGGTCAACCATGTCAAAGGTTGCAGGCAGGTTGAGAAGGACGAGGAGGGATAGTTTACCTTTGTCACAATCAATTAGAATATCATTTGTGACTTTGGTAACAACTATGATGGGGGTGGACGCTTCACATGGACATTCAAGGTTTTTGGAGAGGAAGGGGAAGTTGGAGATGGGGCAGTAGTTTGCAAGGACAGCGGGGTCAAGGATTCTTCTTTAAAGGAGAGTGGTGATGACTCTGATTTGAAACTGTTGAACAGTACCTGTGGTGAGAGAACCATTAATAATGTTAGCTAACATAGAGGCCAGGAAGGGAAGTTGGGTGGTCAGCAGTTTAGTGGGAATACAGCCTAGAGAGCAAAAAGTGGGTTTCATCAACAAGATATATTTCTGATATGTTTGAATCTGTATTAAATAAAACACTTTTAAATTGTAAGCAAAACTAGGGAAAAATAAATTGTGATTTGCAATTTTTGTACAGAAATTAAAGAATGAAAGAATACCAACATTAAAATTCTAACTTAATTATTATTATTAACCTAAATAAGTAGAGTCCTAGGACATATCTATCCTCATCTTTGCCATGCCAATGTAACCTGAATTCCTCCGAGTCCATTCATGTGCACATTTTTGCTGCTATTCAGAGGCATGAGTAGTCCCTAGAGAGACTTGCATTAACCTCTGTGCCACTCTTAATTTTCACCAACTCCACACTCCTTACGAGCAACAACCTCAGCTGCCCCATTGTTCACTCTTGCTGAATTTTCTGCCCGGTGCACTAACAACCATTGCTGCCTTTGACTTCTCCATTAGATCAGCAATCACTGCCCCTCCAACCCCTTTTCGTGTTCCTTCAGAATTTTCGTTCCAGAGCAAGGTCCTTACATTTCACAGCTGTCTTGTGGGTGATTGCATTGACATTGTGACTTTGATGGAAACTTAGTTAGGATGGCAATACCTTTGTCCATCATGAAGCCCCCCTTCTTGACTATACTTTCTACCATCTTCCATATTTAGACCCCCAAGGTAGCAGTGTAGCTCTTATCACTAAATTACTCATTGATCTCTACTACTCCTCTGGTACCTGCTCTTCCTTTGAGCACCTCACTTTGTTCCACCTATCGTTCCTTGTCTTTATAATTCTCATTTGCTACTGCCTCGTTAAAGCAGCACCCCAATTTTCTCATCCAAGATATTCTCCCTCTTGTTTCCTCCCTCAGCCTTCGCACTGAGTGCCTCATCATGTTCAATGATTTCCATATCCGTCTCAAATCACTTTGATTTCATTGCCCGCCTGTGCTCCCTGAAACTTCCCTTCCAAATGTCATGCTTATTGCCGTGCTCTCCCTGACCCCCCACCCCCCAACCTCAACCGTGCCGCCTTGGGCGGTCCCTCTACTTGTTGTCGTGACTACACACATGGCCCATCTACAGCCAATTCCTTTTATCACTACCCACAGCTGAAGAAGAATGAAATGCAAGGGAATCGAGTTAAGGAGGAACGCATGGCAAGGATTTTGCAAGGGGATGACAGAAATAACAAAACCAAGAATACCGACACAAATTTGAAAGATAGAGAATTAAGTCATGAAAAATAATGATGACTATTGAGAGATTGGATATTCAGAATTGCAATAAAAATGTATTGAAACCATCTTCACATTATCACCTTTGCCAATTTTCAATACATAGATTTTTTATTTTATCGACAACAAAAATAATTGGAATAATTATCTTCTTTGAGAAGTCAAATTAGCCTTAGCTAGGCAAGGGCAAAGTGCGAAAAAAAAAGTTTATTTGTAGAATAACCTCTTAACTATTTCATGTTTCTAATTACATGATTTCTCTGGTGTTCTTCAGGGACTCCTTGGAAATGATATGATGCAGCTCAATGTATTGCTGCAGTGAAGTACTTAAAGCAAACAAAAACAGATGTTTCCTGTGATGGACATAATTGAATATCATGCCATGCTTTCTGTTGTGAAATGCTACAACATATAGTTTGCTCTATTCCATAAAATTCTAAATAAGGCTACATTTTCACTTCAAAGTTGTAATCTGTGGTCCATTTGTTGGAGCATTCCGTAACTACTATGTAAACGTATTGCAATATTGTGCAATTAGAATGGAAAGAAATAAGAAACTTACTTAATTAGAATGGAATTTAGCTTTGACTTTTTATCACACAACTAAACTAATGCAGTGGTGTACTAGCCAAGGTCTTTATAAAATTTAGAAATTTGTTGGTCTCTGAGCAATGAGGAAAAGAATCCGAATATGAATGTGCCATGACCTTTAATTTACTTACGAACTTTTTCTAAAAACTTTTTTATACTGAGAAAACATTCCCCTTTGCTGAGACAATGTACAGTTTGCCAATTTCTCTGTGGCTGTTGATGTCACTGTTGCTGCACACATGGATGAGTGGAAATGTGCGTGTTGCAGAGTGAAATGACCCAACTCCCCAAATTGTGCTTGCCTGATATTGTAATGCACTCTATTGAGACCACAGTTAAGAACTGATAGCATTGCAGCTGGTGTTTTCTGTTATTCTGGTCAGTCTAAGATAGAAACCAATGGCTGTGCAGTATCTTAGCTGCAATATATCGACATTTATAATAAGATGCTCATTCTGGCATTACTCATAAATATTTTAGTGAGCGAACTAATTTGAAAGAGTAATAAAGTTTCTTTTATTTAAAAATGGGCATGTCAACACTTCTTCACCACACTATTCTCATGCCTCGTGTCCTCCATTAAGAAAAAGAATGTCTATTAAAACATGGCACCCATACATAGCACAGCCCTCTGTACTCGTTGACCTACATTGACTCCTGGTATGGCAATGCATACTAAACAAATCAGGCAGCAGCTGTGGGGAGAAAGAACAAAAGGGGAGGGCAGGAGAGAGCAAATGACAAAAGGTTTCAGGGTAATGGTCAAAGTAAAGAAGCAAAAGAAGTGTTCAGATGAGGTGTGGATGCCTGGATAACCGCGATCTGAATGCAAAATGAAAGAATAAAAATAATGAGAAAAACCAAACCAGAAATAAAGTAGAAGCAGAATTTATGATCCAAAATTTTTGAACTCAATGCTGAGTCCCGAAGACTGTAGAGTACTGAATCAATAGATGAGGTGCAGCTTCTCGAGCTTACGATGCACTTCTTTGGAGCACTTTAGCAAGGCTAAGGGCAGAAAGGTCAGATGGGAGCAAGGTGAAGAATTGAAATAACAAGCGACAGGAAGCTCGGAGGTATGCTTGCGGACTGAATAGAGATGCTGCGCAAAGCAGTCACCCAGTCTACCTTTGGCCTCGCCAGTGTAGAAGAGACGACATTGTGAGCAGCAAATACAGTAAACTAAATTGAAAGAAGCATAAGTAAATCGATGTTTCACTTGGAAGGAGTGCTTGGGGCCTTGGATGGTGAGAAGGGAGGAGGTAAGGGGGCAAGTGTTGCTACTCCTGTGCTTACATGGAAAGGTGGTGTAAGAAATGAACAGGGTTTTTGAGGTGATTGAGGAGTGTCATGGAGTAAACAACCCCTTTGGAATGTACCAATAGTCAAGGGAGCAGGAGGTGGGACCAGTGGACAAGATGAGCTCAGAGAGGGTTATGGGGAGATCGAGATATTTTAGATCATAACCTCTTTCACTTGCTCCCCCTTCCACTTGCTCAAAGCCTATTACATTTCTATCTTTCCTCAGTTCTGATGAAGGGTCATCATCAAACTGAAACACTAACTCTGTTTTTCTTCACAGCTGCTGCCTGAACTGCTTGAATATTTTGAGCATTTTCTGTTTTTATTTCAGATTTCTAGCATCTACAGTATTTTGCCTTCATCAAATTAGCCTTATTTTCAAGGGGCTTCACCCATCCCTACCTCCAGCACTACAACTCTGAGATCGCTACACTCCTCCCGTTCAGGCCCCTTGCGCGAAACAATCTCTTTTCTCCTTTAAGACACTCCTTAAAACCTACCTCTTTGACCAAGCTTTTGGTCACATATCCTAATATCTCCTTCTGAGGCAAGAAGCACCTTGAGACAGTAAAGGCACTAAATAAATTCTAGTTGTTGTAAAGACTTGGGAAAAAAGACCATGGAGAGAAATATATGAATGCATACCAGCTCAGTGTTTACAGCAGTACAAGTGATGATCTTATTCTCATTGCAGTCAGGAGTGAGAGAGATCGGGGTCGGGTATGCAGGAGGTCAGCGATAAGGGCCCGATGTGGAGGCGATTGGGAGGGGGTGTGGTGGGAGAGATTGGTTCCTGCTCATCCTGGCTCCACTTTTAGGTAAATTACTTGCTGCCTTGGTGGGGCCCAGCATGGGATCCCGAGGGGGCCTCAAACAAGCAAGAGACCCTTATTTGCATGTGCAAATGACCTAATGCCTGTTTAAGACATGGGGAAAGGATGCATTTTTTTTGTTCTTGCACAATATGGTGGATGACTCGTGTATCAATCCTTGTATGTTCCACAGCAATTAGAATAAAACTCAAAAGCTCAACTTAATGCTATTAACAAACGCCATTTAAAAATATGTTCCATATGTGTCACGGATGCCTTCCTATTTTAAGATAATAAATGCCAGTTGTTTTAATTGGCTTTTCTTTATCCAAGCTCTTGTAAGCATGTCTTGTTGGATGTTGGACCTCAAATGTTAAAATTAGAGCTAGACCAGAAATCAAGAGGGCATCTTTTTCGCACAAAGGATAATCAAAATCTGGATCTCCCTTTCCCCCAAAAGGCTTGTCTAATTTAAAAACTGAACTTGATAGATTTTTGTTAGATTAAAGGGATAGGGATGAAAGTTGGATGTATTAAGTAGAGGTACAGATCAGCAATGATGTAACAGAATGGTGAAATAGCCTCAAAGATGCTGAATAGCCTAAATCTGTTCCTTTGTTTTGGTGTGTTAAAGCATAGAAAACGTGAAAAGATGCAACATTGCAGAGAAACCAGGAAATGACTCCTGAGTTTTGCTGTCACCTATAGATTGCTCTGAATTGGAAATAAAAGCAATAGTGTAACAGCATCCTACGAGCATGGTTACATCCTTCCATTTCATAAGCCAACCCCTTGCATGCAGCTATATCATTGCCTCTGTGCTGCTACATAATATGAAAGACAAAAAACTGACTTTCTGATCCACATAACTTTGATTCAAGCGCAAATGATTTCTGTTTTCCATGCTACTAACATTGGCCAGCTATATTTTTTTCATCTAATAAATGAAAGAAGGACTTGCATTTATATAGGACCTTTCATGACCTCCTGCTTTCCCAAAGTGCTTTACAGCCAATGAAGTTGTGTAGTCACTGATATAACATGGGCAACGTAACCAATATGCACACAGCAAGCTCACACAAAATAGCAATGTGATAATGACCAGATAATCTGTTTTAGTGATGTTGATTGAAGGATAAATATTGGCCAGGATACCAGGGATAACTCCCCTGCTCTTCTTCGAAATATTGGCACAGGATCTTTTACTTCCACCTGAAAGTTCAGGCAGGTTTTCTGTGCAACATCCGTGGTGGGGAAGTTTCCAGAAACAATAATCTGGGAGAAAATTAATAGCCTCTTGCACAAGTATGGGCTAATGAAGCAGAGCCAGCACAAATATCCTAACAGCAAATCATGTTTTACTAACTTGATTGAGATTTTGATGAGTTGACAGAGTGTGCAGATGGGTTCAGTGTAGTTGCTGTTGTGTGTATGGACTTTCAAAAGATACTTGACAAAGTACCACAGATTAGGCTTGTTATCAAAATTGAAGTCCTCTGGCATCATGGATACAAAATTCACTAAGGGATAAAAAAACAGAATTGTGGTGAATGGCTGTTTGTTACACTGGAGGGAGGTATACAGTGTGTTCCCCAGGGTTCAATACTAGGACCAATACTATTTTTGATATATGTTAATAACTTGGACTTCGGGGTTCAGGGCACAATTTCAGAATTTGCAGATGACCCAAAAGCTGGAAATGTAATAAGCATCGAAGAAGATAGTAATAGAATTCAAGAGGACATAGGCTGGTGGAATGGGCGGACACATGAAATTCTGGAGGAAAAATTAGGAAAAACAATAGAAGCTAATTGGTAAAATTTTAAAGGAGATGTAAGAAAAGAAAGACCTGGGGATGTTTTGTGCACAAATGTTTTAAATTAGCAGGACAGGTTAACAAAGTAAAGATTAATAAACAAAGCATATGAAATATCAGGCTTTGTAAAAGAATAGTTATGGTAAACTTACATGAAACACTAGTTCAGTCCCATTTGGAATATTGTGTCCAATCTTGAAGGCTTTAAAGAGGGTGATGGTTGTGTCTTCAGCTGCCTCAGTCCTAATCTCTGCAGTTCCCTCCCTAAACCTCTCCACTTCTCTCTCCTCTCCTTTAAGATGCCTCTTAAAATCTAAACCTTTGCTCAAGCTTTCAGTTGCCTGTACTAATATTTTTTTATGTGGCTTTGGTCAGTTTATATTAATTCTTCAGTGAAATGCCTTTGGAAGTTTTATTACATTAAAGGTGCTATATAAATTCAAGTTTCTGTAATTGTATATTGTTTCTATTTATTTTGAGCAAAATTTTGGCAAACTGCATATGACAAATTGCATTTGTCTACTTTAGCAATTGTACTAAATAATTCCATTTTATTTTTCTCAAATCTGATAAGAGCAGACTGATGTAAGTGTTGAGACTTGCTGGATGGGATGCACATGGTCTGTGTAGCTGAAGTACGGTCAGTTAGCCCAGTGGTGACCCAGGAGTTATCACCTCATTACTCCTTAATGAAGTGCTGAGTGACAATATTAGAATGTTAGCCAATGAGATCAGAACTAAGTGCCCAAGTATCCTGAGAAATGAAAATACAGCTCTACATCTCTGATGAATTTACTTTAGCTATACACTGAGCATTATATATGAATATGCATGCCTTTTAAACATAAAGACATTTATCATTTAATGAAAACAGGAAAAATTACTCCTCAGAGTAATTAATGATGTTGAATGAAATTGCAGGAATGTGCAGTGTTGAAGTGTGTGATATAAAATTCTAACAGACAAAAACAATGGACCTCCTAAAATGATGCTTTCATGTGTTTTGAGTAACTGACTAGCCACTGCCTCAGTGAAATGAAGGAAAGTTTCATTGATCCAGCCATGGCATGTACAGTGTTTGGTGACACTGGTTGAACAATTAAGAAAATCATGTAGGTGTTGATTTGTTTTGGTCAGGGAGCTTAGGTTATAAGACAATGGTGATTGGAAGTGTCTGCAGATGAGTTTGTGCTACATTAATCTGTGTTGATACACTGATTGTGCCAATGTATACAGTGGTGCATGTAAGAGTGATACACCATCCAAGTGGATAAGTATGCATGCATTATGGGAAGCCATGTAATAATGAGGACAAGGAAGTACACAGTAAGACAGTTGTTACGATCGGGATGGGAGGAGTGCGCGAATTATCAAGCCCCAGTACTCCGCAGGTTGTACCATTAATTTAAATGTTTAATTTTCTTGCCCATGAAATGGCGAATTATGTACCTATACCACTAGTACCCAAAAGAAAAGAGACTCTGACCAGGCTTCTTTCAAAAACTCAATGATTAATTTCTTTTAAAACAAAATTTCTTTTAGCAAGTTGCAAGTACTGGTTAACACCCTATTGTAATCAGAAAGTATAGCTATCTCTTCCTAAAGAACTCCCCCAACACACACGCATGCGCGCAAAAACACACAAACACACACACACACACACACAGACAAACAAAGGACAAACAGATAGAGTCTCTCTGCAGAGCTGGGCTTTGGAGGATGGGGGTTATAAAATAAATCTGTAGGATGTCAATGCCATCGACCTGGAGTTCCCTTGTGTGATCCTGATCCTGGTGGATGTCTGGAAGCTCTCACCAACTGGTCTCAGTTTTGCAGGTCCAAATGCAGACTAGTTACACTCAGATGAGAGTTCTCTTCTACAGGTTGGTAGCCTCACACAATTTCAGACAAGGTAGAAAGAGGGAGCCAGCTAGGGCAGCCTTCCTTACTCGATTTGTTCCCCAAAAAGACTGAAAGCAAAACCACAGGTTCAAACTTAAGGTTTACCTCTGCCCTGTGATTGCCTTTTTGCCTTCTAGCTTTTCATTAATTAAAATACTTTACAGTTCAAAGCAAACAACTCCTTCTCAAGTACCATATAGGTCAGGTGATTTCGTGGAAGAGACCTGCTTGTTGATAATTCCAAGGTGAACTTATGACCTTTTTAAAAAAAAAATGTCAGGTTAGCATCTAAATGTACAGATAATGCCAAGTCTTTCCATTTGTAAAAGAAAAAAATCAGCCTTGAGAGATATAATTCCAACACAGTAAACGCCTGTGATCAAGATGTAGTAGTAGTGGTTGATGAACAGTTTGAGGTATGCTGAGGATATCGACCTTGGTGGATCTGCTTTAAATTTGAGGTTGTGGCAACAGAACCATTGTTTTGAGGAGTTGCCTGCTTATGCACAAAGTACATTTAAGATGATGGGTATTTTGAATAAATCCAATACCCACATATACATTAGGATTTATAATGGGGAAATCTCCCAGGAATGTTTCCATTATTGCAATGCAGGCTGCTTCAAACTTACAGCCTTACTTAGAGAGCCTTACTCAAGGTGCAGCCTACCGTCAACTTTAGAAAACAGCTACAGACAGCCATAATGGTGGGATTCTGAAACTTCAGAGCTAACCACTGTTCTGTTCTCATACAGCCACTTAGCCACACGAGGAGATGCTGTTCACCAGGTGGGGTGTATGGAGCACCACAATAGGAACAAGTAGCTCTGAATAATCATGTTGCCCTATACAGACAACTGTAGGTATAATTTCTGAAAGAGAATATAACAAAGATGCCCTTGCATTGACAGTTGCAGATATGGGTGGATATCTGTGGCTCATGGATTTTGTGAGTTGGCTATGTAGCCAACCACCAATGTTTCCCTTACATATGGAGCACCTAACAGTAGTGCACATACAACAAAAAGCAACATCTTGTATTTATAAAGCTATTTAATGAATAAAAATCCCAAGGTGCTTCGCAAGAACACGATGAAGCAAATTGTGACATGGAGTGACATAATGCGCTATTAGGGCAGATGATCAAAAGCTTGATCAAAGAGGTGGGTTTAAGGATCGTCTTAAACGAGGTGGAGAGTTTTACCAAGAGAATGCCAAAGCTCAGAGCCTTGGCAGCTGAAGGCATGGAGTAATTAAAATCAGGGATCTTCAAGAGGCCAGAATTTGGAGAAGCGCAGATATCTAAGGGTTGAGGTGCTGAAGGAAATTAGAGAGATCGGGAGGGATCTGAAAACAATGATGAGAATTTTAAAATTGAGTGTTACCATTATGAGGCTTAAAAGATTATTATATTTTGGGACTTTAAGTTTAGTGTTATGCCTAGTGAGGGCATGTCCTATTCATAACTTGGACTCTGTTTGTATGGAAGCTTCTAGAACTGTCTTTTACTTTTAAAAATGGACACTGAAAATCTATTTTCTGTAGTTTAAAGAATAAGTTGCCTTTGAAAAGAAAATAGTGTTTAGCCATTAGTGTTTTTAGTCATTTGTTAAAGTAAAAGTTTTAAAACATGAAATCTTGAGATATCATTCCTTCAACTGTTAACAATAAGTTTGAATTTCTCCTTAAAAGTTAAAGGTCTCTATGAAGATCGTAATGAGACATTGATTAACCAGGAACCAATTTGGGTTGAGCACAGGGGTGATGGATGATTGGGACTTTATGCAAGAAGGTTACAGGCAGCACAGTTTTGAATGACCTTAGGTTTACAGAGGACAGAATGTAAGAGGTTGGCCAGGAGAGCATTAGAATAGTCAAGTCTAGAGCTAACAATGACGCGGATGAGAGTTTCAGTAGCAGATGAGCTAAGGTTGGGGCAGAGTCAGGTGATGTTACGGAAGTAGAGGTAGGCAGCCTTGGTGCTGGTACAAAAGCAAAATTCTGCAAATCTGAAATACGAAAAGAACTGCTCGAAAATCTCATCAGGTCAGGCAGCATCTGTGGAGAGAAGCAAAGTTAAAGTTTCAGGTCAAGTCATCTTTCATCAAAACAGTCACTCAACCTGAAATATTAACTTTGTTTCTTTCTTCATAGATGCTGCCTGATCTGCTGAGTTTTTCCAGAATTTTTTGTTCTTGTCTCAGTCTCAGTGCTGATGTGGATATATGGGCGGAAGCTCATCTCGGGGTCAGATATGACACCAAGCTTGCAAACAGTCTGATTCAACCTGTTACAGCTAACAGGAAAAGGGATGGAGTTGGTGCCTGGGGAATGGAGTTTGTATCGAGGACCGAAGACAATGGCTTTGATATTCCAATCTTGGTTGGAGGAAACGTCTGATCACTCAGTACTTGATGTTAGACAGTCTGACAATTTAGCAACAGTGCTAGAATCAAGAGAAGTGGTGGTGAGGTAGAGCTGGGTCTCATCAGCATAGATATGAAAACTGACCCTGTGTTTCCATATGGTATTGTTGAGGGGAATTGAGAAATAGGGAGGGAGCAAGGGGGAGGCACTGGAGGTGAAGGTGTGGAAGTGGAAAGAGAAGATATTGCAAGTGATGCTCTGGCTATGATTAGACCGATAAGACTGGAACGAAACAAATACAATCCTAACCAAGTAGACAGTGGTGGAAAGGTGTTGGAGGTCACTGGCGTGGTTAGCTGTATCAAAGGCTGCAGACAATTTTAAAAGGAGAAGGAAGGATGTTTTTACCTTTGTCACAATCACATACAATGTCATTTATTACATTCAGAAACAATGTGGATAAGGCCTTGGCATAAAGGGATAAAATACAGCAACCAAAGGCATGAAACATTTATGCAACTAGCATTGCATAACTGATAAACAGGAATTCATTTTTCATGTATGAGCAGTCAATGATTCTTAATTATGGAGGAAACAAAGCATCAGTTGTGTAAAAGTCAAACAGCGAGTGTCTTATGACATCCTCGGTGTGGTTTGTGGAATCTTAAAAATTTAAGACAGTGTCGCTCTTTTACTGTTAGCAGTGCATGCCAGATGGTTGACTGGAGTTGGTTGAACATCTTAGTCATAATTTCCCTGACGAAGCAACTCCCTCATGCGCTGCTCTTTTACTAAACCTGAGAAATTAACCCTGTTATGGGTCATCTTTTGACTGAGGTATCATCTGCTCTTGAAAGAGGCATCACAGGATGTGGGACAAAGAACAAGGCCCGGGATATTTTGGGTGACTCTTTGGAGTCCGGGAGGATCTGGAACTAGTAAGGTTGGGGGTGGGTGCAGCTATTTAAAATATTTATACTGTAATTTCTAACTGTATGTCAACAATTATGGTATAAGGGCACTAAATGCTTTGAATAACTAAAACTTGGCTCCAAGCCCAGTGGTAGGTCAATTGTTTGTTGGAACCCATTCCTTAAAGCCACAAAGTTGTCATATCTTTGCCACACAATCCAATTTTAAGTTCTTTAAAGTGCTTATTAAACTTTAACTGAGATGGTAAATGTTCATTAAACGTGTTAAAGAACTTGAAGATTGGTTCTGCGTCATGATTGGGCACATTACACAGGTCTTTGCTTGCGAGTGGTTTGGCAACGCTGGCTATGGGGAAAATCCTAGGTGTTTGGGACAGCATTGATAGTGGCAAGAGCGAATGTGATGCAAAATAAAATGAAAACGATAAGTCTTTATGAATTCTCCTGGCTTTCCCCAGAATTTGATAATATTACTTTCATGGCATTGTGCTGAGTGCTGTTGTGCCATAATGGCCAACTACATACCACCAATTACCATTGGTGTAGTGCCAAATTTTGAGGTGCAGGAGCTCTAAGGAAATGTATTGGCCATATTATTTCTAAATCTACCATTACATTTTTTTCCCCATGTATTAATCATTTGCGTCCCCAAACCTTAGTAAAACTATGCTTTTTAAGCAAAAAATATTAGTGCCGTTAGGCATTTTATTTTGAACCATGTGGTATTTTGAATTATTAGTCTTTGGCATAGCTAGAATTTCATTATGCGACAATTTAATTAATTAATTCAAGCCTATTAAAAACATGAATCACAGAAAACTTTATTTACTTTTGACTGGGGGATGATATGTAGAGGGGCCACTGCTTTTTTAGATTTCTATTAATAACCTAGACCTAGGTGTATGGGGCACAATTTCAAAATTTGATGATGCAAGACTTGGAAGTATTGTGAACTGTGAGGAGGATAGTGATAGACTTCAAGAGGATATAGACAGGCTGGTGGAATAGGCAGATACTTGACAGATGAAATTTAATACAGAGAAGTATGAAGTGATACATTTTGGTCAGAAGAATGAGGAGAGGTGATTTCTAAAGGAAATGCAGGAGCAGAGGGACCTGGGTGTATATGTGCATTAGTCATTGAAGGTAGCAGTCAGGTTGCGAAAACAGTTAATAAATTGTTGTTTGGTAGTACAGAACTTGAGTATTGATGAAAAAAGAGACTTTTTTTGTCAAAACTTTATGTTTGGCACTCATCAGGACAATTCACAAGAATACCAAATACAAAGGGAATAACAATTTATACCACATAAGAAGAGAGCGCTGATTGGCTGGCCAGTGGACTCTGATTGGTTGAGACATCCCCATGGAGAATGCACCAGCTGATGGTGACTGACAGTTAAGTACCAAGCCTTGTTTGAAATTTAAACCAGGCAGCTTAACTCTGATCGGGCAAAGCATTGTTCTGTGGAATGAGCCAGTGAATTGCTGTCACTTATTTTGTTTAGCTGAAACAGATACAATGTATGCATATGTTCTTTCTGTCTGCAAAGAACAGGGCCCTGTGTATTAATATATGTAGCCTCCAGTACATGCAAATGCAACACATTGCGAGCCCGACTGACAATCTTAAATTGGTTGTCAGTGTAGTCATTGCCAGTGTGATGCTAAGTATGTAGGCCATATGTCCCAAAGGCTTGATGGATCATATCAAACAGCATGTCCCTTGTGATGTTCACAATAGGCAAGGTACACACTGTACCCAAACAGCCCGTGCTTGCAAAACTCAAAACAAGTGTCCAACATTAGATGTGATTCCTAGATTGGACAAATTTGCTAAATAACCCTCAGTGTGCGAAAAATTGCGCTGACAACCAATTTAAGATTGTCAGTTGGGCTCACAGTGTGCCGCATTTGTGGGTACTAGAGATTACGCATTGTTAGGAGCACATTCACATTCATAGACTGCAATACTTAGTGCTGTTGGGGACGGGCAATGAATGTGACACCCACATTCTGAGAATGATTTTTTTAAAAATTGGAATGGGTTATTTTGCTGCTATGGTAGAGCTGTGGCATCTTTAAGGTCACATAGTTTAATTGTTAAGTAACTAGAGGCTTAGGGCATTCAAAATTGAATTGATGTTTTGTCAGGGAACTTTGCAGAATAGAATGCGCTCATCAGTTTCAGGCTGCTCGTGTGCAGGATAAAAACATTTTAAGATTGTGACAAACGTAAAACACATATTTGTTGCCTGACTAAGTACAAACTATTTACAGCACAGAAATGGGTAATTTGTTCCAACAAATCCATGCCGGTGTTTATGCTCCACAATGTCATCACCAGCTTATTTTTTCTAACCTCATCAGTTCTATTTCATTCTCCCTCATGTTCATCTAGCTTCCCCTTAAATGAACCTATGTTACTTGCCTCGACTAACCCCTTTGCTAGCAAGTTCCACATTCTAATTATTCTCTAGGTAAAGAAGTTTTTCTTAAATTCCATATTGGATTTATTAGTGACCAAGTTATATGGCCCCTAGTTCTGGTCTCGCTCACAAGTGGAAACATCTCATTTACGTCTACCTTATTTAAACCCTTTCATAAACTTAAAGATCTTATATCAGATCACCCCTCAGTCTTCATTGGTTCTCTTGCCAATCACCTTAAATTTGTTTCCTAACCCCTCCATCAAAGGACCCCTCAATTTTGAACACCTCTATCAAATCTTCTCTCAACCTCTCCTCTTTAAGGAGAACAACTCCAGCTTCTCCAATCTACCGATGTAACTGAAGTCCCTCGTCCCTGGAACTGTTCTCAAATATTTCCTGCACCCTTTCCAAAGCCTTCACATCCCTTCTAAAGTGAGGTGCCCAGAATTGGGCGCAATATTCCAGTCGAGGTCTAAGCAAAGATCTGTTCAAATTTAACATAACTTTTCAATTTATTCCCTCTGGAAATTAACTCGTGCTTCATCGATTTTTTTTTTAATGACCTCATTAACCTGCATTGTTACTGTTCGTGATTTGTATGTCTAATCGCCAGATCCCTCTGTTCGTCTGCTCCATTTTCCAAGGAGGATGTGGCCTCCCTATTCTTCCTACCAAAATGCAACACCTCACAGTTATCTATATTGAAGTTTACAAGCTCATTCTGCATATTTATTACTGTGTTCCTATATTTTTATTGCAGTTCACCTATGTATTACTGCACCCCAGAATGTGGTATTGTTTGAAAATTTTGAAATTGTGCTTCTGATTTCAAAGTCAAAATCAGTTATGTAAATGGTAAACAACAGTGGTCCCCGCATCAATCCTTGTGGAACACCACTTCCATCATTTAACCAATCTGAGTAGCTAGTTTTAGCCCCTACTCTGGTTTCTATTTTGTAGCTAGCTTGTTATCCATTCTGTTACTTGTTCCCTGACTCCACATGTTTGGATCTTCGATATGAGAGTACTATGTGTATTAAAACCATGTTTTATATCAAAAATGACTTTACTTATTGAGTGGTCTGAAACCACAGAATAAGTTTTATAAAGACTGATAACAGTGTTTTTTAAGTGGCCTAAACAGCAGTTCTTAAAATGGCCAAACATTTGCATGACTTCACCTTGCAAATTACAAAGCTATCAAAGAGAACTTGTGCTGTCTGGAAGTGATCCACCAGGACAATCAGCTTAAATGACTGTAAATGGCCCATCCCTGGAACTGCAGAAATCCAGACAAAATCCATTTATTCAGATGGGTGTGGACCCATCAGTTAAACTTCATCACTTGGGACAATGAAACCTGGCTGGGAAGGGACTCCACTGCCCATTTAATCTAATTACTTTAGAACAATGCACCCTGGTTAAGGAGAGCCTCCACCCTGGACCATCTAGACAACTCACAACAGTAAATAATTAACATATAAACAATGGACCTGGAATGTGGGTTTAGTAACAGTCTAGTTTGTGAATGAAGGTCATGTGATAGCAAGCTAACCCTTTGTGTTAAAAAAGGAATTGCTTTTCCAAGGTCAGACAGAACATGAATGGGCAACAGAGAGAAGAAAACTTGCGTTCCCTCTCTCCCTCTCCAGCCGTTCTACATGCATGTGCCCTATCTGTATATGACCAGCTAAACACTGCAACCATGTCTTCAACATAAACCAAACAGCTGCTGACTTCAGAGGAAAAGACAGAGGTCGTCTAGCAAGATTTTAAATTATCTCTGCGCAGAATCCAGGGAAAATCACCGAACAAGGCCTGAAATCATCCAACGCATCAACCTTCAAG
The DNA here is from genome assembly GCF_964194155.1 of Cetorhinus maximus. Lineage (NCBI taxonomy): Eukaryota > Metazoa > Chordata > Chondrichthyes > Lamniformes > Cetorhinidae > Cetorhinus > Cetorhinus maximus. The sequence goes on along the minus strand of NC_135894.1, from coordinate 76,027,828 downwards.
AGCTGTATATGATTGACTTTCTGTTGGAGATTAAACAATTTAACCTACCCTCCCTTCATGTGACCTGCTTCTGTGTGTGTGTGTAAATTTCTTGGTTGCATGTGTGAACATGAGTTGGACCTTTTGCATTATTTTCATCTATTAGATATTAAGGGCAATAAACATTATTTCCATTTAAAACTTACCAGAAAACCTGTCCCTGTGTGTCTTTTACAGTCACAGCACTTAAATGGTTAAACACACACTAAATTGACAAGTAAATTTATTTAAAACACCGTTTTTTAATTCATTCAAGGGTTGGGCATCGCTGGCTAGGCCAGCATTTATTGCCCATCCCTAGTTGCCTTTGAGAAGGTGGTGGTGAGCTGCCTTCTTGAACCGCTGCAGTTGATGTGGTGTAGGTACACCCACAGCGCTGTTAGGGAGGGAGTTCCAGGATTTCGACCCAGTGACAGTAAAGGAATAGCGATATATTTCCAAGTCAGGATGGTCAGTGGCTTGGAGGAGAACTTGCAGGTGGTGATGTTCCCATGTATCTGCTGCCCTTGTCTTTCTGAATAGTAGTGGTCGTGGGTTTAGAAGGTGCTGTCTAATTAGCCTTGGTGGGTTCCTGCCTCTTTGCTGTGGTCAACCAAGAGGCAGAAACAAAGAGGAGCCATTCTATCACTTTTCCCCTGGCTGTAACATATGTGGTTCCTGATTGAAGGCTTTTTGGAAATCCAGATATACTACGTCCATTACATCACCCTTATCTACCTTTTTCTGTTGCTCCTTCAAAGAATTTAATGAAGTTGGCCAAGCATGGAATCTATGCTGATTTTTTATTAAGTTTTCATTTTCTAGATATTTTTCTACTACATTTTTGAGTAAGAATTGCATTATCTTTCCTCTCACTGACATTAAATTAATTGGTCTAGAGGTCCCTGGACTTATACATATGAATCACATTAGCTGTCTACCAGTCCCCTGGCTCTATTCCATTTTGTAATTTTTTTTTATATGTATCTGAGAGTACCTCTGCTGTCTCTTTCCTAACTTCTTTTAATAGGTATGGATGGAATCCATCCAGATTATGGGTTTTATCCTTGCAAGTTTTATTAATTTATAAATTATCACATACTAAGTATATATTTTTTATTAAAATTATTAATGTTTTTTATTAAAAACTTTTAAATATAGATATATTTGGCTGATTTATCTTGACTAGGTTGCTTGGAGGCACGCAAAAGGGATAAGGCATTTTTCCATTATGTGAATGGCAAAATCTGCAATGTTTCTAAGTCAGGTTACAATTTAGCATCCTCTACCTACCTGGCCATAGTGTGGCACTGCAAAGGCCAAGGGAATTTTGCTGGTCACTCAGATCTAGGGATCCAACAACATGACTTATTTTCCTTTTTATAACAATGGCTGCACCAAAATGCCAAGTTCTTCATATGAACTCATGAAGGAGGCAAGGGACTTAAATGCTTTTGAAAATCTAGGACAATCACACCACATGTCGAGTAGGTGAGGTGATAAAAGCAACTAACAGGAAACTGAATTTTGAAGGCAAGAGGCATAAAATATTAACGTGAATATGTAATGGTGGTATAAAGCCTTTGGAGGACAACAGTTGAAAGCTAAGAGGATGTAAAATAGAGGTGCTTGAAATTGAGTTTTGATAGACTGAGTAGGTAAGGACTATTTTCTTTGTTTTACAGTGATGAAAATTATTACTAAGGGAAGAGATGTTAGGAGAAATTTGCTTACACAGAAGGTTGTTGGAGCATGGAATGCTTTGCCATGGGGAGTGGTTGAGGCCTAGAGCATTGCATCCTTTAAAGTAAATATTTGAAGCACATGAATGTACAAGGCTATGTGGAGAGAGTGATAGGATTAGTTTTGAAGTTTGCTCACAAAAAGCTGGCACAGACCTGATGGACATAATTTTCCCAGCCCCATGGAGAAGGGCTTGGAGGTGGGGATGCTGGGAAAAGATGGAGGAGCTGCATCAGGATAGCTCACCAATGCGTTCCTGCTTCTGGAGAAGTTTCCTGTGATCAGACAATAATGCAGATTGGTGGCTGCTCCATGGTGGCAGGCAGCCAAATTACATAATTAAGACCCCAATTAGGGCTATTTTGTTGATGGCGGAGCAGCCTATGCATGGCCAGGTTAATTGAGGAGACCTCCTTGTGGCAGGCCAAGGTTCCATCCCCAAACAGGGGGCCACAGGGATCCAGGTGGAGGGGTGTTCCTCCACTCCAAGAGGTCTACTGGCCTCCTCTTCTCCCTCTGAAATAATAATTTATTTTTACACCTCCTAGGGCGCCTCCAATTGGGCTGCCGGCCAATTAAGTGGCCACCTTTTGGTATGTGGGGGCTCAGGGCTCCCATTTGGTTCCAACACTGGGGTCCTGAAGCCTCTGGTAAAATTCTGCCCAATGAATCAAAAGGCCTCTTTCAGTTCTGTGAACACTTTTAGTTTTATATTTGACAGGGAAATCAATTTCTCAATCTACAAATTAAGTGTCATTAAATTCTCAATGTACCTATTGGTCGAGCATAAACCTGAAGGAGGACATTATTGACATCACATGAAGGTGACTAAGACGATGGCCAGGCGACATGATAGTGGCTGATTGACTAGAATTGGAAGGTTATGCCCTGGTCTACAGTTTTATAGTATGCTCCAAAAAACTTTCAGATAATTTGATGGGTGTGGGAGGCAATATATTTTTTAAAGAAGTTATATAACAGTTAAATGAGTGAATTCAAATGAAGACCAGCGCAAAGCAAGAAAAATGCAATCAATAATACTGTAAATAGTCTCTGGCTGCAGAACATGCTGCTGTCTGTTTAGCTTATCCAGCATCTGTTAACTATTACAGCGCATAATTATTTAGCCCTCAGGTGAAATATTTTGTGTATCATTTCTTTCATTGCACAAGAAATATTACTTAAGCTCCACCGGATCAATAGGTCATTCAATGTTATCTGTGGTGGGTCTTAGCTCATAGTGTTGAATACCATGAAATGTGGTCAAAGCATACAGCAGTCTGGCGTCAATTTTGAGCTTTTAACACATAGTCGCAAGCATATGTAATCTCTAAATGTGATGCCAACAACCAAAAAGGAAATGATTACATTGAATTACAATGCCACGTACAGAATTAGATTAGTGAACATTGTCAAAGCATTGTGGAGTAAATTAGAAACTGATGGTAAACATAGAAATGTTTACATAATGATAAACTGTTATGATTGAATGCAGCACTATAGGTTTAATGGGTATATTCCTTTGAAGTAAGTACAAATTTTCCCAGAAATAGCTCAAACTGTAGTCTAAGCTACAACAACTTTTTTCCCCAATACTATAGCATAATATCACCATTGGCCTAACTACTCCCCTGCTCATCCCAGTGGGATTGAAGGAACAGGAGGCTAGTGATCTTGTGAGCAATTTTAACTCAGAGCAAGAGAGAAGACGTGAAATTGATAGAGCTGGAGGTTCAGGGTAGTGTGGGGAGGTGGGCAGGGGGGATATTTGGTTGGTGGGCAAGTGAATTGTGGGGGAGGGGAGTGAGGGGAAGCAGCTGAACGATGAACCTTGACCCTTGAACCATGAGCTTCTCACACTTGTTGTTGGAGGTCAGGGTGTAAGGGACAGGAGTGAGGGGTTTAAAGAGATGGCTGATAGTGAAGAAAAAAAGGTCATTCTTGCTCTGGTCAGGCCCAGTAGAGGTTGATGTGGTCCAGCCAGATCTGGTATTGATTGTTCAAACAGGGTCTTCAAAATTTATTTGTAAAATGATTTTAAGCTCTTTCACTTGACATCATCATGCATTTCAGTCAGCAACTTGCCATGAAATCTATACTGGTTGAATTTTAAAAAAAACATCTTTTTGAATAAATACTATGTGCATCAGGGTTGATAACTTGGAAAAAATAAGCCATCAAGCTGGCTGCACAATTGGAGAGTGCTGTGTCGGACACAACATGTTTCCCCGATGGCTTGGTGGAAGCATAAATCACACTTGTTACGTGAAAGATGATTTATATGTTGTATAAAAGGCATTTAATTCTGTCCTGGAGCTAAACAATTTACGAACAAAAGGATGTCTGAATTAGTATCAATATATCAATGCAGTTTGGAACTAGATATTGTTCAAATGAACAGGAAATAATTTTTTTCAATAATTGCTTGCTGGTGGAATAGAAGTTGCACCTTTTATGCTTTATTTACCACAACTTTCATATTTTGCAATTGTATGGATGTGACTCACCCAGCTTCCTTGTGGCTCAACTGTTTGGTTCAACTGTTACTCCAATATAGGTTGAACTGCAGATCATAAACCAGCCTATTATAATAGAAGTCATTTTGTTTCCACAAATTTTTTTAAAGTGTACAAAGCTGGTGAATAAAATGCTGAAAAGTTTGGGCCACCCATTTGCTCATAGATTTGATTGGCTGCGCCTTATTGTCTGTTTGATGTACTTGTTAGACATCCCCTTTAAACTATTTTTCCATTGCCATACTTCAGTTTTCATTCCAGTTAACCACATGTGGAGGAAATACTTGAAGATATCTCAGACAAATTATAGCTTCTTTGCCATCTCATCACGTATGGTATTCCGACAATACAGTTAAGTCCACATGGTTATCTGACAGATGATGTGAGATGGAAGGGGTGTGTGTGTGTGCGCGCGTGGGTGCACAAGTAAATTTTGTTACAGAATTGACTAAGCACTTTTGCACATGGGTTTATGTGTAATTTTTTCCCCCAAGGTACATTTGTGTGCGGTTTACTTTTGGAATTAATTGTTCCTCAATTACTGGTACTAATCTTATGTGTCAGGGCAACTATTTGGAAGTGAGGGGAGAAGGAACAATGCAGTTCATAAGGTGCAACAATATTTTTGGTTATTATCCAGGAAATAATGTATATGGTATAATAAAATATATGCCAGTTTTATTTTTCTCTTTTTGTAAGATGCTTAGCACGGAGCTGGATTAATGATCATGACAAACATCTTTGCCTGTTTTTCTAAAAAATATATTTTTATATTGTTGTCACAGCTGAAGATTTTTTTCATGAAGTTTGTTGGTAACAATCTATGGTATGCCAGTAGAGGCCAACAAAGGAAAAATTACACTAGTATGCAAAATGGTGGAAGCCTCCAGGAGCGGGAAAGGTTATGTTAGAGGTAATGGCCTCAGCATTAACCCCTTCCCCACCTCAGGATAGGGTTGGGGGGGAAGTGGTAGTGGTAGGGGTAGGGAGTTAAAAATGAAAAATGCGTCCTCACCCTGCTGTATGCTCACTTGCTGCTAATTTCATGGCAGTGGGTTTTGAGCGTGTGGGTCAGAGAGATGTTCAAAATTATGAGGGGTTTGGACAAAGTTGATAGGGGGAAACTATTTCCATTCATGAAAGGATCGAGAACAAGAGGGCAGAGATTTAAAGCAATTTTAAAAATTTATTCATGGGATGTGTGTGATGCTGGCTAGGCCAGCATTTATTGCCTATTCCTAATTGCCATTGAGGAGGTGGTGAGCTGCTTTTTTTGAACCGCTGCAGTCCATGTGGTGTAAATATGCCCACAGTGCTGTTAGGGCCTTATTGACTTTCTAGCGATTTGATACGACTGAGCGGCTGGCTCATTTAAGAATCAACCACATTGCTGTGGATCTGGAGTCACATTTAGGCCAGAACAGGTAAGGAGGGAAGATTTCCTTCCCTAAAGGAACCAGATAAGTTTTTACGACAATTGACAATGGTTTCATGGTCATTATTAGGCTTTTAATTCCAGATTTTTATTGTTTGAATTCAAACTCCACCCTCTGCCATGGTGGGTTTGAACCCAGGTCCCCAGAGCATTATCCTGGGTCTCTGGATTACTAGTCCAGTGACAATACCACTGCACCACTGCCTCCCTCTTTTGGCAAAAGAAGCAAAAGCGTTATGAGAAAAAACCTTTTTGATGCAGCGAGTGGTTAAGGTCTCAATGCACTGCCTGAGAGTTTGGTGGAGGCAGGTTCAATGGAAGCATTCAAAAGAGAATTAGATTGTTATGTGAAAAGGAAGAATGTGCAGGGTTATGGGGAGAAGGTTGGGAGAATGGCACTAGGTGAATTGCTCATTCAGAGAACCGGTGCAGACACAATGGGCTGAATGGCCTCCTATTGTAACGATTCTTTGATTTAATTAACATATTTAAATCAGGCGCTCACAGTGCAATTGGGAACCTGATTTAAATTTAACAGCTGCCTTGCCAGCTTCTTAGGTTACGGGAAACCCAGCAGTGAAAGAGAGGCAGAGCTGTGAGCTCGAGGAGGTTAAATGCCTTTCACAGTACCTTGTGGGCCTTTTTGGAGCAGGAGTGTTTCCTGAACTTGCAAGGAAGCCTTCGGCCTTCTCTCTTTCCCTTATCTTCTGTGATCACCTCCAACCTCCAAACACCAACGTTTTCTCCATGCCTGTACTGCAGCCAGCCTGCCCCCTCCCTAGCACCAATGTTCAGCCTTCCCCTCCCACCCTGATAGTTGGCGGCTGTCCCTAAGGGTCCCTGACTCTGTCATTCTGTCGCTGATGTTCGCGCGCACGTGCGCGCCCCCACCATCGGACCAGTCTGTGAGTTTGGCCAGCTGCCAGTTGGGAAAGGTAAGCAAAAGATGATAGTGAGACTCTGCTGTCTGGAATCATCAGAACCTCTGTATCCCTGGCCTAGAAGCATTCCCTGTCTTTTTTCGCCCTCCCTGTAACTATCGCGATCAGTGTACTGATGCAGTATTTTTCAGGATGCTCGTAATAATGGAAAACTCACCATCACAAATTCTGAAAATGGAAATAACCTGCTTTGGTAAAGATTCAGTGGAGAATTCAAGTTACAGCTGTTAAAGAGGAAATATGCCTTCTCAAAATCCTTACAAATGTCTTTGCAATCTAACTGGGAAAGACTATGGACTAAAAAATTGTTATGAGTAATGTTAAAGAGTTAAAGTAGATCTTTCTGCTGGACACTGGGTAAGTTTAATTTAACCTATGTTGAAACTGGGGAAAGTAAAATGGAGTTGTTTAAAAGGCTTATCTGCAACCCACAGAATCATAGAATGGTTACAGCGCAGAAGGAGACCATTCGGCCCATTGTGTCTGTGCTGGCTCTCTGAAGGAGCAGTTCATTTAGTGCCACTCCCCTGCCTTCTCCCCATAGCCCTGCACATTCTTCCATTTCAGATAATAACCTCTCTGTCCTTTCCAACTCTTGTGCCATTTCCCACTTCCCTTTTCTCTCAAAGTTCTGGAATGTATTGATATCATCCAAGTTTCTGCTCCAGAACTCCCTGTTCATCTCTGCAAGTCAACAAAAGTCCTATTGTACAGAGCAGTTGCTGTAACCACACTCCTCCTGTACTTCAGTGAGACCTGGACTGTGTTTCAGCAACACATCATCAATGCCTCCATCATATTCCAGATTCAATAGGGAGGACCGTCAAACAAATGCTAGTGTTCTTCTTGACGACAGCTCCACAAATATTCATGAAAAACTCCTGCAAAATCAACTTTGATGGACTAGAAACTACGTCCGGATGGTGGAAAACCATCTCCCCCGCTAGGTCCTGTTTTCTCAATTCTCAAATAGCTAACATTCCAGGGCAGGACAAGGAAAACATTTCAAAGACATGCTGAAGCTCGCCTTGAAGCGCTGCAGTATTGATATTAATGACTGGGAGGAGCTTGCTACCAGTTGCTCAAAATGGCGACAACTTGTCCAACAAGCTATATCATGCTTTGAGTCACAATGTCTTAATGATGGGGCAGAACAGTGGCAGAGAAGGAAAGAAATGGAAGCAAATCCTGCATTCCAGATCCCACTACCTCGTGGGACATCCTGCCCCATGTACCTAAAGATCTGTAGGTTGAAAATCGGCTTATTCAGTCACATGAAGACCCATGGCAAAAACTCATGACCCTGAGTAGACATCATTCTCAAATTGAGGGACAGCCACCCACCACTGATGTTAACTTCCTTTGTTTTGAGTTTTGTCTTGTCCACACTACCAAGATCACCCTGGTTAAAATCACTGATAATCTATATAACTGTAACCATAACATTATCCCTCTTCATTGTCCCATAAGAACTAATGTATATTCTGGAGTTAGGTTCTTTTCAGAGCCACCCACAGGATTTGTGAAAGAACTAGTTGCTGTCAGGTAAGGGTCAGAGATCAAATTATTGTAATGGTGGAATGATATGTTTCTGATTTGATAATGATAACTATATGAATTAAATTAATAAAAAATGGTTTATTTCTCTATCCGGAGATCTGTGCGCTACTCTGGGACACAGTAAGCGTGGGAGGGCATAGGCCATTCTTGGGCTGACCTGTTTATTCCGCACTGTTCCCAGAGGATTGGAATCAGCAAAGAGTTGCAAAGGACCTGAATCCATTGCAGCCTGCACCACCCCCGCACACCCCCACCCCACCCCAGCCCTCCCTATTCTTGACACAAAGCTGTGGGATAGAGTCAGGGATTCTCTCCGTAAGGGTCTGCAGCACCAGGGAACTCGCAGTTTGAGTATGAATGATGGAGCTACATCATATGCTCTCTGTACTGGTTTCTGATGTATTAACGGACTCATTCGCTAATGTTTGTAACTAAACTCTCATGTGAATGGAACTGGGTCCATTAATTCATTCCAGCCTAAACTGGGATTTATTTATTTTGCCAACATTCTGCAATAAAACCTACTGGAAAGATGGAACAATCAGCACAAATGTGAAAAAAGGGATGTAATAGCAAATGTCGCAAAGTTAAAATGATATAAATTCCCTATTGTGAGCCATCAGCAGCAGCAGAATTGTACTGGAACACAATCTGTAACCTCATGGCCCAGCATCAATCTACCATTACCATCAAGCCAGGGGATCAACCATGGTTCAATGAAGAGTGCAGGAGGGCATGCCAGGAGCAGCACCAGGCATACCTAAAAATGAGGTGTCAACCCGGTGAAGCTACAACACAGGACTACTTGTGTGCTAAACAGCATAAGCAATGAGTGATAGACAGAGCTAAGTGATCCCACAACCAATGGATCAGATTTAAGCTCTGCAGTCCTGCCACATCAAGTCGTGAATGGTTGTGGACAATTAAACAACTCACTGGAGGAGGAGGCTCCACAAATATCCCCATCCTCAGTGATGGAAGAGCACAGCACATTGGTGCCAAAAGATAAGACTGAAGCATTTGCTACAACCTTCAGCCAGAAGTGCTGAGTGGATAATCACTCTCTGCCTCCTCTGTAGGTTTCCACCATCACAGATGCCAGTCTTCAGCCAATTCAATTCACTCCACGTGATATCAAGAAACAGCTGAAGGCACTGGATAGTGCAGAGGCTATGGGCCCTGACAATATTCCAGCAATAGTACTGAAGACTTGTGCTCCAGAGCTTGCTGTGCCCCTAGCCAAGTTGTTCTAGTACAGCTACAATACTGGCATCTACCTCGGCTATGTGGAAAATTGCCCAGGTATGTCCTGTACACAAAAAGCAGGACAAATCCAAACCGACCAATTACCGCCCCATCAGTCTACTCTCAGTCATCAGTAATGTGATGGAAGGGGTCATCAACATTGCTATCAAGCGACACTTGCTTAGCAATAACCTGCTCACTGATGCCCAGTTTGGGTTCCGCCAGGGCCACTCAGCTCCTGACCTTATTACAGCCTTGGTTCAAACATGGACAAAAGAGCTAAACTCCCGAGATGAGGTGAGAGTGACTGCTCTTGACATGAAAGCTGCATTTAACAGTGTGGCATCAAGGAGCCCTAGTAAAACTGGAGTCAGTGGGAATCAGGGGAAGAACTGTCCTGACTGGAGTCATACCTAGCACAAAGGAAGATAGTTGTAGTTGTTGGAGGTCAGTCATCTCAGCTCTAGGACATCACTGCAGGAGTTCCCAGGGCTGTGTGCTAGGCCCAACCATCTTCTGCTGCTTCATCAATGACCTTCCATCATAAGGTCTGAAGTGGGGATGCTCACTGATGATTGCACAATGTTCAGCACCATTTGCGACTCCTCAGATACTGAAGCAGTCCATGTCCAAATGCAGCAAGCCTTGGGTAATATCCAGGCTTGGGCTGACAAGTGGCTGCCTGGCATCAAAATGGATGAGCTGGAATTGCTTGTAGCTCAACATTGGCAAAATTGAGTTATCTTAGTTGTTACCTCTCAGAAACTCTTACTCCCATATTCCATCCTGAACATTCACTTAAACACAATCCAACAATATGTAACTTTAACCTTATTGTCCCAGTCAAAGCCCAGACTGCTTATCACATTTCCAATTGTCATTAAGACTGCCTATTTTATAGCCTAAACATTGAACATCTCAGTTCCCACCTCAACCCTGCTGCTGATTTTTAAAAAAGCCTTTGTCACTTTCAGACTCAACTTTTCCAATGCTGTCCTTTGTTGATTCATTACATAAACTACAATTAATCCAAATCGCTGACACTTGCAACCCATTTTGTATAAGCTGCTAGTGAACTATCCACTCTATCCTGGGCAAACTCCATTCCAAAAGTGCATTGATCCCAAAATGCTCGTCCTTTCAGCCATCCACAGCCTCACTTTTTCCTAGCTCTGCAACCTCCTCCAGCTTTACATTTCTGCCTCCACTCTCTTCTTTTCTGACTCTGATGTACTGTGTGCTTGACTGTCTCTTTACCACCAGTGATAGAGCTTTCCACTATTTGATCCCCACACTCCTTCCCTTAAATCTCTCCAGCTGGTCAGGTCTCTTGTTATGTTCTAAACTCCTGTTAAAACCTAACTCTTCACCACTTTCCGCCACCTCCACATATCTTTTCACTTAATTTTGCTCACATCTGAGCTCCAAATCTGTAGTATATTGGGGTGTTTGCTACATTGAGCACATTATATAAAAACAAGTTGTTACTGTTGTTGGACTTTGGTTTTGTTAATTGGACAATTGGTTGAAGATATTTGGATTATCATGATTAATATGCTTCAACTCTAGTCCAGGTAAGATAAAGCCAGTATAGAGGCTTCAACTTGAGTTTACCTACAATACTCGCAAGTTCCATGGAGAGCACAGTTTGAGATTTTCAAGTAGGCTGTCAGTATCAATTTCCGTGATGTTTTTTAGACTCAATCTTCCTGAATAGGAATGTAGGTATGTCATTGGAGGCACTTTGCAGTTGTGAATATAAAAATAAAATCGTGCATACACCATATTTGTGTATGTTCCTCGAATATTTTCTGCATGCAAAAGGGATGGTTATAATATCACTAATTCATCGTTTTCAGTTTGGTCTATTAGTGGTGTCGTATTTCTCTTAGCATCAATGTTCAATGTTTCCTCATTCTCGTTTTCATGATATCTTCACCTGTTGCCATTAATATTAGAGCATTTCAATTTCTGAGAAGGGAATATCTATATTGTGTAGCATATTCTACCCTTGTGAGCCACCTCTTAACTGACCAAGTTAGCCGTGAGCAGTAGGTTGAAATGACAAACTAGGGGTGACATTCACATGACTGTTCCATTGGGAAATCAGCCCAGGACTACAATGCTACTTAATCTAACGTCATTTTTCTTATAATTTAGTTTATTCAATCTTCTTAGCGGGGACAAGTAAGCAATGCTTGGAATTGCAGAACATAGAATAATACAATTTCAAAATTCTAGCACAGGAAACATACTGCAACAATTTGTAGTGTTCACAATTCTAAGCATAGTATCTACATCTTGGCAGATTTCAAAGAGCCTATTGCAGGAAGGGTGACAGCTGCTAATGAAGCCAAAATACACTGTGTGATGTTAGACAGAGGAACTAAAAGAAGAATTATCAGATATATTGGCATGGATTTAGTGCTACCTCAACATTCTCACACCCAGTTTTTTTCCATCTGGAGGTTGTTTTAGGAGTGGAAGGAAACAGCAACCACCTTTTCTAATCATCAAGGCAACATTATTCATAACAGATGATAAACACTGACAGACTTTCTTGCTATGTACATGTCTTCTGGGGAACTTGTCATGCTTATGCCATGGCTTCTGCCATCAAAAGATTTTCACTTGAATGTAACTCAGAAGAATATGAAAGAAATTGCAGCAACCATTATTGGTTTGCAGAAGCTAGCCTTTTAAAACTCATTGCCATTTAACTCGCCAATTTGGGTATTGCTGTTATTTCTGACGCCCATTCTAGAATAACCCATATTGCTTTTGTAGCAGTATGTTGCTTCTGATGTCCCTATGGCACTCTTTAAAGCTATCATTGACATTAATCTGTTCTTAGTTTGCACGGTTAGGTGCTTTATCCTCCATTCACTAATTAAAACAAAGGAGTATCTCTCAGGAAAAATGGGACTACACATCTACTTTTTAACTAAAATTAGAAAGTATAACGATTTGTAGACCTATCATGGTATGATCTGAATATTCTGTTCCTGAATGGAGAAAATTACCAACACTAATCGTATTTAACTCTTGTTTTGTGTCCATTATGTAATTATTGAGGGGAAATGTAGTTTTAAATTTTTAATTACTTTCTTAGTTTCAAGGTGTGGTATGGTGTTATATTTTGTGGCTGAAAGGCCTACTAAGGAGAGTGAATGGTGCAGTGGGCTAGACACAAGTCTGACCTCTCTGGAACTTGGTTCAAAATTCTCCCGGCTGATGGGGATAACAGTCTCTGCTGGCCACAAGGTTCTTGCGTGAAATAAGTTTAAGGCATCTTAATCGGATTTTAAGTGGATATGTACTCCTATTATTAAACTATCCCTAAGTTGAAACCAAGTTGGCAACCACACAGAGAGGTTACAGGGTGACTGGTGTGTAGGAAATGGTAGACGTCAATCTGGTGCATGCTTCTGAGGTTGGCCCTGAAGTACATTATTGAAAGAGTTGATGACACTGCTGTTCATGACCTGCAAGTGCATGATATGGGTAGTGGGTGTGTCACTGTTTCAAGACCTGACTTATTTCTCCTTGATGAACACAAGATTTATATATAATAAAGATACTTTTGGATTTTATATATTCACATATATTGTATCTTGTTTGAATATGAAGGAGCCTGTGTTGAATTGTCCCTTCTTTTTCCTCTGTTTACCCAGACTAATTTTTGGACTAATTTTCAAAAATCTTCAGGAAGATTTGAATTAAAAGAAAAAGGAAATTGTGATTCCAACACACATAAAATTCTGTGAAATTTTCTGGAACATTCTTTGGAGAATGGAGTCAAAAGAATTACCATAACTAAGGCCAAAGCTGTTGGGCACAGCATATTTCATTTGCATTATTTGTGTCATCATACCACATTTCCATTGATTCTAGTTGGGGAAATTTTGGTTAATATTATAAATTTCTAGGACTAGGGGGACACAGGTTAAAATTAGGGGTCTCTGGTTTAAGACAGAGATGAGGAGAAATTCTTTCTCGGTTGTTAATCTGTGGAATTCTCTTTCCCACAGAGCAGTGAAGGCTGGATCATTGAATATATTCAAGGCAGAGTTAGATAGATTTTTGATCAACAAGGGAGTCTTGGGTTATAGGGGGACAGGCAGGAAAGTAGAGTTGAGGCCACAATTAGATCAGCTGTGATCTTATTGAATGGTGGAGCAGGCTCGAGGGGTGGAATGGCCTACTCTTGCTCTTAAGTCTTGTGTTCTTATATAAAAATAAAGCAGGTAAAATGCAAAGAGGTTTCAGACTTTGAATTTAATCTCATTTAAGATTCATCCAAGCTTGGCATCTGAACGTTAAATGCTTAGATCGAAGCTTTCTCATGGTATTTGGGAGTAAAATATCAGTTATAAAAAGAAAGTAAACTCAAATTTATGTTCAGACTGATGTCTGACAGGAGTCATTGTGGGATTATCAGAAGGGTAGAAGAGCTAGAAGACTTCTTCTTGGTAGAGTCAGGGGAAAGGAGGTGGAAAGAGGCAGTTGATCATGCAATTGGAATTTACTTTATCCTTCAGGCTGATCCTAAAGTGAAAAAATGATTTATCTGTACCAATTGAGAGGCAATATTTCTTTGGGTGGTCAAACCAGATTTTGGATTGTAACAAGTGGACTTAACCTTGCAGTCTTCATATTTGAGACTGTGGGGGTAGGTGCTGTAGCCAAGGAGTTAAAAGATTGTGGTATGGATTTAATTGGAATGTGGAATCAAAAAGCTGCTGCTGATGGCGGCAAAAGTGTTAAGGCAGATTGGTAGCCAGCGGATAAGTTGTTGAAAATTTGCGAAGGGTTGGGGAGGTGGGTGTAGGGGAATGCATATTCTTTCTCTGGTAGATGCTTCATGTGGATAGGGATGCATGGATAACAAGGGAAACAAAAAATTGGTTGGAAAGCATCTTGTTAGTGACAGAGATCTTAGGGGTGATGAGGCCGTGTAATTAAAGCTGGGGATCTGGATTTGCCAGTGAGTGATTTTGGTGAGGAAATCACCAGTTGATAATAAGGGCCTTGAAAGAGAGGCAAACAGGATGATAAAAGATGTGGTGTTCAAACAAGGAGGATCAGAAAGTAGAAATGAGACCAGGAAGTGAAAGCCACAGTGCCTTTGTGACAAGTTTGAACAGAGAACGCGTGAAACGTCTCCCAGTATAGGGTGCTCTCACCAATATGCCAGGTTTCAGCCAGACATCGTATGCTGATGAACTAAACAGAGATCAATGATGCTCTCATTTAGTGTTCTATTTTCCAGCATACAGAAACACCAGTCTAACGCAAAGACGAAATACTGTGGATGGTGGAAATCTGAAATAAAAAAGACAATGCTGAAAATGCTCAATAGGGTAGGGCTGCATCTGTGGAGAGAGTAACTTCAGGTCTGTCTATATGATAGAGGATAGCATGACGAGGTTTTTAAGATTATATTGGGATACTGTTTTTTGCTATTTTGCCAGGTGCTAAGGGTTTCATAAACCTTTGTGACAATCTTTTTTTGCCCCTAGCAATACTCTCAATCTGACATAGTTTATAACTAAATCATTCTAACCTGGTTTTAAAAAAAAAATCAGAAATGGAAAAAATAGAGGCATGAAACAGTAGGGCTACTGATGTCTGATATTGAAAAGGAAAAGAAAGACTTGCATATCATGCCTTTCACAAGCACAGGACGTCCCAAAGGGTTTTACAGCCAGTAAAGTACTTTTGAAGTGTAGTCACTGTTGTAGTATAGGAAATGCAGCAGCCAATTTGTGCACAGCAAGCTCCCACAATCAGCAGTGACCAGACTGTGATCAGGTAATCTGTTTCTGTCATGTTTATTAAGGGGTAAATAATGGCTGAGACACCAGGAATGACTCGCCTGCTCTGCTTTGAAATAGTGCTATGGGATACATCCATTTGAGAGGGCCTTGGTTTATCATCTCATCCGAAAGACAGCAACTCCAACAATGCAGCATTCCCATAGTACTGCACTGGAGTTTCAGCTTTGATTTTTGTGCTGAAGTCCTGGAGTAGCACTTAAACCACAACCTTCTGAATCAGAGGCAAGAATGAAGGCAAGTTCAACAGTAGTCCAGGTCCCAGCCTAGTTTCTGCCGGTGCAGCCTTCACAGGAAAAACAGCTGATTTTGCAGGCCACAGAAACCTATTCAATTCTTTGAAAGTATAGTCTTTACAGGAAAGGCATAGAAGGGAACCTCTGTAAACTGATCCCTTGGGTCTCATGCTCCTGATTTTTAACTGTAGTAGAGCAAGAGAAATACAAGTAACAATTTTCATACAGTGTGTTATGCAGATTACAGAATATATCTCAAGCCTCTATATTAGTAGGGTAAAGAAGGAAGACTGAGAATAGTAATAAGAGCGAAAAGCAAATAATAGGAAAAACTACATTTACATTTTTTTGAAATTGTCTGCTAGATAGGGTAGTAGAGACAAAAACATTGAGTTTGTTCAAAGTACAGTTAAATGCTGTGAAGGGATAATTACAGTGTTACTGTAATTGAACATCAATGTCCCAAATCTTCCCATTACCAGATCATCGAAGATTGGATGTATGATGGAAGATGCGCATCATGACCCTTTGGAAGTCCTGACGTCTGGACCTACGTGGGAATTGCCCGGGAAGTTTTAAACTTCCGATGGGCAATTCCCTGCTGGCCCGGTCCCTGTGTGAATGTCTCCGACTTGACTTACCTGGATACTTACCCAGGAAATGTTAGACCGATTAAAACCTGGTCTAACACCCGGGTAACTCCACATCCGACCCAACCTGAACCCCTCCAACCCATCCCAGACACATCCTTCACTATCCCCGAGTATGTCCTGTTCCACTGGCAGGACAAACTCAGCAGAGGTGGCGGCACAGTGGTACACAGTCGGGAGGGAGTTGCCCTGGGAGTTCTCAATATTGATTCTGGACCCCATGAAGTCTCATGGCATCAGGTCAAACATTGGCAAGGAAACCTCCTGCTGATTACCATGTACTGCCCTCTCTCAGCTGATGAATCAGTGCTCCTCCATATATAAAAACAAAAAGCTAAAAGCTACTGCGGATGCTGGAAATCCAAAACAAAAACAGAATTACCTGGAAAAACTCAGCAGGTCTGGCAGCATCGGTGGAGAAGAAATCAGTTAACGTTTCGAGCCTTCACGACCCTTCGGCAGAACTATGCTTCAGTTCTGCCGAAGGGTCGTGAAGGCTCGAAACGTTAACTGATTTCTTCTCCACTGATGCTGCCAGACCTGCTGAGTTTTTCCAGGTAATTCTGTTTTTGTTTCAGTGCTCCTCCATGTTGAACAACACTTGGAGGAAGAACTGAGGGTGGCAAGGATGTCAAATGTACTTTAGTTGGTATCTTCAATGTCCATCACCAAGGGTGGCTTGGTAGTACCACTACTGACCGAGCTAGTCGAGTCCTGGAGGACATAACTGCTAGGGTGGTCTGCAGCAGGTGGTGAGGGAACCAACAAGAGGGTAAGAGATACTTGACCTCATCCTCGCCAACCTACCTGCCGCAGATGCATCTGTCCATGACAGTATCGGTAGGTGTGACCACTGTAGAGTCGTTATGGAGACAAAGTCCCGTCTTCACATTGAGGGTAACCTCCATCGTGTTGTGTGGCACTACCACCGTACTAAATGGGATAGGTTTCAAACAGATCTAGCAACTCGAGACTGAGCATCCATGAGGCGCTGTGGGCCATCAGCAGCAGCAGAATTATACTGGAACACAATCTGTAACCTCATGGCCCGGCATATCTTCCACTCTACCATTACCATGAAGCCAGGGGATCAACTCTGGTTCAATGAAGACTGCAGGAGGGCATGCCAGGAGCAGCACCAGGCACACCTAAAAAGGAGGTGTCAGTCTGGTGAAGCTATAACACAGGACTTGCGTGCCAAACAGCATAAGCAGCAAGTGATAGATAGCTAAGCGATCCCACAGCCAATGGAACAGATCTAAGCTCTGCAGTCCTGCCACATCCAGTCGTGAATGATGGTGGACAATTAAACAACACTCTGGAGAAGGAGGCTCCACAAATATCCCCATCCTCAACGATGGAGGAGCCTAGCACATCAGTGCAAAAGATAAGGCTGAAGCATTTGCTACAATCTTCAGCCAGAACTGCCGAGCAGATGATCCATTTTGGCCTCCTCCAGAAGTTCCCAGCGTCACAGACTCCAGTCTTCAGCCAATTCAATTCACTCCACGTGATATCAAGAAACGGCTAAAGGCACTTGATAATGCAAAGCTTATGGGCCCTGACAATATTCTGGCAATAGTACTGAAGACTTGTGCTCCAGAACTTGCCGCACCCCTAGCCAAACTGTTCTAGTGCAGCTACAACACTGGCATCTACCCGGCTATGTGGAAAATTGCCCAGGTGTGTCCTGTACACAAAAAGCAGAACAAATCCAACCCGGCCAATTATGCCTCATCAGTCTACTCTCGGTCATCAGTAAAATGGTGGAAGGGATCATCAACAGTGCTATCAAGCGGCACTTGCTTAGCAATAACACGCTCACTGATACCCAGTTTAGGTTCTGCCAGGGCCACTCAGCTCCTGACCTTATTGTAGCCTTGGTTCAAAAATGGACAAAAGAGCTGAACTGCTGAGCTGAGGTGAGAGTGACTGGCCTTGACATCAAGGCAGAATTTGACTGAGTGTGGCATCAAGGAGCCCTACCAAAACTCTGGTCAATGGGTATCAGGGGGAAAACTCTCCACTGATTGGAGTCATACCTAGCACAAAGGAAGATAGTTGTGGTTTTGGAGGTCAGTCATCTCAGCTCCAGGAATCACTGCAGGAGTTCATCAGGGTCGTGTCCTACCCAGCGATCTTCAGCTGTTTCGTCAATGACCCACCTTCCATCATAAGGTCAGAAGTGGGGATGTTCGCTGATGATTGTGCAATGTTCAGCACCATTCACGATGACTTAGATACTGAAACAATCCATGTTCAAATGCTGCATGTCCTGGACAATACCCAGGCTTGGGCTGACAAGTGGCAAGTAACATTCGTGCCACATAAGTGCCAGGCAATGACCATCTCCAACAGGAGAAAATCCAACCATCGCCCCTTGATGTTCAATGGCATTACCATCGCTGAATCCCCCACTATCAACATCCTGGGGGGTGTTACCATTGACCAGAAGCTGAACTGGACTAGTGATATAAATACCGTGGCTACAAGAGCAGGTCAGAGGCTAGGAATTGTGCAACAAATAACTCACCTCCTGACTCCCTAAAACCTGTCCACCATCTGCAAGGCACAAGTCAGGGGTGTGATAGAATATTCTCCACTTTCCTGGATGAGTGCAGCTCCCACAACACTCAAGAAGCTTGATACCATCCAGGACAAAGCAGTCCGCTTGATTGGCACCACATCCACAAATATTCACTCCCTCCACCACTGAAGCACAGTAGCAGCAGTGTGTACCATCTACAAGATGCACTGCAGGAATTCACCAAGGCTCCTTCGACATCACCTTCCAAACCCACAACCATTACCATTTCATAGGACAAGGGCAGCAGATAGATGGGAATACCACCACCTGGAAGTTCCCCTTCAAGTCATTCATCATCCTGACTTGGAAATATATTGCCGTTACTTCACTGTTGCTGGATCAAAATGCTGGCACTCCCTTCCCAACAGCACTGTGGGTGTACCTACACCACATGGACTGCAGCAGTTCAAGAATGCAGCTCACCACCACCTTCTCAAGGGCAATTTGGGATGCGCAATAAATGATGGCCCAGCCAGCGTAACCTATATCCCATGAATGAAAGAAAAGACTACCACCTGACTCTTCACCCCTGACCCAACCTGACTACCCCCCAACCACCTGACTAACGTCCCTGACCTGACTACCCCATCTGACCCGACTTGTGCACCCCCAATCTGACTAGCCCCTGACCCAACTACTTCCCAAACCTGACTATCTCCGACCACCCAACTACCCCCCTCACCAATCCCTCCCTGACAACCCAATCAGCTGACTACTACCCCCAACCAGACCCGACTACACCCTTCACCAGATCGGACTACTCCCCAGCCACCTGACAACACCCTCCAAAGCCACCTGATTACCTTCCCAAATCACCCCTGACAACCCAATCACCTGACTAGCTTTCCCTATCAGACTCAACTACTCCCCGACCACCAGACTACCCCATTCCCCCAAACCCACCCGATTACCATCCCCAATGACCCCCCCCCTCACCGACTATCTGCCCCGCCCCCCCAAACCCCGACAGGACCCGGCTACCTGCTGAACACACCCGACTATTCCCCCGCGACCTGACTACACCTAACCTGAACCAATCCCACTACCCCCCCTCCCAACCCAACTCACCCACTCTCCCATTCACTCATCCATTCAGTAACATTCATTAAAATACTGGACCTTTAAATTTACCTGAATACGGCAGCTAGCATTGTAAAAAGCAGGAGCGTCCTTTCTTCCCCCGATTGTACTGCTCTCTGATGGAGTTCCCCGGGAACACTGCGCTGCACGTTTCTTTGACAGCTGGGATCAGAATATCCCGGAAAAAAAGTGCATCAGTGTTGGGTTGGGAGAATCTTTGCGTGCAGCGGCAATTTGTGCAGCCTGTAGCATCTTCGCTGCTCAGAAGATTCAGGCCATTGAGACAAATGGCCTTTGATCATCCCTAACTTTTCTTATACTTTTACATTTGTACACGTTTGGGACAATGTGGGAAGGAAGGATGAATTCTAGCCGGCAGTGTGATGATTGGGAATGCATTATGCCAAAAGACTTTATAGCAGTCTCATTACAGTCAGCTTCCTCACAAACTGGTCACAGGTCATTTCAAAAAATATATGAAATAAAAACCTGACATAAATTCGGTCAGACCGCTTTGGAGAGTGTACAGTCTGTTTCTAATGTAATATTTGAACCAGATTGTGCCAGAAATGGCAAACACTAATTTGAAAAGGACACTATAAATGGAGCATAAGTTAATACTGTGCTATAGGGTTTGTTTTTAGTTTGATGATGTGCCAATTCAGCAAGTCATCTCATTCATGCCATTCATTTCTGCCTCTGACCACAAATATGGCACCAAGATTAAGTAGGACATTTCTGAATTCATGGTGTTCTTAAATAGTCAAGTCTTCGAGTTGATTTTGAGTTTTCATTTTTATGCAGATAAAGATTATGGTCTTTCCATTCAATCTTTCCATCCTTGACAAACAAAAACAATTTTTAATCGGAATGTTTGTAACTTAAACATTTTTAAATGCTTTGTTAAAGTGAAATGTTTTATCGCAAGTGTGTCTAAAATGTTTTGATAACAATGGCTGTCATTCCGATCTCTTGAAATTTATTTTGGAAAACGTTCAAAGTTATGAAGAGTTGAGCGGATTTACTTAACTCTTGCATGTCAGCATTTCTGCACAATGTCCAACATGGTAGCAGGATAAAATCTTGTGTGTGTTTTAAGATTAAAGAAAAGGTTGTATTCCATGCATGCAACTAGTTATGAAAATCAGTTAATTACCACACTTAATAGGAATGTACACTTTTAAAAAAAAACTCTTTCATGGGATGTGGGCTTCGCTGGCTGGGCCAGCATTTATTGCCCATCCCTAGTTGCCCTTGAGAAGGTGGTGGCGAGCTGCCTTCTTGAATTGCTGCAGTCCATGTGGTGTAAGTACACCAACAGTGAAGTTAGGGAGTTCCAGGATTTTGACCCAGCAACAGTGAAGGAATGGCAATATATTTCCAAGTCCAGATGGTGAGTGACTTGGAGGGGAATCTCCAGGCGGTGGTGTTCCCATCTATCTGCTGCCCTTGTCCTTCTAGGTGGTAGTGTTTGTAGGTTTGGAAGGTGCTGTCTAAGGAGCCTAAGTGAATTCCTGCTGTGCATCTTGTAGGTCGTACACACTGCTGCTATTGTGCATCGGTGGTGGAGGGAGTGAATGTTTGTGGATGTGGTGCTAATCAAGTGGACTGCTTTGTCCTGGACAGTATCCAACTTCTTCAGTGTTGTGGGAGCTGCACTCATCCAGGCAAGTGGAGAGTATTCCATCACACTCCTGACTTGTGCCATGCAGATTTGGTGGACAGGCTTTTGGGAGTCAGGAGGTGAGTTACTCATTGCACGACTCCTAGCCTCTGACCTGCTCTTATAGCCACAGTATTTATATGGCTAGTCCAGATCAGTTTCTGGTCAATGGTAACCCCCAGGCTGTTGATATTGGGGGATTCAGTGATGGCAATGCCATTGAATATCAAGGGGCGATGGTTGGGTTCTCTTATTGGAGCTGGTCATTGCCTGCCACTTGTGTGACGCGAATGTTACTTGCCACTTGTCAGCCCAAGCCTGGATATTGTCCAGGTCTTGTTGCATTTGGACATGGACTGCTTCAGTATCTGAGGAGTCGCGAATGGTTGAACATTGTGCAATCATCAGCAAACATCCCCACTTCTGACCTTATGATGGAAGGAAGGTCATTGATGAAGCAGCTGAAGATGGTTGGGCCTAGGACACTACCCTCAGGAGCTCCTGCAGTGATGTCCTGGACCTGGGACGACTGACCTCCAACAACCACAATCATCTTCCTTTGGTGTGCTAGGTATGACTCCAACCAGTGGAGAGTTTTCCCACTGATTCCCATTGACTCCAGTTTTGCTAGGGCTTCTTGATGCCACACTCGGTCAAATGCTGCCTTGATGTCAAGGACAGTCACTCTCACCTCACCTCGGGAGTTCAGCTCTTTAGTCCATGTTTGAACCAAGACTGTAGTGAGGTCAGGAGCTGAGTGGCCCTGGTGGAACCCATACTGGGCATCAGTGAGCAGGTTATTGCTAAGCAAGTGCCGCTTGATAGCACTGTTGATGACTCCTTCCATTATTTTACTGATGATCGAGATGAGACTGATGGGGCGGTAATTGGATTTGTCCTGCACTTTTTGTGTACAGGACGTACCTGGGCAATTTTCCACTTGGCTGGGTAGATGCCAGTGTTGTAGCTGTACTGGAACAGCTTGGTTAGGGGCATGGCAAGTTCTGGAGCACAAGTCTTCAGTACTATTGCCGGAATATTGTCAGGGCCCATAGTCTTTGCTATATCAAGTGCCTTCAGCTGTTTCTTGATATCACGTGGAGTGAATTGAATTCGCTGAAGACTGGCATCTGTTATGCCGGGGACCTCCAGAGGAGGCCGAGATGGATCATCCACTCGGCACTTCTGGCTGAAGATTGTAGCAAATGCTTCAGCCTTATCTTTTGTACTGCTGTGTTGGGCTCCTCCATCATTGAGGATGGGGATATTTGTGGAGCCTCCTCCTCCAGTGAGTTGTTTAATTGTCCACTACCATTCACGACTGGATGTGGCTGGACCGCAGAGCTTAGATCTGATCCTTTGGTTGTGGGAATGCTTAGCTCTGTCTATCACTTGCTGCTTATGCTGTTTGGCGTGCAAGTAGTCCTGTGTTATAGCTTCACCAAGTTGACACCTCATTTTTAGGTATGCCTGGTGCTGCTCCTGGCATGCCCTCCTGCACTTTTCATTGAACATATAGTGGGCACACTAAGACTGCCACTGATTGCAATCCCTCTATAGCCTAATGGAAAAATATGGCTTTGGTATTGAAAAATTTAGTTCTTAGATTGCTAGTCTTTGTGCCCGAGAATTAGTTAGTGCTGCAATTGGCATTTTATTGTATTTAGTATCTGTGATGTACAATTGCTTCATGTATCTAAAAATTAAAGTGAATAACTGATCCTTGGGCATCTTGGAATCGATCCAGACAATGCCTTTAACTTAATAGGAGGAACTGATAACTGAAGAAAACTCAAGTGACTTATTTTCCTTTATTCTTTCTTACTCTTCTCTGTAACTAACAAGCCACATGAACATAGAGGTAGCCATATTATAGATTTTTCTGTGATGTTTCACCTACTGAAAAACCATGGCCAAATCACCCACCCAACGTACTCAGCCTGGCCAAAGATGGGAAATGGTGTTCCACAAGCCTTGATGCTCAGCCCACTGTTGCTCACCAGTTTTATAAATGATTTGGACTTGGGACTCGAAAGCTTAATTCCAAAATTTGCAAACAGCACCAAATTGGAAGGTGTAGCTAACACAGAGGAGGACTGCAACAAAATACAGGAAGACATTAATAAATTTACAGAAAGGGTGTGCAATTGCCAATGAACTTCAATATAGATAACTGTGAGGTGGTGCATTTTGGTACTCCTTGAAAAATATCTAAATGGGATAGCGGAACAAGCATCTGGTACCCCAGGGTACATATACAGAAATCACTAAAAATAGCAATGCTGTTAAAAAAGCCATAAAAAGCAAACAAAGCTACTGGGTTCATTTCTAGAGGGAATGAACTGAAAAGCAGACAAGTTACATTAAACTTGCGTCGAAACTTGGTAAGACTACACTTGGAGTACCATAAATAGCTTTGCTCTCCATATTAGAGGCACTTGAGAAGGTGCAAAATAGATTTAATAGAATGATATCAAAACTGAGAGGTTATACCTATCGGGAAAGATTGAACATGCTTACTGAGGGGGTGACCTGATATAAGTCTTTAAGACTATGAAAGGGTTTGATAGGATAGATGTAGAGAATATGTTTCCACTTATGAGTTGATCAGAGTGCGGGGCCATAAATATAAGATAGTCACGAATAAAGTGAATAAGGAATTCAGGAGAAGCTTCTTTACCCACAGAATGGTTAGAATGTGTAACCTGCTACGACAAGTGAATAAGATAGATGCATTTAAGGGAAAGCTAGATAAACACATGAGGGAGAAAGGATTAGAAGGATGTGCTGATGGAATTTGATGAAGAAGAGTGGGAGGAGGATTGTTTGTAGCATAAATGAGCATGGAATTACCTGTTGGGCTGAATGGACCGTTTCTATGTTGCCAATACTATTTAATAATATGTACTATTTAACTATTTAAGAGTGGAAAATTATTTATTGATAAGTAGACAAATAACTGTCTGCTTGAAGGATGAGAGTTTTTGCTCAAAGCAACTCAATCGACAATGGTTTCATGGTCATCATGAGACTTTTAATTCCAGATTTTTTTTAGGATTCGAACCTGGGTCCTGGAGCATTACCCTGGGGCTCTGGATTACTAGTCCATTGGCAATACCAATGCGCCACCACCTCCCCATCTACTTGATGGGGGTTCACCAAATCTGACATTTTACAGATGAGTGGGGGGGCATCTTCACATCCGATATTTGAAAAAGCAAGTTTGTTGGGGAAGGTTATGTTATTAATTTACCAGATATTCAATACACAGCTGAGGATGATAACTTTCATGGGACCGTTGGAGAGAGTTCCTATGAAAGCACTGTTGACCTCAGAATGTTCCAAAGTGCATCACAGCCAATGAGGTATTTTTGAAGTGTGGTCAGTGTAGACAACCATGCAGGTCAATTTGTGCACAGCAAGGCCCAACAAAGCTTGATGAGATAAATAATTATTTATCTGTTTTAGTAACGTTGGTTGAGGGATTATTGCGGGTCTTTGGATCTGCAGAAGATTCTGCTAGCTCTGATCATAGGGACTTTTGTAGTGAACTGGCTTCTTCTCCAACTACTTTGATGTCTCCAAAATGGTGTGAGGTTTTAATCCATTCTAGACCATAAGATCTTGAACTACTTTATTCTGAATTCAAAGCTCAAGATGCTAAATCAATTAAATTGAATTATTTGAAGACCCAGCATTCAATGTCTCATGCCCTTAAAGATATTCAAATCTAAACCATTAGCTCAACAAATATTACTGGCAATGTGGCTGATCTGTTAAGGAATGGCTTAACTTTCTTTTCATTCAGCACATTAACTGTTTTTCCAGGAACTCTCAGAATACTAATTATAGATAAGCATCATTTATGTAAACCTTCCTGTCAAACCCAGTCAGAGGGCCACCTTTGTTTAAAATTTGTATAATATCAAAATTCAATTTGCAGTTTGAGCAGCTCACTAATGTAACAAATATCTAAAATATTGCTGTATTTTAATTTTGAAGCTATATTATTTAAAAGTAAGATTGCACTTTACTTATGAGTTACTTGATCTTAACCTTTCATAACTAATTGCGAAGCTGACTAATTTTACATATGGATGTATGAATTGGAGAGTTTGTTAAATGGCCCAAGGTTTCTTGTGTTGAAGTGACATTTCAACATGTAATCACCATTTCTTCACAGTTAGTACCTGATGTAAAGGTATCAGGTTCTATCGGGGAACCTTAATTGTGGAGAGCACATTACATGTGCCTTGCTCTAAATTTTATAAATATTGAATTTCAATATGGGAATCTCACGGAAAGCGCATGTTTCAAAATATTTGTATAGGCCAAATTGAAGTATAAGTATAGTTGATCTCCTGTTCAAACATTCTGATTGGCAAGCTTAAATATGAACACTTCCTGTACTATATCCCAGTTTAAACAGTTGTTAACCAACCAAGAAATGAAATAATGTCATGTGAAAATAGTGCGCCCAGAAAATAATCTTTACATGCTCATCAGAATTTCTGCCTTACCGTTTAGTTTTGTCCCAGAAATTGAATTATTTGGAAATTTAGTGAAACATGATCCAGATTTGTTAGAATTTTTGAAAATGCATTAGAAGTGTGGCATGTCTTCTGCAAAAAGCTTTCCCTTGGTTTAGTTGCTGAATATACTTGTTGCATCCACAGATGGGATGAAAGTGCTCAAATCTAAGTCCAGTAGGGTTGTTAGCAGTAGCTATAAGATCCTATTATATATTTTGACAACTTTCTACAGTTGTCCTAAATTAAGATATTTTCCAGCCACGCAGAGACAAGATTTTTGAAGGGCCAGGAAGGCGAACACAGAGGTGGGATGGCCCACAATTCCCCACTGCTGGCCGCTGTGCTGGTGTTCTGACAGTTTTCCTGGGCCGTTTTTGAATAATCAGAGGGAGGGCTGTGGTGACGTCTACCCACCAGCAAGTGGCGGGAAGCCAATTAGCTAACCGAAAGGGCCTATTAAAGCCACTCTATCGACGCCCACTGGAAATATCCAGTTGGCATGCAGGCCCCCGCATAGGCTGAAACCAGCCTGACGGATGGAGGCAGTCTTCTGGAGAAGACCGGGAGTGGGGGAGCGTGTGGTTTGCTTGCGCTCCATCCTACAATTTAGTCTTAGCCCCACAACCACAATGGATAGAGAGCCACAGCTGTGGCTGCTGGTCATCCTGTGGACGGGCTCCCCCTTCACGATGACAGCTCGGCAGGTATGGCTTCTTTGTAATTGTAAGTTTTTAAAAAGTCTTCAGAGGACATCTCCATCTTGATGTCCCCTCTCTTTCCCTTACCTACATTGACAGCTCACATCTCTGACAGTGAGGCTGCTGATCTGTAAATGCTAGAGGGCCTCCTATTGGCCCGCCAGCCTTGCAACCCCAGCCTCCATCCTTAATTGGATAAGGCTCTTGGAGATGGCCACTTAATAAAGTCACTTCCAGAGCACTCTCTCCGGCAGTTCCAGGTTCCCGAGCCAGAATTCAGCCCGACGTCAGTATTGAGACTTCTGGAACGAAAATCCAGCCCTAGGTAACAGCATTTTACTGGATGTGAGTATAAATTTCTTAACATACCGTTCACGTTCTTGTTCAAGAAGATTGGTGAATTCATCACTCTTTTCCATGTAGTCCGCATGCTTCTTTTTCTCATCCTCCAATTCATCTACTGTCTGTCTATGGGATCGTTCTACCAGGAGAAGTTGCTCTAACATCCGTCTGTGTGTCTCTTTCTGTTTCTCAACTAGTTTGTCGAGCTGTATGTAGAGCAAAATGATATTCCATTATGTGCCTTAAAACTGGGGAATATTTGTTCACAAACATAACTAGTGAAAAGTAAACAATTACAGCCCAAATTTCTTTGCTGTTTCTATAGAAGTCCTGCAATAACTTGGGCATAACCCACAATAGGAACCCAGTTACACTGGGTCACCAACAATCCTGGGATTTCACCCGTAACCTTGTTCACAGTCGAACCTATGACTGCCACTTACAAGGGCTATAATGTCAGGGCAAAGACTCTGGCTTTCCAATTCCCCAGCTCAGTCAAGATCCTGTATAGGACTGGTGGCTAGCATACTGACTGAGAACGTTGAAATAAATAAGATTCTGAGGGGGCATGACAGAGCAGATGCTGAGAGAATGTTTCCCCTTGCAGGGAATCTTGAGCAAGGGGACACAGTTTCAGAATAAGGGGTCTCCCATTCAAGATGGAGATGAGGAGGAATTTCTTCTCTTAGAGGGTCATTAATCTTTGGAAATCCTGTATCCCAGAGAGCAATGGAGACTGGATTGTTGAATATATTCAAGATTGAGTTAGACAGACTTTTGCTGTACAGGGATGTCAAGGGTTATAGGGGCTGGCAGGAAAGCGGAGTTAAAGCCTCAATCAGATCAGCCAGGAACCTATTAAATGGCAGAGCAGGCTTGAGGCACCAATGGACATCTGCTGCTCCCATTTCTTATGTTTTTATGATTAGGTGGAAGGCTAGAGGAACCAGAGGATCTAGCCACTGGTCCTGTGAAGACTGGGATGATATAAAGACTCAAGTGAGCACTCAGTGGGCTCTTGGTAAAAGTGGGCAGGTGGCAGATTTTCTGGTTGCATGGGGCAAGAGGAAGTTCAGCAAGTATATTTAGTGGTGTGAGTGCCTTTTGCCCAAAGTTGTGCCCTTCTACTGACCCGGTCGGAGATCACAGCCCATGGATTGTTGAGGCTGATATTTTAAACACTGCAAGAAACTTATTGCTGTTGGAAAAGGATTTTTGCTGAGTTGTAATTCCTTCTAGTAGATGATCACTCAAATTCCAAAGCCTCTATCTGCCTTCTTATTATTTGTCATTGTATTCTATGGCAGGTTTAGGAATTCATCTTGCAGCAGCCTCAGAAACCTCTCGAGCTTTTGGAGATTTAGCTTCCCATCTGCCATGAGAGGATTTTAAAAAATAACATTTATAGATAACATTCAGTTCTTTCAAAAATGCTATTAAGGCAATTTATATTCACATTAATTTTTAAATACCAGTCAAAATCTATCTTATTTAAAATAAATAAATTCTGTAATCATAAATGGGGACTTAAACCCAGATGGCCTCAATGTCATTTGCAGAGAATCAAACCATCATCCTGGAATATAGGAATACGTGAAGAAAATGACTGACCCCTAGCAGCCAGTTGAATTGATGGTGAATAACTTACACCTGCTGAGAAAGGACTCTGCCACAACAGAGTTTCTCTTTTCAATTTGATAAACTTCAGTGATTGAATTTTAAAATTATGGGATTGGTTTAGAGAGGAACCGATCAGCCAGATTTTCTGCTCCTTAATGTTATACAATGGCTTTGCTAGCAATTATCTATGCTTGTCATATGGGGACATGTCTGATTATTATGTCTCGTTTGGTCAAACAACCTTCCAACAGTAATTGCCTCAGTTCATACATAGGGAATAATTGTCTGGTGAGACACCAAAGAGCTGCCACCACCTATGTAAAATTGTGCCCTTCAAGAAGGTAGACGTTGTAACAAAAATCATGGTTAAATACATGGGTTGTGAACTAATAAGAGAAGATTGAGATTTTTCTGTGACTAGTCATTGTAATGGAAAGCTGAAAAATATCTCCTAACCTCATTGCATTCTGGATTTCTTTCTGGTGTCCCATTTTAATATCCAGTTTTTCATTGATTTTTTATTGATATCTCAAATGGAAGATTCCCTTGAAAATAGGTTTGTTAGTGATAAATGAAACCACAGCATAGAAAATGTTACAGGTCCAGTTCATAAAATGGCAGAAACTTACAGCACATTTTGACCTGCCAAGCCTATGTTGGCTCTTTGAAAAAAAAATTGTGCTTAGTCCCACATCCTCACCTCATAAGTTCCTCACCTTCAACTACCTGTCCAATTCCCTTTTAAAATTATTTATGGAATCAGCTTCTTCCACCTTTTTCAGTAAAGCTTTCCATACCCTGGCGACTCTGAGTGTAAAACATTTCTCCCCACCTCTCCCTTTGATCTTTTTCCAATGAATTTTGAATCCATGACATCTAGTTATGAACTCAATTGCAAGAGGAGATATTTTTTCCCTATTTGTCAAACCTCTTATCATCTTGAAAACCTCTATTAGGTTACTTCCTAATCTTCTTTGTTTCAGGGAAAACAGTCCTAACTTTTTCAATTTCTCCCTGTAGCTCCCATCCTAGTTAACATCCTGATAAACCTCCTGTGCATCTTTTCTAATGCAGAAAAAGAGACATGCTTTTGAAGCTTTTCATCTTGCACTCATCAGGACAGATGTAAGAATGCCAAATTTCAAAGGGAATAACAATTTTTATTGCCCGAGAAAAGGGGTGCTGATTGGTTGATAAATCAGCTTTGATTGGTCGAGATGTTGCCATGGCGAATGCACAAGATAGCTATTGTCCCCTATGCTTTTGTTTATTCAAAAAAGGTGCAATGTCTGGACATATACCTTGACAGTGGACAGATCACTGCATATGAATAAATGTGGCCTCAAGCAAGTGTAAGTGAGCTACACTGCGAGCCCAACCAATAATTTTAAATTGGTTGTTAGTATAACTTGGGATTGTTCAGCAAGTGCTTCCCAATTGCGGAATCATACCGAAGCTTAGATATTATGTTCTGTTCTGAGTTTTGCAAGCACGGGTTGATTGAGTATGGTCAGCATTCTGCTTATTGTGAGCAGCTGAAGCAATATGTTGTTTGATATGATTTGCCTCTTGTTGGGATGTATGGCCTACGTACCTGGCATCTCACCAGCACTGAAATTCAGTTATACCACATAACTGAAGAACACAAGGAATAGGAGCTAGTGTAGACCATATGGCCCTTCGAGCCTGCTCCGCCATTCAATGCAATCATGATTGATCTTGGGCTTCAACTCCACTTCCCTGCCCGTTCCCCATATCCCTTGGTTCCCCGAGAGACCAAAAATCTGTCTACTCACTTATGTGTTAGGCAGAACATATTTTTTACTTTACATCAGCATCCTGTTAGTGGAAAACACTGACCATCAAGCCAAAAAAGAT
Organism: Cetorhinus maximus; assembly: GCF_964194155.1. Taxonomy (NCBI): domain Eukaryota; kingdom Metazoa; phylum Chordata; class Chondrichthyes; order Lamniformes; family Cetorhinidae; genus Cetorhinus; species Cetorhinus maximus. Next base: position 75,997,247 of record NC_135894.1, on the reverse strand, counting down.
GTTTTGCCTACCACACAAATGAGTAATGTGGTATACGAATTTCAGTGCCAGGTACATAGCAATGACTGGCGGATCACATCAAACAGCACGCCCCTTCAGCTGCTCACAATTGACATAGTGCTGACCGTGCTCAAACAACCCATGCTTGCAAAATTTAGAACATAATGTCTAACGTTAGATGTGATTCCATGGATAGGCAGCACTTGCTAAACAATCCCAAGTGTGCTAAAAATTACACTAACGACCAATTTAAGATTATCAGTTGGGCTCACAATGTAGCTTACTTATGCTTGCTTGATATTCATATGCAGGGATCTGTCCTCAGCAGGCACAAGGAATACGTCTAGACGTTGCATCTTTTTTGAATAAGCAAAAGCCTAGGAGATAGTAGTTCCCTGGTGCATTCACCATGGCAATGTCCTGACCAAGCAGAGTCAACTTGCCAACTAATTAGCACCCCTTTCCTCATGCAGTATAATTTGTTGTGAAATTTGGCATTCCTACATCTGTCCTGATAGAGTGCAAAACAAAAGGCTTTGACAGCATTTCTGTTTTTTCAGCAACACTCGAGTTCTGAAGTACCAAGCAACTATCTTTGTAATACCGTTATTTTTTTCTGAAATTTAGTGCCTAGATTTGTCCACATACACCAGCTGAGTCTCAAGTGATTTATAGCATGATCTCTTTGCATTTGTATTCTATTCCTTTATTTATAAACCCAAGTAATGCATATACATTTTTTAAATTACCTATCAACTTGCCCTGCCATTTTTAAGGATTTTGTAAATATGGACTCTAGGGTCTCTACTCATCTACACTTCTCAAAATCATCCCATTTACAGTATACTGCCTTTCAAAATTAATCTAATACTTGGTTGTATTTTAAAATTCAATTATGATTTTGAAGGTAGCTGCAAAAAAAGGTAGAATTTAAAGTACTGTATATTTAATTACGTTCTACACTAAGTTTGAGGACCGATTTCTATTTAGAAGGATACTGTACTGTTCTTCTCAGGTTCTTTTTTTTATTCATTCATGGGATGTGGGCTTTGCTGGCTGGGCCAGCATTTATTGCCCATCCCTAGTTGCCCTTGAGAAGGTGGTGGTGAGTTGCTTTCTAGAACCACTGTAGTCCATGTGGTGTAGGTACCCCCACAGTACTGTTAGGAAGGGAGTTCCAGGATTTTGATCCAGCGACAGTGAAGGAACAGCGAAATATTTCCAAGTCAGGATGGTGGGTGACTTGGTGGGGAGCTTCCAGGTGGTGGTGTTCCCATGTGTCTGCTACCCTTGTCCTTCTAGGTGGTAGTGGTCATGAGTTTGGAAGATGCTGTCTAAGGGGCCTTGCTGAATTCCTCCTGCAGTGTATCTTGTAGATGGTACACACTACAGCTACTGTTTGTCGGTGGTGGAGGGAGTGAATGTTTGTGGATGTGGTGCCAATTAGGCGGACTGCTTTGTCTGGATGGTGTCCAGCTTCTTCAGTGTTGGAGGAGCTGCACTCATCCAGGCAAGTGGGGAGTATTCCATCACATTCCTGACTTTTGCCTTGTAGATGATGGACAGGCTTTTGGAAGTCAGGAGGTAAGTTACTCGTCGCACGATTCCTAGCCTCTGACCTGCTCTTGTAGCCGCAGTATTTATATGGCTAGTCCAGTTCAGTTTCTGGTCAATGGTAACCCCCAGGATGTTGATAATGGGGAATTCATTGATGGTAATGCCATTGAACATCAGCAGGGACGATGGTTGGATTCTCTCTTATTGGAGATGGTCATTATCTGACAGTTGTGTGGCGCAAATGTTACTTGCCACTTGTCAGCCCAAGCCTGGATATTGTCCAGGGCTTGCTGCATTTGGACATGGACTGCTCCTGAGGAGTCGCGAATGGTGCTGAACATTGTGCAATCATCAGCGAACATCCCTACTTCTGACCTTATGATGGAGGGAAGGTCATTGATGAAGCAGCTGAAGATGGTTGGGTGTAGGACACTACCCTGAGGAAATCCTGCAGTGATGTCCTGGAGCTGAGATGACTGACCTCCTACAACCACAACCATCTTCCTTTGTGCTAAGTATGACTCCAACCAGCGGAGAGCTTTCCCCCTGATTCCCATTGACTCCAGTTTTGCTAGGGCTCCTTGATGCCTCACTCTGTCAAATGCTGCCTTGATGTCAAGGGCAGTCACTCTCACCTCTTCAGCTCTTTTGTCCATGTTTGAATCAAGGCTGTAATGAGGTCAAGAGCTGAGTGGCCCTGGCGGAACCCAAACTGGGCATCAGTGAGCAGGTTATTGCTAAGCAACTGCTGCTTGATAGCACTGTTGATGACCCCTTCCATTACTTTACTGATGATCGAGATTAGACTGATGGGGCAGTAATTGGCCGGGTTGGATTTGTTCTGCTTTTTGTGTACAGGACATACCTGGGCAATTTTCCACTTAGCTGGATAGATACCAGTATTGTAGCTGTACTAGAACAGCTTGGCTAGGGGCACAGCAAGTTCTGGAGTACAAGTCTTCAGTACTATTGCTGGAGTATTGTCAGGGCCCATAGCCTTTGCACTATTCAGAGCCTTCAACTGTTTCTTGATATCACGTGGAGTGAATTGAATTGACTGAAGACTGGCATCTGTGATGCTGGGGACTTCTGGAGGAGGCCAAGATGGATCATCCACTTGGCACTTCTGGCTGAAGATTATAGCAAATGCTTCAGCCTTATCTTTTTTACTGCTATGTTGGGCTCCTCCATCATTGACAATGGGGATATTTGTGGCGCCTCCTCCTGAGTTGTTTAATTGTCCACCACCATTCACGACTAGATGTGGCAGGACTGCAGAGCTTAGATCTGATCTGTTGGTTGTGGGATCACTTAGCTCTGTCTATCACTTGCTGTGTATGCTGTTTGGCACTCAAGTAGTCCTGTTTTATAGCTTCACCAGGCTGACACCTCATTTTTCGGTATGCCTATTGCTGTTCCTGGCGTGCCCTCCTGCACTCTTCATTGAACCAGGGTTGATCCCTTGATGGTAATGGTAAAGTGGGGGATATGCCAGGCCATGAGGTTACAGATTGTGTTCGAGTACAGTTCTGCTGCTGCTGCTGATGACCCACAGCGCCTCATGGATGCCCATTCTTGATTTGCTACATCTGTTCGAAATCTATCCCATTTAGCACAGAGGTAGTGCCACACAACATGATGGAGGGTATGAAGGTGGGACTTCGTCTCCACAATGACTGTGCTCCTACTGATACTGTCATGGACAGATGCATCTGCGGCAGGCAAGTTGGTGAAGATGAGGTCAAGTATGTTTTTCCCTCTTGTTAGTTCCCTCACCACCTGCCGCAGACCCAGTCTAGCAGCTATGTCCTTTAGGACTCAGCCAGCTCAGTCAGTAGTTGTTCTACCGAGCCACTCTCGGTGATGGACATTGAAGTCCCCTGCCCAGACACATTATGCGCCCTTGGCACCCTCAGTGCTCAGTGCTTCCTCCAAGTGATATTCAACATGGAGGAGCACTGATTCATCAGCTGAGGGAGGGTGGTACGTGGTAATCAGCTGGAGGTTTCCTTGCCCAGGTTTTGACCTGATGAGATTTCATAGGGTCCGGTGTCGATGTTAAGGTCTACCAGGGCAACTATCTCTTGACTGTATACCACTGTGCTGCTGGATCTGTCCTGGATGATGGTGTCTGGGACATTATCTGTAAGGTATGATTCCGTGAGGAAGCTCTCCCAATTTTGTCACTAGCCCCCAGATGTTAATAAGGAGGGTCGACAGGGCTGCGATTGCCGTTGTCGTTTCCAGTGCCTAGGTCGATGCCAGGTGATCCGTCCGGTTTCATTCCTTTTTTGTGTATATTTGTAGTGGTTTGTCACAACTGAGTGGCTTGCTAGGCCACAATGTATCAACTACATTGCTGTAGGTCTGGAGTCACATGTAGGCCAGGTAAGGACGACCAATTTCCTTCCCAAAGGACATTAAAGAACCAGACAACAATCGACAATGGTTTCACGTTTTTTATTGAATTCAAATTCCACCATCTGCCGTGCCATGAACCTGGGTCCCCAGAGCATTACCCTGGGTCTCTGGATTACTAGTCCAGCGACAATGCCACTACGCCATCACCTCCTACTGTTCACTGTTTCAGCTCAAGATCTTCCCTTTACTGTTAAGTGATCAACCGCAATCTTATTTGAGGGTATTTGATTAAGTCATGAAAACTTACTCCAAGGACAGCTGTTAATTGGTTTTTCAGTTTTGAATAATGGGAAGGTTAACTGCATCTTGGAGGAATGCAGTAAGAATCAATCCCCAACACCGTAGAAGATTTGACACAGGAAATTAATGAGTAAGAATGCAATAGTCATAGGCGATTCAATAGTTAGATGCATTTCTATAACCACAAAGGTGATTTCTGAATGATACGTTACTTCTCTGGTGCCAGGGTAAAGGATATCACTGAGTGGGTGCAGGATATTCTGTGATGAGAAGGGGAACAGCCTTCTTGGTACAGAAGTCTTGGTACATATTGGAACCAATGCACCCATTATGATTTAAAAATCATAATTGAATTTTAAAATACAACCAAGTATTAGAACAGGTACTTCAACTCCTAATCTATTGAGCAAGAATCAAGTTGAAAGTAATGCCTCTTTTTCAAAGTTCCTATTCCAAAATCTTCTACCTTTACAGATCTAGAAAAGATTATTTATTGTACAAAATATATAGTATCTAACGTGGAATGATTCATTCCCACATTCATGTAGATTTTTAACAAAACATGTATATTAATGATTTAGATGAGGGAAATAAATGTAATATCTCCAAATTTGCAGATGACACAAAGCTGGGTGGGAGGGTGAGCTGTGAGGAGGATGCAGAGATGCTTCAGTGTGATTTGGACAAGCTGAGTGAATGGGCAAATGCATGGCAGATGCAGAATAATGTGGATAAATGTGAGGTTATCCACTTTGGTAGCAAAAACAAGAAGGCAGATTATTACCTGAATGGCTATAAATTGAGAGAGGGGAATGTGCAACAAGACCTGGAAGGCCTTGTACACCAATCGCTGAAGGTATGCATGGAGGTGCAGCAGGTGGTAACGAAGGCAAATGGTATGTTGGCCTTCATAGCCGGAGGATTAGAGTACAGGAACAGGGATGTCTTGCTGCAATTATACAGGGCCTTGGTGAGACCACGCCTGGAATATTGTGTGCAGTTTTGGTCTCCTTATCTGAGGAAGGATGTATTTGCTATAGAGGGAGCGCAGCGAAGGTTTACCCGACTGATTCCTGGGATGGCGGGACTGATATACGAGGAGAGATTGAGTCAGTTAGGATTATATTCGCTGGAGTTCAGAAGAATGAGGGGGGATCTCATAGAAACCTATTAAATTCTAACAGGACTAGACATGGTAGATGCAGGAAGGATGTTCCTGATGATGGGGGAGTCCAGAACCAGGTGTCACAGTCTGAGGATACCAGGTAGACCATTTAGGACTGAGATGAAGAGAAATTTCTTCACCCAGAGAGTGGTGAGCCTGTGGAATTCACTACCACAGAAAGCAGTTGAGGCCAAAACATTGTATGTTTTCAAGAAGGAGTTAGATATAGCTCTTGGGGCGAAAGGGATCAAAGGATATGGGGAGAAAGCGAGAGCAGGCTATTGAGTTGAATGATCAGCCATGATCATAATGAATGGCGGAGCAGGCTTGAAGGGCCAAATGGCCTACTCCTATTTTTTCTATGTATGGACATGAATCTTCTAGGTTTTTAGAAGTTACTAAAGTTTTCAAAACTGCGGTATATTTTTCTGCAAAGGGACATGCCATATTAGTGCACTACACTTTCAGCCACCCTAGTTCCTTATGTTTGCACTTGTTCTTGTGACAACTGTAACTACCCATAAATAGAAAAAGAAACATTGGCAATGTAGAGACCCATAGTTGCTGTTGGATAAAAACCTAATGGCCTGAATTTTCACTCCCAAGTCGGGTGCACAGTGTTGGGAAAATTCTCAGCTCCCCAAACCTGACTCAGGAGAAACTTTAAATTTTTGTTCTGGGGGTGAGAGGGGGCAGGAGTTGTGGGGTGAGTGTGGGTGCTAACTGTAGTTGGGTCCCGTCGCCTCAGGAAACAAAATAGAGGCAGCCACAGGGGCTGCGGTGGCGTGCCAAGGAGGGCTGTTTAAAAGACCTGCCTCGGTTCTCTGGGACTTTGTTCCAGTTATAATAAAAATAGTAGGGCTCTCTCTAGCCCTCACCCCTTACATTCTTTCACCCCACCCACACACTCCCCATGCCCCATCCATGCAACTCATGACCCAGCCACCCTCCTTGGACCCTCATACCCTCCATGCTAGCCCATGTGCCCATTCATCCCATGGCCTCTTATAGTCCCTATGCCAATTTAGTGCCAACTCATGCCAGCCCATGCCTGCCACCCACCACCCTTTACCCTGACACTCTCCACATCAACTCACCTATTATCTACCATGGACTGACCTCAGTAGCCATGCTGAGATGAATTAAAATTAAGTTTTAAGCATCTGTTACAGACTTTGTTATATTAAAAAAGCTCTCATTGATAAAAACCCATTCAAAACATTTAAATCCCTTCAAGCACTTAATCCCAAATAAAACAAGCATTTGCATTCATAGCCCACATCAAAGATGGCTAATCCCTTTTTAACCACTTGGAGCCATCATTCAAACTGTGAACTTACAAGCATCCCCGCCCCCCCCCCCGCCCCCCCCAGCCACTGTGGTAATGATAGGTTGTGGAAGCAATCAAGCAGCAGTAATCCTGTAATGATAACCCTCAGGCTTATGTCAACAAACAGCTATTGAAATTGCAAGCACTGATTTTTTTCAACTGAGACAAACAGCAGGCTGTTTTTATTTTCAAAATTTTAGGGGAAGGGGATTTAAATAACTTGACAGCTTGATAGTTCCACAGCTCTTATTCACCTTCTATGCACATTCACATCTACAATCACAAAGGGGTACCTGAGCTCCCCAAAAGGATACCTGACCTCTCCAAAAAGTTCAGTAGGGTTAAACCTTTTCCTCATTGTAAAGCCCACGAGTTGTGTTTCCGAAACTTGGGTGACCAAAATTGCTTCTGAGTAAAGGCAGCTACACTTTTAAATGTGCTGCTGTTTCTGTAAATGGTGGAAGTGTGAAATACATCCTGCCCACCTACCCTTTCCCTCCCCCCTTCCACCCACCTGGCCAAAAATGGTGGGTGCCAGATACAGGGGCAGGACGTCTATATTCTGGGCTCTGGTGCCATTTTGGTTAAGATGTGGAGCCCTTCTGTCTTTGTGAAAATTCGGGCCAATTTTTGTCCAGTGATGTCATTCACTACCTGTTCCACAAACATAGGGTGGTTTAGCTTCTGATCTCTAGTTTAGGGTGGTTTTAATTATGCTCTATGATTGGCAGGAAACACCATCTAATGGGGTGTTGTCTGTTATTTTTTATATCCCTGTAGATGGTGTAGCCCACTTCCATTTTGTACTTGATCCATTTGGTAGGCTGAGTTGATGGGTCTTGCCAATGAAAATAGCAATCTGGCATGTAGAGGATCCAAAACCTATGGTCCCTGGTTGGGATTCAAGTGCTCTGCTTATTTGGTTAGGGGTGGGAGGATGTGATTACAAAGTCTCACATTTTTTTTAAACAGTGGAAGTACTAGTCTCTTGCTTATAATTTGGCGTCTAATTTGAGAAGACTAGCAAAACTTTATAGCTTATATTGCATATACCACATACCTCGACCATTGGTTTTTCATAGATGTCTTCTTGCAGTGAGTCTGCTTTTGCTTGGATTGTGTCCCGTTGGAGAGCTTGTAGCACCTTCTTTGGCATAACAAAGCCATACTGTGCTTCCAGAAGTGCCAAGTCAATTTTTTCCGCTTTTAATACAGTTATTACTTCATCTCGGGCCTAAAACAAATCCACACAACATGAATCACTGGTATACTTTGTCACCAGTTGATTTATGGAGAATACTGTACATTGAAGAAGATTTTCTTACGTGTTGACATAAGAAATATGTACTTTAGATAAGCTTGCCAGTATGAAAAATTCTCTTTTGCTAAAATGTAAAATTAAACTTTACTGTGTCAGTTGAGGCGAAAGTTGTGGCTTTTCATCTTTAGAAATACTTTCAGAAATTGTGCTTATTTTTCATTTTACAGAGTGGGTATGCTGATGCAAATTTAGACTAAATGTTGAACACTCTAAACGTCTCATGGTTGCCAGCTCATTTTTGAGCTGTCAAAAACATCACGGTCAACTTATATCCCAATGCACCTAGCATATTTACCCTATTGATCTCTGTTCTCTTTGTTTTGTGTTCCTGTTAGCCTTTTGTATTTTTTTTCTCTTTAATCTTGTAGTTTAGAATTTCTGGTTTAAATTTACTTCTGTTCCCTGTAGGGAACTGAGCAGAATTAATAACAGTATTCCTGTGCACGTGTTATTGTACAACTTACTGAGGTGCTCTTGGTCAGAATTTGGCAGGAATTGAGAAGAAAATAATGAACAAATATAATTTAAGCAGACTCAGAAACTGAGGCAAATAGAAATAAGTGAGGAAAAGGCACTGTTAAATGAAGACTAAAGCAATCAACTGAAGTTAAAAAATCTATCACTAAAGTAATTAATTCCGTGCCAGTCAATACTTGCAAAAATATTAGCTCCTGTTTAAAAAAAGAAAATTAGTAGTTAATAGAGCTATTGGACGGAATTTTCCGTGCCCGCTGGCGTCAGGTGTGTTTGGCCGCATGAGTGGACAATATGGTGAGAAGGCCAAAAATCGGTTTCACGACGTCGTAAAATGAGTTCCCGATCTTTTGCTCTGCCCGTCAATGGCGGGCCAAGATTCCTGCTGTCAGACATTGGGAACTTCATTGTTATTCATCTGCATATCATTATAAGGCCAGCCCGTTGGAATCATCTCCCCATGCTGGATCATCTGAGTACGTCGGTGTGATTGCATGCCAATGTGTTTCACAAAAGCATACATAAGGTGTGCACTTGGTGGGCTGCACTTCGCTCGAGATTTCAAGGTTTGTTTGCCTACCTTGCTTTGGGCAGCACTCGCAGTCATCAGTCAGGCTTTGCAGGCAGCACCACAGCACTTTTATCGGGAGCTCATGGGCTGGTCTTTACTTACCAGACCAGCCATAAGGCATGGATGGCTTTTCAATGGCTGCAGGGGAAGGGGGAGAAGTGGCCTTAGGCAAGGGAAGAGGCTGCAGGGTGAGGGCTGTACTGGGGAAGGGGGGTATCCCAGGGTGTGTGTGGGGCACATGTTGATCTGTGCAAGTGGCCTCAAAATGGTGAGGGCTGACGAGGCAGTCTCCAAAGGAGATGAGGCCAGATGGATATGTGAGCGTATGTGTGAGAGAATGGGTAGTGTTGTCCTTTGAGCTGGCAGCGAGTAAGATGCCAGTGACTCTGTGATGGGCTTGAGTGTGTGAGTTTAGATCAGATGGTTGCCTTATCCTGGTGGCATGGATTAGATCATTCATCTCTATCTGCATTGAATAGCCAACCTCTTCTGTGTAGCATTGGCACTGATCACCACTGCAATTACCTACCAAGCCTGAGTGGTAATGTTGCTGCCCTTCCTGTGGCCAGAGCCAGGGTTAGAAGAAATCACAGCGGGCCTCCATGGCATCCAAAAGGCATTTGAGAGATGCATCACTAAACCTGGGGGCTGTAGTCTTCGTGCCTTTCAGGGTCATGTTTTCTATGCAGCAGTCCTGGTCTGGAAGCAGAGGTGTGTGCGCGCAGCTGTACTTTAAATGTGGCGCCCGCCATGATGAAGCAGTGAGGTGATAATGTGGCAGGCAAATCAGAAACGGCATGTTTCCTGGGAATCATAATTAATGTGGCAGGATTGGGACGATACAACGTGAGAAGCCGTCATTGAGGCCAGTGGGTAAAACTTAGTGCAAATCTGGGACATTTCTGCTTCTATTTAATTTCCAGGGGTTCAGAACAAGAATAGAGATCAGGGACGGGGAGTGTTTGTGATGGAGTTAGCCTAATTTATAATTTGGAAGCATTGGATCTGATGAACCAAGTGGCTCTTTCTCATTCAAATCTTGTTTTCTGAAAGGCTCAAAGGGCCAAATGTCCTATCCCTGCTCTTATCCACTCATAGAACATATGTCCTAGGTTATGCTGATGTAGACGTTTCAAGCTGATACTGTAAATAGAAATATGTAACTCATTGATGATGTTGTCAGATACAACACCAAAAATGTAAGCCTAATTTTGGTACCCGCATTCTTGAAACCTTAAACATAATAGGAAATTTGCAATTTTATGACTGAGACTCAGTTTTATCTTGAAACATTTGGCACAGTCCTAAGAAATAACTCAAAATTTTAATATATCCTACTTGTGAAAGTATACACCTTCAGAAACTAGCTATAGAAATGTCTTTCCCCTAAAGATAATTGCATGAAATTTGTTGAAATCAATGATAGTAAATAGTTTTTGTCAAAAAAGCTTGCAATTAATGTTGTTCTTGAGCTATTACATGGAAAGCTTGATGAATTTTAATTTTAACTGTCCTTTTGTACTGTTATTCATACCTCAGTCTGTCAATAAAATATTGTAGCAGTTAGTCATTTTCTGTGAACGTTGTCACCCATCAACTGAATGGTGTGTTCTGCCTTACAGAATTGACCATCACACCCATCACTGTGGAGGGAAGCCTTCTACAGAGAGCAGCTCAACAGCTTAAGGCAACACCCGGTGAGAATTATATTTCAACATTTCAACTGACATAGCTATAAAGCTAGAGAGACAGAAGTGATGGTGCTGAAAATTGTGCTCACCTCTTCATCTAACCCCACTATGAAATTATTCTCATCCAATCACTGAGTCAACTGATCCTTAATCTTGTCTCTTGTTTTTTTTTGCAAAACTCTAATCAAATTAAACATTTATTGTCAGACCAAACCTTTTGAAATGTGAGAGGTAATAAAGATTACCAACCTCTAATTCACCTTCAAGTATACTAAGCAGGAACAATAGGTCATCTCGAGAAAGATCTTCGTGTTTTTTGGATGACGTCCTTGTTTTGTGGTTTCGCAAAACAGTCCCCGTCTCTTCCATAAAGGCTCTTTCTCTTTGATTGTTCATTTTAATTGCCCCTGAGTACAACTCGTCCTTTTCAGAATTTCGATGACGTGACCTTGCTCTTTGATGCAACCTTTTAGTTTTGGATGAGCTTTCCAGGCTGTTGCTTCTTGAGCGCATTTCCAACTGAAACAGTTTAAAACAAGTTTTTTTTTTTAATTGAGTTATGTAAAATATCAATATACTACTTGCAACAATTAGCAGGAACTAAACTCTAATTGTATCACTGCCGGTAAATAGAGCAGTTTCAATTTAAGATAATTAATTATTTTTATTATTTAAAAAATTTCACATGCAAAGCAAAAATAATAATGTTGTGACCAGCGCTTCAAACTGGCCATCCAACTTTTTTTTCAGTTGGGATCTGGACAATTGTTGGTGTCCAGAAGAGATCAGTCAGAGCTTCAGACTTAGATTTATTCTATCCCGTGCCCCATTCTGTTCTTTTATTTTATACATATATATATATATATATATATATAATATATATATATGTATAGTATATATATTTCTCCAAGTATGAATGTGAGACATTTAAGATCTCCTATGCTACATAGAGTTGGATGGCATGTTTCATTTAAATACAGCCACTAAATGATATTCACAGCTTAATAAATGGCTTTTGTTTTCACAACATACACTATCCATAAGGATCAAATAGCTTAGAGCTTTTTGCTTCCACTTCACCTCTCTAACCGTTCTTAAATCAAAATTAACTTTGTTAGGCTTTCAAAGATTTCCCAATTGTTTCTCCAGCAAAGCGCCAGAATAAAAAAAACATTATTTAGAGGGCCTACCAGATAACATTGGATATTAAGAAAATTATAGTTTGTCAGACTCAACGATCGAACAACTACGTCTTTTAAAATGTTTTAATTTGGTCAACTGGAAAACATCTCTAAAGTTATGCAAGTAGTCCAATAAGAATGGAAAGTCAAGGAAAAGGAGTGGAAAGAATAGGGAAACCAGGATGGATAAATGTGATGAGAACTACACCCTTGCATGGAAGGTAAATGCTGGCATGGATTGGTTTGACCAAATAGCCTGGTTCTGCGTTGCATCTTTTATGAGTTTGTACATCACAGATTTATGCTGACTTTGGTGCTTTAATTGTTTTTTATGCTCTGGAATGAAAAAAGCCAGCCTGTAGTTTGTTTGTTTTTTGATCCCGCTACCAGTGGGTTCATGTGGACACACAAGGAGAATGGAATTAACCTGACTGCGATGCTCCCACAGTTAACTTGTTTTCATAAATGAGGAATGGTCAGTATCAATGAAATTATACCACTCCTTGAGCTTTTTCCCTTGAGAAAAATTGAAGAATGGGGAAAAATACCAAGCCTGATGGAAAGGGTTCCTAATATTTTCTGAATTTTTCAGCATTGGGAAGTGGTGGTCCACTGAGTGCCACCCCCATGCTGCCTCCCTCCTCCCTCACGACCTCCATCCAGCAATTCCCCTCCTGCCATTGCTCACCTGTGGCCCAGGATCCAGCAATGATATTAGGCCTCAGTTGGATGTCATAGCGGCAGCAGCCTCTGACATGCTGGTGGCACTGCCATTCAACAGAGCTGCTGGTCTCTGGCCAGCAGTTCTTGGCAGGAAGTACTTTGGTCCCTAAGGTCCTAGATCCTTTGGAAGGCCCGCCACTGTCCAGTTAAGTGCCTGAGTGGCACTTCAATTCACCACGTCTTCCCTAAAAGAGGCGATATGGGGCTTCCACTGGCTCTGCAGCTGGCGGGTGAGACCTCCGTCACCTCCATTAAACCCAGCTCAGTGAGGCAGAATAATGACCAAAGGCACAGTTTTAAAGTTAGATTTTGTTGAGGATTTTCAATACTTTGACAGAAGCGTCAAAACAAAGGAAGCATGACTGAGATGGATGATGGCTGTGCTTCCAACAGAGGAGTTTCAGTAGTTGGAGTAGCACAAATGCATAGCGAGACTGGAGGAGACTGCACAGATGGGAAGGGATTTGTAAATAATGGCTAAGTTTTAACTTGAGTGCATTAAGGTCAGCAAGGGTAATGATGATGGGCAAAGCTGATCTCAGTATTTGACAGAATGTGAGCAAAAGTAGGTCGGTGTTGCAATGGTTAAAATTGGCACTCTTTTTGATAGATTGGAACTTGAAGCCTAGCTCAGGGTTGAGGCTGACTGAGTTTGTATATCACAGAATCAGAATCACAGAGTGCAGAAGAGGCCCTTCGGCCCACCGAGTTTGCACCGACACGTGAGGAAACACATATTTCTAGTTCATCTTGTGCTAGCAGCTAGGAATGGGGATGGAGTTGGTGGCAGGAGCCAAATAAGTAGTTTTCCCAATGCTCAAAAAGAAAAAGTTCTGGCTCACCCATGACTTTATGTCAGACAGGCAACCTGATAAGGAGGTAATCATGGAATTAAAACTGGTGGAAAGGTTCAGTGGGGAGTCATCAACATGTGTATGCAAACTGTTCCATGTGTGTGGATATGTCTTTGGGAGCCGCAGCAACTAAATGGGAAAAAAGGATGTGGATTGTGCTTTCAGAGAATCGGAGATGGTCATAATGGTCCCTTGCCCTGCAAAAATTCATGATTCTATGATAAAAGGAGGAGAATAAGGGTGAAGCCTTGGGGCACTTTGAAGGTCACCGTGTAGGGTTGAGAAGTGAAGCTTTTACTGGAGATGCACTATGTAGGAAAAAGTAAGACTGGAATCATGTGAGGATGGACCACATATTCGAAATAAAGAATGTGGATGGAGTTAAGCCAATATTGAACATCACAGTTAGATCGAGATCAAAAGCTCCATGACCACAGTCACAGAGGATGTCACTGGTGGTCTTGTTTTAGGATGGATTGATCAAATGGGGAAGATTGTTAAATCATACTATAAGCAGCCTTCCTCATTCTTTGAAAGACATTTAAGTACCTCATATGAAATTCACAATCAGCTTAACTCTTTCACCTCTTTCTGACCAACTGTGCCCAGAGCTATTTTTATGTTCACTGTTGTTTCCTTGCTTTTGCTTGGGCTGAAACTGCCTCCTGTTGGTAACTTTACCAAATATGATAATTTGAAAGCGAAACAGAGTTTTGCATTTTGTACCTACACCAGCTTTTTCTGATGGTTGTGAAATGCAATGACTGAGGATTGTGTCTTTTGCATTATGTTCTTGTATTGTCTCTGCTGATATCTCTGGACAAGTAATTAAGGGTCTGCCCCAGAAAGAGGATTTTAATTATAACCATATGGAAAGTATCCTGTAATTTATAGGATGCAAATTTCTTCAAGGGAGGTGTCTCAGGTGAATTCTCTGCCACCCACTCTGAAATTACTGCCATGTCCTATTTGTTTGAAGAGGGGGAATGCCTTTTAAAGAATTTGCAAGACAATGGCCAAGATTTTTCAGCCTCTGGTAGACATACCCTGGAGGTACCCTGGAAGATGAATGGCTCTCAAAGACATATCCACACGCATGGGGCAGTTTGCATACACGTATTGTCGACTACCCATTGTACTTTTCCACTAGCAGTGGCACCCGTGACACCCTGGTCTACTGCTCCATCACCCCCAACTCCTTATCACCTTCCCATGCAATCGCAGATGGTGCAACACCTGCCCCTTTACCTCCTTCCTCATCACCAACCAAGGCCTCAAACACTCATTTCAGGTGAAGTAGCACTTCACTTGCACTTCCTTCAATTTAGCCCACCGTATTTGCTGCTCCCAATGCGGTCTCCTCTACGTTGGGGAGGCGAAACGCTGACTGGGTGACCGCTTTGTGGAACACCTTCGGTCTGTCCGCAAGCATGACCCAGACCTTCCTTTCGCTTGCATTTGCGCACACCATCTTACTCTCATGCCCTCATGTCCGTCCTTGGCCTGCTGCAATGTTCCAGTGAAGCTCAACCCAAACTGGAGGAACAACACCTCATCTTCTGATTAGGCACTTTATTGCCTTCGGGACTTAACATTGAGTTCAACAACTTCAGACCATGAGCTCTCATCTCCATCTTCACCCTTTCTTTAATCCCATCTTTAAAATTATTTATTTATTTATTCATTTTCTTCTATTTTTTTAATCCCTTTTCCCCCAACCCCACACCACCCCCCCACCACAGGCCATCTGTCACTTTTTTCTATGTTGTGCTTTCACAGAGCGCTGCCCTTGTTCTGCTATTAACACATTCTTCTATCTTACCTTTATGCCATTCTCAGCACCTTCATTAGTCTTTAACACTACCATTAACACTCCCTTTGTCTTGTGTCCATGACACCTTTGTTAATCGCTCCTGAGCTCCCACCTATCCCAGACCTTTCATTTTGCTCCACCATCTCTTAAACAGTGTAAAATCCATCACATTTCTACTTCTCTTTAGCTCTGAAGATTCATGTGGATTCGAAACTTTAACTCTGTTTCTCTCTCCACAGATGCTGCCAGACCTGCTGAGTTTTTCTAGCATTTTCTGTTTTTAATTCGGATTTCCAGCCTCCACAGTATCTTGCTTTTACCTTGGAAGCTGCGCAGGGGGACCTCTCGGAAGCCCCAGTGCAAGGACTCTGCTGGAATTGCCCGGAAAGTTTCAACTTCCAATGGGCAATTCTCCTGCATCTGGAATCCTCCAAAACTCTAAGATAAAGTCAGTGACTTTGGATGGTTCTGACTCATTTGCCAGAATAGTTACCAGGAAAAGTTAGAAGGATTAAAACCAGTTCTAATTCCTGAGTAACTATACTACCGATCCACCTGATTGCTCCCCCAACTACCTTTCCACCCACCACCTACACCACCCTACCCACTCACACCTTACGCCGTTACCTTTTCTCTGTAGCTTGTCAAGGTGGCTGAAACATTTATCTGTATATGGCAGCCAGTGTTGTAAAAAGTGGGTGTGGCTTGGCTTCCCCTGACACTCCTGCACTATGATGAAGGAGAACAGGTATGCTCCACATTTCTCAGGAGGCCCGGTTTGGAAATCCAGTCAAAAATGTGGAGTTCTGGGGCAAGGCAATAAATAGGATCAGAGTGGCAATCCATGTTGATCGCCACTCCATGGAAGATTCCGCCTTATATCTATGAGTAGACAGCTTCTGAAGGAATGCTTTGTAGTATAGTACAGAGCCTAAATTTGATACTTTACAGTTTTTAGGACCTGCTGACCTCATTTTAATTGCTCTGCAATCACAGTGGGTTTGCGTTCTGGATCATTTCTCCTCCTTGACATAAACAATGTGACACATTAATTAGCTACAGTTTGAACTTGTTCTGTTTGTGGAATTACTTCATATTCAATAGAATGCACAGCATCCAAATCACAGTAGGAGGTTTTCCAGTTCAGGCTGCCTAGCTGATTATTTTACTGTTGGTGGGGGAGGGGTGGGGGGGTGGAATTGCAACATTACTAGTTTTAATTCTGTAAATAGTTTTGTGCATGCAGATTTTCCCCTTAGTTGCTGCAAAATTAGCTGTCAATGGTTGACCTGCTACTTTGGACATTCTTACTATTATCATAGGCTGTCAGTCAAAGGTATGATATTACACAAGCTTATAAATAAAGAAAAATAGTTATCAAGTCAGGAAAATGAGAAAAAAGACAGATGTTTTATAAGAAAATAAATAAAACAAAATGCAAGATAGAAAAGGAGGAATTAAAGGATTAACTCACAAGATCAGGCTGTTGATATGCTAATGTCTTCATAATCTAGGTTATGCATAATGTCAGTAAAATGACATTTAACATTTAGCTACCAATGTAAAAGTTTACATTTGCTTGCACGGCAGAAGAAAAGCATGGACTTGGAACATCAGGAAGAGGAATAGGCCATTTAGTCCCTCAGGCCACGTCATTCAGTTAGATCAGTGGTTCTCAAACCTTTTGGTCTGTTCAAGTAGGGGCAAAAGACCCTGTGGACCACCTACTGGTCCGGCCGCAGTTGCTTTTGCTTGTGACCGCAAAATGCACTCAACAGAATTAATGGGAAGAATGGCATTGCTTTTGATGAGACACCAATGAGCTGAAATCTGATTCCAAGCTGGAGAACCTTAGTCTCATGTCGTGCTCCACGATTTAAGACAACGATCCACGGTAATTCCTTTAATGTTGAGATTTTTGGAAAATCATTTTTAAGTTTCAAACCATGATATTCTGGAAATAAGAGTCAAATTGTTCAATTTGCACAAAAATTTACAACTATCGAAGCACAATCAAAAATCAAAACATACATTAAGCAGTTAAGCATGCCTGGCTAGAAGCGCTGTGCCATGTGCTCAGACACCTCGCACCTTGCCTGAGCCATGACGAGGCCATACCAGAGAACAGGTTGGACTCCCTGTAAGGTGATGTCACACAACCTGACCGGCTATAGTGTTTATACTTATGGATGTTATGGCACAGCTGATGGTAAATGCTGAGTTATTCAAATCCCAAACAGAAACTTGAAACAATTGCCACAACTTGTTTTGCAATTTGTATAAATTTCGAGATGCATGCCTTGAATTTAGTAGTAATAAGACCACCAAGTCTTATAGGTTTTTACAAAACTAGATTAAACATTTATTAACAAGAAAAAAGATTTTTAAGCACACACAATTGTTTATAAATTACTACTATAACTTCTAAATCCCCTAATTAATTTAACTCCCAGTTACACTTTCATTAAGGCAATAGTAAGACACACAGATTTTAAAAGACCCAGGCAAGGTGACACACAATACACTGAACCAGTCAAATTCAAAGTGAATTTTCTTAACTTCAGTTCTTTGAAGACAGCAGCTTGAAGTTTAGATGCTGAAGGCTTTTCACACTTGTTAGATCTTAGAATTCCTATCCTTACACACAGCGTTTGCTCCTTTATAAATACTTTCCCCATTGGATGCAAATTTCTATTATTTCGCTATATCTTTGGACTTTGCCTTTCTGATAATAAAAATCTCTGATTTGCATCTCTGATGCAAATTTCCATTATTTCGCTATATCTTTGGACTTTGCCTTTCTGATAATAAAAATCTCTCATAGTACTAAGTTTTACCAGTAATCTTTGGGAAAAATAAACACACTGTTTCTAAACTTCACCTGGCTAGATGACACATTTCACTCCCCCTTTTAAAAAAACAATCTAGACTGATTTATTTAAAAATGCAAATGTTCCCTTGACACCTATGTTTACCTACTTAACATTTCAAACCTGGCTCATCATCTACCACATCAAAGCCTTCCGACCAGCTGCCTTTAATCCAATTAACACACACACACAGACACAGATATTGTAAGAATTTTACAATAAATTCCAGTAACATTGAGAATTATTATATCTTCCTGGAAACTATGAACATTTTGCTGCTTTTTCACTACTAAATGCAATAAGTTTATGTGCACTGTTACAATCCTTGGCCCAACCATGTGGGGGGAGATCCGGTTAGGGACCAATAATGTTTTGTTTAAAGTAGATAAAGTTTGAGATTCAAAATGCTTACTATGTGAATAAAGCCACAAGATTCCGTGGGTTTTGAACAAACAAAAAACACTTTACTGTACAATTTCAGGTAGTTAAAACAATCTACAAGATCTATCTTATACTCTAACATTTGAGGTATATGTGAATTAACAGGCAAACTGTAGTCAGACACACCACACCACACCACACAATAGCTGACAGGTGCGACTAAAACAGATTCCACGGATATCTCAACAAGCCACCCAGATGTTTGTCACACTGCAAGCCAGCCAATCTCACTGAAACTTGTTTTTCTCACAAGGGTTTCCAATCTCCACATTTGAAGATCATGCCTTGGAATTCTCTTCAAAAGTCACTCCCACTAGAACATCTTCAACAATGACCCACCCTGCAGGGTTTCAATCTCATCTTGCAAGATTCTTTTCCCCTAGATCTCCAAGTATGTTCAAGCTTCACCTTCCAAGCACAATTTCAGATCTTTGGCTATGCCAACCAGAGCATCCCTGCTCCAAAGGGGTACCTTTGCCTTAACGGCCTGCAGCGTGGAGTCACCAACCTTCGGCTGTCTTCTCAGACCTTCAAGGCTCTTCTCGTGCCACTTCACTTAAAGTTTTCTCCCTGCTGCTCTTTCTTTACTTCAGAGCCTATTACTCTGCTCCTTTCTTTAATTTCATTTAATGGGACCTATTCCTGCACCTGATCTTCATTTCTTACCTGGCACTGCCTTTTGGGACCTTTCCCTGTCCGGATCCTGTGTCCTGCTCCCTGGGACACCTACAAGATAATGGCGTTCCGTATCAGATCATCTGACCTGCCTTTTTGCGCCGTTTGTTTTTCTGTGTAGGCACACAGGGCCAGTCCCCAGCCTGAAGAGCATGAGAAAGGTGGTACTGTACATGTGTGGACATTTCCCAGCCAGCGTATATGCAGGAGGCAGGGGTGGGGTGGGGTGGTGGGGGTGAATTTTCTCTCTGTCTACGTGCTTAATAATTCTGGTATGTTTACTAGAATAGACCATATTTAAATGATATTAAAAAATTATCAGTTATATAGGAGATTTTTTCCTTTCTTCTCCTCCAATTGTCCCTCCAGTTACTTGCCTTATCCCATCTCTAATAAAGGCATTATTATGGTTGTGCTATTGTATCAAGAGAAATTGGGCAGCAAAGGTAAACCCCCAATTAGAAGGGACATGGGATCTACTTAGGTCAGGAGAGTGGTTATGGTGAACCAAAGAGAATATCTGGTGCAGATGTGAAATTTTTACCAAACACCTGCCAGATCTCGAATCTGGTCTTAGTGATTTAGCAGTTAGTGTGGCTCTTTTACCCACTTAACCTTGGAGAGGGGGTTTTCAATGTAGAAGGTGCTTCAAACTGTCAGCTTGATTTAAGGTGTTCTCAGTAAAGATTTAAATTGCATGAAATGAACTGATCTTACACGCCCTTTGCCTGAATGAGCAGATCATTCACCTAAACTTAAAGTATGCTTGCAAGTCCAATTTGGATTAGCTATAAGCTAAATGGGCTGCTTAGCACCAGAAAATAGGATTATATACAGGCTGTTATATAATTTAATGAATTGATCTGCAAGTGTAATGTTAGTTTGGCAGGTGCTGTAAAGGAACATAGACAAATGCAGTAAGAAACACTTGTGGGTCTAATTGGGATGTAAAGGTGTTTCAAGGGACTGAATGTTTTTCAATTTCTTTTGTGTTTTCCCAAACATTACATTTCTGTAGCCTTATAGCCTGTCAAAGAGATAGGCTTAACAGTTTTATTTAGATCAACATATTTAAAAGGCTTTATTGTTACTGCCATGTAATTTTTACAGTTTGCTCGCTTGTGATGTTTGATGTCTGACAGACCAAGCACTTAAGCTGCTTTCAGTGCTTAAATCCAGTGCTCAAAGACTCCCAGGTAAAGCATATATCCAGTAAGGAACTGGGTTGCAGGTTATAGGGTTAAGTATGAACAGAAATGATTAAATCCTTCATGAAACACTATCATTTCTATGCTGCTGTGATCAAAAAAAACATAACCTGCCAACAACTAACCAGGATTAAATCATTGAGACCATAGAACATAGAACAGCACAAAAAAAACTTTTGACCAATCAATGATATGCTGGTGTTTTTATTTACCTGAGCCCCCTCCTCTAATTTCAATCTCCAACTTGCTTCTCATATCCTTTAATGTTTTCCCGTTTTCAACCAACTCTCTCAATTTATAAAGTAATTTATTAACTCTGCTTTAAAAATGTTGTGTGACGGAGAATTCCACCTCTGAACCATTATTTATGGTAAGGATTTTTTTCAACCTTCATTTTAATTCTTCTCGTGATTACCATATCTTAAATTTATGCCTTCTCATTCCCATCTCGCTGACCAGTAGAAGCAATCAATCATTACCGAGAGTGCAAGGGGAATAGCAGTTTGACAGGATGATCTTGATTTGATGTGATGAGTTTACAAAAAAACAGCATCATTCAGGAGCTATAACAAATCTTGTATTTGAAACAGAGAGTGATTTGATTTCAAGATACACAACAACACATATTTATAAAGCTCCTTTAGTTTAATGAAACATTCCAAGGTGCTTCACAGGAGCATTATAAAACAAAGTATGACACCGAACCACAGAGGGAGATATTAGGTCAGATGATCAAAAGTTTGATCAAAGGCACAGGTTTTAAGGAGTGTCTTAAAGGAGGAAAGTGAGCTGGAGTGATATAGGGAGGGAATTCCAAAGTTTGGGGCCTAGGCCATCAATGATGGAGCAGTTATGATAGGGAACACACAGGCCAGGGGAGGCGATGGCATAGTGGTATTGTTACTGGACCAGTAATCCGGAGACCCAGGGTAATGCTCCAGGGACCTGGGTTTGAATCCAATTAAAATCCAGAATTAAAAGTCTAATGATGACCATGAAACCATTGTCGATTGTTTTTAAAAAACCCATCTGGTTCACTAATGTCCTTTAGGGGAGGAAACCCGTCATCCTTACCTGGTCTGGCCTACATGTGACTCCAGACCCACAGCAATGTGGTTGACTCTTAAATGCCCTCTGAACTATGCCAGCTAGGGATGGGTAATAAATGCTGGCCTGGCCATTGACAGCCAAATCCCATGAATGAATATTTAAAAAATTAAAGGAGATGAGATATCTTGGAGGGTTGTGGGGTTGGAGAAGATTACAGAAAGGAGAGTGAGGTCATAGACAATAAATAAGGATGAGAATTTCAAAATCAGACTGGGAGCCAGTGGAGGACAGCGAGCACAGAGGTGATAGGGGAACAGGACTTGCTGCAAGTTAACACAAGGGACAGCAGAATTTTGGATGACCTCATGTTTATGGAGGTTAAATGTGGGAGAGCAGTCAGGAATGGTGGGAAAGTAATTTGTGGAGAGGACATAAGGAGGCAACAAAAAGATATAGATAGGTTAAGTGAGTGGGCAAAGATCTGGCAAATAGAGTATAATTTGGGAAAATATGAAATTGTCCATTTTGGCAGGAATAATAAAAGAGAAGCGTATTATCTAAATGGTGAGAGATTGCAGAGCTCTGAGGTGCAGAGGGATCTGGGTGTCTTAGTGCGTGACTCGCAAAAGGG
The DNA here is from genome assembly GCF_964194155.1 of Cetorhinus maximus. Classification (NCBI taxonomy): domain Eukaryota; kingdom Metazoa; phylum Chordata; class Chondrichthyes; order Lamniformes; family Cetorhinidae; genus Cetorhinus; species Cetorhinus maximus. The sequence goes on along the minus strand of NC_135894.1, from coordinate 75,975,031 downwards.
TAGTGTGCAGATACAGCAAGTAATTAGGAAAGCTAATAGAACATCATCATTTATTGCGAGAGGAATTGAATACAAAAGTAGGGAGGCTATACTTCAGTTATACAGAGCACTAGTGAGACATCTGGAGTACTGTGTACAGTATTGGTCACCTTATTTAAGGAAGGATGTAAATGCGTTGAAAGCAGTTCAGAGAAAGTTTACCAGACTAATAACTGGAATGGACAGGTTGTCTTATGAGGAAAAGTTGGAGAGGCTAGGCTTGTATCTGCTGGAGTTTAGAAGAGTAAGAGGTGACTTGATTTAAACATAGAAGATCCTGAGGGGACTTGACAGGGTGGATTTGGAGAGGATGTTTTCTCTTGTGGGAGAATCTAGAACTAGGGGCACTGTTTAAAAATAAGGAGTTGCCCATTTAAAACAGAGATGAGGTAAAAAAATTTCTGAGGGTTGTGAGCCTTTGGAACTCTGTTCCTGAAAAGGTGGCGGAAGCAGAGTCTTTGAATATTTTTAAGGCAGAGGTTGATAGAATCCTGGTAAGCAAGGGAATGATAGGTTATCGGGGGTAGGTAGGCGAGATGCAGATTTGAGGTTACTATCAGATCAGCCATGATCTTATTAAATGGCGGAGCAGGCTAGAGGGGCTGAATGGCCTACTGCTCCTTGTTCGTATGTTCGTAATGCATTGGAATAGTCTAGACTAGAGGTAATGAAGGCATAGATGAGGTTTTCAGCAGATGAGCTGAGACAGGGGCGAAGTCAAGTAATGTTACAGAGGTGGAAAAAGGCGGTCTTAGAGATGGCACAGATATGAGGTTGGAAGCTCATCTCTGGATTGAATATGACATCAAGATCTTAATCTCAGACTCAGACCTTTGTCACAGTCACATAGGATGTCATTTATGACTTTGATAAGAGCAGTTGTGGCCCTGTGGCAGGGGCAGAAACCTGATTGGAGGAATTCAAACATGGAGTTCCAGGAAAGATAGAAACGGACTTGGGAGGTGACTCCACGTCTGAGGACTTTGGAGAGGAAAGGGAGGTTGGAGACAGGATGTTAGAGTTGTGTGAAATCTTGCCTCAAAAGCAAGCTCAAGGCTTATCTATCCTTTTAAGTGGGCTATCTGATGAGCGTTCTGTTTTTTGTAACTGCAAAATTTCACTCTGCAATGCCAGTTTCTTTGATGCAACGGATGCTGTTTTGTCTCCAAAGTGGCGTCTGTAGTCCGCTTGCACGCTTCTGGTGTGAGGTGCACTGGGCACCATTTTAGTGAGGGCATTAGCATTCATGCAGAGAGCATCCACTGTAAGTATACCATGTAATGCTGGTTTGATGCCTTTGCTGTCATCTTGAAACTGATGCTTCAATTGATGACCCCTCCTAACCCCTCACAGCTGAACCTGCGTTCGGCAGCAGAAACGACCCTCCTCCCTGTGCTGTTTAAACTTAGAACCTACTTTCAGGTTAGTTGGTGATTGATTTCTACTGGCTCTTGCTGCAATTTTAGAAACATTTGGTGGTTTGTAGACTTGTTTAAAGTTGAAGTCTACAGGGAGCAGTGTGACACATGCTGAAAAAGACTTTAGCCTGACTTCGAGGATTCTGCAGAAACCAGGTACTTACAGACCCGGGAGCAGTAGTTTGCATCACCCTTGGACTACAGCATAGTGGGAAGAATGAGCTGAGGTGCCACAGAGCAGAGAAAGCTGCTGGAAGAGGGATGAGGGGGAGAAGAATGTTCAGCAGGAGGCCCAAAGTATTCAGGCATCAATTCTGTGTGTCTGCTGTCTGTGTTTTACCAAGGTTTACTAACAACATCCTCAGGGCATCTGCCATCTGTTGCAGCTACAGCTGTAATCTCAGAACAGGCCGAAGATGGTATTGCCGGTGGCTGTGAAGGTGACCGTGAACATGACCTTTATGTGTCTGGCTCCCTTTCTAGTGCAAGCATGCGATATTTGAAACATCTCCCAATTTGCTGCCCACTGTTGCATAAAGGAGATGACTGAGTCTCTGTGATTTAAGAGAGCTGACTACATTTCATGCCAGAGAGAAACAGGTGGAGCAAACATGTGGCTTCAAGAGGATTGCAGGCTTCCCCATAGTGCAGGGTACTATGATTGTACACACATCACTTTGCAGATGGTGTTTGTCAATTCGGAGATATACCGCAACTAGAGCCGCAGGGATCAGTGCTGGGACCTCAACTGTTTACAATTTATATAAATGACATTGATGAAGTGATTGTAGGGATGGTTGCCAAATTTGCTGATGACACAAATTTAGGTAGGAAAGTACGTTGTGAAGAAGACATAAGGAGGCCACAAACAGATATACATAGGTTAAGTGAATGGGCAAAGATCTGACAAATGGAATATAATGCAGGAAAATATGAAATTGCTCATTTTGGCAGGAAGAATAAAAGAAAAACATATTATCTAAATGGTGAGAACTACAGAGCTCTGAGGTGCAGAGGGATCTAGGTGTCCTAGTGCATGAATCATAAAAGGCTAGTGTGCAAGTACAGCAAGTAATTAAGAAAACTAATAGAATGTTATCATTTATTGCGAGGGGAATTGAATAAAAAAGTAGGGAGGTTATGCTTCAATTGTACAGGGCTCTAGTGAGACCACGTTTGGAGTACTGTGGTACAGTGTTGGTCACCTTATTTAAGGAAGGATGTAAATGTGTTGGATGGAGTTCAGAGAAGTTTTACCAGACTAATACGTGGAATGGGCGGGTTGTCTAATGATGAAAGGTTGGACAGAATAGGCTTGTATCTGCTGGAGTTTAGAAGAGTAAGAGACAACTTGATTGAAACATATAAGATCCTGAGGGGTCTTGACAGAGTGGATTTGGAGAGGATGTTCCCTCTTGTGGGAGAACCTAGCACTAGGGGTCACTGTTTAAAAGTAAGGGATCGCCCTTCAAAACAGAGATGAGGTGAAATTTTTTCACTGAGGGTCATAAGTCTTGGGAACTCTCTTCCTGAAAAGGTAAGGCAGAGGTAGATAGATTCTTGATAAGTAAGTGGGTGATAGGTTATCGGCAGTAGGTGGAATGCAGATTTCGGGTTACTCTCAGATCACCCATGATCTTATTAAATAGAGGAGCAGGCTCAAGGGGCTGAATGGCCTACTCCTGCTCCTTGTTTGTATGTTAAGATTCCTGATGAAGGAGGAACACAATCGCTTATTCACACAGTTGCAACCACCAACTCAGATACAGACACTCTGTATACTTCAGAGAATCATTTAAAGGTGAGGTCTGTGAAGGGTGAGACAACGGGCACAAGTTGCCTGCAGTTAGGGCAGGGAACAAGGGTGGCACAGGTGCCAGCAAGCCAGAGGGCAAGGTCACGCACAGACTTTGCAGCAGAGGACTCATAAGGACTTTTATGGGTCAGCCTACAGAAGAACATTGAAGGGTGCATATACTGAAATGCTTGAATTGGCAGGTCTACTAAAAGCCCTGCAGTCAATGGAAGGGAATGTGGAGCAGTCCAGCACTAACTTTACACAGCCCTTTGTACAGTGCTTGGAGCCCACTCTCTCCAGGGTGGAAGTGGTGTCCAACTTCATGAGAACATTTCCATCCCCATTCATGATTTAGTGTTTGATGGCTGATCCCTCAGCCTCCATTGTAGCACAAACAGAAGCCACCTAACTTTTGGGTTCGACAGTGGAAGCTTCGACTGAGGTCATGCAAGGACAGCTTCTGCCAGACCCAGACTGTTGCCATTGTAATTGCGGATACCAATGTTCAAAGAGGCTTGCAGGGTATCAGAACAGTCCAGCAATCCGTCCTACAACATATTGCTGAGGTGTCACCCTGGGTGACTGGTAGTGGCTCTGTGGAACATGTACTTACTGCCCTCTCTCAGGATGATAACATTCGTCCTCCCACCACTGCCTGTCTGTCAGCACTCTTCCTGTTCCTATCAGCCAGCCCAGATTGCTGCCACCAGCAGTGGCGGTGCAGTCCAAAGTCTGAGGTGCCATTTACAGTCTCCTGCAGTAAGTCAGCAGTGTTCCACCAACCATGCTGCAGCCACTGGGGTAGCACTGTGTCGGAGCACTAGGACAGGCAAAGGCACCCTCAAGACAGGCACTAAGGGAAAGCACAAGGATGAATAGTTAACTTTTATATGCAATAAAGCTGGTTTGATTTACAAGTTTGATTGGGAAAAATTGCTTTGTGGTGGCTTTTATTTTAGCATTATGGCCGAAAGGGTGCTGTGACAGTCAGTAACAGAGGGAAGGTAAGCTGAGGGACTGTCAGTGAATGGGAGAATTAGAGTTCTAGTCCTCTGTCAGATGAGTCGGTCACAGACAGCCCAGCCACGCAGTGGTTGTTTCCTCCTCCTCAGCTGCTCTCCATATACCTGGTGGCAAGGGCTATGCCCTCATGATGGCGAGGTTGCACAGCATGCAGCAGACCACCACAAATCTTGACATATGCTCTGCCAGGTATTGCAGGGCTCCTCCAGAGAAATCCAGGCATTGAAAGCCCTGTTTCAGCATACTAATGTCTGCTCTATCACATGTCTTGCGGCAGTATGGCTTTTGGTGTATGTATGCTGCCCACTTGTGCATGGGTTGCACATCAGAGTCATGAACCACATGGTCAGCAAATAGCCCTTATCGCCCGATGTCACCCTCTAGTTTCTGTGGTGGCTCTAATGCAAATAGTATAGACGTCATAACTGCTGTTAAGGTACCAGGCATTGCCCTGTATGATGAGCCCAAGTATAGTTGCTCATCAGTTGGACATCTGCCATCTCCATTCTCCAGACTCACTTTCTATGGGACTAATGCTCACTTTTTTAACTCTTTTCTTTTTAAAATACTTATAAAAACTCTTATTATATGTTTTTATATTTCTGGCTGGTTTTCTCTCATTCTCTAACTTTTCCCTCTTTATTAGTCTTTTAGCCATTCTTTGTTGATCCTTACATTCTATCCAATCTTCCGGCCTTCCACCTATCTTTGCACAATTATATACTTTTTCCTTAAGTTTGATACTATCTTCATCTTTTCTAGTTAACCATGGATGGTTTGTCTGTCCCTTGGATTTTTTCTTACTGGTTGGAATGTATCTATTCTGTGCATTCTGAAATATCCCCTTCAGTATTAGCCACTGCATCTCTATTGATCTATCCCTTAACCTAATTTGCCGATTCACTTTAGCCAGCTCAGTTTTCATGCCCTCATAATTGCCCTTATTTAAATTTAAAAACTTTGCCTCAGACCCACTCGTCCCTCCCTCAAACTGAGTGTAAAATTCAATCGTATATGGTCGCTGATACCCAGGGGTGCCTTCACTATGAGATCATTAATTACTCCTATCTCATTGCACAAATCCAGATCTAGTATAGCCTGCTTTCTGATTGGTTCCAGAACATGCTGTTCCACGAAACTATCCTAAAAACATCCAATGTACTTCTCATCTAGTCTATCTTTGCCCATGTGACTTTTCCAGTCCATATGTAAATTAAAATCCCCCATGATTATCGCCGTGCCTTTCTGACAAGGTCCTATATTTTCTTCTTTTATGCTCAACCATACCATGTAATTACAATTAGGGGGCCTGTACACATCTCCCACAAGTGACTTCTTGCCTTTACTATTTCTCATCTCAGCACAAACCATTTCCATGTCCCAGTTTCCTGAACTTAGGTCATCCCTCTCTATTGCGCTAATCATGAACGAACAGAGCCACCCCTCCATCTTCTCCTTCATGGTCAAGTGCTGCTGCCTATGGTCATGCCCCACCTTGTCCTACAAGAGCAAGGGAAATTTGCGAGAGAAGTGTGGTGCAATGTGTTTGGGTGATGTAGCTGTCATGATTGAATAGCTGGCAGTGTGTGCAAGCTGTGAAATGTGGGTGTGAGGTTTTCAACAGTTCTTAGTGTGTGAGGCTGAGGTGAAGCTTTGAATATTATGTATGAGTTTTGGAAAATAAATATTGTTGGTAGGTGAGTGATGGGGGACGGAAGCGAGTGAGTGCATTGATCAGCAAGTGAGGCTACTGGTACAGTTGATGGGATAAGGCATTTGAAAATGAATTCACTGACCTTGACAATTTGTGTGAACTTCTTGTGGCATTACATCCAGGCCCTTGGGGCTAGACTCCTCTCCTGATATTGGCCATCATAGTTATCTGCTCCCACTGCCTTCGAAGAGTTTGTCAGGCAGGCCTCTAGGCCCCCTGTAAATAAAGGTCCTCTCCCCTGTCATCTCTAGTCCTGTACAGTGTCCCAGAACCTATGGCCCTGTTGTGCCATAGCTGAGTTCTTTTGCACTCTTTTCTGCAAACAGTTGCAAAACTTGCTCCACTCAGAATGTACAGACTGGCTTAAAGTTGTGCAGGCCAGCTTTATGTGATGTCAGTGTCTCACAAACTTGGGGTACCTGCTGAGGCATCCAGCCACTCTGCAGCTCATTCAGAGCTTCTGTGTTAACCATGGCTCATTTGTAGCAGGCTCGAGTCTAAGTCAGAAGGTTGTGGAGAGTTGTCTTGAGCGCAAAAATCAAGGCTGCCACTTCGGCACAGTACTAAGGGAGCACTGCACTGACTGAGATGCCATCATTCAGGTGAGACATTAAATCAAGACTCTGTCTACCCCCCTCCCAAGTGGATGTCAAAGATCCTATGGCACTATTTCAGAGAAGAACAATGGAGTTATCCCTTTATCCCTGGTGTCCTGGCCAATATCTATGTCTCAATCAACATTACAAATTAGACTTCAAAATGTAGATTATCTGATCATTGCCACATTGCTGTTTGTGGGAGCTTGGTATATGCAAATTGGCTGCTGCGCTTCCTGTATTACAACAGTGGCTTCACTCCAAAAATGTACTTAATTGACTAACGTGCTTTAGGTCTAATGGTTGTGAGAGGTGCTGCAAATTGGCAGGCAGCATGAAGCTTGCTTGCAGCCTGCATTGGAAGCAATGGGCGGGGGTTAAATAATGCATTGCGATTTCTGCACCCATTTTCAGGCCCTCCCAATTTTGCGGCCTATGTCCCTTATGTTAAGTAACTGTAATATATCATGTCACACTTGTGGCTATGCTTTATCTTTGCTCTGAGGAATGGATTATTTTGATACTTTGGCACTCCATGGCCATGTCAAGTATGATAGTGTGTGATAGAAGACTGGTTTGATGAATTGCAAAGCTACATTTACTCTGCTTCAAATTCAGCACCTTCAGCTGCAGCAATATGGTTTTTGTATCTCCCACATCAATTATGATTACAGTTTTACATACTACTTCATCTATACAGAGGGAAAGCCCCAACAATCCAGGCAGGAATTGAAATCAGCTCCCAGGGATGAAGGGGCTCGTGCTGTATAAAACTTAGATTTGCCAGCAGTAACTACTTTTCATAGCCATTTTCTCCACTAATGCTTCATCTTTTTTTAAAACTAAATCCCTGTAGGCAGAGGAGCAGGAAGAAGTCAAGATTGCAGCCAAGCATTTTGCTGAGATGGGAAAACTGGCTGACAAGCCTGAGCATGAAGCTGCCTTTCGAGTTTACAATTATCCCATTAAAATTAAAGGAATTATTATTATTACGTCATACGTAAGAGCATACTCATAGTAATTGGAATCCTGTCTTAATTCAGATCAGAGTGAGGAAGGTCTTTGTACTTTAGATGTGACTTTATTTGTCAGTATTATATGGCCATCTGGAATTGTAGGATTGAAGTAGTCTTGAACAGTTACACATTGAACATCAAAATAAAAGCATCTCTCCACAGACGCTGCCAGACCTGCTGACCAGCATTTTTTGTTTTAATAACACATTGAACATCCTTTATTCCCCTCCCAAGTCAGCATAAATGACAAGACTATGGCTTTTAAACAAAACATAATTCATTTTAGACTGCACTTTTAAGTTGCTGCAATAGCTGATAACACATCTATGGGTAGTGTCCTAGGCCCAGCAATTTTCAGCTGCTTCATCAATGACCTTCCCTCCATCATAAGGTCAGAAGTGGGGATGTTCGCTGACGATTGCACAGTGTTCAGCACCATTTGTAACTCCTCAGATCCTGAAGCAGTCCATGTCCAAATGCAGCAAGACCTGGAAAATATCCAGGTTTGGGCTGACAAGTGGCAAATAACATTTACACTACACAAGTCTCAGGCAATGACCATCTCCAACAAGAGAGAATCTAACCATCGCCCCTTGACATTCAATGGCATTACCATTGCTGAATCCCCCACTATCAACATACTAGGAGTTACCATTGACCAGAGACTGAACTGGACTAGCCATATAAGTACTGTGACTACAAGAGCAGGTCAGAGGCTAGGAATCCTGCAACAAGTAACTCACGTCCTGACTCCTCAAAGCCTGTCCTCCATCTACAAGGCACAAATCAGGAGTGTGATAGAATGCTCTCCACTTGCCTGGATGAGTGCAGCTTCAACAACATTCAATAAGCTTGACATCATCCAGGACAAAGCAGCCCACTTGATTGGCACCCCATTCACAAACGTTCACTCCCTCCATCCCCAATGAACGGCGGCAGCAGTCTGTACCATCCACAAGATGCACTGCAGAAACTCACCAAGCCTCCTTAGACAACACCTTCCAAACCCATGACCTCTACCACCTAGAAAGACAAGGGCAGTAAAGGCATGGGAATATCACCATCTGCAAGTTTCTTTCCGAGCCACACACCATCCTGGCCTGGAAATACCTCACCATTCCTTCACTATCGCTGGGTCAATATCCTGGAACTCCCTCCCTAACAGCACTGTGGGTGTACCTACACCACATAGACTGCAGCGGTTCAAGAAGGGAGCTCATCACCATCTTCTTGAGGGCACTTAGGGATGGGCAATAAATACTGGCCCAGCCAGTGGTGCCCACAACCCATGAATGAATTTTTTTTTAAAAATTAGCTTCTTTGAGATATCACAAAGCATTTTGTATCAAATTTTAAGCACACCAATAATTGAACTTCACATTGCACTTCGAACAGATCTGTCTGTCATTTTACTTGTTATCCAAACAGATCATGAACGTTTTTCCATTAAGCCACTCATGCATTAAATAGTTTCCAGTGAAATAGATTTGATATCCCAGTGCTTGTTGTGTGTCCTCCTCATAATATTTGTGCTAAAGGGTTGAAGAGTTCAGAATATAACCAATTGCTATAGACATCATGATAATAAACAAAATATTTATGGGAGACGGTGGTTTAGTGCCAATGTCACTGAACTGGTAATCCAGAGTCCTAGGCTAATGTCCAGGGGACATGGGTTCAAATCCCAATGTGTCAGTTGGTGGAATTTAAATTCAATTCATAAAATCTGAAATATAAAGCTAGTCTCTCATTAACGGTGATCATGTGATTGTGGTAAAAACCCATCTGGTTTCCCTTTAGGGAAGGAAATTTGCCATATTTACCTGGCCTGGCCTACATGTGACTCCAGATCAACAGTAATGTGGTTGATTCTTAACTGCCTTCTGAAATGCCCTAGCAAGCCACACAGTTCAAGGGAAATTTGGGATGGGCATCAAATGCTGGCGTTGCCAGTGATGCTCACATCCCATGAAAGAATAAAGAAAAAAAATCAGCATTAGTAAGTAATATGTACAGATATAATGTTGAACAAAACAAGATGCTATCCCATTAGCCTGTTTTCAATTGTATATATACCCATTAGATAAATTTTATAGCTCTTCAACAGTTAAGAATAATGCATGGAAGGGATTGACTAAAATTTTTTACTGATATGTTACGATCCCCCTTAGAGACTGATAACGTTTAAAAAAAGATTTGAATTCCTAATAACCGATTCAAATGATCATGCAACAAGATTTCACGTTGTAAGACTTTTACTGTAACAATCAAACCAAAATGAATATTGACTAAACATTATTTAGTAGGCAGCTAATACACTAAACTACAGAAAGATACCCACGCCTCCGCCAATTTCCTAATATGTCTGGGGGTGGCCCCTTGTTTAAAGGCACTCAGTGCCTGATTGAGGGACCTGGCATCAGGAAGGGGGTGCAGCTGAGAGCAGCCCCCCGCCCCCCCCCTCACTGCCATCCTTGCTGCCACCCCACCTCCACCATCACTGACCTGGGAGCTGCGATCCAGTGACAATACTAGAGTATTGTGCACAGTTTTGGTCCCCTCATCTAAGGAAGAATATACCTGACATGGAGGGAGAGCAGTGGAAGTTCACCAGATTAATCCCTGGGATGGCGGGATTGTTTTATGAGGAGAGATTGAGAGACTAATTCTGTATTCTCTGGAGTTTTGAAGAATGAAGGGTGACCTCATTGAAACTTAAAAGATTCTTACAGGACTTGACAGGCTGAATCTAGATGTTTCCCCTGGCTGGAAAGTCTAAAATCAGGGGACATAATCTCAGAATAAGTGGCAGGCCATTTAAGAATGAGATGAAGAGGAATTTCTTCATTCTGACGGTGATGATTCTTTGGAATTCTCTACCCCAGAGGGCTGTGGAAGCTCAATCATTGAGCATGTTCAAGACAGAAATCAATAGATTTCTGGAGTCTAATGACATAAAGGGATATGCAGGGAGTGCTGGAAAGTGGCACTGAGGTAGGTGACCAGCCATGATCTAATTGAATAGCGGAGCAGGCTTGACTGGCGGAATGGCCTGCTCCTGCTCCTGCTCCTATGTTCCTAATACGAGACCTTGGGTGGGTGTTGTACTGACGACAGCCACCAGTCCCCTGTGGCGATGCCGTTCAACAGCGACTTCTGTCCCAGGGATCCTTGATCCTGGGAAAGGCCCACCATTGTCCAGTTAGGTGCGTGCGTGGCACCACTACCTAGAAGTTCACCTCCAAGACACTCACCATCCTGACTTGGAAATATATTGCCATTCCTTCACTGTCACTGGGTCAAAATCCTGGAACTCCCTTCCTAACAGCACTGTGGGTGTACCTACACCACATGGACTGCAGCGGTTCAAGAAGGCAGCTCACCACCACCTTCTCAGCAGCAACAATGGATGGGCAATAAGTGCTGGCCCAGCCAGCAAAGCCCACATCCTGTCAATGAATTTAAAAAAAACTTAATATGGCGGGCCTTCCTGAAAAGAGGTAACGCAGAGGTTACAGAGATAGGGAGGTGGAAGGCCATGGAAAGATTTGAAAACAAGAATGAGAATTTTAAAATTGAGGCACTGCAGGACCTGGAGCCAGTGTACAAAAGAGACCTAAAAATCAATGATCTAAATCAGAGGAAACAAATTCAGATGCCAGTGCGGAGAGCCTAATGGATAAGAGCTTGTCAATTAATAATTTCTCAATTGGTTCATATAGCAATGTTGTATACAGACACGACTGTTGTCTCAAAGTGCTTCACAGCATAGCACTTGATTTCTCAACTTTTGACAACTAATTGATTAATGTTCATCAGTTCATTTTTTGCTTACCACCAAGTAGAGTTAACTAGTCTGTTGTTTGGTGCTGTTACTGGCATTTTACATTTTGTTGGAACAAATCAAAGGCTGGCTAGTTAGCATCTTAAAGACAGACAGTTTTGGATGCTATTTTGCCATTTATTTCCAGCAGTCATATTGTTTTCTTTTGATCTCTAACATTTTACTGGATAATGTTGCTCTATCTGGTGTATATGTGGCACTTTCATGCACGGTGATTGTTCTGTCAGTTTTTTTTTTTAGTTATTCATTCAAGGGTTTTGGGCTTCGCTGGCTAGGCCAGCATTTATTGCCCATCCCTAATCGCCCTTGAGAAGGTGGTGGTGAGCTGCCTTCTTGAACCGCTGTAGTCCATGTGGTTTGGGTACGTTCACAGTGCTGTTAGGGAGGGAGTTCCAGGATTTTGACCCAGCGACAGTTGAAAGAACAGCGATATATTTCCAAGTCAGGATGGTGAGTGGCTTGGAGGGGAATTTACAGGTGGTGGTGTTTCTATGTACCTGCTGCCCTTGTCCTTCTAGATGGTAGTCATTGTGGGTTTGGAAGGTGCTGTCGAAGGAGCCTTGGTGAACTCCTGCAGTGCATCTTGTAGATGGTACACACTGCTGCTACTGTGCGTCGGTGGTGGAGGGAGCGAACGTTTGTGAATGTGGTGCCAATCAAGCGGGCTGCTTTGTCCTGGATGGTGACAAGCTTCTTGAGTGTTGATGAAGCTGCACTCATCCAGGCAAGTAGCGAGTATTGCATCACACTCCTGACTTGTGCCTTGTAGATTGTGGACAGTCATTGGGGAGTCAGAAGGTGAGTTATTCGCTGCAGGATTCATAGCCTCCGACCTGCCCTTGTAGCCACAGCATTTATATGGCTAGTCCAGTTCAGTTTCTGGTCAATGGTAACTCCCAGGATGCTGATATTGGGGGATTCAATGATGGTAATGCCATTGAATGGCAAGGGGCAATGGTTAGATTCTCTCTTGGAGATGATCATTGCATGGCACTTGTGCGGCGCGAATGTTACTTGCCACTTGTCAGCCAAAGCCTGGATGTTATCCGGGTCTTGCTGCATTTGGACTTGGACTGCTTCAGTATCTGAGGAGTCACGAATGGTGCTGAACATTGTGCAACCATCAGCGAACATCCCCACTTCTGACCTTATGATGGAAGGAAGGACATTGATGAAGCAGCTGAAGATGTTTGGGCCTAGGACACAACCCTGAGGAACTCCTGCCGTGATGTCCTGGAGCTGAGATGACTGACTTCCAACAACCACAACCAGCTTCCTTTGTGCTAGGCATGACTCAAAGCAGCGGAGAGTTTTCCCCTGATTCCCATTGACTTCAGTTTTGGTAGGGCTCCTTGATGCCACACTCATTCAAATGCGGCCTTGATGTCAAGGGCAGTCACTCTCACCTCGGGATTTCAGCTCTTATGTTCATGTTTGAACCAAGGCTATAATGAGGTCAGGATCAGATGGCCCTGGCGGTGCCCAAACTGAGCATCAGTGAACAGGTTATTACTAAGCAAGTGCTACTTTCATCACTTCACTGATGATCAAAAGTCTACTGATGGGGCGGTAAGTGGCCAGTTGGATTTGTCCTGCTTTTTGTGGGAGGGACATACCTGGGCAATTTTTCACATAGCTGGGTAGATGCCAGCTTTACTGGAACAGCTTGGCCAGGGGTGCGGCAAATTCTGGAGCACAAGTCTTCAGTACTATTGCTGGAATATTGTCAGGGCCGAATATTGAATTGGCTGAAGACTGGCATCTTTGGTGCTGGGGACCTCCGGAAGAGGCCGAGATGGATTATCCACTTGGCATTTCTGGCTGAAGATTGTTGCAAATGCTTCAGCCTTATCTTTTACACTGATATGCTGGGCTCCCCCATCATTGAGGATAGGGATGTTTGTAGTCCTGTGTTGTAGCTTCACCAGGTTGGTGCTGTTCTTGGCATGCCCTCCTGCACTCTCCATTGAATCAGGGTTGATCCCCTGCCATTGGCAGTAATGGTAGAGTGGGGATATGTTGGGCCATGAGGTTACAGATTGTGGTTGAGTACAATTCTGCTGCTGCTGATGGCCCACAGTGCCTCATGGTTGTCCAGTCTTGAGTTGCTAGATCTGTTCGAAGTCTATCCCATTTAGCATGGTAGTAGTGCCACACAACACGATGGAGGGTATCCTCAATGTGAAGACAGGACTTCGTCTCCACAAGGACTGTGCAGTGGTCGCTCCTACGAATACTGTCATGGACAGATGCATCTGCGGCAGGCAGGTTGGTCAGGATGAGGTCAAGTATGTTCCTCCCTCTTGTTGGCTCCCTCAACCACTTGATGGAGACCTAGTCTAGCAGCTATGTCCTTTAGGACTCGACCAGCTAGGTCAATAGTGGTGCTACCGAGCCATTCTTGGTGATGGACATTGAAGTCCCTCACCCAGAGTATGTTCTGCACCCTTGCCACCCTTAGTGCTTTCTCCAAGTGATCTTCAACATGGAGGAGTACTGATTAACCAGCTGACGGGGAGGCGGTACATGGTAATCAGCATGAAGTTTCCTTGCCCATGTTTGACCTGATGCCATGAGACTTCATAGGGTCCAGAGTTGATGTTGAGGACAACTCCCTCCTGACTGTATACCACTGTGCTGCCACCTCTGCTGGGCCTGTCCTGCTGTTGGGACAGGACATACTCAGGAATTGTGATGGTGATGCCTGGAATATTGTCTGTAATTTATGATTCTGTGAGTATGACTATGTCAGGATTTTGCTTTACTAGTCTGTGAGGCAGCTCTCCCAATTTTGGCACAAGCTGCCAGATGTTTGTAAGGAGGACTTTGCAGGGTCGACAGGGCTGAGTTTGCCTTTGTCATTTCCGGTGCCCAGGTCGATGCCAGGTGGTTGGTCCGGTTTCATTCCTTTGAGGTTTTTTCGTGGTTTGATACAATTGAGTGGCTTGCTAGGCCATTTCAGAGGGCATTTTAAGAGTCAACCACATTGCTGTGGGTCTGGAGTCACATGTAGGCCAGACCAGATAAGGATGGCAGATTTCCTACCCTAAAGGACATTAGTGAACCAGATGGGTTTTTACAACTTTAATACTTTCATGGTCAGCATTAGACTTTTAATTCCGGATTTTAATTGAATTCACATTTCACCATCTGCCATGTTGGGATTCAAACCCAGGTCCCCAGAGTATTACCCTGGGTCTCTGGATTACTATGCCACCGCCTCCCCTTCATACCATACAGGCATAATTTCTATAGTGGCAGGAGTTATGAGTCTAGGAATTGCTTTTGGTGATATTAGTCCACAAATGGACACTTTCAAATTAAATTCCTTGTTTGCTGTTTTAACTGGGGTATTAACCATTTAAAATGAGTTGATGCTTGCATTAAAATAAAGGACAAAGAAAGTTATATGACATTAAGCATTCCTTTAAAAATGTTACCAACAGTAATTTTGAGGTTATTGTATTTTACTTAAGTGATTGTAAAATTGCAGAGCAACTTATACATTGGATTTTACAGTCTCTGTAGCCCTTGATTTGCCTTGCGGTTATTCACATGTGCAATTGCTTTTCAGATTATGGTATTTAAAAGTGACATCATTTTTTAAGCATATAGATTTTCTGAAAGGAAGTTCTGTTCGTGGTATGCAATCCATTAATGGGGAAAACAGTTTTATAATGTTTAAATATATGTGAATGAGGAGAGAATTAACTGTTTTCAGTTTATCTGGATTTATTGCTTCTGTGCCTGCTGATCCGTTTCCTTTCTTTTTGAAAGAAAACGACATCCCTGGCACCAGACTATACAATTGTAGGTTTGAACTAAGTGCTTCTTGGACAACATAAATGGTTGTGCTAGTTTGCGCTTTAGATGATATCTGTGTGACATTCTATTTGTGAAATATGTATAGAAGGTGCAATTCATTATAACAAAATTTAAATTAACACTACAGTGAAGATGTACAGCCAAGGCTCTGTTGAAGTATAACGTTTAACAATGGCATAAAAATATCCATGGATATAATGAAGCTGTTGTACCTTAATTCTACATTATAGGCCACAGTTTTAACATAATTAGTTTAGAATATGAAAGCTTCTTGGTTACTGACAGTAAGGACTAGAAGCACGAATTCAGGTCAGTATAGTACACAACTGACCTATGTTCTTGACACTCAAGAGTGGCTTTTAAATAACTGCTGCTTTCTACAATGCTTTTTAAATTGACTACAGTTATTTGCATGAATTTTCGTATCAGCCTTATCACAGTAAAATAGGACAATATCACTGCCTCTGAAAGTTCTATTCTTGTGAGCAGCAAATTTGATAGTAAGGAATTTAATTTATCATTGTTTTATTCCCCCATCATTGAAGCCTTGAATTCAGACACAGGATATTTATTATCATATGGATGTCACTATCCATATACATACATTATAGAGTACATTTGCACTACAAGTGTGACGTGGTATTGTGCTACACATCAGCCCTTTATTTACAGTATAAATGCAGCCTAAATCTGGAATTAATGCTTGACTTGACATGGGAGCAAATAGGAATGCGATCCCTTGGGGAGGGAATTTGCATCCACTTAGTTCACTACTGAGTCAGTTTGACAATAACATTCTATTTACCTTACACAAATTTAGTGTTGATGAGAAGTCGAAACTGCTTCACAAAATTTGTAAATTTATAGTGTGAATGCACCGAGAAATGTCGTGCTGTTTGAGATTGAGAAGTGCAACAAATTAAGACATATTACTTGGATTTCAATTTAGGGCATCTTGATGAGTTGAAAGTCTCCTTTTCTGGCTGTAAAGGTGCTAATTGAAACAAGTCTCACAGTAAGCATGAGTTCACAGCACACACAATCCATAATTCAACACTAATTAGCACTAAATTGGCAATCTCATTCCGAGAGGCCAGGAAGATGGCTAGGGTAGGCAATAATAAATTCACACTAGCGCCGGCGGCATACACATAAAATGTTAATGAGGCTCGAGGTTCAATTTCGGGTTGACCCTGAGCCTCTCCATTGGGGCATGAAACCCTTACACATTTATACTCACTTTACTCTGCATCTGTCTTATGTTGTGCCTGACATTTATGCTGATAAATTGTAAAAGTTTTCCATTCCCAGCATATGAATTCATTAATTATATAGAATCAGTTTGCCATAACATTTTTAAAACCTGCACACACTTTATTTTATAGTATGTTCATCAAGGTAACTGCAAATAACACTAAATTTGACAGTTCCAGCAGTTTAAATTAGATTATAGGGTCGGTGTGGAGAGGATGTTTCCTGTTGTGGAAGAATTTAGAACTAGGGGCCACGTTTTAAAGATAAGAAGCCGCCCATTTAGGACTGAGGTGAAGAGAATTTTTTTCTCTCACAGGATTGTGAGTCTTCCTCAAACAGCAGTGGAAGCAAAGTCTTTGAGAGGCAGAGGTAGATAGGTTCTTGATAAGCAAGGGGGTGAAAGGTTATTGGGTTAGGCGGGATGTGGAGTGGGGGTTACATTCAGATCAGCCATGATCTTATTGAATGGCGGAGCAGGCTCGAAGGGCCGAGTGGCCTACTGCTGCTCCTAATTCGTATGTACGTATGTATATAAATTAACACACAAATTAAATGACTATTAAAATACTGCAGGTTCTTGCATGTTCTATCTTCAAAGTCCTAAATTTCAATAAATTTAGCTCCTGAAATTCCATGGCTAAATCTTATCATTTATAATGGAATTATGCTTGCTGATGACCTCTAGCACCTGGAAAAAGTACTTTATTAGCATGTTGTTGCTAGGCAGTCACAGCATTGAGGTATCATCCCAGGCACCTAAGTTGTCAGACAATCTGGAAATTCAGATGCAATTGATCTATCCTGTGGGGGTGTGGCACTGAATCTCCCTCAGAGAACACTTTGGGTGCCCATTCAATAGCTCCCTGTGCATGTGGGCTCCCTTTCGAGATTGAGCAAGATTTTTCAGGCCACAGTCCCATCTTGTATCTAGCTCCCTGCCCCTAGTGGACCAACTTCTCGCCTTCAAGAGGCAATCATGCTTTTTCTTCCTTGGCAAAGCAGCCTCCAAAATTACACCGGGTTCTTCGAGCCTGGTGGCAAGAGCTTAGACCCCTTTAAGGTCAATTTAAAAAAATTCATTCTTGGGATGTGACTGTCGCTAGCAAGGTCAACAGTTGTTCCCTATCCCTAATTGCCCTTAAACTGAGCGGCTTGTTAGGCCATTTCAAAGGGCATTTATTGTAGGTCTAGAACTATACATTATTGTAGGCCTAGGGTCACACGTAGGCCAGACAATGTATGGATGGCAGATTTCCTCCCCTGCTGGCCATTAATGAACATGAGGGGGTTTTATGACAATAGAACCATCGAACCACAGAAAAGTTACGGCACAGAAGGAGGCCATTTGGCTCATCTTATCCATGCCAGCCCAAGGACACCCAGGTGCCCTTTCTAATCCCACCTTCCTGCACCCGGCCCATAGCCCTGCAGCTTACAGCACTTAAGGTGCAGATCCAAGTACTTTTTAAAAGACTTTAGAATTTCTGCCTCTGCCACCAACTTGGGCAGCAAATTCCAGACACCCACTACCCTCTGCGTAAAAATGTTCTTCCTCATGTCCCCCCTACACCTTCTGCTACTTACCTTGAATCTATGTCTCCTAGCTCTAGAATTCTCCACCAAGGGAAACAATTTTATCCTGTCCACTCTATCTATTCCCCTCATAATTTTGTCACCTCAATCAAGTCACCTCTCAGCATTCTTTGTTCTAAGGAAAATAACCCCAACCTATCCAATCTCTCCTCGTAGCTACACTTTTCTAACCCTGGCAACATTCTTGTAAACCTCCTCTGCACTCTCTCCAGAGCTATTATGTCCTTCCTGTAATGTGACCAGAACTGCACACAATACTCCAGTTGTGGCCTTACCAGTGTTTTATACAGTTCCAACATTATATCCTTACTTTTATGTTCTGTACCTCTGCCAGTGAAGGAGAGCATTCCATATACCTTCTTTACAACCTTGTCTACTTGAACTGCTGCCTTCACGGACCTGTGTTCTTGTATGCCAAGATCTCTCACTTCATCTACCCCTCTTAGTATATTCCCATTTATTGTGTAATCCCTGTAATTGTTTGACCTTCCTAAATGTATGACCTCACACTTCTCTATGTTAAAATCCATCTGCCACTTTACCGCCCACTCCACCAATCCATCTATATCGTTTTGGAGATTATGGCTATCCTCTAAACTATCCACTACTCGGTCAATCTTTGTGTCATCTGCAAATTTCCCAATTTTGCCCCCCCACATTCACATCCAAATCGTTAATATGTAACACAAACAGCAAGGGTCCCAACACCGAGCCCTGTGGAACACCACTTGAGACAACTTTCCATTCGCAATGGCATTCATCAACCATTACCCTTTGTTTCCTGTTACAAAGCCAACCTTTTATCCAGTTTACCACATTACCCTGAATCCCATGGGCTTTTACTTTCCTGACCAATCTGCCATGTGGGGCCTTGCTAAAATCCATATACACAGCATCCACTGCACTACCTTCATCAACCCTTCTTGTCACTTCCTGAAAGAATTCAATCAAATTTGAGAGGCAAGACCTTCCTTTAACAAATCCATGCTGACCATCCCTGACTAGTCCATGCCTTTCCACATGACAGTTAATCCTATCTCTCAGGATTGATTCTACTAATTTGCTCACCACTGATGTAAGACTAACTGGCCTATAATTGTTTGGCATTTCCTTTGATCCCTTTTTAAACAATGGAACTACGTTTGCATTTCTCCAGTCCTCCGGTACCTCCCCTGTATCTAGTGAAGATTGGAAAATCATCCTCAGAGCATCTGCTATCTCCTCCCTGACTTCCTTCAGCAGCCTCGGAAACAATCCATCTGGCCCTGGTGACTTATCAACTTTCAAGGATTTCAACCCTTCGAGTACTTCCTCTCTCTTTATGACTATCCGTCCAATATCTCGCAGTGTTCCTCCTGGACTACTATATATACATCCTCGCTTTCCTTTGTAAGCACGGAGACAAAATATTCATTTAAAACCCTTCCCACAGCCTCTGCATCTACACACAAGTTTCCATCTTCATCTCTGATAGGTCCCACTTTTTCCTTAACTAACCTTTTAACATTAATGTAAAACATCTTTGGGTTATCTTTAAATTTACTTGCTAATCTTTTTTCAAGCCCTCTCGTTGATTTCCTTATTTCATTTTTTACTTTGTCCCTGCACTTCCTATATTCGTCTAGGCTATCTGCAGTGCTTAGTTCTTTGTGCCTATCGTACGCTTTCTTTTTCTGTTTGATCTTCCCCTGTATTCCTTTAGACAACCAGGGGGGTCTAGATTTGGCAGTACCACTCTTATTTTTGTAGGGGACATGTCTTCTTTGTACAATTAGGATCTTGCTTTTTAGTGATTCCCATTGGTTTTCCACTGTTTTATCCTCCAGCAGTGCTGTACAGTCCACCTCAGCCAAGTCCCTTCTCATTTCTGCAAAATTTGCCTTCCCCCAGTTCAAGACTTTTACTCCTGCCTTATCTTTGTCCTTTTCCATGGTAATGCTAAATCTAACTGAATTGTGATCACTGTCCCCGATATGGTCACCAACTGTCACTTCGCCCACTTGCCCTTCTTCGTTCCCCTAGACTAGGTCTAGAATTGCATCTCCTCTCGTTGGGTTTGTCACTAATTGGTTGAAAAAATTTTCCTGGACACACTGCATGAATTTTTCTCCCTCAGTGCCCCTTATATTGTTTGAATCCCAGTTGATATTAGGATAGTTGAAGTCTCCTACTATTATTGCCCTCTTGTTCTTACAAGCAGAAATTTGCCTACATATTTGTTCTTCTATTTCCCTTTCACTATTTGGGGGTCTGTAGTATACTCCCAGTAGTGTGTCTGCCCCTTTTTTTATTTCTAAGCTCAATCCACAAAGCCTCGTTTGTTGACCCATTTGTTATATCATCCTTTCTCACAACTGGAATTGATTCTTTAACCATTAGTGCTACCCCCCCTCCTTTTTTATCTCTTACTCTATCGTGTCTGAAGACTCTATATCCAGGGATATTAAGCTGCCAGTTTTGTCCCTCCTTTAGCCAGGTCTCTGTTATAGCAATGACATCCTGCTGCCATGTGTCTACCTTAACTCATCTGCCTTGTTTGTAATACTCCTTGCATTGAAGTATTAACAGTTTAACCCTGTCAATTTCCCTTGCTGGACATTTTTTTGTAAACTTTGCTTCTCCTGTAATTTCATGTCTATCACAACGTCCCTAGCTAATGTTCTACCTCCATTTTTTGATCTGAATCTGACCTATCTGATCCTACTCCTGGGATCCCATCCCCCTGCCACGCTAGTTTAAATACTCCCCAGCAGAATTAGCAAAAGCCCCCGCAAGGACACTGGTCCCAGCTCTGCCTGGGTGTAGCCCGTCCGGTTTGTACAAGTCCCACCTTCCCCAGAACCGGTCCCAGTGCCTCAAGAATCTGAATCCCTCCCAGCTACACCATCTCTCCAGCCACGTGTTCATTTGGTCTATCCTCTTATTCCTGCTCTTGCTAGCACATGGAACTGGAAGTAATCCTGAGATTACTACATTTGAGGTCCTGCGTTTTAATTTATCTCCTAACTTCCTGTACTGAGCTGGTAGGTCCTCATCCCTTAGTTTACCTATGTCGTTGGTACCAATGTGTACCACAACCACTGGCTGTTTACCTTCCCCATCCAGAATGTCCTGCAGCTGCTCCAGGACATCCTGCAGCCTGGCTCCAGGGAGGCAACATACCATCCCTGATTCACATTTGTGGCCACAGAAGCGTCTGTCTTTGCCCCTAACTATTGAATCCCCTATCACTATAGCCCTACCACTTATTTTCCTCCCACCCCTCTGAGCAGCAGAGCCACCCACAGTGCTGTGAACTTGGCTGTTGCTGCTTTCCCCTGAGAGGCCATCCCCCCCCCACAGTATCCAAAGCGGTATATCTGTTAGAGAGGGGGATGACCACAGGGGACTCCTGCACTACCTTCCTGAGTCTTTTACTGTTCCTGATGGTCACCCATTCCCTTTCTGCCTGTGTAATCTTCACCTGCGGTGTGACCACCTCGCTAAGCGTGCTATCCACGACTTGCTCAGCATTGCGGATGCTCCACAATGAGTCCACCCGCAGCTCCAGCTCCGAAATCCGGTTAGCTAGAAGCTGCATTTGGACATACCTTCCGCACACATGGTCACCAGGAACGCTGGAAGCGTCCCTCATTTCCCACATCCTGCAGAAGTAGCATATCACAGGTCTGAGTTCTCCTGCCATGGCGTCCCTCTTGATGAAGCTAGTTACTCCCTTAAAAAAAAAATACGCTAGCTCAGGGCCTTATTTATGTTAGCTAGGAACTTTGATTCTTGACTAATTATACTATATACTTAAAAAATTGCTTTAGCTCCTACCTCAGTATTAAGCAATGAATTACTTTAATAGATTGAAAAAAAAAACTCACCAGGATTTACTCACCAATCAGCTGCTTTTTAAAAAATCCACTTTCAGAAGAATGTCCCTCGCAGGTCTGGTGCACTCTTGAAGGTACTGCCTCTCCCTCTCCCTCTATTGGTTTGAGGAGGGGGGAGGGATGGAAACACTACAGCAACGTAATGTTTGGAGCTATTCCGTTCTTTGACAGTGGGTCCTCCTCGATCCCCTTCTGAGTTGCGGTGACTGCGCTGACTTCTCCCAGAATGCATTTATATTGTAACTCTTTCGAGCACATTCACAGTTCCTGGTTTCCGGGAGTGGGACATGAACCCACAACCTTCTAATTCAAAGGCGAGGGTGCTATGAACTGAGCCACAGCTACTTCTCCCAAAATGCTTCTCAATCACGTCTCACTACCACCCTCTGTTGAATGCTCTTCCTTCTGTTGAGGGCAGGGGTCCTTCTCCTCGATCCCCTTCTGAGTTGCGGTGACTGCGCTGACTTCTCCCAGAATGCTTCTCAGTCACGTCTCACTACCGCCCTCTGTTGGATGTGCTTCCTCCTGTTGAGGGCAGGGGTCCTTCTCCTCGATCCCCTTCTGAGTTGTCGTGACTGCGCTGACTTCTCCCAGAATGCATCTCAGTCATGTCTCACTACTGCCCTCTGATGGATCTGGTAGTTTCATGATTATTAATAATGAGACTAGCATTACATTCCAAATTTTTTTTCTTTATTAATTGAATGTGAATTCCCCCAACTGCCATGATGGGATTTGAACTCATGTCTTCAGATCGGTATATATAAAATGAACTGGCAGGGTTCTCAATCTTAATAGATATATGGTGACTTCTGTAAGTTTTCCCCCTACTTATAGATTCCCCCATGAGGGGAAACATCCTCTCAGCATCCATCCTGTTGAGCCCCCTCATAATCTTATAGGTTTCAATAAAATCACCTCTCATTCTTCTAAACTCCAATGAATATAGGCTCAAGCTGCTCATCCCAGTAATCAACCTGGTGAACCTTCTCTGAACTGCTTCCAATGCAAATATCACCCTCCTTAATTAAGGTGATCCAAACTGTTCTCTGGGGGTGGTCTTACCAATGCCTTGTACGTAGTAGCAAAACTTCCCTACTTTTATACTCCATCCCCCTTGCAATCAAGTCCAACATTATATTTGCCTTCCTAATTCCTTGCTATTGATGAGCACAAGAAGGGGCTTGGATGTAAGCTCTCACTTGCTACTTGGCCAAGAAGCTGCTGCTCTCCATACAGCCTTAGCTCAACAGGGAAGAAGCTTGAGAATGAAAAATAAAAAAGAAAGACCTGCATTTATATAACGCTTTTCATGATCACAAAATATGTCCAAGTGTTCTACTTTTGAAGTACAGTCACTGTTGCAATGTAGGAAAATCAGCAGCCATTTTTCACACAGCAGTGTATAACTCACCTCCACACTCCTCAAAGCTTGTCCACCATCTACAAGGCACAAGTCGGGAGTGTGATGGAATACTCTGTACTTGCCTGGATGAGTGCATCTCCAACAACATTTGCAAAGCTTGACACCATCTAGGACAAGGCAGCCCACTTGATTGGCACTCCATTCACCTCAAACACACTTTCCCTTCATCCTCCACAGCAATGTGTACAAGCGTCTCGTCAAGTTCCCTTCAACAGCCCCTTCCAAACCCACAACAGCACTGTGGATGCCCCTACCCTACATGGACTGCAGTGATTCAAGAAGGCAACCAGCTGCCTCAAGGCTAATTAAGGATGGGCAACAAATGCTGGCCTTTCCAGTGAT
The DNA here is from genome assembly GCF_964194155.1 of Cetorhinus maximus. NCBI lineage: Eukaryota > Metazoa > Chordata > Chondrichthyes > Lamniformes > Cetorhinidae > Cetorhinus > Cetorhinus maximus. Next base: position 75,951,265 of record NC_135894.1, on the reverse strand, counting down.
GCCCACATACCATGAAAGAATATAAACAAAAAGCAAGCTCCCACAAACAGCATGTGATAATGGCCAGATAATCTGTTTTTGTGATGTTGATGGGTGGTGGTGTTGTGTTATTATTAATAATAATGGCATGTTATTGTTCACTTAGAGTCAGGGTTGCTGTGGCAACATGTACTTTTACATGCATGTTGTAGACTGGAGCTATGGGTAGTGATGGTAGCAGCTCCAACTTCCTTTCCATCACATGGCGGACCAGGAATCTCTCCCACTCTCACCACCTGCCATTGACATGTGTGGGAAGGAATTGCAGGTTGACACTCAACCTGTTTGAATGCAACTTCCTTGGCCATCAAGTCCTGGGTTGGGACTCGAACACAGAGCTTCAGGGAATGCTAACCACTGTGCCACAAGACCTCCTATATGTTGTTCATTAACAGATAATTATTAGCCAGAACACCGGGGTTCTGCTCTTCTTCGAGATAGTGCCATGAGGGTCTTTTATGTCCACCTGAAAGGGCTGATGGAGCTTAGGTTTAATATCTTATTCAAAAGACAGCATCTGAAACAGTGCAGCACTCCCTTAGTACTACACTGGAGTCAGCCTTGATTTTTGTGCTCCAGCCCTGGAGTAGGCCTTGAACCCACAACCTTCTGACTCAGGTGAGATTATTATCAGTTGAGCCAAGGTTGACACTTCAGTGGATGAGAAAGGCAACAATTAAGGGTGGTGTTGTGGCACACTGCGCTGGAGGGCTAACACACTATGTCATGTACTTGTGTGAAGTGGATATGTCTCCACAGGAATGGAGGGAGGGAAGAATGAAGGGGGAGTCACTTCTCTAATATCAGAGTGGCATAGACCGATACCTGAGAAGGTATTGGGTGAGACTTAACAGTGGATTTCCCTACAATTGACCAACCTGCTGACATTCACTGTCAAGGCTCATATTTAATTAATAGCTACTTGAGAGATTTAAGTTGGCTTTATGTGGAGCTTTATCTTAAAGGATTCAGTACTGCTGCACTGGAGGAGAGAAGAAAATTTGTTGAGGGACTAAAAAAAATGGCTACTTATTTTTAAATAAGGCCAACTAATTCTTAAAACACAAACAGCATTATAGGGTTAAAACAATCTATTTAGAGAAAAGATTTCTGAGTTAGACCTGGCAGGGGTGTGCCAATGATGTCATGTTGGAAAATCCAATCAGTGCAATTTTAAACCTCTCTTCAAACAGTTCAACCACATTGTTGTACTGGAGTATGTTTATTCTAGACTGTCTAAACATCCCACAGTACTGGGAACTGAGTATGACTGACTTAATAGTGACGTCAAGGAGGGTAGAACAGAAGGGTGGATAGCTTCAATTAGTAGAGATTGACCCTTTCATGCCTAGCAACTTGTGGAAAAAATACTTCTATAAATTAGTCTAAAAATTTGAAGTTGGATACTCAGCACTTGTTACTGTTTTACATTTATAAGTGGATCATTACTTAAGACAATGAAAGTTTCAATGTTTGTTTTGGTAACCTTAGGAATGGCCTTGACTGTGAGCCACAGCTTCCTTTTTAGCTAGTTCAGAAATACAAGCACTAACTTCATGCCAAATACCATTCAGTCCTTAAAGAAGGTCAACAGTTATTACTTTTTTCCTGCCAGTGTCTAAAGTTAGTCATTACAAGAAGTTTCTTTTTTTGCTTTTCTTTTCAAGATTGGAGGGCACAAGAGACAACACAGTGCATTCTGTCTTATAGGTAATTTTTTTCCCCATTCATTCATGGGATGTGGATGTCTCTGGGAAGGCCAGTATTTATTGTTCATCCTTAATTCCTGTGAGAAGGTGTTGGTAAGCTACCTTACTGGCTTGCTAGGCCATTTCAGAAGGCAGTTAAGAATTACATATAGACCAGATTGCCTAAGGCTGGCAGGTTTCCTTCCCTGAGGGATGTCAGTGAACCAGTTTTCACTATCCAATAGTTTCATGATCACCATTGCTGATACTAGCTTGTCATTCTAAATTGATTGAATTAACTGAATTTAATTCACAAACTGCCATGGTTGGATTTGAACTCGCGTCTCCAGAGCTTGTGCCTCTGGATTGCTAGTCTAGTATGATAACACATGCTACCATACCATGAAGTACTCTTAATGTGGTGCTTTGGCTACTGGAAAAAAAAAAGCAAAAAGCAGGGTAAAGGGGCTTATATGTGCCAGTTATGTGCTAAAACCTTTTTAAAAATGTATGTTCTTAAAACTTTAGAACAAGCCTTCCTTCAATCCTATATTGAAAATTAGCATATTAGCATATTAAGTGTATAAGCGTGCACTTCCCACAAGTGCAAAATTTACTTCATGTAACATTTCCACGCCATTGTCAACTTACGAAGGTTTACTCTTTTACTCTTCCCCTTCGTTGAATCCTCAGTGGATCAAATTATTTTCACAGAAAGCCATTGAAAAGCATAATTTCGACCTTGACTGATGCGCTGTGCCTATAGTGGAGTAAGGCTGGGGTGTATGTTATGTTTTGGGTTTTTTATGCCAGATAGTTTCCTTGGTGCAACACCCCATGAACCTTTGCTCTCTCTGACCTGGAATGTATCTTTATCTGACTGATGTCAGGATAATTTGTACCAAGCTCAGGGAATGAACAGAAATATATTTTGGTGTAATAATTTTATCTTGTGGCCTTACACGATCTCCTTGATGATATGAGGTGGTAGAATAGATAGCCCACTAAGTTGTGGCTTCAGGTTATGAACGAGCAAACAATTTTATTAAACAGGAGTGAAAAATGCAGTGATACTGCAAGTTTACAGTAGCCACTGTCCCCTATTTAGAGAATCAAAAATAACACATTGTCATGTCTGTTGTGCTAAACCTGGTGCACATCCATGAGTATTAGCAAAAAGTACAAACTGCTGATGCCTGAAACAGAAGAAAATGCTGAAAATTGTTATGTCAGTCAGCATCTGTACAGAGAATAGCAGAGGACTGAGTTAATAACCACAGTTAAATAGCACTGTCACTTGACCGAGATGCAAAGGCTGCAACTGTATATGGAAACTCAGTCAAATGATTGATCGTGAACTTTTATGTATGACTGCTTTTATTTATTTAGGGTTTGTACAAAAGACGCCCTCAAGGAACTGTCCTTTCTCCTTTTCAAGTTACTGAAAAACTGAATACTGAGTTATTGGCATAGTTTGTTCATAAACTTGTAAAATACTACTGTTCTTTGATATCTGGTAGGGGTGAGGGGTGGGGGGGTGGTAAGAGACTGATAATAAAATTTGAAGAAAATGCATTCATCCAGATAACCAGCTGTTACAGTTTCCTTTCTTAACTACGTTTAGTGGATGAATGCTGCTTTTTCCATGGGAAACTTAAATGAATAGTAACGTGTTATGTTGCTTTTCCAATATACAAATAAAAGATGTTTGACGCTCAGTGCCTTTCCTTCGTCTGTGTAATATAATGTAATTTTGTAAAACTTAGTACCCTCAAGAATTATAAAATGTATTTCCTGCCTACATGACCCACTACCCTGTTTGTAGAGCATATGACATTAGAAACCACACCATTTATTTTCAGACTTAATCATCTATTACTTTCACTTAATGACAGACCAGCATCTCTCATTCGCAAAAAAATGGCACCAGTTAGTCTGCGTTAGCTCATGTATTTTGGATAACATTTCAGTGAACTCAGAAACTTGTGAATTTTTACCGTGACTTGTAGACTTATCACCACATTATTAATGTGAAGTTTTGGCGAGTTCCCTATCTAATGACAGGCTGCCCTCAGCCCTCCCCATCTTTTTGTTAACAAACTGTACATATACAATTTCAAACACATTGGTCATTAATTAACATTGGTCAGTTAATGAATTAGCTTGTTTGACAATAATAAACAAAATATGGAGTGTGAAAATTAAATTCAGATTACTTTCAAAACAGGAAAGAAGTATTTTTGTTGTATTGTGTGACCAGAGATTAGCTGGAAACTGGTGTGGTCCAGTTAAAATACAAATTTTTTTCTCCCAGCCCTTTTCAGTGGCAGATCTTTGAAAGTTCATGTTCACATGTTGTTGCCCTGAAGGAGAAAGACTTGCACTTTTGTAACTGGCAATAAGTTGCCCTCCAAAGCCACATGAAAGTAATTTTAGTTATAGAAATGTGGAAAATTTACATTGCAGAAGAAAGCTTTTCAGCCCATTTTGTCTATGCTAGACATAAAAGAGTTTTCCAGCCCTTGGTCCATAGCCCTATCAATTATGGTGCTTCAAGTGCATATCCAAATATTTTTTAAATGCAATGAGGATTTCTACCTCTACCACCCTCTCAGGCAGTGAGTTCCAGATCCTCAGCATCTGAGTGAAAAAAAATTGTCCTCAGCTCCCTCTAATCCTTCGACCAATTGCTTTAAATCTGTGCCTCCTGGTTATTGACCTCTCTGCTAAGGGAACTAGGCACTTCCTATCCACTCTATCCAGGCCCCTCCTAATACATACATATGAACTATGAGCAGGAGTAGGCCAATCAGTCCCTCAAGCCTGCTCTGCCATTCAATAAGATCATGGCTGATCTGATTGTAACCTTCTGCCTACCCCCAATAACCTTTCACCCCCTTGTTAATCAAGAATCTATCTTGCTCTACTTTAAAAATATTCAAAGACCTTGCTTCCACTGCCTTTTGAGGAAGAGAGTTCCAAAGATTCTCAACCCCCTGAGAGAAAAAATTTCTCCTCATCTCTGTCTTAAATGAGCGACCCCTTATTTTTAAACCATGACCCCTAGTACTAGATTCTTGCACAAGAGGAGAATCTTTTCCACATCCACCTTGTCAAGACCCCTTAGCATCTTAAATGTTTCGATCAATTCACCTCTTACTCTTCAGTCTAACTCAGTGGATACAAGCCTAACCTGTGCAAACCTTTCCTAATAAGACAACCCACCCATCCCTGGTATCACCCGAGTAAACCTTCTCTGAACTGCTTCTAATGCATTTACATCTTTCCTTAAATAAGGAGACCAATACTATACATTGTACTCCAGATGTGGTCTCACCAGTGCCCTGTACAACTGAAGCATAACCTCCCTACTTTTGTATTCAATTCCTCTCGCAATAAACAATGACTTTCTATTAACTTCCCTAATTACTTGATGTACCTGTATACTAACCTTTTGTGATTTATGCATGGGGACACCCAGATCCCTCTGAATCTCAGAGCTCTGCAATCTCTCACCATTTAGATAATATGCTTCTTTTGTATTCTTCCTGCAAACAGCACCGGCCAATTCACTCTTTCCTAATGGCTAAAATTCCCCATTTCTGAGGAACATCCTTGTAAATTTCCTCTTTACGAGGATTCTCACCCTCTCTAGTTTGACCGAGTCCTTCCTAGAATGCGATGACAAGAGCTGTACACAGTACTCTAGCTATGGCCTGACTAGTGTTTTATAGAGTTCTAGCAAAATTTCCCTGCTCTTATACGTCAACTCGTAAAGGAAATTATCCTTATCCACCTAAATTAACCACCTTATCCACCTCTCCTACTGTCAGGGATCTGTGGACAGGGACTCTGTTGCTTTACACTTCTCAGTGTCCACCTTTTATTGTGTATTGCTTTGCCAATTGTTTGTCTTCCCTAAATGCATTTCCTCACACTTCTCTAAATTGAGTTCCATTTTCCCCTTTTCTGCCCATCTGACCAGCCTATTGATATTTTCCTGTAGTCTACAGCTTTCTTCCAATCAACCACATGGCCAATTTTTGTATAATTTTCAAACTTCTTAATCATGTCCCCTACATTTAAGTCTAAATATTTAAAAATTACCACAAAAAGCAACCTAGCACTGAGCCCTGGGGAATTCCAGTGGAAACTACTTTCCAGTCACAAAACCACCTGTTGGCCATTATCCTTTGCTTCCAGCCACTGAGCCAATTTTGGATCTTACTCTTGGATACCAAGGATTCTTACTTTTCTGATCAATTTGCTATGTACGCAGATTAGGCTGACTGGTCTGTAATTATTCAGTTTTCCCCTTCTTCCCTTTATGAACAATGGTACAAGGTTCTCAGTCATCTGAAACCATGCCTCTGGTCAGAGAAGATTGGCAAATGATGATCAGAGCCTCTGCTATTTCCTCACTTGCTTTTCTTAGCAGCCTGGAATACACTTCATCCGGGCCTGGTGATTTATCCGCTTGCAAAGATGCCAAACTCCTTAATATTTTCCCTCTTACTGGCCGGGACCTTCCAGTCCTGCTTGCAGCTGGGATTGGCACAGGCAGGTGTGGAAAATTTGGAGAGCAGCCAAAAGCCCATTGACTTTGGGTGGGAATTTCTGGTCCCGCCAGAAAATTCTGCCCACTGTTTATCCCATCCAATACTTCACACGTCCCCTCCTTAACTACTATGCCTGCATTACTCCCCTCTTTTTGCAAAGAGAGATGCAAAGCATTCATTAAGAATCATGCCCACATCTTTCCTTTCTACACCCAAGTTTTCTTTATAGTCTCTAATCAGCCTTACTCTTTCCTGAATTATCCTCTTGCTCTTTATACGTTTATAAAATTGGGTTTTACTTGCTAAAACTTTTTCATGCTATCCCTTTGCTTTCCTAATTATCTTCAATTTTCACCCCTGCATGTGGGAACCAGAGCAATAGGTCAGCAGCTGAAATAAATGACTGGGAACTAGTGAATATGGCCAGTAGGACTAACAGGAAGAGCAGGCAGGGAGAAATTACTGAACACAGTGGGACTGGGGGTCTGAAATGCATTTGTTTCAATGCAAGAAGTATAACAGACAAGGCAGATGAGCTTAGAGCTTGGATTATTACTTGGGACTATGATGTTATTGCTATTACAGAGACTTGGTTGAAGGATGGACAGGGTTGGCAGATAAACGTTCCAGGATTTAGATGTTTCAAGCAGGATAGAGAGGGATGTAGAAGAAGTGGGGGAGTTGCACTGCTGGTTAAGGAGAATATCACAGCTGTACGACAGGAGGACACCTCAGAGGGTTCATGCAGCGAGGTAATATGGGTAGAGCTCCGGAATAGGAAGGGTGCAGTCACAATGTTGCGGGTTTACTATAGGCCTCCCAATTGCTGGCGGGAGATTGAGGAACAGTTATGTAGGCAGATTTTGGAATGATGTAAAAGCAATAGGATTGTTGTGGTGGGTGATTTTAACTTTCCCTATATTGACTGGGAATCACTTAGTGCTAGGTGTTTGGATGGTGCAGAATTTGTAAGGTGCATCCAGGAGGGCTTCCTGAGACAATATGTAGATAGTCCAACTAGGGAAGGGGTAATACTGGACCTGGTATTAGGGAATGAACCCGGCCAGGTGATCGAAGTTTCAGTCGGGGAGCATTTCGGGAAAAGTGACCATAATTCAGTAAGTTTCAAGGTACTGGTGGATAAGGATAGCAGGAGTCCTCGGGTTAAGGTGCTTAATTGGGAAAATGCTAATTATAATAATATTAGGCAGGAACTGAGGAATCTAGACTGGAGGTGGATGTTTGAGGGCGAATCAACAACTGACATGTTGTGGGGGGCTTTCAAATGTCAGTTGATAAGAATTCAGGACTGGCATGTTCCTGCTAGGATGAAGGATAAGTATGGTAAGTTTCAGGAACCTTGGATAACAAAGGATATTGTGAGATTAGTCAAAAAGCAAAGGGAAGCATTCGTAAGGGCTAGAAGGCTGGGAACAGATGAAGCCCGTGGAGAATATAAAGAAAGTAGGAAGAAACTTGAGCAAGGAGTCAGGAGGGCTAAAAGGGGTCATGAAAAGTCATTGGCAACCAGGATTAAGGAAAATCCCAAGGCCTTTTATACATACGTAAAAAGCAAGAGGGTAGCCAGGGAAAGGGTAGGCCCACTCACGCACAGAGGTGGGAATCTGTGTGTGGAGCCAGAAGAAATGGGAGAGATACTAAATGAGTACTTCTCACCAGTATTCACCAAAGAGAAGGACTTAGCGGTCGATTTGTCTAGGGAAGAGTGTGTAGATAGCCTGGATCATGTTGAGATCAAAAAAGAGGAGATGTTAGGCATCTTGAAGAATATTAAGGTGGATAAGTCCCCATGGCCAGATGGGATCTACCCCAGAGTACTGAGGGAGGCAAGGGAGGAGATTGCTGGGACCTTGACAGAAATCTTTGTATCCTCACTAGCTACGGGTGAGATCCCAGAGGACTGGAGAATGGCCAATGTTGTTCCATTGTTTAGGAAGGGTAGCAGGGATAATCCAGGAAATTACAGGCCGGTGAGCCTTACGTCAATGGTAGGGAAATTATTGGAGAAGATTCTTCGTGACAGGATTTACTACCTTTTGGAAACAAATGGGCGTATTAGTGAGAGGTAGCATGGTTTTGTGAAGGGGAGGTCGTGTCTCACTAACTTGATCGAGTTTTTCGAGGAAGTGACAAAGATGATCGACGATGGAAGGGCAATGGATGTTATCTACATGGATTTCAGTAAGGACTTTGACAAGGTCCCTCATGGCAGACTGGTACAGAAGGTAAAGTCGCACGGAATCAGAGGTGAGCTGGCAAGATGGATACAGAATTGGCTTGGTCATAGAAGACAGAGGGTAGCAGTGGAAGGGTGCTTTTCTGAATGGAGAGCTGTGACTAGTGGTATTCCGCAGGGATCAGTGCTGGGACCTTTGCTGTTTGTAGTATACGTAAACGATTTGGAGGAAAATGTAACTGGGCTAATTAGTAAGTTTGTAGACGACACTAAGGTTGGAGGAGTTGCAGATAGTGAAGAGGATTGTCAAAGGATACAACGGGATATAGATCGGTTGGAGACTTGGGCGGAGAAATGGCAGATGGAGTTTAATCCGGACAAATGCGAGGTAATGCATTTTGGAAGGTCTAATACAGGCAGGAATTATACAGTAAATGGCAGAACCCTTAAGTGCATCGACGGGCAGAGGGATCTGGGTGTACAGGTCCACAGGTCACTGAAAGTGGCAATGCAGGTGGATAAGGTAGTCAGGAAGGCATATGGCATGCTTGTCTTCATTGGCAGGGGTATTGAGTATAAAAGCTGGGAAGTCATGCTGCAGCTGTATAGAACCTTGGTTAGGCCACACTTGGAATATTGTGTGCAATTCTGGTCGCCAAATTACCAGAAGGATATGGAGGTGTTGGAGAGGGTGCAGAGGAGATTTACCAGGATGCTGCCTGGTCTGGAGGTTATTAGCTATGAGGAGAGTTTGGAGAAACTCGGATTGTTCTCACTAGAGCGACGGAGATTGAGGATTTGATAGAAGTTTACAAAATTATGAGTGGCATGGACAGAGTAGATAGAAGGTTTTTCCCAGGGTGGAAGAGTCAATTACCAGGGGACATAGATTTAAGGTGAGAGGAGAAAATTTTAGAGGAGATGTGCGGGGCAAGTTTTTTACGCAGAGGGTAGTGAGTGTCTGGAATTTGCTGCCAGAGGAGGTGGTGGAAGCAGGTACGATAGTGGTGTTTAAGAGGCAGCTTGACAAATACATGAATAGGATGGGAATAGAGGGATACGGACCCCGGAAGTGCAAAATGTTTTAGTTTGACAGGCAATATGATCGGGGAGGCTTGGAGGGCCGAAGAGACTGTTCCTGTGCTGTACTTCTCTTTGTTCTTTGTTCTCTAATACTTTCTGCAGTATTGAGCTCACAGTATCTAACATCACCTTTCCTTTTATGCCTTATCCTACTCTAGGCTCTTTGACATCCGGCTGGGTGAGGGCAAGGTGGGGGATGCTGGCAAGGAAGGGTGCAGCAGGGGTGTCTGCATTTGGGCCTTGTTGGAATATATTTCTTCTAAATTCTCTATGTTTCCTCCTCGAATGCCTCTCACTGCTCTGCCAGTTAATTACCTTCAATAGTTGTTTCCATTCTACTTTTGCCAAATCATACCTCAGCTTAATAATACTGGTCTTTCTGCAATTTGAGACTTTTACCCTTGGTCTAAAGGAGGCCTTGTGGTGCAACGGTAGCGTACCTACCTTTGCACCAGAGGCTCAGGGTTCAAGTCCCACTTCAGAACTTGATGGCCAAGAGAGGTGCTTGCATACCCTGGCCAAACAGGTTAATTATCAGCCTGTAAATCCTTCCAATATGCCTGATGACAAACAGTAAAGAGCAAGAGAGTTTCCTGGTGAGCCATACTACACAAGGCAATGGCAAACCGCTGTAGTACTTTGCTAAGCATAATCATGGACCAATTCAATGCCACGTCCATGGTCACCAATGCCCTTGTAGGGCATGGTACCTGAGGAGGAGGCGTCTTGGTCTATCTTTGCCCTTTTCCATAACTGCGCTAAATCTAACTAAATTATGATCACTACTGCCAAACTGCTCTCCACCCTACAGAGAACAAACACTTTTGACAGTGCATGTTCAAGTTGCAGAGATAAATGGTTGTCATATTTGACTGTCAGTCATTTTCTGAGCTTCCTTATATTCATGATTTAGAAGACTGTTTTAATCACCACAATAGCAGGCTTTGGTGGCCAAGGGTAAAGAAATCAATGTGGTAGATTCTCACCTGTGTAGTAATCTGGCGGGGTAGATTGTCCAACCCTTATGTAGTTCACTTGATTTTCATTACATTGAAACCAATGGAATAAAAATCTGACATGTTCTATGAAGAACACTTGATTACTACCCAAGAAAATTTACATCAATATCGAGAGTTCCTTGTTGGGGTCGTGCTTCTGCACGTATTCAAATATTTCCTTGTGTGAGTAATTATTTAGTGGAAGTTGTGGACACAACAAGCTGATAACACCAATAGAAAGAGGATATTAAGTTTTTTTTAGTAACATGCTGGTAAAAGGACTGAGAATTCAGGAGCAATTGCTCTGGACAGGATCAGTTGTTGAATATGTGAACTTGATTGGAAATGATAAAATAATGGAATGGTTACAGTGCAGAGAGAGGCCATTCAGTTGTTATGCTCTGTGCAAAAGCAACTCAGCTAGTCTCACTCCTCACCCTTTCCCCATGGCTCTGCATTTTTTCCCCTTCAAATGCTCATACAATTCCTTTTTGAAAGCCCTGATTTGTACCCACCCCCAACACACTTTCAGGTACTGCATTCAGGATTCTAATTACTCACTGCATAATGTCGCTGTTGGTTCTTTTGCTAATCACCTTAAATTAATCCTCTCCCTTCAGCCAATGGGAACAGTCTCTCTCAATCTACCCTGCCCAGACCCCTCATGATTTTAGCAAAGCTGAAATCAAGTCCTCAGCAGTGTGGGTCAAATTCAAATTCAAATCTGTGACTTTCCACAGCAGTATGGAGAACACGGCTTACGGAAGGAGTATATGTTAGGTTTCAAAGTTCCTCACAGAGCCCATCAGCCAAAACTCCCAGTAATACCATCTACCCTTTAGAGGGCAGATAATGACCAAGGAGCAGACCTAGTGGTGGGAAGTCCCTAAACTGAGAATTCCACTCCTGACCCAACAGTGGGACTTGACATTTCTATGGAGTCCAATATGTTAAGAGAGTGCAGATGTTTTAGACTCGAGAATTGGGGTCCAGGCCTAGCAAGACCCCTGAAGAAAATCAGATTACTTTTTTTAACTTTGAAAGATGTGCCCTTCGCTGATGGGAATGTAGTCAGCGTGAGGGCAGCCTGAGGAATCCTCCACGGTGGGGAAACTGCTGAGTTTCCATGGGTCCAAGCAGGGTCCAAAGGTGCAATTCCAACGGTTCTTGTGTTCACCTGCCCTATACTAATTAAGTATGGAGGTGGTGCAGCGGTAATGTCACTGGACTAGTAATCCTGAGACCCAGACTAATGCCCTAGGGACATGGGTTCAAAACCCACCATGACAGCCAGTGGAATTTGAATTCAATTAAGCTCGTCTTAGTAATTGTGACCATGAAACCATTGTTGTAAAAACCCATCTGGTTCACTAATGTCCATATTTCCTTCAGGGAAGGAAATCTGCCATCCTTACTTGGTCTGGCCTACATGTGACTCTAAACCCACAGTAATGTGGTTGACTCTTACCTGCCCAAGGGCAATTGGGGATGGGCAACAAATGCTGGCCTTGCCAGTGACACCCATATCCCATGAAAGAATAAATAATGATCCTTTGAACTCCAGCAGGATCAATATTGAAGAGAATCAGTGGCCACAACTGTTAGGATTATGTCCCATTGATATTAGGCCTCAAACACTTCTTGTTGAGCCATCAATCCATTAATATACATGCTGGCCTGCCAGTGTGTGAAACCGCTTAAAGAGTTTTCTCACCGCATATGTATTTGTTTCTGCTATAGTAATTATAAATCCCCATGCTTTTTAGCGGTTTATATTGTTTTATTTCTATTCATGGTATCATGTAAAAGCCCAATTCAATACCATATATGTGTACTTCAGAGCATTGTGGTGCCTTACACAAGTTTAAAGAGATTTTCAAAAGTAATCATATGTTTATTTAAATTCTTCTTATAAGTTAGAATAAACTGTTTCTTAATGCTGCACATTAAACTTGAGTTAACCTCATTTTTCATTTAGTGAGGCATAGACTCAATAAACTAATTCCTTTTTCAGTGAAGCTTTTCAAAGCTGTTCTTTTTAAAGAGATTGTAGTGGGCCGATTCTGGTGAATCAGACATTCCTCTTCAGTTGCATCAGTGTTCATGCGGTATGATTGATGTTGTAAGGTTTCTGGGGTGACGTAGTGGCTAAAGCTAAGTTTACCTGACAATTATTTGTTCCGCCATGCTTCTCTGCTTAACATCTGAGTGTAAGGAAGCAATGTGTTTCCTTCAACTTAAGCCTGATGTACCTCACGTACTTCTGATTAAAACCAGTGTCACCCCTTGATATCAGATGTTCCTCCTTCCACCCAGGATTCACGCTAGAGCCAAGTACCAAAAAGGCTATACAGTACCATCATTTGTATTGTATTGCATGTACTGCCTTGTCTGAAAAAAATGGAAATTCATTGCCCTTAGGTGCATAGTGTACCTTAATATGATCCATTTCATTTAAGTGTGTGCCTGTTTCTGTTAGATTATACTTTTTTTCAAATTAATGGATTTTTGACAGCCAAAACTTCCTGCTTTCCCTTCAGCAATTTTCTTTGGAATTTTTCAGCTTCATCACTTTGTACAATACAACATTTACAAAATGTGTCTGTGTGAACTTTAGGAGTTGAAAAATTGAATGTACTGATGCTGTGAAGCTTCCACATTTAATTTTCAACATTCTATAAAAGTTGCCAGTAACAATCACACTGCTGTGTGTGTAAATATGTAACTTACTGACCGATTTTGGATGTTTTTCTGATTTGCTTTATTTAAGTTGAGGCTCCTCAGTTTGCTTGGCTTTCTTCTTTCCCGGGACTCCATTTAAATTGAGGGTTTGGTACACATTCAGCTCCTCTGCTACATGGTTTGCTGCTCGCACGATACAAGATACTTACAATTTTAAAAAGAACTTTATATATTTCCAGGCATCACCCATTCATAATGGTTAACAGACAATGAATGCTGTGACATTGATACTAGACCCATATAAATCAGAAAAACAAAAGGAAAAATAAATATACATTGGCAACAATTTCCAAAGCACATCCAATATATACAGTGTCTACATGAGATATAAAAGTCATTCTCAATAGAACAAGATTCATGAATCCCTCTGTAACAAGAGCACATTAAGAAAGCAGGGTGACCTGGCACCAAACTGTAAAATCTAACAATTTGACTCAGAACTGACCAGGAAGAATCATTACTAAGTTCTGAACAATTGGTGTGGCCCGATCAATACTTATTGCGATTTTCGTGTGTCACGTACATGGGTGTTGGCATTCCTGCAACAAGACATCGAGCCTCCTGTCCCATCACCCCCACACCAAACATGTTTTCTTTTCCTGACACAGTGCATTCCATCTTTCTTTGTTCAGGCATTGAACTTGTGATGTTTTATTACTTTAAGAGCACTAAATAAATACATTGTTGTTGTAACTTATAACCAATCGCACACACAATTCAAGTTGTTTTCCATAAGAGAAATGAAGATTGAATGAAAATATGATTCAGGTAAAAATGTTGAAAGGCATAACCAATATAAGTGTAGGCTATTGATGTAACTTTGTTTGTACAGGGTGTAAATGCAAAATTCACACCCCAAAAACTGACAGTTTTTATGCAACAGAGTGATGAATATAAGTTATGAATTGTCACCAAAAGAAGTCATTGTTATGTCGGTTAACTACTTTAACTAAAGGTTCTGGATGATTATGTAGTAAAGAAAGAGACTTTGGGCTATAGGTGTAAATTTAAACGCTTGAATTTGAATAATAAGTAGTGCATTTTGGTTGGAACCATAGAAGTGACACCTGTGGATTGCAACCAGTTGCTTTTGAATAATTCAAAATGCAATTTTAGATCACTACCTTGGAATATTTGCTAAATTACTTTCTAATGTAGGGAGAGATTTCACAAATTCTTAATTTGAGATTATTATATGGTTATCGTCTCCCTTGACAAAGTAAATAAATTTTGAGAGTTCATGATCTGTTGGGAAGAAGCACATTCAAAAGATGATGTAAGTTTTCCTTTGGCCATTCTTTCTTCTGCTTTTAGAAATTAAGAGATAGATTGGATATAAAATAGTTGATATTAGATAGCATAAGGCACTATTTAAAATACTAAACGTTTATTTGAAAAGTAATTGGGTCCTGGAGTGCGCTAATTCCACCAGCATACAATCATTGTTAAGGCAATGATGTCTGCACTGGTTTGGCCATGTTCTTGGGTTGGATGACAACTGTATATCCAAAGACCTTCTGTACAGTGAATTAACCAAATTACTCTTAACCCCTTGGGTGCAGTACCTCCACTACAAGGATATCTGCAAGTGAGATATGATGATGGCAGATATTGATTCTGACAACTGGGAGTCAGTCATTGACGGCTGTGACCTCTGGAGGCTGTTTGTAAGGGCATTGGAAGAGGTGAGCAGAAACAAAAATCTCAGCTGCTGAGGAGAGGGCCCAGAGAAAACAGGGACCAGCAAATCATGCACCTTCTCAGCCCACTGTCTTCCTCTGCAGCAAATGTGACCGAGACTGCCATGCCAGAGTGGGGCTCCTGAGTCACACCAGACAATGTGTAACGCAGAGTTGACCACCTTGACGCAAACCATCATCTTACAATTCAGAAGGCTGCCACATATAATTTGAGAAATAAAGGATACAATAGACTGAGACAAGTCAGAAACAAGTCAGGCTTGTGAACAAATGTGCGTAGAAACACTGGTTGTGAAGGCACTTACTCAGTAAGAAACAAATAGTGACTTTTAACAATATAAATGTTACTTTAATTAAAGTATTCGTAAACAATGAAGACTTTGCCAGCAATTAGCTTCCATGACATCAGATTTTCATAGAGGCGGCTCTGGCTACCAATAATCTAGCTAACTACAGCATGATTTATTTCCATTGAATTAATTAATTGTGGAACAGAATTTACATGTTTGTGTATGTAGCCAACTTGTACAAATGGAGCTTAGTTCTTCAAATTAGATTTCAAATTACCTTTGGGTGAATCTTTAAAGTAGTTAAGATTACGACTCAAAACTAGGATTACTTAACAGTGAACAAATACTTCAGTGGACAATTGTTTGAAAGTAAACTTGTAGGGTGCATTTGTCCAAGCCACCAATCATAAAAGTTATTTTAAAAATCACACATATCCCACATTAGCAAAACAGGTGTGCTGACTAGATTATTGTATTGATATTTTATCTGTTCCAGTCCAGGCCAACAAATACTGATCACTAAACATTGCCTCAACCTCGTTCCCACTCCAAGCAGGTTTGAGCTGATAGTGAGTTTTGTTTCTTAAAGACTGCAGTAAACCCTCACCCTAAAACAAATTGACTGAGAACTGTGTGAAAATGTCTTCATCTGATTCAATAATATAAGTTAATTGTAAATTACTTGCTCTTGTTGTAGTAAAGGGAATGCTAAAATTTGGCAAAATAATAATGAAATTAATTGTTTAAAAGTAAGGTAATTGCTTAAGTCAGCACCTTGGTGGTAAAGAAAATCATCCTTGTTTTTCTTCCAACACATGACATTTGCTTTTAACAATTTAAAATAGCCACCAAGAAATCGAATGGGGAATTCAGAAGAAACTTCTTGGCACAGAATGTGGTGCGAATGTGGAACTCACTGTCACAGTGAGTAGTTGAGGCAATTAGTACAGATGCATTTAAGGGGAGGCTAGATAAGCGTGTGAGATAATAGTGGCTTATGTTGATAGAGTTAGATGAGGAAGGATGGGAGGAGGCTCAATCAGAGCGTAAATGCCGTCGTGGACTGATTGAACTGAATTGCCTGTTTCTATGCTGTATATTCTATGTAACATCTTAGACCGGGACTTTCTGGCCGCCCGAAGTCAACGGACCTTTGGCTGGTCTGTCAAATTTTCCGTCCTGCCCGCGACGATTCCTGTCATGGGTGGGACAGAAAATCCCAGCTTTAATGTACTTGATTTTCTTTTATATATGTAAGTGCTGCTTTCATTTGGAATTTATGTACTAGAATGATTTCACTCTGTGAGAACCATGGAGTGAATTTCTGTAGGGTTCCTCTATGTAGATCTTTGGTGAAAGAGCTACCACTGGAATTGCTACTGGAACTTCCATCAGAATTCTTGCTGGAGCCTGTCTGTTTGGATGTTAGATAAATGAACGTATGATTATATTGTCAGAATTGCAGTCTAAATGTTCAATTAGATATTTAGAATTCTAATTGAAGAGAATTACTGGCATATTAAGCTGTTCTAGGGCTCAAAAGCTCAAACTAAAGATAACATGTTCTTAGTGTCAAAAGAGTACAGTACTGAGACTTTCTGTAAGCAGTTATGAAGCATCTGCTGCAAGACGGGGCAAAATTTATCTATGTTGCGACATGTATATTCAAATATTGTTACAATTAAAAGTTCTGCCAAATTTTCAGTGTTTATGGAAATTTTTTTTAGGAAATCCTTTTTAATGTCAAGATTGCATAATACATGTATGAGATAAAATTTCATTATTTGTTACATGCCAGTTTATTGCACAACCTAGGGCACTTTAATATGGTCACATAGACCAACAGTAATTTCTGAAGTATAACTTGTGTTTTTTTAATACAAGGTCCATTTATATTGTAACACCCATGTCCAGTTGTATAATAAGAAAAGCAGTTATCGGCACTGAGATTTTATTTTAAAAAAAACCCATAAATTGTCTTAATTGTTAGATCTCCATTTTACTCCACATAAAATTAAATGAATTCTTTTGGGGTGAAGTAAAGCTGAAATGAAAGTAGGTCCTATAATTTACACAACTGGAAAGGTCTGAGAGTATTAATGGAGCTTCAAGAATTTGAAGATTGCATGTTCTGAATCTGTCTGGCTTAGATCAGGCTGTGTTTTGTTTTATAGCCCTTTATAATGACACTGCTTTTTACAAGCATCTTTAATTAGTCAAGGTTTGATTGACATAATAAGCTGAAAATAGTCAATGATGTAATGCTGTATCATATCGCATGAAGATGCGGCTTGTCTGGTTTAAAACTCTGCCACTTTTAAAAATGTCACGGTCCAATTAGTTCCTGCCTGTATATTTTCCGGATTTGAACTGCCAGATGCAACCAGATGATACCAAAAGTCCTTCAAAAATTGGAAACCACCATGGGGAACTGTAACTACAAGAACAATTTATTCAATTATTTAAACTTAAGATTGCAACATTGTTCCACAAAATTGAAAACTGGTCATTATCGTATTTTTCTTCTCATTACTAATATTTTTTCCCCAAAATGAATGGGGAAAGCAAAAGTCAGGCATCAGTCATGCATTTATTTCCAAATATACTTAATGTTGTTTCATTATCATACCATTGTGCCTTTCTTCAATGAATGATGAATAATTTAGTTTCAATTTATATAAACTTCCAAGTCACAAATACTGTTGTATTGATAGCCAAACGGATGATTGCCATTTTTATATCCATTTCTTGTTCTGCATTGTCTGCATTTTTAGAAAATCGGCAATTACTCTGTTGAATTGTATGAACATACGAATTCGGAGCAGGAGTAGGCCACTTGACCCCTCGAGCCTGCTCCGCCATTCAATAAGATCATGGCTGATCTGACTGTAATCTCAACACCACATTCCAGCCTACACCCAATAACCTTTCACCCCCTTGTTAATCAAGAATCTATCTAGCTCTGCCTTAAAAATATTCAAGGACTCTGCTTCTACTGCCTTTTGAGGAAGAGAGTTCCAAAGACTCAAGACCCTCTGAGAGAAAAAAATTCTCCTCATCTCTGTCTTAAATGAGCGACCCCTTATTTTTAAACAGTGACCCCTAGTTCTAAATTCTCCCACAAGAGGAAGCATCTTCTCTGCATCCACCCTGTCAAGCAGCATAAATAGGTCTTTTTCTGGTTGGCAGGGTATGACGAGTGGTGTGCCACAGGGATTAATGCTGGGGCCTCAACTTTTTACAATTTAAGTAAATGACTTGGATAAAGGATCTTAAAGGTTTCATTCAAGTCACCTCTTACTCTTCTAAACTCCGGTGGACACAAGCCTAACCTGTCCAGCCTTTCCTCAAAAGACAATCTGCCCATTCCTGGTATTAGTTTAGTAAACATTTTCTGAACGGCTTCTAACGTATTTACATCTTTCCTTAAACATTTGCCCACATTATACTCCATTTGCCGGATCGTTACCCAATCACTTAACCTATCTATGTCCTTTTGTAGCCTTCTTATGTCCTGTTCACAATTTACTTTTCTACCTATCTTTATATCATCAGCAAATTTAGCAACCACACTTTCGGTCGTTTTATCCAAGTCAGTTACATAAATTGTAAAAAGTTGAGGCCCCAGCATTAATCCCTGTGGCACACCACTCATCATACCCTGCCAACCAGAAAAAGACCTATTTATGCCAGTTCTTTGCTTCCTGTTAGCTAGCCACTCTTCTATCCATGCCAATATGTTACCCTCTACACCATGAGCTTTTATTTTCCACAATAATCTTTGATGCGGCACTATATCAAAGGCCTTCTGGAAATTTAAGTACAGTACATCCATCAGTTCCCCTTTATCCACAGCACATGTGACTCCTTCAAAGAACTCCCCCAATAAATTGGTTAAACATGATTTCTTTTTCACAAACCAAGTTGACTCTGCCTGATTGCCTTGAATTTTTCTAAGTGCCCTGCTTCAAACATTTTCCCTATGACAGATGTTAGTCCAACTGGCCTGTACTTTCCTGCTTTCTGCCTCTCTCCCTTTTTGAATAAAGGAGTTGCACTTGCTATTTTTCAATCTAATGGAACCTTCCTTGAATCTAGGGAATTTTGGAAAATTAAAACCAATGGATCAACTATCTCACTAGCCACTTCTTTCAAGACCTTGGGGTGAAGTCCATCCAGACCTGGGGATTTGCAGCCCGCAGCTCCAACGATTTGCTCAATACCACTTCACTGGTGATTGTCATTTTCCCAAATTCCTCTCTCCCTTCCATTTCCTGATTTACAGCTATTTCTGGGATATTACTTGTGTCCTCTGTAGTGCAGACCGATACAAAATACCTGTTTAGTTCATCGGTCATCTCCCTACTTTCCAGTATCAACTCCCCAGATGCACTTTCTATATGACTAATGCTCACTTGGTTAACTCTTTTTAAAATTTAGATATCTATAGAAACTTTTACTATCCGTCTTTATATTACCAGCTAGCTTTTTCTTGTACTCTAATTTTTCCCTCCTTATCAATCTTTTTGTCATTCTTTGCTGTTCTTTATATTCTTTCCAACCTTCTGACCTGCCACCCGTCTTTGCACAATTATATGCTTTTTCTTTAATTTGATCCTATCTTTAACATTTTTAGTTAACCATAGATGGTGGGCCCTCCCCTTGGAATTTTTCTTTCTCATTGGAATGTATCTATTCTGTGTATTCTGAAATATCGCTATAAATGTCTGCCACTGAACCTCTACTGACTTTTCCCTTAACCTCATTTGCTAGTTCACTTTAGCTAGCTCCACTTTCATGTCCTCAGAATTGTCCTTATTTGAGTTGAAAGTATTAGTCTTGGATGTACTCGTCTCTCCCTCAAAATGAATGTAAAATTTAACCATATTGTGATCACTGCTATCTAGGGGTGTCTTCACTATGAGGTTATCAATTAATCTTATCTCGTTGCACAATACCAGGTCTTGTATAGTCTGCTCTCTGGTTGGCTTTAGAATGTGTTGTTCTAAGAAACTATCCCAAAAACATTCTATGAACTCCTCACCTACGCTACCTTTGCCCATCTGATTTTTCCAATCTATATGTAGATTAAAATCCCCCCTGATTGTCACAGTGCCATTCTGACAAGCTCCCATTATCTCTTCTTTTATACTCTGTCCTACCGTGTAGTTACAATTAGGGGGCCTCTACACCATTCCCGCAAGTGAGTTCTTGCCTTCATCATTTCTCATCTCAACCCAAACTGCTTCTACATCCTGGTTTCCTGAACTTGGGTTATCCCTCCCTAATGTGCTAATACCATCATGAATGAACAGAGCCACCCCTCCACCATTTCCTAACTTCCTGTCCTTCCTAAATGTCACGTACCATTCAATATTCAGGTCCCAATCTACGTCATCTTGTAGCCATGTCTCTAATGGCTGTCAGATTGTACTTATTTATTTCTATTTGCTCTATCAGCTCATCTGTTTTTTTTCGAATGCTACGTGCATGTAAATACAGAGCCTTTAGTTTTGTCCTTTTAATATTTTTGTAGCATCTAGCCCTATCTGCTGATTTACTCTTAGATTTGTACTCTCTGTCACTCCCCCTGTCACAGTCTGTTTATCATTTCCCATCTTAGTACCTTTCTCTCTTGCTTTGTCTCTACTCTTTGATTTACCACATCTTCCCAAATTTGACCCCTTGCCCTCACTATTCAGTCTAAAACCCTCTCTACTTCCCTAGTTAGGCGGCTCGCGAGAATACCAACCCCAGCACGGTTCAGGTATAGACCGTCCCAACGGTACAGATCCCACTTTCCCCAATACTGGTGCCAATACCCCGCAAACCGGAACCCAATTATCCCACACCAGTCTTTGAATCACGCATTCATTGCTCTAATCTTATTTGCCCTATGCCAATTTGCACGTGGCTCAGCTAATAATCCAGAAATCATGACCTTTGAGGTTCTGCTTCTCAATTTGGTGCCTAACTCCTCATACTGACAATGCAGAACCTCCTTCCTCATCCTGCCTATGTCATTGGTACCTACATGGACCATGACCACTGGATCCTCCTCCTCCCACTGCAAGTTCCTCTCCAGCCCTGAGCAAATGTCCTGAACCCTGGCACCAGGCAGGCAACATAACTGTCTGGACTCTCGTTCCTTGCTACAGAGAACAGTGTCAATCGCCCTTACTATACTGTCCTCTACTACCACTACATTTCTCTGTGCTCCTCCCACTTGAATGGCCTCCTGTACCACAATGCCATGGTCAGTCAGCTCATCCACCCTGCAGCCCCCATTCTCATCCAAACAAGCTGAAAGAACCTCAAAGCTGTGGACAATTGCAGAGGCTGACACTCCTTCCCTCTGGGTCCCCTTACCTGCCTCACCTGTCCCTGACCACCTACCAAATCAGAAGACCCTATCCTAAGGGATGTGACCGTCTCTTGGTAGAAAACGTCCAGGTAACTTTCCCCCTCCCTGATGTGCCTCAGTGTCCACAGCTCAGCCCCCAGCTCAATGACTCTGAGCTGAAGCTCCTCAAGCTGCAGCCACTTATTGCAGATGTGTTTGCCCTTGATAACACAGGTATCTGGGAGCTCCCACATGCTGCAGGTGATGTGTCATTGCTGTCCTGCCATGCGTATGTGCTTTAATTAATTACTGAATTATATTATTCAATTTTTTATTTTCTTTTACATATTTATTAGTCTTATCACAAATTCCTGTACCATTTTAAACCTTAGGAATAGAATAGACCTTGACCGCTTACCAGATACTCACCAAATAGCTAGCTAGAGCAAGAACCAGTTCCTACAGGGTGAAAAAGTTAGAAAAAGCAAAGGAGCACCTCCCTCATCCTCCTCTCCTCCCTCGGCTCATCAAATTCTCTCACTCCATTGAGATCACACTCCATTGAGATCACACTCCATTATAGAAATTACAGCATTTGGTCCGTCGTCTATGCTAGGTCTTCAACTAAAGATTCATTCTCTGATCCCACTTCCTGAATCCTTCCATCATATTCTTTATTTTCAAATACTTATCCAATTGTTTTTTAAAGGACTTCCTAGCCTCTGTCTCAGCAGTCAATTGCAGTAAAGCATACCCCCATTCTAATAAACATCAATGTACAAATTTCTTCCAAAGTTATCCATCATTTTTCTGGCGATAATCCTGAGTCTATGCCCTTTTTAATTCTGCAGCCAGTGGAAGCAGTAATTCACTATTTGCCCTATTAATTCCATTCATCTTGAAAACCACTATTATATACCCTTTCTCTGTTCCAAATAAAATCACTTTTCTTCATAACTCCCTTCCTTTTCATTCCTTTTAATTATCCAAATCTTTTCATGATTCTAATGGTCTCCTTATAATGGAATGTCTTGAATTGCAAAAAATAACGTGGTTTAACCAGTTTTCTGCAAATTCAACATCCCTTCCTTTTCCCCCAATGTATAAAAGATAGAATAACATTTGCCTTTCTATAGTCAAACAAAAGCAAAATATTGCAGATGCTGGAGATCTGGAATAAAAACAAAGTGTTGTAAAACCTCAGCAGGTCTGGCAGCATCTGTGGAGAGAAAAACAGTTAACATTGCGAGCCCAATATGACTCCATATTAGACTCGAAACTTAACTCTGTTTCGCTCTCCACAGATGTTGTCAGACCTGCTGCATTTTCCCATCACTAGTCATACATAGCCTTCACAAACCTACGCTAAATGCGGACTCAAACCAAGCTAAGACTGCCACCTTCCAGCCCTTTACGACAGTTCCTAGTTCTAAACTTATCAAAAAATTTTGGCTAGTGCCTTTGCCAACTCTTTCCTAACCACCTTCCATATTCTGGATTGCATTCTACCGGAACTTGGTGATTTTTGTACTTTCATCCCAATTAACTTTTTAAATTATTCCCTTTAGAATATTTAACACCAGCAGTGGCTTTGCATTTTTTTTTTCTCATGGACACTCCCACATTGCTACAGCAAGTTTTCTCTTTAAATAATACTGAAGAAAACAATATAAAATAACGGGTGGACTTTAACATTGCCGACAGGGGTCTCACCCAGTGGCTGGAGAACTGACAGGAGCCCCGTGTCACCTCTGTTGGGGAATGCTTGCTGGAATTAACTGCCCTTCAGGCACTTAACTGGCTAGCATCATGCCTTCTCCGGGATTTAGGATCTCGCGGTCGGAAATACCTGCCCTCTCCCCCTCCTCTCCCTGTCCCCCTCCCCCCTCTCTCCCTCTCCCTCTCCCCTCTCCCCCTCCCCCTTCCCCCTCCCTCTCCCTCCCCCTCCCTCTCCCTCCCCCTCCCTCTCCCTCCCCCTGCCCCTCTCTCTCCCCCTTCCCTCTCCCTCTCCCTCTCCCTCTCCCTCCCCCTCCCCCCCTCCCCCTCTCCCTCTCCCTCACCCTCACCCTCACCCTCCCTCCCTCTCCCCCTCCCAACCCCCTCCCTCTCCCCCTCCCCTCCTCCCCCTCCCTCTCCCCCTCCCTCCCCTTCTCCCTCCCCTTCTCCCTCCCCCCTCCCTCCCCCCTCCCTCCCCCCTCCCACCCCCCTCCCTCTCCCCCCCCCTCCCCCCTCCCTCTCCCCCCTCCCTCCCCTTCTCCCTCTCCCCCCTCCCTCCCCCCCTCCCTCTCCCCCTTCCTATCCCTCTCCCTCCGCCCCCCCCTCCCTCTTCCTCCCACCCCCTCTCCCTCCCCCCCCTCTCCCTCCCCCCTTCCCCCTCAAGAGCCAGTCAGAGGCCCACAGCTCGCCCTCCATTGCCTGTCACCACCACCGGGAGTGGTTACTACCCCCAGATGCCTAGGATCAACAAGGAACCCAGGCCACAGGTAGTGAGGATGGAGTGGGGATCACGGGGTCGGCGGGGCAGGGTCACTTGTTGAGGGGAGAAGGCGTCAGAAGAAAGGGTAGGGGATGGCTCTCAGCAGGCCCCACCCCACACCAACTCACCGTTTCTGGGGCCGTGTCCCTCAATCAGGCACTGGGTGCCTTTGTCCAAGGGACCCTCCCAGTAGCCTGTAAGTAAACCCAAAAGGATTCAGTACCAGTGGGAGCTGGATTAGGCACTTAAGTGGGCATTATTTGCCCACTTAAGGGCCTCAGTTAGCGTCCTAGTGGAAGGCCGTCCACGAGCCTTCCCGCCCTGGACTTAATCGGGTGGAGGTGGGAAAGCGGTCGGGTCCCCACCCTGCACTCTCCCACCAAATTAATGCCCTTCTGCCTTCAAACTCACCACTGGTGCGAGGGGGATTAAAATCCACCCAATGTTTCCGTACAACTATTAGTTTTGAGCTGTACAAATGAGGTCAAAATTACTTGTGTACATGATCCTGACTGACTTGTAAGTAACTCATCAAAAGGCTGAAACAACCTCACTAAGCTGAGGGACTTGTTCGACAGCATTTCTGCTGAACTCCTGTTTAAAATCATTTCGGAGTAGCCAATGATACAGAACCATTTTGATTATGATTTAAAGCTGTTGCTGCAAATTTAAGAAATAGCCCTATTTACAAAGTGTTTGCTGATTTTTTAAATTGCAATATTCTGCAAGTAATCAACTACAGAAACAAACAAAAACTCTCAATTTCAGTGCTGTTGTGGTATTTGTTCCGGTTTATCCCATATTGAAAGGATTTCTTTTGGATTTGATAGGGTAATGAGTTAAAGAGGTTGTTTCAAGTGTGCTGTCATCCTCCTTATACGTTTATAAATCCTGATGTCATCCCCCACCAATTAAATTGATGCATTCCATATGTAGGACTTCACCTCACTTAGTCAATGGCCTCACATACCCAGAGGGGTAGTTACCAATAGGACAGACTGCTGCCAAAATGAAACATGTACTGACAAGATTGTTTTACACAGCATACATCTTTGTCTCTATTTTTATTAATGTAATTTGGTAAAGCACAACCTCTCAAAATATGAACACAGAGTGCAGTTACAGTCAGCACCTTTTTAAAAAAAAAATCTCAAACGGTATCAATTTTATTTTTATTGGCATTTTTGAATAATTATTTATATGGATGTGGCCATTCCCACCCTTCCTCAAAACTCCACCCACATGTCCTTGCAAACT
Organism: Cetorhinus maximus; assembly: GCF_964194155.1. NCBI lineage: Eukaryota > Metazoa > Chordata > Chondrichthyes > Lamniformes > Cetorhinidae > Cetorhinus > Cetorhinus maximus. Next base: position 75,925,893 of record NC_135894.1, on the reverse strand, counting down.
GTCACCCCATCTCCAGCCACCCCCCCCCACTTCCTTTCTAAAGTTTGTGAATGTGTTATTACTTCCCAAATCCACGTTCATCTTCCTGCAGTTCCATGTATATCTCTACAATAAGGTTCTGGTCCCAGCCATAGCACCTGGATGATCCTAATTAAAGTCCCAAATGACATCTTCTGTGACTCTGACCATCGTTCACTGCAATAAATCTGCCTTTTTCCTTCTCCCCCTCTAATCTCAATGCAGCCTTTAATATGGCTGACCACACCATCCTCCTCCAAAGCCCCTTCTTTCCAGCTCAGTGGGACTGTGGTCGCTTTGTTCCACTCTTTTCTAATTATAGCCAGAGTATCTTCAGAAATATCATTACTTCCATATCCTTTTACCTCTTCAGTCCTCTATTTGACGCAGCTTTTTCAAAATTCATTCATAGGATGTGGGTCTCGCTGGCCAGGCCAGCATTTATTGCTCATCCCTAATTGCCCTCGAAGGTGGTGGTGAGCTGCCGCCTTGAGCCACTGCAGTCCTTGTGGTCTAGGTACACCCACAGTGCTGAAAGGGAGGGAGTTCCAAGATTTTGACCCAACGACAGTGAAGAAACGGCAATATATTTCCAACTCAGTATGGTGAGCAGCTTGGAGGGGAACGCAGGTGGCAGTGTTCCCATGTATCTGCTGCCCTTGTCCTTCTAAGTGAGAGTGGTCATGGGTTTGGAAAGTGCTGTCTAAGGAGGCTTGGTGAGTTCCTGCAGTGCATCTTGTAGATGGTACACACTGCTGCCACTGTGCATCGGAGTGAATATTTGTGGATGGGGTGCCAATCAAGTGGTCTGCTTTGCCCTGGAGGGTGTCAAACTTCTTGAGTGTTGTTGGAGCTGCATTCATCCAGGCAAGTGGAGAGTATTCCATCACACTCCTGACTTGTGCCTTGTAGATGGTGGACAGGCTTTGGGGAGTCAGGAGGTGAGTTACTTGCCGGAGGATTCCTAGCTTCTGACCTGCTCCTGTGGCTCTTGTAGCCACAGTACTTATATGGCTAGTCGAGTTCAGTTTCTGGCCAATGGTAACCCCCAGGATGTTGATAGTGGGGAATTCAGCAATGGTAGTGCCATTGACTGTCAAGGGACGATGGTTAGATTCTCTCATGGTGGAGATGGTCATTGCCTGGCACTTGTGTGCCGTGAATGTTACTTGTCACTTGTCAGCCCAAGCCTGGATATTGTCCAGGTCTTGCTGCATTTGGACATGGACTGCTTCAGTATCTGAGGAGTCAGGAATGGTGCTGAACATCGTGCAATCATCAGCGAAAATCCTGACTTTATGATGGAGGGAAGGTCATTGATGAAGCAGCTGAAGATGGTTGGGCTTAGCGTCACCTTATTTTTCTTTCAGTTCTATGAAGCACCTTAGGATATTTTGCTATGTTAAAGGTGGTATATGAATGCAAGTTGTTGTTGTTGAATTGACTTTAACTGCTTACTGAATTCTCTGGCCTGAAGGAGATAAGTGGACATCGAGAATAAATCTGGATTTTTTTCACTGGGTGGCTTTTAATGAATACTTAATTCAGAGCTACAATTGGTTGATTTTCTTCAGTCACTCTTAACTGCCAAGTTTTAGTATGCTTTGTACTACATTTTGGCTGCACAAATGCCAAAAATGGGGAATGTGGCTCTGTGGCTGGTGGAAAGGTTACAGAGAAATTTCTGTGTTTATGGAAGGCGGAATAGAAACTTGTATCCAGTATCTGTTCAAACTAGTATATTTCATTGCTCTTGGCAACAACTAAATATATAACTAATGACCTCACTCTAGACCAATCTGGATAATCCATTGCCTGCATTGTATTTGCCAATAAAAATGCCGTATGCTAAATTGTATAACCACTGTAGTGGAATATATTAACTGCTTGGGGAAGAATTGTTTTCATTATTGTTGTTCGTTGACCCTTGCTATGTATCAAGAACCATAGAACTACAGACATTTTCAGCACAAAGGGAAGCCTGTGCCTGTACAAACTCTTTGCTAGAGGAATCCAAAACTAATCACACATCCACTGCACACTCTCTTCATTGGCCTGTATCTTCCTCTGCTTAAGCTATTTATCCCCGTTTCCCTTAAAACAGGCAAAGAACTCTGTCTCAACTACACCCTATGACAAAGCATTTCATGCTATTACAACCATCTGCACAAAGAAATTTCTTCTGAACTCTTCTCAATCTTGATGAAAATTTTAAATTCATGCTATGTCATGACTGACTGGAAAATATTTTCCCCTATATTCACTTCATTAGGACTTTGATAAATTTAAAAATCTCCTTTCATCTCTCGCTGTCCAAGTGGAAATGGTCCCAATACCTTAGGTGTCTCTTGTAACTAGTTTCCCATCCCTGGCATCATCCGATGGATATCTGCTGTATGCTTTTCGTAGCCTTTTCTGTAATGAGGGCATCCAAAACTACACATGGTAAGAAGTGTGAAGAATATTCAAATGGCCAAGGTAACTGGAGGGCTGTCAGTCGCTAATGAATTGAAATCAGTGCTTGGTGATAAATGAAACTTTGGCTTCAGCCTGCCTCTAGACATTCATAGGTTTATATGGACCCACATGATTAAGTCTCCTTCAGCTAAAGGCGAATCCTATGAATAATGTATAATAAACACAGTGCATGTAGTTTGTCTCAGGGTTCTATTTCCATTTCATAATGGAATTTGCCCATTTATGAATGATCATAAGACCATAAGACATAGAAGCAGAAGTAGGCCATTCGGCCCATCAAGTCTACTCCGCACCACGCTGACTTCTTGGCTAGTTATGGATATATGGTACTTCATTGCAGCTTGTTTTTTTTTTAACCTTTCCGCCATTTCAGGAAGCAAGAAAAATTGACTATTCGACCAAATTCCTAGCAGTTTTGAATGCAAAGTTAATCTGTGGAAATTCATTTTGGGAGAATCTCTATCGAAAATACCTGCTCTCTAACAAGAGTGTTGAAGCACGAAAGAAAGCAAAACGGATGGTTGAGACAAAAGGTTAGGGAGTATTGGAAACATTGGTAGGATAGACAGATGGATGCAGGCAATTTTAAGACTAATGGAAGACACAAAGTGCTAGCTTTGAAGGATCATTCATCACCACAGGTACTTAATCGGTCTCAACCACCCTTCCTGATAACCCAGTCCAGATGTTTAGCATTATCTGTCTTATGAAAAGCAAATGCATGAGGAGGTTTTCTCTAACTCTGGACCTGTGTTGCCTTACCCTATTGCCTTAGCACATTCGATAGTATTGTTTCAGGTTCACTTTCTTTGTTCTGTTCACTTTAATGGACTCCTAAAAGGCTCTGCTTGAGATGTTTCACTTCAAGGCTAGAGAGCCTTGGGTTATTAAATCATTTATTTTTGTTCTCTCTTTGCTGGGGATGAGTCACTGCTCTGATCTTCACTACCACTGAAAAGTACCTGAGCTGCTCCTCTATGATCTCTTGAATATGTGACTGAGTTGGTTACCTAATAACCCAGAAATCCTATATTCAGAATTTGTTTTTCTTCTTTCCTTTTGTTTCATCATAATTCTGATTTCCCTACATTACGTCAGTGAGTACACTTCGAAAGTACTTAATTGGCTTCAAAGCATTTTGGGACATCCTGAGGTCATGAAAGTTCTATATAATCACAAAGTCCTTTCTTTCCTTAATTGGACACAGGTGGAGCAGACAAGGTAGTGAACTGTTTCCTTGCCTCTGCCTGTGGCATTCTTGAATTTAGAATTAGCACCGAGAGTGAGGAGAGGTGTCCAGAATTACTGTATCCCTTTTCGTTTAGAATTTCACGTTACTTCTTAACGTATAGAGATCAGGAACATGTCATCAAAGCAATCACTAGGTGAACTTCTGAACTTTCTCACTTGCCAGATTAAAAAAATTGCAGCTGTGATCTTTTAAACATGAACTCAGGATAAGTCAGTAATGTTTTTTGTGCAAAGGAATGAATGAGAGGGATTGCGCTATTGTCGCACATCTCCTTGATGGTAACTTTTATTAGTGGAAATTGCTAAGCTGTGATTGATGCGCCTACTCTTTAATGGCAAAATAGGTCAACCATTACATTTCATATTTTCCTGATACTTCACAATAAATTTCTTAGTTTGGTGCTAAGTATTGTAACTATAGGAATGGAAATTTGTAGCAGTCAAAATTTTCTTAGATGTTAAACAGTGAAAACTAGGAAGGAACTTGTTCTGAGTTTTAGAATCTGTTCCTTTGGTTTCCAGACCAGCAGAAAATATTTCATTAATTTGATGGCCCAATAGAAATAGTTTGTATTGCTGCCTTTTCCATAAAAGAAAATCTGCTCAGCTGGTTTTGATTTAAATTACAGTTGAGCCTAGTAGTTACGATTCAAGTAGGATTTAAAAATATACTTGATGTTTATCTGTATAATTTTTTTTTTGCTGCATTTAGCCATTGGTGCCAAGGAGAAATTTGTGGCCTTACCATCAATGTCTGTGCTTCTATCAAGTTAAATTGGTTGAAGCTCAGCCTTTTTCAGCTGTTATCATTGAGCCAAAAGAGCAGTCACTTTGGATTAGGGTCAGTTGGTTATAACACATGAGATAGAGCTTCCACTGAAGTTGGTTTGTTTATCATCTTAGCTTTGCAGTTGATCACTTTATTATTTTCAACATCATTTTTATAACCCCTGTAGGCAACCCTGGGTCGTCATCTATACCATACTCAAAAGTCCTACCAGAATGACTATTGACATAACGTGAAGTACTGTAAACTCTGTAATATATAGAAAATTGACAGTTCCTTTTTTTTACTGGGAATATAAAAATCTTGATGGCAAATTATTTCTAATTTCACAAAGTAATATGATCTATAGTTTGTAATCAAACTCAAAAATGTTAGAAATACACAGTGGCGTCATTGGTGTCTGAACTTGTAGCTTAATATTTCAAGTTTAGAACCTTTGTCACAACTGAGTACTAATCTGTTAAAGGGAATACACTTGGAATATTAACTTAAACTTTCACTTTTCAGATTTTGTCAGACTTGCTGTGTATTTCTAGCATTTTAAAAAGTATTTCTAATTTCTAAGTTTTTTGGCTTGTATTTTAAATAGTATTCTAGCTACATCTAGTGGCAGGAATTGAATATTGTGACAGTGACAATGCTTCGATAAAATGTTTGGATTTATTAATGTCCAAAATTCTAAGGTTTTCGGGTCCAGATTGAAAACCTATGCAACACCATAAAAATTAATGCAAATATTACATCAAAGAAGAACATGTAAGCACTTTTGTACTGGATGGGTAAGGAGGAAAAGTTAAATTGCCTGAATTTTACTGCAGGCCATTATGCACATGCATGACATAGGAAAGTTGGTTTAGTTCAGAATCATAGCTGAGTAAAATTTTAGGCTTAGAAAGTGGCTGTTTAAATGGGTTGAAAAGCCCAGAATAATTTTGTTTAGTGTTTTTGCCCATCAAGGAACCTGTCTAATAAAGCAACAACACCAGTGTTAGGAGGGAACAAAAGAAAGATAACTGCTGTCAGCATTTCACAAGTGCTTTCTAAAATCCAGTTAATGATATTTGAATCAGATTGTCCATCTACTCTTTTGGGTGCAGAGTACAGAATACAGTGCCATGTTCTTAATGTATGTATGTACACATCAATATTTCCCCTTCCTCTCCAATAAAAGCTCAAGGTTGAATAGTATTAGATCACAGTTGATTCCACATAATTCAGAGTAGCTGTCTGAATTCCCAGGCTCCAACTGCAGTGCAGTGAGTAATGTTTTCAGCAGAGAATGTTTTCCAGCTCTCATTCTTGAAGTTGAATTAGTGTCAGAGTTAATAGCGTAATAACTACAAAAGAAAAATATTCAGGAGGAAATAATTACAGAAGTACAAATAACCTAGAAAAGGGAAATGCTGAAAGAAAATCACAAATGACCTAAGAGTGCCATTTTGGAAAGAAAAATGGCACAAGAATGTTAACTCATAGGATTTGTTATTCCTTCTCAAAAGCACTTGTTTCACATGTCTTTTCAAAAGTAGTTCTGATTTTTTTTTGAAGAAGAGAAAGAAACTGGAATTAATCAAACAAGTATCAAGGTGGAGAATGTCTTAACCTAATATCTGCAATATATCTCAGAGTTCACAAGCTTTCTAGTCTATTTGTATTGAAGAGAATCACAGAATTCACAGAATCACAGAATATTTACAGCACAGAAGAAGACCATTCCTACCATTATGTCTGCACTGGCTCTCCAAATGAGCAGTTCACCTCATGCCATTCCCCTGTCTTCTCCCTGTAATTCTGCACATTCTTCCTGTTCAGATAACAATCTAATTCTCTTTTGAATGCCTCAATTGCACCCATATCCACCACACTCTCAAGCACTGCATTCAAGATCCTAAATACTTGCTGCGTGAAACAGTTTTTCTTCTGGTCGTCATTGCTTTTTTTGCCAATTATCTTAAATCTCTGCCCTCTTGTTTTTGATCCCTTCATGAGTAGAAACAATTTTCCCCTATCTACTCTGTCCAGACCCCTCCTGATTTTGAAAACCTCTATCAAATCTGCTCTCGACCTTCTCCAAAGAAAATATTCCCAACTTCTCCAATCTTCTTTGTAACTGAAGTTCCTCATCCCTGGTACCATTCTCATGAATCTTTTCTGCACCCTGTCCAAAGCCTTCACATATTTCCTAAAGTGTGGCACCCAGAACTATATGCAATACTTCAGCTGAGGCCGAACTATTGTCCTATACAAGCTCAATATAACCTCTAAGATAAAAGCAAAATACTGCAGATACTAGAAATCTGAAATAAAAACAGAAAATGCTGGAAAATCTCAGCAAGCCTGACAGCATCTGTGGAAAGAGAAACAGACTTAACGTTTCGAGTCCATATGACTCTTCTTCAGAGCTAAAGAGAAGTAGAGATGTGATGGAATTTATACTGTTTAAGGCAGGTGGAACAGGTAAAGCAGGATAGATGGTCAGCGATAGGTGGGAGCTATGGAGAGATTGACAAAGATGTCATGGGAAGACACACACACACACACACACACACACTCCTCCCACATGCACTTGGCAACCGCGCACATGACCTTCTCCCACTCTCACATACAAGCACCACCCACACATATACACACACACAAACACACACCCCACAGACCCCTTAAATGATATAAATTCCATCACATTTCTACTCTTTAGCTCAGAAGAAGTCATATGGACTCAAAACGTTAACCCTGTTTTTTTCTCCACAGATGCTGTCAGACCTGCTGAGTTGTTCCAGCATTTTCTGTTTTTATTTCAATATAACCTTCTTCCTCTTGTACTCTATGCCCCTATTAATAAAACATAGGATACTGTATACTTTACTAACTCCTCTCTCATATGAACAAGGAGCAGGAGTAGGCCATTCAGCCTCTCGAGCTTGCTCTGCCATTTAATAAGATCTCTCAACCTGTCCTGCCACCTTCAATGGCTTATGCGCATATACACCCAGGTCCCTCTGCTTCTGCACCCCCTTTAGAATTGTATCCTTCATTTTATATTGCCTCTCCATGTTCTTCCTAGCAAAATGAATCAATTCATAATTATGTGAACTGAATTTTATCTGCCAATTGTTCACCCATTCCACCAACCTGTCTATGTCCTTTTGAAGTTCTACACTATCCTCCTCACAGTCCACAATCCTCTCAAGTTTTGCATCATTTGCAACTTTTGAAATTGTGCCCTGTACACCAAGGTCTAGGCCATTAGTATATATCAGAACACTGACCCCTGGGGAACTTCATTACAAACCTTCCTCCAGTCCGAAAAACATCCATTAACCACTACTCTCTGTTTCCTATCATTCAGCCAATTTTGTTTCCACGTTGCCACTGCCTCTATTGTAATTTAGGAAATGCAGCAACCAATTTTCACACAATAAGCTCCCACAACCAACAATGTGACAATGATCAGATTGCCTGTGTTTTTTTATGATGATTGAGGGATAAATATTGCCTGGGTTGCCGGGGAAAACTTCCCTGCTCTTCTTTGAAATAGTTCCATGGGATTGTTTACATCCAACTGAGAGGGCAGACAAGGTCTCAGTTTAACACCTCATCCAAAAGACAGCACCTCTGAAAGTGTAGCACTCTCTCAGTACTGCATTGGAGTGTCAGCCTAGATTGTTGCGCTCAAATCCTGGAGTGGGACTTGGTGGGGACAACAGTCCATGTGTAAACAACATGCAGATGTTGATTCTAACCTACAGGTCCGAGTTCAAATTTTAGGAAATCTATTGACTTGCTAAAAAGTGCCCACATTTCTTTTTATATTGATTCTTGGGAATCTTGAGGGCATGCTGACCTATTAACCCTGATGATAGATAGTAATCAATTTTTTAAAAATTCATTCACGGGATGTGGGCTTCGCTGGCTGGGCCAGCATTTATTGCCCATCCCTAGTTGCCCTTGAGAAGTTGGTGGTGAGCTGCCTCCTTGAACTGCTGCAGTCCATGTGGTGTAGGTACACCCACAGTGCTGTTAGGAAGGGAATTCCAGGATTTTGACCCAGCGACAGTGAAGGAACGGCGATATATTTCCAAGTCAGGATGGTGAGTGGCTTTGAGGGGAACTTTCAGGTGGTGGCGTTCCCATCTATCTGCTGCCCTTGCCTGTAGTGTGAATTATCAGGACATGTGTATTTATCCTGATAAATACTTTGAATTGGTATGGGAGAAATGTCGGGTTCGTAATCAAGCAACAGCCATTTGCTGAAAGCTGGATCTTTATCTTGCCATAGTCCTCTCTTCATCATGTCTGTTATCATCCAACCCATAAAGATTTTTAGCACAGGCCTGTTAATGTAATTTAGAGTTATGATATGACACACACTGCGTGTCCTTGTTCATAAGTCAGTGAAAGCTAACATGCAGGCGCAGCAAGCAATTTGGAAGGCAAATGGTATGAAGGCCTCTATTACAAGAGGATTTGAGTACAGAAGTAAAGAAGTCTTGCTGCATCTAGTTTTGTCATTAGCAAAGCTTGGAAACATTACATTTGGTCCCATATCCAAGCACTGATCCTTGCGGCACCCCACTAGTCACAGCCTGCCAACATGAGAATGACCTGTTTATTCCTACTCCCTGTTTTCAGTCAGTTAACAAATTGTCAATCCAAGCCAATATATTACCCCCTATCCCATGTGCTCTAACATTGCTTACTAACCTCCTGTGAGGTACCTAATCGAAAGCCTTTTGAAAATCCAAATATGCCACATCCGCTGGTGCCCCTTTCTCTATTCTGCTAGTTACATCCTCAAAAAAACTCTTAACAGGTTTGTCAACATGTTAAATCCATGTTGACTCTGCCCAATCCTACTGTTATTTTCTAAGTGTCCAGTTATCACATCCTTTATAATAGATTCTAGCATTTTCCCTACTACTGATGTCAAGCTAACAGGTCTGTAGTTCCCCATTTTCTCTATCCCTCCTTACTTCAGAAGAAGTAATTCTGAAGATGACTCATATTCGACTCAAAATGTTAACTCTGTTTCTGTCTCCCTAGATGCTGCCAGACCTGCTGAGTATTTCCAGCACTTTGCTTTTATTAAAGTAAACACTGGTTGTGCAAAGCCAATTTGGTTTACTGAACGATACGTTGCGGATTGTGCTTAGAGGGAACTTTGGTCTTGTTCCATCATTGTTGCAAACGGGTTTCACTGTAACTATCAATACATAGGGGCAGAATTTTTAGCTTGGTGGGCGGGTGCGTGCCCAACATGCTCAAGCGTTAAATAAAGCATGTGGACGTCGGCCAAGAGTGCCGACATCAACATGCACACTTGCGATATTTTGCTAGGTGGGTGCATGATGGAGACAGAGGTGCGCCCACCATTAATTAAGGCCCTTGAGACACCAACTATCTCTGACTTTATGTAGCCCGTGCAATTTTTAGGCCATCACACGGACAAAACGGACAGGCGTGCAGGCCACAATTTGCAAAACCTCATCCATGAGCAGGATAAGAGGGGTCAGTGGCCTTGTCAAAGTGATTAGTGAGGACTGCGGGATATTACTTGCTGATGGTTGCTTCTGTGAACAGAACAGCTTCATCTCACTTCAGAGCTGCATTCAGAGAATTTAGAGGCTTCAGCTCAGGACTCAGTGTTGTTTTCCAGGCCCCTGGAGGAGTCACACCGCATGGGGCCTCCCAGGTATCAGTCGGCCTTCCCTTACCCTAATGGGGATTGTGGTCTCCACTGGAGGCACCTCCTCTGAGGAGAGCGTCAGAAGGGGAGGAGGCCAGTTGTCCCTATTCAGCTTCCAGGGGAATGACCTGTGGCAGGAGGGGAGCAAGGCCAATAGGAAGTCCAAGGCGGAAGGGGCTGTAGAAGATGCCACTATCTTTCTGCCAGGGTTTACAGGCAGCGATGCAGCTACCTCAATATATCTGAGTTGCCATGCCAACGGAGGCTCCGTCTCTTTAGGGAGACAGTAACCTCCATCTGTCAAAGGATCGGCCCTAAGAGCAGCTCCAAATGTGTGGGTGGACACCCCAAACCAGTGGCGCTGAAGGTCACGGTGGCCCTCAACTTCTATGCCTCCGACACTTTCCGGGGGTCAGCGGGGGATCTTTGTGGAGTCTCCCAATCAGCTGCCCACAGTTGCATTGTCATAAAGACCCGCTGAGTTCACTAATGCCCTTTGGGGAAGGAAACGTCCCATCCTTACCTAGTCTGACTCCAGCCTCATAGCAACGTGGTTGACCATTAACTGTCCTCTGAAATGGCCTAGCAAACCATCCAGGCATATTCATGAAGGTGGCTCTGCTTTTCACGGCCGGTAAATGCTTGCATTGTCAGTGACACCAACATCCATAAATGGATTAAAAAGAAAAGATTGATTTACTTATCAATGCATTCCTACAAAATTACTTAGACAAAGAGAGAACCATTCATTATTAATTTGATTGTGGCAGTCAAGGTATCCACATGTTGTCATATTTGAGATAGAAATAAAAATTGAACCATTGCAAATAGTTTTTTATTCCTTTAAGCACAATGCTCCAAAAATAGAGATTTATACTCTGTTCTGAGTGACATTTAAATAAGTAGATTTTTAGAATCGGGGCGCCAATATTTCAAATCACACTTTCTCTATTTTCTCAGATTCTGTGCTTCAATTGCTGAAGCAGTACAGCAGGAAGTTTCCACCTCATAACTTATATTGTAACAAACTTTAGTTGTTTACCAAACTTGTGTACATGTAGATTATATTAAAATTAATAATAAAATATCTTATGTTTCAAATTATTCATAATTGGAGCTGCTGTCAACAGTCAAATCAGTTATCACTCATTCATCTGAATGCTAATCTGTCTTTGCTTGAGGTCTGTTGAAAAATCTGACTCTGGAGTCTTAAGCTTTCGGTAAAATTGGAGTAATCTTGTTTGAAGAGACTAGAGCAATGCTGTACAGTAATTTACATTCAACTCCCCCAAGGGATGGGTGTTTATTAAAATGCCAGCTGTTTGTATGGTGTCCCCTCACTATCGAATCCCCTACCACTATTGCTCTTCCACTCTTCTTCCTCCCTCCTGTCAAGCTGAGCCATCCATGGTGCTGTGGACTTGGCTCTGCCTACTCTCACCAGTATTCACAGCAACAGGTCTGGGCATTTAGAGATCTAAATAGGTTTGTGGAAGAATATATAATTTTAACGTATTTTTTTGCGCAATGGCAAGTAAAACGAATCATGCCTCAGGAAACTGCTCTACAATTGTATTTAGCTGTGAAATACAATTTTATGATGTAACTGGTGATTTATTTAACAATGTTTTCTATTATTGAAATCCACTATCTACAAGGCACAAGTCAGGAGTGTGATGGAATATTCTCCACTTGCCTGGTTGAGTGTAGCTCCAACAACACACAAGAAGCACGATACCATCCAGGACAAAGCAGCCCACTTGATTAGCACCCCATCCACCAAGTGCAACATCCACTCCCTCCACCACCAATGCACAGTGGCAGCAGTATGTACCATCTACAAGATACTGCAGGAACTCATCAAGGCTCCTTAGAAGCACCTTCCAAACCCACGACTGCTAGAAGGATAAGGGCAGCAGATGTATGGGAACACCACCACCTGTGAGTTCCCTCCAAGCCACAAGCCAACCTGACTTGGAACTATATCGCTGTTCCTTCACTGTCACTGGGTCAAAATCCTGGGACTCCCTAACAGCACTGTGGGTGTACCTACACCACATGGACTGCAGCGGTGCAAAAAGGCAGCTCACCACCACCTTCTCAAAGGGCAGTTAGGGATGGGCAATAAATGCTGGCCTAGCCAGCGATGCCCACATCCCTTTAAAGAATTAAAAATAAACTCTTGGTGCCACATGCTAGTGAATGCAGAAATGGGAAGATGGAGCTGATGAATATGGGGCCGGAGAGATGGTGCAGGAGGACATACAAACATACGAATTAGGAGCAGGAGTTGGCCACTTGGCCCCTCGAGCCTGCTCCACCATTCAATAAGGTCATGGCTGATTTGAATGTAACCTCAACCACACATTCCTGCCTACCTCCAATAACCTTTCACCCACTTGTTGATGAAGAATCTATCTAGCTCTGCCTTAAAAATATTCAAAGACTCTGCTTCCACCGCCTTTTGAGGAAGAGAGTTCCAAAGACATTCAAACCTCAGAGAAAAAATTTCTCCTCATCTCTGTCTTAAATGAGTGACCCCTTATTTTTAAACAGTGACCCCTTGTTCTAGATTCTCCCACAAGAGGAAACATCCTCTCCACATCCACCCTGTCAAGACCCCTCAGGATCTTAAAGGATTCAATCAAGTCGCCTCTTACTCTTCTAAATTCCAGTGGATACAAGCCTAACCTGTCCAGCCTTCCCTCACAAGACAATCCGCCCATTCCTGGTATTAGTCAAGTAAACCTTCTTTGAACTACTTCTAACACATTTACATCTTTCTTTAAATTAAGACACCACTACTGTACACAATACTTCAGATATGGTCTCATCAGTGCCCTGTACAACTGAAGCATAACCTCCCTCCTTTTGTAATCAATTCCCCTCACAATAAATGATAACATTCTATTAACTTTCCTAATTACCTGCTGTACCTGCACACTACCTTTTGTGATTCATGCACACAAATCTCTCTGAATCTCAGAGCTCTGCAATCTCTCACCATTTAGATAATAAGCTTCTTTTTATTCTTCATGCCAAAATGAACGATTTCACATTTGCCCACATTTGCCAGATCTTTGCCCACTCACTGAACCTATCTATGTCACTTTGTAGCCTCTTACGTCGCCTTCACAATTTACTTTCCTACCTATCTTTGTGTCATCAGCAAATTTAGCCTCCATTCTTCGGTCCCTTCATCCAAGTCATTTATATAAATTGTAAAAATTTGAGGCCCCAGCACTGATCCCTGTGGCACACCACTCGTCACATCCTACCAGCCAGAAACAGACCCATTTATGCCAACTCTCTGCTTCCTGTATGTCTTCTATCCATGCCAATATGTTACCCACTACACCATGAGCTTTTATTTTCTGCAATAACCTTTGATATGGTACTTTATCAAATGCCTTCAGGAAATTTAAGTACAGTACATCCACCAGTTCCCCTTGTTATGATTACATAATAAATATAATTTTCATAATATTTTTCTGTTTTTTTTGTAAAGTAGGTTTATGGGTGTGAGTGTAGATGATTCCAACTGTGTGATTTAATTACATTTGGAGTCAGGTAGACTGCAAGCTTGACATTATCAAAAGAAGCTACGTGTAGACATGTACTTGAAATGCTAATGAGTAAACATGGATGCTGTCTTAGCATGTAAGGTGTGAAGGGAATTTGCGTCTTTAGATAAGTGAAGGGATTGTTTGGATGAGCAAGGCTAAGTTGTGTGTTTATTTTTCCCAAAGGTTATTGACAATTTTGGCAACATGAAAGTTTTATATTATGGGAAAGGTACAGTTCCAAAGACATATGGAACAATGGAATTTACATATTAAAGAGAGAGAAACATATATAAAGGAGAATGAAAGGCTATGTGGTGGGGGCCATGTAAGATTTAACAGGAGTGTGTGAAACAGCCTTCAAGAAGCCTCCAGTAACTTGTGCATAAGTCTGCTGTGTCCAGTAATTAAAGTTGGAGAAAGCCATTTGGAATTCCACTGTCAAGTGGGTATTGTGCTAATTTGCTGGTTTTATTATAAAATCTAAAACTTATTTTGGACTGTTGCCTTAAAGTGGGTGTGTAACTGGGAGTCAGGTTAATTAGGAATTTTAGGATTTGCTATAGTAGTAAATAATTGTATCTTATGTACGTGCTTGAAATCTTTTCTTTTGTTAATAAATATTTTAGTTTAATTTTTAAAATCTCTAAAGGTCTTAGTGGACTCATTGCTTCTGAATTCAGTGCACACATCATCTCATAATAAACACAAATTGCAAACCATTGTGATAGTGTGACCAAGTTTCCCTTGTGGATTTGGTCTGCCTGGCCCACATCATCTGCCACATCTTAACACCCTTTATCCACAGCACATGTGACTCCTTCAAAGAACTCCAATAAATTGGTTAAAAATGATTTCCCTTCTATAAAACCATGTTGACTCAGCCTGATTGCATTGAATTTTTCTAAGTAGCCTGCTATAACATCTTTAATATTTGCTTCTAACATTTTCCCTATGACGGATGTTAGACCAACTGGCCTATAGTTTCCTGCTTTCTGTCCCCCTCCCTTCTTGAATAAAGGAGTTACATTTTCATGAGGGACTGCAGAAAAATCATTGGCACCTACTGTTTATTAGGCTTCTTGGGATCAACACATAGACCTTGATGTATGGTTAATGAGGTAATCATAGGTTAAGCATTAAGAAAAATGGAAGCTTGCCTAACTTGAATTTTAAGCCTCACTTGATGACAGTTGCAAGGACGGAGTGTGGAAAATTGTCGCAACGTTATATAGAAGGAAAATTCAGCTGAATTTGAGTTACAAATTTTATTCTCTATTCATCTGTCAATGTCATTCATGGCACAGTTGATAGCTCCCTCACCTCTTAGTCAGAGGTTGTGGTTCCCACCCCAGGAAATAGGCACAAAAATCAAGGTGCATGCTCCAGTGCAGTACTGAGGGAGTGCTGCACTGTTGGAGGTGCCAAATTTCAGATGACACATTAAACCGCCGCCTCGGGGATGTAAAAGACTCTATGGCACTATTTTGAAGAAGAGCAGGGCGATATTCCCATTGTCCTGTAAAAATGTATGCCCCGCAATCAGATCATAAAAAGAGATTACCTGACCATTATCACTATGGGAGCTTGCTGTGTGCAAACTGGCTGCCACGTTTCCTACAACAGTGACTACCCTTGAAAATAAAATATTTTGCTGTAAAGCACTTTGGGACATCCTGTGGTCAGGCAAGGCAAGGCACTAAATTTTAAGTAAAACTTTCAATTTGCTTCTAATATAGACATGCTTTTAGCTGGACAATCCTATTCCATCATAGTAATGTATAGGCTTTTTGTTTGTAAAATTACATGTTCTTCTTTCAAACTTTCTTTGCACTAATGCAAGTATCTTTTTTCCATTTCTTTATATTAGGAAGGGGATGCCGTCTGTGGCAGGGGGAGTGGTAGGGGGGTGGGTTTCTGCAGCCCCTCTTCGCCTTTATACTGCTGAATATTGCAAAATAGAGCTAAAAGAAATGTAAGCTTACTTTTCATTTATTCATTACCTGTATTAAGTATATGCCTTATAACATAATTGCAGGTATTGCCATAGATCTTGGGACTAGTTGAAAATGGCACCTTCTAGACTCTTTTAAAAGATTTGATTTGGATTATAACCACATGTGAATAGGCTAGCTAAGTGCTGTGAGTTCAATGACGTTTTGCTTGCAACCTTTGCAGTTTTCCACTGCTATACTTAGGGCTGTCAAATCCTAAAGAGAAAAAGAACATTTTGTCGCTGTATGCTATATTAGACAAAGTTCTTGTGCCAAGAAATGCTGTTTTGTTATGTTTACCTAATGAACTGTTGCCCAGTAGCTGTCTGTGATGTGGAAAGAAGATTAAAATGAAAAAGATATACCACAGTTGTCATATCGAAAGCCATCACAAGAGTTTTTCAAAGTAACGGTTTCTAAACTTGGAGTTTCTTTGCGTGTATAAATAGATTGATTCTGGGAGAAGGGGTTCAATGCATCCTGATGATGATAGCTTCAGAAACTAGATATGTGTTATGCAAGAGCATTCACATGAATGGATAAGGCATTTACATTAATCTCACCTTTAGAGACTGATTCCGTTTTCTCAGCAAACTGAAATGCGTCTTTCACTTTCCTAGAATAGTTCAACAGGTTCACCAGTGGTTTTTCTTCATTACAAATATACCACATATGGATCAAACAGCAGATGAATTAGGAGACAGTGGTAGACCCTGCCCCATTGGCTGCAAATCCTGATTCCTCTCTCAAATTATTACTCGATCCTAAGATCTCATTCCAGCAGTGCAAGACTCCAGTTTCCTATGCAGTGGTCCCAGGATTTCCCTATAGTAATAATTCCTTAATAATAATACTATGCAGAACGTAAAACATCAAATTCAGGATAAACAGAATAACCGGAGATCCTCAAAGTCACATGTTTAAGCTGGTGTAAACGACGCACTTCCTCCTTGAAACACTTTTCCTGGCACAATCTCCTGTCAATTATTATAAAAGAAGGGCAATGAACAAACCATGGGAGAACTGGTGGTTAAATAATTAAGAGGTAACTGAAAGGAGGTTCTTGGTCTTCTACTTTCATGATGATTCAAGATCAAATACTGCTTAATATTAATTTTTCAGTTGTCAGTGAAAGTTGATGGCAAATAGTAATCCTCCGTATTCCAAGTCCTGAGTCTGTAATTGGCCTATATTGTTTGAACCGCCCCCCCCCCTTCTCATATGCATCATTGTGACCACAGAAAGATGGGCTTCTTCCATACCTTTCTGAAGGCATCTATTAAGTTGGCTGTCAAATTTTTGCTTCCTGGTGGGAAAGTACTCAGATACTCAATACCAACGTTTGGCAATATAGCTTAGATTGAAAACTCCTTGAGCTCGATAGTACCTGAGAGGGGATGAGGGTGCTGGAGCGTTGGTTTGAGATTGGAAGACAGGCAGAATTTAATGCCCTCCCCTGAGCCAAGTTTGGAGGCGAGGGGGGCATTTAATCAAGTGGGAGGGTGCCAGGTGGGGACCCCACCACCTTCTCGCCACTGCCCTGATTAAGTCCAAGGCAGGAAGGCTCATGGACAGGCTTCCCACTCCACTGCCATTGCCCACTTAAGGGCCTCAACCAGCTGCTGCTGGTATTCAACTAGTGGCAGTTGCCACACGGGGAGCCCGAAAAGCAAACCCTGGCGTGTTTACTTGCGGGCTCCTGGAGGTTCGTCATTGTTAGATGCTTAGTCCCTGATCGAAGGACCTGGCATCGAGAAGTGGTGGGGGGTCCACTGAGAGCCACTATCACTGCCCTAGCCTCTGACAATCCCTCCCCTCCTGCAAACCCAACCTCCGACCCCTATCCGGGCCTCACTCATTTATATCCTGGTTCCTCGCGGATCCTGGGCCTCTGGTGGGTGCATTGCCAGCAGCTATCGATCCCCTGGTGGCTCTGATGGCAATGAAGAGCTACCATTGGCTGACAGCTCTTGGGGAAGGCCCGTCTCTGATGGTAGGCCTGACCCAAAGGAGATGATATGGGCTCTCACCAGTTGGCGAGACCCCCATCCCCTAGATTAAATTGCACCCACAGAAGCACAGGTTTCCTGTAGGTCCTGATGAATATAACAGCAGGACCTGATTTCCATTCTTTTTGTCTCAATTGTCCAGTCACAACCAGCCAGATTGAGAGGCTACCTAGCAGGTGGGCAGCCCTTAGGCACCAGGCTATAGCCAGGGAGCGGAGAGGAGCCGGGAAGTTCGGAGAGGCCGGGAAGGGGAAGGAAGATTGGAGTCTGAAGTCGGGGTGGTGGGAGGGCACTGGGGAGGAAGATCTGAGTTCAGAGCTGTGGAAAATAGGGGGATGGTAGAAATTGTATTTGAAAGCATGGGAGGAGGAAGATTCGAGTCTGGAGCTGGGGAAGATTGGGGGAATGGGGTTGGATCTGTCTACACAGTAGAAAACGCCAAACGCACCCCAGGAATAATAAAAAAGGAGGGAACCAAATGGAGGGAGGAACTTAAAAGAAATCACAATCAGTAGAGAAAGGCACTAGGAAAACTAATGGGACTAAAGGCTGACAGGTTCCCTGGACCTGATGGCTTGCAATCTAAGGTCTTAAAAGAAGTGGCTGCAGAGATAGTGGTTGTTATCTTCCAAAATTCCCTAGATTCTGGAAAGGTCCCAGCAGATTGGAAAATCTCAAATATAACACCGTTATTCAAGAAAGTCAGAAGGCAGAAAACTATAGGCCAGTTAGGCTAACATCTGTCAATGGGATAATGCTCCAATCCATTATTAGGGAGGTAGTAGCAGGTCATTTAGATACTCATTCTACAATCAGGCAGACTCAACATCGTTTTGTGAAAGGGAAAGTGTTTGACAAATTTATTAGCGTTCTTTGAGGTTCTAACAAGCAGGGTTGGTAAAGGTACCAGCAGATGTAATGTATGTGGATTTCGTAAAGGCATTCAATAAGGTGCCAGATAAAATGCTTCTGCGCAAGATGAGAACTTGTGGTGTAGGGGGTGATATATTAGAATGGATCGAGGAGGATTGGCTAATGAACAGGAAAGAGAGTCAGGACAAATGGGTCATTTTCAGGTTGGCAGACTGTAACTAGTGGAGTGCCACAGGGATAAATCCTGGGGCCTCAATTATTTATGATCTATATTAATAACTTGGATGAAGGGACTGACGGTATTGTAGCCAAATTTGCTGATGATACAACGATAGGAAAATAAGTTGTGAGGAGCATACAAAGAGTCTGCAAAGGAATATAGATATGTTAAGTGAGTGGGAAAACATTTTGCAGATGGAGTATAATGTGCACCGAAGGGCTAGAAACTTTGTTGAACCCCTCGGCTGTAAGACAGACAAGGAATGTATATTGTAAATATCAAGAGTATTGAAATTCTATTGAGGCACCTCAGAGTGGAATATGCTGTATGGAGACGAGTTGAATTATATTGCACTTTCTGTAATCTTCAGTTTGAAATATTTTGCCCTCAGGCTGTGTGCCTGACATGGAATGTATATTGTAAATATCAAAAGTATTACAGTTATATTGAGGCACCTCAGAGTGGAACAAGCTGCAGGGAGACAAGTTGAATTTTATTGCACTTTCTGTAATTTTCAAGTTGAAATGTTTTGTAATGTTATTTTATGTATTTTATTAATAAAGTATATTTTTGGGAAAAATTGTGGGAAAATGTGAGGTTGTCCACTTTGGCAGGAAGAATAGAAAAGCGGAATATTATTTAAATGGAGAGAGACTACAGAATACTGCAGTTCTAAAGGGATCTGGATGTCCTTGTACATGAATCAAAAAAAGTTAGCATGCAGGTACAGCAAATAATCAGGAAGGCAAATGGAATGTTAGCCTTTATTGTAAAGGATATGGAGTATAAAAATAGGGAAGTGCACAATAGGGAGACCACACATGGAGTACTGTTTACCCGTTTTGGTCTCCTTACTTAAGGAGGGACATACTTTCATTGAAAGTTCTTCAGAGAATGTTTACTAGGCTGATTTCTGGGATGAAGGATGACATGATCGGTTTGACGACGCCGTGAAACCAGTTTGCAATCGTCCGCTCAGCCCCCCAATGTTGGGCCGCGTTTCCTGCCATCAGGAACCTCATTGTAATACTTCTGCATATCATTATTAGGCCAGCTTGCCGGAATCGTCCACCCACGTCAGCAGGAAAACACGCCCACGTGTTTCACAACAGCACATAAGCGATGTGGACCTGGCAGGCTACCCTTCACTCAGGATTGCAAGGTTTGTTTGCCTACCTTGCTTCCGTCAGCACTCGCAGTCATCAGCACCAGGTTTCACAGACGGCACCACATCACTTTTAGGAGGGTTCATGGAAGGCCTCCACCTAGTAGAGCAGCCATATGTGGGTGGCTTTTCAATGGTTGCAGGGCTAGGGTTTGCTTGGCGAAGGTTGGAGAAGTGGCCTCAGGCAATGGAAGATGCTACAGGGCGAGGGCTGTACTGGGGAAGGGGGGGTAACCCAAGGTGTGTGTGGAGGCACATGTTGATCTGTGCAAGTGGCCTCGAGATGGTGAAGGCTGAGGAGGCGGACTCCAGAGAAGATGAGGCCAGATAGACATGTGAGGGTATGTGCGTGAGAATGGGTGGTGATGTCCCTTGAGCTGGCAGTGAGTGAGATGCCAGTGAATGTGTGATGGGCTTGACTGTGAGAGTTTAGAGCGATGAGATGGTTGGCATACCCTGGCTGCCTGGATGAGATCATTCATCCTCTATCTGCATTGGATGGCCAACCTCTTCTGTGCAGCATAGGCACTGATCATCACTGCCACCGCCTCCCAAGCCTGGTTGGTCACGCCGCTGCCCATCCTGTTGGCAGAGCAGGAGTAGAGGACAAGACTGCAGGCCTCCACAGTGCCCAAAAGGCGTTCCAGAGATGCATCACTAAACCTGGGGACTGCAGTCTTTTTGCATTTCGTGACATATTCCCTGCAATAGTCGTGGGCTGGAAGCACTGAGAACTGTGCACGTGGCTGGACTTGAAATATAGCGCATGACGTGATGAAGCGGCAAGGTGATGGCGTGGCAGCAAATGAGAGCCTGTCTGCCATCGAAATGGCGTGTTCCCCAAAACGCATAACTAATGCAGCGGGTTTGGGACGATACAATGTGAAAGCCCGCCATTGCAGCCGGTGGGTAAAACGTAATATTACCTGCCCGCTACTGCACTTAGTGCAAATCTGGGACGATTCCACCCATTAAATTCTGAGGGGGCTTGACAGGTTAGATGCTGAAAGGATGTTTCCTCTTGTGTGGGAATCCAGAACTAGGAGGCACAGTTTCAAAATTAGACGGAGACGAGGAGGAATTTCTTCTCATTAGTCTTTGGAATTCTCTTCAGCAGAGACCAGTGGAAGCTGGGTCATTGAATATATTCAAGGCTGAATTAGACAGATTTTTGATCAACAGGGAGCCAAGGGTTTTGGGAGACAGGCAGGAAAGCTAAGGCCACAAACACATCAGCCATGATCTGATTGAATAGTAGAGCAGGCTCGAGGGCCTGAATGGCCTTTTCCTGCTCCTATTTCTTATAATCTTATGGAATCTGAACAACGCAATATCTGGGAGGCTTGTCTGTCAGGGTGGAGGGGGGAGTTGGGCAGTAGGAGTGGACAGGAAGATCAAAGTCTGGAGGTGGGAGAGAAATGGGAGGTCGGGTACAGAGGCAAATAGTGTCAGGGAGGTTGGGTTGGAGCATATTGAAGGCCAGAGGCAGATGGGAGTTTGGAGGAGTTTATTAGCGTTGGCAGGGGAGTGGTGTGGGCGAGATCAGACGACTTGTGGAAGAGATCAAAGAGTTGCAGATTTTAGCAAAGCAGTAAACTAGATCCTGCCAGTAAGTGGAGAGGCACCTACCTCCTACATCCAGAAGCCCTCACCTCCCTTTAGACCTGAGGGCTGGAAAACTCAGCTGGCCAGAGTTAAATTTAAAATGGTGGCGATTTATGAGGCAAACAACCTCATTGTAACATTTAAATCGCCTACCTGCCTCTTGACCTGTCTCTTAAAATCAGAAATGGATTCATAGGAGCTGGAATTCAAATTTTTAACATTTTAATATCCCATTTTTGGGGGTTAAAACCCCTGCCAGATTTTACTTACAACAACAACTTATATTTATGCAGACCCTTTAACATAATGAAAAGTCCCAAGGTGCTTCACTGGAGCATTATAAAACAAAATATGCCACATGAAGAGATATTAAATCAGATGACCAAAAGCTCGGTCAAAGATGTAGGCTTCAAGAACTGTCTTAAAGAAGGAAAGCAAAGTAGAGAGACGGAGAGGTGGAGGGAGGTTATTTCAGAGCTTAGGACCCAGGCAAATTAAGGCACGGCCAGCATGGTGGAGGAATTATGCAGAGCTTCAGAGCTACAGAGTTACATCCTCTGAAGAAGAGTCCTATGGACTTGAAACGTTAACTCGGTTTCTCTCTCTCCACAGATGCTGCCAGACCTGCTGAGTTTTTCCAGCATTTTCTGTTTTTATTTTATATCGGTGGAGGAATTATGATTGGGAATGTACAAGAGGCCAGAATTAGAGGAGTGCAGATATCTCGGGGGGTTGTGGGGTTGGAGGAAAGTTCAGAGATAGGGAGTACAGAGATAGGGAGGGGCAAGGCCATGAAGGGATTTGAAAACAAGGATGAGAATTTTAAAATCGAGACGTTGCTTAGCTGGGAGCTGATATAGGACAGCAAGCATAGGGGTGAGAGGGGAACAGGACTTGCCCTGAGTTAAGACACGGACAACAGAATTTTGGATGATCTCAAGTTAACGGATGGTAGAATGTGGTGGAGTGCATTGGCATAGTTGAATCTAGAGGTAACAAAAACATGGATGAGGGTTTCAGCAGCAAATGAGTTGAGACAGGTGAAGTCGAGGTGCAAATAGGCGGTCTTAGTGATGACATGAATATTATGTCAGAAGCTCATCTCTGGGTCAAATGTGACACCAGGATAGCGAACATACTAGTTTAGTCTGAGACTGTTGTCAGGGTGTGGATTAGAGTTGGTAGTTAGGGAAGAGAGTTTGGACAAAACCAACAGCCTCAGTCTTCCCAATATTTAATTGGAGAAATTTCTATTTATCCAATACTAGATGTCGGATAAGCAGTCGGATAATTTAACAAAATTGAAGGAGTCAAGAGTGGTGATGGTGAGGCAGAGCTGAGTGTCTCAGTGTAGCTGAAATCCAACGCTCTGCCTTCGGATGATGTCACCAAGCGGCAGCATGTAGATGAGAAATAGGAGGGGGATGGATAGATCCTTGAGAGATACCAGAGAAGCCATTGCAAGTAATCGTCTGGCTATGATTGGATAAATAAGAATGAAATCACGTGAGAGCAGTCCCACCCAGCTGGATGACAATGGAGAGGTGTTGGAGGAGGATGATGTGGTCAACTGAGTCAAAGGCTGCAGACAGGTTGAGAAGAATGCTGCAGTCACATAGGATGTTATTTGTGACTTTGATGAGATCCATTTTGGTACTGTGGCAGGGACAGAAATCACAT
Organism: Cetorhinus maximus; assembly: GCF_964194155.1. Lineage (NCBI taxonomy): Eukaryota > Metazoa > Chordata > Chondrichthyes > Lamniformes > Cetorhinidae > Cetorhinus > Cetorhinus maximus. The sequence continues at coordinate 75,902,567 of NC_135894.1, read as the reverse complement.
TGGAGGGAGTTCTGGAAAAGATGTGAATAGATTTGGGAGACGACAACATGTTCAAGGACTTCGGAGAGGAAAGTGAGGTTGGAGAAGGGATTGTAGTTTGCAAGGATGGAGGGGTCAAGGGTTTTTTTTTAAGGAGAAGGGGTGATAGCAGTAAATTTAAAGAAGAGAGGGACAACACCTGAAGAGAGAGTGTGGCTTACAATATCAGTTAATATGGTGGCCAGGAGAGCAAGTTGGGTGATCAGCAGTTTAGTGGGAATGGGATCAGGAAATAATCTCATGGACAGGATAGGCTCAGAGAGGGCTTGAGGTGAAATAGGAGAGAAACTAGAGAAAGGTGCAAGTTCAGGGCTAGGGCGAGGTGAAGCATTAAAGGAAGTTTGGCCAGGCGGACTAATGGAAGGGAGGGTCATTGCAGAGGCAGCTGATCGGAATGTTTCGATTCTTAGTGACAAAGAAATCCATGAGCTCCTCACACTTATTGTTGGAGGTGAGGGTGGAGGGGACAGGGGAGAGGGGTTTAAAGAAACGGTCTTCAATCACGAAAAGAAGCCAGGGCTTATCTTTGCTTCCAGGATAATCCTGGAATAGTGAGCAGTTTTAGCAGGACCTGGTATTGCAAAGTCAAATATATATAATCAAGCCTGAGTAATTTATAAACTTTGAGAATTCAAGGGGGTAGAAACTGGATCTTGTTCCATCCGTTTTACAGGCATGTGGCAGTGCCTGGAATAGATGATAGGTGCCTTACATATGTAAATGAAGGGCCTAATCCCTTGCAAAAATTGAATAGCGGTCATTCAAACAGAAGCCAAGTCTTCTCTTTAGAGTGGGTGCTAAACACATGACCTTCTGACCCCTTTAACATTCAATCTTTAAAGGCAAAACAGAAAGTTCATTTTGTGTGAGGCATACATAGGATTGATTTAGAAGCACAAGAAGAGAATCCCAAATATTTCCAGGATTGAGTAGTGTAATTGGTTAGAATGCTTTCATTTCATCTCATCTCTGGTTTTGTACCAAAGCCATCCTGAACTTCCACATGGAAAATACTTGAGGTGTGGGAGGGGGGAGAGAACATCTATCATGATGTATACTCATCACAGAATCAATCCTTTGATGTGACATTAGGAAAAGGTCATTTGCCTCATTCACTATTCCTGACTTTACTGCACCTGTCACATGGTGCTGGGGGCTATTTTTGTGCTTGGTAGAACAAATGACACCTGGCTTGTAAACATCAGATCAATTAAATCGATGTTCTTGTATCTTGCTTTTGGGCAGAGTGCTGCCTCTTTATCACTGCACAGCAGGTGTTAAGTATATCACAGCACTAGGCCTGAAATCTGAGCCAAGCACTCAGCTGCTAATACTGTACAGGGGACATCTGAGAGCACGGGGATCAATTCAGGGTGGACCTTATTCATGTCACGATATCTGTTCAGTCTAAATTATGCTATTCAGTATGCAAACACTTTGGAAAGAGCTGACATTTATGTCATTGTAGGGTATTTGTTTTTAAAAGCCAATAATATAATTGGTAAACCTGTTCAATTTTAGCCAGCTGCTGGTACCTTATGGTCTTGGCTTTCAAAACCTGATTTCACTTCTTGAACAGCAAAATAAGCCATTATTTGCTTTCTGCTGCAAGTACTGGATAAAAAATTATTATAATCCAAGGAGGTTTCCAGAACATTATTATTATCACATTTCAAAATGGAGCCTACTTGCCTCATCCCGTCATTTCCTTCTTTCCTGTTATTTCTCACTGCATCTTTGACTGTATGAGAGAATCTCTTGTCATGACTATTTTTGGCCTGCAGATTTGTGCATCCTAATCTTTTCTTAGATAATTTGGATTCATGGTATGACCTGGCTGTAAGAATGCTAAGTGCTGGCTGTAAAGATTCTGTGAATTACAGGAAATTTTTTCTTGTCTCTGACATGACCTCCACGAGTGAATTCCATCAAACGTTCCAAGGATGGTTAAATAAAGCATTGCAGCTTCAAAGTTTGAGAGGCATCATAAAATTCTATTTGGCTGACACAGTGATGCCTGACATCCCTCAGGCTGCCAAGCTGTTAGTTTTCCCATTTCTTCTTAGCTCCACCATTCCCACATGGGAATATCAAACATGGGAAAGAACAAGCCAAATTGGAATGATTTCTGCTTCAGCCACCGGAAGCAGAAAGCAAATCTCTTATAGGGGAAATCCATTCTTGAACTAATCATGTTGCCTAAGACTTTGAAAATAACTCTGAGACTAATTGATAGGGTCATCTTCACACAATTCCAAACAATATTGTTTGGGCTAGGCTACAACTGGGAGCCGTGCCATTTAATGGAGCTGTTCTGGTTCTAACTCCTGATCAAACAGGCTGTCCTTCCACCCTAAGTATTGTTGAAAAGAAAATAGTGCAGGTTGCACTGTTATATATGTCATATTTGTGTTTGTACATGTTTTAGGGCAGGTGGCTTCTTATCATAAGATTCAAAGATATCTAAAACTGAATAATATGCTGAGTATTAAGGGTATACAATTACCCAATTATACAGTGTGTAAAGGTAGCCAGGATTGTCAGAAACACATACATATGGATGGAAGGAGGGAGATTACTTTTTAAACGCATTAACAGAGCTTGGAAACAGTGCATAGTAAGATGAAACTAGAATGAGCGAAAATAGAGGAAGTAATTAAAGGGTAAGTTAGCCTTGGATAAAAAAATAGATGGAAACTGGATTGGAGAGTGCGGCTGGGGTGGGGGGTGAGTGGTGGTGATGTCATTACTTTGTGTGATATAATACTGAGTTGAAAGGAACAATGGTCCCAGGACCAATCCTTCATTGTGCTGAATTATGTGATCTCAGCCAAACACTGAGGGTTTTCCAACATCCCAAGGCTGAAGGGGTGGCAAGGGGAAATCAGCCAGTCTTGCTGCTCCTGATTGCTATGCATTGATAATGCTGAATTTGTGTCTGTCAATGTATAGATATTAGTTTAAAGATGAATCAACTCAGCTTTAAGAAACCTGCCTATACTCCCTATTCCAGAACCAGTGAGCATCAGTTGGATGTGGCTGGAAGGCAGCTAACACCTTTTGAAAGAAGGATAAGAAGGGGAAAATCAAAAGGAAAATCCAAGATAAAAAGAGAGAATAGGCTTGGATTTTAATTTCAATTAATTTATCAGGCAACAATGAGTCTTACTAATTGCTTATTTTGCTCCCTTTGTATTTTTAACATTTTAAGCAAGTAATAAATAATACATGCTTAGGAAATTTTATGTATAGAATGTATTGTATCAGAAGTGCCAAAACTCAAGATTTTCTGTAATGATTGAGTTGGTTGTATTGGAACCAAAGCTTCTCAGCTGAAGTAGTGGTAACAAAAATTCAATTGACCAGCAATTTGGGAGCGCTACTGTTTGGGCCCTTACCCAGCATGCAAATAGTGAGACCTGAGGAGCCCCGGATGTTGGGCATCAGACCTTATTCCCATACAGACTTTGTTGTTGGAATCCACTCAACTGTGAGAAACTTGCCAGAATAGATGGGAACTGGATTGGAGAGGGGGGGGTGGCGGGGTGGGGGAGTTTGTCATTTGTTTGACATGATACTGAGTTGAAAGGCAGAAAGGTCCCAAGGGACCCCAAGCAGTGAAAGCTCAAGCTGCTGCTCATGCTAAGGTAAGTGATGGTCTAAGGAGAACGGTCACTGGTCCCTGGGGGGACATGGGGTTGGGCGGTAGACTTGAGGCTAGGGTCTAGGGCCTGGAGATCAGGGCAGAGGAGACCAAAAGCAGCAGCAATCTGAAATAAAAACAGTAGATGCTGAAATAGTCAGCAGGTCTGGCAGCATCTGTGGAGACAGAAACCGAGTTAATGTTTCATGACCCTTCATCAGATGATCTTTCAGCAATCTGGGGAGTTGTTTACAAGTAAGTAACTTAGATTTTTAAATTCTTTTACACCTCTTTCACAACTATTTTTGCTGGAGGTAATTCCTGGGTTGCTTTCCTTGAGGCAGCCAGAATTTGCAATGGGTCTAATATCTGCTTCAGGTGTGAGTAAAGGATGCCTCTTATTTCCTGCCCAAAATTTTGAGAATATAGAAAGCCACATAATTTGAAAAACAGGTCCTGCATCATTCAATTTCTTGGCCATTGTTTCTCTAATACCTAAAACTTGATATTAGCACAAGTACCACCCTGCATTAGCTTCTGTCCCAACCCAGTAATAAAGCTGAATTGATTATAGCTGTGAAGACCGAACTGGCCCAATTGCCAACCCTTCCAACTGAAGGAGGAAGTATGACAGCAGTCAAAATCTTTAAAAGAGAAAATGTACAGAACAAAATGTAAATGCAAATACTATGGTTCACTTGCAAGGCCATATAAAGGTTGGCATCTGTTCAAATGTAATATCATATCCCTTTAGCAATTTCTCAGTGCACTCATATTCCTTTAGTGCGTGATGCATTTTACATACAGTACAAGATTGACTTATTTAGGACAGATACCCATCACTTCACTTAAATTCATGAAAGCAATTAGCCCCGAAGGAATCATAATTGCACAGATTCAGGTCATGCTGGAAATTGGATACAGTATGACAATAGTCTACTTCAGTCTGTAGGTATTACAGAGTTGACTTTTTGCAGAAATATTATTTTGTTGATAGTAAAGTGCACCCTTGAGAACTATATTTACCTAAGTGGGGGGGGGGACATCTATTCAGAGTTTTTGACCCATGTAATTTTGTCACATTCTTCAAAAGGCAGAACCTGTGCACAAAACAGAACATTGACTCTCCACATTAATAACTTGATGTGTTTGAAATTGGGTACACTTTGAGGGAAATGAAGTATATTACATTGTAGGTCTTGGTGATTCTCCTCTTATTTTTGGTTTCTTCAATTAGAATAGAATTCTTAAACTCAACTATTTTTTCCAAAGTGATGTTTCATTTTTTTGGGAAGGTAGCAACATTAATCATCTGCCAGCCTTTGATATCTGAACTGAGGGACAGTGAATGTTTGAATATTAAGTAGTAATTCAGAGAGAGAAATCCCAATTCTGGGATTGCTGGGAAGAAATGGATCAGCACATTCAATGTCTCTTTAGCTTGCACGTGGTATCAGCTCAATATCTCAATTTCACTCATTTTTGATAGCAATTGCAAGAAGAGATTGATTGCTTGTTTCTCACTGGTGGCCAAAGTAGATATTTTGTGTATAAATTATAAGATAGTGGCATTGAGATTTAGATAAGAGAATCTTCCTGCATATGTGACTGGGTTCAACAAATGTTATTGAAGCAGGCAGGTCAAAGTGCATGCCAGTAAAAAGCACTTGTCCAATTTTCCTTCCTTCTAAAATAACCCATGTGATTTTCTGACATGCACATGCACAGGTTACCCAGAAAAGTCTCTCTCAGTGAGTAAATTTAGTCAATAGTGTTGTTGAAAAAGAAACTTTGTTATAGTTCTGTGGATTGACAGCACTAACATGAATAATGATGAACTGAAAAGTTTGAGGATATTACTTCTTCATTCCAATGCCGCCTTCATTTGATAAAGACTTTGCCTTGATTTCATTATTTGTGGTTGGAAATTTAATTTATTAATACTGCACAGAGATTATAACTTCACGAAACTTCACCGAGAAAATTTATTCTGACAAGTCCATTTCATCTATGTGTATAATATAGACATTGGCTAGCAGTAAAAGTCAAGCATTAAGAAAGCAAAATACAGAAAACTGTGGGTTGCTTGACAATTCATTGCTTTTGCTTGATAAAATTTACAGAACCAGTTACCATGTAAGTTGTGTTCATTCCGCGGCTAAAAATATGAAATATGTTTAGGAAAGCAGGAAAATCCTCCTCTATTTTCCCAAGAGTTCAGGGTGATTGCTGTTATTTCTGTTATAGTGGAATATCAATTTAGTGAATTGGCAATTTGGTAACATTTGCTATTAAATATTTTAAGCATGAAATGCAGCAGCCATAATTCAGTGCTACACCGAGCTTTACACAAAACCCAATCTAGGAGCGAAGGGTTAACTTCACCAAGAGCAGATGGACATCTGAGAACCTCAGAGTGAACGGTTGACAATGCACTGCAAATCAAGTAGCTTTTTAAGATAATTACAGTTTTTTCATAATTTCAGATCAACACAAATATAATCGCTCAGCCAATTTTTCTAATTAGTTCCTTTACTGTGACAATTTCAGAGTGAAGTGTTTATATATGCAGTACTAAGCAGAATCTTTGCTATGCTCTGTGATGCATTGACTCAGTGAAAAGCTTCCACAGTGAAATATTTCAGGCAAGAGAAATTTGAACCATCTCACCAGCCCATTTCCTTCCTCTAACATATATCTGTATTATTTATAAAATGTAATAAGTTTGAATCCTTTAGATACCAGGCATTTGTCAATTTCTCGTTAAGTCCTAAAGCTTCCTGTTCAACCACACACAATGACAACAAATTGCATTTACGTAGTACCTTCACCAATTTTCTCCATATGCTAACAACTCTTTTTCTGAAGTAAAGTCGGAATTGCTTATTTATTTGTTTCCTTTATGTTGCACCAATAGAAAAGATGGCAGAAAAACAACCTTTCTTAATTCATCAAATTCATCACCATTTTAAAATTCTTTCCCGTTTCCCCTTAATATTCTTTGTACACAATATTCATGATGGAATACTAAAGGTTTTCTAATCCATCAATATTAAAATGAGGCTATTCTCTAAGAAAATAGATCACTGAAAATGCATGGATTATTAGCTACAATGGGAAATAAAGATAACTTCAGATATTTTTTAACTTGACAAACACAAGTGTTCTAATTTACCTCTCACTTCCTTGTATAATCTTTTTTAAAATTACTTTAAGTCTAATGTGTTAATGTCTGTCCTGCCTACCCCTCTTGCAGAAAGGATTTAATTACTAATTAAAGAAATATTTGAATGGCCCAGCCATTTGGAAAACAACGCCCATAATAGCTCCCCCCCACCTTAATAAACTCTAACTGAATGTAAAATTAACCCTACAGGCTATTTTGTGTAGGTGCTGGTATTTAACTAAGAGGCAAATAATGCTGGTCACATCTTACATTTTAAAATGTACATTTAAATGTACATAAAATGGAGTACACAACAATTAGGCAGCAAAATAATGATTATTACAATTCTGATTCTGTCCAAAAAAAATCTTGATCAGGTTGACAACATAATGCTATTATTTTGAAATCTCAAACATTAATGTACAATACTGCCCATCTATTAATTTCAACAAATTGTGTTTATTCATATGCATTTCTTGCTAATATATTATCACAACATTTTACTTGCAAAATTGTTACTGCCAAATAACACTAACCACAATCAATATGGTGGGCTTACTGTTGGACTGCAAGTAGAATTTTCTCCTCCTCCTTTGGACTTATGATTGCAGATCTGACCCAAAATCCAACGTTTTGCTACAGTAAGTCCTGTGTATTATAGATATCCAGTCTTCAGAAAAGAAGACAATGAGTTGGACACGTTTATGCTGGCTTCCTTTTCTTACTCCAGTTTTCGTTGACGACATTGCACAGGAGGTATATTTGCTTGAACGTAGAACATAGGTTTTATTCTGCCTGTTTAAGGACTGGACTTGTATGCAGGGATCTATCTGTGTCCGGAGGCTTGGGCAGTGGGCATGGAGTGGAATGATCCTCTATATTTATCTCGCATTTCAGTGGAGCTATGCACAATAAAGGCAGATGGCTCTGTCAGAAAGCTGACCTAGCCTCTCCATAGAGAGATGTAACAAGACAGGGCTTCAGGGCTTGGAAAGAGCTAACCATATGCTTTTGATACACATTTGTTGTTGCTAATGAAATCGAGTAGTCCACTTTTCATATTAATTTTAATTCCTTTGGTTGTCAATTGTCTGTCAAAATGCTCTTTTTAAAAAAAATCGAATATTTAATTTCTATTTTATTGCTTGAATATCTTTAGCACAGTTTAAAGTATTCCCATGATTTCATGCAGTGTAGCAACATTTTTATTAAAATTTTGAAGGCTTACTGTTGCAAAGTAAAATATAAGATATTAAAAATATACTTTTATACAAAATAAAGGTACACACCAAAATGTATTTCAAATAGATAGGTTTTATTCAAAGTTAAATCTAGTCTGATTAAATGATTATGTTCAAAACAATTTTAAAGTGGACATCATGATTCTGTCAGACAAAACTGCCTTGTTTAAAATAGGAATGCAAAGATAAATAATTATGCTGTTTTTTTTTAGGATATATATAACCTGAGAGTATAAGTCGTCTCCATTACTTCTTTTGCACAGTTCCTTTTGCCCAACCCCCAATATATTTACAGGACATGTGAGAAAGCAGAATGCGATACCTTTTAGATGATGAGTACAATAATAAAAACGCTTGTTGATTCATTAAATACATTGCCCTAATCTGTGCTTCCTATCGTTAAAAACTGAAAATGATGTATTGCTTCATGGTTAATTTACCGTTGTAGGTTATACTTCCTAAAATCAAAATTTTAATGTTAGATATTTAACATTAAGATACCTTCCTTATCCAAATCCATGGCCTGGATTTTCATGTGGGCTCGGGAAAACCCAAACTGCGCACTTTTGTGCCTTCCGAAATACATGTGTGACTTTGCCTGAAGTTTTTGTCACACGGGGATTGGGTTTGCGGTGTATTTTGCGGGCTGTGATGGAGTGCGGGACGAGTGTGGGGCCCTCCTTGGTTCTCCAACATAGCACAGTTTTAAGGTCCCCTAAACCTTGCCTCTCACCCCCTTCAACCCTCCCAACCACCCCCATGCCTCCTCAGATTGCCCTTGCCACCCCATGCCACCTCAGATCATCCATGACACCTCCATGTCCCCCCTGTATCCTCCATAGCCACTCACCCAGTATGCACCATGTACAGTCCACAATAGTAGTGGGAATTATGTTAAAATCATTGAGGAAAACAATTAAACCTCTAATATACTAATAAAGCCAAGTTCAAACAGATTATTGTTGATTCTGACAATGTAGAAAATTGCCCAGGTATGTCCAGTCCACAAAAAGTTGGACAAACACAGTCTAGCCAATTACCGCCCCATCAGCATCCTCCTGATCATCAGAAAAGTAATGAAAGGTGTTGTTGACGATGCTATCAAACAGCACTTACTCAGCAGTAAGCTGCTTTCTGATGCTCAGTTTGGGTTCCGCCAGAGCTCCTAACCTCATTACAGACATGGTCCAAACATGGACAAAAGAGCTGAACTCAAGAAGGGAAGTGAGTGTGCCTGCTCTTGACATCAAGGCAGCAATCGACCGAGTGTGGCATCAAGGAGCCCTCGCAAAATTGAAGTCAGTGGGAAAACCCTCCACTGGTTGGAGTCATACCTAGCACAAAGGAAGATGATTGTGGTTGATGGAGGAGGTCAATCACCTCAGTCCCAGGACATCACTGCAGGAGTTCCTTGGGGTAGTGTCCTTGGCCCAACCATCTTCAGCTGCTTCATCAATGACTTTCATTTCATTGTAAGAAGTGGGGATGCTCACTGATTGCAATGTCATGTTATAACTTCTCTGTATTTCTAAATAATTTCCCTCAGTACATGATAATAGAGCGAGCCTACTGGAATCCAAAACTTACGAAGTAAAGATAATTTCTTAAAAAAACCAACCATCTTTCTCCAAACTTTCATTGCGCAATTAATTTCATTCTGTGAATGCATAGATTGCTACCATTCACACCTGTACAATTTCTTTTCCTGCAGTATTTAAATTAGGGATGCTTATGCACGTGTGCAATTTTCCCTGGAATTTATGTCCAGTGTAAATATGGCTTATATTTCAACAACTTTTGTGTTACTGATATTAGTTACTGTCCCACTTTTCAATAAGTGACATTGAGCCTGTATATCTGCTATATGACGACTTGCATCTGGCAAGTTGCTTTGAAGGACTGTTAAATTGTGGCAAAGCCCATGACCTCAATTGTTCTATCCTTGAAGGCAAATGATGTGGAAATGATGATTGGAATGGCAAGGGGAGAGAGAACATGGAAAAATACCAGTGCTCTGTTCATGGTAAATCAAATCTCTTTCCAATTTTAAGGAAAATATGGAATATATAGTGGACAGAGGAGTGGTGTATGTCTATTACAAAAGTAAATCTATTTTTTAAAATAACTTTCCCTGTAAAATTTGATATTTACAACAGATGTGCTACTTCCTAGAAATTTATGATTCAGTGTAATTCCCTCCTAATTACCTTTATTCAGTGCCCAGTTTGGTTAAAGATAGCTGTGAGTATTGCTCGATGGCCTATGTCATGCAGGGCATGCAAGCTATGTAGTTGATGTCGCACAGAAATAGCTGATGCAGCATATGCCCAAGAGGGGAGCTAAAATATTCAGGGCAAGTGGCTGTTGCTGGTGGCAGAGCCAAGTTGGCAAGATTTCACATATCAGACTTTTTTCAGATTTTCCATTACTTTCCTTTTTTGGGAGAAGCAATGTAGTTACTATATTTATTGGTTTTGTGATGGAGTTTTCCATTCCCTCAACAAAACATGTTTTTAGAGGATATATACTGTATCGTTTAAAGTGAGGTACGGAAAAATCTTTCAAGAGTGAGCAATCTCCTAACTCATAAGCAGCTGAAAAGTACAGCCTTCTATTTATGCTGTTTTGTTTGTAATAATCTTGACTGCTTTTTCACTGTAACCATGTTTTCCATGTGATAAAATTTTTCAAAATGTGTTTGTAATTGAATGGCGAGCACAAGACTGGAACAACCTCATATTACACAATTGAGCTTTAGATAGGTTTGTCGTCCACTTCTATGAATGTTGCTAGAGAAGCATTTTATGATGTAGAGAAGTACCATCGGCTCTGATCTGAGCATCGATGTTATCAGTGTATTATTGGGTTTAATTTATGGAATAAAGAAACATTTACCTACTGGATTTTATTACACTCGATGAGACAAGACAAATAAGAAATAAAAATGGTGTCAGGTGCATTACCAAACTTGTTCCACAAGAGTAAGTCTCCCACATAATCAAACATGTCAGTTTTCACTTGCAAGATCAAATAAAATAATGCAGAGTTTAACAAATGAAATTCTTTATGTTTTTAAGACATTATTAATCAAACCTTCAAACAATATTGTACAGAACAGTGGCTATTATTACAAAGACTGGTTTATGTAGGGTTTATTTTGTGAAAGGGTTCACTAGAGATAAGTGACTGCAGAAGGTCTTGGAGGATGGCATCAAGCAGCTCTGCTCTTAGAAGACCAATTGCTGCAGCAGCCTGGGCTAATAGGCAACAACAAAGCCACTGCTGGAATAGCAGGGAGGGATAAATGCTGCCTTTCTGAGAGAGGTTAGCAGCTTTGCTCTCTATGGAGCCATTGCTACTCCTCTTCGATGGTGCCTTGGCAATCCTAGTGATCTGTTAGAGGACAGATTGTCGGACTGCTGTGAGAACTTGCAAGCTGCTTTGCATACTGTAATTTGCAACCATAATGGCAGCAAGCTGACATTGCAAGCCAGCAGTCTGAGCTTAACCGCAACACTCAGACTTTGGGTGGCTGATGCTTGTGCAGCAATGGGAGCTGCAATATCAGCCATCAGATGCTGCATTATGGTTGGGCCCGCAAGTGTGCACTACCTGTGAGTTCCCTTCCAAGCCACATGCCATCCTGCCCTGGAACTATAGCGCCATTCCTTCACCGTCACTGGGTCAAAACCCTGTAACTCCCTCCCTAACAGCACTGTGGGTGTACCTACACCACATGGACTGCAGCGGTTCATGAAAGCAGCTCATCGCCACCTTCTCAAGGGCAATCAGGGATGGGCAATAAATGCTGACCTAGCCAGTGATGCCCACATCCTGTGAAGGAATATTAAAAAAGTCCTTGCTGCCCTACCCTGGCTGGAGTCCTGGTGCTCTTGCTGCCCTTGTGAAATCAAGTGACCATGCTGTTCCTTTGTCATCATTCTCTACCTGGTCTTCCTCCATGTGTGGAGGCCTGGACTAATGATCTGGAGGTATGAGTTCAAATCCCACTGCAGCAGCTAGGCAATTTATCTTCAATTAATTAAGTAAGTCCTGAGTAACAAGCTAGCCCCAGTAATAGTGATCATGAAATGACTGGATTGTCTTGAAAACCCATCTGGTTCACTAATGTCCTTTGAGGAAGTAAATCTGTCCTTACTCAGTCTAGTCGTATAAGTGACTCTAGAACCCCAGCAGTGTGATTGACTCTTAACTGCTCTAAGAAATGGCCTAGCAAGTCACTCAGATTATCCATGAAGGCAACTCACCTGCACCTTCTCGAGGGCAATTAGAGATGGGCAAAGAAAAGGAAGAGAAAAAGGCACAAAGGTAGAGTTGTGGTGAGCGGAAAGCGTGTAACTAAGAGGTGCATGCTTGCATTGTCTGCAACTTGAAAATTGGAGAAGAGTGTGGGACGTGGGAAGGAGGATTAGGTATAAGGATACCATCATCTTTGGTTTTGGCTTCAACCTAAGCAATGGGTGCCCCAATAATGCCAGCACTGTCTCCTCCATTGGGGTTTAAGATATACAGGTGCCCTTGTCCTTCCTCCAATTACCTGCTGCTGCCTCTAATTGTGCATCATCTTATCCTGCAAGAGAGATGTAAGTATGTTAGTGAGTGTAGTGCAATATGTTAGGCCAATGTGGTTTCATGGTTGAATAGCTGTTTGTGTGTGCAACCTGTGGATGTGATGCTTGGCTTTTTTAAATTATTTAATTGGATGCGGGCATCACTGGCAATGCCAGCCTTTGCCCATCCCTAATTGCCCTTGAACTGAGTGGCTCACTCAGCTGCTGCAGAGGGCAGTTAAGAGTCAACCACATTGCTGTGGGTCTGAGTCATACGTTGGCCAGACCAGGTAAGGACAACAGATTTCCTCCTCAAAAGGACATTAGTGAACCAGATGGGTTTTAACTGAGACTAGTTTTATATTCAAGATTTATTAGTTGAATTTAAACTCCTCTCCCAGCGGTTTGAAATCATGACCCCTGAGCATTAGCTTGGGCCTCTGGCTTACCAGTCCAGTGACATTACCACTACGCCATTGCCTATCCTTGCAGCACTGCTCAGTGTGTATTCAATCATAATCTGTAACCTCATGGTCTGGCATATCCCTCACTCTAGTATTACCATCAAGCCAGTGATCAACCCTGGTTCAATGAGGAGTGCAGGAGGACATGCCAGGAGCAGCACCAAACATATTTAAAAATGAGGTGCCAACCTGGTGAAACTACAACTCAGGACTATGTGCATGCTACACAGTAGAAGCAGCATGTGATAGACAGAGCTAAGAGATCTCACAATCAATGGATCGGATCAAAACTCTGCAGTCCTGCCACATCCAGTCATGAATAGTGGTGGACAGTTAAACTAATGGGAGGAGAGGCTCCATAAACATCCTCATCCTCAATGTTGGGACAGCACTGCACATTAGTGCAAAAGGCAAGGTTGAAGCATTTGCAACCACCTTCAGCCAGAAGTGCAGAGTGGATCATCCATCTTGGCCTCCTGGTGAGGTTCCCACCATCACAGCCAATTTGATTCATTCTACATTATGTCAAGAAGGCACTGGATGCAGCAAAGACTATCAGCCCTGATAATATTCTGGCTGTAGTACTGAAGACTTGTTCTCCAGAACTTGCTGCACCCCTCGCCAAGCTGTTTTAGTACAGCTACTGGCACCTACCCGGCAATGTGGAAAACTGTCCAGGTAGGTCCTGTCCGCAAAAAGCAGGACAAATCTAATCAGCCAATAGCTGCCCTATCAGTCTACTCTCAATCGTCAGCAAAGAGAGGAAGGTGTTTTCTACAGTGCTATCAAGCGGCACTTACTCAGCATCAACCTGCTCACCGCTTGTGGGTTCCATCAAAGCCAGTTGGCTCCAGACCTCATTACAGCCTTGGTCTAAACATGGACAAAAGAGCTGAATTTCAGAGGTGATGGGAAAGTGATTGCACTTGACATCAAGGCAGCATTTGACCAAGTGTGACATCAAGGAGCCCTAGCAAAATTGAAGTCAATGGAAATCAGGGGAAACATGCAAACATACAAATTAGTAGCAAGAGTAGGCCATTTACCCCCTCAAGCCTGCTGTGCCATCCAATAGGATCATGACTGATCTGATTATGGCCTCAAGTCCACATTCCACCTACATCCAATAACCTTTGACTCCCTTGTTAGTCAAAAATCTATCTACCTCTGCCTTAAAAATGTTCAATGACCCTGCCTCCACTGCTGTCCAGGGAAGAGAGTTCCAAAGACTCAAGACCTTCATGGAAAAAATTTCTTCACATCTCATCTTAAATGGGAGACCCTGACACAGTCATCTTCACGGAATCATATTGTACAAATAATGTCCCAGACACTACCACCATCGCCATCCCTGGGTATGTCCTGTTCCACCGGTAGGACAGACTCAGCAGAGGCAGCGGCACAGTATTATACAGTCAGGAGGGAGTTGCCTTAGGAGTCCTCAATATCAACTCTGGACCCCATGAAGTCTTATGGCATCAGGTCAAACATGGGCTGATGAATCAGCACTCCTCCATGTTGAACACCACTTGGAGGAAGCACTGAAAGTGGCAAGGGCACAGAATGAACTCTGGGTGGAGGACTTCAATGTCCATCACCAACAGTGGCATGATAGCACCACTACTGACCGAGCTGGCCGAGTCCTAAAGAACATAGCTGCTAGACTGGGTCTGCGGCAGGTGGTAAGGGAACCAACAAGAGGGAAAAACATACTTGAACTCACCCTCACCAACCTGCCTGCTGCAGATGCATCTGTCCATGACAGTATCGGTAGGAGTGACCACCGCAGCATCGTTGTGGAGACAAAGTACTGCCTTCACATTGAGGATACCCTCCATCGTGTTGTGTGGCACTACCACCGTGCTAAATGGGATAGATTTTGAACAGATCTAGCAACTCAGGACTGGGCATCCATGATGCACTGTGGGCCATGAGCAGCAGCAGAATTGTACTCGAGCACAACCTGTAACCTCATAGCCCGGCATATCCCACATTCTACCATCACCATTAAGCCAGGGGATCAACCCTGAAGAGTGCAAGAGGGCATGCCAGGAGCAGCGCCAGGCATACCTAAAAATGAGGTGTCAACCTGGTGAAGCTATAACACAGGACTACTTGTGTGCCAAACAACATGAGCAGCAAGTGATAACCAGTACTAAGTGATTCCACAACCAATGGATCAGATCTAAGCTCTACAGCCCTGCTACATGCAATCGTGAATGGTGGTGGACAATTAAACAACTCACTGGAGGAGGAGGCTCTACAAATATCCCCTTTCTCAATGATGGGGAACCCAGCACATTGGTGCAAAAGATAAGGCTGAAGCATTTGCTAAAAGCTTCAGCCAGAAGTGCCAAGTGGATGATCCATCTCGGCCTCCTCCGGAGGTCCCCAGCATCACAGGTGCCAGTCTTCAGCCAATTCGATTCACTCCACGTGATATCAAGAAACGGCTGAAGGCATTGGATTGTGCAAAGGCCATGGGCCCTGACAATATTCCGGCAATAGTATTGATGACTTGCACTCCAGAACTTGCCGCACCCCTAGTCAAGCAGTTCCAGTACGGCTACAACACTGCATCTACCCGGCTGTACAGAAAATTGCCCAGGTATGTACTGTACACAAAAAGTAGGACGAATCAAACCCAGCCAATTACCTCCCTGTCAGTCTACTCTCTATCATCAGTAAAGTAATGAAAGGGGTCATGAACAGTGCTATCAAGCGGCACTTGCTTAGCAATAACCTGCTCACTAATGCCCAATTTGGGTTCCACCAGGGCCACTCAGCTCCTGACCTCATTACAGCCTTGGTTCAATCATGGACAAAAGAGCTGAACTCCCGAGGTGAGGTGAAAGTGACTTCCCTTGACACCAAGGCTGCATTTGACCGAGCGTGGCATCAAGGAGCCCTAACAATACTGGAGTCAATGGGAATCGGGGAAAACTCTCCACCGGTTGGGGTCATACCTAGCACAAAGGAAGATAGTTGTGGTTGTTGGAGGTCAGTCATCTCAGCTCCAGGACATGACTGTAGCAGTTCCTCAGGGTAGCGTCCTAGGCCCAACCATCTTCAGCAGCGTCAGCAATGATCTTCCTTCCATTATAAGGTCAGAATTGGGGGTGTTCGCTGATGATTGCACAATGTTCAGCACCATTTACAACTCCTCAGATACTGAAACAGTCCATGTCCAAATGCAGTGAGATCTGGATAATATCCAGGCTTGGGCTGACAAGTGGCAAGTAACATTCACACCACACAAGTGTCAGGCAATGGCCATCTGCAACAAGAGAGAATCTAACCATCGCCCCTTGACGTTCAATGGCAGTACCATCACTGAATCCCCCACTATCAACATCCTGGGGGTTACCATTGACCAGAAACTGATCTGGACTAGCCATATAAATACCGTGGCTACAAAAGCAGGTCAGAGGCTAGGAATCTTCCGACGGGTAATCACCTCCTGACTCCCCAAAGCCTGTCCACCATCTACAAGGCACAAGTCAGGAATTTGATAGAATACTCCCCACTTTCCTGGATGAGTGCAGCTCCCACAACACTCTAAGAAGCTTGACACCATCCAGGACAAAGCAGTCCGCTTGATTGGCACCACATCCACAAACATTCACTCCCTCCTTCACCAATGCACAGTAGCAGCAGTGTGTACCATCGATAAGATGCACTGCAGGAATTCAACAAGACTCCTTAGACAGCACCTTCCAAACCCATGACCACTACCATCTAGAAGGACAAGGGCAGCAGATAGATGGGAAAACCGCCACCTGGAAGTTCTCCTCCAAGTCACTCACCATCTTGACTTGGAAATATATCGCCGCACCTTCACTTCACTGGGTCAAAATCCTGGAACTCCCTTCCTAACAGCACTATGAGTGTACCTACACCACATAGACTGCAGCGGTTCAAGAAGGCAGCTCACCACCACCTTCTCAAGGGCAACTAAGGATGGGCAATAAATGCTTGCCCAGCCTGTGAAGCCCACATCCTGTGAATGAAAAAAAAACTATTGTGCCGAAGTTTGGCACAAATTTATGATGGAAGCTGCATATTCCCAAATATCTCATGATTTCCCGTTTAGTTTTAGGGACAGGGTACTCCATCAAAGCTTGTACTTTTGCTGTTCTTGGCAACACTTGTCCTTGCCCTACGATATGCCCTAGATAAATTACTTATGCATTGCAAACTCACGCTTGGCAAAGTTTATTACTAGTTCTGCCGACTGTAGTTGTTTAAATAGAGTTTCCAATTGTTTTAAATGATCTTTCCAAGTGTTGCTGTAAATCAATACATCACCCAAGTAAGCTACACAGTTAGAAACATTAGTGACCACTTGATTCATTATTCTTTGGAAGGTGGCTGAAGTATTTTTTAGCCCAAATGGCATTACTCGGCTTTGGTATAGCCCGTTTGGCATGACAGAAGCCAATATCTCCTTAGCTTGCGATATTAAAGGTACTTGCCAGTATCCTTTCAACAAATCTATCTTAGTAAGGAATGTGGCACGCCAGCTCTGTCGATACAATATGCTAAATGAGGCATTGGATAGGAATCTTCTTGTTACTGCATTAACCTTTCTATAACCTATGCAGAATCTGGTTGGCCTGTCAGGTTTAGGCACTAACACTACTGGAGACTCCAACTGTTTTGACTAGGCTCAATTAGATGATCTTCTAAAATATATTGAATTTCTGCTGTCAATTGAGCTTGTTTCTTTGGACTTGAACAATAAAGATGTTGCTTTATAGGTGAAGATTCCCCCATATCCACATCATGCATGGCAAAAGTTGTACATCGTGGTTTGTCCCTACAGATTTCTTTAAATTCTGTAAGTAACCTCACTAGATCCTCTCATTGTCCTACCTCTGAGTATGAACATATGATGTCTAACTGTCCTAATATTTTAGTGCTAGCTAACCAGATAGCAGGAGGTTTGATTTGTGGGCTGCCTAACTCTCCCTCAGCCTCTCTGACTGTCTCTTTCGTCCTCCACTGTCCTTACTAACTGACATACCTGCTCCTTTTTATCTTCCTCCCTACAGTGGTATTGTTTTAACATATTGATATGTCACAGCCAATTCTTTTTCCTGCAATCTCGGGTGTCTATCAAATAATTTACTTTACCAATCCTCTTGATTACCTTGTATGGACCACAGATGTGCTTTCAGAGGTTCCCCCTGTAAAAGCAATAACACTAACACTTCATCCCCTGGTTGTGATGTTCGGGTCACAGCTTGCTTATCTGCCCATTTCCTCATTTTTGTTTGAGAAACTTTAAGATGCCCTTGAGCCACTTTGCCGACTCCCATGGGCCGTTCCTGGAACACGGACATATAATCTAACATAGAGGATTTGTCCCTCTCTCCTAAAAATTTTTGCTTGATTAATTTCAGAGGACCTCCTATTTTATGCCCATAAATTGATTCAAAAAGTAGATTTTTTTTCATTTGTTCATGGGATGTGGATATCACTGGCTAGGCCAGCATTTATTGCCCATCCTTAATTGCCCTTGGTCAGAGAGCATTTAAGAGTCAACCACATTGCTGTGGGCCTGGAGTCAAATGTAGGCCAAACCAGGTAAGGACAGCTGATTTCCTTCCTTAAAGGACATTAGTGAACCAGATGGGTTTTTACAACAATCGACAATGGTTTTTTTCCAGATTTTCATTGAATTTTCACCATCTGCCATGGTGGGCTTTGAACCCAGATCCCTAGACCATTACCCTGGGTTGCTGGTCCAATTACAATACCACTATGCCACCGCCTCCCCCAGTGAACCTTGGGAAGCAAATAAAAGAAAATTCAGTCTTTTGTCCCAATCATGGGGATGTTCATGACAATATGTTTTATTAATTGTTTTGAGGAATTGATGGCACCTCTTTCAAGCTCCAGTGTTTGTGGATGATACGCTGTGGATTTTATCTGTTTTATACCCAAACTACGCATTATATTTTGAAAAACTTTAGATTTAAAATTGGACACCTGATCTGACTAGATCTCCACCAGTGACCCATACCAAGTAAAAAAAAGTTGGGTTAACTTTTCCACTACTACTGTAGCTGTAATTGTTCTTAAAGGGATTGACTCTGGAAATCAATTTGTCCTATCCATAATAGTAAGGATATGCTGGTATCCTGCTTCGTTTTTTGTAACAGTCAAACACAGTCTACTAAACGGAACCTCAAAAACTGGTATGTGAACTAAGGGGGTTGGTTTGATTGTATGTTGTGGTTTTCCTAAATCTGGCAAGTATGGCACATTTTACAAAACTACACTACATCCTTGTGAAGATCTGGGCAGTAAAAATGTTGGGTTATGCACACTTGAGTTTTCTATATCCCAACATGTTCTGTCATAGGAATTTCATGTGCTACCCATAATATCTCTTCACAATATTTGGGCAGTACCACTACCTGATGAACAACCATACACCTTTTGTCTGCTGGTCTTTGAGGAACTCTCCACTTCCTCATTAGTATCCCATTTCTAATGTAATAACATTCCGGAACTTCCTCAGCTTCAGCTTCATTTTGCGCTGATTATGCTACCTTACTTAACTCTGGATCAGCTTGTTGAGCCCCAACTAGAGAAGATTTATTAAACATCTTTTTTGGATTATCTAAGTCTTTAAAGAAAGTTTCAGCTAAGATCTGTTTGTAATATCACTTTGATCTCCGATGATGGACTTTGCTTAGCCATTGCTAGATTTATCGTACATGAAGGAAAAATTCCTTCTTTTCCTGTAACTGCTCCGTCTCTTTAACCTCATTTGGGCTTTCTGTAATAATGGGAGAAGCTACTACCTTCGCTTCGGCTAAATCATTTCCTAAGAGTAAATCAACTCCATCTACGGGTAACTTCTGAAGAACCCCTACCGTCACTGTCCCAGACATTAGGTCATACTCGAGGTGCATCCAATACAAAGGTACAGGTATACACTCCCTGCCAATACCATTTTATTAAAACTTTGGCTTTTAATGTGCTTTCTGGTGAAAAGGTTATGTCTTTCCCCAGCAAAAGTGTTTGACTGGCTCCTGTATCTCTTAATATGATTATGGGTTCAGCTATCTCATTTGAGGGATGAGGGGTTACCTGTCCCCTCTACAAAAATTCTTTTAAACTCTCATGTATCTTATTCACCTTTCCTGAACTCTCAGCAGTGTTCACATTCAGTTTCACAGCTCCAATTATGGCTACAACTTGATCTGTTGACCTTTCAGTCAGGGGTCCTTTTCCTGAATTGCCCTTTTGTATCCCAATGAGTCCCATGAATTTCCCACACAACTTCCAGCAGTTGGTGCGAATATGTCCCACCTTGTTACAATGGAAACACTTAGGCCTTCGAATCTCACTTCCATCCTCAGCACCTTGCTTTCTGGTCTGAAGAGGAGTTTCCAGGGAATTCCCAGCTGCCCCTTCTCTCCCCTGGCTACTTGCCTTCCTTTCACCTTCTATCCTTCTCAGGTTTGTGGGGGTGACAGAAAAAGGGTTTAAATTTATGTACCAGTTCATCATCAGCTATCTCCACTGCCTGTCTAGCTGTTTTGCCTTCTGTTTTCAACATAGGTTCTAATTACTGGAGGAAGTGTATTTTTAAATTCTTCCAGGAGGATTATTTCCCTAAGGGCCTTATACGTAGCATCTACCTTGAATGCCCAAATCCAACACGTGCGTGCGTGCATGCACACACACACAGACATAGGACAAACAGAGAGAATCTCTCTGCAGAGATGGACTTCAGAGGATGGGCGTTAGAAAATAAAGGATAAAGTTCGCAAGGTCTTGACGCTGTCGACCTGGAGCTCCCTTGTGTGAAGACTGGTCCTGGTTGATTGTCTGGAAGTTCTGACTGACTGGTTTCAGCCTTGCAGGTCCAAATCTAGACCAGTTGCACTCAGATGAGGATTCTCTGGCTACAGGCTGATAACCACACACAACTTTAGGCAAGGTTGAGAGAAAGAGCCAGTTAGGGTCGCCTTCCTTCCTCAGCTTTTTCCCCAAGAAAACTGCCTTCAAAATCAGCAGATTCGAAACTTAAGTTTTTTTCCTCTGCCATGTGATTTCCAGCAAGTTACTATCCTTTGCTTTTCTTCAATTTTTATTTACCTGTCAATTAAAGTGACTGCAGTTCAAACAAACAACCAGATCTTCCTCAAGTACCATAAAGGTCAAGTGATTTCTTGGAAGAGGCCTGCTTGTTGACAGTTCCAAGGTGACTTTATGACCTTTTTAAAAAAAAATCTCAGGTCAGCATCCAAATGTACAGATAAGGCCAAGTCCTTGCATTTTGTAAAAGAAAAATTCAGTCTTGAGGGATATAATTCCAACAGCCTTGAGAATCAACTTTCCCAGGTGCAGGGAGAGGGGAGAGTAGAAATATTACAGCACTGCCCAGGGATTTCTTGAGGCCTCCACAATTTATTGTATATGTAAGTTCAGCATTTGCATTTAAATGAAGTGTAAAAGGATGTTTTACTAGTGGGTATGAGACATTGGCCAGGCCTTTGTATTAAAATTGACATTATAGAATTCTATGTATTCATGAGGTCTCAGCCAATATCTGCCAGGTGCTTCTGCCAATTTTTAAAAACTGTCTTGTTAAAATGAGCATCTGGAACGGTGCAGTAAGTCCTTTGCACATTTTTAACATATCTTCCTTGCAGGATGGTTTACAATCACTGCAGTAATTTTTGAAAAACCATAGACATCGACGTATAAGTCGACCTTTGCAGCGTTGAAAAATCCCTCCACAAATGGAGGTCGACTTATACGCTGAGTATAGAAGCAAACTACTAGTGGGGGTTATGGACGTGGCCACCATTTTGAAATGTCATCAATATCTGATGCAAAGAGTGCGCATGTCTGAAACTCCCATGCATCTTCTCAACACAGCCCATGTCACCTGCTTGATCCCTTACGCTGAATTATAAGATATCAGTAAGTAAATCATATTATTAGGGTGAAAAATTTAGGCTAAGTCCTAATGCGAGCATAGCATGTTGTAGCTGAAAAGGGAGTCAACTTATACGCAGGGTATTTGCAAAACCATGATTTCTGGGGCTGAAAAAATGGGGTCGTCTTAATACGCTGCAATTTATGACATATTTCCAGTTCACGTTGGCACAGGCAGAGACCCATTGCTGCTGTTATTGATGTTTTGGTAACTATTACAAATTTCAAATCTGTTTTGGATATTCCCTCACATTGAGCTGAGCTGGTCACTCATATCAGTGGCCCCCGTGTCTCATGTTCAAGAATGTGCTTGTCTGGCACAGGATGAAAGCATCATGGCAGCTCTCTTGGAATCTTGTTCAAACATGCATGTTGGTCTTTTTCTGGTTTCAGACACACTGCACATTGATGGAGTGGAATCCCCTTCGGTTGATGAAGATTCCAGGGTGATCTAAGGGCACCTTGGTTTGTCACATGTGTGCAGTCGATAACACCTCTACCTATGGGAAAGCAGCCAGAGCTGCAAAGCTGAATTCCCACTCATTCTGACCGGGTGACAAACATGGGATTGTTTACCTGTGAGATGCAATTGTGAGCAGCAGATTGGGAGATCCTACAAATATCATCTGTTGATCCCTACAAAGAGCCAGGGGCGAAGCCAGTAGGGCAGTGGTGACTTTGATAGTCAACGCGTGCCCATCTGGTCCACTTGGCAGGTGGTCTTCTTCCAGGAGGCTGTCATATCAGCAACCACCTAATGGGAAACTCTGAGCCTCCTGAGGCAATGCTACACGGACATGTTCTGGAAGTTTATTCTTTGTTTGTAAACCCTGTGTTTGGGGTATT
This sequence comes from Cetorhinus maximus, assembly GCF_964194155.1. NCBI lineage: Eukaryota > Metazoa > Chordata > Chondrichthyes > Lamniformes > Cetorhinidae > Cetorhinus > Cetorhinus maximus. The sequence goes on along the minus strand of NC_135894.1, from coordinate 75,879,633 downwards.
GCCTCCTGCAAACTGGAATCCTCCCCTGTCCCCTGGAGCAGCAGGTGGTTGAGGTGCAGATTGCTGCTGCTGTTTCTCTTTGTACTGCACCTAGTGCTGCTCATCTTGTTCCTCATCTGAGGTCCAAGGTAAATCCGCGTAAGTGACTCCCATGTTGAACTGAAGATTAAGAGCTGGGAAATACAGACCAAATGACTCCAACAAAATGTAGAAATGACCTTCAAAGTAGTGAAAGTGCACTCTCAGAACAAGTCTTGTGAGTAAAAGCTTTTCACTTAGGCAAGGAAGCAGGTGTACGATCTCAATATTTAAACCATTTCTTGCCCGTCACTTGTTCAGCCTCTTCAAATCCTGTTGTCCTCTCACCTTGATTTCCCTGGCAAGTTCCACAAAGCCCGAGAAACTGTGCATACACCGTCAAAGTCTGAAATCAGGGCCAAAGAAGCTGATAATGAACACTTGGTTTATGTAAATTGCCTGTCCCACAGCATTTTCCACATGCTGTAGATTGCACTGAGGTTAAAAATTGAAGTTAGTGGTTTACTGCCACTTCAATTTCAATCCTTTTAACCAGTAGTCCACTCACAAACTTATCCACGTCTTCATATTAAAATTCCTCCCACAATGTCCAACTTGGATCACAAAATAGTAATGTTGCATAAAATAGTCCGCATTATGCTATTGTAAAATTGGCCTTTATTGCAAGGGATTGGAGTACAAAGGTAAAGTCTTGCTTCACTTCTACAGGGTTTTGGTGTAGGCAGCTTTGGTCTCCACATTTAAGAAGGGATATACTTGCATTGGAGGCAGTACATTGAAAGTTTCCTGGGATGAGGGGGTTGTCCTTTGATGAGAGGCTGAGTAAATTGGGATTATATTGTCTGGAGCTCAGAAGAATGAGAGACGATCTCATTGAAACCTACAGAATTCTGAAGGGGCATGATAGGGTGGATGCTGAGGACGCTGAGAGGTTGTTTCTGCTGTTCGGGGAATCTAACACATGGGGCCACAGTCTCAGGATAAGTGGCCGATCATTTGGGACTGAAATGAGGAGAAATTTCTTCACTCAAAGGATTGTGAATCTTTGGAATTCTCTATCTGCCCCCTACAGGGTAGTGGATGTTCCATCTTTGAATATATTTAAGGCTGGGATCGACAGATTTTTGGGGTCTCAGGGAATTAAGAAATATGAGGAGCGGGTGGGAAAATGGAGTCGAAGCCCAAGATCATCCATGGTTGTATTGAATGGCGGAGCAGGCTCGATGGGACGGGTGGCCTACTGTTGCTCCTATTTCTTATGTTCTTATGTAGAGTTAGATATTCAGCAGAATGGGCACATTCTAGTTGAACAGAATTAGACTGATGTGGTCGTCATCATGCCCACTTGCTCTAATTAGTAGGGAAATCTGGAAGTCAAATGTAAATCAGTTGCCTGGGTTAAAATTCCACTGACGAACATGCTGCTGAAATTTCGGGTGTCCCAACTTGCTTTCAGGCTCTCCTTCTGTAAGCAAGAGGGAAAGTTAAAATTTAGCCCTATGTCTTTGGTATCTGCCCTCACATTCACTTCACCAGTCTTTCAGTAGGTGGACTGTTCAAGCTTTAGTGAGATGTGGTCAGACGTAAATTGTAAAGTTGCACTAATTTGAGCACAGCAAATGAATGTACAGAGTTAATAAGCGTCATCAAAACTTACTTTAACTCAATCAACTTCTGTTCCCTTTTAATAAACAAGAAAAATAATAAAAACTATGCTACATTGAACTATTTGTTAGCAGATTCACAGAACTTTTTCTGATTGCCTTGACATTTGATCTAGCCAGGTCTCTTAAGGCCACTCTGCAGTGTGTTGAACATTAAAGAGTGGGAGATGTCTGCTTCTCAACTCCCTTACCAGACCTCACACCTAACTGACTTCTCCAAATGTGAGCCTTTTTTATCTTTCTTCAGGCTACAACATCTGTTAGCCACATGCTCTAATTTTACTAGACAGTGTCTTACACAATGTCGGTAAAGTAATTCACGCGCATAAAAACAGAAAACGCTGGCAAAACTCAGCAGGTCTGACAGCATCTGTAGAGAGAGAAAGAGAGTTAATGTTTCGAGTCTATATGACTCTTCTTCAGAGCTAAAGAGAAGTAGAAATGTGATGAAATTTATATTGTTTAAGGAGAGTGGAACAGATAAAGCTGGATAGAAGGCCAGTGATAGGTGGAAGCTAAGGATTGACAAAGATGCCATGGACACATCACAAAAGGAATGTTAATGGTAATGGTAAGGGCTAAAGAAGGTGCTGATAGTGGAATAAAGGTAAGGCTAAAGAAGGTGCTGATAGTGGAATAAAGGTAAGAAAGCAGAATGTGTGAATAGCAGAACAAAGGTCAGCACTCTGTGAAATAACAACATAGAACAAGTAACAGATCTGACAGAACAAGTAACAGATTTTTCTCCATGACATCTTTGTCAATCCTTAGCCCCCACCTATCGCTGACCTTCTATCCAGCTTCACCTGCTTCACCCCTTCTTGGACAGTATAAATTTTATCACATTTCTATTCCTCCTTAGCTCTGAAGAAGAGTCATACGGACTGGAAACGTTAACTGTTTCTCTCTCTACACATGCTGTCAGACATATTGAGTTTTTCCAGCATTTTCTGTTTTTGTTTCAAATTTCAAGCATCTGCGGTGTTTTGCTTTTAATTCACATGCATGTTTACTTAAAGATTTCCCAACATCAGTAACCAAAAATATAAAGCACTTCCAATAATCAAATCTTGCACATTTTTCTTTTTGTCTTACCGTTTTAGCAGCAAACACACACAAAGGTTGAAGTACAGGCAAAATCGAATGTTAATACCCTGTGCCCAATGGTGTTAGCATTATTTGCTAATCAGACATGTAATTAGCCACCCCTGGATTCCTATTTAGCTACATGTGATTGGTGACAAACTAATTGCACAACACTGTATTAAGGCTGCCAGTAAGAGTGGTTTCTTGCCAGACAATCCATTCTGGTGCTCAAATGAATTGGATCGTTCCAGCAACAATAATAAGTGTTAATGTTTACTCAAAATCTCGAAAAAAATAACATCATTATCCCAGATCCTTGTAGAACACGGTAAATGACTGACTCATTAACATATAAGTACCTTTTTTTATCTTAGTGGCTACAGTATCACCTGTAAGGAGCACAAGCCCAGTTAAAACACACCACTTACTTGTGACTCATTTCCAAATTCTTCAGTGAGAAATGAAAAAAATTCCAAAACGTGACAGTAATTCTGACCTTCATGTTCTAATTACATAGCAGTGAATAGAGTCCAAACTAGATATGCATTCTGAAGTATTGTCCTAAATCAAATTTAACAATAGTTCACAGTAATTAACAGATTAATTTTATAGAAGAGTTTTAATCTTTTAAATTATGTCAGTTTTTTTTTTGGTTTCATGAAGCATTTTTCTCCACTTGTTCTGTGATAAATTAGAAATCTTTACGGATAATTTTACTAAGCCTCCAGGAAAACTAATAGCATAATTTTAATGAAAAGGATCACTACCCTTGCAGTTCCAATACAAACATCTGGTTAAACAGCTACCCCGGAGTCCTCTTGGCATATAATACAGTCTGTTAATAATTTTAAGTTGAGTAAGTCCAAATTGAACATTGTAAGAGTAAGCATGCGTCATTTTGCCAGTATTGCCAGGAGTAGTGAGAATGCTAAATGCATAGGGCATTTCCTTATACTTGAACTGAAGTCGGCGAGAAATCATCACTGGCATCAAGGGCCACGAACGTACGTCCTAGCTACAATATGTAATTTGTTGTAACACTTGTTAGGCCAAGCTTTGAAGACTGAATGTACAAAGGTTGCAGGCAAGTCACAATTACTAAGGCCAATTTCAACTTCTTGTGCCTAAAAGCAAACCTGGAGCTAAGGCATGTCTTAGTCCTGTCCTTCAAAGGAACAAAAGTGCCAATGATCTTTAACAAGATAAGAATTTATTCCTATCTTTTTTCCCACGAAAGATTAAAAAATGCAAATTGTACACAATTCCAAATTCTGGATTAGGCAGCAATACTCCTAAGCACATTGCACAATCCCACAAAATAGGGGAAGACTGTTTCTCCGTTAAGATAAAGAATAGAATCTACCCGTATAAAGCTAGTTGAGATTCTTCAAAGTATAGTTAGGACAGTACTATATGAAGTAGGTTGGGGATAAATTTACTAAATGATAAACCTGGCCTGCAAAGTGCTAATGATAAAACCCTTGGTGTTCCCCTCTTTACAAGATCAGCCTGTCCTGCTCAGGACAATGAAAAGGATAAAATTTTGGGTCTGTAAATTGGTTTGTGAACTGAGAGAAAGAAGTCCAGTGTGAAGAGTGGGCGTAAAAAAGGATCCAGAGGCAGTAACTACCACCTAGAAGAGCGGGCAAAAAGAGGACCCCGAGGCAGTAACCACCAGCTAGAAGAGTGGGTGAAAAGAGGACCCAGAGGCACTAGCCACCTAGAAGAGCTATCCAATCCAATCCAGTCTCTGCCTCTGGAGCACAGCACTCATGTTCAGAGAGAAATCAAAGTGTGACATCATAGGAAAACAGATAAGCGATTGGTGAATATTTTGCTCGTTTATCTTCAAAACCTGTGTAAGTTATTAGTAATTGTAAGGTTTTATTAGGTGTAGTAAGGTTTTCTAGCAGTCGTAAATATTATTGCGAGCAGAAGTGTTTATTAATTATAAATTAATTAAGAATAAATTAATTAACACACAATAAAAATGGCAGGGCAGGTGATGTACTGTGACTGCAGAATGTAGGAGTTTCTGGACTCCCTGGGTGATCCAGGACAAACACATATGCAGTAAGTGTCTGCGGCTGAAGGAGCTTTGGCTCAGAGTCATTGAACTGGAGGCCGAGTTGCAGACTCTGACACATCAGGGAGGTAGAAAGTTACCTGGACACCTTGTAACAGGAGGCAGTGACACCCCTTAGGATAGGGTCTTATGATTTGATCAGTGGTCAGGGACATGAGGGTGTGACTGCGAGTGAGGCAGGTATGGGAACCCAGAATGTAGAAGTGGAGGATGCTCAATCTTTGCAATTGTCCAACAGGTTTGAGGTTCTTGTAGCCTGTTTGGATGAAAGTGGTGGCTGCAGGGTGGATGAGCAAACTGACCATGGCACACGGTACAGGAAGCCATTCAAGCGGAGGGAGTTAATAGGAATGTAGTGATAGTTGGTGACAGTATAGACAGGGGGATAGAAAGAGTTCTATGCAGCCAAGAGTGGGAGTCCAAATGGCTGTGTTGCCTGCCCAGTGCCAGGGTTCGGGACATCTGCTCTGGCCTGGAGAGAAACTTGCAGTGGGAAGGAGAGGATCCAGTGGTCATGGTCCGTGTAGTTGCCAACAACATAGGTAAAACTAGGAAAAAAGATTCTCCTGAGGGAGAATGAGCAGCTAGGGGCTAAATTAAAAAGCAGAACCTCAAAGGTAATAACGTCTGGATTACTACCTGAGCCAGGAGCAAATTGGCGTAGGGTAAATCAGATTAAAGGTTAAAAGCGTGGCTCAAAGATTGGCATAGGGTAAATCAGATTAAAGGTTAAAAGCGTGGCTCAAAGATTGGTGTGGGAGAAATGGGTTTTGATTCATGGGGCACTGGCACCAGTACAGGGGAAAGTGGGAACTGTACTGTTGGGATTGTCTTCACCGGAACCATGCTAGGATGAGTGTTCTGGCGAGTCATATAACTAGGGCGGTAGAGAAGGCTTTAAACTAAATAGTGGGGCAAGGGATCAAGTTTTGGAAGATGTCATAAATTAAATAGAGAAGACAAGGCAAAAGAGCAAGGTAGGAATAAGAGAAATGATGATCAGAGCGTGGTACGAAGGGACAGAGTGTACAAACCTAAGAGTGCACCAGCAGGTAAGGCTAAATGTTACGAGAAAAGTAAATAGACAGAACTAAAGGCTCTGTATCTGAATGCATGTAGCATTCGTAAACAACAGGTGAATTAACAGCACAAATAGAAATAAATATATTTGATCTGATAGCCATTACAGAGACATGGCTGCAGGATGACAAAGACTGGGACCTGAATATTCAAGGGTACATGACATTTAGGAAAGACAGGAAGCTAGGAAAAGGTGGAGGGGTAGCTCTGTTAATTAAGAATAACTTTGGTACAATAAAGAGAGATGACCTTAGTTCTGGAGATCAAAATGTAGAATCAGTTTGGATAGAGATGAGAAATAGCAAAGGTAAGAAGTCACTTTGTGGGATTGGCTTATAGGCCCCCTAAAAGTAACCACACTAAGACAAGTGTATGCAGGAAAAAATAACCTGGGTTTGTGAGAAAGGTACGGTGATTATCATAGGTGATTTTAATCCACGTATAGATTGGACAAATCAGATTGGCAAAGGTAACCTGGATGATGATAAATAGCATTTTCAGGCAGTTTCTTAGCGCAGCATGTTTTGGCACCAACCAGAGAGCAGACTATACTAGATCTTGTAATATGCAATGAGACAGGATTAATTAATTGACCTCAAAGTGAAGGTGCCCCAAGGTAGCAGTAATCATAATATGATTGAATGTCACATTCAGTTTAAGGGCGAGGGGAATGCATCCAAGACTAGTGTTTTGAATTTAAATAAGGGCATTTATGAGGGCTTGAAGACAGCTGGCTAAAGTGAACTGGGAAATTAGTTTAAGGGATAGGAGAGTAGAGATACAGTGGCAAACATTTAAGGAGATATTTCAAAATATTCAGTAAAGATACATCCCAGTGAGAAAGAAAGTCTCTAAGGGAAGGACAGACCATCTGTGGCTAACTAAAGAAGTTAAAGATAGTATCAAATTGAAAGAAAAAGCATATAATTTCACAAAGATGAGTAGCAGGTCAGAAGATTGGACAGAATATAAAGAACAGCAAAGAAAAACTAAAGAATTAATAAGGAGGGAGAAATTAGAGAACGAGAGAAAGCAACTAGAAATATAAAAACAGATATTAAGAGTTTCTACACGTATTTAAAAAGGAAAAGAGTAAGTAAAGTGAGTGTGGAAAATTCATCATAGAAAATAGGAAATGGCAGATGAATTTAACAGATATTTTGCATCTGCCTTAAATGTAGAGGATACAAATAACATCCCAGAAATAATTATGAATCAGGAGGTGAAAGGGAGGGAGGAACTTAAAACAATTACAATCACCAAGGAGAGAGTACTGAGAAAATTATTAGAACTAAAAGCTGACAAGTCCCCAGTCCAGGTGGACTTCATCCTAGGGTCTTAAAAGAAGTGGCTGCTGAGATAGTGGATGCATTGGTTTTAATGTTACAAAATTCTCTTGGGAATTCTGGAAAGCTCCTATCAGATTGAAAAAAGAGAATGTGACTCCTCTGTTCATGAAAGGAGGGAGGCAGAAAGCAGGAAACTACAGGCCAGTTAGCTTGACATGTCATGAGGAAATCGCTGAAACCCTTTATTAAGGAGGTTACAGCAGGGCACTTAGAAAATCTCAGTACAATCAGGCAGAGTCAACATGGTTTTGTGAAAGGGAAATCATGTTTGACTAATTTATTGGAGTTCTTTGAGGAAGTAATAAGCAGCATGGAAAAAAGGGAATCTGTGGATGTGCTGTACTTCAGTTTCCAGAAGGCATTTGACAAGTTGCCACATCAAAGGTTACTACATAAAATAAGAGCTCATGGTATAGGGGGTAACATATTAGCATGGATGGAGAATTGGTTCGCTAATAGGAAGCAGAAAGTAGGGATAAATGGGTCTTTTTCAGCTTGGCAAGATGTGATGAGTGGAGTGTCACAGGGGTCAGTGCTGGGGCCTCAACTATTTACAATTTATATCAATGACTTGGATGAAGGGGCTCAATGTATAGTTGCTAAATTTGCTGATGACACCACGATAGGTAGGAAAGTAAGTTGTGAAGAGGACATTATCTATCTATGTCCCTTTGCAGACTCCTCAAGTGAGTGGGCAAAACTTTGGCAGATGATGTATAATGTGGGAAAATGTGAACTTGTCCATTTTGGCAGGAAGGATAGAAAAGCAGCATATTATCTAAATGGAGAGATTGCAGAACTCTGAGGTACAGAGGGATCTGAATGTCCTGATACATGAATCAGGAAAAGTTGGTCTGCAGTGCAGCAAGTGATTAGGTAGGCAAATGGAATGTTGTTGTTTATTGCAAGAGAAAAGGAATATAAAAGCAGGGATGTTTTGCCACAGTTGGTGGGACCACACCTGGAGTACTGTGTACAGTTATGGTCTCTTAATTTAAGAAAGCATATAAATGCATTAGAAGCAGTTCATAGAAGATTCACTTGACTGATAAACCCCCATCTCAGGTATCTTATGAGGAAAGGCTGTATAGGCTGGGCCTGTATCCATTATAGTTTCAAAGATTGAGAGGTGATCTTATTGAAACATATATAAGATCCTGAGGGGACTTGACAGGGTGGATGCTGAAAGGATGTTTCCCCTTGTGGCAGGGACTAGAACTAGAGGACACAGTGTAAAAATAAGGGGTCACCCTTTTAAGATGGAGATGAGAAGAAATTTTTTCTCTCATAGGGTTGTGAATTTTTGGAACACTCTTCCCCAGAGAGCAGTGGAGGTAGGATCAATGAATATTTTTAAGGCAGAGGTAGATAGATTTGTGACTAACCAGGGAGTTATAGGTTACTGGTATAGGCGAAATGTGGTGCTGAGGCCACAATCAGATCAGCCATGATTTTATTGAATGGTGGAGCAGGCTTGAGGGGCTGAATGGCCTCCTCCTGTTCCTAATTAGTATGTTCACATGGGATAGTAGTGGAATATGAGGAAATTTGTGTGCAGTTAGGTCTACCTCTGACTCAACCTGTATTTCACTTTCCTCTCCCTGCTGGAACCACTGGTAGCCTCTATTTTCTGCTCACTGCATGTAAACATTTAGGGTGAAGTGGGTGAGGTGGAATGGGCAGGCAGGGCCAAGTAGGGTTTCCTCCCATCCACTTCCTAAGGGCACCATGGGGAAGATAACTGTCGGTCCTGGAGAACAGCAATAATGAAATGCCCCTAGGGATGGAGATGGGCATGTAGTGGCTTCATCTCCTTCCATTTAGTCCCTTGCACTTATCTGTTGAAATCTCTGATCTTGACCACAGCACTCAGTGATCTATCAAATCCAATTTATGGGGTGCTTCTGCCACATTTGCATCTCTCTACTGGCTCTTCTGGTGCAACAATGGCATCCCCAGCTTCATGTCTTACACCCCAAACCAGCAAAGTAAGTCAGGGATGTGGCAGATTCAGGGGGGGTGGTTAGCTGGAAGTTCACTGCAACAGAAGTTATCACCAAAGGAAATAAATTGAACCAGAGTCCCAAATTACATCTAGACTGTTAGAAAAGCCTAATTTTTGTGGTGGAGGAAGGAGGAGAGATTGCAGAGGCAAGATAAACATTACTTCCAACTTAATAGAATTACAAAGAAAATAAAACACAAAAGAGCTATTGTGGTACAGTGGTAGCATCGCTACCTCTGGGCCAGAAGCTCCAGGTTCAAGTCCCATGTCAGGGCTTGATGGCCACGGAAGATATATCCATAAGATGGCTAAACATTTCAATAGGCCTGATAGCAGGTGGATCAGCAATTCTTTGAATGGACTCTATCAAACCTTTCATAACGTTGAAGACCTCAAGAGAAAAGAGCCTGTTCATCCTTTCATGTAATACCTTAAACTTATCTACATTGAAATTCATTTGCCAAATGCATGCCCATTCTGCCCAAGTTTATTAATGTATTACTGTCATTTGTTGCAATTCTCTTCAGTGTTGACTCCCTCCCAAGTTGGTGGTGTCTGAAAATTTAAAAATGTTGTTTTTGATTCTAAAGTATAAATTGTTAATATAAATTGTGAGCACTTGTCTCAGTATTGATTCTTGTAAGATTCACTTTACCCTAATCAATATACTCTGCTTTCTGCCTTTCAGTTAAACAACTATCCATTTTTCCTTGTCCCCTGACTCTGCATGCTCTGACCCTATTCATTAGTCTATTATGTAATATCTTATTGAAGACCTTTTGGAAATCTAAATATGTTACATCTACTGAATTACCCTTGTCTACTCTCTCTGTTACCTCTTCAAGCTTGGTCAAGTAAAACTTTCTCTTTAGAAGTCCATGTTGATTATTCATCATTATATTTTTGATTTTTAGATAGTTTTCTATTTCCTCCTTTAGTAGGGATTCCATTATTTTACCTATTACTGATATTAAACTGACTGGTCCATAGTTCGCTGGACAAATTCTAGCTTTGTTCTTAAGATATAGGTATAATATTAGCTATCTGTTGGTCCTCTGGCACTACAGCTTTATTTAATAGATTAAGTATATGTAATAGCGTCTCTGCTTTCTGTTCCTAGACTATTTTAGAGTCCACAGATGCAACCGTCTGCATCATGGGTGTTATTCTTTGATTTTGGTTATTTAATATTTCTCCTCTTTTTGTTTTATACATGGTTATATCATTTCTAATCGTATCTTCCAGTGTCACGTCCATTTGTTTCATCTCCCTGGTAAATACTGAAGCTGAGTAATTATTTAAGAATTCTGTGAGTTAACTGGCTCTGCCTGTGATTTTATCCTTATGGTCTCTGATGACCCTATTCCTTCCCTGACTTTCCTTTTTTATTGATGTGCCTATAGAATTTTTTTTATATGTCACTCGATAATTTAATTTCATAATTCCTTTTTGCCACCCTAATTGTTGTTTTTGACTTCTCTCCTAAACTTTTCATATTATCCCTCGTCTTGTTCCCTTTTGCTGTCCATGTATTTTATACATCTTCAGTTTTTTCTCTTCATTGATCCTTGGTGTCTCATTAGTGTTTAGTTCGTTTTTGACTTTAGTGGAATATATTTTTCCTGGGTTCTGTTGAATACCATTTTAAACGTTTCCCATTGCTGTTCTACATTAATATTGTTATCCATTTTATTTTCACAAAGTTTATTCCCAACCCCTCAAGTCAACTTTTCCTTGCCCTTGACTTTGTCATGCTTATATCCTTCTCAGTTATTATCTTATAGTGTATGGTCACTATTTGCCTAGGTGGTCAGGTACTTTTACTTCTCTTATTTGTTCCGCTTCGATCCTGTGATTGGCCAAATGATTTTATAACTGAGTATAACTTTTATAAACTTATAACCGAAATCCCTGAGCCATGAGAAACGGATGTAGTCAGATCTTTTTTTTAAGCTCATACTGTGGTTTATGTCTGCATAATTTTTTCATACCCGCCACCTCCACAAATATTTGGATGGATTTAGGTTTTGGCTACAACAGTTGTTCATCCCTTGATCTTACAAAAGAGAAGGAATGGCCATCCTCCTCGAGATAAAGTCCCTCAATTAACACCAGCAGACTACCAGATTCTGCAGGTTATTTTTATGGAGCTGAATTCTCCCCCCGTTGGGGGCAAAGTTGAAGGGCAGGCGCGCTTCCGATCGGCGCCGCTGATTGGGGGCGCGGTGCCATTTTACGTGGGTGGGCCCAATTAAGGCCCGCCAACTGTGACGCTCGCACGGAAGCACTATGCGTTTCCTGTGCAGGCGGGGGGAATCCAAAAATCGTGCATGCGCACGAAAGAGCGGACTTAAATAGACAATAAATTTTCCTAACACGTCCCCTCAACATGAGTTGGGACATGTCCATAATTTTTACAAAAACTTTATTAAAATTTTTTAAAACCTACATGAAACCTCATCCCGCCAGTGGATGAGGTTTCATGCTTTTTCTAATTCGCGCCAGGGCACCTGGTCTGCCCACCAACCTTAAGGTTGGACAGGCAGGTTCTTTAATTACTTAATTGACTCTGTCAATGGCTTCAATTGGCCATTGACAGGTCGGCGGGCGTGCAGCTGATTTCGCTGTGCCCCCGTCTTCCTGAAAATTTAAGTGGGGCGCAGTGATGTTGGGAGTTCCGCCTGATGTCATCCCGCATCATTTTACGCGTCGGCGAGCGGGCCCCGCCCCCTCCGCTCGCCAACACGTAAAATCCTGCCCATAGAAATAGCTTTTGAGAGTGTCATTTTTCTTTGATTGTTAATTGTTCCTTTTCCTCTCCTTTACAGGTTTCACATCTTATTTTGGGAGACTTACAATCTTTACTCCTGTCCTTTGTAGAATAATAGAAACTTTTTAATAAGGTCATCAAATATTTTTCCAAATGTTAACTTTAGTTACAAGACTGAAGCCATTGTTTTTGGCCCCTGCTCCAAACTCTGTTCCTTAGCTATCAACTCCATCTCTCTCCCTGGCAACATTCCTGAGATTAGGCCATTCTGTTCACAACCTCGGTGTCACCTTTAATCCCGAAATGAGCTTCCGCGCTCATGTTCATGCCATCACTAAGATCACCTATTTTCACTTCTGAAACATCACCCGACTTCGTTTCTGTCACAGCTCAATCTGCTGCAACCCTTATTCATGCCTTTGTTACCTCTAAACTTGACTATGCCAATGCACTCCTGGCCGGTCTCCCGCATTCTACTCTCCATAAACTTGAGGTCATTCAAAACTCTGCTATCTGTGTCTCAGCTTGCAGTATGTCCTCGTCCCCTATCACCCCTGTGCTCACTGATTACATTGGCTCCCAGTTTAGCAATGTCTTGATTTTAAAATTCTCATCCTTGTTTTCAAACCTTTCTATGACCTTGCCCCTCCCTGTCTCTGTAATCTCCTGCAGCCCCACACCCTCAGAGATATCTGCGCTCCTCTAATTCTGGCCGGTTGTGCATTCCTATTATAATTGCACCATCAGTGGTGGCCCTGCCTTCAGTTGCCCAGGCCCCAAGCCCTGAGATGATTTCCTGTCACCTCTTAACCTCTCCACTTGCCTTTCTTCCTTTAAGACACTCTTTAAAATCTACCTCTTTGACCAAGCTTTTCATCATCTGACCTAATATCTCCTTATGTGGCTTGGTGTTATGCTCTGCTTTATAATGTTCTTGTGAAGTGTCTTTGGATGTTTCAGTACAATATATAAATATAAGTTATTATTTCCACAACAATTTGTGTTCATGTAGCACCTTTAATATAGTAAAATGTCTAATGGTGCTTCACAGCTGCATTATCAAACAATATTTCACCCCGAGGCACATGAGATATTAGGGCAGGTGAGAGGTAGGTTTTAAGGAGTATCTTAGAGGAGGCATAAGTAGAGCAGTATGGGGAAGGAATACCGGAGCTTAGGACCAGAGCAGCTTAAAGCCAATCATGGAGCAATGAAAATCAGAGATACGCAAAAGGCCATAATTGGAGGAGCACAGAGATTTCAGAGTGTGATTCCTCTGGAGCAATTTTAATTATTGCTAATTTGTGCCTTTCGGATGTTAAATTTTCCAGGTAATCTTTTAACATTATCTTTATTTTTACCTTGACATGTGTCACTCTGTAAGGTTGGCTGTACTGGTAGATTACATTGAACACCAAGGAAATGAACTTTGGGGTTTGGCAAGAAACTAGCTCATGTGACCTCCACCTTTCAGTTAATGTCACTTCTTTTTCCTCCTCCCCTTACTACCCATAAATCATTTCGAATCAATTCAACTTTTACGCTTAGATGTACTGGGTAATGGTCTGAGCTCCGTTATAGAAAGTATTTGCGACAGAAACGGAGAGCTAACTTGGAATAATATTTTGCCCAGCAGGCTTATGAATCTTGTTTATGGCCTGCAACATGCTCTGTTGTTGCTTTTAATAATAATCTCTAGTTCCTGACAGCATCTACTTGGGTTCCCAGAAGGAATCATAAATTCGGTTTGCTGTTTCCTTTTTTATGTGGCCTCACAGGGTTCATAAATTGGCAGCACTGACTCATGTTGTACACTTTGACCCTTTGTTCAGTCTTCAATTCCCCAAGTATTAGCCTAAAAATGGTTTGTTGTGCATTTGGGTGGAAATATCCTGTGTTGCTTAGTTTTGATTTCTCTGCAAAATTTTTGGATGTTTGTGAATTTGTATAACATAGGTATCCTCTGCAAAGTGCTATTTCCTCTCTTAAAAATTTCATTTACAGTTTACAAATTAAATCATTCAAATCTACAGTTAGCACATATAATATAGTTTCCCTTTGCTCATAAACTATTGAAGAACATTTGATCTAGTCATGCAGAATGTACAGCCTTTTGTCTAGTCTATTAGTCTGTTGTTTCTTCGGACATGTTATGTACAACGGAAGTTGAAGCGAGTTGAATAAGGTGAGAAAGTGAAGTTGTTACTTAGCTAATGGCTTGTTTTCATGTCAACCATTATGGGGAAAATGCTGTAATAACTATAAACTCTAATGTTCTCATTAATGCAAATACCAGATGTCACCAACACATGACCAGAGATAATAAGGAAGTATTGATTTGGAGCATGTCTAACAATATACCATCTGGTGATTAAAGCACTTGCCCCTGGCTTCCCCATTATCGCAGATTTGATCCTGCACATTGTGATATTTAAATATTCCAAATACAGGTGAAATACATCCATTTCAACTCAGCCAGTCAAAGGGCCACCTTACAAAAGTATCACATCTCCTGGTGTGGAAAGGCTAATAAAATGCACCTTGCCTCACAAGTTTGAACTCCCAATTCTTGCACAAGTCACCATGCGGCATCAGCAGGATCAGTTGTACTGTATGTTTTGTTGAGGGCCTTGAGTGAAAAAGAGGTATAAGGAAATCATGAAGCAAAACAAAAAATAGCATCAGAAGGTTCCAGAGAAATTTTGCAAGGCTTTCAAAGCTGAAGGGAAGCAAACATTAATTTAACGTTAATGACTCCACATATTAGACTGCAAAAAGGTGCGACAGTTTTGGATAAGTTTTAAGTCTGGGCAGTTCAATGCCAAGTCAAATAAGCACTTTTGAGAGTTATAATTATTGGTACCAAATACTTCTCAACTATTTATTTTCACAAAATATTTTACTGTACAAAATATCAAAATTACCTAGGTAAATATAAACATTTTTATGTGGTCAGCTCTGAAATTTCTAGATAGCTGTTATTTGATAAGATTATGGCTTAATGACCGTACCTATTATTTTCAGTTTGGTTTGGCATCAAGGCATCATTTGACCAAGTATGACATCAAGGAGTCCTAGGAAAATTGATAATGGGAATCGGGGAAAATTCTTCACTGTTTGGAGTTATACCTAGCACAAAGAAAGGTGGTTGTGGTTGTTGTGGGGCAATCATCTCAGCCTGAGGACCTTGATGAAGGAGTTGTTCAGGGTAGTGTCCACTATCTTCACCTGCTTCATCAGTCACCTTCCCTCCATCATAAGGTCAGAAATGGGGAAGTTTGCTGATGATTGCACAGTGGTCAGTACCATTTACAACCCCTCAAATACTGAAGCTGTCTGTTCCTGCATGCAGCAATACCTGGACAACATTCAGGCTTGGGCTGATAAATTTCAAGTAACATTCACACCACACAAGTGCCACACAATGACCATCTCCAACAAGAGAGAATCTAACCAATCTCCCCATGACATTCAATGGCATTACAATCACTGAAACTTCCATCATCAACATCCTGGGGGTTACCATTGACCAGAAACTTATTTGGGTCAACGATATAAATACTGTGGCTACAAGAGCAGGTAAGAGGCTGGAAATTCTACAGCAAATAACTCACCACTGACTTCCCAAAGCCTGTCCCCCACGTACAAGAATGAGGCAAGAGTGTGGTGGAATACTCTCCACTTTCCTGGGTGAGTACAACTCCAGCAACACTCAATAAGCTCAAAACAATCTAGAACAAAGCAGCCATCTTGATCAGCAACCCATCCACCACATTAAGCATTCACTCACTCCACCAGTGGTGCACAGTGGCAGCAGTGTGTACCATCGAAAAAAGCACTGCAGCAATTCACCAAGGCTCCTACAACAGCATCTTCCAAATCCACAACCTTTACCACCTAGAAGAACGAGGGCAGCAGATGCATAGAAACATTACTACCTGCAAGTTCCCCTCCAAGCCACACACTATCCTGACTTGAACTATATCACTGTTCCTTCACTGTTACTAGGTCAAAAACCTTCAACTTCCTCCCGAATAGCAATGTGGATATAACTACACCACATGGACTGCAGCGATTCAAGAAGGCGGCTCATCATCACCTCATCAAAGGCAGTTAGGGATTGACCACAAATGCTGGCCCTGCCAATAATGTTCACATCCTGGGAATGAATAGAAAATAAGTGTGGGAACTGATTATATTTTTGTATTTTTACATTAACCTCATAGTTTATAACTTTAATCAACAGGGGTGGGTAGTTATCAGACTAACATATATCGCATATCACTTAAAATTTAACAGTATTTTGGATATCCCTTGGGTATGAAGGAATAAGGAGTAAAGACGGGCACAGGATCTCACTGAATGGCAAAACAGGCTTGAGGAGCTAAATGGCCTACTCCTGGTCTTATGTTCCTATATTCTGGTTCTAATTTTTACAGAAATTCCAGTTCAGTTTGTAATCTTAGGTTAACCTTGACATAGCAATTTTTTTTTTTGTATTGTCATTAGACTAGTAACCCAGAGGCCCAGGCTAATGTTCTTGTGACACTGTTTCAAATCTCACCATGGCAGCTGGTGGAATTTAAATTCAATTAATAAAACCTGGAACTGAAAGCTAATCTCAGTAAAGGTGGCCATGAAACTATCCTGGATTGTCGTAAAAGCCCATCTGGTTCACTAATGTCCTTTCGGGAAGAAAATCTGCCATCCTTTCCTGGTCTGGCCTACATGTGACTCCAGACTACAGCAATGTGGTTGACTCTTAATTGCCCTCTGAAATGGTCTAGCAAGCCACTCAGTTCAAGGGCAATTAGGGATGGGCAACTAATGCTGGCTTTGCCAGCAACTCCCACAACCCATGAAAGAATAAATTAAAAAATTATGAAGTCATTTCTGGAGTGTAATTAAGCTCCTCGGAACTAACATCTGAAAATATAGTCTTTGCATTTAATTGTTAAATGAAGCCATTGGTAAGAATAGACAATTAGACATTGGTCTAAGTGTCAGTTGTTACAGTTTTCATGTGGCGTCTATACTTAAAATGTTTTTATTCCAAAGATATTTATAAAAGTAACGGGAGTATGTTGTGATAATTCCTCTGTGACATGCAGTGAAATAAGTCCCAATAAGAAGGCTTCTCAACTCACATAAGTGAGACATTTTTCTTACAGCAAGATGTAGATGGTAAACTTCAGTCTTCCAAATATGTACTGTATATGCTTTGCAATCTCTCAATACCACCTCCCCATGACACTTAATGGCATTACCATCATTGAATCCCCACTATCAACATCCTGGAGGTTTCCATTCATCAGAAACTGAACTGGACCAGCCATATAAATACTGTGGCTACAAGGGGAGGGCAAAAGCTGGGAATTCTGCAGCGGGTAACTTATGTCCTGATTCCCCAAAGCCTGTCCACCATCTATAAGACACAAGTGACGGAATACTCTTCACTTGCCTGGATGAGTGCCGCTCCAACAACACTGAAGAAGCTTGACACCGTTCAGGACAAAGTTGTCCCCATGATTGGCACCTCATCCACTATCTTAAACATTCATTCACTTCACCACTAACACATAGTGCCAGTGGAGTGTACCCTTAACGAGATGCACTGCAGCAACTCACCAAGGTTCCTTTGACAGCACCTTTCAAACCTGCAACCCTCTAGAAGGACAAGGGCAGCAAATAGATGGGAAAATCACCACCTGCAAGTTCCCCTCCAGGCCACGCATCATCCAGACTTGGAACTATTTCACTGTGCCTTCATTGCCGCTGGGTCAAAATCACATAACTTCCTTCCTAACAGCACTGTGGGTGTAACTACACCACATGGACTGCAGCAGTTCAAGAAGGCAGCTCACCACCACCATCTCGAGCCATTAGGGGTGGGCAATAAATGCAGGCCTAGCTAGTGACACCCACATCCCATGAACGAATACATTAAAAAATTCTTGAGACTACTACCAGTCTAAATTAAAAGAGTCACAGATGCTGTGGCTTATTAACAGGATTTTTTATTTGTAGGAGAAGGGGAAATAAAGTGGCTTAGTTACCTTGCCCCAGTACATGTACACATCCTGTTAGACTGTCAAGAGAGTAGTAGGTCAGATCATTCCACTCTCTAAGCTGAAGGAAACGGAATGGTAACGAATAGCTCCCTTAGGAAAATATAGGAAAGTGAGGGTAATTGTGAAATAAAATCAAACTAAGTCAGTTTGAGTTTTATTAATTGAGTGTATTATACTTGGCTCCAACTATTAATGAGCTAAAGTTCTATTTGAGAGATATTTTTGGAATAATTACAACATCAATATGTTTTTTATTTAAAGTCCATCATGTTTGAAAATACTGTAAATAGTGCAATCATTGTGACTTCATGCTATGCCCAGAGAATTTTTCCCAGTCAGTATACTGAGAGAATCTCAACAAGTAACAGAAATGGCGTTCCATGAAATAGGAATTGGAGGTATTATTCTTTGTTTAGATGTCATGCCAGGAGACAATTTGACCAGACTGATCAGCTTGTCCTCTAATATTTTCCTGAAGGGAATTGCCCTGCTTTGCTTCAGACAGGCATTCCATTATATGTGGAACCTACAATGAATTCTAGTTAGGATTTTAAAATGTTTTAGACAGTAAACGTAATAACACTACAACTGGATATAATAGCCACAGAGCTTTTAATTTATCCTTCTGGC
The DNA here is from genome assembly GCF_964194155.1 of Cetorhinus maximus. Lineage (NCBI taxonomy): Eukaryota > Metazoa > Chordata > Chondrichthyes > Lamniformes > Cetorhinidae > Cetorhinus > Cetorhinus maximus. The sequence goes on along the minus strand of NC_135894.1, from coordinate 75,860,853 downwards.
TGTGATAAATTTAGTTCATTCTTTGCCAAGCCCACAGGGGAAGCACCTCAAAAGCAGCAGAATGCTCTTAGTAGGTGCCATGAATAATAGACAGAACTGCTTTCTCCTTGCTTTTAGTTCAAAATTATCAGCTGTTGGACAAAACATTGGATATTTAAGAATGGACCAGTGTTATTAGGACTGGATTTTAAATTTGAAGATTTATCTTTTAAAAAACATGTGGAAAGCACATTTGGTAAATTTCGAGTTCCTCTTGTATTAGAGGGTCATTATTTTACAATAACAACCTACATTTATATAGTGCCTTCAGCTAAGATAAACATTCCAAGTCACTTCAAAGAAGCATATTCAGGCAAGAGTTGATCTTTATGATGGAGAGAATACAAGATCAGAAGTTCAGCCTCTGGTCAAATAGGAAATCAAGGTTGCAATCTGTCTGCATCAACCAGACGCAGTGGTTGGGGAGGGGGTTGGAATTTATGACAAGTGAATGAAATGTTGGGGGGAGAGGCTAATACAATGGCTTTAGTCTTCCAACATTTTTTCTGGGGGAAATTGCAGGTCATTCAGGAATGCATGGTGGACAAGCAGGCTGACAACACCAAAGGAAGTGAAGGGGCAAAGAAGGGCCATGGACATTGTCAGTGTACATGTAGAGTCTTGAGATGATTTCGCCAAGGAGTAGATGAGGGGCCCAAGCATGGATTCTTGCGGGACTTCAGGGGTAATGATGAAGGATTGGGAAGAGAAGCTGTTGCTGGAGATGCTCAGGCTATGATTGGCTAGGTAAGAGTGGAACCAGGTGAGAGCAAGTAGCACAGAGTTAGATATTTGATGGACACTGGAAGATTAGGGTATGATCAGCCATGTCAAAGGATGCAGACAAATCGAGAAAGAGTGACAAGTGGTAGTGCATTCCACTCACAATCGCAGAAGATGTCATTTATGAATATTGATTAGCAACATCTCAGTCCTGTGGCAAGGGTGGAAATATGATTGGAGAGGCTGAAAATTGGAGTTGCAGGAAAAAAGGGCATGGATTTGGAAGGCAATCACATGCTCAAGGACTTTGGAAAAGAAAGGGAAATGAGATGGCAGTAGTTTAGCCACGACAGAGGAAGGGGCTTATGACTGCTTGAAAGGGAGGGGGAAAGCTGATGGTGGCAATGGGTATCTAAACTAATTATGCAGCAGCTATGTTCACATCTGTGGACTTGAGAGAGCGAGGATGGGGACCATATACCGAGCAAAATGCGAAGGATGGAAGAGAGTACGAGTCTTAACAGGGACACCAAAGACAGAGCTTATCACAACTTACCACCAGCACAGCAGTGCAGAAGATAAGGCTGAAGCATTTGCAACAATCTTCAGCCAGAAATGTTGAGCGGATGATCTATCTCAGCCTCCTCCGGAGGTCCCCAGCATCACAGGTGCCAGTCTCCAGTCAATTCAATTCACTCCACGTCATATCAAGAAACGGCTGAAGGCACTGTATAGTGCAAAGGCTATGGGCCCTGACAATAGTCCAGCAATAGTACTGAAGACTTGTGCTCCAGAACTTGCCGCATCCTCTAGCCAAGCTGTTCCAGTACAGCTACAACACTGGCATCTACCCGACTATGTGGAAAATTGCCCAGGTATGTCCTGTACACAAAAAGTAGGACAAATCCAACCTGGCCAATTACCTCCTCATCAGTCTACTCTCAATCATCAGTAAAATAATGGAAGGGGTCATCAACAGTGCTATCAAGCAGCACTTGATTAGCAATAACCTGCTCACTGATGCCCAGTTTGGGTTCTGCCAGGGCCACTCAGCTCCTGACCTCATTACAGCCTTGGTTTAAACATGGATAAAGGAGCTGAACTCCCAAGGTGTGAGAGTGACTTTCCTTGACATCAAGGCAGCATTTGATCAAGTGTGGCATCAAGGAGCCCTAGCAAAACTAGAGTCAGTGGGAATCAGGAAAAACTCCCTGCTGGTTGGAGTCATACCTTGCACAAAGGAAGTTGGTTGTGGTTGTTGGAGGTCAGTCATCTCAGCTCCAGGACATCATTGCAGGAGTTCATCAGGGTAGTGTCCTAGGTCTAACCATCTTTAGCTGTTTCATCAATGACCTTCCTTTCATCATAAGGTCAGAAGTGGGTATGTTCACTGATGATTGCACAATGTTCAGCACCATTTGCGACTCCTCAGATACTGAAGCAGTCCATGTCCAAACGCAGCAAGACCTGGACAATATCCAGGCTTGGGCTGACAAGCAGCAAGTAACATTGGCGCCACACAAATGTTAGGTAACGACCATCTCCATCAAGAGAGAATCCAACCATTGCCACTTGATGTTCAATGGCAGTACCATCACTGAATCCCCCACTATCAGCATCCTGGGGGGTACTATTGACCAGAAACTGAACTGGACTAGCTAAATAAATACTGTGGCTACAAGAGCAGGTCAGGGGCTAGGAATCGTGCGACAAGCAACTCACTTCCTGATTCCCCAAAACCTGTCCACCATCTACAAGGCACAAGTCAGGAGTGTGATGGAATACTCCCCACTTGCCTGGATGAGTGCAGCTCCCACAACTGAAGAAGCTGGACACCATCCAGGACAAAGCAGTCCGCTTGATTGGCACCACATTCACAAACATTCACTCCTTCCATCACCGACGCACAGTAGCAGCAGTGTGTATCATCTACAAGATGCGCTGCAGGAATTCACCAAGGCTCCTTAGACAGCACCTACCCACCCGGGACCACTACCATCTAGAAGGACAAGGGCAACAGATAAATGAGAATACCACCACCTGGAAGTTCCCCTCCAAGTCACTCACCATCCTGACTTGGAAATATGTCGCCATTCCTTCACTGTCGCTGAGTCAAAATCCTGGAGCTCCCTTCCTAACAGCACTGTGAGTGTACCTACACCACATGGACTGCAGCAGTTCAAGAAGGCAGCTTACCACCACCTTCTCAAGGGCAACTAGGGATGGGCAATAAATGCTGGCCCAGCCAGCAAAGCCCACATCCTGTGAATGGATAAAAAAAAGACTCAGAAAGCCAGGCAGTGAAGAATGGAATTGGAGCTTGATCTTTATACACTTAATACCTTTTATTTAAGAGATAATCATTACATATAGTCCACCTCCAAATGAATGGCAACAGAAGTATTGTGGTGAAAGAAGGAGTAAAGACCAGGCAGCTGGGAGTTTCAAAACATTGTTGTTAATGATGGAGGTTGGAGTTTTTTTTAAACTGTGGTCAAGTTAGTAGGTCAGCATCCATTGTGCTACCTTAATTTCAGGCTCTGTGCACTTCAAGTAGCTTTTGTTCTAGTTGACCAGAGGGTGGCAGAGGAGTTATGCAATGAAGCCTGTGCTACTCATCTAATCCATCTGGTGGCATGAAACTCTTTTTGATGAAATACCTGGAGCAGAGGAGAAAAAAAAACTTTTTATTGTAAGAACAAACACTGATCTACATTATTCAGGAAGATATTCTAATCCCACCACTATTTATTGAAAACTGTGAGTGAGTTTCAAAGTATCTGCCTTTATTTCTTTTAGACACACCTAAGGAGATGAGTAAAGATCCATCTGAGCATAACATCAAGACAGAAAGAAAGAAAGGAGATGAGACTGTGCAGTCTGCCACAATGAAGAAACGTAAAAAGGTGATGAAAGAAGCTTGATAGATGAGTCTTTATGTATATTACATTATTTTTTAGCGTTAAATCTTGATTGATAAATAGTTATTCTCTTGTTGTAGGGGAGGGAGAGCTGGCACCGGGTGCAGTGGAAGTGACTTTATTAGGCTCTTTCTAGTTCTTTCATTGGAGTAAAAGCTATTCTAATTTGCATATGTGCAGCAAGTGTATTTCCTGAAAAGGTCCAAATCATTAGCCAATCTATTGTATCGGGCTTGGAAGAGGTGATTGAAAATAAAATTCAATGTTCAATAAAATTCGCCAGCAAACTCAAATTTTCCATGGAGGCATGTGATCCAGCACGGCCATCAGAAGCCGAACTATAAAGTTCTTCACCCTCTAAACCATCAATAGTGGGTGACATGGGGAGCAGAAGAAAGGGGAATAATGAAAATGGCTTCAAAGAAAGGCCCATAAATTGGATCGCACTGTGCCCATTTATAGGTGTAAAATGTGCACCTAGGATTCCAAGATGGTAGACAGTCAGAAATGTGCTATTTCTCAAATTGTTAAATGTTTCTATTCATACAAGGCATATGCCCGAAAAGGGTATTAGGCCTTTTGCATTTGCAAATAGAAGGCCAAGTACCTATTTGAGGTCCCCTTTCCAAAATTCGATTGCGCATGCCTGCACATGCTGTGCATGCTTCGGTCAGCTTCTTTGGGCACGTAGTAACTAGTCCAGTGGTCTTCAATGAGAACTTACCAGAAAAGTATGCTTAAACTTTTTACTCACTTTATTGTTGAGCCAGGAGAAGCCCCAAATTCTCTGAATGATCTTGGCTGGTGGACCAGATTGCCATCATCCTGCCACCAGTTCATTAGATTGTACAGCATGTGGCGTGTGCTCCAATTCAGGTATGATCCAATTTCTAGGTCAGAGAATTTTACCCTGAAAAACAACAAAAACCCACAAAAGGACGATCATGCTCCTTAGAATGGGATGTGTTACATGACAATAAACAAGGTATCTCAAACAGGGAAACGCTATACAATCCTTCATTATGAAGGATTACAGTGCTTGGTTATATATATGTATTTTGTAAGGATAAAATTCACATTTAAATTCTTTTGACATATGAGATCATGATGCATTGCCTTTCTTACCAATGTTTGTTTATTATTGGGATAGTTGCATTATTTTAAAATTCAGGACTACAAATTAAAAATGGATTACAGTAGAAAATATCAGTGACATAATATAATCTAGTTTGTCTCTCTACAGCTTCAAACTAATATTCAATATGGTGATGAATTATTACCTGTGCAAGCATTCCCATGACTACAGGGATTTCGGGCTATAGATTCCGTTGGTATTATTGTGACTTACTCCCAATTATTCCTGCTGCTCTTGAGGGTGAGAATTTTAAGAATAATGTGGTAATTAGATTAGTTAGCGACATAACTGGGACTTGGGGACATCCTGAAGTTGTGAAAGGTGCGATATAAATACACATTCATTCTTTCTTGGCTGACTCACTGGCAAACTCAGAAAATACAACTTGCAAGTTAAATTGAGACTAATACACCATGTTGCAGAATACTTTTTTGAGCACAGCATCTGATAGTCATAGGATGTTAAAGGATGAACATAGAAAATACTGGAAATACACAGCAGGTCTGGTAGCATCTGTGGAGAGAGAAACAGAGATAAAGTCTCATGAAAGGTCACGATCTGAAATGTTAACTCTGCTTCTCTCTCCCCAGATGCTGCCAGATCTGTTGTCTATTTCCAGCATTTAGTGTGTTTATCTCAGATTTTCAGCGTCCATAGGTTTTTGCCTTCGAGCAGCATTTATAGAGCACTATTGACAGAGGTTAAATAATAATCAGACAAAAATTGTCACCCAAATGTAGTGACAGTGGTTGAATGATACAATGGGAAGTGATAGAATTCAGGATCTATAAATGAACAATATTCTGTTAACTGTTCAAAGAATCATATACAAAAGATTACTTCTGTAATCTGAAAAAAACAGTTACGGACATATAGGGATGCATTTTACACCCCCGCCAGCAGATTTGAAGGCAGATGGGGGCACGTAAAATCCACCGGGTGGTCTTCCCACCACCCACCCACCTGCCCCCCCTGCCCCAACCTGACTGAAATATATCAGCAAGGTAAGTGAGGCATTTTGAGGCCCACTGGCCCTTGGGCCTATTAATGACCACTTAAGGGCCTCATCCCACCACTGCCGGTATTTTACCCATGCCAGGGAGGCCCACTCCATGTGGGAAGCCCAGCAGGTTTAGCTGCAGTGTCAGGCAAGGAAGGGGAAACCTCCTTTGGGGACCACATGGGCCCAATGGAGGCACCCCCACTCAAAGTAATCCCCCCTTTATCTTTTCCACAGCCTTTTAATCCGCGCACCCCCCCCACCCCAAACCCCCTCTCGCTACCATCACCCTCCACCCTCCCTGCCGCGATCCCCAACCTCAGACTTACCTGTCAGTCTGGGCCCCTCAGCTTTGGGGACTGCTTGTAGTGCCAGCAGTGACTACCAGTGGAGCTGCTAGGACTGCAGACCTGCCAACCAATCTGATTGGCTGGCAGCTATCTAAGGCAGGACTTCCTTGCAAGAAAGGGGCCAAAGTCTCACCTTAAAGCAATTAACACTGCTCCCAGCAATAAATTGGGATCATGGGCAGACTCCCTCCACCCTGATTTTCTTCGTTAGCTGGGTGGTGGGGGGGCGGGGAGGAGCAGGTGGGGCCATGCCTCCCACTGCCCCGCGCCCCACCCACCCTGCGCACCCCCTGTAAAATCCAGCCCACAATTTCATTAAGGTTGAGATCATTTTCAAACAAATGACAGTGTAGGCATCCATTCCGATGACTCTGTGAGCAAGTTACGGCTTTTTGATGTTCAGAGGCATTTCCCACTGACAGCACTCACATGAATCTTTACCTTGTGCAGGAAACTGTTGACCATCTAGTCATTATATTTAATTTTACTCTCCAGCAAACAGATTCTTTCATAGACACAGAAGTGGAGAAGAAACCTGAAGCTAGTCCACCAAAGAAGAAGAAGCGAAGAAAGGTAACTGTCTCTAAGCAGAACAAAAAGATGATGAAAATTGAATCAAGGCAAATATTTATAGATGAAATAAGGTTCCCTGGTGCCCATCTCCTACTTACTCAATCCCCACTTTACGTAATCCCTGATATCTCTACTACCCTCCCAATCAGCCATGCTTACCAATATTGTTCATGACGTCTTTGGGTGTCATTTCTTTTCCTTTTAAAGTTACATCATCATGATCATGTTCAAAAGATCCACTTGTGCAATCCTCCATCCACTGCCCTATTTGTAATCTTTTTTCGCTCAGTTCATCAAACACGCCATTGTTCCCCAGCTCCCTGCTTGTGTCTCAAAACTCATTGTATGAATTCCATCCCTGCTCACAGTATCAAAACCAGAATCACCCTGGCCAAGTCACAAATTACACCTTTTAAGACTGTGATTAGGGTGTGTTAATCCTGTTTAATTTCTTTGTGCTGTTTAAAACAGTTGACCATGCCATTCTCTTCCATTACCTTTCTTCTATTTTCCAGCTTCATGGGACTGCTCTTGCATGGTTCAACTTCTACCTACCCAGATGCAGCCTGTGCAATTCTCTTCCTACTCTTATAGTCACCTTTGGAGTCCTCCAAGGGTATGATCATTGTCCCCTCCCTTTTTTTTAGTCTTATATGCTGCCTCTCAATTACAGCATCTGCAACTCTACCTTTCCAATAATTCCATTGACCTCAAGGCCACCCCCCTGTTGTCAGACTGCCTGCTGAAAGTCCAGTCATGAATGCATTAAAATTACTTGAACTGAATATCAGGAAGACCTAATTCATCATTTTGGTTCCAGCTACCAACCTGCTCAATTTCTACTGAATCTATTCTCTTTCCAAAATGTCCTTCCTCAAATTTTTCATCTTTCTCACTCATTGTATCTGGTGGTGTTGCTACAGCAGGGCGAGCTGACTTTAATTTTCCTTAATAATTAAGCAATTAGACAGTTCCAAGGTAAGTATATTCATGGATCTGCCCAGCCATGAACTTTAATAACTCCTTTCTAATGCTGACAGGAAGGTTCAAAGTGACTTTGTGGCTTGTAACCATGTCTTTGTGAGGCAAACACTATAATAACTTTGTTGCCAAACTAGTGATCTCAAGATGATTGTTATATTTGGTGTGTATTTTCATTTTGCTACAAAATGTCTGCTCTAAACTTATTAATCTTGACCTCTTTTATTTGTAAATATAGAAGATTTCTGATATTCTAATGACCTCTGCACCAAAACCTGCTGCCCCTGCTGATTTGCAGAATATGATTGCCCAACACTTCAAAAGTGAACGGTCTGTCATAGAACTCGAGGAACTAAAACTGCCAGGTATGGAACACATTTTCTCAAATATACACTGAATCGCGTTCATTGAGGATTACAGTATTATTTCTCTTTAAACAAAAAGGAGATCTTACTGTTTTTAGCCCAGTCAGGATATATTTGAAATGCTCTGTGAATGTAGTATATTCTCCTGATTCTACTTCATAATTTCAGCCACGGAAAATATGGAATATCATTAGTTAGATTGTTAAGATATGAATGCAATTTAAATAAAAACGTTGTCAGTTTAATTAAAATTTTAAACCAGTTTATGCCATATGAAGAAAATCCATATTTGTTTCAATAGTCATAGGGTTTTATTTGTGTATTTTTTCAGATTCTTGTTTTCTTCAGAGCAATGACCTCACGCATACCCCGTCCTCTTACCTGAAGCAAGGTAAGTGGCTTACATACAGCACTATCACAGAATCACAGTGCCGTTCGGCCCATCGAGTCTGCACCGACACGTGAGAAACACCTCACCTACCTACCTAATCCCATTTACCAGCACTTGCTCGGGAGTCGCGTAACTATAAGTCAATCCACGTTATACCACAAGCTTTGTCTGAAGAAAGATTAAATTCGATTATTTATTTCACAATAGCCCTCATACATATTAGCTAAAATCTATTTAGTGCAGATAAAGGAATAACAAAGGGTGCACTTCTCCTACACATTCTGACAAGGAAAAGCAGTTTCATGGGTAATGTGAAAAGTGACGGTAAATCTCAAATTCCCAGCATTGATCTAATCCTGGCTGCACAAAAGCCAAGCCATACAAAACTATTGCACAGCACTCAAGATCATGTGAGTTGCAGTATAGATTCAGCCGAGTGTAAAGCCATATTTTAAAATGTCCAGGCTGGAGCATTTTTGCTACTAGATCCCCTGGAAAGTTTTAAAAGTTCCTTTTGGAATTATTTAATGTTAGGCCCAAGCAGATACTCCCACCTGTGTCCTCCCAATGTTGAAATTGTGAGGGAGCGGAACGCCGCACAAGCATCAAAAGATCCGTTGTTTATTCTCTTGATGGCAATCAGACTGAGGTCATTCTTCAGTTTAATAAAAGTTGCAGCTGTCATACAATGGTCTCAGCTCAGTAGCTGCAGCATAGGCACTGCCTAATCTGACAAAATTGGACCAATTTGCTATGATTTTATATTGGTCACGCATCATTCTTTTACTACAGGCTTCACAAAAATAAGAAAGCCTTCACAGTATTATTTCTATGTTTAATGTTGCCCAGTTTCAGGTGAATATTGTATTTTGTGGAATTTTATGCTAGAGAGGAAAATTGTGGACTTGTGTAGAATAATGCTCTTTAAAAGATAGATAGAGATTCAGATTCAGTCACCTTTTAATATAACTCAGTCCTGACCTTTCCTTAAATTTAGTATTACTATGACAAACAAAATATTTATTAGAATCTTCTGGAAGTCATTTATTTCTGTATTTCTGTTATTGAATTTTGGAAATGCACTGCATTAAGTATATGCAGACTTACCACATGACTGAAACATGCAGCTCGTTTGAAGGCTACTAAGGACACTTTGTGTTTTTAAATGCTAAATGTTTTAGATTTTCATTTGCCTGAATTTTGAAAATTAAACAATAATCTAATAAATATCTTTAAAATTATAACTGGATTTGAGTGTAAAAACCTGACAAATAATGTGTTAAAGTATGCATTTTTAGATTTTTTTTTCATCTCAGTTTTTGTTTATTTTAGTTTTTTTTAATGGTTTCGTACTTGAGTTGATAGGTATTTATTGTGAATTTAACAAACTTTTGACCAGTTTTAAATTTTTTTCCATACAGTATAGATTTGATATGTATACCAAATGTCGCCTATTTAAAATGATTGTTGAAGGGGTGTATGTCTGTCTACAGTTTGTCCCAAATGGGTGAAGTTGTGTAAGAACCACACCAAGAAAAAGTCTGTGCTGATATTGATAATATGCAGCTCTGCCCTCCGAGCCTTGGAAATGATCAGGTAAAGGAAGAACTTTCACAACCTCTGGACATCGAAAGTATCTCTCATTTTGTTTTTTGATGTGCGATAAATTGTTATTGTAAGCAAATGCAGCAACTAATTCGCAGTTAACAAGGTTCCACAAATAGTAATGACTAGTTAATCAGTTGAGTGAGGAATAAAACTTAGTAAAGTCACCAAGAGAAGTCTCCTCTGCTTCAAGTAGTGTCATGGGATATTCAATGTCCACTAAACAGGGAGCTGTGGCCTCAGTTTAATGTCTCATCCAAAAGGGGGCATCTGCAACAATGCAGCACTTTGCAGTACTGCACAGAAATGCTAGTCTGAAATATATATCACATTCCTGGAGTGGAGCTTGAGCCTTTTGGCTCAGAGGCAGGTTTGCAACCACTGAGTGAAGTTTTTCCAAAATTACACCTGGAAACATTTTTACTTTTGTTTATTCATTCAAGGGACGTGGGTGTCGCTGGCTAGGTCAACATTTATTGCCCATCCCTAATTGCTTTTGAAAAGGTGGTGTTGAGCTGTCTTCTTGAATTGCTGTAGTCCACGTGGTGTAGGTACACCTACAGTGCTGTTAGGGAGGGACTTCCAGGATTTTGACCCAATGACAGTGAAGGAACGGCGATATATTTCCAAGTCAGGATGATGAGTGGCTTGGAGGGAAACTTGCATGTGGTGTTCCCATGTGTCTGCTGCCCATGTCCTTCTAAATGGTGGCAGTTGTGGGTTTGGAAGGTGCTGTCTAAGGTGCCTTCTTACAGTGCATCTTGTAGATGATACACACTGTTGCAACAATGTGTCGATGGTGGAGGGAGTGAATGTTTGTGGATGGGGTGCCAATCAAATGGGCTGCTTTGTCCTGGATGGCATCAAGCTTCTTGATTGTTGTTGAAGCTGCACTCATCTAGGCAAGGGGAGAGTATTCCATCACATTCCTGACTTGTGCCTTGTAGATGGTGGACAGGCTTTGAGGAATCAGGAGATGAGTTACTCGTTGCAGGATTCCTAGCCTCTGACCTGCTCTTGTAGCCACAGTATTTATGTGTCTAGTCCAGTTCAGTTCCTGGTCAATGGTAACCCCCAGGATGTTGATAGTGGGGGATTCAGCGATGCCATTGAATGTGAAGATTCTCTCTTGTTTGGAGATGGTCATTGCCTGGCACTTGTATGGTGCAAATGTCACTTACCGCTTGTCAGTCCAAGCCTGGAATGTTGTCCAGGTCTTGCTGCATTTGGACATGAACTACTGCTGTAGTTATTTTTTTGGAGTGTAATACCATCATTACTGTAATGCATTTAACTTCTTTTGCACTTCCATGCAAAATTAAACTTGCTAGCTATCACTTTTTTGGGTTTTCTTCCTCCATCACTTCATGGCATGATGACAGTTTCCATAAGCAGACTGAATTTTCTCTGAACCCAAACCTGGATCTTTATTCATTGCTGTGAATGAGTTAACCTGACTAACTTTAACTTAATTTCCTATTTGGTGCCTGCAATTGCTGGTGGCACTTAAATGAGGTATAAAGTTGTTTTTAACTCAGGCCTCAAGTCTGAGCATAGTGCTGTCACTCCACTCATTTTACTCACATTTTGGGCACAACTCGACTTTCCTGGCCCTAGTACTCTTACCGGTTGCCTTACTTTTCATTCTGCTGAGGTACTTATATCTTTGCCAAAATCAGTAAAGATAATTAGACTAGACTGGCAGACTGTAGAGCCTCACGGTCAGCGGATATTCAACTTTTACATTCCACATTCTGACGTGAGGCTCTTTCACATAGATAGGTCACAACCAACCAAGGGACTAAACTCCAGGAGGAGCTGGAAGTTTTTGGAAGTATTGGTAATGGGAGTAAACTGGAGGAAAGGAAAAAGCAAATTGTATGGATCGAAAGAATGTTAACTTCACAAAGTGCAAAGTTCCCTGTTTTAATAACATGTGGTATACCTTCCACTCATTTCTGCTCCTGCACAGCTAACATTTCTCTCTGAGCTTTTTAAATGCAGGCTTTAACCCATTTAAAGTAAACAGGCCATGACTACAGTGTTTGTATCTCATTTGTTTTGGCAGACTGATTACAGCTTTTAAAGGTGACTGTAAGACTCTAAAATTATTTGCAAAGCATATAAAGGTAAGCATGAATCTCATTAGAATTTGCATTATTTCAGCTAACTTTTAATAGGTGATAGATGATCATGAGGGTTCATTTTACTTTATTTGATGGACTGACCATGAAATGGTGAAATAATCTGGCAGCAACTATTTCATGTGCTTCTAAAGGGCATGAATGAAAGAAGCTCACTCTTATTTTTGAACAAAATGTAATAGAACTTTACCAGCATAAACATTTCCTTCATTACATTATAGCCCAACCCTTGCATAAATGAGTACTTGATAACAAACTGTTTTGCCAGTTCCAATCAGCCAGCAATGAACAAGGTGACTGTGCAAAAGGTAATGCTTTCAGCCTACATTTGATTCAGCTCTATATTCAATTTGAAAAGTTAATGTTGGATTGTGCAAGTGCCTCTGAAATAAATGTTGCAGAATCCTCCAGACACACGAAAGTAAATCTATCAGCGGTCAGGGAGAATTTAGAAAATTTCACCCTGAATGAACTTTTTCCACCTTTTCAGAGAAGCAGCTAATAACTAATTTAATGAGAAAATAGTGTGAAAAATTTACTTGACACATGGGACACACTGGCCTTTCTCAAGATTGGACAAAAATAGGCTTGGGGGACCAATTTTTGTTCCTACCCGTAAGTGTGTTAGCTGCAAAATTGGAAGCCAAAGACTGACAAAAGTCCAGGGCACCTGCCTTAAATGGACATTGTACCAACTAATCAGGGAAATGATGCATGATGGAAATTGCTTATCAGCTGTGTAGAGTATGTGCCATGTGGTAATTGTATAAATGAAAGGTGAGGATAAACAGGTGGAGGGCATACATTACTTGAGAACATAAAAAGAGTAAGGTTAGGAGCTATACACTGATAATGTTTCACTTTGTGAATAAATCTAAACTGAGTAAAGATTAACTTCTGGCCTCCTCCTTCACCAACTGGCTGTCAGAAGTTTAACACCACATGCGCTCTATTCAGTTTTTCTGAATCTATAGCAACCTGACAAGCAGTCCTCAAAAGTTAACATTTTGTTACATGTATTTATGTGAGGCCAGGAATATCAGGAATTATTTTCGTGAAGAATTTGGGTTGGGGGTGTGGGTGGTGGGAAAGCACTCCCAGCCCTTCCCCCTCCCCTTTGTCTCCATACACACCCTTCAATGTGGCATGTCACTTCTTCCTTGATCAGTGAAACAAGATATTTTGAATTATGCGTCTGTCTGGATTGTTACAATCTGTATCTGTTCTGTAATGTTACAATTTATTAGAGTATCTCATCGTATTCCCTTTCTCATCCAGGTAGAAGAACAGATAAAATCGCTTGCCAAGGGGGTCATACATCTTGGTGTCGGAACACCAGCACGCGTTAGAAACCTGATTGACCAAGGTATAATACCCTGTATTGTTTACATGGGTTTGTTTTTACTCCTTAAGTTTATTCAGAGAGTTAGTCACTGATTATTTTGTATATGTTTAACCCTTCCCATCCAGTGTGCGTTACGGTTAAAATCGGCCATGGGACTCACCTGCCAATGTCTAACACTGATCCCTCCGGCTGCGATTTTAACCTGCTATTCTGAGCAGGTGAGAAGAACACCCACCAGAAACCAGTAGACTAATTCTTTAAATATGCATATCAGTCCCGAGTGCTGACCTAAACACAGATGCCTTTGGGCTTTTCCAACAGACCAACCAAGCAGAAACAAGTGTCAGTGCCCGGAGAGGTTAGTTTTTTTTTTGACCATTACTTGTTGGACCTGGAGAATTAGGAGTGCTCCTCCAGGCTCCACATTGAGGGCTAGATGTTTGGCTCCGTGGCACTGGTTTCTTTGGCACCAGAGCTCCCATTTTGTGGCCAATATAGCATCCACACCAACAATTCTGGAGCGGATTGTGCTGGATGTCATTTTGGTCAAGGCCAACCAAGAAGCGATTTTGCCCACACCAAAGTGATCATTAAACTACAGTATTAACATATGCAAATAAGAGGCCTAAAGGCTGATTCTGCTCCCTTTTGCATCTATGGTGTGCACCTGAGGCAGCCAGCACCAGGGCTGATTGCTTCCGGGTAAACCACGGAATTAAAAAATAAGCTAAGTACTTACTACAATTACCTCTGCTCTCGGTCTAGAAATGTTCAACCTCTCTCCTGACTCCAACTCCTCCAGGCACCCCAAGCCCCAACCCTGGCCATGACCCCCTAGCACCCACCCCCTCCCCATCTCTGCCAATGGCACTCCCAATCTACTCCAACAATTATCTAGACTTTCATGATCTTCTTTCCCGAAGCCCAACCGGAGCCCTCCAGTCACGTTCCAAGGCCCAGCCAATTGTCCCTCCATATCCCAGCAATCTTACCCAATCACTTCACTGAAAATTTGCACATGAAGTAGCTCCCACCAGCTACATGATAATGAGGTCCAAGGCCCAAAGTCCCAGGCTTGTCTGAAATCCCCACCCTGTGAATTTGAGCACTCACCCACTGACTGATATTGTGCTAATGCCTGCTACCCAGTTAGCAGTTTCAGTCGGGTTCAGGCAGAAAGTGTCCTGGGCCTCATGCTGCTGCATTCTTGTTCTTGCGAGAATTCCCACCTACAGTATACAGAGGAAAGATTCACAGCCATTAACACCAAGAAAGGCATTGAGGAGACATTGTCCTCTGAATTGATTCACTGAGATAGGAACGGTCTGAAGGAAGGGGGAACAACTGAATGGCCAATAAAAGGAGAAGGAATGGGTGGCAATGAAGAAGGAAATAAGATGAGAGTGAAGGAGTGGGAAGGGGAGAGGAAAACGAATGACCAAAAAGGGAAGAGGGAAATGGATGGCAGTTGTGGGAGGGCTCAGTGGAAGTGAGAATGATGCCGAAGGAAGGGGAACTATGCATTTGGGTGTGGGAGGATGGAGAATGCTATCATTAACTGATGGGGATGAAAAGGTAGAATGGGGCAGAAATTGAGAGTTATGTTTTAGGATGGGGATTTTGGAGAATGCTACCATTAACCAATGAGGAGTGGGGTAGGAGAGTGCCAGAGTAAACTGGAAGTGAGGGGAAAGAGTTCCATCTTGAACAAAAGATGGAGAATAAGAAATGTAGTAGTTTTGAGGAGCGTGGAAGCTGGGCACCAGCTTGAACTGAGATTGAAAGCAAGAAGAGTGCCAGGTTGATTTAAGGGCGAAGAGTGCCATTATGAACTTCAGTGGTTAGAAGAGGAGAATGTCACTGTTAAAGTTTAGGGAGTTAAATTTTATATCTTCAGGCTTACATGTTTTGTGCCTCCAATGCAGATGAAGAAACATTGACACACCTAATGTTTAACCTGCAATCCTGTTGCTGTTTGTTTTTGCACATCTTAGATTTAGAAACCAAGGCTTGGGTATTGTGCCAGACAAAATTGAAGTATGAAATAGACAAGGCAAAATTAAGTCATGTCTATATTCCAGTCTGTCAAAACTATGCACACAGTCTGGCCTATTCCTATAGAATTATACCTTAAACTGAAAAATAAAACATATAATTTAATTCAAGATACCTTAAACTGAAAAATAAAACATATAATTTAATTCATAAACTGAATTGTTGTCATTATACGCACATTCTGTGATAGATTTTAGTTTAAAGGGGAAACAGATACAATTACATTTCTCCAAGCCCCAGAAGGTTATAAAGAGCATTTATTGTATTTGTGTCTCATTCATCCCTTGTAACAAGTTTGTGCATTTCAGAATTGCTGGTTAGAGAGAATCTGGAATCAGACATTTTGGCCCAGATTTTTGCGGAACAGGACCAACTCTGGAGGCCTTTAAAAATGTCAGATGGGACCCAATTCTGGGATTCTCACCTCCATTCCCATTTCCGACAATTTTTTCCAGCACAGGATAAGGGTGTGGGTCGTAACCCAGCACCCTGCACTCCCAACTTGGCCATCTCCACTGCAGGGATAGGCATCTCATATCCCCGTCACAATTTTCATGGAGTCCATAATGAGGCCACCTGGCAACTGTATCAACAGAAAAAGTTGACCAGACAGTCACTAGTGGAATCAGCTCAGTAGGGGGTCTGTTTAGAGAGTTTGATGGAGAGTTTCAGCTTTGATTTATTGCCATCTTTATGAGGTTATAATAAGCTTTATTTTTTTGATGTGGTGTTTCAATGTCTGTATGTTCATTTGGGCAAGTTTAAAAATGTGAATTGGGGTAAAGCTTCTGTTATTGATCCAACAAATGACTGTGTCTGATTGACCCTTGTAAGAGCAGCTGTTATTTTTCAAAGGAGATTTTTTAGGGTGTTTTTGGTGTTTTTTATGAGCATTTCAAACACTTGCCCCTACTATATGGATCACTGGTTCTTTACAGAGTGCATACTGGGTGAATGGACATGGAGGATACAGGAAGAATGAAAAAAGCATAGGGCTGTATGAAGGGGCATTGGAACCATGGATAAAATATGGGGGTGTTGTGAGGGGTGGGGGTTACAGGACCTAACAGCCTTTAATACAACTAGAGCAAAGTCTCCGAAACCTGAGGCCAGCCTTCTAATCAGCCTGCCTTGGCACTCGCCCGCCTCCGTGGTCGCCTCCACATGCGGTGGGCCCAACTCTATCCAGCCGCTGCCTCCCCGGAGTAAACATATGGTGGTGTGCGGGCTATTTTAAAGGAGACGAGTCTAAACCTGACCTTCTCAGTTCCTCCATGAAAATCTGGCCCTTTGTATACTTCACTCCTCCTGACATTACAGCACAGTATTCCACTGCAGTGACATTATAAATGGAAATGGGGGGGTTCAGGATAGCCTTCTCCATTCATGATGTAAGAGACAGGAACTGCAAACTTACATAAGGGGCAAGTATATTAAAATTAATTCACTCAAGATTACTTACAACTAGCAGTTCAATACTGAAGGAATGACAATCATGACTAATGATTGTGAATGTTAACTCTTTCCTGTTGTCCAGATGGACTCAGCCTGCAGTCCCTGAAATATGTAATTCTTGATTGGAATTGGCATGACCAGAAGTTTAGAAGATTAATGGATATTCCAGAGGTATTTATGACTTACAAACTACCCATCATCAGGCATATGTGTGAATGAAATACCTGCCTGCAGCATTTATATTATCTAACATCTTCCAATTTAATGCAAGTATTACATTCGTATGTCACTGTGTATGGACTGTAGATGAATTAGATCCAATTCCAGCGAGTGGTCTATAATTTGCTTGAAGAAGTTAGTCATATTATAACCGTAAGTAGATCTCAAACATAATTTAACATCTGGGACAATTTACTGCTGTAGAAATAATTATGCAACAAGCACAACTGATTCATGATGTCCCAAATCATGATTTGTTTTATATTTTACTGCAGCTGATGAATCTATTCATGGCAAATAGAACTAAATTGAGATGCCCAAGATTTGTTACAAGAAGAATATGGTGCATCTTACTAACATGTTAAGTTTAAAAGTCTTTACAATGAATCACCAAGCTGACTTTAAAGTCATTTTAATGCAGATTATTTTGTAAAGGAAATGCTCCATTGAGTTAACTGGTCATTTTTTATGCAATGGAATGAAAATTGGGCATGTTCTACAGTGAGCGGGCAGCTTGCTCTGCCAAATTACCATCCAGGCAGTGAAGCTGAAAATCTCTTATAAGTTTATAAATCACAATACCGCTCCTGACAATTTAGGAGAAGTAGTTACTGATCAAAACATTTGGTCCACAAGCTCAGGCATCATCTCAGAACAAATAGGTTTGAAATGGATCCTGGTTTGTGTGTGTGGGTGGGGGATAGATACTTGCCAGAGAGGCTTTTTTTTAAGTTAAGTTAAGAAAACTAAGTCAGGTGGAGGAATGGGTTGACTGAAGTTTCTAGCATTTGTTTTCTAAGTCAAAGCTTTGCTCAGCAACTTTCTGACGTAATAAAACTGCTCAGGAGCAACTGGGTTAGATTTCAAAAACTGAAATAGTGCTCTTAATATTTAGCTAATGTAAGCTTCATATATATGGTCCATATAGATTTTTTGAGCCAATCATTCCCCATATGCATTATGAGCTAATCATGCTCTTCATAGAGATATCTCTCTCTCTCTCTACATATATATATGCGCACACATACTTGTTTGTATAACTTAAACTGATCATTCACCGTACATATTAGACCAGTCAATTGTTCTTTAATATATTAAATGAGCTAGTCATTGTCTGCATATAGCTGATCATTACTTGTGTCTTACTGATATTTTTTGTATAAGATTAGAAGCTAATACTCTCTATATAATTTAGAGCTAAATCATATTCTGTATATTTTAGGTGAAACAGGAAACACTGAAGCTGCTGGAAACAAGTGTCATACCGGCCTGTAAAAGTGGATCTGTGAAACTTGGCCTCTTCTAATACCAATTATTTCCTGCCAAAGATTAACCTTGTTTGTTGGCTTCCACCTATTTAGGAGCAGACAGAATGGCATTTAATTATTTTAAATTGCACGCTTAATCCTGAATTTAATAAAATAGATAACATTCTTAATAGCTTGTCTGATTTTATAGCCTTTTTACACTTTGTAGCAGTGCATTTGGTTCTATCTTCAAGCCTTTATTTGTGAGTACAGATTGTGAAACAGACTGTTTTTACAATATACTTCAAGTGTAGCAAGTGAGATGGATATATGTGAGCAAGTAAATCAAAATGAACAAGACTTAGACAAATATAAAGACACAAATTTTATTTCAGCTGCATTTTTAATACCATAATAACTAAAATTATTTTTCTTGTCTTAACTTTTTTTTTATTCGTTCATGGAATGTGGGATCACTGGTTAGACCAGCATTTATTGCCCATCCCTAATTACCCTTGAACTGAGTGGCTTGCTAGATCATTTCAGAGGCCATTTAAGAGTCAACCACATTGCTGTGGGTCTGAAGTCACATATAGGCCAGACCAGGTAAGGACAGCAGATTTCCTTCTCTAAACGAAGGATTAGTGAACCAGATGGGTTTTTCTGACAATTGACAATGTTTTCTTTTGTTATGGTCATCATTAGACTTTTAATTCCAGGTTCTTATTGAATCCAAATTCCCCCATCTGCCATGGTAAGATTCGAACCCGGGTCCCCAGAGCATTACCCTGGGTCTCTGGAATACCAGTCCAGTGATATATAACATGGTGAAACATGATGTAACGTGATGCAACATGACCATGTGATACTGTCTCTAGAAAAAGTAGAAAGAAGTCAGAACGAAGACAAAACTATCTAAATTTAACCAGATTATTTTCCCATATCTAGACCTGTAGCCTCTATAATCTGAAGCAATACTATTTGCCATTTAGAGCACACTTCCTGATAAATATCTTTCCATTAATGTTTATAAGGGATAGTGCAATTTCCAATATTTTTTAATCATCTCTTTTAAAAATGTTATAAGATTTTGTAGAACCATAAAAAAGCTATGGTGCAGAAAGCGGTCATTCAGCCCATCGTGTCTGCGCCATCCATAAAAAGGAAAAAGAAACTAGCCGCTCATTTTTAATCCCATTTTCTAGTCCGTAGCCTTGCAGGTTACAGCACTTCAGATGCATATCCAGGTACCTTTTAAATGAGTTGAGCGTTTCAGCCTCAACCACCAATTTAGGCAGTGAATTCCAGATGCCCACCACCCTCTGGGTGGAAAAGATTTTCCTCATGTCCCCTCTAATCCTTCTACCAATCACCTTAAATCTATGCCCACTGGTAATTGACTCCTCAGCTAGGGAAACTTGTCTTTCCTGTCTACCCTATCTAGGCCTCTCATAATTTTGTACACCTCAATTAGGTCATCTCTTAGACTCCTCTGTTCTAAGGAAGACAACACTAGCCTATGCAGTCTTTCTTCATAGTTGCAAGAAATTATTTATTATAAGCACCTGTGGTGATTTCCCTTGTAGGATGATGAGATAACCAAATATTTGCCTGATGTAAACAGAATTCAAAAATGTAATAGGACAGCCCATCAGCTGCAATGCTAACATCACAGAGGCAGCCCCCAGCCTAAATTACTGAGCAATTTTTCTCCCTATCTTCACTTCTTTTCCCTGGTTGTACTCTTCCTTATAAGCTATTCATATGTAACACCTTCTAGTTCTGCCAAAAGATAATCAACCTGAAATATTAAACCTGCCTTCTACTGTCCACAGATGCTGCCTGACCTGCTGGTTTGTAGCATTTTCTATTGTTATTTCAGACTTAGCATCAGCAATATTTTGCTTTTTAATTGCACCACTGTGGGAACTAGGAAGAGGAGGACATAAAATAGAAATGTTTCTTTATTTAGCTAATTGTAATATAACTAGAATGACATCACCACAAAGCAATCCTCCAAGATCTAATTTTCTAAGAAAAGGTATCCTCTTTGCATTTATTGCATTCATTTAAGTAGTATGTAATAATAGCATTTTACCATAAAATGGCCTAGTACCCATTTGTTCATCATGAGACAGAACAAGTGTGTAAATAATTTCTCTAAAAATTGAGACCCTGGGAAATAATTGCAATTGGAAGAATTCACAATTAATGCATGTATTTGCTGAAGATTGTTACTAACAAAGGGCAGAATCATCCCAGATTTGCACTAAATTCAGTTGCAAGCGCAAAGACGTCTTCACAATGTTTCGTCCCAAACCCGCCGCATTAGTAATGCACTCCTGGGAAACACGCCATTTCCATGGCGGGCAAGCTCTCATTTGCCCACTACGCTATCACCTCGCCGCTTCATCGTGCTGGGCGCCATATTTAAAGTGCAGCCGCACGCACACCTCTCAGTGCTTCCAGCCTATGACTGCTACACAGAAGACATGGCCCCAAACGGCAGGAAAACCGCAGCCCCCAGGTTCAATGACGCGTCCCTTGAGCGCCTGTTGTGTCGCCATGATGCCCTCTACCCCTGCTCTGGCCACAGGATGAACAGCAACATCACTAATGTGGCTTGGGAGCCGGTGGCAGCAGTGGACAGCGCCAATGTCCTGCAAAGGAGAACAGCTACCCAGTGTCGCAAAAGGATGAATGATCTCCATTCCACTCAGGTAAGTTACTCTTCTCATCACTCTCAACTCTCACACTCAAATCCGTCACATAACTGCCAGTTTAAGGGACATCACCATTCAGTCTCTCTCACACACCTCCATTGTCCTCATCCCGTCCATGGGACTACCCACCACCCACAGGCATACTTATCAACTGGCTTGGCAGGCATCCTGCTTCCACTCTCTCCGTCTGTATTCATGCAGGACAAGCTAGCACACAACAAGAGTGAGAGGTGGAGGAATGCCTGAAATTGAGGTCTTCACGAACTTTGGAAACAGAGCCATCCAGCTGGCTGGTGAGGATCTGGACCGGTCCTTTGCTGACGGCGAGGTCGGCGCTGCTCTACCAAATGAGGATCCAGCAGTGCAACATCCATCAGACAACCATGTTGTGAGTGATTTGTCCTGTTTCACAGGCCACTGCCATGCACTAATTATCTCTCCTTGCTTCGGCAGGCACATCTGGGAAACAGCTGAGGGGGTCCACAACCCAGGGTCTCCAATCAAATAGAAATCTGCTGAAACCACCCCCCTGAAACCCATCACAGCGCTCACCCCCACACTCCACCAGTGCAGAGACACACACCTCAGTGGGACCTAGCTTTAGAGTAGCCTCGGGATCACAATCTGGTGAGCACTTTCTGATCCCGAGGCTACAGCACCAGCTCCACAGGCCGAGGAGGGCGTCACTGACATACAGCAGGACCCTGAAAGTAGACCGCGGAATCCAGGTCTCAGCCTCCAGATGACACCCGCCAAGGTCATCATTTACAATAGTGAACGTTATATACATGTGATTAACAACTGTGCCCAGGCTATGCAGCTATATCTTTTTAACTTCCATAATTCTGCCGCTTGGTGCTCCCCGGGCATCCACAGCGGAAGTGGAGGCAGCCGGTTCACTGCTACATCTCTATGATATGACCCTGATTATAGAGCGCAAGTGAGCTGCCCTCAGCCAGACAGGAGTCAGACATTCTCAGAGGTTATGTGAAGATCTGTGGAGTGTCCTCACTGCATGTTGTCATCATCCTCCTGCAATCGAGCGACTATTAAGGCCTCCACTGCATCTCCCTGACAGGAGCATTCTCACAGAGGGTATGTGCGTTGCCATTAGCCAGACTGGAGTCAAATGTTCACAGATGCAATGTGAGGATTTATGGTGTCTCCTCACTGCATGTTGTCATCGTCTTCCAGAAATCTAGCAGCTAGGAGGACCTCCCAAGCGCGCCTGCCTCGTCTAGCCAGTGCGAGGGCCTCATCAACACCATGGTCGCCTTCGAGGACCTCCCCACCCTCATCACCATCGACGTCCTCCTCATCGGAGGAGACCTCCAGTTCCTGCATTTCCTCCTCAGCCAGCTCCTCTCTTCGTTGCAGCACCAGGTTGTAAAGGGAGCAGCAGGTGACGATGATGTGTGACCCCCTCTGTGGACTGTATTGCAAGGCTCCACCAGACCGGTCCAGCCACTGGAATCTCATTTTCAGCATCCCGATGGTTTGCTCCACCTGGTTGTGAGTTGCAGCATGAGCCTCGTTATACCTTCGCTCTGCAGCAGTCTGAGGCTGTCGCTTAGATGTCATCAGCCATGTCCTTTGGGGTTGCCCTTGCACCTTAGGAGCCAACCCTGCAGCCTCTGTGGACCCTCGAAGACTTCAGAGATCTGTGATCAACTCTGATGTAGGAGTCGTGGACACTCGCTGGAAACCACATGAAGACCCGAAGGATGCGTTTCTGCAGTTGACATAGTTGACCCCTTTTTGCAATAGAGGTCTGTACGCCACGTGAGTGCAGTCGATTGCAATGTGCACCTGTGGGAAACCTGAGGACTGGGCAAATCCAATCGCTCTACATCCTGGTCCTCTTGGTCCCGGGCGAAAAGCACAAAGTTGTTTGCCCTCTCATAAATGGCATCAGTGACCTCATGGATGCATTTGTTATTGGAAGCTTGTGATATTCCACAGGGGTCATGTGGACCCCTGAAAGGACCACTGGTGTGGATGTCCTCCTTTTCCTGTGGCGCCAAATCCTGCAGTAGCTAGCAACGCGACCAACCAGTTCTCTAGACATGCGCAGTCTTCAGCGACACTCATTCTCGGTTGTTTGCAGGAATGAAAGGTGGTGTCTCGCGACCCCGGTCTACCTAGGTGCCAACCAATGACAGCTCGCTGTGGCCCTTCAGCAGTCTGTGCAGGAGCCCCAGCCGCCTGCTCTTCCTGAGGGTGCTGCTCCTCCCTCTGCACAGCCAGGCACCTCTGTTGCTCTCTTCTCCGTTGTCTTCACTCTCTGTAAGCCACGAGGCACACAGCTAGGTCACCAGGCTCCATGCTCCTGATGTAGTCCTCCTGCAGGATGAAAGAGAGAGGCGTGTGGGTTAGCCAGCAAGGAGAATTTTGAAATTATCAAGCCTGGAGGTAATAAAAATGTGTATGAGGGTTAAGCAGCAGATGAGCTGACAGGTGGAGATGGGTAATATTACAGGCCAAAGAGTAAATCCAAAATGTTTGTCAAAATATTTGGGTCCTGTTGCCAGCAGCATAGAGCAAAATTCCATCTTAAATGCAGCACCACTGTCCCAGCGCAGGCTGGGGAGCCCACCTCCAATATATAAATGAATCTTAGGCTAGAAGATCAATCAGATTCAGGTGCACATCACAGTGACAGGGAAAAGTGCCACCCCTCACCTTAGTGATGCATTCCAACAACAGCAGAATACTCAACATTTCTGTCAGTGTCCCTTTATAGCTGGGCATTGGACTTTCCCTGCACTTATGGCTCCGAGTAACCTGTGTTGATTTGAACTCTATTATTCTTCCCTCCCTCTTGTGCTCTGCCTTGCCTCTCCAATTGGCTGTAATTGAGATCTCTCCATGTAAGGGATCACTGGCAACTACTTGCTAATAGAGGATATTTTACTCATTAATCTGCCTGTGACAAATGGCCTTGCTGCCTCGACCACTCTTATCCAAATTAATTTAATGTCAAATCCAGACTAGAAATTATTACAAGCAGAGTAATTTAGTGGATAAAAATGAACTCCCAGAAATCAAAGGAACTTTCTGCAAGCACCAAAAGCTCGAAGTGCAGCTGTCAATGCTGGAGGTGTTACTCATTATCTTTGCTGTCAGCTAGCTGATAAAGTATGGCGTGAAGTTCAGGCCTGTGAATCTTGCTGACACATGCTGTTGACATATTTTTGGCTTCAGTTGAAAAAATTGTCAATAGGACTCAAATATTGGATTGTTGAACTGGCCCTGTTAAGTTCCCTCGAGCCTGACTAGTCATCAACCCAGAGCTGAAGTCATGCAGCCTTTTCAATCACCTCACCTCATGTGAGTCAATTATCAGCGAATGAAGCACTGTGATATTTGCATGAGTAATCATTGTGAGTGCAAATCACTGAATTCAAAATGTATAAGCTATGTACTTCTAACATTGGTTTTTAAGTTACATTTAGTTCCAAATGAAGTTTAGATTTGCTTTCAGAGCACCTTAAATTCATAAATGTCAAAGCAGGCCTAGACATGAAGCCAATGTGCATTTGGAATGCTGATCCCTGCAGGGATAGGAAAGGAAATATTTTATTTCTAAACAGGTCCAAATTGAAACATAGTAAAGTTGAAACTAAAGCGAGTATTTGATTGACCACTTTCATAAGGGTGGCAAGACATGCAGTTTTGTACGGGACAGTACAGTTTTTAGCCAGTCTGGACACTGTTCGGGGCTGGATGGCTTCATATCTGGTATTTTGACCCATAGCCTGCTTACCTGGATAAGGCATCAGCAGAGTCCTATGCTCATTGCTTTCCCCATCTGCAGCAGCCTCAATATGACGTGGATGCAAAAGCCAGGTTGTTTTAATACTTTTTCCCACCAGTCCTTCAGCATTGTCTTTCCAATGGCAAGAATCCTCATGTATGATGAAGTCACCTAACGCGTGTCGCAAACATGTCTGGTTTTGGTAGCCTCTGGCACTGGCCACCCTACCTGTCATCTCATCGTGTCCATACTTGTTAGACATATGATTTCATTGGCAGCTTGAACTTATTCAAACTTAAACATCTAGTCTTGAACGAGCCAAAGTTTACTCCAACCAAAGTCATAGTCATCATCCCCTGCCACAAGCTCTGTACCTTCTCCATTGACTTCATCTTCCTCCTTGGCCACTTATTTTAGGTTGAACCAGGCTTGCGAAGTCTGTATTCTATTTGCCCCGTATCTTTTCAAAGTGTGCTTACTTCCACCTGGTGGCATCTCCCATATCTTTTTTTTAATTCATTCACAGGATGTGGGCTTCGCTGGCTGGGCCAGCATTTATTGCCCATCCCTAGTTGCCCTTGAGGAGGTGGTGGTGAGCTGCCTTCTTGAACCGCTGCAGTCCAAGTGGATACACTCACAGTGCTGTTAGGAAGGGAGTTCCAGGATTTCGACCCAGCGACACTGAAGGAACGACGATATATTTCCAAGTCAGGATGATGAGTGACTTGGAGGGAATCTTCTAGGGGTGGTGTTCCCATCTATCTGCTCCTACCTCAACCCATCTTCCACTGAAATCCTCATCCATGGCGTTATCATTCCAAACTCAGCTATTCCATTGCTCTCCTGACTGGCCGCCTGTAAACTTTAGCTGAACCAAACCTCTGTTGCCCATATCCTATCCCATGCTGAGTCCTATTGACCCATCACTCCTATCCCTGCTAACCTAGATTCTGGCCCGTTGTGACACAAATTAAAAACTCTTCTTGTGTTTAAATCTGTCTGTCAGTTCCATTTCTCTAATCTCTTCCAGCATTTACACCCCCTTGACCTAAAAAAAAATTATTTGCTCCTCCGACTCTGATTTCTTTTGCATTTCCCATCCCTTCACTCCACCATTGACAACCATGCATGGACCTTATGATCTGAAATTCCATCCCCATGCTCCTCTATCACCTTACCTTCCTCTCCTCCTCTAAGACTGCTCTAAAAATCATTTTCTGCATTTAAGGTATCTTATAAGTAAAAGTTCTTGTTAAATTATTTTGAGTGCGGTGCTATTTTATGGCTTTTAGAGTCCAGAATTAAACAGTGTATTTACTTTGCCACGGAAATCAGTGGATCCACAAAGCCGGGAGCTGAAATCAGTTTTAAGGAACTATATACCATGGTTCTATTGGAATCTGAGATAGTCCTATCTCCACAAGAAACAGATTCATAAACTTGCAGCAACTCCCCATAAGAATGGATTCCTCATCCATTTGATGAGGATTTAGAAAGGGCTTTACACACAATTATATCAAGTACATAAACTGCAAGACAATGCAACATTGCTAATTTAGAGATTATTTTGTCTTCTGACAAAATTGCCAAATCTGCAGTGTCAACCAACTGCAGCAGAGTACAGCAGAGTTTCTGGATCAAGAACTGCAGTTGATGTGATCTGTGCAATGGAGAAAATTCAAACAACTGAAGACAAGAAGAAAGGAAAATATTTGTCGAAATGAAGCTGAATCCAAAAATGGCTGAGGATAGGAAACAGATTATTATTGATTAGTTTCTTTCATTGCCAAACACTATGATCAGATGCAAATGTAGTTTATAAATTATTGTCCATAAAAGTGCATCACTCTTATTTTGATGCATAGCTTAATTTTGTTGTGATTTTATGCTTGATTTAGTGTTTGCTATTCATGTAATTTGTCACCATTTATTTAAATAAAAAGTTTTACATTTTTTTAGCAATAATTTGGAATAGTTAAGGTTTCTATGCACACCCAAACTCATGGATTAGAAAATAAGTCATTGCTCTTGCACTAGGTGATAACCTCCTCAAAATGATGTGATAATTTAATTATATTGTTTCTGTCAGACTACAAGGTATTTTGAAGTACAACCTCCACCTTGATATTACCTTCAGTTGGCATTAGAGCAAGCTAGGCAGAGACCTGGCTAGGTTACTCCGTATTGTGTTTTTTTTAGCTACTTTCTGAACTTGGTTTTACACAAGCTGCCCTTTCTTTCTCAAGTCATCTATGGGACTAGAAACTGGACATGGCCACATAAAGTCTTTGATTTCTGAATACTCTTCCCCTTTTTGTCAAGTACCTTAATTTGTTTTCCTCACTGGGGTGATGCCTTCATTTATTTGAGAAACAAAAGAACATATTTTAGAATTATGATAATTGACCACTTGAAACAGATTAGATGATTGTGCATTCCAGTGTGCTTGGCTGTAGTGCTTAATTGCATGCCTGTTGATGAGAGAATACATGGATGGTTGGGTAAACAGGTACGGAATGAGCATAATGGAGGACGCTAACGTTCCTTCCTCCTCCTTCAATCCTTCCATTACCTCCACATTCTGCACCTCCAGACTTCCCGCCTTGTCAATGGTCACAGCTAAGGTGACCTCCCACCTGCATCTGTTGAAAATCTGGCTTGCGTTGTGTGGCCTTCTCCTATGAGCAGATTAAACACAGGCATATGTTAGCTAGAGGAATCTGTGAGAAAATGTGCACAATCAAGTTCCCAGGCTAGCAGCACCTTTATATAAACCTTGAATATGCAGTGTGCAAGAACAGCAAATGGCATTATTTTATAATGCCTTTCACACTAAAAACAAATCCAGACATACTTCACAGAGGCATGAGAAAGAAAGGACACAGAAACAAGGCAGGAGATAATAGGAGGGTTGGCTAAAAGCTTAATGAAAAAGGTGGGTTTTAGAAAGGGTCTTAAAAGAGGGGAGGGAGGTGAATAGGTGGAAGGATTTATAGAGGGAATTCCAGAGTGTGGGGTTTTTGAGCTTGACAGCTTGCTTAAAGATTGTCCCCTGCCACATTGTATGGGCCATGGGGTAAACATTGTCAGGCAGCAATACCCCTCGGTAAAACATGAGCATATCTGCATGTTTGGAAATTAAATGTAACAGTTGACAGAGCACTTTGTATATCCCTCTGTGACGCTGTTCTGCACATAAACCACAGCCCTGTTAAGATGCCTATAAGGCCACAATGTAAAATTAAGTGTCACGGAAGCAGAACCTACCTTGAAATTTTCCCCATTACCAGGAAGATTCCTTCTTACTTCCCAGTTTCAGTACATAGATGAAAAAGCATTGACTATTTCTGCCAAGTTGCTATGGTGCTGCTGTTCATTTAAGGGTGAACAGGAGCACCAAAATTGATCCTTTCCAGCAGCTTTTTCAAAGCAACTTCAATAAATGAAACTGTTCCACACCAGGCCTTTACAGCCATTTATTCAGGGACAGAACAGCTTTCAGGGCTACCTTTTAGACCTGCTAGTGGTGGCAAACCCGTACTTTGACCTTGGGCCATTCCTAGTGTATTAGGCGACGTATATCGGCTGTGTGGAAAATTCATTTGAATGTGTTGTCTTTGCATTATAGTGCAGTATTAGCTAACTGTCCTACATGTACATGCCGTGCCCCAAAACAAATAGCCTCAGTACCTCAACATCAAGACTATAATCAGCCCTATTGAGCAATACTGTCACATATGGTGCTTAAATATTTCTTAGAGATTTCTTTAATTCTATTTTTCTGTCTGCAAAGTTTGTCACAGAACAATGAATCTACATTCACTTTTGGGCATGAGACATTTGCTTGATGAAATCTGTGATAAGCGAATGGGTTACACTGAAAGATTGATTAATAAGCATAATTGCAGGAAAATTATTGCTAGAATCTGTAAATTATTCCCCAGAAATTCCTTTAATCAAGCATTGAAGAAATGCTTCATTTCTTCAATGGTCAGAAAATTGCAAGAAATTGCACTGACAATGATTTCAGGTCTTTCCTAATTATTGCAGTTCTGTCACAGTTTATGCTGATTAAGTAGCAATGTTCATCCATTTATTAGTAAACTAGTCACACTGCCTCAGGAATAATTTATTAAATTCTGTAAGACTGAAAATGCATCTCTATCTAACACAACCTGTAAGTAGCCCTCAGAGGCATGTACTTATCCTGTTATGTATTGCATTAGGTTCCTTGCTTAATAGACTATTTAGATAATCCTTTATTGAAGAATTATCCTGTAGGGCCCAGGGTAGTGACATTTCGTTCAACCAGAAACAGACGTGTTGCCCTGATATTGCTCATGGAGATTTACAGTGAGTGCGTTCTCTTGTCAGAATTGATTATAGCACAACTCATCTCTGGCACAAATGTCACTGAACCATTAGAATATTTTGATTCCAGTTTATAAGAATGAGCCATTGCTTCATAACAATCCTTTCAGATGCCTGTGTGCCAGGTATTCGAGCCCATCTGTAAACCTTAATTTTTACTGAATCCAATATTGAGACACATTGCACTGCTAGAAACACACCCCTTTGAATGAGATGTTAACCAAAGACCTAACTTCCTTGCATAAAAAGTACACAAAAATTGTGAAAGGAAAGGTCATTCCTGCATTGAAGCTATTGAGGAAATTTTCCGAGCACTTGTTTCTGTTAAGATCTCCAGTGTAAATGAGGGAGGAAGATTTCCTCTCTGGCACTTTAAAAGAAACTGGAAATGCATCCTTTATACTTGTGTCTGTGATTTTGCTGAAAATAGGTGGTGGGGGGGTGGGGGCCGTTGTGGTGGGAATGCATTACTTTCACCCGCAATCTCCACCCACCCTTCCCCCAGATAGAAAAGTTGATCTTGAGCCGACTGACTGACTTTAAAAAGCGCTGCCCCACAGTGATAGTACACTGGGAGCGGCATTGACAAGCTGAAAATGGGATTTCCACCCCTCAAGGGAGAGCCATCTGGTTGGCTGGCAGCTGAGTAGCCCCAGCAGCGCCAGAACTCAGTAGTGACCACTTCTGGGACTACAAGTGGTCAAGGAGAAGATCCATGGATGCTGACTTACAGGTGAGTCCCATCTTTTTGGTTCAGTGGGGGATTAGATTTGAGAGGCTGTGGGGCACACAAAGTTGGGGGGTGGGCTACTATCTTGGGGGTTTGCCCCTCATAGACACAGGGCACACTTCCAAAGGAGGTACCCCCCCTTCCTGCCTTTTGGCCCGAGGTCGTGGTTGGCCTCATTTGTTCTGCCTTCCCAAGCTGTATGTATTGTTGTGCCAGAGGCAGAAACAGGCCCTTAACTGGCCAGTTAAGGGCCTCATTTTGCCTAAGGGCGGGCTGATGCCTTATCTGTCCACTGTATTATGGGTGACAGCTTCAGGGTGGGCAGAAAGGTGGTGAGCTAGCCACATGCTTTCCCCTGCAATTATGTCAGTGCGGCCTGTAAAATTCTCCCATAATGCCCTTCTTGATATGTTTCACAGGAGTGATTTTGTCTCTTAAAATAAATACGAAATGATATTGCAAAAATATTGGAATTCTCGAACAACATTTTTTTCTTCTGAATTCAATAATTTGTCTTTTTCCTGGTTCGTCCCCCTTTCTTACCATGCACCATTCCTAGTGAAGGGGGACAGATAAACTGCTCGCAGACCTCTGCCAGTTAGTACTTGGAGAAGTCGGCTTGTGACAATCATTGGAAAATATACAACAGCAGCCTCTGGGTGTACAAGTGTCCTTCCCTCTGCTTTAATTTTTCCCTGTCCTTTTCAGGGAAGTACTTGGCCTCTGTTTAACAGCTACCCCTGACTTGACACTATGGCTGTACCTGAAAACTCAGGGCAGATTTTGGTCTGGGCCAGTTTTCAGACGACTGAATGTCCAATTGATGAAATTAGTCCTTGGCCTCATCAACACACACAGCGCGAACTGCCGGCACTTTGCACCTAAACAGGCAGCCCGCCAAAGTGAAGGCATCAATGTTTTGCCACCTGGCTCACCAGCAGCAGCCTTCAGGTAAGTCTCTGGGGATGGGAGAAGGGGGGTGTGATCAGGATTCATGTGGAATCAAGAGTGTACTCCTGATTCCCCTGACTCCACAAGGGATGGTTTTTAAAATATGTATATAAAAAATTTTAACTTGGTTTCTGTTGACAGCCACTGAGGCTGCTGAGCAACCCTGAGCAGGGTAGGTCCAACACCTACATTCAGGAAGGCACTGAACACAGCAAGAGACTTGGTCAGGAACACGCAGATGTGAAGTTGAGGTATTGGAGAGGGAGTGTACAAACCTCCAAACAACTCATCTACCTGACCCTTCAAGCATCACCTGCCCCGCATGTTGGCAGAGTCTGAAGATTGCACATTGGACTCATCAGTCATCTCAAAAGCCCTGGAATGGGAATGGAAGCAAGTGATCCTCGATCCCAAGGGACTGCTTAAAAAGAAGAGGTCCAAAACCTGCTCTGCTCATTGTTGACAAAATTCTTGATGGGGCCATTCAATTGCTTCTCTCCCAAGCACTCGTGTAACTGTCCCTTCATTTCATTTATATTCTTGTTTTCAGTGGTCTTTGCTGGCAACATATTCCACAGCTCTATCATCTTCATCTCATGGCTAATTAGGGATGGACAATACATGTTGACCTTGTCAGCAATGCTTGTATCCCATGAATGCTTAAATATAGCTCCCGGCTTCCATAATTTTAACTTGCTTCTCTTGGCATTTGAACCTTTGTCATAGTGACCAATTTGCCAGGATCAACTTTAATGAATTCATTTAAACATTTCACATAAACTTTCTTCAAATTTAAATGCCTCACAATCTCAGTCATCTTTCTTGTTTTCACTTGTACCCTTTCAAGGGTAATAATATCCTTCTAACAATAACACAAAAGTCACTAAGCAATTGCTTTTGAATTATTTAGAAGCCATATGTTATCTGTCCAAAAAAAAATAGACAGAAATGAAGTTCTGGTGCTGTAGCCAACGATGGGTGAGGTTTTGCTGCCCCCTGGGTGACAGGCTAGGGGGCACAGCGTTGCTGGTAAAATGCTGGGGAGCCAGGTTGGGAGTGCTCACAGGCACAGTCCTGCCACTGGGCCAGTTTACCAATGGTAGTGCTTGGCTGCCTGCTGACTAGAGGTAGGAGACAGATTAAATCATTAATGGGCTATTGACAGTAATTTTCTCACTCACTGGCATTTTGCTGGCATCGGAGTACTCTTCCTCCCTTCCCCCGCCTATTGTGGGGGTGGCCACCCGCTACATGACGTGGCCTTCCAGCAGCTTGCCAGGGGGTGCCATCATATCTGGAGGCTCCATGGCCCGAGGAAGGGGCCCACTGCAGCAATGGCCACCTCATGGCCTTGATACCACCACTGGAAGTGTTTCCCCTCTGATCACCAAGGCGTGCCTGCCTGGCCATGGCACAAGAACAAATATTTTACCATCCCTGCAAGGGGTCCCCCTTGTCCTCCTTGCAGCCTCAGCAACAGCCACATCTCTGGCTGGCGAGCCAAAGCTGCCAGTCCTCTGATTGGACCGAAAGCATGGAGGGCCAGCCTACTGTCCTTAATTGGACAGTGGGCCTGGCAGCTGCTGGGAATACTGCAATTGGGTCCAACTCACCGGCCATACAGGCTTGGAACACGCATATGGTCTTAACATCGGGATTCACCCCATTCTGGGAAAATCCAGGTCATTATCTTAAATGCTTAGTTGTAAAATCTTATTTTACTCTTGCAATCTGCTTTTCTCCTTTAATTTTCCCAATGCTGCTTTCTGGCAGCACACTTCCTCCAACTGGTATGGCTGAATGATGGACCGTTGAAACTTCCATGACTATGGTAACATAAAGGGGATATTAAATCTGACCCTTGAGTTTTGTGGCATTATTGTTTTTCCCCTAATAGTTTTCCCTGCTAACTTTTGTTCCCAGGGTGGTATTATGGCAAGATTTAACAGATTTTTGTGACCTCATATGCAGCTTCAATTTTATTTGCATAATTTTAAAGTCAGATTCACCTTTTCTTGAGGTGAGATACTTCTAAACTGGTTCATTTGGTGATAATTTTATTTTCACTATCATGCCAAAAACTTTTTGTACATGAACTTTATTTGCTAGATAGTCAGAAATATTTGGTGCACATCTTTTCTATAATTTTAAGATGAAGCATGCAATGGAAGCAGACTGTTGTGCCAGAACATCAAAAGATACAGATTATTTTTGTATTTTTATTACAAATTTTCATACCAGCCATAGCAAAGTCTTTTATACATTCCTCCTTAATAAGCTTCAGTTGATAGCTATAAGATCCATGTGATGCTTATTTGATTAATTGTACAGCCCCAGGAGACTGAACCAGATGTGAAAAATGCAAAGCTTTCCCATCTCCTTTTTTCTTCTGTGATAGCGTAATGATTTATTTTGTGAGCTTTATACAAGATCAGGCTCTGAAAGGTACATTGTACATGAACATTCCCATTTTCTCGTACTTTACTATCTTCCCTGAGCAACTGTATTGAGAGCTGATACCACTTATTGTACTTATAAGGCTGTTAAATTGAAACATTGATAGCCTTATGACTACAAGCTAATCACACTCCCAGGCCCCCTCCCCCTTTAGAGTATCTCTGCACAAGAGGGCCACTAGACCCCACTCCAGGTGCTGCCCCCTCCACCACTCCTCCCTTGACACAGGACAGGTTTGAGTCCCCATTCCATATCAGAGCAAAAAAAAACAAGATTTCAGAGCCCTCTCACCAGATCACCAGTACGGCTCAATTTTACTTCGAAGTTGCATCTCCTGTGATAACTTCACAAAAGTTGGAACATCTCTAGGGTTCTGCAGGTTGTAACTTCCCTCTGATACCTTACCTAGATCTGATGCTTGTGTGTGCACTCACTCAGAAACTGAACTCCAAGTCATTGTCGACTCCTTCTCCGGAGTATATGAGAAAATGGGCCTTTCACTAAACACCCAGCAAACTAAGATCCTGTTCCAACCAGCTCCCACCATCGATTGAAATCAATGGCAAGATTCTCAAAAATTGTGGACCATTTTTCATATCTTGGGGGCCTCTTCTGGATGAAAGCAGACAAAGACGGTGAAATTCATCATCAGCTCCAATGTGCCAGCTCAGCCTTTGGCCAACTGAGGAAAGACGTATTTGAGGAGCAGGGTCTCAAACCCAAGACTAAGGTCATGGATTACCGGGCAGCAATGATCCCCATGTTCCTATATGCTTAGGGATTTGGACTACTTACGGCAGATACCTCATTGCACTAGAGAAGTACCACCGGGGGTGTCTTCGCAAGATCCTCCAAATCTGGTGACAAGAAAGGTGGTCCTACAGCAGCATCCTCTCCCAAGCTAACTCGCCCAACATCAAGGTGCTAATCACTCAGAACCAGCTCTGCTGGGAAGACAGGTCATTTGTACGCATGACACTGGACACTTGAAGCAACCACTCTACTCAGAACTTGGTCATGGCAGGAAGCTCCCAAGAAGACAGCAGAAATGCTTTAGGGATGTCCTCAAAGCATCTTTGAAGAGGTCAAACATAACCGCTGACTCATGGGAGTCCCTGGCCAATGACCAACCAAAACGGAGAAGGTTTACTCAGGAACACATCGAGTCAGAAACACACAGAGGCAAAGTCGAGGTGTTGGAGGGAGCTCAGAAACCTCTAAGCAACTCACCTACTTCACTCTCCAAGAACCACCTGCCCTGCATGTGGCAGAGTCCTCAGATTACACATTGAACTTATCAACCATCTCAAAACCCATCAAACCAAGCCATCCCTGAACCCGAGGGACTGCCTAAGAAGGAGAAGACAGTAAGTCTGCCAGACCACTCTGCTGTGGGGGACATGACAGCCAATTCAAAGCACATCCTGTTCTCACACACTGTCCACAGCAGCAGACTTTGGGCAGAAATCATTTGGGTGTTCTGACTGATTTAACTCTGATGTGGCCTATTGGGATCAGTTGTATTGCTTCCCAAGATGAAAGCAAATTTCATGGAATTTTGTTACGATATTGAGAGTGAGTGGAGATATAAATCTATGGTAACATTATGGAACATTCACCTGCCCTTTTGGTGTGGTTTTCTGACACTTTATGAAACCTAAATCAAATTTAAAACAATTGAAAGATTAGTTCTAAGTTGTGCCCACAGCTACCTGAGCCCAAAATGGCTCCAAATGACATAACAAGTTGTAAGTTCATTATATAAACTTTTCATAAGACCATAAGACGTAGGAGCAGAAGTAGGCCATTGGGCCCACCGAGTCTGCTCCGCCATTCAATGAAATCATGGCTGACCTGATAATCCTCAACTCCACTTTCCTGCCTTTTCCCCATAATCCTTGATTCCCTTACTGATTAAAAATATGTCTATCTCAGCCTTGAATATACTTAACGACCCAGCCTCTACAGCCCTCTGCGGTAAAGACTGCCACAGATTCACTACCCTCTGAGAGAAGAAATTCCTCCTCATCTCTGTCTTAAATGGGTGACCCCTTACTCTGAGATTATGCCCTCTGGTCCTCGACTCTCCCACAAGGGGAAACAACCTCTCACATCTACCCTGTCAAGCCCCCTAAGAATCTTATGTTTCAATAAGGTCACCTCTCATTCTTCTAAACTCCAATGAGTGCAGGCTTTCAACAAATTTAAATTTCCCTAATGCTCTGTTTAAGAGTCTGTAAACAAAGTAGCTGACAGCTCTGGTGCCAGGTTGGCCAAGGTTGCGTCTGAATGCATAGTAACCAAAACTTTGCTCTAATAAATACAAATTGTATTGAACAGTTTCCAACAAATCCTGGTGGTGAGGTTGCTGCTCTGCCAGATTACTTCCCTCAAATCTTAGAAAACATGATGTAATCTGACTGAACACATTCCTTAACTGATAAGGAGGTTTAAGCTGATTTAATATGAAACTAGATTAAATAAATGTCCAACTGCAATTGCAAATAATGGAGCAAAACAACATCTGGAGTGCAATGTGGGAGAGTAATGAGTCTCTGGAGGCAGCCAGGATTAAAACTGTTGAGCAGAATGATGTGATTAGAATTATGGCTGTTAAGTGACCTTTCTACAAAAAAAAATGTTGGTTTTGAGATTTTTGTTATTAAAGTCACCACCTGAGAAAGATCCAGGTTGTCTGACAGATGCAACAAGAACTAGACAGTTATGCATCCAACTTAAGTCATTCAAAAACTATTCGTACAAAGAATTGAGGTGACCCCAGGTTACTGAAAGGTATGTTTGCATCCCTATTCTGGCAGGAACAAGTTAGGATGAGCAGACTGTTCAAATATGACATGTCATTTGGGTAATTTCTTTGAAGCGCATCTTTTGGGAATTTGAATTATTCTTTCTCAGACCAGTAATAGATCATTTTCACTGTTGATCTGGAGCAGCCAATCATTTTTAATTTATTTCTTCATGTGAAAGTATGTTGATTTCCAGAAGATTGTTTTTTCTTTTTTCTCTCAGTGGATTAAAACCGTTTTTGTCAGCTGCCTCCCACCTACATGAGATGATGGTTGTGCAACAAATCCAAATCGGCAATGTAAAAGCAAAATGCTGCGGGTGCTGGAAATCTGAATCAAAAACAGAAAATTCTGGAAAAACTCGGTGGGTCTAACAGCATCCTTGGAGAGAAAAAACAGCCAACAAACAGTCCGCATGACTCTTCTTCAGAGCAAATTGGCAATGTGATGGTTTCAAAAGGTGCACTTTTTGCTGATGGCTGAAGAGACCAATCCATAAGAGGCAGGTTCTGCCACAAGTGCTGCGTGTGAGGTGGTTATCAAGTGTCATTGTGGAGTGCTGTTATTGGCATTGGTCCCAATTGTCAAGCTGCTGTAGCCACTGAGCATCATGGTAGTGCACACCAGCCCACATGTAATGTTGTCATTTCCCTCTGTTGTCAGCTGGTGTCTCCTATGTGTGAAAATCAATATTTTGGGCTGTCACATCATGCTTGCACATGTGGAAGTGTATTAAAATCCTATGAAACAACGATACCTGGGTGGTCGTTGAGTTGTCTGGTTCAGTTTTCAACACTACTGGTCTTTTACTCCACCTCACTCTTTCCCAGTACTTCAGAACTGTTGAATTTTGTACCTCCCTGAGTCTTAACTTCCTTGCTGTAATCTACAAGTATTGAAATCCCACATTTGACATTGATTTCCTTATTTACTTTGTCGTCTCTCCTTGAATGTATCCTGCCCCAAGTGCCGTGGTCTTTCGTTTAGGCTTCTCAAAATAAATCTTCATTTAAATATTATTAGTTATGGGTTGGATTTTGGATGTGTTCATTCCAAGTATTTTATTGAGTTGTCAGGAATTAGGTGTCAAAAAAAATTATTTCATTTGCAACTTGATTTTTCCAATGATTTCTAGTGCTTTAGATTATCTCTACCCAAAATCAGAGAGGAAGGTGATCAGAATAACTTCACCAAACTAGAAAACTTTTTTAAAAAGGCCTTCCCTATGTCTTTACATGTACTAATTTCAAACGTACATGTACAATCACAGGTATTTCAGAATATCCCCTCAGTAATGCACTAGTTTGTGTGTTATTGACATCGTTCATAGTTTACTATCATTAGGGAGTTTAAAAAGTATATTTTTTCCTGCAGTTATCTCTGCGATCTCAATGAGCTGAGCTGGCACAAGCTCCAAAAGTTGGATAGAGGTAGGAGATAAACGGAAGGCAATTTTAGAATTCCAGTAACAGCCTAAATATATAAGAATGACAGTTCTCTGCCAGCCCGCTCCTTACTCACAGCAAAACATAAAACGGAAAATGGCCTTTTGACCCATCTGATCTCAGGACAACCCTCTCATCCGAGGGACCAATCTAATGAACTTTTGCTGCACCGCCTCCAATGCATCTATATCCTTCTTTAAATTGCTTAATTAATTCAATTGTGTGGTGTACCTGTGTGCTAACTTTCTGTGTTCCTTTTACGAGTACATCTAAGTCTCTCTGAACACCAACTTTACAAGTTTCATGCCTTTAAAAATATTCTGCTTTTCTATTCCCATTATCTGGCAGGCAGAGTTAACTTATCCACTGGATGGTCCACATCCATTAATTCAGCTACCTCCCTAAAGACAGCCAATGGGTTAATGAGGCATAACCAAATGCTTCTAGAGTCATAGGCCCACATTTTTCCAGTCCTGCCTGCCAGGGGAATATTAGCAGGTGGGACAGATAATTTGACGGACTAGCAAAAGGTCCATTGACTTTGGCGGGAATTTCTGGTCCTGCAGCGGGCATGACTGCAAAATCCTGCCCGAATATTGATAGCATTCTTTAAAACGCTGTCAAGATTTTTTACCTGTATTTATATAACATTAATATGGACACAATTGCTGGATTTATGTCCCAACAACAACAACTTATATTCATATAGCACCTTTAACTTAATTAAATGCCCTAAGGTGCTTCACAGGAGCATTACAAAACACAGTATGACACCAAGCCACATAATAGCTCAGATGACCAAAGGCTTGATCAAAGACATATGTTTTAAGAAGTGTCATAAAGGAGAAAAGGCGAGGTAGAGAGGTGGAGTTGTGTAGGGAGGCAGTTCTAGAGCTTGGGGCCTTGGCAAATGAAGGCACAGGCCACCAATGGTGGAGCAATTATGATTGGGAATGCACAAGAGGCCAGAATTAGAGAAGCATGGGTATCTGGGAGGGGGTGCAGGAAATTACAGAGATGGACAAGGCCACAGAGGGATTTGAAAACAAGGATGAGAATTTTAAAATCAAGACATTGCTTAGCTGGGAGCCGAATATAGGCCAGCAAGCACAGGAGTGAGAGGGGAATGTGATTTGCTGAGAGTTAAGACCAGGGCAGCAGAGTTTTGGATAACCTTAAGATTTCAAAGGGTAGGATGTGGAGGCCAGCCAGGAGACCATTGGAATAGTCCTGTCCTGCAGTAACAAAGATGGATGAGGGTTTCAGCAGCAGATAAGCTACAACAGTGGAGAAGTTGAGCGATGCTATGGAAGTGGAAATAGATAGTCTTAGAAATGAATATGAGGTCAGAAACTCATCTCAGGATCAAATGTGACACCAAGGTTGCAAACTGACTGGCTTAATCTTAGGCTGTTGCCAGGGAGAGAGATGGAGTCGATAGTTAGGGAATTGACTCTCACTTTTTTTAAATATTGAATTGTTTCACATATTAACTGCCAATGCGATTAGGAATGATATGGAGTACATTACATCCAAAATCTTGATAATATTAAATATTTTGTCCTCTGTGTGTTCCCTGAAGGTAAGCTCAGTATTTATTTTGCGATGTTCTTAACAGCAACAGCAACTTGAATTAACTTTTGTTACTGAATCTTGTAAAATGTCCCAAAGTGTTTCACAACAATGGAATGGACACCAAGCATTAGTCAAAGACAAAGGCATCTTTGGACTGCTTTCATCACTCAGACTGGAGTGAATCAAGAGGCAGCTCACCACCACCTTCTCAAGGGCAATTGTGATAGGTAATAAATCTCTGGCCTTGCCAGCGATGCCCACATTCTATAAACTTATTAAAAGAGTGGTTGCTAAATAATTGGGCAATGGGAGACAATGGAGGGTATGAATAGGATGTAAGCGGGGCAGAGTTAAATAAGTTGTATGTATACATAATGAAACTCAGAAGCTGACGAGGAGAATTTTATAGCAGCTCAGCTTGTGAGTGATAATGGCCTGGTTTCATGAGTGGTGGGAATGATATAGGGTGTTGTTTCAGTGGTGGAAATAGATTTCAGAAATTAAACTTGTAATATGAAGTATGGCACTTCATTCTGCCCAGTGTCTGAATTAATTGATGTATAAATTAATCTATGATACAAGTCAGAAATTGTGGCAGTCATTTTAATCTGAGAGCATTGAAATTTTGTGGTACGTTGGTGGTAAATGCTTAACATCTTCATTTGAAATTCCTCTTTGTGCCATTTTAAATAAACGGCTTAATACCTCTGCTAAAGTAATGGAAAGGAACTTCATCCTAATGTATTAGTGATGTGCCTGCAAGTTTCTTACAGTGTAATTTCAAGACCAAATTTCATGTTTGAATCCCTCCAATTAGGTTTCCACCCCAGCCACTGTACCAAAACAGCTCTTACAAAAGTCACAAATGACATTCTAAATGACAAAGATAAACTTTCCCCCTCGTCCTCTTCGACCTCCCTGCAGGCTTCAACACAGTTGATTACACGATCCTTAACCAACACATCTCCATTGTTGTCCAGCTGGGTGGGACTGTACTCAGCTGGTTCCATTCTTATCTATTAAGTTGTAGCCAGAGGATCAACTGTACCTCTCTTCCTGTACCGTTACCTCTGGTGTCCCCTGAGAATCTATGCTTGGCCCGCTCTTATTTCTCAACTTTATGCAGCCTCTTGGTGACATTATCCAAAAAGCATAGGCCTGGATTTTTGCAGAGGCATGGAGATTCTATGGCTTAACCGAAATGGCACTGGGACCCGGATCCAGAAGTCCCGTCCCTATTTCCAACAGAACCTATTTTCGACAGTAGGGAAAGGCGGAACTGTTTGCTGAGTTCAAACAGATGCAATTTTCACTAGAGTGACGGCCTTATCCAGCGGTATGTAATGATTTTTTAGAGTCAATGTAAATGCTCGTAATGGGTAGATAAGGTCTGTGGAACTGTCAAGCTGTCAAGTTATTTAAAACCCCTTCCCTTTAAATTTAAAGAAAACAGCCTGCTTGTATTTGTTAGTTGAAAAAAATCCAATCTTGCAGATTCAGTGGCTGTTTGTTGACATTAATGCTTGACTGCTTCCATAACCTGTCATTGTTACAGTGGGGATGGGGGACTGTAAATTCACACTTTGATTGACGGCTCCAATTCTTATTAAATGTTTAGCTATCTTTGATGTGGAGTTATGAATACAAATGCTTGTTTTTATAAGGGATTAAGTACTTGAGGGGATTTAAATGTATTGAATGGTCTTTTAAGAATGAGAGTATTTTTTTAAGCCTGTAATAAATATTCAGACCACTATTTTATTTCATCTCAGCATGGCACCTGAGGCCTGCCCATGGTGGATACTGGGTGAGTTGGCATGTGTGGTGTAAGGGCAAATGTGGGGGTCATGGGTTGGCACTAAGTTGGCATGGGAACTATAAGGGACCATGGGGTTGTGTGGGGGGCATAGATTGGCATAGGGCTGAGAGAGGCCATGGGGATGATTATGGGTTGCCCAGGAGGGTTGAGGGGCAATTGGGGGTGGGTGAGGGCATGGTTTGGCATGAGTTGGCATGGATAGACAGGGGCAGTGAGTGGGGGCTGAGAGAATGGGAGGGGTGAGGGTTAGAGGGCCTAACATTGAACAACACAAGTGGGTCAAAGTCGCAGAGAACACAGGCAAGGCCTTTTAACTAGCCTGCTTCAGCACTTGGCAGCCCCAGCAGCTGCCTCCGATTTGCAACTGGGAGTGGCAGGCCCAATTCCAGCATGCACCCGCTACCCCCAGAATGAAAATCCTGCCATTCGAGGCACTTTTTCCTGAGGTGAGTGCAGCAAGCTGGAAAATTTCCCAACTCTGCTCACCCGCCTTGGGAGCGAAAATCCAGGTCCTAGTGTCAGTTTTCACGTGCATGCTGATGATGCCAAGCTCCATCACCATGACATCTCTTCACCCCTCTATTGTCCCTAAACTGTCAGACAAAACTGCTTGTCAGACATTCAGCACTGGATAAGCAGAAATTTCCTCAAATAAATATCGGGAAGACAGTATTTGGCCCCTGTCACCAAATCTGTTCCCCTGACAACTCAGGTTGAACAATACTGTTCACAACCTTGCTGCTATGTATGAACCCTACCACATATCCGTATCGTCCCTCAGACCCCCCATTTTCACCTCCATGACATTGCCCGGCTCTGCCCCTTACCTCAGCTCGTCTGCTACTGAAACTATAATCCAAGCTTTTGTTACCTCTAGACTCATCTATTCCAACACACTCCTGGCAGGACTCCATAGTTCACACTCTGCAAACTTCACTTTATGCAAAACTTCACTACCCGTGTCCTAACATATACCAAGTCTCCCTCATCTCCCCTGTTCTTCTTGGCTGCCTGTTAAGAAACCCTGGGGCTGGAGTTTACGCTAATGCGCTGGTGGGTTTGAAGGCAGGGGGCTCGTAAAATCCAGCGGGTAGTCTTCCCACTGCCCACCCGCCCGTCCACAACCTGTCTGAAATTTTACAGGGGGTGTTGGAGGCGTCGGGTGGCCCGCCCACCCCTGGATCTATTGAGGTCTTAGAGTGGCCAATTCATAACCACTTAAGGGTCTCGTCCTGCCTCAGTGGGGGGTGGGGCGAAGCACACTTCATGCGGGAAGTCCGGCAGCTTTAGCTGCATGGGCTGATGTTGGGCAAATGGGTCGGTCCTCTTTTTGCAGGCTCCCTGTGCCCATCGGAGCATCCATCCACCCTTCTGCAGCCTCTCAAACCCCAGTTCCACACACCCCTCAACCACCTCCCTGGGGCCTGCCAGCCTGGCTCCAGCAATACCCCAGACTTACCCCTGAGTCTGGGCTCCTCTTCGTCGGGACTGACTGTAGTTCCAGCAGTGACCACCGCTCCCGCCTGGTGCTGCCAGCTATCGGATTGGCTGGTAGCTCTCTTAAGGCGGGACTTCCTCCTGTGATAGGGGCTGAAGTCTCACCTTGGAGCAAGTAATGCTGCTTCCAATGTAATATTGCTACAAGGCAGCCATCAGTGTGGAGTGTGGGGACCACGGCGACCGGTAAAGTCCAACCCCTCAATTTGAAAATTCTCATCCTCATTTTAAATCCCCACTTTACCTCACCTTTTCCTATCTCTGGCCAGGATTTTCTAGTGCCAGGAGGGATGCTTCTGCTGGGGGCGGGGTGGGGAAACGACCCTACTTTTGCTGGCAGCAGGACCCAGGGCTGCATTTCAGGGGCTGTAGTATTATTAAGGATGCTGACGAACCAATCAGAGGGTCGGCAGCTTAGCAATGCCACTGGGAGTGGTGGTTGCTGCTGAGGCAGTTGGGAGGCCTGGGCTGAGAGCAGGTAGGAAAAGACAAAATTTAAAATAAGGTGACAAGTGCTGGAGGAGAAATGCCTCAGGGAAAATGATTGAGACCACAGGGGCTGCCTTCCCTGTCTGTGGCTCTCGCTTTGCTTCATGAAACATTCACCCCTGGTCTGCAGTTCGGAGGCCATGACCATTTAGCTGACGGACTCCTCACACAGCAGGGGGTCAATCCGCTGTAGGCAAAATACCGTTGACACTGCAAAATGGCCCCAATTAGGCACCCTGTCTGCTTCCTGCTCCGCCATTGGAAAAATGCTTCACAACTGTTGTGTTTTATATCTTGAGGATATGCAAAGATGACACACCAGTTTCTATGTCTAAACAGGAGTTTTAAATGCTTTTAAAATGTCTGCTCTCGCATGTTTACAGCTTCTTACTTTCAGTTTATTTCTCTTTCTTTGTAACCGCACCCAGGCTTGACTAATAGCACACAGAACAAAGAAGAGTCAACAGATACACATGGTCAAACATTGAACAGTTGAATGCTACACCATGCTAGGACTGCATCGGAGAGCCAATCGGAACCAGCCCCCTTCTTCCTAACCCACATACTGGAGCTGGTAAAATCCCAGCCTCTAATACCTACAGCCATGCACGAACCCCTCCCCTCCCCCAGTGAGATCTTTGTTCTCCGCCAATTGTGGCCTCTTTAACATTTGCGATCTTAATCAATCCAACATTGATGGTTGTGCCTTGCTGCCAAAGCCTTAAGCACTAGAATTCCCTCCCTAAACCTCCCCACC
Source organism: Cetorhinus maximus (assembly GCF_964194155.1). Taxonomy (NCBI): domain Eukaryota; kingdom Metazoa; phylum Chordata; class Chondrichthyes; order Lamniformes; family Cetorhinidae; genus Cetorhinus; species Cetorhinus maximus. The sequence goes on along the minus strand of NC_135894.1, from coordinate 75,816,927 downwards.
TTTCTGTCCGTCTTTATGACATTCTTTAAAACCAAGATCCTTTGACCAAGATTTTGGCCAAGTCCCCTAATATCTCCCTATGTGGCTCGGTGTCAAAGTTTGTTAGAAAATGCTTCTGTCAAGCGCCTTAAAGGTGCTATGTGAATATAAGCTGTTGTTGATAGGTTTCTGGTCTCAGCTGTGCTGATGTGGTGAGGCATCAAGTAAATGCTGCATGCTTCTTGAAAAAGGAAGGAGGCAAAATTAGAAGATGAAAGCAAAATACTGTGGATGCTGGAAATCTGAAACAAAAACATACGAACTCGAAACATTAACTCTGTCTTTCTCAGCACAGATGCTGTTAGACCTGCTGAGTTTTTCCAGTCTTCTCTGTTTTCGTTGGGGAAAATTAGAAGGCCAGTCACCATTGTCCATTCACATGCCCTTGATAAATGCCAGGTCTCTTAGCGCAGACTTTCAACCCATCTTCCCAACGGGGAGAGTTGTATAGCCTGTGGGAACTGTAGGATGAGAGAATAGGGGAAAAAAGTACTGTAAGTACTGAAATGCTCTGACGTTCATGGGCCTAAATAAAAATCACAATGATAAATGATGTTAGTCACATGTGTGTAATTGTGGAGGAAATTGTATTGCGTGCAGTGATTTAGAACTTGGCATGCTCTGGAGTTCGAATTTGGAAAATTGTATGTTTACTAGTATCATTAATTACATGGTGTCACATCATGATATCATCAGACAGAAATATTTCTGCCTGTTTTCTTAACCCTCTCTATCCCCAGTGAATTCAATGTTCGAAGATTACAATCTTTACAATAATGTAACTCAGCTATAAATAAATACGATTTAACCTAGGTTCTGTTTGCCTTTGAGTAAAATGAAGTGAAAATGCTTGATACCTCAAAACCACCAATTTAACATTGTACTAGAATTTTCCTGTCAGAAGCCCATTTTGCTGCATTTAAATTAAGCTAAACAGTAATGGCCCACTGTTTTTCTCCAATTTTTCCCCAAATCCAACCCAAATTATTACTGCTGCTGTATAAGGTAGCAGTAAGTGCACTGGTCGGTGATTATCTTATGAGGAAAGATTGAGCAGGTTAGGCCTATAGTCATTGGAGCTTAGAACAATGAGAAGTGATCTTATTGGAACATATAAGATTTTGAAGGGAAAGTGGGAGAGGGTTTGCGAGCGGGACAGAGCTGGCGAGCGGGAGAGAGCCGGCGAGCGGGAGAGAGCCGGCGAGCGGGAGAGAGCCGGCGAGCGGGAGAGAGCCGGCGAGCGGGAGAGAGCCGGCGAGCGGGACAGAGCCGGCGAGCGGGACAGAGCCGGCGAGCAGGAGAGAGCCGGCGAGAGCCGGCGAGCGGGAGAGAGCCGGCGAGCAGGAGAGAGCCGGCGAGCGGGAGAGAGTCGCGAGCGGGACAGAGCCGGCGAGCGGGAGAGAGCCGGCGAGCGGGGCGTGCAGGAGAGAGCCGGCGAGCGGGACAGAGCAGGAGAGAGTCGCGAGCGGGACAGAGCCGGCGAGCGGGAGAGAGCCGGCGAACGGGAGAGAGCCGGCGAGCGGGAGAGAGCCGGCGAGCGGGAGAGAGCCGGCGAGCGGGAGAGAGCCGGCGAACGGGAGAGAGTCGCGAGCGGGACAGCCGGCGAGCGGGAGAGAGTCGCGAGCGGGACAGAGCCGGCGAGCGGGAGAGAGTCGCGAGCGGGACAGAGCCGGCGAGCGGGACAGAGCCGGCGAGCGGGAGAGAGTCGCGAGCGGGACAGAGCCGGCGAGCGGGACAGAGCCGGCGAGCGGGGCGTGCAGGAGAGAGTCGCGAGCGGGACAGAGCCGGCGAGCGGGAGAGAGCCGGCGAGCGGGGCGAGCGGGAGAGAGCCGGCGAGCGGGGCGAGCGGGAGAGGGCCGGCGAGCGGGAGAGGGCCGGCGAGCGGGAGAGGGCCGGCGAGCGGGAGAGGGCCGGCGAGCGGGAGAGGGCCGGCGAGCGGGAGAGAGCACGCGAGCGGGAGAGGGCCGGCGAGCGGGAGAGAGCCGGCGAGCGGGAGAGAGCACGCGAGCGGGAGAGAGCCGGCGAGCGGGAGAGAGCACGCGAGCGGGAGAGGGCCGGCGAGCGGGAGAGAGCACGCGAGCGGGAGAGGGCCGGCGAGCGGGAGAGGGCCGGCGAGCGGGAGAGGGCCGGCGAGCGGGAGAGGGCCGGCGAGCGGGAGAGAGCGGGAGAGAGCACGCGAGCGGGAGAGAGCCGGCGAGCGGGAGAGAGCCGGCGAGCGGGAGAGAGCACGCGAGCGGGAGAGGGCCGGCGAGCGGGAGAGGGCCGGCGAGCGGGAGAGGGCCGGCGAGCGGGAGAGGGCCGGCGAGCGGGAGAGGGCCGGCGAGCGGGAGAGGGCCGGCGAGCGGGAGAGAGTGGGAGAGAGCACGCGAGCGGGAGAGGGCCGGCGAGCGGGAGAGAGCACGCGAGCGGGAGAGGGCCGGCGAGCGGGAGAGAGTCACGAGCGGGACAGAGCCGGCGAGCGGGAGAGAGTCGCGAGCGGGAGAGAGCCGGCAAGCAAGGGAGATTTGGCAAGCGGGAGAGAGTCAGCAAATGGGAGAGGGTCAATGAGTGGGAGAGAGTCGGTGAGTGGGAAAGATTTGTTGAGCAGGAGAGAGACGGCAAAAGGGAGACAGTCGGCGAGAGGGTGAGAGTTGGCGAAAGGGTGAGAGTCGGTGAGTGAGAGAGCCGGCGAAGGAGAGAGAGTCGGCGAACGTGAGATTCGGTGAGTGGAAGAGAGATGACGAACGTGAGAGTCGTCGAACGGGAGACAGTCAGCGAAGGGGAGAGAGTTGGCGAGCGGGTGAAAGTCAGCGAACATGAGAGATTCGGCGAACGTGAGAGTTGGCGAAGGAGAGAGGGCGAGTGGAAGCGAGATGGCGGATGTAAGTGTCGGTGAGCGGGAGAGAGTTGGCAAAGGTGAGAGAGATACAGCGAGTGGGAGAGATTTGGTGAATAGTTGGCGAGTGGGAGGGAGTCTTCGAGTGGGAGAGAATCAGCAATTGGGGGAGCATCAGTGAACAGGAGAGGGATGGTGAGCGAGAAAAAGTCAGCGAGAGAGATGGTGAACCTGGGAGTCGGCAAGCGGGAGAGAGTCATCAAAGGGGAGAAATTTGGTGAAGGGGAGAGAGTCAGCGAGCAGGACAGAGTTGGCGAGTGGGAGAGAGTCAGCAAATGGGAGAGGGTCAATGAGTGGGAGAGAGTTGGTGAGTGGGAGAGATTTGTTGAGCAGGAGAGAGATGGCAAAAGGGAGACAGTCGGCGAGCGGGTGAGAGTTGATGAAAGGGTGAGAGTCGGCAAACGTGAGATTCAACGAGCAGGGGAGAGTCGGCGAGCGGGACAGAGTCGGCCAGTGGGAGAGAGTCGTCGAAGGGGAGAGAGTCAGCGAACATCAGAGTTGGTGAGTGGGAGAGAGTCGTCGAACGTGAGATTTGCCCCGTTGAATAGAGTCAGCAAACGTGGGGGTCGTTGAGCGGGAGAAAGTGGTAAAAGGAGAGAGTCGTCGAAGGGGAGACATTCGGCGAAGGGGACAGAGTCGGCGACGGGAAGAGAGAGCAAATGCGAGAGTCGGCGAGCGGGAGTGAGTTGGCGAACGTGAGAGTCGGCCAGTGGGAGAGATTTGGCAAAGGGGAGAGAGTCAGCAAGCGGGTGAGAGTCAGTGAACATCAGAGTCGAAGAGAGTCGGTGAACAGGAGAGAGTTGACAAACATGAGAGTCGGTGAGAGGGAGAGAGTCATCGAAGGGGAGAGATTCAGCGAGAGGAAAAGAGAAGTCAAACGTGAGAGTCACAAGCAGGAGAGAGTCAGCAAGCGGGAGACAGTCAGCGAAGGGCAGAGGTGGCGAGTGGAAGAGGGATGGCGAATGTGAGAGTCAGCGAGCGGGAGAGAGCCATTGAAGGGGAGAGAGTCAGCGAAGGGAAGAGCCAGCGAATGGGAGAGTCGGCAAACAGAAGACAGCCAGTGAGCGGGAGAGTCGGCAAACGGGAGAGAATTGTCGAAGGGAAGAGAGTTAGCGAACATGAGAGTCAGCGAGCGGGATAGAGTCGTCGGAGTGAAGAGAGTCGGCCAGTGGGAGAGAGTCGGCGAATGTGAGAATCGGCAAACGTGAGAGTCAGCCAGCGGGAGAGATTATTCGAAGAGGAGAGATTCAGCGAAGGCGAGAGAGTCGGCCAACGTGAGATTTGGCAAAGGGCGGAGAGTCGGCGAATGGGGAGAGTCGGCAACGGGAAGAGTCAGCAAATGTGAGAGTCGGCGAGCAGGAGAATCAGCCAGTGGGAGACAGTCGTCAAAGGGGAGAGATTTGGCGAAGGGGAGAGAGTCAGTGAAGGGGAGAGAGTTGGCCGTGAGATTTCGCAAAGGGCAGAGGCGGCAAGGTGAAAAGGGATGGCAAGCGTGAGAGTCGGCAAAGGGAAGAGAGTTGGTAATTGGCCGGGAGACGGTGAGTGGAAGAGAGATGGTGAATGTGAGAGTCGAGGAACTTGAGAGTCGAGGAACTTGAGAGTCGATGAACGTGAGAGTTGGCGAGCAGGGGAGAGTTGTCGAAGGGGAGAGAGTCAGCGAATGTGAGAGTCGGCGAAAATGAGAGTTGACGAGTGGAAGGGAGATGGTGAACATAAGAGTCGGCAAGCAGGAGAGAGTCGGCAAGCGGGAGAGAGTCGGCAAGCGGGAGAGAGTCGTCGAACGTGAGAATCGGCGAATGTGAGAGCTAACAAACGTGAGAGTCGGCCAGCGGAGAGATTATTCGAAGAGAGATTCAGCGAAAGCAAGAGAGTTGGCCAACGTGAGATTTGGCGAAGGGCAGAGAGTCGGCGAATGGGGAGAGAGTCGGCGACGGGAAGAGTCAGCAAATGCGAGAGTCGGCGAGCGGGAGAGTCAGCCAGCGGGAGAGAGTCGTCGAAGGGGTGAGATTTGGCGAAGGGGAGAGAGTCGGTGAAAGGGAGAGAGTCGGCCAACGTGAGATTTGGCGAAGGACAGAGGCAGCGAGGTGAAAAGGGATGGCGAGCGTGAGAGTTGGTGAAGGGGAGAGAGTCAGCGAGCCGGAGAGAGTCGGCGAAGGGGAGAGAGTCGGCAAAGGAGAGGCTCTTAGCGAACGTGAGAGTCAGCGAAGGTGAGAGAGTTGGTAATTGGCCGGGAGACGGTGAGTGGAAGAGAGATGGTGAACGTGAGAGTTGGTGAGCAGGGGAGAGTTGGCGAACGTGAGGGTCGGCGAGTGGGAGAGAGTTGACGAAGGTGAGAGAATTGGTCATTGGGAGAGATACGGTGAGTGGGAGTGATTTGATGAACGGTCAGCGAGTGGGAGTCTACGAGTGTGAGAGAACCAGCAAATGGGAGAGAGTCGGTAAACAGGTGAGGAATGGTGAATGAGGGAAAGTCGGTGAGCGGGAGAGTGAGCGAATGTGAGAGAGTTGGCGAGCAGGTGAGAGTCGGCGAAGGGCAGAGATTCGGTGAAGTGGAGAGAGTCGGCGAGCGGGAGAGAGTTGATGAAGGGGAGAGAGTCGGCGAAGTTGAGAGAGTTGGTAATTAGGAGAGATATGGTGAGTGGGAGAGATTTGGTGAAAGGTCGGTGAGTGGGAGGGAGTCTTTGAGTAGGAGAAAATCAGCAACTGGGAGAGAGTCGGTAAACAGGCGAGGGATGGTGAGTGAGAGAGTCGGTGAGCAGGAGAGAGTAAGCGAACGTGAGAGTGTCAGCGAACATGAAAGTTGGTGAGTGGAAGAGAGATGGTGAACGTGAGAGAGTCAACGAAGCGGAGAGAGTTGGTGAATGGGAGAGAGTTGGTGAATGGGAGAGAGTCGGCGAATGGGAGAGAGTCAGTGAACGTGAGAGTCGGTGAGCGAGACAGAGTAGCCAAAGGGGAGAGATTCGGCGAGTGGAAGAGAGAAGGCGAACGTGAGAGTCAGCGAGCAGGAGAGAGTTGGCGAACGTGAGAGTCAGCGAGCAGGAGAGAGTTGGCGAACGTGAGAGTCAGCGAGCAGGAGAGAGTTGGCGAACGTGAGAATAGGCAAGCGGGAGAGAGTCAGCGAATGCGAGAGTCGGTGAATGGAAGGGAGTCAGTGAGCAGGTGAGTGTCAGCAAGTGGGCGAGAGTCGGCCACAGTGAGAGTCAGCCAGCGGGAGAGATTAGTCCTAGGGGAGAGAGTCGCCGAAAGGGAGAGATTCGGTAAAGGGGAGAGAGTCGGTGAGCAGATGAGAATTGGTGAACATCCGAGTCGGCGAGCGGGAGAGAGTCGGCGAAGGGAAGAGAGTTGGCGAGCAGGAGAGAGTCGGCGACGTGAGAGAGTCGCGAAGGTGAGAGAGTCATCAATTGGGAGAGAGTCTTTGAGTGGGAGAGAGTCAGCGAAGGGAAGAAAGTCGGCGAAGTGAAGAGAGTCAGCGAAGGGGAGAGAGTTGGTGAAGGGGAGGGACTTAGTGAATGTAAGAGTCGGCAAAGGTGAGAGAGTTGGTAATTGGTTGGGAGACGGTGAGTGGAAGAGAGATGGTGAACGTGAGAGTCGGGGAACTTGAGAGTCGATGAACGTGAGAGTCGGCAAGCAGGGGAGAGTTGGCGAACATGAGGGTCAGCGAGCAGGAGAGAGCTGGCGAAGGTGAGAGAGTTGGTCATTGGGAGAGATACGGTGAGTGGGAGAAATTTGGTGAAAGGTCGGCAAATGGGAGAGAGTCGGTAAACAGGCGAGAAATGGCCAGCGAGAGAAATTCGGTGAGCGAGAGAAATTCGGTGAGCTGGAGAGAGTGAGCGAATGTGAGAGAGTTGGCGAACAGAGTCGACGAGTGGGTGAGAGTCGTCGAAGGGGAGAGAGACGGTGAGCGGGAGAGAGTCGTTGAGCGGGAGAGAGTTGACGAAGGGGAGAGAGTCGGCAAAAGTGAGAGTTGGTGAAGTTGAGAGAGTTGATAATTGGGAGAGATACGGTGAGTAGGAGAGATTTGGTGAAAGGTTGGCAATTGGGAGAGAGTCGGCAATTGGGAGAGAGTCGGTGAACAGGAGAGGATGGTGAGCGAGAGAAAGTCGGTGAGCAGGAGAGAGTCAGCGAACGTGAGAGTGTTGGTGAACATGTGAGTCAGCGAGCGGGAGAGTGATGGTAAATACGATCAGAGTCGGCGAACTTGTGAGTGGCCAGCGGGAGAGATTAGTCAAAGGGGAGAGATTCGGCAAAGAGGAGAGAGTCGGCGAAGGGGAGAGAGTCGGCAAAGGGGAGAGAGTGGGCGAACGGGTGAGAGTCAGCAAAGGGCAGAGGCGCGAGTGGAAGAGGAATGGCGAATGCGAGAGTCGGCAAGAGGGAGAGAGTAGGCAAGTGGGAGAGTGTCGTCGAAGGGGAGAGAGTCGGTAAACAGGCGAGAAATGGCCAGCGAGAGAAATTCGGTGAGCGAGAGAAATTCGGTGAGCTGGAGAGAGTGAGCGAATGTGCGAGAGTTGGCAAACTTAAGAGTTAGCGAGTGGATGAGAGTCGGTGAAGGGGAGAGAGAGACGGTGAGCGGGAGAGAGTTGACGAAGGGGAGAGTGTCGGCATAAGTGAGAGTTGGTGAAGTTGAGAGAGTTGGTAATTGGGAGAGATACGGTCAGTAGGAGAGATTTGGTGAAAGATTGTCAATTGGGAGAGAGTCGGCAATTGGGAGAGAGTCGGTTAACAGGAGAGGATGGTGAGCGAGAGAAAGTCGGTGAGCAGGAGAGAGTCAGTGAATGTGAGAGTGTTGGTGAACATGAGAGTCAGCGAGCGGGAGAGTGATGGCAAATGCGAGAGTTGGCCAATGGATCAGAGTCGGCGAACTTGTGAGTCGGCCAGCGAGAGAGATTAGTCGAAGGGGAGAGATTCGGCAAAGAGGAGAGAGTCGGCGAAGGGGAGAGAGTCGGCAAAGGGGAGAGTGTCGGCAAAGGGGAGAGAGTGGGCGAACAGGTGAGAGTCAGCAAAGGGCAGAGGCGGCGTGTGGAAGAGGAATGGCGAATGCGAGAGTCGGCGAGAGGGAGAGAGTGGGCAAGTGGGAGAGTGGCGTCGAAGGGGAGAGAGTCGGCGAACGTGAGATTTGGCGCGTGGAAGAGAGTCGGCAAACGTGGGGGTCATTGAGCGAGTTGGCAAGTGGGAGAGAGTTGGCGAACGTGAGAGCGAACATGAGAGTTGGCAAATGCGACAGTCGGTCAGCGGGAGAGAGTTGTTGAAAGGGAGAGATTCAGCAAGTGGAAGAGAGAAGGCGAACTTGAGTGTCAGCGAATATGAGTCGTCCAGCGGGAGAGAGAGAGTCATCGAAGTGGAGAGATTTGGTGAGCGGGAGAGAGTTGATGAATGTGAGAGTCGGCGAGAGGGAGAGAGTCTTCAAAGGGAAGAGAGTCAGTGAGCGGGAGAGAGTTGACGAACATGAGAGTCATCGAAGGGGAGAGAGTCGGCGAACGTGAGATTTGGCGCATGGAAGAGAGTCAGCGAATGTGGGGGTCGTTGATTGGGAGAGAGTGGTAAAGGGGAGAGAGTTGTCGAAAGGGAAAGCTTCATCGAAAGGGAGAGAGTCGGCGACGGGAAGAGCCAGCAAATGCGAGAGTCGGCGAACGTGAGAGTCGTCCAGCGGGAAAGAGTCGTCGAAGGGGAGAGAGTCGGCAAGCAGGAGAGAGCTGACGAACGTGAGAGTCGGCGAGAGGGAGAGAGCCATCGAAGGGGAGAGAGTCAGCGAATGTGGGGGTTGTTGAGCGGGAGAGAGTTGGTGAGCGGGAGAGAGTTGATAATGGGAAGAGTCAGCAAATGCAAAAGTCAGTGAACGTGAGACTCGGTGAACGTGAGAGTCGGCCAGCGGGAGAGAGTCGTCGAAGGGGAGAGATTTGGCAAAGGGGAGAGAGTCAGCGAGCATCAGAGTTGGCGAGCAGGAGAGGGACGGCGAATGGGAAAGAGTCGGTGCGCGATATCGAGTCAGCGAGTGGGAGTGTTGGTCAGTGGGGGATATTTGTCGAGTAGGAGAGAGCAAGAAAAGGGAGAGAGTTTGTGAGCAGGAGAGAGTTGGCGAATGCGAGAGAGTCAGCGAAAGGCAGTGGCAGTGAATGGAAGAGTCATTGAGTGGAAGAGTTGGCAAGCGGGAGAGAGTGGTAAAGGGGAGAGAGTTGTCGAAAGGGAAAGAGTCGGTGAGCGGGAGAGGGTCGGCGAGCGGGAGAGAGTGGTAAAGGGGAGAGAGTCGGCGAAGGGAAGAGTCAGCGAATGTGAGAGTCGGCGAGCGGGAGAGAGTTGACGAATCTGAGAATCGGTGAGCAAGGGAGATTCGGCGAAGGTGAGAGAGTTGGTAATTGGGAGAGATACGGTGAGTGGGAGGGATTTGGTGAACAGTCAGCAAGTGGGAGAGAGTCGGTGAACAGGAGAGGGATAGTAAGCGGGAGAGAGTCAGCAAACACGAGAAAGTCGGTGATCGTAAGAGTCGGTGAGCCGGAGAGAGTCGTCGAAGGGGAGAAATTCGGAGAAGGGGAGAGAGTAGGCGAACGTGAGAGTTGGCGCTTGGAACAGAGTCAGGGAACGTGAGAGTCGGCGAGTGGAAGAGAGATGGCGAACGTGAGAGTCAGCAAAGGGGAGAGAGTCGGTGAAGGGAAGAGAATTGGCGAACCTGAGAGTGGGCGAGGGGGAGATAGTCGGTGAAGGGAAGAGAGTTGGCGAACCTGAGAGTCAGTGACGGGGAGAGAGTCCGTGAACAGGAGAGAGTCTTTGAAGATGCGAGTCATCGAGCGTGCGAGTCGTCAAGCATGCGAGGCGGTGAGGGGGAGAGTCATCAAGCATGCGAAGCGGTGAGGGGAGAGAGTCGGCGATGGGGAGAGAGTCGGCGAAGGGGAGAGAGTTGGCGATGGGGAGAGAGTCGGCGAAGGGGAGAGAGTTGGCGTACGTGAGAGTTGGTGAACGTGGTAGTCGGCGAGTGGAAGAGAGACGGCGAACATGAGTGTCGGCGAGAGGGTAAGAGTCGGCGAACCTGAGAGCCAGTGAGCAGGAGAGAACCAACAAGTGGGAGTGAGTCAGCAAACGTGAGAGTCAGCGAGTGGAAGAGAGACAGTGAACATGAGTCGGCGAGCGGGAGAGTCGGCAAACATGCAATTCGGTGAATGTGAGAGAGTTGGCAATTGGGAGAGAGTCGGTGCATAGGAGAGATACGGCGAGCAGCAGAAAGTCAGCGAACGCGAGTGTTGGTGAATGTGAGAGAGTTGTCGAGTGGGAGAGGTCAGCAAAAGGGAGAGAGTTCGAGAGCAGGAGAGATTTGGCGAGCGGGAGAGGGTCACCGAAAAGGAGAGAGTCGGTGAACAGAAGAGAATCGACGAACATGCGAGTCGGTGAATGGGGGAGAGTCGGCGAGTGGGGGAGAAAGTCGGTGAAGGGGAGAGAGTCGGCAAAGGGGAGAAAGTCGGAGAGTGTGACAGTCGACGAACATGAGAGTCGGCGAGCGGGAGAGTGTCGGCGAGCGGGAGAGAGTCGGCAAGCAGGAAAGGTCCGGAGTCCGGGGAAGATTCGGAGAATGGGAGAGTTGACGAATGTGAGAGTCAGCGAACAGGAGAGAGTCGCCGAAGGGGAGAAAGTTGGAGAATGTGACAGTCAACGAACGTGAGAGTCGGTGAAGGGGTGGGAGTCAGAGTACGTGAGAGTCAATGAACATGAGACTCAGCAAATGGGTGGGAATCGGTGAGCAAGAGAGAGTCAGCGAATGGGAGAGTCAGCGACGGGGAGAGAGTCCGCAAAGGGGAGAGAGTTGGCGAACGTGAGAGTCGGCGAACGTGAGACTCAGCAAATGGGTGAGAGTCAGAGAGCGGGACAGAGCCCTCACAGCAACTTTTAGTTAATTGTTAAATTAAAGAAAGACTAGACTTTAGATAGAATTTAACCCTTAAACTCCTTCAGCCACCAATCTCCAACTGAAGCTCTCTACTACAGCCAAACACAGCACTCCTGTGCAGACTCTGACGCTGACTCTGCCCCATTCACTGACTCTCTCCCACTCGCTGACTCGCTCATATTTGCCGACTCACTCTCTCACTGGCCGACTCTCTCCCATCTGCCGACCCTCTCCCATTCGCTGCCTCTCTCCCTTTAGCCGACTCTCTATTGCTCACTAGCTCTCTCCCATTCACCGCCTCTCTCCCATTCACCGCCTCTCTCCCGCTCGCCAACACTCCTCCAGCTGACCTTCCAACTCATTACCTTTCCTGCTTGCCATTTCCTACTCCCGAGCCCTTGCTTTGAATGAATGCTCAGAAGAGGGATGGCAATTGGGAGGAACCAAGTGAGGGAGGGACAGAGCTGAAAGTGGGAGGAAAACGGCAAGCAAGAGGGTCGGGATGGAAAATGGTGAGTGAGAGTCTTTTAGGGAAGCAATGAGAAGGAGGGTTGGGGGAGGGAAGTAGCAAGCGTCAGGGAAGTGGTGAGCAAAAGGGTTGGGGAGGGAAATGGCAAAGGTGAGAGGCAGTGAGTGGGAGTGAGTTGGAGAGCAGGTGAGACCATTCCAAAATGGCACTAATCGAGTTATGGGACGTTATGTTGGCCCTGATGTGAAACAACATTAAAGCGGAAATCCCGTGCTAAGTGCCCAATTATATCCTCGATACTTAAAGTGGAATGACACTGAATGAGGTGACTTAAAATGGATGAAAGGCGACATGTTCCCTAAATGTAGGTACACTCTCAAGAGTGTTTATACACCAATCATTGCAAATGGTGCTGAACATGGTGCAATCATCAGTGAACATCCCCGCTTCTGACCTTATGATGGAAAGAAGGTCATTAATAAAGCATCTGAAGATGGTTGGGCCCAGGACACTGTCCTAAGAAACTCCTGCAGTGATTGATTGACCTCCCACAGCCACAACCAGCTTCCTTTGTGCAAGGGATGACTCCAATCAGTAGAGAGTTTTCCCCCTGATTTCCATTGACTCCAGTTTTGCTAGGGCTCCTTGATGCCACTTGGTCAAATGCTGCTTTAATATCAAGGGCAGTCACTATCACCTCACCTTGGGAGTCCATGTTTGAACCAAGGCTGTAATGAGGTCTGGAACTGAGTGACCCTGGCAGAACTAAAACGGAGCGCCAGTGAGCAGGTTATTGCTGAGTAAGTGCTGCTTGATAGCATTGTTGATGACCCCTTTAATCAGTTTGCTAATGATGGAGAATAGATGGGGTGGTAATTAGCCAGGTTGGATTTGTCCTGCTTTTTGTGCACAGAACAGACCTGTGCAACTTCCACATTGCCGGGTAGATGCCAGTGTTGTAGCTGTACTGGAACAGCTTGGCTAGGGGCGCAGAAAGTTCTGAAGCACAAGTCTTCAGCATTGTTGCTGGAATATTGTCAGCCCCATAGCCTTTGCAGTATCCGATGCATTCAGACGTTCCTTCATATCACGTGGAGTGAATCAAATTGGCTGAAGACTGGCATCTGTGATGCTGGGGATCTCTGGAGAAGGCCGAGTTGGATCATCCACTCGGCACTTCTGGCTGAAGATTGTTGCAAATACTTCAGTCTAGTCTTTTGCACTGCTATGCTGGGCTCCCCCATCATTGAGGATGGGGATATTTGTGGAGCCTCCTCCTCCAGTGAGTTGTTTAATGGTGAGATGCATGCAGACCTGCACAACATTGTATTGTCCCTGAGCTCAAGAGAGCAGCAGCAAGGTGACAGATGGATGACCTGCCAGGAGTCTCCTGCGGGTCCTCATCCTTCTCAGGTCAGCAGGGAGGTACAAGTGTGCCTTACAAGGGAGGAAGTGAAGAGGTCTCCTGCTACTGGGGGTTCCTCTCAAGATGTTCCAGCTGTGGACAGCGGCTCCTCAGCTTCTCTGCCAGTGACACCAGCGTTTCAAGTAGGGATAAATAGGGCATTTTCAAATTGGTAGGCTGTAACAAGAGGATTGTTGCAAGGTTCAGTGCTGTGGCCCCAGCTATTTACAATCTATATTAATGGCTTAGATATAGTGACAGAGAGTAGTGTATCTGAGTTTGCTGAAGCTAGGTGGGAATGTAAATCATGAGGACACAAAAAGGCTGCAAAGAGATATAGACAGGTTAAGTGAGTTGGCAACAAGGTGGCAGATGCAGTATAATGCAGGGAAGTATGAGGTTATTCACTTTGGTAATAAGAATAGAAAAGCAGGATTTTTTTAAAAGGCATGAAATTTTTGGATGTTAGTGTTCAGAGACACTTGGGTGTACTTGTACAAGGACACAAAAAATTTGGTGTGCATGTACAGAATGCAATTGGGAAATCGAATGGCCTCTAAAGCAAGAGAATTGGAGTACAAGAATAAGGAAGTCTTGCAACAATTGTACAGGCTTTGATGAGACCACATCTGATGTATAGAGCACAGTTTTGGTCTCCATATCTAAGGAGGGATATATAGATGGAGGCAGTACAGTGAATGTTCACTAGATTTGTTCCTAAGATGAGAGGGTTGTCCTAGGATGTAAAATGGGACGCTCTCGAGTTTAGGAAAATGAGAGGTGATCTTATTGAAAAATTTCAAGGGGCTTGACAGGGTAGACAATGAGGTTGATTCTTCTGGCTGGGGAATCTAGTACACAGGACATAACCATGGGATAAGGGATCAATCATTTAGGGCTGAGATGAGGAAATTCCTTTACTCAGAGGATTGTGAATCTTTGGAATTCTCAACCACAAAAGACAGTGGGTGCTCCACCATCATGTCTGCTCATGGCTGAGATAGGCCACTTTTTGATCTCTCAGGGAATCAAGGGATATGAGGAGGTGCAGGTAAGTGAAGTTGTGGCAGAAGATCAGCCATTGAATGGCAGAGCAAGCTCGAGGAGCTGTACAGTCTACTCTACCTCCTGTTTCTTATGTTCTTACAGATTTAGTCAGATAGCAGCTTACCACTCCATTAAAAAGGGTCTCCGATGCTCTTTTTGGGCGTGTTGCACAGATGGAGGCTATCCAATTCTATGGATTGGCAAAGTTCCCACAGTGCGTAAATTGCTTACCATGTTTCCCAAATTACAACAGTGCCTACATTTTAAAAGTACTTCATTGCTGTAAAGTGCTTTTGGATATCCTGTGGTCATGAAGGGCTCTATATAAATGCAAGCATTTCTTTCTTTTAACATGGATAGCTAATTATCCTACCCTATACTTGAATGCCTGTTACCTAGCAAGTTGCCATGACATTTGCATAAGTGCCAATTCACCATACCAGGCCTCACGACTCAAGGTCATGTATCTGGACAGTTTATTCATTAGGGTTATCCCATACAGTCACGATTCATGGCAACAGTAAAACTTTTGCAGATGGACAGGGACAGTAGATGGAGTGGTGGATGGAATGCATAAACAAAGGATGGTAGTAAAGGAAGGTTCTTGGACTGGAAAGATGTGGTGAGATATGTCTGACGGGGTTTGTATTGGGGCTACTCTAATTTATGTATAAGCAATCTGAAGTTTTAGGAATTGTGGGAACAATATTGAAATTTGCTAATTACACCAAACGTGGAGTACAGCAGATTGTGAGGAGGATTGTGAATGTCCAAAGAACATTAGTTAGCTGGATGGGTGGATGGATAGAAGCTGCAGAAAAGTATGAAGTTATACACTTTTGAAGCAGAAAAGCAGTGAAGAGAGTAATGGCATACTTTAGGAGGACATAGGCAGATTGGTGAAATGGGCTCATGGCAGCTGAAATTTAACACAGAGAATTGTGAAGTGATGCATTTTGGAAGGAAGAATGAGGAGGGGCAATATAAACTAAATGGTACAATCTTAAAGGGGTGTGGGAACAGAGAGAACTGGGGGTATGTTTATGTAAATCTTTGAAAGTGGCAGGACAGGTTGATAAGGCCATTGTAAAATCGTACAAGATCCTGGGCTTTTTAAATAGAAGCAGAGAGTGCAGCAGTGAGAAAGTTGTGCTAAACCTTTATAAATCACTGGTTAGGCCTCAGCTGGAGTATTGTGTCCAGTTGTGGAGCCCACAATTTAGGAAGCATGTTAGCTCCTCAGAAATGGTGGAGAGGAGATTTACTAAAATGGTACCAGGGATGAGGGACTTCAGTTATGTGGAGAGATGAGAGAAGCTGATATTGTTCTCCTGAGAGCGAAAATCAAAGCATACAGTAATGAAGGAGAAATTGTTTTTGCTGGCAGTACAGTTAGTAACCAGAGGGGACAAATTTAAGGTGGTAGGAAAAGAGCCAAAGATAAGATGAGGAGAATATTTTTTGACACAGTGAGTTGTAATGATCCAGAATGTATTACTTGAAAGGGTAGTGGGAGTATATTCAATAGCAACTTTCAAAAGGGAATTGGATAAATACTTGAAGGGAAGAAAATTGCAGAGTTATGGGGAAAAAACAGGTGAGTGGGGCTATTTGGATGGTTCTTCAAAGAGTTAGTATAGACACGGTAAGTTGATTGTCCTCCTACTGTACTGCAAGGTTCTAGAATTCTATCCATAAGAAGAAAGATTGCACCCTAAATGGAAAGATTTTAAGTGGATTGGAGGAGTAAAGAAGTCTCATCAGGTTTGCCACCAACACCCCCACGCCATCCCATCCGATTTTTCAGCCCCCTGCAGCTTGATCCCTGAAGGCCTGTAAAATCCTGACTTTGGTGTACAAGTACACAAATTACTAAAGGTAGCAGTGCAAGTAGATTAGGCCCTGATAAAGGGCCACAGAATATAAAAGCAAGGAGGTAATGCTGAAATTGTACAAGGCCTTGGCCATAATTTTTAGCAGCTTTATGGGGAGAATTTTCTCCCTGTTGGGTGGGCTGGGTGGGTACGAGAGTGGGCGGGCACGCAGCCGCCATTTTGCGTGGGCGGGCCAATTAAGCGCACCCAGAAGCACTCAGCGCTGCCTGTGGGGGTGGGGGGAGGAGGGAGAGTCATGGCCCGCGCGAAAGAGCGCAGAAATCTCCCTGAGGCATGGAGCTGCCTCAGGAAGATTAAAGAAAGCCATAAAAATTTGATAAATAAAAAAATTAAATTATTCAGGCACATCCCCTCATGTGACAGTGTCACATGAGGTGGGACACGTTTATCAATTCACACGAAACAATTTACTAAATTAATAAAGCCTTCATGAAACCTCATTCCGCTAGTTGGACGGGCAGCCCTGTTAATTTCTTCAATTAGTTTTTAAAATGGTCTTAAATGCCTTTGACAGTTCGGTGGGCGCCAACTCCGGTGCACGCCCGCTGAACTGAAGATCAGAATGACACGGTGCCCGACATCACCGCGCATCATTTTACACGTCAGTATGTGGGGCCTGCCCCCGCATGGCGACCAGAAGATCCAGGCCTGTGTAGTCCTCTTATTGAAAAGCGACAAAGGAATGGAAAAGTTGTAATGTAGATTCACTAAGATGGAACCAGAGAAGAAGGGTTGCAATTGTAAAGCAAGATTTCAGGAATTAGGATATTTATCATTAGAATTGAGAAGATTAACAGTGATCTGACAGAGAGCTTCAATTCAGTATATCTGTAATTTGAAGTGAGCACACCGATTACTAGAATCCCTATGCAAATAGACTTGTGTAGTTCCAAATAAGTTTGTTAATATATTTAAACATTTCTCAGCTTCTTGTAATTCCTGATTTTTACATGCTGGATTTTTTTTGTTCCTTCGTGATTATGAAGTTATACACTTTTGAAGCAGGAAGCAGAAAAGCAGTGAAGATTAAAGAAAGCCATAAAAATTTGATAAATAAAAAATTAAATTATTCAGGCACATCCCCTCATGTGACAGTGTCACATGAGGTGGGACACGTTTATCAATTCACACGAAACAATTTACTAAATTAATAAAGCCTTCGTGAAACCTCATTCCGCTAGTTGGACAAACTTTATATAGTTTGAAAGCTGCACAACTTATTCCAACTGTGCTCATGATAACTTCTACCAATTAGCACCTGGCTGTCATGTACAGCCTCAGTGTTTGCATTCACTGATGTAAAATGATGAATTAATTTTTGTAAGAGATTGGCCAGTATCTTTCTCCTGAAAGATGGACACACGTTTGTTTTATTTTCCTCTGAACATAATGCGATGAATGATACCTTATTTCACGATCACAAATGTTCATTTTATTTAGGTGACATGGCTTGAACCAGAAAAAACATTTAATATTATTCTACGTGACAGAGACGAGCAAACTGCCTTTCTTTTATTTAAAATGTGCAAAGGGATGGGGTTGGCTAAGAAGGACCAGAAAAAAAAGACTTGCTTCTAACTTTGATAACAATAAATATTATAATGTTTATAATAAATATTATAATGTATAATAACTACCACCACAAGTCTGGGTCACCTACCATCCCTGTGCTCGTTGGCCTAGAGTGCAACCCAGTCAAGCACTATCTTGATTTTAAAATTCTCATCCTTGCTTTCAAATCCTTTCCTGGCCTCGCCTCTTCCTATCCCTGTACTCTCCTCCCGCACCACAACCCTCTGAGATATCTGCACTCCTCTAATTCTGGCCTCCTGTGCATCCCCAATTCAAATTGCTCCACCATTGGTAGCCATGCTTTCAGTTGCCTGGGCCTTAAGCTCCGGAATTCCCTCCCTACAACTTTCCACCTTCCTACTTTGCTTTCCTCCTTTAAGATACTCCTTAAAACCTAACTTTTTGATCAAGTTTTTTGTCATTTGACTTAATATGTCCTTAAATGGCTCAGTGTGATATTTTATTTTATAATGCTCCTGTGAAGCGTTTTGGGACAATTTATGACATTAAAGATGCTATATAAATGCATATTGTTGCAATCATGCTGAATGCAAAAGTCAGTTTCTATAGGTGATTCCTATGATCAAGAACATAATTAGTAATTATGGTTTTATTTAGTGTGCAATGCACCTTTAAGAATAATATGTGCTAAGGAAGATCACATGACCTGTAGTAACCAATAGGAGAGTAGCGAGGGCTACCTCAGCAGTTAGTGCAGAGATAGAGTTGGAGTTGAAAGCACATGTGTAGTTGCTGCTGAGTATATTGTAAATAAACTTAAGGTTTCTGCCCAAGAAGTGTCTGCAGATCAACCCTATCATTAATAGCACAACTCGGCCACCCTACAAAAAACTGGTGACAAGGATAAAACAGGATTGAACAGAGAAAATCAAGTTAAAAAGAAAGGAAGATATACTCATTAGGTATACTGTCACTTTAAAAAAAAAACTGGCCCAATCCAAATGGTGGAGAAATCTCCCAGAGCACTCCCGACATTTAAAAAATAATACCAAAATT
Organism: Cetorhinus maximus; assembly: GCF_964194155.1. Classification (NCBI taxonomy): domain Eukaryota; kingdom Metazoa; phylum Chordata; class Chondrichthyes; order Lamniformes; family Cetorhinidae; genus Cetorhinus; species Cetorhinus maximus. The sequence continues at coordinate 75,798,738 of NC_135894.1, read as the reverse complement.
GCAAGACCCCTGAGTGAGAATCCACAAGACAGCTGAGCAAAACAAACAAAAAAAGAGAATTTGTACTTATATTGTAAAATGGCCAGCAGCCCTGCGGACTCAGTGGGTTGGAGAGGCTGGCACACGCCTTGCAAGTTAGAAGGGGAGCAGCAATCAAAATAGAAAGTAGTGCTGCAGTTTTAAATTAAAAAAAACCCTGCAGAATCACTGTGTTGCTGTGTTTTTTTTCTGAACAGGACCGAAGTTTTACAAAGTTAAAAGAGAAGAAGGCCCACTATCGTGGGGATCCCGCCAAAACTCAAAAAGTGCGGGAAGTACACCAGAGAAAAGCCGACAGCTGCAGAGACAGCCCGAGTTAAAAAAAGATGACTGCTCTTAAAGCAGCAATACATTTAAAGTGGTAAATACAAGAAAAATGGCTATGGACAGAAAATTAGAAGAGATCCCAGAGAGGCGGCAACTCTGCGGCAGGCAACAAGAGACCCCAGAGAGAGGGTAACCCTGCTGAAGGGAATAAGAGATCCCAGAGAGAGGATAGTTCTGCAGAAGGCAAAAGGGACCCCAGAGAGAGGGCAACCCTGCCAAAGGGAATAAGAGATCCCAGAGAGAAGGCAACTCTGCAGAAGGCAACAAGGGACCCCAGAGAGAGGGCAACCCTGCCAAAGGGAATAAGAGATCCCAGAGAGAAGGTAATTCTGCAGAAGGCAACAAGAGACCCTAAAGAGGGGGCAACAAGAAATTAAACAATTGAAAGGACAGTTGATTGTTCTTCAAGATCAAATACAAAAGTGATGTGTCACCATTCGGCAACATGAAGAAATTAAGGATGTCTCAAACAGTAGAATGGAAGCACAGCAGAAGAAATACGAAGAGGGCTCAGGGAAGCCCTGGTAATTGGAGAGGACTCACAAGTAGCCCTGGGAGTCATATATAGCTGGATACAGACAGGAGACAGGAGTTCAGATAAACTCCAAGGCAGTGCCAGCTCAGTGAAGCTAGCTGTCTAGCAAAGAGCTGAAGAATCAGCTCAATGAAGGCAAAGAGGCTTTGGAAGCAAAAGTTGCAGAATTTCCCAAGATAATGAAATTTTGGGAGACTCAGCCACTGAGCTCAGACAAGTTGAGCTTGCATCTGAGAGAAGTCTGTCCAATAGTGAAGTCAAAAAGAAGGCCAAGATTAAAGTCTGTGTGAGAAAGAAGAAGTCTTAAAATGTTCTTTGCAAGCTGGAGCGTATTTAAAAAAAGAAAAGTGCGTGTTCCAAGTGAGGGCGGTAATCTATTTGGGTCACCGGGTGGATCCACAGGGCCTCCACCCGGTTGAGGAGAAAGTGAGAGCCATAAGAGAGGCACCTGCCCCAAAGAACGGCCCAGAGCTCAAACTATTCCGAGGAATGGTCAACTATTTTGGGTGGTTCTTACCCAATTTGTCTACAGTGCTGGCCCCCCCCCTGCATTCTCTACTCAAAAAGAACCAACGTTTGTCTTGGGAGGCACCCCAGAAAGAAGCTTTCATAAAGGTGAAATCATTGTTGCACTAGTGCATTATGACCAGACAAAAGAATTGGTGCTGACATGTGACACATCTCCCTTCAGATTGGGAGCAGTGCTCCCTCATCAGATGGATGACGGCACAGAACGGCCAATAGGTTATGTATCAAGAACGCTCACCACGGCGGAAAAGGGATACTCGCAGATAGGAAAAGAAGGCCTGTCCATCACTTTTGGTGTCAAGAAATTTCACCAGTATGTACATGGCTGCCATTTTACAATCATTCCAGACCCACAAATTATTGCTAAGATTGTTTAGTGAGGACAAGGCTATACCACCCATAGCCTCAGCATGAACACAATGATGGGCTTTAAATCTGGCAGCATATGAATACATTTTCGTACATACACCTGGCAATCAAATCACAAACGCCGATGCCCTTAGTCGTTTGCCTTTACAAGAAAATGATGAGCATCTCCCAGTTCCACAGGAACTTGTTTTACTGTTAAATTTCTTAGATTCCTCGCCGGTATATGCTCGACATATCAGAGACTGGACAAGTCGGGACCCGGTCCTGTCTCAAGTACGAGAACAAGTGCTACATGGTTGGTCACAAGAGCCTGCATGCATCTGACAGAATGAAACTGTACTTCAACAGAAGACATGAAATAACCAGCCAGGATGGCATCTTATTGTGAGGAGCACGAGTGATAGTTCCCCCAAAGGGAAGGGAGCCACTTTTAATTGAACTACACAGTGCCAATCCAAAAATTTTCTGATTGAAGACCATAGCGCGTAGTTATCTAAGGTGGCCTGGGATGGATGGTGAAATAGAGAATTTAGTAAAGCACTGTGTGCAATGTCAGCAACTGCAAAATTTGCCAATGACAGTTCCATTACACCCTGGGTGCAGTTACACATTGACTATGTTGGATGTATATGAAGTGAAGTCACCAATGTCAGCCACTACAATTGAGAAAGTACATCAGAGTTTCACCATTCACAGACTATCAGAAGTAGTCATTCCCGATAACGGCATCAGTGGGCGGGCAGCCGATTGCCGCCGCCGAAAGGGGCCCCGCCACCATTTTACGTGTGCTGAGCTTCAACAGTTTATCAGCCTCAACAGTATCACTGATGTGAAAACTGCACAGTACCACCCTTCCTGGCCGAAAGAAGCAGTTCAAACGTTCAAAGCAGGCATGAAAAAGCTAACTGGTGATTCCTTGGCAACCAAGCTAGCACATTTTCTTTTTTGTTACAGGACTTCCCTTCACACAACAGCAGGTGTCACACCTGCAGAGTTATTGGTGAAACGTTGGGCTGAATTTTGTGGAGCCCTCACGGCAGCGCTTAAAATGTCGCGCGAGCGTCCCGACGTCAGCGTGCGGCATTGCGATGTTTAGGTCGGCGGGTGCGCAATGCAGCTTGACGCGCGCCCGCCCTTCATTAAAGGCCTTGTTAAGGCCATTAAGTCACTAATTGACGGGGATTTTGAGGAGCCCATGCAAACTTCGGCAGGATGAGTTTTGTTTTCGGATTTAAAAAAGTTTAATAAAGTTTCTGTGTACTTCATTAACATGTCCCATCTCGTGCGACATTTTTACATGAGGGGGACATGTTAATGATTTTTTTATTGTTCTAATTTTATTCTTTCACAGCCTTTCAGCGCTCTCCCTGAGGCAGCACTTAGCCTCAGGGAGATGTGCGCTCTATCATGCGCATGCGTGAAAGAGCACACTCTCGCAGTTGGGGAATCCCCCCCCCCCGACCCCCTGCCTGCACAGGAAGCACATAGCACTTCCTGTCGGGCGACACGCTGGGCGGGCCTTAATTGGCCAGCCCACGTAAAATGGCGGCGGGGCCCCTTTCGGCGGCGGCAATCGGCTGCCCGCCCACTGATGCCGAGTCAGTCGCCCGCCCATCAAGAGCAAAATTCAGCCCGTTGTCTCAGGACAAGATTGAGCTTAATAATGCCGAATTTAGAGGGGAAGGTGGAAAGGAGTCAGGGAAGCCAGAAAACTAGACATGACTGGGATAGTCGTGAGAGGAAATTTACCATGGGAGAGCTGGTATACGTGAAAAATTCCGGGGAAGGACCACGTGGAGGTGGAAGGCTGGATCATCTGTAAACATATGGACCATTTAAGGAAGAGAGAGACAAATCACCAAGATATGGTTCCACCAATGACCATGACCGGGTCTGTGTTTCCTGTTGAGGATACTCAACCCAGGACAGATATGCCTGATGTTCCTGTAAGAGTTGAGGATACAGAACTGCAAGTGCTCACCAAAGCACCTGATGTATAGGCAACTCCGGAAGAGGAGGTTCCTGACAAAGAATCTGAAGTTGTGGAGCTGCGACACTCCACATGTACCAGGAAATCAGCAGAAAGACTGAACTTGTAAATTCCTCACCCAGTGTAAATATTATGTTGTCTTGAAAAATATGTACTTGTAAGTATAATGTGGATAGCTGGGTTAAAGGGGGAGGAATGTAGTAATTATAGTTGTATTTAGTGTGTAATGTATCTTTAAGAATAATACTTGTTAAGGAAGATCACATGATCTGTAGTAACCAATAAGAGAATAGCATGGGCTACCTCAGCAGTCAGTGTAGAGATAGAGTTGGAGTTGAAAACACACGTGTAGTTGCTGCTGAGTATATTGTAAATAAACTTAATGTTTCCACCCAAGAAGTGTCTGCAGATCAACTCTATTATTAATAGTACAACTCGGCCACCTTACAACAATAGCATTATGCATAAAATAATAGCTGTGTGCTTCACAGGACAGCCTTTATATTTGAAACGTTAATGAAGAGCTGGCTGTTCAATTGCATTTCAACATTTAAATGTCTGCAACCTTTTCCCAACCACAGAGCAATGTAAGCTGGCAGGGTGACTCACTACTGTTCCCTCACAGCTTTGTACCAGTATTGGGTACGTTAACTGGCTGGTAATACTACCTGATATCCCGTTGCAGATACGGAGTCAAGACTAAGTGTAAACTTCAGAAGCAGAGTTAGAGGAGAGGAATAGTTCCTATTTTACAGTCAAAGGTTTTGCTCTTATTTATATATAAAGCTTTGAAATTATTGATAGTTAAATTGTAAAGCTTGATTGTCCTCCCTGATTTGAGGGAATGGTACATGGTGTAGGAATCAAAAGGAACAGGAGAGGAGTAAATTAATATTGTGTTAGGAGCTATTCAGAAAGTCAGGAGCGTACTTGTAATATTTTTATGATTATACTTTGCTAGATACAGAAGATCCTCCTGACTGGTAGAAGCCTACATACCGACTCGGGGACTATTTCAGCAACAAAGGCTTTGTGAATGAGGTATTTCATTGAATGAGAGCTGTAGCATTTTCAACTGTCTGCAAACTTTACAGACATTTGAATCACTCAGAGGGATTTGCTGGTGGCCTTCTTGCTGGAGACCACAGTCTTACAATTATATACAGTGTCCTTTAGGTGAACTGTTAACCCATTCCTAAAGGGATAGAGGATTGTGGTTAGTACTGGAAGTTTCTGTCTGTCAGCAAATATATGGTAACTTTAGACACCTTCAACAGATTACAGTCCAAATCTGGTCAAGTGCTTAACAGGTTTAAGATGCTGGATGAGTACAGTAGCAGTCCAGATGAAACATTACATATCATGTAACATTAGGATATGAGATACCCAATGAACTAGCAAAGTGACTTTTCACCTATAAGATCGGGATGATATTGAAGCAAAACCAATGGCATAGCAATCTCCATTATCTGTCAATTTGGTGGGTCTTTGTTGCGCATTAATACCCTGATGAAAATATTAATCAAGGGCACTAGATAAATCCTTAACCTTTTCACCTTAACTCCTGGTCAAGGAACAGTCTAGGGTTCACCATCCACTCTCTGCCTAGGAAGGAATTTGAACTGCCTTCCATCAACAAGATCATACGAACATACGAATTAGGAGAGGAAGTAGACCATCGGCCCCTCGAGCCTGCTCCGTAGATTATATTAGCATTCACCCTACCACTCTCCTAGCAGGATTTACACAGGCTACTGAATAAATTATTGAACCCGTTCTTGCCAAATATCAAAGACATTGGGCAACGAATTCCCGGTCTCAAACTTGAGCATGAAGCACCCATTTTCTGAGCACTAACAAACTTACTAATATGATGGGCAGGAACGACATGCACATTTTCAGCTAGACATGCACTGTCCACTGAAGGTAAAATGGATACCCAGGGCCCACACCTAAAACAGGACCTTGGGACTACCTCCTAACAAAAAGGAAAGTCTTTGAAATGCACTTACCTAAATCTGAAACCAGGAGAAGCGGTAGTTCTGTTCCAGCCCCACATGTCATGAAGGCTGGCCAGTACTCCTCTTGCAATTCACCACCACTGTCCCCTTACCCGGTTTCTGATTTCCTACTCCCTTGCTTCTAAACCTCCTCCCCGGCCTCTGAACTTTCAACCTCCAGCGCCCCTAATTCCCTTTTGCACTCAGAAAAATTCCACAACTGATAGTTAAATGACTGACCAATGAGTCCATGTTTCTTGATGGTGGTGTTTGAAGTAAAAATGGTGAGCATGTGTACTCCCATTACAAATCAATCTGATGCTAGGAGTTTTGTTCTGTACAGCTGCCTCTGCATTATTTCACAACTAACTTGCTTGGTAGATTTTCATTGGCACTGCCATAATTCCCACTGTATATTAGCATATTAAATCTAATCTCTCACAGCGTGGAAGATGATCAGATAGCCTTCAGAGCCCTGGTGCACTCTACTTTTAGAACATCTGGGACCTAATACCTGTAAGCACCAGGACTGGTTTGACAAAAATAATGAGGAGATTGAAACTCTGCTGGGTCAGAAACACCGTCTTCTTTGAGCCCACCGAAACAACTGTTCATCTATTTCAAAGAAAGCCACTTATAACAACATGCACAAGATCTTTCAGTCAAAGCTTAGAGAGATGCAAGGCTGCTGGTGAAGCAAAAATACAGAAAAAATGCGAGCAGTTACAAGACAGTAAAAATGCTAGACACGTCTATGATGCCCTAAAGACAATCTATGGTAGTAAATTTCTCCTCTCCTTGGCACTGACAGGACCACAATGATTACAGACAAGACCAAAATCCTGGCTGGATGGCAGAATATTTTAACAATGTCCTGAATCAACCCTCAGAAATTAATAATGAGGCAATTGTCCACTTGACCCAAATTGAAGTCAATATGTCACTTGCTGATAACAAAGCTGCAATCAGCCGCTTGGTAATACAGAACTTGAATTTGCTGAAAAGAGAGAGATATTGCTGAAGTTTTTCTTCTTGCACTCATCAGGCCAAACACAAGAATACCAAATTTCAAACCATCACAACAACTGAGACTGCAAGATAAAAGAACACTGACAGATTGGCAAGTCGACTCTGACTGGCCAAGGTGCTGCCCTGGATAAAGCAATGCGGAACTATAGGCTTCCCAAGTTTCCAGGTAATTCATATTCCGTTTATTTTCAGAGATTGGGTCCTCGCATATGAATGTGTGCCTCTTCTAGAAAACGTAAAAGAACTGCGTTACGAGCTGGACTCATTATCCTAAACTGGTTGTTAGTGTTAGCTCACTCAGGATTGTGCAGCAAGTGCATCTAACAGTGGATGTTTTGTTTTGAATTTTGCAAGCACAGGATGTTGAGTACAATCTGTGCTTTACCTGTTACAAACAACTGAAGGAACATGTTGTTTGATTCGATCAGCCAATCACTGAGATGTATGGCGTATGTATCTGACATTACATCAATACTGAAAAGCATACACGATTTGCTCAATTGTGTGGTAGGCAGAACATCATTTTGGACTGATGGCTGCATCCTATTAGATCAAAATATCACTCATGTGCCACTACATAATAACACACTCTGTCTGCCATACAAATGTGCAATGTCGTGTACAAATTTCAATGCCGGTGCAGTGGCCAGATATGTAGGCTATACACCCCAATGATTGAATGATTGAATCAAAAAACATGTTCCTTTGGCTGGTCTCCTGTCAAGCGGCATGGCACCAGGGTCACGTGTGATCCCAGGTAAAATATACGAGTCAGGAAGCACATTATTTGTTATGTTCTTCTTCTTTTTGACATAAATATTCCAACCATACACATGGATCGATAAAACAATAATGTGGGTTCTTTATTTTAAGATAAAATTATTTATAGATGATGTTCACTGGGAGGCCAAGCATCATACATCTGATCTGCTGCTTGCAGACTACTACATCCTGTCTTGAGATAGTAATGATTGACAGCAGTTTGATACACCCGCTAAAGATGCATGTCATCATATCACAACATCCCCTTTTTTTCTAAGCAAAAGGTTTACCCTTAGAGTCAAACTATTTACATGACAGCAAAATAAAATAACATTGCATCTGAATGTACTTTAACACAGAGCAATAAATTTACAAGTCTCTTGTAAACATATCGGCAGTTTGCTTATCCATCCAGACTTAGTCATAGTGATCTTTGTTGGAGGCTGCTGTACATTTTCAGAATGCTAGTTAGGGTTGCTTTGTTTATGTTGCGTCTTAGACCATGTTCTAGCCACAAAAGGGTTTCTCGGCATTTCTGGCTGCAGAATTAAAAGCTGGGCATTTTCTGGGTGCATGTATGAGACTGCATCACCCACATTGCTCACTTGGCTGGCCTGCATTGGCTGTCGCGCCAATGGTGGACGAATTACACATAGCCTGTAGACTCTGCCTATCCATTAGTATAGCTTTATACTTATGTCTGCTTTGTAGTAGTGCTTCTATGGTGTAACCTCAGGATTGGTCCAAGATGTCTTTCTGGAACACTTCCATTGAGATAGATGCCATCATGAGCACAATTATTCTGTCAGCCAGCTCTGCTGCCATGAAGTTGCAGTCATGCCTCCTGTCTCTGCATCCACTTATGAATTGGTCGGTGGTCTCTTTTGGTCGTAGCCCAAAGGATATTAATTCCTGACTCTGTATTCTGAAGTTATAGAGTCACAGAGGTCTACAGCACAGAAAAAGGCCCTTTGGCCCATCAAGTCTACGCCGGTCAAGCAAGTACTTAACTATTCTAATCCCATTTTCCAGCACTAGGCCCATAGCCTTGTATGCCATGGCATAGCAAGTGCACATCGAAATACTTCTTAAATGTTATGAGGGTTTCTGCCACTACCACCCTTTCAGGCAGTGAGTTCCAGATTCCCACCACCCTCTGGGTGAAACAATTCTTCTTCACATCCCCTCTAAACTTCCTGCCCTTCCAAATTATAATGATTCCATCTTGAATGACTGCAATCTGGGCCCTCTGCTGCTTACACTCTTTATAAATGATACTTAGAAGGGTACGTCCTTTAATATAAAATTTGTTGATGACGCTAAGCTATATCGACAGGTCAGAGAAGATTGAATACATTGGAAAAGCTCTGAAGAAGTTTTAAATAAATTGATTGACCTACCAATTTAAGGGAAGTGAGCAACCACAGGCAAATTTTTCAAGAAAGTAAAATTGTGACATTTCTTGAGTTTACAATGTAAATGAAAACACAAGTAATAGCTCAACAGCACAATAAGCATTATTCAATGAAAACATTCCAAAAGGCTTTGCAGAATTTACTGTTGTGTCTGGAAAATGCTGTTTGAGGGTAATTTTGGAATTTTGTAAGATAAGAACACTACTGGCTAGAACATCTGCTGAAAAGGCACTTGGTTCCAATCTCCAGTGTGGGGATTGCATTATAAATCAGAAGTAATATCACCTCAACATGTTTGCCTTTAACTCCTTTCAGCCACGCATAGGAACATTTGATAATTTTCTGTCTACAGTCAATTGATGCATGGTATAGCAGGGCAACATACAGTCATAGAGTCCTAGTGGTCTACAGCACAGAAAAAGGCCCTTCGGTCCATTGGGTCTGCCCCGGTCAAACAAGTACCTAACTATTCTAATCCCATTTTCCAGCACTAGGCCCAAAGTCTTGTATGCCATGGCATTGAAAGTGCACATCCAAATACCTCTTATATGTTATGAGGGTTTTTGCCTCTACCACCCTTTCAGGCAGTGAGTTCCAGATTCCCACCACCCTCTGGGTGAAAAAACTCTTCCTCACATCCCCTCTAAACCTCCTGCCCCTTACCTTAAATCAATGCCCCCTGGTTATTGATCCCTCCACCAAGGGGAAAAGTTCCTTCCTGTCTACCCTGTCTATGCCTCTCATAATTTTATACACCTCAATCATGTCCCTCCTCAATCTCCTCTGCTCCAGGGAAAATAACCCCAGTCTATCTAATCTATTTTCATAACTAAAACTCTCCAGCCCAGGCAACATCCTGGTAAATCTCCTCTGCACTCTCTCTAGTGCAATCATATCCTTCCTACAATGCAGATTCCAGAACTGCACACAATACTCTAGCTGTGGCCTGACCAGCGTTTTATACAGTTCCAGCATAACTTCCCTGCTCTTATATTCTATGCCTCGGCTAATAAAGGCAAGTATCCCATATGCCTTCTCAACCACCTTATCTACCTGTCCCTCTACCTTAAGGGACCGGTGGACATGCACATCAAGGTCCCTCTGATCCTCGATACTTCCCAGGGTCCTACCATTCATCGTGTATTCCCGTGCCTTGTTTGTCCTGCCCAAGTGCTTCACCCCACACTTATCCAGATTAAATTCCATTTGCCACTGATCAGCCCATCTGACCAGCCCGTGAAGTTGAGCTTCACTTGTAATTGAACTTCAAGTGTCTGCCGTATTTTACCTGGATTTTTCAGAAGGCAATTGGACAGTGCTGATGTGTAAAGTCTGTGGAGGCCATTGTTGCATCTGGGAATTTTAATTTTAATGGTTCGGAAACATTGAGGTCCAGAAAATGTAGATTTACATGTTGTCAGAACAAAGTAAACTCAGGAAATCCACTGCCTTCTAATTGAATGTTAGAAATGTTATGGTCATATTTTAGCTTTTTAATGCCAAAATATGACCATAACATCTGCTAATATTTAATGCTAAAATATGACCATAACATAAATCTGGAACTTTTGACAGCTTTGACAAGTTTCCTCCGGCTCTCATAGAGTTAATTTAGCTCTGAGGTGCAGTACCTTTAATGGTCACTTCTTTAGCTAATCATAGGTTACTCCTTAACTACAATGGTGGTGCTGCTGTTCTCTGATATTTTTTCCCCGGTTTTAGCGCCAAACGTCACCCACAAAGCAGTAATTTAGGCAGGAAAATGGCTGCAGACTTCAAAAGTGAAAGCAAACAGTGAAAAAAAGCTTTTTAACAGGCTTCTTATAGCTGTTTAGGAGCTGTTACTGGGTAGACTCATCTTTTTAGTCCAGTATTTAGCTTCAGCAGTAATGAATTCTCCTGTCTGTGGAGTTCTACTTAAAATGAGGCTACCTGCACTCAGCTATTTAATTTCTGTTCTTAAACTTTGCAGCAGTTAGACTTTTACTAATTAACCGCTCCCAAATTCAAAGAATCTTACTGGGACCCGATATCTGCTGTCTGGAGTGAGATGCAATCCCAGAATGGAGGTGCGGCGTGTAGAATCCCTACAAAGCTGCAGAAGCTTTACAGATGGTGCATCTTGGTGGTTGTTTCACTTTCACACGTTTTTTTTGCATGTAAAGGATTGAAGCTTGAAGCTTAGTCAAATCTTCAAAAAATGTGCTGCCACTATCTGCCACCATGTTATGTTCTTCTTCTCTTCAACATAAACATACCAATCATACACAAGGATTGGTGAAACATTAATATGGGTTCTGTATTTGAAGATAAGGCTATTTCACTGGGAGACTAAGTATGGTACATCTGACCTCTACCCTGCTGCTTGCAGACTGGCTACTAATACTTCACACCCTGTCTCAAGGTAGTAATGATTGACAGCCATTTAAGACACACCCCCTTAAAGATGCATCGCATCACATCACAACATTATTCCCTGACAAATTCATCAAACTATTTCAGATAATGTGGAAACAGGAAGCCATACCTCAGGAATTCAAAAATGCATCAATTGTTCACCTTTACAAAAGGAAGGGAAATCATCAAGTTTGTGACAACCATCTAGGAATCTTGCTTCTGTGCACTGGGGGGGAAATACTTGCAAGAGTCCCGCTAAACACTATTTGACACTGCATCTCCAATGGACCTCTTACCAGAGAGTCACTGTGGCTTCAGAAAAGGCTGTGGTACAGTTGACATGGTGTTGCTGCACATAGGCTCCAGGAGTAATGCTAAGTGCAGAATTGTAACTTCTACTCAACATTTGTTGATTTGACAAAAGCCTTTGACATAATTAGTTGTGAGGGCTGATGGAAGATCTTGGCAAAATTTGACTGCCCAGAAAAATTCTTCACTATGCTACGGCAATTCCACAACAACATGCTTGCTCACATCCTGGAGAGTGGAGACTCTTCAGGTGCCTTCCCAGTCACAAATGGAGTGAGTGTGTGTCGTCTCCTACCCTGTTCAGTATGATGTTCTCAGCCATCTTTCCTGAAGTATTTTGTGTTAGCGGAAGTGGCATCCATATTAGATATCACACAGATGGTTCAGTCTTCAACTTGAGAAGACTTCAAGCTGAGACCAAATTGCATGAAGCTTTGGTTAGTGACTTTCTTTTCGCTTATGACTGTGCCCTAATTGCCTGTTCAGAAAAGAAATGCAACATAGGATGGATTGCTTCTCACCTGCATGTGTAACTTTGGTGTCTCCATCAGCACCAAAAAGACTGAAGTCACATACCAATCCTGCCCCCACAGAAACAGTACATGAAGCCATCTATTACAGCCAATGGCCAAACGTTTGAAGCAGTTGACAAATTTACCTACCTTGGCAGCTCCCTCTCCAAAATAGTTCACATTGATGATGAAAGCAACACCAGAACAGTTAAGGACAGCATCACCTTTGGCAAGTTGCAAAAAGCTGTCTGGAAGCAAAGAGAAATTAGTCTCTCCATAAAAAACGACAGTCTACAGAGCAGTTGCCCTTCCTACTCTCTTACGCTTGTGACATGTGGACAGTTTACTCCAGGCGTGCCAACAAGCTGCACCATTTGCACATGACCTACTTGCAGATGCTACTCGGGATTAGTTGTCAAGATAAGGTTCCTAATACTGAGATTCTCACCCTTATCGATATGCATAACATCCACAGTCTGCTGAAGAGGGATCAGATAAGATGGACAGATGGACAGAACATGTTGCCAGAATGCTTGATGAGCTCTTGCCAAAAAAACCTCTTCTGAGGTGAACTAATTGAAGGGAAACATCACATAGAGGCCAGAACAAGCGCTTCAAGGATACTCTGGAGTTATCACTGAAGAGTTTCAATATCACTCATGAGACATAGGAGGATTTTGCACAGGATTGCTCTATAAGGCACAGTCTCATTAGCAAAGGCCATTTTCCTACAGACTGTTTCTAACCAAGATTGATAGTTATCACTGATAGTCCTGGTGTGCAAGGATAAACTATAGTAAGATTGTACTTCATACTAAACTGAAATGAATTACAATTACAGGCAACATAACCACTTCAAGCTGCACCTAAATTCTTGTTTGCACAATATAGTGGCATACTATATGAATGGAACCATCACCCTAGCCAATAGGAATTGCAAGTCCAGAGCCAAAAAGTACCTCTTCTGTTTCAACAATCCATGTGTGCCCAACACGCAAGAGATCCTTTAGTGCTTAAACTTAAACTTAACCCATTGAATTCTAATTGATGTCATGGTCATTTTCGACTACAAAGGATGAACACATCAACATCACAACATGCATTAGTACATGATGAAAATATCCGTGTGGTTTATTTACATGTTAACCTATGTTTTACAGTGAGCAAAACGAAACAACTTACCTGGCCTCCTAAGTGCAAAGTTAAAAAAACATTCCATTATACATTAAAAGGAAATGTTGAATTCTTAGCCTGCATGTGACACAATGTGAGAGCATCAATTTTCAATCTGAAATCTGCACTACCAAGACTGAGTATGACCAGGAAATAAATTACACATGGCGGCATTGCAGACTTATATTGTAACCAAAAGCCCACATGAAGGCTTATCTTTATGATTCTATTTAATTTAATAACCAAAATCACATTGCACAGCATTAATTCTAAAGAAAACCAGATTAACCACTTGCCTACCAATTTGTTATCATATTATTTGAAACCCAATACAGTCATAATCATATCAGTGCAGGATTCACTGTGACTCAAACCTCCAGATAGGAGAACTTGAGACTTAAGTTCTACATTACGGTTCATATTTCACCTTGGGTTGATATGAGTATAGGGACCATAAAAATTGTTGGATTCAAATTAATCTGGGAACAAATTGATAGGTGAGAGGCTTCTTTGGTATCATGTTAAACTTAAATATTAATTCAAAGGGAAGGCACGTGGTGTAGACTAATTGAGAGAGATTGCATGGCCATGATTAGTCAACGACGTCATGTTCTTGTATCTTTTGACTAGCAGGATGATTGAAAGTGAACAAGATGGGCTTTGGTCTTCTGTAGTTTAGCATTAGCTATACTACTATATTGTGCAAACAAGATTTTAAATGCAGCCTGATGCACATATGTTGCCTATAATTGGAATTCATTTCATGTTTGTATGAAGTACAATCTTACTATGGTTTGTCTTTGCACACCAGGACTATCAGTGATAACTATCAATCTTGGTTAGAGGCAGTCTGTAGGAAAATCCTAGTAATTGCAGCCACATTCTTTAGTGGCCACCCACAGACACAGAGTCCTGTTCCATACAGTTAGTTAAAAAAGAGAACGTATGATGCTTCTGCAACCTAAGCTTTGCTATAGATACGCTTGTTATCTATGAAGTTCAGCAAGAAAACTATTGGCACACTGTAATCAGCAGCCTGCCAAAGGTACATTTCAGGCAGCTAAAATGTTTTATTTCCTATCAGGGCATGGCATTGTCCATAAATCTAACTTCGATTCAACAGAGGATAAGAGAAGTATGACTCACCTATTTGAAATCCTAGTAGATGTATGATCGTGACCCAACTATAACATTTCTTGGCAAAGTTGCATGTTTGTCAGGATTTGACTGTGTACTCAGAGTGCGTGTGAGTAATGGGTGACTGAAGTATCCGGGATCACTTACAATAGCAGCAGATGCTTGGTTTAGTCAAATGATGCTCATTTTTCATGATGTTCTGTTGCTCTGGTGTCTAAGCAAATTAAACTTGGTTGAAAACATGGCTAGTTCCCAGAATGTGGTTATCACATCCCATGCAAATAAGTCAGTGAATGTAGATTTAAAAGGGCAGTATTTTCATGAAAAAGAATATTTGTTAAACCTTTTTCTGGGGGGATGTGGGCAATACTGACCAGGCTACATTTATCACCTCTCCCTAACTACTCTGAGAAAATGATGGTGAACCTTATCCTGGAACTGCTGCAGTTAGTGTGTTAATGCTGCTTGAGCAGTGGTGTTAGGTTGGAAATTCCAGGGTATTGACACTGCGACAGTGAAGGAGAGGTGATATATTTCAAAGTCAAGATGGTGTGTGATTTGGAGGGGAAATTGGAGGTGATGGTGTCCAATAGCATTAGTGCTTTTATTCTTCTCAGGAATGGTGGTTGTAGGAGAGGAAGACATTGTTGATGAGTTGGTATCTTTGGTGGGTTGTTGCAATTCATCCTGTACAGAGTATATACTGCAACCAGTGTAGGTTGGATACTGAGTCTAGTAGCTGTGGTATCACAGTGCTGATCCATGCCATGTCAATGGTGATCTTCAAGGTGATGATGGCAGGGGTTCAGTGACAGTGGTGCCATCGAAGGTCAGAACAGAATGCTTTGCCTTCTATTGTCTGATATGGGAAGTACCTGATGCTTGAGTGATACAAACTTTATAAGCAGAATTTTAACCTTTGCACCTGATCATAGTGATGGACGTGAAAATTTGTAGAGTGGGTTTTGCTGTGGCTCTTTAACTCAGCCATGGAATTTGCATCCTGCTTCCTGACCTGTTGGAGTGGATGGACATGTTCATAACCTCACCTGACTGTGCATTCCCACATTTCACACAATTTGGCTCTGTTGGGACCTCAAATGGAAAGCATGTGGTGACAAAAACTCTTAGAGTAAACAATATTAATGCGCTGGTGAACGGAGGAGCAAAATATAATCAGGGCATCATGAGTTTGCTTGAATAAATTAAAATGTTAAACCCATGGAACAACTTTAGCAACTTCCCTGCTCAGGTCTCCCCTGGTGGGCCAGTGAGGTATTCCATTCAATAGCTGAACCATTCAAACTAGGGAGGGTCATTGATTCAATTTTAGTCTGCATGGAATACAGAGAATTCTTTTCTTTCCCCTCTCATACTTATCTTTTTCCTCATTTTACTTCTCTTCCTTCAGTTGCACTTCAGCTACATGTGGCTGACTCCAGCTCCCTCTTATTAGTTACAATAGCACATCATCTTCTTTATTCCAGTGTTGTCATGGTATCTTTTACATTCACCTGAGTTTGGTGTAATGTCTCCCCCAAAAAAGATGGCTTTCCCTCAGTGCTGCATTCAAATTTTAGCCTAGATTATAAATTCAAATTTCTGCAGTTGGACTTGAACCCACAGCCCTCACGAGAGGTTCCTTTTCATTAAAAAAAATCACACTTGTCTATCACAGCCCAGCACAGTGACATTTGAAGAGTAGTTGAACTTCACTTGAAGTAGCTCCCAGTCCTATAAGCCTCTGAGATCATTTGATCCCCTGTGTTAGAAGGACTATTGGGAAAGGCTGGAGTAACTTGGGATTTACAATTTGGAAGAAGGTATCTGAGAGGTGATCCTAGAGAGGTACATAAGATAGTTTACCAGAATGAATATACCTTTAAATTAAATTGTGAAAGTAGGACAAGAGGATACAGGTTCAAACAAGTAAAAGGCAGACTTAAGACTGATTTTATTGAAATTATTATTTACACAAAGCATGATTGGCACCTGGAGTGGACTTTCAGGTAGCGTATGGAGCCAAAAACACCCGAATCATAATGGGGAAAACCCAGGTTGGTTCCTTTGCAAACAAATCCCTCAATCCACCATAGTCCCTGCACCCAGATGATCCAGTGAACCTGTGTACAGCCCCAGGAAAATCTCCCCTTAAAGAGTCCTCCAATTCTAAAACAGAGCATCTAATTTCAGTTTATCTGTGGACATGTGAATCAATTCAGAACCATTCAAATCTATGTGACCCAACCAATGGCTTACTGCATTTAAAATTCCAAATAACCCATAAAATGTCACCTGTAAGATATGCATAGGTGGAAAGACATCTCTGACCATTCGTTGTACTCGCATCAATTTGAATTTTACATGTCTAGATGACACAATTTGTATACAGGATCACACGACATTTAACAAATATATAGTGACAGGTGTACAGACAATTGTAGATATTTGCATGATTATGCATAAATAAGGTTGAAATCTCTCCTTAGCAAGTGGTTTAAGGTTGAATTAGGGACTGAGACGGGCAGTGTACAGTATCCACTGGGTAGGAGTGCCAGTCTTAATGATAATCACAGAAGCTCACACGGCAGCTGCTGCATCGCTAATTTGAAAATAGGCTCGTTAAAGTCTCAAAAAGGAAAAGGAATGAATCCCTGAAAATGGATTTGATGAGATAGATGTGAACCAATACTCCCCTCTAGCTGTATAAAGCAGAAACTAAATTTGAATTGCTGTCCCAGAGGTTCCCTAAAGGATATTGCTGTTAGCTGTACAACAATACTCGGTACTGCTGTTGAAATGGTGTATCCAAAGTACAGAAAGCTCTGACACAGATGTCAAGTAAAATTATTTTCTTCCAGTGCCATGCTCTTCCCCAAATCAGAATATATAATGCTGTTGTCTTTCTTTTAGTTGAGGTGGAAAGTTGCTGTTGTTAATATTGGGATTGCTGAAGCTGATTGGACTTCAGTATTTTTAGAGTTTTATAAAATAAGAGCATTACTATAGTTAGAGCTACTGACCTCTGAACAATACAGAGTCGGTAACATAGTGCTAGCTACACATTGTATGTCAGCCAAGGAAAATGGAGATGCATAAAAACTCTGCTCATTGGTTAAACTTTGATGAAGGTGGAGAGCTGACTGCTCCATTGTTTTAATATTCAATATAAAATTTGAAAAGTTTCCATTTCCTGGAGTCTCACTCACAAGCTGCCATCCTACAGTACCTGGAGGTGTCCTCACACCCCTGACACCACATTTGAAAGGAAGAGTTACTTGTTGCTTTCCTGAGTGAAACTCAAATACATTATTGCCAATACAAACTTTGTAGTGTAACTGGCTTATTAACAGGAAAATTCCAAATGTAAGCTCCCATTAACCTTCAGTAGTGGTGAATCATGCTTTTCCTTTGACCAATTTGTTTTTCTGGTAGCTTTTGTGCAGATTATTGTCGAAAGAGCAAAAAACTCAATTAAAGGTGACTGGATATTTTTGCCTTCACTCAAACAATCCAACTCTTGCCACAATCTTCCAGCAGTTCAGTAATATAACAGGTACAAGCCTTTTTGATATTGTTATAAACTGTCAGATTAATTTCCTTTGGATCTTTTTCTCATACCCTCAAACCCTGCCTTTAAGGTCCTGCAAAGGTAGACCAGGTAACAATATAAATTGTTCCATTACCTACCTCCTGGAGAATAAAATGCAAAATCAGGATTATAAAATGCGTGACTGTCCTGCACTTACACAATTTCCATCTGACTCGCTGCTCTCCTGTGTCAGAGTCGAGTATATGGGAAACCAATTCAATCCAGAAGTGCACTGGGTGAAAGAATCATACAGCCAGGCTCCCTTTAAATAACTGTTAGGGTGACCAAGTTGTACTATTAGCGATAGAGTTGATCTGCAGACACTTCTTGGGTGGAAACATTTATATTTACAATATACTCAGCAGCAACTACATTTGTGCTTTCAACACCAACTCTAACTCTACACTGCCTGCTGAGGCAGCCTGCGCTACTCTCCTATTGGTTACTACAGGTCATGTGATCTTGCCTAACAAGTATTATTACACACAAGGTACATTACACCCTAAATAAAACCACAATTACTAGATTCCCCTCCCTTTAACCTGGCTAAACATATATTTACAAGTACACATTTTTCAAGACAACATAATATTTACACTCGGTAAGGAATTTACAAGTTTATTCTTTCATGTGCTTTCCTGGTACATGTGGAATGTCGCAGCTCCACAACTTCAGATTCTTTGTCAGGAACCTCCTTTTCCAGAGTTGCCTGAACATTAGGTACTTTGATGGGCACCTGCAGTTCTGTATCCTGAACTCTTACAGGAACATCAGACACGTCAGTCCTGGGTTGAGTATCCTCAACAGGATACGCAGCCCTGGTCAAGATCACCGGTGGAACCAAATCTTGGTGATTTGTCTCTCTCTCCCTTAAATGGTCCACATGTTTATGGATGATCCAGCCTTCCACCTCACTGCACATATTTCACCCGGTAACCACTTTGGTCCTTCCCCGAAGTTTTTAACATATTTTTACCGGCTTTCCCATGGTAAATTTCCTCACAACTATACCAGTTGCGTCTCGTTCTCTGGATTCCATAACTCCCTTCCATCTTATCCTCTAAATTTGGCATTATTAAGCCCAATCTCGTCCTGAGACAGTGCTTCAACAATAACTCCGCAAGTGTGATACTTGTTGTTGTGTGAGGGGTAGTCCTGTAATGAAAAAGAAAGCATTCCTTGGTTGCCAAGGAATCACCAGTTAGCTAATTCATGCCTGCCTTGAATGTTTGAACCATCCTTTCGGGCCAATCCGTTTGAGGAAGGGTGGTACGGTGCAGTTTTTACATGAGTGATACCGTTGAGACTGATAAACCGTTGAAACTCAGCACTCGTAAATGCTGTGCCATTATTGGAAACAACTACTTCTGGTAGTCCACGAATGGCAAAACTCTGACGTAGTTTCTCAATTGTAGCGGCTGACATTGGTGACTTCACCTCATATACGTCCAACCATTTTGAATGGGCATCGACAATCAGCAGAAACATTGTTCCCAGGAAAGGACCAACGTAGTCAATATGTAACCGCACCCAGGGTCTACCTGGCCACTCCCAGGGGTGTAATGGAGCTGTCACTGGCAACTTTTGCAGTTGCTGACATTACACACAGTGCTTTACTAAACTTTCTATTTTGCCATCCATCCCAGGCCACCATAGATAGCTGTGTGCTATGGTCTTCATTCAGGAAATTCCTGGATGGGCACTGTATAGTTCAATTAAAAGTGGCTCCCTTCCCTTTGCAGGAACTATCACTCACGCTCCCCACAATAAGATGCCATCCTGGCTGGTTATTTCATGTCTTCTGTGAAATGCAGTTTCATTTTGTCAGATGCAGGCTCCTGTGACCAACAACATAGCACTTGTTCTCATACTTGAGATAGGACTGGGTCCCAACTTGTCCAGACTCTGATATGTCGAGCACATACTGGCGAGGGATCTAAGAAATTTAACAGTAAAACAAGTTCCTGTGGAACTAGGAGATGCACATCATTTTCTTGTAAAGGCAAACGACTAAGGGCATCGGCGTTTGTAATTTGATTGCCAGGTGTATGTACGAAAATGTATTCGTATGCTGCCAGAATTAAAGCCCATCATTGTGTTCAAGCTAGGCTATGCCTTAGCCTCACGAAATAATCCTAGCAGTTTGTAGTCTGAAATGATTGTAAAATGGCAGCCATGTACGTATTGGTGAAATTTCTTGACATCAAAGATGATGGATAGGCCTTCTTTTTCTATCTGCGAGTGTCCTTTTTCCGCCATGGTGAGCGTTCTTGATACATAACCTATTGGCCGTTCTGTGCCGTTGTCCATCTGATGAGGGAGCACTACTCCCAGTCTGTAGGGAGATGTGTCACATGTCAGCACCAATTCGTTCGTCTGGTCATAATGCACTAATAGATTGGATGGGTGCAACAATTGTTTCACCTTTATGAAAGCTTCTTTCTGGGGTGCCTCCCAAGACCAACATTGGATCTTTTTGAGTTGAGAATGCAGGGGGGCCAGCACTGTAGACAAATTTGGTAAGAATCGCCCATAATAGTTGATCATTCCTAGGAATGATTCGAGCTCTGAGGTGTTCTTTGGCACAGGTGCCTCTCTTAAGGCTCCTACTTTCTCCTCAACCAGGTGGAGGCCCTGTGAATCTGCCCGGTGACCCAAATAGATTACATCCCTTGCTTGGAACGTGTACTTTTCTTTTCTCAAATGCACTCCAGCTTGCAAGAAACGTTTTAGGACTTCTTCTAAGTTTGCCAAATGCTGTTTTTCAGTGAATCCTGTCACCAATACATCATCTAAATAGACTACAACCTGGAGCAGTCTCTGCAGTTAGCTTTCCATTGTTCACTGAAAGATGGCACAAACAGAGGAGACACCGAAAGGCAGTCGTGTATATTGGTACAACCCTTTGTGGGTATTAATTGTGACAAATTCCCGGGAGGCATTTTCCAACTCTAGTTGTTGATAAGCATGACTCACGTCAAGCTTTGTGTACGTTGTCCCTCCTACCAGCTTGGCATACAGGTCTTCAGTTTTTGGAATGGGGTGTCTGTCTAGCTTAGCTAGACAGTTATTATTAACAGTCAGTTTGTAGTCTCCAAAAATTGGGATGCTTTGGTCAGGTTTAAGGATGGGGTTTATTAGTGCTGCCCATTCTGAGAACTGAACAGATTGTATAACGTCCAGTTTCTCTAGTCTGTTCAGTTCAATGTTGACTTTTTCTCAGGGCATATGGGACCAGTCTCGCCTTCACGAAGCGAGGGGTTGCTTCTGGATCCGCATGAATCTTGGCCTGCAGGCCCTGGATTTTCCCCAGTTCGTCCTTAAAGACAGTGGCGTACTTTCTAGGTAGCTCTAGTAGCCCACTTGCTCTCAACTGGAAAATTTCATACCATTCTAACTTAATCTCAGTTAAGCAATTTCACCCCAGGAGGCATGGCCCTTCACCTGCTACAACCATCAAGGATAGCTTTGCCAATTAGCTTCCATAATGGACAGTTACTCTGCTTATGCCTTTTACTTGAATGTCTTCAAGTATATGTTTTTAGCTTGGCATCTGTTCGTTCCAAATTTAATTGATGTTCACCATTATTCAAGTTGGAAAGACAGAAGGACAAGGGCAACAGATAGATGGGAACACCACCACCTGGAAGTGCCCCTCCAAGTCACTCACCATCCTGATGTGGAAATATACCGCCATTCCTTCACTATCGCTGGGTTAAAATCCTGGAACTCCTTTCCCAACAGCACTGTGGATGTACCTACACCACGTGGACAGTAGCGCTTCAAGAAGGCATCTCACCACCACCTTCTCAAGGGCAATTAGGGATGGGCAATAAATGCTGACCTAGCCAGTGAAGCCTACATCCCATGAATGAATTATAAAAAAACAATTCAGATATCTGAAGGTATGTTCCCCATTTGCTGTAGCGGAAGCTCCCGTGTCCACTTCCATTCTAACAGGTTTGCCACTTACTTTCACTGTGACAAATATTTGTTCTGTCTTTCCAACTTTCAGATTAAACAATGAGTAAATGTCTGAATTTGTTGTTTCAGGCTCTTCTACATTGTAGATTTCATTGGGTTTCTTCTTTTGTTTACAAGCCTGCTTGAATCTTTCCCTGCATTGCCTCATCATATGTCCATTTCTGTGACAATAGTAGCATTCGATTTTTGAAAACTGTCAACGCTAAAAGACTGCTCGATTCCACCAAATTATTCTACAATTTCGCTGCTAAGTTATTTTTCTTTATTCTTCGGCTAGCTCTTTCCCATTTCTTGGCGGAGTCTCGCTTTTTCGTTCCTCTTTCGGCTGAGGTTTCCTGCCCAATGTGGAAGACAGCGCTATTTTGCGCAACCTGTATTGCTTTTGAATCTCTTACTGCACTTTCCATGGCCAGCACTATCTCTAGCACCTTCTTGAAATCCAGATTCACTTCGGACAATAATGTTTTCTGAATAGAGTCCTCTTTCACACCGCACTATACGATCTCTGAGCATGTCGTTCAGAGTTGTACCAAACTCACAATGCTCCGTTAACTGCTTCAAATTTGCCATATAGCATGCAATTGTCTCACCCAGGGCTCTATTTCACGAATTAAACCTGAACCTCTGCATCGTGACTGAGGGCTTGCTTTGAAGGTGACCCTTCATGAGGTCCACCAATTCATCAAAGTTTTTCGAACCTGGGGCACTGGGTGCCATCAAACTTTCAACCAAACTGTGGGCTTTGCTCCCACATGTACTCAAGAGGATCACTCGCCTCCTCCCTTCCCCCGTAATCTTGTTCGTCTGAAAAAAGAACGTGAGGCATTCTATGTATTGAGACCAATCGTCTGTGGCTGGTTTAAAAGGATCAATTCTCCCAAATTGCAGCATTTTGAGAGAGGATAACTTCATCAATTCTAACAGAGCTTGCTACTTACAATCACTGGGTGAGGTACAGTGCCGATTTCTTTTTAACTCAACTTCTTCAGTTCAACCCTGTTTTATCCTCATCGCCAGTTTGTTGTAAGGTGGCCAAGTTGTACTATTAGTGATAGAGTTGATCTGAAGACACTTCTTGGGTGGAAACATTTATATTGACAATATACTCAGTAGCAACTACATGTGTGCTTCCAACTCCAGCTCTATCTCTTCACTGACTGCTGAGATAGCCTGCGATACCCTCCCATTGGTTACTACAGATCATGTGATCTTGCCTGACAAGTATTATTCTTAAAGGTACATTACACACTAAATAAAACCATAATTACTACAATAACATTGAGCACTGTCTACCATAAGGTGATAGCACACAAGCATAATCCTAACTCTCCTGAGTTCATAGGTGACTGCAAAAAAAAAATGGCAGAAACAACTGAAAATTTGAGCAAGGTTGGCACTGATATTTAAATTTTAATTTAGCTTCAACTTCATACCAAGAGCTAGCTGGCGGGAAGGATAAATAAAGAAGGGAGGGACAAGCGTTAATAGTACTGGGAGTAGAAAAATCAATTCAACGCAGAAAAGGGTGTACAATAGGAAAGGTAAATCATGATATTTCATGGTTAGACATTTAGCATATTTTCCATAAAAAACATGCACTTTTTTGATGTTTTTTCTCCTTTAATCCCCTCATAGACCTTTCCAAGCCTCATGTCTCCGCAATCAAGAGGTGGCTGGGTACTTTGTTTCTGGGGTACTGTCAGTTGCTGTATTTGATTTCCAGTAATTTAACCACATCACACATTTGTGGTTAAGACACTTTCCAAGTAAATTCATGATAGCTTGATTCCGTACTCTCATCTATGGATCAGAAGATTATGGATTTGAGCCCATCTTAGGATTTTAAGCCATCACTGTAAACTGACACCACAAAGTAATATCAGAGGTGTTGAACCTTCAGATGACATGTTAAAGGAAAGGACCGCAAAATAACTGTGATTGCATGTCAAACATAATTTGTTGGTTTTGAACTGATTCAGGAATCCTTGAGGATACAGAGGATATTTCTTAATTTTTACAGTTCTGCGGTGAGCTTGGATATAATTCCTGCTTACAGAATTAAATGTTTGGCTTTGTGTATCTTCACATTCTTTCTTCTCTTGGAGAATGGCATAGAGTGTTGGAAGGATTTTGCAGACTGATTGATAACCCACTGTGAGCCACAGGTGCACTCCTTCTGTAGCTAAGAAGTCCTGGAGTGGGACTTGAAACTGGGGCCTTCTGGCTCAGAGTGTTACCAACTGAACCATTCTGACTCCCTACACAATCTAATCATGGATAGGAACCCCTGATCATCCTTACAGCATTATGTCAATGGAAATAAATAAGATGCGGGCATCATTTCAGTTGAAGTGGTTCATGTCAAATGCAAAATAATGTGTTGAAATCTTCAATTAATCACAATTAATCTTAAAGTACCAATTGTTGGTTTGTGTCTATTCCACTGCCAAAACTTCGTTGGAATCTCAGCCACAGGAGCAATGAATGTAGATTTTCTAGCCTGGACCCAGATGTGGGTTGTTAAGTAACAAGCATCTCCACTAATAATTGTCACATTGACCACAACAGAAACAAGGTCACTCAACAATACCAATATTGTGTTCTTTCCTTGTGATTTTTTTTATTACTGAGCCTTTTGCCTTCATGTGGTGATAGTATTTGCTGCACAGTGCAGTGATTTCTCACATTTTTACAATGCCATCAAAATATACAAAATGCTCATTTACTGTAATCTAAAGAAAAGAACTAACACTGGAAGAAGTAGCTTAGAAACAGTATAATAGTTTGTGTTATATAATATATTTTGTTATATGAACCATCCTCTCTTCAACCACTCAGAATACATATCTAACTCTAGCTGGAGTTCAGCTTGAGGAAAGTGAGAAATCATTGGGATCCCATTTATTTCAAAAGCCTCCCGCTAGAACTTCATTTCCCTGTTGTTTCTTTAATGAGATTTTGGCAATGTTGATGAGAACAGTCATTATCCAAAACATACTAAAATTCCCACCTGGGTCACAGACTCCATGAAAACCTATATGATTGAATTTCCATTTTGGCTTCTCTCACTTGCCCACTGTTACTTCAGAGAAGGAGCTGTGGCGACACTGGAGAAATGGTGTAATTTTTCCACTGTTGCCCTAGCTCTTTTGCTGATGTCTTGATGGGTAAGCGGGACAAACCCTGCAGCTAAATCATTCCCTATGGTAATTCCAATGTTAAAATAATTACAGTTCTGGCCACTAGATGGTGCTGTAACATGAATTCCAATGCTCAATGTCAACAGTGATCTATGATAATTACCAGTCACATCTCTAAATTACGATGCTACATCATATCTTTCTCACTCCATGGGCTGGATTTTACAGGGTGTAGGGGTTGTTGGTGGGGGGTGTACTGCTCGTCCCCTCAGAAGAAATGCCGGACGCCAGCTTAAACAATTAAACAAGGCCACTCTGCAGCAATAACATGCAGCAGGTAGCCTTAAGTAGGTGAGAGTGGGACTTCTGCCCTGCAGTGGGAGGAAGACCCGCCATTGAAAGTGCTGGCCAATAATGATTGGCAATCAGCTCTAGCTAGGTTGATCAGATTTTCAAAAGCGAAAACCGGGACACTCTGAGGTAATGCTCCCTCACAACACAAACAGATTTCTCTTTGCAGCTGCTCAGGTGCTGCACCTTCTCCGTTGAAACAGGTGAAGTGGGCATAAACTGGGATCTCTCCTTTTCAAAGTCAAGTTCCAAAGAAACCACGCTCTGCGAATGTAAACAACTCAATCACCTCCTGTCTTCCTGCCACCCATTTTCTGCCTGCGTGACCCAGAAGTGCCTTTCACACATTATCCAGAAATGTAATGTCGCGCTGTGGAGCAAAGTGGCACACTGTGTCGACTGCAGGGAATACTGTCACAAACTGCACTGACTGTAGCGCAAAGCAGCAGATCTGGGGTTCATGCGGAAACCTAAATTCAATTCGAACTCGTTCCACTCCTGCAGAATAAATGGGAAAGCTGAAAACCAGGACATTTGGACCATTTTGAGGAAATTATTAATGAGCCACTCTTTGTGACAGAGATTGAGGTATATTGTTACTGTCCTCAGTGGTACTTCCAAGTGATGTTCAACATAGTGATCATCAACTGAGAGAGGACAATAGGTGGTAAACAGCAGGAGGTTGCATTACCCATATTTTACCTGATGTCATGTAACTTCATGAGGTCTAGAGTCAATGTTGAGGATTTCCAGGCCCACTCCCTTACAACTTTATACCACTGTGCTGCCACCTCTGGTGGGACAGGACATACACAGGGATAATGATAGAGGAGTCTTCGACATTGGATGAAAGGTATGATTCTGTATGACAATGTCAGGTTGCTCCTTGAATAGTCAGTGGGACAGTTCTCCCAGTTTTGGCAGATATCAGTGAGGACTTTGCAAGGTCACTTGGGCTGGGTGTGCCTTTGTCATGTCCAAATCCAATGCCGAGTTTGGCGTGGTAGAATTTTTTTTGAAAGGATATGGGTGAAACCAATGTGTTTTTATGCCAACCTAGTAGTTTCATTACAATATGCACTGCTGCTTGAAGGCCACGTCAATGGAAAAAGGAGCCAATAAAGATCAAGAGTTTCTTGGGCAAGTAACATCAAGGAATGGGCAAACATGAACTATCAGGAGGCAGTGAGGACACCTTACAGTAGAAGTGACTGGTGTAACATTGCACCAACCCTTAGCAAGAGGATGGAACCTGAATAAAAAAAATACTTTCACCACTGATGCTATCTTTTCATTCCAGATTTAATTAAATGATTTTAACTCTCCGCTGGTTGAAGTCATACCTAGCACACAGGAAGATGGCTGTGGTTGTGGGTGGTCAATCATCTCAGTTCCAGGGCATCACTGCAGGAGCACCTCAGGGTAGTGTCCTAGGCTCAACCATCTTCAGCTGCTTCATCAATGACCTGCCTTCCATAAGATCAGAAGTGGGGATGTTCGCTGATGATTGCACAATGTTCAGCACCATTCGCAACTCCTCAGATACTAAAGCAGTCCATGTCCAAATGCAGCAAGACCTGGACAATATCCAGGCTTGAGCTAACAAGTAGCAAGTAACATTCACACCACACAGGTGCCAGGCAATGACCAACTCCAACAAGAGAGAATCTAACTATTGCCCCTTGACATTCAATGGCATTACCATCACTGAATCCCCCACTTATCAACATCTTGGGGGTCACCATTGACCAGAAACTGAACTGGACTAGCCATATAAACACTGTGGCTACTAGAGCAGGTCAGAGGCTAGCAATCCTGTGGCGAGTAACTCACCTGACTCCCCAAAGCCTGTCCACCATCTACAAGACACAAGTCAGGAGTGTGATGGAATATTCCCTGCTTTCCTGGATGTGCAGCTCCCACAACACTCAAGAAGCTCAACGCCATCCAGGACAAAGCAGGCCGCTTGATTGGCCCCACATCCACATTCACTCCCTCCACCACCAATGAACAGTGGCAGCAGTGTGTACCATCTACAAGAAACTCACCAAGGCACCTTCTAAACCCACGACCACTATCATCTAGAAGGACATGGGCAGCAGGTACATGGAACATCACCACATGGAAGTTCTCCTCTAAGCCACTCACCATCCTGACTTGGAAATATATCGCCATCCCTTCACCGTCGCTGGGTCAAAATCCTGGAACTCCCTCCCTAAGAGCACTGTGGATGTACCAACACCACAGGGACTGTTGCGGTTCAAGAAAGCAGCTCACCATCACCTCAAGGGCAATTAGGTAAGGGCAAACAATGCTGGCCTAGCTAGCGAAGCTCACATCCTGTAAATGAATAAAAAAAAATTCCCCAGTTGCCAGCAATTTGCACTTATGGCTCTGGATCATTGGTCCAGCCCTCTGGATTACTAGCCCAGTCATATAACCACTATCGGAATAGTTAGCTCAGTTGGCTAGATTGCTAGCTTGTGGCGCAGATTAATGCCAACAGTGTGGGTTTGATTCCCATTCCAGCTGAGGGAGACTTAGGCCCTACTTCATTAACCTGCCCCTGTGAGTGGAAGGTAATGGCAAATCACCACTAACAAAACTGCCAAGACAAACAGCACAGAATGAAGCATTAACAGGCAATGAGCCAAGGACTTGCCTTCAGGCTGAACACTGATGGAATGGGATATAACCACTATGCTAACCACATCCCTGTATAAAAATGAGCAAGCTCTTGTGCTTATTCAATGTTCCATAATTAATTAATATACAAGGAGTGGTTGGAGAGAAGACTTGCAGCTCCTTTACTCGATGGGCTGAGTTATAAGTGGTGGTGATGTTCCCTCACCGCCCCAATCCTGGTTAAAATGTTGGGGGATGGGGGCGGAGGGGTAGTTGTCCAGGGGAACACCAGCCGTCAAAAGGCTGGAAGTGGGATTTCTGCCCCTCAGGAACAGGATGTCCCACCTCAGAGAGCAGTCGGCCAATCAGAGACCAGGAGCTCTCAAGTACTGGCAGCGCCTCCGTGGCCACTGCCAGTACTGCACTCGGTGTTTGAGGAGGTATTCAGCGATGGACTGGAACTTTCTAAGTGTTTGGGCGGTGGGGAAAGGTGGACGGGGGTTGGATTTGAGTGGCCCTGGGTGGGGGGAGTAGCACATTGGGCCTTCCAATGGGTCCAGAGACTAGTTAAGGGACCACCCACTGATCACCACCAGCCCACACAGGGAAACCTGCTGAGCTGGTGCTTGGTGTCAGTATGGCAGAGGATGCTCAAAATCAGCTGGATGCACAGAAAAGCAAATGATTGGGTTAGATCAAGGGTAGAAGTTCAGGAATCAAAAGGGTTGCTAAGTACAGTTAGAGAGAGAAAGACATCTAAATTATGGCAATGTGAGTCACATGGACCTTGTACCCAGATAGAAATGCTAAAATTAGCTATCCACAAGACCACCCCCCGATCCCCAACTCCGTTCCATCTTGGAAGTAAATAGATAGTTTAAAGTATAACTGTTTACAAAACCCGACATCTCCCTGGGACTTGGAAACTAATAGCCTATCCACTGTCAGCACAGCCGCTCTGGTCATTGTTTCAGGTGTGAAAGGAACAGATAGAAACCCTAAACCCCTTTTCTCCTCCTTCGCCCAGGGGCACTGAGTTCACCTGCAGTACCTCTATTGTTGCCGTGAAAATTAGTTAACTTAGCTCAGACTTGGGATTGACCTTACCTCCTACCTGTTCTCTGTGGCTCAGTTATATATGCCACAACGTATTCAGCAATTGAGCCCTCAGAGTTTTTGCGTTCTTATTGAAGACCAACAGGCAAACAGGTGTTTGACTTTTATCAAAATAAATGCAAAATACTGCGGATGCTGGAGATCTGAAATAAAAACAAAGTGCTGGAAAAACTCAGCAGTCTGGCAGCATCTGTGGAGAGAGATACAGAGTTAACATTTCAAGTCTAATATGACTCTTCTACAGAAATCAAGTTCCGAACAAGAGTCATATTGGACTCGAAACATTAACTCGGCTTCTCTCTCCACAGATGCTGCCAGACCTGCTGAGCTTTTGTTTTTATTTGACTTTTGCTATTTGACTAGTGTGAAGCAATGAAGACCACCATCACAAAGTAATAGTTGTTGTTTCAGTGTTATTTTATTATAGATAGAACTTCACTTGAATCGACAGTTCTTTTAACTGCGACAGTACAGTACTCGCACTAAAATTATTTTAAAAGTACTACAAGTAAAAATGAGCAAACTTAGTGGCTTCTACATTGTGTAGAACTGTCGGCAATAATTTCAAATAAAGCAGTTTTGCTGACACACGTACAAAGTTAATGTGGAAAACTTGATGCAAATTTTGTATTGTAACAGTAAACTAAAAAAGACCGTCTTTACCAAACACACTGATGTGACGACAGGGCTGAAACTGTGAAATCCACACAATCTCCTATCAGGAAGCAGCTTTCGCAGTTTCAGCATGAACACAGTGATTATCACAAAAATAACTCAAGGTGCATCTTGCAAAATAGTCGACATAGAGTGACAGGTGACTGTGCATGGGACGCGTAAGTTGCACGATTTGTTCATTCGTATTAATCATTGGTTTAAGACCATTGATCCCTTACACTGGGCCTCTTTTTACGCACAGGTTTAGGGTTATGTTGTCTCTGAGCTAAACTCCCAGTTTCATTCATATTTTGTGTGGCATACACTGACAGGTTAAGATAAGCTCAGCTTCGGCCATTTTTTAGGTTGTTGCAACTCTAAATGATTAAACTAAAATCCACACATAAAGCTGGCTTTAAAACGATGGTAATGATAGAAAAAACACAATATGTTGCAAACTGACTCTCTAAGGAATATATTGAGATGGGATGAGTTACACTGTTGTCTTCAAATACTGTAGGCAGATTAAATCCTGTGACGGGGGAACTAGAGGAAGGGAAGAAGTTATTTTTGTGAAATAACTGCTAGTTAACACACCTTCTCCCATGAACAGATTCAAAAAGTACTTCTTTTTTTAAAATAAAACATTTTGTTGTGCTGGCAATCACGCTAATGAAAGAATGCACTTTGCAGTGTAATATTGTGGAGCAAATACTATTTTAAACTATTATTTCACAGAAATAAATCAATTTTGAGAGACCTATCACTCCTTACAGCAAGATTCATAAAACATTGTAGAGCAAAGAAACTTCTCTTGTAGTAACAGTAGTTCTAACCTTCTGTGACATTTTAGGAACTCAAATTCTTCAGGAATACGTACCTTATAACAAACATAGGCTGCACGCATATAATTCTTCTTTACTATACCCTCAGTCCCATTGGGTGAATTTATCCAGCAAGCTGTGAGCCACCAGTTTTCTTTCAGACTTGCTGCTTTTCACATTGTTTCCAAACTAGTCCTCTGTGCTTGAATGGACTGTTTGAGGTGAGACCAGACCAGATCAAACAGCTATCTCAATTCTGGTTGCCACACGTGGTTTTGGATTGGACAATCTGTTTCTTTTTCCCCTGAGTGGGCTGTCTGGGAATTTAAAACATGTAAACTGGACACGTTTTAAAGGAAATTCCATTTCCCCATTTACTTCTAAGCCTTAGTGTGGAAGCATTATCAAGGTGATAAAAGGCCTCAAGACATATTCATCATTACCAAAGAAACTTCTGAATTGAAGCCATGATCCCAACCCCATCTGATTGTGAATTTACAACACCATCAACTCCAAACTCAGGGCCACTTTAACAATTCTCACTTTAAACCGGATTTTCTTTTTCAATATTGTATCTTACGCTTTTGAATTTTTATGGCATATATTCTTCAAATCTCAGTTAATGAATGTTGCAAAACATCATGATCCAGCCGGTGGCACTGTAGAGCCTGTATGCACAAAGGTTACAAGCTGCAGGGAGAATGAAAATTAAAGACAGAGGAGTTGATGTTTAATGTGTGAATGTGGCTAAAATGAAGGGTCAGAGAAGGGAATCACATCTTTTAACTTAGATCCACTTCCTGGTTACTCCACTTCATCTCCTTAATTTGACATGAGAGACTTAGGTTAAAAAGGGCATTCACCCCATTTGACATCGTTTCAGAATATCAAACTAATCCATTATCGTGTCTGGATGTTACTGATTCAGTCCAATGTCCTATCTTCAACTATTATTCTTGGCAACCTGCTCTAGTTGTTGATCACCATCCCCAAGGTTGGTCTAAACGTTATAATCATCAAGTTAGATTAAGGCAAATGTTTAGCAAATATGGAGATGCTAGTGCATTTGTTGAGTGAGTACAGTGTCAATATTAAAGACAGGTTTACATGCAAGGGCAAGCTGGAAACTCTGGAATCATATATTGAGTTTGACATTGAATAACCACAGGATAGCTGGAAAATATTTCTTTTGATGGGCATAAAGTTATAACTTTATCATTCATTTCCAGCATTCTAGACCCCAAATGACTCATACAAGGCTAGGAAAACCTAAGCAGACATAGAATAATATAACACAGAAGGACTCCATTTGGCCCATTCTGCCTGTGCCAGCTCTCTCAAATAACCATAAATTATTCCCACTCTTTTCCCACAGTCCTATAAATATTTCCTTTTCAAGTACATATCCAATTCCCTTTGAAAGTTACTATTAAAACTGCTTTCACCCCTCTTTCAGGCAGTGTGTTCCAAGTCATAACAAATTGCTGAGTAAAAAAAAAACTTCTCCCCCTGGAATATTTTTGTCGAATCTGTGTCTGCTGGTTTTCAACCTGCCTGCTAGTGGTTAACAGTTTTTCCCTATGTACCTTCTCAAAACCCCATAATTTTGAACTTATTAAAATTCCCCTTAACCACCTTTCCTCCACATAACTGAATTCCCCATATGCCTGGCACCAATTTGGTAAAAATGTGGCCCCGGAATTGGGCACAATACTGTAGTTGAGGTCCTAACCAGTGATTTTTAATCAGTGGTTTATAAAGGTTTACCATAACTATTGTTGGGAGATTTTTAAGGCATATAATAGAGGATAGTGGTGAATTCAGCCACGAGTCTTAACAGCACCACCTGCAGGCCACATTTCATCCCTGCATTACCAGTGCAATAGAACTAAAGTGGGCCTCTCAATCCAATTAATTTTGTGGAAAATAATGGAAATCTGTTACTTATATATTTGCTTTCATTTTTCTGACTTGTAAAATTTCAATTTAGTATGCTAAATTGCACATTTAGTGCCTCAACACACATACAGTATGAACCTATATGACGAGTTTATCCTTATTTTGTCGATAGAACTAGTGGTGTAAGAAATGATGGGTGCCATTTCAGAAGCTTAATATGATGTCTTCAGCTTGCCTTTTTCAAATATGATTCTCACATTCTAGCTACCTATACGTCAATCAGCAACAAAAAAAAAATCAATCTTTGCATGGCATGAAGCTACAATCTTTTTCCAAGATCAACTGCAAAAAATGTTAATTAAAGAAAGTAAAATAATTGTTCAGAGTGGAACTTCCTATTCATCAGGAAATGATGAGACACTATTTTGGGTCGAAAAACATTTCCATTAGTGAAAAAATAAATAATGATCAGGCTTCACCTTCAGCAACCTGAGGCCTGAGGAAATGTGTCACATTTTGGTTACATGGGACTGAGAATAACCTTCAAACTCATCCATAGCCACATGGGGATAAGCTTAGGATGAAATGAATAAGGGGCAAACACTGCACCTCTCCGATGGCAAGTAACCGTCTCCTGAATTTTCCTAGTATCAATTTTGATTTTAGTGGTATAAAAATGAAAAATGCTGGAAATATTCAGCTGGTCAGGCAGTTTCTGTGGAGTGAGAAGCAGAGCTAATATGTCAGGTCAATGGCCTTTCATCGGAACTGGAGTTACTGTACTTGTCAGGTTGGCATGAGCTTCAATATTTATAACCTATCTTATCTCACAGGTAACAACTATGTATTGTGAGCATTAATAAAATTTGATGGAATCTTAAAAAGGTCAAATTTCAATGAAATTCAGATATTAAGAACATTCAAAATGATCCTTGATTTCTGTTTTAAAATAAATGGCCTGAACACTTAAATCCATGAAACGTGCAACCAACAGATTTAACAACAGTTTAGCAGCGGGGAACGAATTGACCATTTTGAGCTGTTAGAAACAGAGTGAGATGAGAACAAGTTTGGATTCAACCAGGTAAACAACACCACTGAGGTTTGAGGGTTCCATTAATTTTCTGCCAACCAGTTACTTTTACCTGGTATTCTATGTACAAATATTTCAATCATATGTCAACAGATCATCAAAAAAAAAAAATCTCTTCCATTCTATGCATACATTCTAAATTCTACCAAAATATACAAACAATAAACGGACTACAGTACATGCCGAGGTAAGGCAACAAAAAAGTACATTCTTGTAGAGAATGACTCATACCAGGGGTTTTAATGGCAAATGCCATTCTGGGCTGGAATAAACATCCATTATTTATGGTGCAATCTGACACAAGAGCACTTTGCTCAAAGAAGAACAAAGGGACAGAAATACTAAATGGAAATTTCTTACATTCATTTTTCTAACAAAATGGAAATTGCAAATGGCAGGAGTGCAAAATAAACTTGTTTTTTCAGGTTTCTTTCCCACTGTGCTTAGGCAAACATTTTATATCAAATTCAATATGAATAAAATATACAGGTCAGCTCAGTGTCTTTTTGGATCTGACTGCGTTTCTCGTTAGTTCTAATTTCTATCAGAAACTGATAAATCTAATGTTCAAATGACCATTTACTGTCATTATAAAGGACACTTTGTCAATAGGAGCAATGGGGAAGGGAGAGAGGAAGGGGGCCGAGATGGAGAGAAAAAGATAAATAAAATGCTTCAAAGGAAAACAAAAGATTTCTTTTTAAAAGCAACTCTGCTTTCGAGATGGAGTCTGGCTTGGCGGGAGTACAACTGGGAAAATTGGGCATGCTGGCCTCCGATCTGTGCTTCTGTTCAGCAAAACTCTGTGCCAGGAGCTGAATCTCTTGACAGCTCACCTAACTTTTTTCAGCCTAAAGATCATGAATAATTCTGGTCAGTACTTGGCGTTCAGCCCTGGATACACTAGACTCTTAGCAATGTGTGAAGGAGTGGTGTGGATTGGGGGGAGTCCCTGTAACAGTAAATGTATTTTGCATCTGTTGTATAAGGAGAAGTCACCCCAAACCATTATGCTGCAACCTTTACTTTTTTGTCTTATATAAAGCCTATTAATTACGGGTCACTTGGACGAGGGTTTCCATTTATCACAGCAAAAACTTGCAACAGGAACTTCCTGTCCTCAGTGACAGTGTCACTCCTCTCTCAAGGCACGGTAGTGACAATCAAATTAGCAATAAGATCTGGTTTCCAATGCCAGAAACATGACTGTAGATAAAATGCATCAAAATACATGTGCAAGTTGTAGTTCCATCAACCCAACTGTAAAATATCCCCCTTATGGCATCCGTTTCATTTAGGAGAGTGAGGGTATTGGAAAATAAATCAGAAATTGTTTAGGCAGATGTGCTGCTCAGCCTGCAGTAGAAAAAAGCCTCCGCAGATGGAAACACCTCTCTGAGGAGAGGTTTGTACTCATTGTGCAAGGGTCCCAAGAAGTAGTTAGAGTGAAAACATACTAATAACTAACAATGATCAATAGGCTGTATCATGTTCCAGTGGAAGGATAAAATCTAACTTGTAGAATAAATAGAACACTATCAAAAGGTGTGATATGAAGACTAATTCTAATTTGCTCCTTTTTAAAATAAAGACCCTCATATTAAATCAAGATTCCGCTGATAACTTCTTTTGAAGAGAGACAGAGCTCAGGAGAAACAGTGTATATTGCCGTTGCCACCTGTTTGCACTGTTACTCTGAATTACAGTGGGAGACCTCTGAAGAATTTTAGGGCCTACATGACAAGCTATTTAACCTGGCTCTCAATGCTGTTAAGATAAGTTGCAGTATTATGGGAGGAAAATTTCCTCTCCAGGCCATTTCCACAACTCTCCCACACGTAACCAAGCTCAGACTGACAGTAAGTATTGGCTTCTGCCTCTCAAATTAACATCCGCCTATCTTAAACAATTATGTGAGGTTGTTTCCTTAATTCAGATTTCAGTAGATGACGTTTTGATAGTTAACAGCATAAAATAAGCTGAACCGAACCAGAATGGACTGACCAGAATCAACAATCTTACCATCTTTAACGTGGAGCATTATCTAACCCTTTGGTACCAGACAATTCTGAATACCAAACCAGTATGAATCAACCTCTACAATCCAGGCACATGCAGTTGAACGGCAACATTCAAGAAGACTCCATATTCCATCCATTACAGGTAACAGGCAACAGTTTCTTAGCAGTCACCATGGTAACATGCCTACCCATTAGCTTTGTACAATCATTTCTTTCGCTGCAGCAATGTTCTTTTAAACTCATTCTCTCTTCTTCCCACCAAAATACCCTCTGTATTTTGTCTCCTTTCGGAAGTTCACTCAGCATCTGATGTTGCTGCTATCTGTGGTACACTGATTGGTACCTGATATCCTAGTTCCTCTGCAGGCATTGGGACCACTGTTCCTTTTGGTGTATCATAGCCTACCTGTCCAGCAGAGGTACCCTCAGTTCTGGGTAACAATGTGCTTAGACTACCCGTCACTGAAGGCCCTGTGCTCCCCGCTGATTTAAAGGTGGAGGCTGCCGCAGATCCCAAGGTTCCTGTTGGGTGACTGGAAATTTCCATTATGATTGGAGTGGCATATTCAGGGCTTGAAACTGGCAAAGGTTCTGCATATGCATGGTAAATCTCTGACACAGGAGCATCGTAGTGAGCATTCCCATCTGGGTCACTGTATCCTGCTTCAGAGTCTTCCTCTGGTTTGAAAGTGGACCCCTGTCGTAGCGTCCCTGCTACTCCTGCCACAAGCGGCTGGGCATATTCTGTAAACACAACATATCATTATTCCTCTGAATGATGGAGCAGCATTATTTTATTTTTCTGCACTTTTGTCCATGTAATAATAGTTTTATGATCTGTGGATATTATTCATGATCGCCTCCATGACATATTTTGTGATACTGCTATACCAAACTAGCAAACATGGACAACAGGGTGAAAGAACCATCAAGTTCATTTTTAAATAAATCTCTGTTTTAACTGGAGTGTTATCAAAGTTCTTTCTCCCCACTCTTCTCCAGATTGCTGTTATCTACCTCACTTTGAAGCTGAGAGAGCAAGAGAGGAGCATGCCTCCTAGCTCTGCTGAATCTGAGACACAATGCCTGCAGTGTCCTCACCTCAATTGTAGCTCCATACCCACGTGCAGGGTTCAAGTTGAAGGACAAGTACTCAGCAGTATCGTGTTATTAAACGTGCATAAGCTAAGGAATCATGGAACAAAGTAACCAGCCCCTGAAGGGTAGTCCAAAAACCAGTTAATTACCAGAGGGTGACAAAAAATATTAAACTGCGTGAGCTCATACTTATAGAAAGGATACTTGAATAAGTAGGCAGGCAGGGTCATTTGAGACTTCGGTGGGAGTGGTCTTCCCGGTCCTTTTGCAAACTGCCCCAGGTAAGGGTGCAATGCGCTGGGTTACGAGCTATGGCCAATGGCAGAATAATCGAATTTTCAGTGGTGTTGGTGGAGGAGGTAGAAACTTGAGGGGCAACAACTGCTCACAGATGGAGGATCCTTCAGGAACAGGACTTGTGTTTCCTTTAAGCACACATGATGAAGGCACCAGGAAACCACCTCATGTATTCTTTTCCCTAGTCATAATGCTCACTAAAATTGAAAATGGGAGGCTTCTTTGAGCAAATGAAGAGGAAAGCACAGAACCGCAAAGTGTGGACAAATCAGCAGAGGACCTGCCCTTAGGCAGATCATTCCTACTATTTGAATAAGGTCAATGCTATCGTATTAAGAGTAATTACCTTCGGGAGAAAATAAATAAAAGCTCTAGGACACAGTCATGAACTTTGTAGCAGAGTCAACTTACTGGGGCCTGGAAGGAGGACAAGTTGAAACAAATACTTTTATGGTGTAAACTTGCTGTTAATGAGAACTGACCTTGTGCTCTCCCCTATGCCATAAGTCGCTTGCCAGTATCCAATCTCCAGCTTATGTTACATAATATTTTGGGCAGAATCTGAGTCTTTTACCACGAACTATATTTAATCTTGAATAAGCTCTGTCACCAATATTTAATACATATTTATTTGAACTTCAATCTTGTTTAAACAATAAAATAGCTCAAGCAGTCATTTTTTTTTAATTGAAATGGAAGCACCTGAATGGGTGATCAGCAAAATGAAACACGCTGCTCTGTACAGAATGAGGTTAATGAGGCTTTTAGACAGGTGGAAAATTCAGCCCGCATTCCAGACTCTTATCACCATTCAGTGACCCATAATTGTAGAATGCAAGTGTCAGATGAAGATGGGTCAGCTTTGCTATTAGACCACCCCACAAATTAACGGACTGTTGTTTAATAGGCATATCTGCCTTTTGTAAACTCGTTCCTGGGATGCGGGCATCGCTGGCTAGGCCAGCATTTATTGCCCATCCCCAATTGCCCTTGTTCAAAGGGCATTTAAGAGTCAACCGCATTGCTGTGGGTCTGGAGTCACATGTAGACCAGACCAGGTAAGGACAGCAGATTTCCTTAGTGAACTAGTTGGGCTTTTACAACAATCACCAATGGTTTTGTGGTCATCATCAGACTTTTAATTCCATTAATTTTTATTAAATTTAAATTTCACCATCTGCCATGATTGGATTCAAACCCGGGTCCCCAGAGCATTACCCTGGTTCTCCGGAATACCAGTCCAGTGACAATACCACTATGCTACTGCCTCCCCTATTTGTAGGTCTTTGTGGACCTTGAGGCAGCAACTCCCAGGGAAGAGAAAAATATCGAAGGGGATAGCTTAAGCAAAAGAAAACACACGTGAAAACATAATCAATAATTAGAACAGGCAAAAGGCAACATTTCCAATAACCAGAATATCAACCTAATGAGCCAGCACATCCTGGCCTCAGAAAGAGTTTATATTTTCCAGATACTCCAGCAATAGCGTTTCTTGTGGAAAAGTAAAGGCAGTTTGTAACTTTGCAGCCATTTATCTAGGTAGCAATTCATTCTGCAGCTGTGACCACAACAAGACACTAATGATCCTGTGTTACAGCGAGTGGTTTCATGGCATTGCCTTTATAACCGATTGTTCAGTCTCTACATTGATTGTTCTCGAATACCTGAAGGTTCTGTCTGGATCACTGTGCTGGCATTTCGGGCTCTCAGGCGGCTCATCTCACTGCTGCTGTAGCGCACAGAAGTGTCATCAGGCTCAGTGTTTTTCGCAGGCAGAAACTGCTTCATTCCCTTCCACCAGCCTGCACCATAATTCCCAGTTAGTTAAATAGTCACATACAGTACTGCTGGGCAGAAGAGCTAAACAGGCTATCTATATTCTTTGAAGTAGCAGCACTGCTACTTCAAAAGTTATCAAAGAAAGTCCCACTTAGTATAAAGCAGAAATCTTGGTGCAGATGCATCAGCTCTGAGTCAAACGCACCTAATTACATGATAATTTCCTTCTCCAAACCAATGAATGTTGAAAAAAGCAAAATACTGCGGATGCTGGAAATCTGAAACAAAAACAGAAACTGCTGGAAAGACTCAGCAGGTCTAACAGCATCTGTGGAGACAGAAGCACGAGAGAAGTACAGACTCGAAACGTTAACTCTGTTTCTCTCTCCACAGATTTTTTTTTTTGGTAAAAATATACTTTATTCATAAAATATCTTCAATCACATTCAAAACCATTTCAAAAACAACATTACAAGGGTACAATCCAGGTTAAACTTTACAAAATGTATCACCAGGTGCATCAGTACAAACAATATTACAATCATTTACAGCCTTTCATTTTGATCTGTACAGCCCGAGGGGCTCTAAACAGTTCCCAGTCTCTTGGTGCGCTGTGGTAGAAAGGTCTTAGACAGCGACCCTTCCCCATTGCGCCTTTGCGGCAGCTGCCCCAAGCTTTAGTGCGTCCCTCAGCACGTAGTCCTGGACTTTGGATTGTGCCAGTCCGCAACAATCGGTCGGGGACAACTCTTTGTGCTGGAAGACCAACAAGTTTCGGGCAGACCAAAGCGCCTCTTTCACCGATACAGATTTTTTTTTTTTTTTTTGTAAAAATATACTTTATTCATAAAATATCTTCAATCACATTCTAAACCATTTCAAAAACAACATTACAAGGGTACAATCCAGGTTAAACTTTTACAAAATGTATCACCAGGTGCATCAGTACAAACAATATTACAATCATTTACAGCCTTTCATTTTGATCTGTACAGCCCGAGGGGCTCTAAACAGTTCCCAGTCTCTCGGTGCGCTGTGGTAGAAAGGTCTTAGACCGCGACCCTTCCCCATTGCGCCTTTGCGGCAGCTGCCCCAAGCTTTAGTGCGTCCCTCAGCACGTAGTCCTGGACTTTGGATTGTGCCAGTCCGCAACAATCGGTCGGGGACAACTCTTTGTGCTGGAAGACCAACAAGTTTCGGGCAGACCAAAGCGCCTCTTTCACCGAGTTGATGATCCTCCAGCTGCAGTTGATGTTTGTCTCGGTGTGTGTCCCTGGGAACAGCCCGTAGAGCACAGAGTCCTGTGTCACAGAACTGCTCGGGATGAACCTCGACAGCAACCACTGCATCTCTCTCCAGACTTTCTTTGCAAAGGCACAATCCACAAGGAGGTGAACAACGGTCTCTTCCCCACCACAGCCACCTCGAGGGCAACGTGCAGAGGGGGTGAGCCTCCTGGCGTGTAGGAAGGATCTGACGGGGAGGGCCTTTCTCACCACCAGCCAAGCTACGTCTTGGTGCTTGTTGGAAAGTTCTGGCGATGAGGCATTCTGCCAAATGACTTTGACAGTCTGCTCGGGGAACCATCCCACAGGGTCCACCCTCTCCTTTTCCCTCAGGGCCTCTAGGACGTTACGTGCTGACCACTGCCTGATGGACTTGTGGTCAAAGGTGTTTTTCTGCATAAATTTTTCCACCAGGGACAGGTGGTACGGCACGGTCCAACTACTTGGAGCGTTCCGCGGCAGCGTGGCCAGACCCATCCTTCGCAACACCGGGGACAGGTAGAACCTCAGCACGTAGTGACACTTGGTGTTTGCGTACTGAGGGTCTACGCACCGCTTGATGCAGCCGCACACAAAGGTGGCCATCAGTATGAGGGCGATGTTGGGCACGTTTTTTCCCCCTTTATCTAGAGGCTTGTACATCGCGTCCCTGCGGACACGATCCATTTTCGACCTCCAGATAAAGCGGAAGATGGCTCGAGTGATCGCCATCGCGCAGGAGTCTGGAATGGGCCAGACCTGCGCCACGTACAGCAACAGCGAGAGTACCTCACACCTGATGACCAGGTTCTTACCCGCAATGGAGAGGGAGCGTCGCTCCCACATGCCCAGTTTCCTTTTCACCATAGCCACTCGCTCCTTCCAGTTTCTAACGCATGCCCCGGTCCCTCCGAACCATATCCCCAGCACCTTCAGGCCGTCAGCCCTGACAGTGAAGGGGACAAAGGATCGGTCAGCCCAGTTCCCAAAGAACATGGCCTCGCTCTTCCCACGATTTACCTTGGCTCCCGAGGCCAGTTCGAACAGGTCGCAGATGTGCATCAGTCTGCGCACCGACAGCGGATCCGAGCAGAAGACGGCGACGTCGTCCATGTACAGGGAGGCTTTTACCTGAGTGCCTCCACTGCCTGGGATCGTCACTCCTCTTATGCCCGGATCCTTCCTGATGGACTCGGCAAAGGGTTCTATGCAACACACGAAAAGGACAGGCGAGAGAGGACAGCCCTGCCTGACTCCAGATTTAATCGGAAAGCTATCTGTTTCCCACCCGTTGATTGAGACTGCGCTACTGATGTTAGTGTAGAGCAGTTGGATCCAATTTCGAATTCCCTCCCCAAACCCCATTTTGGAGAGCACATCCCCCATGTAGGTGTGCGATATTCTGTCAAAGGCCTTCTCCTGATCCAAGCTGATGAGGCAGGTATCCACACCCCTGTCCTGTACATAGGCAATCGTATCCCTGAGCAGCGCCAGGCTGTCAGAGATCTTCCTGCCTGGCACAGAGCAGGTCTGGTCAGGGTGAATCACCAATTCCAGAGCGGATTTGACCCGGTTGGCGATGACCTTGGACAGAATCTTATAGTCCACATTCAACAGTGAAATGGGTCGCCAATTTCTAATTTCCTCCCTTTCCCCCTTGTGCTTGTAGATGAGGGTGATGATGCCCTTCCTCATGGATTCTGACATACTACCGGCCAGGAGCATACTCTCGTATACTCCTAGCAGGTCTGGGCCGATCAAGTCCCACAGAGCCGAATACAACTCCGCCGGCAAGCCGTCGCTTCCGGGGGTTTTACTCTTCTCGAAGGACTCGAGGGCCTTAGTCAGTTCATCAGAAGTTAGCGGTTTGTCCAGGCTCTCCCGCGTACTGTGGTCTAAGACCTCCGTGATAGAGGACAGGAAGGACTGGGAGGCCGTGCTGTCCGTGGGCTTCACGTCATACAATCCGGCATAAAAGGATTTGCTGATCCTCAGAATGTCGGACCGTGATGACTTTACTGAGCCGTCTTCTTCCTTCAGGCTGCTGATCACAGAGCGCTCTCTGTGTACCTTTTGGAAGAAGAAACGTGAGCACGTCTCATCCTGCTCCACGGAGCGGACTCTGGAACGGAAGATGATCTTGGAGGCCTCCGAGGCAAAGTGCGAGGCTTGCTGGCCCTTCACCTCTTGGAGCTCCTCCTTGACATCGACCCCCATCGACTGCAGCCGGAGCAGGTGCTGCATCTTTTTCTGGAGTCGGGACATTTCCCTCTGTTCCTTTCTAGCTTTCTGGGTGCCTTTGAGGATGAAAAACCTCTTGATGCTTCCCTTGATCGCTTCCCACCAGTGTGTCAGGGACTCAAAGAGGGGTTTCACGGTTCTCCAACCTTTGTAATCCCTCTTGAGCTCCTCAATGTTCTCTGGGGTCAGCAGTTGCACATTTAGCTTCCATGCCCCCCTGCCCACCCTCAGGTCCTTCTCCAAGTGGCAGTCCGCCAGTAGGAGGCAGTGGTCAGAGAAGAACACCGGCTTGACCTCGGTGGATCTGACTGTGAATGCACGGGACACAAACAGGAAGTCTATCCTGGAACGAATGGACCCGTCTGGCCGCGACCAGGTGTATCTACGCTGCGCTCCGTCTGCAGGGTTGCTGAAGACGTCGTGCAGCTTGGCATCCTTAACTGTTTCCATCAGGGATCTGGACGTAGCGTCCAATCTGCTTCCGGCCCTGCCGGATCGTCCAGCCGCATCGATGATGCAGTTGAAGTCCCCGCCCAGAATGACCGGCCTGGAGGTCGCCAGCAGCAGTGGGAGCTGCTGAAAAACCTCCAGCCGCTCAGCCCCTTGTGCCGGGCCATACACGTTAATTAACCGGAGTGGAGCGTTCTTGTACATTACGTCTGCTACGAGGAGTCGCCCGCCCACCACCTCCTTGACCTCGGAGACGGTGAAGTTGCCTCCCCGCAGCAGAATACCCAGGCCGGAGGAACGAGAGTCGTTTCCGCCCGACCAGATCGATGGCCCATGGGACCACCATCGTGACCATTGCCTGTAGGAGCTGAGGTGCGGTATCGCACACTCCTGCAGAAACAACAGGTCAGCTTTGACCTTGGCTAGGTAGTCCAAGGTCGCAACACATCGCGTAGTAGATTTAATGCTACGCACATTTATGGATACAATCTTTAAACCCATTTTAAAGCATTTATTCTCCTACCAAACCCACTGTCTCTGAGAGTCCCAGACCTTTAGTCTGCTCCTTCATACCCGTAGTGAGCTCAAATTCCTTCACTTTGGATGGGCTGAGGTAGA
Source organism: Cetorhinus maximus (assembly GCF_964194155.1). Taxonomy (NCBI): domain Eukaryota; kingdom Metazoa; phylum Chordata; class Chondrichthyes; order Lamniformes; family Cetorhinidae; genus Cetorhinus; species Cetorhinus maximus. Next base: position 75,755,166 of record NC_135894.1, on the reverse strand, counting down.
TCTCCTTGGCCGTGTTCTGCTCCGGTGGCATCTGGAGGTTCACGTAGAGAGCGGGTTTTGAGATGACCTTTGCTGGAGAAGCTTCTCCAAAACTCACCCCCTCTGGGGTGTTGCTGTTCCCGGCTTCCTGGAGCTGGGGTGCGATGATTGCCTCACTGCTCCCAGATTCCAGGGGATGTGGTGCACTGGCCTCCTCAGGTTGCAGGCAAAGTTGGGGTGCGCTGGTCTCCTTGTTGTCTCCAATTTTCTGGAGCTCGGGTGTCTCGTCCTCCAACGCCCTGGAGCTTTGCCGCCTCTTCTGTCGGTGCCGCTCTGGCACTTCATCATCCGAAGAGCTGCTGCCCTTGTCATCCGTGTCGGATGGGAGACGCCTCTTGCCGCTTCTCTGGGAAACGCCTTTGCTTCTTCTTCGCTCCCTCTTACTTTTCTTGTTCTTCACCGTCCGCCACTCCCCCTGCTGCTTTTCCACTGCTGCCTCCTCCTCCATTGATTCGCTGTCCTGAGGACTGGGAGGTTCAGGGGGTAGTGCTGTTGATTGGCTCTCTGTTGCCTCGATCTCTTTCTCCACCTTGTCTCTCTCTGTGTCCTCCTTTGTCCCGTTGAGCTCCCTGGGGGCCTTGGTGGTTGGAGTGACACGGAACATTTCTTCTGCTTCCCCCTGGTCGGCTTTGGCTGCCTGTGCGTAAGTACGGCAGCGTTTGGGGCAGGTCCTGTAGAGGTGACCTGCCTCGCCACACAGGTTGCAGCACTTGGCCTGTTTGCAGTCTTTTGTCTGGTGCCCTTCCTGTTTGCAGATCTTGCAGAGGGAGGCGCTGCAGTTGGCCGCCACATGACCAGCCTTGCCGCATGAGCGACAATGCTTGGGTTGCCCAGCGTAGACCAGGTAGCCACGGTTTCCCCCGATAGCAAAACTGGAGGGAGGGTGGAAAATGGCTCCCTTACCATCGGTCTTTAGCGTGACCTTAAACAGGCGTTTGCCTGTCCAGATCCCCAAGTCGTCTCGAATCTCGGTGCCGCTCCCCACCTTATCGAAGTACCTGGTGAGGAAGGTGACCACGTCGGCGACAGGGACGAAGGGGTTGTACACATGCACCATCACCTCACGTTCCCGTTGCAACGGCAGAGAAAAGTGCGGCTCCGCCGTCAGGATCTTCATCTCCGGCAGGTCTCTCTTCTCCTCGAACACCCTCAGGAGCCGGACGCAGTCTGCCACCCGCTTGAACGTCACGTCAAAATAACCACCTTTGCGGGAGTCATGCAGGGTGAAGATCTCCGGAGCTTGGAAGCCGCACGCCTTCAACAGGATCCTCCTGGTGAAGAAGCCTCGATCCATAGGTGATCCTCCTTCGCTGTGGTTCACCGTGACTCGGACAGTGATAGGTAACCCACGGTATGGATTTGGATTGCGATTGGTTATCGCCCTTCCATCCCGACCTTGCCTTGGTAAGACCATGGTGTCGCCCCTGCAACACTTGATCTTAGCCAAAAGGCCGAGAAGGTTTCTCTCTCCACAGATGCTGTTAGGCCTGCTGAGTTTTTCCAGCATTTTCTGTTTTTGTGGTGAATGTGGAAATACTGGCTTAGAGCTACTTCACACTTTTCTCTCAGTATCTCTTGTATGCATAGATCATTTTATTTAAATTACTCTTTCAGAGCTGCCTATTGGAATCATAGGGCGGGATTTTCCGGCCCTGCCCACTGCCGGGATTGTCTGGTCCCGCCAAAAGTCAATGGGCTTTTGGCTGGGCCGCCGAATCTCCCGTGGCATGTCCCGCCATGATGGGGCCGGAAAATCCCAGCCATAGGATGAAAAAGAATACAAGGAGGCCATTTGGCTCATTGTGCCCGGGCAGGCTCTTTGAAAGATGTATCCAATTGGTCTCCCTCCCTTGCTTTATCCTCATAGCATTGTACAAGTATTTCCCTTCAAGTATTTATCCCACTTCCTTTTGGAAGCTACTACTGAATCTGCTTGCACCACTGTTTCCTGTGTCATGGTACACATTTGTCCAATCAGATTTCAGGAATGTCCTAAAAATTGAAATAAAAAGTACCAACAAAAGCCCATCTTTCATTTGAAACCGTAAAAGGATCTGGATCACTCAGGACTTTCCATTTGTGATTCATTTGCTGACAGAAAACATGCTCCTGTATGGCCCTGCATTTGTGTGTGAAGGATCATCAACATGGGTCTGTGCAATAATCACCTAATCCTATATCCTCTCACTAAACAACAAAATCATGGCCGCCTCCAAACATTAATTACACTTAAAGCCAATTTTGTTAGGCAAGTTCAAATTTTCTGACTTCATAAAGTTATAAAATGTATTGCATTAGTGTGACACCTGCTTGGACATTAAGTTTTGTTATACACCCAACCTTTAAACTGATTGGTAATCTCCCTCATCTGAAGTTCCCACTGCAATTTTTCTTCTTTTTGAAAAAATGCTCACTACGGCCATCCTAAACGCCCTACCCGTTCTCTATATACTCTCAGAATCACAATCTCACAGTGCAGAAGAGGGCCTTCGGCCCATCGAGTCTGCACTGACATGTGACTGTTGAAATCAACATTTATTGCACTGCCTTTAACTCTAGTTCATTGTTTCCTTTGACCGTAAAGCTATGGTGCAGAGTTTTAAGTTCGGCGGGTGGGGGCAGTCGACAGGCCTGGGAAACGAGCTGCTGCCTGCGACTTCACGCTGGTAGACAAATTACAGCCTGCCCAGTGTGAAACGTGACTCCCCACTAGTTGGGAAGGGCCGTGCGGAGGCAGGGGCCTGTCGGCCGCCAGGTCCAATGGCGACCCAGCGGCCAGTTTAAGAATGGCACAGGCAGTCCCTTGGAGGCTGCCATGGAAGAACTTCTCTTCTGTCTCTCATCACCTAACGTGATGGAGTCGAGTGCCGCTGGAGACGCCAGGAGGGCAGGTCAGGTGGGCACTCGGCCCCTCCCGTTTTTCACGGTCCTCTTGGAGGAGGTGGTTGCCAGGAGGGACACCCTTGCCCCCAGAGATGGGAGGAGGAGGCCACCTCACAAAGAGGGCATGGGAGGAGGTTGCAGCACTGGTTAGCAGCCATGACATGGTGTGGCGCACATGGGTGCGATGCCGGAAGAGGTTCAATGTCCTGCTGCGCTCAGGAAGGGTGAGTACCGTGTTGGTATGGGTCAGTGGGCAGGAGTATTAAGGTGGCCTGCCCCCTGTGGTGCTAGAGTCTGAGTGCCAACTGTCAACGATGCTGGAGCTGACCAAGGGGGTGAGCCCTAGCCGCTTGGATTGAGTGCCTTGCGGCTTGAGGGCCATGACTCAGATGTGTCCTGCTAGGTGTTCCTCAGCTGAGGTTGGCCAGGCTGCAATGGCACTGCAGGCAGAGAGTGAACTAATCAATGGTCCTCTGCCCTTTCAGGAGAAGAGGAGCCATAACTAATCAGAGAGGTCATGTACAGGCAGAGGCCCCGCATGCTCCACATGCAAAAGGGCGTGGAGAGGCGGGGGTACCAGACGAAGGAATGAGCGCAGTGCACAGAGGTGAGAGTTTTGGATTGTGCAACTATTCTAGTGTAGTCTCTTCATTGATGGGAGCCTCAAACCTGGAATCCCCATTGATTATTGGAAGATGATGGCACCATGATGCAGATCTCCATTATCTCACCAGGGTGCCTGGCATGCACAGTGACAGTGTGATGACTTTAACTAATGACATGTCCTTGTACTCCCTTAGATTCGCCAGCACGCACTCGGTCTCTGGACCCCTGATGCCAGAGGACCACTTGGCTTCATTTGCACCTGTGTCACACCCGCTCTCTGACCCAGGGACCAACGCAGATATCAGCAACTCGATGGGCATTAGATCGGCGGCTAAAATGTTGGTGCACATTGGTGAGGGCACTTCGTACTTGCCTGAGGTGCAGGCAGAGGCAGAAATTAGAGTATGAGAGGAAGATAGCTAGAAATGTAAAAGCAGATAGCAAGAATTTCTGCAGGTATTTAAAAAGGAAAAGAGTAAGTAAAGTGAGCGTTGGTCCTCTAGACAGTGGCAGTGGGGAGTTAATAGCAGATAATAGGGAAATGGTGGAAGAAATGAACAAATATTTTGCTTCTGTGTTCACTATAGAGGATACAAAAAACATTCCAGTAATAGCTGCAAATCAGGAGGTGAACGGGAGAAAGGAACTTGGTGAAATTGAAATCACTAGGGAAACAGTACTGAGTAAATTGATGGAGCTGCAGGCCGACAAATCTCTGGGTCCCAATGGACTACGTCCTACGGTCTTAAAAGAGGTGGCTAATGAGGTAGTCGATGTGCTGGTGTTAATTTTCCAAAATTCACTAGATTCTGGAAAGTTTCCATCAGATTGGAAAATAGCAAATATAACCCCCTCTATTCAAGAGGGGAGGGAGCCAGAAAACAGGAAACTAAAGGCCAGTTAGCTTGACATCTGTCGTGGGGAAGTTGATAGAATCGATCATTAAGGAGGTTATAGCTGGGCACTTAGAAGAGCTCACGGCAATGGGGAAGAGTCAGCCTGGTTTTGTGAAAGGAAAATCATGTTTAACCAATTTATTGGAGCTCTTTGAAGGAGTAACATGCGCAGTGGATAAAAGGGAGCCTGTAGACATACTGTACTTGGATTTCCAGAGGCACTTGATAAGGTGCCACATCAAAGATTATTACGGAATATAAAAGTATGGTGTAGTGGGTAACACATTAGCATGGTTACAAAATTGGCTGGCTGGCAAAAAGCAGAGAACATGCTTAAATGAGTCTTTTTCGGATTGGCAGGATGTGACAAATGGAGTCCCACAGGGGTCTGTGCTGGGGCCTCAACTTTTTATGATCTACTTCAATGACGTAGATGAGGGGAGCGAAGACATGGTAGCGAAATTTGCAGATGACACAAAGATAAGGTAGGAAAGTATATTGTGAAGAGGACATGAGGAGGTTACAGATGGATATAAATAGTTTGAGTGAGTGGGCAAAGATCTGGCAAAGGGGAGTTTAAGATGAAAAAATGTGAAGTTGTTCTCTTTGGCAGGAAGAACAAAAAAAGAGTATTACTTAAATGGAGAACGGCCGCATAATTCTGAGATGCAGAGGGATCTAGGTGTTCTAGTACATGAGCCACAAAAAGTTAGTATGCAGGTACAGCAAGTAATTTAAGAAGGCTAATGGAATGCTATCCGTTATTATGAGGGGGATTGAACATAAAAGTAAGGATGTTATGCTTCAGTTATACAGGGCATTGGTGAGACTGCAGCTCGAATGCTATGTGCAGTTTTGGTCTCCTTATTTAAGGAAGGATGTAAATGCACTGAAGGTGGTTCAGAGGAGGTTTACTAGATTGATACCTGGAATGAATGGGTTGTCTTATGAGAAAAGGTTGGACAGACTGGCCTTGTTTCCACTGGAGTTTAGAAGATGGCCTTGACAAGGTGGAAGTTGAAAGGATGTTTCCTCTTGTGGGTGAGTCCAGAACTAGGGGTCACTGTTTTAAAATTAGGGGTCACCCTTTTAGGACAGAGATGAGGAGAGATTTTTTCTCTCAGATGGTTGTGCGACTTTGGATCTCTCTGCCTCAGAAGGTGGTGGAGGCGGGGTCACTGAATATTTTTAAGGCGGGGGTAGATAGATTCTTGTTAGGCAAGGGTATCAAAGGATATTGGGGGTAGATGGGAATGTGGAAATCGAAACACAAGGTGATCAGCCATGAACTTATTGAATGGCAGAGCAGGCTTGAAGGGCTGAATGGTCTACTCCTGTTCATATTTCTTATGTTCCATAAGTGTGCCAAGGGCGCCGGCAATCAGAGGACTGCTGGGGACCAGGACAATGCTGAGTCCAAGGCAGATGATGAGCCTCTGGAGTCATCCATTAGGCGGCAGATGCTGGATGTCCAGTGGGGTGTGCGGGTGGATCTGGTGGAGATCCATGAGGGTCTGCATGCCATGGTCTCTGTTGCGGAGGAGTCCATGCGGAGCATGAGCACTGCATTGACCCTCATGGCTGAGCGCACTGCTTCCTCTGTTGAGAGAGTGGTGACTCTCATGGAGAGGCAGCTCCAGGAATAGAATCAGGGGCTCCAGGGGTTGCGTTTGAACCTGCAAGCCCTCATACAGGCAATGACCTCAGGTGGTCAGTGTCAGTATGGAAGATGGATGAGGCACCCAGTGCCCCAGCTAGGTGCCCGTCCATCAGTGGTGAGCAGGGAGGTCCAGAGCGGCCCCATGTTGACACACGAGCTGTTTGTCGTCTCTATGGGCTCCCTCCAGGGTGCTCCGGAGGCCAGCAGCAGATCCTCCGCCTCTCCGCCAGTGACCGTGAGGCTGCAATGAGTGGGGAGATGCCAGCCCTGGCACTGGCCACTCCCTCCCAGGTGGGGCAAGCACAGGCTCCACCGGCCAGAAGATGATCGCCAAGGTCATCAAGGCCAACAAGATACCAGAGTAAACAGGCTGCCTCCAATGCTGGTGCCACAAGTGGGGGGCGCCAGGACGTAGCACTCTGAAAGGTAAGTTAAAGATACCATGAACACAAGAGGAACAGTTCACGGTTGATTTTCAGCTAATTTATGTTTGGTTTAGATGTCTGCTGGTCTAGACATCAACACCAGTAATGGTAATGTCATTATGCATTCAATGTGACAATAACATTAAATTAGCTTTAGTTCAGAAGGTCTGAGTATGGCTTCACCTTTATTTTGCTGCTGTAGGGTATGCCAGTATGTAATGCTGGACGTGAGTAACTTGATACTTTAATCGCACAGGCATTGAATGGACTCTGCGTGCAAACGAAAGGGTCATTTCAGACACCCAGGATGGAGGCGGCAGCCCTGGCATGAGGTGGAAGCAGATCTTTGGCAGCCTAGCTGAAGTGCTGGATCAAGGTGTCCCTGCCTCCCTGGAGATTACCAAGGTCTGCCTCTATGCCCTCAGCATTCTCCTCACAGTGTTACTCTCCTGACTTACTACTGGATTCATCATCTGTGGGCTGTGAAGCTGCATCAAGATCCTCTTCCTCCAATGGATCCCCCTTGCAAGTTACCAGTGCCAGCCTGTGGAGAGCGCAGCATGCAACCACTATCAGTGATACACGCTCTGAGGGGTTTGTAGTGCACCCCCTGAACAGTCCAGGTATCGGAAGCGCATCTTCAGAAGATCCATGGTCCTCTCTACCACTGCCCTTGTGGAGGCATGACTCCTATTGTAACGCTGCTCTGACTCTTCTTGGCATCACAAGCCATCTTTTCAATGGATAGCCCTCATCAGCCAGTAGCCATCCATCCAGTCGGGCTGGAGCACTCAAGAGCCTTTGCATCTGGGAGCGTCTCAGGATATAAGCGTCATGGGAGCTACCAGGGTACCTTGCACAGACTTGCAGAATCTGCATCCTGTGGTCACACACTATCTATCTGTGTGTTCATGGAGTGGAATCCCTTCGTGTTGACGAAGGCACCCGGCTCATCCACTGGTGCCTTGATGGCCACATATGTGCAGTCGATTGCACCCTGGACGCGGGGGATCCCAGCAATCGCTGCAAAGCCTCTGGCTCGCTCAGCTTGGCTGGCCTCATCCATACGGTAAAGAATAAAGGTCAGTAGCCGCCTGAGCAGAGCTTCTGTCACCAGCTTGACGCCACTGTGGACAGCTGATTGGGGCACTCCACACAGATCCCCCACTGACCCCTGGAAAGGACTGGAGGCATTGAAGTTGAGCACCGCTGTGACCTTCAGAGCCACTGGCATTGGGTGTCCACCCACACAGTCCGAGTTGATCTCAGGCCCAATCATCTGACAAATGGAAATCACTATCACCCTTGAGAGGCGCAGCCTTCTTTGGCATTGCACCTCAAACATATTGAGGTAGCTACATCGCTGCCTATAAACCCTGTCAGCAGGATAGTGGCGTCTTCTGTGGCCCCTTCCACTGGCACTGCACCCCTTGCGCCTGCGCTTCTCCTCCCACAGGTCCCTCCCCTGACAGCTGCATTGGGACACCCGGCCTCCTCTCCCTTCTGCCCCTCTCTTCCTCCTCAGAGGAGTTGCCACCAGTGGGGCCAGAATCCCCATTACCAGGGTAACAGAAGGCTGTCTGATACCTGGAATGGTCCACACGGTCTGAATCCACCGGGGGCCTTGGAGGCACCGATAAGACCTGAAACGAAGCCTGGAAACGTTAACAATGAAACCTCAAACAGAAATGGAGCTGCCTCATACCAAAAGGCAACCAGCAGCAAACTATCTCCAAAACTCCTCGCCACTCACACTGGCAATGCTGCAGACCCTTTTCATCCTACCTTTGGATGTGGTTTAGCAAATTGTCGGCTGTTCGCCTGTCTGTGCGACGAGCACGAAATCACACGGGCAATGTAAAATCTAGCTTAAATGCCTTTTTAATGGCCTTAACTGGCCTCATAATTGATGGCGGGTGCGGCTCTGACTCATGCACATGCCCGCTGACTGAAATATCATGCGAGTGTGCGGTGATGTCAGGTCGCTCGCCCAACGTCCTCACGTGTTATTTTATGCTCGAGCGGGACAGGCACACAGTCGCCCGCTCAGCCAAAAGTTCTGCCCATGGAAATCTACAGCAGTGAGGAAAATGCAAGCACTTTACTCCCAGTAAGCAGGTTTGTATATGTACAATGAAGGTGTTGGCTACCATAAAGAATTGCGACTGCTAAATCCTTCTTCTTACTCAAAAAATAATAAATGAAATTGTTACAAGAAACGAAAAACAAAAAGCCTTATTATGTGCATCCCTCACTCTTTCCCTCCTCTTACAGATAGTTTCAAAACCGAAGCTTGGTGCCATCTGGTTCCTGGTCACTACTTCCTGATATACCTCATTCGTTTGATGCCTGCATTGTGGCACTTGTCCCTGGACCTTTGTCTCGTATCTTAATAAAACAGTGGTGCTGGAAATCATGTGAATAAACTATAGACATGAGATTTTCCTTCAAAGTTTCTGGAATAGTTTGAAGAGTTTGCCTTCCACCCAACACAGAACTTCCCTTTTGTTCTTTGCACCCTTCCCCGTTCCTGCTGCTGTACTTGCTTACAACCGGATACATCCATAACCATTTCCAGTTTTGATGAAAGATTAACGTCCTGAAACATTAACTCTGTCTCTCACTCCACAAAGGCTGCCAGATCTGGTGAGTATTTCCAGCATTTTCTGTTTTTATTTCAGATTTCCAGCAGCTGCAGTATTTGAAAATGTTGCAATCAATCACAGGAATGTAATCATTTTGTAACCATGTCAACTTGACTCAGTTTGTGCACTGCCAATCAGACAACTGTAGATTCAAGCCTCATTGCTGACTTGAACAGCTACCTTAAGTTAGTGCAGTGTTATCAGTCTGTTGGATGAGATGCTGAACCACGCTTCCTATCTGCCTACTTAGATGGAGGCATCAGATCTAAAGGGTCATAAGCATCACTCACCTGCTCGATCCCAATAGGGCAAGTTGTAAGGCCCTGCTACAGGCTTCTTTCTGCAATGGAAATACTTTCAGTTATCAGTTGAATGGATGGGACATAATACTTCAGACAATGCACTTACTGCACCAAAGAGGAAAATGCATGCACATTATCCCCAGTAAACAATTTGTGTTAACTAGAATAAAGCCTTTTAGTAACTAGGGTCTATATCCAGAAAAAATTGTGATCACCAAACCCTCCAGCATAACTCAAAAGTCAATAAATGATAATGAATGAAAAACATTATCCAGAATTTTGCTTTTTGCATTTCTCAAGTTCGGTAAGTCAGCTTATCGAACAAAAGCCTTGACTTACTATTCAAAAGTTTAGACAAAGCTGTTCATTATTTTTTCAAAAGAATATTTATTATTTATGCAATCCCTGCTCCTTGGCTGACCATTTGCTCACCTGTTTCTCCAATGCCAGCCGCATACAAGGACCAGTATAAGGGTAGTAAGCACCATGACTAACACAGGCACCAGGACGGCCGCCAACGCCACATCTGAAACCCATTGAAAACAGCTGCAGTTCAGCTAAAGCCAAGTACAGACTAGCTTTGAAAAAAAGGATCCATTAGGCCAGTGATCTCATATTTCTATGTGTAAATCTGAAATGCGAAACTGAACAGTTTGTATTTGCAAACACTTCTAAAGCCTCTGGCGAACAATAACGTTTACAGTTGCAAACTTTCACAGTGCACTTACAGTAGAACCTTCAATAATATGCTGTATTTGTACCAATAATATTATTATACACAGACTCAAAGAGGCACTTGATGATATTCTATAGCTTTGTACAAATCTATACTCTTGGGCTGGATAGACCTGTAATCTTGAGCACTGAAGCATAGGGCAATAGGTCTTTGAACATTTTTTATAAACATGACCAGTAACACTAATTCCACATGTGCAAGTCTTCCAGGAAATTCTTCCTGTTTACCTCAATCATCTTGAACTTCTCCCTCAAACTGATAGTGAACTACTCATTCCAAATGAGTTGGGTGCACGTGTAAATAGCTGATTTTTTTTTTAAGAATGTAGTAGACTATATGGCATAGTGACAGAATGCAACTGGGAGAAACTGTAAAGAGAATTTAAGTCTCCCAAACTTTAACCCGGTGGTTAACTAGAATGCTTTGGAAAGTTTTGGCCTATTGTACCATTGGGCAAAACATAGGCTGAAGCAAACTGCAGCCAATGCTATCAACAAGGCTAACTCTACATCTGAACTTGGTAATTGTATTGCCAACTCAGATCTATAAGAAAACAGGTATTTTTTTTAATAACTGATTGAATTCCCTTGGTTACCATTCTGCTATGTCACAGTTGACCTTTGTACTAAAAGGGATTTAAACACTTAACCCGTCAAAGCAGTGGGTTAATAGTAACTAACTGAATTCCACTCAGGATTGCCTGGCAATCAGGTCAGAAGGATTAATAATGCTACATGGAGGTATTTGTGAATTAAACCCCCCTGGTAGTTCAAGTGTTATTCACCGTAAAGGTCCTTAGGTAACACAGAACTTAATTCAGACAAGGAAGGACTCAAATTCAATCCTTGTATGGTATTGAGTAAACTGATCTCAGTTGACACAAATAGACTAGAAATGGTCAGGGGTCCAACATCTGTGATGGCCTTCATGGCAAGAATAGCACACCGACGGTCACTGTTAGTGCTCATATGTAAGACCTACTACCTGGGACAGTCTGTAGCACTATTTCATGTGGAATCACACCCAGCTACGGACTGCCATCTTCAGGAGAGGAAGCTTAAAGGATGAAAAGAAAAATTAGAGAAAGTGTGTTCAGGTTCAATGTATTATGATGACCGAATAAGTTAAATGTCGCATATACTTCCAGGATTTTCACTGGTTTTCGGGGCAAGAATTTTGTAATTCTGTTCTGTTCCAACAAACCAGAAAACCTGGAGCTTTATTTATCATATGCAAAGGGGCTGATATGTCCTGTAAACAGCACCTTGATTTGATTAAATAAGTCAAATGCTGATTTTAATTGAGTGAGATTTCTGGATTTTTACCAGTGTTTGGAGATAGCATTCCACAATTTCACCCATTTATCTGTGAAACTTGAAAAACCAGTGGTCTTGATCTAATTGTATTGGATTGCATTGCTCCACCGTGCACTGTCTGGCTATAGTTAACAAAGCCCCTTTCCCTAATTCTATCATCTGACTTAATTAAGAATAAGTTTTACACCTCACCTTATATATTAGTGATTCACACACCATTCAGTCAGGGGAATTTAAGGAGTCATAACAGTTACGGACATGACTTTTTAAATTGCAGGTCCAATAATGCAATTATTGCAGTTATCTCACTTAACAAGCTAAATTGGTTTCCATTTAAAAAAATAATTTTCTTTTCTATTAATGTTTCCAGCTGGTTGCAAGGTGACCCCATCCTGTAACATGATTGACTAATATCAGTGTCTGAATAGCCACCAATGTTTCAGTTAGTAAAGGACCTCACAGGTGGTGGTTTGGCATACCTTTGGTCACCTTAGGAGTCACTGAATTGTTCTTGATTTCTGGCGTAAATGTAATTTCATCAAACTTTGGAGGGATTTCTGTGCTGAGCAGAGGAGGCAGAGACTGAGATGGAGTCCGAGCTACAAAACAAATAACAGAAATATGATGTAATATGAGACTTAGCCAGGAAAACATTTTAAGTGTTGTGATAGCTCTCTTTAAATGATCTGTAAACTGGAATCAGTCCTAAGGCTATAGTTTTGTACCTTCTCCACTAGAGAAATAATTAACCTCAGGGCTAATCCCTTAAGATTGGAAACAATATGCATACTCCTAGACTCAACCATACATGCAACTGTGAGAACACTTCCTGCACTGCCGCTTACAAATGTCTGTGTGCATCAGTTGTCTGGAAATAGTTGGAGTAAAGAGACTGAATGTAGAAGAACTGCACCCATAGCATCTATACCGTGCTTGCCAAGGCCAAATCATTGGCAACAGAATGAGATTTTAAGAGAAAACGGAGTCAAATTCCAACCCTTGGGTTATCTTTGTTTTTAAATAATAAGAAGTACAACCTGACAGGGTTTGGATGCAACAGCAAGTGCCACATGAAAGAAACTGTAAATAAGGAACATTGAGAAAAAGTGTTTTTTGGTTGCATTTTATAGAACTCAAGAATATGTTCACAACTAGTGGAGTTCTGGAAATGTGTCAAACATATTATAGGTCTTACTGTGCAGAGAATTCATCTGGGAACAAATCATAAAAACTTGATTCAGATGTGAACACTGTCAGTTTGGCCCAGATAATCTGCAGGGGGTAAGAATGAAGGTACCTGGGATAGGTTTTTTTCCCATTCATTCATGGGATGTGGACATCGCTGCCTAGGCCAGCATTTATTGCTTATCCCTAATTGCTCTTGAGAAGATGGTGGTGAGCTCCTAGAACCGCTGCAGTCCATATAGTGTAGGTACACCCACAGTGCTGTTAGGGAGAGTGTTCCAGGATTTTAACCCAGCGACAGTGAAGGAAAGGTGATATATTTCCAAGTCAGGATGGTGAGTGACTTGGAGGGGAACTTCCAGGTGGTAGTGTTCCCAATGCATCTGTTGCCCTTGTCCTCCTAGGTGGTAGTGGTTTGGAAGGTGCTGTTGAAGGAGTCTTGGTGAGTTGGTGGTGCTGTCATGCTTCTTCTTGGGATTTCTCCTGCTGACTCCACCAAAGCTTATAAGGGTTAAGTCACAGTTCAATATCAATGATCTGCACCTGTGCCACAGGAGGGACACCTGGGGATCCCAGTGCGATGGATGGGTGTGCACCACCAGGATGCATGGTGCTCACTGATTTTTTTTTTTTAAATGCTGGTTCTTCAGGGGTGTAGGCTTCAATCCCAGACTGGACCCCTCAAGTAGCCCCCATTGTTGCCTTACCAAGAGTATATCTGCCGACCAGTTGTGTGGTCCCAACTTTGGTAGTTTCTGACTCTTCATCCTCTTACATTGGTAGCTATGTTTGGAGTGGGTGGAGGTTTTTACACCTAATAGGTTATCAGAGAATACACAATGTAAGGCTGGATCTACTGCATCCAAGTCCTGGTCCAATTTCCACATACTCCTGCCAAAGTTAGAGCAGGAGTACATTAGGGAAACTGATAGTAAGTGTTTTCATGTCACACATGGCATTACCAAACTGCATTGCAAAGCACCATTTCAATGTTTTCTACAATTGGCTTTCTGTTTACAATAAAAATTCAGCATTTGCAGAAAGCTGTACTTTAGCACATATACAAGGCTTTGCGAAAAGGTAGCTGATGTAATAAATTTACATCTTTCCTACCTTTTATGTTGGATCCTAAATGCTGCCTCCTGGTAAAGAAGTTATGATGCAATTTGTGCTACTCTGGAAGTGATTAATTCAAATTTGATACACTTTTTTCAGAAAAATATCTTCTGGGTTACAGAATCTAAGTGATTTGGGACATGTTGTTGTAAGTGTAGCAAGCTTGGGAGGGAAAAGGTGACATTGGATGGATGGTTCCACCACTGGGGTTTTGCTGGTGTCATTTCTGGGTCTGCTGTAGACTAGTTGGTAGAGGTTGATTGCTATGTTTAGTCAACAACCTCATTAACTTTGCATCATGTGACTATCATGCTTGTAGAAGGCGAACTAGATGGATCTTGGTCTTTTGTTGTCTAACAATTACAGCCTGCATCAGCCAAGTGTAGGAATCTGATAAAATAGGGCAATGACCCAGATAGTTCCCTCCTTCTGCCTAGGAGTACAGTCTTTTCCAGAGCTCCATCTTAGTTGAAACTGGTTCACCTCAGCCAAAGACAGCACATCCATTCAAATGAGCATGAAACTTGATTTTAAATCAAATCATGAACTATGAGCTTAGCTCTTTAAAGATGAGTTGCTGTATCTGGGCTTTTCTGAACCAAATATAGGAATTTTAACAAAGACATTGATTGCATTTCAACTCTGAACTCTGATTTCAATCTTAATCATAAAAAAGATCCTACCATGGATCTAAACAAGTTTTTATATATATATATTCTTTCATGAGTTGCAAGCACCACTGGCAAAGTCAGCACTTGTTGCTCATCCCTAACTGCCCTCGAGAAGGCAGCACACCACCACATTGTTGAACCACTGCGGTTCCATTGTAATTTGTTAAAAAAGATGGAGTATGTTAAGGGAATCTTACCCAGTGAAAGTTGGTATGGCTGACAACCCAACAGCTCTACTTTCAGTGCCGCCTTCTGGTGCCACTGTACTGGATTAATCTGGATGTAACGGGCGAGAATGGGTGGGATGAAGTTGTTCCGAACTTCCTGGTAATTGTTAGAATTTCCTTGGAATATCTGAGGAAATAAGAGTGTGACAGAATTCTTTTTCATGACATCCCTTTATTTTATTAAAGTTATTTCATTGTTTATTTTTTCCATTCGTTCAAGTTTCTTTTTCATGGCATCATTATATCCCAGTTGGTAAAATCACCCAACACACAATACAGGTAAATGTATTTCTTTTGTATATTTACTTAATATACACCTTCCATTATTCAATGCAAAACTTTGTAGTCTTTCTCTTTCACTGGAGTTTGGAAGTCTGGTATGAAATTATCAGATACATCACACCTTAGTGCATCTTCTAGGTTTTTGTCCAGCACTTTTGAGTGATACTTTGACTTCACCTCGCACAATGAGACATACAGACCCACTCCTACTCTCCATCCAGAATGTGCTTGGATGTTGCTTGACCATTGCCATGACATGGACTATTGGAGCTTCTCGTTAATGGCTGAGCTTGCTTCTTATCTGAAGCAGTTGTCTGACTGGTCTAGCTATCTAGCAAACAGTTCACTGGTGTTTTCATGGTGCTATTTTCACTACTTATGCAACATTTTAGCGGAGAATGTTACAACCAGGGTGGCAGGAGTGCATAGTTTATCTAGCCCCACTATTGGTCGCACCATTAGTCTAAAACTTTAATTAACTGACCAAAATAGCCAACTATTTACCTTTGCTACTGTCAGACCCAGAGTTAAAGAGGCTTTAACCAGACTTCTTTCAATAAACTCAGAATGATAAATTTATTGTAAAAGAAAACTTATTTTTTAAAACAAGTTGTAAGAACTGGTGAACACACAATTGTAATCTGGAAGTATAACTATTTATCCCTTTTAAAATTCCGCATGTGCTGTGTGCACATAAAAACTAACAAAGGAGAAATAGATAGGGTCTCTGCAGAGATGAGCTTTGGAAAATAGCTTTATAAAATAAAGGATAAAGTTTGCAGGGTTTCAATGCTGTTGATCCGGAGCTCTCATATGAAGATGGGCCTCTGGTCCTGGTAAATGTCTGGAGGTTCTTACCAATGGAGCTTCGGTGTGGAGGAGAATATAGATGGAGCAATCTTTCTTGTCTCAGCCTCTCGGGTTTCCAAAGACAGGCAAGTTCCACTGAGATGAGGATTCTTAGGTTGATACTGACAGTCACATGGTTTCAGGCAAGGCTAAGAGCGTGTGAGCTGGGCAGCTTTTCACTTTCTCAGTTCAGTTCCAATTGATTTCAAAAAACCAAGCCCAAAATTAAAGCTCATCCCTGTCATGCGATTTCCAGTAAATCACTAGCCTTTGCATTTAAACCAGTTTTTATTGCCACCCATTAAAATAATTGCAGTGCAAACAAGCAAACAACACTTCCTGCTCAAGTACCATGCTGGTTAGGTGATTTGAAAAGGTATGCTTGCTCCTAATCCAAAGGTGAACTTATGACCCTTTTTTAAAAAACCAGGTCAGCTTCCAAGTGACCGAATAATGCAGTGTCCTTCCATATTTTAAAAGAAAATGGTTTTAACATCACCAATAAACAGTAACCGAGGGAGTAAAGCACAAACAACAATCAAAAAGACACTCAGACACACTTGTTACCAACAAATGCAAAACAAGGTTAAAGTGTATGTGCATATGCTGTGCAAATATGAATACTGAGATCACACAACCAACTATTATTTGTAATCACATATTTTCATTTACTAATCAAAAATGCAACTTTCACATCTGGATTTTAAATTAGCCATGTGGCTAGTTGTTAATATATTGGACAATACTGGCTTGTCAGAAAATCACAGGCTTACTGACTTGTGATTACCCTCCCATTAATGTCAATGGATGGAAAATTGCAGTCAAAGCATGCATGACTTGCTGGTGTAAGTCATCTCCTAAATTCAAAACCCCATTGGTGAGTTGATTTTAGAGAGTCCCACCCATTGTTTTCATACATGCAAAGTCACAGGAACATGCCAACAAACCAATTACCAGTGAAAAGTAGTGAGAGTCAATACTTCAAAATAACCTTATTGTTCCTGCACAGTCATGAATGTAACATTAATAACACTTCTTTTTGAAGACTTTAAGATGCAAAGTATATATTACAAAATATTATAAATACATAGTACACAAAGTCACATGTAGTATTGCTTTCAAATTCTGATGGCACTTTTATTATTGAGGCACCCTAATGTCTATAGGCCAGCAAATAAAACGCATAACCGACTATTGCAAAGATGTAAATATCATTAAGGTTCAGAGTAGTGGGGTTATATAGAACTGAGGGCTTTGCTTTACAAACAGCAACTCACTTTAGTGTACTAACCATGTCCAGGTCACTGTTGGCTTCTTTGTATACCTTCCAATCCTGTCCATCATGACGGGAAAGGATTCGGTATGCAGAGACATAAAAAGAATATTCACCCAGAGTGGAACCTGTGGTAATTATACCTGAGGATAGAAACAATATAAATAGACGTTAGCTTAAGGATCTAACATGTGGAGTCAGTTTATGAGACTCGGTGGTCCTCGTCCTACTCCATCATTCCTTCAGTCCACATAAAGAACCTAAATAATGTACTGGCTTGCAGCAAAGCCAACTCTTAGCACTGCCATTCGTTTACCATTATTGCCTTAATGCCTTTATCTACTATTGGAAACTGGGCTTGAATGATTGAAAACCCATTTCATTAAAGACTTTTAAAACAGAGGATGGGGGGAGCATGATCTTAAACAATATTAACAATTAGGGAAAACAAGTGATAGATATAGTACCAGACTCATCCCTTTGTGCATATACAAATGGATCAGTGCTAAAAAGCTGTTCTCTATAGATTTTAAACTTAAATTGATGACTTCTAAACATTGTCAAAGGGGCCTTTATGACATACATCTGCAATTACATGATATATCATTCATCTGAAATTGTCCTGGGCTGTATAAGTTATTCACTCATTGTACCAAACTATGCTAGCATGAATTAAATAAATATTTACACTCATATCTGCACTGATAAAAAATGTCATTTTTATTACAATCATTGCCAATGATTTATGTTTTATGTTAGTTTGAACAAACTAAGCAGAGGAAATTTTCCTAAGTCTGTTCCCAGGTCAAGTTGATTTCCTGGATGCATCAAATATTGGAAATTGAGTTGGCTGGACAGCGTGCCTATAAAGGAACCACAGGATTTTCCTCCATTTTGATGTACACCCAGGAAAATCTCACCTATAAGTTTAAGGATTTGATAAGACTAACACACGGAAGAAAATAGTGGAGCACATTATTTAGAGTCAGTTTATTTTGTATTGGCACTGACACTTGAAAATAAAAACTAAGCAGGTCAGAGACTGGGAATTCTGAGCAAGTAAATCGCTTCTTGACTGCCCAAAAGTCGTCTACGTCTGAAAAGTGCTGGAATTCTCTCTACTTGCCTGGATGAGTGCAGGTCCAACAACACTCAAGAAGCTCAAAACCATCCAGAACAAAGCAGCCCGCTTAAGCGGCACCTCATCCACCATCTTAAACATTTATTCTCTTCATCATTGGTGCACAATGGCAGCAATGTTCACTATCTGCAAGGTGCACCGCAGCAACTCAACAAGGCTATTTTGACAGCACCTTCCAAACCTATGGAATCTACCACCTAGAACAGGGGCAGCAGGCTTATGGAAACACCACCACCTCCAAGTTCCTAACCAAGTCACACATCATTTTGATTTGGGACTGTCTTTCACTGTCACTAGGTCAAAATCCTGGAACTTCCTAACAGCACTGTGGGTACACCTAAGCCACACAACAGTGGTTCAAGAAAGCAGCTCACCACCACCTTCTCAATGGGCAATTAGGGATGGGCAATAAGTGCTGGCCTTGCCAGTGTTGCTCATATACCAGGTATGAATGAAAAAAAAACTTATTGAATTTCAGACAGTGATCAGCTCCTTTCATAGTTGCATTGCATGCTAGAAATATCTACTGTTAAACAACTTGCCCATTTGATCATTACCAATCTGGGGGTGCTTTAAGATTGCTGTAGTCTTACAGTCTTACATGCAGTTTGTAAAGCCATTTAGTAAATATCTATATTCTGATCAAAACTTGATATTAAATATAGGCCAAGGCAACATGCTAGGAATTTCAGGTGCCTGATATACCTAGTTTACTCAAACCCACTCCTCTTGCCTCAACATTGTGTGCAACTACAACAGTGGCTACACTTCCAAAGTATTCAAATGACTGTAAAGTGCTTTGGGAGACCCCAAGGTTGTGAAAGGTTCTATATAAATGAAAGTATTTAGTCATCTAGGCTCATGCTCTGGAAATTCAGACCTAAACACTCCCGCCTCTCTCAGCTCCTTTACGACCCACCTTAAAGCCAATCTCTTTGACCCAAGCTTTCTAATCACTCCCTCCACATTTATTTGCTTCCTTACCCCTCTATGAAGGGCTCTTGTATTTTACTATATCACTGTTCCTTCACTGCCGCTGGGTCAAAATCGTGGGACTCCCTTCCTAAGAGCGCTGCGGTGTACCTACACCATATGGACTGCAGCAATTCAAGAAGGCATCTCACAATACCTTCTCAATGGTAATTAGGGATAGGCAATAAAAATGCTGGCCTAGCCAGCGACGCCCACGTACCGCGAAAGGATAAAAAACTTCCTAGCAACTCAATAACAACAGCTTGCATTTATATAGCACCTTTCATGTGGTAACCCATTCCAAGGTGCCTCACAGGGACAGTATCAAAAAAAAAAATTGACATTGAGTCACAAAAGGTGGTTAGGATAGGAAAGTGGTAGGTTTAAAGGAGCACCTAAAGGAGGAGAGAGAGGTATAGCAGCGAAAAGGTTCAGACAGCATATTCCACAGCTTAGCGCCTAGATAGCTAAGGCATTCCCATTTTTTGTATATACACAATTTCAAAATGATGACCTACTCCCCACAAAGTTGAGCTGTGGCATGCAGAATAACCCCCACCCCAAATTAATATTTAAATTAAGCTCTCACCTATTTGAGATAGATGCATCCACTGCTGGTATTACCACCCATAGGAAATTGTGCCCACTGCAAAGTAGGTCAAGATCTGAGGTGAAAGAACTCTAGCCATTTGCAAAATCCAGAATTGTGTTTCCTTCTCTAGAAAACATCCTTCACACCAGCAAAATATGAAGGAACTTGAATTCAGGTATCACATTTTGTAGCCAAGCTCTCTGCACTTGGATTAAAGGTTAAGGGCCACCAGATGGTATAAGTGAAGCATGTTCCATAAGGTTTTCATCACCAGGATGCCTAACCTGAAACTTTGTGTAGATCTGCACATAAAACCAATCTTTGCCAACAACACAACTCTGACTGTTTAAGTTACCTGTTATTTTCTTCTCTTTCTTCAAGTCTATTTGTAGCCACTGGGGTTCATCAGTATGAAATGCAGCCCAGGGTGAACCAGGTTTTTTCAGACGAGCCTTTTCTGGTCCCCAGATGTGAAATTGTCCCGAAGGGTCATGCCACTGTAGAACTGAAGATGCATTGATCTGGCTGTCTCCGATGACACCAGACTCCATTCCCAGTGTCCCATAGCAACCTATAAAGCACATAGCAAACATCTAAATTTACCAGATTGTAACATGTCATGTACACACAAGGATTAAAGCCACACAATTTTTAAAAAAGGCATGGAAGACCAGTAGCTCATATATTTGTTTAAAATTCATCATGGGATGTGGGCGTCACTGGCTAGGCCAGCATTCATTGCCCATCTGTAATTGCCCTTGAGAAGGTGGTGGTGAGCTGCTTTCTTGAACCGCTGTAGTCCAATGGGGTATAGGTACATGCACAGTGATGTTAGGGCAGGAGTTCCAGGATTTTGACCCAGCAACACTGAAAAAATGGCAATATAGTTCCAAGTCAGGATGGTGAGTGGCTTGGTGGGTGGGGGATCTTCCAGGTGATGGTGTTCCCATGTGTCTGCTGCCCTTGTCCTAGATGATAGTGGTCATGGGTTTGGAAGGTGCTGTCTAAGGAGGCTTCGTGAGTTTCTGCAGTGCATCTTGCTGATGGTACACACTGCTGCAACTGTACGTTGGTGGTGGAGGGAGTGAATGTTTGTGGAAGGGGGCCAATCAAGTGGGCTGCTTTTTTTTGGATGGTGTCAAGCTACTTGACTATTGTTGGGAGTTGCACTCACCCAGGCAAGTGGAGATTATTCCATCACATTCCTGACTGTGCCTTGTAGATGGTGGACTGGTTTTGGGAAGTCAGAAGGTGAGTTACTCACCACAGGATTCCTAGCCTCTGATCTGCTCTTGTAGCCACAGTATTTATATTCTATGCCAGTTCAATCTTTTGTCAATAGTAACTCCCAGGAAGTTGATAGTGTGGTTACAGGGATGGTAATGTCACTGAATCTCAAGGGATGGTGGTTAGATTCTCTCTTGTTGGAGATGGTCATTGCTTGGCACTTGTGTGGTGGGAACGTTACTTGCCACTTGTCAGTCCAAGCCTGAGTATTGTCAAAGTTTTGCTGCATTTGGACATGGGCTGCTTCAGTATCTGAGGAGTCATGAATGGTACTGAACATTGTGCAATCATGAGCGAACATCCCTACTTCTGACCTTATGAGGGAAAGAAGGTTATTGATGAAGCAGCTGAAGATGGTTGGCTCTAGCACACTACCCTGAGGAACTCCTGCAGTGATATCCTGGAGCTGAGGTGATTGATCTCCAACAACCAGAACTATCTTCCTTTGTGCTAGGTATGACTCCAACCAGCAGAGTGTTTTCCCCCGATTCCCATTGACTCCAGTTTTGCTAAGGTTCCTTGATGCCACACTCAGTCAAATGCTGCCTCCATGTCAAGGACAGTCAGTCTCACCTCACCTCTGGAGTTCAGCTCTTTTGTCCATGTTGGAACCAAGGCTGTAATGAGGTCAGATGAATGGAACACAAACTGAGTGTCAATGAGCAGGATATTGCTAAGCAAGTGCCACTTGATGGCACTGTTGATGACTCCTTACATCACTTTACTGATGATCAAGGGTAGACTGATGGGGTGGTAATTGGCCAGGTTGGATTTGTCCTGCTTTGTGTGTACAGGTCACACCTACACAATTTCCACATAGCCGGATAGATGCCAGTGTTGTAGCTGTACTAGAACGGCTTGGCCAGGGGCGCAGCAAGTTCTGGAGCACAAGTCTTCAGGACTATTGCCGGAATATTGTCAGGTCCCATAGTCTTTGCACTATCCAGTTTCCTCAGCTGTTTCCTGAATCACGTGGAGTGAATCAAATTGGCTGAAGGCTGGCATCTGTGATGGTGGGGACCTCCAGAGGAGGCTGAAATGGATCAGCCACTCAGCACTTCTTGCTGAAGATTGTAGCAAATACTTCAGCCTTTTCTTTTGTGATGTGCTGGGCTCCCCCATCATTGAGGATGGGGATATTTGTGGAGACTCCTCCTTCAGTAAGTTGTTTAATTGTCCACCACCATCCACAACTGGATGTGGCAGGACTACAAAGCTTAGATCTGATCCATTGGCTGTGGAATCACTTAGCTCTGTCTATCGCTTGCTGTTTATGCTGCTTGGCATGCAAGTAGCCCTGTGTTATAGCTTCACCACGTTGACATTTCATTTTTAGGTATGCCTAGTTCTGCTCTTGGGATACCCTCCTGGACTCTTCATTGAATCAGGGTTGATCCCTGGCAAGGTGGTAAAGCCAGAATAGAGGACATGCCAGGCCATGAGATCACAGATTCTGGTTGAGTACAATTCTGCTGTTGCTGATGGCCCACAGCACCTCATAGTTGCTCAGTCTTGAGTTTCTAGATCTGTTCAAAATCTATCCCATTTAGCACAGTGGTAGTGCCACACAACACGATGGAGGGCATCCTCAATGTGAGGTCTGTGCAGTGGTCATTCCTACCGATACTGTCATAGACTGATGCATCTATGGCAGGCAGGTTGGTGACAATGAGGTCAAGCATGTTTTTCCCTCCTGTTGGTTCCCTCAACACCTGCTGCAGACCTAGTCTAGCAGCTATGTCCTTTAGGACTCTGCCAGCTCGGTCAGTAGTGGTGCTACCATGCCACTCTTGATGATGAACATTGAAGTCCCCCACCCAGAGTACATTCTGCACTTGCCGCCCTTAGTGCTTCTTCCAAGTGGTGTTCAACATGGAGGAGCACTGATCCATCAACTGAGGGGGGCGGTAGGTAGTAATCAGTCGGAGGTTTCCTTGTCCATGTTTGACCTAATGCTCTGAGACTTCATGTGGTCCAGAGCTGATGTTGAGGGCTCCCAGGGCAATCTCTCCTAACTGTATACCACTGTGCCACCACCTCTGCTGGGTCTGTCTGGACATACCTAGGGATGGTGATGTTGGTGTCTGGGACATTATCTGTAAGGTAGGATTCTGTGAGGATGACAATGTCAGGCAGTTGCTTGACTAGTCTGAGAGACAGCTCTCCCAATTTTGGCACAAGCCCCCAGGTGTTAGCCTGGAGGACTTTGCAGGGTCGACAGATGAGTTTGCCGTGGTCATTTCCGGTGCCTAGGTTGATGCTGGGTGGTCCATCTGCTTTCATTCCTTATAAACTTTTTAAGCGGTTTATACAACCGAGAGGCTTGCTGGGCCATTTCAGAGGGCAATTAAGAGTCAACCACATTGCTGTGGGTCTGGAGTCACATATCAGATGATGACTTTCAGTCCCAGTATTTTTTTAAAATTTGTTAATGCGATGTGAGCATCACTGGCAAGGCCAGCACTTATTGCTCGAGAGGGCGGTGTTGAGCTGCCTTCTTAAATCGCTGCAGTCCGTCTGGTATAGGGGCATCTACAACACTATTGGGGGGAGGGGGGGTATGGAATGCCAGGATTTTAACGCAGTGACAGAGATGATGGTGAGATGCTATATGGCTAGGAGGGGAACTTTAAGGAGGTGTTTCCATGCATCAGCTGCTCTCGTCCTTCCAGGTGGTAGGGGTCACAGGTTTGGAAGGTGCTGTTGAAGGAGTCTTGCCGAGTGTTGAACTGCATTGCAACTGTGTGCTGGTGCTGACGGGAGTGAACATTTAAAGTGGTGGATGGAATGTCAATCAACTGGACAGCTTTGCCTTGGAAGGTGTCAAGTTTCTTGAGTGTTGTTGGGAGCTGCACTCTCCCAGGCAGTAGACAGCATCATATTACACTTCTGACCTGTGCCTTGGAAATGATGGACAAACTTTGCGGAGTCAGAAAGTGAGTTACTTGCTGCAGAATTCCCAGCCTCTGAACTGCTCTTGCAGTCAGTGTTTCTATGGATGGCACAGTTGAGTTTCTGGTCAATGGTAACTCCCAGAATGTTGGCGGCCAGAGATTCAGTGATGGTAATGTCATGGAAGGTGACGGGAGATGGATAGATTCTCTCATGTTGGAGATGGTCATTGCCTGGTACTGGTGTCTCTATAATATTACCTGCAGCTTATCAGCCCAAGACTGAATATTGTCCAGGTATTGCTGCATGTGGAAATCGACTGCTTCATTGTCTGTGGAGTTGCCAATGATATTGAAAACCATGCAATCATCAGCAAATATCCCCACTCCTGACCTTATGATGGGGGGATAGGTTGTTGATGAAGCAGCTAAAAATGGTTGGGCCTAGGGCACTACCCTGAGGAACTCCTGCAGTGATGTCATGAGGCTGATGATTGGCCTCCAACAACCATAACCCCTTCCTTTGTGCTAGGTATGATTCCAACCAAAGGAGAGTTTTCCCACTAATTCCCATTGACTTCAATTTTGCTAGGGCTCCATGATACAATATTCTGTTAAATGCAGCCTTGATGTCAATGGCAGTCATTCTCAACTTACCTCTGGAATTCAGCTGTTTTCTCCATGTCTGGACCATGTAATGAGGTCTTGAGCTGACTGGTCCTGGCAGAACCCAAACTGAGCCTCAATCAGCAAGTTGTTGCTAACTAAGTGCCGCTTGATATCTTTGTCGACAACACCTTCCAACACTTTTCTGATGATTGAAAGCAGACTAATGGAGTGGTAATTGGCCAGGTTGGATTTGTCCTGCTTTTTGTGGACAGGACATACCTGGGCCATTTTCCACATTGTTGAGTAGATGCCAATGTTGTAGCTGTACTGGAACAGCTTGGCTTGGGTGTGGCTAATTCTGGAGCAGACATCTTCATTTGTTGTCAGGGCCCATAGCCTTTGTTGTATCCTGTACTTTCAGCCACTTCTTGATAGCACGTGATGTAAATAGAATCGGCTGAGGACCAGCATCTGAGATGCTGGGAGCCTCAGCAGCCTGTTCCTAAGCTACACTGCTAGGTAAGCTCTTACCTGATAGGGAAGTATTTTACTTAGCTGTGCCAACATTCTGTTTATGGACTAGAGTAGGAAATACCCTAATTTTAATGTGAACCTGCCACATCATCCCAGTTAAAATCATAATGCCCTCCCATATGTCATCCCACTAAACTATTCCTTCAAATGGCCAGTGAACATAAGCACCTCAGAAATGTTAATGCCTTCCAGTTATGCTCATTTTCTAGAACTTCTTTAATTCCAAATTGTCAGCTACACAGAGAGAGAGGGCCATGATTTGAACAGAACATAAGAAATAGTAGCAGGAGTAGACCATACAGCCCCCCAAGTCTGCTCTGTCATTCAATACGATTGTGGCTGATCTTCTGTCCCAACTCCACTTTCCTGCCTACTCCCCATATCCCTGGATTCCCTGAAGCCCAAAAATCCGTCTCTCCCAGGTTTAAATATATTCAACGATGGAACATCCAGAACCCTCTGGAGTGGACAATTCCAAAGGTGCACAATCCTTTGAGTGGAGAAATTTCTTCTCATCCCAGTCCTAAATGTGCCCCCATGTCCTAGATTCTCCAACCAAGGGAAACAACCTCTTAGTGTCCATCCTGTCAAGCCCTTTCATAATCTCGTATACACCATTTGATCAAGTAAAGTCATGGAAGCTTTCAGGTATGACCACTGTTCTGATTTAGCTGATCTCAGCCAAGGGAGCAGTTACAACACTGTAATTGGCCACTGTGTTCCAGTGTTGTAGAGTGGGAAAGAAAAACTTGCCAGGTTCCAACTACTTCATTGGAAGATGTAGGTATGTGATGGCAAAAATTGGGCCGGGCTATGGTATCATATTGTTTCCTGATAGGCTGAAGGTTTACAGATGTAAAATGGCCATTTTGATGAGGTACTAAGAGGGTTGACAGAACATTTGGAACTGTATCCAGCATGAGTTACGGGTTCCTAGTGAACAGAAGGAAAATGGGAACATTACATCTGTAAACATGTTGGAGTGAAGAGGCGCTGTGGTATGTCAATGGGAAATATTAAGCTTTCGCTAAAGACACACGCGTTAGTTTCTAAATGCAGCTGTTAAACAGAGAAGCTCAATACTTAAGGTGACATGCAAAAAATAAAATCACAGTTGGCTTCTTTGACCAAATACTCACCATTGGTCTTGAACGTAAACAGACTAGCTGATAATGGTCCACTGTAAAATTAAACAAACTAATAAGATTAAATTGTACAGTACTGTGAAATAAGATTTCTCAGAATTAACTATTTTAAATATTCTGACACGAGCTACTGAATATTGATCATACTGTTTTTAAAATATTCCCATTGCTTTTAAATAGGATAATTAAGAAATTATACAGATAAAAGAAATGACATCTCACTGGTCTGATAGGTAGACAGAAGTTACCATGTTATCAACAAGCACAAGATACATTAAGCCCTTTCCATAGAGTATTACTAAGAGTGGTAAGAGAAGCCACTGGTCGATATATTCTGGTTATGACTGGATAGGTAAAAGTTCAAAATGTGCTGGACAATGGAGGAGAGGTAGAAACAATAAATGTTGGAAAAACTCAGCAGGTCTGGCAGTATCTGTGGAGAGAGAAACAGAGTTAACGTTTCAAGTCTGCATGACTTCAGAGCTTTTATTTTGCTTTGGTTATAATGGAAGAGAGGTATTGGAGGAGGATAACATGGGTGGCATTGTCAACGGCAGCAGGGAGATTTTGCAGGGAAAATGTACCACACTGATAGGCCCTGCAATTTACTGGGGTAGGTTTTATGAGTGGGGTGGAGGGGTGAGGATAGCAGTTTTGGTAGGGCCCCACACATTGTGCAGTTTTAATACTGCAACGCAAGCCTTTTTTCTCCCACCAGGTTCCCCAAATGGAAGCCAGCCTTATTGACAGGTTTGGCTCCCTACCAGTAGGGGAACACTCCAGAAGCCAGATACAGGCAGGGAGCCTGCAGCCTGGTTAGCGGTAGCACGGATGGGCTGGGGGCTGGCTGGGTGGGGGGGGGGCGCGATGTGGTGATCTCCAAACCAGGAGAGGGGTCCGACGGCAGATAGGGAAGAATGTACATTCGGTCAGCTGGGAAGAAGAACTCCTGCTACAGTTGGCCCACAAGTAGTGCTGCAAAGTTATTTCACCATGAAGCAGTCTTCACTCCTCACCACCCATTGGCTGCTGGGTTTCCCCAAGGCCTGGGAAAACCGGTTGGCCAATGTTAATCCTGGAACAAAGGTTACTACAAGGCACACAGCCTCTAATTTAAATGACCAAACCACCTCATGAAAATGGTTTGGTTGCCAGCTCCTGTTAAAACCAGAAGTGGATGGATTGAGACCAGATTCTACATTTTCAAAACTTTCTCATCTCACCTGACCCAAATCCATGTATCTTGGGTGGGTGGAGTTGAAGCTCACCACAACCCCCCACCCCCGCCCCCAACAGTGACATTTGGTTAGGACCATTTTGTTGAAGTGGCAAGGATGGAAACCAGATTAGAGGAATGCACATAGGATTTTGAAGGAGATATGGACATGGATTTGAGGAGCAACAATACATTCATGGATTTGTCAAGAAATGGATGTTGGAGAAGAGTCTGTAAGGAGGGATTAAGGATAAGTCTTTTGAGGAGGGAAATCATGATGATGATTAGAAAGAGAGGGGGACAGTTCCCAAGAAAACTGAATCATTTATAACATCAACTAGCTTGGGTCCAAAAAGGGTTGAATTACCACTTTCATAAAGTATAAAAACCATCATTCCACTGAGCCTTCGGTTTTGATGAATGGTCCTATCCAAATCCTTAACCATTTTCCTTCAGGTGCTATCAACCTGCTGCACGTTTCCATCCTTTCCCATTCTTATTCAGTTGACCAAGATTCACCTTATTTTCTTCCATTTATCTCTGTTTTCTATGCTCCCAGTTTCAGCGGCAATGAGGTATCAGGCAGAGGATTAATTTCTCTTTGCCTTCCCCACCCACACCAAAGACATTGAAAAGAGCGAGCAAACCAGATGTAAAGCATTCACTGATTTGACTTTGCACAATTTTAATGCATAGTGATAGTAGGAACTGCTCTAACTTTTCAGTTGCAAGAACATGTGTCAGCAAGAAGGTGCTATTCGGATTTTTTGAAAAAAGCTAACATTTAACCTTTATTCACACAAACACAGTATTTGTATCCTTCTGAATATTACATGATGACTTCCCAGCCTCACTGTTATAAGCAAATGGTCAGAGCATCTTTTTTCTCTCAATGATTGAACTTACAGTTTTGAGGAGACATTATTTGCAAGAGTGCTTTCATAGTATGGAATGCCTTTACTCATGACAACATTGATCCGGCCGCCCAGAAAATTTGACACGACACCAGCATGAACACCAGCCATACACAGCAAAGAGGACTGAAAAAGAGATGACAGTCAAAATTTACCATGAACACTAACTCATTACAGATTCACACAACAGCTTAGGGGCCTGAAACACGTTTGTTTTCACTTTTTGATATAGGCATTGTTTGTTTTACTTAAAGTTGATCCAGACAAATTGTTGACTATGGTTAAGACCAAGAGTTCAAACATAAGGGATAGATCGGTTAACAACTGGGGATTCAGGTTTAGGAAGGCTTTGTTTTACTCAAAAGGTAACAGATTTACGAAGTATGTTACCAGGGAAGACCTTGAGAACTAGTTAGAATCCTGGAAAGAAAATGTGATTGAGGGACATGTTAAGAAGACAGTGGAGTGGAGATCAATTAGAAAGGCATCTGGAATTGTCACAAGGATTCTCCCAATTTCTCCCTGTAACTTCAGTGTCATCTTAAGAGAACTAACTTAAACGGCGAAAAGTGGTCATATACATTATTTCACCAGGGTTTCTGTCAATTCCACTAAAGTCATGGCAGGAATTTGGGAGAAATTCTCAGTCATGATGGGTCCAGTAACCTTTTCCTGCTCTTCAAAATTCTCATGTGTTTATATTGTTGTGGCATTACTTCAGTATTGAGCTGACACAAAAGAGAATTTAAATACTTGATCATTTCTCAAGCTGCAAACAACTGTATTTTTCTTTCCATTGGTATATAACGTTTGAATGCACAGTTGTGGGAGGAGTGCATTAATGCATCCACATTTCTTGGTATGACTGTCTTTACATCAGGAACAAGCTGGGTGGGGTGGGGGTGGGGGTTCAGGCAACTTGTTTAGGCCTCGAGTCTTTGGGAAGTGATCAGACTTCCCTGCCTCATATTTAGCACTGGAACTCATTCAAAATAAACTTTCACACCTTAATGGGATGTCACTGACAGAGAGATAAATAAATAATTGACTGATTGCACGCAGCCCACAAGCAAATTAGTTAACTTCCCGCCTCCAACCAAGATCTCGTGTTTCTAGGCCCACAGCTGCAAGCCACTCTAATTTTGCTGTCACTGTTGAGGCAGGTTTTAACTGTTCTCTGACTGAGCAGCTGTGGAGAGCGCCTCAAAACAAACTAATAACTGCACTTGCAATGGATTGTAGCAGGTGGCAGCAGAGATTCACATTTATGCAAAACTCCAGAATGGTTTATGGGATAGGACTGGAATAATACGATGCACATGCTTGTGATGGATCAGTTATGAATTATGAAAATAGGCTATTGAAGATTAAGGGCGTCTCACTAAAATAAACATAATCTATTCCAATAAATTGAAAGATATTTTTTCAATATTTAGGCAAGCACAAGTTTGTTTAAAGGAATCAATGAAACTATTCAGCATTATACACTGGAACCTAATCTATCACAGATTTACCAGGGGGCTCAGTAAATTTCTGGTCACATTTATGGTCTGCAGTCAATGAAGCGGCCTCTCGACAAAATCAACAGTGAAACTTTGAAACAGAAAATGCTGGAAACACTCAGCAGGTCAGGCAACATCTTTGGAGAGACCAGGAGTGAACATCTTGGGTATAAACCCTTCTTCAGAACCAGAAGACGTTACAGATGAATAACATTTTTTTAAAAAATCAACTTTTATCTTTTCCACAGATACTACCTGACCTGTTCACTTTTTTTTCATCTCCTACTTACACTATCTGAAATATTTTGCTTTTTATTTGTACTGAAATCTTTACTGTCTCTGTCAAGCTGTCTACACTGGCTGCAAAATGACTGGACCCTTGAAGCATGCATTACTGGCTTTTGAAACTGCTGAAATTACTGTTTCTACCTACTATTTTTGCATATGAACTCAGCATGAAGCTAACTTCTAGTCCAGTCACTAATGTGGAGTGTAGCATCCTATGGATACAAGAGTTGGATCCTGAAGAAAAAGGATGAGAGGAGGATAACAGCTTTTGAAATGTGGGTATGGCGGAGGATGCTCAGAATCAGCTGGACGGACAGAAAGATAAATGAGTGGGTTAGATCAAGGGTAGAAGTTCAGGAATCAAAAGGGTTGCTAAGTACAGTTATTGAGAGAAGGATAGACAAGTACAGACATTGGAAACGAAGATCCAATGGCCTTGTCCTGGCAACAACTGAGGGAGAAATTGAAGATAAAAATAGAAGAGGAAGAAGAAAAATCAGATTGGTGGATAACATTGAGATGTGGACTGAGGGATACTTGAAAAAAACCGGAGAAGAAGCAAGACAATGCCGACAGCCCCATTAACAAAAACAAAAGAAACAAAACCTTGGGGCTGAGAGAGATCAAACCTACTGTGATAGGCAAGAAGAAAGCGCTCAACTAATTGTCCTTTACACTGATTATTTCAACTTTGTTTACATATGAGTATGCTAATTTTGTATTTCTTCATGTGCAGCATACATAGGGAACCAGCAATCTCACTGTTAGGGCTGAGAAAAGGAAAAGAGGCTTTCTGTAGATGTACACAGGCTAGTTTCTATGAGGATTAACCAGAGACCACCAGGCTCTGTACTTTTGAAAGATGCCAGGTAAAGAAGATGGCTTCACTTCCTTGTATTCTCTTAATTCAAGCTGGAAATTACTGCTGATGCAGACAAAATCCTAAAATTTTGATGGCCTTTGTCTGTCTACTATTTTAAAGCAGGATTAAGCCGTTTATTTTAAATTCCATTAAACGAGCAGGTAAAAGGACTATCATGCATGTGTACCAAATGTTCATTACAGTAATTTCTAGGCCTAAAAGATAAAACAATGTGCAGGGTAGATTTTTCCAATCCACAATCACTTGGTACAAATGCTTATTGCACCTGCACCAAAATATTGCTAGCATTAGTTTCGGGATGATGCTAACCTGCATAAACAAGTTAAGTCCTGTGTACAAGCAACCCATATATACATTTCTTACAAGCATGTTAAGCGTCCTTACAAAAAATTTGCCCATATGTAGTTTCTATCTTCATGCCTGCCTACTCCAGGACAGTGACACTGATGACCAATAACCTGAAATTCAGGGAGAGCACTAACAACACTTTGAAAAGCGTAAGCTGCGCTACATCTTCTACATACGTCCACAAACCACGTTTTGCATTAACACTTTAAAATTGCAAGTTGAACGACTGCATTGGGCCTTGCCATTAGAAATGATTCAAACAGGAATCTGCTAGGAATGCTGCGTGTGAGGACGTCTGACCACACATCGCTAGACTGAACAGTACCAGTCACTGTGTCATCGCATTTATCTTATGAGAGACCACAACTGGTATAAACAAGCACAGGATTGGAGTGAGTAAGGTTAGACTTTGGAATGCGCAATATTGCATTTTCCATTCTCTATTACATTCATCAGTGTGGAAGCCTTTGTTTCAGCTGGTTCTCCTGTCTATTGCCCGATTTGTATCCTTGAAAAAAATACTTTAAAAAAAGTCACAAGAGAATTTCTTCAATAGAACATTATGGATTCTACAGATAGCAAATAGATGTTATTTAACATTACCATTGCAAGGATTTAGTTAGGTGGCTTTTATAAAGAAGTGCAAATAGTTCATAAAAACGACGGGCCCTGGTGGGAAGAGGGTGGTGAGCAGATCAAAGTGGCAAAAATCAACTTACTATCTTGCTACTGCCGGAAATTGCTGAAAAATGCCGCCAACCAGCATTTCAGCGGAGGTGTGGATTCTGATGGAAACTGGAATGTGCTTCATTAATAAAGACAAATAGGGGGCCTTATGATGTAATTATGATCCCATCTATTTTAACAATGTCATCGGAGGCCAACTTGCATGCAGGATGGAATGGGTCGGCTGGCTTTGGTTGGGTGTCCTTGCAGTTGGCCAGATCAGGTGGGAAGGTGGAGGTAGTTCACCAGTTCAATTTAAACCCAATCCCTGCTTCTTCCAGGTGAGGGAGCGGGTTCAAATCTCCCACTGTTGCTCATCAACATATGTTTCCATGGCTAAGATAGTGCAACCCCAAATAATTACCTATACGTAACCTTAATCTATCTACCTAATTTAAATGAAACAGTGCAATGTTTAAATGGAGGGGCAGGAGGCAGAGAGAACAGAGAGTTCACTACACAAATCTTTGAAGGGTGGCAGGGCATGTTGAGAAGGCAGTTAAAAAAGCTCACAGGTAATTGGTAAAATACTTGGGGGAGAGGTAAATGGAGAATTACTTTTATGCTGCGGGTCATTATGATCTGAAATGCACTACTACAAAAGGTGATGGAAACAGTTTCAATAGTAATTTTCAAAAAGGAATTGGATATATATTAACGAAAGAAAAATTTGCAGAGCTATTGGGAAAGACAGGAGAGCGGGACTGATTGGTTCCCTCTTTAAAGAGCTGAATGGCCTCCTTCTGTACTGTGTGATAATAGTCAGTGCACTTCAAAAAGTAATTCACAGTATGTGAAGCACTTTGAACACTTTAATATAAAGCATTATATGAGTAAAAGCTACTTGAACTGTATCAAGCTCAGCTGGTCAGTACCTAGGGAGTTAAATAGTCAGGACTGTTTGACACTCACAATC
Organism: Cetorhinus maximus; assembly: GCF_964194155.1. NCBI lineage: Eukaryota > Metazoa > Chordata > Chondrichthyes > Lamniformes > Cetorhinidae > Cetorhinus > Cetorhinus maximus. The sequence continues at coordinate 75,722,091 of NC_135894.1, read as the reverse complement.
ACTACCTGCAGTAATCATTCAAGGTGTAGTCCATCTACCTCAAGCAAAAGTCCAATATATTCCTGCTAGAAGTGCACTTTCGATTGGCTGAAGGGCAGAGAGAACTGCAATTATATGAAACTCAGTAACTTGACCCAGTCAGCAGCTGCAGGAAGTTGTACGAGGTGAAAAGGCTCGTGGGAGTGGGTGTGAGGAGAAAGAGAGGAAGAGACAAGCACAGTGCAGGAGGGCAAAAGTTTAAATCAATTTTACTTATTCTGTTTCACTGTTGAAGGTTTTAAGAAATTTTATATTTTTCCAAAGGAACAGTTTGGCAGGCTTTTGTTTGATTTATTCTTAAAGAATTAGCACCACTAAATGAATTCAGTTGGGGGTATTCTACAAAGCCTCTAAATAAAGATATTATTAAAATGACATTACTGGTTTGGAATTTCATTAACCTTTGTGTGTTCTTTGGAATTCAATGAAATCAGTCTGATGAGTCCATTGTATGGAATGTGTGAAGTAAGCACTCTGAAAAGCCAAGGAGTGAAATGTCTGGGTGCACTCAATGCCCTCTGCTCCACTTATTCCTGCAGATTGCTGGAGCCCAGCTGTTTCTGTGTAAGCTCTGAGGCGAGACCTGATAAACCTCATTAAGTGAATGCTTCTACATAGCTTAAATAAATGTTCTAATTGACAAGCTTGGCACCAGCTGACAGAATTGTGGTTGCCGAAGCTAACTCTGGACATGTTAATCTTGGAAACTCTGATCTCCAGCAGTGAATACCCACTGTCTTATCTGCAGCTCAGTGATCTCAGCTTGCTGCAGCACATACTGAACTCCAGTCTCTCCCATTACAAAAAACATGTCAATTCAAGTATCCTTTGCAATCTATGGGCAGAATTATCCGAGCCGCTGGCATCAGGCATCTTGGTGGGTGTGAGCGGACAATATGGCAGGAAGGCCAAAAATCGGTTTCACAACGCGTGAAATCAATTTGCAACCGTCCGCTCCGCCTGTCAATGGTGGGCTGTGTTTCCCTCTGCCACACGTCGGGAACTTCATTGTAACACATCTGCATAATATCATAAGCCCAGCTCGCTGGAATCATCCCCCACACTGGATCATCTGAGCTTGTCCAACGTGTTTCACAACAAGCATTTGTGAAGCGTGTACCTGTCGAGCTGGACTTCAAGGGAAACTCAGAGGCGAGTGCACAGTAACGTTACACAGTGCTTGCGAGGATTGCCTGTTGGACCTCAAGGTTGAGGCGCCGCGCATTCAGGCAAATTGCATTTTTCTGGCTGGCTGGCAGTGCTGTCCTGGGGCAAGGACTGCACTGTGGTTGAGGCGAGTTCGGGGGGTAAGGATTGCACAGCAGTTGAGGCGCGTTGGGATGGGCAAGGGCTGCACGCAGTTGAGACAAGTTGTGGGGGGGCCAAGGGCTGCACAAGCATGTGCTTGGGAGTGGGTATTATAAAGTGACCATTCCTTTTATAAAAGTGACCATTCCTCTGCGGCTGAGACAGTTCAGGTGCATCCAAGTGATATGCTTGGAGTCGGGCCTCTAGCTTATCTGCCCACTCAAGCAACACAGAGGCATCAAAGTGCCACCAAATACTCAAGAGCTTTTCACCCCTTGGGCACAGACTGCAAACTAATGAGCGTTTTAGTGTACTGCAGGGCAATTGGACATCTGGGCACATTGTACAGTCTCCCTGTGAAAGCTTGCCATGGGGCAGTCACTGGTGGAGGCGCTTCACAGACCCTTGCAATGTCATCATTCAGGTTTGGATCAGTCTCCTCCATGGTTCAAGCTAACAGTGCAGCCTTACAGTGCGGGTTAGGAGAATGCCTGTGCCTGAGCTGAGAGCACGGCATGCAGTCCAATGGGCAAAGTTGCCGCCAATTGGTCAGGTGGAATGGGGCGGGGGTGGTGGGGCTTTGGGCAGCCATGCAGCACACTAAGCTCCGGCCATCCATGTGGTGGCCAGCACTCTCTGGGATGCATTAAGGGGCCTTTGGACTTAACCAAGCGAGGTTCTTAGTACACTCAAGCTAACCCACGCTCTCTTTCAGTCTCTCAGTCTCTCTCTTTCATCTTGCAGGAGGATTACATCAGGAGCATGGAGTCTGGTGATCTAGCTGTATGCCACATGGCATACAGAGAGAGGAGACGAAGGAGAAGAGAGTGACGGAGGCACGTGGCTGGGCAGAGGGAGGAGCAGCACCCTAAGGAAGAAGGGCCAGCTGGGATTCCCGCGCATGCCACTGAAGAGCCACAGCGAGCCATTGCTGGTCAGCACCTAGCTAGACTCAGGGTCTATAGACGACGCTGGTCATTCCTGCGGATGACCGAGAACCAGTGTCACCGAAGACTACTCATGAATAGGGAACTAGTTGGTCACATCTGCCAGCTACTGTAGGATTTTGCGCCACATGGACATGGAGGGCATCCACGGCCAGTGGCCATCAAAGTGACAGCGGTGCTCAATTTTTTCACCAGTGGCTCATTTCAGGGCCCACAGGTGACATATATTGGATATCACAAGCCGCCAGGCACAAATGCGTCATGATGTCATGGACGCCATCTTCGCTAAAGCACACAACTTTGTGCATTTCGCCCGGGATCAGTAAAGCCAGGATGCAAGAGTGCTGGGATTCACCCAGATCTCAGGTTTCCCACAGGTGCAGGATGCCAAGAACTGCGCTCACGTGATGCTCAGATCTCTGTGGCAACAAGTGGTCAACTACATCAACCACAAGCGCTTCCACTTACTTATGTTCAGCTGATGTGCGACCACCACAAACGCAGGTCTGCACACAGGTTCCCAGGGAGTGTCCACAACTCCTACGTTCTCAGTAGGGCTCAGATTCAAGACAGCTTGCAGGGTCCACAGAAGCTGCAGGGATGGCTCCTCAGGGACAAGGGCTACCCGCTGAGGACGTGGCTGATGACACCTGTGCAGCAGCCGCAGAGTGCAGCTGAGAGGAAGTACAACAAGGTTCATGCTACAACTCGCACCTTGGTGGAGCAAACCATCAGCACGTTGAAAATGAGGTTCCAGTGCCTGGACCGACCGGTCTGGTGGAACCCTGCAATATAGTCCACATAGAGAGCACCACACATTGTTGCCACTTGCTGCACCCTTCACAAACTGGTGCTGCAATGGGGAGAGGTGCTGGCTGAGGAGGAGATAGAGGAGCTGCATGTCTCCTCTGATGAGGAGGACGTTGAAGCGATGAGGGTGAGGAGGTCATTGAAGGTGAGGCTGACGCCAATGAGGCCATCACACTTGCCAGTTGAGGCAGGCGCGCTCGAGAGGCCTGGATATTTGCTAGATTTGTGGAGGATGATAACGACATGCAGTGAGGAGACACCATAGATCCTCAAATTGCATTGGTGAACGTTTGTCTCCTGTCTGGATGATGGTAGTGTGCATGTCCTCTGTGATATGGCTCCTGTCATAGAGACGCAGTGGACGCCCATAGTCCCTACATTTGAGGAGAATGATGGCGACATGCAGTGGGGACACTCCATAGATCCTCACATTACTTGTGTGAATGTCTGACTCCTGCCTGGCTGCTGGCACCTCACTTGCACCCTGTGAACAGGGTCATATCATGGACATGCAGTGGGGAAACTTTAACTTCTCCTGATCCTATGGTATCCTTTGTGAGTTGAACCCTTCAGGACCACACTGTCACCAGACACAGATGCCGATGAGATGGGGGGGCTTGCTGCACCTCAAAGGTGCTGGGAGCAGACAGAGAGAATGACGGAATTCTGTGCTCTTGGCCCAGGACATTCTGGTTGCAATGATAAGCCTCATCAAGGTGCAGGCATGAGTGATGTGACCAGTGACAGTGAAGGCACACCATCAGTGTGCTGGGAAGGTTGCACAAAGCACAGGGAAGAGGCCCTGGACTGAGACACCTGCCTTTATCTTGTGCAGGGACCAATGTTTCACATCTGAGTGACGAACCACTGCTCATCAGAACAAGGAGCCATAGGCAAGCAGACATTCTTGGGAGTTTATTAACAAAGTGAACATTATGTACAAGTGATTAACACCCATGCCCAGGCTGTGCAACTACGTCTTCTTAACCTTCCTAACCCTGCCGCTACGTCTTGGTGCTCCCCCAACATCCACAGTGGAGGTGGAGGCAGCCTGCTGACTGCTACGCTCTGTCTGTGATGACCGTGGCAGGTGTCCTCCGGAGGGCCAGACCTGGAGGGCCCAGTCCTGCTTTTGGGGTCCTGCTGTGTGGCAGTGGCACCTTCCTTGGCCTGTAGAACTGGATTTGCTGGGTCACAAGAGGAGGGTATTCGATGGGCCAGACACTCCCAGAATCACCTGGGTGGATGGCCCCGGGGTGTGCACCTGCTGGTCCTCCTCCCTATGGGTGCTGAAGGCCCCAGGCTGACTCCTTGAGGAGAAGGGGAAGCTGGAGGGAGATCGAGCTGCCCCACACCCCTCTCGTATTGACACTGTTGGAGGCCAACTATGGCGTCAGCGATGGAGTTCAGTGGCGCAGCAGTGCAGGGCCGATATGTTGGACTAAAGTCTCCAAGGCAGCTGCCATCCTACCAGTATTGGCCTCTCAGTGTGTTGCCGGCGCGATCACCTCAGGCTGAAGGCCTATGGACTCCTCTATCGTGCCTTGCAATCTGAGGAGTGCAGCAGACATCCCTGCCTGATGTTCCCGAGCTTGCCTTCGAAGCTCCAGCAACTGAGATGTGACCGATCCAGAGGCTTGTCAGACTCAATATATTTCTGGTCTCCAGCAGTCTTCCGAGTGCCAGACACGTGGGAAGTCCCTGCCTCTGCCTGCTGTGGATCAAACAGTGCGATGCGCTCACCAGATTGAGAGCCCCAGGCTACTCTAAAGCTTAGTCCCACTGAGGTGTGTGTCTCTGCACTGGTGGATGAGTGCTGTGATGGGTCTTCAATGAGGGTTTCAGCAGATTCCTCTTCTGAGGTGTCTTTGGGGCCTGAGTCAAGGCCCTGGGTCGTGGAGTCCCTTGGCTGTTTCCCAGGTATGCCTGTGAAAGCAAGGAGAGATAATTAATGCATGGCAGTGCCCTGTGTAACAGGACACATCACACACAGCATGGTTGTCCGATAGATGTTGCACTGCTGGATCCTCACTTGGTTGAGCACTGCCGATTTCACTGTCAGTACAGGACTGGTCCAGATCTTTGCCGGCCAGCTGGATGACTCTATTTTCAAAGTCTGTGAGGACCTGGATTTCAGGCATTCCCCCACCAGTCTGTGACCTCTCCCTATTGTTGTGTGCCAGCTTGTTCTGCATGAATAGAGATGGAGAAAGTGTAAGCAAGAAGCCTGCCAGGCCAGATGATAAGTATGCCTGGCATTTGTGGGCGTTAAGTGGTCCCATGGTCGGGATGAGGACAATGAAGGTATGTGTGAGAGAGTGAATGGTGATGTCCCTTGAACTGGCAGTGAGTGAGATCCTTGTGGATGTGTGATCGGTTTGTGAGTATGAGAGTTTAGAGTGATGAGAAGAGTTACTTACCCTGGTGGAACAGAGGAGATCCTTCATCCTCTTTCGGCACTGGGCGGCTGTCCTCTTCTGCAGGGCGTTGGCACTGATCACCGCTGCAACCACCTCCCAAGCCAGATTAGTGATGTTGCTGCTCCTCATGCGGCCAGAGTGGGGGTAGAGGACATCATGGCAGGCTTCCACGACATCCAAAAGGCATTCCAGGGGTGTGTCAGTGAATCAGGGGGCTGCAGTCTTCTTGCCTTTCGAGGACAAGCCTTCTGTGCAGCAGTCCTGGGCTGGAAGCACAGGTGTGCGCACAGCTCCACTTTAAATATGTCGCCTGGCATGAGAAGCGGTGAGGTGATGGCATGGCGGGCAAATCAGAGGCTGCCCGCCAACAAAACGTGTTTCCTGGGAATGTGTGATTAATGAGGTGGGATTGGGACAATACGGCCATTGCAGCCGGAGGGTAATACATTCTTTTTCCGGCCCACTATTGCACTTGGTGCAAGTCTGGGACGGTTCCGCCCTACGATTCTGTCATTAAGGGGAATGTTAGAATTCCATCTTGTTTTAGCTAATTAGAAAAAGGAAATATGGACTTGCATTTATATACCACCTTTCACAACCTCAGAATGACCCAAAATATTTTCCAGCCAATTAAACACTTTTTTAAAGCAGAGTAACAAATGGCTGGTGTTAACTACTCGTCCGGTGACCAAAGGCTACCTGGAACATTGCTTCAGTAATGAAACATCAAGAATGTGCTTCAGGACATTTGCAGGTAACAACTATGGCCCAGCGTGATGTTTGTTCTGAACTAGAACTATCCCATAATTTAAGAAGTACCCCATAATTTAAGAAATACTGTTCATTAAGAAATATTGAAACAAAGAATCTTTCATGCAACCTCAGGCTGCAAGCACTTTCATGCAAATTAATTTTGCTGAGAGACATTAGTAGTAAATGCATAATGTAGAAATTTGTTAAATTTAAACACACGTATAGCAGCATTTATTTTTACAATACTTCTTTTGTTCCTGCAAAGCACAACCATGATAAAAATAGCCTGGGTGGAAGCATCTTTCTGCAGTGCTAATGCTCCCACGTCAGTCAGGATCTGAGGGTTTCTGGTGAGTCAATTAAAGGACATGAAGCATACTACCTCCATCACTCCTTAGCTACCTCCTCAAATAGATAAGTATCAGAATAAGCGGCAGAATATAAAAACCAATATGCATGTCTTGCAGAAAGATTCCTGAGGGCCAGGATCTTGGAAGACTCATAAGCTGCTTTTGCAGGGAACCAAACCCACACCAACGCTGTTAGCTGCCACTATGCACTAAAAATTAATCTTTTTGATGAACACATCTAGTCGTAATAAATTGTTGTGCATACTATGGGGCTGCCACCTGAAGCTCATGACAGCCATTTAATGAGTGCTGTTTCCAGGAGCTGGCATTGAAACACTGATGTTTGTTCATTAAGACTTGGCTCTCAGCAGTGCCTGTTGCTCCAGTGAGAGCAGGAAGTCGGTCAATGCCAGGTATAATTTTCAACAAAAAGTTTTAAAGTTTTAGCTTCCAAGGTTTCAAAGATTTAAAATGGAGAGGCAGGCAGGCTTGTGGAGCGGGGGGGGGAGGTGGAGACAAGAATTTCTTTAATAGGAAAACTGGAGGGAAGGGGAAACGGACTTATCCTGAACTGCTTAAAAGGGATTTAAAAAGTTAATACTTCCCAAACTTAAGGGCAGGATTTTCCCCTTGTTGAGTGGGTGGGCCAGGGAACGGCAGCGAGAACGGCCAATTAACAGCCAACCAGCGTGAAACGTGCACAAAGGGCCTCAGTGTTGCCAGGGTATGGGCGGGGGGAGGAGCGCAAGCGCTGAAGTCCGTGCGTGCGCAGGGGAGTGCGCACTGAAAGCTCTGTTATGCACAGAGCTGCCTCAGGGAGCTAAAGAATTTTAAAATGAAAAATAAACATTTTACAAATGTTGTGACTCAGTCACATGAAGAGGGGCATGTTAAAAATGATGTTAAAAAATTTTTTTCTGCCTTTTTTTAAAATAACCTTTGAAAACCTCATCCCACCCGTGAATAAGGTTTCGTAAAAAATGCAAAGGCCGTCTGGCCTGTTCGCCCGCCTGCCAAACTAACGATTGAGCGGTCAGCGAAAAACAGAAATTAATTACTTGTTTAAGGGTTTTAATAAGCCTCTTAATTATCGGCGGGCGCACTGCCGCCTCTCACACCCGTTCGGGCCGGGCGCGATCCCGCCTATGGGATGAAAACTTCTGTCCTAAGTGTCTTAAATAATTTTGTTAGTTTAAAAAAAATTAACTTCTGCTACCATAAGTTCTATTTTGAACTGAATATTTAAATGTTTCCATTCAGTGATTGCTGGCAGGCTTTTAAACATTTTAAAATGCACTACACGAACCTTTCGGCCACCAATCCGTGAAATAAATCTCTTTTTTCATGCTCTCCAACTAAACTAAAGTATGCAATTACATTTAAACAGCACAGTTGATACATGTATAACCTCCCGAAGCACCTCACAGCCAAGAAATTAGTTTTGAAGAGTTATCACTGCTATACGAAGACAAACATGGCAGCTGCTTTGCGCTTAGCAAGGTCCCACAAACAGCAACTCAATGAGTGACAAAATTTATCTCGTGTTTCTTGGTGGACGGCAGGAGTAAGATCTTATTTACTGCTCATTCCTAGTAGCCTTCAGTCATGATTATTTGTACAACTGACTGGTTGCTGAAGGGAGAAAGGACTTGACAATTACTTTAAAACAGTAATTGATAAAGGCAACTAAAAAAAAACACGTTAGAAGCTGTGCAAAACACTAAAGGGGATAGTTTATGATTCTGCATTCAAGCACACTTCATACCATGGGATTTTTTCTGATATAAATGCAAGACTGTTAACAAGCTGAACTACTCGGGAGCAGTAGATAATAGCACGCATGAAAAGTTGAATCTTTTAGCCAAAACAGCAGAATTTAAGTCAGTTGACTAACTGCCCCTTCCCTGCTTCATGGCAGAGAGTGGGACAGAGGACACCAGTTCAAGCTAGAAAAAGACAAATTTAGAACTGATGTTAGAAAAGTACTCCCAACACACAGAGGGTGGTATTTAATGGAGGCAATGGGGGTCTCATCTGCCGGCTGGAGAGAACCTAGATTGCCTCATTAAGGGAGGGCCTGCCGCAATTTAGGCACTTAAGTGGGCAGTAGTGGGCCTTCCCCGGGATCAAGGACCCCAAGGGCAGAAGTCCCACTTGTCGAGAGTTACTGGTTTATCGGAGGCCAGCACCAATGAGGAGGCATGGCTGCTGCCAGTACGACACCCATCAGGGCCTAGGATCATCACTGGGTTACAAGTCACAGGGGAGTGATGGCGGGATGGGGGGGGGTCACAGAGGAGGGGTGTCGACAGCAAGGGCAGGGGTTGGCTCTCAGCAGGATGCCCCCTTCCTGATGCCGGACACTGAATGCCTTTGAACCAGGGACACACCCCCATCCCCAGGAGCCTGCAAGCAAACGTGCACAGATTTTTTTGTCATGTTCCCCTTCATGGCACGCCCCTCAGCCACTGCTGAGTTAATACCAGCAGAGGCGGGATGATGCCCTGAAGTGGGCATTAATTTCCCACTTAAGGGCCGCAACTGACAGTGGGGCGGGAAGGCCATCCATAGGCCTTCCCATCACAGGCTTACTCAGAGTAGAGGCAGGAAGGCAGTGGAGCCTCCACCCGCCACCCTCCCACCTGATTAAATGCTCCCTCACCACTAAACTCACCATGGGGGACAGCATTAAATTCCACGCAGAGTGGAGTTGGAGTGTCCAACACATGGAATGGAGGCAAAACTCCGAAATTATTATGAGACCAGTGTAATGGGGAACTACAGAGTCATTCTGGATGAATGAACTAAAATAGGTCAAATAATCGTCTTGATCTATATTGTCATCTTGTGAAGACTTTCTTTCCTTTTACTTTGACCTAAATGGAGGTGAAAGATAAAATAAAATCTAATAACACACTGTACTTTGAAGTGGTTGTAACTATGATCCCTCACTGATTGTGATTCTCAATTTATGTTCTATTATTCTCAATATGGGGAAGTGAAAAATGCCTTCAAAATAGAGGTAATTAGAGTAAAGCAGAGTGCAGTGGCATATTGGTGAGATTTGTGTCCCCTATAAGATTAAAATTGCACTTTTGTAAAGCAACAGTTAGTACAAATACAACCACAGATAACAAATCAGCATTAACTGGGTTAAATCTAAATTCTCACAATATTCACCAAATTAATAGCACATTTCAGAGCATGGATGGTTACGTATATGGTACATCATAATTAGAGACTTTCATTTGGCTAATCTCCATCAATAGGTTTGCTCTCTCTCTCTCTCTGTCTCGCTACTTACATCTCGATAGCCATGAGGGATAGTTCCTGAAATGTCGCCAAAAGGGGTCAAACATCCCGCAGGACAGTACTTGCTGAAAATAAAACAAATATAAGTCAGGTTGTGCATATAGTCTAGTCCTTTGCTGTGGTAACAACATAATTAATGAGACAATGAGTCAATGAGAGGGCACAAGTTTAAGGGAAGTACAAAAAAAGGAGTTCAGATTCTTTCAGAGTGTGGCTAGAATATGGAAATCACTGTCACAAACCATTGTTTCAGTAGAATAATTAAGCTTTCTCAAAAAGGGAATTAGTTGCTTGAGAAAGATAAGTAATACACAGTATGGGGAATGAGGATGATATGAAGTTGCTTGAGCAGAGAAGAACACTAGGAAAGACTTGAAAGACAAAACAGCCTGTTTCTGTGCTGAAACTTTAAAGTTCTGGAGAGACTGCTGGGGGCCCCACCTGTTCAATACCACCTGGGCATCTTCCAAGGCCATCATACTTCACATCAAAGTAACACAATATAGCTGCCACGATCAGTGCTAGGGAGAGAAATCATGGGGCTGGTGCTTCTTCTGTTTCTAGGCCCCTTATCACCCCAGTTAACCCCTCACCAATATGGCATTGAGTATACTATGCATCAGAAGTGTGTGCATGTGCAGCACACTCCGTTTCAGAACTTTAAGGGGGTTCGAAGCATCCAAAAATCCAATTTCGCCTCCAGCATCTATTCCTTTCTGTTTATGAGTCTTGATAAGTGCAAATTGGATGTCAGGATTCCCTGCTTAACAACATGGACTCCAAAAGTACTTCGCAGTAGCTGAAAAGCACTTGTGGATTTGTGAAAGGCACTCTATAAACCAATTAGCAGGCAAAGTGGAACCAGGACTTCACCATCTAGCAGAGGAGGGGGTGGGGAAGAGCTAAGGCATTGAGTGACACCCAGGTTGGCACAAAGGTTGGGCACTATGCTCATACTCCTTCAACTTACATCATCTCAAGATTATTTTTCTGCTTCTATAACAAGAGGACACATGATCTGAGGCCTTATTTCTGACCTGGAGAAATGTCTCCTGGGTGAAGTAGTAAGTGTTGTGTACTTGAGAAACAAGTGACTTTAGACCTCCAAGTTCTCCATCTCTGGGGCTTTCCTTATCTCATGCCTTGGTCCAGTATAGACTAATTGTATTGCTATGATTAGTCGACAACTCCATTATCGTTGTGTCATACAACTACAAAGGTTGGTAGAAGATGAACTAGATGGACCTTAATCTATTTCCATCTAGCTGTGCTCCTATGTACTGGCTGCACATGAATTTCCAAATTAGGAGCAGGAGAAGGCCACTTGACCCCTCGAGCCTGCTCCGCCATTCAATAAGATCATGGTTGATCTGATTGTAACCTCAAATCCATATTCCCGCCTACCCCCAATAGTCCTCACATTTCAAGAATCTATCTAGCTCTGCCTTGAAATTATTCAAAAACTCTGCTTCCACTGCCTTTTGAGGTCCAAAGACTCATGACCCTGAGGGAAAACAATTCTCCTCATCTCTGTCTTAAATAGGCAACCCCTTATTTTTAAACAGTAATGCCTAGTTCTAGATTCTCCCACAAGAGGAAACATCCTTCCCACATCCACCCTGTCAAGATCCTTCAGGATCTTATATGTTTCAATCAAGTCACTTCTTACTCTTCTATCTCCAATGGATACAAACCTAGCCTGTCTAACCTTTCCTCAAGAGACAACCCTCCCATTCCAGGTATTAGTCTAGTAAACCACCTCTGAACTACTTCCAACGCATTTATATCCTTCCTTAAATAAGGAGACCAATACTGTACACAGGACTCTAGATGTGGTCTCACTAATGTCCTATATAACTGAAGCATAACCTCTCTACTTTTGTATTCAATTTCCCTCACAATAAACGCTAACATTCTATTAGATTTCCTATTTACTTGGTGTACCTGTATACTAACCTTTTACAATTCATGTATTATAACATCCAGATCCCTCCGCATCTCAGAGCTCTGCAATCTCTCAACATTAAGATAATATGCTTCTTTTTTATTCTTCTTGCCAAAATAGACAGTTTCACATTTTCCTACATTATATTTGCCAGATCCATTTGCCAAATCTTTGCCCATTCACTTAACCTATCTATATTCCTTTGTAGCCTCTTATGTCTCTATGTCCTCTTCACAACTTACTTTCCTACCTATCTTTGTATCATCAGCAAATTTAGCAACCATACCTTTGGTGCCTTCATCCAAGTCATTTATATAAATTGTAAAAAGTTGAGGCCCCAGCACTGATCTCTGTGGCACACCACTCGTTACATCTTGCCAAACAGAAAACGATTTATGCCTACTTTCTGTTTCCTGTTAGCTAGCCAATCTTCTATCAATGCCAATATGTTACCCTCTAAACCATGAGATTTTCTTTTCTGCAATAACCTTTGATGTGGCACCTTATCAAATGCCTTCTGGAAATCTATCAATCGATCAAAGTAAATATCATCTGAAATGCCGCAGTTGCTCCGAAAGGTCGACAGGAGTAATGCCAGGTCTGTATAATCCACCTTAAGTCAGGTGGATCTCTCTCTTTGATTATTCCTCAAACTCCTTCTCATCCTTAGTTCCTCAAGGGTGAATCTCAGAGAAATGTTTGTTGCATCACTTTAGGATGCTAAAAATGAGATCTGAAATGCTGTGATGTGGAAGGGAAGGCAACCAAAAAGGTCAAAAATTCAAATTTTCCCACAAGCGTAAAAAATAGCTATTACTCATGCAGGTTTAGAATTGCTTCATAAGATAGCTTTAAGAAATCTAAAAAAAACAAACTCTAGAAAGGGCATTCTACTCTAAACCGTTCTCTGACCAGTTTATAGGGCACAAAAGCACTCCTATACATTTTAAAAGCAAATGGTAGGAACTCATAGACCGGTTTCATTTCAATAATTTTTGCAGCCTTTACGAAAATCCTGCATACCGGGAATGAGCCTCCAATGATCTGAGCACAGCCCAATGCTAAATAACTGTATCACTCAAACTCAGCAAACAGATCCAATTGTTTGTTATAACTTCCCAGCTTATTTCCATTCCATATTTCAGTGGGGTATACTGTCCTACTAGTTTATGTCAACAGTTAACATAGGGAGTTATTGGTTTAAATTTGTTTTTAAAAAAGGAAGTACAGATTATCTGAATGTCTTTTCTTCCCAACAGTAACTTGCTGGCTGTGATTCTATGACTAATGATTGTCCACGACACATCAAACCTTTTTTTGTGCATATTTATATCAATTATCTGTTTGATAACAATGTATATCCTAGCTTGAATTCATTAGAATTTGGACTATGAACACATTTCAGCACTGTCACTTTGTAACCTAGATATTAGTGCATATGAAAGATAACACATGGGTTTATGGTTAAAAAGACAATTAGATGCCAAACACACAATGATACTGAAATTAAGGCCATAAATAGTATGACTGTCTCTTTGTTAATTTATAACATAAATGAATCATCCTATTTGGTGTTTATATTTTCTGCTCTGTCCTTACATCTCCCCGAGTCAGTCAATGCTGCTCTTGAACCATTACGAGGTAGTGTGAATGGGCATCTGGGAATGATTTCTCCTTTCACCTTGAGGAAGGCCAAATATTTTTGCTGAACTCTCCTCCTCCTGCAAACTCACTTGGTAGCTTACTGTAGGAGTGTCCTGATGTTTCATTGTACTGTGGCACATCGAGCCACAACACACCTTGTACTGCCTGATGCATCAGCCTCTCCAGAAACAATGCTTGAAAAACTGGGCACTGTTACAATTAAGACAGTGGAGAATATGGAGTGATTTAATAGAGGGGGTTAAAATCATGAAGCGATGGGACAGAGTAGATAAAAACAGAGACTGAGGAATCTAGAATGAGTAGACACAGGAATAAGAATAAATTTAAGAGAACAGAAAGCTGCAGAAACTTATTTTACAAAGAGGGGAGTGAGATAGTGCAATGCACTACCAGAGTAAGTGACTGAAGCAGGGAACATTCCACCATTTAGATAGGTGACTGAAGGAAAGGGGAATGAAGGATATGGAACAGGCAGGCAAATGAAATTAGGATTGCCGCTCATGTGGAAGATAAACACCAACCAACCAGCCGATCTCCATGTTGTAAGATTATGTGACTCAGTAAACATTTTTTACAATAATGCAGTGCACCTTAAGTATTGCTGTAAAAAAGAGACATGTCTAAGCTTTTCGTTTTGCACTCATCAGGACACCTCACAAGAAAACCAATATAAGGGGAAAACAGAATTTATACTGTACGTGAAGAAAGTGCTGATTGGTTGGCAAGTGACATTGCCATGGACAATGCACCAGTGACGGTGACTGACAGTTAACTGCCAAGCACTGTTTGAAAGTTAAACCAGGTAGCTTGACCCTGATTGGTCAAGGCATTGCCCTGCCCTTTTTGGTTCGCAACAGGCAGGGTACAGACCGTACCCAACCAGCCCGTGCTTGTAAACTCAAAACACAGTGTCCAACATTAGGTGTGATTCTGCAATTGGACAACATTTGCTAAACAATCCTAAGTACTTCAAGAATTACACTGACAATCAATTTAAGATTGTCAGTCAGGCTCGCAGTGTGATGCATTTGCATGTACTGGAAGCTGCATATATTAATACACAGGGCCCTGTTCTTTGCAGACAGAAAGAACACACATTACGCCTGTTTTAGCTAAACAAGTGACAGCTACTCACTGACTCATTCCTCAGGGCAATGCCTATTGGTATTCTTGTGAGGTGTGCTGATGGGTGCAAGATGAAAAGCTTAGACATGTCTCTTTTTTCAGCAATAGTTCTGTACTACGAAACGATAACAGTGCACCTTGTTTATTTTGCATATAACTTGATTTTCCCTGTTAAAAGCCAACTTAACAGTATCCAAGAAAAATAACCCACTATTCAGGTTAACATGCTACAGTACATTACATAAAACTGAACCAAATCCTTATGCTGCTTTAAAATGTCCTTTGCTCACTTTACTAAATTAAGTTCTATATCTAACCCATTGGTTTAATAAATCCTCACCTGAATTCAGGCTCTGTAAAGTGGCTTCCTTTGTCCAAACAGGTAATTAAATCTGTGGGGGAAAATTTACAATTAGGTAAATGTCAATCACAAACAAAATTTTTTTTTATTCATCATTTATTTTTGATGGATTGAATATACATATACATACAAAGTCATCAATTAATCCCCCAAGATTACACTTCAGAATTAAAAATGGTTTCCACGGCTTAATTCTTAAGTCTACTACCCAAAGATTTTCTATTCCAGACAGCATGCAAAGGGGTACAGCTCAATCATTGTGCGTGAGTGGGGGAGCGGGTTTAGGGATAGGAGGGAGGGCACATTTTACCTTTAAATATATAGCTCCTTTCATGTAACCCAACATTCTAAGACACTTTACAAGAGAGGCAGGCATCCACAGGAAATAGGAAGGAGCTAGGGTTGGATGTATGATCGTCTGAAGCCATGATTGTACAGATGGCTCTTGCAGAAGTTCCTAATAGTTGGGAGAGAGATCACAAGGCTAAGTGATTTAGGAAGAAAATTCTGGAATGCAAGGATTGAGAGTCCCAAAGGCTCGCCACTAGTGGTTGAGGAGACTCAAGTGAATGATACCCAGTAGAGTAGAATCAGAAGCATGGAGAGTGTGAGGTGAGATATTGGGCTGTAGAATACTGCCGCGGTAGAGTGGAATGAGGCCAAGGAGGGAATGGAAAACAAGGATTTGAGTCTAGTTGTAATGGTTGCATAGGATTTTGTGTAGGCTGTAGGCCTAAGGGTCAAACAATTGCTAAGGCTAAGGCAAATTGAACCTGAAGTGGTAGCTTGGGAGGGTGATGGAATAAATACCTGTGGTATAAAGCTCCTTGTAGGAGCTAAATAGGATGGCTTTAGTCTTGTAAATGTGGAACAGGGAAAAGTCTATCTTATCCAGGACTTTGTGACAGAGGGGCAGCTGGAAAGCAGAGTGGTGGTTATTGGATCAAGGGTGGAGGCAGAGAGGTAGAGCTGCATATCATCAGCGTACATTTGGAAGTTAACCCCACAGTTGTAGATGATACTGCTGAGAGACTTCATGTATGTAAAGAATAGGTGGGATGAAGATCATGTAGGAAATGTCATTTACTCATAATAAGGTTGCCCCTGCACAAAGAACAGTTTGGGAACTGGAGCAATTTGCTCACCCATTCCCTTCAATAAATTGAAATTAAGACTCCACAGAAATTCACCAAAATATTAGCAGCTTGGAGAATGAGATTTTTTGCAGGATCAGTGCAAGACTGTGTATGTACTGCAAGCCAAGGGGAACCCAATCATCTGAATATGAACCATTTATAATTTGCTGTATGACCTATAATCAAAACACACATTAATAGAATGCAAGTCCATTGCAAGTGTCACAGGAAGGGCAACCAGATAACCATTATGTGCATCATGACCACAGCAACATCCCAGGCAAGGGTCTGATACTAATCAGTGTGCATTTTTAAAACTTGTTCTTGGGATGTGAGCATTTATGGTAAGGCCAACATTTGTTGCCCATTCCTAATTGCCCTTGAGAAGTTGGTGGTGAGCCACCTTCTTGAACCGCTGCACTCCATACGGAGTAGATACACCCACAGTGCTATTAGGGAGGGAGTTCCAGGATATTGACCCAGCAGTGAAGAAACGCAACTGCCAAGTCAGGATGGTGCATGACTTGGAGGGGAACTTGCAGGTGATGGGGTTCCCATGCATCTGCTGTCCTTGTTCTTTTAAGTGGTAGAGGTCATGGGTTTGGAAGGTGCTGCGGAAAGTAGCAATGGCCAGTTTCTGCAATGCATCTTATAGATGGTACACACCAGTGCCACTGTGCACTGGTGTTGGAGGGAGTGAATATTTAAGGTGCTGATCAAGTGGCCTGCTTTGTCCTGGGCAGTGTCGAGCTTCTTGAGTGTTGATGGAGCTGCCTTCATCTAGGCAAGTGGATAGTATTCCATCACACTTCAGACTTGTATCTTTCAGATGGTAGACAGGTTTTGGGAAGTCAGGTTCTGTGCATGAATCAAAAGCTGAAATCCAACAGTTAATATTCTTTAGTTCTGCATATCAGAAGATTTGACGCATGCCGCACACACATTCCTGACCATTTACATTAATGGCCATTTATCATGCACAGTGTGTGTCCTGTCACCATACGGGACTCACTGACCAGAGTATGAATTTGAAAGGTTATCCTGTATGACTTTACATTGAATGACAACATTAACTGATCCATTATGCGCCGATTGCAAACTCGCTTTGACAGAAAATGCAGTTTTCCACTCCAAGGCAGCAAACTCGGCTGCTGTGGTCAGCTAATCAACGAGCTCCATCACTGTCAATGATGCTGAACGGTCAGCTTTACACTTGAGTAACATTAGACTCCACTGATTTGCGAGTTGCATGTCGATTGTATACCTCAGAACCAGCTAGCCAACAGGTAGAATGTGATGTCAAGCTGAATTCCTACGCCATGTTCTTTCTTACAGGTGTTAGAATGACTGCACCAATTCTACTCAAGCCATAGCATGGACTAATTTTTTAAAACTTTTTCTTAGGTACTTGAAGGCAAGTGCAAACCTCCCTCCTTAAAAACTCCCAATTACTAATGTAATTTAATTGAAGGGATATAGAAAATTGGGTTGAAAGTCCCAGCTCGAGTGCTAAATGGGCTGCTCGGATTGACTAAATTTGGAACAATCAGAAACCAATGTTCATGGAAAACGTCTGTGAAAATCATCCAAGTGAAGATGGTTCACACAAAAATGCGTCCAACTGTTATTACTTATTGCCACATAGCATAAAGCAACTTGGAACTGTGTGCACAAGGTATCAGCCAACAAGGAGTTTGCAAAGAGTTACCTCTGACTTCAAGCACTAAAATATTTACATTGGCTTCCTGCCTTCCACATTATAGGGATTCCTGCACCTCTTTAACCACAATGCCCTTTGGCAGTAGATTGACACCTGTAGAAGGTGCCAATGGTTTTTGCAAGATGTTAAAGATTGGCCAGAGCACTCTAGAAGCAACAGGTTTTATTCTATCTCTATGAATTCGGTTCTGTTTCTCCCAGCTATATATTCCTGAAGTTGGAAAAAGAGGGGTGGATGCTTAGGAACAAAATGGGGAAAAAGAATTGGCTGGACTAGGAAGTTGGAAAAACATTTAGCTCTATTAGGAGAAAAAGCAAATCTATGTAGCGGAGAATTAGACCACCACAGAACAGCTCATATAAATAAAAGCAGAGATACAATCATGTAGGATCGAATACTTTAAATATGCTTTCAAGCATTTTCATTTGAATTATATATATTTTTTAACTATTTTGATATTGTAATAAATAATGAAAATTACTCCAGTAATAGGAATCATTGTGAAAATGCTCTCACCATGAATTTCAAGATTATATTGATGAAGACGAATGTTTCTGTCTAGCTTTCTCTGCTCCCTTTAACACTTATCTTCTCTTCATGGCTGGACTTTTACAGTAAATCGTTTGCTAAAGAATATTTCAGATGCCTATTATGTTCCCCCTCCCATCATCTCAGAACGTGGAATAACTCACTGCTGGGTACAAACTAAAAAAATACACACTGAAACTTCCTAGATTTTGGAGAGGTGCAGCAGCAAAAATTGGTGGGCTGACCAGAATATGGGACTTGGTTTCCCCAGGTCTCCAGACCCTTTTGTTCTGCTGATAAATTTTGCCAAGTGTGGGCTCACATTTCTTGCATCCGCCCATCCTCACCAGAATAGGTTAGCAGCACGATGTCATCCATCAGAAATCCCATCAGGTCCATTTCAGCTAGCCCACAGTACAAAGTGTGCTTGGAGGAGCAGTATGTTGGTGGTCATAAAGTGGACTGATGTTTTTTTAAACAGGGAATTTTGGTCCTATGTTAATCACACCGTTTTTCAGGCGATAAGGAGTAAGGCCTCATTTTACACCATTTACCACATTAAAGTAAAAGAAAATCCAGCCAGCGTGCCTTCGATTTTGCAATTTAATGAAGAGACAGAATCCTCCATTTTGAACAAAATTATTTTAAAATCATACAAAAAATTGTCACAACGATGTCACGTATAGTGCAAACTCAATGCATACTCTCGACATCATCAGATTAACCAAGTTAATAATTTTTTCCAAAAATATGCATTATTCATAATTTTTAAAGTTAGATTACATAGCAGTTCAAATTTCACAATACATGGGGTAGAGTTTAATGGTATCTGCCAGTGAGTTTTCAGGCAGTCGAGTGGGGAGGCATCAAGCTCCCCAGATGACGTTCCTGCCGCTATCTCTCCCAACCTGGCAGAAGTTTTAAGTGGGGTGGATGAGGTATGGGCGGCCTGCCTTCCCTCATTCCAATTGAAGCCCTTAAGTGGCCAATTATTAAGGGTCCTGCCCATACAACGTAAAGCAGAACAGCTTCTTTCCATACAGTTTGTGGCAGTCGTTGAGGTGCCTCTCCAAACTTACAGGTTATATTTGCAATATTCATTCCATGTCAAAATGTACAGCTCGGTATACTATGGCAGGAGCGGCTTAGACAGTGGTCTTATCCCATCATGTTTTAGAGGTGGCTGCCCCAAGCTTTACTGTGCCCCTCAGCATGTAGTCAGTGACCTTCGAATGTTGAAGACCAGCAAGTTTTGGTAGACCAAAGGACGTTTTTTACCAAGTTGTTGGTCCTCCAGCAGCAACTGAGGTTTACATTGGCGCCCATCCGTGGGACAAACCATAGAGCACAGAGTCCTACATTATGGAGCTGCTTGGAATAAATCCTGACAAAAACCACTGCATCACTTTCCAGACCTTCTCTGCAAAGGCACATACCAGGAGGTGAAGGGCAACGGTCTCTTCCCCACAGTTGCTACCTCAAGGGCAGCATGTGGAGGCGGTCAGACTCCCAGCATGCAGGAAAGATCTGACAGGGAGGGCCCTTCTCACCACCAGCCAAGCTATGTCTTGGTGCTTGTTTGAAAGTTCTGGCAACGTGGCATTCTGACAAATGACTTTGACAACCTGCTCTGGGAACCATCTGACAAGACCCACCATCTTTTCTCACAGGGCCTTGAGGGAGTTGTGTGCGGACCACTGGATGGACTTGTACTCAAAATTTTGTACAAACTTTTCCATGAGAGACAGGTGGTGTGGCACTGTTCCACTGATGGAAGCATTCCACGGTCAAGCTAACGAAAAACTGCTAATGTTCTACCAAACAGCACTCCTCCAAACAATGGCAGGCACATACAGTTTGCATCACATTGAGTGCAATTCTCCTCACAATGAGATGCATCCACCTCACTTTGGAGTTTAGAACTACGTCGATTAACCTCATTGAGCAATCTTAATGATGCTATATTTCAACACCAATCCATAAAGTCTCGTCAGATTCAACCATTGTCAGACAGCTATTCTTCAGACTAACCCAGTTACAATCAACAGGAAGGTGCAACAGTGGAGCTTTCCTGTATTACCTATCAGAGTAAACTGCTGTGTTATGAGCTGCTAAAATAATGGGTGGAAAAAATGAACAATATATTTTTATACAACAAAAACATGTATGTATAATGTTTCTTAACATAATGCAATGTCTCAAGGTGCTTCATAGGAACATTATCAAAAAAATCTCGACACCGAGGCAGATGAGATATTACCACAGATGACCAAAACTTCAGTCAAGGTTTTAAGGAGGGTCTCAAAGGAGGGAAGAGAGATAAAGAGGCAGAGAGATTAGGAACATAGGGGAAAGGAATGGGCCATTCAGCCCCTCAACCCTGCTCCGTCATTCAACAAGATCATGGCGGGTCTTCTACCTCAACGTCATTTCCCTGCACCATCCCCATATCCCTTGAATTCTTTAATATACAAAAAATCTACTGATCTCTGTCTTGAATATAGTCAATGACTGATCCTTGACAGCCCTCTGGGGGTAGAGAATTCCTAAGATTCACCACCTTCTCAGTGAAGAAATTCATCTTCAACTCGGTCCTAAGTGGCTTACCTCTTATCCTGAGATGCTGGCCCCTGTTTCTAGCCCCCACCCCCTACCCCCCTCCCCCCCACATCAGGGGAAATCCTTTCTGTATCTGCCCTGTCAAGCCCTGTAAGAATTTTGTATGCTTCAATGAGGTTACCTCTCATTCTTCTAAACTCTAGAGACTAACAGGCCCTGCCTTCTCAATCTCTCCTCATTGGACAATTCCACCACCCCAGTGATCAATTTGGTGAACCCTCATTGCACCCCCTCTATAGCAAGTATATCCTTTATTAGGTAAGGAGACTAAAACTGTATGCAATTTTCCAGGTGCGGTCTCACCAAGGCTCTATACAATTGCAACAAGACATCTTCACTCCTGTACTCAAATCCTCTTGCCTTCCTAATTGCTTGCTGTGCCTACATGTTAGCTTTCAGTGACTTATAAACAAGGACACGCAGGTCCCTTTGGATATCAACATTTCCAAATCTCTCACCACTCAAGGAATACTGTGCATTTCTGTTTTTCCTATCAAAATGGACAACTTCACATTTTTCCACATTATATTCCATCTGCCATGTTCTTGCCCAGTCATTTAGCCTAAATCCCTTTGAAGCCTCTTTGCATCCTCCTCACATTCCCATCCAGTTTTGAGTTGTCAGCAAAATTGGAAATATTACATTTGGTCCCCACATCTAAATCACTGATATAGATTGTGAATAGTTGGGGTCCAAGCACTGATCCTTGTGGTAACCCACTAGTCACAGCTTGCCAATCTGACAATGACAATTTTTGTCCGGCAACCAATTATCAATCCATGCCAATATATTATCCCCAATGCTATGTGCTCTAATTTCATTTACTAAACTCCAATGTGGGACCTGACTGAATACCTGCTGAAAATCCAAACACACCACATTCACTGGTTCCCCCTTATCTATTCTGCTAGTTACATCCTCAAAAAACTCCAACAGGTTTGCCAAACATGATTTCCTTTTCATATATCCATGTTCACTGTGCCCAATCCTACCATTGTTTTTTAAGTGTCATGTTATCACATTCTTTATAAAGGATTTTAGCACTTTCCCAGCTCCTGATGTTAGATTAACAGGTCTGTAGCTTCCCATTTTCTCTCTCCCTCCTTTCTTAAATAATAGGGCTATATTTACTATCTTCCAATCTGCAAGAACCATTCCAGAATCTACACAATTTTGGAAGATGACCACCCACACATTGACTATCTCTACAGCCACCTCTTTCAACACTCTGGGTTGAAGGTCATCAGGTCCAGGATATTTATCAACTTTTGGTCCCATTAATTTCTCAGTGCTACTTTTTTTTATATACTAATTTCTTTCAATTCTTCATTCTTGCCAGTCCATTGCTTCCCTAGTATACCAGGTGGTGTTCTGTATCTTCCTCCATGAAGACAGACAGAGTGTTTCTCTGCCATTTCCTTATTCCCCATTACAAATTCTCCGGTCTCTGCCTGTAGTGAGCCCACAGTTGACTTTGCTAATCTTTTCCTTTTCAGACATCTACAGAGGCTTTTAGCATCCATTTTCATGTTTCTCATTAGTTTACTTTCACATTCTATTTTCTCTTTCTTTATCAGTGACTTGGTCCTCCTTTGCTGAATTCTAAAATGCTCCCAAACCTCAAGCCTACTACTTTTTTCTGGCAACTTTATAAGCTTCTTCCTTTGATCTAATGCAATATTTACTTCTCTTGCTAGCCATGGTTGGATCATCTTTCCGACTGAATTTTTGTGCCTCAAATGAACGTAAATTTGTTGTAAACCACGTATTAATTCTTTAAATGCTAGCCATTTCGTGTCTACCATCATACCTTTTAATGTAGTTTTGCAATCTACCACGGCCAATTTACCACTCATACCTTTGTAGTTTCCTCTATTTTGATTTCAAACCATAGTTTTGGATTGAACAACATCACATTCAAACTTAATCATATTATGATAAAAGCAAAAAACTGCCGATGCTGGAAATCCAAAACAAAAACAAAAGTACCTGGAAAAACTCAGCAGGTCTGACAGCATCTGCGGAGAGGAATACAGTTAATGTTTCGAGTCCGTATGACTCTTCAACAGAACTAAGGAAAAATAGAAAAGAGGTGAATTATAAGCTGGTTTAATGGGGGGTGGGACAGGTAGAGCTGGATAGAGGGCCAGTGATAGGTGGAGATAGCCAAAAGATGTCATAGACAAAAGGACAAAGAGGTGTTGACGGTGGTGATATTAGCTAAGAGATGTGCCTTGCTCGTCCTGCTTTCTACCCTTAATGTCACCAATAGCACATTACTTAGCTAATATCACCACCACAAACACCTCTTTGTCCTTTTGTCTATGACATCTTTTAGCTATCTCCACCTATCACTGGCCCTCTATCCAGCTCTACCTGTCCCACCAACCCCCCCTCACCTACCCCCTCCCCCTTAAACCTGCTTATATTTCACCTCTTTTCTATTTTTCCTTTGTCCTGTTGAAGAGTCATACGGACGCGAAACGTTAACTGTATTCCTCTCCGCAGATGCTGTCAGACCTACTGAGTTTTGACAGGTATTTTTGTTTTTGTTTTAATCATATTATGGTCACTCTTCCCTAGAGTTTCCTTTAGAACAAGATTATTAATTCTTCCTTTCTCTAGGGAGTAAATTCCAGAGCTTACAGCCTAGGTTGCTGAAAGTACAACTGAAAATGATGCAGCAGTAAAACAAGGGATATGCTAGATGTCAGAATTCAGAGTGTGGAGGTGGGGGGTGTGGGGGGCAGTGGTTACAGTAATCTATGAGGGCTGAAGTATGTCATAGAGATAGGGAGGGGTGAAGCCATGCAGGGATCTGAAACAAGGATGTGGATTTTAAAATAGAAATCTTGCTGGACCGGGAGCCAAGGTAGGGCGAACAGGACTTGGTGTGATTTAGGATAAGCTCAAAGTTTACAGGGGTTGACAAGCAGGAGGTTGGCCAGGGCAGGATTGGGATAGCCAAGTCGAGAGATAGCAAATGCCTAGATGAGGGTTTCAGCAGCTGATGTGCAAAGACAGGGGTGGAGATGGGCGATGTTACGGAAGTGGAAGCAGACAGTCTTGGTGGCGAATCGGGTATAGGATCAGATGTTCATCTCAGCCTTAAAAAGAAAACATCAAGGTTACGAATGGTTTGGTTCAACCTTAGACAGTGGTCGGGCAGGGATGGAGTCAATGGCTAGGAAATAAATTAACCATATATAAAATTAACAAAAAGAGACAAAAAAAACAATGGTTTTTAACTAAAATGGAGAACCGAGGAGGCTTGTCTATTTACTTCAACTAGACAATCCTGCTCATGGTGTGAAAGAATCAGGATAAAGAGGGCTTTAACAGTTTAAGAGTTATCTGTACTATACTACCGTTTTTTATGTAGTTCTAACAATCTATGAGTGCACTTGGATAAATGTTGAGTTTCTTATGCAACAACTTCCTACT
The DNA here is from genome assembly GCF_964194155.1 of Cetorhinus maximus. Classification (NCBI taxonomy): domain Eukaryota; kingdom Metazoa; phylum Chordata; class Chondrichthyes; order Lamniformes; family Cetorhinidae; genus Cetorhinus; species Cetorhinus maximus. The sequence goes on along the minus strand of NC_135894.1, from coordinate 75,697,609 downwards.
TGGTAGGATATTTTTTCAGATGATGAAAATCACAAAGTTACATTGATGCTTATATTTTCTGAAATTGTATAACATAGCAGTGACTGTAATGCTTATCTGCATGCAGCTGACATCACGATTGGCTGTAAAACAGCTACCCAGCTGTTCACTGAAGACATGTTCAAAGTACACCATTTTGCAGAAATGGGATTCGCTCCTAAAACCCTTCTCCCCCACCCACTCCCACTGAGGGAGATATGAGTATTCCTTTGCCAAAGAAACAAGCAAAACAAAACTGACCAGATCTTTCATCAAGAAAGTAAGTTCTTATTAGTGTGTTGCTCTTGTTTACTTGAAAAGTGGTGAAAGCCTGCACATCTTGTTACCTGATAACGAGATTTCACATGAGTAGGAAGAGAAAAAAATAACTATAACTAACTTAATTATTACTTAAATATAGAAGGGGAAACTGTATTATGGACAACAGCATCCATTTGGATTCCTGAGAATTCGGCCAATGAGTTGAAGATAACTGAACTGAGGGAGACAACTGCACAGCACAGCCCGGTGCAGGCTATTATGCTGATAAACTGCCAGTGATGTGCCCCACTGTATGCAGTGCATACAATTTGAGCTGTAGCCTTGTCATGGGAACACCCTACCAACAGAAACATAAGTGCTGGTCCATAGGGTTAAAATCAGTGTCCTACCATCATTATTGCACTCAAACTGGAACAGGGGCGTACACAGAAAACTGTTAGCGCTCTGCTCTATGCCTGTTACAGTTTAGCCCCAGGCTGAAAAAAAATAAACTGTTGCCAACTTTAGTTTTAATTCAAATTTGCTGTTCCTCCAGGGCACAAACAAAAGCATGATGGGTCAGGAGAAGGTCACTAAAATGCCCTGTAGTAAAGCTTCTTTCCTGTTCAAATTTGCGCTGCGCCTGGGCCAAAAACACATTTATCTTGCAATGTCTAGCCCAAATTATCTGTTTGTAGGTCAAATAAACAACATGACTTTTGTGATTAATCTGGGCTAAATAACCCAACTGACTGCAAGTTCAAAATGCAGCATTCATCAGGATTATTAGCCAACAGAATTGAACATGGAAATGTTAAGAGCATGCCCCATCGTACTACAGTACAAACTCTGTGGGCCTGTTGTACACAACAACAAACATGGTGAAGTTTGAAATGCATCTGTCCTTGGTAGGCTGTCTCAGTGTTGTATACCCTACTGGGACTTTTCTTAATGTTAGGTGGCTGCATTGATTGGTATTTTACTTATATTGCTTGAACTAGGTTTTTAATTATAATATTCCTTTGCCCATAATTGCAGTACCTTTTTCTCAGCAATAACCTAGCAGTCGAGCTGAGGGTGTTATAATAATCAGTTGGAGTCCCAGTTAATAAACAAAGATCCTTATGTATAAAATACCAAGCACTTCAGGCCACCTTGAGTGGAGTACACATTTCAACACCAGGGCTGGATTTTTGTCTCGAATCAGCTCTTAAAAAATGTAATTTTCTTTTCAGGAAAAACAATTTTCTGCCTTCTCGACTCCACACCATTTTTGTGCGGCCTTTTTGTGGGTCAGGAAGGCCTTAGGTTCAAAATTTCCCAAAGTTGGGGTCCCCGTTGTGAGGACCACACAGAAATTCTATTTCCCTCCACATATTCTTTTTGTGTGTTGGTGTGGGTTTTGGAAGTCAAAAAAGCGCGCCTCCTTGGAGAGTTCATGACCACTGCTGAATCCTGGTGAGGAGTCAGGAACAGGTAAATGTAAAATGCTTTAACACCTTCAAATGTCACTATTAGATGCTGTACACCAATATAGATGTGTTTTTAGTGGAGTGATTCATTCTAGGGCTTTGTTCAGCAAAGCGAAGTTGACCATTACATTGACCTGCATTATATGACTGTTGAGATGCATTACAGTACATTTTCCATTGGAGGATGTGCCATAGTGCTTTCAAAAATTTAGAAAAATGTGTTGGTAGCCCTCTTGTCATGTTTGGTTCTATGATTTAAATGTGCAGACAGCTTTGACTTTGAGAAAAAAATCCCCCGTTTTGAATGTTAAAAAAAAATCTGTGTGAAAACAAACAAATCTCTGGCATAGTCAGACATGAGTCGGGTGTGTGTTTTGGAAGTTGGGAACAGGTCTGGCTCATGTTTGACACACGTGACACAAAATTAAGCCCCACATTTCTCAACAGACATTTGAAGCCTCATGGTCACACATCAAAGGGTAGCGATTTCAGTTGAAAGCCCCAGTCCCTCAGATTTAAGGTGGGGAGGGGAATGAGTGAAAGGATGGTTTGCCTCTCTTTTCTAGATATAGGAATTTTTTTTTGATTCATCCTTGGGATGTGAGCGTTCATGACAAGCATTTATCGCCCATCCCTAATTGACCTCAAGAAGGTGTGCAACATATGTCAGATTTCAATTCCACTTACAGTAACAAAGTTACAAGCTAACCATCAAAAATGAACTGACATCAAGTACCACTGGTCGCCTGTGAGAACACAGGCGTGCTCGCCACAGCAAGAAATTCCTTCAGGGGAGAGCAATCTTTTCCAGTACTCAGACATGTCAAATGTGAATGTAAAGAATAACTATCACTGTTGTTCCAACAGTGTATTAGCTAACTGAAATACTAGGACACACCCTAGGGATTAGAAACTGCATTCAATATCCCAAAGCTGAAGTAATGTAGAGTAAGAACAAAAGTAATAGACAAGAATTCAGCATAATAGGAAGACACTACATTGCCTCTTATGCGCTTGGCTTCAGGAATATATATCCTCCTCTTTCTGGCCCCACATCCAAAACTAAAATTTTATTTTTTCTCCAAAACTCACCTTTATTGTCGCAACCACTTGCTCAGCCACATCCACAGCAGCAAAAACCTCTGTGGAATGGTCCTGGTGCATGTGCCACTCATGGCAGCACAATTTCCCACAGGGGTCGCAAAACAGGCATTAGACCTGCTGATCAGGAGATCTTCACGAACGCTATAGCCTTTTAAGCCACATCACACTGTTTCAGCATGCCAACGTGCTGTCCAGGAGAGGAACTTTGGAAACCACTGATTTCCAGCCTCGCATAGTTAATTTTGCATATACCATGGATAATGTACTTCCCCTGCTTGGCTCCTGACATGGTACTTTATGCCAGTCACAGCATGGCCAACCCAAGTGCCTTGTACCACATCCCCTGGCTACTGAGATTTACCAGGGAAACTAAATTAATATGGACCATATTGTAATCATTAGTTGAAGTAGGAACTTTGTTTCAGAAGCTTTTTTTCTTGAGAGAAACAGTATAAAATAAAGGATACTATTCTAAAGGGTGTGCAGGAGCAGAGAGACCTGGGTGTATATGTACTTAAGTCATTAAAGTTGGCAGGACAGGGGTAGAGAGAGCTGTTTCTAAAGCATATAATATACTAGGCTTCATTAATAGGGGCATAGAGTATAAGAGCAGGGAGGTTATGATGAACTTATATAAGACACTGGTTGGACCTCAGCTGGAGTATTGTTTACAGTTCTGGGCGCCACATTATCGGAAGGATGCAAACGCATTGGAGAGAGTGCAGAAGAGGTTTACGAGAATGGTTCCAAGGATGAGACACTTCAATTATGAGGAAAGATTGGAGAAATTGGGTCTATTTGCCTTGGAGAGGAGAAGGTAAGGAGGCTTGATAGAAGTTTTCAAAATCATATGGGATCTGGACAGACTAGATAGAGAGAACTCTTCCTGCTCATAAATGGATCGAGAACCAGAGGGCACAGTTTTAAAGTGTTTTGCAAAAGAAGCAAATGTGAGGTGAGAAAAAACTTTTTCACACAGTGAGTAGTTAGGGTTTGGAATGCACTGCCTGGAAATGTGGTGGAGGCAGGTTCAACTGAGCATTCAAGAGAGCATTGGATGATTACTTAAATAGAAACAATGTGCAGGATTACAGGGAAAAGGTAGGAGATTGGCACCAAGTTAAAATGCTCACAGAGTCGGTGCAGATACGATGGGCTGAATGGCCTCCTTCTATTCCCGAACAATTCTGTGGTTCAAAACCAGTGCCTACATTCTGACCACATGAGCATTCTAACTAGACAGTTATCTTAACAAATGAAAGGAACTGAGCTAAATTAGAAAAGGTCAGGGCCTTGGTATGTAATACTGTTGGAAAGCCCTTACTCAGAAATACCAACTTTGCAACCCAGGGCTCACATTCCTTCCTCCCAAGCCTTCATTTCCCACCAATATCTAACTGTCTCCCAAAACACACACACTCCACTGGGTTCCTTCGCATTAAGCAACATTAAATTTTTTTTAAAAATAGGGGTATATGTCAGTGAAGCCTGGGTGATGTTTACGAAAGATACAGGTATTTAGGATCTACAATAGCTTGTATGGTTTTAATTTAAATTCAGGTCCAAAGATTCTAGAGATATCTACGGCTACGCTGTCCAAAAGCACCAGCAGTTTTATCAGGCATATTTCTGTTTAAATGTAGGACTGGCACAGTGGGACATTTTGAAGGTATGATGAGCATTTAATTTTAATTAGTATGAAAAATGGTAACTCAGAATCACATGCCACTTTGGTATTTTATGAATTTTGTCATACATGAAAATGGATTCACCTTTGTAAGCAAAAAGTTTAATGAGTTCTTCTGACAGACTATTGCAATTAGTATTTTAGTATTTGGGATATATTGTGCTATTAGGACATTCTCATGATGTGTGCGTGGTTGGTAAAACCTTACCCATAACTACTTATCAACAAAAACCTCTTTATTTGGGCTATGAGTATTAATTCTTTCCAAATTTATTTACATTTCTAGAATTTTTTAAAAATTTAGCTCGAAAATTAAGCAGGAAACATTAAACAATGCACATTTGACAAAATGCTGGGCTAGTACCGGGTGCTTCTCTAGTACGGGCTAGTACTGGCATTCTACAGTGGCCTGTCCAGTAATTGTACATTAACTACTGTGTGGGTCAAGAGGTTAAAATAGGAACTGGGGAGCGGGGTGTAGGGGGGGAAAAGATCATAGCCCGAGGAGCAGGGAAGAGACCACGGGGTCGGAGAAGAGATAACCAGCCTGCCCCTCCAGACCGGGTTATTCAGCCGACTCCAAATCCACCACTGTTAAACTGGAAGTAGGAACACGGAGCAGTAGATGTATGGTTACCACTGGTAATTTAGTCTCCCTTCCCATCATGCGGATTAAATGACCTCCCCCCAACCAATGGCTGCGTGTGGAATGGAGATGAAACTAGACATTCGCTGGTGCCACTCAGAAACAGCCCGCAGGAGGCAAGTGTGATGAGTCCCTCACTAATAGGAATGTGCTGTGCGCGTACCTGGCACTCTCCGATGGCAAATCTCTGATCAGAAAGTCAATAATATGAAGCATCATGAGCATATATTGATATCCCTTTGACATTATGCACCATAGTGCCACCCAAGTAATGGAACAGTGTTCGAAAAAATTAGGGCAGAACGCAAAACTAACAAATATAATAATCCTACATCATTCAGGCTACAAACAGAATTGGAACCAATAGTCATGGATGGTGATGGGGCTGGGGAAGGGAACTGAAAAGAGGCCTGTAATGGGTTAGGGGTGGGGCCATACCGATTGAGCAGGAAGGGAACCACATATCTCTGCATAAAAACATCCCTGCAATTAACAGGCATCGCTTAACCTCTCCCATATTTCCTGATCTTATCAAAGCAAATTGTAAATGAAAAAAATAATTTTCCATTTCCTATTTTCTTTGTCAGCCGGGTATCAGACACTTGCAGTAACTTGTTATTTTTCATAAGTGTCCAATTCAAATTACTGAGAAATCTAAATGCAGGACTTCTGATCGCCCAATACGGAATGAATATGTTCTTGGCATAGGGACATATACCTCTTATCCGTATGTTGAGAGATCAGGTTCCAGCTGGCAGACTGCGGGCCTTAGGGACCCCTATAGTAATACTGCTGGAATTGAAATACCTAAACCAGCACAGCTTTTTGGAGCTAGATCCTATTCTTTTCCAGTTAGGATAAGCCTACTCATTGGAAAATTAATTTGCACGGTTTATCTGGAGGCCAAAGGGATGGGAAGAACCTTGGACCCAGTGACAGGCCTACCCCTTCAGGGTTTGTTTGCTTTTGGGCTTCCATGCCCAGGCAGATCATCTTTGCTAACCCTAACCTTCAACCTAAAGAAATGCTAATTACTTCCCCACTTCTACCTCTGAAAAAGGTTTTGGTTGGTTATCAGACATCTGACAAGCATAGATTTGAAACCCCCTTCTATGTGTTTGCCGCACTCCGTTCTCTCAGGTCCAACCCTGACTTTGTCATCAAACCCGCTGACAAGGGTGGTGCTGTTGTTGTCTGGCGCACTGACCTCTACCTCGCAGAGGCTGAGCATCAACTCGCAGACACTTCCTCCTACCTCACCCTGGACCATGATCCCACCACTGAACATCAAGCCATTGTTTCCAGGACTGTCACTAACCTCATCTCCTCTGGAGATCTTCCCTCCACAGCTTCCAACCTCGCAGTCTCCCAACCTCGGAAGGCCCGCTTCTACCTCCTACCCAAAATCCACAAAGAGAACTGTCCCAGCAGACCAATCGTGTCAGCCTCTTCCTGCCCCACGGAACTAATTTCTTGCTATCTTGACTCCATTCTCTCCCCTTGCCCAGTCTCTCCCCACCTACATCCGTGATTCCTCTTTCGCCCTACATCATATCAACAATTTCCAGTTCCCTGGCCCCAACCGCCTCCTCTTCACCATTCACCCATCCCTCTACACCTCCATCCCCCACTGGGATGGTCTGAGGGTTCTTCGTTTCTTCGTCGAACAGAGGCCCGAACAATCCCCATCCACCACTACTCTCCTCCTTCTGGCTGAACTTGTTCTCTCACTGAACAATTTCTCCTTGAACTCCTCTCACTTCCTCCAAATAAAAGGTGTGGCTATGGGTACCCGCATGGGCCCCAGCTATGCCTGTCTCTTTATGGGGTATGTGGAACATTCCTTGTTCCAGTCCTACTCAGGCCTCCTCCCACAACTCTTTCTCTGGTACATCGATGATTACTTCGGTGCCGCTTCCTGCTCTTGTCTGGATCTGGAAAAATTTATTAATTTTGCTTCCAATCTCCACCCCTCCATCATTTTCACATGGACCATCTCTGACACTTCCCTTCCCTTCCTTGACCTCTCTGTCTCAATTTCTGGTGATAGACTGTCCACCAATATTCATTACAAGTCTACCGACTCCCACAGCCACCTCGACTACAGCTCCTCACACCCCGCTTCCTGTAAGGACTCCATCCCATTCTCTCAGTTCCTTCACCTCCGTTGCATCTGTTCTGATGATGCCACTTTCCAAAACAGTTCCTCTGACATGTCTTCCTTCTTCCTTAACCAAGGTTTTCCACCCCCGGTGGTTGACAGGGCCCTCAACTGTGTCCGGCCCATCTCCCGCGCATCCGCCCTCACATCTTCCTCTCCCTCCCAGAACCATGATAGGGTCCCCCTTGTCCTCACTTATCACCCCACCAGCCTCCGCATTCAAAGGATCATCCTCCGCCATTTCCGCCAACTCCAGCATGATGCCACTACCAAACACATCTTCCCTTCAACCCCTTGGCTGATTTCCACAGGGATCGTTCCCTCCGGGACACCCTGGTCCACTCCTCCATTACCCCCTACACCTCAACTCCTTCCTACGGCACCTTCCCATGCAACCGCAGAAGATGCAACACCTGCCCCTTTACTTCCCCCCTCCTCACTGTCCAAAGGCTCAAACATTCCTTTCAAGTGAAGCAGCACTTCACTTGCACTTCCCTCAATTTGGTCTACTGCATTCACTGTTCCCAATGCAGTCTCCTCTACATTGGAGAGACCAAACGCAGACTGGGTGACTGCTTTGCGGAACACCTTCGATATGTCCGCAAGCATGACTCAGACCTCCCTGTCGCTTGCCATTTCAATACGCCACCCTGCTCTCATGCCCACATGTCCGTCCTTGGCCTGCTGCAATGTTCCAGTGAAGCTCAACGCAAACTGGAGGAACAGCACCTCATCTTCTGACTAGGCACTTTGCAGCCTTCCGGACTTAATATTGAGTTCAACAATTTCAGATCATGAACTCTCTCCTCCATCCCCACCCCCTTTCCGATCCCCTTTTTCCAATAATTTTTCTTTTTTTTACACTACATTTTTTTCTTTTCCCTCTATTTTTAAATTTATTTTGATCTATTGTTTCATCTCCACCATTTAGATCCCTTCCCCCCACCCCACCCACACTAGGGCCATCTGCCACTAGCTTGCTTCCCTTAATGTCCCCATTAGCACATCTTTTAGATAATATCACCACCATCAACACCCCTTTGTCCTTTTGTCTATGACATCTTTGGCAGTCTCTTCTTGGCCTCCACCTATCACTGGCCCTCTATCGAGCTCTCCTGTCCCATCCCCTTCTACCAGCATATATTTCATCTCATTTCTATATGTCTTAGTTCTGATGAAGGGTCATACGGACTCAAAACATCAACTGTATCCCTCTCTGCAGATGCTGTCAGACCTACTGAGCTTTTTTTGTTTTTGTTCTAGATTTCCAGCATCTGCAGTATTTTGCTTTTATCTTCTATATGGCCAGTTGGGCTGCTCAGCATACCTCTTGCAACACCAAAAGCGTGCTTTGCCACCATCCTCCCAATCAGAGCATATCCCACCGAAGAGTGGTTCCACCAGTTTGAGGTGTAGAGCTTCATCAGTAACTGCCTATTTCTTTGTTAACTAAATCAAGTCATAGATATATGGCTTTCATGTCAGGACACCAAATAAGGCCATCTGTCATTCCAAGTCTCAGTTTCCTCACTCCTAGGCATCTTTTCTCAGTATTGTTGGAGGATTTACATTAGGCAGACTGATTGGGTCAGCTAACTTGGTATTCTAAGTCCCATTTCAATGCTCACTGAACTGTTTTGGCAAATGTACATGTCTGCCATGAGGGTAACTCCTACTCCAGGGTACTCTATGCCAAGGTGATGTAGGCATGAATGCCACATCCCCCTGCTGTTCTTCTAATAACTAAATGCATAGAGATTTTGAAAGAATGAGTGAAACATTCACTTAACTGTTCTCTCCACAGATACTGCCTGACAATGCTGAGTGTTTCCACCATTTTCTGTTTTTGTCTTAGATTTCCAGCAGCTGCGGCATTTCATTTTTTCTACTTAATAATTTTGAAAGTGTTACTGGTTCTTCATCACAGAATCACAGTGCAGAAGAGGCCCTTCGGCCCATCGAGTCTGCACCGACACGTGAGAAACACCTGACCTACCTACCTAATCCCATTTACCAGCACTTGGCCCGTAGCCTCGAATGTTATGATGTGCTAAGTGCTCATCCAGGTACTTTGTAAAGGATGTGAGGCAACCTGCCTCCACCACCCTCCCAGGCAGTGCATTCCAGGCCGTCACCACCCTCTGGGTAAAAAAGTTTTTCCTCATATCCCCCCTAAACCTCCTGCCCCTCACCTTGAACTTATGCCCCCTTGTGACTGACCCTTCAACTAAGGGGAACAGCTGCTCCCTATCCACCCTGTCCATGCCCCTCATAATCTTGTACACCTCAATTAGGTCGCTCCTCAGTCTTCTCTGCTCCAAAGAAAACAACCCAAGTCTATCCAACCTCTCTTCATAACTTAAATGTTTCATCGCAGGCAACATCCTGGTGAATCTCCTCTGCACCCCCTCCAGTGCAATCACATCCTTCCTATAATGTGGTGACCAGAACTGCACACAGTACTCCAGCTGTGGCCTCACTAATGTTCTATACAACTCCAACATGACCTCCCTACTTTTGTAATCTATGCCTCAATTGATAAAGACAAGTGTCCCATATGCCTTTTTCACCATCCCATTAACATGCCCCTCTGCCTTCAGAAATCTATGGACACACATGCCAAGGTCCCTTTGTTCCTCAGAACTTCCTAGTGTCATGCCGTTCATTGAATACTTCCTTGTCAAATTACTCCTTCCAAAGTGTATCACCTCACACTTTTCAGGGCTAAATTCCATCTGCCACTTATCTGCCCATTTGACCATCCCGTTTATATCTTCCTGTAACCCAAGACACTCAACCTCACTGTTAAACACCCGGCCAATCTTTGTGTCATCCTCTGCTGGTCAAAACATAGAGGTTTATGAACACAAGTATGGAGAGACAAGATTGTTCCTATTAAGGTATGTAAATTCTTCTCTGTGATGGCAAATCCTGAGATCCTAACAAAGATGAGGATTTTTGGCAGGCGGACCACATACTCTGGTGACTTCTCAGCTGGGCTGCCAGCCAGCAGATTCCCTGGTATAATGAGTCTGCCTTCATTCCACATCTGAGCCGAGGAACCACAGGAGGACAAAGTCTGTCTTTTCTTTGGTGCGTTCTGATTCAAAACTATACAGGAAACACACATGTTTCTTTGTTTTGTATCTAAGGCAGAACCCTGCAGAAAGCACTCATTTACTGAGAAAACAAAGGGAAAAAATCAGACCAAATTTAAGAGTCTGGAGACAATTAACAATAGGATGAACAAAAGATATCCAGCTAAAATCACTGAATATTGTGCTGGGAATGGTCACATTGCTGATTCAGCCTTCAAGAATTTAAAACAAATAATTCTCCCCCCATTTTTAGTTACCAGGTATCAGAAAACAGTCCTCAATAACACAGCAGCTGGACAATTTGCTTTGCTTTCATGTTGCTACTGTTAGGCCATCTTACGGGGAAAGCATCTATTTTTCAACTGAGGCACCTCCAAGGGACAGCCCAGGCAAGGCTTTGAGGAAGAATCTGAACATTTTTGCTATCCTATTATGGTAAAGCAATTTCTCAAATAAATGCGCTACCGCTGGGTATTCAAGTATTTTGTGATTTCTCTCAGATGGAACTTAATTCCATCATCAAAGACACTAGGTTATGTAATCAGTGGTGGCTGTTGTTAACAAAATTTCTTATGATCATTGGAACTAAGAAGGCAGATTCACCCTCTAATTATTTGCACTAGACTTATTAATGGTCTAAAGAACATGTTAGTAATGTTGTAAGATACTGCAGAATGGGGTCTGTGATAAACTTGGGTTAATTCAGACTCTGGGCGAGGGATAGGTTTCAGAACCACAAATATTTTAATTGCAAGTCAAAATAATTGTACTTCTTACCCAGGTTCTATAGTGGACATCCCATCTGTAGAATCTTACCAATTGGCTGTTTATAGCCACTCTACGGACCTGCAAGTCTTGCTCAGCGGGGCAAATGTTATAGATTGGAACCCATGTCCACTCATGCACAGTGATGCAGTTCATGCCCTGAATTGAAGGAACATTTGCACAGTGTGGATGGGCTGCTGGTTCCTTCAAGGGCACTTCGGTGGCACCCATCCTAATCTACCTTTATAAATGAAACAGCTATAGACATCAACATAGACCTAATCTTCACTGACCCTGGCAACCAAGGCAGGATGTTTTCTAATTAGTAGCAAAATCTTTTTGTATGTTTGTGAACCATTTAACTGCCCATTTCCCTGCTGAAAAATTGGTGACCGGTACTTGAAAAACCAATAGGGTGTATTTAAAGGGTTAACAGAACGGATATGCTAATCTATGAGGTACATGTGATGTTGTACTGACATCAGGCACTCGTGCTAAGTACTCTAGGCAGCCCTGAGGAGAGATGTACCTTCCCTTTAACCCTCTATATACATACTGAAGAAGTGTAAATAAGCTAGCTTTTACATAAATACCCTAATATGCCTACAAATCTTCCTTGTTAGAATCCAGGCTTAGCACATTCTACAACATAAGGCACCTCAGTTTTGCCACTGATGCCCAAGGCTTACCTGATGCAAGCTTCAGGATGGCTTGTAAATGGAAGGGAAACATGCTAGGCTGGCACAGGCAAGAGGGCTGCCTAAATATGCAAAAGGCGGCCCCATGCTAGTTCTTTGGTACTTATTGCAACTTTCTTGGCTAAATGGGCACAGTGTGCACAGTGCACACACTCCACCCATTTGTACCAGGCATTGAGTGATCCAATGGTATTTAAAGCTGCTAGAGATTGCACAAAAATGGTTTGTAAAAACTCCCCCTTGGGATTATCTCCCTGGATATTTTGCAATGCTGCCTTGCATGCGTACAAAGGACACCCATTTCGAGCTTTTACATTGCTCGTTGACATTGTAACTACCTTCAGGATTGACCACAACTGCGGGCAATGGCTCAGCTATGTGGAGGAGCCAGGTGATTTCGATATGACCATACCTTGATGTCAACGAAGTATGGAAAATCGCACCAACAAAGGGATGCAGCTGAGTTCAGGTTAGTTGTTTAATTTGTTGCTGGTTTAGCATGAGAGCTTGCTATTTGGATGCCCTTCTACAGCCAGCGAGCTGCGGTGGAATGTCCTTTTGGTGCCCACAGCTCACAATATGTAAATAAGGTTGAAAACAAAAAAAGCATGCTATATTGATGCTGACCTGGATTAATACTGGAGGCTGTGAGGGAGAGGAGGGAGTCCTCTTCCCAGAACATGTCAGGGGAAAGCCACCTCATTGTGTAGCAGGGGCACCTTTCTGTTCAGTGTCATCTCCCTCTGCTTCCAATTCTTTCTCCTCTCTCACCAACTGCTCCTCCCCCATTGAGCTGTCTCCTTCAAATGCCTCACCCTCCTCTGCGAGCATAGCAACAACCATACTGACCGAGATACTTGAAGATGATGTTGGAAGGCACCAACCAACCGGTCCAGGCACTGGAATTACACCTTCAGAAGCCCAATGACCTGCTCAATGGCTGTGCCGTTTAGCAGGCGGCATCGGTTGTATTGTCCCAGTGCCTTTGTCTGGTGCACACGTAGAGGTCAGTAGCCCTCTCTTTAAGGAATTTCTCTTGTCCCCTAGGATCCATCCATGCACTTTGGGGGCTGAAGTGAAGATTTTGACTGGCAGAGGTGAAGGAGTCATGGCAGTTGCCAGGAAAGCGAGCACACATATGAAGGAGCGCTTGTTGTGGTTGCAGACCAGTTGGATATTGAGGGAGTGGAAGCCCCTCCTGTTGATAGACCTCACTGGCTGGTCTATGGGTGCCTTAGAACCATAGAAAAGTTATGGTGCAGAAAGAGGTCAGCCAAAAAAAAGAGGAACACGAAACTAGACGCTCATTTTAATCCTATTTTACAGCACCTGGTCCATAGTGTTGCAGATTACAGCACTTCAGATGCAGATCCAGGTACCTTTTAAATGAGTTGAGTGTTTCAGCCTCAACCGCCAACTAAGGCAGTGAATTTCAGATGCCCACCACCCTCTGGGTGAAAAAGCTTTTCTTCATGTCCCCGCTAATCCTGCTACCAATCACCATAAGTCTATGCCCCCTGGTAATTGACCCCTCAGCTAGGGAAATAAGTCTTTCCTGTCTACCCTATCTAGACCTCTCATAATTTTGGCCACATGGGTGCAGTGGAATGATGCCCTGCATCTGGGGGAATCCAGCAATGGCAATGCAATCCAATGGCCCTCTGTCATTAAATTAATGTGTTTTCCAACTCTGATGAAGAGGACATCAGTGACTAGTGAGATGTAATGGGGTGCAATCATATTTGAGATGCCACTGGGTCCACAGCTGATACCTTGGAAGGAGCCAGAAGCAAAGAAATTCAAGGCCACTGGCACTTTGATGGCCACTGGCAGGGCAAGGTGACCAGTGCTGTGAGATCTTCAGTGATGGGGGCACAGATGTCTGTGACCATCTCCCTGGAGAGGGACAGTCTCCTGTGGCACTGGATCTCTGTCACCTCCAGGTCTGTCTTTGGCAGTTGGTCCTGTGCTGAGTATCACGTGCTGTACTGATGGGCAGGGTTCCACCCTCCCTATGTAGTGTGATGCCCTTTATCGCCAATGGGCCCAAAAATCTGACAGTCATGCCCCCATTGCCAGCTGCAGTCTTCTTTCTGGGCAGGACCACACTCAGTTGTCCTTGACAGCCTTGCCCCCTTCTCTTCTGCCCCCACAATGCCAGGGGGTGTACTGATCCCATTCAAAGCCCAGGTGCTGAGTGCCCATTCATCCTGCCATCTGTGCAGCACCATGGGCACTCTCTTACCAAGTGCACAGCCTCCTTTGCCCTGCTGACACTCTCATAGGGCCGGATTGATGCACTGAAACAGTCAAGACTGGCTCCCAACCCTGTATCCACCTCCCCTTAGCTGTTCAGCAAGCGACAGCTTCTGAAACCCATGCATCGCTTTAAATATTCCTCTTTCCCCCTTCAACAAGCTCTAAACAAGCTATTTAACAAGATTAGTGGCCTCAATGTGGAGAGCAGGATTCCTGTCCCATCTCCCCACTGCCCTGGTGATCATTGCCAGCGCCAGAATGGGTGCCTTGATATGATACACTGCCAGGCGCCCATGTTTCCAGGCTCCCCCCCATCTCAGTTTCTGCCTTCAGGGAGCCCCAAAATTCAGTCTAATAAGTGCTGTTGGCCTAGGTTGGAGATTGCGGGGTTGGTGTGGAATTCAGAGCGGAGACCAGGGGACGGAGTTGGGGTTGGGAGTGCTGATGAGATCCTTTGTTGTGAGGCCGAGAGGAACATTTCTGCTCTTCCCAGCTCCACCTTCAGGAAAAGTACTTAGTTTATTATAGGCGCTCCCTAGGTTTTCATAAATCAATTTTACAGAAAAGTGATTCAAACAGATTATAGACCCCTTATTTGCATACACAAAGGCCCTGCTATGCCTATTTCAGATGAAGGTAAAAGACACCCCTTTTGCCCTGATCCCATATAACTGGAGTGCACTTCTGGCCAAGAATATGTGTGTACTTCCTGCCCGCCATATTGGGGCCTCAGTAACCCCTTAGTAATACCTGAGAGAGAAGCTGGCTGGACCACTTTCTAGGCCCCTGATTTCCCACACAAATCAGTTTCCAGTCTTGCTGGTCCCATCAATTGAAGATGCTCAGCACAGCAAGGCAAGCAGCATTACAGTGGTCACGCAATGTCGCTTTTCAGGCTTGACAAAGATATAAGAATGTCTCACCTGCCTACTATTGCCCCACGTCTGCTGTGTGACATGTGAAGAAAAAGGAATGTATTGAAGAGGGATTAGTGAATACTCAGCAACCACAAATCACAATTTTCTAATATAAATTGTTAGTATATTTCATCATGTCCACCGCTGCCTTCTAAAATGTACACAAGATAATTTAGTCTCCCATCAGAATTGCTAAGATAGCATAGAACAAACTAATAAATTGAGGCACATTAACTAGAATGACAGGCAACCAATAACTCTTAATGTAAGGTCAGGTGGGGCTTTGAGATTATGCTGTTAATGGAGGGAATTTAAATCCACTCATATTTTCTACCTTCAGATAAATACCGCAGTGGTTGAGATGGATTGCTGTGTGCTCGCTGCATGAAAAGTCTGGATGTTCTCATATTTCATATCTGCCAATCATTGTCTGACTGACACAAACTGACTGCCCCCAATGCAATGTCTGACATCTGTGCAGAGCACATAATTATTTTTTGCCTGAGAGAAGCTCTGAGCCACAAATAAAACATGACTCCAGTCTGTCAGAAATGGAAGTCTGCGAAGTTGAGTAAAGAATTAGGACTCACACTGAGTGATAGCTTTGTACAAAACCTGTCCCTGCCCATGCTTCTTAGGTGACAGATTACATACATCAAAATAATTAACACTGCAATACACTTGCTACAATGGAGTGGCAAAAGATTTTCTGCTCTGGTTCACCTTCTTGCAATCCTGTCTCTGCTTTGTATCATTCTGGAAAGGCTACAAGAGGAGTTGAAATACAAAAAAGCAGTAAGGGGAATAAAAATAAACATTATATCTGCCTTCACTAGTCATCAAACTGCAAAAAATTAGAATTAAAATACAATATATTTGCCAGCCACTGCTTGTTAGCATTTTGCTGATGACAATATAATTATGAAATGTCCAAGAACTCCAATTTTCCCTGTGATGAAATGCCTGGTCTCAACGCAACACCTCTCCTTGCCAATGCTTAATCAATGCCAAATTTTAAAATGGCACCATGGTTTTTCTGAACAGGATCACAGCCAAACACCAAAAAGGTACTTTACACAGCATAAAGATTAGCAACGGCAAGATAAATATCGAGAGGAAAGGCTGTATTTGTCAGACTTTTGGCTGAAAAATTTACAGAACTATTTATCTGAGCTTTTGTTCTTTTACTGAATGTTTACATGTTCACAAAGTACATACCATACTGGTGAACATGTGAGTGGGCTGATCTCAACCAAGGTGCCAGTAAAGGCATTACAACTGGCATCAACATCCCGAGGTTAAGGAGGGAAATATCAGACAGGAATGTCACTTCTGATCATTATCCAGTAACCCCCTGCTACAAAGTGCATGTCTGGCCCTGAGTAAGGGCTAGATCAAGTTCAGTTATGGTGCCCTGCAAGATCAAATATTCTGCAACTGCTCATAGTCTTTTGGCCAAATGACCAAAAAATAAGGAGGTAATGCCTTTGGGATGCAAGGGAAGAAAAGAAATGGAAAAAAATGGGAAGTCAGATATAACAAAAGCTTGAATTATGGATCCTGAAATAAAAGTAGATAATGTTGGAAATGCATAGCAAGTCAGTCAGCATCTCAGACAATAACAATTTGCATTTATATAGTACCTTTAACAAAACAAAACATCTGAAGGCACTTCACAGGAGAATTATAAAGCAAAAATTTGACTCAGAACTACATTAAGATGACATTGGACAGATGGCTTGGACAAAGCAGCTTGCTTGATTGGCATCCCACTGACTTCCTTAAATGTTCACTCCCGCTACCACCAACACACAGTGGCAGCAGTGTGTACCATGTACAAGATGCACTGCAGCAACTCATCAAGCCTCCTATGGCAGACCTTCCAAACCTGTGACTTCTACCACCTAGAAGGACAAGGGGGAGCAGATGCATGAGCGCACCACCACCTGCAAGTTCCCCTCCAAGCCACACACTATCTAGATTTGGAACTATATCATGGCTTCTTCACAGTCTCTGAGTCAAAATTCTGGAATTCCCTTCCAAACAGCACTCGGTGTACCTACACCACATGGACTACAGCGGTTCAGAAAAGCAGCTCACCACCACCATCTCAAAGGCAAATAGGGATAGGCAACAAATGTTGACCCAGTGAAGCCCACATCCCATGGACAAATAAATAATCAGGAATGCTCAAGAGGCCAGAATTAGATAAGCATAGACATCTAGGGTTGTGCAACTGGAGGAAATTATAGTGATAGGGAGGAGCGAAGCCATGAAGGTATTTGAAAACACAGATGAGAATCTTAAAATCAAGGGTTTGCTTAACTGTGACACAATGTAGGTCAGCGAGCACAAGCAGCTGGGTGAACAGGGCTTGGTGCATCTCAAGTTTACGGTGGGTAGAATATGGGAGGGTGACTAGGACCAAGTTGAAATAGTCAAGTCTAGAGATAACAAAATTATGGCTGTGAGTTTCAGCATCAGATCAGCTAAGGCAGGATAGAGTCAGGCGATGTTACAGAAATGGGGACAGTTGGTCTTAAGATTGGTCTGCACATGTGGTCAGAAGCTCATCTTGGGATCAAATATAACACCAAGATTGCAAACATTGATGATTCAGCTTCAGACAATTGCCAGGGAGAGGGATGGAGTCACCAGCATGGGAATGGAGTTTGTAGTGGGGGCTGAAAACAATGTCTTCCCAATATTTAGTTGGAAGAAATTTCTGCACATCCAGTGTGAGATGTCAAACAAGCAGTCTGGTAATTCAACGAGAATACAGTAGTTGAGAGAGGTGGTAAAGACGAGGGTTAGTTAAATGTGGTAAGAACCTGCATTTATATAGCAACTTTCATGGCCTAAAGGGATCCCAAAGTGCTTCACAGCCTGAAGCATGTTTCAGATTTTTTGCAACTATACCGTAGGGAAACACGACAGCCAATTTTTGCTCAGCAAGGTCCCACAAGCAAAAATGAGATATTCAGCTAGAATCTCTCTTTTATTCAAATCATATCTTTAATAATTCACTGAAGAGCCAGCTACATTACTTATTCAAATCCGTGGAATAGGACTTGAACCCATAACTTTCCAACTCAGATGGAAGAGTGCCAAGGCTAACACCTTATATTCAGAGGGTAGCTGAAAAGGCACTCCTGACAAGTCTTGTGCGTAACTAGTTTTGTTCTTTCATATACTGATTAACCAGCTGTGCGTTTCAACCATTGTTTTCATTTTAGCACATATGCATCTAAGCGCTCTCTTCAAACACTAATGTAAGCTTTTTGAAGTTTTTAAATAAATAAATGAATTTCACTGCATTACGCCATTCAAAAGGAAAACAAAATCAATTAAAGAGGGAAGGGAATTGTGTGCTTTTCCTGTGTTTGAGTAGTTCTGGTTTGCTTCTGCGAACAGCCGATTGTTTCCCATCTGTCCGTGCTAGGGTCAATCTCCTTTCTCTCTTGCAGCTGTTAAGACAGGAGTCTGGTCAGCTAAACCTCATTCCCAGTGGACATCAGTTCATAACACTGTCATTAAATACGCCACAATTAACACTAATAAGGTAGTCTAACTCAGAGAGGTCGAGGACAGTCAATACAGGAAATAGGAAAGTCAACGGGTCACAGCAGAGATTCCATTTTAATGTTGAATCAATTTAGGTCTGGGTAATTATTGGACAGCTGTACTACATATTTAACTCATGCTATAGATAACCCAGGAATCCTCGATTATGTCAGTTAGTGCAAATTGCAAGAATGTTCTGTTTGCTCTTTTATTGATAAGCAGAAAGATTTATTTATACTGGCTTTCAGTGGAACCATGGAACTAGATTTATCTAGTAGTAGACACCCAAGCTAGATTTACTACCATTTGATCGTCTGCTTTTGGATGTACCTGGGGCATCCAATGGAGCAAAATTGAGGATTTGTGGCCCATTTGTATTGCGCCATTGCTGAAACTCCTCAGCTCTGATGGGGACAGATATCCAGCTGCTATAACCTCACTCCACCGTGTGTAAAAAGACAGGTAGGTTGGGTTTGCTGCAGGCTGTATGTTCCTTCTGCCTACTCTTTATTTCCTCTACCGGCAGTAGAGACAGCCTAAAGGGAAGAGGTGGTCGGGTTTGACTTGGGCGGTGGGCAGGGAGGGAGTGAGAGGCGTTTTTATAGCTGGTTCTAATGGGCTTCAGCAAAGTATTCGAATCATATTATATTTTAGTTATTGTAAGCTTTTGAAAAGTGCTCAAGCTTCCATAAGATCTTTGGAGCATTACTTAATTTTCTTTACGGGTACTTTAAAAGAGTGAAAATAAAATTTAAAGTTTATTAAATTAGTTTGGACATATTTTAAAATATTATGGTGTAGACTGGCTTAAGAAACAATTGGGGTCTCGTGGGCCACTCCTGTTCCTCTGCCTGATCGGCAGACAAACCATGCGGATGTCAGGCTACAAATCCAAGTAGCCTCCAACACCTCACCGTCTACAAATGCAAGTGGGCAGGTTGACCATGACACCTAGCAATGCTTCCCTCACAAAACTGCCATCTGCAGGAAAAGCTGACATGGAACACCTTCAGTTAATTTTGATCAGAGAACAAGCTCAACTCAAGTACTAGTTAATATACAACTCTCCAACATACTTCTTCATGCAGGCATTCTGCCACCTCGCTCCAAATTATTCTGCGTTAATCCAGTCAGTGACAGAGGCATTTTGCTGAAAACCTTCCTACTGTTTAAAACCATCATGGATCTCCCGTGATGCCTGCTCTAATGTGCCCATTCAATCTTAGCCTTCTGGTTCTCCTACACTTGTAGCAAAGTCTGAGGTGACTGCCTGATTATTGTGGTAAGAGACTTAGGCCACTGAGGTGGTATTTGCTTATAGTTGGTTGAAGGCTGTTTCCCTTTTGAGAAAAGGGAGCGCAGAATAGAGTCTCAATTTTGGAAGGCATTCCTTATTTATAAGCAGTAGCAACTCAACTGATTAGTCATTAATATTGTGGGCCAGATCCCCTAAAGAAGCACCAGCCTCAACGACTTCAGTGAACTAAATGGTATAACACAATATGGCTGCATTAACACTTACGGTGCTGCAGCGGCACTGGATTCCACCATCCTCTGTACCCATGCCACACTCCCAACTTGAGGTCCAGGAGGAGCAGGAGTGCTTCCCACTGGCCCTTCCAGCTAACTAGCTGGTCTGCCTTCTTTACTGAGGTCCCGTCTCCTGACATTCTGCATCCCCACCCACTCCCGATTTTTTCAATGTTGATTTTGAAAAAAAATTGCTCAACCAGTTATGGTCTTATTAGTGATCAGGAATTTGGTTTTCTGACTGAACAGTAGGATTTTCTAACATTTCAGATTTCAGGCGTACATTCTTTGTTAACTCGCCTTTTATCTTAGACTCTGACAAATCTTGTTTCAAATATTTTATGTTTTCTTTCAGGATATTAGACTGGGGTTTCCAAACAATAGCTTAAATGTCCATCAAAATCAGTTTAGCTTTAATTAGAATCCCTCATTGCCGATTCAACTCACTTGAGGGGTGAGGGGAGACACCCACATTAACAGAATGCTAAAAAAAATAGTAGCGTGCTTTTTATTTAGTAAAAAATTGCAAAAGCAATAACACAAAAAAAGGAACAGCGATATTAAACATTTAATATGTTATGAGGCAAAGCTAAATATTTGAATAACCATTTATCAATCAGGTCTCAATCTGTTGGACCAAGAGGTGCACACACCCATGACTGATCACTTATTTCCTCTGAAATCCCTCTTCTTGTACAAGAGTTGACAATATTTTCTGAGGCAGATCTCTTTTTCTTACAGTTAAGTGGTGGCAGTTACAGACAAGCACCAACTGAGCATTCCACAGCACAGGGGAATTGATGTGGTAGGAACTGATCATTAACAGAGAACTTGTTAGGCCAATTGGGTATCATAATGGGCAGCATGGAGCAGTCAACTGTTGAGAATTAACGCATAAGCCCCCTGGGGTGATTGTTTTCCACTGCAGCTGCTTTGACCCTTGTGTTATGGGTTTTACATAAAAGCAAAACAAAAAATGGCAGAGTCTCACATTCCTAGCAACCTTGTTTACCCAACACTAGGCAAGACTGAGCAACACAGCAGAAGCAGCAGAGGGGGGTGATTTAAAGTGAACACTAAAAGATAAGAAGACATTTGGTTGCGAGTGAAGTCCAGCTGCTTTCTCAGCAACAGCTGCAAAGAGTTACAGAATTTAGAGTTACAGAAATTTGTTGGGTTTATGATGGTACAGCTGAATACACTACAATTAGAGCATCAACAGCTACCTCTAAGAGTCCGGGAGGAGAACCAATGATTAACTTCAGGGAAAGAAAGAGTGACACAGCAATAAACAAACCCATAAGACAACACAGAGCGAGGATAGGAAGGAGCTGGCGGTGGAGGAGGATTGTGTGGTCAACCAAGTCGAAGGCGTCAGATATGTTGAGGAAAACAAGGAGGGATAATGCAACATGGTCACAGACACAGGGGATCTCATTTGTAACATGATTACAGTCATTTGGTGCTGTGGGTGAAATAGGCACCTGATTGAAGAGGTTCAAACATGGAGTTTCAGCGAAGACAGGCATGTATTTAGGAATTGACAACATGCTCAAGAACTTCAGAGGGGAAAAGACAGTTGGAGATGGGGCTGTAAGAACAGAAGGGTTGACTGTAGGCTTTTGAGAAGGGGCTAGGGGGAGAGTTTTATAAAGGCAGGGGAATAGTACATGAAGAAAGGGAACCACTTGCAATGTCAGTTGTGATGGAGGTCAGATGTTCAGTGGTCAGCAGATTGGTCAGAATAGTATCAAGGAAGCAGGAGGTGACTCCCATGGGCAAGGTAGGATTAGCAAAGGTATGGGGAGAGATAGGAGGGGAAACTAGTGAAAGACACGGGTTCAAGCAGAAGGGAGCCTAGCAATGGTTTGACTTGGTAGGTATTTGGAACGGAGAAGCAACAGGCAAATAATCTGAATTTTATTGACAAAAAGCTAATGAGCCCCTCACACTTGCTGTTGGAGGTGAGGATAAGGATTTAAGGAGACTGTTGGTACTGAAGAAGAGAAGCCCGGAATTATTTTTCCTCTGAGATAACGCCAGAGTAGTGGGCAATTTTGGCAGAGATAAGTGAGGGACAATAACACTGATGTGATTCACTCAGACCTGGCGATGAATTGGTAAACAAGTTGTGTGCCAGAAACATTCAAGTTTCTGCTCCGTAGGCTTGAGGAAGTGAAGATGACAACCGCAGCAAACAGAATGACTGTGTTGGGAGTAATGTTCTCCCTGAGCTGCACAGCTAAGCAGCAACCCAAAAGTACCTGCACAGGCTGCAAATAAATTAGCCCCTTTAAGTCACAGTGCAAAAGATTTAAAGGTCCGCGCACGTAAATGAATCAGCTGCACCGACACATTGGTTGAGAAAGAAAAACAGCTGTTCCAGTGACAAGGGGCAGGTGAGGTGAAGATAAGGGAGCTCTTGACCATATTGATGGCTATTGAAATATTGTGGCAAGTGCAGGGCCACAAGCAGATTGAAAGTGAAGCAGTCAGTAATTTGGGGAAAGCAGTCTCTCCCCCAAGAGAATCCAGAAAGAGATGAGTTAGTCAAGCGATCGGGCATGAGAGTGGCGAAGGATACAAGGAGGTGGTTGGAGATGGCCTTGTTAATTTTGAACATTCGATTACTTTATTTTTCTCATTGCACTTAAATTAAATAGGAAAATTCTTTCAAGATTAACCCTAATTGATACCTGCACCCGAAATAATTTGTGCACAGGTTTGCTCATGAAAGGGTGGCCACTTAGGAAGGGTACAAGAGGGCTACTGGCACTGATATGACTATACCCCAGCAAGAAGCAGCACCTTATGAAAAGGAGGGAGTATATTGTAGAAACATATACAACACTACAAAATGTGATGAAAATATCATTTTATTTGGACTCGTAAAATCGGAAAGTGGATCTAATAATCACAAGACACTAGAGCTCAAGTACCAATAAAACAAATTAGCCCTTCTTCCAGGATCCAAGTAGCAAGGGCCAGCACGTTATCCAGGTGACCAATCTTCAGAAAAAAAAAGTGCAGTAGGAAGGATAGATCTTTAAACTATCTGCCCGCAGTACTTTTGTGTGCAGTACCCTCTGCAAATGTTGACACGTCCTAGTGAATCTCTATCATAACTTCTGAAATCCAGTGTAGCCTATTGATTGCAGAAAATATTTTCACTACAATACCGCAATAGAAATTATCCAACAGCAAGTTGAGAAATAAAGGAACCTCTTGATCCCCATCTCCCTGGAATCTGCTCACCCACCCGTTTGAGTATTTACCATACAAAATGTAATAATTTAATTTAAAATACTCTAATCTAATCTAAATTTAATCTAAAATTTAATCTAACTCTAAAGCTCCTTTAAATCCAACGTTGTAATGTCTAGACCAGATGTTGAAAATCCCACTGGCCTGAAGTCCAATAACCAATTATTACTTGGCTTTTTTACCTCCAAAATGTTAGCTTTGGAGACCTAAAGGCACATCCAGGTTACCATACCCAAGGATTTCAAAGTCCAGCTTTGTTGAGAAAGATTACTTCCACCCATTGGCAGCATCTTGTGACACCTGTGAGCACTGCAGTACAATACTAATAACAGGTAGATGCATTCTATCTGTGGACCTGAATGTTGCTTCTTGTGTCCCCCCCACACCCCCCCGCCTTAAACCAGCTTATATTTCACCCCTTTTCTATGTTTCCTTAGTTCTGCTGAAGAGTCATGCGGACTCGAAACGTTAACTGTGCTCCTCTCCACAGATGTTGCCAGACCTGCTGAGTTTTTCCAGGTATTTTTGTTTTTGTTTTGGATTTCCAGCATCCGCAGTTTTTTGCTTTTATCTGAATGTTCAGGTGCTGGTACATAATTTTTGACCTGCTGCCATCTCAGAAGCCAGCTGATCAGCCAACTAGAGTTGTGAAAGGAATGGAGATGAATGAAAAAAGTCCAGCTGAATCAGCAACTATAGTTAAGTCCAACACAGCTGTAATTATGGCTACAGTTTACAGCATAAGGGGAGACCAACTCAGCAGCTACATATAAGGATGTGGTGCACCACAAGTACACTCATGTCTTCAAGCACACATACTGTGTAATCACAATCTGGCTTCACATAGATTTTACTTCCTTGGTTAGTTTGAATGGCCTTAGGACTTGATAATTCACTGCAATAGAATTTAAAAGCAATAAAACCATTGTGGCAAGTTACTACAGGAGTAATAGCAAGACCAGAGTAAGAATGCATTGAAATTGGAACAGAAAATGGCTACAAAATTCATTCTGTGGAAGAGTTACTTTTCCCTACCCCTCCAATCCTAGAAAAGAAACTCTTGACACTTATAGAAGTGACATCTCTTGAATTTATTTAAGGAAACAGCAATACTGTTTATCATGTGAAATTTAATCTACTGAAAATTTTTCAATCAGCAACTGCTACCAAGTTATATGCTTGAATACGGGGTACAGTGTTGCAAAAGTACTAACAACACTGCAATTCCTGTAAATTAATAGAAGATGCTGGGTATCTACTTCTAACCCCAGTCCTTGCCATGTATTCGCTATACCCTCTGACCTTCCCCTCTCTGGTGTTAAACATTCTGTGCCCAGCAAAGGACTCAATTTCATCCCCTTACGCCCTCACCTCAATCTCTCCGACAAGATGTTAGGTATCTGATTTGAATGTACAGAACACACTCCTGACCCAAGTCATTGTCCGAACATCTTAAGGATCATCCAGAAAGTTAAGACAGACAATGGTTCGGTACAAAGCTGTGTATTCTCATAGCATCCACCATCATGTTTCCAATAAATGCCTTGTCTAAGTCATTCAAGTATATAGATAATACTACCAGATGCGAATGCCAGCATAGATCTCTGCCTGTACATTCCATTAATAAAATGAGTCATATTAAAAGGTTGTGAGATATCATTGACTGTGTAATTTATTCTGCAGGCTCCACAACAATCCAGCAGGAACTTCAATTACTATGGGAATGTCAAGTGAATGTGACAGATCGGCATTTCCCCAGAAACATGTGAAGCAGTGCACTTTAGTTAGAAGAACATTGAATGGAAGCATACCCTGAACTGTACAATTATTACCGGGGTGGAGGAACATCTAGAGGTACAGATCAGGAAATGACCATACAAAAGGCAGATAGGACTCTAGTTTTTACATGTAGGGAACTGAATAGAAAGGCAAGAGACACAGAATTTGTATGAGACAAATGTATGCTATTCTTACATGAAGGATTTTATAGCCATAAAAAGGCTAATGTGAACAGAGAAGATTAAGGGAAAGATTTTATAAATTCTGAAAGGTTTCAGGAGGGTAAATGTTGAAAGGTTGCTTCCAGTGGTTGGTAAATTGACAACAAGGGGCAGAGATTAAAAATGGTTTGGTGATTAGAGATGGAAGTGAAAATTTTTGCTTCGATACAAAGGGCTTTAAGAACATGAAATGCTTTATCATAAAAAGACATAAGAACAAGGAGCAGGAGTAGGCCATTCAGCCCCTCGAGTCTGCTCTGCCATTTAATAAGATCATGGCTGATCTGATAGTAACCTGAAATCTGCATCCCATCTACCCCCGATAACCTATCACCCCCTTGCCTACCAAGAATCTATCCACCTCTGCCTTAAAAATATTCAAAGACTCTGCTTCCACCGCCTTTTCAGGAAGAGAGTTCCAAAGACTCACGACCCTCAGAGAAAAAAATTCACCTCATCTCTGTTTTAAATGGGTGACCCCTTATTTTTAAACAGTGACCCCTAGTTCTAGCTTCTCCCACAAGAAGAAACATTCTCTCCACATCCACCCTGTCAAGACCCCTTAGAGTCCTATATGTTTCAATCAAGTCACCTCTTACTCTTCTAAATTTCAGCAGGTCCAAGCCCAATCTGTCCAATCTTTCCTCATAAGACAACCCACCCATTCCAGGAACAAAAACAAAAATAGCTGAAAAAAACTCAGCAGGTCTGACAGCATCTGTGGAGAGGAACACAGTTAACGTTTTGAGTCTGTATGACTCTTCATCAGAACACAGAATACCCATTCCAGGTATTAGTCTGGTAAACCTTATCTGAACTGCTTCCAACACATTTACATCCTTACTTAAATAAGGTGACCAATACTGTACACAGTGGTCTCACTAGTGCCCTGTGCAACTGAAGCATAATCCCCCTACTTTTGTATTCAATTCCCCTCGCAATAAATGATAACATTATTAGCTTTCCTAATTACTTGCTGTACCTGCATACTAGCCTTTTGTGATTCATGCATTACGACACCCAGATCCCTCTGTACCTCAGAGCTCTGAAATCTCTCCACACTTAGATAATATACTTTTCTTTTATTCTTCTTGCCAAAATGGACAATTGCACATTTCCCCACATTAAACCCCATTTGCCAGATCTTTGCCCATCACAACCTATCTATATCTTTATGTAGCCTCCTTATGTCCCCTTCACAACTTACTTTCCTACCTTTGTGTCATCAGCAAATTTGGCAACCATCTCATCCATTCTTTCATCCAAGTCATTTATATGAATTGTAAACAGTTGAGGTCCCAGCACTGATCCCTGTGGCACACCACTTGTTACATCTTGCCAACCTGAAAAGGACCCACTTATGCCTACACACTCTGCTTCCTGTTAGCCAGCTAATCTTCTATCCATGCCAATATGTTACCCCCTGTATCATGTGCTTTTATTTTCTACAATAACCTCTGATGTGGCACTTTATCAAATGCCTTCTTGAAATCTAAGTACAGTACATCCATCAGTTCCCCTTTATCCACAGCACATGTTACTTCCCTAAAGAACTCCAATACGTTGGTTAAACACGATTTCCCTTTCACAAAATCATGTTGACTCTGCCTGATGACCTTGAACTTACCTAATGCCTTGCTATAACTTCTTTACTAATAGCTTCTAACATTTTCACTACAACATATTTTAAGCTAACTGGCCCCTGGTAGTTTCCCGCTATCTGACTCCCTCCCTTTTTGAACAATGGAGCTACATTTGCTATCTTCCAATCTAATGGGACCTTCCCCAAATCTATGGAGTTTTGGAAAATTATTGAGGCAAAGGTTATAATATAATTTAAAAGGGAATTGGGTACCTATTTGAAAAGGAAAAGCACAAGAGGATACAGAAAGGGCAGAAAAATCATATTACAGTAGACAGCATTAGTTGTCTCCTTCTGCACTGTCATCTTTATCTTTAGTCCATCAGTTAAGAACCTTATTCCTTAGATTAGCTAAAGCTAAAAATACACTGTTTCTGATCATTCCCACCTTTCATCTCATTTACAACATTCCTCCTGCTGCATTCTTTCACTGGAATCTATAATCCACATTGAACTTTCAGCTCACAGATACTGAGACAAGGGAGTTCTGTGAGCTATAGAACACCAAGCTGAAACTTAAAGAGAACTGGGACCACAAAGTGATTAGAACGGCCAATTAGATCATCTAAGGACACAATAAGAAACTAAATAAACAAAGAGCACAATGTACATGAAGAATAACTACTTCATATGAAAGACTGTTAGTTTGTGGAATATAGTCTATTTATGATAACTCAAAGTTGTTTTTCACAAGAAATAAATTTGAATTATTTAAGTCATCTCAATAAAAGAATGTAAATAGCACAGCAAAAGGAGAACTTGCATGCTAAATATTAAAGTAGCAGATCATTTGAATTATGTGCCTTTGAATAAGAGCCCAGTAAATTAGGAGCCCCATTAGAAGCATTTAAAAAAATAATTGAACACATTCCTGTTCCAACAGGTGCAAATAAAGAGAGTTAAAAATGTGTCAGTCAGAGTAGGTACAAAACATCAGCCTTAAAGATAGGAGACTAGTTATCTCTAGTTAATCTTCTCTATTCTCTTGGCCAACATTCCTCACTCAAAAAAGTACTTCTAAAAATGTCTCAAATTAACCAGTTATTCGCCTTACTCTGCTGTTTGCAGAACATGGCTGGCACAAAATAACTACTGTGCTTGTCTAGATAACCGTACTTCAATGCAATGTCAAAAATAAATTGTGTAAAGCACTTTGAGAGGCATTTTAATGTGATAAGACACAATAAGGCAAGTATAATTCCTACCTCTATATCATATGTGTTTAACATATTTCAGTTGTAAGTCACAATGGGCTTTATTTCCAGATCGGATCTCATGCTGCAAGTACTGTGGGATCGAAATCCCCTCCAACTGGGAACTTTATAGAATATAATTTCAAACCCATGGACAGGTTTTGACCTCATGATTGGAACTATAAATTTCAAAAAGATAAGCTGCAGTCAACAGTACAGGGCTGGGCAGCAAGGGGTTAATTGGGACATTTGGTGAAAACAGAGTGACTCGTTAAAATGGTTTGGAGATTGACTAATACGATCAAGAAGTCTCATTACCCAATACAATGGCACAAAAGACACATCATCAATACAATACACCCAAGGAATTATCCACAGACAATAGTACTGGAACAGAGCCATTCAAACCCTCATTAGCTTTGAAGGCAGGTGCTGTTACTATGCCACCTCAAACAGCAGGAGCATTGCTCATACAATAAGAACTGATAATATTCATCTGGATACATCTTCCATGTAAAACCCTGTATTGTTTCAACCAGCAGAAGCTGATGACATTTGTCTGGACTTTGCGTGGAATCAACTAAATGGACATTGGAACAACAGGAGATATGTTTTGACATATCTGAGTTAAATTATTATAAAAGGAGAACACATCTGAGCTGCAGTCAGAAGAAGGGTCAAGTTTGGTTACCTTGACTCAGGCCTGCAGCCAACGCTGGACAGACTAGCCGAGTTGGCGATTGTAAGTTTCAGCCAAATCGTAGTGATATTGGTCCGAAGGTTTTGTGAAGGTTTGGGGCGAAAACTTGGTGTTTTTTGCCGGTACCTTGTAACTTGTTTCAGCGATTTCTTGGTATGTATTGGTCTGAGGGTTTTTTTCTTAAGGTTTTAGGACAGGACATGGTGTCTTGCCTCTGTTTTTGCAAATTTTAACCGAGTCGTGGTGACTTTGTGTCAGATAGTGGGATTAGGTTGTTTTAAATTTGGGGCTTTGTGCTGTGGGGTTGTGGGTGATTCAATAAAGCAATTGTGAATTATTAGAAGTAACTTGTCTCGCTGGTCATCCTGTTCAAGCCATACACTTGTGAATTTGGTGTCACGAACCTGAGTGTGGGGAGGGTCTCTGAGGGGAAAAAGGGGAACCCCTACAGAATGCTGTTTTCACTTGAAAGCACAATCATGTTTGATCCATCTAATAGCAGATCTCATGTAGCCTGAAGCTGACAGCACGCTATCATCTCAAACCCTATTCTTCCACAGAGCCAGCAGACCACATTACAAGCATATTAAAATAAAGATTTTATTGTTAGCTGCC
The DNA here is from genome assembly GCF_964194155.1 of Cetorhinus maximus. Taxonomy (NCBI): domain Eukaryota; kingdom Metazoa; phylum Chordata; class Chondrichthyes; order Lamniformes; family Cetorhinidae; genus Cetorhinus; species Cetorhinus maximus. Next base: position 75,668,015 of record NC_135894.1, on the reverse strand, counting down.
TGAAGCAAAATTTCTTGTTTTGCAGTTTAGAATCCCATCACCCTTAGCATTCATTAATTTTCAAAACTTCCAACTTGGCTCAAATCCTTTAGTTATCTGAAAGAAACCAGGTTGGAGATTTTATCACAACTGAGCTGAAAGTTGGGGTGCCCACAGAACTGGGCTGACATTAAGTGAGTGAATATCCTGGAAGTTGTTCAAACAAGAGACACTGAAACATGCATTCCTCATATAATACCTGATTCGTTTGATGTAGAGTATGATACAAGGAACCCTCGGCCAGAGACGTGAGTGCCGCTCATGAACTGAACAGTAGCTTCATTGCTTTCTGTCTCTATAACCTTGTCCCACTGAATTCCAAGTCCACAATATTTACCTGGAAAATCAGCAAAACATTAATCAACTTTTAAAACAAATCATTTGCATTATATGTCACAAAATAGACAGAAAACAACAGTTTTGGCAGTTACCGTTATAGTGATTACAAATCCAACGTGGAAATTCTTTTTTGTTAGCTTGCACTGATCAAGTCTGGAGTTCAGGCTAATGAGTTCCCCAAAGGGATCATTCAAAAACACATAAATACCAGGTATGCAGGACGTCATCAACCATCCCATCCTAATTTTTTCCCCCCACATTACTAAAGGAATTGACTTCTTTCTCCATGCCTTTGAGTTGGCATTAGGCATCTCATCCAAGAAACCATTCTAAAAGTGCAAGCCCTGGCAAAATGTTGGCAGAGTGTTTAATTACAGAGGGCATCAAAGGAGAGTCCAATTCAGAGTCTGTTTGTAAGCTACAAACAAGTACTTTTCTAGCAGAGGTCACTAGGCAACAACCAGGATCATAAGCCCCAGCTGATTTTTACCCTTATAGCTTAGGCTAATTGAAGTGCCTTAACTGAGGCAAAGCTGAGATCAACTACTTAGCATCGAACATGAATTGTATCAGGACAACAAGGCCTGTACACCTTGGTGCTACACCAGGCTGTGCTTTCACCAAATAATGCATCACCTGAGTATTGTGGATCAACTTCTGCACAACACGGGCGAACCAATAATTCCAGAGTTTATTTAACTCATTGCAGTGAACTGGATCGCTCATGCCTGCTTCATTCAAGGGACAAAACTTGAAATAAACAGCTCTCTTTGAATATCCTCAGTGAAATACTATGGAGCTTTTCAAACACTCAACTCTCAATTACAAACAAAGTGCTGGAAAAACTCAGCATATGAGGAGAGAGAAGCAGAGTTAAAGTTTTGTGTCGGTTCCAAAGAAAAGTCATTCAACTCGAAACTTCAACTCTGTTTCTCTCCTCACAAATCTCCACAAAGCAGCCCACTTGATTGGCACCCCTTCCACAAACATTCACTCCCCCCATCACTGACAAACAGTGACAGCAATGTGTACCGTCTACAAAATGCACCGCAGAAACTCACCAAGCCTCCTTATACAGCACCTTTCAAACCCACGATTGCAGACATTTAGAAGGCCAAGGGCAGCAGATACATGGGAATACCATCAGTTGGAAGTGCCCCTCCAAGCCACTCACCATCCTGACTTGGAAATATATCACCCACCGTTCCTTCACTGTCTCTGGGTCAAAATCCTAGAACTTCCTCCCTAACAGCACTGTGGGTGTACCTACACCACAGGGGCCGCAGCAGTTCAAGGCAGCAGCTCACCGCCACCTTCTCAAGGGCAATTAAGGATGGGCAATAAATGCTGGCCTAACCAGCGATGCCCACATCTCATAAATTAATTTTTAAAAAGTTGCTGCCAGATCTGCTGAATTTTTCCAGCACTTTGCTTTTATTTCAGATTCCCAGGATACACAGTTTTTTGCCTTTACTCAACTCTCATTCATCATGTTTGGATCATCCATCACCTATTAGTAAACCAAGTGCTGCAGAATGAGGAAATTATCAGCTCTAGTTAGACCAGATTATGTATACTCTGTTCCTCCTAATTCAAATCTATTTAATTCAAATTACTCTTTAAGCAAAGAAAAATGCCTCATGTGGTGTTTGTTTGGAACTGCTTAATTCAAATTAACACAATTTAATGTCGTTGTACAAAATATTATTTAGGATCCATATCCTTACTTAGCTGCAAAGTCTCATCTTATAGTCAATGAAGAATGTATTGACCAAGTGCGCCACCCAGTTCCCAGGAAAACTTTCAACCAGATTTCAGTATGTAAAAGAGGCAGCAAAAAAATCTTAGCAAATAGCCATAAAACATCGACCTAGATTTTGCATTCACCACATTACTCCTTTGAAACCAACAGCAATTTCTGGAGCCTGACCATGTAGTTAAAGGTGGAAATTCAGAATTTGTAGTTAAAGGTGGAAATTCAGAATTTGTTGTTACGTGATTCTATGCTTATCCATACTGTGCATTGCTGAAGTCCCTGTAGGTTGCAGTTAGAAATCACTGAGCTTCCACTTTTTACACTGCAGTATCGGTATCAAACACACCCCCCACCCCTTTGAAAAGGATACGTCTCATTAATGAGGTGTAAAAACAGGTTTTTAATGGTGTACTAAGTCATAACTATCGCTGAAGATCCTCTTTGGTCTTGGAAAACTAATTTTATGATGGTGTAATGTCAAATTTTTCCATTCTGATAAAAGGTCCAAGTATTTTTTAGTATAGTGTTTTTTTTAAGTTAATGATATTTCAGCTTCCAGTGTGCATGTCCCAATCATTTATTTCTCTCTCTGTAAAATGTAACAAAAGTGATGGATAATCAGAGCACTTTACTTCTTGGTTTGCTATAAATGAGAATTCAATGCGATTGGCTGCTTATCCTGCTCGATGACATTACTGTTGCTGGGCACCCGAGCATCCCCAATTCAAACTAAGATTGGAAAAGAGAAATTCCACACCACAGAGATCACTAGATCTTCAAGGGCAGCTTTTGAAAGGTCAGAAGTGAGCGGCAACCATTTTTAAATAATTGTATAATTGCAATATGCTACATGTTAATAAAGCATAAAACTAAATGCAAATAAATTATAAACATCATCATCTTTTAAAGTGTTAAACAAGTTAATGCTATGATCCACTTTCCAACTTAGATTCCTGATAGCACCCTCATCTACTTTACAGCAGCACTGCAGTGAGCTATTCAATTCTTAATTGAATAAAGGTCTAGGTTGCCTCTACCCTAATGTTGCACATAACGGATAACATCAGTGCTGGAACCAGAAGCTCTGCTTTGTTGTTCAGAAGTTTGATGAGGCAAGCTTCCTGCATGTAATGCACACATGATAAATATCATTCAGGATTCACAGGAATGTGGCACGGGATTCCCGCATTTTTCAAAGGAACCCTGGGAAGTTCAGTATTTAATTCATACGCCATTGGGCAAGCATTTTATAAAGGAGCAAAGGTAAGGGGCATATGATAATCCGGTCATCCGTGTTAATGTTTCCTCTTAAAGTAATTGACTTATACTGAAAACTGGCATATAATTAATCAGTTATACTGCATAGTTTGTGCCAAGGAAAACTCCATGGAGTGCAAACTAAGCATTGCAATTTGAATGTAAAGTCACTCAAAGCATACTTAGGTCGCCTCCAGGAGGTCGGATAATAGCCAACCATTGTTTTGCATGGTTTTGATGGTTTTGCAACTCTTGGCTAACATTCCACTCAGTTGACATTCATTTCAACATTCTGCAGTTACATTCCCTCTATCAACAAGCTAGGCCAAGTCCTTTGAAAGTCCCAGTTGTAGACTTCTGCTTATTTTTTTTTAACCACAGTTAGTGCTCTAGTCTACCCTAGTATGTGTAGGGACAGGGAGGAGAAATAAAGATTACCACAGCAACTAGATCAATGTAACTTGCACCCTGAACTCACAGTTTATCATTGCCTTCTCCCTAACTAAAAATCAAGAGTATTACATATGGAAGAAAGAGTATAGCACCTTTGTTATTAGGTTACTATTAGGGTAGAGATAATTATGAAATTTTTACTGTAGACGTGCTTAATGCACTCTCCCAAATCCTTTATCAGCTAACTTGATGATGATATTCATCCATTTATATATATATATATATATATATATATAGTTAGCTCCTCCATTAAAACAGCATTGGAGGATTTAATGTTCACATCTATAAGGATAATCTTGCTCCCAATAACTTCTATCCTTCTAAAACTTTCACTGCTTTGATGACTTAGTCCCAATTAGAGTGAAACTGTTCAGACTTTCTAATCATGTAGCTGTTAAATAAGCGGTCAATACTCAGTACACTCCAGATACTCAATTATTCTTAGATTACTCTACAATTAATATAAATGGTGCTTTACTTACCAATTTCACTCCGGCCTGGGCCAATTCCATTATACAGTCGTAAGTAACTCAAGTGACAAGAGGTAGAGTCTTCAATATCAAAGTCTCCAAATTTAAAAATAATCCTCTGACTGGGCTGTACCCGTATCTCCCACTCACAAACGGTGTTATTGGGATAAGTTTGGGGATAATTTATTGATGCAAAAGTTCCACTCTCCGGGCCAAGAACAGTATGTCCACAACCATCACCTGAAAAGAATAATAAATATTTTTTTTAAGTTGTAATAAGCGAATTACAAATTGTAGAAAATTGCCTAACAATACAACATAAGCTTTGCAGAAATATTTTGAAACTTATAGGAATTGGAGTATACTAAACAGAGTGCCATGACTGCACCTCAGCCTCACTGAGAACCCTTGGGTCAGCATTGTACAGTAAAGAAAACCCAATGACTGCTCTGTAGCCTTGAACTGTGCAGAACATATTTATCAGTCTTTGCTCAGTGGTAGCACTCTTGCCTGCAAGTCGGAAACATGTAGGTTTAAGCCTCACGCTAGAGACTTGAGTACAGGATTTGGGCTGATACTTCAGTGCAGTCCGAAGGAAGTGCTACACTGTTGGAGGCGCAGTATTTGGATGAGACATTAAACTGAGGCCCTCTCAGGTGGATGTAAAAAAATGCCATGCCTGAGTAACAGCAGGAGACATCTCCCAGTGTCTTGCGTAACATTTAACCATCAACAAAAATCAGAGAAACAGATTGTGTGCTAATTTCTCATTGTTCCCTGTTAAACATTTCTTGTGCGTAAATTGGCTACTGCGTCGTTACAGTAGTGACTACACTTGAAAAGTCCTTATCAAGTGCTTTGGGACATCCTGAGGTCATGAAGGTGCTATATAAAATGCAAGTTCTTTCCTTTTTCATTCATTCATGGGATGAGGAAGTTGCTGGCAAGGTCAGCATATTATTACCCATCCCCTGGTTGGTGGTGTTGTGCCAACTTATTGAACCGCTGCAAATGTGTGGTGCAGGTATACCCACGGTGCTGTTCTATAGGGAGTTCCAGGATTTTGACTTATCGATGATGAAGGAATGGTAATAGATTTCCAAGTCAGGATAGTGTGTGGTGCTGTTCCCAAGTATCTGTGCCCTTGTCCTTTAGACGGCAGAGATCATGGGTTTGGGAGGTGCTGTGAAAGAAGCTTTGGTTTTACTTACCAAAGTTGGCTTGTGGCTGATAGAAAGTTACTGGGATAAATTACGGATGGTGAGAACAATTTGAAATTATGAATTCGTAGTCTCACACTAAGTACATTGTACAACTTTTCCTTGTATTTGTTTTTAAGAATTTTTTCTACAATGCATCAGTACCAATAAAATAAATAGGTCCAATGACATCATCTTTATTTCATAAACACACTTTTTATAATGGCCACTAGTTAGTAGGTTTGGCTGAACATAAACTAGAAAGAACAGATATAGCACATGTTAAATCCTCAAAGGCACAAGTACATTAGCATACAAGTTTCGCACTGTGCCAGAGTGCTAGGGTGCTAGATTGGGCCCAATTTCTCTGTGAAGTTCCTGTTCTCAGCTGGAAGGCTCCAAGCAGAGCCACTTGCCAATAGTGGTGAGCAGTATAGGAAACTGGAGGAGAAACGGAATTCTTGCACATTTCCTAAAGGCTGAAAACCGTGGACAGAAACCTTTCACAAAGAGAACGATAAAAAAAGTTCCTATGATGCGTTAGCAAATAGCATACAGCATCCCACTGTACATGTGCAACAGACTACTAATTCTCCATTTAAATTTGGGAAATGATAACTCATAAATCCAAGATGGAACCATCCGCAATCTATTCAAACCAGTTGATCTGAATTGGTTTAAACGGATACCAAATGGAACACTTGGGAACATTTCCACAATCAGAAGTACTGCTCAAATATTCCAAGTGAGACAAATATATCCAGTTTTTATTTTTATCAGTGGAACTCTCTCTTATACCTTTCAGCATTTCCCCCAAAAATATGTTTACTCTGCTTTTTTGTGACAAAATATTCATCAAATAAAACTACAAGTTCTAACAAGAATATTAGTTTTATTACTTTAGATGTACATCATCGCTCATAAAATATACACTTTTACTTTATTACTTGGTAAATTATTCCAGGCACTTTGTTTAAGGAAGTCTATTCTAAATTGACTTTTAATTAGTTTATACACATGCTATTGGGTGCTCCTATTTTGCCTTATCTTAAAACGAGGATATTGTTATGTTTTACTATGGGTCGCTTTGCTCGCGAACTGGTTGTACACTTATCTGTCGGCAGGTGAGTCGATTACAATATACTGCAGACGCAGAGACCAATATGAAATGAAGCACATACTATTTATTTACACAAACAACAAAGCGCTAACATGAGGTGTGCTTCTCCAGCCAGACCCTACTCTAGACCAACGTTAACATTGTAGCCCACGCTACACAGCTACTGGGTCTTACAGTCACGTGGTCAATCTGCTTACAGTCTTTTAAAGTATTACACGTCAGATTACCACATCCCTCCCCCTTTACTTGAAAGTACATTTTACATTATATGAACTATTTACAAAAAGGTACAATTTACAAATTTAGTCTCTCAGGAGGCTTTTTCCAAATGTGTCGACCGTCGTATTTCTATGCCTTCGGATGGTTTATCTGAAGCCTCCCTCTCAGGAGTTATCTGTCCTCTAGGCTCCCCAGTAGGAACCTGCAAGTTCGCCTCTTCGACAATCTAAGGCTCAACGGGTTCTGCAGGTGCTTCCAAAGCAAGGGAAGTTCCTTCTACCTGTGGTGTAGACTCCAACAGGAATGTTTGGTGCACCTTGAGGATCTGTTTCCCATTTCCTGAGGTGATCTTCATGTCTCCTGGTCATCTGACCTTCAACCGAAAGTATGGTAGGACAGGGGTCCTGTCATTGCACTGACTTCACCTGATAGCCAATCTATTTCCAAAGTTCTTTGCGAAAACAGCTTCTCCTACAGTTAAGTTTCTTTCATGACTGTGGTAATAGTGTTCATTTTTCTGGGCCTCCTGACTTCTCTCTACCCTACCCCCTAAATTCAGCCTTATGAGGCTTAACTGTGTCCTGAGCCATCTCTTCTTTAATAACTCTACGGGGGCAATACCAGTGGTCATATGTGGCATAGTCCTGTAGCTGAGCAGGAAGTGTGATAACTTTGTTGCTATAGAGTCCCCTTCTAGTTTTTTCATTCCAGCTTTGAAGGTCTGAACTGCCCTCTCAGCTAACTCATTGGATGCAGGGTGGTATGGCAAGGTCTTGACATGTGTTATGCCACTGAGAGTTGTAAAACTTTGGAATTCCCCACTAGTGAATGCTGTTCCGTTGCCAGACGCTATTATCTCTGGTAGACAATGAATCACAAACCTCTGACACAATCTGTCTATGGTGGGGCAGATATGGGTGATCACACCTCGTATGCATCCATCCATTTGGAATTGGAGTCAATAAGTAACAGGAACATTGTGCCCAAAAAAGGCCCCACATAGTGAACGTGGAGGCGGGCCCAAATCCTTCTTGGCCATTCCCAAAGATGCAATGGAGCCGAAGGAGGCAATTTCTGTACTTGTTGGCACTGTGTGCAGCTCTTGACCATGTTTTCGATTTTAGCGTCTATCCCTGGCCACCATGAACAGCTGTGCGCCAACATTTTCATTCTGGAAATGCTGGGGTGAGCGTTATGCAATTCTATCAATAATGGTTGTCTTCCTCAGAGAGGCACAATGGCTCTCGCTCCCTACAGTAAGATGCCATCCTGGCAGGTGAGCTTGTATTTCCTGTTAAAATAGGGCTTCATTTCATCTGACTTTGGCTCGTTAGATCATCTCTGCAAGATTTGTTCCCTGACATGAGACAAAACTGGATCACGGTTTGTTCATTCTCTGATCTGCTTGGCATTCACTAGTGATGAATCCAGAAAGTTTAATAACAAGACAAGTTCTTGAGGGGTGGGGACGTTCACACTGCTGTCCTTTAGGGCTAATCGGCTCAACGCCTTGGCATTGGCAATCTGGCTTCCTAGCCAGTGGATGGAAGTATATTCGTAAACAGCTAGAATCAGTGCCCAGTTTTGGATGCATGCCAAGGTGATTGGGGGTATCGTCAAGGCTTGTAGTCGGATACTATGGTGAAGTGGCGACCATGGATGCATTGGTGGAATTTCTTAATGCCAAATACAAGGATAAGCCTTCTTTCTCCATTTGAGAGTTTCTTCATTCTGCCTCAGAGTGTTCTTGAAACGTAGTCAATGGGACGTTCGGAGCCATCTGTCATCCGGTGGGACAGTATTGCTCCTATTCCGTAAGGGGATGCATCACATGTTAAAATTGACTGTTTCTTTGGGTTGAAATGTACCAACAGGGCCAATGAATGTAGTTAATGCTTCACTGCCGTAAAAGCCTGTTGTTGTGGAGCTTGCCTAGTTCACCTATGTTTTTTCTTGAGTAACCCATATAATGGAGCCAGTACTGTTAACAAATTTGGCAGAAAACGACTGCAGTAGTTAACCATTCCCAAGAAGGACTTGGGAGTTGTGTGTTGTTTTTCGGAGCTGGCACCTCATGAAAAGCTCTCACCTTGTCTTCTACTGGGTGAAGGCCCTGCGAGTCAACCCTATGACCCAGGTAAATCACTTCTTTTGCTTGCAAGATACACTCTTCCCTTTTCAAGTGTACTCCGGCTTGTGAGAAACGCTTCAGTACCTCTTTTCAGTTAGCCAGGTGTTCAGCAGTTAGTCCTGTTACTAGCACATCGAAATAAACCACAACATGGGGTAGACCTTGGAGCAAATTTCCCATAATCCATTGGAAAATGGCACGAGCTGATGAAACTCTGAAGGGTAACCTGGTATTCTGGTATAACCGCCTGTGTGTGTTGATGGTCACAAAATCCTGAGAGGTCTTTTCTAGCTTGACTTGCTGGTAAGCTTGGCTCTATCAAGTCTGGCTACTTTGTTAACGGTCAACTTGTGGTCCCCGCATATTCGCACACTCGGAATCCCCAAAGCCTGTCCACCATTACAAGGCACAAGTAAGGCATATGATGGAATATGCTCCACTTGCCTGGATGAGTGCAGCTCCAACAACACTCAAGATGTTTGACACTATTCACTATGTCTGCATGTCCTGTTAGGTCTGCTAAACACGGTAAATTTTAAAACTTACTGGTGCATCTCCCTCTCCATCTTTTGCAAGTGCTCGCTTTAGTTTTATGGAGTTGGTGCCTCCAGTTGTTGGGCAAGGCAATGGTGAGGTTTTCAAAGGCATATTGCCTCCATGCTTCATGGCAGCCATACCATTGCTAGCTACAACATTTCAAATTGGACTTTTGACTGCATTATTATCGGTCAGAATATTTGTGTCACTTGCCTGGACATTGAATACTTCCTTGTCAAATTACTCCTTCCAAAGTGTATCACCTCACACTTTTCAGGATTAAATTCCATCTGCCACTTATCTGCCCATTTGACCATCCCGTCTATATCTTCCTGTAGCCCAAGACACTCAACATCACTGTTAACCACCCGGCCAATCTAATATTGTAACTTTATTGAATTCACCAATGTGAGTGCCGATCCCGTTGTTCACAAACATCAGTTCAAATGACACTGAGGTGAGGTGAGAATCACTGCCCTTAACATCATGACAGCTTTTGACAGAGTATGGCATCAATGAGCCCAAGCAAAATTGAAGTCAATGGGAATCAGGGGGAAAACTCTCCGCTGGTTGGAGTCATGCCTAACACAAAGGAAGGTGGTTGTGGTTGTTGGAGGCCAATTATCTCAGCCCAATGACATCACTGCAGGAGTTCCTCAGGGTAGTGTCCTAGGCCCAAATACCTTCAGCTGCTTTATCAATGACCTTTCTTCCATCATAAGGTCAGAAGTGGGGATGTTTGATGATGTTTACACAGTGTTCACTGTTCACGATTCCTCAGAAATTTTTGTCCATGTGCAGCAAGACGTTGCCAATATTTCGGCTTGGATTGATAAATGGCAAATAACATGCTTGCCACACAAGTGCCAGGCAATGACCATCTCCAACAAGAGAGAATCTAACCATCTCCCCATGACATTGAACAGCATTCCCATCGCTGAATCCCCCACCATCAACATCCTGGGAGTCACGACTGACCAGAAATTTAACAGGACCAGCCATATAAATACTGTGGGCACAAGAGCAGGTCAGAAGCTGGGAATTCTGCAGCAAGTAACTCACCTCCTGAATCCCCAAAGCATGTCCACCATTACAAGGCACAAGTAAGGCATGTGATGGAATACGCTCTACTTGCCTGGATGAGTGCAGCTCCAACAACACTCAAGATGTTTGACACTATTCACAACAAAGCAGCCCATTTGATTGCCACCTCATCCAGCACTTTAAACATTCACTCCCTCCACCATTGGTGTACAGTGGCAGCAGTACATACCATCTACAAGATGCACTGCAGCAACTCGCCAAGCCTCCTTCGACATCACTTTCCAAATATGCGATCTCTACGACCTAGAACGACAAGCGCAGGAGACCCATGGAACACCACCACCTGAAAGTTCCTCCCAAGCCACTCGCCATCCTGACTTGGAAATGTATTGTCGTTCTTTCTCTGTCGCTGGATCAAAATCGTGGAACTCCCTCCCTAACAGCACTGTTGGTGTACCTAAATATGATGGACTGCAACGGTTCAAGATGGTAGCTCACCACGAGCATGTTCTCAAGGGCAATTAGGGATGGGTAACAAATGCTGGACTTGTCAATGGTGCAGACACCCCATGAAAGAATAAAAAAACTCTCTTATAACAGACTGAGAGACTAACAGTATTGGGTTAACAGCAACTGACCTCTCAATTTTGTGAAATGTGAACGAAATGCAGCTTAAAGCTTTTAAAACAAGGACAGTAAGGGCATGCGCATATACTATGTCTACAACCAGGTAGCAATGCAATACAAAAAACATAGAACACGGATGATAAGTTAAAGGTGGATTATTGCGATACTGTTGGCAGGGGGGGGGGGGGCTCTCTATTCGTGCAGGATACACATATCACTAATTATGCTGTATATATCACAAAGTAGTTGTCCTGAATGGAATAGTACAGCCAGCCTACAACAGTCATTTGTGATGTGGCTCCATTAGGGCCCAAACAATCATAGCAAGAGTTAGCATTTTACTGTCATTAAAGTGCACATGGCACATATTTCAGTCTGCTTTCCCTCAATAAAGCCAACTGCTTACAGGTGGGAAACCAGCTCACTTCAGGTTGGGATCAATGGCAGTTCTTCTCTAAATCCACCATTCCTGGTTTACACGTGGGAATAGAAAGAACCTGAACACACATTTGGGTAGCTGCATGCAAGAAAATGTAAAACATCTGCATCTATGGTTAAGGGCAGGACCTCACTACGAGCAAAACAAAAGTTAGTTGTATCACCATGCGAGAGATATCTGGGGACTGGAGAAAGCAGGTATTATACCTTTTTTTTAAAAAAAATGTAGCAAAAGTGACAGAGACCAGTGAGTTTGCCTTTTAGTGTGGGTTTGGCTATGAAGACCTTTCTAAGGGTATATCATGGTTGGAAATAAAATTATAAGATAGCCAATATGGGTTCTTGAAGACGGGGGTCTTGTCAATAGAATGGATTGGTTTTCTTTGAGGGTGTAACAAAGGAACTCGATGGGGATAAGGTAGTAGATGTAGTGTACTTGGATTAAGCAAGGTCTTGGGATCATAGGGCAGAATTTAGCCCTCGATGGGAGGGCGGGCCGCACCGGCTCGGCGGCGGGCGGGCAGCTGAACTCTGCCACCAAAGCGGGCCCCGCCGCCAGTTTGAGTGGGTGGGCTGCCCGACGGAAAGCGCTATGCACTTCCTATCTGGGGGGGGGAGATTCCCCAAATGTCAAAATGCGCTCTTTCACGCACTGCTCCCTGAGACTAAGTGCTGTCTCAGGGAAAGCGCTGAAAGTTTAATAAACATAGAAAATAGCAAATTAAAAAAATTATTAACATGTCCCCCTCATGTAACAATGTCACACGAGATGGGACATGTTAATAAATATTACATAAAGTTTATTAAAGTTCTTAAAAACAGACATGAAACCTTATCTCACCAGTGGATAAGGTTTTGTGTATTATCAGAAGCCCGCTGGGGCTCCTGGCCTGCCCGCCAGCCTTAAGGTTGGACGGGCAGGTCCTTTAATTGGGTTAATTATCCTGTCAATGGCCTCAATTAGCCATTGACAGGTCGGCGGGCCCCGCCACCAACTCGCCGACGGAAAAATTCTGGTCATAGAATCGTAGAGTGATTACAGCCACAGAAGGGGGCCATTTAGCTCATCATGCTGGTTCTTTGCAAGAGCAGCTCAACTAGTCCCAGCTGTGGCTCAGTTCATAGCACCCTCGCCTTTGAATCAGAGGGTTGTGGGTTCATGTCCCACTCCTGGAAAACCAAGAACTGTGATTGTACTCGAAAGAAGTTGCAATCTGTGACTATTGGTAACTTGAAAGAGTTTCCCAGCCCTTTTGCCATAGCCCTGCAATTTTTTTCTCTTCAGATAATTATCCAATTACCTTTTGAAAGTCACAGTTGACCCTGCCTCCACCACGCTCTCAGACAATGCATTCCGGATCCTAACCACATGCTGCAAAAAAAAACTTTCCTGCATGTCGCCTTTGGTTCTTTTGCCAATCACATCAAATCACAATCCTCTAGTTCTCAACCCTTCTGCCAATGGGAACATTTTCTTCCTATCCTCTCTGTCAGACCTCTCAGGATTTTGAACACCTCTATCAAATCTCTTCTCCACCTTCGCTTCTCCAAGGAACCAACACCAGCTTCTCCAACCTATCCACACAACTGAAGTCCCTCATTCCTGGAAACATTCTCGTAAATCTTTCCTGCCCCCTCTTTCATGCCTTCACATTCTTCCTGCAGTGTCCTGACAGTAAATTCAAGCTATTGTAACGATGCTTAGTGGAAGTGAGTAAAGCAAGTCAAAGATCAATTTTGAGCCAAAACCGCAAAGTAACCTTGCAGTTTATAAATTACCGGTGCAGCCTTACTTAGAATACCGTGCACAGTTCTGGTTGTCACAGTACAAAAGGGCCATTGCAGCTATTGAAAGAATATAGAAGAGAGCAAATAAAATGATTGAGGTGATGGAAGGATTGGATTATGAGGAGCAATTACGTTTAGAGGTGATATAATTGCTGCTTTTAAGATTCTACAGGGACTGGATAATGTAGACCACGGCAAGTTATTTCACATTGACCAGAACTATAGAATTAAAGGACACGGCCTGTGCCTGAAGGGAAGTAAATTCAAAACTAATCTGCAGAAATAATATTTCAGTGAGCAAATAATCAATCTGTGGAGCAGACACCCTAGGGAGACAGTGAAAGCAGTTAGTATTGATTCATTCAAACGAAAATTAGATAGATTTAGTCTCTTTGCCTAAGAAAGGTTTTACTTGCCTCAGAGGGGGTTCAAAGAATGATTCCTGAGATGGCGGATTAGCCTTCGTGGAAAAATTGGAGAGGGTAGACTCCGCCTATATTCCCTTGAGTTTAGAAGAATGAGAGGTGATCTCATTGATCTCAAATTTTATGGGGCTCTGGGATGCTGGGAGGATAATTCCCGTGGCTGGGGAATCCAGAACTAGGGGTCGCAGTCTCAGAATTAGGGGTCAGCCATTTAGGAAGGAGATGAGGAGAAATGTCTTCATTCAAAGGGTTGTGAACATTTGGAATTCACAGAAAGATCTGTGAATGCTCAGTCATTGAGGAAAATTAAAACAGAGATTGACAGATTTTTGGATGCTAGGGCAATCAAGGGGTATGAGAACAGTGCAGAGAGGTGCAGCTGAGGTAGATCAGCCATGATCTTATTGAACAGCGAAGCAGGCTTGAGGGACTAAATGGCCTACTCCTGCTCTTATGCTCTTAATATTCTTTCAAAAAATAATATTTTGGGATACGTTACATGAGTAATTTGAGGCATGGCTAACTGTAGCATGCTTGTGAGGAATAGGTGACTCCTTTGGTTCCCAGAAACCTTTGCCATTGTGGTTTTCCTCACATCATGTCTGGCTCTGTTGTAGACAGACAATTAGTGAGACCAATTCCTGTAATTATTTATTTACTCCATTATTATTGTATCATACAATAACCAGGATGGTAGAAAGAAAACAAGATGGCCCTTGGTCTTATTTCCATTTAGCAATTACTACGTTGCAATGGGAAAAAAATCGGGTCATCTAAAAACCCTGATGTTGCTGTTGAAACCTCAGGATATGCAAATCCAACAGTGAGTCTACAGTTTTAGCGATTTACCTTACTGCCTTTTGTAAGATCGCTGGCCAAACAACTCAATGGAATCACATTTTTATTGAATGACAGATGAACCCACAAATAATTATTTGCTACTAAATGTATTATTTACAACTTTGCAGTTGAAATTTTGGCACTGACAATGCTAGTTTTCAGCAGGTATAAAAGTGCTGAATTTTTCCAGAAAGAACAGTGTTTTCTCAAGCAGTGGCTATTCTGTGACTGGGTCTGAGGGTAACTGAATAATATGCCTGATCCCATGAGTTGAGGACGGTTGCCCCTTCAGAGAACACGATAGTCACAGTGTATCCCTTTCATTTTAATAAAAAGCAATACATTTAATAATATCATGAGCCCTTCACTAAGTTGTTTGTGGCTGTGTGCAATAGTTTAATGGTACTTTCATACTTAATAAGATGTTTCATACTGATGACTTTAATATGATGATGTTGCTGGGTGTCCTCCAGCTGGAATGAAGCTTAAGGCAGATATTTATTCCTCCCAAAATTCCTAACCTGAACCATATGAGTCAAAGGGATAAACATGTGTTTAACCAGAAGCAAAAGCCTGAATGTCATTTTAGAACAGTACTGGGCAAGAGGGTGTGCTGTCCACGCTCTGCACAGTGGGGATAAGGGGACACTAATTAAACATTAAAAGAAAAAAATATAAGGAACAGTTATGAAGTAACTGAAAAATAGAAAATTGTAAAGGGCATAAAACAGGCAGCCAGTTTGTTATTTCTCATCTATGATCAGTGATAAGCCAACAACAATTCGATTTATATATTGCCTTTAACATAGTAAAATGTCCTAAGGTGTTTCACAGGAGAAAATACCAAATTAAATTGGACACCAAGCTACATAAAGACACATCAGGCCAGGTGAACGAAGGCTAGGCTAAAGACATAGATTTTGAAGTGTGGCTTGAAGGAGAAGAGAGAGAGAGAGAGTGAGTAATTTAGAGAGGGAATTCCACAGCTTAGTGCCAAGCAGCTGGAAGTATGGCTGCTAATGATGCAGTGATGGAAATCAGGATTGTACAAGATGTCACAATTGGAGGAGTGCAAAGATCTCAGTTGTAAGGCTGGCTGAGGTTACTGCTAAAGCAGGGCAAGGTCATGGGGGTACTTGAACACAAAGGTGAGAATTTTAAAACTGAAGTATGCCAGTCAATAGATGTAAGGGAGCACATGGGTGATGCGTAAACGGCAGGGAAAGGGCAGCAGAGTTTTGTAATGGGCGCACGTTCGCAGAGGGTAAAATGTGGCAGGCCAGCCAGGAGAGCAATGGAATAGTCAGATCTGGAGATAACAAAGGCAGGGGTGAGTGTTTCAGCTGCAGATCACTACACCACTACATCCCCTCCCCCGCCCCACCATTTCAGTTGGCAATCTGTCAAAAATGGGCCCAGCAAATATGCTTTAACTTTTATCAGCTGTTGCTCTGGGCTCTACAAAAACAAGCAGGATTACTGCTGCACAGGTTGCTTCTCTTCTCCCTCCACAGGCCTATCTTTTTACTAAGAAAGTATTACTATCCGGGCTTTTTTTTAGCCACAATGCAGTCTGGTCCGGAAGCTGACTGGGCTGTTCAATATTGTCTGCAGGCTGCCCTGGGCACTCATTTTCTGCCCACAGCCCTCTAACCCAATGCTGTCACAGATAAGTTCTCAAAAAGGGCCAGTCCCAATAGGGAGCCTATTAGGCAGCTTTGGCCCAGGCAAAACCCACCCAAGGACAAAATCTACCTCTCCATCTATCAGAATCAAAATTCACCAAAAGCAAAAGGGCACAGGAAACAAATCAGTTATGTGCAGTTAGTAAAGTTTTGGAACGCTCATCAAAACCCTGCTCTAAAGTTGCACTGATGTTATAAAAGTGACTGGAACAGAAGGACAGTAAGACTTTGACTACTTCAAACATTCCTGCTTTATATCTATTCCCCACCGTTTAACATATGTATTAGTAATAAGTACACGATGGAACGGCAGGATATTAATTCATTCATGCTTTCCTCCAAATAAACAACATACTGGAATTTGTCACCTAGGGCAGCTTTTGGTCTCCTGAGAAAGTCCCAGAGAGATTTTAGCCTCAAAGCTATTAGATCCTAGTCAGTTTAGAACACAGAGCTCCATAATCCCAGATACCCATTCATTGCAATACAGAGTATATTATTAACTAGCACCCTATGAAGGCAGTTATATTAAAATCTTTATTAATTATAATGTATTTGATGGGGATGAGATAGCCACTGTAGTAGGTATTAAAATCTACATGGCTTTAATCTCTTCTGCCATTGCTTTCAGTGTTTAGCTCCTACTTGAACATATTCCACAGGATTATCACGCAATTTATGAGAGAAGACTCACAGGGCTGTCCTTTTGCACCTAAAATTTTCCACATTAAACTGATCCTAGCCTGGGTCTTAAACAGGGACTAGGTCCTAGAACAAAAATCACCGTGATGAGATAAAGCAGTGATATAGCTGGAGAAGGATGGAGCCAGCTTTAGTCATTTCCAAATCAAATCTAGTATTTTGGCATTTAAACTTGTATTAGGCTCCCAAGACAAGTACTGGTATAATGTTTCTTATTTTATTGAGCTGAAATTATATCATTTCACAGAAGTGATTTTAGTACACACAGCTAATTTATCAACTTCCATATCCAGTGGTCCAGTGACAGTTCACAAATAACTGAGTGGAGGAGGTGTTTAAGCCAAAGAGTCTAACAGAGTTGTATGCTCATGTCCACACCAAACTTCAACAGAAATCATACATGGGCTTAATTAACAAAAAAAATTTCCACAAAATAAATAAGAATAATCTACTAGACTCGATGCATTACTATCGCAAACATGATACCTGGGCACTTCCATGAAATAAACCCACAACACGCGTGTCATGCTCTACACACATTCGATTTTATCCAACATAATTTACTTGTACCACAAGTAAGTTAAGTGTTTGGGTGCGACAATGCTTATGAAAGGGACTATGTTCAAAGCAAGAGTCTATTATTAATAGTACAATGCAGCTGTCATGATCAAAATGGAGGTGCTGACAATGCAGCCTCTCTGAGGTTGGTGACAACAAAAGAAACATTTCTATTCATTACTGGCTACATTTTGCTGCTTCTGGAGGCTGAGAACTAAACCACTTCCAACAGGTGGTGCCCTCTGTCCCAAGGAACAGCCATGGTGTCTCAATTATGCTGCAGTTTTGTCTCCAAAAGCAGTGCTATCTCCAAATATAGTACTGTAAAAATAAACAAGGAATCAGACTGTTGAACTGCATTCCAACAGCCAATGCAATGGTGAGCAGCAAGAAATTTGTCAGTCCAAACCAATTCTTGCAACAAAGCCACCTATAAATCCCAGTCAGTGATTTGAGGAATTTCGGGGATTGGAAGCCCTGATACATGATGTTAGAGTTTGCACGTCTGTCCCACACAGGATAATCAACATGGAGGCAGCTACATATCAAATTTGGGAGCCCAACAAAAATTATTTTGTATTGTTCGAGTTGGATTTGTGATAGTCCCAAATTCAGCCTCTCTGCTTTCCATAACTGCACTTCCCAGGTCCCCAACTATTTGTGAACTACAAAAAATGGATGGACGTTAGCTTCTACCAAGCTAAGTTTCACTGGTACAATGGAACTGTCTATGAAAGCTTTAATGATGGTGCCCCCTCTCTCCACCACCGTACCCAACAACCTGCCAAATAATACAAAAGCGACAAAAACGGAAAATGCTGGAAAAACTCAGCATCTGTGGAGAGAAAAACAAGAGTTAATGTTTCGAGTCCGTATGACTCTTCTTCAGAGCTAAAGAGAAGTAAAAATGTGATGAAATTTATACTGTTTTGGGGAGGGAGCCGGTGAAGCTGGATAGAAGGCCAGCAATAGGTGGGAGCAAAGGAGAGATTGACAAAGATGTCATGAACAAAAGGACAAAGGGGTGTTAATGGTAGTGGTACAGGCTAAAGGAGCTGCTGATGGTGGCATTAGGGTAAGAAAGCAGAATGTGATAATAGCAGGACAATGGTAAGCACTCTGGAAAGAACAACATGAACAAGTGACAGAAGACCCTTATAGGGGTGGGGTGGGGGGAGGAGACAGTGGTGGAAAAAAAGATTGAAAATAGGATAAAAGGTAGGGATAAAACAATGAATAGATGAATAAAAATGAAATAAAAATAAAAATAAGTGGACGAAAAATAAAAATGAACATTGAAAAAAGGGATTAAAAAAAAGGGGTGAGGATAGAGTTCATGGTCTGACGTTGTTGAACTCAATGTTAAGTCCAGAAGGCTGTAAAGCGCCTATTCGGAAGATCAGGTGCTGTCCCTCCAGTTTGTGTTGTGCTTCACTGGAACACTGCAGCAGGCCAAAGATGGACATGTGGACATGACAGCAGGATAGTTTGTTGAAATGGCAAGCAACAGGAAGGTCTGGGTCATGCTTGCGGACAGACCGAAGATGTTCCACAAAGTGGTCACCCAGTCTGCATTTGGTCTCTCCAATGTAGAGGAAACAGCATTGGGAGCAGCGAATGCAGTAGACTAAATTGAAGGAGGTGCAAGTGAAGCGTTGCTTCACCTGAAAGGAGTGTTTGGGGCCTTGGGCGGTGAGGAGGGAGGACCTGCTCACATGTTCATGCTGTTCTTTCCAGAGTGCTTACCCTTGTCCTGCTATTATCACATTCTGCTTTCTGACCTTAATGCCACCACCAGCGCCTCCTTTAGCCAGTACCACTATCATTAACACCCCCTTTGTCCTTTTGTTCATGACATCTTTGTCCTCCTTTGCCCCCACCTATTGCTGGCCTTCTATCCAGCTTCACCTGCTCCACCCCCCCACCCCCTTAAACAGTCTAAATTTCATCGCATTTTTACTTCTCTTTAGCTCTGAAGAACAGTATTACAGACTTGAAACTTTAACTCTTGTTTTTCTCTCCACAGATGCTGTTAGGCCTGCTGAGTTTTTCCAGCATTTTCTGTATTTGTTTCAGATTTCCAGCATCCTCAGCATTTTGTTTTTATAAT
Organism: Cetorhinus maximus; assembly: GCF_964194155.1. Lineage (NCBI taxonomy): Eukaryota > Metazoa > Chordata > Chondrichthyes > Lamniformes > Cetorhinidae > Cetorhinus > Cetorhinus maximus. Next base: position 75,648,278 of record NC_135894.1, on the reverse strand, counting down.
ACAAAAGCAAGTTATTGTAGATGTTGGAAATCTGAAATAGAAACAGAAATTGCTGGAAATTTTCTGTTTCTTTTATAATTTGCCAACTATCCTGGTTCTGGAGTCAATGAAACGTGCAAGTGTCCAGACCATTCCTATAAGTGAATTAATGTACTTCATAATCTGCAAAGTGCTTTGGGGGATTCTGAAGTCATGCAAGGCACTATATAAATGCAAGCCTTTTTTAAAATCTTAAACCCAAAAAACTGATTAAACTAGTTCCATGATAACAAAGTTTAAAAAAAAGAAAAGCAAAAGCACATTTCCTGAGCAGCAACTGTAGGACATCATAATCTTTAGTGATCTCAGGTCTCCTCCTGTACATTCTGTACATTAATATGAACATATTTTCACCTCAGTGTTCTGTGAAGATGTCATTTTAATAGCACTGGATAGTTCTGCAAAACATCAATGTCATTTCTCCTTTATTAAATATATCTTTCAACCTCTTAGCTGAACGGTGAATAGAATTACACAAAAAGCAATGTGAGCTACACCGACTTAAAAATAAATCAAGCTAAGCTCGCAACCAAACAAAAAGCCCCGAATCTAGAAGAGCATACTGTTTAAGAAATATATTACATAATATATAAGCTGGTTCTAAAGAAAAGTACTTTTTGCCTTTTTAGACTTTATTTGAATTTGCTTTAAAAATCTGTGCTTTCGTATGAAAGGTTTGCAAGAGAAAATACATCAAGCTGTTTTATAAAGTTCTGAGCATTTAAATATGTAAGAAATAAAACATCAAAAAGCTTGAGGCATCTGTGCATGATTACATTTTAATGTTTTTGCTTTTGTTTAAAAAGAGAGGCTGTAATAAATGGGAGCATTGCAACCAGAGTAGATGAAAAGCGAATACCTGGCATAGCACATTCCTTGCCTTTTAATAAAGCTCCACAAAGCGATGCTCCCTCTATCCACTAGCAAACTTTTCTGTTTAATAGCATTAAGTTTAAGAATTAAGATAAATGAGTACCTTTATAGTCAAAAGAAAAATAGTGAAATGGTGACGATTTCCATAACAGCTGTTGTACAAGCTCTTCAGTTGTGTTGCTCAAACCTGCTCACTATTCCAAGATCGTCCTGAAATGCAAAGATAACCCCCAGCTTCTTTTCTCTACTGTAGACCGTTTTTTTAAGCCCCTTGCCTTTGCATCCTCTACCCTCCTCCAACAACAACAAGCATGAGGACACGGACCTCTTTAGCCTATAATTGAAGTCTTCCAATCAGCTACCTTTGCCACTTCCCTTCCTCTCCTAGCCCACCTGACAAAACTTCCTCTAACGAGGTTCCACCCCTTACCAAGCCCGAAACTTTTTTCTTTTTTTATTCTGTCTCCTATCTCCCCATATGCTTCTCCAAGCTCAACATCTCTATAAGGCCCACCTCCTGGTCTATTCTATAAAGTGCTGGGACTCTATTCCCACTACTGACCACCCAGCTTCCCTTGTTAACTAATAGTGTGAGCAATTCTCTCTCTCTTGTGGGACCGTCCCTCTGTCTTCTTCAAATCTGACATCATCACCTCAAAAAAAATATCCTTCACCCTGCTGTCCATGTAAACTGCTGCCCCATCTCCAACTTCCATTTCCTCTCCAAAGTCCTTGAATGTGTTATCACATCCCAAAACCATGCCCATCTTTCCCAGGGTTCTATGTTTGAATCCCTCCATTCAGGTTTCTGCCCCTACCACAGTATGGTAATGGCTTTTTATCAAATTTCCAAGTGACACCCCATGTGACTGAGTACAGTAAACTATACTTCCTTGTCATTCTCAACCTATCTGCAGTCTTTGATACAGCTGGCCACACCATCCTCCTCCAAAGCCTCTTCACCAGTGTCCAGCTGGGTGGAACTGCACTTGCCTGGTTCCGTATATCAATGGCTTCTTTTCCTCCTCCTGTACTGTTATCCCTGGTGTCCCCCCAACAAAGATCTATCCTTGGTCTCCGCCTATTTCTCAACCACATACTGCCCTTGGTGACATCATCTAGAAGCACAGCATCAGTTTTCACATGCATCCTGACAACACCCAGCTCTACCTCACCACCACTTCTCTCTACTCCTGCATGGTCTCTAAATTATCAGACTGCTTTTCCGACATCCGGTGCTGAATGAGAAGAAATTCCCTCCAATTAAATAATGGGAAGACTTACATGCCATTGTTTTCAGTCCCGACTCCAAATCCATTTCTCCAGTTACTGGCTCAATCCCTCTCCTGGGCAACAGTCTGAGATTAAGCCAAAAAGCTAAAAGCTACTGCGGATGCTGGAAATCCAAACACATCTTCCCTTCACCCCCCCTGACGGCATTCCGTAGGGATCGTTCCCTCCGGGACACCCTGGTCCACTCCCCTACTCCTCAACCCCCACTTATGGCACCTCCCCATGCCCACGCAGAAGATGCAACACCTGCCCCTTCACTTCCTCTCTCCTCACCGTCCAAGGGCCCAAACATTCCTTTCAAGTGAAGCAGCATTTCACTTGCATTTCCCCTAACTTAGTCTACTGCATTCGTTGCTCCCAATGCGGTCTCCTCTACATTGGAGAGACCAAACGCAAACTGGGCGACCGTTTTGCGGAACACCTGCGGTCTGTCCGCAAGAAAGACCCAAACCTCCCTGTCGCTTGCCATTTTAACACTCCACCCTGTTCTCTTGCCCACATGTCTGTCCTTGGCTTGCTGCATTGTTCCAGTGAAGCCCAACGCAAACTGGAGGAACAGCACCTCATCTTCCGACTAGGCACTTTACAGCCTTCCGGGCTGAATATTGAATTCAACAACTTTAGATCTTAAACTCCCCCTCCCCCCATCCCCACCCCGTTTCTCCCCCCCCGCCCCCCCCACCCCCCCACTTTTTTTTCAATAATTCATATAGATTCTTCTTTCCCCACCTATTTCCATTATTTTTAAATCTAAAACTAAAACCTTGTTAGTCTTTCCACCCCACCCCCACTAGAGCTGTACTTTGAATATCCTGTCTTCCATTCTTAATTAGCACTTTTCTTAGACAAATATCACCACCTTCAACACCTCTTTGACCCTTTTGTCTGTGACATCTTTTGATTATCTGCTCATCTCCACAATCACCACACCCTCAATGTCTCTCTCCACCCCCCCCCTCCCCCCACCTTAAACCAGTTTATATTTCTCCCTTCTTCTAACTATGCTTCAGTTCTGCCGAAGAGCCATGAAGGCTCGAAACGTTAACTGATTTCTTCTCCGCCGATGCTGCCAGACCTGCTGAGTTTTTCCAGGTAATTCTGTTTTTGTCTGAGATTAAGCCAGTCTGTTTGCAACCTTGGTGTCATATTTAACTCCAAGATGAGCTTCAAACCACACATTTGTGCCACCAGCAAGACTACCTATTTACACCTCCATAAAATTGTCCAACTTCATCCCTGTCTCAGCTCATCTACTGCTGAAACCCTCATTCATGCCTTTGTTACCTCGAGACTCGAATACTTCAAAGCACTTTTGGCTGGTCTCTAACATTTTACAATACGTAAACCTGAGGCCATGCAGTACTCTGCTGCTCATCTCTTAACTCGCACTAAGTCCCATTTACGTATCACCCCTATGCCTCATGACCTACACTGGCTCCTGGGCAAGCAATGTCTTGATTTTAAAATTCTCATCTTTGTTTCAAATTCCTCCACAGCTTCGTCTTTTCCTACCTTTGTAATCTACGCCAACCCCACAATCTTCCAAGATATCCGTGCTCCTCTAAGTCTGACCTCTTATGCATCCCCAATTCTAACCACTTCATCATTGGTGACTAAGCCCTCTGTTATCTGGGGCCCAAGTTCTGGAATTACTTCCCTAAACCTCTCTGCCCCTCTACCTCGCTTTCCTTCTTTAAGAAAGTCCTTAAAAACTATTACTTATCCTAATACCTCATTTTGTGGCTCGATGTCAAATTGTACTTTATAATGCTCCTGTAAAATGCCTTGGGACATTCTGTTATGTTGAAGGTGCTATATAAATATAAGTTTTTGTTGTAGAAGTCACTGGTACACTAAACACTCAATGCAAGTTATTATCACTAACATTGCTGTCAGTGATTTTATAACTTATTTTCTGTTGACTATAGTTTTTTCTCCATCTCATCTGATGGGGCAGGTTGAGATCTTGGCATTCCAAAAGAATTCTTCCACTCAATTCATAGTTTTAGCAAATGATCTGTGCTTTCAAAACCACTTTGGATTTTATGGAATACACACTATATAAAAGATCGTGGGCCCAATCAGAATAAAACACATAATACAAAGTGGATTTTGCTGGACTTCAGTATGAAATAATTCTTTACTGTTAGTTAGTCTGTAGCCCCAACAACTTGCGCTTAAACACCTGGAAGGCCTGTGAAAATGCACTCACCTAGCTGAGAAAGGGTAAATAAAATGTAGCCAAATAAAGAACTCCACAGACCTCCTCCCAGCAAGTAAAGTTTAGGCTAACTTCCACATTAATGTATTTGCAATTGTTAATTAAAACCGTAGCTTGCAGCCTATGAGTCAACCTTTGAAGCTTTGAAAAATTCTTCCAAAAACATGGGTCAACTTATACACCAAATATAAAATGTAAACAGCCAGTGCTGGTGTAGGCAGTCGCCATTTTGAAATGTGGGAAAAGAAACATAACACCAGTAATTAAAATTAAATCAAAATGTCATATTTTATTTAATAAAATAATTCTACAGGATAGTATGAACAGCAATCATAACATTTTAAAGATTGTCAAATACATCATCTTCAGCTAGCTGATGCAAAGAGTTCATCAAATTCATTTGGATTCACTTTGGTTATGGCACCACCGTAAGGATCCCACTCTGGATCAAATATGGTGCTTTCTGTTTCACAATCATTCCTCCACAAAAGATCATCTTCCTCTCCATCCACTGAATTAGATATTCCGCATTTACTGTACAATCTGACAACAGTTTGTGCATTAACAGGATCGCACGATTTGATGATGAATCCACACAAGACACCAAGAGGAGCAGCACGCATATCTCCACTCTTTGTGAAGGATTTTTCTCAATCAACATATTCCATTCAGTGCGGACATGATCTTTGAATGGCTTGTTGAGGCACATAAAGGTATGACTGTAATTTTTTTTAGTCTTTCATGGGAGGTGGGTGTAATTTTCAAGGCCAACATTTGTTGCCCATCCCTAATTTCCCTTGAGAAGGTGGTGGTGAGCACCTTCTTGAACCACTGCAGTCCATGTGATGTAGATATATGCACAGAGCTGTTAGGAAGTGTTATAGGATTTTAATCCAGTGACAGTGAAGGAACGACAATTTAGTTCCAAATCAGGATGGTGTGTGGATTGGAGGGCAACTTGCAGGTGGTGGCGTTCCCATGCATCTACTGCCTTTGTCCTTCTTGGTGGTAGAGGTCAGGGGTTTGGAAGGTACTGTCAAAGGGGCCTTGGTGAGTTGCTGCAGTGCATCTTGTACATTGTATGCATTGCTGCAACTGTGCGTTGGTAGTGGAGGAAATGAATGTTTAGGTAGGTTGATGGAGTGCCATTCAACAGGCTGCTTTGTCCTGAATAGTGTCAAACTTTTTGAGTGTTGTTGGAGCCCCATTCATTCAGGCAAGTGGAGCATATTCCATCACATTCCTAACTTGTGCCTTGTAGATGATGGACAGGCTTTGCAGAGTCAGAAAGCGAGTTACTCACTGCAGGGTTCCTAGCCTCTGTCCTGCTCTTGTAGCCACAGTATTTTCATGGCTGGTCCAGTTCAGTTTCTGTTCAATGGTAACCCCTAGGATGCTGATAACGGGGAATTCAACAATGGTAACACCATTGAATGTCAAAGGGAGATGGTTAGATTCTTGATATAGATGGTCATTGCCTGGCACTAAAGTGGCAAGTGTGATTCACACTCCACATCAGCCCAAGCCTGAATATTGTCCAGGTCTTGCTGCACATGGACATGTACTGCTTCAGTATCTGAGGAATCACGAATGGTGCTGAACATTGTGCGAACGTCCCCACTTCTGAATTTATGATGAGGGAGGTCATTGATGAAGCAGCTGAAGGTGGTTGGGCCGAGGACACTACCTGAGGAACTCCTGCAGTGATGTCCTGAAACTGAGATGATTGGCTCCAACAACCACCACCATCTTCCATTGTGCAAGTATGACTGCAACTTGTGGAGAATTTTCCCTGATTCCCACTGATTTTAGTTTTGCCAGGCTCCTTGATGCCACACTTGATCATCTGCTGCCTTGAAGTCAAAGGCTATCACTCTCATCTCACTTCTGGAATTCAGTTCTTTTGTCCATTTATGGACCAAGGATGTAATGAGGTCAGGAGCCGTATGGGCGTGGCCAACCCAAACTGAGCTTCAGTGAGCAGGTTACTGCTGTATAAGCGTTGCTTGGCAACACCGTTGATGACACTTTCCATCATTTTGCTGATACTAGAGGGTGGCTGATAGGGCAGTAATTGGCCAGGTTGGATCTGTCCAGCTTTTTGTGACAGAACATACCTGGGCAATTTTCCACATTGTTGGATAGGTGCAATTGTTGTAGCTGTACTGGAACAGCTTGGCTAGGGGTGTGGTTCTGCAGCACAAATCTTCAGTACTATTGCCAGGTTATCGTCAGTGCCCACAGCCTTTGCTGTAATCAGTGCCTTCAGCCATTTCTTGATATCACGAGGAGTGAATCGAATTAGCTGAAGAGGAGCATCTGTGATAAAAACAGAAAGTGCTGGCAAAACTCAGCAGCTCTAGTGGCATCTGTGGTAAGAGAAACAGGGTTAGTGTTTCGAATCCAATTTGACTCTTCTATGCATCTGTGATGCCACGGACCTCAGCAGGAGGCTTAGATGGATCATCCACTTAGTCCTTCTGGCTGAAGATGCTTCAACCTTGCCTTTTGCACTGATGTGCTGGGCTCCCCCAGTGAGGATGGGGATGCTGGTGTAGTCTTAACCTCCTGATGGCTGTTTAATTGCTTTCCAGTTTTCTGATTTACTCTGTACCTTTCACAGTAGAAACACCATCAACTAGCCCAAAAAGTAATTCAGCTTTCATTCTGTTCGTAATTGTCTCCTTGTCGACCACCAGTTCAGGAAACATGGAGAAAGAATGAGTCAGATCCTATTTTACCTCAGATGTTGACCTACTATCTCTTTTCCTCAATGCCCAATCAACCCACTGACCATTTTTCCACCAGCACAACCTCAACCAGAAATGACCGCTCACCTCACCACCCTCCCGGGCACCCCACCCCCAAATAACTCCTGCTCATCCCTGGTCTCCATGACTCAGCCTTCAGGCAACATCGGAAGACACAATGGTGCCCCTAAAGTTTCATATTATTGGCATTGCTCATGTATAATATGGAGCATGGTTATTCATTTTTATTGTAAATCTGGCCTGTCCCTTTAAGGCAACTGCTCAATTGAACCCTGTGGGTACCTAGACTGCTGTGGCTGCTTATAAATTCCAGCCTCCAAGACAGAAAACCCCAATCTTAAGTGCCTGCCTTTCTTTCTCTTCTTTCAAAATTATTTTCCATCTGTAAAAACGTACGATACCAAGTGTGACAGACACACAGTTTTTATACATATTAATCTCCCACAAGTATCCATGCAGAAAAACAAACAGGTTTGTAAAACAAGATGTGAGGAGTTATATTACTGAAATGAGAGAGAAATGTATTACAATTGTGGTGAGGAAGTCAAGAACGAATTTATATAATATTGGCCCAAATGGCAAGGCTAATAGCACTCGCCACTATTAACTGCAAATACCATGGCAACTTCAAGCCAGGACAGATGAACAATTAAATGTGAAAATTGAAAAATTGCAGTCAATTGCGCCATTCCACCACTAGCTTCATGAAGAGCATCACATTGTCTGGCTCTCAAATGCATTGAGCGGCATAAAATTGCTGTACTTGCATGGTAAATACCTAGTAAATTTGCCACAGCAAGTTAAATCAAGTCGCTTCAAGTCTAAGTACAGTATCCTTTTAATAGTCTGATAAGTGTTATGTGGAGTCTTATTCCTTTAAAAAAACATTAAAAGATAATTTTTAAAAAAACTTTGTCTCTTTTTTCCTCTCAATCCAATCTTTCTTTTCCTCTTTTCCAATTCTAACTTAACTTCCATGTTCAAGCCTTGTTCTGTTCATTCCACAATCCTTCAATCTTATTAGTTAAGGAGATATAGAGTTGCTTGCCCACTTTCTTTGGACCCCAGGAGCCATGCTGTTTCCATCTCATCCTTCCAACATCTTCAAGGCAAAATACCATGGAGATTAAATGGACATGGTGCAGTAAAACTAATGGCAGGGGCTGGTTGGTGACTAATTACAGGAATTTTGTGGTCAATGTATTGCACATATAGCTTGTTAAATGTATTGAGCATATGAACCGTTGGAATGCAATGAATCACCATAAATTTTCAATACAGTTAGAAACTGAGTTAATTATTGATGTGACTTTAAGGATTGTGTGCAGGGTAGTTGGATGCAGGTGATTCCGAGCACCTCAGATCTGAGCTGCACTGTGTTGGGGGAAGGAGGAACAATATAGAGCTGATGTTAAGGATATGGATCAGGCTAACCTTAATGGCTACTAAGTTTGTAATCATAGGTCTCCATTTTAAGGCTGGGGGCTCTGCACAAACCTTATAAAAGTAGCAAATAATAGTTTCAAAATTTTAGTTGAAAAGTCAGATTTATTTTAAGAAAGGAAATTATTTCCCAAAAGTAGCCGGTGGGTTTATACCATTGGGACCAGGAGCAGTGAGAGAAATCAGAAGGGCTCTCTGAATTAGTGCCTCTAGTTGCCTCTTGGTTACTGAATCCACAGCAAAAACAGAGTGCCACTTGAAACTTGCAACACTTTAGTTAAAGCCCAAGGGTTCTTGACTTTGGGTTGCAATGGCTTGTGCTCAAAGGTTCAGGTTATTACAGGTCTATCTGGCACAGGGCTACTGATATACTGTAAATGAGAGCTGGTGCAGATTCTTGATTATGGTTCCACATTTGTAAAAAGGTCAAAAACAGGGGAGGCTACATGAGAGAAATTGTATTTCCTATGGATTGAGGCATCAGACAGCAGTTGCATTGGCTCTGGCTGATTGTAAAGGCTGAAGGAGGGGGTGAGAGGTCATTGTTCAATGAAGGTAGAGAAATAGTGGAGAATATAGAGGTGGAGGGAGCCAGAGGGTGGGCGAGGTGAAGGTGGATGTGGAATGAGAGGCAATATCAAAAAGCAACTGCAGTTATGGTAGAATAGCAATAAAATTATAAAAAGAAGAATGACCTGCAATCATATGGCACATTTCAAACCACAAGGATGTCCCAAAGCACTTTACAACCAATCAAATATTTTTGAAGTTTAGTCACTGCTGTACTGCAGGAAATGCAGCAGACAATTTGTGCATAACAAAGTGATAGTGGCCAGATAATTTGTACTGATGATGTTGATTCAGAGGTAAACATAGCCCACGATACCTTGGGAGAACACCACATCTCTTCTTCACATAGTGCCATGGATTTTTTTTTATATCCGCTTGAGAAGGCAGTTTAACCTCTGATCTGAAAGATAGCACCTCCAACAGTGCAGCATTCCCTCAGGAATGTACCAGACTATCAGCCTCAATTTTGTGCTCAATGTTTGTGGGTTTGAACCCATTTTCCGTCTCAGAGGTAGGACTCAAAGTCTAGAGTTCTGAAGAGGAGTCATTTTGGACTCGAAACGTTGACTCTTTTTCACTCTCCACCAACACCCTCCAGCAGCTGCGTTTTTCCTGCACTTTCTGTTTTTATTTCACTTACTTACAATATCTGCCTGGGACAAAAGTGAAACCCTACTCTTGGCAGAACCCAAGCAAAAGTGAAGATGGGCAACAGTTATATATGGATTGCATATCCTTGGCTGTACAATTCATTTAAACATTGGAGAGAATGTTTCTCTCCAATATGGAAACATATTCACTTACGCCTCCTTCCCATGCTACAAAATCAATTTCAAAATAATCTCAGTTCCAGAATTATGTTGAACTGAGATTTGACAGTTAAAAGGAAGGCAAGTACCTCCTATAGACACAGCTGAAAACTAAAAGTTCAGAAAGTAACAATGAATTATTAAATTCAAAAAATGACAACTGCCAACCTTGAAACACTGCAATGTTCAAACATATATCCTGACCATCTAATTAGTTTATAATATTCAAATTAGACTTGAGCAGAAAGCTTTGCAACTGGAAAAAGGAAATTGGTCTCTAGGCCATATAAAATAAAACAGATCCTACCTCTTTAAATGTTCACAAGAGCCCTGATGGAACCCATCCCCCACCCCCCCCCTAGCCTTTTGCTCAATCCCTGAAGTACTCCAGAAAACATCACTTCGCTATTTTATGGAAAGGGAGGGGAAGGAAGAGTTCAGGAATACGAAACACTTCGTAAAGAGCACAAACCAAATCAGGAAAAGTCATCAAAGCTCACCGACAGCCCCTGTCCCTACCGAGTGGGAAACTATTGCAGCGAGAAAAAGCTGCGAGTTTTACACACAGCAGCCGCGCTCTCTCTCTCTCTCTCTCACCCACCTTTCTGCCCGATCGCGCTGCTAAATGTTGCAATCAAGTAGAAAAAGATGCCGAGCTTTCCGATGTGTTTTCCTCTCAGCGTTCCAGCCTCCATGCCGAGATGAGAAGGGAAGGCATAATGCGGCGGAGTTGTTGAGCGATCGCACTCCGGCTCCCAATCTCTCTCTCTCTCTCTCTCTCCCTCTGCCGCTGCTGCAGCTTGGACCCAAATCTCAATCACATTCACTCACTGGTCAACCACTTCCTCCGCTTCCGCTCATCCCATAATGCAGCCTGTCTGCTGGACACACTACCCAGGCTGGATATGGGGTTCCTGATTCCTCTCCCTCCCCCTCACTCTCACCTTCTCTCCTCACCCCTCTTCACCTCACCCTCTCACCGGCTCCTCCTCACTCTCACCTTCTCTCCTCACCCTCTCACCGGCTCCTCCTCACTCTCATCTTCTCTCCTCACCCTCTCACTGGCTCCTCCTCACTCTCACCTTCTCTCCTCACCCTCACCTCTTCTCACTCTCACCTCTTCTCACCCCCCTCACCCTCATCTCTTCTCACCCCTCCTCACCTCAACTTCTCTTCTCACCCCTCCTCACCACACCTTCTCACTGGCTCCTCCTCACTCTCACCTCTCCTCACCCTCACCTCTTCTCACTCTCACCTTCTCTTCTCACCCCCTCACCCTCATCTCTTCTCACCCTTCCTCACCTCAACTTCTCTCCTCACCACACCTTCTCACTCACCCTTACCTCACCTTATCACCTTCATCTCACCTTCTCACCCCTCCTCATCCTCAACTCGCCTTCTCACCCCTCCTCACCCTCACCTTCTCCTCTCCCTCCCCCTTGCCTCATGCTCTTCCCCCCTTTCCCTTTCAGCTTAGATCCACACCCTCACCACCTACCCTTGTTACATTTGTGCCTTTGACAACTGAAACCTCATCTTCAGCACTTGGGAACTGTGCCAAGATGTTCGTCCAGTTGTGTTCCACTTGGACTTTTGGACTACACGTACGCACTATAATATTTGTAGTTATTGCTATTTATATTTAATATGTGACAGATACCAGCAGAAACTTTGAGGATAAAGTACAGATGTCACTGGCTTTAATGCTGGGCTTGGGGCTGGTTCTGTCATGGCTTTTTGGGGTGTGTAGGGGGTGAACTGGCCTCAGTAGCCTCATGCTACAAAGGGAAGTCAGCCTTGATCCCCATTCCTCATTTCTTCCAAATACTATTGCTGGAGAGTGCTCACGCAGATGGGATGGGTTTTATCTGTGAGCTGCTCTGATCGAAAAGGCTGGTGAATATCTTTTTCCAACATGAGTCATCATTATTAAGAGAGGAGAGAGGAAATTTAACACAGTCTGATTGGTGGGAAACATAGTGCTGGATCTCAAAAAAATCATGATCTGAATGCTCCATGTCATCTCATAATATGAATGCTCCGTGTCATCTCATAATAACTGAACTCAATAATATTTGGAAAGACGCATGGAAAATACTGCGGATGCTGGAAATCTGAAATAAAAACCGAAAACGTTGGAAATACTCAGCAGGTCTGGCAGCATCTTTGGAGAGAGAAACAGAATTAACGTTTCAGGTCCGTGACCTTTCATCATTGACCAGAAATGTTAACTTTGTTTCTCTCTCTCTGAAGATGCGGCCAGATCTGCTGAGTATATTCAGCATTTTCTGTTAATATTTTGAAAGACATGGTCTAACAGTTTCTCGATTACCATCTGCCATCAAGCATAGTTGTCACACAGTAATACAGGAAAACTTTTGTTTTGTATAAGGCATGACAATTGATTACTTCCTGTAAAAACTGTAAATATTTCTTAGGGAGCCAGATGAAATTTTAATTCAGAAATGGTTTATTTTCCCCTTTCACAACAGATACATTAAGCAAAGCAGGGGTGGGTTGTACCATCGTTGGATTAGATCAAATATCTGTCAAAATTTTTGGCTAATTTACCTGACCAAAATAGCACTGGCTGGAAAACTAGCCACAGCAGGAATTGGCATCATGCCAGTGTGAATTCAATTGCATGTTGCTAAAAGCAGCCAGTAGTTTGTACCCACGTTCCTTGTGCTACCCACTCTACCTACATATTATTTGATAAAACTGTAGTTTACCAGGTCTCTTTCATTTCCACCTTCTCCTCTTTGTCCTTTGCAGGAGAAATGTAGGTTATCTTCCCACCTTCCTATATTTCTAGCTGTAAATGCATTCCATTAGTAGCAAAGTTGTGCTAAAATGTGATTTGCGCCCCACTTAAACTGTCCAAACTTTGGACAAGCTGTCTCAGCACAATGATACCTTCTACAAGAGTTTGGCTGGAGGCAAGTTCTTCTCAGCTTCTCAGTTTCCCATCTGTCCCAATATTATTTCTATCGAAGAAAATGGAGATAAAAACCAGCAGAGATGTGAAATGGGCTTGGATTCGAAATCACCCATTTGACATTATCCTATAAAACGGGGGAGATTGAGGGTTGGAGCTGGGAATGGGAAGGTCAGGAGTTAGGACTGATAGTAGGGGAGGTCAGGGACCAGGGGAGGCCAATAATGGGAGTAGTGGTGGTGCGGGGGTTGGTGGCGGGGGGCAGCGAAACATTGGGACCAGGAGTGGGAGAGGTCAGGGGTCAGGGTTCAGGGCTGTGAGTGGGGGAGGACGGGACAGTGCTGGGAGTGGGATAGGCTGGGTTTAGGAGCTGAGGAGATTGGAGATTGGGACTGAGAGTGGGAGAAGTTGGAAGTCAGGACCATTGAAGCGAATGATCAGGAAATGAGAAGAAGTGAATGCCTATCTTTCTGATATATTTGTGCTATAAGGCTCCCAATAGCTGTGCAGTGTGATAACATTTCTCCATTGTTTCTTGAGGTGTACAGTCAGATTGTGTTGTTGGATTGAGCCAGTGCTTGGAAATGAGAAGAATGAAACTTTACAGCTGTTGATGCTTTGTGCAAACTAGCACATATGATTTTTCTTTAAGTTGACAATTAAAACTGGACAGTTGTAACTTAAAATAAAACCTTTATGTCATACAAACATAGATGGTTTCAGGTTTGATCTATAGTATGTACAGTGGTAAGCTTGGTACCCTTGCAAACTGTGGCAGCAATGTGTACCATCTACAAGATTCACAGCAGCAGCTTGCCAAGGCTTCTTCAACAACGCCTCCCAAACCCACAACCTCTACCACTTAGAAGACAAGAGCAGTAGACGTATTGGAACACCACCACCTGCAAGATCCCATCCAAGCTGCACATCATCCTGACTTGGAAATACGTCTTCATCATTCTTCATCATTCCTAGACCAAATTCCTGGAACTCTCTTCCTAACAGCCTTGTAGGAGTACCTTTACCACACAGAGAGCATCAGTTCAAGAATAAGGCCCAACAACACTGTCTTTCTTTTATTCTCATTCACAGGTTGTGGATGTTGCTGGTGAGGCCAGCATCTATTGCCCATCCCTGATTGCCATTGATAAAGTGGTGGTAAGCCGCCTTCTTGAATACAACCGGAGTGGCTTGCTAGGCCATTTTAGAGGCAGTTAAGAGTTAACCATACTGCTGGGGGTCTGGAGTTACTTACAGATGAGACCAGGCTAGGACAGCAGATTTCCTTCCCTAAAGGACATTAGTGAACCAGATGGGTTTTTACAAAAATCTGGTAGTTTCGTGATCACTATTACTAATGTTAGCCTTTTATGAAGGGATGGGCAATAAATGCCTGCTTTGTCAATGATGCCACAACCTGAAGAACGACATAGAAAGGAACTGATCACAGAGGTGTAATGGGCAGGCACTACGGTGATCTCGGTGCTTCTGGTTGAAATAGACTAGCCAAGACTCCCACTACTATTCAATAACCCCAGCTGGAAGTGTGTGGGTGGAATTTTATCAGTGGTGCACCATTCCTGACAGTGGAACTGAAAGAGTGCACCACTTCCACTCTCTTGCTTTTCCCTGTTTCTCACATGATTATAATTAAAATTTAAAGTGCCGGTGGCGTGCACCGGAAACATGTGCAATTCTGTGGCAGGGGTGCTTTTCGGTGGTAAAACCCATAATCAGGTGACAATACTGGAACTACGGGTCGGCTATAACGGAGCCTTCTGGCCAAACAAGGTCAAAACTTTCTAGCCTAACTCCTTTGCCATTAACGTAAGACTTGAGAGCACAAAGGTGGCATGGGGGCTATTCAAAATTAAATTTAATTTGTAAATATTTCGCATTACATTGGTTTCACTTTATTCATTTGAGCATCATCGTCTTCTGTTGAGACTAGAGAACTAAATGTACAGGCACACCTCATGATTGGCATGCGTTGATGGTTAGAGGGGAGTTAGGGACATTTCCTTTATTGTAGAAGAAACAATGTTGTGTTTTTTGTTCACTCTTTATTGAATGTTCATGTTATTGTCCAATGTTGTAACCACCACTCCATGGGACATGGCTGAACATGTGGGCTCACCTGGTCTTCCTTTCTATACATTGTAAAGGTTATTGTCTGAGGTCACTCTCAGCGGGGGGTAATTGAAATGTTGTAGATTAACTCAAAGCCCTCTAAGGACTCTGCCAGCCAACACCCTAAGATGGACTCACATTTCGACAGTACTGACACTGCCCTTTAGGCCCCTAATTTTTCTTACCTTGGCTGACCGTCCCCACCACCACCATACCCAGGACACCAGGCCCTCCCCACTTCACTCCTCCATGCCCCCAAACTCACTGCCTATCCGGCCATGGATCCCTCTTCCCCTGCTCCATGGCCCTACCTACTCCACAAACCCCTTCTAGCTGGGGCTCAGGAACCGATACTAGTGGGGTACTGCTAGGATTAATGCTTCAGCCCCAGCTCTTCCCAATCAACAGTGACACCTAGTTCTAGGTTCTTCCACAAGAGAAAACATCTTTTCCACATCCACCCTGTCAAGATCTCCCAGGATGTGCGCACATGTTGGCCGAGGACAAGATCAGGCTTAGCTATGATGCCTCCTGTAGCTAAATAGCTTGATGTCACTTACAAGACTGACACCTGAATAAATTGACCCTTGGGTGAATGGCCAGGGGCAAGTTACACCAAGAAGTAAGCAACACTTCTAGAGGTTGTCAAAAAACTGTTGAGAATAAAAATGTTTCATATTTTCCACAGCCTCCTTGGTCAGTGAAACATATCAGCTAACATTTAGGGAGCTTTAAAAATACCAGCAAGCGTATGTACCCTCTCCCCATTGCAGTAAAACTCCCGTTCTATAGGAAGGTTAAAGGATTAAAACACTGTCCTCAGGAGTGAATTCACTACCTCTGCTGCAGTACAAACTTCTTAACATTCCAGCCTCTCTGTGCTTAATCACTTTCACATTGGCAGAGGGCAGCTTGACCTTTTCAACTTCCATTAATGTATAGCTTAAAGCGACCCTTCCTTTTGGTGGGGGATTTCTACGTTATCCTTATTTTATTACCATTGGCTCAAAACCTTTGGCATAAGTTATAAAGATGAAGCAAATAAAGTTTTATTTTTCATTAAGCAGCCATGTAGAACTGACAAAATAACCTACAATAGCTGAGTACTCCGCAGTTACAAGCAGATGCTGTCATACAAATAGCCAGGCAATTACTTGCTGTACAACCACAAATGATTCACTGCAGAGTCACGAATTATCTAATCAGGGGAAATAATGTAACAGTAAACTGTAACTACTTACATCAAGGTGATTAAATGTGATTTTTTTTAAACTTAACTTTTAATTTTTAACTTAAAAAACCAGAAACCAAGTAGTTTTTCACAACAGCAGGTGGTGTGAACAGAAACCTAGTTCAGGCTTTTATGGAAAAGTTATAAAACTGTGGCCAGGCAAAATCAATGTAGATTTTTGCAAGATAGAAAAACAATCTATCTGCATGCCACTAAATGGAAAATGTTTCATTGAATCACCACAACACTGTCTGGCTCCTCGGATACACACACCATAATGTATATCAAAGTGGAGTGGGAATGCCATTGAATAAGTGCAAAAAAAAATATATATACAGATAGGTTCGGCAGTCAGGCACCATCACAAAAAGAACTGGAAGAAGACATGGTCCCTAAATATATTTTTTTGGAAGCAGGTGAGTCTTCTCCCATAGGTGTCCACTTTTAACCTTTTAAACTTCACAATCGTGGAGGCTGCTTCATTCAAGATTGCCAGGAACTGTGTAGTGGATTCCCTTATAATCATGGCTTGCAAGGTGTGTTCTCCAGGCATTACTCCTGCTCAGGTGGAAATCTCCATTTGTAGACAGCCCCTGTATGATCTGATTATTTATGTGCTGCAGCAGGGCTGGGAACTGTGTTGAACTCTCCAGCCTGTGGGTGCAAGGTCTTGAGCTGCCTATATATTATCTGCATTTCCTCACCTGTGTACTGTGAATCACTGTGCTTTCCCCTCAACCTCGCTGTCTAACTGCTCCAGTATCCACATATCTATTAACTGGAGGTTATGACCTCACAACCTGGTGGCTCTTTTCACAGCTACAGGTAGTCCAGGGCTATACTGATTGAAAGCAAAATGATACGGATACTGGAGATCTGAAATAAAACAGGAAATGCTGGAAAAACTCAGCAGGTCCGGCAGCATCTGTGCAGAGAGAAACAGAGTTAGCTTTTCGAGTCTGTATGACTCTTCTTCAGAGCTGAAGATAGGTAGGAGTGTGATGGGTTTCATACTGTTGAAGAAAGGGGGTGGATCAGGTGGAGCAAATTAGAAGGCCAAGGATAGTTGGGAGGTCAGGAGAGATTTGACAAAGATGTCATAGACACAAGACAAAGAGAGTGGTAATGGTAGTGTTAAAGACTAAAACAGGTGCTAATAGCAGCATAAAGGCCAGATAGCAAAATATGTTAATAGAAGAACAAGAGTCAGCACACTCTGAAAGCAAAATATAATAACAGGTTGTAGCCTGGTCTTGTGGGGCAACGCAGTTGGGAAAAAAAAATCAAAATGGAGGACAGAGTTCATTGTCTGAAGTCGTTGAACTCATTGGGCCGTAACTTCCAAGATCAGGGCAGTGTGACTGGGGGGTACCCCAAAGATGTGCTAGGGAACCTCACCCCCGTAGTTTCCTAGGGAAAGCTTGAATAGCAATTGCCAGGGAAGTGCAAACTCCCCATGGGCAATCACCCTGCACTGGGAACTATCCAAAAATGTGATTAAATCGCAAACTTCAGGTGGTTCAGACTGTGTTACATCAATAGTTATCCAGAAAAAGTTGGAAGGATTGAAGCCACTTATAACTTCTGGGTAACTGTTGCACAGACCCACACCAACCTCCCCATGGGGCTCGCCCCAGACCCCTGAACCTGCATGGGATTTCCCCCCCAACCCCATGAATACACCCCCCCAAGGGGACACCCAAACCCCATGAGATTCCTCCCCTGCAGGAATCCCCCCCTCCACCATGGGATTCCCCCCCTCAATGGGAGTCCCCGCAATGGGATTTTTCCCCCCACGGGATTCCCGGTCCCCATGGAACTCCCCCACCCCAGAGGACACCGTCCCACATACCCCCCAAAAAGGGATTACTACCCTATCGGGGATCTCCACAAAGCCAAACTTCTGACTTTCACTACCCCCCGACCCAACGCATCTCACCCCGAGGCCTGACCTGACCCAACCCCTTGCAACAAGGCCTGGCCCAATACCCCTGCCAAGAACTGACCCGACCCACCAAGCCACCCGCCCGGAGGCCTGACCCGACCTACCCATCACCCTGAGGTCCAACCCCAACCCCCCCTGCCCCCCTAGATCTGACCTGACCCAACCCCTGAGGTCGGACCCAACCCTACCCCTAGGTCCGGCCCCCCAGCCCGATATCTGACCCGGTGCCCCCCCCCATGAGGCATCCTCCCAGTTTCTTCGTCTCCGTTGCGTCAGTTCCGATGATGCTACCTTCCACAATGGTTCTCTGACATGTCTTCCTTTTTCCTGAGCTGAGGGTTCCTCCCCACTATGGCTGACAGGCCCCTCAACCGTGCCCAACTTGTCTCCCCCACTTCTGTCCTCACCTCTTCCCTCACTCCCAGAACCAAGCTAGGATTCCCCTTGTCCGCGCTTTTTACCTCACCAGCCTCTGCATTCAAAGGATTATCCAATGCCATTCCTGCCAACTCCAGCATGATACCACCACCAAACACATCTTCCCCTTACCTCTCCTATCAACATTCTGTTGGGACCGTTCTCTCCATGGCACCCTTGGCCCAACCATCTTCAGCTGCTTCGTCAACGACTTCCCTTCCATCATAAGATCATAAATGGGCATGTTCGCTGATGATTGCACAATGTTCAGCACCATTCATGACTCCTCAGATATTGAAGCAGTCCATGTCCAAATTCAGCAAGACCTGGACAATGTCCAGGCTTGGGCTGACAAGTGGCAAGTAACATTCACGCCACACAGGTAATGACCATCTCCAGCAAGAGAGAATCTAGCCATCGTTCCTTGACATTCAATGGCATTACCATCACTGAATTGCCCACTGTCAACATCCTGGGGGTTACCATTGGCCAGAAACTGAACTGGACTAGCCATATAAATACTGTGGCTACAAGAGCAGGTCAGAGGCTAGCAATCCTGTGGCGAATAACTCACCTCCTGACTCCCCAAAGTCTGTCCACCATCTTCAAGGCGCAGGTCAGGAGTGTGATGGAATACTCTCGATTTGCCTGGATGAGTGCAGTTCCAACAACACTCAAGAAGCTTGACACCATCCAGGACAAAGCAGCCCATTTGATTGGCACCCCTTCCACAAGCATTCACTCCCTCCACCACCGATGCACAGTGGCAACATTGTGTACCATCTACAAGATGCACTGCAGGAACTCACCAAGGCTCCTTACGCAGCACCTTCCAAACCATTACTATCTAGGACGACAAGGGCAGCAGACACATGGGAACATCACCACTTGGAAGTTCACCTCCAAGCCACTCACCATCCTGACTTGGAAATATATCGCCGTTCCTTCACTGTCACTGGGTCAAAATCCTGGAACTCCCTCCCTAAGAGCACAGTGGGTGTACCTACACCACATGGACTGCTGTGGTTCAAGAAAACAACTCAGCACCACCTTCGCATGGGCAACTAGGGATGGGCAATGAACGCTGGCCTAGCTAGCTATACCCACATCCCATGAATGAATAAAAAAAAAACCCTGGTCCACTCTTCTATCACACCCAACACCTCATCCCCTTCCCACGGCACTTTTCCATGCAATCGCAGGAGGTGTAACACCTGTCCCTTTACTTTCTCCCTCCTCACTGTCGAAGACCCCAACCACTCCTTCCAGGTGAAGCAGGGCTTCACTTACACTTTGTTCAATTTAATCTACTGCATTCGCTGCTCACAATGCGGTCCCCTCTACACTGGGGAGACTAAACGCAGACTGTGTGATCGCTTTTTGGAACACTTTCATTCAGTCGGCAAACATGACCCCAACTTTCCTGTCACTTGCCATTTCAACACACCATCATGCTCTCATGTCCACATTTCTGTTCTTGGCCTGTTGCAATGTTCCAGTGAAGCCCAACGCAAACTGGAGGAACAGCACCTCATCTTCCGATTAAGCGCTTTACAGCCTTCTGGATTTAACATTGAGTTGAATAACTTTAGTCCATGAACTCTCTCCTCCATTTTGATATTTTTTCCCAACCCCTCCTCCCACAGGGCAAGCCTGTACCTGGTTCTTACGTTTTGCTTTCAGAGAGCACTGACTCATGTTCTGCTATTAACACATTCTGCTCTCTGACCTTTATGCCACTATTAGTACCTGTCTTAGTCTTTAACACTATCATTATCACTCCCTTTGTCTTGTGTCCATGACACCTTAGCCAAATCTATCCTGTGCTCCCACCTATCCCTGAACTTCTATTTTGCTTCACCATCTCTCCTCAACAGTATAAAACCCACCACGTTTCTACCTTTCTTCAGCTCTGAAGAAGAGTCATGTGGACTCACAACATTAACTCTGTTTCTCTCTCCACAGATGCAACCAGAGCGGCTGATCTTTTCCAGCATTCTCTGTTTTTACTTCACTGGTTGAAACCTTTTAATCTTGAGCCCTTCACCTGCCATATATTTAAGAGCTGTCTCCCTCTATGTGAATGATGCAGAGTTCAAATAGCCACTTCAGTTGCCCTGTACCCTCCTTCATCATTTTAACTGACCCCTTTGTGTCTGTGTGTCATGTGCCCACCCCAGGCAATCAGAGTCCTAATTAAAAGGCCCAAATTGTGCTCTAATGACGGCCGCAGCTCTCTCCCCTCTTCTCCCTCGCCCCACCTTTGCATTTTAACTCCAATTCACAGCTACTCCATCTGGTCTCAGATCTGCTAACATTACCTTATGGAGTTAGGGCCTGAGCCCTCGTGGGAGCTCTCAGCTGCAGAACACTGGATCTTTTGGCGTCTGGGGTTTCCTGGGGTGTCCCCAGCTTCCAGATCGTGATCTTTGCATTTTAGTTGCTTTACAAACCTTTAAGCAGGTATGTCTATCTGCGGGCAGCGTTCCAGCTTCCACTTTCGGAATTGAGGAAGACTTTGAAGAGACAGAACAGCAGCCTTAGCAAGCTGAAGAAAGGCTCAAGGTAAAATGGTTTCAACCACTGGAGCCCTGGATACCTGTAGCTGTGGGAAGAGCCACCAGATCGTCAGGCTATAACCTCCAGCAAACAATCATCAGCAGGCGGGAGTTTCATTATATATCGGATGAGGGGGGCCATGCCCAGGGGATCAGACCAAGACACCACCTTCCCGAACCCAGTTGAAGAGCAATACAGGAGGAGGCCGTGCTTCTCCAGACAGGCTGTCACAGACCCCTGCACCCTCCTACTATGTGGCCTGCTACCCCACGGGCTGGTGTGGGTCATGTCCTGCCAGTGGCCTTTAGGGACACCACAGCTGGGATTTTTACACTGCTGGATCCTTTCAGTCTGCAACAGGGAACATCAGCCACATCTTGCGCTGCTGTTCACTTCTGGATTAGGCAGGTGACCAATGCTCTATTTTCCAGGGCCTAGCTGTACGTCATCTAAGCCACTGACCTCAGCAGTCAGCAGGATAGAGTTCATAGCTAGAGTGGTCTACCCCTGCTTCTAATTTGGATGTTCATATCTTTTATTCGTGAACATATGTCATTTTTTTTTCAAAAAGGGATGAGTAAAGTGTAACCTAAAGCTATCCAAAATGGATAAAAGTTAGGCATTTGCAAAAGTGACCCAAAACTATCTAGTCTGGATCATCTGAGTTTCCAATTTGGATGGTTGATGTCTGAAGTAATTCCTTTGAGTAGAATCTTAATGCATGTTTCAATTTTTAACAGTATGAAGAAAATAAACGTCAATTCTGTATTGATTGTTATTTTAATTATATTATTGTTGGAATTTGTTCTTTTACTGAAAATAATCTGAAGAACGACAAGCAGAACATTTTTAATCACCTCAGGATTGTCTTGAAGCATTTCGCAGCCAGTGAATTACTTTTCAAGCACAGTCACTCGTATGCGAGTGTGGTAGCCAATGTGAGCACAGCAAAGGTTAACAAAGGAGAGTAGAGATTCCAGTGGTGCCATTGCTACCCAACGCTTTGTCCCTTCCATGACTTTATCCTGAATCCTGGGCATGGGAGATCATTACGAATAACAGTGGCTGGGAGCCCACATCAGCAATGCCACAGCAGGGGTTTGCACCCAACACACTCAGAGCAGCTAAACCACAGGCAGCTAGGCTAAAGAATTTATATTTCTTTGCTCCCTGTGAGTCAGGCCCAGAATCAAATGGTTTTTGATCCCTTTCCTGGTGGGGTCCTCTTGTTGCCCAGAAGAGCATCTATCCCTGTTTTATGCAGCCACCAATACCAGTCTTTGGAATTCTCTACCCCAGAGATGCTGTGGGTGCTCCATCGTTTAATATCCCTAAGGTTGGGATGGACAGAATTTTGGGGAATTCTTTCAGGGAATTGAGGGAAATGGGGAAGGGGCAGGAAAATGGAGTTAAAACCCAAGATCAGCCATTATCGTGTTGAAAGGTGGAGCAGGCTCAATGGGCCATGCTGCCTACTCTTGCTCCTATTTCTTATGCTCTTTGCAGCAGCTGCTGGTTCCCCTTGCATTAAGGGCATGATTAACTTGCACACAAGTCAGCATCATTGGTCAAGAGAAGAGGATGTCACTCTATCAATGTACAGCTGGTATAGGAACAACAACTTGTAGGTTTGTGAAAGGTACTCAGGGAGATCTCATAATGCTTTATTCTGAGACACTTCACCATCCGACAGTTTTTGACACTGCGAGGAGAGTGACATGATGGCTGCAGGGATTGGGGACCCTGGTAGGCTGGGCTGATGACACCCTCACTGCACATAAGCAGCTCTGATACAGTGGAAGCCAGGCCACAGCCAGGATCCTTAGAGGGCAGATAATTGGACTGTTCAAGTAGGGGTTACGAACATACGAACAAGGAGCAGGAGTAGGCCATTCGGCCCCTCAAGCTGATTTCAAACAACCTGACCCACTCGGGGAAATTGGGGGGGTGGCTCCCTGCAATATGCCCCAAATAAGAAGGTCAAAACTCATTGCGGTCTGCTGTATATTGCACAACATTGCTTTACAGAAAGACCCACCCCTGGAGCAGTAAGAGCAGTAGCAGCAGTCATCATCAGGTAAGGAGGACCAGGAGCAGGAGGAGAAGCAGCAAAGGGAGGAGGGCCACTTACAGCATGAGATGTCAGGGATCAGCTTATAGCTCAGGATTTATACCCCTGCCCTGGCAATATAGCTAGAACCCTTCTGCATAATAACCCTTTACACGTTCTTCACCATTTCTGGCACTCTGAGGTTAAGAATATATAAATGCTTTAGAAAAATTCTATATCTATGACATTCAGACCCATTCGGACTCAAAAGCTGCCTTAAAAACTCCACAACCAAAGCCTGAAAGATGAAGATTTTAATGCCAATCACAATAAATAACTTACATGAATTTTTCAGCCAGATGATAAAACTGTAATACTTCTTTCAAAAAGGTTTACTACCTCTACTGCTCATATGAAGCACTCCACTATAGTATCTTTAGCAGAGCTGGTGAAAGCCTACTGCTTCTTATGTGCAAACCCTCACATAATGGAGTGCTCCATATGGGCAGTAGAGGTAGTAAACCTTTTTGAAAGAAGTATTACAGGTTTATCATCTGGCTGAAAAATTCGTGGAAGATATTTATTACGATTAGCATTAAAAACCCTCACAATGCATGTGGTCAGTGACTCTTGGATGCTCAAACCTGTGAAGGTTTAGCCTCCAGCTGTGGAAACCAGGCTATTATCGGAGTAATCTGGTCCGGCTGACCTGCTGGCTTCATGGTGTGTACTGGATGTGGACTGAGGTGTTGGGGAGAAAAATGTGCAGACATGCTGACACCTTGACAGAAGCCAACGCATACTGCTCCCGACTGCCATTCTCTTGGAGCTGTGAAGTTTCAGGCATTGATGGGAGAACCGATTGCAAATAACTGACCCCTCCAAAACCCCTATCGATTTGAGCCACTATTCCCCACACTTTAATTGAATTTAAGATGAAAGTAAGGGTTGGTAGTTCACTTTAAGTGTGTTCGCCTTGCTGCCCCCCCCCCATATGATACCCATCACAGGTTAAAATCAACTCTTTGGTTCCAGATCTCAGCCAGGATACTGTAGTGAAGTACTGTACTGAGCAGAAGGCAGGTAGCTAAGAAGAAAATTGGAGATGCCGCATTTGTGAGCATCAAATTTCAGTGCAGCATTGGTAGAGACCTGGAAACAAGTTACATGGATGACTTCTTATCCAATGAAAACAGTGAAGAAAGATACAGGGTGGGGAAAGATAAAAGGATTCCTTCTTTAATGAGTAAATAACCATACGATCAATATATTTTCTAAAGTTATCTTTGGAAGCTTTACAAACATGTAGTTTCCTTTCATTGCATAATCAACAAGATTTCTCCCGTGTGGTACTTCATAAATGAAGAACACATGAAACAAATGTTTAGCGGGCTCCATTTGTTTTTAAAGTTGAATTTAAGTGGTAAAATGGAATTTTTATTACCTTTGATTATTGTATGTATTTCTCAGCTGTTTCTTGTTCAATTGATGAAAGCACACTGGGCTCAGTTAATTGGATTACCCCTATGTCTATTCCCTGCTAAGAATTCTGCACAAATTAACTGACTGCCAATTTCATTACTGTATAAAGCCCATGTGATATCCCTTTCATTGTTTCAATTTGAATGATGGCACATAAAGAATTGGCTTTCATGGGAAGTATGACATCACATGATATCACTTGCCAATTATTTGTAACAGAAAAAACACAATGTCATGGAATGTTAGTAGCTTTAACCTACTAAGTGTTCTGAGTAAATTAATGAGAAACAAAGAGATCCTTAATATTTGCTTCAGTGTTTACTGAAAATAAGTACAGGACAATAGGAATACCAGAGGAGGATATTAGAGACACGGAGGTACTTTTGTGTAATAGTGTAAGGGGGTGGTAGCAAATTGACCACCCATTTCATATTTCTCAATTTTTATTTCCATTGAAGCCACTACAAATGCTATTACGACGAGAACAAGAAATAGAATTAAGAAGGAAAGGCCGACGTCTGAAACCTTTAGTGTCAAGAGTACCTTAATCACAATCGATCAACCTGAATTATAAGTGTGACAAGAGTTCAGCCCTTTTGGTGTCAATCGCGTCACACAGTCTAGCTGTTACCCCCAGTAACCTTCAGATCAAAGAGGCACCCGCACCACCAAGCTAACC
Organism: Cetorhinus maximus; assembly: GCF_964194155.1. NCBI lineage: Eukaryota > Metazoa > Chordata > Chondrichthyes > Lamniformes > Cetorhinidae > Cetorhinus > Cetorhinus maximus. The sequence continues at coordinate 75,622,828 of NC_135894.1, read as the reverse complement.
TGGGTCGCTAACAGTGACCAGAGCTTCCACAAGTGGAGCCACTAAAAATTTGCTCCAAAGGCCCAGACCTGGTGTATCTGGAGCCTAGTCCAATTACCTGCCCTCCCAACATGCTTGTGCCCTAAAACTGGCAGGATTATGGAGGAAGGGCCACATTTTTCAGTCAGTGTGTTCCCTGACATACTTGAGCATTGCAGATAGGTTGGATTGAGTTGCAGGAAAGTAGCGCATTAACTCTGATGTGTGTCACAATTGTCTCGAAACATAATCTAGCCCATGCATTGTTCATAATATACAGTGAGGGAATTTGTGGAACAGTTTCATTTAATCATTGTTGCTTTTCTTTTTTGAAAATGACAGATGTCATTGGTGGAAGATGTTGATGGACAGCGGGCTGCCATAATTGGATTAATTGATGTGTGTGATATTGGGTTTTATTGTACTTTGTTGGGAAGAACTCAAATCTCTGTGTAATGCCTCCATCTAGTGGCCATTGTATAGAAAACATTTTCACTTTGATAATCCTATTTGATGTCATAATATAGTTCTACTAAGTTATCTCCCCTGGTTGCACATTTAGCGTGTGGTTATTATACCATAAAAGTTTTACATCTATTCAAAATTAAAGCTAGTTAATCTACAGATTTCTAGTTTCAGGATTTATAGAGATTTTGAAAAGATTTGACAGATACAGGCATTTGCATCCTCGCTAATGTACATTTCCAAGCCAACCAGGGAATAAAAGTGATTTATTTCATAACATGAAAAGTGAAATTCAATCAATATATTTCAGTCAAGTTTAGTTCTAGTGTAATTTTGTAATTCCACCAATGTAGTTCTGTTGAATCCTTGGGAACAAATTGCCTTTGTAGCATGTATTGGACAAACTATTTAACTTCAATAGAAAGTAAAGTTGAGTTTGGTATAGAAGGGATTACTGATACAATCTCATCAGTTTCCACCCGGGTGAGTTAGATTAAAATTTCCCCCAGGGACCCATTAATATTTATTAAAAGATATATTGGATGAAAGAAACAAATAGTAATATATTGTACAGACACTGTTACACTGCTCCGGGGTTGTGTTGTCAGGCCAACTATCTATCTTGTCTAACATGCTTAAATGATGGCAATAATGGTCGAGGTGGTGTATCATTTAGTATTTATGAATGAATGAATGAACTTGCGTTTCATGACATTCTGTGTATAAAATGTTGTCTTTCACAAAATGGTGATTTTATTTACTGTGACAGTTCTATCCCTTCAGGCTTATGTATGTGTATATGTAGAAGAAATCATATGTGGGAAATGTCATCATTAATATTTACTAAGTGCAATGGTGTGTGTGTCAGTTACTTGTCTAGGTTCCATAACCTCACAGCAACTGTATCCCTGTTGAAGTTTCCCTTTGTAATTAATGCCCCAAGGATGTCCCAAGGTTTTTTTTATAATCAGGTGTGGTATTTTTGAATTGTAGTCACTTATAATATACTTGTTCTCAACCTCCACAGAAAGGTGGGAATAATGTAATCGTGCACATATGAGATTAGAGGGCGGAGGGAGAATTTGAATATGTAGCCATGCATGGTATTGAAATGGGCAACTTAAAAGAAATAGGATTCTTAGGAAACTTGGTGCTATAAATGTCTCACTGATGCATAGCAGTAATCAACAAAGCCAATGGAATGCTAAACTATATAGCTCCAACAGTAGAATTATAAATTGGAGGATTTTACAAATTCATTCATGCGATATGGGCATCGCTGGCTAGGCCAGCATTTATTGCCCATTCCCAATAGCCCTTGAGAAGGTAGTGGTGAGCTGCCTTCTTGAACCGCTGCAGTCCATGTGGTGTAGGTGCACCCATAGTGCTGTTAGGGAGGGACTTCCAGGATCTTGACCGAACAACATTGAAGGAGCGGCGATATATTTCCAAGTCAGGATGGTGGGTCGCTTGAAGGGGAACTTGCAGGTGGTGGTGTTCCCATCTGTCTACAGCCCTTGTCCTTCTAGATGGTAGAGATTGTGGTGCTTTTAGTGTCTAGCCCTGATCACAAAGACACAGGAGAGACATTCCAGAGCTGGAAGTGGTGCAGAGAAACTCCATGAGGCTGATTTTTAGTGTTAAAAGCTTGAGTTTTGAAGTTAAACTGGAACAAATTGGACTCTGAAACTTTGAAGAGAGACATCTGAGAGTTAGCTTCTAGAGATATATGAGATTGTAAAAGGTATGCGTAGGTTAAATCCAGAAAATGACTTTTAATTAAGCTATGAGAAAAGAATTACAGGTTTAAACTAGGCAAATTTAGGGTTGAAATCACAAAATTCTTCAAAGAGTAATTAACACATAAAATGGATGCCCAGGTAGAGTAATAGGAGATCATTTAAAAATCAGTTGGTTGCTGCAGTGAGGAAATTTTAGGGCCATTAAGGACGAGGTGGGCCAAATGGAATCCCTCTAGTGGTCATGTGATTTAGTGATACTAGCAACAGCACCTCGTATAACAATATTAATGATATTTGCCGTAGCACACTAAAATTAAAATTTAGTCAACACTCGCTGTGTGATTATAATTATTATCTCATTAATATGCACAAAATATTTTAACATTCTGAAATATCTTCCCTCACTTTTATTGAAAACATACTAATATACATGAGGAATAATGTGTTTTTTTTATTCGTTCACTGGATGTGGGCTTCACTGGCTGGGCCAGCATTTATTGCCCATCCCTAGTTGCCTTTGAAAAAAAGGTGGTGGTGAGCTGCCTTCCTAAACCGCTGCAGTCCATGTGGTGTAGGTACACCCACAGTGCTGTTAGGAAGGAAGTTCCAGGATATTGACCCAGCGACAGTGAAGGAATGGTGATATATTTCCAGGATGGTGACTGACGTGGAGGGGAACTTCCAGGTGGTGGTGTTCCCATCTATCTGCTGCCCTTGTCCTTCTAGATGGTAGTGGTCGTGGGTTTGGAAGGTGCTGTCCAAGGAGACTAGTTGAATTCCTGCAGTGCATCTTGTAGATGATACACCCTACTGCTACTGTGCGTCGGTGGTGGAGGGAGTGAATGTTTGTGGACATGGTGGCAATCAAGAATGGGCTGCTTTGTCCTGGAACATGTCAAGCTTCTTGAGTGTTGTGGGAGCTGCACTCATCCAGTCAAGGGGGGAGTATCCCATCACAATCCTAACTTGTGCCTTGTAGTTGGTGGACAGGCTTTGGGGAGTCAGGAGGTGAGTTGCTTGTTGCACGATTCCTAGCCTCTGACTTGCTCTAGTAGCCACAGTAATTATATGGCTAGTCCAGTCAGTTTCTGGTTAATGGTAACCCCCAGGATGTTGATAGTGGGTGATTAAGTGATGGTAATGCCATTGAACATCAAGGGCGACAGTTGGATTCTCTCTTGTTGGAGATGGTCATTGCCTGACACTTGTGTGATGCGAATGTTACTTGCTACTTGTCAGCCCAACCTGGATAATGTCCAGGTCTTACTGCATTTAGACATGGACTGCTTCAGTATCTGAGGAGTCGTGAATGGTGCTGAACATTGTGCAATCATCAGTGAACATCCTCACTTCTGACCTTATGATGGAAGGAAGGTCATTGATGAAGCAGTTGAAGATGGCTGGACCGAGGACACTACCCCGAGGAATTCCTGCAATGATGTCCTGGAGCTGAGATGACTGACGCCCAACAACTACAACCATCTGCCTTTGTGCTAGGTATGACTACAACCAGTGGGGAGTTTTCCCCCTGATTCCCATTGACTCCAGTTTTGCTAGGGCTCCTTGATGCCACTCGGTCAAATTCTGCCTTGATGTCAAGGGCAGTCAGTCTCGCCTCACCTCGGGAGTTCAGCTCTTTTGTCCATGTTTGAACCAAGGCTGCAATGAGGTCAGGAGCTGAGTGACCCTGGCGGAACCCAAACTGGGCGAGAGTGAGCAGGTTATTGTTAAGCAAGTGTCATTTGGTAGCACTGTTGATGACCCCTTCCATTACTTTACTGATGATTGAGAGTAGACTGATGGGGCGGTAATTGGCCAGGTTGGATTTGTCCTGCTTTTTGTGTACAGGACATACCTGGGCAATTTTCCACATAGTCGGGTAGATGCCAGTGCTGTAGCTGTACTGGAACAGCTTGGCTAAGTGGTGTGGCAGGTTCTGGAGCACAAGTCTTCAGCACTATTGCTGGAGTATTGTCAGGGCCCATAGCCTTTGCAATATCCAGTGCTTTCAGCCGTTTCTTGATATCACGTGGAGTGAACCGAATTGGCTGAAGACTGGCATCAGTGATGTAGATGTATATCTAATCATTTAAATATAGGTGCCTGAGTGGATAGTAAAGATTTTTCAATGTTTGGCCTTTTTTTTTCTTTTATTCAAGCTCAAATCAGTGTAACCTTTACCCAACAATTAATGTGAATGGAAATCTCCCTCATAAAAGGGACAATGCAAAGTTGGCCTGCCATCTGGTGGTAGGACGGAGCAATTGCAAACATTGAAGCACTTAGTATATACAAGCATTTCCCAGAAAAAAACTTCACCCATGCAAGTTTGTTCCCTGACAGTCTTTGTGGCTCATAATTAGGGTTATACCAACTTTGCAGACAATGTTCAATTTTATTTACATGCCAATAAGAATTAAAAGAACCAGGTCTTATTTATGAATGATCCAAAAATTGACACGTGACAGCTCTCGAGAGCAGGAAGGTCTTTGGAACTATAGACACTTATAGTGCAGAAAGAAGCCAGTCAGCCTTGAACATAATAAAATGTTCCAAGACACTTCATAGGAGCATTATGAAAAAGATATAACACTAAGCCACATCAGGAGATTTTTGGTCAGATGACCAAAAGCTTGGTCAAAGAAGTAAGTTTTCAGGGTTGTCTTAAAGGTGGAAAGCGAGGTAGAGGGGAGGAAAGGTATAGGGAGGGTATTCCAGAGCTAAGAGCCTAGGCAACTGATGGCACAGCCAGCGATGGTGGAGCAATGAAAATTGGGGATACTCAAGAGGCCAGAATTAGAGGAACACACATATCTCACGGTGTTGAGGACGGGATGAGATTAGAGAGATATGGAGGGTAAGGCCATGGAGGGATTTGAAAACAAGGATGGGAATTTTAAAATCAAGGCATTCCTTGACTGGGAGGCAATGTAGGTCAGTGAGCAGAGGGGTGATAGGGGAATGGGATTTGGTGTGAGTTAAGACATGGGCAGCAATGTTTTAGATGACCTCAAGTTTATGGAGGATAGAACGTGAAAGACGAGGCAGAAACGCATTGGATTAGTCACGTGTAAAGGTAATGAAACCATGAGTGAGGGTTTCAGCAGCAGATGAGCCAAGACGGGGCAAAGTTGGGCGATGTTATGGAGGTGGAAATTGACAGTTTTAGTGATTGGGCAAAAATAAAGTCAGAATCTCATCTTGGGGTCAATTGTGACACCATGGTTGCAAATAGACTGGCTAATTCTCAGACTGTTGCCAGGGAGAGGGATGGAGTTGGTAACGAGAGAACGGAGTTTAGAGCAGGGACCAATGGCTTCAGTCTTCTCGAAAACAGAAAATACTGGAAATACTCAGCAGATCAGGCAGAATCTGTGCAGAGAGAAACAGTGTTAATGTTTCTGGGCATTTTCATCAGAACTCAGTCAATCATTTGTGTCCGTGCAGGATCTTTGCTGAGTGTAGTAATTATGGTTTTATTTTGCGTGTAATGGAACATTGTGAGTTCGGTATGACTCTGAATGACATGCTCAGAGGTCGTTTAGTCTATGGTGTGAAAGAGGACACTTTTCAGAAAAGATTATTGTTCAAAGCGAATCTGGATTTCAAGAAGGCGCTAGATATGGCGCTGACCATGGAAAGCGCAGTAAGAGATTCAAAAGCAATACAGGGTGCGCAAAATGGTGCCGTCCTCCACATCGGGCGGGAAACCTCAGCTGAAATAGACGTGAAAAAGCGAGACTCTGCTGAGAAGCGGGAAATGGCCCCCAGTAGCAGAAGAATAATGAAAAATAACTTATTAGTGAAATCAAAGAATAATTTTAAGAGAGGTGGAAACTAAGTCTTTTAGCGAATGGCAGTTTAAAAAATCGAATGCTACTATTGTCACAGAAATGGACATATGATGAGGCAATGCAAGGAAAGTTTCAAGCAGGTTTGTAAACAAAAGAAGAAGCCCAATGAAATCTACAATGTAGAAGAGCCTGAAACAACAAAGTCAGACATTTACTCATTGTTTAATCTGAAAGTTGAAAAGACAGAATCAATATTTGTCACAGTGAAAGTAAATTGCAAACCTGTTAGAATGGAAGTGGACATGGGAACTGGAGTAATTGGGGAACATAGCTTCAGATATTTGAATAATGGTGAACATCAAATAAGTTTCGAAGAAACAGCCGCCAAGCTAAAAACATGTCTGGGTGAAGACATTCAAGTAAAAGGCATAAGCAGACTAACTGTCCTTTATGGAAGCCAATCGGTAAAGCTATCCTTGATGGTTGTAGCAGGAGAAGGGCCAAGCCTCCTGGGGTGAAACTGGTTAAAGGAGATTAAGTTAGAATTGGCTGAAGTCACATTTCAGCACCAACTCTTCCCACAGACTGGGAACAGCGCTCTCTCAGATGGACGTTGGCATGGAACGGCCAATAGGTTACATATCAAGAACACTCACCACAGCGGAAAAAGGATACTCAGAATTAGAAAAACAAGGCCTGTCCATCATCTCTGGTGTCAAGAAATTTCACTAGTACATATACAGCCACCACTTTACAATCGTTTCAGACCATGTACCATTGCTAGGATTGTTTAGTGAGGCTAAGGCTATACCACCCATAGCCTCAGCAAGAATACAATGATAGTCTTTAATTCTGGCAGCTCCAAATACACTTTTGTACATAGGCCTGGCAATCAAATCGCAAACGCTGATATCCTTATTAATTTGCCTTTACAAGAAAATGGAAGGTGCACTTCTCTTTTTTTAAACGCACTCCAGCTTGCAAGAAATGTTTTAAGACTTCTCCTAAGTTTGCCAAATGCTCTTTTTCAGTGAATCCTGTCACCAATATATCATCTAAATAGACTACAACCTGGGGCAGTCCCTGCAGTAAGCTGTCCATTGTTCACTGAAAGATGGCACAAGTGGAGGAGACGCTGAAAGGCAATCGTGTATATTGGTACAAATCTTTGTGGGTATTAATTGGCGAGCATGTCCCAGTTCCACAGGAACTTGTTTTACTGTTAAATTTCTTAGATTCCTCGCCAGTATGTGCTCGACATATCAGAGACTGGACAAGTGGGGACCCAGTCCTGTCTCAGGTACGAGAACAAGTGCAACATGGTTGGTCGTAGGAGCCCACATTTGACTAAATGGAACCGTACTTCAACAGAAGACATGATATAATCAGCCAGGATGACATTTTATTGTGGGGAGCATGAGTGAAAATTCCTCCAAAGGGAAGGGAGCCACTTTTAATTGAACTACACAGCGCCCATCCAGGAATTTTCTGAATGAAGACCATATCACGCAGCTATCTATGGCGGCCTGGGATGGGTGGCGAAATAGAGAGTTTAGTACAGCACTGTGTGCAATGTCAGCAACTGCAAAAGTTGCCAGTGTCAGCTCCGTCACACCCATGGGAGTGGCCAGGTTGACCCAGGGTGCAGTTACATATTGATTACGCTGGACCTTTCTTGGGAACAATGTTTCTGCTCATTGTCGGATGCCTATTCAAAGTGGTTGGATGTAAATGAGGTGAAGTCACCAACGTCGGGTGCTATAATTGCCATTTTCACGAACTACCAGAAGTAGTCATTTCTGATAATGGCACGGCATTTATGAGTTCTGAGTTTCAACGGTTTATCAGCCTCAACGGTATCACTCATGTAAAAACTGCACAGTAGCACCCTTCCTCAAATGGATTGGCCAAAAGGGCAGTTCAAACGTTCAAGGCAGATATGAGAAAGCTAACCGGTGATTCCTTGGCATCCAACTTAGCACGCTTTCTTTCTCATTACAGGGCTACCCCTCACACAACAACAGGTGTTACACCTGCAGAGTTATTGTTGAAACGCTGTCTCAGGATGAGATTGAGCTTAATAATTCCAAATTTAGATGGGAAGGGGAAAGGAATCAGTGAAGTCAGAAACCTGGACACAACTGGCATAGTTGTGAGAGGAAATTTACCGTGGGAGAGCCGGTATACGTGAAGAACTTCGGGGAAGGACAAAAGTGGTTACCGGGTGAAATAAATGTAGTGACTGGACCTCTATCTTACCACGTGGAGATGGAAGGCCGGATCATCCATAGACATGTGGACCATTTAAGGAAAAGAGAGACAAATCACCAAGATTTGGTTCCATCAGTGATCATGACCGGGTCTGTGTTTCCTGTTGAGGATACTCAACCCAGGACAGATATGTCTGATGTTCCTGTAAGAGTTGAGGATACAGAACTACAAGTACCCATTGAAGCACCTGATGTTCAGGCAACTCCAGAAAAGGAGGTTCCTGACAAAGAATCTGAAGTTGTGGAGCTGCGACATTCCACACATGTCAGGAAACCACCTGGAAGACTGAACTTGTAAATTCCTTACCCAGTGTAAATATTATGTTGTCTTGAAAAATATGTACTTATAATATGTATAGCCAAGTTAAAAGGGGAGGAATGTAGTAATTATGTTTTCATTTAGTGTGTAATGTACCTTTAAGAATAATACTTGTTACGCAAGATCACATGATCTGTAGTAACCTATAGGAGAGTAGCACGGGCTACCTCAGCAGTCAGTGTAGAGTTAGAGTTGGAGTTGAAAGCACACGTGTAGTTGCTGCTGAATATGTTGTAAATAAACTTAATGTTTCCATCCAAGAAGTGTCTGCAGATCAACTCTATCATTAATAGTACAACTCAGCCACCCTACAACACTGAGCATTCCAAAACTGATCCCATTGAGCTGCTTTCTCCTCATATTCTCCTCATTCATCCAATTGTCATTAATAATGGAAAATAAGGCAATGACGGAAGCGTTGAACAGTTACTTTGTGTCTGTCTTCACTGTAGAAACTTACAAAACTTCCCAAGATACTTGAAAATCAAGAGCTGAAAGGCAGGGAGGAACATAAAGCAACCTCCACCACCAGTGAAAAGCTGCTGGGAAAACCATTAAACCTAAAGGCTGAAAAGTCCCCAGGACCTCATGGCCTGCATTCTTAAAAGAAGTGGCTTCAGACACAGTAAGTTATAATCTTCCAAAATTCCTTAGATACTGGAACAGTCCCAGTGGATTGGAAAATAGCAAATGTGACACCTCTATTCAAGGACGGAGTGAGGCAGAAAGCACAAACCTCTAGGCCAGTTAGCCTAACACATGTCATAGTGAAAATGCATGAATCCATTATTAACAAAGTTATAGCAGGATGCTTAGAAAATCATAATGAGATCAGGCAGAGTCAAAATGGTTTTGTGAAAGGGAAATCATGTTTAACTAAATTATTAGAGCTTTTTGAGGAAGTAACAAGCAACCTGGATAAAGGAGAACCTGTGGAGGTGGGCCAGAATTTTGCATTCTGACGTTGGGCGCAAGCCCGACCGGAACGCATGTAAAATTGCTGTCAGGTGTGCACCCCAACATCATCGCGCACGCGTGCAATATTGAAGTCGGCGGGCATGCACTGGAGTCAGAGCAGCGCCTGCCAACAATTAGAGGACAATTAAGGCCATTAAAAAACCCAATTGTCTGCGATTTTATGTTGCCCGTGCGATTTTTAGCTCGTCGCATGGGCAAAGCGGGTGGGCGAAATTCACGTTTTTATCATTTTCTCGTCCACGGGCAGAGTAAAAGGCCCCCGGAGCAGCAGCACTTTCTCTGGCATTGCCAGTCCTTTGCTGTGTGAGTACAGAGTTGTCCCAATGGTTCTTGACATCTCATTAGATTGTCAAGCCTGACTTTCAGTATCTCAGGTCCTCATCTTCCCTGGAATGTTCCTCTGGGTATTGCAGCACAGTTGCTCCTTCATTTCCAAGGCACTGTTCCTCTGCATCCCATCTAATGGGGATAGTGTATTCCTCCGGTGGGACCTCCTCTGAAGAGGAAGAAAGGGGCAGGAGGGAGAGGAGGCCAGGTGGGTACGGGCAGCATCCCAGGGACAGACTTTTAAGAGGAGAGGCAGGGGCTCAGTAATGCAGGACCAGCAGGGAGGCCAAGGCAGGAGGGCACGCCGAAGGCGCCACTACCCAATGTCTAGAGCGCTCAGGCAGCGCTCCAACTACCTCCAGATGTCTGAGGTGCAATGTCTGAGACCCCGCCTCTCCAGGGACACAGTGACAGCAGTATGTCACATGATAGGTCCGGAAATCGCCTCCAACTGTGTGGGCGAACACCCCATGCAGGTGATTTTGAAAGTCTCAGTAGCCCTCAAATTCTATGCCTCCAGTTCTTTTCAGGGTTCAGCGGAGGATCTGTGTGGACTGTCCCAATCAGCTGTCCACAGTTGTGTCAAGCATGTGATTGGTGCTATCTTTAGACACGTCCGCATATTCATCCACTTCTGGACAGATGAGGCAATCCAGGTGGAGAGAGCACGAGGCTTCACTGTGATGGCTGGGCTTCCCCAATCCAGGGTGTAATAGGTTGCACTCATGTGGCCATCAAGGCATCAGCAGGTGAGCCTGAAGCTTTCATCAACAGAACGGGGTTCCACTCAATGAATGTTCAGATCACCTGTGACCACAGGACAAAGATTCTCCAAGCTTGTGCCCATTACCTTGGGAGCCCACATGATGCATATATCTTGTGTCACTCACAGGTACCAAGACTGTTCGTGGCTCCTGCATGATTGGATGGATGGCTCCTGGGTGACAAGGACTACCCCTTGAAGAGGTGGCCCATGACCCCACTTCGTCACCCAAGAACTGAAGACGAGGAGGGATACAACAGGAGTCATGCCTCCGCAAGGGCAGTGGTGGAGAGGACCATCAGGCTGCTGAAAATGCACTTCAGATGCCTGGACCGGTCAGGGGGAGCATCGCAGTATCCTCCAGAGTGTGTCTCCCTCATAGCCATTGCATGCTGCGCCCTGCACAACCTGGCTCTGGGCGGGCCCACTGGAGGTTGAGGAAAGCGAGGCAACTCCACAGGCCACAGGGGATGACTCAAGTGATAGCTCAGAGTAAGAGCCTGGGGAGGCACAGGGTGAGGACCTTGAGGCAGAGGGCAGGAAACTTCACGGAGGCAGGAACACTAGGGATGCTTTGATCCAGCGAAACTTCTGCTCGTCATCCGAGGCATCGATGCCTCGTCAAGCCAATGGCACTGTCTCCTTTGCTAGCAATCAATAAATGAGAACCCAACACATTACGCCAGCACCACAACACCATACTTTTACAAGCGGGTGCTGCATCTGGCACCTATTCATACTATCCAGATAACTCAGCCCATTTAAGTCAAATAAATGTTTATGGTACTTAACATAAACAAACAAAGAACAAACAAAGAGTCCATCCCTGACACTAGAGTAAAACAAAATGCAAAAAATGTCACCCATGACACACCCCTGCTGTGCTCAAGGTGCCTTCAACTTACTTTTGCGGGTGCTGTGTCTTGGTGCCTCACCTCGCTGACAGTGGGGGTTGGAAGCAACCTGCTGACTCTGTTGTCCTGGTGGCCCTGAAGACCTTGGTGGTCATCCTCTAGCCACCAGAGCCTGAGCAGGCTCCGCCTGGGAGAATGCATCCAGCCCCATAGCTGGGCACTCTTCAGTCGTTGCAGCATCATCAGGTGCAGTGGCTACTGGCAGAGGGGTGGAGGAGCTGGTGCCCTCATCCAGAGCGCCCTGAGAGAAGCCCATAGAGACGACAGGCAGCTCGTCTGCCAGCGTGAGGTGCGTTTGCACCTCCCTGCTCACCATTGTTGACGGGGACCTAGCAGAGAGACTAGGTGCCTCATCCACCTCTCACACTGGCAGTGACCTCCTGAGGTTATTGCCTGCATGAGGGCTTGCAGGTCTGAGTGCAACCACGGGAACTCCTGGGTCTGCTCCTGAAGCTGCCTCTCCATGAGAGTTGCCACTGTCTCCATGGAGGAAGCTGTGCATTCGGTGTTAAGGGTCAACATAGAACTCATGCTGCGCATGGACTCATCCGTGATGGGGACCATGGCACGCAGACCCTCATGGGTCTCTGCCAGTTCTCCCCGTGCATCCCGCTGGAACATCCAGCATCTACCGCCTGATGGATGACTCCAAGGGCTTGTCATCTGCCTTGGATGCAGCATTGTCCTGTTCTCCAACCGTGCTTCCACTGTTGGCTCCCTGGGACCTCTCTGCCTCTGCCAGCTGCTCATGCGAGTGTGATGTACCCTCACCACTGTGCATTACCCGCGGAGCCAAATAACTAATGCCCACCGATGTGTGAGTATCTGCGCTGGTGCCTGGTTCAGAGAGACAGTGTGATACTGGTTCAGGTGTGATGTCTTCCTCGGAGCTCAATGGGGGGTCTTCAGGGTCACTGGCGGCTCCTGCGGATGGCGCATCTGTGGGAGGAAGGCAAAAGATCAGTACATTCAGTCATCAAAGTCATTATATATACTAGGCAGGCTGAGGAGACAGTGTAGACCTGCGACATTGGAGCTTCAATGGGCTCTATGGCGCTGACAGTTCAGTTTCTGATGAGAGGAGCCCATTATGTTTCCAGTGCCCATCACACACACATCTGTCACCTGCACTCTTACCTTCATCCGAGACGCCCACCTCACCATGACCGGAGGATCGAGCTGGATGAGGGTATTCAAGCTCTAGTGCATCACTCTCCTGCTTAGTGAGGATGCACAGATTTGACACTCCTCCATTTGTTCTGCGGTGCTCTGCGGTGTTATGACTTCTCTTCTCTTGACAGGTAAAAATAGCCTCATTATTGCTGCGTCTCCCTGAAGGTCCTTTCCTGCTTCCCACTCGCCCTCCTACCTGGGCATTAGGCGGGCTGTGTCACTGTGGCACATCTCACTCTGCAATGCACTGAGGCCATTCATGCTGAACTCTCAGCCTTGGCAGGGCAGGCTTCGGTGCCGGTTGGCAAACCCACTCTTAGACCCCTGACTGTTCCAAGAAATGGACACGGAATGGCACGGAAAACATATCTGGTGGTCACGTTTCACACTGGACAGGCCTTAATTGGCCACCCAGCGTAAGATTGGGTTCACAGTGTGAACTCAGCCAGGAGTGGGTTTTACATCGGCTTCTGGGTGCACCCCGAGGGTAGAATTCAGGCCACGGTGTACTTGGAGTTTCAAAAGGCATTTGATAAAGTGCCAAATGAAAGGCTGCTACACCAAATAAGAGCTCATGGGCCTGAATGCTATACATGGTGTGCGAGTCGGATTGCCCCCACTCAACACCATCTGCCAACAGTCATTACGTGCTGACTGGCCAATTAATGGCTGGCCAGCGAGAAAGGTGTTCGCTGAGAGGCTTAGAGCTCTTGGGGAGTTGGCGGGGGGGAGGGGGGGCGGGGGGGTTGGGGGGGGGGGTGGGGGGCGGGATGGGGAGGAGAGGGCGGGCTCTTTCATTGGGCATTTTGCTGGCGGGGGGCTTAAAAGAGCCACCGGTATTGGACAATGACACTGGGAGGTGGAAGCAACGAATCTGAAATTGACTGTACCTATAATTGCATGAGCTTCTTCAGTGACAGCCATTCACTGCTGGCCAGCAGCATAGACAGGACCCTCTTCTGTAAGGGAGCTGAGGCATGGGGCCAGAGGACAAAGTCAAGCTATTAGGACTGAAAATGAGCACATGCACCCAGCCCCTCAGTTCTCTGATGACTGTTTGTGTACCCTCCTGCAGGCAGTGAGGGAATGATGGAAGATACTGCTGCCAGACGATGGGAAGAGGAAGCCACCACATCTAAGCAAGAAAGCCTGGACGGAGGTGATGGAGATAGTCAGCAGCTGTGGGGTCATGCACAGGATCTGGGTGCTGTAATAGAAGGTGGTTAATGACTTCCACTCTGCAAAGCTGAGTAAGGAAGCTACTTGGCATTTGGAATTAATATATATGGGTGAACATGCATTTAGTGGGGCTGGAAGGTAGTACACTAAAGGCTCTTGCAGCGAAGGAAATCTCTGTCCAACAAGGTTGTTAGGACTAGATAGGATGGCAGGCATTCCTAGAAGGGGAAAGTCCTGCAATGTGTTGGGCATGGACAAGCAATGTTGGGGAGGAACATGTACAACTCAGCCATATAGGATCAGGACTCATGAATGTTCTCTTGTCTTCACGGGAGAAAAGGAATCACAATACACAAGAACACAACTGTACAAGCAGGGACTGAAAGCTTATGGTGACTGTTTTTTTTGATATTCTGCATCATTATATTTATGAAGTGCACCATGCCCATGCGTAGGATTCTGCAACAGCTATTTAGTCTGCCTCCTTAAAGCTCATGTGTACTCACTGCTGAAGGATCCCCATTTGGACACCGTGAAGTAGGCTTCATAGTCTTGTGTATATTAATAGAGAGTCTTTATTAGCAACTCATAACTATGTACATATATACAGTAGAGGCTACAGGTATGGAGCTGACTCAATCCTGGGCCTTTAGACATCTCTATCCATCTCTAGACTGATCCTGGCTCTGGGTCAGGTGCCTCCTTACATCACTGTGTGGGCCCTACTGTACTCAGTTCCCCATTAACCCTGTATGTACAGACCCTACTAGTACGCCTCCACCAAGTCATTATCTCATGGATTTAGAGTTACTCCAGTTTACTTCAAGTCATACATTGTTGTAAAATCTTGTGCACTTACCTTATTGTTACAACCATAATGCGATTCCAACATTATTGCTATTACAGTATTAACATTAACAACATTCTCGCTACCCTATCTCTCCTTCAAGTCCTTGAAGTTAGAGGTTCAGGTGGTCTGGAGGCCTTATAACCCTTCCGCATCTCGCTCGCCATTCTGTTGGGAGAGTAGCAGACTCCGGTGTTTCTGGTTCCTGTTGTTGGCTTGGAGGTTGGGCTGGCATTTGGGTATACTTTCATCCATTTCTTTCACTGCTTGATATTAACCCACACCTGGCTGGTCTGGCTGGTTTGGCAGCGCTTGGTTGTTGTTAGTCTTGATCATTTCCTGCGGGCTGGACGAAAATGATTTTTGCCTGCTTGGTGGGACCTTATCTCCTTTTTTTCTGGTTGGCCCATCGGGAAGCTCTCTGAGACTGAGGAAGGGCATTCCTGTGGCAAGAAGAAGATTGAGTAGCATGCTCGTCTCTGTTTTTCGTCGTTGATGGTGCGTAACGGCTACCAGGTTCTAGCATCCCTTGTGCTTCTGGCACACTGGCTGGAAGTTGCCCCGTGTGGACAGTGATTGATGTGTCGACCAACTGTAGCATCATCGTAGTTGGAGGGAGATGCTCCTCAGACTGTTGATCCTTTTCTGGTACCACTTCCACCGGAGGTGCAATGGTAATCTCATGTGTGGTAGGTTGGTTTGACCACTGGGGACTTACCCGGACCTGGAGTGATGATTGACAGACCTGCTCCACAAAAAGAGAAGAGAGATTGCAGGTGAAATCAGAGTCTGAATACTCTTTAGTGTTTGAGAACTCAGGACCGTGCAGTTCTGGCTGATTAACGACAGTGGCAGTCTTGACATCTTCTGCCATCTGGAGGATATCGAGGGCTACATAGGCATCCCTGCTCAGAAGAGGCTGATTCCGGACAACATACATCAGCTTAAAGATCTGTTTGTTGCCATACTTCAATGGTTCAAGGATCATGCTGATGACTGGGAGTTGGACTCCCACTGTTCCATAAAGTGGAGTGTCCGTTGTTCGAATCCAAAGGCCTTGGATTTGTCTGACAGGACTGTCACACTGGCACCTGAATCTAATTTAAAATTTGTTAGATAACCATTTACCAGGCTGTCAGCATTCCAAAATGAAGAGCCACATTCTCTGATATCAAGCAAGAAGCATGGATGTATGTCTTCAGGGTTTTTGGTCTCGACCTCGAGAATGACCTTTGTGGTGCTGGGATTTTGACTTGCACAGTTTATCAAAGTGCCTGTGTCTGTTGCAGTGGAAGCATTGGGCAGTACCCACAGGACACTAATCTTTCCTATGAGGGCGCTTCGCACTGCAGCGCTGGCAAGGTCGCTCTGCTGGGCGGTTCAGGAGTTGCTTTCCTTGACTCGGATGGTCCCTGCGTTTCTGGGACCAGATATAGTGGGCTGAAGATAGGTTTCTGCTCCAAGTAGCATTCTCTCCTCTTAGGATGGTCGTGTGTTGCTCATGTAGCTCCGACAGTCTAACTGGCTGGACTGCCTTGTTTAGGGGACCCTCCCTCCCGACATCATCATGATCTATTTACAGCACATTGGGTCAGATAGTGGGGCTGGAGGAGATTACAGAGATAGGGAAGGGAGAGGCCATGGAGGGATTTGAAAATGACGATGAGAGTTTCAAAATTGAGGTATTACTTAACTGGGAGCCAATGTAGGTCAGAGAACACAGGGGTGATGGGTGAATAGCATTAGGACACGGGCAGCAGAGTTTTGGATGGCCTCAAGCTGTCAGAGGGTAGAATATGAAAGGCCGGTCAGAAGTGCATTGGAATAGTCAAGTCCCAAACTTATAAATGGATGGGTGGAAAGTTTCAGTGGCAGGTGAGCTGAGGCTTGGGTGGTATCGAACGATGTTACAGAGGTGGAAGTAGAAGGTTTTACTGATGACGCAGATATGGTGGTCAGAAACTCATTTCAGGGTCATATATGACACCAATGTTGCACACAGTCTTGTTCAGGCTCAGACACTTTCCAGAGAGAAGGATGGAGTCAGTAACTAGGGACTGGTGTTTGGAGCAGGACAGAAGACAATGGCTTCAGTCTTCCCAAAATTAGTAGAAGGAAATTTCTGCTCATCCAGTACTGGATGTCAGACAAACAACCTGACAATTTAGAGATGGTGCAGAGGTTGGGAGAGGTGATGATCAGGTAGAACTGGGTGTCATCAGTATACATCTAGAAACTGATGCTGTGTTTTCAGATGTCAGTGAGGGGTGGTATGTAGTTGGGGAATAGGAAGGGCCCAAGGATAAATCCTTGAGTACACCAGAGGTAACAGTGCAGGGGCAGGAAGAGATGTCATTGCAAGTTTACTCCAGCTATAATTATATAGATTAGAATGGAGCCAGGCGAGTGCAATCCCACCCAGTTGGACAACCGTTGAGAACTGTTGGAGTAGGATGGTGTGGTCAGCTGTGTCAAAGACTACAAACAATTCTAGAAAAATAAGGAGGGATACTTTACCTGTGTCACAGTCATATAGGATGTTACTTTGATAAGGGGTGGGGTGTCGGTTAGCACAGTTGGCTCTATGGCTAGAGTGTGATGCAGAATGACGCCAATTGCATGGGTTCAATCCCTGTACCGGCTGTGGTATTTCATGGGGACCCTGCCTCCTCGCCTTGTTCCCAGCTTGCGGAGTGATGCCCCTCAAGCTACAAGTTGCCAAAATTGTCTATCTTTTATGGAGAGAGATGCCTATGGTCCTTTGGGACTATGGCTAAGATGAAGATGATGACGACAAGAGCCACTTCAATACTGCGACAGAGGTAGAAGCCTAATTGAACGGATTCAAACACGGAGCTCCGAGAGAGATGGGCACACATTTTGGAGGGAGCAACACAATCATGCACTTCGGAGAGGTTGGAGATGGGGCAATTGCTTGTAAGGATGTGGTACCAAGGGTTGGTTTTTGTAAGGAGATTGATGATGTTGGCAGATTTGAAGGTGATGGAAACAATACCGGAGAACATCAGACCATTAAACAATATCAAGGAGGAGAATGCAAGAGGAGGACCCTGGCCCAGGCAGTCAGCAGCATCTACGGGAGAGTGTGAGAGGAAGACCCTGGGACAGGCAGACTGCAGTACCTAGAGGAGAGTGTGAGAGGAGAACCCTGGGTCAGGCAGTCAGCGGCACCTAGAGGAGAGCGCGAAAGGAGGACCCTGGGACAGGTAGTCTGCAGCACCTTGGGGAGTGTGCGAGAGGAGCATCCTAGGACAATCAGTCAGCAGCATCTAGTACCTAACATCACAGGAGAAACATAAGGTTGGTGAGAAACTGCTGTTAGGGAGTGTCATCAAGTAGCTGAGAATTAGAAAAACACATCCATTTTAAAAGTAGGGGCTACTTACATTTAAGTAAGAAACAAAAGCAATAGGGAAATAAAGTTAAGTCGAGGCCAGGTAAAATAAAGTTGCATAAGTAAACCAAAGTAAAATAAAGTTAACACAAGGGAAGGAATTGAAGCCATGTCAGGACGGCTCGGTCGTGTGGAATGTGTGTCTTGAAATATGTGGGAAGTTGTGGACGCTACCAGTGTCCTCGACCACCACACGTGCAGGAAGTGTCACCAGCTGCAGAACCTTGAACTCAGGGTTTCAGAGCTCGAGTGGTGGCTGGGGTCACTGTGGCGTACCTGCGAGGCTGAGAGCTACATGTTCAAAGAGGTGGTCACACTTAGGAACCTGGAGGCAGAAAGGGAATGGGTGACCACCAGGCAGTCCAAGAGAACCAGGCAGGTAGTGCAGGACTACCCTAGGGTCCTGCTCACCAATCAGTTTTCTGTTTTGGATACTGGTGAAGGCGTTGGTTTCTTGGAATCAAGTTTGTGGCACTGCAGACTGCTCTCTGTATAGAGGGGTAGAAAGAAGAGGGCAAGAGCAGTAGTAATAGGGGATTCCTTAGTTAGGGGAACAGACAGGCCATAGACGTGACTCCAGGATGATATTTTGCCTCCTTGGTGCCAGGACCAAAGATGTCACGGAGCAGCTGCAGGACATTCTCCTGGGGGAGGGTGATCAGCCAGAGGTCGTGGACACGTTGGAACCAATCACTTAGGTAGGAAAGGGGATGAGGTCCTGAAAGCAGACGTTAGAGAGGTAGGAAGAAGATTGGTAAGCAGGACCTCTAAAGCAGTAATCTCAAGATTACTCCCAGTCCCACGTGCAAGCGAGTAAAGAAATAGAAGATAAAAACAAAAAACTGCAGATGCTGGAAATCCAAAACAAAAACAGAAACAGAAACACCTGGAAAAACTCAGCAGGTCTGGCAGCATCGGCGGAGAAGAGCACAGTTGACGTTTCGAGTCCTCATGACCCTTCAACAGAACTAAGTAAAAATAGGAAAGGGGTGAAAAAAAAAGAAATAGAAGAATTGAGCAAATAAAAACGTGGCTGGAAAGCTGGTATAGGAAGGAGGGCATTGGGCCAGTTCTGGGGAAAGTGGGACCTGTACAAGCAGGACGGTCTACACATGAACAGGACTGGGACTTCCTTGCAGGAAGATTTGCTCGTACTGTTGGGGTTGGTGGGGGTGGGGGGCAGGGGGATTTAAACTAGATTGTCAGGGGGTGGGAACCTGAGGGTAAATTCAGAGCAGGGAACGGGAGATGGAGAATTAGTGAGTGACTCTGAAAGACAGAAGCAGCACAGGTTAAAAAGTGTACAGCACAGGAATTTGGCAGTGTTAAAAGGTAGATATGTAAATGCAAAGAGCATAGTAAATAAAGCCGATGAGCTGAAGGCACAGATAGACACATGGCAGCATAATATCATAGCTATAATGGAAACTTGGCTTAAGGATGGACAAAAATGGCAGCTCAACATCCCTGGACATAGAGTTTTCAGGCAGGATAGGGAGGGGGATAAAAAAGGTGGGGGCATAGCATTATTGGTTGAAGAATCAATTACAACTGTGAGGAGGGATGATATACTAAATGAAGCATCAAATGAGGCCATATGGGTTGAGCTCAGAAATAAAAAAGGGGCAGCCACCAAACAGACCCCCCAATAGTGGAAGAGAGTTAGAAGACAAATATGTGGACAGATTTCTGAGTGCAAAAACAATAGGATAGTAATCGTTGGCGACTTTAACTACCCTAATATCAATTGGGGTATGAACAGCGTGAAGGGCACAGAGGGTGCAAAATTCTTGAACTGCACTCAAGAAAACTTTTTTAGCCAGCACGTAACAAGCCCAATGAGAGGGGGCACAATTCTAGATTTAGTCTTAGGAAGTGAAGCTGGGCAAGTGGATGAAGTAGCAGTTGGGGGACCATTTTGGAGGTAGTGACCATAATACAGTTAGATTTAGCATCATTATGGAAAAGGACAAAAATAGAACAAGAGTACAAATTCTAAACTGGGGTAAGATAAATGTTATAAAGCTGAGAGGTGAGCTGGCAAGAGTGAACTGGATACAGCTATTAGAAAGAAAAACTGTCAAATCAGTGGGAGGCATTCAAAGGTGAGATTCTATGGGCACGGTGTAGACATGTCCCCCCAAATCTAAAGCCCCCTGGTTATCCAGATGCATACAGGCCAAGATAAAGCAAGAAAAGAAAGCTTATGACAGTCACAAAAGATTTAATACCGTAGAAAGCCTAGAGGAGTGTAGAATGTGAAGTAAAAATGGAAATTAGGAAAGCAAGGAGAGGATTCGAAAAAATATTGGCAGGTAAAATCAAAAAAAAATCATAAGATGTTTTACCAGTGCATTAAGAACCAGAGAATAACTAAAGAAAAGGTAGGGCCTATCAGGGATGTACATGGTAATTTGTGGGTTGATGCTGAGGATGTGGGCAGGGTTCTCAAAGAGTACTTTGTCTCTGTATTCACCAAGGAGAGGAATGATGAAAACATTCTAGTTAAAGAGGAAGAGTGTGAAATATTAAATACAATAAGCATAGTGAGAGAGGAAGTACTGGAAGGACTGCCATTCTTGAAGGTAGATAAATCACCAGGGCCGGATGGATTGTATCCCAGGTTGTTAAAGGAAGCCAGGGAGGAAATAATGGATGCTCTGTGGATCATTTTCCAATCCTCACCAGATACAGGTTATGTCCCAGAGGATTGGAGGTCTGTGAACGTTGTACCATTATTTAAAAAGAGTGCGAGGGATAGGCCAGAAAATTATAGGCAGGTCAGTCTGACTTTGGTGGTGGGCAAATTATTGGAAACAATTCTGAGAGACAGGGTAAAGGCACGGACTGATCAGGGATAGGCGGCATGGTTTTGTTCGGGAAAGATCGTGTCTTACTAACTTAATAGAAATTTTTGAGGAGGTAACAAGGAGGATTAGTGAGGATAATGCATTTTCTACATGGATTTCAGTAAGGCATTTGACAAGGCCCCACATGGCAGACTGGTCAGGAAAGTGAGGTCTCATGGGATACAGGGGAAGGTGGCAGGTTGAATTCAAAATTGGCTCAGTGACAGGAAACAAAGGGTAATGGTCAATGGATGGTTTTACCAATGGAAAACAGTTTCCAGTAGTGTTCCACAGGGCTCAGTGCTGGGGCCCTTGCTGTTTGTTGTATACGTTAATGATTTAGACATAAATGTGGGAGGCATGATTGGCAAAATTTGCAGTTGACACAAATTGGCTGTGTAGTTGATAGTGAAGAAGATAGCTGTCAATTCCAGAATGATATCAATTGTTTGGTTGAGTGGGTGGAGAAGCGGCAAATGGAATTCAATCTGGAAAAGTGTGAGGAAATGCATTTGGGGAGGGCAAACAAAGTAAGGGACTACTCAATAAATGGGATGTTATTGAGAGGGGTAGAGGAAGTGAGAGACCTTGGAGTGCATGTCCACAGGTCCCTGAAGGTGGCAGGACAGGTGGATAAGGTGGTAAAGAAAGCATATGGAATGCTTTCTTTTATTGGACAAGGTATTGAATACAAAAGCAAGGATGTAATGATGGAACTGCATAAAATGCTGGTTAGGCCAAAGCTGGATTTTTGTGTACAGTTCTGGTCACCACATTACAGGGGAAGGAGATAATTGTTCTGGAGAGAGTGCAGAGAAGATTTACAAGAATTTTTTTTTAATTCATCCATGGGATGTGGGCTTCGCTGGCTGGGCCAGCATTTATTGTCCATCCCTAGTTGCCCTTGAGAAGGTGGTGGTGAGCTGCCTTCTTGAACTGCTGTAGTCCATGTGGTGTAGGTAAACCCACAGTGCTGTTAGGAAGGGAGTTCCAGGATTTTGACGCAGTGACAGTGAAGGAATGGAATATATTTCCAAGTCAGGATGGTGAGTGACTTGGAGGGGAACTTCCAGGTCGTGGTGGTCCCATGCATCTGCTGCCCTTGTCCTTCTAGATGTAGTGGTCATGGGTTTGGAAGATACTGTCGAAGGAGCCTTGGTGAATTCCTGCAATGCATCTTGTAGATGGTACACACTGCTGCTACTGTGTATCGGTGGCGGAGGGAGTGAATGTTTGTGGATGTGGTGCCAATCAAGCTTTGTCTTGAAATGTGTCAAGCCTCTAAAGTATTGTGGGAGCTGCACTCATCCAGGCAAGTGGGGAGTATTCGATCACACTCCTGACTTGTACTTTATAGATGGTGGACTGGCTCTGGGGAGTCAGGAGGTGAGTTACTTGTTGCACGATTCCTAGCCTCTGACCTGCACTTGTAGCCACAGTATTTATATGGCTAGTCCAGTTCAGTTTCTGGTCAATGGTAACCCTCAGGATGTTGATAATGGGGGATTCAGTGATGGTAATGCCACTGAACATCAAGGGGCAATGGTTAGATTCTCTCTTGTTGGAGATGGTCGTTGCCTGACACTTGTGTGGCGTGAATGTTACTTGCCACTTGTCAGCCCAAACCTGGATGTTGTCCAATTCTTGCTGCATTTGGACATGGACTGCTTCAGTATCTGAGGAGTCACAAATGGTGCTGAACATTGTGCAATCATCAGTGAACATCCCCACTTCTGACCTTATGAAGGTCATTGATGAAGCAGCTGAAGATGATTGGGCTGAGGACACTACCCTGAGGAACTCCTGCAGTGATGTCCTGGAGCTAAGATGACTGACCTCCAAAGACCACAACCATCTTCCTTTGTGCTAGGTATGACTCCAACCAGCGGAGACTGTTTCCCCGATTCTCATTGACTCCAGTTTTGCTAGTTTTTGCTCCTTGATGCCACACTCGGTCAAATTCTGCCTTGATGTCAAGGGCAGTCACTCTCACCTCACCTTGGTAGCTCAGCTCTTTTGTCCATGTGAGAATCAAGGCTGTAATGAGGTCAGGAGTTGAGTGGCCCTGGTGGAACCCAAACTGGGCGTCAGTCAGCAGGTTATTGCTAAGCAAATGCTGCTTGATAGCACTGTTGATGACCCCTTCCATTACTTTACTGATGTTGCCAGGGCTTGAAAATTACAGCTATGTGGAGAGACTGGATAGGCTAAGGTTGTTTTCCTTAGAAGAGAGAAGGCTAAGGGGTGACCTAATTGAGCTGTACAAAATTATGAGGGGCCTAGATAGGGGTCAATTATGAGGGGGCATAGATTTAAACTGATTGGTAGAAGGATTAGAGGGGACATGAGGAAAAACTTTTCCATGCAGAGGGTGGTGGGCATCTAGAATTGACTGCCTAAGTTGGTGGTTGAGGCTGAAATGCTCAACTCATTTAAAAGGTACCTGGATCTGCATCTGAAGTGCTGTAACCTGCAAGGTTATGGACCAGGTGCTGGAAAGTGGGATTAAAATGAGCTGCTAGTTTCTTTCTTCTCTTTTTGGCCAGCACAGACACGATGGGCCGAATAGCCTCATTCTGCGCTGTAACATTTCTATGGTTCTATCAATTAACATGGGAGCAAGGTGAGAAGTTGGGTGGTCTTCAGTTTAGTGGGAACAGGGTTGAGGGAGCAGGGGGTGGGTCTCATGGGCAAGGTGAACTCAGAGCGGGTACAAGGGGAGATAGGAGAGAGAATAGAGAAAGATAAAAGTTCAGGCCTAGAGCAGGGGTGAACCTCTTTAGGGAATAAAAGCAAAATACTGCTGATGCTGGAAATCTGAAATAAAAACAGAAAATACTGGAAAAACTCAGCAGGTCTGACAGCATCTGTGGAGAGGGAAACAGAGTTAATGCTTCCAGTCTGTATGACCCTTCTTCAGAGCTAAAGAGAAGTAGAAATGTGATGAAATTTATACTGTTTAAGGGGGGTGGGGCAGGTGAGGCTGGATAGAAAGCCAGCGATAGGTGGGAGCTAAGGAGAGATTGACAAAGATTTCATGGACAAAAAGACAAAGGGAATGTTAATGGTAGTGGTAAGGGCTAAAGAAGGTGCTGATAATGGCATAAAGGTAAGAAAGCAGAATGTGTTAATAGCAAAACAAGGGTAAGCACTCGGTGAAAGAACAATTTGGAACAAGTAACAGATGGCCCTTTTAGAGGTGGGGTGGGGAGGGGGTGGTGTTTGGGGAAAAAGGGTAGAGAAAGGGATAAAAAGGGGATAAAAAGGGGGATAGAGCAATGAATAAATGAATAAAAATAAAAATGAAAATAAGTGAATAAAGAATAAAAATAAATTTTAAAAGAGGGGATAAAAAAGGGGTGAAGATAGAGGAGCGCGTTCATGGTCTGAAGTTGTTGAGTTCAAAATGCTAAGTCTGGAAGAGAATGTTTGGCCATGGGGATGAGAGAAGGAAGGAAATTGGCAGAAGCATCTGATTGGATGGCCTCAACCTCAGTGACAAGGAAGTCCATGAGCTTGTCACACAGGTTGGAGGTGAGTGTGGAGGAGGCAGGGAAGAGGTGATTAAAAAGATGATTTGCAGTAGAGAAAGGAAGTCAGGAGTTTTCTCTGCATTTCTGGATGATCCTGGAATAGTGAGTAGTTTTGACAGATGAGAGTAGGACCCAATAGGGTTTTATGTGATCCAGCCAGATCTGGCGGTGAGTGGCTAACCAGTTGTCTAGCATATCCATTCAAATGTGTCCCTTGCACTTAAGGGAGTGGAGATGAGGGCCAAACAAGGGGAAATGTCCAAGGTGAGGGGGAGTTTTAATGGGGACTGGGGCATTGAAGGTGGAGGTGAGGCTATGGTGGAACAGCTCAGTGTCTGCAGAAATGTCATGGTAAATGGATGTCAAATGTTAAAAAGTTGGGATTTTGAAAGTGCAGTTGCAAATGTATTGGGAGAGAGTTTTTTTTCCCCAGGGGCAAACAAGGGGAAATGTTCAAGGTGAGGGGGAGTTTTAATGGGGACTGGGGCATTGAAGGTGGAGGTGAGGCTATGGTGGAACAGCTCAGTGTCTGCAGAAATGTCATGGTAAATGGATGTCAAATGTTAAAAAGTTGGGATTTTGAAAGTGCAGTTGCAAATGTATTGGGAGAGAGTTTTTTTTCCCCAGGGGCAAACGCAGAAAACCTCCTGTCCAAAGCAGAGAATAGTGGCCTGAATATAAAGAGTTATTTATATTACATTTTAGCTGACGCAGCCAAGGATGTGGCTTGTATCAGTATTTCATTTGCCTGCTGCAAAGCTCCTCTCTCTTCGATAGAGTAAGTTAAATGATCTTTCAAACCATACATTCCATGTTACAATTCTTAGCCCAGTTGTCATCCTGGCACGATCGTATCATCCTTCCAGCAGCTTACGAATCATCTTATTGCACACAGGGCTTGATCAATTCTACCATAACCTCACAACCCTGACCCCTGCTCCTAACTAGATATTCTTCAAGCTCTTTTCTTAGAACAAGCTACAACAATAATTGCGGATTTATAATTTTTTTCATTCGTTCATGGAATGCGGGCAATTCTGGCGAGGTCGGCATTTATTGTCCAGTCCATCTAAATGCTGGAATGCCAGTCATCTTCCTGCCCACTCAGTAAGCATTTGCTGTGTGCTGGAGAGGGACAGGGTGAAATGATTACATAATGGGGAAACAAGAAAAGAATGAACATTTATAAAACATTTCTTGACATGAATAAATAAGAACTGATGTAAATGTATGCATTATTTTAAGTGCTAAGGATCAATAGAATTATAAATTTGCAACAGAATGACCGCTTCAATACTATCTAGATAGATGGTTACCACATTGTGCATGTTATAGGCAGATTAATATTCTTTGCCAATTGCTTTCTTTCATTTTGTTTTCTCACATAGAGTTCTGTATATGTGGAAGAAGCTCTAAAAAGGTGACTAAGATCACCCCTACAATGTGAAATAAATATCCTGACATACCCAACTTTTGAGAGCATGATCCAGTCAAAGGTGAGCCTCAACTGTTTGTCTTTTGATAACAGTTCTTTGCATTTGCATCTTTAATGAGGTTCGACCTGTTAATGTTATTACGTTTTAGAATTTCTGCAAAGTCTCTGGAATGAAGGCACAGGCCTTTTGGGTGCTATGGAAACCCCATAACATAAAACAAAATACGTAGGTTAAAAAATAGACATGGAGCAGTGTTACCACTTCTGACAGTATAATGCAGAAATTATTTCTGGATATATGGTGATGAACACCAGATGCAGTTCAATGACATTTTATGGTCTACTATTTTAATGCAGCATTGACAGAGGAATGTCTGATAAGCATGTTAACTGTTTATCTGTTAGGACTGGTAATCGTAATTTCTAGGATTATGTTACTGAAAAGAGGAATGTTACCTCTTGATATTTTCATTTTGCAGTGAAGAGTTCCGACTGTTGCTACTTGCTTTTGGAATGAACATGCGTTCACTGCTCCTTTCTCCTTCCTCCAAATCCAGACATTAGCAGGCCCAAGGAATGCCCAAGCTGAACACTGTGGTTGTAGCTACAGGGGATAATCTGATGAAGGCAAGAATGTCAGGTTCAGAGACTGCACCAAAGGTGTACTGAAGTGCAGAAATACAACTGCTGAGAGCAGAATAAATATGGAAATGTAAGAACATAGGAACATGAGTAAACCACCCAACCCCTTGAACATGCTACACCATTCAATTAAATCATGGCTGACCAGCCAATGTTCATATTGGTAAGTCAAAAACAGCAGGAAAAATCCAAGGCTCCAGTTATAATTCCAATTGAGTTTTGGGAAATTAGATAGCAAAGTGGCTTGGAAACTCACCTGCTACTCCAGAAATGAAGCCCCGGGTCTCATTTAGGTCCAGCTGGCCTACTTTTCACCAGGAATGGGTGAGAAGCATGACAGAAGTAGCAGAAAGTGACATGGGCCAGAGCCAACCATCAATATCAGGTAGATAGTAATATCGGCCTAGCGGGCTGTCTCAGGAAGAAAGGTGACATAAAATTTAAGATGCCCTTTCTGACCCCAGCTCCCCTTCCTCCTGTTTCTTATCTGGCCTGTAAGCCGCAGCGTCTTTACTACTTTGGCGGTGAGGGGGGTGGGGTGGAAATGGTAGTGAGATGCTGGTGCTGGGTTGAGGATTTCCCATGTCAAGAGTACTCACTTCCTGAGGCTTTAATGGGATTTGGCATATGGTTGCTGGAAAATGCCTGGTCAGATAAGAGCACCACCCCAATGATTGTGTGGTCCACCCGGTGTCCTGGTGGTGTTTTAAAAAAAGGAGACTGCATGGTATAACTTTTTCCCGGAGTGGAGGGAAGGCTCTCCCCTGTCTGGGTCACCCTCGATTTAGTTTTAAGCTTAGTTTCTGTGGGGGGAATCCCAGATACATACACTCCTTGCGGCACAGGCTAGCACCAGTGCTATCCAAAACAGGCAACCCAGCAATTTATGGTGAGTTCAGTAGCGGAAATCCTGGGTAGGCACAACTTGGCTTTTAAACCCTGTGGATTTTCGGGGCCTTTCATGTTAGATTGATAAGTATTAAGGCATCTTCATGCTAGAGCTGCACCTACAGACACATTTAATGCTGTTCCCTGATATTAGCCTAATGTAATTTGGCTATGACTCTGCTACATTATGATCCCAATCCACCACAATTACTTTTCACATTTAATTAGCAATGAATTAATCTAATCCGACCATATTACATTTAGTATTTTCCCCATGATTTAAGAAGGATGTAGCAGGGCTTGACAAAACAATGTAGTTGACTGGAAATAGATTAAAGATGCTGTTTGGAGTGTTTGAGCGCGTCATTGAATCAATTGCAACAGCATGCATGCAGAGACCCACCAAAGTACCTCTTGAATATTGGCTGCCTGTTATCAGATGATGGTAATAAATGCTTTGTGGTTGAAGACTTTGGCTGACTGAATCCAGAGATGATGATCTGCTCTGATCATATTTGTTCTGTTTTGGATTTTATCTCCTTCAAGCTTAAGCTTACTATAGTACCAAATCAGGACATAAGTTGTAAAGTATTGAGTTGCTTGCCCAAGGCACATACTTCATATGTCAGACAGAACAGGAAACCGGTAGAGGTTCCAATAAAATCAAATGGTTTACACCAACTTGGTTGTGACTGGATTGGTTTAGACCCTCTATGCCAGAATAAAGACCATTTATTCCAAATTAACGTTAGTTGGCTAACTGTTTTTACACTAGTTTAAACAGTTTCAGGATTGTTATGCTTCCCAAGAAACAGCCAGTGCCACATCTGGATCTGCCACTCCTCAAATGTCATCACTGACTCCATTGTGACATCTCTTACAAGCAGCAGCACCGAAATGCCTTCTTTCAAGGAATTATTGAGTGCATCAGAGGGTTGTCATTGGAGAATGCCTATGGACATTGATGGCCTCCATGGTGCCTACCAACACTTAGAAGTGCTCAGTTGTGCTGTCCTTGTTCTGGCTGGGCTGTTGGCTTTCCTGCTCGACTTACTTTCCTTCCTGTGCACTGTGGGGTCAGAAATGCTTCTTCCCTTCTTTCATCGACAGCATTGTGTTCAGGTTCAAGAAGCAGAAAGCCAGCCTCCATGGCAAAGCTATGAAGCATGGAATATGCTTTGATGATCCTGTAGATTCTGGCTGGAATGTATTGCAGTATTTCACTGAATTTATCCAGGTATCTAAAATGAGACTTCAGGATGTCTTATATCTGTTCTTCCCACCTTCTATGGCAGCCTCACTGGAGTCAGTCATGAGTAGAGGGGTTGTCCTGGTCACCAATTAACCAGCTTGATATATGGCTTTGGGCCATGAGGCTGGAAAGTTGGATTGCTGGAGGAGTCATAACACCTTCTGGATATGTGTAGGATCACATGATTAGCACTGCACACTATCTGCACATTAATGGAATGTAATAGTGGGGTTTTCATAGTTAGCTTTGAATGGCACATGAATTCAATCAATTGCTCCCTTCACGTGTGGGAAACCCACCAGCCTATAAGAACAGGATAGTTCTTTCTCTTTGCTTCACTGGGAAGGATATGAATCGGGCAGGCCTCCTGAAGAAAACATTAGAGACTTTGTTGCTACAATGGTGAACAGCTGACTGTATAATGAGGCACAGGTCATTTGATGTTACCTGGAAAGATCCAGATGTGAAGAAGCTTAAGGTGGTGGTGACGTGAACGAGTATAGACAATGCTGTTCTCCTGGTGGACATAGATTACACTATTTATCCACGCTTGGCATATTTCTCTAATTGCTTCTGGGAGGAGTAATAAGATCTCCCTGAAGCACAAACCTTTAGAGGAATCTAAGTAAGGCTATCTTGGTCTATAGGCCCTGGTGACCATCTGATCATAAGATGTTTTTTATGATGTTTGTATCTAAGAGCTATTAACCTGTCCTCTTAAATATCCCCCATCTCTTGCTAATACAAAATGAAGACATCCCCAAGGGAAAACCATGTCTGAAGTGCAGATCTAGGTAAAAATCTCTTATGCAAGCAAAGAAGCACCTCCAACTTGTATCCACCTCAGGGCTACCTACTGCTGCCTCGACCGCCACATTTATAGCTGCGTACATTACTTGGGGGGAATAGAGGGGAGCAGATGAAAGGAGCTGAGCATGTGTTTTTGGTCCTATTTACATGGGATGGTGAGAACTTCCAGCAGATCTGAAAGGGAACTTGTTTTGGGAAGAGAAAAGCAGGTGCAGTTTTTGGGGGCAGGTTTGAGGCAGTTGCTCTCCCACTGCACTAAGTCTGCCCCCAAAAGAGGCAGCAACTCAAAGGAAAATGGCCCCCATCCCTGCCCCACATAACTCTTGTAAAATCTAAATTTTCGGTTGCCTGGATAGGGCGGAGTATTCTTATTTTCTTAATATATTTATTATCTGTTAGCATTTGGGAATATATATACATATCAGCAAAATAAAGCTTTCTATCCTTCCATGTCTCTTGGTAGAGTTGTTCTAGAAACACAGACATGAATTCACTCTTTTTCTTTGTGTTCTATTTTTAATTTCTTTATCTTGGTGGCTTGTCAGAAAAAATAAAATCTTAAGAGAATGACACAAGAATGCATGTTTACAACGAAACCCTACTGAGTTTCTAGGTCATATGAATTGAAGGGAAAAACCTGAAGAAATGAATTCACTGTCTAATAATGCAGAAAATGTCTTGCTGTCTGGCTTGGATCTATTGCTCTGAGTAATCAGATGGCTTACATGATTAAGAAGTCTGAAATGAAATGACATGGCAGATTTTCTTTTAGAAGGAAGTGCCTCTTGTCACAGTATTGATGCACCATTATTAAGTAGCATCTGCGCCAGAGGAAAAGGAGCTTGAATCCAACAGAAGCTATTAGATAGGGGCAATCCATGTTAAAAGTTGTCATTTATACTTATTGCCGTTGGATTTAAAAGAATATCTAAACATTAGGTAATTCCTGTATCAGAAATTTGTTAAAGCCATACATAAATGTACACAATGTAATTTAAGAGTTTGAGTGGACACAGTTAGCAGACAGAGGCCTTCTTTACAGTGTTCTCAAATCAATAAGCTGACGTATATTGAACAGCGCACATGATTATTGTGACCCCAGCAATGGTCAAACATTAAACAAATCTCACTGGTAGTAAAGGAGGTACATGACAATGCAAAATTTTTGTATGCAGTTGAAAACCAAATTTCTTATGAACGCCTTTTGAGGAGAGTCTCAATGCTATTTTTCCCTTGTTAGTTTTACTTTTTGATAAATATTGATAGTAAATGGTGCGTTAGTTTAAGTCTGCTAATTCTAGGCCTCACATATGACAAGATTTAGGTTTCTTTCTTCCGTCCTAATGGAGAAAGCTCAAACAAGTGATCAATAACTTCTAAAACAAAATTGTTTAGAATGGTAACATTTCCAGCTTGTCAGTTCTGCAGGTCCACAACAATGATAATGACTTCTGAGAGTGCGAGTATTGTCACAGTTCCCTGACAATTATTTTACTATATTAATTTTATCCTTTCCTCTTTCTGCACGATTGTTAATAAATCATTTCAACTTTCTTTCAATCCTCAACTTTCAAAATTATAATTATTCCATCTTGAATGACTGCAATCTGGGCCCTCTGCTGCTTACACTCTTTATAAATGATACTTAGAAGGGTACTTCCTATAATATAAACTTTGTTGATGACACTAAGCTATATCGACAGGTCAGAGAAGATTGAATACATTGGAAAAGATCTGAAGAAGTTTTAAATAAATTGATTGACCTACCAACTTAAGGGAAATGAGCAACCACAGGCTAATTTTTCAAAAAAGTAAAATTGTGACATTTCTTGAGTTTACAATGTAAATGAAAACACAAGTAATAGCTCAACATCACAATAAGCATTATTCAATGAAAACATTCCAAAAGACTTTGCAGAATTTACTGTTGTGTCTGGAAAATGCTGTTTGAGAGTAATTTTGGGATTTTGTAAGATAAGAACACTACTGGCTAAAACATCTGCTGAAAAGGCACTTGGTTCCAATCTCCAGTGTGTGGATGGCATTATAAATTGGAGGTAATATCACCTCAACTTGTTTGCCTTTAACTCCTTTCAGCCAAGCATAGGGATCATCTGGAACATTTGATAATTTTCTGTCTACAGTCAATTGATGCATGGTATAGCAGGGGCAACATAGAGTCTTAGCGGTCTACAGCACAGAAAAAGGCCCTTCGGCCCATCGAGTTAGCATCGGTCAAACAAGTACCTAACTATTCTAATCCCATTTTCCAGCACCAGGCCCATAGCCTTGTATGCCATGGCATTGCAAGTGCACCTCCAAATACCTCTAAAATGTTATGAGGGTTTCTGCCTCTTCCATCCTTTCAGGCAGTGAGTTCCAGATTTCCGCCACCCTCTGGGTGAAAAAATTCTTCCTCACATCCCCTCTAAACCTCCTGCTGCTTACCTTAAATCTATGCCCCCTGGTTATTGATCCCTCCACCAAGGGGAAAAGTTCCTTCCTGTCTACCCTATCTATGCCCCTCACAATTTATTTTATACACCTCAATCATGCCCCCCCTCAATCTCCTCTGCTCCAGGGAAAATAACCCCAGTCTATCCAATCTCTCCTCATAACTAAAACTCTCCAGCCCGGGCAACATCCTGGTAAATCTCCTCTGCACTCTCTCTAGTGCAATCACATCCTTCCTATAATGCGGATTCCAGAACTGCACGCAATACTCTAGCTGTGGCCTAACCAGCATTTTATACAGTTCCAGCATAATCTCCCTACTCTTATATTCTATGCCTCGGCTAATAAAGGCAACTATCCCATACGCCTTCTTAAACACCTTATCTATCTGTCCCGCTACCTTAAGGGACCGGTGGACATGTACGCAAAGATCCCTCTGATCCTTGGTATTTCGCAGGGTCCTACCATTCATCGTGTATTCCCGTGCCTTGTTTGTCCTGCCCAATTGCATCACCTCACACTTAGAACATAAGAACATAAGAACTAGGAGCAGGAGTAGGCAATTCAGCCCTCGAGGCTGCCCTGCCATTCAATATGATCATGGCTGATCTCATTTCGGCCTCAACTCCAATTTCCCGCCCTCTCCCCATAACCTTTCAGCCTGTTACTAATTAAAAATCTGTCTATCTCCTCCTTAAACTTATTCAGCATCCCGGCATCCACTGCACTCTGAGGTAGTAAATTCCACAGATTCACGACCCTTTGAGAAAAGTGATTCCTCCTAATCTCTGATTTAAATCTACCACCCCTTAGCCTAAAACTATGGCCTCTCATTCTAGAATGCCCCACAAGGGGAAACATCCGCTCCATTGCTACTTTGTCTATCCCCTTTAGCCTCTTATATACCTCAATTAGATCTCCTCTCATCCTTCCAAACTCTAGCGAGTATAGGCCTAAACTGCTCCATCTCTCCTCACAAGATAAGCCCCGCATGTCTGGAATCAATCTAGTGAACCTCCTCTGAACCGCCTCCAATGTAACTACATCCTTCCTCAAGTAAGGGGACCAAAACTGTGCACAGTGCTCTTCAGGTGCGGCTGCACCAATGCCTTGTACAGTTGCACAACACTTCCCTATTTTTATACTCTATTCCTTTAGCAATAAATGCCAAAATTCCATTTGCCTTCCTTATTACCTGCTGTACCTGCACACCAGCCTTCAGCGACTCATGCACGAGGACACCCAGATCCCTCTGCACTGAAGCATTCTGAAGCTTCTCTCCATTTAAATAATAAGTCGCCTTTTTATTCTTCTGACCAAAATGGATAACCTCACACTTATGCACGTTAAACTCCATCTGCCAAATTTTGGCCCATTCACCTAACCTGTCCATATCCATTTGTAAATTTCTTATTTCTTCATTGCATCTTACTTTCTCACTGGTGTCATCTGCAAATTTAGCTATAGTACTTTCTATCCCTGAATCCAAGTCATTAATATAGATTGTAAATAGTTGGGGCCCAAGGACTGAACCCTGTGGCACCCCGCTAGTTACAGCTTGTCATCCAGAAAAAGACCCATTTATCCCGACTCTCTGCCTTCTGTTGGTCAGCCAATCCTCTATCCAAGCTAATATATTACTCCTAACTCCGTGTGTATCTTGTGTATTAATCTTTTGTGCGGCATCTTATCAAAGACTTTCTGGAAGTCCAGAAATACTACATCTACAAGATCCCCATTATCCACTTTGCTTGTTACATCTTCAAAGGACTCTAGCAAATTAGTCAAACATGATTTACTCTTCATAAAACCATGCTGACTCTGATGGATTGCATTTTGACTTTCCAAATGCCCCATTACTACTTCCTTAATAATGGATTCCAACAATTTCCCAACCACAGACGTTAAACTAACTGGTCTATAGTTTCCTACTTTCTGCCTCCCCTCCTTTTTAAATAAGGGTGTTATGTTAGCATTTTTCTGATCCACTGGACCCTTTCCAGAATCCAGGGAATTTTGGAATATTATAGCCAATGCATCCATTATCTCCGCTGCCATTTCCTTTAAGACCCTGGGATGTAGGCCATCAGGTCCTGGGGACTTGTCACCCTTTAATCCCAATAGTTTGCTCAATACTTTTTCTCTAATGATGGTGATTGTTCCTCCTCCTCCATACCCTCTGCACTACCTGTTACTATTGGGGTGGCACTAGTGTCCTCCACCATGAAAATTGAGGCAAAATATTGATTAAGCGTCACTGCCATTTCTGCGTTCCCCACTATTAACTCCCCAGTCTCATCCTCCAAGGGACCAACATTCACTTTAGCTACTCTCTTTCCTTTTATATACTTGTAGAAGCTTTTGCTATCAGTTTTTACATTTTCCATTAGTTTTCTTTCATAATTTACCTTTGCTCTTTTTATTATTTTTTTAGTAACCCTTTGTTGATCTTTAAAAGTTTCCCAATCTTCCAGCCTGCCACTGACCATTGCAATTTGGTATGCCTTAGTTTTTACCTTTATGTTATCTTTAACTTCCTTGCTTAGCCATGGATGCTTTTTCTCCCTCTTACCATCTTTCTTCTTCTTTGAAATATATTTTACTTGGGAGGAATTGAATATCTCCTTAAATATCTGCCACTGTTCATCAACTGTCCTACCTTGTAATCTTCCTGCCCAGTTCACTAGGGCCAAATCTGCCCTCATGCCTATGTAGTTACCTTTGTTTAACTCCAAAACACTCAAGTTTCTCACTCTCAAACTAAACTTGAAATTCTATCATGCTATGATCACTCTTCCCTAGAGGATCCTTTACTATGAGATCATTAATTAATCCCATCTTATTACGCAAAACCAAATCCAGAATAGCCTGCTCGCTGGTTGGTTCCACAACATATTGCTCCAAGAAACTTATCCAGATTAAATTCCATTTGCCACTGATCAGCCCATATGACCAGCCCGTCTATATCCTCCTGTAATCTAAGGCTATCCTCTGCACTATTTACCACCCCAACAATTTTTGTATCATTCGCGAACTTACTGATCAACCCTCCTACATTCAAGTATAAATCTTTTGTATATACCACAAACAGCAAGGGACCCAACACTGATCCCTGTGGAACCCCACTGAACACAGGCATCCAGTCACAAAAACACCCCTCGAAAATCAACCTCTGCTTCCTACTACTCAGCCAATTCTGGATCAAATTTGCCAAGTTGCCTTGGATCCCATGGGCTCTTACCTTCGTTATCAGTCTTCCATGCAGGACCTTATCAAAAGCCTTGCTGAAGTCCAAGTAGAATACGTCAAATGCATTGCCCTCATCTACACACCTGGTCGCCGCTTCGAAAAATTCAATCAAATTGGTCAGACATGACCTTCCCTTAACAAAACCATGCTGACTGCCCTTGATTAATCCCTGCCTCACCAACTGTAGATTAATTCTGTCCCTCAGAATTGCTTCCAATAGTTTCCCCACCACTGAGGTTAGACTGACTGGCCTGGAGTTCCCTTCCGCCCTTCTTGAATAATGGTACAACATTGACTGTCCTCCAGTCCTCCTGCACCTCTCCTGTGGCCAGAGAGGTATTGAAAATTATTGCCAGCGCCCCTGCTATCTCCTCCCTTGCCTCACTCAACAGCCTGGGATACATTTGATCTGGGCCTGGAGATTTATCTACTTTTAAGCCTGCCAGACCACTTAGAACCTCCTTCCTTTCTATGCTAATTTCTTTAATTATATCACAATCCTTCTGCCTGATTTCCATAACCACGTTGTCCCTGTCACTTGTGAACACCGACACAAAGTATTCATTTAGAACCTGTTCATCTCCTTTCCCACTGACAAGCTATAGAAGCA
The DNA here is from genome assembly GCF_964194155.1 of Cetorhinus maximus. Taxonomy (NCBI): domain Eukaryota; kingdom Metazoa; phylum Chordata; class Chondrichthyes; order Lamniformes; family Cetorhinidae; genus Cetorhinus; species Cetorhinus maximus. The sequence goes on along the minus strand of NC_135894.1, from coordinate 75,586,902 downwards.
AACCACAGTTGTTCAACTTTATTGCCGCATTTCCCAAAATATTCTCAAGTTTCCCAAAATAATACGTGTGCTCTCTGCTCTTCCTAGCACCATAACCTGTTTCCCTTCAGCTGTGTGCTCTGCCTCTGCTAACACCTTACTCCTCTGGAATGTGCAGAGCTGCAAATTGTTTGCAAACTTTGACAGAAACACAATTTTTATGATGTGCTATCTTGTTCTGGGCCACTGGTGGTGCTGGAAGCTAGACTTTGAGACCTAAAATAACAGTGAAAGAATATGTGTTGGAGTACTGACTCCAAGAGATACTTTCAAACAAAGTTTACAGTGCAAGGTGCTGTGCGTGTGATCTTTTTTATGTAATATTCCAACCTGACAACGTGTGAGTGAGTGAGAAAAATAACAAAATATAAGGGGTATGGTATTAGTCCTGATCTTGGGAAGGCCCTCAATTTCAACTCCACCTTATTCACTCCAGACAAGAATGTCTAGATTGATCATCACCTGTAAAGGAGTCAAAAAGCATCCAAAATCTGGTCCTTTTCTCCATTTGGTCAATTTGCAGTACATCCTATATGTCAGTTCAGTGATTGTGCATCATGCAGCAAACTTTTATTATCATGATTTTGTTAGGTCAAGCTCTTCTAAGATGTCAATATGCCAATGGTTTCATGTGTAAGTTGTAGCTTCAATGTGGGCCCTGCTGTGTGCATGTACAGTAAACAGCAAAAGAACTCTAAGTTTGTCTGAGACCATGGTTTGGTCCTGAATTAAATGTGCAGTAGATTGATGGACAATGCTTTACACTATGCATATTTGTGTCATCTGCTGGTTACATAGTACTGTTGATGAGTCTTACTTCGGTAGTTTTCTTAAATTCGGCCATTCTTTCTATATTTGTTTTCAGGTTCTTTCATTATAATACATCGAAATGACTCTTGATACCTTCCAAGTGGAGTAATTTGACTGACTGTCACCCTCCTCTTCCTGTGACCACAGAGATTAACATGAGCAACAGTACTGTGGGAACACCATCCAACTTGGGACAGGTATCACCATTTTTCAATTACCACTGGATCAATACCCTGAAATAATACTAATTCTAATGTAATTGAAGTTATATTCCCAATGCTTGATGGTATATTATAAATGTTTCAGTCCTTCACAATGTTACAATCAGGTGAGAAGGAGTTGAATGGCTCCCCTCATTTCCTTCTCATTTGACCGCAAGTTTTTTCATTTGAAAATAATATGCTTGCTAATTTAGTGAGCAGTTAACTGTTTATGTACTGTGATCATAAAAGAATCAATCAGACAGATTTTCTTGAGTTTAACAAAGAAAGAGGTTAGCTTTATTATAGTCAAACCGATCTAAATAAAATAATAAAATACACACAGACTTTCGTATACACAGACACAACTGAAATTCACACACACAAGTATAGATTACAGAGTTGGGGAGGAGAGTTTAGTCAAATAAGAATCCATAAAAAGTTAAAGGAATATGGCTTATCATGTGACCTAAACAAAAATGAAAATACCTGGAAAAACTCAGCAGGTCTGGCAGCATCTGCAGAGAGGAACACAGTTAACGTTTCGAATCCATATGACTCTTCAACAGAACTAAGTAAAAATAGAAAAGAGGTGAAATATAAGCTGGTTTAAGGGGGGGTGGGACAAGTAGAGCTGGATAGAGGGCCAGTGATAGGTGGAGATAGCCAAAAGATGTCACAGACAGAAGAACAAAGAGGTGTTGAAGGTGGTGATATTATCTAAGGAATGTGTAATTAAGGGTAGAAAGCAGGACAAGCAAGGTACAGATAGCCCTAGTGGGGGTGGGGTGAAGGGAAGGGATCAAAATAGGCTAAAAGGTAGAGATAAAACAATGGATGGAAATACATTTAAAAATAATGGAAATAGGTGGGAAAAGAAAAATCTATATAAATTATTGGAAAAAAAAGAGGGTGGGGGGGAATCGAAAAGGGGGTGGGGATGGAGGAGAGAGTTCATGATCTAAAATTGTTGAACTCAATATTCAGTCCGGAAGGTTGTAAAGTGCCTAGTCGGAAGATGAGGTGCTATTCCTCCAGTTTGCTTGAGCTTCACTGGAACAATGCAGCAGGCCAAGGACGAACATGTGGGCATGAGAGCAGGGTGGAGTGTTGAAATGGCAAGCGACAGGGAGGTCTGGGTCATGCTTGCGGGCAGACCGAAGGTGTTCCGCAAAGCGGTCACCCAGTCTGCGTTTGGTCTCTCCAATGTAGAGGAAACCACATTGGGAGCAACGAATGCAGTAAACTAAATTGAGGGAAGTGCAAGTGAAATGCTACTTCACTTGAAAGGAGTTTTTGGGCCCTTGGACGGTGAGGAGAGGGAAAGTAAAGGGGCAGGTGTTGCACCTTCTGCGGTTGCATTGGAAGGTGCCGTGGGAGGGGGTTGAGGTGTAGGGGGTGATGGAGGAGTGGACCAGGGTGTCCCGGAGGGAACGATCCCTGCGGAATGCCGCCGGGGGGTGAAGGGAAGATGTGTTTGGTGGTGGCATCATGCTGGAGTTGACGGAAATGGCGGAGGATGATCCTTTGAATGCGGAGGCTGGTGGGGTGATGAGTGAGGACAAGGGGGACCCTATCATGGTTCTGGGAGGGAGAGGAAGGTGTGAGGGCGGATGCATGGGAGATGGGCCGGACACTTATCACCCCACCAGCCTCCACATTCAAAGGATCATCCTCCGCCATTTCCTCCAACTCCAGCATGATGCCACCACCAAACACATCTTCCCTTCGCCCCCCTCCGGCAGCATTCCGCAGGGATCGTTCCCTCCGGGACACCCTGGTCCACTCCTCCATCACCCTCTACACTTCAACCCCCTCCCACGGCACCTTCCCATGCAACCGCAGAAGGTGCAACACCTGCCACTTTACTTCCCCTCTCCTCACCTTCCAAAGGCCCAAACACTCCTTTCAAGTGAAGCAGCATTTCACTTGCACTTCCCTCAATTTAGTCTACTGCATTTGCTGCTCCCAATGTGGTTTCCTCTACATTGGAGAGACCAAACGCAGACTGGGTGACCGCTTTGCAGAACACCTTCGGTCTGTCCACAAGCATGACCCAGACCTTCCTTTCGCTTGCCATTTCAACACTCCACCCTGCTCTCATGCCCACATGTCCGTCCTTGGCTTGCTGCATTGTTCCAGTGAAGCTCAACGCAAACTGGAGGAACAGCACCTCATCTTCCGACAAGGCACTTTACAACCTTCCGGACTGAATATTGAGTTCAACAATTTTAGATCATGAACTCTCTCCTCCATCCCCACCCCCTTTCCGATCCCCCCCTTTTTTTCCCCAATAATTTACATAGATTTTTCTTTTCCCACCTATTTCCATTATTTTTAAATGTATTTCCATCCATTGTTTTATCTATACCTTTTAGCCTATTTCGATCCCTTCATCCCACCCCCACTAGGGCTATCTGTACCTTGCTTGCCCTGCTTTCTACCCTTAATTAGCACATTCCTTAGATAATATCACCACCTTCAACACCTCTTTGTCCTTTTGTCTATGACATCTTTTGGCTATCTCCACCTATCACTGGCGCTCTATCCAGTTCTACTTGTCCCAACCCCCCTTAAACCAGCTTATATTTCACCTCTTTTCTATTTTTCCTTAGTTATGTTGAAGAGTCATACGGACTCGAAACGTTAACTGTGTTCCTCTCCGTAGTTGCTGCCAGACCTGCTGAGTTTTTCCAGGTATTTTTATTTTTGTTTTGGATTTCCAGCATCCGCAGTTTTTTGCTTTTGTCATGTGACCTCCCCACCAATTGTAACTTGTTAGGTCATGTCTGGGAAGCTCTCTTAGCCAGGGTCCCATTGTTCAAGTAATTAGGCTTAATGATTTGTCTCCAACAGTTGAATACCTCAGGTGATTGTCTTGATGCCCTGCTAATGGGACAGGAGATGTGGGTACTTCACATTCCCCTGAGGTCATTGTCTTTGATGGTCTTTGCAGACATGCTGTCTCCATTACAATGGATTGGAATGTATAATGTGCAGTAATGCAAATTGGTGTAACCATCTTTGGCTGTGAACTCAAGTCACCTTTAGTCTGTGTTTTAAAAAAAGTCTGTTTTTAAAAGTTCAATTCAGGTTTCGAGCAGGTGAATTAAAAATCATCATTTGACCCAAAGCACACTTTCATGACAACAATAAGGCACTTTATTTCATTATTTAATGTGAAAATAGTACAATTAGCTTTTAAAGTCAACAGGCACCAAAGCCATGGGATAACATGCAGTAAAAGAAATAAGTCAAATCCAAACAATGTGTTTGTCCCTAATATCAGCAGTCTTTTTTTGGTCTTGGCTGGATGGAAGTGAAGCTAACTCAGTTCATTTGGAAAACACTGAGAATGTAGTCTAAACTAACAAGTGAAATAAATGAAATTAATCTTTAATAGTTTGCTTTCATTGAATGGTATTTAGGGGTCATAATCTCCTATAGTCCTCTATTTGATGGCTGCTGTATGAAGGCTGAGAGTTCTGGCAGATTTAGAATGTTACTTTTGTCAGAAGTAACTTTGATTTTATGTTCAAAAACCAAACTATCTATCCTATCCCCACATTTATATAGTAATTTCCTATTGTCATATAATGTTATGATGTTACATGAATAGAAACTAAAAGATCCACAAATATTTTCTAACTTGTACATATTTCTGCTGACTGGCTATTTGTTGTCTCAAAGTTAAACTTATTTTCACATTTAACCATCAAAAGGCAGGTTTAACAGTCTTCTAAATGTTCATCACTTCAAAAATTAACCAAGTTGGAAGTAAAAGTAGTGTAAGATATCTTGTTCCTTGGAGGTTTAAATGCAGCACTCTAGGTTAATAAAACACATGGAATTCTCTATTTTAGTTCAAGAGGTATAGAATATACAAACAAAAGGTAATAATGAGCCTATTTAAAGCCTTAACTAGACCTCATTGGAGTACTTTGCCCCCGAAGTAATTGGTGGTTGCTAACTACAGGTTTTCAGTCAGTTTAACAAGGGGCAATGCTTTGAAAATAGCTATTAAAGTGGCCAGGTGTTGAACTTACATGGCACAAGGTTGCCTTAGGTGACCTCTATCACATCAATCAATTCACTCTGCATTATTGTATTAAGATGCTCTCTTCAGGTGGGCATCTCAATTTATCACCTTCTTAATAGACTCCTCCAAGCAGTGAAAGCAAGTAGTCAATATTTATAGACTGATAGGATTCCCTTTGACACTTTGAAGGTACTCATACCATCAAAGGCACTGTATGACAGCCTGGTCAATTTTATCAATGGGAAGGGATTTCATTCTATTAATGTGCAGCTAGAATGTGAATGCGTGCCACCAAGGAAGATTTATTTGTACCTCAGAGAGTATGATCGTTGAACGTTATTTCAGGTTGGTTGACTGGAAGCTAGAGGTAATCCCTGCAGTCTCGGCGGATGTCACATCTTTGGCATCCAAGTTCAGCAATGGAGAACAGGTGTAATGGGAGCCTTGAAACTATTTGCATTGTAGTAGAGCAGACATCAGAGATTCTAAAGACTTGTTTCAATTTCTTTGATAAATGGAGGGGAGGTCCTGCAGTACCATCTGGCAAGAATTAACATGGCCTTTCCAGCAGCTCAAGAGAGACAGCAGCAAATTAACAACCATTTTCAAGAAATATCACTCACTCATAACATGCTAATGAATAGCATAAGCCCCTTGATGGGGCCCTATGGACAGAATTTTATGGCCCCATTTTGGCGGGGACAGGGCCGTGAAATGCGGCGAGACATTCTAAACTTCATTGGCTTCGGCGGGAATGTAAAATCCCGCTGCCGTAAAATTTCACTCTATGAGTGCACAATCCTGACCACTATACTTCAAAATTGAGGGATAAATCCTTCCCTCACATATAACCATTAGGATAAAAGAATTTTATCCTCCAACAGATAAATGCACATACACACTCACTGACAGGCTATTTTCCAGTTTACTTTCAACAGAATTACCTACTTATATTTGTTACAACTGTATCTACCTTTGTGCATAAAGCCCTGTTTAGTCGTGTTCTTTTACTTCTTTGTGGTGACCACTTATTGTAAAGAGTTCATCAGGTCTTTTTTTTTGAGTTCATTCATGGAGTGTGGGAGCGTTGGCAAGGCCAGCATTTATTACCCATTCCTAATTGCCCTTGAGAAGGTGATCATAAGCCTCCTTCTTGAACTACTGCAGTCTGTGTGGTGAAGGTATACCCACAGTGCTGTCAGGGAGGGAATTGTTGGATTTTGACCCAATGATGATGAAGGACTGGCAATTTATTTTCAAGTCAGTGACATATGATTAAGAGGGAAATTTGCAGATGGTAATGTTCTCATGTATCTGCTGCCCTTGTCCTTGTGGATGGTAGAGCTCATGGGTTTGAGAGGTGTTGTTGAAGAAGTCTTTGCAAGTTCCTGCAGTGCATCTTGTAATGGTACACACTGCTGTCACTGTGCACTGGTAGTGGAGGAAGTGAATGTTTACGGTGCTGGATGGGGTGGCACTCAAGTAGACTGCTTCATCCTGGATGGTGTTGAGCTTCTTAAGTGTTGCTGGAGCTGCTCTCATCCATGCAATTGGAGAAAATTGCATTACCTTCCTGTCCTGTGCCTTGTAGATGGTGGGAAAGGTTCATTGAAATTATGTGACTATGATTATGTCAGGCAGTTGCTTGTCTAGTCTGTGGGACATGTCTCCCAATTTTGGCACAAATCGCAAATGTTAGTGAAGAGGAATTTGCAGGATTGATTATAAGCTGGGTGTGCCTTTGTCATGTCCGGTGCTGTCGTTTTGCATAGCAGCTTGGTACCACTGAATGGCTTGCTTGGCCATTTCAGGGGGTAGTTAATGGTTAACTACCTTGCTGTCGATCTGGAGTCACATTTGGGCCTGACTGGGTAAGGATGGCAGATTTCCTTTCCTAAAGATCATTAGTGGACTGGATGGTTTTGTAAAAAATAGTCACAATTACTAGTTTTTTATTCCAGATTTATTTAATTTACTGAATTTAAATTTCCCAGCTGCTGTGATGAGATTTGAAGTCATGTTTCCAGATCATTACTCCAGAACTCTAGATTACTAGTCCAGTAACACCACCACTATGCTACCCACAAGTATGGTACCCACAATTAGTCTTTACTGTGGAGCCTTAAAAAACTAAGATAACACACGTTTTAATGGAGTTGATGTCCTTGATGGACCTGCTTCTGGGAGAAACTTTCTTTCGCTTACAAGGGGGCATCAGGGGGAGCTGCCAGGAAGGAAATAATATGTCATTGTCCTGAGAGCATCTTCAGTTATTATATCTGATAGCCCACTGGTGCTATGCAGTGCCTCTTATGGGCTTATGGATAGAGAGGGAACAGAAAGAATAGAAAAAAAAGTCTTGATCCTGAGCCATTGTTCAATTGTGAGTCACACAAGGAACCAATGAAAACAGTTTTGCCTCCAATCAGGAGGCCACAGAAGCTGACTTCACTGCCTGCACATGAGTACTAAGCTCATGTCATTTTCCATTTAAAAATTGCATCTCTGAGGCCTCATTCTGATCTTTAGGTCCCCCTAGGATTTCTAAGGCCCTTGTTACATCTTCAGGTGCTGCAGTGCATTCCCGCTGGCAATGATGGGTTTACTCAATGGTGAAAACCCTCTCCGAGAGCTCTGAGTATGTCTAATAAGCCTTGACCCAGGAGAATGAGTCGTGAGTGAGGCAGACACGGGGGCCGGAATTCTCCCATCCCGCCCGTGGCAGGTTTCATGGCAGGTGGGGGCGGAGAATCCAACGGCAGGCAGAAAGTTGAAAACCTGCCGTCGTAAAAACAAGTTGCAATTCTCCCGGCGGTGTGTTCACAGTGGGTCGGTTATCCCGCCGGCTAGTGGCGCGAACGCCATTTGCATTCATTAGCATGTCATGAATGTTCATTAAAACAGTTGCTCGCCAGAACCTTGCCGCGCCTTCCAATCTCCAACGCACCAGCGGGAAATTACGTCAGCCTCAAACCCATTTTAAAAAGGGTGACGTGCATAAGTTGGACCTCAGTTCACTGGTAACTTTGAGGTGAGTGGAACATGTCTGCCAAAGCGCTGTGCTGGTCTTGTTGCGGTGAACGCCACTCTGCTGGGGCTGTAGGGTTGGACTGCTCCTTCTCTTCGCTTTCATTGTCCTGTGGCACTGTGCTGTAGTACTCATGCAGGCATCTACTTTCAGAGACTAGCACTTCAACTGGGGGTGGGCTTTCAGGTGAGGCCCAGGTTGACGAACACGATGGGGGCAATGGGGAGGGAAGGCGGTGGAATGCCAGTGAGAGGGAAGGGCGAACACGATGGGGGCCTTTCTGGGGTTGCCCTCTAACCTGTTGTTGCAGTAGGAGTGAGCAGGAGTCTGCTTAGAAAGAAAGGAGGAACACCTCCATGTGATGAAAACTACTGAAAGTCAATGGCTTCATTAGCACTGTTAAAGGGCTACTCAGAACTCAGTGGCTACACATCACAGTCACTGCATCTCAAGAGTAACACATAGGAATGTAGAATTTGGGAAAGCAGGCAATAGTGAAGGAGGTACAGCTGTATTATACAAGGCATTCCATCAATGAAGGCCTGTCATGTGTTCACCAGAATTGACACCCCTTACGGGCTAAAGGACATCCACTCATTGACCATGAGCAACTGATTGGCCTTTAATACACCACATCAGAGATTGGAGCACAGAGCTAGGTTGGTTCACTCATCTCACTAAAACTTTAGCATCCCACGCAGGGCTCAAGATGTTACATACCTGCGATGCCATCATGGTCACCTCGATGTGTGTGCTAGTGTCTCAGGGATAAGGTGGCATTAGCCACTCTGCAAGTAGGTCAGGAAAAACTATGGATCCTTATAGTCTCCAGACATGTCATCTTCTGAGCTTCACTTTCTTGCCCCTTGAATCATTAATGTCTTCAATGTTTCCTTTCAGAGAGAAGGCAAAAGCAGATATGGATCCTAGATAAGGCTGCAAGTGACTCACTGTGATTGTCAGAATTTGATGAAGTGATGGAGCTGTGGTCCATGCTAGGTTTGTGGGAGAGGCCAATCTCCCCTTCCCCATAGGAGTGATCCCTGTCCTCCCCAGCCAGCTCAGCTGCAATCTCCTCAAACTCAGTGAGGGTAATGATGTCAACCGTCCCTCCTCGACTTGAGCTTTCTCAGACCTGTTGTGCGCCAGCTTGGCCTATATGAAGAAGAAAGAAAGGCATGTGATGAGAAGGGATGGAGCAGAGGTTGGGTGAGATGTATGTCCCCTGTGTGTGTGGTCAGCCCTGCCCAGAAGGGCCAGAGGATGGAGTTTGAGCCACATGACAGAGGGGATGGTGGTGATGTGAAAGTCTTGGTGAGATAACAAATGTTGATATGTGTCCCCTGCTAATGGTTATGTGAGATCCCTGAAGAGGGTAGCCGTTTGAATGCAGGATGCCAAGATGAAAGTTTGATATTGGAGGGTGTTGTAGGATGAATTACCCTGGTGGAGCGGATGAGATCATTCATCCTCTTCCTGCACTGGGTGGCACGTCTGACACGCGTGCTAGACATGCTGTCCTGCCCTGATATGGTGCCTGGGGCCCGAGTGGTGAGGCTGCTGTGCTTCCTGCAGGCACCGCTGGGATAGAGCACTTGTCAGTGCGACTGCATCCCTCTGATCAAGGTCTGGAATGCCTGGTGCATGAAGTGGGAATGCTATCTTGTTCTTCAGGCTCTTGGCCTTCCTCTTCTGGCTGCCAGATATCTCTGGTGGGCTGGAGAGAGTGAGATTGTGTGTTGGATTGGTCTTTAAAAATGGCATCCGGACCTGTGAACCCGCCAGCTGACGGCAGCCTCATGAAGAAACTCCCAACCTGCTAGGTGATTCAGACAGATATGCGTCTTTGCATAATTAATGAGGCTTCAAACACAGAATCGGGCGCAAGTTCCCACCATTCCGGTCGGTGGGGTGGGCACTGCCAAAACTGCCCGCCACCTCACTCAGTCTCATTTATAGAAAATTCTGCCTAGAGGGGCTATTGTGGAAGTTCTGCCTTGCCAAAATTCTGTCCCAGGACAATCCAGGCCGATCAGTCACTGCATTTCAAAGTAATTCCTCATATGTGAAGCACTTTGTGATATTTTTGAGAGATATAATCAGATGCTAAATAAATACAATGTTGGAAAAAAAAATTCTGCATCTTTTGAACAGAAGAAACAATACAAGGTTCATTAAGATTAAATATATGGACTCTTTCATTGAAGGTAAATCAGGACCTTTCCCTTAGGCGTACATCAAGTTTTCTAGGAAACGGATAAAAGCAACATGCATGTATTGACCTTTGAGTGTGTCAAATGATGCCTTGGCCTGTTATACATACCTGAAATCTCCATTTTTCAGTATTATGAATGATAAACATGTCATCCTCAGGATAGCCTGTGTGCAGGTATAATTGGGTAAGGTTACACTGCATACTTATTGAGAATCCAACAAAGATTTGATTTTTAATCAGTTCACACAGAATTCAACATTCTATTCCAAAGAAAAGGTTTTAAGTTTCTTCCCCCACCGCCCCCACCCCCCTCAACTATTTTCCATTTATTTTTCATTTGTCACGCCAACATACCTAAGATCGTTTACTATTTTGAGGCCTGGAACACAAGTTATTTTATCTATCTCTGCTTCTGATATTTCACAGTTTTGTGCTGACTGAAAGAAGTAGAATTCACCATTCTATTCCTGGCTGGGACACCTTGGTGTTAGTAACATTGCTTTCTTCAAAGCCCTGCATTACGTGCTTTTCCGGTCTAATCCTCCTCCAGGCTCTTGGAATTTTAGGAATGGTGCAATTACATTCGGTAAGACAGTTTGATGGATGAAGGGTTTCAAAGACCAGTTCTGTGCGCCAAGTATATAGTTTGAGATTTGTTGAAAAGCTGGTTACAACCTTCTGACCTCTTTGCAGTTGTAGTGGGAATGAGGCATTTTTCTAATTTAGTTAATCTAACTATGTAAGCTTCATAAGGCATTACTTTCACCAAAACATGCCATATGCAGTGAAATACCAACAACAGAGTTAGGATGGAATGACACCAACTGTCCAAATGTCGATAAGTTCTGCCGACATATCTGCTCTTGAGAATTAAAAGGCAGAAGCACTTGGTTAGAGGGAAACTGCTTGACTGAGATTACTTGTGGAAATTTGATTGTATCTTGGGACTCATTGCAGGTATTGCAAAACATATTTTTTACTGTCACCTTCAGGATGCCTTCCCCTATATTCTGCATGAAACATGCATTCTCTTCATTCTCTTTCAATTCAATTACCGAGCTTGAATCTTCTCAGTGAGAAACCCAATTTACATGATCTGTGTGTTGGAAGACGATGAAGACCAACTGCTGGAGGCTGTAGTGGAAGTTAGATTAATTAGGCCACACCAGAGGAGAAACAACCCACCCTGCACAACCCACCCAGCAGGAACTTTAGACCCGGACCCACTTTCCAGGATGTTTTCCCACTTTTATCCTATTCCCCAATTTTATTAATACCCCTTAGTAATTTCGTTTGTTCTTATAAGGAGTTAACTACAAATTTTGAAATCATCTGCAAACGTTGACATCACTCCCATCAGGTCTATATCCAAATTCTTGATTTGCACCATGAACAGAAATGGCCCCTGAAGTTTCTTGAATACCATTTCCCACTGTCAACCCACTCTGCAAAACTGCCCTTAACACCTAGAAGGAGCTTTTAACCCTACCCACCTGCCAGAAACCAGGAGGATGGGAAGTTAGAATGCCCTGGGTAACTTACTTGCTGATTTCTGACCTGCTTTGTGCCAATCCTGATTTTAAGCGGCTCATCTGAACAGTTGGCAAAGCCACTCGCCTGAAGCTGATGGGTGTCCTTCTCTGATTATGTAAACTGTGATCTGTTAACATCACCAGGCTCCCACTGCAATTTTAACTTGAAACCGAGTCGAGAAAGCAGTATGGCTTTTCCGCCAGGCTGAAGCCACTCAGAAGAGGATTGGGAAATGAGGAGGCCCTGAAAGGCAAGAGGAAGGTGTTCTTCCAGACCCCACAAGGGAAGCTTAGGTCTCACCTGCTCATACAGAGGGGGAAGTCGACCAGCAATGTGATAACGAAATATGGTGGGTAACATTTCATGGTTTCATGTTGATACAAAATAGTTAAGCAGTCTTTGCTAAAGGATATTGGAGATTATCTGAGTCCTGAAATGGTTGAATATGAAATGGAGTATAGGAAAGGTTTAGCTAAGTTAATTAGACCAAAGGAAGACAAAGCCTGATGGGATATGTTTATGATCCTGACGGGAGTAGTGGAGAAAATTGCCGAGACCTTAGGAATTATATTTACGGGCTGTATTAAGTTGGAGTGGAAACCCCGTTAGCGAGTAGAGTTTCTGTCGTACTTCCAGTAAAGTTATGGAGGCTGGGTGGGAGCAGCTCGGAGGAATTTACTGGCCAATAAAACTACATGCTAAACTTTACTACATCTTTGAGCGTATGGTTCATGTATCATTTAAGACTTTTTAATTTAACATGAGTTGGATTCTAGAGTTAGAATTTTTAAAAATAAAACTGCTTCAGGCAAACTGTAAAAAACATATTAATAATGTAAAAGCAAAAAACTGCGGATGCTGGAAATCCAAGCCAAAGCCAAAAATAAAAATACCTGGAAAAACTCAGCAGGTCTGACAGCATCTGCGGAGAGGAACACAGTTAATGTTTCGAGTCCGTACGACTCTTCAACAGAACAGTTGATATTAATAATGTAGATGTGCTCAGCAAATTGAAAATGCCTGTCTGTTTAGAAATGTAAGAGTTGCAGTGCTGTCATTGTTATGGCTTTGAAAGTATTGAAAGGTTGTTCTATTATTTGTGATTAAATTTGTTCTCATACCTGATTAGACCTTATTGCAGAGCAGTAAACAAAAAGGATGCAAAATGAGCTGAAGCAGATTTCACACACGAGGGCAGTGTTGAACATCTGTCCCACTCATGTAAATACACCATTGCAGTCAGTTTATCAATGGGGAAAAGTGGGCCTAAAGAAGTTACACAATATCTCACATTTATGTTCTAATGTATAAGTGAAATACGAGTGAAATAAAATGAGCAAACTAGTTGTTATTCCGAATTGACAGTTTTTCTTATAATTCTGTATCAGATAGTATCAGGTTATATAATTATTCTGTTTTGATGCAGGCAAACCTGTTAATGAACAACTTAAAAATTGATTGTCATTACAAATTGCTTAACGAGCAATATTTCCTATGAATGTCTCATGTATTTACCTTGTAAAACTCAAATTTTTTGAACATTTAAGAACAATTTTCCTGTCAATAGCAAATTTTAAAACTGAAAACAGGAATTTTGCAGTTTGGATAGAAAGCCCAGAAGTCCAGGTTTCCTTGCATGCAAGGTTGTAGTTGGGGATGAGAACTTTAACATTTTTACAGACCCTGCTCCCCCACCTGTTCCTAACCCATTTTTTTTTTTGTGTGCTGAAATCCCTGCCTATGAACAGAAATTGTGAACAGGAGTACTTGGCAATGAAGGACATTGTTGTTTCTAATAGTCATTTAGTAGAGGCATGTTGAAGCTTTTTGTCTTGCATTCAACAGGACACTTTGCAAGAATACCAATATAAGAGGAAAACAACAATTCATACTGTATGAGAAGAGAGTTGATTGGTTGGCAAGTTGACTCTGATTGGTAGAGGCGTTGCCATTGTTGGTTCTCCTTATTTCAACACAATGGCACCAAAGCACCAGTCTCCTCTGCTGACCTCACATGTGCTAGGAGCAGATTCAAGTTTCAAGTTTCAAGAGGTTGTTACAAGCCCATTTTTGAACCATACCCAAGCTGCAAGCTACCTTGATCTCTGGAGCCTTTCACAGATATTTAACTGCCAGCCATTTCAGAGGCCACAGCTACGGGGGCTGGATTGACAAAAAATCACCAGATTATAGTTGGACACAGCGTTTGGATAGTGAACCACCATTCTAGTAGGCAACTGATTCAAAGACAATTCGCATTTTGAGAAGTAAAATATATAAACATACAGTCCCTATCCATTTTTCCATGATTTTATCCATAATCACTCTTTTGTCTTTACCAGGCATTGCTGTAGGCCATGTCTATGAATTGCAAAATGAAAATGTTTCTATTGTTCCCGCCAGGTGAGGAAGAGTGGAAGGACTCCCCCTCTTTATCCCACTGCTCAGTTGATCATAATCAGTTTTTTTGAAGATTAAAAGAGTGAATGTGCCGATTCAACATGTACACGACTGTGTCTAGTTTTGTAAGAAATAAGCTTGATAGGCATTCATGAGTCAAAGTTAAGGAGGTAGTTTTATGGCTAAAACCCACTCAGGTGGAAGTATTGAAAAAAATGTACAAATATGTCCTATTTTCCACTGATACCCAGAAACACATACTCAAATTCCCAAGCATACAGAAATACAAATTACAGATTAGAGGAGGATGGTTTTATCAGATTTAAAGTCATAAAAAATATACAGTCAGTAGTTGAGTGACACTGGTCAGATGTTTGCTCGGTGATTCCTGGTCTTTCGCTGTCGAGTTGCAGCCATTTAATCTGAATGTTCCCCTGGAGACAGCCGGGTGGTGTTGAAATCTCCCTTTAAAATTGTCTGTTTGCAGCAGGCAGGCTTCTGGTTGGCTTCAAGCAGTAAGTAGGACTCAAAGCTTTTGGAGGAGTTTCAGAGACAGATAAGGGTAGTCGCCCCAGCTGTAGTCAGCATCAAAATGTCTGTTCAAGTTCAAATTCAGCATTCATACAAGCTGGGTCACATGTTTTCTCTCTGGCTTGGTCATTAGCAGTTCAAAGAAATCAGTCTGCGAATTTCAAATGGAAACTTCATGTCTGGGGCTTTATCTTTAGCCATTGTCCTTTTTAGCCCAGGTGATTATTTTTAAATGTTTCAGCCATTAACTGCTGCATGGCCCAATTCTTCCATTCTGATGGGGCAGGAAGGAAGCACACCTCCAGAGAAGTGTGTTTGAGGCCTTGGTGGACGCCATTTGGGAGAATTTTCTCCCTGTTGTGTGGGCTGGGCGGAAGCGGGCACGGGCGGACCCATGATTGGCTGTGCGCCGCCATTTTACGTGGGCCGGCCAATTAAGGCCCGCCCAGCGTGACGCGCACCTGGAAGCGCTCAGCGCTCCCTTTGCGGGCGTGGGGGAGGAGGGAGAGTTGGGGCCTGCGCTGTTTCACGTGTGCACACGAAAGAGTGCAGAAATCTCCCTGAGGCACGGAGCTGCCTCAGGGAGATTACTTTGAATTTGAAAAATGGAAATAAAGAAGAAAAAAATTACTTGGACATGTCCCTGCATGTGGCAGTGTCACATGAGCTGGGACATGTCTATGAATTTTATTAAAAGTTTTTAGTAAAGTTTAAAAACCTTCATGAAACCTCATCCCGCCCCTGGATGAGGTTCCATGAAAAATGCGAAGGCCGCCTGGGCTCTTCACCTGCCCACCAACCTTAAGGTTGGACGGACAGCCCTGTTAATTGTTTTAATTGGTATTTAAATGGCCTAACTTTGACAGTTCGGGCGCGCAGCCGACTCCGGTGTGTGCCCGAACTGAAGATCTGAATGGCGCGTTGTGACGTCAGGATGCACATCCAACTCGAAGATTCAGGCCCATGTCTTTATGATGCAAATTGGTAGCCATTTTAAGCCAGTTTATTTGTTTCTCAGTTAAATTGTCCTTCTTTAAGCAAAATGATGTGATATGTGAAAACCAGCCGATGAGGTACCAAATTAATATTCCATTTAGTACATCTTCATAACACTATCATTGTCCTATACCTCTAAATCCATAGCTACTACTTCATTCTGTTTTGTGCTATTGGGAGACTTACAATAGACTGTGATGATATCCTCTGATGGTTTCTGCATATATCACATTTTTCACTAATCTCTTCAATAACCTTTGTGTACTCATCATCAACAATAACTATAGGGAGAGATGGTGGCATAGTGGTAATGTCACTGGACTAGTAATCCAGAGGCCCAGACTAATGGCCTGTGGGCATGGGTTCACATGGCAACTGGTGGAATTTAAATTGAATTAGTAATCTGGAATTGAGAAGCTAGTGTCAGTAATGGTGACTATGAAACTATTATCAGTTGTAAAACTAATGCCCTTTAGGGAAGGAAATTTGCCATCCTTACCTGGTGTGGCCTATATGTGACTCCAGACCCATAGCACTGTGGTTGACTCTTAACTGTCTCTCTGAAATGGCCTAGCAAGCCACTCAGTTCAAGGGCAATTAAAGATGGGCAACAAAAACTGGCCTTGCTAGCGACACCCACATCTCATGTGAGAATAAATTTAAAAATGCCTGCATCCTTTAGTAGGATTTCTAATCTGTGACAAGTGGGATGAACAATCTGTCTTGCCGATGTAACTTTAAGACAATTTGCTTTTTTTCTCTAAAATTCCTATCACCTGATGCCATTGACACTTCTTTAACATTCTGATTAGAGATGATAGGTTTTGGTTAAGGGGTGCAATAATGTTCTGATGAGTAAATTACAAATCCACTGACTTACCAAAGAAAATTGCTTTATTTTGTTCAATGTCTAATTTTGTTTGTGCCTCTTCTCAGATGGCTTGCTCAGCAGTAAGGTTATCTCATTAGATACTACATCTGTATTAATAAAGTGGCTATGGGTGTACCTACACCACATGGACTGCAGCGGTTCAAGAAGGCAGCTCATCACCATCTTCTCAAGGACAATTAGGAATGGGCAATAAATGCTGGCCTAACCGGTGACGCCCACACGCCATGAATGAATAAAAAAAACTCAGCTATTCTACTTGGAATCACCACTCTTTTCAGTGACTTTAACCTGTCATCATCCCCAAACCTGAAGTAAGTGCAACTTTCATGTTCCTTGACCTTACTTCAACCCTTACTACTGACTGAATCCAAATAACTTTAAGTCAACACATTCCACATGCAATGGGTGTGCAACCACTGTCCAACATGGCACAATTAATGAATCTGTGGCTAGTACACTCATTACCAGACTGAAGAGTTTTGTGACCAGTACAATTCCGTCAGACTGATCACCATTGTCATCTTCCCCATGCAAACCTTCCGTGCCATGTGTGGCGTTGAAATCCCTGTTGTTCTGCTTTGGACAATTTACTGCATAACGATATTTTGAATCAGACCTGAAACACTCTGTTATTATTCCTCAGGCACTCCTGGGATTCATTCTTCTGTTATTAGTACTCCATTCCTGTTGTCTGCCAAATCTGTCAGAAAGGTCACCATCCTCATTTCTTTTGTTTGTGAATCCTCTGTTGCATTGATGCCTGCATCCCATATCTGAATGATCTCGAAATTCCGCCAGCATTCAATCCTCCATCATTTGTGGCGCTGCCAAATGTCCCATTTGTGCCATAAAGGCTGCTGCAAATGACTGTTTTCCCAGGAATTTTTTTAAAGCTTCAGGCATCCGGTCCTGAAGCATATCTCTTTCTGAGACTCTAACTCCAGTTAAGACCAGGAGCCTGTCTATATGCAACACTTTAGCACAGTCCAACAATTTGAAAGCAACCACTGAACCAAGAATTTACAAATAGACTTTCTGCAATCTTGTATATAGTCTGTTATATTCCATGACATATTCCTGTATGGAATAACCATCCATCTAAATTTATCAAAGTCTGACCATGCCTCATATGCATTTAATACATCATCTTTCTTATAGATTTTATCCATTAATTTTAATAGATTATCCAAACCTTCCTCAGTGTCCAACTGATGAACCTCTAGCTCCAAAGATACTTTGCATCTAATCCCGCTTTTGTTAGGAAGTGAGAGTGCCAAGTCCATACCTTGTTTTCTCTCTGTTAGGGAGGTAACCCGTGTCATTATATCTACTTCATTTTTACATTGGTCATAAGTTCAGATTCAGGGAACATCAAAGAGAAATCATACCCTGACAATTTACACTTGGTTTCACCCATTCTTCTCAAAAGTAACTCTGATTACAATCTTCTGTCTGAAAAAGAATTCTCTTATTTTTGAATTTTCACCTTTAGGCAACCATTCTCTGCTACCACGTTAAAAGGATCCAAGCCAGATGGTGAAGTGCAAAAAAAGACACAGATTTTTTCCTTGTTAGTAGGTTTATTCACAGGATGCAGCATTACAAATATCAGCCTCCTAACTACCAATCCAGTGTCCCAGCTGACTCTCTTTACACTCTTCTGATCAAACAAAAGTCAACAAATAAAAATCAATAAATTAGAGGGCATAAACAGCCCCTGTGGGGCACTGTAACTAAAACAAAATGTCAAAGGAAACTTACAAAGTTAAATCAAAATTTCATTGCCGGGTTTGATGATGCACCCCGGCCACTGTGGTGCCCACTGATCGCGGAAGGTCTCTAATGTACCAATGCACACCGTTTCATGCTTCATGGTTTCATGCTCCCTCTCCAAGGCCACCTGGCTGTGAACATAGCCACGGAAGAAGGGCAGGCAATCAGGCCAGATGACCCGCTCGACCACCCACTGCCTGCTCCTGTTAATGACCACCTCGGCCAGACCCAGGGGCAGGCTTACGAGGAAGTCCTCCTCCCTCTCCGGTCCCCTCCGCGCCGGGTGACCAAAGATCAGGAGCGTGGGGCTGAAGTGCAACCAAAAGTTGAGGAGTAGCCCCTTCAAATATTGATAAAGAGGCTGCAACCTCTGGCAATCTTCGTACGCGCAGAAAACACATACGGCCTGGGAGTCCATGAACCACCTTAACCCACAATGGCATGGCACTGCTACATGCAACACCCTCCATGCCAGGTCCCTAATGGTAAAAGGCAGGACTCCCACATGGAGAGCCCTCCACTGTTTTTTTTCCCCTTTATTGGCACAAGCCATTTCTTATTTTCAACAGGACTGAATTTGCCATTGTCATTTCCAGTGCCTAGATCAATGCCAGGTGGTCCATCCAGTTTCATTCCTTTTAGGCTTTTTAATGATTTGATACAACTGAGTGGCTTGCTCAGCCATTTCAGAGACAAGTTAAGAGTTAACCAGTTTGTTGTGGGCCTGGAGTCACATACAAGCCAGACCAGGTAAGGATGACAGATTTCCTTCCCTAAAGGACACTAGTGAACAATGGTTTCATAGTCATCATCTGAATTTTAATAATTCCAGATTTTTATTGAATTTAAACCAGGACATCCAGAACATTACCCTGGAATTCTAGATTACTCATCCAGTGACACTACCACCTCCCCATGGCCTTAATCTCTTTATATGTGCTCTCAGTCCTTAATCAAACAAACAATGCCCATCACCTGTGTATCTTTAACAACATAATCAACCAACCATTAACATTTTGGGCCCTAAAAGATAATATAATGCATATACATTAAAGGGGCAATTCATATCTAAAATATTTGTATCACAAATAATCACAATAAATCACAAATAATAAAAACACAGACCAAATTTCCTTGGAATGCCAGTATATTTACAGACCACAAGCAACAATCCATTATGAAACACTCCATGCCGCCAATTCTAGATGTTTTATAAATATTTGAAAGAAAACAGTAATCTTTAAGATTAAACACAAACACCAACATAAAAGCTATGTGTAGAATCAAACATTGAAATCTTGGTGCATTGAGGTGCGGCTTCAATGCACTGAGACTAAATATTGCATTGGCAACTGAGCTGCTGATGTAAATTGTGATCTACTGTTTACTACTGTATGTTAGTGAGGACTGAGTGAAAACTATAAACCATGACTTGAAGCCTTCAATTCAACTGCTCTTAAACAATTTGCCTTCACAAGTCCAGGGTGCTGGACCACATGTAGGCAATCTTTAAAGATTAACTATTTGTGAATTTCTGATTTATTTTAGTGTGCATTGGAGTTAGTTTTTGGAAGTTTTCAATTTTTGATACCGTGTAGCAGTAGCAAGCATTCCCTGACCAGTTGCAGTCTGCTTAACGTAATGTAAGGCTCCCAGTAAAACTCAGAAAATTACTTCTAGCTCCAGTTTTCCTATCTGACATCAAAGATCCTGTACCGTTGCTGAACAAGATTGTCAATTTTCACAAAATAGGTTATCACGGTGAGCATCTGTTTGTTCAGAAATACATTAAGGCTACTTAAAGTAATCTTATATAGGGACCCTTAGAGGGGTAGAAAGAAGAAACTTTCACCAAATTAGTGTGAGCTGGATTTAAATTTAGGACCCGTAAATGAAAGACTGATGTACTAACCCGCCACAATACACATTTGGCTCATGCTGGCAACTCTTCATAACATTGCTTCTACATAATTGTTCATCATGGGAGACATTTCTGAAAGACTAGAACTAAAAAGGAAGGATGTAATGTTAAACTTGTATAGAATCTTGGTTACGCCACACTTGGAGTACTGTGAACGGTTCTGGTCTTCACATTACAAAAAGGATATAAAGGAACTGGAGGAGGTGCAAAAAAGATTTACTCGAATAACGCCAAAATTGAGAGGTTATACCTATCAAGAAAGATTGAACAAGCTAGGTCTCCTTAAAAAAAGAGAAGGCTGAAGGCTGACCTAATAGAGGACTTTAAATTGATGAAAGGACTTGGAAGAGTTGACCTAGGCAGGATGTTTCCACTTATGGGTGAGATCAGAACTAGGGGCCATAGATTTAAGACAATCACTGATAAATCCAATCGGGAGATCAGGAGAAACTTCTTACCCAGAAAGTGGTTAACATGTAGAACCCTCGACCACAAAAGGAGTGGTTGAGGTGAATAGCATAGATGTATTTAAGGGGAAGCTAGATAAGCACATGAGGAAGAAAGGAATAGAAGGATATGTTGATGGGGTTTGATGAAGAAGAATGGGAGGAGGCCTATGTGAAACACACTAACATCGACCTGTTCAGCCAAATGGCCTGTTTCTGTGTTTTAAATGCTCTTTAAGACTATGTAACCATTTCTATATCCATGTCCTTTTAGAAAAAATGATGAAAATGTAGTTATTACAAACAACAGAAAAGATTTTCTGATGTGTTTTACTGGCAATGTCACCTTTGGAGAGTCTCTCTATTTTTTAGTAAGAGCTTAGAATTGTGACCAAGGATATGTTGTTTGCTATATTACCTTACTTTGAATGGGTTTAAAGAAAATACCACAGTTTTTTTTAGGGCTGCAAATGCATAATTTGGATCAATTTTTAGATGCTTGAATTTTTCATCAGGCCGGACAAAAACATTCCATTGCTATCTGATTATCAGGAAGCAGACTATAAGTGAGGCATTGACAAGCTTCAAGTACACATCAAGAAAGAGGGCAGACAAAAGAATCTCTAGCATTTCCCTACATTGCAACAGTGACTACACACCAAAGTACTTGATTGGCTGTGAAGTGCTTTGGGACATCCTGAGGTCATGAAATGTGCTTTATAAATCCAACAGCTTTCTCTCTGTTTGACACTAACTTTCACAACTAATTGCGAGCTTCAGAGCCTGTGGCTTTGTGCTTGTTAAAGCCAAATCTATACAGTTGATCTGGTTTTCTTCCTTGAACAGATATAAGAGTATGTTGAGTTGACCTCCTCAGAGGTGCAATATTGTGATTTGTGAGCTCTTCCTATTAAAGGTCCAGTCCCTTGAACGATAAGTCATCTTGCAATGTAAATAGCAGAAATGCTATAAACTGAAGGAGTGTGAACTGCTTGCCATTCTGGATGTCATTAAGTTATGGTGTGTTGTGTAGCTAGATGGTGTTACAATGGGAGAAACTTTCCCAGGGACTCGGAGGCCATTTGGAGGTGCAAGAGGGGGTGAGTGGGAAAATCACGGAGAAAGAAGTGCCAGTCTCCCAACTTGTTCCTGGCTGCTTGCACTTTTCCCAGAGACGGTTTCAGTGCAGCGATGACATCCTGGCCAGCAGAGGTGGGAAGCCAATTAAAGCTAAAATAAAAACAAAAAGTGCTGGAAAATCTCAACAGATTGGGCAGCATCGGTGGAGAGAGGAACAAAGTTAACGTTTCAGGTCAGGTGACCTTTCATCAGAACTGATGTATCCAGTTAAGACTCATCAACAGCAATTTTCTAGTGTAAATAAAATTTTACTGACATTGCTGTGTCTGCAGCTTGTGGAGCACGTTGAGCGAGAGGTCGAAGTGCAAATAAATTAAGATCTACCATCTTAAGATGCAAATTGTCAAGTCTGAGGCCCTCTGCAACCAAGGATTGTAATTTCCGTCCAATCTCCCGCAGAAAGGAAACATGCTGATAATGAGAAATTGTTGGCCATTGCCTCAAGCCATTTCACTCCTCCATGGTACTCAGCCCTCTCCTATCCCATACACAGCAGTAGGGCTCTCACTGCACACACAATGGCCACCTGCTGGCCTTGCAATCTCATATGCTGACTCACCCGCTCCTTCCCTGCTCGCTGTTTCTAGATGGATGGCGATCCCAGAGGTGGTCTCTTAATTTCTTCTGTGAAGTTATCCCAGGGGGCATGGTGTTCCTGTAAATGGGGTCGAGACTGCAAAATGGACACGACTGCTGAAAGTTTTCAAAGGCTGGAAGATTCAGTCCAATATCTTGAGTTATGAAGGTCTTGGAAGTTGAGTGAGATGAAGCTTTCAATTGTACATTGAATTTTGATGGTCTGTCCTGATCAAACATGAGTAGGAATGTGATGCAATGAAAGAGCTGGACATTCGAGTGTGGGTTTGGTATATATGAGTAATAAAGTAAAAACAGGTTGGCAGGCCAAACTTTTGGTCATCTACTTAGCAAGAGTGCTGTTACCTTGCCACGTTACTAAAAGTATGCTCCACTCTTTATATTTGCTACATTGCAAAGGCTGCCTCCCGATCATGCACTTTTCACAACTCTTACTGGACTTTTAAGCAACTCACTGGTCAGTTTGCTTTCGTACGTCCTCTGGTTCAGTTAGGCTCAGTAATTGCACCTTTGCCTCTGAGTCAAAAAAGATTGTATGTTCAAGTGCCCCAAGGACTTGAGCACATAGTCCAGACTGACCCTTCAGCGCAGTATTGAGGGATTGCTGCATTGATAGAGGTGGTGGCTGTCTTGTTTTTTTGTTTCAATGGTGCACACAGGCCGTCGATATTATAGTTGAGCTAACTTTATTGATAACACATTTTCCTAACATAAATACATATCTGCAGTAACTGAATTCTATCAAGGCAGGTTCCAACATATGCTATCTGACCTTCAACTCTCAGGTTAGGTGATCCCTATCTAGTGCAAAGTACTGTATAGTAACTCATACTGGAGTCCACTACCACAATCAACTATTATCATGACATTTCCCTTTAAAAAAAACTTTATACAACTCAAGTACACAAAGTCTCTTATCTATTCTTTCTCACTCTGTTTTGTCTTTTACTCATCTTTGTATCTCTGTGGTTTTTTTACAATCCTTCCACTGGATGTTCTGAATGGTGACAGAGGTGATTTTGAAGGACAAGGGGTCTTCTCAAGCTCTGTGTCTCTATCACCCCTCAGATAGTTTTCAGGACTCTCAGGCTTTGTCTGGTTATCTGTGGCTTCACTGGTGCATTCTGGTTTTGGATCTTCAGTTACACTTTCTGGTTCAGAGCAGGGTTGCGTTTCATTTGTTTTCCATAAAAATTTCCGGTTTCTCCTATACTGTTGTCCATTTGGAGTCTGCACTATGAAAGACCTTGGTTCTCCTGTGATTCCTGTGACAACAGCAGGATTCCAGATCTCTTCATGCTGAATCCTCACTGTCTCCCACATTCAGGTCAGGCAGAGCTCGGTCACCTTGATCAGAGTACTGTCTCTGCTTCTGCTGTCTCAGTTTGAGCAGGTCCTGCATGCTGTAGCTCAGTGGCTGTGGAAATAACAGTTGGGACGCAGTTGCAAGTTTAGTTCTTAGTCTTCTTCTCCTCAACAGGAGCTATGCTTGAGATGATCCAATGCCCTCTAAAGGAGTATTCCTGAAATCCAGCAGAGCCAGGTAGGGGTCTATTCCGTCTGCCTTTGCCTTCTTCAACAGGTTTTTTTTGAATATTCATTCATGGGATGAGGGCTTCGCTGGCTGGGCCAGTATTTATTGCCCATCCGTACTTGCCCTTGAGTAGGTGGTGGTGAGCTGCCTTCTTGAACCGCTGCAGTCCATGTGGTGTAGGTACACCCACAGTGCTGTTAGGAAGGGAGTTCCAGGATTTTGACCCAGTGACAGTGAGGGAACGATGATATATTTCCAAGTCAGGATGGTGAGTTACTTGGAGGGGAACATCCAGGTTGTGGTGTTCCCACCTATCTGATGTTCTTGACCTTTTAGGTGGTAGGGGTAGTGGGTTTGGAAGGTGCTGTCTAAGGAGCCTTGGTGTTGGTGAATTCCTGCAGTGCATCTTGTAGATGGTACACACTGCTGCTACTGTGCATCGGTGGTGGAGAGAGTGAATGTTTGTGGATGTGGTGCTAATCAAGCGGGCTGCTTATTCCTGGATGGTGTCCAGGTTCTTCAGTGTTCTGGGAGCTGCACTCATCCAGGCAAGTGGAGAGTATTCCATCACACTCCTGACTTGTGCCTTGTAGATGGTGGACAGGCTTTGGAGAGTCACGAGGTGAGTTACTCATCGCAGGATTCCTAGCCTCTGACCTGCTCTTGTAGCCATTGTATTTATATGGTTAGTCCAGTTCAGTTTCTGGTCAATGGTAACCTCCAGGATGTTGATAGTGCGGGATTCAGTGATAGTAATGTCATTGAACATCAAGGAGCAATGGTTGGATTCTCTCTTTTGGAGATGGTCATTGCCTGACGTTTGTGCGGTGTGAATGTTACTTGCTACTTGTCAGCCCAAGCATGGATATTGTCCAGGTCTTGCTGCATTTGGACATGGATTGCTTCAATATCTGAGGAGTCACAAATGGTGCTGAACATTGTGCAATCATCAGCGAACATCCCCACTTCTGACCTTATGATGGAAGGAAAGTCATTGATGAAGCAGCTGAAGATGGTTGGGCCGAGGACACTACCCTGAGGATCTCCTGCAGTGATGTCCTAGAGCTGAAATGACTGACCTCCAACAACCACAGCCATCTCTCTTTGCGTTAGGTGTGACTCTAACCAGCGGAGAGTTTCCCCCCTGATTCCCGTTGACTCCAGTTTTGCTAGGGCTCCTTGATGCCACACTCGGTCAAATGCTGCCTTGATGTCAAGGGCAGTCACTCTCACCTCACCTCGGGAGTTCAGCTCTTTTGCCCATGTTTGAACCAAGGCTGTAATGAGGTCAGGAGCTTAGTGGCCCTGACGGAACCCAAACTGGGCATCAGTGAGCAGGTTATTGCTAAGCAAGTGTCGTTTGATGGCACTGTTGATGACCCCTTCCATTACTTTGATGACCGAGAGTAGACTGATTGGGCAGTAATTGGCTGAGTTGGATTTGTCCTGCTTTTTGTATACAGGATATGCCTGGGCAATTTTCCACAGAGCCGGTTAGATGCTAGTGTTGTAGCTGTACTGGAACAGCTTGGCTAGGGGCGCAGCAAGTTCTGGAGCACAAATCTTCAGTACTATTGCCAGAATATTGTCAGAGCCCATAGCCTTTGCAGTATCCAGTGCCTTCAGCCGTTTCTTGATATCACTTGGAGTGAATCTAATTGGCTGAAGACAGGCGCCTGTGATGCTGGGGACCCCCGGAGGAGGCCATGGAGGATCATCCACTCGGCACTTCTGGCTGAAGATTGTAGCAAATGCTTCGGCCTTATCTTTTGCACTAATGTGCTGGGCTCCTCCATCATTGAGGGTGGGGATATTTGTGGAGCCTCATTCTCCAATGAGTTGTTTAATTGTCCACCACCATTCATTCAGAGCTTAGATCTGATTCGTTGGTTGTGGGATCACTTAGCTCTGTCTCTCACTTGCTGCTTATGCTGTTTGGCACACAAGTAGTCCTGTGTTATACCTTCACCAGGTTGACACCTCATTTTTAGGTATGCCTGGTGCTGCTTCTGGCATGCCATCTTGCACTCTTCATTGAATCACGGTTGATCCCCTGGCTTGATGGTAATGGTAGAATGGGGCCGTGTATGCCGTGCCATGAGGTTACAGATTGTGTTCGAGTACAATTCTACTGCTGCTGATGGCCCACAGCGCCTCATGGATGCCAGTCTTGAGCAGCTAGGTCTGTTCAAAATCTATTCCATTTAGCACAGTGGTAGTGCCACACAATACGTTGGAGGGAATCCTCAATGTGAAGGTGGGACTTTGTCTCCACAATGACTGTGCGGTGGTCATTCCTACTGATACTGACATGGACAGATGCATCTGCAGCAGGCAGGTTGGTGAGGATGAGGTCAAGCATGTTGGCTCCCTCACCACCTGCCACAGACCCAGTCTAGCAGCTATGTCATTTAGGACTCAGCCAGCTCGGCCAGTAGTGGTGCTACTGAGCCACTCTTGGTGATGGACTTTGAAGTCCCCCATCCAGAGTACATTCTGCTCCCTTGCCACCCTCAATGCTTCCTCCAAGTGATGTTCAACATGGAAGAGCACTGATTCGTGTTTAAGGTGTTTTAAGCTCTGCACAGTACGTTCCACTATTCCATTGGATCATGGATATTTGGAACTTGACGTAGTGTGGCAAAACTCCCAGTCCTGCTCAAATTTGCGAAACTCAGTGCCTGAGAATTGTGGACTGTTATCTGAAGTGAACACTTCAGGTATGCCGTGGCGAACAAAAACTGATTTTAAATGATTTATTACAGTGATGCTCGTACTATCATTTCTCAGCAGCACAGACTCAAGAACTTTGAGTAATAATCTGCTGCAAGTAGGTACTCACTGTTCTCAAATATGAATGAGTCCACTCCAATTTTCTGCCAGAGCCTCTCTGGGACACTGTGTGCTTGAAGTGGTTGCTTTTATTGCGATTTACTGTCCTTTTGGCACACTGCACACGCATTCACCATTTCCCCGATTTGTGCGCTCATTCCAGGCCAATACATTACATCTCGAGCTCTTCTCCTGCGTGTTTCTATGTCAAGGTGACTTTCATGTATGCGCTGCAGCATTTCTTTCCTCAGTGTTGCAGGAATTATGATCTCTTCTCCTTTGAAAAGTATTCCTTCTGCTACATGAAGTTCCTCATGAAGGTTCCAGTATTCTTGTACTGCAGAAGGGGCTCTGCTCCGATGTGTGGGCCAGAGAGTTTGCACAATCTGCTGCAGTTTTCTCAGGGTGGCATCGTACTTGGTCGCTTTCCTGATCTCATCCAGTTTGGTTACAGCCACAGGTAAGTTCTCTGTCAGCATGTGAACCTATGCTTCCATTTCTTTATCCTCTTCCTCCGTGATGGGTAGATATGCACGTGACAGAGTGTCTGTTATGCACATTTCCTTACTCGGTTTGTATTTAACTCTGACCTGGTACTTCTGCGGACATATTAGTAATCTTGGGATTCTTGGTGGTGCACAGTTCCGGAGCTTTTTAAGTAGAGCTTCCAAAGGCTTATGGTCAGACTCTACCTCCATGTCATTGCCATAGATTAACTGGTGAAAGTGTTCTAGGCCAAACACAATTGCTAGCATTTCTTTCTCTATTTGGGTATACCGCTGCTGTGTTTCAGTCATTGCCTTTGAAGCCTATGTCACTGGTGCCTCATTTTGCAAGAGGACAGCTCCCAGGCCAGTCTTTGAAGCATCCACTGAAATCTTGACCAGCTGACTGACATCGTAATACTTTAACACTGGTGCCTGGGTCAGTGTTCGCTTCAGACTGGTCAAAGCCTCCTGGTGACTTTGTTCCCAGTGCCACCCCACATCATTTTGTAGAGGTTCTCTGAGAGGTGCTGTCAGGTCTGACATGTTCTGAATGAGTTTCCCAAGATAGGTCACCATTCCCAAAAACCTCTTCAAGTATTTCTTACATTCTGGGGGTGGCATGTTCACGACTGCTTCGATTTTACTCGGGTCCAGCTTCAGTCCCTCACTTGTTAGCACATGTTCCAAGTACTTGATTTCATGAAGACCTATTTTGCATTTTTCCCTCTTCAATTCAACGTTCCTTTCTCTAGCTCTGCCCAGTCTGTTCTTCTCGTGAGGCTCCCCAGACCAGCACGTTGTCAATATAGGTTTCCACACCCTCTAACCCTTCAAATAGCTGCTTCACTGTTTGCTGGAACAGTGCTGAATTAATACCAAAATACGATAAAAACCTGTATTGCCACTATGGTGTATTGAAGGTGCAGAGATAGGAGCTGCATTCATCCAGCTTGAACTGCCAGAAACCTGAACTCGTATCCAAGACTGAACAGTATTTAGCATTGGCTAGCTTACACGTGATCTCTTCTACTGTGGGCAGGTAAACATCATTTTACCCACCTGCTACCACACTTAGTGCAAATCTGGGACGATTCCACCCCTTGTAGCCCAGACTGACTGACATAAGACTAGTCTCAAAAATTTGTATTAATAAGTGTTCCTTAGCACAAGCTGGCTTCTGTCAAGCTACCATAGTACCTGATTTCCCATTGTCTACACAAATGATCCCTGATGACTTGAGCATTGACACACAATAAGGTTTGAATTTTGGCCATTTGCATCTCCTCTTGATAGAATGGGTTCTCCTCACATCCATTCTGTGGATTCTATTCTACAGCCAAGAAGTCTGTGGGGCCATTGTGTGCCAGTTTCTACACGTACTTGGACAATAACAACCTTCATAATCCACAGGAAAGATCTTTTGTATTTTAATGTTTTCTTAATGGAATATTCCAAAAAATGTCACCTGCATTTTAAAAACCTGACCAGACAAGCGGGCTAACTTACAGCCACGGTGCTGATGACTGCAAATGCTGACCAAAGCAAGGTAGGCAAACAAATCTTGAAGTCCCAAGCGAAGTGCAGCCTGCCAAGTGCATGCCTTATATATGCTGTTGTGAAACATGTCGGCGTGTTTTCCCGATGACATGGGTGGACGATCCAGCCGCAGGGGGTTGACTCCGGCAGGCTGGCCTTATAATGATATGTTGATGTATTACAATGAGGTTCTCGATGTCCAATGGTGGGGAACGCGGTCTGCCATCAGACAATTGCAAACTGGTTTCACAATGTTGTGAAATCGATTTTTGGCCTTCTCGCCATAGTATCCACTCACACCACCAAACATGCCCAATGCCGGTGGGCACAGAAAATCTTGGTCAAGGACTCAGAGGGGAGAGATCCAGCCCAAGAATGGAAGAGCCCTGCCTAGAATCCACTCACAGGCAGGTAAGTTGTGCTAGATTTTTTAACCTATCAATTTGAAGAGCCAAGCCGGATCTTTGCTACAGGGGTTTGACTGACCTCAACTGGTGCAAAACCAGAAACCTGCTGTTGCAAGTAGTAAGCTACTGTAAATTCATCACCAGAAACTCTCAACCTCCATTTCCTTCAGTGAACCAAAAGACAGTCATCAGGCCTGCAACGTTTCAAGCTTCCACCTCAAAAGACTCAAATATAACAGTGGCTTTTTAAAAAACCTAATTACATGCTACTTTTTGTCAACACCTTTTCTTGTGTGTGTGCGTGTCTTATATGCATTTGTAAGTGGGTGCTGGTGTGAATGCATTTGGGGTTTGAGAAATAAACATTTAATCTTTTTTTTAAAAAACTGACAAGAAAACCTGTCTTTTGTCTGTTTTTTGAGAGTCACAGCGCTCAAGGGGTTAAAACACTCTTTCCCTTTAAAAAGCGCATGGGGCAGAATCTTCAGCTCGCCGAGGCTTAAAATGACGTGGGGTGATGTCGGGCGTGCATCCCGACATCACCGCGCGTCATTTAGATTTTCAGTTTGGCGGGCGTGCAGCTGAGTCGGCTGTGTGCCCGCCCAAACTGTCAAAGGCCTGTTAAGGCCTGTTAAAAAGCAATTAAGGCAATCAGCTGAGCTACCCATCCAACCTTAAGGTTGGCGGGCAGGCGAAGAGCCCAGGTGGCCTTCGCATTTTTCATGGAACCTCATCCACGGGTGGGATGAAATTTCATGAATGATTTAAAATTTTCAGGAAATTTTTAATTAAAATTAATGCACATGTCACAGTTCATGTGACAGTTCCACATGAGGGGGCATGTCATAGAATTTTTTACCACATTTCATTAGACTGTTTAAACTTAAAAATAATTTGGATGCCTCAGGGAGATTTCTGCGCTCCTTTGCACGCATGCGCGAAAGAGCGCACTCCCGACTCAGGCAACTCTCCCCCTGCCCGCATAGGGAGTGCTCAGCGCTTCTGGGCACACGTCATGCTGGGTGGGCCTTAATTGGCCCACCCACGTAAAATAGCCCAGCCAATCGGGGGTGCTGATCGGCTCCACTCCTGCCCGCGCCTGCTCCTGCACAACCCCCCCGACGGAGAGAAAATTCTCCCCATGCGGTTAGTCGAGAGGTGGGGAAAAGGGGAACAATCATACCTTCTGTACCCCGTCCATAACTTTGATGAAATATGTTTCGTGGAATAGGGAATAGAGTTAAGAAATTTCTGGTTGTGGTAGTAGCAGGTAAATGTTTAATGTGTTCATATTTATCACAGGTATTAAACTGTTTATTTGAAACAGGTTAACAACTCCACTCAAACATTTGAGAAAATAATGTGATGTGAGCATGTTAAGGATTAGTCCACTAATGTCCCAACAGGAATACATGACTTGGCACAAAACTCAGATCCAGTGGCCATGCAGTGCACAGTTCAATGCATCTGCCTGTTTTCTGAAGATGTACTTTCAATCTCACTCAATGTGAAAAGAAACAGTCAAACAACAGAGCTTTCATTGGAATTTTTAAGCATAAATTACAAAATGCAACTAAAAATGGACAGGTTAAGTTTCCGCTGTCATGATTAAGGGTGGCAGATAATAAATATCCCAGACTAAACATTTGCAAACTGTCTGCCCCGCAGAAGAGAGCTCCTTAAAACTGTCAGATTGTAGAGTTTGACCTCTTTCGGACATCCCACAGAAGTTTGTCAGTAGAATGTAGACCCCTGTTGGACCCTTCATGCAAAATGCAAGAAATACAGAGCAGGTCCTTCACCAACTGTAAAAAGACTGGTTAATGTTTTAGCCATTGCCCTTTCATCAAAATTGTAATCCAAAAGTTTTTAATCTTACTTTTCAGTTCCCTCTTTACAGGTTGTGTCAGAATTGCTGTGTATCTTAAGCATTTTATGTCATTGCTTTAGATCTTCAGTCTAACAGTCCTAACAGATAGGAGAGTGATCTGTTTTGGTGCAAGGAAAACCAACAAAGCTCATCACATCTCCTTATGCTGCCGACAGTCATCAACTGTGAGATATTGGTGACTTAGATTGCTTTATTCTCCCAGTCTATGCAGTGTTGATTACCTACATTGCTTTGTGGTTCCAGTCTATGAAGTGTTGGTAAACTGGAGTATTTCACCCTTCCAGTCTGCGAAGTTCTTGTAAACTGGACTGTTGTGCCCTCCTAGTGTATTAAGTGTTGGCAAACTACATTGATCTGTTCCCTTGGTCTGTGAAGTGCTGGTAAAGTGGAGTCATTGGTGACTCATGGAATGGCAATGTCTTGGGTAGCCTTGTCTTCCAGTTAAAGGATGGTGATGCAAATTTAATGAATAGTAATGAACTGCGCCATTTAAACTTTCACTATTAAGGTTTAACATTTGTCAATTTGGGACCTCCAGATCAAAGTGGCTTGCCAGTTTTTCATATGAGCTTTTGGCATTTTTGAGATGGCATTTTGTTTTTCAAAAACCTGTTTGACAAATCATTATTGGCTTGTTTACAAACACATGAACTCTGATATAAATCATGTAACAACATTAGATTAGATTTAGGTGACTTTTCAGGAATCAATCAGCAGTTGGCAGAGGCATTCTTTGAGACAATTAGATCCTTGGACCATTGGGTTGCCAACACTCTGGGATTGCCCTTGAGGCACTGGTAGTAATCTTCCAAGAATCCTTAGATTCTGGAAAAGTCCCAGAGGATTGGAAAACGGGCAATGTAACATCATTATGCAAAAAGGGAGGGAGACAAAAAACAGGTAACTGTAGGTCAGTTAGCTTAACATCCATCATTGGGAAAATGTTTTCATTATAAAGGATGTAACAGCAGAGCATTTCCAAATGTATAATATAATCAAGCATAGTCAGCATGCCTTCATGAAGGGTAAATCATGCCTGACAAATTTATTAGAATTCTTTGAGGAGGTAACAAGCAGGATAGATCAAGGGGAACCAGTAGATGTAATATATTTGAATTTCCAAAAGGCGTTTGATAAGGTACCGCACATAAGGCTACTTAATAAGAGCCCATGGTGTTAGGGGTACTATATTAGCATGGATATAGGATTGGCTAACTAATAGAAGACAGTTGGTATAAGGGGGGCATTTTCAGGATGGCAACTTGCAACTAGTGGAGTGCCACAGAGATCAGTGCTGGAGTCACAATTATTTACAATATATATTAATGACGTGGATGAGGGAAGTGAATGTGCTATCACCAGGTTTGCAGATGACACAAAAAAAGGTGGGAAGACAAGCGGTGAGGATGACACAAAGAGTCTACAGAGGGATATAGACAGTTTAAGTGAGTAGGCAAAAGTTTGGCAGATGAAATATAATGTGGGAAAATGTGATGTTATGCACTTTGGCAAGAAGAATAGAGGAACTTAATATTATTTAAATAGAGAAAGACTGCAGAAAGCTACAGCACAGAGGGATTCGGGAGTCCTCGTGCATGAATCCCAAAAAGCTAACATACAAGTTTAGCAGGTAAAAGGGAAGGCAAATGGAATGTTGGCCTTTATTTCAAAGGGAATGGGATACAAAAATTGGGAAGTCTTACTAAAACTAAACAAGGCTGTAGTTAGACCACACCTAGAATACTATGAACAGCTTTGATCCCCTTATCTAAGGAAAGATATACTGGCATTGGAGGCAGTCCAGTCCAGAGAAGGTTCACTAGGTTGATCCTGGGTATGGAGGGATTTTCTTATGAGGAGTGGTTGAGTAGGTTGGGCTTGTACTCATTGGAGTTTAGAAGAATGAGAGGCGACTTTATTGAAACATATAAGATTCTTAGGGGGCTTGACAGGGTAGTTGCTGAAAGGTTGTTTCCCCTTGTGGGAGAGTCTAGGACCAGAGGGCATAATCTCAGAGTAAGGGGTCGCCCATTTAAAACAGTGATAAGGAGGAATTTCTTCTCTCAGAGGGTTGTTAATCTGTGGAATTCTTTACCACAGAGGGCTGTAGAAGCTGGGTCGATAAGTATATTCAAGGCTTATTTTTAATCAGTAAGGAAATCAATGTTAAGTTGCAATAGTTGTTTAGAAATTAAGAGCAAAACCAGGACAAACTCCTTCAGGCAGAGTTTTACTGCTTGTCATAAAACTCTCAACAGCCAGCACTATTCTCAGCCGCTATCCTTTTTATACAACCAAATGGTACTTAGTTAAACAACCTAATAATTAGCAATTGAACCTTCTTTAACTGTTTCCTTCCCTAACAGATTCCCCTCTTCTTAAAAGGAAAGTAACCCTTAAGTTTCTATAATCATAAAATCATAAAATCATATAAAAATAATGGTAATAACAAACATCAATATATATTTTTTCATTCAATAAATTGACCTTATTCCCCTCCTTAAAAAAAACACATGTTAAGAAATGTCCACACAAAAGAAGTATTTATTTTCTTAAAGAAAAAGACGTCCTTCTTTGAGGATCTCTAACTTCTTGGAGCTCGCTCTTCTTTTGGTGAAGCAGTCAGATAATTGGTAGCTGCTATCAATCCATTTGCTCTTGGTGTCTCCTTATTCTCGAGCATCTGTTTTAAGCTTGCAATGTCAATCCGCAATCTCTTCTTGTTAATGCATTTCGTAGAGTGAACATTTTCCCAAAGTAACTTATTATCAATAAGACATTCGATAGGTACCGTTCTTGAATATCCTTTTCCATTTAAAACTTTTGCCAGTATCTTTGATAGAAGGATTGCCATATCTACAGCCTCAACAAGGGCAAGAGGCTCTGCTGCTAACGTACCTTTTACAACTGTTCGTATCTTTTTAGATTCCCATGCCAAAGGGCAGCTTTTCTCCCCCATGAGAAATATTATAAATCCTCCCGCATTCGAAAATCCATCACATAGATTTGCATAAGACGCATCAATGAACACAATCAGTTTCATTTTTCTAACATCACCTAAAGATGGGAATTTCAAAACACACTGCTCTATTTTTAATTTTGTCAATGTTGTGTTTGCCTGAATGATTTCTTCAACCCTGGGATCGTTCATTTTAGTGCTCAATTCCAAAATGTCAAAACTGATGTCTGACCTTGTTTGTTTGCCTAGCCAATTGAATTGCCCAATTAGACTTCTGAGCTAAAAGCAAAAAATCATAATGATGAAATGTCATCCGGACTCGAAACTTTAACTGTGTTCCTCTCCGCAGATGCTGTCAGACCTGCTGAGTTTTTCCAGCTATTTTTGTTTTTGTTTTAGACTTCTGAGTTCCTCTTTTTCTGTTTCAGAAGCCACTGTATCTTTCTGGGAGGCCCTGCCACGACTAATTGCAATGGGATTGACTTTCTCTAAATAGGATTGCTGATGTAAACGGGCATGTGATCCGCTCAAAACAAAAACAGAATTACCTGGAAAAACTCAGCAGGTCTGGCAGCATCGGTGGAGAAGAAATCAGTTAACGTTTCGAGTCTTCATGACCCTTCGGCAGAACCCACCCATGTGATCCGCTCTGCCTGATTTCCAATTCAATGTACTTAAATGCACCAGAAACCTGACTTCCAATTTTAAACTCCGTTCTGAGCCCATTAATGATAACTGTTTCAAATTCGCCACTACCACCCCACAAAAAAAATCACCTACATGCATCATAAAGATGCCTGCAAGTTTCCCTCCATGGTGCCAATAAAACATTGCTAGGTCTGCTTCCAACTGAAGACAGGCCAGCTTTAACAAAACTGACCTCATTGAGAAATACCAAACTCTGGAGGTGTCATTTAACCCATATACGCATTTATTTAGCTTCCAGAGAGTTCCTTCTGCATTTGGCACCTTTTTTGGTGGATGGAGAAAAGCTTCCCTTTGAAGTTGGTGTCCCTGCAAAAAAGCAACTTTAATTTCAATAGGGTTACATTCCCAAGCATTTTTGGCTCTTAGATGAAAACGATCTTCAGCATAATTTTCCCTGCTGTAGGTGAATCTACTTTTATATCCCGGTCAGCCAATTTTTCTTCAAACCCCCATGCCACTAGCCTGGCTTTAGCTTTATAAGTCCCATCAGGAAGCACCTTTTCCACGCATATCCATCTATGAGACAGAGCTGGTTGTCCCCTATCTGGCACCTCTGTGTTGACCCCAAATTCTTTCCAACTATGTAGTTCCCACTGTTTGGCATCTTTTATTAATTTATCATCTAATTTGATTGTAGCTACTAAGACTTCTCGATCTCATGGGCTTCTGCTCCTTGTAGCATTACCAGCCCGCGCCATATTCTTTGGCCTTATTAAGCTACACCCTCTATCTTGCCTTCTATCATGCTCCGAACTGGTACTGTTTGATCTCCCTCTCCCATTTATAGATGTTCTTTCAACAGTTCGTGATCTCTTCCTGGAGGCATGTTCACTCCCAGACCCATTGCCTGAACTGATGCTGCGTTTCTGTGCCTTCCATTTTTGTGCTTCATGTTTTCAATCCATAGGCCTAACCTCCTGTCCTTTATCTCGTACATTCAACCAGTTTTTATATTTCCCAGTGGCCTTCCCTGCTCCACCTACAATCGTCGGATCCCGCCATTGACTGGCCCCTTCTGGCAAGTACGTAACTTTAGTGCCAGCTTTCAGCTGCTGTACTCTGGGAGAAATTGCCTCATCTTCTTCATCCTATTAATGTCTCCATCTTCAGATACCCTGTCAGCTTCAGCTACCTGGTCCTCACAGTCATGCAACATATGGGTATGAGAAGTATATGGTTCGTCGTCTCTTCCTACAACACTTTCCAAAGCCGCAAATTTGTAGTCCGTGCCAACTAACCTTGATGAGCGCACTTGAATAGTCTGGTTCCCATGTTGTAAAATGACTGTTTTACCATCTTTGCCTATAATCTTTCCAGGGCCTTTCCACTCATTAAGTCCTTTACTTTTATAGTATACCATGTCTCCCTGATAGAAAATGATTTCCGAAGGATGTATATCGTGTCTTGGAGCTCGCCGAATTCTTTCTGAAACTTCGGCTTTAAGGAACACTCTTCTGCCCGGGTGTAGTGCATTTAAATGCTCAGAAAAGGTAGAGCTAATCGTAGGACCTTCCCAAGTTGTGGGGGTGAGGGCTGAAGGAATTTTGGGGTTTCTACCAAAAACCAACTGATGTGGACTATAGTCCCCAACCATCTGCAATGAATTCTTGGCTTGGACAACCCATGCTAGAGCTGATGTTAATTTACAGCTTGGTCGATCTGCGAATATTTTACGAAGCATCTCATCTATAATCATGTGATTCCTTCCACACACTCTGTTACTAAAGAGGTTTTCAGCTGCGGTATTCATAACTATTATATTCATATTTTCGCACATATCCCAGAGCTCGTTGTTAGCAAATTCCACCCCCCGCACCATTATCACTGAGGAATTTCGCTGGTGGTCCCAAACCGGTCCCTCTCCACTTCTCCATTACCTGATCTACAATTATTTTCTTTACCGTATATGGTTGTCAACTGGCTAAACCTTGTTGCCAAATCTACGAAATGTAAAATAAAAATGCTCTTTTCTTTATCCCACACCTTTAAGTCCATCGCCACAACTTCATTGAAATCCCCCACTAAAGGTAGACTCACCATCGGCCGTGACAGTGTCCTTCTGTATTTCTTACATGTATCACATCTATCGCTTATCTCCTTTATAAGTTTACTGTACTCGCCATCCCTTATTCCTGCATCCCTTAGCAAACTTTTTAATCTTTGCGAAGAAGGGTGGACAAGCCGCCAATGCAATTTTAACACAATTTGCTTTTTGTCTTCCAAATTACTATCCCCTGACACCAATAACACTTCTTTAATCTAAAGGAATACAGTAGTGTCCAGATTGCGTAAATTGTAAATCCACATGTTTTCCAAATACAATGGCTTGTCATTTTCCATATCCAGCTTCATTTGAGCTTTCTTCCTCAATGGTCTGCTCAACAGTAATGGTATATCGTTAGACACTACATCCGTGCTGATAAAATGATTGACTCCAGCTATCTTACAGGGAATCACCACCCTTTTTAAAGATTTTAGGATATTATCATCTCCAAATCTAAAACTGGTGGAACTCTCAAATTCTTTAACCTTATTCCGGTCCTTGCTATTTAAGGAGTCCAGGTAGCATTTTAACCAGTCTATTCCACAGACTGTAGATGTGCATCTGCTATCTAGCACTGCACAGCTGAAGGACTCTGCCACCAAGACATTCATCACTGGGCTGAAACTTCTTGTAACTAATACAATGCCCTCTCTTTGGTCAATACCTCCATTTTCTTCTTCTGAGTCTTCTGTCTCATGTTTAATTTTGAACACCTTATTATATTGTTTAGGACAGTTAATTGCATAATGATATTTTGAATCGTATCTAAAATACTGATTGACCACACCCTGGGCATTTCTGGGGTTTATTCTTTTGTCTTAAATCCATAATTCTTTTCTCCTGCCATAATTGTCCAAGGTGCTCCTGCTCGCATTGTTTCTAGTTACAAATCTCCTTTTGTACTGACGCCTGCGTCCTGTTTCTAAACAATCTCGCCATCCCATTAACATTGTATCCTCCATTTTCTGTCTTACCGCCAAATGGCTCATTTGCGCAATGAACGCTGCCGGAAAGGAATGTTTTCCGAGGAAATTTTTTAGAGCTTCTGACATCTATTCTAGCAGCATGTGTCTTTCTGCAAACTTAACTCCCGTTAGATCTAGAAGCCCGTCCATATTCGATACTTTGGCACAGTCTAGTAACTTGAACGCCAATTCCGATTGGGGAATTTCTCGGCGGGACTTTTGCATTCTTGTATTTAGTCTAATGAATTCCATTAAGTAATCTTCTATGGAACTTTCTAAATTTGTGAAAATCAGACCATGCTTCTAAGCACTTAATAAATCATCTTTTTGACAAATCTTATCCTTAAAACCTAATAATGTTTCCAAACCTTCATCTGTGTCCAAATGCTCAGGATCCAACTCCAAAAATACTTTGCATCTTATTTTGCTTTTATATGGTAACAAAAGTGCCAAGGCCATTCCCTGTTTTTTCTCTGGCAAGGACGTAACCCGTGTCCACATAGTTACTTCATTCTTCCATTGGTCATAGTGTTTACGCTCAGAAAACATCAGTGGGTAATCATACCCCGAAACTCTACATTTTGATTCAGCCATTCTCCTTTTTTTTGAATGACTCCAAACTACTTGGCTCTTAAAGTTAACTCCAAATACAGACTTTTGTCCAAAGAAAGCTTAGTTTCCAATCTTTTACTTACAAGCAGCAACCATCCTCTGCTACCACTGTTAATTTCCAATAGTTGTTTAGAAATGAAGACCGAAACCAAGACAGACTCCTTCAGACAGAGTTTTATTGCTTGTCTAAAAGCCGCCACAGCACTAGTCTCAGCTGTTATCCCTTTTATACGACCAAATGGGTACTTAGTTAAACAACCTAATAATTAGTAATTGAACTTCTTTGACTGTTTCCTTCGCTAACAATTCAAGGGTTATGGGGAAAAGGCAGGAAAATGGAGTTGAGGACTATCAGATCAGCCATGATCTCATTGAATGGCGGAGCAGACTCAATGGGCCAAATGGCCTACTTCTGCTCTTATATCTCATGATTTTATGGTCTTATGGCCCTGGAGTCTCCAGGAATTAAAGATTAACCTCCAGGGTACTGCTACGAGCAACAGCCAGGAGAAGATTCATGGGGATATTAACCAAAATTGTATGCTGTTCTCATTGAAGGGTCGTGAGGACTCGAAACGTCGACTCTTTTCTTCTCCGCCGATGCTGCCAGACCTGCTGAGTTTTTCCAGGTAATTCTGTTTTTGTTTTGGATTATCACAGACAAGTCTGATGCCTTCAAATATGGTCATACATTAAAACCATTAAGAAATGGTAAAGGTTTTGGGCTGGATTTTCAGCCTCAAGGCTGATAGCAGGAGTTGGAAAAATTCCCAGCTCGGTCCACACACCTCAGGAGAAAGTGCCAGCAAGGACAGGATTTTCATTGTAGGGTGGGGGGAGGAGGATGGGAGGCGGGGTGGGGGGGGGTGGGTGGGGAGATGGGGGGTGGATTGGGTGGGGCGATCGGGCAGTGAGCGGGTGCAACCGCTATGCCTTGTTATGTCCCCCTGGGGCCCAGGAATTTCAACAGGCTGATGGATTTCTGGGTTCACCTTGTGCATTCTTGGCTTAGAGCCCAGACTTTCGTTAGAGCACTAAAACACATGAGTCCCAGGGAAAATATTGCTTGATTGGCAGTTCTGGATTTCTGATCTATGCTGTTAATTTCACAATGCTTATTCACACACGATAAAGATATGTGTGCTTGTCTGCTATTGATGCTTTAAAGTGCCTGGGTGATTGATATTTTTATTGCCCTGTAGTCAAAAGCAGGTTTTTTTTGAGGAAAGTGGAAAGTTATCAATGAATAAGTTTTTGTTTTAGTGTTTTTTTACACATCCAACTGTCACTATAGGGTTTATTGCTTCTATACAGTATATAGAGGGTGAATGGGTATGGAAGTGCCATAGCTTGTCATAGGGACATGAGGGGTCATAGGGGGTGGGTAGGATGGGTATACCTTGGCATGGGGGGGGCATGAACTTACCTTACGAAAGGTTCCCTCATGCAGACTATGGGTTACGACACCTCTGAGCTGC
This sequence comes from Cetorhinus maximus, assembly GCF_964194155.1. Lineage (NCBI taxonomy): Eukaryota > Metazoa > Chordata > Chondrichthyes > Lamniformes > Cetorhinidae > Cetorhinus > Cetorhinus maximus. Next base: position 75,546,888 of record NC_135894.1, on the reverse strand, counting down.
AGTGCACCATGTCTCTTGAAAGGCTGGCCCCGCTCCATGAAAATTGCCGAGGACTAGGACATAACTATCCCAGCAATGGAGTTGGCTGGGCTTGGGAGTGTAGGGTGTGGGCCCACGACTCAAACCAGCCCACACCCTTAAAAGGCACCCCTGAAAATTGGAAAACCCGGAAATGGGGTCGGGAACTCTGGAATTGTGACCCGCCCACCATTTTTGAAGGGCTTCCAAGGCATCCAAACATGTTGGAAATCCAGCCTTTTAACCCCTACCTACCGCAGAAACCAGTTAAGTGAACAGTTAAAATCATTCTTAACATTTAAAATTACCCTTGTGCTCGGACCCTGCTGACCACAATCTCTGTGCAGGTTTCTAGATGTGTAATATTAACTCAGGGCGGAATCGTCCCAGATTTGCACAAGCAGGCAGGAAAAAAAGTTGCTTTACCACTGGCCGCAATGGCGGGTTTTGGTGCCGTATCGGCCCATTACTGCCTCGTTGATTATGCAGCCACAGGAAACACACCATCTCACCGGCGGGCGGCCTCCAATTTTCCCACCACGCCATCACCTCGCGGCTTCCTCACGCAGAGTGCCATATTTAAACTGCAGCCGCGCGCACTCTACCCAATGCTTGCAGCCCAGGACTGCTCCGGTGAAGACACGGCCCCAAAAGCCAAGAAGAGTGCAGCCCCTCAATTCAGTGACGCATCTCTGGGATGGAGCATTAGCAGTATGTGGGGGGTGTGGGGGGTGTGGGGGGTGAGGGCTGGAGGGCTTTTGTGTTTTTCTTTTAACTGGGACGAAGTCACCAGGTGACGTTGTGGATTGTGCAGTATAAGGGTTTCTGGCATAGCAAGGGTTAATGTGAGACTGGAGAACGGTACCGCCCACAGTGTGATGTAAAGGGTCACATGACCAGAGACCAGAGTCAGTTGTGCAGTGAGTCTCGCAGTGTGCAGAGACCTGTGTAGAAGTGAGCATGGAGTTAGCTCATTGTCTGGGCTATAACTTGTTCATATGTGTATAGTTATGAGATACCAATAAACAGTTAATGTTTAACCTCACAAGCCTCTGAACATCTTCATGAGACCTACTGAACAGAACATGCAACATCTTACAACAGGTTGTTGTTTTCAGCGTTGGTGCCTGTTGCCAAGCTGCTGTAGCCACATCCCCAGGAAACATGATGGGCAGGATTTTCAGGGTGGGAAGTTGAAGTGCTGGCACGCAGAGGCGCACCTCCGATCGGTGCCCCCAATCGGGGACGCGGTGCCATTTTACATGGGAGGGCCAATTAAGGCCCGCCCAGCATGATGTCCGCATGGAGGGGCTGTGCGCTCCCTGTGCGGGCAGAGGGGAATCCCTAAACCTGAGAGTGCGCTCTTTCGCTCATACGCACAAAAGAGCGCACTCAACTCCCTGAGGCTAAGTGCTGCCTCAGGGAGATCGGCTCTAATGTACAAATTATTAAAAATAGAGAAAAAAAAATTCCCTGACATGTCCCCTCATGTGACACTGTCACATGAGTTGGGACATGTCCATAACTTTTTAAAAAACTTTAATTAAAGTTTTTAAAACCTACATGAAACCCCATCCCGCCAGTGGATGAGGTTTTAATGCTTTTTCTAATTCCCGCCAGGGCTCCTGGCCTGCCCGCCAACCTTAAGGTTGGACGGCAGGTCCATTAATTAGTTTAATGACTCTGTCAATGGCCTCAATTGGTCATTGGCAGTTCGGCAGGCGCTCAGTTGATTTTGCTGAGCCCCCGCCCACCTGAAAATTTAAATGGGGCGCGGTGACGTCGGGAGTTCTGCCCGACGTCACCGCGTGTCATTTTACGCATCAGCATGTGGGTCCCGCCTCCACCCCCGCTCACCAACGGGAAAATCCTGCCCGATGTTTCGATGGCAGGCGGGCTCTCATTGCCCACCCACCATCAACTCGCTGCTTCATCATGACAGGCGCCATATTTAAAGTCCAGCCACGCACACACATCTCAGTGCTTCCAGCCCACAAACACTGCAGGGAAGATGTCCATGAAATGGTCTGTATCTGTCTCTGGGTCCCCACCAACCACCTTCACCGTCCCTTCTATCGCTACCATCAAACCCTCACCCTGCCACCTCACTCTGCCCTCAGTCACTCTCACCCTTCCTCCATGCCATGCTCATCCTCAGTTCGCTCCCCAGGCAGCAGAATGGACCTATCCAACCCCTCCCAACATGTTTACCTGCGCATTCCCGACTCCGCACACATTCCCCCTCCACACCCCTTCCCCCGGAACCCCTCCCCCCACTCCCCAGACCTCCCACCCCCTCCCCCTGGTCTCCCCCTAGCTTAGTCCTTCCCCCTTCCTGACTCCTTCCCCCACCCTTACCTCTTCCACCACCATTAGTCCCTCATTCATTCAAAGGCACTCAGTGTCCGATAGAGGGACCTGACATCGGGGAGGGAGGGACAGGTGCTGCTGAGAGCCACTGCCCTGTCCTTTCTTCCGACCCCACCCCAGCCACGACCTCTTCCCCACGATACCCATCTCGCCGTCGTGAAACCGATCGTGCCATATGTCTGCTCATGCCACCGAACATGCCCGATGCAGGCGGGCATGCAAAACTCCGGCCATTGTGTAAAACATTTGATGTGAAAGCCTTATGGTTTTACTTCTATTCTGATAATAATGCAGTGCCTTAGTTGCAAATCCTGTTCTATCATGTATCCTCACCCAGCAGTAATGGACTTTACTCTTTGCGTCTTAATCTAAGGCCAGAGCACACAGGGTGGAATTTAATCCAGGCGACAGGGCTCTTGCCTGATGGCTGGAGATCTGGCGAGAACTTCGTATCACCTCCTCTGGGGAGGCTCGCCATATTGAGTGCCAATCAAGCACTTAAGTGACCAGCAGCCGGCCTTCCCTGGGATCGAGGACACTGGCCCCTGACAGCTGCTGGCCAATCAGAGGCCAGCAGGCCCTAATTGCCGTCAGCACCATCAGGGGAGTGGTGGTAGCTGCCAGCAATGTGCACACCAGAGGCCCAGGATCAGTGAGGGGCACAGGCCACAGGGAGTGACAGCGAGGTGGGAGTTGTGGGGAGGAGGTCGTGACTGGGGTGGGGGTCGGAAGAAAGGGCAGGGGAGAGGCTCTCGGTCGGGCCTCTCCCCCACCCCTTCCCGATGTCAGGTCCTCAATTGGATACTGAGTGCTTTTGAACGAGTGACTCCCACCCTGGGAGATCCCAAGCAACCACAGGGTTTGTTTTTTGGGTTTCTTGCATGGCTACTGCTCCACCCACTGCTGGGTGAATACTAGTGGCGGCAGGATGAGGCCCTTAAGTGGCCATTAATTGCCCACATAAGGACCTCAATTAGACTTGGGGCGAGAAGGCAATCCACAAGCTTCACTACCTTGGCCTTAATTGGGGCAGAGGCGGGAAGGCGGCTAGGTCCCGAGCTGGAACCCTCCTGCTCAATTAAATACCCCCCCTCCACCTCCAAACTCTCATTGCAGGATGGCATTAATACTGCCCAAATTCTCTAATTCTGCTGCATTTATTGCACCCTAAATCACTAAGGCTGCAGAACCCATGCAGAGAATGCTGTTTGAGAGAAACAATAGAATCTCCTTTTAAAATGATATCTAACTTAAAGCAGTTTGTTCAAATATATTATCAGAATTCAGCCATTTTAAAATAGCGTAGCTTTAAAGTTTTATTTAAGCAAAGGATGTGTCAAAAGTTCGCTAATGTTTTATTTGCCTATTTTTATGTTTCTCACCCCTCCGCACTCCAAATCCTATTAACAAAAAGAATGGTCAGGCAGCTCATCACAGACCTCTGGCTGGTGCTTCTTTTAACCCAGCTGCAAGATGGACATGTGTGGACCAGGGTATATAATCCAATGATTTTTCTCAAACTAAGTACCAGGCCTCTATCTTCATCTTGATGGCATACTTGAGAATGAGAACTTGGAACAGTAGGTGCCAAATTTACATCCAACTACTTTATGGGAGACTGGAGCAGTACTGCACTGTGCTATCAGTCTGCTAACATTTAAAACCATGGGCTGAATTTTGCGTTTGTCGGGCGGGCGGGCCCGATTGACTCGGCGGCGGGCGGGGAGCCGACCCTGCTGCCGAAATGGGCCGCGCCGCCATTTTGCGCAGGCGGGCCAATTAAGGCCTGCCCAACGCGTTTCAGACTCCCGTGTACAGCGGGAAAATTAAATGTGCGGCGGACGTGTACAGACCGCCGGTTCCAATGGGGAGCCGGCAGTCTGTATAAAGAACGGCCAGGCAGCCGCCTTTAGGCTGTTGACCATGGCCAGCGACCGGGCACCACAGGAGGTGAGGGCAAAGGAGGAGGAGGGGGGCAGGCTGCAGGGTAGGCCAGTGGGGGGGGGCCAATGTGCCCCTCGGTTCTGCGATGCCTGCCTTGCTGTCCTCCTGGAAGAGGTGTCAAACCATCGGGAGGTGGTTTCCGGAGGATGGGAGGAGGAGGGCCCCCCATGTGACCATGCAGGCGTGGCAGGAGGTGGCGGAGGCTGTTAGCTCTCAAGATGCTGTGCGGCGCACTGGAACGCAGTGTCGCAAGCGCTTCAATGATTTGCTGTGCTCTGGAAGGGTGAGTACCATGTCAGCCTTGGCCATTTTACCCAGCAGGCAGCCTTAGCCTTTGAGGCCCCCCCCACCCCCCTCCCCCTGCATGTGTTAGTGTCGTTACTGCATTGGGCGTTTGGCCCATGCTGGGTGGGCAAACAGATAGTGACCATGCTTACATCGGCCTTAGTGGTTGAGGAGAAGATGGGTTCTCCCTGCAGCATATGTTGGTGTTTGTCGCATTTGAGTAGTCTGGGGGCAACCTGCAGGGGAGGCAGCTAGACACATACTCAGAACTCCAACACATGTCATATTGATGGTGATGAGATGGTGGAAGGGGAGCCTCAAGGTGTCGAGGCCAAGAGCCATCTGCTGGCCTCGGCGCTGCACCTAGTTGCGCCTCCTTGCCATGGGCGCTAAGACCTGTGTGTTATTCAAAGTGATGGACGCCGAATGTGTCCAAGGTGGCCGTTGGGGGAGGGGATTGGGACCAGCCGTACTATCTTCTGGGGACTGATAACCAGTAGTGTGGACAGTAGCCGTTGGAGGCCTCAGATGGGCCACAGTGGTTGGGGTCCAGTGTGCGTGTGCAGTGTACATGAGCGATCAGCCCCATTAAATCCTCTTCCCTGTTCTGCAGGCAAAAACTGAGCACAATCAGCAGGAGCGCCAGTGGACTGGTGGTGGGCACTCCGTGCCGCAGCACTTAACCACATATGAGGAGCAGGCCATGGAGCTGGGCAGGAGGCAGGGGGCCAGGTCGGCAGGTGTCGGCGAGGCTGGGGTGCAGCAGCCAGGTATTTGAGGGCCACAGTCCCATCCACTCTGTCTCCCCACCATCCAAAGCACTGATGATTGTCGGAATCGTTAATGCAGCAACACTGCTCAGTCACAGACTGATACAGTCAGACGTGTGGGTCATACACAAAGGTCCCTTGGCCCCTTGAGGATGCGCATCTCCAGCACCTTCCAAAGTCGCCTTATCCCATTTGTGACCACTATCCCCATGGCCTAACATGCCATGGCATCGCTGCTGCACATCCAAAGACTTATTGCATCTTAGGAGGGTTTGTACCTCCACCACCCTTTCAGCTAGTGAGTCCCACATTACTCTGTCCAAAAGGTCCTCAGCACCTCACCTGTCAATCTCATGGCACTCAACTTAAATAAATGCCACCAGGTTAGTCATCCCTGCGCCAAGGGGAAATGTTGCCTTCTGTCCACCCATTCTATGCCCCTCATAACAGTATGAAGGTCAATAATGTGACCTGTCAATCTCTTGTGATCCATGGTAAATGTCGCAAGTGTTTGCAATGTTTCCATTGTCTCCAACTCTCCAGGCCAGCATGCATCCAGGTCAGGAACCTCTGCACTCTCCCCACTCCAATGCCATCCCTCCCATGAAGTGCAGGTCACAGCTGAACGCAGAAGTGTAGATGTGGCCTCGACAGCGTTTTCTGCACTTGCAACATGACCTCCTTTTTCCTACATTCTATTCCTCGGCTATTAAAGGCAAGTCTGGCTTTGACCTTGTTAAGCGCCTTATGTTCCTGTTCTGCTACCTTAACGGGTCTGCCCAGCAAGGTCCCTGTAATCGTCGTGACTTCCCACGGTCCTACCATTCCTCATGTATTCCCATACCTTGCTTGTCTTGCCCAAGTGCTTAACCGCACACTTATCCACATAACATTCCATGTGGCATTCCTTAGGCCATCTGACCAGCCTGTCTGTATGCGCGTGAAATGTTTGGGCCTCCTCTTGATTATTTACCACCCCACCAATGTTCGTCTCCTTAGGTTCTTGAAGGGTGAGTGACTTATGAGGCTGGGGGGGAAAGGGATGAAAGGTGTTACTGGCTGTATGCTAACTGATGCACTGTCCTTGTTGTTAATTTCAGCATCACCACCGCATGGCCACCAGGAACAAGTCCAGAGCACCCCCCTCCACACCTGAGGGCCAACACTTGCAACTTGCGTCACATCACTTCAGCGAGCCAGGCACCAGCGCAGCGACTACCACATCGGTGGGGATTATGATGTCAGCTAGTGTCCTGGGGCACAGTGGAGAGGGCACTTCACAATCGCTGGAGGAGATGGCACGGATAGAGAGTGCTGATGGCGCCAGCAGCCGGAGGACTGCAGGGGACCAGGCACATGTTGAGTCTGGCAGTGATGATGTGCCTCTGGAGATGTCAGCCATGTAGCAGCTGCAGGACAAGCGGCCAGGTGCGTGGGAGCATCTGGCAGGGTTGCATGAGGGTGTGCTTCACTTGGTCTCTGTGGTGGAGGAATCCAGGCAGAGTGTCAGTGAAAGCATGAACCTCAGGACAGAGCTTCAGGCTTCCCCCATTGAGAGATTGGCGACTCTCATGGAGAGGGGCTTCCAGCAGATTGAGAATCTTCTGATTGGGTTACGCTTTGACCTGCAAGCCCTCACAGCGCTAATGGCCACAGGTGGTTATTGGCAATGTGGGAGATGTTCTGGGCACCAAGTGTTGCCGCTCGGTGCCCATCCATCTGCGGTGAGCAGGGAGGTCCAATATGACCTCATGTCGGTGCAGCAGCTGCCTCTCATCTCTGCGAACTCCTCTCAGAGCACTCTGGATGAGGGCAGCAGCCCCTCCGCCCCTCTGCCAGTGATCGTTGCATCTGTTGAGGCTGCGACAACTGGGGAGGTGCCAGTTCTGGAACTGGCCACTCCCTCCCAGGCAGGGCCAGCACAGGCTCCACGGGCCAGAGGACGGCCGCCAAGGTCAACGAGGCCAACAGGACAGCAGAGTCAGCAGGCTGTCTCACAAGCCACTCCGAGCGATGGGGCGGCACCTAGACGTAGCACCTGCAAACGTAAGCATAAGGCACCTTAGGCACTCAATGGGTTTGTCACTGGTGATTTTGTGTTGGCCCTAGATTAGGTAATATATCATTATGTACATCAGAGCGAAGTTTGTGCTTTATTTTGGTGGCAATAAAGTCCACTCTTCTGACCATGGCTGAGGGTGTTTTCTTTGTGCTGCATTTGTATGTTTCACAGACATATCATGAGTGTTTGAATTGTCATTGATGTTTCTGTACTGAGCCCTTAGTTGCAGCTGATGAGGTGGAAGATGTAGCACCTAAGTGCCATGTGAGAAGCACCAGGCAATGCTGGTCCTGCTGATCCATGTGTGTGGAGCTAGCTGAAGGTTCGTTGGATTAAAGTGTCCCGGGTGTCCCTGTCTCCTTGGTGTAATAGCGGGTTGGCGTGCTGCCCCTCATCATTGCCCTGTGCTTCCTCATCCTCTGAGCCACTGCAGGATTCATCATGTGCAGCCTCATCAACTGCTTCAATGTCTTCATCATCAATTCCATCCCCCCTTTCCAGCACAAGATTGTGCAGAGCACAGCATGCTACCACTATCAGAGAGACGCGATCTGGGGGGTACTGGAGTGCGCCCCCTGAGCGGTCCAGGCAACGGAAGTGCATCTTGAGAAGACCGATGGATCTCTCCACCACAGTCCTTGTGGCGCACTGGCTCCTACTGTTCTTGGATGGCGTAGTGGCGTCATGAGCCACCTTCTGAGGGGATAGCTCTTGTCACCCAGCACTGAAGAGCCCCGGCACCTGGGAGTGTCTGAGGATGTAGGCATCGTGGGAGCTGCCTGGGTACCTTGCACAGACTTGCAGAATCAGCATCCTGTGATCACACACTATCTGCACGTTCATGGAGTGGAAGCCCTTCCTGTTGACAAAGGCACCGGGCTCACCTGCTGGCGCCTTGATGGCCACATGTGTGTAGTCTATAGCACCCTGGACACGGGGGAAGCCAGCAATGGCCGCGAAGCCTCTGGCTCGCTGTGCCTGACTTGCCTGGTCCCAGCGGAAGTGCATGAAGGTCAATGCCCGTCTGAACAGAGCGTCTGTAACCTGCTTGACACAAGTGTGGACAGCTGATTGGGAGACACTGCAAAGATCACCCACCGAGTCCTGGAAGGAGCCAGATGCATAGAAGTGGAGGGCAACTGTGAGCTTCAGAGCCGCTGGCATGGGGTGTCCTCCCACACAGTTAGGGGAAATCTCAGGGCCAATCATCTGACAGATATAGTTCCCTGTCCCCCTTGAGAGTCGGAGCCTCCTTTGGCACTGCACCTCAGTCATATTGAGGTAGCTGCTTCGCCGCCTGTATACCCTGGCAGCAGGATAGTGGCGTCTTCTGCGGCCCCTTCCACCTTGGACAACCTCTTGGCCCTGCGCCCCTTGTGCCTACGCCTGGCCTTCCAAAGGTGGCTCCCTTGGAGGCTGATTGTCCAGTCCTGGCCTCCTCCTTATTCTATCCCTCCCTTCCTCCTCAGAGGAGCTGCCTCCAGTGGAGATGTCAGAACCCATACCCAGGCTAAATGGAGGCCTCTGGAAAGCTGCAGGCCCGATAAAGATTACTGTCTGCAGACTGGTTTCAAAGTACAGAGAAAGCTATTGGAAATTGATCTGAACTGCTAACAATCACACTTTCTGCATTAAACACTTCAGATAAAACATTAACAACCCCTCTGAGCCCACATATCCCGCCCGTGGTTTGTTAAAAAGTCAGTTACCCGCCTGCCCGTTAGGCCCGTGCGCCAAGGCAAAGATCACACGGGCTCCTCAAAATCGGCTTCAATCGCCAAGTTAAGGGCCTTAACAAGGCCTTTAATTAATGGTGGGCGCATGTCACGCTTCATAGCGCCCGCCCAGCTAAATATCGCGATGCCGCACGCTGATGTCAGGACGCTTGCCCGACATCAGCGCGCAACATTTTAAGCGCTGATGTGTGGGCTCCACCACCCGCACGTCAGCCATAAAATTCTGCCCCATATTCACTTTGTTCAGTCCATGTTGCTCAGTCTGTGAAGCACTTTAAAGGGTGCAGTGTCTGTACATTAAATAGTTTGAATTGAACTACAATAATCTAATATTTCAGAATGACATCTTTCTGTCATGAAGTATTCATCTGGCTTTTTGCACTCAAACCAAAATAAACCATTTTGTTCAGCTTGTATATTTTTGGTTTGCTCAAATTATGGTTAAAGATCAGGATGTTTAGAAATAAGCAGGTGGAGCTGAGGAACATGTTCCATTTTAAACAAAATTATTCCAGGTCTAGCTGTGATATTCCCATCTGACACCTAAAATAAAAACATAGCTCATAAAATTCCACAGTGCCATTTACTGTTCATTTGGCAACTAATGTAAGGTAACTGGCTCCAACTGATCTTTTCTGGGTTATTTAAACTGCTTTAAGATAAACTGTAATTTATTTTAAATCTATTGGAACTGAAACCAGCTTAAAAGATGCCCAACACTCTAGGATCATCTTAGCAGGGAAAGATAATAATCACCTCCTTCTTTCTATTACCAATCACCTCCTTTAACACCTCTCCTCAGCTGCTCCCAATCCCTCCTCTAGTATTAAATGTCAGGAACTCATGAATTTTTTTGACGCTAAGACAGAAATCATCTGTCTAGTTGCCTCTCCTGATTCCCTCTCTTCTCTTTCCAAACATACCAACCTTCACTCAATCCCATCCCAACAGCTGCCCTGAACACTCACCTCTTTAGTTTCTCCTTCATGTCTCTGTTTTCTCTCTCCAGCCTTATCCTATCCATGAGATATACCTCCATCTTCCTCGACAATTTCCATTAAACCCTTGATCACTCAGCTCTTCTCCTCATCTTCATTTAAGCCAATATTGTAAATGGTTCCCTCTCTATACCCCACTTCTATCCTTCTGTCCTCACTAACTACATACATACCATCTCCAGCCTGCTTTTCTCCTCCAAGTTCCTTGAATGTGTTGTCATTTCTCAGATCCATGCCTATTTCCCACAACTTTCTATTTGAATCCTTTCAATCAGATTTCTCCTCCCACAGAGCTGAACTAAATCCCAACCAAGTCAAGACCACATTCTTCTTGGTGGTGACTTTGGTTCACAACACTCCTTGGCCTCCTTGCTCTCTCTGCAGTCTTTGTCAGAGTTGATCAAAAAATCCTCCGCCATTATTTGTCCTGCATCGTCCAGGCACTTTCTTTACTTGGTTCCAATCTTATCTATCTAAATGTAGCCAACACATGTCTAGTAATGGCTTCAATTCCCATCCCCTCACCATCAATATCCAGAATCGTTCAAGAATTCATCCTTGGCCTCCTTCTTTTCCTAATCTGCAAACTGGGTCTGGGAGACATCATTTGATGTCACCCGTTTCTATGACACCCAGATCTATCTTTCCAACGTCTCTTATAGCCGTTTCCATTGCTTCTGTTTTGTCCAACTGCTTTCCTGACTTTCAATCTTCCAAAAGGCATAACTTCTTCTGGCTAAACATTAGAAAGATTGAAGTTGTTGTCTTCAATCCCCTGCAACAAGCAAATCTCATGTTATCTGCACTGCAAAGATGCCCTCCTAGTTTAGCTCCTACACCACTGAACTCCTCAAACATGCCTTAGATGCCTCCAGCATTGATTGCTCCAAAGCTCTCCCTGTCATTATTCCAGAGTTTCTGCCTCTCTTATACTGAAGTTACGGCAGAAAGTTGGGAGAGAACTGCTGTGGAAATTCACCACTGTTATTTCTTATTTAACAAGTGTTGGACAACCACTTGATCGTGAGGAGCGTCAAAGCTAAGCTCAATTATGTCTTCACCTAATGTCCACACTTACACATGGTCCAGCTGGGGCATTAAGTAGCAATTAGGAGCAGCAACTGGTGCCTGATGTTTTTTTAATCCTAGTGCATAAACACTGAGGCTAATTGCAATTCACTGGCTTCTACCTTGGCTGAGTTCAGAGTAAATCAGCATTGTCTGCAAATTGAATCTCTAAACGTCTGCAAAGATCAGAATCATACTAAAGTGGTGTATTTACCCACTAAATGATATTTCGTGGCAAAAAGATCGGCAAAAAATATCACATTTAGATGCTAGAATGAAAAAGCGCACATGTTCTAATTGTATAACACAGTTTCAGCATTTTCAGCACATGGGGCAATAGCGAGGTCAAAATCTCAAAATGATCCCAAACTTACCACCTTGTTCTCACCGACTTTGAGTTTTCCACCCAATGGAGACTTGATCTAGGTGGCCAGGGTTTGTGCTGGAAGTGGCAGGACCCCCATGGAACTCAATGTGGAGCCACCTAACCAGTGGTCCTTAAAGAGGTATCTGGAGGCCACTCCAAAAAAAACGTTAAAGGTAAGTTTGCTTGTTGATTCTTGTGGGACCAGGAGAAATGTTAATGCTTGACCTGGCCACTATTGGAACTACAGTGTCTAGGTTAGCTCCCACTCTAATCAAAAACTGCCTTCTTGACTTCATGAAGGTGCCTCTGGAAAATCCTCCTCTCAGTCAGAAAGCTCAGCGATCCCAAACTCATGGGCAGTTCATCATGAATTTTCAATTAAGGTCCTATGGAAAAATGTTGGGGCATCTCACTTGTATCATTAGGCAGGCATACCGCATGTCCCAGCCACTGCCCAACCCACAGACACCACAGCTGAAAATTTATTACAAGACATTTTGTAATGCAAAGTTACTTTTCTGGATAAAAATTCAGTTTTATTTTTACAATAGTAACAGTTGATCCTAATTGAAACAGACTGAAGTCTCTCTATCTGGAGTTCCTCATTATTGGTTGATAGAACAGCATGAGGTTTTAATAAATTATAGCTCCCTTTTTAATGCACTCCTTCATCTCATAATAAAATGGAATTGAATAAACAAGTGAGTTGCCTGAGATGGTAGTGTGAAAAAGTTTTATATGTTGGGCCCATATTTACTTTTATTGCAGTACCCCAGAGAGCTTTAATCTGATAAAGTGTAACCAACACATTCTTGGAATTAAAATATTTCCATTTTCATTAGATGATCATTCATTTGTTGTTGTGAAAGTTCATATTTGACGCCTTAATTCTGCTAATTTACTATGAAATAAAATGTGAAGCACAAACAAAAAATGCTGGGAATTCATGGCAGTTTAGCAATTATCAAAGCTTTTTTGGGTGGGACCCTTCCTCATTTGTTGATGCTGGTGCATTCCTAACATTTTTCTTTTGCTTTTATTTTAGGTTTCCATGATTCATGGCTTTTATTGAAGAAATGTCCTGTATTACCGCTAGAATATTTAGATAGTCACACACACTGACCTTAATAAATATTGATTCACAGATGTTGTGGTAACATGATATTATAAGAAGGGGGAAGTGATTTTGTTTCAAGAACCAGGCAGTAGTGGGGGGTCTTTAAGAATAAAGGTCTGGCAGACGAGAGACAACAGCAGGGCTTTTTATGTTCAGGCACAGATGGAGGAGAGGACATGTTGTTGAAATGTATGCATTCTTTTGGATGCTCAAGAAACAGCAGGATCTCCTGGAAAACAAGGCCCTGATTGTTGAAGAACTAGGAACGCATACAGTTGCCACAATAAACACAATGATCCTGATTTTATCAGGCATCTTTTAACAGGATAGGGTGCAAATTTCCCCTAATTAGAGTATCAGTGTAAATGCTTGATAGCATCGCCCTGTTCAGAAACTGGAATAAATTAGTGAACAGTAGCAGTATATGTGAAATGCAATAATTTTAGAATAGAATATTTTCATAGTATTTTATTCATAGAATGTTCTGTTGGCGCTTTGGCAAATAACTCCAAAAACTTTACTAGAATTCCAAAAGAATGGTGTAACCACCAGATTATCTGAGGACTGACTTTAACTTTGTTCTAATTGCATCGTTGTTGCTAAAATGTATTTTGAATTCTGAATTTTTAGGGATGTCACAAAAATATACATTGGGCAGAATTTTGCCCTCTTCAGGTGGGCTCGGTGGTTTGGGGGGGGGGAGGGGGGTAGGGAGTTGGGGGGTGGGGGGGTATGCAGGCAGGGGTGGTCAGGAAGCCAATTCGCGCGCTGCAGCGCTCAGCGCAGCGTGTGTGTTGTGGGATGGGGGAGGAGGGCGAGCTTGAACCTCGTGCATGCGCCTGAGTGCGCGCTGGAAAAGCTGCACAGAGCGGCCTCAGGGAGATGAAGAGTTTTGAAAATAAAAAATAAAGATTTTAAAAATGTTAACAAACATGTCCCTTCTTGACTCTATCACATGAGCAGGGACATGTTAGAAATTAGGATGAATTTTTAAAAAATCTTTTAATGATGGATCGAAACCTCATCCCGCCCGTGGAAAAAATGCAAAGGCTGCCTGGCCTTTTCAACTGTAAAGTTGGACAGACAGCGGAAAATTTAAATAAATTGGATTGCTAATGGCCTTAATAAGCCTTTTCATTGTCGGCGGGCGCACTGCCAACTTCCGCGCACACTCTCCGACCAAACTGTTGCACGAGTGTGCGATGATGTTGGGATGCTCGCCCGACATCATTGTGCGTCATTTTACGCTTGAGCGGGTCAGGTGCGCGCCCGCCTGCTCAGCGAAAAATCCTGCCCATTTTCTTACTAAAATTAAATGTAGAAATTCTCTACATTGCTGTTGGCTTCTCCAATTATCTATAGATGTTATCCCATGCTCGTCTGGTGATGTCAGGAGTGTTTGTAAAACTTTTGTGACTTGATTTGCCACCCAGTAAATTTGATTGGTAGATTCATATTCTTGATAAATTGAAATCTAAAGAAGGACCATTCTTATATTGTTGGTGTAATGTTAAAGGTTGCAAAATTCGGCTCTCTAAGAGCTGCTGATTTCACTGCGATGAGAACCGGGAGATGAAAACATGCTAACTTTCTTATCTCTTTGTGCTGACCACCATGTTTTGAAGGGTACTGGCGTGGTCGTGCCATGTGTGCGTCTGAAACATGCCCGAGTGGGCAGATTGTGACTTCTGTCAGCATCTTAATGCTGATGTGGCGCAGGGCCTGTTAATTTGGACTTTGCCAGTTCTGTTATTGCCCTCTAGGAATGTGCACAGCTGAACAGCTGCACGAGGGATCCTCCCCCACCCCAGCCCCACCAAACCCCCCCACCCTACCTATGCTACTTAAAAAGATCACCGTTCATTTTTCAGGTGAGGCGCTTTTGATTTTCTTTTGCTGCGGCAGAGAGGTTCTGTGTACTGTGTTGTTGGAGGAGTTGAGAGAAGCTCTTTGACGCCTTAGTTCTGCTAATTTTACTGAGAAATAAAATGTGAAACATAAACAAAAAATGCTGGCAATTTAGTCATTATCAGAGAGTTTTTTTTTTGGGTGGGACCCTTCCTTTTTCACAGATGCTGGTGGATTTGATATGCTTATGAGAGAAGGGAGCGGTGCTGGAACTTTGGAAGGGGTAGTGCCTCATTCAAAAATTTATGAGGTGGACACTTGCTCCCAGTCATGGGGGCGCTATAGTTGTAGTTGCGCCTGAGCGACAACATGGCATAGCGATGGAGCACAGGCAGCAGAGAGGAAAAGCTGTTCACAAAGGGAGGAGGAGGAGGAGGGCTCTCAGCAGGAGGTCTTAAATGCCTAAACAAAAACAGAATTACCTGGAAAAACTCAGCAGGTCTGGCAGCATCGGCGGAGAAGAAAAGAGTTGAAGTTTCGAGTCCTCATGATCCTTCAGCAGAACTGAGTAAAGTTAGGAGAGGGTGAAATATAAGCTGGTTTAAGGTGGGGGGTGGGGTGGGAGGAGAGAAGTTGGGGGGGTGGGGTGGTAGTAGGGACAAGCAAGCAGTGATAGGAGCAGATAATCAAAAGATGTCACAGACAAAGGAATAAAGACGTGTTAAAGGTGGTGATATTATCTAAGAGAATGTGCTAATTAAGAATGGATGGCAGGACACTCAAGGTACAGCTCTAGTGGGGGTGGGGTGGAAGGACTGACGACAGGGCATTACAGGTATAGATTTAAAAATAATGGAAATAGGTGGGAAAAGAAAAATCTATATAAATTATTGGAAAAAACAAAAGGGAGGGGGAAGAAACGGAAACGGGGTGGGGATGGAAGAGGGAGTTCAAGATCTAAAGTTGTTGAATTCAATATTGAGTCCGGAAGGCTGTAAAGTGCCTAATCGGAAGATGAGGTGCTGTTCCTCCAGTTTGCGTTGGGCTTCACTGGAACAATGCAGCAAGCCAAGGACAGACATGTGGGCAAGAGAGCAGGGTGGAGTGTTAAAATGGCAAGCGACAGGGAGGTTTGGGTCTTTCTTGCGGACAGACCGCAGGTGTTCTGCAAACTGGGCGACCGCACCTCATCTTCCGACTAGGCACTTTACAGCCTTCCAGACTGAATATTGAATTCAACAACTTTAGATCTTGAACTCCCTCCTCCATCCTCACCCCCTTTCCGTTTCTTCCCCCTCCCTTTTGTTTTTTCCAATAGTTTATATAGATTTTTCTTTTCCCACCTATTTCCATTATTTTAAAATCTATACTTGTAATGCCCTGTCAGTCTTTCCACCCAACCCCCACTAGAGCTGTACTTTGAGTGTCCTGCCATCCATTCTTAATTAGCACATTCTCTTAGATAATATCACCACCTTTAACATGTCTTTGTTCCCTTGTCTGTGACCTTTTGATTATCTGCTCCTATCACTGCTTGCTTGTCCCTACTACCACCCGCCCACCAACTTCTCTCCCCCCACCCCACCCCCCACCTTAAAGCAGCTTATATTTCACCCCTCTCCTAACTTTACTCAGTTCTGCTGAAGGGTCATGAGGACTCAAAACGTCAACTCTTTTCTTCTCCGCCGATGCTGCCAGACCTGCTGAGTTTTTCCAGGTAATTCTGTTTTTGTTTTGGATTTCCAGCATCCGCAGTAGTTTTTTGTTTCGGTCTTAAATGCCTAGTATCCTCACTGCATCTCACTGCATCTCAGCCAGCAGCAGTGTCTGTGGCGGGGCATGGTCAGTGAACTGTGCCACCTCCTTGAACCCGATCTGCAGCCGCAGAGCAGGGCGAGGGTGACACGTTGGTGACCATTGATGTGACCGTGACCCTCAATTTTTACACCAGTGGATTCTTTCAAGCTGTTGCAGGTGACACTGCCAACATTTCTCAATTTGCATCACTGCATCAGGGAGATCCCTGAAGCCCCGTACACCAAGGCCTGAATCTACTGCTCGGGGTGCGGGGGCGGGCCCCTGTCGCTGACTCGTGAAATGATGCGCGGTGACGGGCATGCGTCCTGACGTCACCGCGTGTCATTCCGATCTTCAGCTTGGCGGGCGCGCACCGGAGTTGGCTATATGCCCAACGAACTGTCAAAGGCCTATTAAGCCCATTTAAATAATGATTAAAACAATTAACAGGGCTGCCCGTCCAGCCTTAAGGTTGGCGGGCAGGAAAAAAGCCCAGGCGGCCTTCGCATATTTCATGGAACCTCATCCACGGGCGGGATGAGGTTTCATGAAGGTTTTTAAACTTATTAATAAAAATTTTTAATAAAATTCATTGGCATGTCCCAGCTCATGTGACACTGTCATACGAGGGGACATGTCCGAATAATTTTTTAAAATCTTTTATTCACTTTTTGATAATGAAATTAAACTTCTTGAGGCAACTTCGTGCCTCAGGGAGATTTAGCGCAGGCCCCGACTCAGCCTTCTCCACCCCCCAGCCCGCACAGGTAGCGCTGAGCGCTCCTGGGTGCGCATCACGCTGGGCGGACCTTAATTGGCTCGCCCACGTAAAATGGCAGCGTGCAGCTGATCATGGGCAGCGACCGACGGCGCACCCACCCATATGCCCACTCCTGCTCAGCCAGCCCGATGGGGAGAAAATTCTCCCCCAAGGGCAAAACATTTCAGGCACGTGCCCAACCTGAATTGGAGTAAAATAGTGCGTGATGACATCAGGCGAGCATCCGGACATCATCGTGCACATGCACGATATTTCAGCCAGTAGGCGCGCACGGGAGTCGGCAGCACGCCCGCTGACAATTAAGAGGGCTGTTAAGCTCATTAATTAATTAATTAATTTTAATTTTCCCCTGCCTGTCCAGCGAATAGGCCAGGCGGCCTTTACATTTTTTGCGAAACCTCATCTACAGGAGTGATGAGCTTTCGGCCAGTGATCAAAAAAATAACAAAAGGTTTCAAAACTCATTTTTAACATGTCACTGCTCATATGACAGGGTCACATGAGGAGACATGTTTTCTTTATCTTTCAATTCTTTATTTTTAATGTTAGAAATCTTCAGTTCCCTGAGGCAGCTCTGTGCCTTCAGGGAGCTCTCACAGGGAGCGCGCCCATGCGCATACACTGACTTCCACGCTCGCCCTCCTCCCCCGCCCCTCACCCAGGCAGCGCTGAGCGTTTCAGCGCGAGCTTCACTCTGTCTGGCCGTTAATTGGCCAGCCAGTGTGAAATCGCAGCCGGGGCCCGATGGCGGGCGGTGGCCAGTTTTTGAAGGCGCTCCCGGGCCTGCCCACCGCACCCGCCCAACGAGGTAAAAACCCTGCCCCAAGAGAGGGGACCTCATTGTCTTCGCTCTAAAGAGAGAAGCAAGTGGTGAAGGTATGGGCTTTATGAGGGCTTCCCAATGATGCAGGAAGCTGTCGATTTCACACACATGGCTCTGCAGGTGCAGCATCTCAATGGGGCGATAAACAGAAACTGCAAAAGGTCCCATTCCCTGAAGGTGCTGTTAGCAGTCGACTATGCCTAGATCAACATGTTGGTGAATTCCTGCTATCCTAGCAGCAGTCACAGTGCTTTCATGCTCTGCCAGTCACCATCCCACCATCTTTGAGTCATCACATTTAACCAGAGGGTGCTGCTCAGCAGCAAGGGGTACCTGCTCTACATGTGATTCATGCCAGCCATCCTCTGTTCCACAGGGGATCAGCAGCCCTTTGGCACCTCACACAAGTGTCATTCCTTATGTAGGAGCCTAGACAGCATGTGTCAATAGGTTATTCATTAATGGAGACATTGCAGTCCAACTAGGCCCTACACTATTTCGGCATTCACTTATGCACTTTCCAGTGGGCATCGCTGGATAGCAACTTGGAGTGGCTGATTTATTTTCTTCTTCAGATAGGAGCATTGAGGGCAAATGTGCTGCTTTAAAATGCTACCCCAGCTGAGATCAGCTATCTTAGTCCAGACTAAAATTAGAGTTTATTATTTGTCATTTCTATCACCATTATCATTAATGTACAGAGTGACAATATAAGCATGATTTAATTCTATTTGCTTGTACTCGGTTTCCTACTAGGCCTGTGCATGCTTATTATGTTGGTACTCGGTTTTCCATAGCTAACTTCACTCTATGGTTCTCTTTTTGGCTTAACAATCAGAATGTACAGCCAAGCATAGTCTCCATTTCTATATTTCACTAGAAAAGCATTCCTATCATAACATTCCTTGCACTTAGTTTGTACCTTGGAAGCTGTTGGTTAACATCTGTTCGGACTTGCTCCAACAACATCAGTATTTTTTGTGAATAGTTGCTTTTGTCAGCATAAACTTCTTTCGGAGTATACATCAATATGTAAAATCACCTCGTGCCTGTACATCATGCAAAAGAAACCATGTGGACTTGTAAGCTGCAATTCCATAGGCATATGCCAAAAGTATCCCAAAACGAATGATGTTACTGATGGGTAGAGTTTTAAAAGAATGCTTTCAAACATTTGGTTAATTCTTTCAACTCAGCTATCTGTTACAAAATGTTATGATTTGGTATGTGCTCTTAATATCTAACAGTTGATTTTTTAATCCCCAGTGCTGACAAAATGAGACATGTTGGTCAAACAGTTTTGTCTATGATACCCATATCTTCATTTTTGTCCTTTACCAAAAGTTTAGCAATAGTTGTTTGATTGGCTTGTCTTCCTGCAAATGATTCAGCACATTTTGACACATAATATGGAGAAATAATTAACTATCAATCTCTCTTCGTATTATCTAGCAGTGGCCCCAAAATACCACAACAACATATAAAATCACAAGGTAGGTACTGATGAGGAAGACCATTGACCCAGCTTAGCTCATCCATTCAGAAAGAAGAGGTATTTCTCCCATCAACAGCATCAGTTTTAAAAATATTTCCAAGGCTTTCAGCCCCATTACCCTACCCAAAAGTCCTTTCCATGGGTTGTAAAAGAAGAACTTGCTAACATTTTCCTTTTATTAATTTAAACTGGTTTCCCTTTGTCCTATTTTTATGGTTTAGTTTGTAGTAGTGTTCCAGAGCTACCTTCTTTACTCTTCAGTATTTTATGTATCACTGTCAGATCATTGCTTATTTGCCTATTTTCTAGATTGCCAAGCTCCAAAGTCTTTCCTCATACTTTGGACCTCTGCTGCTGAGCATCAGGTTTCTCCTATATCTTGATGACCAGAATATAAAGGTGAACTCTGACAAAAAGCTGTTCACAGTTTGAAAGTGACCTCCTTTAACTAGTATTCCACTGATTTGGCAAATAGTGCAGCATTGTGATTGCTATCTTGCGATGACTGCAAATGTTGAGTGCACAATCCAGTCAAACTCCAGATTTCTCCTGACTTCATCTTTATTTGTTTCAACAATATTCATTAGTATTTACGTTAGCTATGTTGTTTTTTAAAATTTTTTTTTTAACACTTGTCTATTTATAATGACACATGTATTACCATTCCAGTTAGTAGCTTTACAGAGTTTATGCCATTACTTTGACTGATAATCGTTCCTCTCATGTTCCAGTCAATTATACTCTGGAGTTTGGGAATGTTTGCAATAAAATATTATTTTTGTTGCATGTGATCCCTGAGTTTTCTCCTTTTTCTCAGGGCATAGCTGAATTTCCTTAGACAAAATTAAATAGAGCAGGTTCTGGGATTAAACAAAAATGATTTGAGTTTTAAGAGGCAAAAACGGGTTGGTTGGGGTCGGGACAGATGTTAAAATTGAAAAACCTGAACCTTGACCCCAACCCACCTCCAATCCACTCACTTCCACCTGCTTCCAGGTTTAATGGAGGCTGGAAACAGGAAGGACAGCTACTTATTTAACCTGTTTTGAAGTTTTTAAGGTGGGGCAGGAGTAGGGTGGGTCTCCCAGCTCTTGGGAAATCTGACAGCTGGAGAGAGGCGAGGACACATTTGAGACAAGGCTAAGTGCCTTCAAAGCACTGCTTGTGGTCCAGGAGTGCTTAAACACTAAAAGCTACCTGCTATGTTCCCAGAATGTAAAGACCCCAGGATCAAAACCCCTCCTGGGGCTTGAGGGTCGAACACAGCCCCACCCCCTCTTGCCACTGGATTGGACTATCCACCATGGGACTGACCTCTCCCCACCAGAGTTATGGATCGGACCTCCCTGGGATAGTCCCCCATTTACCCAATCATCCAGGTTGTGGACAACGCCTACCTGTTCCTGTAGCCTGGGGTTCTCCTGTCTGACTAGAAGCCAGCTATCAGACTGGCTTTCCGGTGGGGGTTGTGTTCAATAATGGAAGATGCACGCTGTGGAGTTAAAACAAAAATTATGTCACTAACATCTTTCTACTTCTCTATCTTCTCCTCCCTCTCTGCTGATGAAAGTGCTGACTCCATTCTGCTACACCTAAGGTACCAGCAATCTACTAGGAACCCATAGGTGGGAGATGTCAAGGCAGTTATGATGCCCCAGACATTTGGAGCCAGTGAATGCAGCTCTGGAGAGGTATCTAAAAATCTAGCTAAAGACATGGGTTTTGAAAAGGCTTTTAAAGGTAGAGAGAAGTGGAGGGGTTTAAGCAGAAAGTTCCAGAGATAGGGACCAAGATGACTGAAGCTAAGAGCTTCCTGTTTGCACTGTTTAATTCTATATTAAAGGAATATCCAGTAGGGGCATGATGCTCCCGACAGTGGACAGGAAGTAGGCAGCACTTCCGCTCTTGTGTCCGAAGCTGGCTCCCATGCGATTCTAATTCATTTAAAGTGCTGGTGGCATGCAGGGGATCTATGTGTGATCACGCAGTGGGGAGCAGGTATTCATTGGTGGACCCTGCTGTCAACCTAGGATGGAGCCTCTAAAAGCTCTAGGAGCTGCAAGTCACACAAAATGTATGAGAGCTCCCTGGAAAACAAGCACAGCCATATGTGATTCTTTGCATGTTGTTGCAGACCAGTTGCATGTTCAAAGGTAATTCACAAATACCACTGGCTGGTCCCAGGGAGCTCTAGTGACCACATGAGTGCAGCCTATGGTTGCTTTCACTCTCAAGAAACGAGTGATGGCTGTGAAGCCCAATGCCCATGTTACCTGGCTATCCTCATCTATGGAGTAATTGATGAATTAATTCGCACAACAGAAGAGGACATTGGTCATCTCCTTTATGCACCTGTCTTTGGCTGTCTGTGATATGCCAATTATGTCACGCATGGAGCCCTGGAAAGCACGGGTGGCAAAGAAATTGAACACTACACTCACACTGAGGGTCACAGGCATGGGGTTCCCACCAAATCCATGTGGCTACAGATCTTACTGCACAATCCCACAGATTTTAGTGACCACTTCCTTGGACAGCCTCAGTCACCTCTGGCATTGCTTCTCTGACATCTGCAAGTAGTTAGTTCTTGCCCTAGAATGAAGTGACATGCCAGTGCCCATCTTGTATGATGTCCTCCCTGGAGGCTGCATACTGACCAGCCTTCCCTTCTGATGCTGGCATTGAGACTTCTTTTGTTGACCAGCAAGAAGTCTCCTTTGTCGCATTCATTCCTCCTTGTCCACGACCCTACCCTCTGCCCCTCCTTGAATCCCTCTTCCATTCCTCCATGACCCCAGCCCCAATCCACACTCCTTCCCCTGCTCATCCCAACTTGCCCTTGCTGGTGCCGATACTGCCACTCTCCTGGTCCCCTCCCTGTCTTACAGAGTTCATCAAAGGCAACCGCTGACCTCAGACACAGCTGTACAAAGCTGACTGGTGCACGCAGCCTTTAAATGAACGTGAACCAGGTGCCACAAGATTCCTGTGTGCCGCTGCCTTAATCTTGAAGGTAGGATGTAATTACAAAAAGTTTTACTATAATGAGTATTCATGGCATGCAAATATATTACAAGTGGGAACCTGTCAGGGAATGGCATGAGGCCCAACCCGTCATGTCATGCTGCTGACTCAAATCTCTGCATTTCAACTCACTGTCAGAAAACCAAAATTTTGACTATCGCCTATAATTAAGTCACGCCACCCGTCACATTTTCTGCTCTTACAGGCCCCGTGAAATATCATTAGGTCACTGTGCAGTTGGTGATCTTACCTACTTTAGTTTTTGTAAAATATGCACGTTATGTGTACAGTAGAAAAATACACAGCCGAATGTGGACTACCAAAGTGACGCTGTGGAACCTAAAGCTGAAATTATTCATGCATAAAGAAGTCGATGCGGGGATTGTAAGTGGAATATGACTTTTATTTATGAAACAGAAATGTAATTTTATTATACAATCACTTATAGAGTAAACTACATAACAATGGAAGAATGATGGAAGATTTGTGATGATTACATAGGGTTACAATACTGTAACTGCCACAGTCTAACAGGTTATTTTAAAATTAACTGATTGATATTTGGCAGAGTAACAGATATTGATGTGATATACCCATTCTTCCATTGCATGTAATAGAGGGGGATATATTCTTGCAAAATTATAAAGCTCCTTGTAAATTATGCCAGACTTCAGGAGTGGCCCAGTTCTCAAAATGACAAATATTAAAGAATAATTCTTCTGTTGTTGTGACAATAAAATCACTTACAATCATTTCAGGAGCTGGGTGGGTTTTTCTCAACATTCATGTTTGACCATCTACAGGGAATTTCCAGTTATAAAATGCCAAACAATTTGATATCTTGCAAATTAAAGTTAATAATTGAGCACTTAGGTTTCTGGTTATGGCACATGCACAAAAATGAAAGGCTGTTTTTCTGGAATTACAAACTAAACATTCTTCACCTAGAATAACCTTTCTCAATAGCATACAGATGCATGCTTGTCTGAAGGATAATATACAGTATGTCGGCGATCTCCATAGCTTATCACTGGTAAGGTGTAGCACCATGGGTGTTTCCAAATAGCCCGTTGCTTTGAGCAACTCCTTTTTTCTCTTTGAATGCTCAAGAGCCTCGATTTTAACCTGATCTACTCAATAAGAACTGAGTGGGTGGGTGGTTAAAATATCGGTAAAGTACTTGTTGTCACATTCCCCATGCATCCCACTTGACGCTACTTTAACTGCACCTCTTTCAGAGGTGAGGGCTTCATGTTTATGAAACCACTAAAATCAGCACTAATGTCACAATTAGGACTCTGAAACCATTTTACCTGAAAATCACAGAATTTTCAGTGCCTAACCTGCCAGTCAAACCTGACGGGGTTGGTCTCCAAGAGACATTGAAACAATATTTAAAGGGGCACTCATCTGCAGCAAATTGGGTCATAGGTTCTATACACTATTTGAATTGGCAAGAAAGGTTTCAGCTTCCAGTTCATTTCATTCTGATTTATTTTTTGCTTACCGCCCATAGTAAATTTTATCCGATGGACGCTTTTATTTCTTGTTGTGTTTTGATGGAGGAATATCTACAGGATGAGGAGAAGCAGCAGTCAACAGCCAGCAGTAACAGCTAGGCTTGAAGGAATTCAACAGGTAAGGCAAGGGGTTGGGTGGGAGGGTGGCTACTTGTAGGAGGCCATACCTGGTATACAAGGTCTACAAGCCTAGAGTCACTTTCTTGGACCCATCAGTAGTACATCATGAGACTGCACTTCTCCTGTCAGGCTGTTGAATGTCTTCTGTAGCCTCCTGTACCAGGACCTGCTGTCTGTTGTACAATGGGCTGTGCTTTTCCAGTGGCTGTCCAAGTCACCACAGCCCTTAAAATCTTTACCACTGACTCCTTCCAGTCTGCTACAGGAGCATCAACTGCATCTTCACACAACTGCATTAAGGCCACCGAAGAGCCAAATGTAATAAAGATGATTAATTTAGTGGCAAAAGTGGTAATTGTCTTCAATTCAGTTCTCGCTCAAGTGATCAACCCATAGTGTTGTTGAACATAGTTTTGTTAAAAGTTTTGCAATTCTGCTGCTCCTACAATATGCTCCTCTAGTGATCTCAGCAAACCTGGTCATGTTGGAACCCTTCAGATGCATGTGGCTGGTGACCTCTGGGTGCAGGAGCCTTTAAGGCTGGCTGTAGATTACTGCATCCCCATCTGTGCTCCGCTCAGCTGGAGCTGCAAGAGGACTGGCCCCTCTGGTGAGCTCTCTCCTGGACTGTTCCTGTCACCCAGTACTTGCTGGGTGTTTCATCACATCCATACCCCTCTTGCTCACTGTCTAACCCATGCAAAGTGCCAATTGTCTCAACTGGCATCCAGAGGGATGGAACACGTGACAGTGCATACAGTAATACCTGCCTCAGTGGGGTGATGTTGTGCTAGAGCCCCTTGCTGCCAAGAAGGATCTATAGTAAAGGGACAAGAATTAGGTTGGCACAAAGAACTTGGGTATTAGCAGATGACAGTCTTGAGAATGAAGCTTAAAATTGTGAAGCTTATTGCATATTTGTTGAGATGGATGAAGTGTTACAAAATTCTGCAGTAACCCCGCTCAGATAAGCCACTAACTGGAACTTCTTTGGTGCTCCTGACTCCACCTGAATCATTGATCTCTCTAGGGCTACTTGCTCTGCTGGCATGAGGGCTACAATGATGTGTATTTCTTCCCCCCCATCTTGGTCCCCTCCTTGACATAATGCACTGTCTTGTTCTGCAGAAAGAGGTGAGACTGAATGGCTGCTGAAAAGTTGAGTGGGGATTTGAGGCATTTATGCGTATAATGCATGTTATGAGAGAGGGAAAAGATAGAATGAGGATGTGGGTGTGATGAATCCATTTGTTAAAAACCCATTTGTCACATCGTGGTCGTTACCACACAGAGATGGTCCTATACATTACAGTCAAGGTCAGCACTCAACATTTTGAACCATTGGCTGTTTTCAAGCCACCACTGGTGTTATCTGCCACGCATTCAGTCATCCATAACACAGCTGCAACAAGCAGGGCACTGAAGCCGAATTTGCCAGGGTCAACACATGGAAAGGAGGGCGAAACTGGAGAAGGCCCAGTATTTCTACCAAGTGACTGGGTACCCAAATAGCCTTTAGATAACCAAATAATATAGCATATATAAACCATGAAGGATTTAGTTCAATCAACTCCACATGGTTTTGGAGAAAGAATTATGCTTTCATTTGCCGCATTGCACACTACCAGAATTATTTGAAGGTGAGGCAGAATAGACAGATTGATTGACAAGAATTCCAGTTAAGAGCAATACTTCAGCCTCTCCGTAAACTGTCCTGTGGTTTTTGTCTCTGGTATACTGGTCCAGTGTGAATATGCCCGAAACCCCTCATATTTTAATTGCCATCACTACATATTAGCATCCAATGCCAATATTCACATCTCTGCTGTACACGAAACATTCCAAGGTTCAAGTATCTTATTTCTCTACTTCAAGGGCCAATGTTCTTTGCTTTATGCCAAGTTAATACAAAACGCTAGAAAAAAGAACAGGCAGTTGTCATTGCCAGTCCTCTGCTATCTTGGTATTCCCCACGGATTTCTCCTGGGTCAGGGGACAGACAGAGCACTTGTGCCTGGATTGGGCACAGGCATTCAAACATCATAAAAACGAGGCAGGATTGATGTGGCTGCTTGCTTCCCATACCCCTCTCAGTGATGGGCGGGTGCCCATTTGGAGAACTGCCGAGGAGAAAAAAGGCCTTAGGCTTTGTGCCCAGTCTATTCAGATCAGATGGTCTGAACACAGCCTGGGGTGTCACCAGTTGGAGACAAGCAGAAAGTATGTATCTTTTTTAGCAGGTGCAAGAAGAAAAGAACCAGGGCTAGAGTCCTTTTGGCTGCTGCCTTTGGACAGTAGCCAGGCAATGGCCATTACTGATGCTGCAGGCCTGTCAGAAATGAAGCAGTGTTTGAATTTATACCATCATTTCCAAGCCCAATGCCATGGGTTGGGCAAATGCCTGCATAATGTTGGGCCTAGGATAATTAACAGTGGGTTTGAAAGCACTGTTGGACATTTAATTGATAATGTTCCCATGGAAATCTACTTGTCTTTGAACTGTGTACACTGCATACTTAGATTTCTCCAAATCTGCAAGAATTTGGTTTTCTACTTGTCTTTTCTTTAATTTGCATTTCAATACCCCCACCCCACCTCCCCCAGCCACCCCTGTTTTGAACTCTTATTCTTTTCTATTTTAATGTGGGCTCAGGTTTTCTGGGAAAATAATGGTGAGTTCATGATCTTCATCGATATTATTATGCAATAAAAACAGCAATGTGCAGCAAGGAAGAGCTATTCTATGAGTTGCGAATTGCTACAAATTGCCTTGTAAAACACAAATCCAGTTGTCAACCTCCCCATGAGTGTTGAGCAATTGCTGGTTTTGCGCTGTAAATATATATTAAACTCAATGTAAAAAGATAGGGCTACTATTTCACAGCACAAGGAGCCTGTTAATGGGGTAATTAATGGTCCTGATATACCTCTCCATCCCAGTATAGGAACAATTTAAATTATGGACTGCCATTCCTGCAGACGGTATATTGCTGCTCCAGGTTTCTTAAATGTTAAAGTTTAGATTTTTAATTTTTTTCTGGCTTTTTCTTTCTCTGTGTTCTCTCTTAATCCCACCTTTCTTCCCCTCCCTTTATTCCTTTCCAATTCACCTAATTTCCAGACCTGTCATTCACTCTGTTTCTTTCTCTATCCTTAAATTTCTGTGATTAAGGAGATAGACTTTCAGTCCCATCATTCTCCAAGGTCCCAGATGCCATGTTGACCTCAGGCTGCTGTTGTCAATTCTGACTTCCAGCAATTCGTGAGGTTGGAACTTTAGAGGAAAAATGCAACTCAGCGCATTCTGCGAGATGTCCAATTCCATCAAATTCTGGACCATTATGCTTCATTTCCCATTTAGTGAAATTATTTTATCTATGAAGGGCCAAATCACCAATCTTTTTTTGCAAAATGAACAAAGTGTCTTTTTTTTTTGCTAAAATTAATGAACTGCAAACAAAATTTACACTTTGAAGCTTATAATTCTTGAGAATGCAATTTTACAGGTAAAATGAAAAAACTACCGGTAGTATCAGAGTTGAGAAGCTTTTTAAGTCCATCTGGGGAGCATGCGGTTGTTGTTGAGAATGGGCCAACACAAACATAGAAAGGTCACGGAGCTGAAACTTTAACTCTGGCCGTAACTTCTGAGCTCCCCAGCATCGGACTGGGGGGTACCCCAAAAATGTGCTGGGGAACTCCTCTCAGAACTTCACAGGTAAAGTTTGCACGGCAATTGCCCAAAGTGCAAACTTCCCCTGGGCAATTGCCCTGCACTGGGAGCCATCTGAAAATGCAATTTAAATCGCAAACTTCAGATAGTTCCGACCTGGGTTATATCAATCGTTTCCCCAGAGAATGTTAGAAGAGTTAAACCCCCGACTCCTCAGGGAACTCCCCCCACACCCTGACTACCCACCCCATGGGATGCCCCCACCCCTGACACCCCAGGGATCCCGCCCCCAAGGATCAGCCCCCCCAAGGGATTCCTTGCACCTGGACGGGACACCTCTCCCCTACCCCCAAGGCCCAATAGCCTCACCACTACCGCCCCCAGGCCCAAACAAAACCCGACCAGACACCCTCCCCCCACCCACCCCCAGGCTTGACTAGACCTGACTGGACACCTTCCCACTACAACCCACCCAACTGGGCCTGACTGGATACTCTGCCCCATCCACTCCCCCCGGCCCGACTCGATATGACCTGAGGCCAGACCTCCTCCACCTCCCCAATGCTCTCCGCCCTCCCTCCCCCCAAGATCCTCCCCTCCTCCTCCAAGGCCTGACTCCCTCCCCCAACCCTGAGGCCTGACACCCTTCCCCTCCCTCCAAGGCCCAACACCCTACACCCATGGCCTGACATCCTCCCTCCTTCAAGGCCTGACACACTACCCCCCCACCCCACCCCGAGACCCAGCCCCCAACCTCCAACCTAACCCCTCCCCCACTTACCTTAGACACTTACCTTCCCCCTGGCCTGTCAATTTCAATGGGCCTTTAAATTTACCTGGTTTACGGCAGCTAGTGCCATAAAAAAAGGGGCAACGTGGCCTCTTCACTTCAACTGTCCTGTACTTCGAAGCTAGGCCTCAGGGATGTGCTGCACTGCCTGGATCTCGCCCTGAGCCAGAAGGTCAGGCGAGACAGGCTGGAAAAATTATAATGTAAGCAATTGGGCAAGGAGTGGCAATCCGATGCTGATTGCCACTCCGAGGAAGTTCAGGCACTCCATTTTCTCTCATCACGGATGCTGCCTGGCCTGCTAAGTATTTCCTGCATTTTCTGTCTTTATTTCAAATTTACAGCATCTGCCATATTTTGCTTTTTCAGACATAGAAAATCTTGCTTTTGTGATGAGCTGCCCCAAGTCCTCATGAACTGCTGTTTACCATCACCTCCATAATATCGCCTATCTCTGCCTCTGCTGCATTATCCATGTTTTTCTCCATTAAGTGGGAGCTGTGTGCCATCACCCAGCCATAAGCTAATGAAAGTGACCTCCTAAAGTGGCTACAGTAAAAGACATTCATGGCACTAATGCAGTTCATTCACAGTTACTCAGTGATGCAGTAACTTACATTCTGCAACCCTTGCAACTCTCTTGGAGGAGGTGATGGCGTAGTGGTATTGTTGCTGGACTAGTAATCTAGAGAGCCAGGTTTATGCTCTGAATTAAAAAAAAGTATCCAATGCACCCTACTTTCTTGTAAAGGGGTGAACATCAGCACATTAAACAAGAAAAACTCTGACCAGTGTAATACTTCGTAAAGTGAATTTGCTATTATCATGTCTTGCAGTCTGTACTTAATCTTTCTATTGTAAAAAAACAGAAACCATCAGTGTCCAAAGATCAAACAAAATAGCTTAATCCTGCAATCTTTCCTGGGGTTTGTTTTATTAAAGCTGAGAGTACTAATAGTCTTCACTGATAGTGACATTGAATTATAACAACAGGTTCCACTTGTACCGCTTCTTTAACATTGTGAAGTATCCTGTGATACTTCACTAGAGGAGAAAGGAATGAGGAATCCGACTAGCAGGAATTGGGTGAAGGGTTTGGGAGATGCTGAAAGGTACAGGTAACGAGCTAGGTTATAAGGAAGTTTTAAAAGATACAATGAGTTATAGGCATTTAGCACATAGGGCCATGAAAACTGAAGGCTTAACCACCATTAGTTAAGCAGAGAGAGGGGAAGATACAATCTTTCCATATAAACCATGAAAAGCACTTGAACCATTCACTACTGAAAAAAAAATTTAACTACATCAAAGTTTGACAAAACTTAAGGCCTGAATTTTTCAGTCGGCGAGTTGGGGGCGGGGCCCACTCGCCGACGCGAAAATGACGCGGGATGACGTTGGGAGGAACCCCCGACATCATCCCGTGTCACTTAAATATTCAGGAAGGCGGTGGGACAGCGCGATCAGCTGTCTGCCCGCCGACCTGTCAATGGCCAACTGAGGCCATTGACAGGATCATTAAGGCAATTAAAGGCCCTGCCCATCCAACCTTAAGGTTGGCGGGCAGGCCAGGAGCCCCAGCGGGCTTCTGAAAATACATGAAACCTCATCCATTGTCACATGAGGGGGACATGTTAATAATTTTTTTATTATTCTATTTTTGATGTTTAAAGCACTGTCAGTGATCTCCCTGAGACAGCACTTAGTCTCAGGGAGATGTGTGCTCTTTCGTGTGCATGCGCACTCTGACAGTTGGGGAATCCCTCCCCCCCCACCCCACACAGGAAGTGCATAGCACTTCCCGTCGGGCAGCCCGCTGGGCGGGCCAATTAAAATGGCAGCGGGGCCTGTTTTGGCAGCGTCGATCGGCTGCCCGCCCGCCCCCGAGCCGGTGGGGCCGGCCCGCCCGCCCGCCCATCAGGGGCAAAATTCTGCCCTAAATGTTTAATACAATTTTTGCCAATAGACTTGGCAATAGAAAATCATTTTGACTCCTTTTATTGTTTATTCTTGTTTTAAATTGTTATATTATTTCTATCTTGGTCTGAGTGTAACTATTGACTGCAGTCACTCTTTAAAAGATCGCAAGAGCTAAGTCTTTCTTTGTTCTTAATATCAAATATGTATTTGGCAAATCTGGATACAGCAGAACACAGAATTTATGTTGATAGCTAAGGATACTTATGTACAGCTCAGTTTAGAACAGATGCCTTTCCCAGTGTCTGAAGGAGTCTTAGTTCAACCATGTGTCTGCATGTTTGATCTGAAGGCTCTGACTGGGGATATGGTAATATTTAATCATGGAACAAGGCAGTGTTCCACTGTTTCTTTAAAAGAAAGCAAGAAAAAACTGGAGAACCATGTGCCAATCAAAACTTTATTCCCAAGCACAAATCTAATGGATTGCACAATTAATCAAGACTATGCAAATATCAAATAGCAGTTTTATGATAGTTAAAATAATCACTGCTGGAGACCATGGATAGTGGCCCATGCAGCCTGACAGTTTGGCTCTTTCTTTGTCTGGATCCTTGTCTGTTAACTTTAGTAAAGTATAAAAGCTCAGTCAGTTACAACTCTCCATTTAATGCTGAGGTGTGGCAGTGTCTGAATTAAATCATGAATAACTGGGCAAGAGCATATGCTAGCTGAGTTCACAGCCTGTTGCTACGTGGCAATTTTTATTCTACACTTGCATTCAGGATTGCGAGTTACATCAAATACAAATGAGTTAGATACAGGAAATATGGACAAGCGTGTGTTGGGGGGCTGGGGTGTTGTGTAGTAGGACTCAAGGAGTTCCAGAGGTAGAGAGATGTGAAGCCTTGGGAATGAGAATTTTAAACTCAAAGCTTCAGGACCGGAAACCAATGTAGGTTAGCAAGGACAGTGGATTTTATGGCTACTTTTACAATGTAAGATCACGACCTTCATATCAATGAGAAATCAGAACACAAAATGTGCTTCATATAGAATGTTGTCAAAGGGTCAGTGTACGTCAAACATGCTAATTAAAATATGAAATAGTTACATTATAGAATTGCTCCAATTTAACAATTGTTCTGTTATAATGCAATACATATGACAATTAATTGGACTAAATTCATTGTAAAATTTTGGGTCTGAGCTGAAAAGACTTTATGCACACTGAGCAATTTTATGTGTAAAATTATTACTTCTATTCCTGTAAGTTTGATTTTATCTTGCCAAACATTTTACCTGTATTTATCCACCAGTGTAAAGCTAAGATGTGTCTCCACCATAGCAGGATGATAAACTGGTGGAATAATGAAGGACTTCATTGTTTGTGACGTCATAATGCAGGTAGCGTGTTACTGGAATTTCATAGACAACACATTTGAAAATAACATGCAACATTTTTCTCTTTGACAAAATACTAGGAAACCTGGTGATCTGCTGTGTAAAAAAGTATGTTGTTATGAGTGTAGTGGTGTACAAAGAAATGAAGTACCAGACTTTGGGGAAACCATTTACTTTCTGTTTTTGTCTTGTTAAAATCATTTCTGAGATAACTGAAAGAAAGAAATATAATCCACCTTTTCTGCCACTACACTGCCCAACTTTGGGTAGGAAAGCCCTGCAAACCAAGGCATGGAATCCCATAACATATTTATAATCCCATAACATACTTATAATCCCATAACATGATTATAATCCCATAACATACTTATAATCCCATAACATGATTATGATCCCATAACACATTTATAATCCCATAACATACTTATAATCCCATAACATACTTATCATACTATGATAAAATAATAGACATTTGATTAGTACCACCTGGATCATAAAATAGGAATTTTTAATGTATCTGATAATTTCACCTTGGAAAAAACAATTTTTCCCATAAAGTTGACTGGAATTCACACTGGTTCCCTACAATTTCAGGGGTTAATATAGAGAGTGGGCGTGGGTGGTGGGTGGTGAATAGAATGTTTTTGAACATCACTAAAATTTGCCATTACAAATAATATGTCAAATTAGGTTCCGAACTATGTAGAACTGTGAGGCTGAACTATTCCTAGGCAGTCAGAGGAATGCTGCTGTTAATTTACATTTCATTGAAGAATGCAAGGAACTGTTTACCCTGTCTGCCTCTGCGGCTCATTCATGTTTTGTGTTCCTCTTGGGCTCATCTAGAGATTTATAAATGAATTCAGATTTTATTTTGTCCATCAATCTTGCATATAAATTGGAGATGGCGACAAGACTTAGATAGATTGGTCTACAGAATATTTTAAAAATCCTCAAGTGACTATGGGTCTCTGTTATCTTTCTCAGACACAACACTGAGGCACATTTTTTCCACTAGCTGTATTTAAGGACATGCATTTTCTCAGAATTCTTTGCATTTATTGCAGTTCTATTCTATTGCATTTTATTACCACTCATTAAATGATTGTTTCTATAAGAGCTCTAATTTTCCATCATGACTAAGTAAAGTGTCCTTGTCATAACACTCCATCAAGTTTAATTGATGTAGATCTGTGGGTTTCTGTCTTATGTGAATCATGGCTAAAGTAAATGGAAATATTTTTACGTGCACAGGGACCTCAGGATTAAATAATCCATATATTTAATGCCCTCACTAATATCCTAAAGTAGGCTCGGAAAATTTAACTAAATAGTTCTGGTAAGTCTGAAATAATGCATTGATTCAGTCTTTTCTCCCCCAGTTCCTAGGCTGGCATTCTTGAATTATTGTCAGTGCACTTCATCTGTGGGTCATGAGCCAGTGGGGAATAATTTCAATTTGATTTCACCCTTTCTTCATTGTAAAATTGGAGGGAGATGAACTCATGATTTTGACCCCCTGTGCTCAAACTCCCCTGGATCTGTGCCAGCCACCATATTGAACTTTTCGATAACTTTTAGTTATCGAAGGCAACAGCCGGAAAGCAGTAAGGGCCTCATTAAAGTATTTAAAATGGCCCCATGCCTCGCCAAGGACCTTTTCAACGAATTGATCTACAGGAGTTTTGGATTGGTTGCCCAGTAACTCTTGATGCATCCACTGGAAAATGCATCAGAACTGCCCTAGTGACCTGACTTCCAAGGTTTCCTCCCCTGTCTGTGAGCAAGTGCCCACACCCTGCATGACCCTGCTGTATTGAGAAGTGCAATTATGAACCCTTATCCTATCATTCTGCAGCACATGTGTCCTATTGGATTGAAAAAGTCTGCAATTGTAGAAAGGAAACAGTTTAATGAGTAGAGCTGTGTTTGATCAATTTATCCAGTATAATAGTATTTTTGTGATCTCTACTAGAAGTCATAAAAATCCTTTAAATCTTTAATAAATTGTCTGTAGTTCATTCCTATGTGCCTTTCTCTGGTTATTTCTAACATAAATGTGGTTTTTGCTGTAGCACCACAGCACCTGTCATAAATACTTGTTTTAGTATAGTCAACCCCTCTCTTGCATTATTGGATGTTACTGACTGCTCCTCTACATTAGTACTTGTTATGAATCTCCTCTCAACATTAATGAATAATATCAGTGTTTTCAACCTCTCCCTTAAATGATTGAATGCTGCCTGACTCTCCCTTATATCTTTTTTTATTCATCCATGGGATGTGGGCCTCACTGGCTGAGCCAGCATTTAATGCCCATCCCTAATTGCCCTTGAGAAGGTGGTGGTGAGCTGCCTTCTTGAACCGCCGCAGTCCATGTGGTGTAGGTGCTGTTAGGAAGGGAGTTCCAGGATTTTGACCCAGCGATAGTGATATATTTCCAAGTCAGGATGGTGAGTGACTTGGAGGGGAACTTCCAGTTGGTGGTATTCCCATCTATCTGCTGCCCTTGTCATTCTAGGTGGTAGTGGTCGTGGGTTTGGTAAGCGCTGTCGAAGGTGAATTCCTGCAGTGCATCTTGTAAATGGTACACACTGCTGCCACTGTGCGTTTGTGGTGGAGGGAGTGAATGTTTGTTGATGTGGTGCCAATTAAGTGGGCTGCTTTGTCCTGGATGGTGTCAAACTTCTTGAGTATTTTGGGAGCTGCGCTCATCCAGGCAAGTGGGGAGTATTCCATCACATTCCTGACTTGTGCCTTGTAGATGGTGGACAAACTTTGGGGAGTCAGGAGGTGAGTTGCTCGTCACAGAATTCCTAGCTTCTGACTGGCTCTTGTAGCCACAGTATTTATATGGCTAGTCCAGTTCAGTTTCTGGTCAGTGGTAACCCCCGGATGTTGATAGTGGGGGATTCAGTGATGGTAATGCCATTGAACATCAGGGTGTGATGATTGGGTTCTCTCTTGTTAGGGATGGTCATTGCCTGACACTTGTGTGGCACGAATGTTACTTGACACTTGTCAGCCCAAGCCTGGATATTGTCCAGGTCTTGCTGCATTTGGACATGGACTGCTTCAGTATCTGAGGAGTCGCAAATGGTGCTGCACATTGTACAATCATATGCAAACATCCCCACTTCTGACCTTATGATGGAAGGAAGATCATTGATGAAGCAGCTGAAGGTGGTTGGGCCTAGGACACTACCCTGAGGAACTCCTGCAGTGATGTCCTGGAACTAAGATGACTGACCCCCAACAACCACAACCATCTTCCTTTGTGCTAAGTATGACTCCAACCGGCAGGGAGTTTTCCCCCTGATCACCATTGACTTTAGTTTTGCTAGGGTTACTTGATGCCACACTCGGTCAAATGTGGCCTTGATGTCAAGGGCAGTCACTCTCATCTCACCTCGGGAGTTCAGTTCTTTTGTCTATGTTTGAACCAAGGCTGTAATGAGGTCAAGAGCTGAGTGGCTCTGGTGGAACCCAAACTGGGCATCAGTGAGCAGGTTATTGCTAAGCAAGTGTCGCTTGAGAGCACTGTTGATGACCCTTTCCATTACTTTACAAATGATCGAGAGTAGACTGATGGGGTGGTATTTGGCCGGGTTGCATTTGTCCTGCTTTGTGTGTGTAGGACATACCTGGGCAATTTCCCACATAGCCGGGTAGATGCCAGTGTTGTAGCTGTACTGGAACAGCTTGGCTAGGGCATGGAAAGTTGTGGAGCACAATTCTTCAGTACTATTGCCGGAATATTGTCAGGGCCCATAGCCTTTGCAGTATCCAGTGCCTTCAGCCGTTCTTGATATCACGTGGAGTGAATCAAATTGGCTGAAGACTGGCATCTATGATGCTGGGGACCTCCAGAGGAGGCCGAGATGGATCAGCCGCTTGGCACTTCTAGCTGAAGATTGTAGCAAATGCTGCAGCCTTATCTTTTGCACTGATGTGCTGGGCTCCTCCATCATTGAGGATAGGGATATTTGTGGAGCCTCTAACTCCATTGAGTTGTTTAATTGTCCACCACCATTCAACACCAACTGGATGTGGCAGGACTGCAGAGCTTAGATCTGATCCATTGGTTGTGGGATTGCTTAGCTCTGTCTATCACTTGCTGCATATGCTGTTTGGCATGCAAGTGATCCTGTGTTGTAGCTTCACCAGGTTGACACCTCATTTTTAGGTATGCCTGGTGCTGTTCCTGGCATGCCCTCCTGCACTCTTCATTGAACCAGGGTTGATCCCCTGGCTTGATGGTAATGGTAGAATGGGGGGTTTGCTGGGCTATGAGGTTACAGATTATGTTTGAGCACAATTCTGCTGCTGTTGATGGCCCACAGCGCCTCAGTCTTGACTTGCTAGATCTGTTCAAAATCTATCCCATTTAGCACAGTGCTAGTGCCACACAACACGATGGTGCGTAACTTCAATGTGAATGCGGGACTTCGCCTCAACAATGACTGTGCGGTGGTCACTCCTACCGATACTGCAATGGGCAGATGCATCTGCGGCAGGCAGGTTGGTGAAGATTATGTCAAGTATGTTTTTCCCTATTGTTAGTTCCCTCACCACCTGCCGCAGACCCAGTCTAACAGCTATGTCATTTAGGACATAGTCTTGCTATAGAAGGAGTGCAGCGAAGGTTTACCAGACTGATTCCTGGGATGGCCAGACTGACATATGAGGAGAGATTGAATCGGTTAGGATTATATTCACCGGAGTTCAGAAGAATGAGGGGGGATCTCATAAAAACCTATACAATTCTAACAGGACTAGACAGCGTAGGTGCAGGAAGGATGTTCCTGATGGTGGGGGAGTCCAGGGCCAAAGGTCACAGTCTGAGGATACGGGGTAGACCATTTAGGACTGAGATGAGGAGAAATTTCTTCACCCAGAGAGGTGAGCCTGTGGAATTCGTTACCACAGGAAGTAGTTGAGGCCAAAACATTGTATGTTTTCAAGAAAGAGTTGGATATAGCTCTCGGGGCGTAAGGGATCAAAGGATATGGGGAGAAAGCGGGAGCAGGCTATTGAGTTGGATGATCAGCCATGATCATGTTGAATGGCGGAGCAGGCTCGAAGGGCCGAATGGCCTACTCCTGCTCCTATTTTCTATGTTTCTATGTTAGTCAATCTCTCCAGTACATTATTGAATATTGTTAGCATTATATTACTGAATTCTATCAATCATCTCAACTTGTGCAGCCACATTGTTTTCTGCCATCGAATTACATGAACTACAAAAGAAGCTTTAGGAAGAGGAAGGTCATTTATAGGCCATTAGACTAAACAACTCCTTTTTCGGAGAAGAACTCCACCTACTCACTTTTTCAGCATTCCTTAAATCCTACGTTGCTGCGGAAATGTATTGGCCACTTTGGTTAGATACCTCCTGAAACAATTTATGAATAGGGCTGAAGCAGGGGACCTTAATGGAGCTACACATGGGTCAGAATTTTACACTCGGCGTGCGGGCTCGGCGGGAGCGGGCAGGGGGGGGCGGTCGGGAAGCTGACAGCCGCCCGCGATCGGCTCCACCGCCATTTTACGCAGGCCGACCAATTAAGGCCTCCCCAGTGTAAGACGCGACAGCGGCAACAGGGAGAAGGGGGTGGGTGGGGGTGGGGGCGGGAGCTCAATGTTCACCAGGTCCAATGGCGACTCGGTGGCCGATTCAAAAGCGGCCATGGCAGCCATGGGAAGGCTGCCAGTGAAGCAGACGCACCTCATCCTGGAGCTCTTTACAGGTGAACACGGCAGGCGGGAGGGCAGGTTGGGGGGGCAGTCGGTCCCGTGTTTTTCTGATGAGTTTCTCGCTGCCCTCCTGGAGGAGGTGGCAGCACGGAAAGAGATCCTTGTTCCCAGGGGCGGGAGGAGGAAGCCCCCCCCCACCCACCTCACCAAACATGCCTGGGAGGAGGTGGCATCCAGGGTGAGCTCCCATGATGTGGTGAAGCGCACATGGGTGCAGTGCCGCAAGCAGTTCAATGATCTCCTGTGATCAGGAAGGGTGAGTACCGTGTTGGCATGGGTCACTTAGTACAGCAGTTAGGAGCGGGCCCCCACCGCCCCCCCCAACTCCGCTTGGACCTCAGAGTTCTTAGAGTGTGAGTGGCAAATGTCAATGAGGCAGCATCTGGGCAAGGGGGTGAGCCCTGGCTGCTTGGAATGAGTGTCTTGCGGCTTCAGGGTCACGAATTGGCTGAGCCCTGCGAGATATTCCTCAGGTGGGGTTGGCCAGGCTGCAATGACGCTGCAGGTACAGGGTGGACTAATCAATGCTCCTCTCTCCTTTCAGGAGAAGACATCCCAGAACAATGCAGAGAGGTTGTGGACTGGTGGAGGACTGCCCCACCTACTCATCCTAACTCGATATGAGCAGGAGGCCACGGAGCTGGAGATGCGCCATACGCTTAGGTCAACTGGCTACGGAGATGTTGGGGTGCCACAGGGAGGTAAGAGCGCAATGAACTGAGGTCAGAATGTCTGTAAAAGAAACCATTCCACTGTGTTTTCTATATTGATGTGAGCCTCGAACATGGAATCCCCATTGATCTGGGTGCCAGGCATGCACAGTAACGGTGTAATGATTTCAACAAATGACATGTCCTGTTCTTCCTTTCAGGCTCACCAGCAGCCCATCGGGGTGAGGAGCCTGAAGGCCCACCACTGACTCCAGCGGACAGCAGCCATCGAAATGCACCTGCGTCACACCCTCTCAGCCAAGCAGGCACCAGCACAGATACCAGCACCTCGGTGGGCTTTACATCGGCGGCTAGTATCTCGGTGCACAGCAGTGAGGACACTTCACACTTGCTTGAGGTGCAGGCGGAGGCAGAGGGTGCCCAGGGCGCTGGCATTCGGAGGACTGCTGGGGACCAGGAACATGCTCAGTCGGTGCCTCTGGAGTCGTCCCTGAGGCAGCAGATGCTGGAAGTCCAGCAGGGTGTGCGGGAGGATCTGGCGGAGATACATGAGGGAATGCGTGCCATGGTCTTCGTTGTGGAGGAGTCCTTGTGGAACATGACCAATGCAATGACCCTCATGGCCAAGCGCACTGCCTCCTCCCTGGAGAGAGTGGCGACTCTCATGGAGAGGCTTCTCCAGGAGCTGAATCAGGGGTTCCTGGGGATACGCTCGGACCTGCAAGCCCTCACACTGGCAATGACCTCAGGTGGGAGATGGATTGGGCACCCAGTGTCTCAGCTAGGTGCCCATCCATCAATGGTGAGCAGGGAGGTCCAAAGCGACCTCACGTTAGCTCACAAGCTGCTTGTTGTCTCTGCAGGCTCCCCTCAGGGTGCTCCAGACGATGGCAGCATCAGGTCAGTGACCGTGGCATCCGATGAGGCTGCGACAACTGGGGAGATGCCAGCCGTGGCACTGGCCACTTCCTCCCAGGCGAGGCCAGCACAGGCCAGAGGACGCCCATCAAGGTCATCAAGGCCAACAGGACAGCAGAGTGAGCAGGCTGTCTCCAACGTCAGTGCCAGCGAGGGGGGAGCACCTAGACATAGCACCCACAAGTAAAACCTTAAAGCACATTAAGCACAACACGGGCTTATCACTGGTGATATTTTTTTCCCCCTCTTTTACGTTAAATATTATTTAGCGTGATGGATAACACCTATCACTTTCATTTGTATTATGCATGCCAGGAACCACATCATTAAATGTGTTTCTGTTCAACAAGCCTCCGGATGCTTGATTAGTTCTGCAGGTGCAGGGTAACCCGTGATGTTATGAGTGAGTTATTTGTCATTGAACTTAATTGAAATAGCGCATAGTGCACGTTATTCACCAAGCAAATGTTCCTGTCAGGTATTGAGTATGGAGCCTGCAACCCTGGCATGTGGTGGTGGTTCTTAAGCATCCTGGGTATCCCTGCCTCCCTGGAGGTTGTCAGCATCTATCTCCTCAGCGTTCTCCTGACCATGTTGGTCCTCGGACTCACTATCGGACTCATCGTCTGTCGCCAGAGCAGCTTCTTCCTCCACTGCATCCCCCCTTTCCAGTGCCAGATTGTGGACAGTGCAGCCACAATCAGTGACACATGATCTGGGGGGTATTGCTGTGCGCCCCCTGAACGGTCCAGGCATCGTGAACACATCTTGAGAAGACCTGTGGCTCTCTCTACCACCGCCCTTGTGGAGGCTTGGCTCCTATTGTACCGCTGCTCAGCCTCTGTTCTTGGATAGCGGAGAGGCATCATGAGCCACCTTTTGAGGGGATAACCTTTGGGACCCAGGAGCCATTCATCCAGCCGGGCTGGAGCACTGAAGAGCCTCAGCGCATGGGAGTGTCTCAGGATGTAAGCGTCATGGGAGTTGCCTGGGTACCTTACATAGACTTGCAGAATCTGCATCCAGTGGTCACACACTATCTGCACGTTCATGGAGTGGAAGCCCTTCTTGTTGACGAATGTACCCGGCTCACCTGCTGGCACCTTGATGGCCACATGTGTGCAGTCTGTGGCACCCTGGACATGGGGAACCCAACAACCACTGCAAAGCCTCTGGCTCGCTCTGCCTGGCTGGCCTCATCCGTGCGGTAGTGAATGAAAGTCAATGCACCCCTGAACAGAGCGTCTGTCACAACTGTGGACAGCTGATTAGGAGACTCCACAAAGATCACCCACCGACCCCTGGAAAGAGCTGGAGGCATAGAAGTTGAGGGCCATTGTGACCTTTAGCGCCACTGGCATAGGGTGTCCACCCACACAGTTGGAGCTGATCTCAGGGCCGATCATCTGACAGATGGAGGTAACTGTCTTCATTGAGAGATATAGCCTCCTTCGGCACTGCACCTCAGACATATTGAGGTAGCTGCATCGTCGCCTGTATACCCTGGCAGCAGGATAGTGGCATCTTCTGCGGGCCCTTCCGCCTTGGACTTCCTGTTGGCCTTGCGCCCCTTGTGCCTGTGCCTATTCTCCCACAGGTCGCTCCCTTGGAGGCTGAATAGGGACAACTGGCCCCCTCCCCCTTCTGGCCCTCTCTTCCTCCTCAGCGGAGACCACAATCCCCATTCCCAGGGTAAGGGAAGGCTGTCTGATACCTGGAAGGACCCAAGTGGTATGACTCCTCCAGAATCCTGAACTGAAGCCTCTTATTTCTGTCAAAGCAGCTCTGAAGTGAAATGAAGATGTCCTATTCACACAAGCAAGCAGCAGCAAGTTATAAGCTAAAGTACAAACAACTTGCATTAACAAGCCCACTCACCCCTCTTATCCCCTCTTATTTCACCTGTGGATGAGGTCTTTGAAAATGTCGCCTATCTGCCTGCCTGTTGCGCCCATGCGACGCCCTGATCGCACGGGCTACATAAACTCCAAGGCAATTGGTATCTCAAGGGCCTTAACTGGCCTGTTAATTAATGGCAGGCGTGCCTCCATGTTCATTGCTTGCCTGCCTAGCGAAATATCGTGAGGGTGCATGGTGATGTCAGGATGCACCCCCGACATCATTGTGCGTCATATTACGCTCGGGCGTGTCGGGCACATGCCCCACACACACGTAAAATTCTGGCCATATACATTCCTATCACTAATCAGTTCTGATGGATTGCTGAATACTAAATTTAAATTAACAATTGTTCTAACATTTATTTTATGCTGTTACCTGCTAATAACATTCTAAGTAATATATAGAGAATAATAATGGATACATATTTGATAGATAATGCAGAAAGTGAGCCTGTCCCAAAGACCACTAGCCATACTATTTGCCATGATGAAATATGCTCATTTGTTATGAAATGCAGTGACTATGAAATTGCCCACAACTAATGTGCATAGTTCAAACGTGCTTTAACTTGTTTCACCCAAGCATCAAAGCATGTCGAGATAATGTTTCTTCAGTGTTATAAGAAAACAGTAAGATGTCTGTAACTATGTTCAACTGTTTTCATTAACTACTGTTTCATTTATCAACCCTACCCTGGCTGTGGTTTACAGGGTCTCACTTGTTTGATCCATCCTTTTCCTCTAATGGCATTTAAAATGTAAAGCTTAGGGGAATATTTTTACTAGAAATTACACCGCTAGTTATTTAGTATTTACAAAAGAACTTATCTGATATCTCCTAGAACATGTTTTTAACTTAGATTCATTTTCGCTCCAATGGAGATGTCAGACTTTCACTTTCCACTCCCTCTTCAAGCTGCTCTGCTTGTGTGGCTTGGTGAAGCTGCCCAAAGGGCCTTTATTTATCAGGAGACTAGAGCAGGTGAGGCATCCAAACCCGAAAGCATCAATATTGTCTGGGTATGCAGTGTACCCTGCATTTCTCAACACCGATGCCTTCAGTTCTGCCACCTAATTGATCCTAAGCATTGAATTTCATGCCAATCTAGAATGTAAGTGGATGCCCCTGTAAATCACAATATGAGAGGGTGAAATAGTCCTATATAGAAGATATCTGCTGATTTGTTCTTAATTTCTTATAACGAATAATGTGGATTTGGCAGAATTATTTTCAAATAAGATTTTGCTTAGAATCCTTACAGGCTATCTGTACAATTGAACAGTGTTGCCATTTGTATTTTAAACATTTATATATATTCCAGTGTAACAGGGGCATCTTTCACTGTAAACCCATGTCCATTCAGAACCAGATTGAGAATACGCAAACCCATTCCGCAAAGAAGTCCATACTTTTATTCCATTAGTTGGAGCTGGAGTTGAGGCGAATTGAGAAGCGTGAGGGGGCGGGTCAATGAGCTGGAGGGGGTGGGGTGGAGATCCTGCCGCCTTCCTGACTCCCCCCAATCAAGCTCAGGGCAGGAAGGGTGGGGGGTGGTTTTCCCACCAGAGGGCTATTTGAGACCCTTAAGAAGCCACTTACGGGCCTCATCTTGCCACCACCGGAATTCTGCCATGCAGGCCATGGTAGAAACCTGTCGAGTATTCCTACTGGGTGGGGCTGAGGGGTGGTGGGGCTGGGGGGGCTGTCCCTTGCACTCAGGCACTCTGTGCCCAATTGAGAGACCTGGCATCAGGAAGGGGGATTCCGCAGACAGAA
Organism: Cetorhinus maximus; assembly: GCF_964194155.1. NCBI lineage: Eukaryota > Metazoa > Chordata > Chondrichthyes > Lamniformes > Cetorhinidae > Cetorhinus > Cetorhinus maximus. The sequence goes on along the minus strand of NC_135894.1, from coordinate 75,503,937 downwards.
AGCCACCCATCTACCCTTTCTATCGACCCATTCCTCTCTCCTTCGCCAGTATCCCTCTCCCTGGTATCCCCATCCTGTCCACACCTACCTCTCTCCAGGGTTCCATCATCGATCCCTGGTGAAGGTCTGGGTGTGGCACCAGTAGTGGCCACCTTTCCTGGTGGCATTGCCAGTACTGGAGGGCTACCAGCCTTTGGTTGGCTAGTAGATCTCAGGGGCAGGATTTCTGCCTTTCTAAGGGTTTAATTTGATGGGAGGGCTGATGTTGTTCAGGTGAGTGTCTGATTGCCATAAAATACCATTGGGCCTCCCGAAGAAAAGCGGCGTGGGGTTCCCACCAGTTTTCCAGCCAGTCAACAGGCCTCTGCCTTGCGAACATTAAATTCTGCCCATAGAATCATACAGCACAGAAAGAAGCCGTTTGGCCCATCATGCCCATTGAAAGAGTGTCCAATTAGTATCATTCTTCTGTCCTTTCCCCATAGACTCCACACGTTTTCTCTCCAAGTATTTATCCCAATTCCCTTTGAAAGTTATTATTCCAATAGTCTTTCACGAGGTGCATTCCAGTCAATTGCAACTCACTGCATAAAAAAAATTCCTCCTCATCTCACCTCTGGTTCTTTTGCCAATTATCTTAAATCTGTGTTTTCTGGTTACCAAACTTCTGCCACTGGAAACAGATCCTCCTTATTTATGCTATCTGAGCCCTTCATGATTTTGAACAGCTTTACTAAATCATTCCGAATCTTCTTGGCTCTAAGGGTAACAACCCCAGTTTCTCGAGTCTTTCCATATAACTGAAATCCATCATCTCTGGTTCCAGTCTAAGAAACCTGCTCTGATCTCCCTGGTGGGAAACCATTAGTTTCATTTAGTTTTCAGGCCACCTATGGCAACATTCAAATACGACTACGTTAACCACTGGGCTTTGTTAACATGCCTTCGGTCCACTCTATTGGATCATGGGTAAGTGTGGGGAAAGAGGCTCCAGTGTTGTGGCCTCACGGTAGGAAGAGGTAAGTCTGAGGTAGGAAAGTCACCAAACCTTTCCTGTGGTGCTTGGAGAGGTATGAGTTTTAAAAGGAAAGTAAAAAAGACTTTGAGGGTCTCTTCAGCTTCCTGACCTCTGGTATTTGGAAGACCTTTCCTCCCTTCGCTATCCAAATATTGAGATATGTATTCATGGCATGAATGGGATGTGAATGATCTGGTTGCAAAGGCAAGTTGCAAGGTGCTAACCTGCCTAGATCAAGGCAATCAGTTCCTGCTCCACAGAAACCCAAAACACATTTTTTAAACAGATGCTGTGTATTTTTATTTCCATCCTGTGTAAATCCTTCTTATAAACTAATGTTCCAATAGGATAAATAATCAAAATGGTTGTAGCATGCTTCATTCCTTGTAAAAACAATAATGAATAATACACATATATAGATTTTTTTTATATACAATGTAATATTCCCTTCTCATTATTTTTCAAAAAAGATGGATATCAGGGATTTAAAGCTAGTAACAAGATATGCCAGCTGTGAATTCTGTTCAATCAATCAAGTCAAACAGTTCTAGCTTTTTGGGATCCAATCAAACATAATGTAAATTAAGAACTGATGTTAAATATGAATTATTGGCACTATCAATATAAATACATTTCACTGAGATGATAGTGAAGCGGTTTGATTACGTGGCCCAGAAAAAGAAACATCGCAGCAGGGGCTAACGAGGTCTCTATTTCAGTGAAATAAATCAAGCAGCCGCTGACTGTTCTAATTAAGAAAATCTTTCAGGAATCCATCCAGTTGTGAACTTTCAATTAAATTTAGCTGAAGCCAGTTTTATATGAAGACCATTCCGGTACTTTGGCGAGGCACCTAGTTAGGGATATTCTCACTGAGACAATTGTATCTGAACTCAGTGATATTGTTCTCTACCATATATGTATCTAAAAGGGGAAAAAAATGTGTCTCTTTTAAAAATTGTATTCCAAGCATACATTACAAGGCATAGAACATGATAGGTGATTTGTGCTGTGAATATAACATGCATTAGTCTGTTCTGGCATGAAAGTGGAAACTGCACCTATGATTTGGTGGAGGTCTGATACTGGCTGACCTTGGTGTTGGTCCCACTTCCATGTACAAGACTAGATAAGGCATAATAGGCTGTTAGAAAGGTTTCTAAACAGCTGTGGGGGTTATTATTTTTTGAATGAACACAGTGGCGGATTTGCAGTTAGTGGGGTCCTGTGCTCAGCTTCATTTTTGCACCCCCCCTACCCACCCCGGGTCACATGAGCAGGCACATATTAAATATGAGTGTTAAAAGGTTTTATTTTTTTAAATCACCGGTCGAAACCTCATCCCGCCCATGGATGAAGTTTCGCCAAAAATGGAAAGGCCGCTTGGCCTCTTCACCCGCCCACCAAACAAATGGTTGGACGGGCAATGAAAAATTCGTGTCAATTAATTGATTAAGGGCCTTAATAGGCTGCGTAATTGTCGGCGGGGGCACACTGCTGACTCCCGTGTGCGTCCGCTGTCCGAACTATCACGCGAGTGGGCGATGATGTCAGGACGCTCGCCTGACATCATCGCGCGTCATTTTACACTCGTTCGGGTCGGGTACACACCCACCCGACGAGAGAAAAATTCTGCCCACGAGCTTTCAGCCGGCTGTGGGATGAGACACGCTGAAGTTGCGAACAATGAAATAATTTAATTGGAAGGGACCAATTTCTGTAGCTTGAGGACAGATCTATCCCAATGAAGTGTCTCAAGTATCAACATAAATGCTACAAATACTCAGCAGATGAAGCAACTGTGGAGAGAGAAATGAAGGCTATGATCCTTCTGATATTGCTGATCCTGTACTGTGTGCTTCATCTCATATTGACTCTTAGCTCATTTCACGTTGTTCAATTTGTTGCCAATTTCTTGTATTGAAAGAAGTCACAGCGATGATTACGATAATCTAAATCATCCGATGTTTATCGATAATATAAGATATTACGAATAGGTTAAACATCCAGGATAGAGATTAAAGTCTGAGGTTAAGCTCAATCTTATAAAACAGTTCATTTATGCCCGAGCTCAACTTTCAACTTATTTATTGCCCTTTAAAATGCATCAATATATGAAGACGGCAATAGAATTCTCAAAGTACGTTAAGCATTGTGGGTGGGAGGGGGCTCATCACCTAATTTCCCAACTAGTGGTCTTCAGGTTAATTTTAACCTGCGACTTTCTTCGACCTCTCTCCCCGCCTTCATGCTGGAGCGCTTTTTAAAAGGAAGACTGAAATGTAATAACACTTTGAGAAATCCGGTTGTCGTTGTTATGAGCTGGCAGATGACGTGTGCCAGGCGGATCAAACCCACGAGGGAAACTTGATCACGCGGTCACAACTGTTTTGCAATTTGTATTTTATTTTGAGATGTTGTGCCTTGAATTCAAACGTAATAAGACTACCGTGACTTTAGAGGGTTTTTGGAAACTAAGTTAAACATTTATTTTTCAAGCACATTCATAGGTCTACAAATTACTACTAGAAAACTCCTAAAACCCCTAATTAATCTGGCTCCCAGTTACACCTCCATTAAGGCAACAGTAAAAACAAATAGATTTAAACAGACCCAAACATTGCAACACGATACCTTGGACAGTGAGTTTCAAAGTGAGTTTTCTCAGCTTAGGTTCCTGTAGACAGCAACTTGATGCACAGAGGCTGGAGGCTTTTTACACGTGTTAGATCTTAGAATTCCTTCTTCTCTTACACAGAGCCTCATCTCCTTTATACATGTTTCTCCTTTTTTGAATGCAAATTCCATTGTTCCAATATGTCTTTGGAACTTTACGTTTCTCATAATATAAATCTTTTCATAGTACTAATTTTATCAGTAACATTTGGGAAAAATAAATTTGTCTTAGCTTCTTCTGTAGGTGCAACGTTTTACCATCTCTTTGAACTTCAAACTAACCTAATTTATCTAAAAATGCAAATGTTCCTTACACATCGCATTCTAAAACTTCAGCCATGTTTATGTATTTAGCACTTCAAACCTAACTTCTTGTTGATAACTCAAAGCCGTCTCCAATTCAGTTCAATCCCACACAGACACACATACACACAGAGAAACTAATCCAAACCCCACTATTAACCCACCTTTACAATAAATCACACTAATATTTTGAAAATTATTATATTTTCATGACATCATGAACATTGGCAATGCAGCCAATAAAGTGCTGTTGAGTTGCAGTCACTGTTGCACACAGGAAGCTCCCACAAACAACACATGACCTTTACCAGAAAACCTGCTTTTGTGATGCTGGTTAATGGACAGCAGGACTGCAGGAAAAATTCCCCTGCGCTTCAAGAAAACAGTGCCAAAACGCCAAATGAGCATTTTTACAAAAGAGCATAAACAAGTTTGTAATTTTGACGATAATAATTCCTGAAAAAAGCACATGATATACCTTTAACTCGTTAAACATTTTAGAGAACATTATAGCAAAGATAATCTGAAAACCGTAACTTCTGTTTAGCTTGAGTCAGGGGGCTACAAGTTGTGTTTTAGGGATTAAAATAGGTTTCAAGTCACTAGTACATTTGAGCTTGGATACTAGAGCAAAACAGTCAGCATTCATACTGTACATCATGTAAACTATTTGGCAAACTATTTGGCAATCGGATAATGTACTGATTAACCGAATCGTTACCGTTCATGTCTTGGCTTGTTTGCTTTGATATATTGCTGCGGATTCCACACGTCATAAAGTACTTCATTGGCTGTAAAGTGCTTTGAGATGTCCAGTGGCTGAGAAAAACGCAATATAGGTGCAAATCTTTCTTGGACAGAATTTTGCCCTTGGCGAGTGGGCTGACAGCCGCCCGCGATCAGCACGGCACTGCGATTTCACGCTGGCGGCCAATTAAGGCCCGCCCAGCGCGAAAGGCGGCTGGGGAAGCTCCGAGAAAGGCAGGCGTGGGCGGGGGCATGATGTCCGCCGGGTCCAATGGCGACCCCGCGGCCGATTCGAAAGCGGCCCAGGCAGCCCCTGGAAGGATGCTGAAGTCTCGAAGGATTCCAGTGCAGTTGGGACACGGCAGGTGGGAGGGCAAGTCCCGCATTTCTCGGGTAAGTTCCTCGCTACCTTCCTGGAGGAGGTGGCAGCCAGGAGGGAAACTCTTGTCCCCAGGGACGGGAGGAGGAGGTCCCTGTGCCTCAGCAAAAAGGCTGGGAGGAGGTGGCATCCAGGGTCAACAGCCACGACGTGGTGAGGCGCACATGGGTGCAGTTTCGGAAGCGCTTCAACGATCTGCTGCGGTCGGGAAGGGTGAGTACCATGTTGGTGTGGGTCAGTGTGCAGAACAGTGAAGGGTTGGCCATCCCCTCGTGGAACTGAGGGTTTTAGAGTGTGAGTGTCAACTGTCAATGACGCCAGATCTGGCCAAGGGGGTGAGCCCTGGCTGCTTGGACTGAGTGCCTAGGGTCATGAATCAGCTGAGCCCTGCCAGGTGCTCCTCAGCTGGGTTTGGCCAGGCTGCAATGGCGATGCAGTTACAGAGTAGACTAATCAATGCTCCTCTATACTTTCAGGAGAAGACATCCCAAAACAGTACTGAGAGGCCGCAGACCCCCACACCTCCTAATCCTGACGTGCTATGAGCAGGAGGAACTGGAACTTGAGCGGGAGCATGCACCTTGGTCAGCTGGCCGCAGTGAGGTTGGGGTGCTGGATGAAGGTAACAGTGCAGCACACTGAGCTGAGAATGTTGGCTATTGCAACCATTCTAGCGTAATCTCTATATTGAAGTGAGCCTCGAAACTGGAGCCCCCATTGATAATCGAAAGACGATGCACCATGATGCAGATCTCCGTTGTCTCACCAGGGTGCTTGGCATGCACAGTGACAGTGTGATGACTTAAACTAATGACATGTCCTTTTTCTCCCTTTTAGGCTCACCAGCAGGCGCTTGCAATGAGGACCCTGAAGGGCCACCCCTGACCTCTGAGGACCACCAGGCTCAGCACGCACCTGTGTCACACCCGTTCTGTCAAGCAGGCACCAGCGCAGATACCAGCACCTCGGTGGGCATAAGATCGCCATCTAGCATCTCGATGCACATTGATGAGGGCACTTCACACTCGCTTGAGATGCAGGCGGAGGCAGAGAGTGTCCAGCGTGACAGCAGTCGGAGGAATGGGGATTAGGAACATGCTCAGTCAATGGCTGATGATGTGCCTCTGGAGCCATCCATTAGGCAGCAGGTGCTGGAAGTCCAGCGGGGTGTGCGGGAGGATCTGGTGGAGATACATGAGGGAATGCGTGCCATGGCCTCTGTTTGGGAGGAGTCCCTGTGGAGCATGATCACTGTGTTGACCCTCAAGGCTGAGCACTGCCTCCTCCATGGAGAGAGTGGCGACTCTCATGGAGAGGCTGCTCCAGGGACAAAATCAGGGTTCCCTGGGGGTGCAATTGAACCTGCAAGCCCATGCACATCAAAGCGTCCGGTGTCCCTACCTCTCTGGAGGTTATCCTGGTCAGTGTCCATGCCTTCAGTGCTCTCCTCATCGTGCTCGTCCTTGGACTCACTACTGGAGTCATCATCTGTGGCCTACGCAGCTGTGTCAACATTCTCTCCCTCCAGTGGGTGCCCCCTTGCCAGTGGCAGATTGTGGAGAGCGCAGCATGCAACCACTATTAGTGACATGCGCTCTTGGGGTATTGCAGTGTGCCCCCTGAATGGCCCAGCCATTGGAAGCGCATTCTGAGAAGACCTATGGATCTCCCTACCACCGCCCTTGTGGATACATAGATACATAGAAACTAGGAGCAGGAGTAGGCCATTCGGCCCTTCGAGCCTGCTCTGCCATTCATCATGATCATGGCTGATCATCCAACTCAATAGCCTGCTCCCACTTTCTCCCCATACCCTTTGATCCCTTTCGCCCCAAGAGCTATATCTAACTCCTTCTTGAAAACATACAATGTTTTGCCCTCAACTACTTTCTGTGGTAGCGAATTCCATAAGCTCACCAGTCTCTGGGTAAAGAAATTTCTCCTAATCTCAGTCCTAAATGGTATCCTCAAACTGTGACCCCTGGTTCTGGACTCCCCCACCATTGGGAACATCCTTCCTGCATCTACCATGTCTAGTCCTGTTAGAATTTTATAAGTTTCTATGAGATCCCCCCTCATTCTTCTGAGCTCCAGCGAATATAATCCTAATTGACTCAATCTCTCCTCATAGTCAGTCCCGCCATCCCAGGAATCAGCCTGGTAAACCTTCTCTGCACTCCCTCTAAGGCAAGAACTTCCTTCCTCAGATAAGGAGACCAAAACTGCACACAATATTCCAGGTACGGTCTCACCAAGGCCCTGTATAATTGCAGCAAGACATCCCTGCTCCTGTACTCGAATCCTCTCGCTATGAAGGCCAACATACCATTTGCCTTCTTTACCACCTGCTGAACCTGCATGCTTACCTTCAGCGACTGGTGTACGAGGACACATTGCACATTCCCCTCTCTCAATTTATAGCCATTCAGGTAATAATCTGCCTTCCTGTTTTTGCTTCCAAAGTGGATAACCTCACATTTATCCACATTATACTGCATCTGCCATGCATTTGCCCACTCACTCAGCTTGTCCAAATCACACTGAAGAGCCATGGATCCTGTTGTACCGCTGCTCGGCCTCTGTTCTTGGGTGGCAGAGGGGTGTCATGAGCCACCTTTTGAGGGGATAGCCCTTGTCATCCAGCAGCCATCCATCCAGCCGGGCTGGAGCACTGAAGAGCCTTGGGACCTGGGAATGTCTCAGGACGTAAGTATCATGGGAGCTGCCAGGGTACCTTGCACAGATTTGCTGAATCTGCATTTTGTAATCACACACTATCTGCATGTTCATGGAGTGGAATCCCTCCCTCTTGACAAAGGCACCCCGCTAACCCTCTTGGCACCTTGGCGGCCACATGTATGTAGTCAATGGCACGTTGGATGCGGGGGGACCCACCAATCGCTGCAAAGCCTCTGGTTCGCTCTGCCTGGCTTGCCTCGTCCGTCCAGCATGAATAAAAATCAATGCACGCCTCAACAGAACTTCTGTCACCAGTTTGACGCAACTGTGGACAGCTGATTGGGAGACTCCACACAGATCCCCCTTCAGAGTCACTGGCATGGCATGTCCACCCGCACAGTCGGAACTGATCTCAGGTCTGATCCTCTGACAAATGGAGGTCACGGTCTTCCTGGAGAGACGGAGCCTCCTTCGGCATTGCACCTCAAACATATTGAGGTAGCTGCATTGCCGCCTGTAAACCCTGGCAGCGGAATAGGGCCATCTTCTGTGGTGCCTTCCGCCTTCCTGCTGGCCCTACCCCACCTTATGCCTGTGCCTCTCCTTCCACAGGTCACTCCCCTGGAAGTTGCATTGGGACACCTGGCCTCCTCTCCCTCTGCCCCTCTCTTCCTCCTCAGAGGAGGTACCACTAGCGGAGACCAGAATCCCCATTACTAGGGTTATGGAAGGCTGTTTGATATCTGGAAGGGCCCACACGGTCTGAATCCTCCGGGGGCCTGGAAGACAACAACGAGTCCTGAAATGAAGCCGAGAAATGATCAGAATGCAGCCCTGAAGCGAGACGAAGCTGTCCAGTTCACAAACTCAACCAACAGCATACGATTTCCAAAACTCCTCACTACTCACGTTGAAAATGCTGCTGACCCTTCTTACCCTTCTTATCTTATTTGCAAATTGTGGCCTGCCTGCCTGTCTGTTTTGCCCGTGCGACGGCCAAAAATTCGCATGGACTCGGAGGCAATTGGTGTGTCAAGGGCCTTAACTGGCCCCTTAATTAATGGCGGGCGCGCCTCCGTCTCCCTTGTGCGTCCACCTAGCGAAATATCGCGAGAGTGCGCGTTGACGTCGGCACGCTGGGCCCGGTGTCACTTGCGTGTCATTTCGTGCTTGAGCCGGTCGGGCACGCGCCCACCTGCCCGCCGAGTGAAAAATTCTGCCCCTTATTTTCATTCAATACTACCCTGCTCCTTTCACAAAGTTGCTACCCTTTTCCTTCATTCAAAAGCCTCCTTGACCTTGGTATATTTAACGTGGACGTTTTTAGTCTAGAGTTGTTAACTGGAGTGAAGGATATTATTCGGCACCATAGTGACAGGAATTAGGCATATGAGCAGTCACCTTCAGGGAAACACTGCACAAAGAATCTTGGAACAAGAGCCGCGTGAATTGCCGAGATGATCAAATGAGTGAAACACTGCGCAAAGGATTCATTGTTAGTCAGTTCTAAAACTAAAATAAAACTTTTGTTCCAAATCAAAAGTCTTTCGAATGATCTTAATTAAAACTGGTATTTGTTTCCCTGGTATGTGCTTAAACATGTTGTGACTAATATACTAGCAGATGAACAAATCCTTATGAAATATCTAACGACACTATTATTATTTAACAAAACACTGCTAAAGCTGTGACTCCTCTGTTCGTGACTGTGGTAAAATGTGGCCTTTGTCGGGAGAAAGGAAAATGATGTTGCGTTTGTTGAAAGTAGACAGTCACGCCTTGTGAAAATAAATATGAGGCCAACTTAGCATGGCGGTCACTTGAAATTTCAAAATCTGATTCTTAACAGAAAATTTCAAAGCAGAGAATGGAAAATAAAGAACTTCAATTTGTTTAAGAGAATGGAATAAAGTATTTGATGACCTGTCCTTCAGTGGGTCCTTCTTCATTCCCAATTCATCAGCCACCCACTCAGTCAAGGGAATGCCTTGGCATGATTTGGTGGGGTAAATAAAGTATCTGCAGATGTCATGAAACTAGCATATTTTTTCATGATGTTTTTCTGGTTTATTGTGAAGTAGGCTGATGGGGATAAGTATAGTTGGATCTGTGCATGACTTAATTACACTTTGGAATCAAGGACTGCAAGTTTAAATCATCAAATGAAGCTAGATGCTTGACATGCTAATGAGTAAACATGGATGCTGGCTTAGCATGTAAGGTATGAAGGGAATTTGCATTTTTAGATAAATGAAGGAATATTTGGATTTCAAAGCGATCTTAGTCTGTTTACAACTAGTCAGATAAACAATGTGTTTATTTACCCAAATGTTACTGAAAAAAATAGTGGCAACACGAAAGTTTTTATATTATGAGGAAGATACAGTTTCAAACACATATGGAGCAATAGAATTTACATATTAAAAACAGAGAAACATATATGAAGGAGAATGAAAGGTTATTAATGGTGCAATTGTCTCCGATATTTCGTGGCCCATCCAACCTTATGGTTGGCTGACAGGTGAATTGGCCAGGCAGCCTTTACATTTTTTATCAAGCCTCGTCCAAGGGCAGGATGAAATCTCTGCTATGAAATAAAATAAAAATAAATATCTGTGGACAGCATTTTTATGAGGTATGCTTTCAGGCGCGTGATTGTGATGCATAGACATTTTTTTGCAGCTTTTTACACCTTTATTTCATCACTTGCAGGTCTGTAGCTCCCTGAGGCAGCTGCCTGCCTTCAGGGAACTGTCTCGCCCACAGTGACATCATCGCCTGCCTTCTTCCCGCCCCCACCCTGGCAGCGCTGAGCTTTTCAGCACCCTCCAGGGGTAAAATTCTGGCCTATGTGTAAAAAAGCCACGTAAGATCTAATAGGAGTGTGTGAAAAAGCCTTAATGAAGCCTCCAGCATGTGTGTATAAGTCTGCTGTGCATGGAACTGAAGTTGAGGAAAGTCATTTGGGATTCTGCTGTCCACTGTTAATTTGCTGGGTTTGTTTTACATCTAAAATCTATTGTGGACCATTGTCTTAAAGGGAGTGTAACTGGGAGTCAGGTTAATTAGGAATTTTAGGAGTTATTATAGTAGTAATTGTAGTCTTATGTATGTTCTAGACATCTTTTATTTTGTTAATAAATATTTTAATTTAATTTTTAAAAATCTCTAAAGGGCGTGGTGGATTTATTACTTCTGAATTCAGTGCACACATCTCGTATTAAATACAAATTGCAAACCATTGTGATAGCACAACAAAGTTTCCCTCATGGATTTAGTCCACCTGGCACGCATTATCTGCCACGTCATAACAGAAGACTTCGGCCACTTTGACCAGTTTGGGATTGAGGTGGCCTTGTCGGTAGGCACCCAAGAGACAACTGACCCCAAGCATTGCCAGCCCCAGCCCTGCCACTACGCCAAGCCCCTGAGGCACTGCACACCTTGGGGTCATCAGCTCCCAAGCCTCTGCAAATGAGCCATCGGCGGCAAATACACACAACACCAGGCCATGGCTACCAGAGCCACAGGTCAAAGCAGCGGTAGTGAACTCTGTGGGTGATGGCCAAAGTTCGTGATTGTCATGATTGTCTATAATGTTACTGGAAATTATTGTTAAGTTGGAATTGTCGTAGGGTCAGTGACTATGTGTGGCTTAATTGGATTAAAGCCAGCTAGCCTGGCTGCTTTGATGTATAGTAATTTTGAGATGTTAACTAGATAAATGCAAGTTAGTTAAAACATGAAGTGCAATTTGCATTTGTTGAATAAACCATTCGAAAGAATGGGTAAAATCTTGCACCTCGCTAACAGACGCCAAGCAATGTGTTTATATTACTGACACAATTGGTGGAATAAATGGATTATTGTTAGGAGAGGTAAAATTTAAAAAAACCTAGTAATACAATGGAAAATTTACATTCAAAGGGGAAGCTAGGTATAAACAGAACGATCAAATGCGCTTTGCCTGGTGTCTGTTTAAAATCTATGGGTTATTGTTGCTTTGGTGAAGATTTACCTGGGAGTGATTAATTTGGGGATTTGTTTAAAAGTTATTATGATAGTAATTTGTAGACATGTGTATGTGTTCAATTAGTTGTTAAATTAATAAATGTTTAATTTAGTTTTATAAGATTAAGAAATGTTAGGGACACAAAAGTGGCACAGGTGTCTAATCACTGTATATATGAAACACTTGCACTTTATTCATGTATGTTGTACTTTCATTCTGCTGCTAGTTGCTGCAATGGCCGGGTACATTTAAGGGTGTTGCACTTTGTTCCCAATCAGTCTCAGATGACGTAGGCCCATGGATACCCCATTTGTTGTGCCACATTGTCAGTAGTGGCATCTCTGGGTATCCTGACATGTGGTAGGATCGAAACCTGGGCATCATTTGTAAAGTTGCAGCCTTGGAACGCATCTGGTAATGCAGCAGGCAGTGTTCACCTGGTTATCATTCCTCTAAGGCTGCTGTCTGAGTAGCATCTGCAGCCAAGTCATTGCATGTCTTGACGGTCTCCGCATGACAGGTTTCTTTGCAAGGCATTGCCCCCATTTGGAGGATGTGTCAGTGAGACATGAGTGCATCTGCCAGGTTAAGAGTGGATGTACCTTCCAACATACCATGCATATGGGCTTGCTTTTGTCATTGGCCTGCAGCAATGTTCCTCCTAGGTGCCAGAGGTCACGTGAATATGCAGTGTTATACAGGTAGATAAAAGCAAAATACTGCGGATGCTGGAAATCTGAAATAAAAACAGAAAATGATGGAAAAATTCAGCTAGTCTGGCAGCATCTGTGGAGAGAGAAACAGAGTTAAATTTTCGTGTCCGTATAACTCTTCTTCAGAGTCATACAGGTAGTGTTGTGCTCCTGTTGGCACTGATGCCGCAGTGCTGTATGAGCAGCACATTTTGCGCATATGGAATCTGTCTCATTTCAGATTGGCCCATACACAGGATCACAATATCAGCAGTTTTAATGTGAAAACGTGACATTTAATGCAGTCACCAGAACGTAAGAACTATGAAATGGAACAAAAACGTCCTGCCCACTAGGGAATCCCAATTTCCCAGCCAACAGAGAACCAGAACCCACAGTGTAGCGTAGACGTGTCGGTGCCTCACTCAGCCTGGAATCTGGTGGTGATAACATTGTCACAGGCCTGTCTGTCACGTTGCACCATTGCCCTGCCGCTGGATCCACAACATCCACTCCCTCATCAGCAGCATCATCTTCCCCTTCCTCCTCATCAGAGGAGACATCTGGCTCTTCCATCTCCACCTCTGCAAAATTATCCCTCTTTGCTGAACAAGGTTGTGCAGGGCACAACACATCAAATGATCCTGGACACTCTTTCTGGTGAGTACTGAAGCACTCCGCCTGAGCGGTCCAAGCAGCTGAACCTCATTTTTAGCAGTCCTATGGTCTACTCTATTGTTGTCCTTGTCAAGTCATGAACAGCATTGCACCTCTCCTCTACTGCACTTTGCGGGTTCCACACTGGTGTCATCAGCCAGGTCCTCCGTGATCCCTGTCACCAACGAGTCAGCTCTGGCAGTTGATGAGATGTAGCAAACACTTGTGGCACCCGGGAGTTGTTCAGAATATGGGCATTGTGAAAGCTCCCTGGATAGTGCACATACCTGAAGGATTTATTTTCCTGTGATCACATACCAGCTGCACATTGCCATGACCACGGGTCATAGCCCCGAATTATGTATGGACATATTGGACTTTTAAGTAAAACGTGTGTTTTTTTAAAAAAAAGAGGATATACAAGCAAAAGCTGGCTGAGACTGTAAAGTAAGCACTTTCTGAAAAGTTACTATGTGGATTACACTTGACCAACTAGTGCAGAGAAAGGAATGTTGCACCTAAAAGGTGTCAAGGCCTTCTTCAAACAGAGACATTTCAAAGGAAAAGATGCAATGAAAAACCGGACTGTAATCTCCTATGGTTGGGGAGATAATATAAACTGATTACCATTTCAGTAGAAACCATCTCCTGTTGTTATGAACCCAGCTGAGGTTACCCTGGACAAGCCTGATACCAGAGTGGAACCCAGCTTGTTAGATCCTAACTTTTTATTGTTTGTTTAGATACGTGGAGAGTAGCTACTGAACAGAGTCACAGGAGTCAGCTGAACTTTTAACAAAAGAATAAAACATTTATTCGACAAGAAAAGATGAACTATATTACAATACTCCTTCACCCACAACTATATCTTTACAGATGTATACAGATTTGTAAGGATAACACAAGTTACCAAAGATATCTTATACTTTAATGTTCACAGTAAGTATACAGTCCACATAAACCAGTAGGCACCCTGCAGTCAGACACACCACACTCTGAAACCAAGTGACAGAATCCACCTCAACCAGATGTTATGGGTCTCTCCTTAACTTCCTGCAGATGCTTGTCACACCATGAGCCATCCGGTTTCATTGCATTCCATCTTTCACAGGAAGGTTTCCAAACTCCAATCTCCAAGACTTCATCTTGATATCTTCTCCAGGGTTTCGAACCCTCCTTTTGGTGTTCCTCTTCCCTGGGTAACCGCATGCATTCAAGAAGTCTTCCACGTACTCTCTCTCACCAACTCAGCCATCACCAGTACCACTGTTTCACATGCCCAAAGCAAAGAGTTACAGACCTTCAGATGTTTCTTTGGACCTTATTGCTTCTTGCAAGATGTTCTTGCTTTAAATCTGCTTTCTGTAGCTTTTAAGCTTGGATCCTTTCTCTCTGCCCCTCACTCTTAACTTCATTAACAGGACCTTTTCCAGGTTCCAGCCTTTCCTTTGGCTAGAAGGTCTGCTTGGGACTTCCGCCTGTTCCATTCCCTTGGATTTGGCATCTTTTCTTTAGCTTGGGACTGGCCATCTATCCCCTTTGCTCCAGTCTCTCTTGGCAGCTACTTTCAAAACCCACTGAACTCAAACAGCTTCCAAAATCAAACTGCTGTTTCTCTTCTTCTGTGTGTGTCTGTAGGAGGGACCTACCTCTCTGAACCCCCGTTACTATGCAACAGCACTGTTTTTTCTACTCTTGTGTTTGCTTAACAACTTAAGTTGTAAAATTCTCATTTGAAATGCAGGCACCTTTTTAAAGTGAAACTAAAACTCAGTCTGACCTTTCTTAACACACAGATGCAGAAACACAAATCAAACTTAAACATTAAAGCTAAAACTCATTCCTAATACCCACCAATACAAACATAACATACTTATGTATGTTGAGTTATATTCCAGACTGTGGACATGATTGGAGTTGAAATAAAGCAGTTCCTGGGTGAAAGACATGTTTGTTTTCCCTTCCAGGAATACACCAGAAAAGGGGTTAAAAGCCAACTGCAACCCTGGTCTCTGTGTGCTTGTTCTGGTATTCTGTTCTGGTGCTAGTGTGTGCTGTGAAGGTCACAGCTGAAGAACATTAACTAAGCATCCCTGTGTTTGCAGGTAAAAGGTCTCCCTCAGATTTCTGGAAACAAGTCACAAGTCAGCAAAGCCACAGCCGAAAAGGAAACAAGACAACTCCTTTCAGCTCAGTTAACGTTTCGAGTCCGTATGACTCTTCAACAGAACTAAGGAAAAATAGAAAAGAGGTGAAATATAAGCTGGTTTAAGGGGGGTGGGACAAGTAGAGCTGGATAGAGGGCCAGTGATAGGTGGAGATAGCCAAAAGGTGTCATAGACAAAGGGACAAAGAGGTGTTGAAGGTGGTGATATTATCTAAGGAATGTGCTAATAGGTGACATTAAAGGTAGAAAGCAGGACGAGCAAGGTACAGATAGCCTTAGTGGGGGTGGGGTGGAGGGAAGGGATCGAAATAGGCTAAAAGGTAGAGATAAAACAATGGATGGAAATACATTTAAAAATAATGGAAATAGGTGGGAAAAGAAAAATCTATACAAATTATTGGAAAAAAGGGGGATCGGAAAGTGGGTGGGGATGGAGGAGAGAGTTCATGATCTAAAATTGTTGAACTCAATATTCAGTCCGGAAGTGAGAGAACTGAACAATTTCTCCTTAAACTCCTCTCACTTCCTTCAAATAAAAGGTGTGGATATGGGTACCCGTATGGGCCCCAGTTTTGCCTGTCTCTTTATGGGGTATGTGGAACATTCCTTGTTCTAGTTCTACTCCGGCCCCCTCCCACAACTCTTTCTCCGGTACATCGATGATTACTTCGGTGCTGCTTCATGCTCTCATCTGGACCTGGAAAAATTTATTAATTTTGCTTCCAATTTCCACCCCTCCATCATTTTCACATGGTCCATCTCTGACACTTCCCTTCCCTTCCTTGACCTCTCTGTCTCTATTTCTGGTGATAGACTGTCCACCAATATTCATTAGAAGTCTACCGGCTCCCACAGCTACCTCGACTACAGCTCCTCACACCCCGCTTCCTGTAAGGACTCAATCTCATTCTCTCAGATCTTTCGCCTCTGTCGCATCTGTTTGATGATACCACTTCCAAAAACAGTTCCTCTGACATGTCTTCCCTCTTCCTTAACCGAGGTTTTCCACCCACGGTGGTTGACAGGGCCCTCAACCGTGTCCAGCCCATCTCCCGCGCATCCGCCCTCACACCTTCCTCTCCCTCCCAGAGCCATGATAGGGTCCACCTTGTCCTCACTTATCACCCCACTAGCCTCTGCATTCAAAGGATCATACTCCACCATTTCCACCAACTCCAGCATGATGCCACCCCAAAGCACATCTTCCCTTCGCCCCCCTCCGGCAGCATTCCGCAGGGATCATTCCCTCCGGGACACACTGGTCCACTCCTCCATCACCTCCTACACCTCAACCCCCTCCCACGGCACCTTCCCATGCAACCGCAGAAGGTGCAACACCTGCCCCTTCACTTCCCCTCTCCTCACCATCCAAGGGCCCAAACATTCCTTTCAAGTGAAGCAGCATTTCACTTGCACTTCCCTCAGTTTAGTCTACTGCATTCACTGCTCCCAATGTGGTTTCCTTTACATTGGAGAGACCAAACACAGACTGGGTGACCGCTTTGCGGAACACCTTTGGTCTGTCCGCAAGCATGACCCAGACCTCCCTGTCGCTTGCCATTTCAACACACCACCCTGCTCTCATGCCCACATGTCCGTCCTTGGCCTGCTGCAATGTTCCAGTGAAGCTCAACGCAAACTGGAGGAACAGTACCTCATCTTCCGACTAGGCACTTTACAGCCTTCCGGACTGAATATTGAGTTCAACAATTTTACATCATGAACTCTCTCCTCCATTCCCACCCCCTTTCCAATCCCCCTTTTTTCCAATAATTTATATAGATTTTTCTTTTCCCACCTATTTCCATTATTTTTAAATGTATTTCCAGCCATTATTTTATTTCTACCTTTTAGCCTATTTCGATCCCTTCCCCCCACCCCACCACCACTAGGGCTATCTGTACCTTGCTCGTCTGCTTTCTACCCTTAATGTCACCTATTAGCACATTCCTTAGATAATATCACCACCTTCAACACCTCTTTGTCCTTTTGTCTATGACATCTTTTGGCTATCTCCACCTATCACTGGCCCTTTATCCAGCTCTACCTGTCCCACCCCACCTTAAACCAGCTTATATTTCACCTCTTTTCTATTTTTCCTTAGTTCTGTTGAAGAGTCATACGGACTCGAAATGTTAACTGTGTTCCTCTCCGCAGTTGCTGTCATACCTGCTGAGTTTTTCCAAGTATGTTTATTTTTGTTTTGGATTTCCAGCATCCACAGTTTTTTTGCTTTTAACTCCTTTCAGCTAACCTGCAGAACCAAGAATCTCCAAACCAGCTGCTCAACTGCCAAAGCCAGCTCTACCGGAATCATTCAACTTAACGGCTGCAATATTTCACCACCTATGCCACACGGACAAGCCAAAGACTGATTTGTATATCTTTTTAAACTTTTATTTTTGGACTCACTTCTCATTTCTAATCTGTGTGTATGTGTGTTATGTTTTTATTATTTTTCTCACATTTTAGTAACTAATAAACTCACTTTTTCTTTAACTCAAGGAATCCTGAATAAATTGGCTCATTTTAAAACATAAATACATTTGGACTTGGAAAAGATATCCATGAGGGAAGGGATCCTTTTTAAATGAACCTTGTTGCGACCAACTGAGGAAGTTGAATAAAGAAGGAGAGCTAGTCACCCTTCCTCACCCAGGAGCATTGCAATTTGGGGTTTCTCATCTAGGGTCATTACAAATTGGGGGAACCTCATCGGTAGACTGGTTGTAATAACATTCATAGAGTGAAACTCCTTTCTGCTAATGATTGCAGTGGGCTGATCCCAGGGAACTCTCAGCATCACATGCGCGCAGTCAATTGCCCCTTGCACTAGTGGGAATTCTGAGATTGCAGCAAATCTCACAGCCTTGCTCCTGGTTCTCGGGGTCTGTACTGAATTTTACAAAATCATTTGCTCTTCTGAAGAAGCCATCTGTCACCTCCTGGATACATTTGTGCGTGGCAGACTGGGATATTCCACACACATCACCAGTGGATCACTGGAAAGAGCTACTGGCAAAGAAGTGCAATGCTGCTGTCACTTTTAATGCTACTGGCATTGGATTGCCTCCCAATCCTTGTGGATACAGGTCTTCATGGAGCAGCTGGCATATGTGAGTTACCACACCCAGTGACATCCTAAACTGCCTCCGACATTGCCTTTCAGACATTTGCAAGTAGCTGCACCCCCTGCAGTAGATACAATTGTGTGCCAATGCTCGACGTTACATAGGCCCCTGGTTTGCAGCATCCTGCGCTGCTTGACCTTCTGCTGCCCTCCCTGTTGATGCCCTGGCAGCTGTTCTGCCTGGCCCTGGGCAAGGCCCACCGCTGGTTCCTCCGGACCTGCAACATAGCTAGTAGAAAGGCTGGGTTGACTTGCCTCTTCGTCACTACTGCCAGAGGTGATCTGTGAACAAATTGCAGGGAACGATCTGGTCAGCATATTCTTTGAAGCCCTCCCTCCTGTCCTGAGCATTTCTGCCAATGGAAAGCTCCTGTCTTCCACCCATGCCACCGTGATCAATTACGTCCTGGAGGATCAATGCCAAGATCTCTTCCTGTTGATGCAGCCATGTGCATGGAGACTGGAGCATTAAAGCCATGACTGTAGTATAATTGGTTAAAAGTTATGTGAGTTAGTGATGGGTATCAAGATGTAACAGTGACATCAGCAGTCAGGTACTTGAGATTCTGTAGAGCAGATGGAACAGTCTGTACTCAAAAGAGATGTACTTACTCTGTAGCCTATCCGGTATGTAGAGTTAATAAAGTAGTTTGAAGTAAACTACCTGAGTCAGACCAGAGTTACTCATGGTAAGATGGAAGCTGTCCCAGTAACAATTAGGCCACAAGACAATAACACTAAACAATGACTGTGCACCCTCCTACCACTGTTGAGCTTCCCTCCTTCATCTTGCTTTGACCTCAGATAAATTCCAGCTATTTCCTTAACAGCCATGACCAATTATCAGGGGCCATCGAAGTTCTCAACCAGCACTGTGCCCCCTTCCCCGATAGCCCTCAACCTGCCATCCATCATTCTGTGCACTCCCCCAATCATCTTTGAGTTTCCCTTTGTTATCCTTGAGTCTCAGGACCTTTAGAATACCATTCCCAGTGTCCCTTGCTCTTCCCATGGTCATTCTGGACCTGTGGGCTTCCGACATTAAGGTGCCCTGCATGGTCCAGTGTTCTCCCTATGTTCCCCCCTCCCCTCCAAGTATTTGTGGTGCTGCCTACTCTCTTTCTCCCTCCCGCCCTTCCTCCATGCCTCAACCAACAGAATCTGCTCCTCCGCGCACACTCTCCTCCAGCTGCTGACCTTGCTGGGATCTGGCTGGAAGGAGGTCCATGAGTCAGGCATCAGTGCTGCTGTGATTGAGGGTGACCACATAAAGGAGAATATACCTGAGCATGGTTCTCATCAAGTTGACTCATGATTATTAGGATGTGCCTTTAGTCGGCTAATTGTGCTCATTTTTAACTCCTTCCACCTGAAAAGACCCTCCTCCCACTTTGAGGAATTGCACTTTCACAGCAACTGTTTTGAGACTAAAAAATGGTGCACGTCCCCTTTCAAAAATGCTCCACCACATTCCACCCTCCCTCTGTTAACTTATCAACTTGCCCCATCACCCTCGACCCTCCAAATATAACCATTCCTCTCCACTCTGTTACCCTTGAACCTCACCCCATTACCCTTGGCCTTATAACCATCATCCTCCATATGTCTTCTCTCCCCTCTGAGCCAACACCCATTGCCATCCCCATGCCCACCCTGCCCTGAGCCCTCCCGTCTTCCATGCCACCTCTTTTCACTGTTTGTGACCCCCTCCCCCATGAGACCATCCGCTACCCAATCATTATCTGGACCTGCCACCCGATTGCATCCCACTCCCCCCTCTCACTGTCACTGCTCACAATCTGCTGTCCAGTTCAACCCTCAGGACCCCACCATAGACAGCCCCTCCCCTGCCCTCTCCCACCATCCCTACCTGGAAACACCCTCACCCACCCATTCACAAGACCGCCCCCCCCACCCCCCCACCACACCCAAGACACAAGACCCTTCCCCTCCTCCCCCCATCCACACAGCCTTGCCTTCCTTCCCTGCCTCTCCCCTCCCCCGGACTTCCTCCATCCCCTTGGCCATCCTTACTGCCCTGTGCCCCTTAGACTGCCTCCACCCTATCTCAATCTTCACATCATTGAAGGACACTCCCCAAGAGGAAGTGGCTACTCACTCCAACCCCAGCAAGTAGATTACCTCACCAGCTGCACACCACTTATATACAGTCGTAAACCTGAAGGCACATATTGCTTGCTTGGGGATAACTTAATTGGGATGGGGAACTTAATTCAGGCAAGATTGCCTTTTAATTAGTATGCATGGCATGCAAATGCATGCAAAAAGGCTTTCTGACGCTTGCTGTCAAGAATCTTGACATGTCTTCAAACTTTCCTGAACTTAATAGCTTAGTTTCATTCTGCTGTTAGGAAGCTGATTTTTGGTATCCTGCTCAATTTAAGTTACCCTTCCCGCCTTACTTCCTGCTCCCGGCAGGAGCACAAGATTCCAACCGTGCTGAGGAGAATTTTCTAGATCAGAATGTTTCGCATTCGCAATAAAATGGATGAATTAGCTACGATGGTATAAGATGCGAGTTGGCTATGATGGATTAGGAAACATTACTTAAAGGGGTGACGGTGGATAGGCAATGGCAAACATTCAAAGAGCGCATGGGTGAACTGCAACAACTGTTTATTCCTGTCTGATACAAAAGTAAAACAGGAAAGGTGGCCAAACCATGGCTTACAAGGGAAATTAGAGATAGTATTAGATCCAAGGAAGAGGCATACAAATTGGCTAAAAAAAACAACAGACTTGAGGATTAGGAGTAGTTTGGAATTCAGCAAAGGAGGACCAAGGGATTGATTAAGAAGGGGAAAATAGAGGATGAGAGTAAGCTTGCAGGGAACATAAAAACTGACTGTAAAAGTTTCTATAGGTATGTGAAGAGAAAAAGATTGGTGAAGACAAATGTAGGTCCCTTACAGTCAGAAACAGGGGAATTTATAATGGGGAACAAAGAAATGGCTGACCAACTAGATACATACTTTGATTCTGTCTTCACAAAGGAGGACACAAATAACATACTAGAAATGTTGGGCAACACAGGGTTTAGTGAGAGGGAGGAACTGAAGTATTAGTAAGGAAATGGTTTTGGTGAAATTGAAGGTTGATAAATCCCCAGGGCCTGATAATCTACATCCCAGAGTACTTAAGGAAGTGGCTCTAGAAATAGTGGATGCATTGGTGGTCATCTTCCGAGATTCTATAGACTCTGGAACAGTTCCTACAGATTGGAGGGTAGTTAATGTAACCCCACTATTTAAAAAGGGAGGTAGAGAGAAAACAGGGAATTATAGACCAGTCAGCCTGACGTCAGTAGTGGGGAAAATTCTAGAGTCCATTAAAAAAGATTTAATAGCTGAGCACTTGGAAAACAATGTCAGAATCAGACAGAGTCGGCATGGATTTATGAAAGAGAAATCATGCTTGACAAATCTACTGGAATTTTTTGAGGATGTAGCTAGTAGCGTTGATGAGGCGGAGCCAGTGGATGTGGTTTATTTGGACTTTCAGGAGGCTTTCGACAAAGCCCCACATAAGAGATTAGCGTGTAAAATTAAAGCGCATGGGATTGGGGGTAGTGTATTGAGATGGATAGAAAACTGGTTGGCAGACAGGAAATAAAGAGTAGGAATAAGTGGGTCTTTTTCCAAATGGCAGGCAGTGACTAGTGGGATACCGCAGGGATCAGTGCTGGGACCCCAGCTATTCACAATATATATTAATGATTTAGATGAGGGAACTAAATGTAATGTCTCCAAATTTGCTGATGACACAAAGCTGGGTGGGAGGGTGAGCTGTGAGGAGGATGCAGAGATGCTTCAGTGTGATTTGGACAAGCTGAGTGAGTGGGCAAATGCATGGCAGATGCAGTATAATGTGGATAAATGTGAGGTAATCCACTTTGGTAGCAAAAACAGGAAGGTAGATTATCTGAATGGCTATAACTTGAGAGAGGGGAATGTACAACGAGACCTGGGTGTCTTCGTACACCAGTCGCTGAAGGTAAGCATGCAGGTGCAGCAGGCGGTAAAGAAGGCAAATGGTATATTGGCTATCATAGCGTGAGGATTCGAGTACAGGAACAGGGATGACTTTCTGCAATTATACAGGGCCTTGGTGAAACCACACCTGGAATATTGTGTGCAGTTTTGGTCTCCTTATCTGAGGAAGGATATACTTGCTATAGAGGGAGTGCAGCGAAGGTTTACCAGGCTGATTCCTGTGATGGCGGGACTGAATATGAGGAGAGATTGAGTCGATTAGGATTATATTCGCTGGAGTTCAGAAGAATGAGGGGGAATCTCAGAGAAACCTATAAAATTCTAACAGGACTAGACATGGTAGATGCAGGAAGGATGTTCCCTATGGTGGGGGAGTCCAGAACCAGGGGTCACAGTCTGTGGATACAGGGTAGACCATTTAGGACTGAGATGAGGAGAAATTTCTTCACCCAGAGAGTGGTGAGCCTGTGGAATTCGCTACCACAGAAAGTAGTTGAGGCCAAAACATTGCATGTTTTCAAGAAGGAGTTAGAAATAGCTCTTGGGGCGAAAGGGATCAAAGGATATGGGGAGAAAGTGGGAGCAGGCTATTGAGTTGGATGATCAGCCATGATCATGATGAATGGCGGAGCAGGCTCCTATTTTCTATGTTTCTATGTTTCCAGCCCAACGAGGTGGGAGGCATTGCTGGATCTAATTCTGGGGAATGAGTTGTGTCAAGTAGATCAAATGTCAGTGAGGGAACATTTAGGGAACAGTGATCATAGTACCTTAAGTTTTAGATTAGCTTTGGAAAAGGACCATGAAGTAATCTAGGGTAAAAATACCTAATTGGAAGAGGGCCAATTTCAGTGGAATGAGAAAGGATCTGCCACTGGTAAATTAGGATCAGAGTTTGGCAGGCAAAACTATGAAGGAACCATGGGCTGCCTTTAAAAGGGAGATGGTTTGGGTACAGCTGAAGTGCATTTACATGTGGGGGGAAGCTCCCTGCATGGAAAAAGAGATAGAGCGTAAGATGAAGCAGAAAAGGAGTTCTTACAACATATGTCAGGTTGATAATTCAAGAGGGAATCAGGTTGAATGTATAGAAAATGCAGAGGGCAAGTGAAAAAGAAAATAAGAGAGCCAAAGAGAGAGTGTGAGAAGAGATTGACAGTTATCATACAAAGGAATCCAAATGTCTTCTTTGGACATATAAATGGTAAAAAGGCAGTTAGTTAAAGGAGAGGCCAATTAAGGACCAGAAAGAAGACTTCCTCATGACAGCAGGGAGCATGGCTGAGGTATTAAATGAGCATTTTTACTTCCTTCTATACCAAGGAGGAAGATGCTCCCAAAGTCATGGTGAAAGAGGAAGTTGTTGAGGTACTGGATGGACTAAAAATTAATAAAGAGGATGTAGTAGAAAGGCTGGTTTATTTGGATGGGATGCATCTGAGTAACATAATCCTCCAATCGTCCTTAGATACAGGGTGTTGTGCCAGAGGATTGGAGAATTGTGAACATTACAACCTTGTTCAAAACAGGGTGTAAGGATAAATCCAGCAACTACAGGTCAATCAGTTTAACCTTAGTGGTGAGAAAGCTTTTAGAGACAATAATCCAGGACAAAATTTACAGCCACTTGTCGAGTGTGGATTAATTAAGGAAAGCCAGCTTGGATTTGTTAAAGGCAAATTGTGTTTAACCAGCTTGATTGAATTTTTTGATGAGGTAACAGAGAGGGTTAATCAGGGTAACATGGTTGATGTGTGGCCTTCCAAAAGATGTTCGATAAAAACATGTAACAGGCTTGCCAGAAAAATCGAAGCCCATGAAATAACAGGGAAAGTGGCTGAGTGGATAGGAAGCTGGCTGAGTGACTGCATAGAGATAGTAATGGTGAACAATTGTCTTTTGGGCAGGAGGACACTATATACAGGGTTCCCTAGGGGTTGGTACTCAGATCATTTCTTTACTTGACATATATCAATGACCTAGACTTGGGTGTACAGGGCACAATTTCAAAATTTGCAGAGGACATAAAACTTGGAAATATTGGGCAGGATTTCATGAATGGCGGGGTCACAACAGCGCCACAGCCATTTAACACTCTGAGGAACGCTAATTGGCAGCAGACGGGATTTTCGTCCCTCACTAGGGCACACCTATCTCACCACCATGACAGCTCTATTGCCTGTTCTTCATTTTGGGATCCTGCCAACACTCCTAGCTATTGTGCACCAGTATTTCCTGAAATAAGATTAACAATTGGACAGAACAAAGAGCTTACAGTGAGCTGCAATGAAAAAGTACACTCTTTAGAGGACAAACTATTTAAATTTCTGGATAAATGTTAAGAATAGCCTATGCTGACATGTTGATATACTTGTAAATATTAAGTTGCTGAGATTAGTGAACAGAATTAAGATCTACACGGTGTTGGTCAAAAATTTTTGCTTTGTAGAAACCAACCTATAGTAATTAATAGATTGTTTTCCTTAAAAATTGATCAATTTAATGTACTTGCTCGATAAATACAAGCAGAAGATATATATTGTGGCTACTAATCATTATTTGAGACTGCTAGCATGCTCTGATTTATACAGTCAAGGGAGTAAACATTCCCAAGCATTATATCATCAAATCGGATGAATGTTTTCTTTCACACGCACTCAATAATTTTCTTTAAAATGTCATTGGAGATTGGAATTTTGGAACTGGAAGTATTCCCTCAGAACTCTCCAAAAGGACTTGATCCAAGATATGTAGCTACTGCTGGGAGTCAAGAAAAACACAGCCTAATTCACAATAGAAAAAAATGTAAGGGCCAAGGAATAAATGCTTCATTGAAAAATACTTTAGACGTACCTTGATGAAACAGTGATCGGTGAAGCACAAGGTCAGGAATATATTACTGAAAGGGCAAGTGTTAAGTAATCTGAGAAATCTCCCAACAGCAGGAAGCAGAAACTGGATAGAAAACACAAATGGCCGTATCTGTCCAACCCTCTGCGTAGAATTAATTTAAAACCAGATTTTTTTAAAGTGATTGACCTGTTTTACAGCAGGATGATTTTGGACAAGTGGGCTAGGATTTTAATGGCCTCTGTAGGGCTGAGAGGTTTGGGAGCAGCAGTAAAATCATGGGGAGCTGCATTGGGTCCTGCCGCCCAGGCATTTCACCAGTGATGAGACAGGATGCAGATCAGCTGTCTGCTGGGTGGCAGGCAGTCCATTAGCATAATTAAAGGCTCAATTAAGGGCCATTTTCCATTTTGCTGACAGCGAGGCAATGCCCTGCCACATGGGGAGGCTGCCAGTTAAATGGAGGCAGGAGGTGCCAGCTGTGGCTCAGTTCATAGCACCCTCGCCTTTGAATCAGAGGGTTGTGGGTTCATGTCCCATTCCCGGAAACCAAGAACTGTGATTGTACTCGAAAGAGTTGCAATCTGTGACTGTTGATAACTCGAAAGAGTTTAAATGGAGGCAGGAGGGAGGGAGTTCCAGGATTTTGATCCAGTGACAGTGAAGAGTGACGATATACTTCCAAGTCAGAATGCTATGTTACTTGGAGGGTACTTGCATGTGACAGTATTCCCATGTGTCTGCTGCCCTTGTTTTTCCAGGTGGTAGAGATTGTTGGTTTGGAAGGTGTTGTCAAAGGAGGCTAGGCGAGTTGTGGCAATGCATCTTGTAGGTTGTACACACTGTTACCACTTTCTGCCAAAGGTGGAGGGAAACATTCACTGTTTAGGGTTTTGGGTGGGGTGCCCATTGAGTGGAATGCTTTGTCCTGGATGGTGTTCAGCTTCTTGGTTGGGTTGTTGGAGCTTCACTCATCCAGGCAAATGGAGGGTATTCCATCACACTCTGGCTTGTGACTTGTAGATGGTGGACCGGCTTTGAGGGGGCAGATTCTTCTGTTGTGTTCTTATGAGTTATTCACTTAGAATTTAAGCCATTGACCGACTCTTGTAGCCACATTATTTATGTAGCTAGTCGAGTTAAGTTTTGTCAATGGTAGCCCCCAGGATGTTGCTAGGGGGCATTCAGTGATGGGAATGCCATTGAGCGTCAAGGGGAGATGGTTAGATTCTCTCCCGTTGGAGGTGGGCATTGCCTGGCACTTGTCTGGCATGAATGTTACTTTCCACTTTGCCCAAGCCTGAATGTTGTCCAAACCTGCTGTGTGCTTTGAGGATTTGCGAATGTTACTGAACATTGTGCAATCATCAGCGATCTTATGTTGGCAGGGCGGTCTTTGATGAAGCAGATGAAAATGGTTGGGCCTAGGAGACTACCCTGGGGAACTCCTGTAGCAATGCCCAGGACTTGCGATGATTGGTCTCCAACAACCACAACCATCCTGCATTGTGTTAAATATGACTCGAACCACTGGAATATTCTCCCCCAATTTCCTTTGACTCTAGTTTTGCTAGGGCTCCTTGATGTCACACTTGGTCAATTGCTGCCTTGGTGTTAAAGGCAGTCGCTCTCATCTCACCTCTGGAATTCAGACTGCAGGATCTGGAGACTGCAGCAACCAATTAACTATATATGCCATTTCTTCTGCAGGAGAAAACACACACATACTCTCAGACATTCACACACATAAATATTCACACACACGCTCACAGGCACACTACTGTACACACACCATAGACATATGCATAATAGATAATAAAAACAAAAAACTACTGCGGATGCTGGAAATCCAAAACAAAAACAAAAACAGAATTACCTGGAAAAACTCAGCAAGTCTGGCAGCATCGGTGGAGAAGAGAAGAATTGACGTTTCGAGTCCAATGACCCTTCAACAGAACTGAGTGTAGTTAGGAGAGGGGTGAAATATAAGCTGGTTTAAGGTGGGGAGTGGGGTGGGGGGAGAGAAGTTGAGGGTGGGGTGGTTGTAGGGATAAGCAAGCAGTGATAGGAGCAAAGAATCAAAGGATGTCACAGACAAAAGGATCAAAGAGGTGTTGAAGGTGGTGATATTATCTAAGAGAATGTGCTAATTAAGAATGGATGGCAGGACACTCAAGGTACAGCTCTAGTGGGGGTGGAGTGGAAAGATTGACAAGGTATTAGTTGTAGATTTAAAAATAATGGAAATAGGTGGGACAAGAAAAATCTATATAAATTATTGAAAAAAACAAAAGGGAGGGGGAAGAAATGGGGTGGGGATGGGGGGAGGGAGTTTAAGATCTAAAGTTGTTGAATTCAATATTCAGCCCGGAAGGCTGTAAAGTGCCTAGTCGGAAGATGAGGTGCTGTTCCTCCAGTTTGCGTTGGGCTTCACTGGAACAATGCAGCAAGCCAAGGACAGACATGTGGGCAAGAGAACAGGGTGGAGTGTTAAAATGGCAAGCGACAGGGAGGTTTGGGTCTTTCTTGCAGACAGACCGCAGGTGTTCTGCAAAGCGGTCGCCCAGTTTGCGTTTGGTCTCTCCAATGTAGAGGAGACCGCATTGGGAGCAACGAATGCAGTAGACTAAGTTAGGGGAAATGCAAGTGAAATGCTGCTTCACTTGAAAGAGTGTTTGGGCCCTTGGACGGTGAGTAAAGTGCCTAGTCTTCTCTTCTCCACCGATGCTGCCAGACTTGCTGAGTTTTTCCAGGTAATTCTGTTTTTGTTTTTGTTTTGGATTTCCAGCATCCGCAGTAGTGTTTTGTTTTTATCTCTGTGTTTAATTGACTGCCACTTCTCTTAAAGAAATGCCTTCCTTGAAGAAGTATTGCTCTGTTCTCCGACAGGATTTCCGCCTGTCTCTTCTGCCTTGTCCACCTTCATTGCTTTCCATTTCTCTCCTGGTGTTTGACAAGGTGTTTACTAAAACCCGCTTTCACAGCCATATTTCCTTCCTCAGTGACTGTCTCCGTCTCCGACTCACCCCACGTGGATTTCAACTGAAATTCCATCCCTCTTGTTTCGAACCCACCCAGGATTACAGGTATCTCCGGGACATAAAACGTTTCTCGGACTGCTGTTCCCATCGCATTCTGAGATCCACACTCAGTGCCATGCGCCGCCATATGAACACACTCGAGCTCTTCCTCCAGCAGCACCGCCGCACCCTTTTTCAAAGCTGCGCGTGCCCCCAGTTTCATTTTATTCTTCGCTTCATCCGACGCCTCAACAAGAAACTTTTTCCCTTTCTCTCAAGTGCTAAGGAACACAAGCTCCAACAACTCATCGACACCAACACCCATCTGGGACCCTCCACCCCTGCCTGTCCCTCCAGCCCCACCCCATCTTCCAATCCCAGGCCCAGCCTCGTATTCACCATACCCCCTGACCTTCCCCTCTCCGATGCTCAACGTTCAGTGCTCAGCAAAGGACTTAGTTTCATACCCTTACGCCCTCATCTCAATGAATTTCGGGCTCGGCACAATGCTGAACTCTTCTTCCGCCATTTTCGTCTCCGTGCTCACTTCTTTGGGCAGGAGTCCTCTCCCCATTCAACGGATCCTTTTACCCACCTCCAATATTCTCCCTCCACCTGGACCCCTCCCTCTGGTTTCTTACCTTCTCTTGATCTTTTCATTGAGAACTGTCGGCGTGACATTAGCCGTCTCAATTTCTCTGCTCCTCTCACCCATTCTAATCTGTCTCTCTCTGAAATTACTGCACTCCGTTCTCTCAGGTCCAACCCCAACATTGTCATCAAACCTGCTGACAAGGGTGGTGCTGTTGTTGTCTGGCGCACTGACCTCTACCTCGCGGAGGCTGAGCGTCAACTCTCAGACACTTCCTCCTACCTCTCTCTGGACAATGACCCCACCACGGAACATTAAGCCATTGTTTCCAGGACTGTCACTGACCTCATCTCCTCTGGAGATCTTCCTCCCACAGCTTCCAACCTGATAGTTGCCCAACCTCGGACGGCCCGCGTCTACCTCCTACCCAAAATCCACAAACAGAACTGTCCTGGCAGACCGATCATGTCAGCCTGTTCCTGCCCCACGGAACTCATTTCTCGTTATCTTGACTCCCTTCTCTCTCCCCTTGTCCAGTCCCTTCCCACCTACATCCGTGATTCCTCTGACACCTTACGTCACATCAACAATTTCCAGTTCCCTGGCCCCAGCCGCTTCCTCTTCACCATGGATGTCCAATCCCTCTACACCTCCATCCCCCACCAGGATGGTCTGAGGGCCCTTAGCTTCTTCCTTGAACAGAGGCCCGAACAATCCCCATCCACCACTACTCTCCTCCGTCTGGCTGAACTTGTTCTCACACTGAACAATTTCTCCTTTAACTCCTCTCACTTCCTCCAAATAAAAGGTGTGGCTATGGGTACCCGCATGGGCCCTAGCTATGCCTGTCTCTTTATGGGGTATGTGGAACATTCCTTGTTCCAGTCCTACTCCGGCCCCCTCCCACAACTCTTTCTCTGGTACATCGATGATTACTTCGGTGTTGCTTCATGCTCTCGTCGGGACCTGGAAAAATTTATTAATTTTGCTTCCAATCTCTTTGATCCTTTTGTCTGTGACATCCTTTGATTCTCTGCTCCAATCACTGCTTGCTTATCCCTACAACCACCCCACCCTCAACTTCTCTCCCCCCACCCCACCCCCCACCTTAAACCAGCTTATATTTCACCCCTCTCCTAACTACACTCAGTTCTGTTGAAGGGTCATTGGACTCGAAACGTCAACTCTTCTCTTCTCCACCGATGCTGCCAGACTTGCTGAGTTTTTCCATAGACACATGCACATTATTTTAGGGATCATAATCAGAGAAGTATGCTTTAAAGCAGCTCTATTAATTAGTCACAAAGGTAGTTTTAGCAAGGCTAATTTATCACTGACAACTACACTATAGTTGAACAGATTGTTTCTGTGGGCTGACTTTTACTGTGGGCTTTGGAACTCAAAGTAAAAGTGAAAAGCAGGTGGCCAATCCACACTTCCAATTAAGCCCAATCAGAGGACTGGCAGCTCTGAAGCCCCAGCAACCCCAGTGGGAGAGTTGGGCACTGCTGAGGCAGCTAAAAGACCTCAGAGCAACTCCAAGTAAGTAAATTAAAAATAAAATAGAAATAGGAGGCCGAGTGTTGGAGGGGAAATCCTTCCAAGGAGATTGTTAGGGCCACAACAGCCTTCGGGCCTGGTAGGCCCCAGTTTGCCACGGGGAGACCGTCACCATAGAACTGGTGGCTTCGCCAACCAGTGGCTGATGCTGGGTGGGGGGACACCCCATTACCGGCTAAAAGCTGGCAGTTCTGGAATCGGCAGCTCATCCTCCTCGCAGCCCGTGGCTGGAAAACTTCTCCACTGGCGGGACAGCGATGGAGAACCACCCCAATGTAGTCCCGCACCTCCGAGCCTGCCGCCTCGGCCGCTGCTGCCCACATATTGTTCCCGGGTTACACTTTTTCTGGTAACTGATAATCGCAGATCTCTAAACAGATATAGACATCTAAGTAACTTGCCTAAAACTATTAAAGCACATGAATCAGCGTAAAACTTCCTGTTTTAGCCAACAAATTTGCTTTCAAATTTGAACACAACCTCCAACATAACGATTTTGCCTCCCATTGGTTGATGGTTTCCTTCTTGTTTTGAAATTAAATAAAAAGTCTAGGACAAAAATGAAATTATAAAATATAATATAACATATAAATGCTAATTCCTTTTAAAGCTTTTCCTGAGGGGGACTGAATACTGCCACCAAAAGAGCAGATGGATCTATGTGTTTAATGTCTGGCTTTTTATAGTGCGAGTCAAGAAATGTAAAATTTAATAGAAGATTAAACTCACTTTGATATGCTCTTATCAATGATCTCATCTCCAATACTTAGTGTAGGCGGCTTTCAAAAGTATAACATGATTTATATTGTTGACAGGCTGACTTCTGTTTTGCAGTGGTAACAGGGCAAAATTTAATCTGTTGCTGTACAGCAATGGTTTTCCCATGCAATAACATGCAAAGGCATCTAATCCATTTAAGATAAGGTCCTAAATTAAGTTCTTGGTGGAAGACTTGCTAAGTATCTAAACAGGGACTGTCTGTCAGAAATAAACTGTGCTACCTGCTTTATCCAGTGGATGCCCTGATTCAGTATTTTAATTGTATCTGCTTCATTAAACCTGTCCAACCTTGGGGACAATATTGGGGACGTTACACATTACTGTTCTGTTTTTTTTTCACAACACATAGACTCTTATTTGTTGTGTACAGCTAGTTAACCATCACACTTGTAATAACAGTACAATCTGCTAAATTTTCTGCTTGGCAAAATTCCAGCATCCTTAATATTCTAACATGGCAATAACAAGCAAAACCATCTGATAACTAAAAACATGTGGATTGGTTGGCAACTTCAGAAGCTCAAAGACTAAAATCACTTTAAATCATTGAACACAAGTTATTGATTAATTACTCAATTCATGATCACATTATTTAGACACGCTTTCAGTACATTCAGATCAAAAAAACTATTGCATTATGCATTTGAAATAAAAATCCTTGTTAATACATTTTACTAAAGCACGATGAAAACAATTTAATTCCAGAGAAGTCCATTGATCCTTTGAAATAAAGATAAACATTTCCATTCATAAGGATTGAATTAATATTTCATTTGCGCAATTTTTCATCCTAAATTAGTCTACATAACCCTTCAGTGATCATAGTATATTTATAATTTTAGGAATGAATTGAAAATACCAGGAGAATGATTCTAGCCTTGAAATCATTCTCTGCCGTCTTATTATTTGTAACATATGCTAAACATTGAAGAACTGGGTGGCCTAGTTGATTGCAGAACAATTCTATTCCCCTCTGGGCTTGGCATTAAATCTAGCTTAAATTAGTGATTTTCTCATTGTTATTCTTAACAACTGACCCTTAGAAATATACACGAATCATTCATGCACTCACCTACTAGGCTGATATTTTTGCCTTATCCTGATACTCGTTCCAAGTAAAAAAAAAAATTCTTCTGGACCTTCTCCAGGTCCCTGTAAAAGTCTTTCTTCAGTAGTCCAAGTTGGTGAGGTCCAACTGCCTCTTTGGATCCAGTAGAAGCTTTTTGAACCCCTTTTCCGGCCTTTAAAGTTAAATTTATTTTCCTAAAACAATATGAGAGTTAAATTGGATGGACCCCCAAAAATGGGCACAGGAATTGTGATGTGCGATTAACCCACCCCTATTCAATATGATGCAAGAGGTGTCAGCTGTGGCTCAGTTCATAGCACCCTCGCCTCTGAATCAGAGGGTTGTGGGTTCATGTCCCACTCCCGGAAACCAAGAACTGTGATTGTACTCGAAAAGAGTTGCAATCTGTGACTGTTGATAACTCGAAAGAGTTTCAATGTGATGCAGGCAGCATACCAACTCCATGCTGCTTGCTCATTTGAATGGTTGCTGCAGTTAACCAGCACTTACCGAAATGTTTTCTGGCTGCACACATCAGCAGGGGTCCCAAATTTGTAACATCCTAGTACCACTTAAAGCTAGTCTGTAGTGCTTAAAGCCATCCTAAACCTTTTAATGGGTGTGTGTATTGTAGCTGGAAGAGGTACTGCTAGTTGTGCAGGAAGTATATCTGACATGGGAAACAGTGAAGAAAAGCACAACATGGGAGAGGGCGGACTCCAAGACTTTCAGACATTGCTGCTTGGCGGAAGAGGATGCAAGTAGGAGAGATGTCCAGTATCCAGAGATAGGCGAGATGTCCTTCAGACACATTTTCTAAAGGCAGTGGGAACTGATTGCCATGGGGGTCAGTGCCAGGTTTCAAGCCCCAAGGACTTGGAAGCAGTGGCACATGAAATTCAATCATCTGACAAAAGTGGTCAATGTCAATGAACCAATGACTTCAAATGTCACATCCTATAAAATGCACCACGAACTTCATATACTCCTCAATTCACCACACCAGCATAATCACTTATCAACAACCTCTAACAATGAAGACTTGTACTTAACATTCATATGCTTCACCTTAGCCTCACAGGCTTGGCACTACTGCCAGCCTGTCGTGAAAATTTAATAATTCTCATAATATTATTGCAGAAGTGGGTTAATAGTGGGGTTTGGATTAGTTTCTCTGTGTGTATGTGTGTGTTGGAGTTAATTGAATTGGAGACAGCTAGTCTGGAAGCTTTGAGTTGTCAACAAGAAGCTAGGTTTGAAATGCTAAATACGTAAACATGGCTGAAGTTTTAAAATGTGAGGTATGACGAAAAATTGCATTTATAGATAAATTAGAGCAGTTTGAATTTCAAAGAGATGGTAAGGTGTTATACTTCGCTAGAAGAAGCCAAGCCAAACAGTGTATTTATTTTTCCCAAAGGTTACTGATAAAATTAGTACTATGAAGGATTTATATTAGAAAAGTAAAGTTGCAAAAACATATGGGAACAATGGAATTTACATTAAAAAGGGGAGAAACATGTATAAAGGAGATGAAGCTATGTGTCAGAAGGAAGAAGGAATTCTAAGATCTAACAAGTGTGAAAAGCCTCCAACCTCTGCGCATCAAGTTGCTGTCGACAGGAAGTGAAGCTGAGAAAACTCATTTTGAATTCGACTGTTCAGGGCATTGTGTGGTTTTGCCTGGGTCTGTTTAAATCTATTTATTTTTATTGTTGCCTTAGCAGAGGTGTAACTGGGAGCCAGATTATTTAGCATTTCAAACCTAGCTTCTTGTTGACAACTCAAAGCTTCCAGACTAGCTGGCTCCAATTCAATTAACTCCCACACACACATACACACAGAGAAACTAATCCAAACCCCACTGTTAACCCACTTCTGCAATAATATTATGAGAATTATTAAATTTTCATGACAGGAGTTATTATAGTAGCAATTTGTCGACCTATGTATGCGCTTGAAATCTTTTATTTTGTTAATATATGTTTAATTTAGTTTCAAACACCTCTGAAGTCACAGTAGTCTCATTACTTATGAATTCAAGGCACGCATCTCGAAGTAAAATACAAATTGCAAAACAGTTGTGACCGTGTGATCAAGTGTCCCTCGTGGATTTGATCCACCTGGCACACATTATCTACCACATCATAACAAATTGGGGGCTCTTTGTGGGATATATTTGAAATTCCTTGATTGGTTTGGAGTTGGTGAATCTTAAGATTACAGGTACGAGAAGCACTTTGAATTCAGGAGTTGGTGTAAGGTATTTTTCAAGAGATGAGACTTCAGAATGGCTGTATTCATTGCTAAAATGTTTTTGGAAGTAGAAGATATAGCTCTGATTGGTTTACAAGAAGTATCTAAGGGTAAGTTAACAGAGTTAACGGCTAAGTTGCAGTTGCAGTAGGGGCAAAGAAAGCAGACATAGCTGAAGTGATAGTGCAGCATTTGAAGTTGGAAGTGATACCTGCCATTAGTGAGTCACACTGGAGGTAGTGAGACTTCAGTTAGAAATGAAGAGGCTTGAATTTGAACAAGCAAAGGAACTGAGAAAACTTAAAGTGGAGGCAAAAGAAAATGAAAAAGAATTGGAAATGAAAAAATTGGGACTAGAGACAGCAGAAAAAGAAAGGGCAGAAAAAGAAAAGGAAAGAGAAAGGGCATTCCAAAGGGAACTGATGGAAAGGCAGGAGATAGGAAAAAGACAAGAAAGAGAATCTGAAATGGTGAAATTAGAGAAGGCAGAAAGAGAGAATTAAGGAAAGAGACAGAGAGTACCAGCTTAAAAAACTGGATTTTAAAAAGGAGGCATCAGATGCTGAGGAAAGTTCTGATGATTGAGGAAATGTTTAACCTAAAACCTAGTGGGGAGATGTTTAAATTTGTGTAAGCTCTTCCGAAGTTTGAGGAAAGAGATGTGGAGGCGTTCTTTATTTCATTTGAGAAGATAGCTAAACAGATGAAATGGCCACATGAAAACTGGACATTGTTGTTACAATTAGGTTAGTGGGTAGGGCACATGAGGTTTATGCTTCACTGTCAGAAGAAATGTCAGTGGACTATGATGTGGTTAAAAAAAAGGTTATTTTGAATGCATGTGAGTTGGTTCCTGAGGCATACTGGCAGAAATTTAGGAATATGAGAAAACAGTCTAGGCAAACTTATATTGAGTTTGAGAGAGTCAAACAAAGTAATTTTGACTGGTGGATACGGGCATTAAAGATAGAGGCAACATATGCAGCTCTTAGAGAAGTAATTCTCTTGGAAGAATTTAAAGACTCAATTCCTTCAGTAGTAAGAACTCATGGAGGAACAGAGGGTAAAACGGTAAGACATGATAGTTGATGATTATGAGTTGGTTCATAGAGCTAAACCTTTTTATTGTCACCCTTTTAAATCAGAGAAGGATAGAAAGTGGAAGGTGGGTAGTCAGGGAAGAGAATGATTAGGTAGAAATTCCCAGGAAGCTTTTTCTCAGCATAAAAAGGAAGGTGCTGAGGGTAGAAGTGACACTCGAAAATGTAGGTGTTTTCATTGTAATAAAGTTGGACACACAAAGTCAGTGTGTTGGAAATTATAGGGAAAATCTGTTGGGATTATTGGGATGCAGAAACGTTCTGGAAGTAAAAGTACTGTGGGTTCTGAGATTCAGGCATAGGAAAAATCAGTAGTTTGTGTACAGTCAAAACAGGGAGAATGAGTGATAGTAATGATGTGGGATGCGTTCACAATTTACCCAAGGGAGTTCTGAGGAGAACGTTGGAGAAATGATTAAAGATTTTGTATGTGAAGGGAAAGTCTTTCCATGTGTACAGGGTGGAGTAGGTAAAGATATTATAATTTTAAGAGACACGGGGCTAGTCAATCTTAATGCTGTAGAATAGTGATATTTGTTGTTCAGAGGGAGTATTGTTGTTCAGAGGGAGTATTGCACAAACAGGTGATAATAAGTGGGGTTCATGGAGATGCTAAACCTATTCCATTGTGGAAGGTAAATTTAAAGAGTAAGTGGAAAACAGGTGAGGTGATTATTGGAGTAGTAGAAAAATTGCCCATTGGAGGGGTTCAATTTATTTTAGGTAATGATATAGCTGGGTCACAGATGTGGGTGATGCCTATTCTGGTTGAGCAGCCTAAGGAGGTGTTTTCAACAGAAGTGTTGCAGAAAGAGCATCCTAGATTGTTTCCAGATTGTGAGATACCAAGACCACAGGCTTACAGGTTGAAACAGAAAGTTAAAAGGGAGGGAGAAGGTTGGAAGTCCAATTAGCTGACACTGTTTTTGATAAGATTGTTCAGGAAGAAAGAATGGAGAATAATTGAGCTGAGGTATTTAGCTCAAGGCAGTTGGTAGAAGTACAGAAAAGGGATATCAAATAAAACAGTTATATCAGACATCTTACTCAGAAACAGAAGCAGAATGTATTGCAGAATGTTATTACCTTAAGGGTAATGGGGAGAATTTTCTGTATGTCGGGCGGGCCGGTCAGGAGCGGGCACAGAGCTGATTGGCGCCCGCGATCGGCTGCATGTTGTCATTTTACGTGGACGGGCCAATTAAGGCCTGCCCAGCGTTACACATGGCTGGTAGCGCTCAGTGCTACCTGTGCGGGCGGGGGGGAAGAGGGAAAGTTGGGGCCTGCGCTTTTTCGCATATGTGTGTAATAATAATAATAATAAAAGTTCAGAAATAATGAAGTTAAAAATTATTTAGACATGTCCCCTTCACTGTGACAGTGTCACATGAGCTGGAACATGTGTATGAATTGTGCAAAATTTATCTATTTATTTAATAGAACCTTCAGGAAACCTCATCCTGCCCGTGGATGAGGTTTCCTGCAAAACACGAAGGCCGCTTCGGCTCTTTGCCTGCCTGCCAACCTTAAGGTTGAACAGGCAGCGTTAATAACTACTTTAATTGGGTTTTTAATGGCCTTAATAGGCCGTTGACAGTTACATGGGCACACGCCCGCCAAACGTAATATCTAAATGACGCACGTTGACATCGGGACATTTTGCATGTTGCCGTACTGGGCCCGCTTCCGCAAACTGACGTCAAAATTCTGGCCAATGTTTTAATGAGAAAGTGGCGACCTTACCATGTTTCAGCAGATGAAAACTGGAGGGAAGTTCACCAGATTGTTATACCATTTGGATCTAGAAATGAGACCCTGAGAATAGCTCATGAAATTCTAGAGGGGGCACATTTAGGAATTAGAAAGACACAGGCGAAAATACAAAAACATTTTTTTGGCCTGGGTTGCACAGAGATGTAGTCAAATTCTATAGAACATGTCACACATGTCAGGTGAGAGGGAAACCACAAGCAGCGGTGGGGAAGCCGACCACCAGCCGCGATCAACACCGGACTGCAACTTCATGCTGGCGGGCCAATTAAGGCCAGCCAGCATGAAATGCGAGCGGCAGCACTGAATGCTGTCTGTGTGGGCAGGGGGGAGGGCGAGCGGGCTGAGCACAAACTTCGCGCATGCGCGCGAGAGAGTGCTGAATAATCTCCCTGAGGCATAGAGTTGTCTCAGGGAGATGAAGCATTGTTAAAAAAAGAAAATAAAGGAAATAAAAATGTAATAGAACATGTCCCCTCATTTGTGATTCTGTCACATGAGCAGGGACATGTTATTAATTTAATTGTAAAACTTTTATTTTATTTTTATTTGCTTTTGGAAACCTCATCCTGCCCGTGGATCACTTGCAGCTGTCACTTGCAGCTACCCGTTCAGACACTGAAATTTAGAGGTCAGAATAGAGGCAGGATCTGCATGTGGTGAGACACTGGGCATGAGTGGGCTACAGCCAGGCCAGGCGCCAGCTCGCCAGAGGGTGAGGTCGGACACGAGTTCAATGCAGAGGACTCAAATGAGCACTTTGATGGTGCAGTGTACAGAAGAATGTTCATAGGTATTCACAAAAAAATGCTTGGTGCTTTGGGAAGCCTGGCAGAAAGCTTTACGGCCAATGTCCAGCTTGGGCCAGGATTTTGCAAAGAGCTTGGAGCTCATCTTATCCAGTGTGGAAGTGGTGGTTAACTCCTTTCACAGTGATGGTACAGTGTCTGATGGAAACAGAGTTAACATTTCGAGTCCATATGACCCTTCTTCAGAGGGTCATACGGGCTCTGAAGAAGGGTCATACAGACTTGAAACGTTAACCCTATTTCTCTCTCCACAGATGCTGCCAGACCTGCTGAATTTTTCCAGCATTTTCTGTTTTTGTTTCAGATTTCCAGCATCTGCAGCATTTTGCTTTTATTAAAGAAGTACTTCAACACCTGCCACACCACTTCCTGTGGCCTACTTCAAATTTAAGTAACTATAGAAAGCACCAGAAGCTTGTAGAATTGAAAAAAAGCCAAACAAAATCAACCAGAAACTAATCTGTAAATACTTAATAATCCTTTTAAATACTGGCAGTGGGTGTGCTTCCTGAATGTGTGTTCAACTATGCATGGTTAAGAGATGGCATTCACTAGAGTATAAAGCTACAAAATATCACTCTTGCAAACAAATCAGCATCGCACACTAATTGATGTAATTGAACTGCCTGCTCTGAATAATTTTGGTGGATGTATCACGTGTGTCACCACTAGTGCCAGCTTCAATATAACATCTAATGTGATTTGCCCCATAACTGTGTGCCTGCTGCAGACACAATTTTGGAACCCTAACAAACCCAATTTTTTGTCCCATTAATCAATACTTCTTTACCCCATCAGTGTAACAAACCTACTTAGTTCGTTGTTATGTTATTTTGTAAAAGTTCATACTCCACAGTTGGGTGAATAAAGCATGTGATGGCTGTACTAGTTAGTTAAATAACAATGTAGTTGTTCGACAAATGTGAAAGGTATATTAATGCAGGTGCAGCCTTATATTCTCTCTCATTTTCAGTAAATAATTTGTGTTGCTCTCCCACTCGGCTAGCAGACAGGGGCAGATGAGCCATGAGAAGAGATATGGAGAAAAGGCACATGACAGTGGGAACTCTTCTCAAGGCGTCCCTTCTCTTCATTCCATCCCTTCCCCCTCAGACGGAGCTGCACATGCTGCCTCATGCCTGGGCTGACTCTGCTCCTGTTCCATAGACAGTGCGAAGGAGGAGGAGGCTCCCGAAACATCGCCATCCTCAATGATGGAGGAGCTCAGCAAGTTGGTGCAAAAGACAAGGCTGAAGCATTTGCAACTATTTTCAGCCAGAAGTGCCAAATGAATGATCCATCTCAGCCTCTTTCTGAGATCCCAGTATCATCGATGCCAGTCTTCAGCCACTTCAATTCAGTTGATGTGATATCAAGAAATGGCTGAAGGCACTGAACACAGCAAAGGCTATGGACCCTGCCAACATCTGGGCTGTAGTACTGAAGTAGTGCACCCCTAGCCAAGCTGTTCCAGTACAGCTACAACACTGGCATCTATCCTACAATGTGGAAACTTGCAATGGTATGTCCTGTCCACAAAAAGCAGGACAGATCCAATTTGTGGCAAATTACCACACCATCAGTGTAGTCTCGATCATCAGCAAAGTGATGGAAGGTGTCCTTCACAATGCTATCCAGTCATACTGCTCTGTTTGAGTTCCACCAAGGACACTAATAACAGCCTTGGTCCAAACATGGACAAATGAATTAAGTCCAAGAGGTGTGGTGATAGCGACTGCCTCAACATCAAAGCTAGGCCAGCATTTATTGCCCATCTTTAATTGCCCTTGATCATAAGGAATAGGAGCAGGAGTAGGGCAATCGGCCCCTCAAGCCTGCCCTGCAATTTAATAAGATCATGACTGATCTGCTCCAGGCCTCAACTCCTCCTTCGTGCCAGCTCCTCAACTCCCCAATATTTCAAAAATTCCTTTGTATCTCAGTTTTATTCTGTAACTATATCCCCTAGTTCAAGATTCCCCCACTAGTGGAAACATCTTCTCAGACTCTTGTACACTTCAATAAGATCACCCCTCATTCTTCTAAACTGCTTAGCTGTTCTATCCCAGGAATCAGCCTAGTAAATCTCTTTGGAACTGCCTTCAGGAGGACATTTAAGAGTCAACCACATTCCAGTGGTTCTGGAGTCACATGTAGGCAAGACCAGGTAAGGTGAGCCAGAAGGATTTTTATAACAATCTGCAATGATTTTGTGGTCATCATCAGGCTTTTACTTCCAGATTTTTATTGGATTCAAATTTCACCATCTGCCATGGTTGGATTTGAATCCAGGTCCCCAGAGCATTACACTAGGTCTCTGGAATATTAGGCCAGTAACAATACCACTATGCCACCACCTGCCCACTGTGAGCAGCCTATTTGAACTTTAATTACTCTAATTGCTGGAGAAGAAAAAAAACTACTGTTTTTTAGAAAGGCAGAGGGCCCTGGATTTCCTGGAAATCACCTAACTGAAATTAGTTTTATGTTTTGAACTTGTTTCTTTGGGCTCGGTTTTTTTGGGGGAATAAGCCAAGAAGGAAGAGTGCCCTAACTTTCCCTCTCCCTGTCTTGCCTGAAATTCCGTGTGTGGTTTTCAACCTCCAGCCAGAGAATCCTCATCTCAGTATAACTTGGCTGCATTTGGAAACCTGAAAAGCTGAGATGAGAGTAAGATCCCAAGGATTGATCCGGCTCTATTCTCCTCCACGCCAAAGTTCCTTTGGAAAGAATGTCCAGCCAACTACTATGACCAATAATCAGTCTTCACATGTAGGAACACCGGACCGACAACGTCAAAACCTTTCAAACTTTATCCTTTTCCATAAAGTTTTCCAATTGGCCAAACCCTGCAGAGAAGTGTGTGTGCGCGTGTGTGTTGGGGTTTAAAAAGGGGTAGATAGTTACACTTCTGGATTAAAAATTCTATGTTAATCAGTTTTTGCAATTTGTTTTACAAAAGACGTTTCACTACATAATAAATAAATCATTCTGAGGCTATTGAAAGAAGCCTGGTTAAAGTCTCTTTTATTCTGGTTCTGATGATAGCGAAGGTAAACAATTGGCCATTTTGGTGATGAATTAAACATTTATATTTATACTCCTATGGAGTAATAGGGCTAGAAAAACTGTGAACTCCTCCTGTCTCTGATCGTAACACTGCTATCGGGCACTATGTGCAAGCTGCAGATGTGTGAACATGGGCCTCTTGCTTTCCACACAATCTCCCTTCCCTCGCCCCAAATTCTTCCCTTCCGCATTTATTTTTTGAAATTTTTTAGGACCATAGGAAATAGGAGCAGGAGGAGGCCATTCAGCCCCTCAAACCTGCACTGCCATTCAACTAGATCATGACTGATCTTCTACCTCAATGCTGTTTTTCCGCACTAAGCCCATATATCTTGATATCTTCAAGGTCTAGAAATCTGTCTTGAACATAATCAGTGCCTGTGCC
The DNA here is from genome assembly GCF_964194155.1 of Cetorhinus maximus. Taxonomy (NCBI): domain Eukaryota; kingdom Metazoa; phylum Chordata; class Chondrichthyes; order Lamniformes; family Cetorhinidae; genus Cetorhinus; species Cetorhinus maximus. Next base: position 75,462,204 of record NC_135894.1, on the reverse strand, counting down.
TCCACAGCCCTCTTGGGTAGAGAATTCCAAAGATTCGTCACTCTCTGAAGTGAAGAAATATATCCTCATCTCTGTCCTCAATGACCTACCCCTTATTCTGGGACAGTGGCTTGAATTTTCCAGCTCCCCTGCAGCGGGTGCCTCTGCGGCAGGGCTGACAAGTCATTGAAATCTCCATTCACATTGACAGGTCTGGGAGATCCCACCGGTGTGAGGGGCTGGGAAATTCCAGCCAGTGTCCCCTGGTTCTAGACCCTCCCAGTCAACAGAAACACCTCTACTCTGTCCAGTCCTGTAAGGATTTTGTATGCATCAACAAGATCACCTCTCATTCTTCTAAACTCTAGAGAATATGGGCCCGGCCTCCTCATTCCTCTCCTCATAGGAGGATCCATAGGATATGGGCGTCACTGGCAAGGCCAGCATTTGTTGCCCATCCCTAATCGGCCTGGAACTGAGTGGCCATTTCAGGGACAGTTAAGAGTCAACCACATTATGGAGTCACGTGGAGGCCAAAGCAGGTAAGGTGGCAGATTTCATCCTCTAAAGGGCATTAGTGCACCAGGTGGGGGTTTACACCAACCGACAATGGTTTCAATTTCAGGTTTATTAATTGAATTCAAATTCCACCAGCTGGCATGGTGGGATTTGAACCCATGCCCCGGAGCATTAACCTGGGCCTCTGGATTACTAGAGAAGTGGACAGCATTACTATGCCACCATCTCCCCTTATTTATGCTTTCAGATACCCAAGAACTTGCTGGCTGACCAGCCAGTGCAGCCTCACAATGAGAATTGTGAACAAGAGCAGGCATTTGATGAAGAAGCACTGTCATTTCTCTGACACTTACAACCATCAGCTCAGATCCTGACACTGTCTGCATCCTTTAGAGGGTGGTGTAGAGGTGGGATCAGCATGTGGTGAGTCACCAGGCACAAATGAGCTGCAGAGCAGGTAAGGTTGGAAGGATTGCATGTGTGCTAGCTCATTGGAGGGGATGCCTGCAGACAGGTTCACTAGATTGGTTTCTGGGTTGAGAGGGTTGTCCCATGACAAGAGACTGAGAAAATTGGGCCTATACCCTCTGGAGCTCAGAAGAATGAGAGGTGGTCTCATTGAAACATACACGATTCTGAAGGGGCTTGTTTCTAGAGAACACAGGGGCGCAGAAGGGATTGATCTTTTAGGATTGAGATGAGGAGAAATTTCTTCACTCAGTGGGTTGTGAATCTTTGGAATGCTCTGCCTCTGAGGGTTATGGATGCTGCATTGTTGAGTATATTTAAGTCTAAGTAAAAAGATTTTTGGTCTCTCAGGGAATCAAGGGCTATGGGGAGTGGGTGGGAAAGTGGTGTTGAGGCAGAAATTCAGCCATGATCATGTTGAATTGTAGAGCTGGCCCATGGGACTGTATGGACTACTCCTGCTCCTATTCCTTATATTCTTATGTTCCTATGTGTAGAATGCACAAAGCACCATTAATTTGGAGTCACGCCCCATTAAGTGTTGTAGGGCTCCTTCAAGTCCAGGCAATGGAACAGTTGCTCTGGACAATGATGGTCTGCTCCTCAACAGTACTGGTCACAAAAGCACCAACACTAAGCAACACCAGCGGTACCTCAGAGGCCAATTTTGAAGCCAAGGAATCTATGTTCATTTCCAAACTTGCAATCTCTGGATCAGAGTTTAGCTAAGACATTTAGCTTTAAAGTTATTCACAGCATTGTGTCTCTGGCAGCTGTCTTTTGAACCTTGTCTTCTCACTGCAGGATTGAATATATTTGTAGTTAATTAAATAACTCCTGGACAGAATAAGAAAGTTTAGATTGCATTGTGTCACAGGATATAACATTTTCATTCCATGGGAGACTCCTTAAAGTCAATATAAATTCTGAAGTAACCAGAGGGGCCTGAATTTTCACCACAATGGACAGCCTCTCCATCGTGACAAAATTGTCAGAAGAGACCCGAATCCGGAAGTCCCTCCTGCAACCATAACACCTACCATTTTTACAGGGGTCAGAATGGCCCAGGATGGGATTTGGGCATGCACACTTCACAGAGGCAGCTGGCCATAGAATCAGCTACTGCCTCCACTTGTGTGATTGTGGTGGGAAAGGAGTCTGAAGCCTGATGTGCACAGATTAAATCTGGTAGGAGCAGGATTGCTTGTGGATAGTCAGAGTACCCTTTTAGGGAGGTAAGATACCACTTTGGATATGGTCACGGGACAACTTTGGGGGAGTCAGGTGCCCTTTGGGATAGGCAAAGTGCCCTTTGGGGTTTCTAAAAGCAGGCCTGAATGTGCATAGAATTGCATTGGAACTGTGAAGCTCATTGGAACTGTCAAAAACAATTGTCAGAAGTGTCAAGATGAACTATCAATGGGAGCTGTCAAGATGTTAAAATATTTAAAACTCCTGCCCTTTAACTCTTTGAAAAAACTGCTGGTGTGTGAAAAAAAGATTGCTTGCTATTTCACTCTGTCTGCTGTGAAAAAGCTGCTGGAGTGTAAAAAAAAGGTTGTTTGCTATTTTACTCTGTCTGTTGATATAAGCCTTAGGGCTACCATTACTGGATTAGTGCTGCATGACTGACTTCACAACTGTCCATAATCACAATAGAGTGCCTGGATTTCATAGTTTCATTGACAGCTCCAAGTGGTCATGGGTTCTTTGAAGTGCCACTATGAATTCCAATGCTTGTTTCTTTCATGAGGAATTATGCAATTGAATGAAATGTTTGCTCTAATAAGGGATAATATGGTTGAGAGAATGTAGATGTAGTAAATAGTTTTTTTTATGAATTAAAGTGCTTTTTTAAAGTAAAGTCTGCAATAGACACTTGGAACTTTATTTTATTTAATTTCAGCTTGGGTCCTGAGATCTCCCCATGGTGGATACTGGGTGAGTTGGCATGGTAGGTGTAAGAGCAAAGGGTGGTGGGTAGCGGGGCATGGTTTGGCATAAGTTGGCACTAAGTTGGCATACAGGCTATAAAGGGCCATGGAGTGGCTGGGGGCATAGGTTGGCATGGAAGGTTTGAGGGGCCATAGAGTGGGCAGAGGGACATAGGATGGTATGGGGCTGTGAGGGGCTGGGGGTAGATGGGGTATAAAGTGGCATGGGTTAGCATGGATGAGACATGGGGAGTGTATGGGGAGGTGGTAAGGGCTTTTATGTTATTCTATTTTTTATTAAACTTCAAAATGGTGCTGGTGCACCGAGACAGGCCTTCCATCCAGCCCGTCTCCGCACCCAGAATCCTCTGCACTCATTTCGGATTTGCCCGGCCGGACTCCCAGGGAATCCCGCCATCCCAGAATGAAAATCCAACCTTCCAGGCCCCTTTTGCTGGGTTGGGTTTGAGGAGCTTGGAAATGTCCCGACTTTGCACTCCCTATCCGATAGCGAAAATTGAGGCCAGATGATTTTCAAGTGTCATACAATTAAATACCAAGCTTTTACTGATGGAGACAATGCTATCATAATGTTTCCATGTATTGGTGAAAGACCAAGGGCAGGATTTTCCAGCCCCACCCATCACCAGGATCATCCAGTCCTGCTGAAAGTCAATGGACTTTTGGCTGGGCCTCTGCATCCCCCTGGGCCCAAATTTCAGTACAGAATTTATCTGTCATTCACTACTTTTAGTCCTCTGCTCTCTTCCTAATGTATTCAATTCTCCATTACTTTCTAAACATTCACTGGTGGTCCTCAAGAGGACATCTACAGAGAAAAATTAAACTTCAGATTATATCAACCATTTTCCAAAATGCTCAATTCCTTCCTTTCAGTAAACATAAAAAAGACAATGAATAAATCCATGCAAAATGATACTTTGAAGACTTTAATCAGCTGGAAAAAACTTGTCAATGAAGACTTTAATAAACTTTAAAAAAGATTGCTGCTCAGTTTTCTACGTTCTAGACATATAAATTAAACATTCCTCCCCTGTCAAACTGAGGGATTTTGCTCATTACAAACTGACCACCCAGAAGTCTTTTCATATAATACAAAGAATATGAGATTTTTTCAAACAATTCTGCTGGTTTTGATGCTTAGAATTAGGTGTCAAAATCACAGAAGTGAGGTGGGCATCTTTACTTTCATCAAAAGAACAGATTCATTAATGCTTAAAGTTCCCAGATATTTGATTTAATATCCTACCAGTGAAGTAGTTACTCTTAAAGGTGCAAAGATTCTATTAGAAAAGCATAAATGTTCCACGCAGTACTGTGGTATCATTTGATGAGATGTAAAACTGAGGCACCAACTGCCAACTCAAGTGAAAGCAAAGATCTCATGTCACAGTAGAGCAATGAATTCTGGTATCTTGACCAACATTGTCAAAATAGGTCATCTGGTTATTTATTTTCCTGTACGCACCAAGGTTCAGCACATATTTAGGTTGACACTTGTCAGGATGATGTGACACGTGCATGTGTGATATTAATCTTTAATTTCAATGATGGATCAAACATATATTGAACTGCTTTAAAAAAAGACTTTTAAAAACAAAGAAAGACACTTTCTTAAGATGGCTACCACAAGTCACCTGATGTATGGGCTTACAAGTTGACCAGTTTTCTGGCAGGTTCCAATGTGGACATTCCCAGACATTCTCTTATGCAATTTCACACCTGCTGATGTGAAGAACTACTTCAAAAGATTTACTGAAACTGTACTGGACCTCACATTTGCATTTCTATAAGACAACTCTCAAACAGAGACAGAAAGTTTACGAAGACAATAGCTATATGGAAATGTGTTTTTCCTATCTCATCAAGATGAGATAATGGATCATTCAGGAGTTAATGGCTAGGACATCACAGAATCTAATCACCTTGGTCATGAAACAATAGCCACTGTCTGTCCAGTCATGAGCTAAAAAATTCCCTTCGGAAATCATTATGGGAGAGAGATCGTGTGACTAGAAAACCGTTTTTAAAAAAAACTTCTTTTATTATAACATGCAAGCTACTAGGGAGTAGCCTGAAAGAAACTTGCCAAAGAGGCAGTAAATACTTTCCCTCTCCCCTTCTCCCTCAAGTTCAAGATTCTATCTCTATTAAAGTTAAAAATCCAGCACAGAGTTAGAGAATTTCCATCAAAAGTAATCTCAGGTGCAAAATTCATCGACATTTGGAAAAGACAGGTTACGGTTTTAAAAATAAATTGTCTCTGGCATTTGCAGTTTTACATGGGCTACAACTCCTGGAATTTCAAGACTACTGTGGAGAAAAATCTGCCACAGCCACAGATACCAGCAAAGGACTCATGAACAATGAAATTTCTATTCTTTTCCTTTTTGGGTTGAACTTTAATTTGGCTAAGAAAGAAACTTTCTACTGTATAACTTGTAATTTTGCATGCTTGTGTGTGTGGGTTTGTGTTTTGGGAAGGTTGAGACGAGGGTTTAACTTTTAAAATTTTTTTTATACCTTGACCTGGGTGGGTTTTTAACTTAATAAAAACTAACCCCTTTTTGTTTTAAACTCAAGAAAGCCTGCCAGACTAATTTCTTTGCAATCAGCACAGAAATGGTTAAGCACAGACATTGAGTAAATACCATCATCTTCTCTAAATTCACAAAAAAATCCAAGGTTTCCAAAGAAGATAGCAAGAAAGGGAGATAAGACTATGTGAATGGCGTAGGTAGAGGCAGCCAAGGCAGGCTGGAGGATAATACCCCTAAAAAGCCAGAGACAGTCCAGAGAGGCTGAAAAGGCTGGAGAAAGCCAGCAGGAATCTACTGAAGTGCAGAGAACCAAGGGAGGTTCAGAAGCCCTACAGGGAGTGAGGGAGTGAGTGTTGGAGTAGCTAGGGAAGGACCATTTGAATTTTAAAAGGCTGAAAATTTCAAGACCATCAAGGAGAAAAATCTGCTGCAGCTACAGATATTAGCAAAGGACTCATAAAAAGTGTATAATAGGCAAGTCATTCTTACCCCTTCTCATGTAGCTGTAACACACTCCAGTGCAGCAATGAGGAAATGCTGAAATGTCTGATAACATGCTAAGCCAATGTCCTACCTGATGGTTCTAATGTACATTGAAAGTGTATTTAGCACACAGTGGAATTGCTTTTTTGGAAAGATAAGATCAACTGGCCTCAGAGACTTTCTTCATCCAACCTTAAATTGAGTAAAGAATGCTATTTTCAGACTAACTGCAGATCAAAAAGCTCGATGTGAAATCTGTTGACACTGTGCAATGTACAGGTGTTAAAAGGTTTCCCAAGTGTCCAATATGGCATATTCTGCTGGGGGAATGTCCACCATGTTGGTAAAGGCTGAAGTATAAGTGTGCAGGATCAATGAATGAACCAGGCATTAGGCCCTCTGCATATACAAATAGGAATACTTCCTGAAATTGGTCTGACCAGGCATACTGCATTTGGAATAGCCAAGCCTAAATGCAGTTTAACCAGCGATCCTTAACAGAAATGCTGGAGGCTGCTACCAAAAAAGGGATTAAAAAAATACTTTCATAAAATTAGAGCCAAAGGATCATCCCAAACGTCTTGCCCCTCCCAATCACCTGCATCATCTCGATGGCCTCCGCACTCCCAATAATCTCCATCATCCTGACTGCCTCTGCAACCTGATCACCTCTCCCTCCTTTTTTCGATTGCTTCCCTCCTGCTGCAGCCTGGAATTTAAACCTGCTTCACTGGCAAGCTGACTGGGAATGAGAACAACAACAGCAAGAGCAACAGGAACACAACACTGGCAGAAACAGCAACATCAGGAACACAACGTCAGCAATGATAACAACAACAACAGGAACACAAAAATGGCAGCAGGAGCAACAAGAAGAGGAACACAACACTGGCAGCAAGAGCAATAACAACAGGAACACAACACTTGCAGCAACAGCAGCAACAACAGGGACGCAAAGGCAGCAGCAAGAACAACAACAGGAGCACAATAGAGGCAGCAAAAGCAATAGCAACAGGAACACAACACAAGCAGCAAGAGCAACAACAATAGGAACACAACATCAGCAGCAATAGCAACAGCAAAAGGAACTCAACGTCAACAGCAAGGGCAACAATAACAGGAACACAACACTGGCAGCAATAGGAACACAGCACAGGCAACAAGAGCAACAACAATAGGAACACAACACCAGCAGTGACAGCAACAACAACAGGGACACAACTCAGGCAGCAACAGCAACAACAGGAACACAGCTCAGGCAGCAACAATAACAGGAATACAACACCAGCAGCAATAACAACAACAAGAAGAAAACACCACATGTAGCAAGAGCAACAATAGGAACACAACACTGGCAGCAAGAACAATAACAACAGGAACACAACACCAGCAGCAACAACAGGAACACAACATTGGCAGCAAGAGCAACAACAACATGAACACAACACCGACAGCAACAACATGAACACAACACCGACAGCAACAACATGAACACAACACTGGCAGCAACAACATGAACACAACACTGGCAGCAAGGCAGCAATAGGAACAACAACAGGAACACAACACCAGCAGCAAGAGCAACAACAGGAACACAAGGCCGGAATCAAGAGCAACAACAACATGAACACAACACCGGCAGCAACAACATGAACACAACACCGACAACAACAACAGGAATACAACACCAGCAACAAGAACAGCAACAATAGGAGCACGACACTGGTAGCAAGAGCAGCAACAACAGGAACATAACACTGGTAGCAAGAGCAACAATAGGAACACAACACCAGCAGCAACAGCAACAATGACAGGAACACAGCATTGGCAGAAACAGCAACAACAACAGGAAGATGATGACTGGCAACAATAGGAACAACAATAGGAACACAACACAGGCAACAAGAGCAACAACAATAGGAACACAAAACAGGCAACAAGAGCAACAACAATAGGAACACAACACCAGCAGTGACAGCAACAACAACAGGGACACAACTCAGGCAGCAACGGCAACAACAGGAACACAACTCAGGCAGCAACAATAACAGGAACACAACACCAGCAGCAATAACAACAACAAGAAGAAAACACCACATGTAGCAAGAGTAACAATAGGAACACAACACTGGCAGCAACAGCAGCAAAAACAGGAACACAGCACCAGCAGCAAGAGCAACAAAATAGGAACACAGTACCTTTAATATATTAAAACACTCAACGGCGCTTCACAAGAACATTATTAAACAAAATTTGACAACGTGTAACATGAAGGGACATTAGGACAGGTGACCAAAAGCTTGATCAAATGTGCAGGTTCCAAAGATGTGACTTAAAGGAGAGAGGAAGAGGGGCTTTTTTATTTAATCTTTTACGGGATGTGGATATAGCTGACTAGGCCAGCATTTATTGCCCATTCTTAACTGACCTTGAGGAGGTAGTGGTGTGCCGTATTCTTGAACCACTGCAGTCCATGTGGTGTAGAAACACCCACAGCGCTGTTAGGAAGGTAGTTCCAGGATTTTGACCCAGCGACAGTGAAGGAATGGTGATATATTTCCAAATCAGGATGGTGTGTGACTTGGAGGGGAACTTGCAGGTGGCTCCCAGGCAACTGCAGAAGGTGCAACACCTGCCCCTTTACCTCCTCCTTCCTCACCGTCCAAGGGCACAAACACTCCTTTCAGGTGAAGCAGCACTTCACTTGCACCTCCTTCAGTTTGGTCTACTGCATTTGCTGCTCCCAGTGCGGTCTCCTCTACATTGGGGAGACCAAACGCAGACTGGGTGACCGCTTTATGGAACACCTTCGGTCTGTCTGCAAACATGACCCAGACCTCCCTGTTGCTTGCCATTTCAACACATCATCCTGCTCTCATGCCCACATGTCCGTCCTTGGCCTGCTAAAATGTTACAGTGTAGTCCAACCCAAACTGGAGGAACGGCACCTCATCTTCCGATTAGGCACTTTACAGCCTTCCGGACTTAACATTGAGTTCAACAACTTCAGATCATGAACTCTCTCCTCCCTCTTTTTAATCCCTTTTTAAAAAAAATATTTTTTATTTTTTATTAATTATTTTTATTTCTATTCATTGTTTATCCCTTTTTATCCCCTATTTATCCCTTTTACTATCCTTTTTCCTCAACCACTGCCCCTCCCCCATCCCACCCAAGGGTCATCTGTCACTCCTTCAATCTGTTCTTTCACAGAGCGCTGACCCTTGTTCTGCTATTCACACATTCTGCTTTCTTACCTTTATTCCACTGTCAGCATCTTCTTCAGCCCTTACCACTACCATTAACACTCCCATTGACTTGTGCCCATGTCAATCTCTCCTCAGCCCACACCTATCGCTGACCTTCTATCCTGCTTTACCTGCTCCATCCCCCTTAAACAGTACAAATTCCCTCATATTTCTACTTTTCTTTAGCTCTGAAGAAGAGTCATACGGACTCAAAATGTTACCTCTGTTTCTCTCTCCACAGATGCTGTCAGGCCTGCTGAATTTTTCCAGCATTTTCTGTTTTTATTTCAGGTGGTTGGAGTTCCCATGTGTAGTAATTATGGTTTTATTTAGTGTGCAATGTACCTTTAAGAATAGTACGTGTTAAGGAAGATCACATGACCTGTAGTAACCAATAGGAGAGTAGTGCAGGCAACCTCAGGGGTCAGTGTAGAGATAGAGTTGGAGTTGAAAGCACTCGTGTAGTTGCTGCTGAGTATGTTGTAAATAAACCTAATGTTTCCACCCAGGAAGTGTCTGCAGATCAATTCTATTATTAATAGCACAAATTGGCCACCCCAAAACAAACTGGCAATGAGGATAAAACAGCATTGAACTGAAGAATCAAGTTAGAAAGAAATCAGCATGGTACCTCGCCCAGTGATTATAAGTAACAAGCCCTGTTAGAATTGAAGAAGTTATCCCCTCTCAAAATGCCACCATTTGGGAGAATTGATCTTTTGAACCTGCCACAGAAGATTAGTCTCAATACATAGAATGCTTCACGTTCTTTTTTCAAGTGAACGAGATTACAAGGGAAGAGAAGAGGTGAGCGATATCTTGACTACTTGTGGGAGCAAAACATGCAGTCTGATCCGAAGCTCGATGGCACCCAGTGCCCCAGATTCAAAGAATTTCGATGAATTGGTGGACCTTGTGAAGGGTCATTTTCAACCAAAGCCCTCAGTCACATGCAGAGGTTCAGGTTTAATTCATGAAATAGAGCCCTGGGTGAGACAATTGCATGCTACATGGCAAATTTGAAGCAGCTAACAGAACATTGAGAGTTTGGTACGACTATGAACAACATGCTCAGAGATTATTTAGTATGTGGTGTGAAAAATGACACTATTCAGAAAAGATTATTGGCCAAAGTGAATCTGGATTTCAAGAAGACGCTGGAAATAGCGCTGGTCATGGAAAGCGCAGCAAGAGATTCAAAAGCAATACAGGGTGTGCAAAATGGGGCTGCCCTCCACACTGGGCGGGAAACCTTAACCGAAATAGACTCGAAAAAGTGAGACTGCCGAGAAGCGGGAAACAGCCCCCGTTAGCCGAAGAATAAAGAAAAATAACTTAGCAGTGAAATCAAAGAATAATTTTAATAGAGGTGGAAACAATCAGTCTTTTAATGATTGGCAGTTTAAAAAAATCGAATGCTACTATTGTCACAGAAATGGACATATGATGATGCAATGCAAGGAAAGATTCAAGAAGACTTGTAAACAAAAGAAAAAGCCGAATGAAATCTACAATGTAGAAGAGCCTGAAACAACAAATTCAGACATTTACTCATTGTTTAATCTGAAAGTTGGAAAGACAGAACCAATATTTGTCACAGTGAAAGCAAATGGCAAAACTGTTAGAATGGAAGTAGACATGGGAGCTTCCACTACAGTAATCGAGGAACATACCTTTGGATATTTGAATAATGGTAACATCAATTAAGTTTAGCCGCCAAGCTAAAAACACATACGGGTGAAGGCATTCAAGTAAAAGGCATAAACAAAGCTACTGTCCATTATGGAAGCCAATTGGCAAAGCTAGCAGTGTTGGTATTGAGAGGCAGAGGACCATGCCGTCTAGGGCAAAGTTGGCTAAGGGAAATCAACCTTGATTGGCCACTGAGATTCCAAAAGGAACCCGGAAGCATTCCTGTTTTGAAAAAGGAGTGTGTAAGGACTCAACAACCTGAAGAAATGAAGGCTCTCTTAAGCCAAAACCCAGAAGAACAGCAGAAGGAACTCGAAGAGACCCTGCTTGATGACAGAGTTCAAGAAGAGGTTCCTTCACAGGGTAAAAGAAAACCTGTTGAAGAACCGTCACACACTACAAGATTCCCTCAAGTCAAAGCTTGTATCTCTGGAAAAGTATGACGAGAAACAGAAAGAATTCAGCACCTCTCTGAACAAACTGAAGAGTTGGCAGAGAAGACACAATGCTCAATTTTCCAGGAGGCAGCAAACAAATACAAAAAAGAGACGGAAGAGCTGAAGAATCAGCTAAATGAAGCCAAGAGGCTTTGGAAGCAAAAGTTGCAGAATTTTCCAAGAAGTAGACAGTTAATGAAATTTTGGGAGACTCAGCCACTGAGGTCAGACAAGTTGAGCTTGCACCTGAGAGAAGTCTGGCCAATAATTAAGTCAAAAAGACGGCCGAGATTAAAGTCTGCGCTAGAAAAAAGAAAAGTGCACGTTCCAAGCAAGCGAGCTAATCTATTTAGGTTACCGGTTAGATTCACAGGGCCTCCACCTGGTTGAAGAGAAAGTGAGAGCCATAAGAGAGGCACCTGTGCCAAAGAATGCCTCAGAGCTGAAATAATCCCTAGGAATGATCAACTATTATGGCTGGATCTCACCCAATTTGTCTACAGTGCTGGTCCCCTGCATTCTCTACTCAAAAAGACTCAACGTTTGTCTTGGGAGGTGCTCCAGAAAGAAGCTTTCATAAAGGTGAAACAATTGCTGCACTCATCCAACCTATTAGTGCATTATGACCAGACAAAAGAGCTAGTGCTGACATGTGATGCATCTCCCTACGGAGTGGGAGCAGTGCTGTCTCATTGGATAGACAACAGCATGGAACGGCCAATAGGTTACGTATCAAGAACGCTCATTACAGCAGAAAAGGGATACTTGCAGATAGAAAAAGAAGGCTTGTCCATCATCTTTGGTCTCAAGAAATTTCACCAGTACGTACATGGCCGTCATTTTACAATTGTTTCAGACCACAAACCATTGCTAGGATTCTGGCAGCATACAAATACACTTTCATACACTTTCACTTTACATAGCCCTGGCAATCAAATCGCAAACACTGATGCCCTTAATTGTTTACCTTTACAAGAAAATGATGAGCACGTCCCAGTTCCGCAGGAACTTGTTTTACCGTTAAATTTCTTAGATTCCTCAAGTTCCCAGGTAAGGGTTTGCACAGCAAAGGAGGAAGCGATGGCGTAGTGGTATTGTCACTGGACTAGTAATCCAGAGACCCAGGGTAATGCTCTGGGGACCTGGGTTCGATGATGGGATTTGAATTCAATAAAAATCTGGAATTAAAAGTCCAATGATGACCATGAAACCATTGTTGATTATTATAAAAACCCATCTGGTTCACTAATGTCTGTTAGGGAAGGAAATCTATCATCCTTACCTGGTCTGGCCTACATGTGACTCCAGACCCACAGTAATGTGGTTGACTCTTAAATGCTCTGAAATGGCCTAGTAAGCCACTCAGTTGTAACAAACTGCTACAAAGACACAGAAGAAAGGAATAAAACTGGATGGACTACCCGGCGTCAACCTAGGCACCGGAAATGACAATGGCAATCGCAGCCCTGTCGACCTTGCAAAGTCCTCCTTACTAACACCTGGGGGCTAGTGCCAAAACTGGGAGAGCTGTCTCACAGATTAGTCAAGTAACAGCCTGACATAGTCATCCTCACGGAATCATACCTGAGAGATAATGTCCCAGACACCACCATCACCATCCCTGGGTATGTCCTGTCTCACCGGCAGGACAGACCCAGCAGAGGTGGCGGCACAGTGGTATAAAGTCGGGAGGGAGTTGCGCTGGGAGTCCTCAACATCTACTCTGGACCCCATGAAGTCTCATGGCATCAGGTCAAACATAGGCAAATAAAGCTCCTGCTGATTACCACGTAGTGCCCTCCCTCAGCTGGTGAATCAGTGCTCCTCCATGTTGAGCATCACTTGGAGGAAGCACTGAGGGTGCCAAGGGCGCATAATGTACTCTGGGTGGGGGACTTCAATGTCCATCACCAAGAGTGGTTCGGTAGCACCACTACTGACCGAGCTGGCCGAGTCCTAAATGACATAGCTGCTAGACTGGGTCTGTGGCAGGTGGTGAGGGAATCAACAAGAGGGCAAAACATACTTGACCTCATCCTCACCAACCTGCCTGCCGAAGATGCATCTGTCCATGACAGTATCGGTAGGAGTGACCACTGCACAGCCATTGTTGTGATGAAGTCCTGCCTTTACCTTGAGGATCGTGTTGTGTGGCACTGCCACTGTGTTACATTGGATTGATTTTGAACAGATCTAGCAAGACTGGGAACCCATGAGGTGCTGTGGGCCATCATCAGCAGAAGAATTGTACTCAAACACAATCTGTAACTTCATGGCCTGGCATATCCCCCACTTTACCATTACCATCAAGCCAGGGGATCAACCCTGGTTCAATGAAGAGAGCAGGAGAGCATGCCGGGAGCAACACCAGGCATACCTAAAAGTGAGGTGTCAACCTGGTGAAGCTATAAAACAGGACTACTTGCATGCCAAACAGCATAAGTGATAGATAGAGCTAAGCGATCCCACAACCAACGGATCAGATCTAAATTCTGCAGTCCTGCTGCACCCAGTTGTGAATGGTGGTGGACAATTAAACAACTCACTGGAGGCGGTGGCTCCACAAATATCCCCATCCTCAATGATGGAGGAACAAGCACAGCAGTGCAAAAGATAAGGCTGAAGCATTTGCAACAATCTTCAGCCAGAAGTGCCAAGTAGATGATACATCTTGGCCTCCTCCGGAGGTCGCCAGCATCACAGATGCCTGTCTTCAGCCAATTCGATTCACTCCATGTGATATCAAGAAACGGCTGAAGACACTGGATACTGCAAAGGCTATGGGCCCTGACAATATTCTGGCAATAGTATTGAAGACTTATGCTTCAGAACTTGCTACACCCCTAGCCAAGCTGTTCCAGTACAGCTACAACACTAGCATCTACCCAGCCAAGTGGAAAACTGCCCAGGTACGTCCTGTACACAAAAAGCAGGACAAATCCCACCCAGCCAATTACCATCCCATCAGTCTACTGTCAATCATCAGTAAAGTAATGGAAGGAGTCATCAACAGTGCTATCAAACGGCACTTGCTTAGCAATAACCTGCTCATTGATGCCCAGTTTGGGTTCCGCCAGGACCACTCAGCTCCTGACTTCATTACAGCCTTGGTTCAAACATGGACAAAAGAACTGAACTCCCAAAGTGAGGTGAGAATGACTGCCCTTGACATCAAGGCAGCATGTGACCGAGTGTGGCATCAAGGAGCCCTAGCAAAACTGGAGTCAATGGGAATCGGGGGAAAACTCTCTGCTGGTTGGAGTCATACCTAGCACTAAGGAAGATGGTTGTGGTTGTTGAAGGTCGGTCATCTCAGTTCCAGGACATCACTGCAGGAGTTCCTCAGGGTAGTGTCCTAGGCCCAACCATCTTCAGCTGCTTCATCAATGATCTTCCTTCCATCATAATGTCAGAAGTGGGGATGTTCGCTGATGATTGCACAATGTTCAGCACCATTCGCAACTCCTCAGATACTGAAGCAGTCCATATCCAAATGCAGCAAGACGTGGACAACATTCAGGCTTGGGTTGACAAGTGGCAAGTAACATTCGTGCCACACAAGTGTCAGGCAATGACTATCCCCACAAGAAAGAATCCAACCATTGACTCTTGATGTTCAATGGCATTACCATCACTGAATCCCCCACTATCAACATCCTGGGGGTTACCATTGACCAGAAACTGAACTGGACTAGCCATGTAAACACTGTGGCTACAAGAGCAGGTCAGAAGCTAGGAATCTTGGGACGAGTAACTCAACTCCTGACTCCCCAAAGCCTGTTCACCATCTACAAGGCACAAGTCAGGAATGTGATGGAATACTCCCCACTTGCCTGGCTGAGTGCAGCTCCTACAACAATGAAGAAACTGGACACCATCCAGGACAAATCAGTCCGCTTGATTGGCACCACATCAACAAACATTCACTCCCTCCACCACCGACGCACAGTAGCAACAGTGTGTACCATCTACAGGATGCACTGCAGGAATTCATCAAGGCTCCTTAGACAGCACCTTCCAAGCCCACGACCACTACCACCTAGAAGGACAAGAGCAGCAGATAGATGGGAACACCACCACCTGGAAGATCCCCTCCAAGTCACTCACCATCCTGACTTGGAAATATATCGCCGTTCCTTCACTGTCACTGGGTCAAAATCCTAGAACTCCCTTCCTAACAGCACTGTGGGTGTACCTACACCACATGTACTGCAGTGGTTCAAGAAGGCAGCTCAGCACCACCGTCTCAAGGGCAACTAGGGATGGGCCATAAATGTTGGCCTGACCAGCGAAGCCTACATACTGTGAATGAATAAAAAAAAATTGCCCAGCCACTCTGTAAAATTGCGCTGCACTGGGAACCATCCGAAAATTAGATTTAAATCGCAAAGTTCGGATGGTTCCACCAGGGTTATACTAATAGTTACCCAGAAAAGGTTAGGAAAATTAAAACCTCTTCTAACTTCTGGTTAACTATTGTAAAGACCCACACCGATCCCACGGGACTCTCCCTCACCCCCGACACCCCCTCCCAACCTCAGAACCCCCCTCCCAGCAAGACTTCAGACCCCACTGACCATGGAATCCCCCAACTCCCCCCAACAGCCCGACCTCAGAACCCCAGAACTCCCCCCTGACCTCAGACACCCCCAGACCTCGGACTACACCCCTTGACCTCAGACCCCCCCACCCCCAGTCCTCAGACCCCTCCGACCTCTAACCACCCCCCGACCTCCAACCCCCACTGACCTCAGACCCCACCCCGATCTCGGACCTCCACTGTCCTCGGACTCATCCGACCTCGGACCCCTCGACCTCAGAATCCCCAGTCCCCACCCCCCCAGCCTCAGACACCCGGACTCCCCCTGACCTCGTGCCCACTGACCCCCCCCCGATGTCCGACCCACCTACCCCCTAATGTCTGACCCTCCCACCCACTGATGTCTGACCCTCCCACCCTGTTGTAATGCCCAACCCCCCCAGCACCCCACGAATGTCCAACCCCCCTGACCCCCCATGAATGTCCGACCCCCCCAGCCCCCAGGAATGTCCAGGCCCCCCGATCCCCCACAAACGTCTAACTCCCCCCCCCAACTCCCCCAAATGTCCGAACGCCCCACCCCCATGAATGTCCAGCCCGCTGCACCCTGTCCTGATGTCCAACCCCCCCATCCCTGCCCCCCTGATGTCCGACCCCCTCCCCCCATCCCCACCCGAACACCTCAAACCCTCCCCAAATCCTTTCCACTTACCTTAGGCACTTACCTTCTCCCTGGCCTGTCAACTTCAATCAGACCTTTAAACTGACCTGCTTCACGGCAGCTAGTGCCGTAAAAAGGGGGGGGCATGTCCTCCTTCAATTCGACGGTGCTGGACTTTGACGCAGGGCTTCGGAGACAGCTGCGCTGCCTGGATCTCGCCGGGCCAGAGTTGGAATTTTGGGTGAGATAGGCACGGAAGAAATTTGGCATAAGTAAGTGGGTACAGAATGGCAATCCGATGCTGATTGCCATTCTGAGGAAGTTACAGCCCAATGTGCATAGCTGAGTTAAAGGGGAAGGAATGTAGTAATTACGGTTTTATTTAGTGTGCGTTGTACCTTTAAGAATAACACTTGTTAATGAAGATCACATGATCTGTAGTAAACAATAGGAGAGTAGCGCAAAACAAAAACAGAATTACCTGGAAAAACTCAGCAAGTCTGGCAGCATCGGCGGAGAAGAAATCAGTTAACGTTTCGAGCCTTCATGGCCCTTCGGCAGAACTGCAGCCGGCTACCTCGGGAGTCGGCATGGAGATAGAGTTGGAGTTGAAAGCACACGTGTAGTTGCTGCTGAGTATGTTGTAAATAAACTTGATGTTTCCACTCAAGAAGTGTCTGCAGTTCAACTCTATCATTAATAGCACAACTTGGCCACCCTACAACACCATGCATCTACTGCCCTTGTACTTCTAGGTGCTGGAAGTCGAGGGTTTGGAGGTTGCTGTCAAAGGAACCTTGGTGAGTTGCTGCAGTGCATCTTTGAGATGGTACACATTACTGTCACTGTGCATTGTTGGTGGAGGGAGTGCATGTTTAAAGTGGTGAAAGGGATGCCAATCAAGCATGCTGCTTTGTCCTGGATAGTGTTGAGTTTCTTGAGTGTTGCTGGAGTCGCACTCATCCAGGCAAGTGGAGGGTATTCCATAGTACTCCTAACTTGTACCTTGTGAATGGTGGATAGGCTTTAGGGAGTCAGGAGGTGAGTTACTCGCTGCAGAATACCTAGCCTGTGACCTGCTCTTGTAGCCATTTATATGGCTAGTCCAGTTCAGTTTTTGGCCAATGGTAACCCCCAGGATGTTGACATTGGAGAGATTTATAGAGAGAATTACCAGCCTTAGGCTCTAGGCAGCTAAAGCCTAATGGTGATGTGAAGAAAATTGGGGGTGTACAACAATCCAGAAGGAGGAATGCAGATATCTCGATTCTTACAGCCTTGGAATAAGTTAAGCAGATAGTGAAGGATGAGACTATTGAGGATTTTGAACACGAGCATGAGAATTTTAATACAGAGGAGTTGCCGAATTGGAAGCCAATGTAGGTCAGCGAGCAAAGTGTGCTGGATGAATGGGACATGTTGCGGGCTTGAATGCAGGCAAAAGCGTTTTTGTTGAGCTCAAGTGGAGGGTGGTATGTGGGAAGCTGGCGGGGGGGGTCGTAATTTACAAAAAAAGAACTTGAACTGATCTAATTCAAATCAAGCTTGAAGCAGAATATTGATGAGGCTTTGGGCTTTCCTGTTCTGACTCAGGGAATGATCACAATCCCCAGTCACAGTGGCAGACTAGCACTATCCAATTTAATTTCCTTGCATCAAGTAGGTAGAAGTCAAGTTCAAACAACTGGGCTTATTTTTATATCATCTTCTACTTGTACAGTAACCAAGGTCTACAAGTACAGTAGGATGTGCAATTTTTTACAGAAATGTAATCGTATGTTCCACAATAGAATTTGGGGGGTGGGGTGCAGAATTTCCTATTGTTCCATTTATGATAACAGTACAAATAGCAAACAGGAGGAAATCTTACCACCTAAACATTTATTCCACATGTATTATAGACTATTTGGGGCAGTGGTTTACTTGCAATTTTTTGAATATTTCTGTCCAATACATATTTTTGCCGACAGTTGGCAGGCAAGTTACTGGAATGCTTCTGATAACTAAGATGGCAGTGCAACAGATGCAGTATTAGTTTGCCAGAAAGTGTTACACTTCTTTGAATATTCTGATCGTACCATGATTTCTAAACAGTGCATTTAATCAACGTACTGATTTGTATTTTTTCTCATTATATAAATTAAGATTAATACAAAACACTTCTCTAAAATCTGAGATAGGAAGGTGTAATTGTATAAAGGATCAAATTTTTAGCATGCTATTTTTTGATTAGGATTTGCAGTTTGTTTCCATATGATAAAATCACGGGTAATTGAAGTGGTTTTCCTTGGGTCAAATATGCAGTGTTGTGTCTTGATCATGAATTCCAGAACAGCAAATGGGAAGTGACTTCGTAGATTGGAATTCATATTTACCTCATGTTTGATATCTGTTTATCTGGTATAAATTGAAATGCTATTTAAATAATTAATTAGAAGATAAGTATCTCCATTGGCTATTTGTGCTCCTGATAAAGAGACATCAATTTTCGGGACCAAATTGCAATTACCACAGACGTTATTTAAAAAATAAAATTGAACTTTAGTTCAAGTTCTTTTTTTGTAAATTAAGACCCCCTCCCCTTTTTTTGTATGTAATACTCACGATTCTAAAATTTGCTGCAACTCTTCCATTACTTTTTGAAAAAGAATGGCTTGGGATGAATTAACTCCTGATTTTCCTTCGCTCCCATTGGCAAAGTGCCTTGCCACAATTTAACATCCTTCTTGAATGATTCAGCTCTGGAACTTGTTGTTTGGGAAATCATGGGCATGAACCCATTTTCAATCACAAAATTATTTAGTCCATTAATGCACCTATATGCTTTGGCACTGGGCTGTATTCAATTCATTCTGTTTAATGTACTCTGAACACATTACCTTAAAGTTTGAAATTTAAAGCTGCACATAATTTTTAATGTTATTATTGAACATCAAGCTTTTCCAAACAACATAGTGCATAGTTCTTGGAAGGAAGGTGACTTATTTATAAGTGGGCATAACAGAAACCTCAATTATGAATTCCAAAGTGAAATGTCAGTTGAGTGCAATGATGTTGGTATATGTTGAAATATCCTAAAGAGGGTGCTATTTCTGTTTTTATTAATGACAGCAGTGAATTTTTCTGCATACTGTGATGGACGTCATCAATATTGTAAAAGCTTTCAATGCTGTCGAATTTGCCGTCTTGCATGTAAAAGGCTTAAGGTGTAATTCCTTCTGTGTGTTATTTTAGCATGCTTGTTCACATACTTGTGTTAAATTCTTGTCTGCGCTATTTATTTTAAACATCTTAATGACTTACTTTAACAAAGCACAGACAGTAATCTAACACAAACTGAGCAGAGCACTAAAAATATAGGACAGAGGAAACAAAACCACATCAAGTTGGCAAATTGTAAGAAATCTTAAAAAATAAAGTTCATGCCCAAAACACTCAATCATGTCACACCTTTGTTGCATGCACTAAACGTGTCACTGGCAGGAGGCATGAGCTAAATCTGAGCTGGAAATGCACCACCCACCATATTGGATCAGGCTGCTCCATAAGCACCCAGGGTGCAAGCCAGGATTATTCAAAGCAATGATGATGGCCAGAATTTTATTCTTGCAGTGGGGGTCCAGCTGATGGGACTGAAAACCTGGGGTGACCTTGCCTCGTCTGTTTGTGGCACTTATGGGGCAGGATGTTTAGGTCGGTGTGCGGGCACGATTGGTGGCACGGGAGCGGCCAGGGAACGGACCGTCGCCTGCAATCAGCCCCCAACCACGATTTCACGCTGGCTGGCCAATTAACAGCCACCCAGCGTGAAGCGCATGCTGAAATGCTCAGTGCTGTTGGGGTGGGGGTGGGAGGAGGGCGGGAGTTGACGTAAGCGCGGGCGTGGGTGAGCGCTGCATGAAAGCTCCCTGAAGGCAGAGAGCTTGCCTCAGGAATTGAAGACTTTAAAACCAATAAATAAAGCTTCTAAAATCTGGAAAAAAACTGACCATGCATCACAATCAGTCATCTGAACATATACATGATGAAAAAATCTGTCCATTCATTTTTATTTAATAACAGAAACCTCATCCCGCCCTTGGATGAGGTTTCATCAAAAATGCAAAGTCCGCCTGGCAGATTCGCCTGTCCTCCAACTGCAAGGTTGGATGGACCACGAAAAATTGGGGTCAGTTGGAACTTTAACAACTTTAATTGTCTTCTTAACTGTCGGCGGGCATGCTTCCGACACTCGCGCACACCCACCGACCAAAATATCGCACGAGCGCGGGATGATGCCGGGACGCACGCTCACATGCTGACCTAAAAATTTTACCCTTTGTCCCATTTTAAGGGGGTCATGGAACTAATTAGCTGCCGTCAGGGTAGCCTTTCCTTTAAAGGATGACTGCTTGCACCCCAGGAGCTGGTAGCCAATCAGAGAGGAGTAGCTCAGCAGTGTCAGCAGTACCAACGGGACCGATGGCTATTGCTGGGACTGCGCCTGGAAGAATAGGACGCCATGGAAGGATGCCACTCCACAACCAGGTAAGTGGGATCTGGGGTGCTGGGGCCAGCTGGACAGGCCCTGGCCAGTGGGCTCGGTTTGGTGAGGGCAAGTGCCACCATTGCGGCGGGAGCAGCAGCAATTGCCACCAATAGAGCCCTCTGTGGACTGAAATGTGCCCAAATATGAGGCCCCTCCCCAGAGCCCACTGGGAGGCCTCCAGGATTCACCTCACAGTTTTTCCCACACAGCCGAGAGCTCCCCCCCAATACTCGCTATTAAAATACCAGCAGCAGCAGAAAAAAGGCCCTTAATTAGTAATATATGTGCGCCCATTAGCCTCTGGACAGGAGGGCCTTCCTCCACTTTCCCCACTGCTAGCAAAATGGTATGGAGGCAGGAAGGAGATGGGCATGCCACCTTTCACCTTCC
Organism: Cetorhinus maximus; assembly: GCF_964194155.1. Classification (NCBI taxonomy): domain Eukaryota; kingdom Metazoa; phylum Chordata; class Chondrichthyes; order Lamniformes; family Cetorhinidae; genus Cetorhinus; species Cetorhinus maximus. Next base: position 75,440,764 of record NC_135894.1, on the reverse strand, counting down.
CTCACCATTTTGCGCATACCATCTCCCAACCCCCCACCCTGAACCCCAATGCTTTCCAGCCTGTTCCCAGAGGCCTGGTAAAATCCAGCCCTATAATATTCAAATTAGGGTCCTACACTTGTTGCAGGATCCTTTTGTGATATAGGGTTGCCCCAGTGCCTGACCTGCCAGTAACAAATTAGCCCATTAACTCATGGCACTCATGGGCATGAAGGACCCTCCAGCTTTATTTAAAGGGAATATTCCACTACTAATAGGTTAGTTGTAGGTTTGTCATCTGACTCTGGAAACTTCATTTTTAACTGAGAAGATTACACTGTTTTTGGTGTTTTTCAGTCCATTGTGGAGTTTAACTTGGAGCTGGTGTACTTGGTCACCACCTTTGTCCCTTCCGACACGATGTGCTTGGCCAGTTCCCCAGGCAGCAGCAGGTGCACGGTGGTCTGGATCTCCCGGGAGCTGATGGTGCTGCGCTTGTTGGAATTGGCCAGGCGGGAAGCCTCACCCACGATGCGCTCAAAAATATCATCCACGAACGAGTTCATGACGCTCATGGCTTTGGAGGAGATGTTGGTGTCGGGGTGAACCTGCTTCATCACTTTGTAGATGTAGATGGAGTAACTCTTCTTCTTCGCCATTTCTTGCTGCCTTTTGCTGACGGTTTCTTTAAGGCTTTCTTGGCTCCCTTCTTGGGAGCTAGTTTCTTCTCATCAACCATCTTCAGTTTCAGACACAGAAAATTAAGCCTACTGTACCTGGTGTTCCTTGTGGCCTCCCATTCAAGTACTAACCAGGCCTGAGTCTGCTTCGTTTCCGAGATCAAATGAGATTGGGTATTTTCAGACTAGTTTGGTTGCCTTCTAAACAATTTGTCTGTAGTCATGGAGGGGGAAGGCAGCATTCAGAAAGCAGCAGGAGTAGGAGGGCACTGTGCAGGAGGCCATACCCGGACCGGATATTAAGGGAGCACTTCCATATCAACATTTTGGAGCAGCAATTTAAGAGGCATCCTTCCTTAACAAAGGAGGCTGTGTCACCTGTGCAGCCATATTGCAGCAGCACTGCCTGTGGTTGCCAAGGTAACTGTGGTCCTTAACTTTAATGCCTTGGGCTCCATTCAGGTGGAAGCAGTAACACCAGCAACATCTCACAATTTGTAGTCCACTGCTCTATCAAGGAAGTCACTGAGACTCTCTACACCAGGTGCAACAACTGGATTACTTTTCCCATGGACAGAGGGATGCAGGGCATGGAGCATTAGGCTTTGCCCACATGGCAGGTTCGCTTAGGGAAAAGGATGCTATAGACTGCACCTGCATTGCCTTGCATGGTCCCCATCACCAGCCTTGCATCAACTGAAAGGGATTTCACTCACTCAGCGCTTAGCTGGTTTACAACCACAGGCAGCACATCATGCAGGTCTATGCCCTGTTTTCTGGCAGCAGTCATGACTCTTTCATTCCACATCAGTCATCTAAGGTGCCTTTATTCCAACCAGGCCACCACATTACAAGTTGGCTGCTGGGTGACAAGGATGAGAACCATGCCACCACCAGAAACAGCATCAAGGAAATAATGTTCTGGACCATTTGGAAGGAACTTTGCAATATGCCCTTGAACTGTGTTCAGATTTTTGGTCATCTACCACATGCTTCGTAACTTTGCCATCACGAGGAGCCAGACCTTACACTGCTTGACAGTAACAAGTGCAGCAAGAATAAAAGGGGGAGGAGTAGCGTGAAGAAGAGGAAGAGCAAGAGGAACGTTGATCATCGGTGTCCCTGGTTGCCAGTGCCCCTTGAGAGAGCAGTATATTAAACAGCATTGCAACCAAACTATCAATCCAATCCCAAGGCACCAACATTCCCAAATTTCTTAACACCATCCATTTACCATCCTTCAGTCCAGCATTGCAGATTTTGACATTAATGCACGACCAAGTTAAACATTAACACCAAATCCAGGACAAAAACATAAATTGATCAAAAATATATTGTCACAGTGTGTGGCACCATTAACAAAAATATGATTAAACACCCTTGTGCCAGCCCTTAATCCTGCTCCCCAATGGCTACAGTTTGGGAGATGGAACGCTAATTCCATGAGGATTTTGAGTGGCTTTGAGCATTTGAAGTCTAGCTGCAGACTGCAGCATTTTTAAAAAATCCATTCATAGGATGAGGGCGTCACTGGCTAGGCCAGCATTTATTGCCCATCCCTAGTTGCCCTTGAAAAGGTGGTGGTGTGCAGCCTTCTTGAACCGCTGCAGTCCATCTTGGTATGGGCTGGGGCAGTATGGTGCAGCTGGCTATGTGGCACTGACAAAGCAGAGTTGATGGGAGTAGAATGCTACCATCCTGAACAAGGACAACATTTTCATCTTCCATGGAGCTGAAGCCACTCGTCTGGGATTGTCTCTCAACACATTTGCAGATTTATGTGAAAACAGAGTCACACTGATGCAGCTGAACACTCTCTCCATACTCTGCGTGAATCTTTAATATTAATTAGGGCTGGACTCCAATGATCTAAGACATTTTGTGCAAGCTCAAAGACAGGCTGCCTAGGGCAGCTAACATTTCTTGCCAAATGCCCATTAGTCTTCTGTGATAGTCAGGTCCCACAAGGTTAGCACCTGAGACCTCAGCAGTTGAGTTGGCACCTGTGATATCCTATCTCTATGCTGTGGCTCCTGTACACTTTACCTGATGATTCAACACATGAACACCCTTCCTCTTGCCCAGTGTTGCCCAATAGGATTTCGATGCTCGCCAAACTTGTGCCGATCAGGTCACAATATTGGCTGCATAATACAAAATATATGCAAAACAAGTGCACGGTCTTTTGAAAATAGATCTGAGGTTTTAACCGTTAGCATTCAAGATGGATACACTCACTACCAGAGCCAGAAAAAACAGCTTCTAAAGTGTTTTGCAATCTAATTGTTCTGCTAAGCAAGCCTGTGGTATACACTCTCATAGAGTGGTGACAATCTATTAACTGAAGTGATCTGCTTCTGACAGTGTGCTCCAGTTTATTTTTTAAAAATCCTTCAAGAGTAAACTCTCCACTTTATCAGAATTGATATATTAGGACACTCAGGGAGAGAAAAGAATCAACAAATCTCTACGCATTGGTTTCTACGCTTTGACTCTTGCCTTGCTTATGTTCTATCACCCACCATTTCTAAACACAACACTTATAATACACCTTTAGCTCATCGTCAATCTTTTGTAATCTCCCTTTTTACACCAATAGTGCCCTATTCCTTTCAATCGTTCCTTGCAACAGATCTATTAAGATGAAGGTTGAAGATAATTGAACGTTGCTTCACTGCCCCAGTTTTTCAAAATTGTACATTTTAACTTTCACTGGCAACAATGCAGTGCTGCCCATTGCTCACACCCCTCAACAATTTTGCAAAATCCACGAGTTAAACAAAACCAAATTCTTCATTTAGCATTCCCCAAGAAAATTTTGAAAGCAATTGGGCTGCTGTCCTTCCAAAGAACAGCGCTCCTTCCACAGAGTGATCCCAAAGATTGAAATGTATCATAAGTTAGAGGCACCAAGAGAGAACAGTTACCAAGACGGTAACAAACAGGGGGCTATTTTCCTTGTATCATTGAGCAAGTGGTCCTTCAGTTTCCAAGTCACTAGTAACATGACAACTGAACTACATTCTGATAAACATAGTCACTGCCTGACTGATATATGACTCCTGTCCAACAGCAACATGGTTAACTCTTCCTTGTGCAATTAGGAATAGGTGAAAAATAGTGGTTTATTGAGTGATTTCCAAACTCAAACCCATCGCTGCAACTTTAACACAACTCAGTATTATGTTGCTATAAAAATGAACAGCATAAATTTGCCACATGTGGCAAGTATTGGACAACACTGCTTTAGCCTAACCTTCAAAGTATGAGTGGCGCCAGTATCTGAGGTGGCGCTACTGAGGGTGAGATCAACTGATGCTGTTTCACCGTGAAGATTTGTCTCCTTTTTCTGAACTGGCAGAGATACCTCCCCAACTTCAGCATCACTAGAGAAGGCTTGAGCGTGCGTATGCGGTGGGGGTGGGGGTTTGGGTGGTGGTTGGGAGGGGTGGCATCTGCCTTCTTCAGCAAATGGTTCCATCAAATGAACATGAAAGTGCAAAAGCTATGCCAAAATCATCAGTTCTATTGTCTGTATAAGCAGAGTATGTATTGAATGACCTATTTCTTAAACTTCATTAAAAATCATTATATATAAGTTTGAGCAAAAAGAAAATGGAAATTAAAAAAAAACACAAAACCACTTTGCAGAAGAATGGGCTCCAGCAGATGAAATGGAGGCTTTGATTTGATTTTTGTGAAAAGGCCAAAGCTGTTTGAGCATTAACAGAGTGTGAAACCTATATAAGTTGTTACTGATTTTACTCAAAAAGCAAAAGAGTGGAAGATACAGAGATCAGAAAATATTGCCTGAAATTACTTCTGATCTTATAAAGGGACACTTAACATGCTTGTAGCAATAATCGGCCTCCTAAAGGTGCTAGAGATCCATATACAGTCCTTCTATGGAAATCAGAAGGCAGAAGATTGTCTAAGCACCACAGGATGACATAACCACAGACTCAGTCTGATTCTTTACTGGAGCACTTATCTTGACACAGAACAAAAGGCTAGGTGGGATCTTAAACAATTAGTGAGCGCAGTCTACAACTTACTTCTGACATCAAAATAAAAACCTAGAAAAAAATAACTCTCCTTCGACTTTATATTTAGAAACAGAAATCTAAGAGTTTTGTCCATCCTCTACACCCCTTTCCACCCCAAGACAAACTGTTTATAGAAATTTGACTCTGTGTGTCCCCTTTTCAAGCAGAAAACGGGCACCTGAAGACCTAATATGGTAGGTGGCACATGTATGCCTGTCCCTGGCAGAAATGAGCTATCTACTACATTGGATAAGCAAGCTTTGTAGACACCCATGGTGTCATAAGGCTCTATTCTGGTTGTAGGACCCTTTTGCAAGATTGGACTTCCGCAGTCCCTGACTTGCCATGCAATAAGCTCACCAGCAATGCATGGCACTAACAGTCAGCAAGGACCAAGCAGGATTGCTGGTTAAATAGCTCATTGCCTATATACAGGTTAATTGCTGGTTTCTCATCAGGTTGCTAGTTAACCGTGGGCCTTTTTATAGATATTGTTGCTGTTCCACAGCCAATTCTGACTTTGCTGGTCTGCATTTGTCTGATTTGGGAGAAGTTTTATTGCAGTCAGGAATAGTCTATTACATTGTCTTTGAACCTGGAAAAAAGACAGGAGTGGGCAAGAGCAGTCAAGAGAAGAGGGAAAAGGAGAGCATTGGACATCTTGCCTGCAGCTGCTCTTCAGAGAGAACTTCTCATACCTTAACTTCACCAAGGAGGAATTTATGATCCACCTTCATTTCATCAAGGAGACTGCCACCAAGCTATGCTATTTGCTGCAGCCACAACTGGAAAGCTCCAAATTAGGGTATGGACAGCACTGCCTAAGGCAGTTAGATCCTTGTGGCCCTTATCCTTTACTGCATGAGTCATTCTAGTCTGCAGTAGGCGACATCAGTGGCATCTTGCAGTTTGCTGTACTCTACTGTATCAGAATGGTGATTGAGGTCCTAACAAACAATACATTCCTTGTGAACAGGATGGAACAGGTTGAGAGAGCACTATGCTTTGTCCAAATTTCAGGCTATCTGAGGCACAATCCAAGGAAGCACAGGCTGCACACGCATTGCCTTGTGTGCACCTCATCACCAGCCTGGCAATTTTCTCAGTAAAGGGTTATTACTTTCTGAATGTGCATCTTGATTGCGATCACTGGTCTGTGCCCAATTTCCTGGCATCATTTATGGTTCAATCATCCTGCACCTGTTCTCTCTGCTGCCTGAATTCTGACCGACACTGTCATTGACTGGCTATTGGGTGACAAGATCTATCCCCTCTGGACATGACTCAGGCCATATGCTGCATTCTGCGTACCAATGAGCAAACAGTTCTTACCACCACCTGGGCAGCAAAAAGTGGGTCAGGAGGAGAAGAAGGAGGAAGAACAGGAGCAGCATTGACCATTTCAACTCTTAGTTACTGAAATTCTCAGAGTAACTAAACCCACCATTCCCATCATTATCAATACTACCAACAATAAAACAATCCTTATCATTACTCTCCTTGCTATCACCACCTGATTGCCTTTCTTTAGTCTACTCTCATGCACCTTGGCCGTGGCTGCCTACAAATAGGCGTTGATCAGCCTTTTCCAGTAGTCTGGGCCCTCAAAGTCAGAATCTGAGTTCTCTGCAGCAGAGCTAGCATATGATCTCATCTGGCACCTGTGGCATCTTATGCCACTGCCCTAACATGGTCATGAAGATCCCTCCTCTGGCGCACTCTCAAAAGTATGTGTGGTGCACATTTCTAAGCTGGTGCTTGTTAGGGTTAGATAATCTGACATTGTATCATCAGGATGGCTGCTCTCCTCTTCCTGCACTGATACAGACGATTTGACATTTTCAGCATATCCCACTTCTTGGGCAGACTTTACCGACCTCCCAGGGCAGGTTGGCAGGTGGAGTGAGAGTCACAAGATTGGGCACCATTCCCAGTGCCCACCCGCCTGCTTCTGCTCCCACTGCAATTGGCTGGGGATGTGTCAAGAGCCTCGCACACATGTGGGCCAACTGAGACTGTTAAGTGGGCAATTAATGGCCATTAAGGACCTCCTCCCACTTCTGCTGGGATTTTACCTCAGCGGCGGAGGCTGGCGCCAACTATCCATCCCAACAGGCCTCACTGGGTAAGTTGGTGGCCAGGCAAAGGGGAGGGGTGGGCAGCAACTGCCTGAGACTGAACTAAACTCTGCACAGCCTTGTGTCATATCTAGTCCTGAGATGAATTTCCAGCTTTATCTGTGGCATCACTGTGACTGCCTATTTCCACCTCCACAACATTGCCTGACTCCAACTCGCCTCATCTCATCTGCTGCTGAAACCTTCATTCATGCCTTTGTTACCTCTAGATTTGATCGTTTTTTAATTCATTCACGGGATGTGGGCTTCACTGGCTGGGCCAGCATTTATTATCCATCCCTAGTCCATGTGGTGTAGGTACACCCACAATGCTATTAGGAAGGGAGTTCCAGGATTCCAGGTGGTGATGTTCCCAAGTATCTGCTGCCCTTGTCCTTCTAGATGATAGTGATCATGGATTTGGAAGGTGCTGCCTAAGGAGCCTTGATGAATTCATGACTGTTCCTTGACTGCTCCAATACACTCATGTCTGGCTTCCCACATTCAAATCTCCATAAATCGGAGGTCACCCAAAACTCTGATGCTCATGTCCAAACTTGCATCAAGTCTGTCATGATAATGTGATGTGTGCCTGTGTAATATTAATCTTTAATTTAATCAGCTGATCAAATATATATTGAACTTCTTTAAAAGGACTTTGTGAAATAAGCAAAGACACTGACTTAAGATGGCCACCACAGGTCACCTGACATGTCTGGTATTACAAGTTGGTACATTTCTGGAAGTTTCCAATGTGGATTACAATTAAGATGTGCCAAGGCAAATCTCCTATTGAATTTTGCATCTGCTAATGTCAAGAATTACTTCAAAGATAAACCAAATCTTGTAACTGGCTCTCACCATTTGCATTTCAATAAAGGTAATTTTAGGCAGAGACAGAAAGTCTACCGGGGCAGTGGCTATATAGAAAGTGTTGATATGTTATTCCTAACTCATCACAGGGAAGAATGATCTATTCAGAAGTGATGGCTGGGACATTAAAGAAATTAACCAACTAGGCCATAACACAATAGCCAAGGTCTGTCCAGACATAAGCTAATCAATTACCTTTCGTGAAACACTCATCATTGAGAGAGAGGTCATGTGACCAGAATCACCATTTTGAAATGTCTTTTATTACAACACTCTGGTTGCTTTTGGCAGTCTAGGAGAATAAACTTGCAAATAAAGTATGATCATCTCTCCCTCCTTGCTTCAAGTTCAAGGCCCTATCTCTGTTATATTTTGGAATCCATCAAAGAGATAGAGAATATCAATTGAGAGGAACCTCATGTACAATAGCATCCACTTTTGAAAAGACAGATTACAGTTTAAAAGAGACTTTTCCCATAAATTGCAGTTTACAGCGGCCACAACCCCATTGGAATTTCAAGACCACCATGGGAAAAAAAAATCTGCCTCAGCCACGAACAACAATGAATAACTCATAAAATGTGGATTCTCTCTTTTTTTAAACGTTCATCATTGAATCTTAATTTGGACAGAAGTTAACCTCCTCTACTGTATAACTTGTAATTTTGCATGTGTATGTGTGTGTGTGTGTTGCAAAGGTTGGGATGTGTGTTTACCTCATGGCTTATTTTTTTCATCTTTACCTGGGTGAATTTTTAGCACGATAAAAATGAACCCCTTTATGTTTAAACTCGAGAAAGCTTGTTGGACTGAGTTCTTGGAAATCAGCATGTAAATGGTTAAGTACAGACACAGAATTAATACCATCATCCTTATAAATTCCAAACAATCCTGTTACGATCAATCAAGTCCTGACACATGTCATCGTCGGTCGTAACAGACATTTAAGGGCTAACATCCAGGTTTGTTTGAATCCACAGACAATGAGAGTAATTGGAAGTGGGAACCAAGTTAATCCCTTGGCATAAATTTAAACACTCCAGATCAGGTTTTCTTGTGTACAGTGCTACAGTACTAACAACCATGTCTACATTCAAACCCAGTGCCTCCCGAGGCCAGATTGAAATAACTTGGGGTAATTTAAAAGTTCTTGAAGAGTTAAAAAGTGTAGCTAGGCAGTTAGAGTTAGAGTTCCACTCAAAAGCCTGAGTTTACTGACTTTAGCAAAATTACAGAGAGAACAGAATTGACTAGAGCTACAATTCCAAGCAAAGGAAAGAGAGAAAGAGCTAGAATTCCAAGCTAGGGAAAGAGAGAGAGAAGGAAGAGAAAAGGAAAGAGAGAGAGAGACAGAGAAAAGGGGAGAGAGAGAGAGAGCTTTCCAAAGAGAGCAGCAAGAAAGGGAGTTAAGACTTGGAATTCCCTTCCTCAACCTTTTCACCTCTTCTATTCCTCCTTTAAGGAGTCACATTGATGCAGCTGAACACTCTCCATACTCTGCGTGAATCTTTAATATTAATTAGGGCTGAACTACAATGATGTAAGACATTTTGTGCAAGCTCAAAGACAGGCTGCCTAGGGCAGCTAACATTTCTTGCCAAATGCCCATTAGTCTTCCATGATAGTCAGGTCCCACAAGGTTAGCACATGAGACCTCAGCAGTTGAGTTGGCACCTGTGATGTCCTATCTCTATGCTGTGGCTCCTGTACGCTTTACCTGATGATTCAACACATGAACACCCTTCCTCTTGCCCAGTGTTGCCCAATAGGATTTCGATGCTCGCCAAACTTGTGCCGATCAGGTCACAATATTGGCTGCATAATACAAAATATATGCAAAACAAGCGCACAATCTTTTGAAAATAGGTCTGAGGTTTTAACCGTTAGCATTCAAGATGGATACACTCACTACCAGAGCCAGAAAAAACAGCTTCTAAAGAGTTTTGCAATCTAATTGTTCTGCCAAACAAGCCTGTGGTATATACTCTCAAAGAGTGGTGACAATCTATTAACTGAAGTGTTCTGCTTCTGACAGTGTGCTCCAGTTTATTTTTAAAAAATCCTTCAAGAGTAAACTCTCCACTTTATCAGAATTGATATATTAGGACACTCAGGGAGAGAAAAGAATCAACAAATCTCTACGCATTGGTTTCTACGCTTTGACTCTTGCCTTGCTTATGTTCTATCACCCACCATTTCTAAACACAACACTTTTAATACACATTTAGCTCATCGTCAACCTTTTGTAATCTCGAGAAAGCTTGTTGGACTGAGTTCTTGGAAATCAGCATGTAAATGGTTAAGTACAGACACAGAATTAGTACCATCATCCTTATAAATTCCAAACAATCCTGTTACGATCAATCAAGTCCTGACACATGTCATCGTCGGTCGTAACAGACATTTAAGGGCTAACATCCAGGTTTGTTTGAATCCACAGACAATGAGAGTAATTGGAAGTGGGAACCAAGTTAATCCCTTGGCATAAATTTAAACACTCCAGATCAGGTTTTCTTGTGTACAGTGCTACAGTACTAACAATCACGTCTACATTCAAACCCAGTGCCTCCCGAGGCCAGATTGAAATAACTTGGGGTAATTTAAAAGTTCTTGAAGAGTTAAAAAGTGTAGCTAGGCAGTTAGAGTTAGAGTTCCACTCAAAAGCCTGAGTTTACTGACTTTAGCAAAATTACAGAGAGAACAGAATTGACTAGAGCTACAATTCCAAGCAAAGGAAAGAGAGAAAGAGCTAGAATTCTAAGCTAGGGAAAGAGAGAGAGAAGGAAGAGAAAAGGAAAGAGAGAGAGACAGAGAAAAGGGGAGAGAGAGAGAGAGCTTTCCAAAGAGAGCAGCAAGAAAGGGAGTTAAGACTTGGAATTCCCTTCCTCAACCTTTTCACCTCTTCTATTCCTCCTTTAAGGTGCGACTTAAAACCCACAGCCTGGATTTTCGTGTTGGTTTGGGAACACCCGACCTTCATACTTTTGTGCTTTCCGAAATGTACACCCAACCCATGTGTGACTTTACCTGGGAATTTTGTCTTTTCGCACAAGGTTTGGGTTCACGGTGCATTTTGTGAACCACGATGGAGTGTGAGAGGAGTTAGAAGGCCTGCCTTGGTACACAAAAGCACAGCTCCCGATATGGTTAAAGGCCCTTTAAACCTGACCCTTCACCCCACCCCCTTGCCATCTCATGCCCCTCAGATTCACCCATGTCACCTTCATGCCCCCTCCATGCCCCCACAGATCCCCATCTATATCTTTTTCAATACTACCTCCTTACCCTCCATGTATCCTCCATTGTCAATCATCCAGTATGCATTATGTACAGTCCTCAGGAGCCATGCAATAGTAATGGGAATTATCTTAAACTCACTGATGAAAATTAAACCTCTAACAATCTAGTAAAGCCCTGAATACAAGCACACTATCATTGATCCTAGAATGAAAAAAAAAACTGCTCCAAGTGTAAAAAATAGTAATCCTTTAAGTGCCTATTAGGTTTGTAACCAAATAAGAAACACCATCAAAATTATAATATACTGTTATTACAGCCCCTTAAAACTGTCAATCATTCTTGGATCAATAGACCACCTGCTGAATGAAACCATTATTAGCCTTTGAAACCAAGCCAAATATTCATAATGGCTACAACTGTCATAACAAAAGCTTCCAGCTAAATTCCCATGAACTGACAGAACAGATAGTGTCCCAATTCCGTTTCAAAGCAGAGTACCAGTCAATCAATGGAGGGGGGTAGATGCTGAGATTTTTTTTTCAACTTTCAAAAGCATGGGCCAGAAACTTACCTATGTTGGGCAGGCTGGGTGGGAGCGGGCATGCCTGTGAAAGAGCACAGCATGGAGCTGCCTCAGAGAGATTAAGTTGATATTGAAATAATTAAATAAAGCATTTAAAAAGTTATCTAAACATGTCCCCTCTCACGTAACTGTGTCACATGAGATGGGACATGTTTATATATTTCGGGAATTGTTTTTACTTATTTAATAAAACCTTCAGGAAGCCTCATCCTGCCCGTGGATGAGGATTCCTGAAAAACATGAAGGCCGCTTGGGCTCTTCGCCTGCCCACCAACATTAAGGTTGGACGGGCAGCGTCGTTAATAAGCTTGGTTACTTTTTCAATGGCCTTAATAGACCATTGACAGTTCGGCCGGCGCACAGCCATCTCAGGCGTGTGCCTGCCGAATGAAAGATCTAAATGACGCGCGATGACATCAGGACGCACACCCGATGTCATCTCACGTCATTTTGCGCGTCGGCCCCGCCCCCGCATGCCGATGGCAATATTCTGGCCATGGTTTTTTTAAACAGCCAGAGCTGTCACTCGATTTAAATCACAGTACAAAACATGAAAGCAGAGGCTGGCATTTCTTTTATATTTTTAATGCATTGCAGCACTTTTGACAATTGGGAAAGTACTGTTAAGCATGACAACAAATATAAAATGCTGGTCAATGTAAGGGTCAACTGTAGGACACACCCCTGTGATGAATCACTGTATTCAATCAGATTTACATTATAATGCAGCATCTAATAGTGACATTTGAAGGTGTCAAAATATTTTACAATTATCTTTCAGAATGTTTCCGACTCCTCAGCAGGCTTCCCTGAGTTGTCATGGAGTTGACCTCTCCAAGGAGACATTTTTTTAGGGCTTCCAAAACACCGCACCACCAACAAGAAAATGGTGCGCAGGAAGAAATACAATTTTCCCGTGGTCCTCACAAAGGGGTCCCTGATCTCAGAAGAGGTTCATGTGTGTTTTTCACACCAGATCTTCTTGATACGTGAAAAGGCCAGATGAAAATGCCCTGGGACAGAGAAGGCAGAGGAAAATTGGTTTTCCTCCAAGAAAATCTAAGGGCAATATTTTACACCCTGATTCCTGCCTGCATTTGGAGATGAAAACCTGGCCCCACATTTTTTACCAAGCTTTTGGTCATCTGTCCTAGCATCCCCTTACATGGCTTGGTGTCAAATTTTGTAAGATAACGTTGCTGTGAAGCATCTTCGGATGTTTTACTATGTTAAAAGGTGCTACATAAATACAAGTAGTTGTCATTATTAATGCTTAAAAGGATTGGTCAGTTGGCAGAGTCAGTGCCAGTACGCTGGGTGAGAAAAGCAGTGAGAAAGCTTTCTAGCAGGATACTGCAAAGCATTATGCATTGGGAAATCCTACCTCACAAATGTCAGCATGTGAGATCTAGTGAAGGAGTGTTAATCATGGCTCCCTATAAAAGGCAGTAATTGAGTTTAGATGTAGCATACCTTACATTAGGGCAGCACACCACTGTCAAGTATTAATTCTTATCTATTAGCCATGACCAGGAGCAATGGAAATTTGTGGACAATTTTGGCAAAACACTATAGCTAGACTTTATTTTAAAATATGCAGGAAATCTGGGAGACATTGCTCTGGTGCCCTTTAAATACTCACTTCATTAACAATAAAAAAACATAAGGATACAATAAAGCCCATATTTGGGACTGTTATTAAATCTAAATACTTTTATAAGGCATTGCCGTGACCTACTTTATACTGGCTCATCTTTCAGTCTTCTGTGCAATGATTTAATACTCCATTGGTGCATCCAAACAATGAGTAAGCATTGATTACGTCTGCGTTGCCTGATGTTTTTACAGACAGGCCAGCAGCGATTTTGAATAGTACAGCTACAGCTGGATTTGCATTGAAATTCAACATGGAAGAACAAGGTGCCACCTCGTTGAGTAGCGAGTTGAGAGGAATTCCACAGAATTGGAAGGCCAACATTTCTTTTATTCTTTCATGGAATGTGGGCATCACTGGAAAGGCCAACATTTCTTGCCCTTGAGAAGCTGGTGATGAACATGCCCTTGTCACAGCCTTGAGTATGAACCCAGTTTAAGGTGACCCAGGAGATTTTACTGTGTAATGCAAACTGCATTCCTCTTGTGAGGGTGAGGCCCAAGCAGTCAGAATTGGAGGAGTGCGTGGGTCTCAGAGGATGGTAGGGCTACAGAAATACTGCAGAGATAGGGAGGGGTGTCGCCATAAAATGAGTTGATGACAAGAAGAAAAATTTAAAACTGAAGCATTGCTGGACTGGGAACCACACATAAGACATACTTGGCATGTTTGGACTGAAGTGGGCGAAGTAAGAATTGTGCACAACTATAGCCAGGATCAGTTGGTGGCCCTGCCAAAGAACATCCCAAATGTAAGCTTCCCTTTATTTCGTGGGATTGTGAGGAGAAAGTGGGCCCATCCAGGCTCTGCAAAACTAACCTAGGCCACTGCCATTGTAGCTACCCTTCCACCCGGCCCCATGGACCACTATTGCATTGGCTTGGAGTCAGCAGGTACTGGTCAATCTCCTGCCATAGCCTGTCATCCAATGCTGACATGGACTGGCCCTCCAAATGGACTGGGCCTCCCATTGGGATTAACAACCATGCAGCCACGTTCCACCATCTAGCCAAACAAAGTCCCTCAGGGTGGAGTTTGGGGGTGGCAGGTGTAATCCAGCCATATTGTTAATTTTTAAGCAAAGAAGTAATAGTCTGGAAAGTCCCCCGTAAGGAATCATTCTCAGGATGTTGTTAATAGGAGCAGAAAGAATTATAGTAATTTTTGGCCAGACAGTATAGGAGGAGCACATCCTTAAATGACTCCAAGTTGTTGTAATCCAATGGCCACTCAAATTTTACTGTTTTGAGAAATTTTGGTGGAAAATGTATTCCATTAATGCCAAAGCCAGTTGGCCTCATTTGAAAGCTTAACGTTTGCTGCATTGAAAATAAAACACTGTTCCCAAATCTCCTGGAACATGTTTAAACACCATAAACTGAGATTAAGTTACATGGTTCATCTTAACTATTCATTGACAAAAACCTATATTTGGTGTTGAAGAAACTGCATTCCACACAAATAATTAATTTAGTGTAAGTTTCAGCTAAATACAAAGAAGTGAGTAAATTAACAGGCATAAGTAATTATAATTAATGTTAGCTTAAGTGTTCCAGCTTGTTCAGAGTGCATTTACTTAAACACAAGTCTCTAGTGAAAGAAACGTTTTTCCAAACACTGTGATGATATCTTGAAGATTTTTTTTTTTCACTCAGAGTTGGAATTATGGTGAACATAGTTATGCTTATTACTATGGAGATATCAGACAAGTTTAAACAAAACATGACTCGCAACGTTAACTGTGTTCCTCTCCGCAGATGCTGCCAGACCTGTTGAGTTTTTCCAGGTATTTTTATTTTTATTTTTGTTTTAAACAAAACATGGTTTGCCTTTGAATGTGTATGAATATACTTATGAAAAACTCTATGATAAAATGGCCTATTTTTGCATCACAATTTCAGACGGGCTGCTTGAGGCTTATTCAAAGTCGAAATACATATCTTGAAATGAGGCAATATTCTCTTCTGCCTGATTTGCGTGTTACAGTGCTGGCAGAAGTCAGAGAAAGAGCTGGAAAGCTAACCCAAGTTTCTTGATGTCTTCCAAAATACAGGAGGGGGAGAACTTCATCCGTGGCCATTTCTGGGTGTTGTGATAAAAGTATAATAATTTTCATAATATTTTTCTGGGTTATTGTGAAGTGGTTTTATGGGGGCAAGTATAGTTGGGTCAGTGTGTGATTTAATTGTATTTTGTAATCAAGTAAACTGCAAGTTTGAAATCATCAAAAGAAGCTAGGAGCTTGACATGCTAATGGGTAAACATGAATGCTGGCTTAGCATGTAAGGTGTGAAGGGAATTTGCATTTTTAGATAAATGAAGGGATTGTTGGATTTCAAAGGGATATTAGTCTGTTACAACTAGCCAGATAAACAAGGCTAAGAATGTGTTTATTTTTCCCAAAGGTTACTGACAATATATATTGGCAACATAAAAGTTTTTATGTTATGAGGAAGATGCAGTTTTAAAGACATATGGAACAATAGAATTTACATATCAAAAAGAGAGAAACATATATAAAGGAGAATGAAAGGCTATGTCAGAAGGCCATGTAAGATCTAACAGGAGCATGTGAAATAGCCTTAATGAAGCCTCCAGCATTTGTGCATAAATGTGCTGTCTAACAAAACAGAAGTTGGGGAAAAGCCCTTTGGAATTCCACTGTCCAGGGTATTGTGTTAACTTGCTGAGTTTATTTTAAATCTAAAATCTATTTTGGACTATTGCCTTAAAGGGAGTGTAACTGGGAGTCAGGTTAATTAGGAATTGTATGAGTTATTAGAGTAGCAAGTAATTGTAGTCTTATGTATGTGCTTGAACTCTTTTATATTTTGTTAATAAATATTTTAATTTCATTTTTAAAATCTCCAAAGGTCTTGGTGGTCTTATTACTTCTGAATTCAGTGCACAAATCCCATAACAAATACAAATTGCAAAACCATTGTGAAAGTGCAACCAAGTTTCCCTCATGGATTTGATCCCCCTGGCACACATCATCTGTTACATCATAACAAATTGGGGGCTCTTTGTGGGATATTTGAAATTCCTTGATTGGTTTGGAGTTGGCAAATCTTAAGGTTACAAGTACAGGAAGCACGTTGAATTCAAGAGTTGGTGTGAGAGATTTCAAAGTGGTGAGACTGCAAAAATGGCTGTATCTATGGCTAAAACTTTATTGGAAGTAGAATTTATTACTGATTGGGTTACAAAAATTATCTAAGGGTAAGTTAAGAGAATTAGCGGATAAGTTGCTGTTAAGGTTATCTGTAGGAGCAAAGAAAGCAGACATAGCTGAAGAGATGGCACAGCATTTGAAATTGGAAGTGATACCTGACACTAGTTTGTTACAGCTAGAGGTAGTGAGACTTAACTTACAAATGAAGAAGCTTGAATTTGAACAAGCAATGGAAATGAAAAAACTTGAACTAGAGGCAACAGAAAAAGAAAGAGAAAAAGAAAGACTATTTCAAAGAGAAATAGAAATGAGAAAACCCAACCTTCAGAGGGAAAAGTTAGCAATGGAGGAGAGAGAGAAGGAAAGAGAGAGAATATTGGCTTAAAAAGCTGGACTGTAAAAATGATGCTGAGGAAGGTTCTGATGATAAAAAAACCTTCAACCTAAAACCCAGTGGGGAGATGTTTAAATTTGTGCAACCTCTTCTGCAGCTTGAAGAAATGGTGCAAATGCTGTTTCCTGGCAGGCAATAGAGGCTATGAGCATCCTCTGGAAGCGTACATGGTTGCTTTAGATAATGTGGAGGGGAGCAATAGGGATAGGAGCAATGATGTACTGAAGCTGAAGGTGTGATCTTTGTTAGTAATGACACTTGCCCTTAAGGACTTCATGGTGTATATGCATTGTGGATTTGGCAAGGGCCAGGACTAGCCATGAGGGCACAATGTCAAGAGGAGTCATTTTAATGTCTGGCAGGCAAGTGCTTGGCGTCGACATGCTCAGGTGGTCCGCATCCATATTAAGCTGAGGATAAATGTAGCCCAGGATCCATAACTGAGAGTGCTGGATGTCAGTGTGATTTGCAAAATGCACCACAGACAACTGAATCATATCTAAATGGATTCACAGCAGCGGAACATCATTGGCTGGCTTGTCCAAAGGTTTTCCAGTGTACTTCTGATCAAATTACAGGGGCAGGGAGTGAGCAATTCTGAGGAAATTCCTGGTCTAAGTGTTATTTCAGAAGTTGTTTATAAAATAGTCAGCTAAATTCTTATTTTATGTGTTCAAGGAGTTAGGCGGAAGACTTCAGTTGTAAATATATATAAAGCAGTTGTTATTTATTTTGTCATCTTCCATAAGACAAATTCATTTCATATTTAGGCATGGAATTTCCCTTGGCCGTACCACCAGAAGTTAGGCAATACAACAGTGGAAAATGCAGGAAAACTGGGCTTGGCGATCTACTGCTGCATTCTTACTTCAACTTAAACTTTTCTCCCCTTGTCCAGGGTTGGTTGCCAGACACCATTTCACTACCTATCATGTGTAAATGATGATGGGAATGCAAGACCCAGTTATCCAGCCAGTTTCCCCAATCTTCTGCCACTGATATAGTCGCCGCCAGGAGAAGACCACTGAGCCCCTTTATCGGGGAGAAGGAAATCTCTTTGGGCCTCAGTAAGCATTTTTTTTTTAAGCCTAGGCTCCAGCCAAGGCTAGACTCTGAGAGAAACTGAAATACAACTGGAAAGTGGCAGCCTTTTTTACCATTTGTCACTTACTCCATAACAGGGTTGAATGAAAATGGCTATGGAAATTTGAAATTTAAATTCTGTCATTTTGTAAATTTCAATCACAATTTATGTTCAAATAAACAGACTTTATTAAAGAGACAAAAACAATTAAAAATAATTATAAAGAAGATCAATGTACTCATTTTGGAATTCTATAACAAGTGACTATGACATAAAATACTCTAATAGGAACATAGGACTTTGGAGAAGGATAAGGATTGAGCCTGCTCCACCATTCGATAGATCATGGCTGATCTGATTATGGTTTTAACTCCACTTTCCTGTTTGTCTCCCCACCTCACCCCACCCCTCCCAGCACCCCCATAACCCTTGACTCCCTTGTCTATCAAAAATATTCAGATAGTTTTGCTATATTAGAGACTTAATGGATTGCATTCATTTCCACCTCCCCCCCAACCAAAATTTTATAAGAGCTATACTTTTAAAAAATGCATAAATCTCAAGGTTTAAGTGGATATTAAAATAACTTTTTAACTTAAAAGTCATGGATTCAAATTGACTGCTTTTTTTCAGCCTTTAGAGCTATCCAGGGTCAGGTACAACATTAGACATGCTAACAAACCTAACATATCTGTGCATTTACAGCTCACTGTGAGGGAAATGGGGTCAGGCCGCAGGGGTGTGGGAATGCACAGTTTCATTTCCTCATATTGGTGTTGTTCCAAAATAGTGGGCTGAGCAAAAAATAATCCTTATTTCAACGTTTAAGTTTTTAAAATTATTGTTTAATTTTATTCTTTTTTGAGCTGGATTTCAACTGTTCTTTCCCTTCTGAGAGTGAGAAAATCTGAAACCAGCACATTAATAGGGAGCTTGATACCTCCAGCATGTTTTGCTTATTCCAAAGTCTCTTCCCGAATGTTGTCTGATGGCTATTGTCTACTGATGGCAACGTTGCGGAAAAACGGTGTAGATTCTTTTTCTTCAATTAACAGATCCAGTGCTACCAGTCGGGGACCTGTACTCAAACGGTGTGTGAACTGGAGAGCTACCTAATTTGTAGTTCTGAGGTTCAATCAAGTAAAGCTCCCTTGGCTGGAGCAGTGGGAATTGGAGGATTGACCCTTTGGTGCCAACTCTTCATCTGAGTGTAGTTTATTGCAATGGCTGAGCATTTTGTTATATTGCCCTCTCTGCTGCCCTCTCTGTTGGAGAGGTGTAAATAAAGTTGTCCAATGATGGCTTCCTGCAGCTGAGCATGTGCAATACAGAACAGAAAGATGACAACGAGGCTGTAATGGGATTCTTTTTACATTTCGTTTGAGAAATTAAGGACTGAAAAACAATGTGACACATTTTTGAAACTCCTAAAGTTGATTTTGAGGAAGTTTGAAAGATTGTTCCACGTGTACACAATGTATTCAAGCACAGTAAGTCAGCATGGTATGTAATTGAAAAATGGCACTGAAGGCATATATGGGGATAATGGGGAATTTCAACACTACAAAGAGGACTGGTGTAAATACAAACAAAGGTTCAACATTTGGCTGAAAGTGAAAAAAATAGGTGCTAAGGATAAAGTAAATGTTTTCCTCACCATGATGGGGTCAAATGCTTTTGAGGTGAAGCCTAACCAATATTGCCTGCGAGATCTCAGTACTATGGACTTTTCTGAAATTAATTAGATTCTGGACACATGGTATGGTACAATTAAGAATGAGATTGCACTGAGATTTGCATTCCGTGAAAGGAAGAAGTTGCCAACTGAGACTTGCAGATTACGTTCTCCAATTAAAGAAACTCTCTCACCTCTGTGTGTATGGCGCAAACTTAGAAATCAACCTTAGAGACACATTCATAGGAGGCAAAGGAACAATAAAATCCAGGCCAAACTTTTGATCAAAGGCAATAAGCTCACATGGGAAGAGGCCTGCAATGAGGTCACAGCCATAGAAATGGAAGAAAGAGAATAGTTGCAGATTGCGAGCGAGTTTCTTTCCTGATCCAGCGGGGGAAGTCACCGGATTCCAGCGGCATCCAGACCACAGCAGCCAATTTCACAGTCTCAGAGTCAGGAATTTAGATGCTACCGTTGCCATGGTAGTAGGGCCCAGGAGAGAGAGGCGCAGACAGTGCCAAACACCAGACCCTGGGGGCTAATGGGGTCCCGGGCTTGTTGCTTTAAATTGAGTTTTTGTTGTTCCCCCAGTCTGGGCAGCCAGAGGCAGAGCTGCAGATGTGAAAGATAGACTTTAAAAATAAATCAGAAATTTCAGGCTGAGAGTTCCAATTTTTTTTTTTAAGCCACTCGTCCGGCCAGTTTTACTGAGTTGCTGCTGCTGCTGCTTCCAACTTTCGGGCAGCTTCGTGATTCCAATTTGAAAGCCTACCAGAAAACCACGAAGCTGCCTGAAGGTCAGCAGCAGCAACGGCAACTGAGGGTGTTCTTGCTTAAAAAATGGTAAGTGATATCTCTATGTTAAAGCCAATTGGATGCTGTGGGGTTGGTGGGGGCAGTGGGGGGGAGATTAGGGGGTGTTGGAGGGGTGGCCAGGAGGTTAGAAGCTTTTGGAGAGGTGGGGGAAGGTTCGGATGTTGGATGAGTGGGGGGAGGTTTGGGGGTGTTGGTGGGGCGGGGCAGGTTGAGGGTATTGGAGGTGTCGGGGGAGGTTGGGGGCTGTGAGGGAGGCTGAGTGGTGTTGGAGAGGTGGGAGAGGTTGGGGGTGTTGGAAATGTTGGGGGAGGTTGGTGGGGTGTTGGAGGGGTGGGAGTGGTTGGGGTGGTGGGGTGGCAAGGGCGGAATGGGGGAGGTTGGGAGGTGGGATGGGGTTGGAATGGGGTATGGGTGTCACTTTTTTTGCTGTTGAAGCTTCTTATTTATTGATTACATTTTCCACTTTAGACTGTAAAGTCACAGTGTACATACAGCACAATTCATCTGACAGTTTCTGGGGAAGAGGAAACAATCCAATTCTTGAGTTAAGGCTGCACTGAATTTATGTACCATGCATCTTTTGTCTTTGAAAAATTCAGATCAACAATTCAATTTACATTTTTCCTAAAATGGTGGATGTCTGATTGACAAATCTTGTCATTATATTTATGATATATTGTGGGTTGGCACCAGAGAAGTCAGAATGGTACGGTTGTATTAGCTACAGAATTGACTTGTTTTGTAAATACAGTGATTTCTTTGTAGCCACTTACCCAACTTCAGTTGATATCTCGGTGATTAATTATCCTTAGAAAATCAGCACTGGGCCTCCAACTTCACCATTGCCACCGTCACCCTGCCTACTGCAGGCAGATGTACTGAAAGAAAGACAAAACCTACATTTATACAGCACTTTTCACAATGTTTCAAACTGCTTTATAGCCAATTAACTACTTTTGAGTTGTAGTCACTGGTATAATGCAGGCAATGTTATCAAATGGTGGAGCAGGCTCAAGGGGCCAAATGGCTCACTCCTGCTCCTAATACATATGTTTGTATGTCATTCTGGATGGCTGAGATGAGCTGGGCTAGATAGCCCTTGTTATCCATAATTATCTTGCGAACAGCTGTTGGAATCATGGCTGGAGTTCTGTTTATTTTGTTGCTAATGAAAGTTTACCGTGAGTGAGCTTTTTGGGGTGAAATTGCCAGGACAGGACTAATGAATGGGCTCATATTGAATCTGTTTTATCCTGCACATAATACTCAAGAGTCTTTTCCATTGACTTCAATCTTGCCCCTTTGTCTACTTACCTATTATCCCACTCTATCTTGGTGCTTTTATGAGTTTTTTGAGAAATGAAATATGGTGATAAAGCCGTGTTGCATAGTAGCTATTGAAAATATGTTGTAGTGTGAAGCAGCAATCAGCAGTCTTCGGACATGCTGATCAAGAAAACACAGATACAATTGTGAACCATTCAGTCTTTATCCTCTGGTCTCTTAAAAATTGCATCACACAGAGACACCAATGCTTCTCACTGACAGTGAAGATCTATGTTGTTCAATCATTCTACTTTGTTGCTCAGAAGTCACTTGACCTTTCTACCCTGTGAGATTACTGATAAAATAGAATCCAATTACATCCCTTCTATGAAATAATTATATTGAATAATACCATGCACACAGGCTGCAATTCTTCTACAGAATGGAAAAGATCTGTGCAGTTTATCTGGATTGCAAGTATTGAATCGTTCCCCAAATATGAATTTACTGTCACCGTATTCATATGGTGCAATGTGCAGGACATGTTCATGATAGCTGAGGCAGTCGCCAAAATCAATGTTATTGTCTGCACAGTCTAATAAATAACAAATAGGATATTTTCCTGTAGAATTAACAATATTGCACGATGCTGATAAAGTAAAATTTGTACTCTCTGATTTGTTTAATAGTCACGATGTGATCACCTAAGGGACGCACACAAACTAACACTGCATTATATTGTTGTTGTTCCTAATATTAATGACCCACGCTACATATATATTGGATATTTGTAACCAGATGTCAGCAATTGGAGTTATCATTTGACAAGTATCTTTCTGTAATTGATGAATTGATTTGTGAATCTTGAAAAGGGGAAAATATTTCATGCTTGATTGAGGGGGAGGGTTAAGTGGAGTGGTGTGGGGAATAAGGGGCCCAGAAAGAGGAGAATTACAAGGGCCCATGATTCCTCTCTGTGGGCCCTGTATGGTAGCCACCAATCCTTTAAATGCTAAAATAAAAACAATATACTGTGGCTGCTGGAAATCTGAAATGCTGGAGTTTTTCCAGAATTTTCTGTTTTTGATCCTTTAAATGCCTCCATTTCCAGTCAAGTTGTTATGCCTGTGGGTACTCAGTCAATATAATACAATTCTATATAATTCCAGTGCCCACAGTAGAAATGAAAGTCAGAGATTCACACCTTACTTTCAATATTAAATCAACTGCAGCCACGTCTGTTATCTCAGAAGGAGAGTACAAGAAGTACCTAAGTCACATTCCCTTACACAAAACTGGTGTGAAACTGAATAGTTATTCCAATAACAGTATTCCAGTGTTAGGTGAAGCTAGTGTGGGAGTGGAATATGATGATGCACCCTATTACTTAGCATTGGTGCTAGCGGAGAGAAAGAAGTTTCCCTGATGGGAAGGAATTGGCTTAAGAAAATATGGATAAACTGGGCTGAGTTATTTACAGTAGGGATCAGTAAATGCACGTTTAACATTGAGATAGTGCTAAGAGAGCACAAAGTGGTCTTGAGCAAGGAGCACCAAATGATAAAATTAGACATCATTACAATATTAAATATCGTAATTCAACAGATCATGCAAATATGAATGAATTTTCCCATGAAAACTAACTTATTATAAACCACTACCTTACTTGTGAATTAATTTACATACACAGATGAAATACCAGTGTCTGCCAGAGAAATTAATGAAGAAACTTGCAATAATGCGGTGCTCAGTTATGGACTCAATTAAATCATCAATGGCTGGCCAAAAGAGTGTGATGATGAAAGATTGAAGGAATATTTCACATGTAGAAATTAACTGAGTATAGATCAAGGTTGTCGCCTATGGGGCTTAACAGTCATTATCCGGCATCAATTTGGAGAGAGATTGTTAGAGGAACTTCATCAAGAGCATGCAAGGATAGTCTGTATGCAAGCAGCAGCAAGAAGCTATTTTTGTATCCAAAGGTAGATAGAAATATTGAGAAGTTGGTGAAAAGTTGTAAAGTGTGTCTCAGAATGAGAAATGGTCCAACCAAGATTCTTTCCATTCCATGGTCAAAATCAAGAAAACTATGGGAACGAGGACATGTTGATTTCTTTGAAGTGGAAGGGAAAGATTACTTTGTTTTGGTCGATAGTTATAGAAAGTGAATAAATGTTGAATCTATGCCCAATACCACAAGGGTCAAAGCTATTGACTTTTTGAGAAGTTGATTTGCAACTTATGGGTTGGCAGAGATTTTGGTGTCAGATAATGGACCACAATTTATGTCAGAAGAGTTTGAATTTTTTCTGAGTAAGAATGGAGTCAAACACTCTCTCATACCACCATATCACCGAGCGTCAAAAGATTGCTGCAGAAAAAGTGTACAGATTGTGAAGAATCTTTGCAGAAGTATTTGCTAGGTGACATGTTAGGCAGTAATTTCCATTCTTCTCTTCACCACAGGTTAGACAATTTTTTTGTTCTCTTACAGAATAACCCCACAGTCTGCAACAAGTTTGTCAATTTACAAGTTTGTGCCTAAAGATGCTCACAGGATAAGATTTAGTTTTCTTAAGCTTGACGTCAATAGCTAAGTGAGGAAAAAGCAAGACAAAGTTAAATTTGAGCTGTGACACAAAAGGCATGAAACTTAGAGAGTTCAGTGCTGGTCAAAAGGTCATGATGAAAAATCACTGAGGAGATAAGCGGAAGCATGCGATTGGAGATTGTAAAGAGACTAGGTGCATTCACATATCTAGTGAAGATTGGAAAGAGACTCCATCAGTGTCATGTAGATCATTTGCTTGAAAGAGGAAATCTGACAAAGGGAGAACCTCCTATAGCCCAATTTCCTCCTACACTTCCAAGCGGAAGTCAGAAAGAAAGTGTAAGTCACAAAGAAACCGAAAGTTTGCCAATATCACAGAATCCACCAGTTAGAGCAAAGTGAGTCAGGATCTTTGATTGAGACAAATCAATCAATGTTACGGCCCAACCATTAAATGGATTTGGTAGTCAAAATCAAAGTTCAGATTTGACACAGTCAGAGATATTGAGAGAGCAGAGTCAAGCTATAGAAATGAGATAACCAGAAAGAAAGAGAAAGAAGCCAGATAGGTTAGTTGAAAGTGCGTAAGAAGGAAGGAGAAATAAGTTGTTCTTTTCAGCACTTCTTGTCAAATGATGATATTTTTGCTAAACACATGGTGGCTTTAAAGAAAATCAATTTTTTGTCACATATAAATTACTCTGGAAATATTGGTCATATATGTTTTAGTTATGACTACGGTAACAACAAATTTGTATCACAGTCAGTTAAATTTCAGGTATTTTTGATGTGGTTTAATCATATTGTAATCGGGGAAATTATGTACATGTACATTTTAATGTACCAGTTGTTTTTTTAAGTGCGGAAGGAGTATAGTATGTTGCAAGATTTGAGCATTTTGTTATACTGCCCTCTCTGCTGCTCTCTTTGTTGTGGAGGTACAAAGAAAGTTATTCAGTAATGGCTGCCTACAGTTGAGCATGCGGTAGTCTCACTCAGTGCAATACACAACACCAATAATATTAAACTTCTTATGCAAGGATATTTCTAGTTATGATAGAATATTTGTGGTGGGAGTGGGTGATTCAGTGGGCAATAAAAGTTTTCTCTCATAGATGGAATACAAAAGTAATTGCTTAATACACAAAAGAATAACACAAATAATTCTGGGAGCAAAAGATTTAAGAAATTGCGAGAGAAATGACATCAAGAGCAATTCAGAGATTCAGGGTAGGCTGAAGAAGAGGACAAAAGCTGTGCCAAAAAAACTTTGCAGATAGGGACGTTCCCCTTCATTTCACCCAGTAGCAACACCTATAATGTATTCTACTTTTCTGCTGAGCCACTGGCAGCTAATAAAAAGCAATCAGGTGTGGTTCATTTGGAGTGCCAGCCTGTGCAAATGTAATCATTAAACTGTCAGTTAGTAATTGTTGGTGTGTTTTCCATAATACCATTTTGATTCTCCACACCATGAAATATGTCTTCATATTAACTTCTGCATGGTCCAAAATGCATAGCTGATGGAGATATCTTCAGGTATTTCTCCTCACAATTACTGGTGACTGTGGAAATAAGGCAATATGATGCCTCAGCCTGAGTGTGATGGATAAGGACCAGCAAAACCACACATAGCACATCAACTTTTTCAAAGTTTTCTGTAAACACAAAAATCGAAGAATCCACATTGGTCCTCCACTGGATCTTGTTCTGCAATGAGCCACCAAACAATCATTATAAGGAGCAACATAATTATGACTAAGGTTAAGTATTCAAGAGTATTATTTTGTGACACTCAGCTTGCTGCATAAAGGACTATTTTGTTTCTGTGATAAACAATTATACCTCTATATGATAAAAATGAAGCAAAGGTACATGGTAGGCTGGACAGCCCAATGTTCCCCCCCTGTGCTTTCTACTTGTATGACAGGTTAAAATTTAAGATAATTGTTGTTTTACTGTTTTGTGTCATATAAACACCGCAGCTATACTTTTTTTTTATGGATTGTGGGCATCATCGGCAAGGTCAACATTTGTTGCCCATCCATAATTGCCCTTGAACTGGCTTGCTAGGCCGTTTCAGGGGCAGTTAAGAGTCAACCACATTACTGCAGCCCTGGAGTCACACAGAGGCCAGACTGGGTAAGGATGGCAGATTTCCTTTCCTAAAGGACACTAGGGAATCAGATGGGTTTTTAACAACAATTAATGAGAGCTTTATAGTCACTATTTACTAACTAGATGTCAATTCCAGATTTTATTAGTTGAATTTAAATTCCACCAACTACCATGGTGGGAGTTGAAGCTGTGTCCCCACAGTGCTCTCTGGATTACGAGTGCAGTGATATTACCACTACACCGCTGTCTCTATACTTTCCATGTAGCATACACGAGACATGTTGCATGTGGCAGCTTCTATAATTAAAGTAACACTTTTACAAAACTGTATTTGACTGACTTCTATGTGAAGTCTGGAAGATGTCCATTTCCTGTGCGAAGACATGCTCTGGTAATGTCAGCCAAGGTGACTCCCGCAGAGCACGTCTGCTAACTAGCATTGAAGTCAGACTCTGTGGTCTGTTTTCAGAGCAACTAGGGGCTGTCTTTTTCTCATTGAAGAAGTTCCAGGCAAGTTTTTGTTGTGTTTAACTTATTTTTTTTTGCATATTTTGAGTGACATAGTAACAGGGCACAGCTGGAGGCAACAGTAATTAGAACAGATGTCTCACAAAGTTAACCCCAGTGGATGCCGAGAGCATATAAGGTCCAGAGAATTAAAAGGGAAGCCTTCCAATATAGTTTTCAAGTAACGATATTAAATACATAAAAATCATACCACATGGAACACAGCTATAATTTACTTTCAAAGTATTTATACAAGGAGCTCCATTCCCTTTGAAGCTCTTATGACTGCATATTGTAGTCTAAATTGTATGTGAGTCATGTTGGCTGTTATCACCTTTAACATTATTAACCTAGTTAGTGGCGATGATAACAATGCTGAAAACGTAAGCACAAAATATATTACTACCACTTGCTTTCAATCCAGCTTCTGATACCAAAAATCCTTTCGTAACCCCATCTCAAATCATAATTTCCTTTCATTCAGGTATCATTCCCAAAACTTGCAAAATCACAATTATCACCTACCTTGTTATAAACCCCACTTTTGAGCTCCTTGCCCTTGCAAAGTACTGTCTTAACATTGCCACCTATCTGTTCACTCTTCCCTCTAACACTCCAAATCTTTAGTTTCAAAATTAGGATTAACACTCCTCAGGTACTAATTCCGCCAATCCCTTTAGCTGCCTATTCATGTACTCAGCCCTAAAACTTACTCCATTCCTGAGCTGAGCTTTCTGTCCCACATCTAGTGCAGTCTAAGATCCTATACTTTCCCCTCCAAAACATTGCCTGCATACACCTCCACCGTGCCTCCACTCTTTTTCAAAAGTTCCTCAATGGCTTCATAAACTCAAGGATCAATTTTCGCATAGCTATCCTTGCATGCCTCTTCACTTCTATCCTGTTCAAACTTCAGCTAATTAGGACTCTTTGCCCTGAGGGCAGACATGCACAAAGTCCCACACATTCATCATATCAGGTCCACAACTTCATTGTGCAATAGTTAACCCAAAATGCTCCCTTTTAATCATCTCCAGGACCTAGCCTTGCCCTGTTTGAGTAATCTTGAGCTATATGTGAAAGCCTGCACCCGCCATTCCTCAGATTCTGAAAAAATGGAATAAAAGATAATTGTAGTTTAGCTGCTTAGTGTAATTAAAATACATCTATACTTTTTTTATTCTTTCATGAGATGTGGGTGTCACTGGCAAGGTTAGCAGTTAGCAAGGTGTACATCAACAAACCCAGAACTCCCAAACCCCAGAAAGTCATACCTGGAGATACCCCCAAGATGTACTACAGGACCCCTTGGAAGTCCTGATACACTGACTACGTGGAAATTGCCCGGGAAGTTTGGACTTCCAATGGGCAATTTCCCTGCATCCAGAACTCTCCGAGAAAGTTTCCAACTCTGAGTTAGAGTCAGAACTTTGGATGGTTCCAACTCACTTAACTAAGTAATTACCCAGGAAAACTTAGAAGAGTTAAAAGCAGTTCTAACTCCCCGGTAATTATACTAATAATACCCAGACTCCCAACTGGACCCCCCCATCTCCCTCCAAACCCCTGATTCTCCGACTCACCCCAACCCGACTATACCCCTGACCCACTCAACTATCCTCCCAACCTGATTACCCTGACCTGAAGAGGACATAAGGAAGCTACAAAAAGATATAGCTAGGTTAAATGAGTGGGCAAATATCTGGCAAATGGAGTATAATGTGGGAAAATGTGAAATTGTCCATTTTGGCAGGAAGAATAAAAGAGAAGCATATTATCTAAATGATAAGAAATTGCAGAGCTCTGAGGTGCAGAGGGATCTGAGTGTCCTACTGCATGAATTTCAAAAGGCTAGTATGCAGGTACAGCAAGTAATTAGGAAAGCTGATAGAATGTTATCCTTTATTGCGAGGAGAATTGAATACAAAAGCAGGGAATTATGCTTCAGTTGTACAGGGCAATAGTGAGACCACATTTGGAGTACTATGTACAGCACTGGTCACCTTATTTAAGGATGGGTGTAAATGCTTTGGAAGCAGTTCAGAGAAGGTTTGCAAGACTAATACCTGGAATGGGCGGGTTGTCTTATGACAAAAGGTTGCACAGACTAGGCTTGTAACTGCTGGAGTTTAGAAGAGTAAGAGGCAACTTGATTGAAACATTTAAGATCCTGAGGGGTCTTTACAGGGTAGATGTGGAGAGGATGTTTCCTCTTGGGGAAGAATCTAGAACTAGGGGTCACTGTTTAAAAATAAGGGGTTGTCCATTTAAAATGGTGATGAGACGAAATTTCTTCTCTGTGAGGGTCGTGAGTCTTTGAAACTCTCTTCCTGAAAAGGTGGTGGAAGCAGAGTCTTTGAATATTTTTAAGGCAGAGATAGATAGATTCTTGGTAAGCAAGGGGGTGTTAGGTTATCAGGGGTAGGTGGGATGTAGATTTCAGGTTACTGTCATATCAGCCATGATCTTACTAAATGGCAGAGCAGGCTCGAGGGGATGAATGGCCTACTCCTGCTCCTTGTTTGTATGTTTGTATGACCTCAAGACACATGCTATCCCCTCACCCATCTGCCGCCCTAACCCCTCACCTACTTTTTAAAAATTCATTCATGGGATGTGGGCTTCACTGGCTGGGCCTGTATTTATTGCCCATTCCTAGTTGCCCTTGAGAAGGTGGTGCTGAGCTGCTTTCTTGATCTGCCGCAATCCATGTGATGTAGATATACCCATAGTGCTGTTAGGAAGGGAGTTCCAGGATTTTGACCCAGCGACAGTGAAGGAACAGCAATATATTTCCAAGTCAAGATGATGAGTGACTTGGAGGGGGACTTCCAGGTGTTGGTGTTCCCATGTACCTGCTGCCCTTGTCCTTCTAGATGGTAGTTGGCGAGGGTTTGGAAGGTGCTGTCTAAAGAGCCTTGATGAATTCCTGCAGCGCATCTTGTAAATGGTACACACTGCTGCTACTGTGCGTCGGTGGTGTAGGGAATGAATGTTTGTGGATGTGGTGCCAATCAACTGGGCTGCTTTATCCTGAATGGTGTCAAGCTTCTTGAGTGTTGTTGGAGCTGCACTCATCCCGGCAAGTGGGGAGTATTCCATCACACTGCTGACTTGTGCCTTGTAGATGGTGAACAGGCTTTGGGGAGTCAGGAGGTGAGTTACTTGTAGGATTCCTAGCCTCTGACCTGCTCTTGTAGCCACAGTATTTATATGGCAAGTCCAGTTCAGTTTCTGGTCAATACTAACCCCCAGGATATTGATGTGGGGGATTCAGTGATGGTAATGCCATTGAATATCAAGGGGTGATGGTTAGATTCTTGTTGGAGATGGTCATTGCCCGGCACTCATGTGATGCAAATGTTACTTGCCACTTTTCAGCCCAAGCCTGGATGTTATCCAGGTCTTGCTGCATTTGGTCATGGACTGCTTCAGTATCTGAGGATTCACAAATGGTGCTGAACATTGTACATTCATCAGTGAACATCCCCACTTCTGATCTTAGGATGAAAGGAAGGTCATTGATGAAGCGGCTGAAGTTGATTGGGCCAAGGACACTACCCTGAGGAACTCCTGCAGT
The DNA here is from genome assembly GCF_964194155.1 of Cetorhinus maximus. Taxonomy (NCBI): domain Eukaryota; kingdom Metazoa; phylum Chordata; class Chondrichthyes; order Lamniformes; family Cetorhinidae; genus Cetorhinus; species Cetorhinus maximus. The sequence goes on along the minus strand of NC_135894.1, from coordinate 75,410,420 downwards.
GCTGTCCTGGAGCTGAGATGACTAACCTCCAAAACCACAATCATCTTCCTTTGTGCTAGGTATGACTCCAGCCAGTGGAGAGTTTTCCCCTGATTCCTTTTGACTCCAGTTTTGCTAGGGCTCCTTGATGCCACATTCAGTCAAATGTGGCAGTTCAGCTCTTTTGTCCATGTTTGAACCAAGGCTGTAATGAGATCAGGAACTGAGTGGCCCTGGTGGAACCCAAACTGGGCGTCAGTGAGCAGGTTATTGCTAAGCAAATGCTGCTTGATAGCACTGTTGATGACCCCTTCCATTTCTTTACTGATGATCGAGAGTAGACTTATAGGGCGGTAATTGGCCAGGTTGGATTTGTCCTGCTTTTTGCGTACAGGACATACCTGGGAAATTTTCCACATAGCTGGATAGATGCCAGTATTGTAGCTGTACTGGAACAGCTTGGCTCGGGGCACAGCAAGCTCTGGAGCACAAGTCTTCAGCAGTATTGCCGGAACATTGTCAGGGCCCATAGCCTTTGCAGTATCCAGTGCCTTCAGCCGTTTCCTGATATCATGTGGAGTGAATCACATTGGCTGAAGATTGGTATCTGTGATGCTGGGGACCTCTGGAGAAGGCCATGTTGGATCATGCACTTGACACTTCTGGCTGAAGATTGTAGCAAATGCTCCATCCTTATCTTTTGCACTGATGTGCTGGGCTCATCCATCATTGAGGATGGAGATATTTGTGCAGCCTCCTGCTCCAGTGAGTTGTTTAATTGTCCACCAATATCCATGGCTGAATGTGGCAGGACTGCAGAGCTTAGATCTGATCCGTTGGTTATGGGACCACTTAGCTCTGTCTATCACTTGCTGCTTATGCTGTTTGGCACACAAGTAGTCCTAGTTTGATAGCTTCACCAGGTTGACATCTAATTTTCAGGTATGCCTGGTGCTGCTCCTGGTATGTCCTCCTGCATTCTTCATTGAACCAGGGTTGATTCCCTGGCTTGATGGTAATAGTGGAGTGGGGGATATGCCAGGCCATGAAGTTACAGATTGTGTTTGAGTACAATTCTGCTGCTGCTGATGGCCCACAGCACCTCATGGATGCTTGAGTTGCTAGATCTGTCTGAAATCTATCCCATTTAGCATGGTGGTTGTCCCACACAACATGATGGGGGGTATCCTAAATCTGAAGACTGGACTTTGTCTCAATGGCTGTGCGGTGGTCAATCCTACCAATACTGTCATGGACGGATGCATCTGCGACAGGCACGTTGGTGAGTATGGTTTTTCCCTCTTACTGGGTCCCTCAAAACCTGCTGTACACCCAAGCAGCTATGTTCTTGAGGACTTGGGAGCTCGGTCAGTAGTGGTGCTACCAGGCCACTCTTGGTGATGGACATGGAAGTCCCCCACCCTGACTACATTCTGCACCTTTGCCACTCTCAGTGCTTTCTCCAAATGGTTTTCAATATGGAGGAGCACTGATTCATCAACTGAGGGAGGGCGGTACGTGGTAATCAGGTTTCCTTGCCCATGTGTTACCTGATGCCATGAGACTTCATGGGGTCCGGAGTCGATGCTGAGGACTCCCAGGGCAACTCCCTCCTGACTGTATACCATGTGCCATCACCTCTGGTGGGTCTGTCCTGCCGGTGGGATAGGACATACCCAGGGTTTGTGATGGTGGTGTCTAGGACATTATCTGAGGATGACTATGTCAGGCTGTTGCTTGACTAGTCTGTGAGACAGCTCTCCCAAATTTGACAGCAATGTTGGTAAGGAGGACTTTGCAGGGTCGACAGGGCTGCGTTTGCTGTTGTTGTTTTTGGTGCCTAGGTCAATGCCGGGTGGGTCTGGCGTCACATGTAGGCCAGACCAGATAAGGACAGCAGATTTCTTTCTGCCAGAAGGAAATGTCCCTAAAGGACAGTAGCGAACCAGATGGGTTTTTACAACAATCGACAATAGTTTTGTGGTCATCATTAAATTTTTAATTCCAAATTTTTATTGAATTCAAATTCCACCATTTGCCATGGCAGGATTTGAATCCAGGTCCCCTGGGTCTCTGGATTACTGGTCCAGCGACAGCACTACTATGCCATTGCCTCCCCTGCCACCTTATCCCCTCACCCACTTACCTGCCACCTCATCCCCTTACCCATCAACCTGCTACCCTCACCGCTCACCCACTTACCTGCCACACTTAACTTCTCTCCATAGCTTCTCAACACAGCTTTGGGACGGTGAAGCTCTCTACTTCCAGAATACAGCAGCTAGTGCCGTAAAAAGGGTGTGTGGCTTCTACCCACTGCTCCCTGTGAGGGTTGCTGAATTGTGAGAGTTTGGAAGGACCCTCCATCACAAGACAGGCCCAAAAAATTGTAGGAATGTAAGTAGGTAACTTTTTGTCTGATCTGGGTCAGAAATAGGGATTCCGACCCAGTTTGGAAGTTCTGGACCAATGTTTTGTGGCCACTCACCACAGGTTATCTTATGTGCTATTCTGTCCTGCCATCCAAACTCTCTGCAAAAATAACTTTGCCTTTCTGGCTCTATCCCCATCTAGGAGTTGAGCATATTATCTAAGTTGATAACATGGAGTGTGAACTATTGGAGGCATGGGGGATTAAATTGAATAAAGCCCAAAAACGGGCTCGGGGATCGCAATGCGTGATTAATCCATGCTGGTGCATTGAAATGCAAATCGAATGCCAACTTTGATTGCTGTGTGTAGCCAGTACTCTCTGTATTCTACATTGGCTGCAGGCATCAGCATGGGGCCCAATATTGTGAGTGTCTGGCACTACTTAAAGATACACCCCGCTACCTAAAGCTAGCTTGTATTTCTTAAAAGGGGAGTTGCATTGCTGTGCATCGGGACAATATGGCAAGACAGATGCAACACAGAGGTGAAGGCACAATGGTATGCAATCGGGGTGGGGGGCAGTCGGCGGCCCTGGGAGTCCTCAACATTGATTCCAGACTCCATGAAGTCTCATGGCATCAGGTCAAACTTGGACAAAGAAACTTCCTGCTGATTACCTCCATACCCCCATCCCCCACCCCACCCCACCTTGAGCTGATGAATTTTTGCTCCTCCATGTTGAACACCATTTGGAAGAAGCATTGAGGGGAGCAAAGGCGGGAACTTCAATGTCCATCACAAAGAGTGACTCAGTAGCACCACCACTGACTTAGCTGGCCGAGCCCTGAATGGCATATCAGCTAGATTGGGTAGCGGGAGCATCAACATGAGGAAAAAACTTGAGCTTGGCCTCACAAATCTACCTTTGCAGATGCATCAATCCATGACTGCATTGGTAGGAGTGACCACAGCACAGTCCTTGTGGAAATGAAGTCCTCTCTTCACACTGCATTGTGTTGTCTGGTACTAGGATCATGCTAAATGGGATAAATACAAACCAGATCTAGCAGCTCAAAATTTGGCATCCATGAGGTGTTGTGGATCAGCAGCAGCAGTGGAATTATGTTCAACACAATCTGTAACATCATGATCCCGCACTCTAGCATCACTATTAAATCAGGGGCCAACGCTGCTCAATGAGGAGTGTAGGAGAGCATGTCAGAAACGGCACCAAGCATTTCTAAAAATGAGATGCCAACCTGGTGAGGCTACAACACAGAACTACATGCATGTTGAAGAACAGAAGCAGCATGTGATAGTCAGTGTTAAGTAATCTCACAACCAACGGATCAGATGAAAGCTCTGCAGTCCTGCCACATCCAGTCATGAATGATGGTGGACAATTAAACAACTAATCAGAGGAAAAGGCTCCACAAACATCCTCAATGAAGCCCAACACATCAGTGTAAAAGACCAGGCGAAGGATTTGCAGCCACCTTCAGGTGCTAAGTGGTTGTTTCAACTCAGCCTCCTCCTGATGTCCCAAGCATCACAGGTGCTATTGTTCAGCCAATCGAATTCACTCACCTTATATCAAGAAATGGCTGAATACACTGGATACGGCAAAGGCTAAGGGTCCTGAAAATGTCCCAGCTGTAATACTGAAGACTTGTGCTCCAGAACTAGTCATGCCCCTAGCCAAGCTTATCCAGTATAGCTACAACACTGGCATCTACCTGACAATCGGAAAATTGCCGAGGGATGTCCTGTCCACAAAATTGGACAAATCCAATCTGGCCAATTATCAGTACAGCATTGAAAATGCTGAGGAACCCCTGCAGTGACATCCTGGGGCTGAAGTGATTGGCCTTCAAAAACAACAACCGCCCTCCTTTGTGCTGGATATGACTCCAACCAGTGGAAAGTTTTCCCCCAGATTCCCATTGACTTAAATTTTTCTAGGGCCCCTTGACCCCATTCCAGCTTTGGTCCAAACATGGATGAAAAAGTTGTCCAGCGGGGAGGTGGGAGTGATATCAAGGATGCATTTGACTGAGTGAGGAGTTCAATTTGGTCAGATACAGATTTTTCAGATAAAATCAATTAAACTGAGCTTTGTTTTCTTATTTCTGCTTTTTCATTCATCCTTAATCCTATAAATATCCAATGAATTTATGTATCATGTATAATTGAAAACCTCTGACAGACCACAATGGAAAAGTCTAAGCCTGCAGTGCATTCTATTTTGGAAAACTATCCTGAGTGGGTAAATGTGCTACCTGATGCGATACTGTGTCACACAATCCCACCAAACAGGTCATAAAGGCAATCTCCAATCTCTGCCACATTGATTGATCTTAACGTGGGCAGTAATTGGTGAAGAATCCTGCTTCGGACACCATGAAGTATGCTACGTATTCTGGAGTACGTTAAAAGCAAGTCTTTATGAACAACTCTTAACTATGTACATATTTACAATAGAAGGTACAGGTATGCAGCTGACCCTGTTCTAGGTCTTTACCCATCTCTGTCCATCTCTAAATTGACCCTGGCTCTGGGTCAGGCATCTTCTTATATCACTGTGTGGGCGGTACTGTACTCAGTCCCACGTTAACCCTTTATGTACCAGGCACTTCCACTAGACCTCCCCCAAATCTTTATCCCCTGGATATAGAGTTACTTCAGTTCACTTCCAAGTTACATCTTGTGCATTAACCTTATTGTTACAACCTTGATGCTATTCTAACATTTTTGCTATTACCATATAAACATTAACAACATTCTCACTACCCCATCTGACCCCTCCAAGTCCTTGAAGTTAGGGGTTCAGGCAGTCTGGAGGCCTTACAAGCCTTCCATATCTCATTCACTGTTCTGTCGGGAGAGTGGTAGGCTCTTGTGTTGCTTGTTCTTGTTGTTGGCTTGGGGGTTTGACTGGTGTTTGGGTATCTTCGTCAATTGTCCTCCATTGTGCAATGAAGTGAGCCTGTCTAGGGAGAGGGTGGAGATTCCTTCCATTGCTTTTGACTGTGCCCTCTGGCGTATGAATCCGGTAGAAGCAGAGTGGATCCTCATTCTGGCAGAGGACTGTCCCTTGTCTCCCAAAGTCTGGGATCCAGACCTTGTCACGCTGCTGCAGCAAGTGTCTGGTGCAGTGCCGTCTGTTGTAGGCAGAAGCTTGCTTCTGTCTATAGGACTGTTCTTTGCCTTGTACAGCCTGATAGTCCTCGGCAACCTGGCAGAGGTTTCTATGGCAGGATTGGGAGCCATGCGCATAGAAAATAAACATAGAAAATAGAAGCAGGAGTAGGTCATTTGGCCCTTAGAGCATGCTCTGCCATTCAATATGATCATGGCTGATCCTCTATCTCAACGCCATACTCCCGTTCTCTCCCCATACCCCTTGATGCCTTTAGAATCTAGAAATCGATCTATTTCCTTTGTAAATAGATTCATTGATTTGGCCTCCACAGCTTTCTGTGGTAGAGAATTCCACAGGTTCACCACCCTCTGAGCGAAGAAGCTTCTCCTCATCTCAGTCCTAAATGGCCTACCCCGCATCCAGAGACTGTGAATCCTTGTTCTAGACCCCTCAGCCAGAGGAAACACCATCCTGCATCCAGTCTGTCCAGCCCTGACAGAATTTTATACGTTTCAATGAGATCCCCTCTCAATCTCCTAACCTCCAGTGAATACAGGCCTAGTTGACCCAATCTCTCCTCATACGACAATCCTGCCATCCCAGGAATCAGTCTGGTGAACCTTCACTGCACTCCCTCTATGGCAAGTATATCCTTTCTTAGGTAAGGAAACCAAAACGGCACACAATACTCCAGTTGTGATCTCACCAAGACCCTGTATAGCTGCAGTAAGACATCCTTGCTCCTGTGCTCAAGTCCTCTCGCAATGACAGCCAGCATACCCTTTGCCTTCTTAACCGCCTGCTGCACCTGCATGCTTGCTTTTAGTGATTGGTGTACAAGGGCACCCAGGTCCCTTTGTACATCAACATTTCCCAATCTTTCATCATTTAAATAATACTCTGCCATTCTGTTTTTCCTACCGAAGTGGATAACTTCACACTTTCCACGTTTTACTGCACCTGCCATGTATTTGCCCACTCACTCAACTTGTCTAAATCGCCTTGAAGCCTCTTAACATCCTCCTCACCACTCACATTCCCACCAAGTATTGTATCATCAGCAAACTTGGAAATATTACATTTGGTTCCTTCATCCAAATCATTGATATATATTGTGAATAGCTAGGTCCCAAGCACTGATCCTTGTGGTACCCCATTAGTCACCACTTATCACTCCAAAAAAGACCCATTTATTCCTATTGTCTGTTTCCTGACTGCTAACCAATTCTCAATTCATGCAAATATATTACACCCAATCCCATGTGCTTTAATTTTGCACACTAACCTCTTAAGTGGGACTTTATCAAAACCTTTCTGAAAATCCAAATACATCACATCTACTGGTTCTCCCTTATCTACTCTGCTAGTTATGTCCTCAAAAATCTCCAGTAGGTTTGTCAAATAGGATTTCCCTTTCATAAATCCATGTTGACTGTGCCTAATCCTGTTGATATTTTTTAAGTGTCCCGTTATCACATCCTTCATAATAGACTCCAGTATTTTTCCTACTACTGATGTTAGGCTAACCAGTCTGTAATTCCCTGTTTTCTCCATCCCTTCTTTTTTAAAATAATGGAGTTACATTTGCCATGCTCCAATCTGCTGGGACTGTTCCAGAGTCTACAGAATTTTGGAAGATGACAACCAACGCATCCGTTGTTTCCATGGCCACCTTCTTTAGTACCCTTGGATATAGATTATGAGGTCCTGGGGATTTATTGGCTTTCAATCCCATTAATTTCTCCAGCACTATTTTTTTTTTAGTAATTCTAATTTCCTTCAATTCCCCCTTCTCACTAGACCCTTGATTGTCTAGCATTTATTGGAAGTTATTTGTGTCTGCCTCTATGAAGTCAGAACTAAAGTAGTTGTTTAGTTCCTCTGCCATTTCCTTGTTCTCTATTATAAATCCTCCCATTTCAGACTGTAAGGGAGCTATATTTATCTTCATTAATCTTTTTCTTTTTACATACTTATAGAAGTTTTTACAGTCTGCTTTTATGTTCCTTACAAGTTTACTCTCATATACTATTTTTCCCCTCTTAATCAAACTCTTGGTCCACCTTTGCTGAATTCTAAACTGCTCCCAATCCTCAGGCTTGCTACTTCTTCTAGCAACTTTATATGACTCCCCTTTGGATCTGATACTATCCTTAATTTCTTTCGTTAGCCATGGTTGGGCGGCTTTTCCTGTTATGTTTTTGTGCCAGAAATGAAGGTATCGCTGTTGCAGTGCATACATTCATTCCTTAAATATTAGCCATTGCCTATCCACCATGAGCCTTTCAATGAAGCTCCCCAATCTAGTTTAGCCAACTCATCCTCAACTTTGTAGTTTCCTTTGTTTAGATTTAGGACCTTAGTTTCAGATCGGACTACTTCACTTTCCATTCTAATGAAGAATTATTCTATCATGTTATGGTCGCTGTTACCTAAAGGATTCCGCACAACAAGATTATTAAATAATCCCTTCTCATTGCACAATACCAAATCTAGGATAGTCTATTCCCTAGTTGGTTCTTTGACATACTGGTCAAAAAAAACATCAAGTACCCTTGGATATTCAGTTCTCAGCCTTCATCACCCTGCAGCCTTGTCTCCGTAATTACAATCATATCATAACTGTTTACATCTATTTGTGCTATTAATTCATCTACCTTATTGCGAGTGCACCATGCATCAGAGACAGTGCCTTTAGACTTGTCCTTTTAACATTTTTACACGTTTTTTTAATATACTATGGCCCTATTTGCTGCTGGCCCTTGTTTCCTCCGCCTTCCACTTTTGCTTTCTATTTATCTGTCTTTCCTTCCTATCTTTGATCCCTCCCTTGTGTCTCCCAACTCAGGTTTCCACCTCCCTGCCATTCTAGTTTAAACCTTCCCCCACAGAACTAGCGAAAACTCCTGTCAGGCTATTGATCCCGGTCCTGCTGGGGTGTAAACCGTCCAGCTTGTACAGGTCCCATCTTCCCCGGAATCGGTCCCAATGCCTCAGGAATCTAAATCCCTCCCTCCTACTCCACCTCTCCAGCCATGCATCCATCTGGTCTATTCTCCTATTGCTGATCTCACTAGCACGTGGCATTGGGTGTAATCCTGAAATTACTACCTTTGAGGTCCTGCTTGTTAGTTTATTTCCTAGCTCGCTATATTCTGCTTTCAGGACCTCATCCCTCTTTTTACCTACGTCATTGATACCGATATGGACAACGACCTCTGGCTGTTCATCTTCTCCCTTCAGAATGTCCTGCAGCCGGTCAGTGACATCTTTGACCCTGGCACCAGGGAGGCAACATACCATCCTGGTGTCACGTCTGCGGCCATAGAATCGTCTATCTGTTCCTCTTATGATAGAATGCCCTATCACTATTGCTCTGACACTCATTTTTCTCCCCCCCCACCACCTCCCCCTGCAGCTGAGTCACCCGTGGTGCCACGGACTTGGCTCTTGCTGGATTCCACTGAGAAACAATCTCCCCTAGTTGTATCCAAAACGGAAAATCTGTTAGAGAGGGAGATGGACCCAGGGGACTCCTGCCCCACCTGCCTAGTGATTTTATTCTGTCTGGCGATCATCCATTCCCATTCTGCCTGTGCACTCTTGACCTGCGGTGTGACCATCTCACTGTATGTGCTATCCACAAAGATTTCATCCTTGCAGATGTTCCACAGTGACTCCAGCCACAGCTCGTGCTCCGAAACACGGATTTCAAGTAGCTGTAGCTGGAGACACTTCCTGCACACATGGTTGCACTGGAAGTGTTCCTGACTTCCCACATCACACAGGAGGGGAGCACTCCACATGGCTCAGCTGCCCTGCCATGACTCACCCTTAAATTACTCCCTTTACTTTTACTCCCTCTAGTTTAGAGAATATTAAGGACAGAAGAAATACTTATGAGGCCATACTTACCAAGGCTGCTGCTCTTCTTTCTGATGAAATGTAGAAAATGAAAGGATCTCCTCCTTCCCTCTTCCCTGTACTCCCTCACTCACCAAACTCCAACTTAAGCAGTGCAGTTCAAAACAGCACTCCAGTGCAAACAAGGCAGCACTGCAGATGACCTGCTTTTATGGTCTCTGAATCTAGCTTCTGAAAAGCTGTTTAAGCCGGTTATCTAATTTACTATCTGCAGCTGCAAGTAGAACCTGTATAACTCCTGTATTAAAGCTGGACTAAAACCCACCTTCTCCCAACCCAAAGAGCAAATTTTAGTTAATTGCTAAATTGAAGAAAGACTAGACTTTGGATAGAAATAGGATAGATTGACACTTTCCTGTCCAGCAGGAGCTCAGACAGGGAGAGACTGCACTGTAAAGGGTGGACCTGTAAGTGAACAGTGCAGTGAGGAAATCCTCATTTTTCTTCCAGAGGGCCATCACCATACGGACTCCTCGTTCTGCTTCACCGTTTGACTGCATGTATCTTGGGGAGCTGGTGCAGCGGTGGAAGCTGGCTACGGCCACAAAGTGTGCGAAGCACGTGTTAGAAAACTGTGGGCCGTTATCTGATATGACTATGGCTTGCAAACTTTAAGTGCTTTGCTGGCCATCTCCGTAGTGGTTATATGAAGTTGCTTTACATTCACCCATCTGGAGAAGTAGTCCATGACAATTAGGGAGGATCTGCCATTGCACACAAACAGGTCAATGGACATGTTTTCCCATGGCCTGTTGGGTAACTGCGTGGGAATGAGTGGTTCCCTCTGGCCTTGGGGGTGCAGTGCGCAAACCTGGCAATTTGCAATGGTCTCTTCTGTCGCTTTGGAGATGTCTGACCATCAGACATCAGAAATAGCTGCAAATCAGGAAATGGAAGAGAGAGAGGAACTCAGGAAAATTACAATCGCCAGGGGAGTGGGATTGAGAAAATTGTTGGGGCTGCGAGCTGACAAATCCTCAGGTCCAGATGGACTTCACCCTAAGGTTTTGGAAGAAATGGCTAGTGAAATAGTTGATGCACTGGTTTTAGTTTTCCAAAATTCACTAGATTTGGGGAAGGTTCCATTAGATTGGAAAATAGCAGGTGTAACACCTTTATTCAAAAAAGGAGGGAGACAGAAAGCAGGAAACTATAGGCCAGTTAGCCTAGCATCTGTCATAGGGAAAATGCTAGAAGCTATTATTAAAGGTGTTATAGCAGGACACTTAGAAAAAATCAAGGCAATCAGAAAGAGTCAACGTGGTTTTGTGAAAGGGAAATCATGTTTAACCAATTTATTGGAGTTCTTTGAAGGTACCAGTGGATGTATTGTGCTTAGATTTCCAGAAGGCATTTGATAAAGTGCCACATCAAAGGTTATTGTGGAAAATAAAAGCTCATGGTGTACACAATAACATATTGACATGGATAGAAGATTGTCTAGCTAACAGGAAGCAAAGAGTTGGCATAAATGGTTCTTTTTCTGGGTGGCAGAATGTGATGAGTGGTGTGGCACAGGGATCAGTGCTGGGGCTCAACTTTTTACAATTTATTTAAATGACTTGGATGAAGGGACCAAAGGAATGGTTGCTAAATTTGCTGATGACACAAAGATAGGTCAGCAAATTTAGCAGCCATTCCTTCAGTCCCTTCATCCAAGTCATTTATATAAATTGTAAAAATTTGAGGAAAGTAAATTGTGAAGAGGACAGAAGGAGGCTACAAAGGGATGTAGATAGGCTAAGTGAGTGGGCAAAGATCTGACAAATGGAGTATAATGTGGGCAAATGTGAAATTGTCCATTTTGCCAGGAAGAATAAAAAAAGCTTATTACCTAAATGGTGAGAGATTGTAGAGCTCTGAGGTGCAGAGGGATCTAGGTGTCCTACTGCATGAATCACAAAAGGTTAGTATGCAGGTACAGCAAGTAATTAGGAAAGCTAATAGACTGTTATCATTTATTGTGAGGGGAATTAGTGAGGGGAAAGTAGGGAGGTTATGCTTCAGTTATACAGGGCACTGGTGAGACCACACCTGGAGTACTATGTACAGTACTGGTCTCTTTATTTAAGGAAAGATGTAAATGCATTAGCAGCAGTTCAGAGAAGGTTAACTAGACTAATACCAGGAATGGGCAGGTTGTGTTATGAGGAAAGGTTGCACAGGTTAGGCTTGTATCCACTGCAGTTTAGAAGAGTAAGAGGTGACTTGATTGAAACCTTTAAGATCCTGCCGGGTCTTAACAACGTGGATGTGGAAATGTTTCCTTTTGTGGGAGAATATAGAACTAGGGGTCACTGTTTATAAATAAGGGTTTGCTCATTTTAGACAGAGATGAGGAGAAATTTTTTCACTGAGGGTCATGAGTCATTGGAACTCTCTTCCCCAAAAGGCAGTGGAAGCAGATTCTTTGAATATTTTTAAGGCAGAGCTAGATAGATTCTTGATTAACAAGGGGATGAAAGGTTATCAGGGGTAGGCAGGAATATGGGGTTGAGGTTACCATCAGATTAACCATGATCTTATTGGATGGTGGAGCAGGCTCAAGGGGCCGAGTAGCCTACTCCCGCTCCTAATTCATAGGTTTGTATGATTGGGCCCATGCCGTACACATAGTGATTCCCAGGTGACCTAGGTCTCTCTTCCAATGGACTTCCACGCAGAGAGAGGCCGGAATGACCGGCCGTTCGTTATAGAACAGGAGGCCATCTATAACTGCTCTGCTGTTCGAACCAAGTTTTGGCAGAACTACCATTTGGTCCCAGCTGAGGGCATCCAGCAGGTGTGGATGCAGGCATACTCCTCATTGTGGAGCTGCTCTTGGCGGAGCTGTTGGAGCCAGGTCGTGCTTGCCAGTAGGAGTGTGGTAGTGGTCTGAGAGTAGGCCGCCAGCTCAGCAACAAAGGCAAAGTCATGTTTGGTCAGAAGTCCCACAATGCCCCTGGAAAGTATATTTGCTTTGTCTGATACAAGACCATCTGTGTCCAGGGAAAGTATGTGAATCTCATGAGGTATAGGTGAAACCTCTGAATTTGAGGAGGCAACTTTGCAAGCTCCTTTTTGTTTAACAAGGAGACCAATTGTTTATGGGCTGCCTCAGTTTTGACCTTGAGGCCGATGATGTAGTTGGAAAACTTCTCAAAGGCCCATGTGACTGCCAGAGCTTCCTTCTGGATAACGGCATACTTGGTTTCCATTTCTGATAGTCCTCTAGAAGCGTAGTAAACTGCTGTCCAATTGCTCCTGAAAGAAAACTGCCCCGAGACTTGTGGACGAAGCATCGGCTGCTGTGGTGGTAGGCAGGGCCAGGTCGTAGTGGGCCAGATTGTCGGTGGAGAACGTCTGCTCCCACTGGGAATCCCAATACTACACCTGCTCTTCCTGGAGCAGGTGTCTCAGTGGTTCTGTAACCTGTGCCAAGTGTGGTAAGAAACTTCACCAGCCAGTTGACCATTCCTAGGAGGCACTGGAGGTCAGGGACAGATGAAGGAGTGGGGATATCAGTGATTGCCTTGGTTTTGTGTGGGTTTGCTGTGATACCTTCGTTCCTGATGACATAGCCCAGGAAGCAGATGGAAGTTTTGCTGAACTCACATTTGTCATTCAGCGTCAGACCTGCCTCTTGCAGTCGCTCCTGAACTGCCATGAGCCTTTCGTCATGTTCTTCCAGTGTGACCCCATGCACCAGGACATCGTCCACGTGGCAAATAACCCCCTGAAGACCCTGCAGGATGTCTGCCATTGTGTTTTGGAATATCTTTGGCACTGATGTAATCCCAAAGGGCAGACAGATGAAGCAAAGTCCACCAAAGTGGGTAATAAATGTAGTTAGAGGCCAGGAATCCTCGTCGAGGGGAAGCTGCTAGAAATCAATGTTTGCATCTAGCTCGGAAAATACTGTGCTCTTTGAACGCTTTGCCAGGCTCTTGTCCACTGAGGACATGGGGTGGATCTCCATGGCCACATCCTTCTTAAGGTTTGTGAGGTCCACGCAGATGCGGAGAGACCCATTTGGTTTCTGGATGGGGACCATCCCTGAAGTAGGTTGCTTGACTGGGGAAATGGCTTCCATGTTTACCAGTCATCCAGCTGCTGCCGTACCTCCTCTATGAGGGGTGGGGACCTTTCGTGGAGTGAATAGGCACACTGGCTTGCATTCACTCCTGAGCGTGATCTGGTAGGCATTTTTAAAGTGTCCCAGTCCCATAAAGAACTTCGGGAACTGTCATCTGAACTTGGAGCCAGGCCTTTGCTGGTTGTCTTCACCAATCCATTGCAGTAGCTTAAGCTCGATGCAGATGTTGCGGCTTAACAGAGAGTAGTCCTGATTGTGGACCACGAAGAGGGTCGTTTGGATCGTTTTGTCTTTGTACTGCAGAGTGGCCTGCAGGGCGCCCTTCACTGGAAGGCGGAGTCCTCCTGCTGTGTGGAGCGAAATGTTTGTCGTTTGGAGGAGGAGGTCTTTCAGCCATGCTTCCTTGTTCAACAGGACTGTGACACGGCATCTGAGTCTAATTTAAAATTTGTTAGATGATCGTTTACCAGGGTATCAGAATTCCAAAACGAAGAGACGTTCTCTTTGTTCCCACCCGAGAAGGATGGCTGTGCACCTCTGGGCTTTCTGTCTCAACCTTGTGGATGACGTTGGGATGTCTGTGTGGTGCTGGGGTCTTGACTTGAACAGTTTCCCAAAGTGCCTGCGTCTGTTGCAATGGAAGCATTGGGCAGTACCCGCAGGGCACCGATCTTTCCTGTGAGGGCGCTTCGCACTGCAGCGCTGGCAAGGTCGCTCTGCTGGGCGGTTCAGGAGTTGCATTCCCTGACTTGGGTGGTTCCTGCATTTTAGTGACCTGATATGATCAGAGGGTTGGTTTCTACCCCATGAAGTGTTCTCTCCCTTTAGCGTTTCCTGCTGCTGCACATCGAGACCCTAATTTCAATACTTTAACATCTCATTATAAGCCCTGCTCACCGGAATCATCCCCCTATACTGGATCATCCAGGCATGTCGGTGTGCAATCACATTGACGTGTTTCACAACTGTACATAAGCGACATGCACCTGGCGAGCTGCACTTCACTCCGGGTTTGTTTGCCTACCTTGCTTCGGGCAGTACTCACGGTCACCTGTGCCAGGCTTCACAGGCAGCACCACATCACTTTTAAGGGGGTCTCATGGGCAGGTCTCTTCCTACCAGACTTGTCGTAAGGCAGGGGTGGCTTTTCAATAGTTGCAGGGCTAGGGCTTGTGTAGGGAAGGGGGAAAAGTGGCCTCAGACAAGGGAAGAGGCTGCAGGGCGAGGGCTATACTGGAAAAATGGGATATCCGAGGGTGTGTGTGGAGGCACATGTTGATCTGTGCAAGTGAGCTCAAGATGGTGAGGGCTGAGGCGGCAGTCTCCAGAGGAGATGAGGCCAGATGGAGATGTGAAGGTGTGTATAAGAGAGTGAGTGGTGATGTCCCTTGAGCTGGCAGTGAGTGAGAAGCCAGTGTATGTGTGATGGTCTTGTGAGTTTAGAGTGACTCGGGAGCCACACGCCGAGACTCAGAGTCTGGAATTGGATTTAGTGACAAGTTGCTTTCAAGCAGCGCTTCTGACTGAATGACTTAATTGGAGTTTCTCAGGGCTGGCTGGCCTGGAATCTTAATCTTAACCTTGCAGGCTGTGAGTGCTGTTTGCTGTAACTGAACTTCCAAGGGGGAGGCAATAGCGTCTTCTGCTTGAATAAAACTTCTACCTTTCTTGTCTACTTCCAGGCTCTTGTGTCCCTGGATCTTTTCTTTCTGGTGTATTTTCTCAGCATCTGTAACTTCAGTTGGGAGTTAGGTTCAGTGCAGAATCCATTGAAGGTGTCCTTTCTCTTAGTTTCTCAGCATTCTTGTGAGGATGGGGGTTTTAATCCCAAGGCTGCCACCATGAGGAATCCTGCTTTGAACACCATGAAATAGGCTTCGTATTCTGGAGTATATTAACAGCAAGTCTTTATTAACAACTCTTAACTATGTACATATTTACAGGAGAAGGTATTGGTATGGAGCTGATCCCATTCTAAGCCTTAACCCAACCGTGTCTATCTCCAGACAGACTCTAGCTCTGCGTCAGGTGTCTTCTCACTTCACTGTGTGGCGGTACTGTACTCAGTCCCACATTAACCCTTTATGTACTAGACCCTACTACAACAATTGGAAGTTACAACTGGCCTCAGTACTGCTGCGATAGTGTGGAGAAAAATCAGCAAGGGTTCCCATTCGCAATTGCCATTAATTGACCCCTGCTGCATGTCATGGATTGAGGTCTATTGTGATGCTGTTCAATTTCTATGATAAGTGACTAGAATTGACCATTAACTGTGGAGCTTCACCTCATTGCCATTAACTGTAAAACTCAGCTCACAAGAATTGGCTTCTTCAGGACAGGAAAGAGATAAAGGGAAGAAAATTGACTTTAAAAAGAAATAATCTTCTGATCAATTCCAGGGATACATCTGCTATTACTTCGCTTCCCTTCACCCAAGAATGGCATTAAGGTGTACATGAAGCTGAAAATGTCTCAATATGCAGTGACACGGAGACATGAGGGGTAGCTACACATTAGCTCCCTCGTTTTTTTATGTAACAGCAGAGTGAGAAAACTGCTTTCCTACGCATTGTTTACTTGATGCAGGGTGGATCATGAGGAATGCATCTTTGGAGTAAACATACTAGTTTACACAGGCCGCAGGCTTCTAGGCATTTTCCTCTTTAACAGTACCTAGTGTTTTAATACAGTCAGTCCTGCAAGTGACCTTCCCGAATCAGCCTTGTCTGTATGAAGTTGTCCCCGGAACAGCTGAGTTTCGTTGACATTTAATTTTCCTTCTACTTTTAAATCTTTCTGTTGCTGGCAAGGAACTCCCAATTTTCAATATAAGATACTTGCTGCTACAGAAGCATGAAGTTTCAGGATCTGCCAGGAATCGTTTATGCTAAGCTTACCTCTGTTTATTATGATGGACCTGTGAATGTGAGATTTGCACTGTCTGTCCAACATGAGCTACACAATGTGGACTCAGTTTGTATCATTGGAATGAGATAAATACCCAGTTAATTTGTTTTGGTAATGTTGATTGAGGGATAAAAGCTGGCACTGCTTCAGATCGTATTACGGGACATAGCCTTGAACAGGCAAATAGAACATTGGTTTAATGTCTCACCGTAGCTCTGACAATGTACCCCTGACTCCCTGAATACTGCATAGATGTGTCAGCCAAGATTATGTGCTCAAGTCTCTGGAGTAGAACTTAAACCCACAACCTTCTGAGGCAGAAGCAAAAGATAAACCTCTCAGCCAAACCAGAACAGCAAACAGAAGTTCTCATATAAATTCTGAGCCTGCTCAGTTTCACACTATTGTATGGAATATACATGTGTGGTATTCTGGAGATTGATAGAACTGAACCACATGTGCAGATACTTAGATCTGAAAGCCTCCAATCTAAGCATATAAAAAGGGTGAATATTGCTGAAAAGAGAGTCATGTTGCAGAAGCTTTTCATCTTGCACTCAGGATAAACGCTAGAATGCTAAATTTCACACAATCGCAACAATTTATATGCCAGCAGAAAAAGGTGCTGATTGGTTGGTAAGTCAACTCTGGTTGACCGAGGCATTGCTATGGAGAAAGCAACGGGGAACTATAGGCTCCACACACTTCTGGGTAATTCCAAAAATGCATAAGGTTTGAACATATGCCTTTTGTTTGCAGAGAACGGGTCCCTGTGTATGAATGTATGCCACTTCCAGCAAGCGTAAATGAGCCACATTATGAGCTTGACTGATTATCTTAAATTGGTTGTTAGTATAGATATTAGTGCACTCAGGATTGTTCAGCGAGTGCTGCCCAATTGCGGAATCACATCTAACATTTTGTTTTGGGTTTTGCAGGTGTGGTTTGGTCGTGTACGGTCTGTACTCTGCCTATTTCTCCATGGCAATGCCTCAGCCAATAATTTAAGCAATATTCAAGTTCTGTACTACCAAGTATCTGTATATAGCAAGTTATCCCCTAAACTGAATGAAATAGTGTCATAATAGAATCCCAAAGTACACCAATTTGCCAATTTTCCTGTCCCTTCACCTAAGCCTGGTCCCTGGTGCAGCCTTTTACTTGGAAACTGGGGAGAAATAAAGTTCTAAGGCTTGCAGTAGTGGGAATAATTGCCAATGTTGAGGCATTCCTGTTGGGGGCAGGGAATATTATGTTCTTGGGTGAAAATGTTGGAACATTTCACAAAATAACAAAATGCTCAGCAAAATCTGATTATCTCTTCACTTATATGTAGTTTGCAATACTCCTACAATACTTTATTGATAGGTACCTTATTTATTTTACACAGCTGTTTGTGTACTTGCACTGAAGGTGCAGTGAATAAAAATGTGAAGTGACCACACCAAACCCGTGTAAAACTGAAAAAACTATTATGAGATTTCCCGAAATCTCATGTTTGGCAAATCTGTCCATTTTAAAGTGAGAATTACTAAAACCTGATGAACAATCATACAAAATCCCATGAAGTTGTTGAAGGAAAGGATCAAAACCCGTAAACGAAGAGCTGTTAGAGAAGTTCTTTTATCTCCAATGTGTACGAATAGACATGTAGTCCAATTATTGCAAAATAATTAAATATTCACAAACTGAAATTGTACTACGTTAAACCTCTATTAACTGGGCCAATTATGCAGCTTCCCAACTATTCCATAGAAGCTTTGCACAAGACATCACACCATTGCACAGTCCATTAACACCAATCTGACATAAATCAACCTCACTGCCCAAGAAATTTGCATTATTTGTACTGTACTTGTCTCCATTCCTGTGTTGTACTATACACATTGAGTCAAGCAAATGGGATTCTTAATCATCTGTCATTATACATAGAGTTCCCATCTTTTTTGGTGTAACTCTAATTTGGAGTGGAGAAATTGCACATAGGATGTTGCTGATGAGGAAAGCTGGAAGTAACTTGCTTTCTAATGTCTGTTATAAGTACTTGTATGATAGGCTTCATCTCATTGCTGGACCCCTAACATTTTCCTCCCCATCCTTCTCATGGAGACAATCTCACCCTCTGAAGAGCTCTTGATTGGGCCATCACTGACACTAGTACCTGCTGTTGCTCAGTACTACAGGGTGTTTTTCCATATTCAAAATCTTCTACCTTACTCCACATCTACCTTAGACTGCATATGGAAAACTGTGCGCAGTTTTGGTCTCCACATTTAAGAAAGGATATACTTGCATTGGAGGCGATACAGCGGAGGTTCACTAAATTGGTCCTGTGATGAGAGGCTGAGTAAATTGGGCCTGTATTCTCTGGAGTTTAGAAGAATGAGAGGCGATCTCATTGAAACCTACAAAATCCCGAAGGGGCTTGATAGGGTGGACTCTGAGAGATTGTTTCTGCTGGCCAGGGAATCTAAAACACAGGGGCACAGTCTCAGGATAAGGGGCTGATTATTTAGGACTGAGATGAGGAGAAATCACTCAAAGGCTTGCGAATCTTTGGAATTCTCCACCCCCAGAGGGTTGTGGATGCTCCATCTTTGAATACATTTAAGGCTGAGATTGATAGATTTTTGGTCTCGGAGTAAAGGGATATGGGGAGCAGGCAAGAAAGTGGAGTTGAAGCCCAAGATCAGCCAGGGTCGTATTGAATAGTGGAGGATGCTCATTGAGCCATGTGGTCTACTCCTGCTCCTATTTCTTGTGTTCTTGTGTACTCTCTAGAGAGTACATATAGTCATATAGCCAGAGATCAGTTCACAGCAGCTTACAGCCTTGAAATGTCCTATCCTGACAGCTCTTACTGATCTTGAGCATTTCCTGCTCCAGCTCACACAGCACCATGAAGTTAGAAGGTCCTCTCCTGGGCATTTTCCCCTCCCCGTTGGTGTACATTGTTGACCATATGAATATCACCCAAAATGCAGGTGCCTGGGGCTTGTTGTGTAATGCCACGAGTGAAAAGAAGCAAAAGGAAATCGGAATGGAAAGGTGCTGAACTGAAAGTAAGTGCGTGGAGTGTGAAGTGAGAAAGGAGCCATGAGAAGAGTTGGTAATTAGGCAAAGGCCAACAAGCAAGCAGAGAAATGCTACCAGTGGCTGCTGTGAAGGGAACAAGGAAAAGGTTTGTATTTGAAATGAGAATGATTGGCGTCACTGTGCCATTGTACCGAGCAAAGGATGTGATGGACGGGAAGAAATGTTGGGAATGGTGCGGGAGGAGGGCATAAACTATTGCCACTAAACAGAACTTAGTACAAAAGCTAGCCTCAGTCCAACCATTTGCTTCAAGTGTTGTTGCAATAGTTCAAGTTAATAGATGCCAAGTACCAAGGAGCAGCTAAGTAAATAAATTTGAACCATAAATAAGTACTAATGTGCTTTATTTTTTTAAATCTATTTCTAGCGTAATAACTTTTGCTAAACACTATCACCAAGACACTGTATAAAATGGGTTTGATACCTCTTTTAAGAGAGTTTCAATATTGCCTTGATATTTTCACCCCCTTTATATAGTTAGCATTTCTCATAGACCACCAATAAGCATAAAGTTTTGAGTTTAAAGATTTGGGGAGTTGTGTGATTTTCTCAATTCCCAGAGGATTACAGTTACTCTGCCTTATGCTGTTACATTTAAATCGGTTCCAAGCCCTAATAAAAATGTAACCTTTTAAAAGCTTTCTTTGAACTTAATCAAATGAGTTCTTAATAATCACAGCAGTTTGCATCTTGCCAGAACTTTAATGATTTGTAATATTTGGCTTTCAGCTTTGATCCAACATCTGTTGAAGAAGATACTCAGTTTCAGTAAAGTTCAATACATAAATTCAATGATGGAAACCATTGAAATGGCAAAGGACATGGAAAAGGTAGGGAAAGGTATAGCAACGAAGAGATTTAAACATGAAGATGGGAATTTTAGATTGAGTAGAGCCAGTGGGGATAGAAGTGTTGGCTGAATAAGAGCTAGAGCTGGATTTAGTCCTACTGTCACTGCCCCTGCTGGGGGGGCCTAGAAGTTGCTGGTGATCTGGTGTGGGTCTGCGGCAGTCAGCTGAACCTGATTACATGGCACAAGCTCATGAATGCAGGTGACGGCGACTTGCCACTGGCAGGGGTGGCTCTGATGTCAGGAAGCCCACACCCCCTGATGGCCATGCAGGAGCTGCTGCCATATTTAAAGGGCAGCCAGCCCAGTGTCGGAGTTGGAAATTGTCTTGTGGCCTCTTTAAAAAAGCTCTGCGGTTTAAATCTTCCACATCTGGATTTCAGAACAGAAAGGCATTCCAAATTCCAGGGAGAGGATTCCTCTGCCATCACACAAGATATTACGTGGCATCAATGGGTTCAACTGAGGTCTGAGATGTCACAGTCCAGCCAGTGCATCCTCTCCAGTGCTTGAGGACGAAGAAGCACAGGGTGGGTGATTCCCATGCTGCCACTACCTCTCCCTATCATTGTAGGCAGCCAAATGTTCTCCCCTTCAGGACTCAGATCTGTGATGCCACTTTAAGGGATGGCCCCTCTGCACCTCGGTTGTGTGCTGCCCCTTTTAATTTTGAACCCAATACTTCTAAGTTCTACATATGGAATTAAGCCCACCCTGGAGCTGAAGAATAGAAGCTGAAATATCATAATTATCTTGAAAAGGTATTATGTTAAAAGTCTGCAGAATTTTTAGGATGAATGGAGAAATTTGACATTCCACAAACATAAAATGTAGCTTTTCAAAGTCAGAGAGATTGTTCAACAGTAATTACAGAGAAAGAAAGAAAGACTTGCATTCCTATAGCAACTTCCATGACCTCAGGACGTCTCAAAGTGCTTTACAGGCAATTGAGTATGTTGGAAGTGTAGTCACTGTTGTAATGTAGTAAACTATGACACCATTAAAAGCCCAGTTACACCTCATTGAGCAAGGCATAACCTATGCAAGGGTTTTTGCAGTGAGACTAATAGCATAAAAAGTGGAAGTTCACATCAAATTAATTCATTTCCATCTATGAGGACTTCAACAGCACAACATGTGGAAGAGTGAGAAATCACTGACAGCAACTCCTGGGTTCTGTGGTTAACTGCGCAGGTGGCAGAGGTTGCTGTCAGTTTTACAGGGAATTGGTGGCAAATGCCAACAGTTTTACCATCATTACAATGGCAAAATTTGGGCCGCTGAGCCATTTCTCACCACTCTCAAGAAATCACTGCTCCTGTGCACTGGCAAACTGGATAAAAGGTAACTGTTCCAAATTGAACTGCATTTGTGGACGGAGCTTCTGTCAATTCTACTTTTCTGAGTCAATAGAAATTTTATTACAGTAAATGTAAATCATAATTAAACAACTGAAATTGCATGAAATTATAATTCATGTGCTAAATGTTTCAGTAACACCAGGTGGCCACAAGTGCAGAAATAGTACTTCAGGCTTCAGTACTTCATTCCATCCAAAATATGAATTCTGAAACTATTTGCTCGAGTATGCATGAAAATAGACGTTTTGTTGAGTCTCTTGCATGACACAGAAGTATTCATTCAATATGAGGTTACCTGGCTTCTCGACTGTAAGTTAAGCCCATCATCCAGTTGGAAGACAGTTCTGTAAATGGCAACAGGTTCCATGAAATTCAAGATTCTTATAAAATCTGCCAGTGTCCAGGAAAAACAAATATCGGTATGTTTTGATTGGAAGGGTTGCTGAAAATTGAAAAGCCCTTGGATTTCAGGCAGCTTGTTAGCCATCAGGAGGAAGCTCCTAAAATTCCAAGGTGGATGTGAGTTCCAAGGGTTGTCAGTCACCTGTTTGCCTGCCTACCATTGTTCAGATCCACCTCAGACATCCATCTCTCAGCCAAACCTACACTTTGGCAAAGGATGTTGTGCCTTGTGAGAGGGAAATGAGAGAAAGAGAAGGGAAAGCTGACATTGTTGGCTTGGAAAACACACATTTCTGCTCAAAGACAATAGACAATTGAAGAAGAAAGCAAATGACGGACACTGTAATAGTGATTGGTCCCTGGGGTAAAAATAAACTATATCTGAAAATAGAAATGTTACTTACTAAGGTGAGTATAATTTAATATATAAATTCTAATAGATTTTGGGCCCAAATGTCTGTAGCTCTAGACCTATAAAAAACACCAATGATGTGTATGGGTGGGTGGGCAATAGGGCTGAGCTTGGTTATACCAAAAAGGGGAGAGAGTATTATAAATCCATGTAAATGCAAATAATACGTCATAAAATATATTTCCTGCCATTTGTACCCTAAAATAACTGGAATCAATAGAAATCTATGTGCCACAGACAGCCAGCATTGCTAAGGGTGTTCTTGGGGGGAGTTAACATTTAAAAGGCCTACTACCTAAAAGTAATTAATTCAGTGAGATAGATTGATTTGGAGAATCGGTGAGAAGCAGCATTTTATTTTTAAAACAAAAATAAAAATACCTGGAAAATCTCAGCAGGTCTGGCAGCATCTGCGGAGAGGAACACAGTTAATGTTTCAAGTCCGTGTGACTCTTCAACAGAACTAAGGAAAAATAGAAAAGAGGTGAAATATAAGCTGGTTTAAGG
Organism: Cetorhinus maximus; assembly: GCF_964194155.1. Taxonomy (NCBI): domain Eukaryota; kingdom Metazoa; phylum Chordata; class Chondrichthyes; order Lamniformes; family Cetorhinidae; genus Cetorhinus; species Cetorhinus maximus. The sequence goes on along the minus strand of NC_135894.1, from coordinate 75,387,389 downwards.
GGAGGGGTGGGTGGGAGAGGTAGAGCTGGATAGAGGGACAGTGATAAGTGGAGATAGCCAAACGATGTCATAGACAAAACAACAAATAGGTGTTGACGGTGGTGATATTATCTAAGGAATGTGCTAATTAAGGGCAGAAAACAGGACAAGCAAGGTACAGATAGCCCTAGTGGGGGTGGGGTGGGGTGAAGGGAAGGGATCGAAATAGGATAAAAGGTAGAGATAAAACAATGGATGGAAATACATTTAAAAATAATGGAAATAGGTGGGAAAAGAAAAATCTATATAAATTATTGGAAAAAAAAGGTGGTGATCGGAAAGGGGGCGGGGATAGAGGAGAGAGTTCATGATGTAAAATTGTTGAACTCAATATTCAGGCCGGAAGACTGTAAAGTGCCTAGTCGGCACCTGTGTCCGGCCCATCTCCCGCGCATCCGCCCTCACACCTTCCTCTCCCTCCCAGAACCATGATAGGGTCCCCCTTGTCCTCACTTATTATCACCCCACCAGCCTCCGCATTCAAAGGATCATCCTCCGCCATTTCCACCAACTCCAGCATGATGCCACCACCAAACACATCTTCCCTTCACCCCGCCCCCCGACGGCATTCCGCAGGGATCGTTCCCTCCAGGACACCCTGGTCCACTCCTCCATCACCCCCTACACCTCAAGCCCCTCCCATGGCACCTTCCCATGCAACCACAGAAGGTGCAACACCTGCCCCTTTACTTCCCCTCTCCTCACCGTCCAAGGGCCCAAACACTCCTTTCAAGTGAAGCAGCATTTCACTTGCACTTCCCTCAATTTAGTCTACTGCATTCGTTGCTCCCAATGCGGTTTCCTCTACATTGGAAAGACCAAACACAGACTGGGTGACTGCTTTGCAGAACACCTTCGGTCTGTCCGCAAGCATGACCCAGACCTCCCTGTCGCTTGCCATTTCAACACTCCACCCTGCTCTCATGCCCACATGTCTGTCCTTGGCCTGCTGCATTGTTCCAGTGAAGCTCAACGCAAACTGGAGGAACAGCACCTCATCTTCTGACTAGGCACTTTACAGTCTTCCGGACTGAATATTGAGTTCAACAATTTTACATCATGAACTCTCTCTACTCCATCCCCACCCCCTTTCTGATCACCCCCTTTTTTTTCCAATAATTTATATAGATTTTTCTTTTCCCACCTATTTCCATTATTTTTAAATGTATTTCCATCCATTGTTTTATCTCTACCTTTAATCCTATTTTGATCCCTTCCCTTCACCCCACCCCACCCCCACTAGGGCTATCTGTACCTTGCTTGTCCTGCTTTCTACCCTTAATTAGCACATTTCTTAGATAATATCACCACCTTCAACACCTCTTTGTCCTTTTGTCTATGACATTTTTTAGCTATCTCCACCTATCACTGTCCCTCTATCCAGCTCTACCTGTCCCACCGCCAACCCCCCCCACCACCCCCCCCACCCCAACCACCTTTAAACCAGCTTATATTTCACCTCTTTTCTATTTTTCCTTAGTTCTGTTGAAGAGTCATGTGGACTTGAAACATTAACTGTATTCCTCTGCGCAGATGCTGCCAGACCTGCTGAGTTTTTCCAAGTATTTTTATTTTTGCTTTGGATTTTCAGCATCCGCAGTTTTTTTGCTTTTATCTTCTTGTTTTTAAATTTGGCTCTCTCTTATCCTTGTGCCTGCTTAGACTGCACAAATGCACTGCAGCGAATTTCTCTCTGTCCTCCACTGGAGATGGACCTCCCATTGGCATCATAAATAGTAGAGGCTATCATCAGGCGCATGCTCCTGATCCTGAGCTTGGGTTGCATCCAAATGGCAGGGGAAAATTCTGCTCTGACCCAGATTGGGCTCCCAAGAATATGTCACCATAATCTTTGGGCCTTTAACTTTAGATGGTTTTCTCCAACTAATCAACAATAGGAGCACCAGAGGGCTAAAATATATGGGGATAATTTCAACCCAACTCAACCCGCAGAAAACTGATGAGGTAGGATTGGCTGCCAATTGGGCAGGACGACAATTTGATCACGTCAGCTTGCCACCAATTAGGTTAAGATAAAATGATCCCCCATGCATCTTGTCACTGGTGTATGGTGATTACATCTGTACCCCCATTGTTCTGAATGGAAAAATTGCCACAGCAGGATTAACCATCTCTGTAATAAAGTACTTGCCAATCAGTAAAATAGTAAAACAATAACCTCTAAAATAAAAAACAAATTATTTGACTCACAATAGCTATTCCTCAGGGTGGGTCTTGAACACATTATTAACTGAAATATTATACTGCAATCTTTGGTCTTCATGTTCCTAATCTGCCCTTGTTTCTAAAATGAATGTTCATTGAACTGTTGGGGAACACCTTTGTTCAAAGCTATAGGAATCCAGTGGGAAATTTCACACTATCCTAAGTGCTCTCTTGGGCTCTTGTTATATTTAATGGAAGCTAAAATTAGTAGCACATTTCCTCCAAAGCTAACTCTTGCATATATTGGATATAAAAATCAAAACAATGGTTACGAAGAAGGAAAGGAATCCCAAATACTTTCGAACAAAAGAAATCTCTTAAACTAAGCATATAGCAACAGGATACTTGCCAAACTTGCTAGTCATCTGTTGTGCCAATTTGGGACTGTGTGCAAACCCCTGAATGTAATAAAATCTTACTTTAATGTCAAACTCTGATAATAAGGCTAATTAATACTGCTGCAAGTGGCATATGTGCTCATACTTACAATGATTTCTCTATTCTTTTCACCTGGTGATTAAAGCATTGATGCATATTGTTAAAAAGTTAACCAAAAGACTCTAAAGTACTTGAATTAAAATAATAGGTGGGGGTCTCGCCCATCGGCTAGAGAGCCAGTGGGAGCCCCGGATCGAGGACCTGGGGGACAGAAATCCTGCCCTTCGGGAGCTCCTCATTGTCAGCAGCACCAGTGGGAAAGCAATGGAAGCTGCTGGCATTGCACCCATCAGAGGCCAGGATCAGCAAGGCCACAGGTGAGTGGCAGTCATGGAGAGGGGGTCACTTGCTAAGTGGCAGGGGGAGTGGGGTTGGTGGGGGGGGGGGAAGGAGGGCAGGGAAGTCAAAGGAAAGGGTGGGTGGTGGGGAGGCGCGTTTGGCTGTCAGTTCGGACCATGGAATGAAAGGAACCTTGGTTGGATCATTTCTCATTCTGAGACACACTTCACAAGTTTTCACCAACACTTTACTTACTAAATCTGATTGTGCATAACACACTGGCCTAGCCTTGAAAATGCACATTGTCCTTTACTGTGACTTTGGCCTTAATGCCTAATTTTATCATTTGGTCCCCCTTGCTCAAAGACCACTTTGCGTGCTTCCTCAATGTTGCTCTTGTGATCCCTATTGGCCCAGTTTGACTGTATTTTCTTAAGTTAATTCCATTCCATCAGGGACACTTTGTTCCCTTCTACTACTACCGATGGCAAGCAATAGGGTGCGTTATTGTATTCCACTCTAACACTAACTTCACCTAACACTACAATACTATTATTGGAATAACTGGTCAGTTTCACACCAGTTTTGAGTAAAGGAATGAGATTTTGGGACATCTTGTACTCGCCTTCAGAGATAACAGAAATGGCTGCAATTGTATCAATGATGCAAGTAATTTGTGAATATCTGATTTTCATTTTTAATGTGGGCGCTGGATTTATATCTTCAGTCATTTTACTCTCATCTTCCATGTGCTGTTTTTCTTGGTCTCTGACTGATTACATCTCTTGACCTTCCTTTTCGATAACATCAACTTCTGTTTCCATTTCTATCATATATGCAGTCAAGGATTTCCACATTCCTGAATTAGCTTTAGATCTATAATGACCTCGATCTGGTGCACGGCTGCGACTTGGAATTTACCATAACCTGGAACATTCCTGCTTGCTCTACCCCTGCATGCTGTCTGGACACAAGGCACTGCCTCCTGAAATAGGGCTCCTAGAAGATTTCAGAAGGTGCATCTGAGTCTATTCATCCTGCTGGATGAGTTGTGCTGGGAGTGAGTGGCACTCCTCTGGTGCTGCTTGATTACTATAGCATTCCTTACAGCCTCCTGCTGCTCTTCTTCCTCTAATATATAACTCAGTTAAAGTGGGAATCACTTTCTGAAGTCCACCTTGGAGACTTCAGGTCTTATCTCAGTGATTGTGTTGAAATAGAATACTTTCAGAGTTAATGCAGCTAGCAGGGGAAGATCTCCTGAGTGTGACTGTAATTGTTTTCCTTTTGTGATACCTGCAGTGTATCCCAAGATATGGCCAAAAATCTCCACACGCAACTTTAGTGAGTCACATCCCTTAAATCAAGTATTTTTACCTTGATGATCAGGTGCTGGCAAACTGTGCCTATGGAAAAGTGTTGCACATTCTCAAGGACACAAGAGAAGGTGGATGTACCTAGATTCAGGATAGTTAATGTCATCTCATCATGACTCCGTCATCTGCACTGAGAGTGAGGACACTACTTCAGAGCAATATGAAACTTTACAGAGTTTGTAACTAGATGCATCTTCAACAAAAGCCCAGCATAAATCGCCCTGTCAGGAACTCCTGGGCCTATGAAGATGCAGATCTTGTGCCCTCCCAAAACCCAGAATTTTGTCGGTCTTACTCTTTAAAAGACTGATTTCCTGAAATCAATCAATCATAGACCAATCAATTGTTTTTGTGAAATTGGTCCATTGCAAAAGCAGCAGCATTTGAATCATTTTGGATTGAGTCTATGAGTGCCCTAATGTTGTGGCAAAACTGGGGCAAAATTCATTCCCCTCCCCTCAACTGAGGTGGGAATTCTGTCAGTTATGGAAAGAGCCTGCAATATGTAAATAACCCTGACCCTGGCCATGCCACAGTTCAAGGCTACATCCATGAGACAAAAAGAATTTTCACCTCTGAAGCCACATAAAAGGAGACCACCCAAAATCCTTGGTGGAATTTTCCTCCTCGTATCCTGAGACCAAAGTCACATGGTAATGTCACACCTTTCTAGTATTTGATCCAAATAGTCACTCCTCACATATAAGCCTGGATGGTAAGTATTGTAATCTATATCACCCTAGGGTTCATCAAGGTTAACCTTGATCCTACTCTCATCCTACATCTACTTACATGCATACTATACAGCAGCAGTTGCTGCCTTGATCCCTTTGCATGACTTTCCCCTCCCTGATCCTGGGGACAGATAGGCCAATTGTGTTGCCTCCATTACCTGCCTGGCTGAGACTAGTTAACCAACCCACCCATGGATAAAAACTGGGACCTTCCTCTGTACTAATACCACCATTCAATTCCACTGTGTGCAAAGCATTAATCCACTGAGCCATCAGAGGAGCTAGGGTAGTGTGATTGGCATAGAGCTAATGATTGATTAAAATCACAGGACTATAAGAAGCTGTCACAAATGCAGGAGAAATATTGAGCAATTTATTATATTATGATCCCCATGAGGAAACCATAAACCAAAATAACCAAATTTACTAACTGACCCCTAAATGAATAAATTGCCACAGAGATTCCACAATTTGTAGCTTTACTTTGACATGAATCAGACCAATGAAAATTACACAGGAATTAACAGGCAAATGATACTTCAGATTAAAAGGGTAAATTTCATTTTAAATAATCGATACAACAAAGATATGTCTTACACAACCATAAGCACCCACATCACTCCCCCAGATATGTGGCACTTCATAGTTACACAGTTCCATAATATGCCGTTCTTTATTCACTCAGGGTAGATCCGGAGTCCTATCTGACAACAGCTTTTGCCTTTTGAGTTTCACCAGTATGATTAGCATCGACCAGCCCTCTCTCTCTCATGTCATGACAGTCCTGATGGTATAGCTTTCCAGAGTTTCTTTTCAAATGACCAACAATGGTACCTCAGTTCACGGTTTGGCCATTTCTCAGAAAATACCCAACTCCTTGCCATCTCCAAGCTATTCACACATCTTTCCACATTTTAGGGCATTGTAGCCAGCTCACACTGTTCCACCAAGAGCTCCTGTCTCTTTAACTGCTAACAAAAAAGCTGACCTCTTCCTGAGGGTGATTTGTTTCTTCTCCTTACAAGAATTCTCTTTGTTCATTTTTCTGTCTCTGTCTGCTTTCTCTTTGTGTCTGCATCTGTGCACTGATTACCTTCACCCTCTAGCTCCTATGCTTGTAGTTCTCCTTTGTGATTGCAGCTCTCCTTTGTTCTTTACAGCAATAGCTTCTTTGTCTGCCTTCTCTGTGTCTAGCCACAGGTTTATTTTCTTAATTCCTTTCCTGTTGATACTGCTTCCAGGTTAAGGGTTGCAAGGTTACATGGGTAGTATTTCTTACTATCCAAGAAAATTACAATTGATATCTTTGCAATTGATGAAAATTCTTAAAAGCCCTTTTCAAACACTCTTAAAAACAATGACAGGTTTCCTGACATTTTAACAAAACTTTAAATGTTCCTTACTGTACTGCTTCCAGGTCACAGGTTATCACAATTATGTGAACTCCAGGAAGGTGTATGGGTAATTTTACAAAATCACATGTCCAATGAGAGTACATTTAAGGAATTTGGGCATGTTCCACCACAATTTTCCATTAATTAGTTTTAATAGATAACAAACCGTGGAAGGAATCATTTTGCTTTTATGGAAGGAATGTGGCTGATTCCTAAAATGTAATCCTGAAAACACAAAGCTTCACAGCAATATCACAATTTACCACTGTCTTTTCCATTGAACTTGCTCCCTTTTCTCATAATAAAACATAAAAATTACAGATTTTAAAAAATATTTCTCGGAATGCAGGTTAGTCTCACAAAGCCAATATTTATTGCCTCTAGTTGCTCTCAGCAGGTGTTTGTGGACCTTCTTCTTGATCCATTGCAGTCCATATTGTGTGTAGCAGTTGCATCTAATTGGGTGGTTTGCCAATCGTCTTCAGAGGACGCTTACAAGTCAACCATTTTGTTATGGGACTGGAGTCACATATAGGTCAGGTTGGGGAAGTAACACCAAGTTCCCTTCCCTAACTTATGACAAGCCAACAGCCTCACACTCACTTTTACTGGTATCAGCTTTTCATTTCCAATTCTTTTTAAACTGAATTCAAGGCTGGAATTTTAAGATCCCGTTCCAGTGGGGACGGGGCCATAGAATGCGGCGAGCCATTCTAAATTCCATCCACTTCAGTGGGACTGGAAAATCCCACTGGTGTAAATTCTACCGCAAATGTTCAAACTGCCATGTTAGAATTTGAACTCTTTAGATAGTGCAAGCCTCTGAATTATTCATCCATTGATCATTACATTAATGTTTCCAGAGTTTGTCTGTTTTTGTCTTCATTGAACGATTGCATTTATGACAGCCACTTCAAGATAAATGGAATTTTGTTTTGGGGGGTGTAGATTTTGTACTCATCAGTCTACACCTCCTAAATCGAGGTTACTTAGTTCAAATTTCATTTACTTCTAAACGCATTCGTGCACAAAATGCTTCTAGTGCTGTTTTATATGCATTGCGTAATTTAAATTATTAGATAATTGATTTTATTTCAAACAAGTCAGCATATCCAAGCCAGTTATAGCACAACCAGTTACAGTGTAAAGTTTTGTATGCTCTGCCCCAAATTGCATCTTAAAACTCCAATCCCAAGCAGCATGTTCCCCGCACCAGTCATCCTTATGATCTCTCTAAGTGAGATAGCCAAATTAGTGTCAGCACCAAACAGGTCCAGGTCACAGAAATTGAATCTACAGTTGATTAATGGAAAATATAATCTTTCATGCATTACAATGATATCATTTGAGAGAACACAATGGCCTTCTTTATACAATATAATGCCCCACGATCAAATGCACAAACATTATATATTGATACTAGCCAATCACCTTGGTGCTACTTACAGTTAACCTGAGCTATAGAAATGTAAGTTGTTGTTCCTGTCATGATATTTAGCTTCCAATATGGAGCAGTGTTTAATGTAGCCTGTCTCTTCAATGTCACTGGTGAGATATTCGCGTTGACAAAGCCTAAATGTTCACACCTCGAATGTAGTTTGAGGCTTACAGTAGCAAAGTTTCTGTAGATTTGCAGCCACTAGTAAACCCTGGATTTCTGCTTTTTGGAACAGGTTAGGTTATGAAATGCAGAAAAACCAGCAGAAAGAACTGATTTTCTTTTTCTTAAATTTTATGGTGCTGTGAAGTACAATGTCTTAAGTGTAATGGAGGAAGTGTGTTGGTTGGATGCTAGATGCAAGATTTTGTGAGATATTTTTAGCATTAACTTTTAAGAACCATTTGGGTTCAAAATGGATCCAAACTCTTACATTTACTCTGACACACCCGCAAATAGATACTTTTGGGGCAGATTGTAATTTGGGAAAATTGGCTTTAATCATAATAAGCGCCCATTGATTCTGATCGCTGAGCTGTTGTAGCTCTTACAGAGGCCTAGCACTGGGAGGCTGAAGCATGAAACAAGTGGTAGGGCTCTTCTCATTCAATTCTCATTCAATTCATTATTTTAGTGATGTAGGGGGAGCTTGGGAGGAGCTTGCTACATGACGGCACCCCCACCCCCCCTCCCCATGTGCACTGAGTTGAGTGGCATGGCACTTTCAAAAAAGTTATTAGTCATTATGAGCATCTTACCCCAAAACCCCCTGACTTGGCCTTCCCAAGCCTTTTCCTGCACAGCGCTCCTCTTACCAACTTACCCTGTGGATGCACCAATCACTTTCTGTTCATTCACCTCTTCACATCCACATCTGAACATCCACCATTGACACTCCTTCTCATCTTGATGCGATGTCAAACCTATCCTTCACATCGAGTGTCCACAAATGCTGTCCTTCCATCTTCTCAACACATTTCATTTCCCATACTCAGGGGTCTCTTTCTTTCATTGAAGGAGGAAGCCAAGAATCAATCGTAACCCTTCAGTCATCTCCATACTGACAACCACAGAGGAGGTAATATGGGAGGTAAGCTGAGTCTTGACATGCATGGCCATTGTACATGGAGAAAGGGAGGTCTCCCAATTACCTGTTGACAGAATTAAATACATGTCACATGGCATACAACACTCATCTTGATGTCAGCAGCCACTGAAAAGTACGGTACTGTGCACAATGCTGACTTAGTAACCTCTTACCGTGACAGTTCTGAATCAAGTCTTTCATCTCCAACAGGCACCTCAAGCATCCCACCGGGCATGGTGCAAGAGGAGGTTGCTCACTGTTAAAGGACCCATACAGACTATCCGTCAGCTCAGAGACACTCATCACCAAGACAGGTAATTAGGGTCTCACACATCAGTAGGATGTGAACAGGAGCAGGTGCTGGAGGTAGAGAAAGGAGTGGAGAATCCCCATGAGAAAGCATGGGACATCTCTGTTGAGCTGGATGAAGATGCTGAGCCTTGGAAACTGAGGATGAAGGGGAGAATCCTAGAGCAGCAGCAGAAAATGTGTGAGGCTCCATCAGCAATTCCATGGGAAATACGCACAATTGGAAAGAGATTGGAGGAGTCCCTATCTAATATGTGTGCTTTAATGTCTCACGCCTTTGAACTGATGTCTACATCCATGGAAAGAGTGAGCATTTGCATGGAGCATCAGATACCACAAGCAACCGAGTACATGCTGGCCTTGATATTCAGACTGCCACCTTAAACAGAACTGATGAAAATCTAGCCTTGACTTAGCACCTCACTGAAGTCCAACAAGGTGCTCTCCAGCGCACTGCTAACAGGGAAGTGTGGGTGGATCAGGAATGGGAAGATGGAGGAAGTGGACATGGAAGTGGGGAAGCACTGTCACTCCTCACCCCTTGCCGACCCCCAATCCAAGTCAGTAGCTCATGTGCTGCCTCCTGCCCCGATGACTGGGTCTACCTCTGCATAGGTGCAAGTGGGACAGTTTATAGTGTGGCCCTCACAATCTCCAAAACCCAAGGAGCATCAGGCAAAAGCATCTGAGCAATCAGAGCAGAGAATTCTGATTTGCGTAACTGCAACTTTTGCTGGAAGGGCCAACCTTGTGGGGAGCTGTAAGTTATCAGCCAAATCCAAGGGGCATTGGGGCTGAGGTTTAAAAGATGGTTTAAGGGTAACAACCAAACCCTGAGGAGGTTGGGTTGAATTGAGGAAGGCTGCGGACAGAAACGTTATGTTTTGCCTGTGGTTTTTCGGTAGAGACTTTTTAATAAGCCGTGGGTGCATTTTGATGTATTTACGGGGAGCCAAGGTTAATCGTGGAGGGATTTAAATCGGGCTAACCAATTAAGTGTTGTGTAATGTTTTAATAAACGAGTTTGTGGTTGAGCCAAACCCGGTGTCTATGTAATTTTGCCCTTTATAAAATCCTCAAGTCAAGAACCATCAGTAAGGGGAAATGAAAACAGGATGAAAACATCGTGACAGCTCCCTGAGAATTTTGCTCAAACATGCATGCTGATCTTTTTGCGGTTTCAGACGAGCTGAACATTGATGGACTGGAATCCCTTTTATTTGATGAAATCTCCAGGGTGACCTGAGGGCATTTTGGTTGCCACATATGTGCAGTTGATGACTCCCTGGACCTGCGGAAAACCAGCCAGGCTCAGAAAGTCAAGCATCCGCTCATTCTGACTGGCTTCATCTGTTGAGAAGTGCCCATAAGTCAGAGCCCTGGCAAACATGACATCAGGCACACTGGCAAATGCACTAGTGAGCAGCAGATTACAAACACCACAGTTTGCTTTAGTTTATGTCTATTTATAAGGGCTCAAGTAAATGCCCTGTTATTATCCACCACCTGCATGCCATAAAATACAATAATAAGCAACTTCCATGCTGAATAGGAGGTTGACAACTGGGAAGGGTTGACCAAAAAAAGTGGCAGAAATGACTTCCAAAGTAATGGAAATCCCTTCCAAAACAGAGAAAGCACAGACACAGAACATGTCTTTTCAGCAAAACCCTTTCACCTAGGCAAGAAAGCAGGTGTAGGGTCTCAGTTTTTAAACCATTTCTTGCCTGTCACTTGTTCAGCTCCCTCAAATCCTGCTGCCTTCTTGCCTTGATTTCCCTGGTGAACTCCACGAAGTCCAGGAAACCATCCATACTCCTTTAAAGTAAGAAATCAGGATTAAAGGAGGTGATAATGTGCACTTAACATACTTATATTGCCTTTAATCTCCATGTAATCTCCATCAGTCCCACATTTTTCCCGCACACTGCAGATTGCACCATGGTTAAAGGCGGAAATGTTTTACAAAGTTGGTGGGTCAGTGACAGCTTCCCAATGTTCTGGCAATTTCAGCCCTTCCATCCACTCACAAGCTCACTTGCCTGCCATACATAAAGACACTTATTCATGTTGAAAGGTCATTTCTTATGTTTCACCAGACAGTATCATGAATAAAGTGTTGAGTTCTATGTATGTCTTCTGTTGCTTTACAATAGTCAGTGAACGCAAATCAGGTAATTTCTGCAGATGTTAGCTGATGAAAACAAACAGGGTATTTTAAAAACTATAAAATAAATTTAATATCTTAAAATTTGATTTTCAAGCCAATACATAATTTTTCCATGCAATGAATTTCATTAATTTCACAGACATTTAATTTTGTAATTTTCAGAAAAATCATACTATTTCCATACTCTTAGTAAATTTAAAAAAGTCCTCAGCATACATTGTAGTAACTGTGCTTTACCCATGTCATATGTTATACATAGTTAAATTGAATCAGTTTTCTCACAATTATACATCTTGATGAAATGCTACTGCTAATTCAGTTTTGATCCCATGAGCCTGAGATAGCCTCTTTTATTTTTATTCTTTGGATTATAATGTTTCAATAGCATTTTATTTCCAATAAAGATCTTTTTTCAATAGAATGTGCTTTTCTTTCCAAGTAGCTACTAATACAAACAGACGAAAGCATGTAAAAGTAGCAGCTGCTCCCTGAACTGAGAGCTGTCAGGGAAAAAAAAGTGGGGCTGCTTTGAATTGGTTGTGGCAATGGGTGGGAGGGAGAGAAGGAGGGAGCAAAAGAAAGCAGTCTGACTGAATAACAATAATGTGCTTCTAAATCAATCATCAACTTGAATGCATTTATTTTCACTCTGGTTACTTTAAAAATAAGTGTTCCTTTTCTTCTTTTACCACTTTCTTAGCTGCTCTGTACCTTTGCTTTAGCTCCTATCTCTCTCCAAAAAGTTGAAGTCCCGTCTACCAGTGTGCCTGTCAGACTCTCGTCTGCCTTCTCGACTGCCCACCTCCTGTTGGTGAACAGCTCCTCCCATTTGCACATATAAGCCAAGTTAAGTTGCTGGCAGGGGCTGAGCAGAGCATTTTCCCAGTCCGCTGCTGTAGTGAGCCAGTGAACATCTTTCCTCGCATCACGCACAGCCCAAGGTAAGAGTTCTGCTGCCACTAAACACTGCTGTTTTAAATTGCTAAGGATGTGATTGCCAGCTGTTAAAACTCGACTTGCCAGGGGTTTTGTTCAAAGTAATTGTTTCTGTGATTCTGATTTTAATTTTATTATTGAAGTTGACTGATTTTAAAAGGTGGGTGATCTAAGGACAACAGGTAATATAGTCACAGTTGTGTATTTTGCCTGCACTGCAAGCCTTCACACTCATGAAAATGGGTGAGGTGAGAAACTATCAGTAGCACACTTTAGTCAAACAATTAAAGAATTAAAAGACTTACTCTTTTTCCAACGATGACTCCTTTTCCTAAAATTCTCAGCTCACCTGAGGTTCATATATGTCAGAGTATCACAAAATCATCAGAGACAGACACTGATGCAAAAATATGCTAACTGACCATAATGGGGAAATGAGAACTGCAGCTAAGAAGCTGGAGAATTTTTGACAGAAAGTATTCCTACTAATGACAAAATAATAAAAGAAAACTGGAACTAACTTTGCTTTAGCTGAAGCAGATTACTATTCAGTGCAGCAGCTAACACTGGACGAAGGACGATTGCTAACAACATTGCAACCGGAGACTTCTAAAAATTGTATTCTGAGGTAGAGTTCTGCTATAATCTTTGAATTCCCTGCTGCGTAACAGTATTTTTCAGTCAGATTTCTATACATGGATCCAGATGTTACAGTGTCTTCTTACCATCTGCTCTGCTGTATATTTGGACAGGAGTGAAAGCAGGTTTGGCTTTATTTAATTGTCACACTTACCTGGCACAGGCTCTGATGCAGGAAGATGCAACCATGCCCACTGGGCAGTCAGTACTTAACTTATAAGTCCAGGCAGTATGGTACCCTGCGCCTTTCAATTAACCTCGTGAACCTTGTCCAACCTTCCTCCCCCATTCCTTTCTTCATAAGTGTTTCAACAAAGGCCCTTTATGAAGGTGCAGAATTTGAAACTTCGGTGTGGTCTCCCCTCAGCTGCACTTCTTTGGGGAAAAGTCAATTTCCTCAGGAATTTTGCGGCTAAGCCATAACATCTGCAGTGCGTGAACTCATACTTTCACTCACCAGATTACAAATCACAGGAATAAGGTGAAAAACTGAGGTGGAGATTGAGTTTAAAAACTTTACTAGGGTTGCTAACCTCCCAGGGTTGCCCTGGAATCTCCAAGAATTAAAGATTAATCTTCAGCAATCCTGGAGAAAAGTTTCTGCTGCCTTACAATTTAAAAAAAAATTTTCTTTGAACACTTTCATCTATTAGTTATACAAGTATTGGAGATGGGAAAAAGGCTGTTGCACCGGATCATCAGATTGCATAATGAATGTTCACGTTCCAACTGGCGTGGGAAAGCTTTGTGCTGTAAGGATGGCTTCATTGACTCACCTGAGACGGGTGCATTGGGGCTGGATGGTTCGAGGCAGGACGGTCACGTGAAGACACCGCCAGGAATACGATCCCCCCTTAAATTGGCAACAATAGGCTTTACAAAGGTTTTCACAAACTATTCCACCTGTTGATAGCAGAATATAGATTCAAAGGCTTTCTTCTTCTCATAGTTCCTCTGAATCAGTTTATCTGATGATTTTCCAATTTTTTGAAGAACTTACGGATGTATTTTGTAATGTGTCTCATATGAGCCTTGTCATTCTTTAAGTCTTGACCTTATACCTGCTGCCAGACTTTCTGCTTTATAAATCTGAGAGAGAGGTCTGATCTGTGGCTTTCACCACAGTCACTGTTAGTGCCATTCTACGTCATGTACAGTGCTTTAGCAGGGCAGCAGTGGTCCCAGGAGTTTTTGAAACTCCCAGTTAAAGCATTGTGAAATACCCCCTCTAGAGATCTGAATGAGAATCGAGGAAATCTGTACAATGCGTCTTTTGTGAGTTTTTCTGATTGGGCAACTGAAATCAGACGCTTGATCCTGACAAACATGTGTGATCATTTTTCTGTTATAATGAGTTAAATTGTTAACAATGATTGTTTCATTGCAATCTTAACATACATACTGCTTTACTGTGAAAGCCATAATGCAATCATATAAATTAGATAGGATAACATTCTGGTTTAAAGGGCAGTGTGTGACCTTTCAGTCCATCAATAGCATTGACAAAGTGACAACAAAAAGGCTCATTCATAAACTAATGATACAAGGTAATTGGTGACGTTGTGTGATTTTATCAGGTTTTCACTTCATGACAATTTGCCTTGTGCAGTTAAAGTAATTCCATTGCAGATAACGAATAAAAATCTATACTCTGTATATCCTTTAATGACACTTAAAAATCATCTAGATGCAGGCTGTTAAGAAAGCATCGCAAAATCACATCAGAACATGGTGTTAGTGAACCATTGGACATCTTGTTTCTATAATTTCACATTCACAGAGGCCATCAATTCTGGTGACAAAATGACCCAATGCTCTTGAGGCTGTGGCTTTATTTATAATCAGCAGAGGAATTGTAGGGCATCAACAGGTGTCCTGATGCAGCTTGTCACACTGACCACTGAAAATCAGGCTGGAAAGATCTCAAGCAAGTTACAGGGGTGGTTGTGAAGTCGAATGCTGCTCCGCTGGGGTCCACAGAAATAGTTGAACTCTTACCTTTGGAAGTTCTCTTCTCTTTTCTTGCCTGAATGGACCAGTGCCTACCAAAAATGGCAATCGGGGTCCTATGATGCAAAAGGATCCTGATTTCTATCTTAAAAAGGGCCTAGCATCTGAAATAGCTGGACACTTTGGACTCCCAGTGATAGGCCCTCCTTACAATTGTGCCAGATATATCGCTGGTGCTAATGGGGAGGTAAGGATTAATAATAATAATAATGATGGCAGGAAGAATAGAAAAGCAATATACTATTTAAAAGGACAGAGATTGAAAAACTCAGTCATACAGAGGGATCTGGGTGTCCTGGTACATGTATCACAAAAAGTTAGTATGCAGGTACAGTAAGTGATTAGGAAGGCAAATGGAATGTTGGTGTTTATTGCAAGGGGAATGTGATTTAAAAGTACAGAAGTGTTACTGCAGCAGGGCCTTGATGAAACCACATTTGGAGTATTGTAACAGTTTTGGTCTCATTTGAAAAAGGATATAACTGCGTTAGAAGCAGTTCAGAGAAGGTTCACTCGACTCATTCCTGGGATGAAGGGCTTGCCTAATGAAAGAAGGTTGAACAGATTGGGCCTATGCCCATCACAGTTTAGAAGAATGAGAATGATCTTATTGAAATATATAAAGTCCTGAGGAGATTTGATAAGGTAGATACTGGGAAGATGTTTCCTCTTGTGGGGGAGACTAAAACTAGGGGACACAGTTTAAGAATAAGAGGAGATGAGTAGGAATTTTTTTCCCCTCAGAGGGTTGTTAGTCTGTGGAATTCACTTCCCCAAAAGCAGTGGAGGCTGGGTCACTGAATATATTCAAGGCTGAGTTGGATAGATTTCTGATAGACAAAGGTGTCAAGAGTTATGTGAACTGACAGGAAGGTGGAGTTGAGATGAGATTACAACCATATCAGCCAAGATCTTATCGAATGGTGGCCCAGGCACGAAAGGTCGAATGGCCTACTCCTGCTCCTAAGTCCCATGTTCCTATATTTACCCCATTTTGCAGCCGTTATCACCTTGTTAACAGTAGGAGACACCACAATGTGGTAATGAGTCAATATAGATCGAATTGTCAGACTAATAAATGAGTGTCCAGAATTATATAGGAAAGAGCCCAAGAATGCAAACAGACTACCATTATGAGCAACTGATCCAGCAAACATTTATAGTTTTCTCATTTAGGGGACAGGTTGAATAGTGTGAAATGAGTGCAAAATTTGTTATGATGCCTGGAAATTGTTATAAGGATGAGCAAGGTTACAGAAATGTTATCGACCTGAAACATTAACTTTGTCTCTTTCTCCACAGATGCTGCCTGACCTGCTGAGTATTTCCAACAATGTTTTTATTTGTGAGGATGAGATAAGCTGTGCCAGGAATGAACACGTTTCAAAATGCCAACAGGTCTGAACTGGGTTAAATTGGATTATCATTTTGAAACAATCCAAATTTTGCCTGATTCAGTAACAGTTGTACTCTATTGTATTGATGCCCTAGCTTTTTTAAAAAAACACTATGTCTGCATTGAGGGACAATATATTTCACCAGAGTGCTCATGAAGTACAATTTTCGGTAGCATCAAAGATTTTCATGCCTCCAAAAATAGCACCTGCTTCTAACAGGGACTGTTGCTGCGCTGATGGGTTTTCAACCATCATTTTTTTGTTGTTAATGGATCTTGTATCTTCTTATCACGGGGATTTTTGACTTTCAGCTATTTTAGAGGAAGCATGAGTGGCCTTGTCACCAATGTCCTCGATGGTCCAATGTGGGAAAAGAATGAGGTTGAGTTTAGTATTTGTGTATGTTTTGGTGATGAGAGGATATATGTACGCAGTCAGGGGTGGTCTGGTGCAGGAGATGTGTACCTGATCCCCAGTGCTGTAGTGAAAACAGTGCCATGTATGTCTGAATTCCTGGAGATCCACACATTATTTAGAAGTTCCATTCAGGCACTTCAAATATTTGGATTTCTGAATTATTCATACAAATATATTCAAATGCTCAAACCAAGACTATATATGCACTCATCACTTCTGCTCCCCTCTGTAGTCCCATCTTGTTTCAGTATGTTTCCTGCTCTCACTATTCCTTTGGCTTCTGTAATTGGCATGATTCAGATTTTCCTACTGAGACGGTCATAAAGGAATGTTAAAGGTTTTTATTTTCTTCATTTTACATCACTTGGCAGAATGGACAGTTTTTATTTGCATTTACTAGTTAGTCATTGAATTAGTATTGAACCAGCACTTCAGCTACTGTGTTCAGACTGATTAACAAATTGCCTGTCTCTAAGGCACAGGTACTGTCCAAAACCATTCCCTTATCAACCTGGGCAAATCAGATGGGACCTCCAGTTGCACGGGTAGCTTTTGATAATTACTAATAGCTGGCTTTTTGCAATGATTCATGACAAGTTTGAACATTCCTGGGACATTCTTTTCTCGGTTATGAGAGGATATTCATTCAGCTCTCATTCAAGCTTTAGAATTGCTGGAGGCTCACAGTTGTTGTCCGAGACTCCCAAGCTTTGAGCATTAAAATGCGCACGGCTTGAATTTAGCCCATCTGTGTCAATGCAGTACACTGTGCAGAAATGCCTGAGGCTGTCTCACACATCACAAAATTAAAAGAACTAGCTCCTAAGCTGTTAGAAACTTTATGAGTCCTTCTGTGGCAAAGTTAGAAAGAAGGATTACAAAGAAGGATTCTGGCAAGTGGAGTCTCTGTGGAGGGAGACATTTGAAAGGATCCCTTTTAGGGCAGAAATAAACTATTTGTTTAACAGGGATTACTACCATGGGAAGCAACAAAGGGAGGTTTAAAAAAAACAAGTA
Organism: Cetorhinus maximus; assembly: GCF_964194155.1. Classification (NCBI taxonomy): domain Eukaryota; kingdom Metazoa; phylum Chordata; class Chondrichthyes; order Lamniformes; family Cetorhinidae; genus Cetorhinus; species Cetorhinus maximus. Next base: position 75,369,483 of record NC_135894.1, on the reverse strand, counting down.
GCATCATTGAGTAAAATCTTATTTTTTGTTAATGTTTTTATAGAGCTATTAGTGTAGTTTGCTACATCAGCAATGGCAATATGACTGGTGAATTATTTACTTACTAAATTATTATTTAATTATTTAAAACTAGTGCCAATATTGAAATAAAAACATATGCTGACTGAATTGATGTGTTATTATCATTGACATTTAAGTTTTAGAATATTTGGAGGTGGTGCAGTGAGTCATCTCACACATTTCAAAGACCTACTTCCTTCAGAAAAATTTGAATGCAGATTTCATCCAAATTTGACTTGCATACTGAAATCACTGGGGAACATTGGATAGTATCTTTTTTTTATGATTGTTAGGTGCATGTTGTATTTAGTGGAGCAGTGAAGAAGGGAGTTTTTTGCCGGCCTGGAATTGTAGTTCAGGTAAGTTCAGATGGCTGGGGTCAGATCCAGATTAACTGCAGAGTTCCTTCGAAATAAAGACTATTCAGCAGGTCATGCAGACACATATTCATGGCTGCTTTATCAGGAGATCCAATCTCTTTACAGGTGAACTTGGAACTTTGGAAACAGGCTCGGAGGCTTTTAAAAAGATGTTTAAGCCTTTTGGTTCAGGCAAAGGTAGCACAGCCTTTCTCTACAGCTGTCGTACTGTCGGTGTTATGCTGTAGACTGCCCAGGTCTCTCTGAGTTTTGGGATAAAAGCATTTCAGTATCAGAGAACCAGTTTCAATCACATGATTAATGACCATTGACATACAATAGAAGGTAAATGGTGGTGTTTTGCACTTAACTTCTGGATAACCGGTCTCTCCTTTGTTACATCGCAAACCTAGAGGCATAGAGCCTAGGAGTCCATTGTCTCTGTGTTTTGGAGTAAGCTTCAACAATAGCAGGCATAAAATGCTGTTAAAGCATGTCTATTCAAGGGGAGAGCTGCCTCATTATAATTCAATTCGGAGCTTTCCAGAAGCTTGATAGTCTGTGTTGAAGTTCCAAAGGTCACCTGACCCCCCTCTTAATTGTTCATCAGTGTCCATTTTAAAAAAATACAGTTTTAAAATTTGCAATATCTTCATTCATGGAGCCAGTGCAGGCCCAATGGGCTGAATGGTCTCCTTCTGCACTGTAACAATTCTGTGATGTAACAATTCTGTGATTCTGTGATTCATGCTTGTACTGGTACGACAGTAGATACTTCTGTCACCATTGATAATACTTTTAATGTTGCTCTAGGGCTTACCAATAAATCAAATCCCAAACCTGCGCTAGATATGGCCATTTTAGATTTAATCCCCAATTCCCTGATTTATCTCAAATCAGATCATTTTGCAATGGTGTTAACTCCTTTAAAGAACATAACATAGTAGATATGCTTTTGGCAGAACCTAAATGCTGGACTGAAAATGAAAACAAATTATTGAGCCATTGAAGATGCCTCTAAATTCTCAAGCCTGCAAAACTCCAGATTATAAACACATAGCTGCTACTTTTTCATCCCAATAATCAACCAACAACTTAATTGTTGTCAGTTCTGCTAAGTTTAGGTTGATGTCCCTTTAAAGTATGTACAATTTTACAACGGCCAATAGAAGCATCTCTAAGTTAGTATGGGAACAGCTATTCCATGGGCTGGATTTTACGTTCCCCCACCAGCAGGTTTGGAGGTGAGAAGCATGTAAAATATATTGGGGTGGTCTTCCTGCTGCCCACCCACCTACCCTGACCTGTCTGAAATTTTATGGAGGACGGAGGAAGCTTTGGGTGGCCTGCCCACCCTTGGGTCTACTGAGGCCCTTAAGTGGCTAATTAATAGCCATTTAAGGGCCTTATCATTCCACAGCCGGTATTTTACCTGTGGTGGTGGGGGAGGCCCACAGGGGAAGCCCAGTAGCTTTACTTGCATGGCTGATGTTGGGAAAGGGAGGGGGTCGTCCTTTGTATGTCCTCCCTAAGTTATGTCTACCGTCAACCCTGCCCCCTGGCCTCTTGAACCCAAGTCCTCACCCCTCTCACTCCACCAGCCCCCTTATGCCGAGACCCATAACCCCGAACTTACATGTTTCCTCAGTATTGGGAACTGCCTGCAGTGCCAGTGATGGCCGCCTCATCTGGTTGGCCAGCAGCTCACTAAGCGGGGCCTCCTCCCGAGAAAGGGACGGAAGTCTCACTTTAAAGCAAATTAATGCTGCTGCCAGCGTTAAATTACCGTGGGTCAGCGTCGGGAATGTGGGCAGGCTACACCTCGTGACGTTTTGGCCAAGGTGTGCAGGGACCATGGCACCCCACAAAACCCAGCCCACTGGTTAGTTATCTTGCTACTGCAGAATAATTTTAATGCAACTAAGGCATCCATAAGTCATGTTGTTTTACCTTACCATAACTGGCCAAGTTTTCAGTGTTACACTGTTCAATATCTCCCCAGAACAAACAGTGCCACAGTTTTCCTTATACAATTACCTCACCATAATATCTTAGTTCTAGGACTCAACTAGTTATTTTAATTTAGAAAGTATATTCTTGTTGAGAGATGGTGAATAGCACTAATTGCCCCTACTTGCCAGTAATAGCAGTATAATACGAATGAGAAGTGCTTCTACTGAGCTAACCAGAACTGTCTAGGATCTGGCAGCAGACAATAAAAGATCATTTGACATCCCTTTGTCAACATTGTCTTTGAATTTGGGTGAATTCTGACAGTACTATTGAGGCCAACTATTTCAGTCTCGCTGGTAAAGTTACTTGCTGCCAGTTCCTCGATCTTGGCCTTTCTCACTTTCAGCCAGCCTGCACACATGCCTCAACCTTTCTGTGCCTAACAATTTGTGGTATACAGCACCTCTGTGCCAAAAACACCAGCTACAGGTCTTGTCCTTCCTCTGTGTATTACTCTAAACTAGCCCGATAGTCTCAAATTCTGATTCTCTTTTTGGTCCAGTGTGTTCACATCTGAATATTTCAAGTAAGCTTAATTCCTGCAGAGCCAGGATATAAGTGCTACAGCAATCTTCAATCTGCAGGCACCCTACCTTTTCCTCCTTATCCCTATCTATGTCCGCATTGCATAGTGTGTGAACTGACATTGCTCTTTGTGCTTGTTCATTCTGCATACCCATCGACACTTATCATGCAGCTTAAACACAGAGTTGGACCCAACAGTGGCAGGAGCCCTGTAACATAAATAAGACAGTGATCACACCTTTAACCATACGAAGATCCATTGCAGATCTTCCCCTGGGCACCTGGAGATATGACCTGCCATGGGTATTAATCTCCAAGGTGTGAATCACCTCTGTCCAACAGACTTTCTGGCCGTAAGGGGGCTGAGAGGAATAATTGCATACTTACATTACATTCTTATGGTTTCCTATGTCATATTTATATTACAGTGACCATCTTTCACAACAGCATTAGAATTAAGAGGCAATGCCATTGAAGAGCCACTACTTTTTTTTGATTGCAGTCAGGTGGAGTTCTCAGCCTTGAAGCACAAAGGAGTAATGTACTCCTGGGTAGGGTTGTAGTAAAGCTAGCAGGATGCCCATCTAAATTGTGGTGGCAGGCTCAACCGATTTTAACAGCCAGGGCTATTTTAACTGGCATGCCACTTGTCAACTTACCAGCTTTATTGGTGGGAAGTGGTTGCTCGGTTGTTAAAATTTCCAGGAGGGAAATCCCAGCCGGCAGAGGGAGGAAGTAGCCTGGAGTATGGGAGGCCCAAAGCTTCCGTGTGGAGCCTAGAGAAGTACTCCTGTTCCTCTTGGCTTACAAAGAAACTAATAAAAGGCTAAAAAAAAAATAGCTTACCTTGCTGGGCCTCTTCTGGCTCAGGATCTTTTTCCCAGCAGGTTTGGCCTGGGAGGGAAGCCACCACTGTTCTCTCGTTCAGGCCTCAAGTTAAAACGGCAGATCAGACCCTGATGATAATTCAAGAGGACCTCACTGGCTTGGGACAGGTGTCCTTGCTGACTGCAAGTTAAAATTGTCAAAAATCGAGCAGATAACCTTGGCATTGCTGGACTGTATGATCTTTCCGTGCACCTCTGGGGAAAGTATAGAGTCAGAAAATGAAAGTCATATAAATGAGAGAGATTTAGAGCACTGGGCGGGAGAGGGTGGGGGGGAGATAGGGGCAGGGGGCAATTGGGGGTAAAATGTGAAAGCAGTTCCACATAGAAAAGTGGCAATCAAATTGTTATCCCAAATTTTACATATGTTTCCATGCACTGTAATAGACAACGGATGGGATTTTCAGGCCCTGACACTGGCTGGCATTGTTGCGGGCGGGAGAGGAAAATTTAGAGAACTATTAAAAGTCAACGGCTCGCCAAATTTTCCTGTCCCGCCCGCAATGATGCCCGCCAGTGTCAGGGCCGGAAAGTCCCACCCAAGAACTTTGTATTCAGTAACTGATTAACCTCTTATGAACTTACAGTGCTATAAAATTATGAGCCCAAATATCATCTGGCAACAGCTGCAGCAAGAAAGAGGTAATAAAGTAGAATTCATAAAATTTTTAAAATCAGAACAAACATTAGGTTATGGAACAAATTTCCTACAGAAAATTTTAAAATATGCACATAGTTTCCTTAAAATAAAACATTCCAATTAACAAACATGACAACATTTTCACACTGTTTTGCAAATCAGTGTTAAAATTACATTCTAGGATGCTATAAATTTCGCAATCATTGTGTGGTTGTAATATCTTGATGGTGAGATGGATGTGAAGGCTCATTGTTGCAAGTCATGTTACAGACATTATTAAACATTTTATAAGGCCATTGATAGTCATGTGAGTGGGAAAGAAATCATCTTTTTGAGTGTTCCTCTCATGGCTACCTTGTTAGAGTGCAGTTGAATGATCATTTCACATGATTTCATTGTTTAAACACTGGTGCAGTTTTTCATATAAAACTAATACTGAGGCTATCATTAGGATTAAGGGATAAGTTAGTTACTTATCTATTTATTTAATAGTAGTTATTCTGGACTAAAATGGACTCCCAGCAACTGCACAGGCATGGATAAATGCGGAAATCTGGAGGTTTTTGCTCAGCTCCTCCTTAAGCTTTGCTATAAAGTGTCTTGCAGAGAGATTCAGCATTCAAATACACGGAGAGGTGTGAAGTTGCTGTACTTGACTTATAGATACCAATTTATCATGTCAGAAAATGTTAAACCTCGTCTGTTCAAGTTTAAGTGGTTTTTGAACAATGTGATGTGTCTTAATTACTGCCAAACTCTCTCGCACTGAAAAATACATTTTATAAGTGTAGAGTTTCTTTCCTACATATTTTAATTATTGTAAAAAAATTTAAAAATTAAATATTCTAAATTACAGTTCCTGCTTTCGATACACTGGCCCTGGTGGAGGGCTTCGGAGAGGGTTGTTGCGGCAGATGAGTTATGGTTGGGAAACCTGGAAGGGCATGCTTCCTTGAGTGTCAAAGAGTTTAAACTCCGTGGTGTGCATGTTTTTCTTAAAAACAGAGTTTCCAACTGGAAGCCAGCCAGATTGACAGACTTGGCTGTCTGTCGGGCAGGTTGTTCACCAGAAAATGCTTCAGCTAGGGGTCAGCTAGGTTTTCTGGTTGTTGGGCATCGAGATCATGGGTGAGGGACTGGGACGTATACACAGAGTGGTAGGGGTGCGGGGCGGGGGGGTGAGGGGCGATATTCAAGATTGATCATGGGTGTGTTACGTGGCTAAGCTTTATAAAATTTAAATGACATTATGAATTTACTAGCTGGAAACCACTAACTCAATTTTTTGAAAGACTAAAGCCACATTCCAAGCACTTGAAATCACAGTCAAGGATGGCTGAACATTTGTATCACTCTAACTTCTACATTCGAAAGCCATTGAATTAAAAACAACCTTTCTGCAAAACCTCACCCAGGACCAGTTGCCTTGAAGGAGAATGAATGGGATCATCTCCTACCCCATTAATAAAGTGCCCCAGCAATCATCTAGATATTCAAATGGATGGAAACAAACCATTAGACGTAATGTCTTGGACAATGGGACTCTGGCTATGAAAGAAATATGCCCAGATGTAATCTATTCATGTAAGCCAGGCAACTGGAATCCACTAGCTATGACCATATTTGGGTCACTGGGTAGTTGGAGAGAGTGTATGTGTGATAAGCCAGCTAACCCTTTTGTGTATTTAAGTATCCATTTTCTCTACAGACCAGAGTACAAGCAAATGAGACATTGAAGAAACAAAACCCCGAGTGACTTCCCGCGCCCCCCCTCCTCTCTCTCTCCCTCTCTCTCTCCGCCTCTCTCCATCCAACTTGTTCCAATTCCAAGACACACTGCTGGAACTCATCAAGGCTCCTGAGCCAGCACCTTCCAAACCAGCTACCATCTAGAAGGACAAGGGCAGCAGACACATGGGAACACCACCACTTGCAAGTTCCCCTCTGAGCCACTCACCATCCTGCCTTGGAAACATATCGCTGTTCCTTTACTGTCACTGGGTCAAAATCCTGGATCTTACTCCCTAACAGCATTGTGGGTGTACCTACAACACACCAACTGCAGTGGTTTAAGAAGGCAGTTCATCACCACCTTCTCAAGGGCAAATAGGGATGGGTAATGAATGCTGACCTAGCCAGTGAAGCTCACATCCCATGAATTTGACCCAGCAGTAGTGAAGGAACAATGATATATTTCTAAGTCAGGATGTCAGTGGCTTGGAGGGGAACCTACAGGTTGTGGTATTGCCATTTTTCTGCTGTTTTTGTCCTTCTAGATGGTAGCAGTCATGGGTTTGGAAGGTGCTGCCTAAGGATCCTTAGTGAGTTCCTGCAGTGCATCTTGCTGCTACTGTGCGTCAGTGGTGAATGTTTGTGGAGTGGGTGCCAATCAGATGGGCTGCTTTGTCCTGGATGGTGTCAAGCTTCTTGAGTGTTGTTGGAGCTGCACTCATCCAGGAAAGCGGAGAGTATTCCATCTTACTCCTGACCTGTGCCTTGTAGATGGTGGACAGGCTTTGAAGTGTCAGGAGTTGATTTACTAGCCCCCTAGCCCTTGACCTGCTGTTGTAGCCACAGTATTTATATGGCTAGTCCAGTTCAGTTTCTGGTCAATGGTAACCCCTAGGATGTTGATAGTGGGGGATTCAGTAATGGTAACGCCATTGAATGTCAAGGCGTGATGGTTAGATTCTCTTTTCCTGGAGATGGTCATTGCCTGGCACTTGTGTGGTGTTAATGTTACTTGCCACTTTTCAGCCCAAGCCTGGATGTTGTCCAGGTCTTGCTGCTTTTGGACATGGACTGCTTCAGTATCTCAGGAGTCATGAATGGTGCTGATCATTGTGCAATCATCAGTGAATATCCCCACTTCTGACCTTATGATGGAAGGAAGGTCATTGATGAATTCACTGAAGATGGTTGGGCCTAGGACACTACTGTGAGGAATTCCTGCAGTGATGTCCTGGAACTGAGATGATTGACCTCCAACAACCACAACAAGTTTCCTTTGGGCTAGGTATGATTCCAACCAGCAAATCCCCCTGATTTCCATTGACTTCAGGTTTGCTCAGGTTTCCTGATGCCACACTTGGTCAATGCTGCCTTGATGTCAAGGGCAGCCATTCTCACCTCACCTCTGGAGTTCAGCTCTTTTGTTCATGTTAAACCAAGGCTGTAATGAGGTCAGGAATTGAGTAACCCTGGTGGAATCCAAACTGAGCATCAGTGATCAGGTTATTGCTAAGCAAGTGGCACGTTAGCACTGTTGATGACCTCATCCATCACTTTACTGACGATTGAGAGTAGACTGATGGGATGGTAATTGGCTAGGTTGGATTTGTCCTGCTTTTTGTGTACAGGACATGCCTGGAAAATTTTCCACACTGCTGGGTAGATGCCAGTGTTGTAGCTGCACTGGAACAGCTTGACTATGGGCATGGCAAGTTCTGAAGCACAAGTCTTCAGTACTAATGCCATAGTCTTTGTTATGGCCGTACCCTTTGTTATAATGCCAGCTGACGTTATTACTGGACAAGCCAGATTTCAGGGTAGAACCCAGCTTGATAGATCCTAACTTTTATTTTTTTGTTTAAATACATGGAGAGTGGCTACTGAACTCAGTCACAGGAGTCAACTGATGAACTTTTAACAAAAGAATAAAACATTTATTAAACAAGAAAATATGAACTATATTACAGTACTCCTTCACCCACAACTATATCTTTACAATATATACAGATTGTAAGGATAACACAAATTACAAAAGCTATTTTATATTTTAATGTTCACAGTAAGTACACAGTCCATGTAAATTAATAGTCGGCCTGTGGTCAGACACACCACACTCCGAAACCAAGTGACGGATGCCACCTGTTACAGATGGATCTTTCATCAACTCCCCACCAGACGCTTGTCACGCCATGAGCCAACCAGTCTCACTGAACTCCATCTTTCACATAAGGGTTTCCAATCTCCACTCCCAAAGAACTTGCTTTGGAATCTTCTCCTAATCTGCGCATTCCCTCAGATGCCTTCTGCAAGGGTCTTCTCCAGGGTCTCGAACTCTCCTTCTGATGTTCCTCTCCTCTGGATTACCATGTGCATTCAAGCTTTCTTCCACACACTTTCTTTCACTGACTCAGCTGTGCCAACAGAACACCACTACTTCACATGCCCATAGTAAAGAGTTACAGACTTTTGGCTGCCCCCTTGCATCTTCTGGATTCTCCCAGGCCTATTTTGCTTTAAATCTGCATCCTGCAGCTTTCTCCCTTTAAGTTGGAGCCTTTCTCTGCTCCTCACTCTTAACTTCACTTAACAGGACCTTTTCCAGGTTCCTGTCCTTGCCCTTTAACTTAACTGTCCTCTGGGCACCTTTCCTGTTTCAGTCCCTGGTTTTGGGGGCTTTTTTCTTTAGTTTTTGGAACTTGCTCCTTGCAGTTCCCTCACCTGTCCTGCTGGCCACTGCTTCTAAATTTACTTTGGGACTTGCTATCTGTCCCTCTGTTATGCTGCTTCTGCTGACAACTCCCTTCAACCTTGGAGCACACTAACCAACTGCACTCAAACTGAACTGAAATGACCTTTCTGTCTCTGTGGGGCTTCCAGTTGCTAGGCAACAGCACAGTTTTTTTCTATCTTGTTTGTTTTGCCTTCTCTCCAAGAGTCATAAAGTCTCATTAGAATGCAGGCACACAAACAAAGCCTTAGACCTGCTGCCTCCATTCTAAATTGTAACTAGATCCCACAAATAGAAAAATGTACATTAAATTTATAAAACTTAAACTCAAAGCTATACCCTATTCCTGACACTCTCAAATACAAATACAACTTACTTAAACTACCTCTGTTTCCTAACACTTTGCATGTCTTTTACAGTCATAGCGTATAAATAGTTAACCACTCATTGAATTGGTCAGCACATCCTTTTTCTGAAAAAATCTATTGCAGTCAGTCATGGAGTTGGAAAAGATGGAAGCCATCCTACCCCTCGTCACCTAGGCGTAACAGGGATGCTGAGGGAAGTTCATGGGAGATGGAGATTGGAGGGGGTTTGGAGATCAGGAGGTCGGGAAGAGATCATTGGGGGTTTCAGAGACCGGGGGGTGGGAGGAGTGGGAGAGAGATGGGTGTTCAGGGGAAGAGTTGAATATTAGGAGCCAGATCAGGAGTCAGTGATGGGGTGGTCGGTGATCAAGTGGGGGCGTCAGTGCTGGGTTGGAATATTGGGCAGAGATTGCCAAGCTCGGGACTGTATTTACAAATAAGTTTGTTGGGCCTGGAAGAAACTTTCCTGCTCCTCCTGGCCCACAAGCAATGCCGTACTTACCTGTTGTATCTAGTCTTTTTTGCCTCCGCTAACCAGCTGGGCTTTGGGGATTTGGAAATCCAGTTAAAATGGAAGCACACAATTTCTTGAAATGATTTGAACCATCGACTCACCTCCTGATTGTGGACTAGTCATCTGGCCCTCATTCCACCTCCAGTAGGAGAATTCAAGGCAGGTTGGGCTTCTGTTTCAGATTCTTAACATTTTAACTTCCCATCCTCCATAAACTCCAGCTCATAAAAAACAGTCGCATCACTGACCTTCATTAGCTGCTAGACTCCCACCATCTTGAATTTAAAATTCTCATTCTCATGTTCAAAGTTCTTTGTGGCCTGGCCCCTACCTTTCCCTGTAAGCTCTTCCAGCCCTACCACTCTCTGAGAATTCTGTGTTTCAACCTTGGTGTTTTGTATTTTCCCCAATCCCTTGGCCTGTTATTGGCAGCTATGCATGTAGCTATCCTGGTCTAAGTTCTAGAATTCCCTCTTCACCACCCATTTATCCTTTATGACTTTCCTTAAAACCTAGCCATTGACTTCGGTTTGAATCACACCATCAAATCTCTCTTTCTTTGACTTGTTGTTGATTTTCTCAGATTACACTACATGAAGAGCCCTGGAATTTTTTTTTAATTAAAGGAACTGTATAAATGCCTTTTTTTAACATTCTCGAGAAGGCCAGTTTAATTTCCATTCCTAATTGCCCTTGGGAAGATGTTGGTGAGCCTTGTTTCTGAAATGCTGTTGTTCGTGTGGTGAAGGCACTCATAAGTGCTGATATGTGGTGGGGGGTGGGCTTGCAGTTCCAGGATATTGCCCAAGCAACCATGGAGGAACACCAATTTATGTTCAACTCAAAATGGTGTATGTCTTAGAGGAAAGCTCAGAGCAAAAAGGCTGTTTGCCTAAAGGTCAAGAGTCATCCAACTGACTAACAGTCTATTTATTTTCCAATTGGTTTAGGAAGGAGATGCACCATAAGGAAGGTCGGAGCAGTTGGAAGCAGCAGGTCATATGATGAAACCTCCAAGAGTATGCCCAACCAGAATCGGCAATCTTGGTGATACATTGTTAGTGTACATATGAGTCCAATGCAACACTATCCTCACTTAACAACTGCAGTGACACTTACAGTAGGGAACCTGGACAGAATTCCTTCTCTCCTCCCATTCCCCCAGGAAGCAGAACTGATAATCTTACTTCTATCCAGCTGCTGACTCAGCATTGATCATTCCTTCCTTTTCAGTGTATTTGTTAATTGCATCAATTGAAAATAAATATATACAGGTAGAGGGCATTGATTGGATAGCTACTTAAGCACATATAAAGCGACACTTACTGACATAAGAGTTGAATGGAGTCAGTACATATATACCTATAATGTTTCACTCTGTAAAATCCGTCCCAAGTCTGGCTTTGGATTTTTCCTTCACCAACTGGCTGAATAGTATAATAATTTTCCAGTATTTTCATTTCTAAATGCTGAATCGTTGTGAATAAGCTGTGACTTATTATTATTCAAATAAAACTTCAACATTAAATCAATGCTCAGAGTTATTCACTGTTACAAATGCTAGACCAGTTGGGACTAGCCAGCTCTTATTATAGTGTTCAAATTCAATACACAAAGGATTTCACAATTAAGAATTCTTACAGACTAAGCAGAATTAGTAAAATCCTGATTAATGTGGAACTAATTTCACAAAGAATGTTGCTCTTGCATCAGGATTACATTTTAATCAGGATTTCTACAGACGCAATTATAAAAAATAGTTGTACCTTAGCCCTTAAAGTGTGTTAATATTAATGTTGTTTTCTGAGTTGTTTTAGTACTGATACTAGAATGTTAACAATGGAAACAGCTGTAACAACTGACTCTTACTAACTGGGAACACAGAAATTTGCCTTGGCCCAATTTTAGGCCTAAGATCAGTCCTGTTCATCCCCAACTGGGAAGCTGAAGACCAGCCTGAAATTGGGTCCTGGGCCTTAGTTCAGTAATTTAGAGGGGCTGTCACCACCTATCACATTCCATAATCAGTTCATCCATTTCAGCAGGTGAAATTCATGCAGCCCCCAGGTAAGTGCTGAGATAATAAGGACAGCATCGATCACTTCCACCAGCAATGCTGTGCAGCCAAGAAGAACAGTCCTAACTCCGAACAAATACTTTTTCGAAAGACTATACTTACCTTTTTTTGGTACCAGTCAGTTCCTCGGCCACAGCAATGCCTAAAAAACATGAACTGAGCAGGCTCGATGCCTCAGGGCAGCCCAATTTTTCTGAGGATTTTTCTTCAGTTGGATAATTTAAAGTAGGATTAAGATTATTCGGCCTAGCACTACTTCATGAAAGTTACAGCTGCTTCTTTATTCTGACTGTGGCTTTAGTAGGTTGACAAGAAACAATTCACAGCTTTCATCAAGGTCACGTACAATTTCTTTGACCGACTCAGTAATTGAACAGCACAAGTTGTCATTCTCAGTCACTTTTGCGAGGCATCACAATCCTCAAAATGAAATTTTACGAGTTGCACCCCAATATATGCTCGGACTGCCAGGACAGCAAAAAACATTTAGAAACTTCAGGGTCAGTCCAAAGTTTTCTCCATGTTTACAAGTTCCACAATTTCATAATAGTTATGATAAAGTATCAGGAAATCACTGCTGAATTGCACTGTACATACTTGCAGCAAATCACCAAATCTCTAACTTCACAAAACATTAACAGACCTACCGAAAATTGCGTTCACAATACTTTTCCAGCTTTTCATTGAGCAAACAAATCAGAAAACATCTAATGAGATTGCTAGCACCTGTAATGAATCAATGACTAAGCTGGAGCCTGTATTTTAAAAAATCAGCTTATCTGCCAAGTCCCAATAGTGTGGTCTAATCATGCTGCACTATTATTTTGAGCTGAAATACCACTATAATTCTCAAACAGTGACAAACTCTAGAGATTAAGAAGATTTGTTTTTTTTTTCTTTCTTTTTGCTGACTTTATCTCTTTTCCTGAAGACATTTGCTATTTGCTGGAGCAGGACTCCATGGCTTCATGTCCAAAGACCCCGTGTGTGAGTCTTAACGGTGAGTTTCAGAAAGCTTTTCAACCCCAGTGGGCCCTAATCCAATCCTCACCCAATGTCCACACATGCATACCACCGCAAGCAGTCACTTGGCAACAATTAGGCTGAGACATTCCTGTTCCCCTAGACCCAATTGTGCTCTTAATGCCACTCTGGCTGAGGTCAGCTTTGGCTGAGTAAATTATTATTTTTAAAAGAAAGCAAGGTAATGTTGTGTCAATCAGTTAAAATCTTTATATCCGGTGATCCACACACAGCGTGCTCCTATAGCCTGTGCCTATGATAGAGTTACAGAACAGAAGTCAGCTACTTTCCAAATGAGATGAATACAATGAATCTCCCAGAATGAATCTCACACATCTCCTAGTGACATACATATAAACCATCTACATGTGCCACAGACTCATAGGAGGCCCAGTCTCAGTCTCATTGTTCTCAAACAAAAATCAGTGCCATTCCTACTATTGGTGTTACTAGTCCTTTGGCTGCTGTGGTAATTCCAGCAACTGCTTACTGTTCGCAGGAGTTCATACTACTTTTTCTGGTTAGCATGTATCTAGTGACCAGTTGAAAAGCAGTCTTGGCAGCAGCTTGGAAGTTGACTGCACTCTTGACCATTAATACTATGTGGCATTAGGGGGACCTAAGCAAGGAGAGGAAAATGATTATGAAGATTGGGGTCCAGATTTTTGCAGAGTTGTGCAGACTCTGCACCTTAACCAAAATGGTGCACTGAAAATAGGATCTGTCATAAATGAAGGTGGGGGAAGAAGATGGAATGTGACTCACACATATGGGAAACCCAAACCCAGCAGGGCCATTTGAACTCAGTGCTGAATTCAAACAGACCCCATTTTTGCTGGAGCAAGGCCCGTTTCCCACAGTGTGTGACTTATGATTTTTAAGAGTAGACAAGAATGTGCAAAAAAGATGAATAAGGTCTGTAGAACTGTCAAGCTATCAAGTTATTTAAATCCCCTGCTCTTTAAATTTTGGGAAAAAAAGACGCAGCCTGCTGTAAATTCACAGTTTGATTGGCAGCTCTAATAGATTATTAAGAGATTAGTGGGGCTATGAATATAAATGTTTGTTTTCATAAGAAATTAAGTACTTGAAGGGATTTAAATGTATTGAATGGGCTTTTATCAATGAGAGTGTTTTTTATATATAATGAAGTCTGCAATAGATACTTAGAACTTTATTTCATTTCAGTATGGCCCCTGATGTCTGTCCATGGTGGATACTAGGTGAGCTGGCATGGAAGATGTAAGGACAAAAGGTGGTGGGTGGAGGGATATGGGTTGGCATGATTTGGCACTTAAGTTGGAATAGGGGCTATAATACTGGATAGAGTAGACAGGGAAGCCTTTCTGTTTCTCCCTGTACAAGTCCTTGAGAGTTCATAGTGGAAGTATATTTTACCACTTGCTGCTGTGTCAATTTTTAATGAACAGGCAATGTTTTCCAGTTTTGCTTGGACATATGTTCTCCAGTGTTGTAAAGGTTTCTGACTTTGCTACGGAGTCAACCTGTTCAACCAGACTGCGTGGAATAGTTGTTCACAGCCTGGTGTATATTCATCTTCATCCGTCTCTTCTTTGGTCTGGTGTTCACTTATTTCGTGAGCCAATATTTCTGGTGGTGTCGAGATGAGTCCCTTCTGGCTTTTGACTCTAGGTAGGTGCATCTATGGCTGAAGCACAGTCTGCTTTGGCTTTTCTCTTTGTCCTCACTCCCAGACTTCCTGCATAACCTAGCCCAGTGCCCTTTGAATCCACAGGCTTTGGAAGTGTCTTTAAAAGTTGGACACTTATGCAGCTGAAGGGAGAGCCTGCAACTGCCACATGTCGTCTTCTGCTTAGATGCCCTCGATATCTTGATATTGCACCAACCGTTCCAGATTTCAGAGCTTGTAAGCATTGTCTCCCTGCTATGATGGCTTCATACTTGTCTATCTATTAGTATGCTATCTATGTCATGTACTTCGATTTGTCAAGCAAACCCTCCTGAAATGCTTCTATTGGTGTTGAGGCGATGACTAATTCCACTATACTCTCAGGGAGCTCTGCATTTGTGGAGTCACACCCCTTTCATTTGTCTCTGCAACCTCATTATATAGAAGGCATAACTCCATTCTAAACAGAGAACCTCTAAAGGAGGTGCAGGAACAGAGGGACCTCGTTGTATATGTACATAGGTCATTGAAGATGACAGGGCATGTTGAGAGAGCAGTTAATAAAGCATACAGTACCTTGGGCTTTATTAATAGGGACATTGAGCACTTGTCTATGGGTTCTGCTGATTTCAGTTCACTATTCATAATCTCACAATCATAAACCATTTTCAGCATTAGGTACAAGATAGCACATTACATGTGTGTTGCTAGGTTAATCTTCTGACTGGAATAGATTCAGTAGTGAACTGTTCGGTACACAAGATGTGTCCATAAGGCTCGGAGATAGTGCATAACTGAGAAACTTCTGGAGCAAATCAGAAAATGGCCCAATCAGCAGCAGCAAAGGATAGCTGTGCATGGGGTTGCAACAGAATGAAAGAAGCTGATTAGTGGAATGCTTTAAGAGTTCATGCTAAGAATATTCATACTTATATCATTGGGGAGATGGTGGCATAGTGGTAATGTCACTGGACTTGTAATCAAGGGGCCTAGGTTTCTGTCCTGGGGGCATGGGTTCAAATCCCACCATGGCAGCTGGTGGAATTTAAATTAAATTAATAAATCTGGAATTAAAAGCTAGTCTTAGTAATGGTGACTGTGACAACTGTAATGGATGTCCATCTAGTTCACTAATGTCCTTTAGGGAAGGAAATCTGCCACCTTAAATGTGACTCCAGACCCACAGCAATGTGGTTGAATCTTAATTCCCCTCTGAAATGACTCATTTCAAGGGTAATTGGGAGTGGGCAATGAATGTTGGCATTGCCAGCAATGAACATGAAAGAATAAATTAAAAAAAGAAATTATTTGAAACTGGGAAGAGAAACAAAGCTATCTACATTTACTGAAAACAAACAAGTTAAGGGGAGGAAACTGCATGTATCATTTTTTGCAATCTAAATGCAAAAGAGTCTGTAAGAATCAGATGTTTGGGTTGGCTAGAGGAAAATGCTATTTAATATGGACAAATGTAAGTTGTTAAGAGTAGGGAAGGAAAATAAGCATTAGGGACATTGGATCAACCAGTGCATGCTGCAAGAAAGTAAGACAGAAGGTAAATAACTCACTGAAATCATCAGCTTGATGTGCAACAGCAATAAAGAAAGGAAAGTAAGTATTGCCAGATGCATAGATCATAGGTCCCAGGAGCAATGCTGAGCTTGTGCAAAACATAGGTTCAATGCCGTCAGCAGAGCTGTTTACTGAGTTGGTCATCATTCTAAGTAAACGTATGCTGTATTTGGAGGGACTAAAGTAGTACTGAGGCTTAGGCAGTCAAGGAGAGAGTAAGGAGTCTGGGAATGTTTATTGGGGAAAAGAAGGCCTAAGGGAGAACTTTAAAAGTTTTCAAGATCCTAAAGAGTATATGAACTCTAATAAAATTACTTGACCTAACCACAAAGTCTGTAACTAGGCAGCACTGACACAAGGTCAGAAGAGAGAAGCTGAACAAGCAGTTTAAATATTAAATGCCTCATACAGGCTGTAGTGAATTGTGCCTAAGAAATGCCCAGGGAAACACTACAAGTAGACAGTGTCAGCAAAGAGTGTGTTGGGTAGTTTTGTTTTGATGAGAAAAGCCTATAAGAGATAACAGCAACTTACATTTATATCGTGCAACCCATATAAAGAGGGATGCCTTAGAATATTTTACCATCTGTCACAATGAATAGATGAAAGAGGTAAAAAGAGTGATTCAGCAAACCGGTGCTCCCAGCAGAAGATGCTCTGACATAGGAATGTGTGTCTGTGAATTGAGGCTGTAACATTGTAGCCCTTTCCCTGTGAGCATAGCTTCCCCCTGACAGCGTGAGATCATACCATCACTCCTAAAATATAGTGCAGTAGTCGGGCTGAAAAGGACCCTCCCAGTCCTAATTTCCTGATACTTCTGTGAAAAGTGATGTTTATCTTCAAGCATTTCATAGCATTTCCTTAAATCAATATGCATGCAGGCACTTCTGAATGTATTTAAATAAAATGTTTAGCCTAGTGGCATAATATTATTCACTGAAACGATGTTTTCAAAAGGTGTTAAATTATTATAGTCAGCAACAGCAATATCTTAAAAACATTTCATTTTTATTATCTGGGAATTAAAGCATTCTAGAATGAAATTATTTCTGCTTTTGGTGATTTTGCAGTTCTTAGGGTTAGTGATTCTTGCAACAAAGTTAATAGATGATCTGAAGTTAATATAAATCACAAAAACTGACAAATTGCCTATATTAAATGGCCAGGGGAAAGAAAAACATTTAATAACAAAAAATGTCATTTGAAAGACTGACATAACCAAAGAGAAAAAAAATGTTGATGTGTAAAAGATTGGAAGTGTCTGAACTATTCCTCCTCACGGAACATTACCTAATTTAACCGATCCTGCTAAATTTTACATTAGTTCTTATTACTTCATATAATGTCAGCTACTGTCTACTATTATATATTGTGTAAGACATTACAATGTGCATGAGGAAAGTCCTTTCAAGAATACATAAATGTTTATATCCCTAATTTCAGCACAATCCTCTTTCATAGTTTAAATGTTTTGCCAAATTGCTTTGCTTTTGTTTATTTCTCTCTCTCTGTCTCACCCTCTTTGTATTCATGTATGGAGCCAAACTGAACAGTACAAGATATTGAAGAATTAAAGAATTTCATCTGGACATATTAAGTTTGGATACTAAAAATGCGACAGTGCAATTTAACCTCAGTAGTTTTTCAGTTTAAAAATATGGTTTCATTCTTTTTTTCAGGCAGTACAGCTTTTGTTTTTGACCGTGTTTCATTTGATTTAACTGCACAAGTGGGAATGTTGAATACAACTGAGTCAGTCTAAGGTCCATTGGATCACCCTCTAATAATTAATGGATTTAATGATTAGGAAGGAAATGCATAATATGAACTAGGAGAAATCTGACTAAATCCTAAATCTTCTTCCAAAACTGAGTTTTCCTGACAGAGTGAAAACCCAAGCTCTGGACGAACTCTGCCAATATTTTTAACCCCGATTTTAGAAGAGGATCCCTTTGCACCACAGTTGAATTTTCTATTTTCTACACTGGCTTTCCTCATGCCCTCTCCAAGTGAGATTCCTAACCTAGCGTTCATTTATGCCAAACCGTGGCCAGTGGTTTATACCCACACAGAACTGAAAGCTTAACTTTACTCCATATTCAACTCTTACAGCTGGCAGACTGTGAGGATTTTCCTCTCAGCAGCCTGGGCTCAATTCAAACCCAGATTTGAGTATTATCCACTGGACCACCCACTACCCTCCAGAACTATTCCTGAGTAGCCTTATGAAGCTTGCTGTATTTTTACTAAGATTCAGATGATTAAAACATGGATGCTACTCAAATTTTAATGGGATTATTTTGTTAATTAAATGAGAAGTGCATTTCCTGAAATTTAAGCAACAGATATATTAAGGTTCAGATATTCCCGTGTGAACCTTTTTTTTTTGGCAAATATCAAATTGTCATTTTCCTGTATGACAGATTGCATTCATTAAAGCCACTTTATAAGCTTTCTTGTTATTATGATTTTATTCATCCACAAGTATTAATTTAAATGGTAGGATATGCATGAGTGAGAGTTTTTATGGGTGCATTTTTTCTTACCAGGCTTTGGTTCATATTAAGGTAAGGAATGACAGGACTGCAGAATTTCACATGATGCAGCCAAAGGGATCAGTACTAGGCATTAGGATCAGTATTGAACAATAAAGCCATTTTTTTTTACTTGTTTGCCCTGACTTGTTCTTTATAAGGGGAAACATGACAGAAATGCTGTTTCACAATTTAATCAAAAATAGTAATGGAGAAAAATATAACAATAGCTGATTTGTCCTTAAAAAGGCGAATAATTTCATGCTTGGGGAAAGTGCAAACTAATAAAGGAATAATTTTCAGCCTTAAAAGTGGAGACAAAATAATGCTGTAGGGAGGCATGAAAGGCTATGGTGCTCAGCGATGAATAATACTTTTAACAAACTCGCACGATCATAAAATAAAGGCCATTGCAAAGAGCAATCGGGTGGAAAGGCTCACACACGGGTTGCGATGAATACTTATAGCATCCACAAAGAACAGACTTCAGTGTGGCAGCATCAGGACAATCACTAACTTTCCATGAACAATTCTCACGAGGTCAGATAATATGTGCCTCAGATGCCAGGGTTACATGTGTATTGTCCAGCCATTATTTTCATATAGGAAGTGCCTTTGTTCATGTCACTCTTGTAGAATGAAAGGTGGTTGACTGTGATGAGATTGATTGATACTTCATGGAACTGAGAGACAAGATGGGAGATAATCGCAGAGGGGGTGGGTGGTATTTGGTACCCATGAAAGAAAGCGGGACCTTGCATTACATCCATTAGCAATTCAATACCTGAGACTTGGAGAGGGATAAAAGCAAAATATGTTTATAATAGTGCAGATCATATACAGTGAATGAACAGCTGTGCCACCATTGTGCATTCAAAACTTTTAAATTTTTCGTACCCTACCGCTACATCTAGGTGCAGCCCCGACATCAGCAGCAGAGGTGGGGAAGCCTGCAAACGGCTATGCCCTGTTGTCTGAGATGACTTTGGTGGGCGTCCTCTGGAGGCCCAAGGCCTGGATGGCCCCAGCCTGCTAAAGGTCTCCTGCTCCGGGGCAGCTGCACCCTACTTGGCCTGACCTGCTGGAGTTGATGAGGTCACAGGCAGAGGGGATTTGGAGCAGCAGGACACCCTTGGAGTGTCCTGGGCGGATGTCCCCAGGGTGACTGGCTGACGCTCTGCCTCCCTCTGGATGCCCAAGGGCCCCTCCTTGACTCCTTGAGAAAAAGTGGATTGTGGATGGAGGTCGAGTTGTTCCATCCCTCTTTTGCCTAGCCACAGCTGGAATGCACCCATGGTTAGAGCAATGGCGTGCAGGTCTGAACGCAAATCTGGCAGAAACTGCATTCTGCTGGACCTGGATCTCCAAGGCGGCCACCACCCTTTCCATGGAGACTTCAAAGCACTTGCATGCCAGAGCCATGCCATCAGACCGAACGTGGACAGACTCCTCCAGCCTTCTATCCAGTCTGCTGCCGGCCTGAGACAACTCTGCCTGATGTTCCCCTGCATGTCCCTGTATCTCCACATATCTCTCAGGGCCAATTGCAGAGGCTCATCATTGGACTCAGACTTTGCAGCGGCCTGGTCTTCAGCAGTCCTCTGAGTGTCAGAGGCCTCACCTGACACTGCCCCCACCTGCTGTGGACACGTGTCTATGAGGTGATCACCAGACTCTGAACCCGAGCCTGCTTTAGAACTAAGTCCCACTGAGGTGTGTGTATCTGCGCTGGTGGAGGGAGCATGTGAACGCAGTGACGGACTTTCATCAAATGGGTCATCAGCATCCTCATCTAAGGTGGTCTGGGGGCTGGAGCTGAGGCTGAGGCGCTTGCTGGAAGCCTCCCTCTGTCTTTTATGCTGGTGGCTGGAATAGAGAGAAGCGATAATTAGTGTTTGACTAGGCAGGAACACTATAGGTCACTCACAGTGATTGTCTGCATGTTGTCAATGTATACTGCATGGAGCCTTGAGGCTTGCTGGGGAAGTCTGATCTCACCTTCTGCACAGGGATGATCTCTAACCTCTCCAGGGAGCTCTGCTGCTTGCTGCTCTTGGGAAGAGAGTACCCTCAGCTCTGGGGTACCACTCCGGTCTTCAATCTCCCCTGCTAATTATGGGCGAGCTTGTCCTGGAGACAGATGGATTGATTATGAGCACTATGGATGAAAGAGCAGTTCAGAAGCATGAATGCCTGCTGTGTGTGCTGAGTCCTCCCCAGCAAGGGCTTAAGAATCTGTTTGTGCAGGATCTTACATGAGATGGTGATCTTAAAGTGACCGGCACTCATTCAGTGTTGATATCCCATCTGCTCATCGTGTGTGACATCCCTGTGGACTATAACCCTTAGACTGCCTGATGCCCTTATGAGAGTGTGAGTTTGGAGTGAGTAGAAGTTTCACTCAGCCTGGCGGGGCACAGCAGATTGTCCATTCGCTTCCTGAACTGCAGGACAATCCTTCTTTGGATGACATGGACCCTGACCTCCATGGTGACCTTCTCCTGGGCTGGTGTGGTCAGATGGGTGGAACTCCAGCGCCCATCCTGAAGAAAGAGGGCCTCCTGCCCTTCCTGGGGGCATGGAGGAGAATCCCCAGGGTGGCCTTGCTAACCATGGAGTGGAGGGTTTTGTTCTTCTGGGTGCCATTGAGAAGCAAAACAAAACAACACACCTGACCTGCAGTGAGTGAATGTCTGGGCGAGTGCCATTTAAATATGGCGCCAGGACCTGCGACCCCAGGAGGTAATGGCGGGATAGCCAAAACGCAGCCCGACCCGCCATGAGATATGACAGGCTACTGGCTGATGCATAATTAATGAGAAGCGGAAGATCAGGTGCGAAATCTGCCCTGCTGCGCACCGAGAATCATGCTGACTTTACCGCCCGCCACCACACTTAGGACGGAATTTTCCATGCCCATTGGCATCAGGCATGTTTGGCTGCATGAGCGCACAATATGGCGAGAAGGCCAAAAATCAGTTTCACAATGTTGTGGAACCAGTTTGCAATTGTGCACTCTGCCCGTCAATGGTGGGCCATGTTTCCCACCATTGGATGTAGGGAACCTGATTGTAATACATCTGCATATCATTATAAGCCTTGCTCACCGGAATCATTGCCTCACGTTGGATCATCTGAGCACATCGGCACAATTGCACGCCAACGTGTTTCACAACTGTACATAAACAACATGCACCTGGCAAGCTGCACTTCCCTTGGGACTGTGAGGCCTGTTTGCCTACCTTGCTTCGGGCAGCACTCACGGGCATCAGCGCCAGGCTTCACAGGCAGCATCACATCACTTTTAGGGGGGCTCACGGGCAGGTCTCTACCTACCAGGTCACCCATGAGTCAGGGGTGGCTTTTCAATGGCTGCATGGCTAGGGTTTGCTTGGGGAAGGGGGAGAGGCGGCATCAGGCAAGGGATGAGGCTGCAGGGTAAGGGCTGTACTGGGGAAGGACGGTATCCCAGGGTGTGTGTGGGGCACATGTTGATTTGTGCAGCTGGCCTCAAGATGGTAAGGGCTGAGGAGGCAGTGTCCAGAGGAGATGAGGCCAGATGGAGATGTGAGGGTGTGTGTGAGAGAGTGACTGGTGATGTCCCTTGAGCTGGCAGTGAGTCAGATGCCAGTGAATGTGTGATGGGCTTGAGTGTGTGAGTTTAGAGTGATGACATGGTTGCCATACCCTGCCTGAGATCATTCATCCTCTATCTGCATTGGGTGACCGACCTCTTCTGTGCAGCATTGGCACTGATCACCACTGTCATCGCCTACCAAGCCAAAGTGGTAATGTTGCTGCCCCTCCTGTGGCCAGTGCGGGGGTAGAGGACATCACGGCAGGCCTCCACGGTGTCCAAAAGGTGCTCGAGGGACGCATCACAAAACCAGGGGGCTGCAGTCTTCTTGCCTTTCAGTCATGTATTCTGTGCAGCACTGGAAAGCTGGAAGCACTGAAAGGTGTGAGCGCGGCTGCACTCTAAACGTAGCACCCGGCGTGATGAAGCGGTGAGATGATGGCATGACGGGCGAATTGGAGCCTGCCCGCCATCAAAACAGTGTGTTTCCCAAGAATGCATGATTAATGAGGCGGGATTGGGATGATACGAAGTGAAAAGCCGCCATTGCGGCTGGCGGTAAAACATCCTTTTTCCCATCCGCTACCGCACTTGGTGCAAATCTGGGACAATTCCGCCCTTAGTCCCCAGAAGGGAAAATTCCTCCTTAGGTGTTTCATGGGGAAAGCACACAATCCTTTTGACTGTATGTTCTGGATTCTCATTCAGCAGAAATGATGGGAAGAAAGGCCATTTTTTGTGTTGCTCCTGAAGACTTTGAGTGAAATACATTTAGTTTTTATTGAGTGTGTTTTCATTGAACAAACTGTTTGTAATTTGGCCCAAGATAGGAAATTCTTAGTCTAAAAGTTCTGGTTGGTATGGGAAATGGAAAAACTCACATAATTACCGGAAGGAATTTTTAAGGTTTCAGTTAAGACCCATTCATTGGTTGGCAATGAGCCTACGAGCCATACTGATCAGGAGTATTTAATACTGATATTTGGTGATAAGGGGAAAAAGAGTATTCAATCCCCCAATGTGCACAATTCCACCCTTGACAAAATAATTCTCCCAGCTCCCAATAAATATAGATTTAAAATCTCTTCACTTCACTAAAATTCTGGAATTCCCTCTCTATATCTCTCCACATCTCTCTCCTCATTTAAGACCCTGGTTAAGATCCAGCTCTTTGATCAAGCTTTTAATTGTCCCCTCCTAATATAATCTTCTTAATCTCAGTGTTGATCTTTGTCTGATTGCGCTTCTGGGGATTGGGCATTATTCTACATTAAAGATGCTATATAAATGCAAGTCATTGTTGCTGACACAATACAATAGAGCTGCAATTGCTGCAATGATTCTCTCTAAATTATCTGGCTGTGTGTGTTTGGGATTCTCTCTGATAAAGCCATGTTGCATTTTTAAAGTTAAGGGCCTTGCCATGCAAGAAGAGTATGCTGGGTTATGTTACTACATTCCTTGAGTCTGTGAGGCACAAGAGAGTAATGGATCCAGTAGCACTACATACCAGGTGCCAAAAAGATTCAACAAAAGGTAGTCTTATCCTACAACTAGATGCAACATTTCTAAAAAGAATAGGCAAACAAAGCCTTAGGAGGCAAATTACTGACTTCAATCGCTTACTTTCTAGTTGCTTCTTCATCTGTAATATGAGAGATTTTACTTTTGAATACTAAAAGCTGGACAAGTAACTGTACTGTTCTTGTGGACTTACTCAAAAAGCTTTATAAAGTATATTGTACGCTTTCAGGCCTCCTATTTTATTTACAATCCTTGTCTCCATGCAACCTTATTCAGCTGTGGAAAGCTGCTGGCTGTGAAGCAAGAACTAGTGTGTCAGGTTTTTAACTGGGGCTAACAGCAGCTACAAAGAGCTGTTCTTAACATTGATCCCACTGCAAATGAGAATGAACAGCAATGTATCTAATTCTGGCAAATTGTTAATTCTTTGCTAAAACCACAACACTGAAAATGTTAAAACCCTGAGCCTGTACCTGGAGTTTTATTGTACTTAGGTGGCTAAGTGAAGACTTGTGTGGTTTACCAACACAGGGGAATAGGTTCTGGTATTGTGCCCATTGTGACACAATTCGGGTTGGCGGGTTCCATATTGCAAACATGTACAAGCCTCCAAGTGCCAGCTGGGAACAGCAAGTCCGGCCAATATGGCCTCATCCAGCCACCTACGTGGGAGACTTCAACAGCCACCACACAGACTGGGCTTATGCAGCACCAGACAGTGATGGCGAACAGATCCTAGAGTGGGCCTCCACCCACCCTGATAAATGACCCCAAGCCGTAAGGAATGTTCCATTCAGCCAGATGGGGTTGGAATTACTCATCTGACATGTGCTGGGTCATTTCCCTTGATGGGCACCCACAACCAGCATAGTGCCTAATCCTAGATGGCTTCCCACATATTCAACACAGGCCATCACTCATTCATATTGGCCTTTGCCTTCCAGTCATCAACAGTGCATAAAAGATACGATGGAACTTCAATGAAGCAGATTGGCCGTGATACAGTAAGATCTTGGAGCACATCATCGTAACTATACCTATTCACAATATACCTGTGGAAGACTCGTGTAATTGCTTTTGTGGTGCCACTCACAAAGCTGCTCACACAGCCATCCTCGTAGCTATCGATGCATCTACATCCCATGCCTTGATGCAGAGTGTGTAGCACTTCTAGAGGAATATGAATCACCCTGATATAGCAGGCCACCTCATTGAATCTCTCAATGCTGCCAGATGAGAGGAAACAAAGCAGGGCTCAATTTCCCTCATTCCAGTCACAAGTGCTGGGGCTTGATTCACGTCCTTGAAGCAGCCCAAAAATCACCTACATTAAGTCACCCTGAACCAAGTTGCCAGTCATCTGCTCCATATAGGGAGGACACCATTGGAAAATAAAATAAAACGCATCACCTATAACAAACTGAAAAAACAATGCCAACAACAAACAGAACGTGGCTGCCTGATCCCTTCAAGATCACAGAACTGGTGAAAGCATTAAGGTGCCTGAAATGTGGGAAAGCAGCAGGCTATGACAACATTGCACCAGAACTCCTGAGACAACTTGGCCCCCGTGCTAATGCCTGGCTGACTCAGTTCTACACAAGAATCATCGCTCAAACTCACTCCCGAAGGCATGGTGTATGACAAAAATCATTGCTATTCCAAAACCTGGAAAAGATCTCACGTTGGCAGCCAGCTATCAATCAGTTTTACTACTTTCTGTGTGCTTTAAGATCTTAGAGCATCTTATCCTGCAATACATCTCTGGAAATAGAGACCATTCTTAATGTTTTCCATAAGCTGGTTTCCATAAGGGATGTAGCACATGTAATCAAGTTCTGGCACTCACCAACTACATCAAAAATGACTTTCAAAAGAACCTGAAGACACACATAGTGCTACTGGATCTCATAACTACCTACAATAGTGTGACACACTGGCCTGCTCCTAAAGCTATCCACAGTGCTTCCAACATGGGTCGGGGCTGGAACTCTTTGCTCAGCACCCCTCCGCTGGCTTCCTGTCCTTGCAAATATCACCCCAACACATCCACCAACTGATGAAGACCCATAAGCTGGTTAAAACCACTCATGCTGCACCTCACCTACCTTTTCATGATGACCTGTTCAGCCCACCTACTGCCTTCCTTCTATCTCAGCGCCCCATATGGAGCACAATTGCTGAGCAAGATCTACCAGCAGATATCCTTTGGATCAAGCAATGGGAAACATGGGAAGTCACTAAGAGGTTCCCTATGACAAACCCAATCTGTTGAATAGTAGGCTTTAAACTATGACAGCGAGAGTTCTCCTTGCTAAATAGAACAGGCCATGGCCCCTGGGGAGCCAACCTCCACTGCTGGGACCTCAGTACAAACCCAATATGCACTTGTGGAAAGTGCCATGACCACAAGTCCCCGGGTTCCCGAATTACTTATCGGCATATTGAACTTTTAAGTAAGACATGTGTTTCGTTAAAAAAAAGGCATATAAGCAAAAGCTAGCTGAGAGTACAAGATGACCACTTGCTGGAAAATTCCTATCTGGATTACTTGATCAACTAGTTCAGAGAGAACGGAATGTCGCATCTAAAAGATGTGGCATGGCCTACTTCAGAGAGAGGCACCTCAAAGGACCAGATACAACATAAACTGAACTGTAACCTCCTTTTGTTTGCAGAGATAATGGAAAATAATTAGCATCTTAGCTGAGACCACCTCCTGTTGAGTTGTATCCCAGACTGTGAACATGAACTGAGTTGAAAAGAAAACAGATCTGGGCAAAAGACATATTTGTTTTTTCCCTTCCAGGAATACACAAGGAAAAGGGTTTAAAAAGCCTAGTTCTGTGTGGTAGTCTGGTGTTCTGTTCTGGGGTGTGTGTGCTGTGAAGGTCACAGCTGAAGAACACCAACAGGGCATCCCTGTGCTTGCAGGTAAAAAAAAATCTCTCGGATTGCTGGAAGCAAGTCTCAAGCCAGTAAAGCCACAGTTGAAAAGGAAACAGGACAACTCCTTTCAGCTAACCTTCAGAACCAAGAGTCTTCAAACCCACTGCTCAACTGCCAAAGTCAACTCTACGGGAATCATCCAACTTAACACCACAATGTTGCCATCTACTCCTCACGGACAGGCCAAAGAATAGATTCGTATATCTTTTTAACTTTTTTTTTGGACTCAATTTCTCATTTCTAATCTGTGTGTGTGTGCGTGTGTGTGTGTGTGTGTGTGTGGGTTGCGTTTTTATTTTTTTCTCACATTCAGTAATCAATAAACCCACTCTTTCTTTGACTCAAGAAAGCCTGGTTAAATTGGCTCCTTTTAAAACATAAATACAATTGGACTGGGAAAAGGTATCCACGAGGGAAGGATCCTTTTAAGATTAACCTTGTTACGACCAACCGAGGGGGTTGAGTAAAGAAGGGGAAGCCAGTTCATCCCTCCTCACCCAGGCGCATAACAATTTGAGGTACCTCATCCGGGATCATAACAAATTGGGGGACGTAGTTCAGGGACCGGTCATAACAGAAGACACAAACAGTGCTGCACATTACCGAGGAGCGTCCCCTCTAAAGACTAAGTGACAGACTAATCACCTTAAACTCAACAAATGAGGATGCTATCGCTTGGCTTCAGGGGTTTACATTTGCTAAATAAATAAAATAATTATGTCTATAATTGCTCCTCAGTAAGGCACTTTTCTAAAGGGAGGAAGGGAAAATGAGAGGATTTTTCCAACTCAGACCATTCTCACACGCTTCTGGTGTCGAGTGTCTGGCTGGCATTAAATTATAGATGCAAAATTGTTTCTTCACTCTCTATAAACTTGATGATGCTGAAACCCAGGCATATGTCCTTTGATTTTTATTTCCCTCATGTTATAACATAAATTAATGGAGCAATTCATCTGATAACAGGAAAACAAAAATATTTGGCTAATGGGCATGTAATTTTAAAAAATTATAACTTCACATGGTTAGTTTTAAAAGGAAACCCATTCGTTGCCAAAAAATGAAATTCTCATTGTAATTTTTAAAGATAGCTGCCTCACTATAGTTCTACATTTGGTTCCCCCACATTGAATATTTGCTATTGCATAAATCCACTTAGAATGTTTAACATGACTCTTCAGTCCTTGGTCGAATCCTGCTATGCTGATACGGTTACCTGCTCCCACCGCTTTCCCAGTTTTTGTCTCCTGATCCTCTGAGGGAAGAGAACCTCATTGCTTCTGTCCACCCTCTGTACCAAGACTTAAGAGAGTGGCATTGGAGAACCGTGACACACATTCTCTGGCCTGGGGTGCAATTTCTTCCTCCAGGTCCTCAAATCTTCTTCAAGCAGTTTTAGCCCCTGCTACAGCCGGAATGCACCTCATCTTTAACAGCTGCAGTCTGGCTTTAAGTACTGCAGTCTAGCTTTAAGTGGTGCTAGCCTTGCATGAACTTGGCCCTGTACTGAGGCATGCAGTCCTTCAGCAGTGCATTCAGTCAAGGCTGCACACTACAATGAGAATTAGCAGGCAGTATAAAATTTGCATGGAGCCTGCATCATTTTGAATGGGCATGGAGTAATCATGCATCATGATCCCCGCTCCTGAATTTGAGGGTTACCCAATTTAGGCCCCAACATCTACAGCATTACCTTGATCAACCTTCTCCGTTACCTCATCAATAAATTCAATCAAGTTAGGCATGATTTGCTTTGGAAAATCCGTACTGGCTCTCCTTGATTAACCCATGCCGTTTCAAATGAAAGTTTATTTTGTCCCCGATAATGGTTCCAATAATTTCCCCACAACTGATGTTAGGCAAATTGGCCTGTGATTTCTTGGTGTATCCCTCACCCTTTCCTCTATACCGGCATAACATGAACAATCCTCCAGTCTTCCAGCACTACTTCTCTATCCAATGAAGGTTGAAAGGTTATGACCAATGCCTCTATTTCTACCTTTTATTCTTTCAGCGGCTTAGGATGCATTCATCTGGACCAGGTGACTCACCAAATTTCAGAATGTCTTCTATATCTACTATTATCTTCTCCATAAATTTCCTCTCTTCTTGTAATGTAACTTTTACATCATCTGCTTCCTTTGTAAAGATAGATGTAAAGTACTCACTTAATATTTTAGCCAGGTCATCTGCCTCGACATAAAGATTTCTCATTAAATCCTTAATAGGTTTTTTTTTCCCTAGCTAACTATTTGCACTTTATAAGTTTATAAAAAGTTTTAGGGTTCAATTTAATGCTGCCCGCTAATCATTTTTCAAAACCTCTCTTGTGTCTCCCGCATTAACATTTTCAATTCACTCCTGCACTTTCCATAATCTTCCTGGTTATTAACTGAATATTTTTCCTGTGTTAAACCATGTGAGGAGGGGTAAAAATGACTCTTCTACTCTATCACTCCAGGTTTGACTGTAACAGAGTTTTTTGTGAATTTATAAGAATGAAGGTATTAACTCAATGTCTGCGCTTAGCCATTTACATGCTGATTGCAAAGAAACTAGTCTGAAAGGCTTTCTTGACTTTAAAACTTTAAAAGGGTTAGTTTTTATTGAGCTTAAAACCCACCTAGGTAAAGAGGTAAATATATTTAACAGGGTAAACCCACGTCCCGATCTTTGCAACACACACACACAACACACAACACACATGCAAAATTATAAATTATACATTAGGAAGTTACTTTTCATTAAAAAGTGAATTAAAATTCAATGTTAAATGGTAAAAAATAGAGAGTTCACTGTTTAGGAGTCCTTTGCTGGTATCTGTAGCTGAAGTAGAACTTTTCCACAGTGGTCTTGAAAATTCAGTGGAGCTGGAACCCACGTAAACTGTAATTTCTGGAGACAGTCTCTTATTTTTAAACGTAATCCATCTTTTCCAGAAGTCAATGATTTTTGCACCTGATGTTCCTTTCATTTGAAAATTCTCTATCTCTATGCTGAATTTCAAACAGACATAGAGATAGGGTCTTGAACTTGGGAGAGAAGGGAAGGGAGATCATTACTGCTCCATCGGCAGCTTTCTTCCAGACTTCTGCTTAGCAGCTTATGTGTTATGATAAAAGACATTTAGAAATTCTAGTCACATGACCTCACTCTTCATAATGATTTCAGAAGGCAATTGATTAGCTCATGCCTGGACAAACCGTGGCTATTGTTTTGTGACCTAGGTGAGTAGATGCTGTGATGTCCTGGCCATTAACTCCTGAATGATCCATCATCCATCTTGATGAGATAGGAAAGACACCTTCCATATCTCGGTAGACTTTCTGTCTCTACCTGAGAGGTACCTTTATAGAAATGTCAGTGGGTTCAGTACAGTTTCAGTAAATCTTTTCAAGTAGCTCTTGACATCAGAAGGTGTGAAATTCTATAGGAGGTTATCTTAATGTGTCTCAATTGTAATTCACATTAGAACCTTGTAGGAACTGGTCAAATTTTAATACCACATGTCAGGAGACTTGTGGCAGCTGTCTTAAGTCAGTGCCTTTGCATGATTTTTTAAGTCCTTTTTAAAGCAGTTTGATTAGCCATGAAATTAAAGATTAATATTACATATGCACAAGTTGCATCATTGTGACACTTGACATTTGTGATGTCTTTTTTTCTGTTTTACTTAAACATTTATTTCCATTGTCATCCAGGATGCATTAGCTTTGGATGCTCTGTCTTTTCCTTTCCAACAAATATATCTAGTTTTTAACTGAACTATCTCTTACCAGAATGTCCTCCATTGCTTCATTACTTGCAAGTGATATCGTTCATTTTGAAATTAGGGTCCTAAATCTGAACAAAGGAGATTATGAAGGTAAGAGGGACACATCGGCTATGGTGGATTGAGAAAATACATCAAAAGATTTGAAGATAGACAGGCAATAGCTACTATTTAAAGAAGTATTACATGACCCAAAACAAATATATATTCTTGTAAGTCACAAACCCAACAGGAAAGGTGAATCAACCGTGGCTAACAAAAGAAGTTAAAGATCACATGAGATCAAAGGATGTGCCTTATAAGATTGCCAGAAAAAGTGGCAAACCCAAGGTTTGGGAGCAATTCAGAATCCAGCAAAGGATGACCAAGAAACTGAGAAAGGGAAAAGAGAATATAAATGCAAGCTAGCTAGCAGCATAAAGGCGGACTGTAAAAGGTCTTTAGGTATGTGAAAAGGAAAAGATTAGCAAGGATGAATGTGGGTCCATTATAGGCGGAGACAGGAGAATTTATAATGGAGAATAAGGAAATGGCAGAGAAACTAAACAATTACTTTGTGTCTGTCTTCATGGAGGAAGGTACAGAAAATCTCCCAGAAATACTAGGGGCAGAATCATCCCAGTTTTTCACTAAGTGTGGTAGCAGACGTGAAAAATGAAGTTTTGCCTGCCGGCTGCAATGGTGGCCTTTTGTGCTGTATCGTCCCCTTCCTGCTTCATAAATTATGCAGTCATGGGAAACACGCCGGATCGCTGGTGGCAGGCCTCCGATTGGCTCGTCAAGCCATTACCTCTCCGCTTCCTCATGCCGGGTGCCATATTTAAAATGCAGCCGCGTGTACACATCTCAGTGCTTGCAGCCCAGGACTGCTCCATTGAAGACATGGCCCTGAAAGCCAAGAATAGTGCAGACCCCCGATTCAGTGATGCATCCATAGGATGCCTTCTGGTCTGCGTGGAGGCCTGCCACAAAGTCCTCTACACCTGCTCTGGCTGCAGGGGGCCCATCAGC
This sequence comes from Cetorhinus maximus, assembly GCF_964194155.1. NCBI lineage: Eukaryota > Metazoa > Chordata > Chondrichthyes > Lamniformes > Cetorhinidae > Cetorhinus > Cetorhinus maximus. Next base: position 75,337,965 of record NC_135894.1, on the reverse strand, counting down.
CTCATTGGGTGGCGGAGGCAGAGGTGATCAGTGCCAACGCTGCACACAAGAGGTCAGCCATCCAGCGCAGAAAATGGATGAATGGATGAATAAGCCAACCGTCTCACAAACCTATCACACATTCACTGGCATCTCACTCACTGCCAGCTCAAGGGACATCACCACTCACTCTCTCACACACACCCTCACATCACCACCTGGCCTCGTCTCCTCTGGAGATCACCTCCTCATCCTGCCCATGGCTCCACTCAGCTCATATGCATGCCTGGCATCCTTCTCATTTGGCCTAGCCCATCTGTCTTTATGCAGGGCAAGGTGGCACACAATCACCGGGAGAGGTCCTAGACCGGAGGGTGGAGTGCCAGACATCAAAGTCCTCACTCTGTTTGAGAGCTGACTGGAGAGGATGTTGACCATAGCTGCGGCGAGGTGAGGCGAGGTCGGCTGCGAACACCAACGTGAGGATCCTGCACCACATGATCCCTCTCAATGCTACTCAGAACAGTCCACTGTTCTGTGTTCATCATGGCTGCCAAGCACTAATAAGCTCCACTTTCTGTCCTAGGCACATCTGACACATTGTCCTCAACTTATGACTGCAGATCGAGATGTACAAGATTATGAGGGGCATGGACAGGATGGATAGGGAGCAGCTTAGTTGAAGGGTCAGTCATGAGGGGACACAAGTTCAAGGTGAGGGGCAGGCGGTTTAGGGGGGATGTGAGGAAAAACCTTTTTACCCAGAGGATGGTGACGGTCTGGAATGTGCTGTCTGGGAGGGTGGTGGAGGCGGGTTTCCTCACATCCTGTAAAAAGTACATGGATGAGCACTTGACATGTCATAACATTCAAGGCTATGGGCGAAGTGCTGGTAAATGGGATTAGGTAGGTAGGTCAGGTGTTTCTCACGTGTCGGTGCAGACTCGATGGACTGAGGGGCTTCTTCTGCACAGTGTGATTCTGTGAAAAGCTAGCATGCAGGTGCAGAAAGCAATTAGGAAGGCAAATGGTGTGTTGGCCTTCATTGCAAGGGGATTTGAGTACAGGAGTAAAGATATCTTGAGACTGCACTTGGAGTATTGTGTGTAGTTTTGGTCTCCTTATTTAAGGAAGGATATACTTGCCATAGAGGGAGTGCAACAGAGATTCACCAGACTAATCCCTAGGATGGCGAGATTGTTTTATGAGGAGAGATTGAGGAAACTAGGCCTAGATTGTGTACAGTGTTGAAGAATGAGAGGTGACCATAAGGCGTAGGACCAGAAGTAGGCCATTTGGCCCATCAAGTCTGCTCCACCATTAATGAGATCATGGCTGATCTGACAATCCTCAACTCCACTTTCCTGCCTTTTCCCCATAACCCTTCGTTCCCTTACTGATTAAAAATCTTGTCTATCTCAGCCTTGAATATACTTAATGACTCAGCCTCTGCAGTAAAAACTTCCACAGATTCACTTTCCTCTGAGAGAAGAAATTCCTCCTCATTTCTGTCTTAAATGGGTGACCCCTTAATCTGAGATTATGCCCTCTGCTCCTAGGCTCTCTCACAAGAGTAAACAAACTCTCAGCATCTACCCTGTCAAGCCCCCCAGGAATCTTATGTTTCAATAAGGTCGCCTCTCATTCTTCTAGCCTCCAATGAGTACAGGCCCAACCTACTCACCCTCTCCTCACAAGAAAATTCCTCCATACCCGGGATCAACCTAGTGAACCTTCTCTGGACTGCTTCCAATGCCAGTACATCTTCCCTTAGATAAGGGGACCAAAACTGTTCACAGTATTCTAGGTGCGGTCTAACTAGTGCCTTGTATAGTTTTAGCAAGACTTCCCTATTTTTATATTCCATTCCCTTTGAAATAAAGGCCAACATTCCATTTCCCTTCCCTATTACCTGCTAAACTTGTATGTTAGCTTTTTGGGATTCATGCACGAGGACTCCCAAATCCCTCTGTGCTGCAGCTTTCTGCAGCCTTTCTCCATTTAGATAGTGTTCAGCTCCTCTATTATTCCTGCCAAAATGCATCACCTCACATTTTCCCACATTCTATTCCATCTGCCAAATTTTTGCCCACTCACTTAACCTGTCTATACCCCTGTAGACTCTGTGTCATCCTCACTACTTGCCTTCCCACCTATATTTGTGTCATCCGCAAATTTGGTGATAGTACATTCACTTCCCTCATCTAAGTCATTAATATATATTGTAAATAATTGAGGCCCAGCACTGATCCCTGTGACACTCCACTCGTTACAGGTTGTCATCCTGAAAATGCCCCCTTATCCCAACTCACTGTCTTCTATTAGTTAGCCAATCCTCTGTCCATGCTAATATACTACCCCCAACACCATGAGCTCTTATTAAGTAGCCTTACGTGCGGTACCTTATCGAACTTCTTTTGCAAATCCAAATATATTACATTTACTGGTCTCCCTTTATCTATCCTGCTTGTTACCTCCTCAAAGAATTCTAATAAATTTGTCAGGCATGATTTCCCCTTCATGAAGCTATGCTGACTCTGCTTGATTATACTATGCATTTCTAAATGCCCTGCTATTACATCCTTTATAATAGACTCTAACATTTTCCCAGTGATGGATGTTAAGCTAACTGGCCTATAGTTACCTGTTTTTTTGTCTCCCTGCCTTTTTGAATAAGGGTGTTACATTGGCAGTGTTCCAATCTTTTCCAGAATCTAAGGATTTTTGGAAGTTTACTACTAATGCATTCACTACTTGTGTAGCTACTTCTTTTAATATCCTAGGATGCAAGCCATCAGGTCCAGGGGAATTATTGGCCTTTAATCCCATTAGTTTCCCTAATACTTTTTCTCTAGTGATGGTTATTATATTTATTTCCTCCTCCTTTTTGCCTTTTGATTATTTAGTATAGTTTAGTAGGTGATCTCATTGAAACTTAGAAAATTCTTACAGGGTGTGACAGGGTAAATGTAGATAGGGTGTTTTCCCTGGCTGGTGAGTCTAGAAACAGGGGGCACAGTATCAGAATAAGGGGCAGGCCATATAAGACTGAGATGAGGAGGAATGTTTTCATTCAGAGGGTAGTGAATCTTTGGAATTCTCTACCCCAAAGGGCTGTGGAAGCTCAATCATTGAGCATGTTTAAGTCAGAAATCGATGGATTTCTCAATACCAATGACATCAATGGATATGGGGATAGTGAGAAAAAATGGCATAGAGGTAAATGATCAGCCGGGATCTGTTTGAATGGTGGAGCAGAATTGAAGGGATGAATGGCCTATTCCTGCTCCTATTTCATATGTTTGCATATGTTCACATGTACTGCTTTACCCTGCAATCGTTTTTTCCAGTCTCGTTTCCGCCTCAACCACTGACCCTGGAAGAGAATTTCATAGCCTTGCAACTCGCTATGTGAAAAAATTTATTGTGCTTCCTTCTAATTCTCTTACATTTAATCTTGCACCAATTGGCACCATACCTGACCCCTTCAACTGCTGCTTATTTCTATCTTGTTGCATGCTTTCATTCAAACTGTGAGTTTGAAAAGCGTTAAGCGTTTCCCTCTTTGTCACTCTTTTATTAAATTGGTATATGATTTCTGTTGTGCGTTTCCCTACTGTAATCTGCCCAGTTCTTCATGTGAACCTATTTTGTTCAATTGTTGACCTGAAATGGGAAATTTAGAAGGCAATGCACCTTTTTTGTCCTCAGATAGTACACAACTCAAAGCCAAGCATCTGGGGATTAAGTTGTCAGGGAAATCCTCTAGTAGGTAGGGAATGTCTTTAGTGCCTGAGTGTATTTCACATTTGCTTTCTGAACTCTGTACCGGTCTTTGTTTCCAATCATTGTGAGTGCACAACCCTTGCCTACAGTTGGGATTATTAAATTCTTTTCTGTATAAGCTTGCCTTTTTGACTGAAATGCCCTTCTTCTCTTGTCACATCTTGAGCAACTGGCCGAGTAGACGATCAATGGCAAGTCTGAGTAGATGCACCGAATACAAATATGTAGACAGGAAACTGTTCGGCTCTCTTGAGTCTTTGCAACTTTTTTTTCCCCCTTAAAGCATACTTATCTCTCTGAGGGTCAGCTTTTTACTATCAACAGAAACAACTGACCCCCAATTAGATCACAGGAGCTCAAAAAAAATAGACAATGCTGCTGGTTTTCTCCGCAGAGCCACACTTATCTGAGCTGCAACTGCAATCCCCAGCAGTATTCCTGTCCTTCTTCCCTCAGGACTCACCTCAGAAATCTAACATTTTACAGGCTCTGCCTGTTGATTTATGTTAATCCAGTGCAACCCGCCTGAGAAAGCCAGCCATGTTTTCCGTGATTTTTTTTTCAAATTCTCAAGATCCCACCGGGAGACCAATTGCTTCTACAAGCAGGCTTTCTTTTTCATGAGGTGATTGCTTTTCATTGTCAGTGTACACTTCACTTTATTTAGGATAGGAGTGGCAAAGAAAAGCCCACGCCCATCCATAGATCAACTAACTGATTTAGGATCACTTAACTCACGTCCAATGATTCCCTGTCCCCAGTAGACTACAGCCAATAAGTAGCTACCAAACAGAATGCTCTTAACCCTGCCTGATCACAAGAACAGCAGCAACAAGCTGTCACTTGAGGTAGTTGTGAAGATTGAGAGACACAAATAGCAGTAAAAGCAGAGAGAGATATGAAAGAGGAGAATCAAAAAGGAGAAAGAACTTGAAATGAAGAGGGAGGAAGGATTCTAAGAAATGTAGGTTGGCCATTGTCTTTAATCAACTCAACTGCCCAACTCCAAAACAATTTATGACAATGGACTTGTGATCTAGAGTTAAGGTCACAATCAAACAAGTCTCTGAAATTGTCCTTTAATTCTACCACATTTCTTCCTCTAGACAAGGAGAGGCTAATGCATTTTGTCCAATTCTTAAAATTTTCAATGATCATGCAATTTGTTTTCTCTAAGGTAAATTCTCCCTTTGTTGGACATAATGTGAAGTGAAAAACACTACATAGAATTACATAGGATATAAAGCACAGAAGCAGGCCATTCAGCCCAACTGATCTGTGCTGATGTTTTTACTTCACACGAGCCTCCACCCATTTCATCTGCCTCATTTCAGCCTTTCAGCAGCCACTGCTCAGACTGGAAATCCAGAAGTAAAATTATAATGATGTGGGTGTATTAAAAGGCCACAGACAGAACATTCTTCCAGGTTTCCCACACAATATCAGACTACCATCCTTGCCCACTGTGTGTCCGCCAGTTAATATCAGGACCAATCTCTCTGCATCTACCTTGTTGAACCCATTCATCTGCAATCACTTCTCTTTTCTAAAGAAAAGTAGCCCCAACCTGTGCAATCTTTCATGATAGCTTTAATTATGAAGACTTGTGCTCCAAAACTTGCTGCGCCCCTAGCCAAGCTGTTCCAGTACAGCTATAGCACTGGCATCTACCCAACAATGTGGAAAATTGCATAGGTATGTCCTGTACACAAAAAGCAAGACAAATCCAACCCAGCCAATTACCGCTCCATCAGCCTACTCTCGATCATCAGTAAAGTAATGGAATTGCTAAACTAATGCTATCAAGCAGCACTTGCTTAGAAATAACCTGCTCACTGATGCTCAGTTTGTGTTCCAGGGCCACTCAGCTCCTGACCTCATTACAGCCTTGGTCCAAACATGGACAAAAGAGCTGAACTCCAGAGGTGAGGTGAGAGTGAATGCCCTTTACATCAAGGCAGCATTTGACCAACTGTGGCATCAAGGAGCCCTAGCAAAACTGAAGTCAATGGGAATCAGGGGAAAAACTCTCCACTGGTTGGAGTCATACCTAGCACAAAGGAAGATGGTTGGGGTTGTTGGAGGCCAATCATCTCAGTTCCAAGACATCACTGCAGGGTTTCCTCTTGGTACTGTCCTAGGCCCAACCATCTTCAACTGCTTCATCAATGACCTTCCTTCCATCATAAGGTCAGAAGGGAACATGTTTTCTGATGATTGCACAATGTTCAGCCCCATTCGCGACTCCTCAGATACAGCACTGTGGGTGTGCCTACACCACATGGACTGCAGCGGTTCAAGGAGATAGCGCACTACCATCTTCTCAAAGACAATTAGGGATGGGTAATAAATGTTGGCCTAGCCAGCGACACCCAAATCCCATAAATAATTTTTTTTATATAAATATATCAGTCACAGTGATAGGGATAAAACTTTACTGCTACATCCAAATATTAGGTGGCTGGTGATGCCATTCATTATGAGGATGAAGTTTATTTATAGCAGAAATCAATTTTGGAATGGGAATGTAGTCACGATATGTATTCACTCTTGATTTCTGCCAAGCACAGAGCTAGACTTAAGGGGCATAAATTGGAACTGAGAAATCAATCTCCCTCCAAAAAAACAGAAAACACCAAAACATATTTCTAAATCATGTCAGTTTGCAGATGAATTTTGGAAATGGGTCGACTTAATTTATTGTCCTTAGTATTAAAATGTGGATGGCTAAGAAAGGTTTTAGGCTTGGATCAGAAATTTTCCACAATAGTGAATTAGATGTGTCTGGTATATTTGAATGATAATATTGGATGAAGTATCTGTTTACTTGAAATTGATTATGTATTTGCCCTTACTCTGTCTATTTGAATTCTATTTAAGCAATATGGGTTTTATTAAATGTGAAGTATTGAACCAAATCAAGTCCACACTCAAAAACTCTAGCAATGAAAGATGAAGCCTATGAAATATTAGCTTCTCCTCAGTTTATCAAGACATGTTATAGGCAACCTGTTATTGCTATTCAATCACATTTTGCCAATTATCAAATTTCTGTTACATTTTAACTTGTTCACCAAATGCTAGCTTCTTGTGTGGTTCTCATGGAAAAATCCCTTTTAATGTCATATGCTAATGGATAAATCCAATGTGACATCCCAACATGACTGATGTATCACTATGATACCTGCATTCAGGCTTTGCTGATTACTCTTTGAAAATTAACCATGTACTTCAGCTATTCAGATTTTTGAAAGTACAATATTATTCAGTAATCAATCATTAATATTATTGAAATATGTTGCTTCTTTGTAATACTGAATAGTTGTAAGTTGTAGTGAGCTTGGTCAGTTCTGTTCCACCTCTGATGAATCAAAGCCCAGGTTGATCCACATTAATCATATGATACTACAAACCAGCTAGACCAAAAGAAAACAGGTTTCCATTCCTACCCACCATGTTAGCTCCCCTTTTCTCCCCTCCATCCAGAAATTTTACCCACTCTTCCTGGCTTGTACTGCTAGCCAAAGTATCCCTCACACTGGTGCAATGGCCATGTGTTGTCTAAGGTCTGAAGACAGCCATAACACTTTGCTGTTTAAATGGAGCCGTGTTCAACCTGCCCTGTCCCTTTAGGGTCACTCTTTAGATAGTCTCTGTGAGGAACTTGTCTAAATAAGAAAACCCAGAGGTCAATCAGAGGTTAATCCTTGTGGATTGTCAGCTGTTTGTGAATTTTTGGCTCCTGAGAACAGCCCAGGTTATCAAAGTTAGAAGAAAAAGAGCAGAAAAAGGAGTAGATTTGACTTTATGTAATTGTGCAAAACAGCTAAATTGGTTGCCCGTTTTAAATCCCTCCCAATTTTTATTTCCTTTGAAGTCATCTGTGCCAGTTTTTTGTGCTGTCTTTGAAATTCAGATATTGTGCAGTCAGACATGGATTTGGTTTAGCCAGGGGCAAATTGGATTGAACATTGTACTAAGATAGGGAAGGATGTGAAAAAAGTACAGAATTTCCACCGAGGTTCTCATGGTCCCCCACAGTAACTTTGGAAGAATGTTGGCAAAACCGCAGGAAAAAAACAGCTTGAATACAGTACACACCATTTCTCTGAGGGAGAAGAATAAACCAGTAAACTACAGACCTGTCAGTTTAACTATCAACTGCACAAAAGAAAACAGTGGTATCATTACAGAAAGCACGTGTTATTAGTATATAACAACAAATATGTGTAATAAGCCAGTAAACATACAATAATCTAAGGCCTTGAAATCGGTATGTCTGTTTTTTGAACTCCTAAGGCCATATTATGACCCCTTCCCAAGATTAGTTTGCCCTGAACCAGCTAGGAAACCGGGCCTAGAGATCACCTGCTAGGCCCAAGGCAGCAAGTAAGTTGCTTGTTTAGAGCCAGATGTGATTCTCCAAAACCCACATTAAAAAAACTGATCAGCCATGCCCCCAAACAGAAATCACAGAATCGTTACAGTGTAGAAGGAGGCCATTCGGCCCATTGTGTCTGCACCGGCTCTCTGAGCATTTTAACTTAGTGCCAATCTTCTGCCTTTTCCCTGTAACCCTGCACATTGTTTTTATTTAAATAATCATCCAATGCACTCTTGAATGTCTCAATTGAACCTGCCTCCACCACACTTCCAGGCAGTGCATTCCAAACCCTAACTAATTGCTATGTGAAAAGTTTTTTCTCACCTCACATTTGCTTCTTTTGCAAAGCACTTTAAAACTGTGCCCTCTGATTCTCAATCCATTTATGAGTGGGAACAGTTTCTCTCTATCTACTCTGTCTAGACCCCTCATGATTTTGAAAACTTCTATCAAGTCTCTTCTTAGCCTTCTCCTTTCCAAGGAAAACAGTCCCAACTGCTCTAGACTTTCCTCATAACTGAAGTGTCTCATCCCTGGAACCATTCTCGTAAACCTCTTCTACACCCTCTCAAATACGTTCACATCCTTCCTATAGTGTGGCGCCCAGAACTGTACACAATACTACAGCTGAGGTCTAACCAGCGTCTTATATAAATTCATCATAACCTCCCTACTCTTGTGCTCTATGCCCCTATTAATGAAGCCTAGAATACTGTATACTTTAGAAACAGCTTTCTCTACCTGTTCTGCCACCTTTAATGACTTATGTACATATACACCCTGGTGTCTCTGCTCCTGCACACCCTTTAAACATTGCCTCTGCTCCCTTCCACCACGACCTCCAACTACCCCAATCCCTGCTCCTACATTCCCAAACTCACTGCCCTAATCCGTTGCAATCCCGAACCATCTAATCCCCAGTCTCCTTTCTCCAATCTTGAACCTGATCACTGGCTCCATCTTCAATCCTACCCCTGGACTTGATCTGCCTCCTGCCCTGATCCAACCCCTGACCTGGATCGTTGGGGAAGGCCTGCCGGAATTAAGTGCCCATCAGGCACTTAAATGGCCAGCATTGGACCTTCACCAGAATTTAAGACCCAAGGGGCAGAATTCCTGCCCCCGAAAGCTGCCGCCCAATGAAAGGCTGGCAGATTTCCATTGCCCATCAGCGCCACCAGGAGCAGTGGCTGCTGCCAGTATTGCACCTGCCAGAGGCTGAGTATCGCTGAGGGACCCAGGTCACAAGTGAGTGAGGGTGGGATGGGGGTCACAGGCAGGAGGTTGCTAGCCAGGTGTGTAGGAGCTCGGAAGAAAGGGTAGGAGTGTGGCTCCCAGCAGGCCTTCCCCTTCCTGATGCTGGGTCCCTCTGAGTGCCTTTGAATGAGGGGCCACCTCTGGAAGCCCGCAAGCAAACCCAACAAAGTTTGGTTTTCTGGCTCCCCATGTGCCGACTACCCCATTTGGCACTGGTTGAGTATCAGTGGTGGCAGTATGACGCTCTTAAGTGGGCAATAATTGACCCCTTTAGGGCCTCAATTAGCATTTAGTCAGGAAGACCATCCATAACCCTTACTGTCCTGGACTTAACTGGGTTGAGGCAGGAAGACAACAGGATCCCCATTCCACACCACCCCAAACCCCACCTCCAAACTTGCTTCAACGGCACGGAGGTGGAGGAGGGGGGCATTAAATGCCACCCATCCTCTTAGCATCTATCCTATCGAGCAAGCCCCCCTCAGAATCTTAAATGTTTCAATAAAATCACCTCTCATTCTTCTAAATTCCAATCGATATAGGTCCAGCCTGCTCAATCTTTCCTCATAGGACAGCCCCTTCATCCCAGGAATCAAACTAGTATGTCCCTCCTCCAATAAGGAAACCAAAAACTCCACAGTACTCTATATGTGGTCTGAACCACGCTCTGTATAGTTGTAGCAAGACTTCCCTATTTTTATACTCCATCACCCTTGCAATGAAGGCCAACATTCTATGTGTCTTCTTAATCACTTACTGTACCTGTGATTCAAGTATGAGGACATCCAGATCCCTCTGTATTACAGTATTCTGCAGTCTCTCTCCATTTAAATAATATTTTGCTTTTCTATTCCTCGTACCGAAGTGGATAAACTCACATTTTCCCACATCCACTCTCTTTGTCAAGTTTTGTCCACATATATAATATATATGTTGTATATCAGTTTATCACAATCTCTTCATCCTAATTATTATATAGAACTATTGTCCATTGTGGAGATAATTAGTGTCCTAAATACGGTTTCTTGGAAGTAGGATCTAGTGTCAGCTGTGTAAGACAATGCAATAAGAAAGCGACTGCAGGTCTGGACTGAATTTTCACATTAGTCTAATATTTGAAATGAAACAAGAAGACATTTGGGACTGAAGTGATAATCATTTCCAGCGGAATTTCTGTGAACTTTATGAACTTGTTTCTTTTTGCTGTTAAACCAAGTAATTCAGGAACAGGATGTCTTGTGTCAATATAGTCTGGAATGCCTCAGCTATGCAAGGCCCAGGGTTGTGGAAAATAGTGTAAGGGTGTTAGTTAGGCCCCAAGTTGGCACTGACCATCCAAGGAAGGAGTGTCAGAAAATACCTGGGAGAGAAGGAAAGGCAAGAATGATTGGGGGCGGGGGTAAGAAGAGCTTGCCATAGGTGAAAAATCCCAGTGGACCAGAAAAGACAATGGGGGAGGTAGAATCCAAGGATAACAGCTGGGTGGAAAATAGCTCAGTGAGAGGAAGAATATTTAGGAGGCACTGCAAAGACATGGAGGGCAGGCAAAAACCTTACAAGGGACAAAGGTAGCAATAGAAGGAGAAAGCAACCTAATGGTGAAAAATGGCAGATTGAAGAAGGCATAGCCAGGATTTGACTTCAGCAACTGTCAGATCTCACTTTTACCTCCCAATCCTAATACACTGTAATAGCAATGAATGAAGGAATGTCAGACATACAAAGAGGTATCATGGTTAAAGGAACTGGACCTTCATGACCTCTTGATATAGATACGGAGCAGACAGGATGGGCTGCTTGGGATAGTGGAACAAATGCACTGCACATTTTTTGGCGGAGTTGGCTGTTGCTGTCCTGTTGAGCACCAACTCATTAAAACCCAGGACTCCTCTGTAGTGCAGGAAGAAATCTAACAGCCTTCCCAGAACAGCAAAGATAAATTCTCCTCCTCTGCCTAGGACTGTAGGTGCAGGTGTAGGCCATTCAGCACCTCGAGCCTGTTCCTGCATTCAATTAGCTGGTGGCTCATCTGTATCTTAAACTAACAGTGGAATGTTTATTGGATGAAAATGAGAAACAAGATGCTGGAATGTATTGTTGAAGGGATAAAGTAGAAGTTCCAGGAGGTGATAATTAGTCTGTACAATGCATTGACCTGACCAACCATGAGTGTATGTGGAGTTTTGGGCATCTATATATAGGGATACGGAAGGAATCCAATTAAGGCATCTAAATTAATGAATGGGATTGGTCAATTCTGTAATGAGAATTGTTATGAACACTGTTGATGTTTACATTGGAAAACATGGCAAAAAGGAAATAATCTAATTGAGACACATAGAACCTAAAAAAATAGATAAACTGAATAAAGGTTCAACATTAACAAACTTGGAGACAAGGGGACAAGAATTCATGTTCAGACAAAAAAATGAACATTGCAGAACATATAAGGAATTTCTAGAAGCTTTTCTCGAAATTTTTGGCCGAGTTCTATCGAAGAGTATCAGAGATAAAGTGGGCAGAAAATGTGTGATCTTTGGGATCACTGTTGGTGTTTTCTAGTCATGTACAGCCCTGTGTTCCTAAGCAAAGTGGGACATAATAGGGGAGGGAAGGGGAGGGAAGGGGAGGGGAGGGAGTTACTTTCAGTTGTTAGTTTATGACATCTACTGATGCTTCATGGATAACTATCGCCTCCTGAAACTGTTAGGTTGCCTTAAGAAGCAAGGAAGAAAAATCCTATACATTTTTCCCTGAAAGTGGTGATGTGTTTTTAAATCTATTTTCACCTCCATTAGGAATTAACATTACTAGCAATTTTGTGCCTGAGGCCACACCATTTAACAATAATGGACAAAATGATAATTTCTTGTTGTCCTTTTCACATGTTTCAATGTTAGTCATTGTAAATTGCGAATAAAGCCATCTCATGGCACAGTGGTAGTGTCCCAACCTCTGCGCCAGAAGCTCTGGGTTCAAGTGTCACTTCAGGACTTGATGGCCATGGAATGTGCATTCATAATGTGGCCAAACAGGTTGATTATCAGCCTGTAAACCCTTCCAATTCACCTGAAGGCAGGCAATAAAGAGTGGGAGAGTTTCCTGGTCAACCACACTGCAGAAGAATGGCAAACCACTGCAGTACTTAACCAAGCATAATCATGGACCAATCCAATGGAAGTCCATAGTCACCACTGCCCTTTTAGGGCATGGTACCTGGAGGAGTAAAATAACATGGCGCTTATTTTTGGTGAAAGGGTGAAAACTGTAGTTAAATGGGTACTGTGTTAATAAGACATGTCTATCTGAAAGTCTGGTTTTAGCACACTATTTTTGCCCTAATTGCTGATTTCCATAATTCAAAATTGCATGGAGGCAATAAACAGACACCTGCAGGTTTAACATTCAAGTGCTAATGAGACACAATTTTCAGTTGTCTATGTGGGCTTCACTCACCCACTTTTACTGAAGGTGTGGGGTGTGCTTGCTGACACACACTGCCTGTTTCAGAGTGGCACAGGAACCAAGTGAGAGGGTGCACCGTTTCTTAGACTTGCCAATGGAGGTGGAAAAGGCCCGAGAAGTAGAGATGTCCTGTACCCACAGCAGGGAAAAAGTCCACCTTACCCACCTGTCCCCCTCTCCTGCAGCAGTTGATGTTTCTCTGCCTGGTTTCATCTCCTCTTCTCATTCTTCCTGCAGACCAAGGGAGACTCTAGCAAGGTGCCGATGATCATGCATTCCCTTTCTTGTGGTCAGTTCAATAGTGTCCAATTATGACTGATTTGAGAATAACTTTCTTCACTCAAAGGGTTGTGAAACTTTGCGATTCACTCCCTAGAGTTGTGGATGCTCAGTCTTTGAGTATATACAAGAAAGAGATCAATAGATTTTTAGGCCCTAAGGGAATTATGGGACATGAAGATAGTGAGGGAAGGTGGAGTTAAGTTTGGGGGAGGTGGTGGCGTAGTGGTATTGTAGTGGACTAGTATTCCAGAGACCCAGGTTAATGCTCTAGGGACCCAGGTTTGAATCCCACCATGACAGATGGTGAAATTTGAATTCAATAAAAATCTGGAATTAAAAGTCTGATGATAACCATTGCCAATTGTCATCAAAACCCACCTGGTTCACTAAAGCCCTTAAGGGAAGAAAATCTGCCATCCTTACCTGGCCTGGCCTACATGTGACTCCAGACCCACAGCAATGTGGTTGACTCTTAACTGCCCTCTGAACAAGGGCAATTAGGGATGGGCAATAAATGCTGGCCTAGCCAGCAATGCCCACATCCCATGAACACATGAAAAAAAGATAAGCCATGATCCTACTGAGTGGCAGAACCAGTTCAAAGGGCCTACTCCTGCTTCTTGTTAAGGTAGAGAAGCACCATTTACCCTTTTAACTGAAGCCATCGAGGAATCTCTCGAGTAAATGTTGATTAAGTTTTGACAAGTCTTCTGATGTGTGTCAAAAGTCCTGATCAAACCTCCAGCAACAAGTGATCAGTAAAAGGTGAGATATCTTTAAGTAGCACTCAAACTCCTCTGCAAAAGCTAGTTTACTCCCAATCAGGTGGGTGTTAGGAGTTGGCATTAGGTCAAGTGCTTGTCACCGAAAATACTGTGCACTGGCAATTTAAGTGACAGTATAGTGATCCTCTGCAGCCATCCCTAACACAAGCACAAGGGGATCAAAGGTTACGAGGCGAAGGCACGAGAATGGGGTTGAGAAACTTATCAGCCATGATTGAATGGCAGAGCAGACTCGATGGGACGAATGGCCTTATTTCTGCTCCTATGTCTTATGGTCTTATAAGCTTCAACTCGCTCACCAAGATTATGATTTGTGCTAAAAACCATCTAACTTAAGACACCATTCAGGCCACCTCGGAGACTGATTCATACCTAAAGTATCTGGGGAAATCGTGGCCCATTTACCGACAGTTTTGTTGTCCATCCACATGATACAACTTTTTTTTAAATCAAGGAAACTAGACAGTAATTTGTTGTAAAATAGTGCCTTTTCCTTTCTGGAACTTTGGTTTTATTCCTTTAAGAAAGTGATAGGAGTTACCTTAAAAAAAACTGTAGGCGTTCCAAAACTCTTTTCAAGCTTGGATGGTCCATTTTAGCACTGACCGTCTTGAGTGTCTGCTTATATATTTGATTAGGCAGTTGTGAGCTGCCTTTGTGTTTGCAAAGCTGTCACCAATTTGAGTAATGAGCTGAAGGAAAGAATGTGCCACACATAGCTTGAATTTAGTCAGCTAAATCAGTTTGCAGAGTTAGGGTAAGGAGAATTTAATTCCATTGGCCAACTTATTAAACTTCATTGAAATATGAGAGACCTTATATATTTTTAATTATCTGCCAATTGTAACTGTGTATCTTACATCATTGTGTTTCATAACTGCACAAAGGTTGAGGCCCCCCAATGCTGGGGCTCAGGTTTTAGTTCCATCAAGTTGATAAAGTACAGAGTCTATGAAGGCCGGGTCGGTGCTAACATAGGAACAGGAATAGGGCTTTCGGCTGCGGCACAGGTAGTAGCACCCTCACTTAAGTCACAAGGTTCGGGGCTCAAGTCCCACTCAAGGGTTTGAGCACCAAAAAAAAATCAAGGCTGACACTCCATTGCAGTGCTAAGGGAGTGCTGCACTGTCAGGGGTGCTGTCTTTCAGATCAGATTGAACCAAGGCACCATCTGCCTGTTTAGATGGATGTAAATGGCAATATTTTGAAAAAAAGGAGGGAAGTTATCCTCAGTGTGTGGGGGTTTATGTGTGTGGGGGTTTATGCACATATTAGCTGCTGTGTTTCCTACATTAAAACAATGACTACACTTCAAAAAGTACTTCATTAGCTATAAAGTTCTTTGGATCCAGAGGTCATGAAAAGCGCTATATAAATGCAAGTCTTTCTTTCAGCATCTTGATTCTGCTGTGCCATTCAATTAAGTCATGGGTTATCTGTAGTACAACTCCATTTACCTGCCTAGCTCCTTATCACTTGATATCCTTATCCAACAAAACTCTCTCAGTCTTGAAAGCTCGAATTGTCCCCAAATCCACAACCATTTGGGGAGAGAATTCAAGATTTCAGCTTCCTTTTGGGTGAAGAATTGCTTCCTAATTTCCATCCTAAATAACCCAGCTCTGCAATATTAATGTGTTCCCACAAAAGGAAATAGGTTCTCTGTATCCACCTATCCAATTCCTTTACTGCTTTAAACATAACCACACTCCCCCTCCCCCCCACCCCCCGCAGCCTCTTATTTTAAATTGCAGGCAGCAAGGATAGTGACTCAAAACAGGTGAGATCCTTCCTTAAATATGTAGCTTGGGCTTTGATGACATTATTGGGGCCAAACTGCTATTTTCACCTGAGTAGGAGAACAGTGATAGCTTCCCTGCCAGATTAAACCTCCTGGGCCCCAGATCCAACAATGACAACTTTCATTTTTATATGTAGTAAAACATCCAAAGGCACTTCACAAGATTGTTGGTCATCAAACAACATTTGCATTATGGACTTGATTTTCCAGGCAGGTTTCTCATTAGAAACATCAAACTTTATTTACAGGCTGCAGCAGCAGTTACGTGCTTCCATCAAGCTCCACAACTATAAGAACAACTCCCACTTTAAGGTTCCCAGCGCTTAGAGCTGATTTGTTCGCACTGTCATGTGATACTATGCAACGCAATAAGTCTTAAAGCTGCAGTTACTACATTCCTTAAAGCTATAATTGCTACAATTTGACACCAGGTCACATAAGAAGACAGTAGGAAACATTGAAGAGGTAGGTTTTAATGAAAAACTTAAAGGTAGAAAGAGAAGTAGAGAAGTGAAAAGGTTTAGGGAGGGAATCCCAGAGCTTAGGCCTTGGCCGCTGAAGGCACAGCCACCAATAGTGGAGGGATTAAAATCAGAGATGCGCAAGAGTCCAGAATTAGATGAGTGCAGATATCTCAAAGGTTTATGGGGCTGGAGAAGATTACTGCAATAGGGAGGTGGGGAGCCATGGAGGGGTTTGTAAACAAGCATGGGAATATTAACACTGAGGTGTTCCTGGACTGGGAGCCAATGTTGGTCAGTGAGGACAGGACTGATGAATGAAAGGAACTTGATGCAAGTGATCCAGAGCCAGAATTTCAAATAAAAATCTGTGGTTTTCCTTTGGACCAGGGAGAGTAGGGATGTTCCTCTGGTCCTAACAACAAAGACTTGGGTTTCCCCTGTCCTCACCTTTCTTCCTGGTGCCCTCCAATCTACTAGCCTAGTGCTGGGGACCATTCCCCTGGATTCCAGCAGTAACCTTCAAGCTGCCCGATTTTTAACAGCCGGGCAGTCAGTTCTTGGATGATTTAGTCAGAGTTGACAAGCAGTATATAAATGAGGCCTAGCTATTAAAATGGGCTGAGTTCCCCTGCGACCACTTCCTGACGGCCTGACCACTCACTAGGCTGCATTATGGCCCATGAGTGAAAATCGAGCTCCACGTGTTACATTCTGAAGATAGTTTAAATTTGTTACATCCCTATCAGAATTTGTGACCAATGAATGAAGGGAAACAAGGCCCGATTTTATCTCTGCCCGCCCCACCTGGAATGCTGCATGTGGGATTTTATAATCCAGTTGGTTCTTACCTCAACTTTCATGCCAGGTGCCATTTAACTGACAACTTTTTTTCCTGTTGGGTCAAGTACCCAGGCAAGAAGGAAGGGGCCTAATTAAAATGAAAAACTTGGATGACATCATCTGCATCAGAACATCATTTTAACCCAAAATTAATTAAATCCCGCCCAGTGTCAAAACCCCCACCAGAAAAGGCCGCATTATGTGGGACCTACTGAAGACATATAAAGAAAAGGGGATTTCCACTTCAGCTCTCTCACATTAAGTAAACATTGTGAGTCCTACTGGAAATTGCTCACTCGATGCAGATAGGCTGACTGAATTGTCCCATGATCGGATAGCTCTTTAATCTTGCTAAAGTAAGGCCTGTGTCCTTACAAATGGCCTGGGTCTCATGTGCAAAATGGCCCCCGCACACAGGATTTATCCTCCAGGTTAAATTTGATGATTTAATTTTAAATTAAATTATGAATTTATAAATACTCTACCTCTTCAATGCAACAGCAAATAAGCAATAGAGGAACATAAGTTTTAAACTAAGTATGGATCATCCATGGTATGATTACGCCAACAAGATAAAATTCCTCTTTTAATGAGAAACAGGAGAAGGTCTGTTTTGTTCTCTAATTAATGGTCTAGTAGCAAAATGGCCCATTTTAGAAATTGTGCATTTCAAAATCATGCGTTCCTGCAATTTGTTATGGAAAGAAAAGGTCCTATTTTTCATCAAGAGAATTTCACCCAAAGGGCCCTGAAGTTGTATAAATTTCACCTATTTCTCAAGTAAAGAGTCAAGTGAAATATTTTGTCGTTCTCCTGACGACAATCATGAGTGTAAGAACAAAAATATCTTTTGCTAATAATAAGAAGGCAGGACAACAAATGGATAAAAAATAAAAACAGGAAATGCTGGAAATACTCAGCATGTTAGGCAGCATCTGTGGAGAGAAACAGAGCTAATGAGCAGAACTTTGCCTATTGACCCGACATTGGTCGGAAAAGTGGTTTGCTGGCATGCACACATGGGCAGCGACAGGACTTTCCCCTCAATTTTACAGACAACAACCAATTAAGTGGTTACCGCCAGAGTTGCTGCCCTGTTCAGGTTGGCAGCCTGCCCCCAAAGAGCTGCCAGCCCATTCACAACACCACCAGGAACAGTGGAGACCTGCTACATTCTGCTGGTAGGCTGAAAAAAAAAAAAATTTATATCCCAGTGATGGAGGGGAAACTTCTCCAGGGAAATCGTTGCCTTCCTTGCCCATGGGCCCCGCTGTAAATCTGGGTAGATCCACTGTCGGCAAAAATTCCAACAGCCTGGTAAAATTGCTGTTAATAGGGCCTTAATATTAAAATTGGCCGCCCACCTCCTTGGGATGGGTAATCTGCCCAATCCTATTCCCGCTATTAGTAAAATTCCCTAAAAGCAGGTTGTGGTCAGGGAACTGATCTGACATGGCTCGCCACAATTTTACTAGCCCTCTCGCCTCCTTTCCCATTTCCTGGAGGCTGGTAAAATTCTGCCAAATGTTTCAGGTCGATGCTCTTTAATCAAAATTGAGCAGGGTAGAAATGTAATAGGTTTTGAGCAGTGCAAGGCAGGGGTGGGGTGGGGTGATGGTGATGGTGGTGGGGGGAAAGAACAAAAGGTAAGGTCTGCCTTAGGGTGGAGGGCAGGAGAGATTAAATGACATTAGGTTTCATAGTACAAAAACCAGAAGGAGTTGTAATGAGACAGGTAAAGAAACCAAAGTTATGTCCACAAGAGGTGTGAATGACTGCATAGCAGCCATCCAAATGCAGAGTGAATGAATAAGGAAAGAAACTAGAAAAAAACCAAACTAGCAAAAATGAAACAGAATGGAGGCAGATGGTCTAAAATTGTTGAACTCAATATTGAGTCCAGAAGGCTGTAAAGCGTCGAGTCGAAAGATGAGCTGCTGTTCTTCAAGCTTGCGTTGAGCTTCATTAACCAGGCTAAGGGCAGAAAGTCCAGAATGGGAGCAAGGTGGAGAACTGAAATGACAAGTGACAGAAAGCTCAGGGTCATGCTGGCAGACTGAACAGAGGTGTTCCACAAAGTGGTCACCCAGCCTGCATTAGGTCTCCCCAGTGTAAAGGAGGCCACATCATGAGCAGCAAATATAGTGTAGTAAATTGAAAAAAGTACAAATAAATCATGTTTGGAGCCATGGATAGTGAGAAGGGAGGAGGTAAAAGGGCAGATGTTGTATCTCCTGTGCTTCCATGCCAGCTGTCAAAACACAAATAATGAAAGAAACTAAATAAAAACAAACCAGTAAAAAAAGAACATGAAAATGGAGGCAGAGGCTATGATCTGTAATGACTCGATGGAGCGGACAGGTTTCAACAAGAAACAACTAAACTTTATTACAGGGAGCTTTTCAGTTGCTACATGCTTGATCAGGACTCTCGTCAGGAAGCCCCCTGACCAACAACCACCACCCCCCCACCCCCGATTGCCCGCGCATAAAGCTCACGGTCACAGCCTTAACAGAATATCACATGACCCATGATAAACATCAGGAGGGGCTATACCTTCAGTTACCACATTTCCTCCCCTTTAGCTTTTTACAATTTCTATTAACAGGGAAACATTTGAACATCCAACAATATATACATAAATACAATTTCGGAATGATTAGAGATCAAGGCCGGGATTTTCCGGCCCTGTCATGCGTGGGACCCACCACGGGCGAGGCGACGCCCCAGCCAGAAGTCCATTGACTTCTGGCAGGACTGGAAGATCACAGCAGCGGGTGGGTGTGGAAAATCCTGCCCAAAGTCTCTGAGGTGCTTTCCTTATATAGCTAGAGCGGCACAGCTCTACCACTTGAGGTTCCTCAACAGGATCGACAGGATCTGGAACTTCAGCATGAGACACATCATTGGAATGTGACAGTTCAGGGTTTGGCAACTCTACAGAGATATTGGGCTGGTCTATTTCAGGTCAATCAGTTACCTCAGAAATTGACGGTTCGATGTTAATCACAGGCAGAATAGTTGGTTTTTGAAATGCTTCTCTGGCATGAATATGGTCTACATGCTTACGGACGACTCTATCTCCCACTTGTACTTGGAAAGATAATGGACCAGTCTCTAAGACAATGGTTCCAGGAGCCCAACAGGGTCCACTGCCAAAATTTCACACGAATACCATGTCACCTACACTGAATGTGCGAGCTTTGCTGTGTATATCATGGTTCCATTTTTGATTACTCTGATTATGCTCTACCTTTCTCTCTAAATTTGGAAACACAAGGTGTAACTGTGTACGTAGGCGGTGTTTCATCAATAATTCAGACAGTATTGAACCTGTGGTTGAACGTGGTGTTGTGCAATAACTGAAAAGAAAGTGGGAAAGTCAAGATTCCATAGTGCCTTCCAATAGCTTTTTCATACCAGACTTAAAAGTTTGTACTGCTCTCTCGGCTAGGCCATTCAATGAAGGATGGTAAGGGGCTGTTTTAATATGTCTGATTCCATTTAGATCCATACATTTCTGAAACTCTGTGCTGGTAAAAACGATGTCATTATCTGAAATGACAATTTCAGGTAGGCAATGTATGCTGAAACTGTGACATAGCTTCTCTATAGTTGCATTTGACATTGGCGACTTGACATCATATACATCCATCCATTTGGAATGTGCATTTACGATTAACATGAACATGGTACCCAAGATTGGTCCTACATAATCGATATGTAATCGAACCCAGGTTGACTAGGCCACTACCATGGATGCAGGGGAGCTGGAACAGGCAACTTCTGTTGTTGCTGACAGTGGAGACGGTGCTTTACCAAGTTTTCAATATCTCCATCAATGCCTGGCCACCAGAAATAGCTTCGCACAAGCATTTTCATTTTTGATATGCCCGGATGGGCACTATGGAGTTCTGTCCAGAGCAGCTCTCTGCCTTGTGGGGGGACCACCACGCTTAACCCTCACAACAAAATCCCACCTTGGCAGCTCAATTCTGTCTGTCTGACGTGGAATGGTCTCAATTCTTCAGATACAGGCAAGTTTGGCCATCCTTTTAAGAAAGAGTCTCTGACTTTTGATAATGTTGGATCTCTGTCTATCCAATTACTAATTTGTTTCACACATACAGGCAAAGAATCTAAGAAGTTCAATAATAGCACTAATTCCTGCAGAGCAGGAGTATGCACAATGCTGTCTGGCAACGGGAGACGACTGAGTGCCTCTGCATTTGCAATGTGTGGGCCAGGGAGGTACATAAAAGTATACTCGTACGCAGATAATATCAGCCCAATGTTGTATCCTTGCTGATGCTATTGGCAGGATGGCCTTGTCCTCACTGAATAAAACCATTAATGGTTTATGGTATGTTTGCAGCATCCATTGCTCTTCATTCTAGCTCCTTGAGCTCCAGTGTTGGGTTAGCCTGTCTAGTCTGATTTCTGTCTTTTCTTTTTCTGTTTGCTACAGAGTTTCGCCTTGTCCTTCATTTTGCTTTCACAGTTGGCCAAGTTTCTGTCTGGTGAAATCTTAACTTGCTTCAGTTCGGTAGTTGAGCTACCCATGGCTTCATTATCCACTCACACTTTGGAAAGTTCTACGATTTTTCCTTCTATGCCTTATTTGTTACATTCCGCTGATTCTTCAGCTCTTCAATTTCTTTCTTGTATCTCTTGGCTTCCTCCTGGAATAAAGAACATTGTTGAGTCTTCTCTGCCGACTGTTTCTTCAGTTTGTTGAGAGCGGCACAAAATTCATTCTGATTCTCTTCATGATCTTCCAGAGGAACCAACTCTGACCTGAGGGATCCTTGCAGCATGTGAAGGTCCTTCAATTCTCCTAACTCATCCTGAAAGGCCGTGTTGTATTTTCTTAGAAGTTCTGGAACTCCATCAGATTTGAGGTGAAATATCTGAGACCAGTCGAGCTTGATTTTCTGTAGCCAGTCTTGGCCTGAAAGACTGGGTCCTTCTCTTTCACAATTATTACAGGCAGCTGGGCTGTCTGTTGCTTGTAAGAAACTAGTACTTAGATGATGCCCTTTATCTGAATGGATTCTCCCGTGTGTGTCTTTAATTTAGTGGTTATCTGCTCCAGGTTTATTGGCTATCTACCTTCATTACCGCACCTGAAAATGTGCTCTCCCATCACCATAGTTGAGACGCCTGTATCCACCTCCATTATTAGTGGCCTCTCATTAACTTGGATTGTCACAGTGATAGATTCGGTTTTCACTGCGGTTACGTTATACAGGGAATAAATGTTGGTGTTGGCAGCTTAGTTTCTGCTATATTCTTTAATTCGATCATGTTGGTTTGCTGTTGTGCAGCTGTTTCAGCTTTGCCCGGCATTACCTTACCCCGTGACCTTTCTTATGGCAGGAATGACATTCTGCTTCCTTGAATTTACAGGTGTCTGCTCTGTGGTCACCTCCACATCTATAACAATTTAATCTTGAAGTTGCTGCTGAAGCGTTTCTACTAGGCCTTTTCATGTTTCTCACAGCAGACATTACATCTCGCTTCAATGCTGTGGGTGTGGTTTTTGCGCCACACTCGGCTGTAGGTTCCTGCCTGAGATGAAGTACGGAGCCATGTTCTATGTGCTGCAAAGCCTGCGAGTCTCTCACTTTCCATAGCAAGAGAGATTTCTAGGACACGCTTAAAGTTGCTGTCAACCTCGGTGAGTAAACAGCGCTGTATGGCATTGTCCTTAACTCCACAAACTAATTGGTCCTGCAGCATCTCACTTAATGTGTCCCTGAAGTGGCAGTGTTCTGTTAACTGCTTTAGGTTCACTACATTGGTTGCGATGGACTCTCCTGGGGCCCTAACTTTGGAGTTAAATTTAAAATGCTGCATTATTACAGATGGCATCAGATGGAAGTGCGTTTTCACGAGGTCCACTAATTCATTATAGGACTTAGAATTGGGGGCGCTCGCGACCATCAGGTTGCGAATAAGATTGTATGTTTTACTGCCACATACATTCAAGAGGATGGCTTCTGCTTATCCTCCATGGTAATTTCATTCGCTATGAAATAAAATACGAGGCGCTCTACATGCTGGCTCCAGCCTTCCATAGTCATGTCAGGTGGATTGATTGTGCCGAAGAGTCTTTTTAAAAAAAATTCGACTCACAGTAACAGGGCTAGGCACAGAGTCAGAGCTAATTTACCCTTGTCGCCAAATGTAATGACTTGACGGAGCGGACAGGTTTCAACAAGAAACAACTAAACTTTATTAGAGAGCTTTTCAGGTGCTACACGCTTGATCAGGATTCTCATCAGGAAGTGCACCCACACCACCCCCCCACCCCCCCCCCCCCCACCCCCCCCCGCCCCTCCGCCGACCCCCAGATTGCCCGCGCTTAGGGCTCGCTGGTCGGAGCCTTAACAGAACATCACGTATCCCCTGGTAGACAGCAGGAGGGGCTATACCCTCAATTACCACATGATCTAAAATTGTTGAATTCAACGTTGAGACCAGAAGGCTGTAGAGTGCCGAGTCAAAACAAACTTAAAACTAGTGTCTAGGTACAAAAAATAAACTAAAAGGCTAATGGTTTTGTCACAAAGGGGTTTGGAATTCAAAAGTGAGGATATTAGTTGTATGAAGTCCTGGTGAGAGCCCCATCTGGGATACTGCATTCAGTTTTGGTATTAAACCTCAGGAAAGACATAATGGCCTTGGATGGGCTGCCACACAAATTCACCAGAATGATACTAGGGCTTTGAGGTTTAAATTATCATGACTGGTTGCATTAACTTAGGGTCATTTATGGTACAGAAGGAGACCATTTGGCCATTGAGTCCATGCTAGCTCCCTGCAGAGCAATCCAGTCATTCCCACTCCCCCCCAACAATCCCCAGAGCCCTGCAAGTTTATTTTCTTCAAGTGTCCACCCAATTTCCTTTTGAAATCACTGATTGTTTCCGCTTCACCACCCTGGTGGGCTGCGAGTTTGTGATCATTACCACTTGCTGCGTAAAAATGTTCTTCCTCACATCCCCTCTGCGTCTCTTGTCCAAAACCTTAAACCCTAACCCTAATCCTTCTACCATCAGCTAATGGGAAGAGTTTTTCTATGTCTACATTATCCAAGCCTGTCATAATCTTGTACACCTCTATCAAACCTCCTTTTACTTCAATTTCCTTTGGTCCAAGGAGAACAAGGAGAAGCCTTTCCAACCCAATCTTGTAACTAAAATCCCCCATTCTGGTAAACCCTGCACCCTCTCAAGGACCTTCACATCTTTCCGAAAGTGCGGTGACCAGAATTGGATGCAAAACTCTAGTTGGGGCCTAACCAGAACTTTATAAAAATTGAGCACAGCTTCCCTGCTTTTATACTCAGTACCTCTATTTATGAAGCCCAGTATCCTGTATGCTTTGCTAACCACTCTCTCAATATGTCCTATCACATTCAAAGATTGCTGCACGTGCACCCTCAGGTCCCTGTGTTCCTTTTTCTTTATTAATTCATGGGATGTGGGCTTTGCTGGCTGGACCAGCATCTATTGCCCACCCCTAGTTGCCCTTGAGAAGGTGGTGGTAAGCCGCCTTCTTGAGCCGCTGCAGTTCATGTGGTGTGGGTACACCCACAGTGCTGTTAGGAAGGGAGTTCCTGGATTTTGACCCAGCGACAGTGAAGGAATGGCAATATATTTTCAAGTCAGAATGGTGAGTGACTTGGAAGGGAACTTCTAGGTGCTGGTTTTCCCATCTATCTGCTGCCCTTGTCCTTCGAGATTGTAGTAGTCATGGGTTTGGAAGGTGCTGTCAAAGGAGCCTTGGTGCACACTCTTCAGAATTGTGCTATGAAGTCCATTTTGCCTCTCCCTATCTCTTCTTCCAAAATATATCACCTCACATTTTTCTGTATTGAATTCCATCTGCACCTATCTGCCCATTCTGCTAGCCTGTCTATGTCCTGTTGCAGGCAATTCATATCATCCTCACTATTTGCCACTCCTCCAAGTTTGGTATTATCGGCAAATTTTGAAATTTTACTCCATATTTCAATATCCAAGTCATTTATATATAGCAAAAAAAAACAGTAGTCCTAGCACTGACCCTGGGGAACACCACTGTCTACCACACGCTAGTCCAAACAACTCCCTGCTGTCTGTCATTAAGCCAATTTTTTAACATCCCCAAAGTTCAAGAGAGTCGGGGGGCAGAGGTGAGTATGGTGGCCATTACCAAGGAGAAGGTGCTAGGAAAACTGAAAGGTCTGAAGGTGGATAAATCACCTGTACCAGATGGATTACACCCCAGAGTTCTGTAGGAGATAGCTGAAGAGATAGTGGAGGCGTTAGTGGTGATCTTTCAGGAATCACTGGAGTCAGGGAGGGTCCCAGAGGACTGGAAAATCGCTAATGTAACCCCCCTGTTTAAGAAGGGAGTGAGGCAAAAGATGGGAAATTACAGGCCGATTAGCCTGACCTCGGTCGTTGGTAAGATTTTAGAGTCCATTATTAAGGATGAGATTTCAGAATACTTGGAAGTGCATGGTAAAATAGGGCAAAGTCAGCATGGTTTCATCAAGGGGAGGTCATGCCTGACAAATCTGTTAGAATTCTTTGAGGAGGTAACGAGTAGGTTAGACAAAGGAGAACCAATGGATGTTATCTACTTGGACTTCCAGAAGGCCTTTGACAAGGTGCCGCACAGGAGGCTGCTCAGTAAGATAAGAGCCCGTGGTGTTAGAGGCAAGGTACTAGCATGGATAGAAGATTGGCTGTCTGGCAGGAGGCAGAGAGTGGGGATAAGGGTGTCCTTCTCAGGATGGCAGCCGGTGACTAGTGGAGTTCCTTAGGGGTCAGTGTTGGGACGACAACTTTTCACTTTATACAGTAATGATCTAGATGAAGGAACTGAGGGTATCCTGGCTAAGTGTGCAGATGATACAAAGATAGGTGGAAGGACAGGTAGTATTGAGGAGGCGGGGAGGCTGCAGAAGGATTTGGACAGGTTAGGAGAATGGGCAAAGAAGTGGCAGATGGAATACAACGTGGGGAAATGTGAGGTCATGCACTTTGGTAGGAAGAATAGAGGCATTAGACTATTTTCTAAATGGGGAGAGAATTCAGAAATCTGGAGTGCAAAGAGACTTGGGAGTCCTAGTCCAGGATTCTCTTAAGGTTAACTTGCAGGTTGAGTCGGTAGTTAGGAAGGCAAATGCAATGTTGGCATTTATTTTGAGAGGACTAGAATATAAAAGCAGGGATGTGCTGCTGAGGCTTTATAAGGCTCTGGTCAGATTACATTTAGAATATTGTGAGCAATTTTGGGTCCCGTATCTCAGGAAGGATGTTCTGGCCCTGGAGAGGGTCCAGAGGAGGTTCACGAGAAAGATCCCAGGAATGAAAGACTTAACATGTGAGGAACATTTGAGGACTCTGGCTCTATACTCAATGGAGTTTAGAAGGATGAGGAGGGGATCTGATTGAAACTTACAGAATACTGAAAGGCTTGGATAGAGTGGACATGGAGAAGATGTTTCCATTAGTAGGAGAGACTAGGACCCGAGGGCACAGCCTCAGAGTAAAGGGAAGACCTTTTAGAACAGAGGTGAGGAGAAACTTCTTTAGCCAGAGAGTGGTGAATCTATGGAATTCATTACCACAGAAGGCTGTGGAGGCCAGGTCATTGAGTGTATTTAAGACTGAGATAGATAGGTTCTTGATTGGTAAGGGGATGAAAGGTTACAGGGAGAAGGCGGGAGAATGGGGTTGAGAAACTTAACAGCCATGATTGAATGGCAATAGCAGACTCGATGGGCCGAATGGCCTAATTTCTGCTCCTATGTCTTAAGGTCTTATGGTCTTATTCCATAAGCCACAATTTTGTTAACCAAGCTTTTTTGTGGTATTTTGTCAAATGCTTTCTTAAAATCCATATAGACAACATCCACTGCATTCCCATCAACCTTGTCTGTTATTTCATCAAAAAAATCAATTAGATTAGTCAAACACTATCTGCTTTTTAGAAATCTATGTTAGCTCGCCTTAATTAACTCAAACCTTTCCAAGTGACTATTGATTTTTTTCCCCAGATTATGGATTCCAAAACCTTACCCACAACTGATGTTAAACTAACCAGCCTCTAGTTACTAGGACTGTCCTTATACACTTGCTCCAATATAGGTGTCATATTTGCCGCTCTCCAATTCTCTGACATCTCCCCCACATCTAAGGAAGATTGAAAGATTAAGGCAAGCTCTTCTGCTATCTCCACCCCGGCTTCCTTTAGCAACCTGGAATGTAAGTCATTGGGACCAGATTAATTATCTACCCTAAGCATGGCTAGCCTTTCCAGTATCTCCTCCCTTTCAATTTTCACATCATCCATTGCCTCCACCATCTTGGTTTCTACCAATATTTTGGCAGATTCCTCTTCCTTAGTAAACACAGATACAAAGAAGTCATGAAGTATTCTGGCCTTGCCCTGCACCTCTAAGCAAATTTTTCCCTAATAGGACCCACTCTACCTCTTACAACCCACTTACTATTTACTCGCTGTTAGAAGATTTTTGGATTCCCTTCTATGTTGACTGCCATTCTATTTTCATGGTCTCTCTTTGCCAGTTTTATTTTCCGCTTCACCTCCCCTCTCTTAACATATTATATTTGATCTGGCTCTCACTTGAAGAATTCACCTGACATGCATCATAAACTCTCTTTTGTTTCTTCATAGTCTCTATCTTCCTCGTCATCCAAGGAACCCTATTTTTGGCTCCATTAACTTTCACCCTTGTAGGAATGTATCTAGCCTGTATCTGAAGCATCTCTTCTTTAAAGATCACCCACTGTTCTGTTACAGTTTTTCCTGTCAGATTCTGGTTCCATTTTATCCTGACGAGGCCCCTTCTGGATAGATGCTTTATATTCCATGAGCTTAGAAGATTGATGGGTGATCTAATTGAGAAGTTCAAAATGATAGAGGGATTTGATAATGTAGATACAAATAAGCTATTTCCTCTGGTTCAGGAGGTCAGAAGAAGGGAGTATAAGCTTAAAATTAGGGCTCGGGTGAACACATTTTGACATAAAGGGTAATTGAAATCTGGAACTCATTGACTCAAAATGTTGTGGATGCTACATTTTTTAAGACTGAAAGAGTTAGATTTTTGTTAGGTAAGGGTATTGAGGAGATGGAGCAAAGATGGGTGAATAGAGCTGAGGTACAGATCAACCGTAATCTATTTGGCAGAACAGGCTTGAGAGTATGAATGGCCTACTCTTGTTCTATGTTCTACAAAAAATTAGGGGTATAAAGTTGTCTATGTCAGTGAGGAGGTAAGGTTTCTAGATGACAGTGAACTATAAGGCAGTAAATTAATTGAGCTGCTGTGATGATGTTAAAAACAATCAAAACATTGAGTTTTACACTCAATGCCAGGTATCTAATATTCTTTGCAATGGATAATGTAACTTTCTTATTTTTAAAAGCAGTATTTATTTTTGCTATCTCCTACTAATATGAAGGTAGTCTCTGACCATGGTTGAAGGAGTGAAAGGGTAACATAGGTATTACTTACGAACGACTAAAAAGAATTTGGCGGCATATTGTAACAATTTTAAATAGTAACCAAAGAAAGGATGTGCATTTCCATAGCGTCCTTCACAACCTCAGGACATCCCAAAGCATTTAACTGATAATGAAATATTTCTGAAGTGTAGTCACTAGGAAATCTTATTTTTTCATGGCAACAGATACTGCAGCAATAATGATGAAGTCACTATGGGGACAAACTGGTCCTTGTTGGGTCCATTTTCAAGCAGAAAACAGGGGCAAGAAGGATCAATTTTACAGGATTACATCTCATGTTCCATGGAGGCCTGAAGTGCATTCAGCACCAAATGGCTTCAGAAAATATCCAAGCATCATGAACATTAAGTAGGCATCCGGGATTGATGAGGG
Organism: Cetorhinus maximus; assembly: GCF_964194155.1. Lineage (NCBI taxonomy): Eukaryota > Metazoa > Chordata > Chondrichthyes > Lamniformes > Cetorhinidae > Cetorhinus > Cetorhinus maximus. Next base: position 75,308,997 of record NC_135894.1, on the reverse strand, counting down.
CTTAATGACTATTTATGTATAGTGTAATTACCAGAAATTGTGCAGCATTAAAGTGCTGGGCCTGTTCTGCTCAGGATTTACATCAGCCTAACCAGAGGCCAGCAACATTTATTTCAATCATCTTGTGGAACTGGAAGGAGCAAGGGCAGTCCTCCTGGCTCCACAGCAGTCCTGAAAGCCACTTTCAGCCTGTAGTAACCATTCTTCCCCCCACCCACTCAATTCCGCATGGGAAAAAGTATTGCTCTAACCACCAAACATTGTTTACTTATTAATTTTAGTCTGCTAATAATTAAAAGCACTATTATGTTTTAATTAATGTACTGGTTTTCAGAAGTACTTACTGATAAGAACTGGATACAAATCACTTTGCAGACCCTGTACATCAAGCAGTCATGTATAGTGACTGCCACCATACCTAATGGTGTTTCTTATTTGTAGGGTTAATTGTGGTAGAATTTTAAAAGATGTGATCAGACAATGCGGGAAAGAATATCTGCATTTAGTGTATTGAACAAAATTTAAAACCTGTCCTTTCTAAATGGCTTAATACTTTTATTACACATAACACAAGGAGGAACTATTGTCCCGATACTGCTGTTTTGATCCATGATCCATCCCAGAATACTGAATGAACAGCAAAAGATCAACTACAACAGAATACCCTCCAGTGGCAGCGTGCCACACACACAGAGACACACACACACAGTGGGATTTAATGCCCTCCCCTGAGGTGAGTTTGTGGTAGGAGGGCATTTAATCGGGTAGGAGGGTGGCTGGTGGGGACCGTGCCATCTTCCCGCCCCACCGTCAGCTGTGGCCCTTAAGTGGCCAGCTTAAGGGCCTTATTCACCCAGTGGCAGTTGGGGCACTGATTGGCACTTAATGTGGCAGGCCTTCCCAAAAAGAGGCAACATAGGCCTCTCACTGGCTGTCTATTTGATGGGCAAGACCTGTCACCTACACAAAATTTCGCCTAGACCTCTCTGATAATATATTGTAATGTTGCCAATTGTGAGATAGAAAGGTGAAACATTCTATAGTAATCCAGAATAAAGATTTTGCTGCAAAATATCGCCAATGTATAAAATAGTCTGCATATCTTAGTCTTATGGTTTAGCACCCAGTGTACTGAGGTGTTGCGTACAGAGGATTAATATACAGACTTAAGGTCCATAATTATGAACATGGCTTCTTGTGGGTCATTGGGAGGTAGGTGGTGTGAACAGGAGGAGGTTTCTTTTGCAAGGAGCAAGGAAAATCAAATGGAGGGCCAAGCTGAGCTTAGGGAGGCATTTCAAATCCTAAAGTGAAACGCCATCTCTCTCTATAATTCAGATTACTTTCATGAAGCTGATTTTATTTAGGAGAGCTCGAGGCAGATAATCGGCAGGAAATGGAGGGATTTAAACTGGAGACTGCAGTCATGGTCAATGGATTTCCGAATGCTGCTGAAGGGATGCTGTGAGATAAAAGGAGTTTTGAAGTAAATTCCGAGGTCGGCAGTACCTTCCCCAGGGGGACAGGTATTACAATTTTATCACTGCTGCAAATATTAGCACAGTCTCAACCTGATGTAGCATTATATTTTTTCATTATTTTGCAAATTATCATAACAGCTGTTTTTGTCACCTCTGCCACTGAGGTGGGCAGAGGTAATGGGCTTAATTTTTCATCCCACAGGCGGGCACACGCCCGACCCAAGCGGGAGAAAAATAGTGCACGGTGATTTTGGGTGGGCGTCCCAATGTCATCACGCACTTGCGCGATATTTTGCTTGGCGGGCACGCATAAGGTGCCGGAGTGGAGCTCACCATTAATTAACAGGCCACTCAAGGCCATTAACAATCCAATTGTCTGTGATTTTTCCTTGTCCGTGCAATTTTTTGCTCGTCGCACGGGCAAAACAGGCCAGCCGACATTTTCACAATCCTCGTCGAAGGGTGGGACAAAAAGCTTCAGCAGCATTGCCAGTGTGAGTAGTAAGCAGTTTTAGAGATAGTTTGCAGCTGGTTGATTATTAGTACTTGGCGGCTTCACCTCTGTTCAGGGCTTCATTCTTAGCAATTCCAGGCTTCACTTCAGGACTCATTGCTGTCTGCCAGACCCCTGGAGGATTTCGACCACGTGGAATCTTCCAGGTATCAGACAGTCTTCCGTTACCCTGGTAATGGGGATTGTGGTCTCTGCTGTTAGCACCTCCTCTGAGGAGGAAGAGAGGAGCAGAAGGGAGAGGAGGCCACATGTCCCTGTGCAGCTTCCAGGGGGAGGGACATATGGGAGGAGAGGTGCAGGGTCAGCAGGTAGTCCAAGGCAGAAGGGGCCGCGGAAGACACCACTATCCTGCTGCCAGGGTTTACAGGTGGTGATGCAGCTACCCCAATATGTCTGAGGTGCATTGCTGACGGAGGGTCTGCCTCTCAAGGGAGAGCGTGACATCGATTTGTCAGATGATTGGGCCTGAGAGCAACTCTGACTGCGTGGGTGGACACCCCATGCCAGTAGCTCTGAAGCTCACAGTGGCCCTCAACCTCCACGGCACCGACTCTTTCCAGGGGTCAGTGGGGGATCTGTGTGGAGTGTCCAATCAGCTGTCCACGGTTATGTCAAGCTGGCGACAGAAGCTCTGTTCAGGTGGGTACTGACCTTTATTCTTTGCCAATTGGACAAGGCTAGCCAGGCTGAGCGAGCCAGAGGCTTTGCAGCGATTGCTGGGCTACCCCACGTCCAGGGTGCCATCGACTGCACACATGTGGCCATCAAGGTGCCAGCAGGTGAGCCCGGTGCCTTCATCAACAGGAAGGGCTTCCGCTCCATGAACGTGCAGATAGTGTGTGACCACAGGATGCAGATTCTGCAAGTCTGTGCAAGGTACCCTGGCAGCTCCCATGACGCTTACATCCTCAAACACTCCCAGGTGCCGAGGCTCTTCAGTGCTCCAGCCCGACTAGATGGATGGCTGCTGGGTGACAAGGGCTATCTGTTGAAGAGGTGGCTCATGACCCCTCTCCGCCATCCAAGAACAAAGGCAGAGAAGCATCACCATATGAGTCATGACTCCACAAGGGCGGTGATAGAGAGGACCATAGATCTTCTCAAGATGCACTTCCGATGCCTGGACTGTTCAGGGGGAGCACTACAATACCCCCCAGATTGTGTGTCACTGATGGTGGTTACATGCTACGCTCTCCACAATCTGGCACTAGCAAGGGGAGACCCACTGAAGGGGATCTTGATGCAGCTGCACAGGCCACAGATGATGAATCCAGTGGTGAGTCCAAAGATGAGCACGGTGAGGAGAATGCTGAGGGCCTGGAGCCAGACCTCGGTAACCTCCAGGGAGGCAGGGACACCTTGATCCACCACTCCTTCAGCTAGGCTACCAAAGACCAGCTTCAACCACATATCAGGGCTGCCTCCTCCATCCTGGATGTCTGAAAGGTTGGGGCTTGATCGCGGGCGGCAGTCGGTTTCACGGCCACTCCCGGGCCCGCCCGACGAGGGCAATATCCAGCTCAATGTTTTCACCGCTGTTTGTTAGTCTGTTTGCCTATAAACAATATATCTCAAAACTATTGGATGGATTTCAACAAAACTTGGTACATCGATAGGATATGGCCCAAGGAACAACTGATTAGATTATGATGAAGATGCAGATCCGGATCCTAGAATTTTTTAAAGGATCCATTAACTTTGGGGGATAGGGCAAATTTACTATTTTCAGAATGTTCTGGGTTGTTTTATTAGAATGTCCTTCATTATTTTAGAATGTTATGGATTGTCTCAACTGCTGTGGTGGAATTTGTCACAGCTGTCAAAATGTGAGCAGTGTTTTCAGAGCAGGTTGTTGGATGTGGACTGGCTTGAAGCCTCCTCAGTGAGATGGAAGCTATTAGTAAGAAGGTTTATTTTTTCAGTTTTGTAGTTACAGATTGAGGAGGTCTTGTGGCACAGTGGTAGTGACCCTACCTCTGAGCCAGAAGCTCCAGGTCCAGCAGGCTAGCAATCCTGCAGCGAGTAACTCACCTCCTGACTCCCCAAAGCCTGCCCACCATCTACAAGGCACAGGTCAGGAGTGTGATAGAACGCTCTCCTCTTGCCTGGATGAGTGCAGCTCCAACAACACTCAAGAAGCTTGACACTATCCAGGACAAAGCAGCCAGTTTGATTGGCACCACATCCACAAACATTCAGCCCCTCTATCACCGATGCACAGTGGCAGCAGTGTGTAGCATCTACAAGACGCACTGCAGGAACTCACCAAGTCTTAGACAGCACCTTCCAAACCCATGGCCACTACCATCTAGAAGGACAAGGGCAGCAGACACATGGGAACACCACCACCTGGAAGTTCCCCCCGCAAGCCACTCACATCCTGACTTGGAAATATATCGCCGTTCCCTCACTGTCGCTGGGTCAAAATCCTGGAACTCCCTCCCTAACAGCAGTGTGGGTGTACCTACACCACATGGACTGCAGTGGTTCAAGAAGGCAGTTCACCACCACCTTCTCAAGGACAATTAGGGATGGGCAATAAATGCTGGCCCAGCCAGTGATGCCCACATCCCATCAATGAATGAAAAAAAGATTCTCACTTCAGGACTTGATGGCCATGGAATTTGTGTTCATAACGTGGCCAAACAGGTTGATTATCAGCCAGTAAATCCTTTCAATACATCTGATAGCAGGCAGTAAGAGTGGGGAGAGTTGCCTGGTCAGCCACACTGCAGAAAGCAATGGCAAACCGCTGCAGTACTTTGCCAAGCATAATCACGGACAAATCCAATTGAAGTCCATAGTCACCAATTCCCTCTTAGGGCATGGTACCTGAAGGAGCAGAAGTTACAGCTCATCAACCAGGCAGGGAAAAGCCTCAAGGGAGTGCTGCATATATGAATGTTGAATTAACACAGCATGGTGGAGGTTTTGTGCTCTACTGCGTACTCTCCTCCCTTATTCTATATTTTTCTAGAGCATTTGGGCACAATGTAGAAAATACAGAAGAACAGCAAAAAAAAAAGGAAAATAAGTTAAATGAGAAATGTCTAGCCATGATTTGGTAATGATGCAGGAATCTTACAGCTGGTGTTTGAGTCACAGGTGAGAGCAATATCTGTGCCCGAACTACATATATTTGCATTGCTAAATTTAACTCTCGTTTCCCAATGACAGATTTATAGAGCTGAATTTTTATGCATCTACAATTCTGCATTTGGGATCAGGGAGTTGATTTTAACAATGTAAATAGGAGAAGCTGGTGTATTGGCATACATCTTGCTCTGTCACAAACCCAAATATGAAAGCACCTTGTAATGTAAACATCTTGAATGAAACAAAAAAAAAGGGCTAGGGTGAGAGATTGGTTTGCACACAAATTTGGGCTCACCCAGCAGTGGCAACAAAACTGCTATCAAGCAGGACCAGATAAAATTGGTCTTCTTGCATGGTTAGGATGTGACCAATGTCCTGGATGCACTAGTCATGCCCCAAAAGGTATTGGGCAGGTCTCACAGAGGGAAAATGTTGGCTAACAGGGATATTGGCACATGTCCTACAATAAGCCCAGGAGGGAGGAAAGTGAGAGTGAGATGAGCAGTGGCTGGCAGATTCAATATGGAGCCAAGGGCAGCACTTTTGCTCTTCCGACCTCCAAATTCAGGTAAATTTTACCTGAATGTGGAATACGTTCACTGGAGCAGCCTAATCAAATTGGTGTCTAGCATTCCCCTGGAGCAGACTGAGTTTACACAATGAGACTGATAGGGGTCTTTAAAATCATGCAGGGCTTTGATAGGGTAAATGAAGTAGGGTGCAGGGAGATTTGTATGATGTAAAGACTGACACGGACCAGTTAGACCAAATGGTCTGTTTCTGCATTGTAAATGCTATGTAAGCCACACACCATATTTTGCCTTTCAGCCCCCAATTTTTTACCCCATGGTCCAATTTCTAGGTCCTAATATTTCTCAGTTCAAAGCTGTTTTGGATTTAGCAGACATAGCTTAGCCACCTGATTTCAACTGACATCCAGCTCTATTGATAATACGTATAAATGCATGGGACTTTGAGTTCCCTCAAAATGGAAAGAGGACACATGACAGAATGCACAACAGTGAGAGACTCAAGGGTGGAAACTGAGGAGGGAGACAAGCTTCTGAAGCCATAGGAACGTGCGAATTAGGTTCAGGAGTATGCCATTCGGCCCTTCGATCTGCCATTCAATCATGGCTGATCTGATCGCGGCCTCAACTCCAAATTCTGCCCACCCTCTGTATCTTTTGACTTCCTTATTAGTCGAGAATCTATCTACTTGCGCCTCAAAAATATTCAGTGAGTCTGCCCACACAGCTGTCCGCGGAAGAGAGTTCCACAGACTCACCACCTCTGAGAGAAAAATGTCTTCTCATCTGTCTTAAATGGGAGACCCCTTATTTTTAAACTGTGTCCCCTGGTTCTAGTCTCTCCCACAAGGGAAAACTTCTTTTTAGCATCCACCCGGCCAAATCCCCTTAGGATCTTATGTATTTCAACAAGATCACCTCTCATTCTCCTAAACTCCAACGTATACAGGCCTAGCCTGACCAACCTTTCCTCATAAGATACCCCTGCCGGTCCCAGTTATTAGTCAAGTGAAACTTCTCTGAACTGTTTCTAATGCATTTATATCTCTTCTTAAATAAGGGGACCAAAACTGTACACAGTACTCCAGCAAAACATCTACTTTTATATTCCATTCCCCTTGTAATAAATGACAACACTCCATTTGCCTTCCCAATCATTTTCTGCGCCTGCATACTAACTTTTCCTGATTCATGTGCTAGGACACCAAGATCACGCTGTACTTCAGAATTCTGCAATCTCTCTCCATTTAAACAATATGCTGCTTTTCTAGTTTTCCTGCCAAATTGTTCACATTTTCCCACATTATACTCCATCTGCCAAACTTTTGCCTACTCGCTTAACATATCTATGTCCCCTTGAAGACTCCTTATGTCCTCTTCACAACATACTTTCCTTTTATCTTTCTATCATCAACCAACCTGAAAATAGTCATTGGATGATGTACCCCTAACAGTTAGCTCTAGATACTTTCCTTGGTCAGATCACAATGCACAGATTGCACCTTGCCAATAGGGAGTTTGCCTTTTGTTTAATTATGTGCCTGAAATGTAAACAAAGGAAACTGAAGTCTCTGAGCCACAGATTTTTCTGAAGTACTTTTTAAATTTTTATTCAACAGTGGCAGTCTGAAGAGCAGAAACAATCCAAAAGAGTGCAGTGGAATTTCATTTCAGGCTGTTAATGAGCCCTGAATTCTCTCCATAGAACTATGAGGGCATAGTGTTTGTGGAAGCCTGAGAGATTTTTCTAGCAAACATGTGTGACAGATGCTTGATCTAAGAGTTTGATGATTAAGGCCCAACTCATTTAAAAAGGTTAAAAATCAAAGCGTCTCCTTTACAATTTAAATAAGGTTATTCAACTCTTAATTGGTCTCCATGGAGACTAAACATTGAGAAGGAAGTAGTGAGGAGTCAATCTTATAGTTCATTGGCACTCTGAGCAAGCTTTAATCATACACAATGACAAATGGATTAATATTATACATCCCGTCATTCCTTTCTAAGGAGGTAGGTAAGTTCGTAACTCTTTGAAAATCAGTGGTCTTTTTGAGAATCATGCTTTGCAAGTACATCAGGCAAAATAATCTTTTCTGCTCAAACCTGGTATTTTCACTAGATTCAATGGGCGGAAAATAGTCGAGACATCGGGGTCTCACCTGCCAGCTGGAGAGTCAGTGAGACCCCCATGTTGCTTCCATTTGGGAAGGCCTGACATGAAGTAACCACTGTTGGGCCTTCCCCGGGATTAAAATCAGGATTGGAAATCCCACCCCGCAAGAGCTGCCGGGAAATCAGAGGGTGGTCGCTCTCCATTGCATGAAGCACCTCTGGGAACAGTGGCAATTGCTGGCATTACAGCCACCAGAGGCCCAATATCAATGAGGGGCCCAAGGCCAAAGGTGAGTGAGGATGGGATGGGGGTCATGAGATGGGGTTCAGGAGAGAGGAGGGAGGAGGGTTGGATGGAAGGGAGGGGGGTGGTTGGATGCAAGGTCAGGAGGTGGCTTTCAGCAGTACACCTCCTTCCCAATGCTGGGTCCCTCAATCAGGAACTGAGTGTCTTTGTACAAGGGACCCACCCCTCCCCGCAATTTTTGGCCTTCTTGTGTGGTGATTCCCCTGCCCGCTGTTTGTTGACAACCAAGGGTGGTAGGATGAGTCCCTTAAGTGAGCATTAATTGCCCACTTGAGGGCCTCAATTAGCGTCTGGGTGGGAAGGCCATCCTTGAGCCTTCCTGCCCTGGAATTAATCAAGCGAAGGTGGGAAGTCAGCAGGTCCCCACCTAGCAACCTCCTGCCTGATTAAATGCCCTCCTGCCTCCAAACTCACCACCGGGAAGGGTTGGAGGGGGCATTAAATTCCACTCAATACTTCTGAAAGCTCAGTTCAAATATTTGCAGTTTGGACCAAAAACAAAATCTGTCAAATGCTTATTAAAACATTAGCAGAAGGGTTTGCAGGTTCTTACTCCTACGACTGTCAAAAATCCATACGTCAAGCTTACTGCCAGCATAAGGAGAGCTCCTTGAATGAAAGGAAACTGGAAACATGTTTGGCAACTGAGATATTCAATTAATTTTCCTCAAGATAAAAGATTTCTCAAATCTTTTATCATTTTATATTTATATTAACATAATTTTATGTTAATCCAGGACTTGACATGTGTTGAAATCTGCCTTTTTTAATCGCTGGACCCAAGTGTTGTAGAAATTATATTAACATAGCCTATCTACCCATAGTTCACAGAGTATGATCCAAGTGTGCCTCTTGATCAAAGAAAGACCTACAGACAGAGTCCACCATTTGCACAGCATTACCAGTCACGATGGCCACCATTGCTCTCAGATTTTATGCCACAGGGTCCTCCTGGGCACCCACTGAGAGCATTTCAGCACTTACCAGCTTTGCCACACATCACTCCATGAAAGAGGTTTTAGAAATTCTATACCCCACATCCTAACTATGTGAACATCAATATCAATCAGCAGCCTCAGAGGTACCTGAGATTGATAGCTTCCCACAGGTCTTCATGCATATAGCTTACTCAAGCACTCACTTTCAATCCTATTGCATTTGTAAGTAGGAAGAGGTTTGTTCAATAATAACATAAACAGCATTCAACTCAAAAAGGAAAATATTTCATCCTCATTGAGTGATTCCTGATTTTTATACAAAATCAATGTAGATAGACCAGTTTATGTAATATATTGTGTAAGTCTCAAAAAAATGTGATTAACAGTATTACCAACATTAACAGTCCTAAAGGTTTCTGGAGCTTCTATTCTTACATATTCATTGAGAGATTTCTCATGGTTAGGTTCAAGACTTATGCATTATTTTGCCTTTTTTGGTGAGCTTTCACCCGGAAGCAGTACTGAAAAGAAAATTTGGAATTTCTTCAAAAAAAACTATGGAATCTGTAATTGTTTTTAAGAATGTGAAGAGTTTGCACCAATTATAAATAGATCAATTGTAATTTTCTTGGATAATGAAAAATACTGGTCCAGGTGAAATACTGGTGACCCTTGACCTGGAAGCAGTACCAACAAGAAGGAAGTTAAAACCGGGAACTGTGTGGCTAGCAGACACAAAGGAGAACTGTAGACACAAAGGAGAGCTACAAGCAGAGGAGCTGGAATGTGAAGGCACAGATGCGAACACAAAGAGAATTCAGACAGACACAGAAAAAGGGACACACCAAGTTTTTGTGGGGAGGAGAAGCAATTAAATCTCTCAGGAAGAGGTCAGTTTTTCTGTTTGGCAAAACAGGAGACAGGAGCTCTTGGAGGCAATGTGTGAGCTGGCTATAAAAAGGTCTCAAACATGGAAAACTATGTGATTAACTCAGAGATGCTAAAGGGCTGGGTGTTTTCCCAGAAGTGGCCAAACCATGAACTTGGGTGTATTGAGTGATCAGTTGAAAAGGAACACTGGAAGGCTACACCATCAGGACTGCCTTGACTCAAGGGAGAGAGGGTTAGTAGAAGTATGCCTTCCTGATGATAATCATACTCGTGAAACTCAGAGGCGAAGCTGTTGTCAGATAAGACTTCTGACCTACCCTGCATAAATAAAAAACATCATTTTGTGGGACTGTGCCATACATGCTGAAGGGGAATTTTTGTGTTGTGTAAGGCATATCTTTGTTGTATCGACTATTTAAAATGAAATTTACCTTTTTATTTGAAATATCATTTGCCTGTTAATTCATGTCTAGTTTGCATTGGTTCAGATTTGTGTTAAAGTAAAAGTTACAAAAAGTGAAATCCTGTTTGTAATTTCTTTATTTAGGGGTCATTCAGTAAATTTGGTTATTTTGGTTTAAGTTTTCCCCATGCGCATCGTAATGCCTTTAAACATGAGAGCAATGTGGATTGAAATAGCTCATTGAGAGTCCTTCCTGAGCACGTAATCTTTGTGATCATTACATGTATAATACAACATGTATAACCTTATTATTTACACTTAATTACCTTTTCTTTTCCTCCCAAATATTTGTTTGTTTGTAGCAATTTCTAAGTAAAGCTTTAGCAACTATCTGACTTTCCTTCACCTCCTTGTATGTCATAAGAATTTTTTAGAAATTCTTTCATGGGATGTGGGTACCATTGGCAAAGCCAACATTTGTTGCCCATCCCTAATTGCCTTTGAGCTGCAAGGCCATTTCAAAGGGTAGTTAAGAGTCAACCACACTTCTGTGAGTCTGGAGTCACATGGAGGCCAAACGAGGTAAGGACAACATATTTCCTTCCCTAAAGAACATTAATAAATGATGTGGGGTTTTTTACAACAATTGATGATAGTTTCATGATCACCATGACTTTCAATTCCAGATTTATTAATTCAATTCAAATTTCACCAGCTGCCATGGTGAGATTTGAACCCATGTCCTAAAGCATTAGCCTCTGCCTCTTGATTACAAGTCCAGTGACATTACCACTGCACCACCATCTCCATTAATCTCCCTTCTTGGCCTTGTCTATTTAGATTTCTTCCAAACTTCTTTGCAGGCCGTGGATATAGAACCTGAACTTCCACGTAAATGCTAAATGTGCCTACCAGAAACTACTGCTGATGCCCCTCTACCCAGCCCCATGGCCCTGCAAACCCCATATGCCCCCACATCCCCATAACCCTTTATAGCCCCTATGCCAACTTAGTGCCAACTCATGCCAACCCATGCCCCCAGTACTACTGTCACTCTGGTTTCTGTGGGAGGGTCCTCACTATCCATTTCAATGGTGGGCACAGCTCAGGATGCATATGGGGCGCTTGCCATTATGCAAAGAGAAAGGACCGGATTTGCAGTCCTGAGTCAGTATGCAGAGACGGGAGAATTCACTGCTCTGCAAATCCGACCTTTAAAAATGGCCACCCACAGGTCACACTTGCATTGCAGTGGGGTGGGCTGGGTCTATCGGGCCTGCTGCTCCCAGAATAAATATGGAGGCTGCCGGGTATGGAGGCAAGCTGGGTGGAAGGCCTGTCTCTGTACTCAGCACTTTGTTGAATTAAAACAAAAGTCCTCACCACCCACAGACTCCCTATACTCTATCCATGTCAACTTATGCCACCTCATGCCCCCTAACCACACCCCATGGTTCCTCATGCCCCCTATGCCAAGCTCTGCCTTTCCACCCACCTCCATGGCTCCTTATGACCCCTAAGCCAACCCATGCCCCTCTACCCATCCCCATGGCCCTGCAAACCTCATATGCCCCCACATCCCCATAACCCTTTATAGCCCCTATGCCAACTTAGTGCCAACTCATGCCAACACATGCCCCCACCCACCACCCTTTGCCCTTAATGCCAACTCATCTAGTATTATTTGACAGTTCTTTGACAGTTCCTTGACGGCTGGACAATTATTTGACAGCTTGACAGTTCCGTTGAATTTGTGCATAAAAAATGCATAATCATGTTCATGTTTAATGATCCCAAAGGGTTCCTTATCTCTCCCAAAATCTCTCTCCAAGGAGTCCCAGGACCATATCGAAAGAGGTACTTTGCCTCTCCAACGGGATACCCTGGCTATCCAAACAGATTCACCAAGTTTAGACCTCCTCTATCTGCACTAATTCTAATCTGCACACTCTGGGTTTCACACTCCTGGCCTACAAAAATCCTATTTCAGTGGAGGCAGCTGGTGATTTATTTGGCCAGCTGCCTCGTAAACTGCGCAAGTGAGAACCTCAGCCTGACCCCATTTCTACCACAATGAAAATGTAACATGCCATGTCCGAGGGCCGCACTTAGAATTTTCAGCCACTCCCAGGATTTACGTCTCAACGGACAGCTTCTCCATCGTGGTGCAAATCTGCGCCAAAGTTTGCTAGTGGAATGCTGATTTCAAGAAGAAGCTGTTCCAGTTCCACTGCTTCCCCCCATCCTCCCATCCCTTTGTAATAAAATGTTGAAAGTAACTATTACTTCTTCCTGGAAGGAGGGGGCAGTGATCCAATGTAAAGGAGCCAATTTAAATTTGTTTAAAATATTCTTTGAGGCTCCAAGCCGGAGTTGACTCTCAGGTGGGCTCCACATCCCCCAGTTAACATCAATGTATGCCTAATTTTGCAAGGGTGCTTCTGCTGACCTGATGCAGAAAAATAGTTTCTGCAAAAAAGTATTTAATTGGCTGTAAAGCACTTTGGGATAGCCTGAGGTTGTGAAATACATGAGATAAATGAAATTCTTTACTTTCTCTGAGGACTGACAAAGTCAGGAGCTCTGGCTTGCGGAGTTAATTTTTAACTTTGGCAACGGAACAGTGCTCATTAAACACATCATATGATTCCTCTTTCTATCAAAGTCAAGTTAAAAATATCTCCATGGAATCCTTCATTTGACTGCTTGCCATCTTATTGTTTGCGATGGGTGGAGCCTCTGCCCTTCTGGGTCACCCCAGATACTTCAACAGACGGCTGACGTTCACCACATGAGCATCTCAGCCTCGATTCTGATTCTTCAGTGAACTTGCAGTGTTGAACACTAGAGGTATACCGGAAGGCCAATGGATTTCCAGTGCCTTGGCATTCAAAATCTCTGCCATGTATTTTGCTTCTATATCATGTTTGGGGTCTATGTTGTCAGTCATTCCTCAAAGTTTTAATTTTCAAACACTTGGAGGATTATTACAAAACAATCTTTTCACACTTGCACAATCCATTTTACAAAATCAATATGTACTCCACAGCAGCATAACTGAACCTCTAGATGTATCTATTAGTTAAGTGGTTTGTTTGAGAAGTATTCAGATTAGCCTTTAGCATTCACCTAATTAACTTTATTCAGTTCCCAGTTTTCTCCTGAATTTTTATTTTCGCTTGGAGGGATGGAATTAGAGGGATAAAATTCAATTTCAATGGGAGCTCAAAATGGGAAAGGAATATCAGGAAGTATCTGTTTCTGTGCCATATATTCTATGCATAACCAACAACCAATATGCTTGCACCCATTTTGCACCCTTACCAAAATCGAATTTTACCCTCCTGAGGTTTGAACTCAAAACATCCTCGCCCTCTGCTCTGATTGGCACATGTATTATGGTTTCTGTCTTTTCCAAATATGTGCGCTTGTACAGTAAAATGGCTGATATGAAACCAACTGATGGTCAATTGGAACACTCAAGTCAGTAGTTTTCCATATATTTGAAAAACATTGAAGCAAAGATCTGTCTCTTCAGGGAAGGAGCACAATAAAGTGACAGGACAGTCTCCCAGCTACAGTTTTTCCTTATAAAGAACAATCTCAGGGCAGAATAAATCAAAAGAAAGCACGAACTTGTCCAAAGAGACCATGAAGAACCAATGAATCTTAAGGTGAATAAATGTGGAGCAAACACAGAGAAATTGAGACAATTACTAAATAAAGCTTGAAGAAATCTTAATAAAATTAATTTTTTGAGTTCAATCTTATATTGATTGAATAGCAGTTATATTATCGTTTCTTATTCTCCCTTCCCCACCAAAATTTAACAAAGCTGCTCTTTAGCCTGCAATATGTATATATTTGAATTCTATATTGTAGGCAAGAATTTTTTAAAAATGCAAGTAAAGTTTTTTCAAAAGACATTTGATACAGTGACAACCAGGATGTTACAACGCAAGATAACAACTCATGGTGTAGGAGATAATATATTAGCATGGCTAGAGGATTGGCTAACTAACAGGAAACAGGGAGTAGGGATAAAAGGTCATTTTCAGATTGGTAAACTGTAACTAGTGAAATTTCCTTTTATTCTTTGGGGTGTGGCATCACTGGCAAGGCCAGCATTTGTTGCCCATCCCTAAATGCCCTTGAACTGAATGGCTTGCTAGGCCATTTCAGAGGGCAGTTAAGAGTCAACCACATTGCTATGTGGGTCTGGAGTCACATACAGGGTGGACCAGCAGCAGCAACTACTCGTGTGCATCAAACTCCATAACTAAAGAAGAACTCCCCTGTAGAGGTTCCCAGCACTGTTAACACATTGTTTTATACAGATCATGAGATAGTACAAAGTAGGATTATTCTTAAAGCTACAGTCCTACATTTCCCAAAACTATATTTATTACATTCCTCTCCCTTTAGCTTTTCTGTGCATTTTGTATTTACAAGGATATTTATCTCATGACATTACAATATTTACACAGGTCATGAAATTACAAGTTCAGTCTTTCAGTTGGTTTCCTGATCCGTGTGGAGCATTGTAGCTCCACGGCTTCAGATTCCTTTGCAGGAAACACATTAACTGTAGAACCGCATTAACATCAGGTACCTCATTAGGCACTTGTAGTTCAGTGTCTTCCACTCCGACAGAGACATCGGGCATGTCTGTCCTTGGTTGAGTAACTTTAACAGGAACCATTGTTTCAGTAATGGTTACAGGTGGAACATCATTTTGTTGGGGTATCTCTCTTTTTCTTAAATGATCCATATGCTTACTTGTGATCCAACCCTCCACTTCCATGTGGTACCACAATGGTAACCACTTTGGTCCTCCACTGAAATTCTTTACATATACTGCTTCTTCAACAGTAAATTCTTGCTCACGACTATGCAAATCATGAGTCACTTTTTGGTTCCCTTGACTTTTCTCCACCTTCCCCTCCAAATTGGGAAGTATTAGCCTTAGTCTTGTCCAAAGACGGCGCCTCATCAGTAATCCTGCAGGTGTTGCTCCTGTCGCAGTGTCGGGGGGTTGTTCTGTAGTGAAATAGAAAATAAGCAAATTTGGTCTCCAACGAGTCACCTGTTAACTTTTCCATTCCCACCTTAAAAGTTTGTACTGCCCTTTCCAACAGCCCGTTTGATGATGGATGGTACAGTGCAGTGTTCACGTGATTGATAAGATTCAGGCTGATTAATCATTGGAACTCAGCGCTCGTAAATGCAGTATAAGTATCTGAAACGATTACCTCTGGCAATCCGTGGGTGGCGAAGCTCTGGCATAGTTTTTCTGTAGGAGCGCCTGACATTGACGACTTTACCTCATAAACGTCTAATCACTTGGAATGAGCATCTACAATCAGTAGAAATATGGTTCCAAGGAAAGGACTGACGGAGTCAATGCGCAATCCCACCCAGACTCTACTAGGCCGCTCCCATAGGTGTAATGGGGCTGCCACCGACAACGTTTGCAGCTGTTGACATTGCACACAGTGTTTTGCCACATTTTCAATACCGCTGTCCATCTCCAGCCACTCCGCGCTGTCGTCTTCATTCGGGAGATCCCTGGATGGGCACTGTGTAGCTCTACTAAAAGTGTTTCCCTTCCTTGTGCAGGAACAACCACCCATGCACCCCATAATAGAATACCACCTTGACTGTTCATCTCATTTCTTCGGTTGAAAAACGGCTTCACCTTAATGCCATTATTAGCACCTTCTTTAGCCTGTACCACTACCATTAACACCCCTTTGTCCTTTTGTTCATGACATCTTTGGCAATCTCTCCTTTGCTCCCACCTATTGCTGGCCGTCTATCCAGCTTCACCTGCTCCAGCCCCCTTAAACACTATAAATTTCATCACATTTTTACTTCTCTTTAGCTCTGAAGAAGAGTCATACGGACTCGAAACGTTAACTCTATTTTTCTCTCCACAGATGCTGTTAGACCTGCTGAGTTTTTCCAGCATTTTCTGTTCTTGTTTCAGATTTCCAGCATTCGCAGTATTTTGCCTTTATCTTCAATTTATCAGAGACTGGTTCTTGGGACCGACCATGTAACACTTGGTCTCTCATTCGACTCGGGACTGGATCACGATTCATCCACTTTCTTATCTGCCTGGCCCAGGCTGTTGAGGAATCTAGAAAATTCATCACTAATATGAGCTCCTGTGGGATTGGGATATGTTCATCATTCTCTTGAGAAGGAAGGTGACAGAGGGCATCGTCTTTTGCTATATGAATCTCTGCCAAAATTAGGGCCCATTCTTTGTATTCTTGCAGAGGCCATGGGAGATATAGCCTTTTCCTTGCTAAACAGACCCAAAAGTGGTTTGTGGTCTGATACTATCATGAAATGTCGCCCATGCAGGTATTGGTGGAATTTTTTTACACCAAAAATAATCAACAGACCTTCCTTTACAATCTGAGAATATCCTTTTTCAGCTGCGGTAAGTGTCCTGGATACATCGCATACCAGCCTCTCTGTGCCATCGTTCATTTTGTGAGATACTATTGCTCCCACTCCATAGGGGGACGCATCACAGGTTAGCACCAATTCCTTCATCTGGTCATAATACACTAACAAATTTGGAGAGTATGAGAGCTGTTTAACTTTCATGAAGGCTTCTTTTTGGGGTGCCTCCCAAAACCAAAGCTGTTTTTTTTTTCTTAGCAGTGAATGTAGAGGGGCTAGAACTGTGGATAAATTTGTTAGAAATCGCCCATAATAATTAATCATCCTTAAAAATGATTTAAGTTCAGAGGTGTTCTTGGGTGCAGGTGCCTCTCTTATTGCTTTAATCTCTTCAGCTGGATGTAACCCTTGGGCGTCTACCCGGTGGCCCAAATAAATTACTTCATTTGTTTAAAAAGTGCATTTTTCCTTCTTCGGGTGCACTCCTACTTCTAAAAATTGTTTCAGAACTTCCTTTAGGTTAGCCAAGTGCTCCTTTTCTGTGAATCCAGTTATCAGTACATCGTCCAGGTAGACTACAACCTGAGGCAGACCCTGTAGTAAGCTCTCCATTGTCCTCTGAAAAATGGCACAGGCTGAGGAAACACCAAAGGGCAGGTATTATATTGGTATAACCCTTTGTAGGTTATGAATTCCCAGGAGGCGTCATCCAGCTCCAGTTGTTGATATGCGTGACTCGTGTCAAGCTTTGTATACTTTGTCCCTCCTGCTAGCTTGGCATATAGGTCGTCAATCTTGGGAATAGGGCACCTGTCCATTTTGGCTGCTCTGTTGACTGTTAGTTTATAGTGCCCACAGATCCAGACAGTCTGGTCTGGTTTAAGGACAGGGTCTATGGGTGCTGACCACTCTGAGAACTGAACTGCTTTTAAGACACACAACCTCTCTAGCCGGTTCAACTCAGCGTTAACTTTTCTCTCTCAGGGCATATGGCACTGGTCTTGCTTTCAAGAAGCGAGTGGTTGTTTCTGGGTCCACGTAAATCTTGGCCTGTAGGCCTTGGATTTTTCCCAGTTCATCCTTGAAGACGGTGTCATTTTTTTTTTAACAGCTCTGGTAATCCACCTGCTCGCAACTGGAAGATTTCAGATCAGTTTAATTCAATCTCCTTCAACCAATCATGCCCTAGAAGACTTGGTCCTCCACCTTCTACGACCATCACTGGTAGCTGTGCCAATTGGTGTCTATAATGAACAATTGCTCTGGTGATACCTTTTACTTGGATTTCTTTGCCTATGTAAGTTTTCAACTTGGCAGATGTTTGTTTCAAATTTAATTGTTGATCACCTTTATTTAAATATCTGAAAGTATGCTCTCCAATCACAGTGGTAGAAGCACTCGTGTCTACTTCCACTTTTGATGGTTTACCATTCACTTGCACTGTAATAAGTATTGGCTCTGTCTTCCCAACCTTCATGGTGAATAATAAATAAATGTCAGAATTGGTTGTTTCTGGCTCCTCTACACTATAGACTTCATTGGACTTTGTTTGTTGTTTGGGAGCCTGTTTAAATCTCGCTTTGCACTGTCTCATTATGTGTTCACTTCTGTGACAAAAATAATATTCAACTTGTTAAAATTGCCAATCACCAGAAGACTGATTGTTTTCATGTCGATGAAAGTTATTTTTCAATTTGCTTGATTTTTAGACAACTTTTCTTAGTGGAAACATTTAACTTTATTTACAAGAAAGCAGCAGCAACGACCTGTGTGCATCAAACTCCATAACTAAAGAAGAATCCCCCTGTGGAGGTTCCCCATGCTGTTAACACATTGCTTTACACAGATCATGCGATCTTACAACACAGGATTATTCTTAAAGCAACAGTTCTCCATTTCCAAAAACTATAATTACTACGCTTCCCCTAAAGGACATTAGTGAATCAGATGGGTTTTTAAAATAATTGATAGTTTCATGGCACCATTATTGAAACTAGTTTTCAATTTCAGATTTAATTAATTGAATTTAAACTCCACCAGCTGCCACGGTGTGATTTGAACCCGTGCCCCCAGAGCATTACCCTGGGTCTCTAGCTTTACTAATTCAGTGACGTTACCACTATGCCACCATCTTCGTGGGATCAGGGATTAGTGCTGCAGGGATCAGTGCTGGGGCCTCAACTATTAACAATCCATATTAATGACTTGGATGAAGGGACAGCGTGTATTGTAGCCAGATTTGTTGATACAGAGATGGGTGGGAAAGAAAGTTGTGAGGAGGACACAAAGGGCTGGATTTGCTTGTCTCAGATCAGGATGGAACGGAGGTAGATAGCAAAATAAAATGGTGTTGGCACTCTGTGTCCCAGTATGCAGCCTCTGTTACTGACTCTGCTGACTTTCCTGAGGATGGAGGGAACACGAGATGGACGGGAAAGTGAAGTCGCCCATCTCATTAATTCAGCATGTTGAGGTCATTAGGGACTTGTTAATAGTACACCTTCTTACTTTACCAGGTTTTCATGGGGGTGGGCAGCCATTAGGATCTCTGTGAGATTGACCAATTCCAATCTGACAAAAACAGGGGTGGAGAAAGGTCCACATTTGGAAATAAAACTACTGAGCAGCAATGAAATTTTAATAACAAACTTTCCCTACCCTATCCCAGTCCCAGATCTCCATTTGCACTGGCCATTTTGAAGATGAAGATCCTTTCATTTTTTTTTAAGATCACCCATAGATGTCAGCCATAGCAATGGCTACCAATTCGGGCCAGAACATGGCCCACTTCTCTGGTGTCAGATCTCCATTTCCACCCTTCCAGTAACTAAATGGATGACAGACCCATCTCTATGGTCATTGAGACCCTAACCATATGCAAACCTTACCTCCTGGCAACAGTGGGGGGAAGTTGAGTGGGGCTCAGTCCCCCTCTTAATGCCTGCCTGCAATTGGAAAATCCAGCCCTAAGAGTCTGCAAAAGGATATAGATAGGTTAATTTAATGGGCAAAATGTTGTCAGATGGAGTATAATGTGGGAAAATGTGAGGCTATCTGCTTTGGTAGGAAGAATAGAAAAACTGAATACCATTCAAATGGAGAGAAATTGCAGAATGTTGCATTACAGAGAGATCCATCTGTCCTTGTACATGAATCACAAAATGTTAGCATGTGTATAAAAGTAGGGGAATAATGCTACAAGTGTATAGATGAGACAGCAGCTGGAGTACTGTGTACAGTTTTGGCCTCCTTATTTGAGGAGGCACATATTTGCAATGGACGCAATTCAGAGAAGATTCACTAGGCTGATTCCTGGGACAAAAGGGTTGTTTTATGAGGACAGGTTGAGCAGGTTGGGTCTTTACTCATTGGAAATTAAAAGAATGAGACATGATCTTATTGAAACATATAAGATATATGAGAGGGCTTGACAGGATGGATGCAGCGAGGGAAACTGGAACTCGGGGGCACAGTTTCAGAATAAGGGGTCTTCCATTTACCACAATGATGAGGAGGAATTTCTTCTCTCAAAGAACCATTATTCATTGGAATTCTCTACCCCAAACAGCAGTAGAGGCTGGGTCATTTTATATATGTTCAAGGCTGAGTTAGACAGATTTTTAATCGATAAGGGAGTCAAGGGGTATTGGGACAGGCAGGAAAGTGGAGTTGAGGCCATGATCAGATCAGCCATGATCATAATGAACATTGGAGCCAAATGGTCTACCCCATTCCTATTTCTTATGGTTATATGTTCTAATTGTGTTGATAAAACTGCCTGTGACAATATTCAGACATTGGCTTTCCCAGTGTCCAATGCTTGATTTCAATTTCTGTCCAAATGCATTTTATAATCTCTCTTCAAGGGTCACATGGGTGACAGCCTTTTGAGTTTCAAAATGGATTCCTTGCCAACTTATTTCCTCAATACCAACAGATGTCCAAAGACCAAGTTTGAATTCACAACTAAACAAAGCCAAGTGGGGAAAAAAATAATGTTACTGAGCCAACATAACAGAACCACTAAAAGAATCTCATGTCTGCTGGGATGATGTATGTTAGTTGTCTTTGAACACAAAGGACCCATTGCAAAGTCTCCAAATGCTCTTGGTTGTTTGCGGGGGAAACTCAATATTTGATATGTCTGTCTAAACAAGGCAGCAACAAAAGAAACAGCAGTAAATTTTGTCACTGTGGATAGCTACAATGTGCCACATACCTTAGGTTTATTGTGTTCATTGTGTATTTCCTCATCACACCCATCTTGCCATTTCTAATAGGTGTGCTGCTGCACTGAAGATGGTTGATTTACATAATAAGGTGGCAGACAACTGGAAAATATGACTTTCAAGATAGTTTTGCAAAAAATATTAATGGCAGGCCATTTTGTATTTAGCTACCTTATATAAAGAAATACAGACACTAAATGTATGGTTAAATGGTCTGTTAAAATCAGCTATGGAAGGTATGAGTTCATTTTGATTTGAAAAGGCTTTTTTATGTTACGTAGCTTGAAAATACATGATTCAATGGTTTGGTAGCACACAGCACGTTTTGAGGTTACAAAATACTCAATAATGTCATTATAGAATGTATTGGGACCAATGCACTTTTCCTTAATGGCCATTAAGGTGGCTTTTATAATGTAAACTTCTGCTGTTTGTTTTAGGTTTCTAACCACAACATGAAACTGAACAAGAGTGCCCTTTTAAACATTGCTGCCAAGTGTGGATATTGAAATGGCCAGGTTAGAAATTTGCTTCAAAAGAAGCATTTTGTAAGTCCATTTATGGTAAATATCAGTGACAAAAGTACAAAGAAAACTTAGAGAACCTTTAACGAACTCAGCATGGAAAACATTATTCACTTGGGCAAGAGCCAATAGAAACATAGCCATTTTCAAAAGGTTTTATCTGATACTTCTCACCAGATGCAAACTCCTACATTTTGTACCTAAATTGCTGAGGGATATGATTATTACATCCCATCACACTAAAGAGTTGCAGTCAAGGAAAGGAACAGAAACTTGAATAAAAAGTATAAATCATGGATGTTTTGCAGTCAAATATTTGGCAGTCCTCTTAAGGTGTGGGCCTACCTTTTAGTAATGGAGATATTTTCACAAGAGATATATGAAGAGCAACTGTGAACAAAACAAATGTTTGATTGTAGACCACAATATCTTTCCAGTGTCAATGTTATTTAATTTAAAATTAGTTTGAAAAGAATTCTGCAATTTAAGATCTGACACAAGCTCCATTGTAAACTCTTATTGCAGATACAATATATAAAGGAATGGTCCTTTATACCAGCAAGATTATGTAAAATAATTTCCATTGTAAATATGCAGAATTTTATTGTGAAACATGGTGCTATATGTTCAGGTATTGGAACACAGTATGTCATAGGGATCCCTCAATTGTGAAATCCAGGAATGACAAGTCTAATAACTACACATTTTATCTTTCTCCTGTAACAGCTCGAGCATGTTTTTGGGGTTGAATGCCCAAATGTTTTAAGAAGTGAGATGGAAAGGGTCCCTCGAGATCCACAGTAATTGATTCATCTTGAAAGGAAAGAGAATTGACAGTCTGGGTCTCTTTCCTCTTGAAAAAGGAAGGCTCAGGGCTGACCTAATAGTGGTGTTTAAACTTATGAAGGGTTTTGATACAGAGAGAATGTTTCCTTTTATGGAGAAGAGCATAACTAGAAGCCATCAATATAAAATAGTCATCATGAAATCCAACAAGGAATTCAGAAAAAACATCTTCACCCAAAGAGTGATGAGAATGTGGAATTTGCTACCATGGTAAGTGGTTGAAGCTAATAGAATAGATGCATTTAAGGGGAAGCTAAACAAGCATATGAGGAAGAAGGGGATAGAAGGTAGATTTAGATGCGAACAAATGAGAGAAGGCTCAAGTGGAGCATTAACACCTGCATGGACTGAATGGCCTGTTTCTGTGCTGTATATCCTATGTAATCCTATTTAGTTATGCTATCATAGCATTTTATAAGCCTGTTAAAAGATTTGTCTGTGTGCTTCCATCCAGCCAGTAAAAATAAACTGAGTTTGAGTGAAACCATGCACACGATATTAATAATGAACATATTAATACATTTGCATTCATTTCCTCTCTACATCAGTTCAGTTAAAACAGAGTTTAGCTTTTTACAAAAAACAGGCATGAGTATTCATTGCAAGAACTTGCAATCATGTGGCACTTTTTATATTGAAAATGTTATAAGTGGCCTTTGAGTCTTCATAGTATGTACTCATGCCATTCACAAAAATCTGGGCATTTCACTTTGCAATGAATGGGAGCCCGTCTACATTTAGCAGACTCACAGGTTATGGACTAAAATGCCACAGTATAAAAATGGTTTAACCTTGGGCCTACTCTATCATCAATCATAGGACTTGAAATTGCATTGGGGTGATTATTAGCATATGGATGTTTATGAGTTCACATGTAATTCTTTGTTCTGCTGTTTCAATGGATGCATTAACCCCGGTTATTTTAAATGAATTAGCGCCGCTACTAACATACCAGAACTAGAAATTGTATCCAAACACATTAATTGTTTGTACAGTAATATTTGTACAATGCAACTTCAGGGCCGAAGAGCTGATTTATCCCAAACCCTGTCAATTCGCTCCTAGGATAACACAGGACAATCGTATCTTCAGGCAAAACTTACATTTATTATAAATAATATTTCTGTACAATTTACTGTACTGCTGACACATTAGAATGGAAACATTTCTGAAAAATATATCTTAGCAGCCAAATTTAGAAATATTTGTCCTTTGGTAAGTAACAGCAGAACTCAATATTTGCACAAATTAAATACTGCGTATGAGTTTCTATTTTGTTTGGCTTGGAGCTTCGCTTTGATATCACTGGTTATTGGTGTGGGTAGACTGAATTATTGAAGTAGTTGAAACAATACATCAGTTCAGCTGGATTCTACATAGGTATGGTTTATTATGGTTGGAAACCTGCATTGTTTTAGCTGTTTGGAAAGTCTTTATTGTTGTGAATGGACATCTGTTTTGTATAGTCAGTTTATCCTTTTTTGTTACTCACTACCACAAGGAGTAATTGATACCAGAGATACATTTAAGGGGAATCTAGATAAACACATGGGGGAAAAAAGAATTGAAGGTTATACTGATAAGGTTGGATGAAGGGGGGTAAGGGGAGGCTCGCGTGGAGCATTATCATAAGAATGTACCAGGTTGGTAAATGGCCTATTTCTGTGCTGTACATTCTAAATATTTCTATGTACAGCTGCACCTCTATGATGGGAACTATGTGGGCTTGGTATGGTCTTAATTTTGAAACTGAGTAATCTTCACATTGCTACAGATGGCTTCAATCACATGATATTAGTTTTAGTTTTTTTTGTGGTTAGGAATCCTTCATGGATGCAGATACAGATCGAAGAACTGCATCTGTAGAACTAGAATCCTACAAGTTATGGTTATATATCTTAGTAATCATAAAAGCCATTTGATTTTGGTTTAGATGTAGTCTGTTAACAGGTAGCAACCTAGACTAATGAGTTCAAAACCCACCACAGTGAGTTGTAAAACAAATTTTAAAAGTCTGGTAATTTCCAGGCTCTGACAAAAAAACCCATCAAAACTTGTTTTGTTATAAAAACCCAATTAGTTCATTAATGGTCCTCAGGGAAGGAAGCCTACCACATTCAGTGAATTCTTCTTAATGTCCCTGCTAATAAAAGGTCCACCAACACCTTCTCAAGGCAACTGAGTATGGCTAATAAATCTGACCTGGCCTAGATTGGATGTGTGTCCTACCCTGAAATATTACTCACAGGCCAGTGATAAAGAATTCCTTAAACAGGAGATTCAGCCTGGATTGAAAAACGAGATTTGAAAGCGAATAAAGCGGGTCAAGTTTACATTGAAAATGATTCTCCTGTATTTGTGCACATTTGTGCCTTTTAGGTGTTAACAATGCCGAGATTATTCGGAAGCTTTAGAGTTGTTCAGATCTGACTCCAACATGAGGGGCAACATGACGCACTTTCTAAAGGATCTGAACTGTGATATAGTATTATGGTTGCAAAGTGAATAAAATGATCTTAAAATCATAAGGACAGAAATTCAGTCTAGGCTTGTCTGATCGTCAAGCAATGACCTATTTGTTGAGGTGCAATTTTCAGCTTTAACAATCAAAACCATCTGTGTTACTTATTTTCAAATTTTCTTTCACAATAAAAAAGTATGAGGGCATGGTGCCCATCTGTTGCAACAGCTTCCATGTATCAAGAATTTGTTCTTTTAAAGGACATTTGGATGGAATTTAAAGATAAAAATCAATCAGCGATGTACTGTTTGAGTGCTGATAGCTTGTTTGGCAAGAAATGTTTTGTTTGGATCAGGATTATCAAAAGTCAGGTTTTTTGAAATTACCAATTTATAAAACCAATGTACCTTCAGTCCATCAAATTAATCTTTCAACAATTCAATCTAAATGAAAACAATAACAAAATATACGCTTTTTTGTGTGAGTGAGTTCTCTTAGCTATGTTACTATCTGTAAGTAAACTATGTGGGGAGAATTCACCCTCCCTGTTGGGGGGGTTGGGCGGGGACAGGCGGGGAGGGACGTGGACCTGATCAGAGCCCACGATCGGGTCCGTGCCGCCATTTTACATGGGCGAGCCAATTAAGGCCCGCCCAACGTGATTCGCACCCAGAAGCGCTGAGCTCTCCCTGTGCGGACGGGCGGGGTACCCTGAGTCGGGAGTGCGCTCTTTCGCGCATGCCTGCGAAAAAGTGCAGAAATGTCCCTGAGGCACAGAGGTGCCTCAGGGAGATAAGTTTTAAGTTTGAAAATTTTCAATAATAAAAAAAGACAGTGTCACATGAGCTGGGACATGTCTATGAACTTTAATGAAAAACTTTATTTAATTTATAAACTCTTCATGAAACCTCATACCGCCCGTGGAAGAGGTTCCACGAAAAATATGAAGGCTGCCTGGGCTCTTCGCCTGCCCGCCAACCTTAAGGTTGGATGGGCAGCTTTCTCAATAGGTTTAATTAGTTATTTAATGGCCTTAACAGTGATGTGTGGTGACGTCTGGATGCACACCCGACATCACTCCGTGTCATTCTACGCCTCGGCGAGCGGGCCCCACCCCCGATCGCCAAGCTGAAAATTCTCCCCCGTAAGTTGAATGGCCTTATTCACGATCAGTCCAAGATCAGTCAAGTTGACTTTTTTTTTCTATGTATTAGGCTTGGATGAGAATATCTTACAAGTGCCGTGAACGTGAATGGTTTTGAAACTGCATTCTCAGATCATGTCTTTATATGAAGATTTTGGCTGCTCATTCCTATAAACAGCAATCTGTTATAATCAATGACACTCAGCTTTACATCCTTATGCAATTGTTGCTGTACAATTCCACTGGCTGTCATCAAGTGTTAAATGAGTCAATACTTCCTCCAGCTAAACACTGGAAACAGCACCTTCTAAACCCATGACCTGTACCACCCAGGAGGGCCCAGATGCATGGGAACACCACCATCTGTAAGTTCCCTTCTAAGTCACTCACCATCCTGACTTGGAAATATATATCCGTTCCTTCGCTGTTGCTGGGTCAAAATCCTGGAACTCTCTCCCTAACAGCACTGTGGGTGTACCTGCACCACATGGGCTGCAGCAGTTCAAGAAGGCAGTTTACCATCACCTTCTCAAGGACACTTAGCGATTGGCAACAAATGCTGGTCTAGCCAGTGATGCACACATCCTTTGAAAGAATATAAAAAGAACACCAAAGCATCAATACCTCTAACTTGGCTATCCTGCTCTGTTGTTTCATTTCATCCTTCATCTCATCTGACACTTTAAGAAAAAAACTTTTCCTCTGCCTTTCAGGTGTTAAGGAATACTGGCTCCAACAACTCATTGGTGCCAACAGCCTTCCAGAATCTTTCTTCTGTTATGACTGCAGCCGATGTTATTCACTGAACAAATCAAATCCCAGAGGGAAACTTGTCTTACTGGTCATAACTTTTTTTTTGTGTTTTGAAAATGAGTGGATAACTACTAACCCCAGAAGCATAGAGTCCCAGTAACACTTTTAGGATTTTAAAATTAGAAGTTTTATGAACAAGAAGAAATAAAAACTTAAGCATATAAAATTGAAATTACACAGTTAAACAGTCTGACAAAGCATCCCCCCAAAAAGCCGACTTGATCAAAACACACAAGTAAGCTAATTGGCAACAACTCCCTTATAGATTTTTTAACCATAAAAATTCAGTAATATTACCCGAGGCAAAAACTGCTGTCACTTTAGTAAAGAATACCACATGACTTCTCACTCTCTTTCACTCTGCTATGGAAAAAAAACAAAGGAAATTCAGGAACAGACTGCTCTCTGAAGTCTCTGAAACAAAGAAAGTGCTGGCTTGAAACTAGGTGGCTGCTTCAAATTCACAACCTTTCTCAGCACAGAGCTGGTCTCAGGACATCTCCTCCGCACAGTCAACACAGCTCAACTAAACATCTTTCCTTAAATGTCAGAAACAGAAATACCTGGAAAAACTCAGCAGGTCTGGCAGCATCGGCGGAGAAGAGTACAGTTGACGTTTCGAGTCCTCATGACCCTTCAGCAGAACAGTTCTGTTGAAGGGTCATGAGGACTCGAAACGTCAACTGTACTCTTCTTCACCGATGCTTCCAGACCTGCTGAGTTTTTCCAGGTATTTCTGTTTCTGTTTTTGTTTTGGATTTCCAGCATCCGCAGTTTTTTGTTTTTATTTCCTTAAATGTCCTTTTCCTCTTTGATATTAGACTCCATTGTTCTAAGCACCTCTTTGAACTCAATTTTGCCAATATACAAAAATCTTTCACGTTTCCCTATTCGGGTAAAAAAAAATGAATAACCTTCCCTTGTTTAGTTAAGAAACCTTTGTAAGTTGTAAAAGTCCCTTGTCACTTCTGAACTCCCTTTGAAACTTAACAGCTGAAAAGTCAAGTTCCTACTTATCTTAATGCAAATTTCAAACCCTAACTATTTACCCATACATTTAACTTCACATTACAAATGCATGTATTTTGCACCTTTACCTTTCACCTCTCTGCTCCTACAGACAAGCTGCCTTTACTAACCTTCCCCAGTTTAATTACACACAAACACACCCACAGCCTTCTTTAAAGAATACTACCATATTGCCAAAAATATTTTGAAAATAACATTCATCTTCATACTTCCCTTCACTTCCCTCTGACCCTATCCATTCTTCAAATCTTACCTCTTGCTGATACCCTCCAACCTTCCCCTCTGATGCTGAATGAGATGTCCTTGACAAAGGACTCAGCTCTATATCCTTACTGCCCCAACTTCTGAATTTTGAGCTTGGTACAATGTTTATCTCCTCTTCCATCGCCTTTCCCTCTGCGCACACTTCTTTGACCAGGCGACCTTCCCTGGCTCTGTGGATCCTTTCATCCATCTCCAGTATTCTCCTTCCACCTGGACCCCTCCCTTTGGTGCCTCACCCTTTCCAGATCTTTTCACTGAGAAATTGTTGACACGACATTGACCATCGCAATTTCTCTGTTCCCTTCACTCACTCTAACCTGTCTCTCTCTAAACTTGTTGCACTCCGTACTCTCAGGTCTAACATTAACATTGGGCAGAATTTTGCCCTTGGTGGGCAGGCTTGGCAGGGGAGGGCAGGGGCAGTCGGGGAGCCCCTGCAATCGTTGCCACACCGCGATTTCACGCTGGTGGGTCAATTAAGGCCCGCCCAGAGTGAAACGCAAGCAGCAGTGTTCAGCACTGTCTGTGTGGCGGGGGGAGGAGGGCAAGCGGGTCAAGTGCGAACTTCACACGTGCACACAACTGAGCGCTGCATAATCCCCCTGAGGCAGCTCTGTGCATCAGGGAGCTGAAGAGATACAACAAAAAAAAATAAAGAAAATAAAAATGTAATAAAACATCTCCCTGCTCAGGAACATGTTATTAATTCAATTGCAAAACATTTATTTTATTTTTATTTACTTTTGGAAACCTCATCCCACCCGTAGATGATGGTTCCAAAAAAATGCAAAGGCAGCTTGGCCTTTTTGCAAAAAAATTACCTTAATTGATTATTTAGTGGCCTTAACAGAACTATTGCATGACTACACATTGACATTGGGGCATGCTTGCCGACGTCAACGAGCATCATTTCACGCTCGAGCAGGTCAAGCGCACACCAAGCAAAAATTTCTGCCCATTGTTATCTAACCTGCTGACAAGGGAGGTGCTGTTGTTGTCTGGTGTATGGACCTCAATCTAGCAGAGGCTGATTGCCAACCCTCTAACACTTTGTTCTACCTCCTCCTCGACTATGACCCTACCATTGAACATCAGGCCATTATTTCCAGGATTGTCTCTGACCTCATCTCCTCCTAAGATCTTCCTTCCATTGCCTTAACCTCACAGTCCCGCAACCCTGAACAGCCCACTTCTATCTCCTTCCCAAGATCTACATACAGAACTACCCTGGTGGACTTATCCTTTCAACCTGCTCCTGCATCACTTATCTGATTTTTTCCTATCTTGACTCTATTTTTTATCCCCTTGTCCATCCTCTCCCTACCTATATCTGTCACTCTCCTGATGCCCTCCATCACTTTAACAGTTTCCAATTTTCTGACCATAACTGTTTCTTCTTTACCATGGACGACCAACCTCTCTACTTCCATCCCTCACCAGATGGCATGGGGGTCTCTGCTTCTTACTTGAACAGAGGCCCAAACAGTTTCCATCAACCACCACCCTCCTCTGCCTGGCTGAATTTGTTGTCTCATTGAACAAAGTCTCTTTTAATTCATATCGCTTCCTCCAAATTAAAGTTATTACTATGGGTATTCGCATGGGTCCTAACTATGCCTGTCCTTTTGTGGGGTATGTGAAACATTTCTTGTTCAAGTCCTAATTGGGGCCCCTCCCCAATTCTTTTCCTGGTATACCGATTACTGCACCTGTGCTGTATCCTGCTCTTACCCAGAATTGGAAAATACTTTATCAACTTTGCTTCTAATTTCAATCCTTCTCTCATCTTCACAAGGTCCATCCCTGACTCCTCACTTCTCTTCCTCGCCTTCTCTGTCTCAATCCATTTCTGGGGATAGGCTATTAACAAATTTTTATTATAAACCTACTGGTGACCACAGCTACCTCGACGACACTTCCTCACACCCTGCTTTTTGTAAGGATTCTGTTCCATTCTCCCAGTTTCTCTGCCTTCATCACATCTATTCTGATGGTGCAACCTTCTAGTGCTTCTGAAATGTTCTCCTTTTTCCTCAACTGAGTATTCCACTGGCACAGTGGTTTACAGGGCCCTTGACTGTGTCTGATCCGCTTTCCGCACTTCTGCTCTCACCTCTTATTCAGCCTCCTAGAACTACAATAAGACTCCCCTTGTCCTCACCTTCCACCTCACCAGCCTCCAAATTCAATGGATCATTCTCTGCCATTTCTGCCACATCCAGCTTGATGCCACCACCAAACACATCTTCCCCCTACTCCCTCTTTCAGCATTCCGAAGGGACCACTCTCTCTGCAACACTGTGGTCAACTCCTCTATCACCCCCAACTCCTCGTCCCCTTCCCATGGCACCACCCCGGGTAAGCACAGATGTAACACCTGCATTTTTACCTCCTCTCTCCTCACTGTCCACGGCCCCAAAACTCCTTCCAGGTGAAGCAGTGATTTACTTGTACTTTGTTCAATTCAGTATACTGTATTTGCTGCTCACAATCCCTCTACACTGGGGAGACCAAACACAGATTGGGTGATCGCTTTATGGAACACCTCCGCTGTCCGCAAGCATGATCCCGAACTTCCAGTGGCCTGTAACTTTAATTCTGCACCTTGCTCTTATAATGACATCTCTGTCCTTGACCTGCTGCACTTCTAGTGAAGCTCAATGCAATATCAAGAAACAATACCACATCTTTCAACTAGGCACTTTACAGCCTCTGGAGTCAACACTAAGTTCAACAATTTCAGACCCCACCATTTTCTTTGCAAGTTTCTACCTTGACCTTTTTTTTTCATGTTTTTGCTTTTGGGTGGCAGTTGTTCATTGTTCTGCTATTTACACCTCCTCTGGACCATATTTTGTTTCTTTACTTACCACCCCCTTTGGCTTAGCACCACCAACTCTTTTGTTATTTAATGTCTCCCATCATCCACCCTATGACAGACCTTCCCTTTTGTTTTTTCTACCCTTCCCATTTCATCTCCTTAATAGCGATTACACTCTAACTTTTCCCAGTGCTGATGAAAGGTTACGACCTGAAATGTTGACTCTCTTTCTCTCTCCACAGATGCTGCCAGATCTGCTAAGTATTTCCAGCTGAGTATTTTCTGTTTTTATTCCAAAGCCACACTGTTTGGTTTTTGGTTTAAATTCCACTGCCTGCTTTTCAATTTCATCCTTCATACTTGCTTGACCCTGAGAAAGGCTTCACCCCAACATCCAGTTCACAATCTTTGCATCATGCATATTCTGGGGCACTGCCTCCTTCCATAGCAGAAAAATATAAGTTTGTGCGGATGCTGCAGGAGTGCAGGTTTCTCATGCTTGATGAGTTCAGGCAGTATAGCATTTGCACTTCAAGCTTTGTCCATGGCAAGCGAGACCATCGCTTTGCTAAGCTCCTCTGCTCTGGGTTCAATATCCAGCTCTGCTATGTCAAGCAGACTTTCTGTCCTGTCTAGAGCTTCCTTCATGTACAGTTCAAGTTAGTGTACCCACCCATCTCTCCAACTGTTTATCGCAGTCGGTGATTATCTCCCCACCTTTGTTTTCAATGGAGCTCTTTGCTGATGGACCTGTTGCCTTTTTGATCCCTACATACATGGTCCCAGCATTCTCTGTTTTGGGGGATATCCTTACATTCTGGCAAAGTTGTAACCAGTAGTCATTGGCGCACTGGCTAGCAGTCTGTTGGACTTTACTTCGAGTGACTCTTAGTGCATTCGGAGTCTTTTCACTCAGATCTGTCTTGTAATTAATGAGAGCAGATCATTTAGCTTCACTGACAGGTTCCATCACAGTGATATTAGCCTCAAACCAGTCAGAAATTTTCTGCTGTTTCTTCCCATATGTTGAGAGTGCATTATAGATGGTGTCTCAAAATATGTTCCATTTCACTTCTGTACACTGTGTGTGAACGCTAAAGAGTGCCTGTTCAATCAAGTCATGGAACTGTTGCTTTTAATCTGCAGAGGCAGTATGGCTGACATCGATATGAGGACAGCATTTCTGCTTTGAATGAAAAAATGTCAAGAGTTGTATCCCCACCCTAGTGCACATCAGGGAGTGATCTGTATCACAGCCAGCACTCTGGTAGCTTCGTGTGTTGAGAACACTCTTCAGAGTCACATCTGGTGATTATCAGATCTGCTGGTGCCAAAGCCCACATCTTGGATGTCTCTAGGACACCTTGTGGCATGGATTGTTCTGAAAATAGGTGCTAGCTACATAAAGCTCATGGTAGTAGCAAAGCTCAAGTTGTCTCTGTCCATTCTCATTTATCTTTCCCAGGCCATAATATCTGAGGCAGGAGGACCACACACCTCATGATCCACACGCACTCCTGCATTGAAATCCCCCAGTGGTAAAGATGTTCTGACTTAGGGACTCTGCTGATAGCAGAGTCAAGCTCCTCATGGAACTGGTCTTCCGCCTCTCTAGTGGAGCACAGTGTTTCATTGTGTGGTCAGGGTTTAGGCAGGGGTTTTGGGGATTTTCTATTCTCCCAAAGTATGTTGCACGAGTCTGTGATTTCTCAAAACCATTAATCTTTATTTACAGCACGTACTGACACATTTGGACCTCTACACGAGGTTGGAGTTTCTCCTTCTTCCAGATCTCTCTTACTCCTCAGTCATATGATCTGACATCATTATTACATCAGCATCATGTATGCTTCTGATGTTAACGCTATACACACAGCGTTGGAGCATAGAGGTTAACATGCCCTGTTTTGAGTTGAGAGGCAGATGGAAACAAAACATTCTGAACCACTTGTGAGAGGGTTCTATTATCATAAGAACATAAGCACTTAAGAAATAGGAACAGGAGTAGACCATTCAGTCCCTCAAGCCTGCTCCACCATTCAACAAGATCATGGCTGATCATCTTGTGTTTCGATTTCCATATTCCTATCTAACCCCGATAGCTTTTGATTCCTTTGCCTAACAAGAATCTATCTACCTCTGCCTTAAAAATATTCAATGACCCCACCTCCACCACCTTCTGAGGCAGAGAATTCCGAAGTTGCACAACCCTCTGAGAGAAATAAATTCCCCTCACCTCTGTCCTAAAAGGGCGACTCTTAATTTTAAAACAGTGCCCCCTAGTTCTGGACTCACCCACAAGAGGAAACATCCTTTTGGCATCCACCTTGTCAAGACCATTCAGAATCTTGTTTACTTCAATCAAATCACCCCCTCGCGCTTCTAAACTCTAGTGGAAACAAGCCCAGTCTGTCCAACCTTTCCTCATAAGACAACCCACTCATTCCAGGTGTCAGTCTAGTAAACCTCCTTTGAACCACCTTCAATGCATTTACATCCTTCCTTAAGTGAGGAGACCAAAACTGCACACAGTATTCGAGGTGCAGTTTCACCAATGCCCAGTATAATTGAAGCATAACATCCTTACTTTTATGTTCACCCCTCTCGTAATAAAGGATAGCATTCCATTAGCCTTCTTAATTACTTGCTATACCTACATACTAACTTTTTGTGACTCATGTACTAGAACACCGAGATCCCTCTGCACCTCAGAATTATGCAGCCGATCTCTATTTAAGTAATACTCTGCTTTTTTGTTCTTCCTGCCAAAGTGAACAACTTCACATTTTCCCACATTAAACTCCATTTGCCAGATTTTTGCCTACTCACTCAACCTAACTATATCCACCTGCAATCTCCTCATGTCCTCTTCACAATATACTTTCCTACCTATCTTTGTGTCATCTGCAAATTTAGCTACCATGTCTTCACTCCCCTGAAGTAAGTCATTGATGTAAATTGTAAAAAGTTGAGGTCCCCGTACAGATCCCTGTGGGACACCACTCGTCACATCCTGCCAATCAGAAAAAGACCCATTTTTGCATACTCTCTGCTTTCTGCCAGCCAGCCAATCTTCTATCCATTCTAATTTGTTACCCACTATACCATGCGCTTTTATTTTCCGTAATAATCTTTGATGTGGCACCTTATCAAATGTCTTCTGGGAAGCCAAGTACAATATGTCTACAGGTTCCCCTTTACCCACTACGCATGTTACTCCTTCAAAAAACTCCAATAAATTGGTTAAATATGATTTTCCTTTCACAAAACCATGCTGACTTTTCCGATTGCCTTGAACTCTTCTAAGTGCCCAGCTATAACCTCCTTAATGATCAATTCTGATAGCTTCCCCATCGAGAATATGAGTTCCTTACAGCCAAGTCTACACCTTGCTCACGCATTTCCTCTGAACTCTTCCCCTGCCAGATGAATGTGTAATGTTTTTCTTTTAGTGATCCGCTCTTGGTGAGCCTGGTCTCTTGTAGAGAAGCTATATCAATGGTCAGCCTATCAAGTTCCATCACAGCTGTCTTGCTTGCTGTTACCACCTAACTGGGCATCATCTGTCAATCGCATGCAGGAGTATGGCTTGCTTGGGGAAGGGGGAGAATTGGCCTCAAGCAAGGGAAGAGGCTGCAGGGGGAGGGCTGTGCTGGGGAAAGGGGATGTCCCAGGATATGTGTGGGGCCACATGTTGATCTGTGCAAGTGGCCTCAAGAGGGTGAGGGCTGAGGAGGCAGTTTCCAGAGAAGATGAGGCCAGATGGAGATGTGAGGGTTTGTGTGAGAAACTGAGTGGTGATGTCCCTTGAGCTGGTAGTGAGTGAGATGCCAGTGAATGTGTGATGGGCTTGTGAGTGTGTGAATTTAGAGTGATGAGATGGTTGCCTTACCCTGGTGGCACAGATGAGACTATTTATCCATTTTCTGCATGAATGGCTGACCTTTTCTGTACAGTGTTGGTACTGATAACCTCTGCCACCGCCTCCCAAGCCAGAGTGGTGACACTGATGGGCATCCTGCAGCCAGAGCGGGTGTAGAGGACTTTGCGGTGGGCTCCAACGGTGTCCAGAGGGCAACCCAGGGATGCATCACTGAATCAGGAGGCTGCAGTCTTCTTGCCCTTCAGGGCCATGTCTTCTGTGCAGCAGTCCTGGGCTGGAAGCACTGAGAGGTGCGCGCGCAGCTGTACTTTAAATATGGCACCCGGTGTGAGGAAGTGACGAGGTGATGGCGTGGTGGGCGAATCAGAGACTGCTCGCCAGCGAAATGGTGTGTTTCCCGAGAATGCATGATTAATGAGGTGGGATTGAGATGATACGATGTGAAAAGCCACAATTGTGGCCAGCAGGTAAAACATTCTTTTTCCTGCCCGCTACCGCAGTTAGTGCAAATCTGGGATGATTCCACCTATAGTCTCAAGCAGCTTACTTTGGGAGAATAGACAAGCCCCAAAGAACCCAGAGTAGACCCCAAACACACGACAAAATATGGTGGCAGTGGAAAGCAAGCAGAAGACCCAGAAAAAACTCCAAGAGCAGCTACAGACCTGGCAAGTCAAGAGATCATTAAAAGAAGGATGAAAGGAACAGATTCAAAACTCATTAAAAAGTCAGAGCATCGTGGGGGCAGCAGATGCAAACTGAGACACAGACCCAGAGTCTGGACAGCAATGATCACAAACCAGAATTAACAAACAACACCAGTGAAGCAGCAACTACTCCTGGGCTTGGTACAAGCATGGAATCCACACTACCACTCCCAGAACCATCCCAGAGCGCTGAAGGCTTGCAGCAGGCTAGCAATGGAACAACTGGAGAAAGAGGTTTTCCAGATATAGAATCGCTTCTGGTTTGCACGAAAAGGGATCAGGTCAGTTCATTACTCTATGCAGCTGGGGCTATTGCCAACAACGTAATACCGAGGCAGGGAGTTGATGAGACTTCAAATTCTTCTGAAAAAATTCTGCAAGCATTTGATTCATACTTCAGATTTCACAAAAATTTAACTATAGAAAAGACAAAATTTAACAAGTGAAAACAAAGACCAGGCAGGGAGCTTGGATTAGTTCATCAACAATCTATATAGGCTGGCAGAAAATTGCGACCACAAAATATTGAGAGATGAATTGATTCATGATTGCATAGTAGTTGGGGTCCTAGATGAAGCTCTATCAGATCTCTTGCAAACAAGAGAAGATTTAACTCTAATCAAGGCGTGAAAATTGCAAGACAAGCTGAGCTCAGAAAGCAAAAATAGAACTTTTGTCTGCATGGAAGGCAAGCTCTCATTGGAACGAATGAGTGAGGCCATTCAGTACGTAGGCCAGAAGAGGGAAAGCGCACCAAAGCAGAAGCCCGGGAAAACAGGGGAAAGTGTGCCAACTTGAAATGCTCTTGGTGTGGCGGGAAAAACCTCCACAAGTGGAAGAATGCCCAGCAGGGGAAGCAGAATGCCACAACCGTGGAAAATCAGACATTTTAAAATTGTCTGCTGATTTAAACCACAGATAGCCAGAAGGAAGAAATATTAAAGCCAAACCACATACAAGAAGTGGAAGAGCCATAGAAAAAGCAAATAACTTACCTAGGGGAAGTAAGTGAAATGGAAAATAAATACTGGATTGTTAAACTTGAAGTGGATGGACAACACACAGAGTTTAAAAATTGACACAGGGGCAGGAGTTTCTGTCTTACCTGATGAAGTAAAATGGCTTAAGCACATTACATTACAGCCCTCATCTATCAAGTTACAGGGTCCAGGTGAGACAAAACAGAAAGTCATAAGCTAACACATGGCAAAATTGAAGTACAAAGATAGAGAAATCATTGAACCTCTGTATGTCATCCAGAATCAAGAGTATCTTTACTAATCAGGAAAGCATGCTTAAAATTGAAGCTACTCTATAAAGTTGATGAAATTGCTAATGAACAATACAGCAATACATTCAGGAATTAATTTCCAGGATTACCTACAAGCTTGGGAACACTGAAGACCAAGTACCATATTACCTGAAGAGCTGATGCTAAACCAATTTACCTCTTTACACCAAGGAAAATCCCTCACCCACTCTTGGACAAAGTCATGGATGAAATTGAGAACATCTCACTAGTAACCATGTTCACAAAATGGTGTTCAGGAATGGTCACAGTCCCAAAGACAAATGGTTCAATTAGAATCTGCATGGATTTAACTCAAATTAACAAACATGAGTTCCACCCAATGGTCTAATGGATGACAGCCTTGGCAAACAAGCCAAGAGTACTCCATTCGCCAAATTGGAAGCAAACTGCGGATTTTGGCAGTTGCCTCTGGACAAAGAATCCAGATTTCTGACCACATTTGATAGATTACTATTTGGAATTATGTCCATTCCTGAAATGTTTCAGAGAACAGTGTCTCACACTCAAGAAGGCATGGAAGGAGTACTATGCCACATGGACAACATGGGTTCACAAGAGAAGAGCATGACTGTAGAGTTAGAGCAGTCCTGCAAGTCTTACAGGATGCAGACCTAACGCTGAATGAAAAAAATGAGTTTGCCAAGCTTATGATTAAATTTCTAGGTCACATTGTACAAACCTCTGGAATAACAGACAAAAAAAAAACAAAGGTGATCAGAGAGTTTCCACAATCCAGGAACATTACCGAACATCAGAGATTCCTCAGGATGGTTAACCAAGTAGACAAGTTCCTACCAAATTTGGGAAGAGGTCATTGAGCCTTTAAGACAGCTGTTGAGACAGGGTCAACTGTGGTGCTGGAATGTGGACCAGCAAATGCTTTGAGAAAATAAAAAATCGTTTAATTTCCTCTGAAATTTTGCCACATTATGACCCCAAACTACCAACCATAGTAGCAGCAGATGCATTATCCACAGGCCTGGGTGCAGTATTATTTCAAGTGCAGAGTAAATGTAGACAAGTTTATTATGCCTCAAGGTCACTCAGAGACACAGAGAAGAGGTATGCTACAATTGCCCACAGCAATGGTGTTGACTCTTAAAAATGCCCTCTGAATGAGGGCAGTTCAGGATGGGCAATAAATGCTGGCCTAGCCAGCAACGCCCACATCCCATGAACAAATATATAAAACATATTGAGAAGGAAGCAACAACATGGGCATGTGAGAAATTCTCAAGCTACGTAATGGGATTACAGTTCAAAATTGAAACAGGCCATAAACTACGAGTCACTCTTCTGAACATGAAGGAGATTGCGAAGATGCCATCTAGAGTCCAACAGTTCAGATTAAGATTAATGAGGTATGACTTTATGACAGAGTATGTTCAGGGGAAGTACCAGACAACAGCTGAATAACATTCGAGGATACCAGCTGAAGGAACCAATCTAGAGGATTTGCATTTCATCAAGGAGGTGGAAGCATATACATCTCTCATTACTCAACACCTACTGGCTACTGTAAAGAAGTCGCAGGAGATAAAACAAGTGCAGCAGCAAGATAATGAATGTGTCCAGATAGGAAAATATGGGCAGAATTTTCCAGCTGATGTGCGGGTGGCGGAGCCCACACGTCAGCGCGTAAAATGTCGCGCGTTGACGTTGCGCGAGCTTGCTGATGTCAGCGCGCAGCATTGCGATATTTTGGTGGGCGGGCGTGCTCAATTCGCCCGCCATTAATTGAAGGGCTCGTTAAGGCCCTTAACATGCCAATTGGCCAGGATTTTGAAGGGCCCGTGCAAACTTCGGGTTGGCGCACAAACCCAACGGGCAGGAGATTATTCAAAAAAAACTTTTGCAATGTCGGGATATGTGGACTCAGCGGGGTTGTTCATGTTTTACATGAAGTTATAATCGATGAAAGTGTTTAAAACTTGCCTATGTGATTATTATCTCATCGATGCCCAAGAGGTTTTTGTGTAATTTGAAACCAATCTGCAGACAGTAATCTTTTTCGGCCTTGCAGCTTTCCAGAAGCCTCCATTTAGCCTGGGGCTATGGGTTCTAACCTCTCCAGTGGAGCCAGCTCCCCTGAGGAGGAAGGGAGGGATAGAATAAGGAGGAGGCCAGGACTGGACGATCAGCCTCCAGGGGAGCCACCTTTGGGTGTCCAGGCGCAGGCACAAGTGCCACAGGGCCAAGAGGTTGTCCAAGGAACAAGGGGCCGCAGACGACGCCACTATCCTGCTGCCAGGGTATACAGGTGGCGAAGCAGCTACCTCAATATGACTGAGGTGCAGTGCCGAAGGAGGGTCCGACTCTCAAGGGAGACAGTCAACTATATCTGTCAGATGATTGACCCTGAGATCTCCCCTAACTGTGTGGGTGGACACCCCATGCTAGCGGCTCTGAAGCTCACAGTTGTCCTCCACTTCTATGCCTCTGGCTCCTGCCAAGGCTCGGTGGGTGATCTTTGCGGTGTCTCCCAATCAGCTGTCCACACTTGTGTCAAGCAGGTTACAGATGCTCTGCTCAGACGGGTATTGACCTTCATCCACTTCCACTGCGACCAGGCAAGTCAGGCACAGCGAGCCAGAGGCTTCGCGGCCATTGCTGCTTCCCCCACGTCCAGGGTGCTATAGACTGTACACATGTGGCCATCAAGGCCCCAGCAGGTGAGCCCGGTGCCTTCGTCAGCAGGAAGGGCTTCCACTCCATGAACGTGCAGATAGTGTGTGATCACAGGATGCTGATTCTACAAGTTTGTGCAAGGTACCCAGGCAGCTCCCACGACGCCTACATCCTCAGACACTCCCAGGTACTGGAGCTCTTCAGTGCTCCGGCTCGGCTGGATGGTTGTCTGCTGGGTGACAAGGGCTATCCCCTGCGAAGGTGGCTCATGACGCCACTACACCATACAAGAACAGAAGCTGAGCAGCGGTACAATCGGAGCCAGGGCACCACAAGGGCTGTGGTGGAGAGAGCCATCGGTCTTCTCAAGATGCGCTTCCATTGCTTTGACCGCTCAGGGGGCGCACTCCAGTACCCCCCAGATCGCGTCTCTCTGATCGTGGTAGCATGCTGTGCTCTGCACAATCTTGCGCTGGAAAGGGGGGATGCAGTTGACGATGAAGACCTTGACACCCTGGATGAGGCTGCACATGATGAATCCAGCAGTGTCTCGGAGGATGAGGAAGCACAGGGCGATGATGAGGGGCACAACGACGACCCACTATTACACCAAGGAGGCAGGGACACCCGGGACACTTTAATCCAACGAACCTTCAGCTAGCTCCACACACATGGATCAGCAGGACCAGCATTGCCTGGAACTTCCACACGTGGCACTTAGGTGCTACATCTTCCACCTCATCAGCTGCAAATAAGGGCTCAGTACAGAAACATCAATGTCTACTCAAACACTCATGATAATTATGTGAAAAAGAAAGAAGAACCACAATGAAAAGACCCTCAGCCATGGTAACGAAGGTGGACTTTATTGTGTCCAAAATTGAAGCACACATGATTATTTCACAATGACAGAAAAATGGGTCCTATTCCAAGGCCAACACAAAATCACCAGTGACATACCAGGGGAGTGCCTAACGTGCCTTATGCTTACGTTTTCGGGTGCTACGTCTAGGTGCCGCCCCATCGCTCAGAGTGGCTTGTGAGACAGCCTGCTGACTCTGCTGTCCTATTGGCCTAGATGACCTTGGCGGGCTTCCTCTGGCCCGTGGAGCCTGTGATGGCCCCGCCTGGGAGGGAGTGGCCAGTTCCTGAACTGGCACCTCCCCAGTTGTCGCAGCCTCAACAGAAGAAACGTTGACTGGCAGACGGGGGGAGGAGCTGCTGCCCTCATCCGGAGCGCCCTGACAGGAGCTCGCAGTGACGACAGGCAGCTGCTGTGCCGACGTGAGGTCCAAATCTACCTCCCTGCTCACCGCAGATACATGGGCACCGAGTGCCGACGCTTGGTGTCCACAACATCTCCCACAATGGGAAAGACCACCCGTGGCCAGTACCGCAGTGAGGGCTTGCAGGTCAGAGCGTAACCCAATCATATTTTGATCCATTTGGTGGAAGCCCCTCTCAATGAGAGTCGCCAATCTCTCATTGGAGGAAGCCTGAAGATCTGCCCTGAGGGTCAAACCTTCACATGCACTCTGCCTAGACTCCTCCATTGCAGAGAACTGAACCACTCCCTCATGCAACCCTGCCAGATGCAAACACATCCTGCCTCCTGTCCTGCAGCTGCTGCAATGGGGACAACTCCAGAGGCACGTCATCAGTGCCGGACTCAGCATGTGCCTCGTCCCCTGCTGCCCTCCGGCTGCTGGTGCCATCGGCACTCTCTGCCCCTACCATCTCCTCCAGCGATCGTGATGTGCCCTTTCCACTGTGACCCGGGACACTAGCCAGCGGTAAAGTCCCCACTGATGTGTGTGTGTCTGCGCTGGTGCCTGGCTGGCTGAAATGGTGTGCCGCAAGTTGCACATGTTGCCCCTCAGGTGTGGAGGGGGGGGCCGCGGGGTCGAGGTGCTGGTGTGATGC
The DNA here is from genome assembly GCF_964194155.1 of Cetorhinus maximus. Classification (NCBI taxonomy): domain Eukaryota; kingdom Metazoa; phylum Chordata; class Chondrichthyes; order Lamniformes; family Cetorhinidae; genus Cetorhinus; species Cetorhinus maximus. The sequence continues at coordinate 75,267,724 of NC_135894.1, read as the reverse complement.
TGAAATTAACAACAGGGACAGTGCATCAGTTAGCATACAGTCAGTTCAACCCTTCATCCCTTCCCCCCCCCAGCCTCATAAGTTGCTCATCCTTAAAGACCCTAAGGAGAAGAACATTGGTGAGGTGGAAATGAGTCAAGATGGGCCCCAACCATTAAACACACATGCAGACAGGCTGGTCAGATGGCCTCATGAATGCCACATGGCTTGTTATGAACCATAGGAGTGGGGAGAGTGCAGAGGTACCTGACCTGGATGCACTGTGGCCTGGATAGTTGCGGGGCTGAGGAAATATCTCAATCAGTTGTAAAATTTTCTGCCGAACACAGGAGATTGAGAGGTCACATTATTGCCCTTCATTCCTTAAGGAGGGGCATAGACCGGGTGGCCAGAAGGCAACATTTCTCCTTGGTGCAGGAATGAGTAATATGGTGGAATTCATCTGAGTTGAGTGCCATGAGGTTTACACTGAGGTGCTGAGGACCTTTTGGACAATGTAACGTGGGGCGCACTGGCTGAAAGGGTGCAGGAGGTCCGAAGGCCCCTAGAATGGAATAAGTCTTTGGCTGTGCAGCAGCAATCCAATGGCATGTGAGACCATGGTGATAGTGGTCACTAATGGGATAAGGTGACTTGGAAGGTGGTGGAGAGGCTATTCCTCAAGGGGATGAGGGTCCCTCCTGTATGACCCAAACGTCATAATGTCGCAGTCTGTGAATGAGCAGTGTTGCAGCATTAACGATTGCAGCAACCATCAGTGGTTTGGATGGTGGGCAGACAGAGTGGATGGAACTGTGGACCTCAAATACCTGCCTGCCAGACCCCAGCCTCGTCGCCCCCCCAGCCGCCCTGGCCTCCTGACTGCTGCCCAGCTCCATGGCCTGCTCCTCGAAGGGTGTGAGGCGCTGGAGGAGGGTGCGCCCACCTCCAGTCCTCAGGCGCTCCTGGGCATTGTGGTTACTTTTTGCCTGCAAAACAGAGAATAGGATTTATTGGGGCTGATCGCTCATGTAGTCTGCACACGCACGCCGCACCCCAACCACAGTGGCCCATCTGAGGCCCCCAGCAGCTCCTGTCCACACTAGTGATGAGTCCCCAGAAGATAGTACGGCTGGTCCCAAACCCCTCCCCCAATCACTTTGAATAGCACATGGGTCCTAGCGCCCATGGCAAAGAGGAGCAAATAGGTGCAGCGCCGATGCCAGCAGATGGGACTTGCCCAAAAGACCTGGAGGCACCCCTTGGACCATCTCATTACCATCAATATGACATGTGTTGGAGTTCTGAGTATGTGTCTACCAGCCTCCCCTGCAGCTTGCCCCCAGACTACTCAAATGCCACAGAAACCAACATATGCTGCACAGTAAGCCCTTCTTCTCCTCAACCATTAAGGCTGGTGTAAGCATGATCAGTACCCATTTGCCCACCCAGCGTGCGACAAATGCCCTCTGGAGTAACGACAGCAAGACGTGGGGGGGCGGGTCAAAGGCTAAGGCTGCCTTCTGGGTCAAATGGCCAAGACACACATGGTATTCACCTGTCTGGAGCGCAGCAAATCATTGAATCGTTTCCTGCACTGTGTGCCAGTGCGCCACACATCATCATGGGTGCTTACAGCATCACCCACCTCCTCCCACGCCTGGCTGATGACATGGGGGACCCTCCCCCTCCCATCCTCAGGATACAGAATCTGACGCCGGTTTCCCACCTCTTCCAGGAGGACAGCAAGGCATGCATCCGAGAATCTGGGTGCATAGTGGTCCCCCGCTGGCCTCTCCTGCAGAGTGCCCCCCTCCTCCTCCACCTCCTCCTCTGCCCTCCATGCAACATTTCTTGATCTCTGAGTGGCCATGGTGCACTGCTTCAAGCAGGCTGCCTGGCCACTCTTTAAACAGGCTGCCGGTTCCCTATTGGAACTGGCAGTCTGAGGCCACCCGCCCCCGCGACTATTTTCCTGTTCTCCACGGGAGTCGCAAAGCCGCGGTGCGGGCCTTAATTGGCCCGCCCAAGCAAAATGGCGGCGCGGCCCATTTCGCCAGCAGCAATTGGCCGGCCACCCGCCCGCCGCCAAGTCGGTCGGGCCCACCCAACTGACGAACGTAAAATTCTGGCCATTGTCTGGAAGGATAGCCAGGCCATATTCTTAGCTATCCAGTACTACGGTAGTACTTCGAACAGAGAAAGCACCTCACAATCATTGATGATCTCCTAGTTTTTAATGACAGAATAGTCATTCCAAGAATATTTTGGCTTGATATTCTTCAAAGACTTCACCAAGCTCACTTAGGGACAGCAAAATGTCAGCGAGAGCCCAGCAATCAGTCTGGTGGCCGGTATTATTCATTATAGAAGAAATTATTTCAAATTGTCTTACGTGTACAGTAAACAGCCAAGAGCAAAAAGAACCACCATCACCTTATATTTTTCCATCAAGGCCATGGGAGCGCCTGAGAGTGGATTTATTTGATTTTAAAGGCGAGATATTCCTTATTGTCATTGATTACTACTCCAGGTGGATTGAAGTGAGCAGATTGCACAGCATCATGACCAAAGCAGTCATTCAATCACTGAAGAGAATTTATGCAACGCATGGGATTCCAGACTCTGTGGTGTCAGACAATGGTCTGCAATTTGCTAATGAATTACTCCAAAATTTTGCAAAGAAATACAGATTCATTCATGTAAGCAGCTCACCTCAAGTCACGTTATCCTCAAGCAAATGGCGGAGCTGGGAGAGGTGTGAGAACCATCAAAGACTTCATGAAGAAGAACGGAGATCTTAATTTAGTTCTTCTGAGTTACCAAACCTTACCACTACGAAATGGTTTCTCAACATCAGAGTTGTTGATGAGAAGGAGATTGAGATACAACTTCCAGCTCTGCAAAAGAAACTAAAGCCTAACATTACCTCGAGCGACCACCAGAGGGTGAAGCAGAATGAGGTAAAACAGAGAAACAAACAGACTCGTAACTTTAACTTCGGACAGAGGATGAAACATTTTATTGCTGAAGCCCAGGGTGAGAGTCTGTGTACAAGACCAACAGAAAGATGGTATAATAATCAAAAGATCTCCACAACCAAGATCATTCAGGATTGAGACGTACCAATGAAAGAAAGCCAATAGAAACTTGGGCTTACTACTCAGGTCCTGATGGAGATAAAGTAGAAGAAAAAAGACAAAGCTCTACAGCCACTCAGGAGAAGGACACTCATACTGACAGAAGGGACAGTGTACAATGTCCTAAACCTCAGAAAGAGATCAGAAAAAGATCAGGGAGATTTGTCAAGGCACCTTAGAGACTAATCCTGTGAAGTCTGAGACTTTGGGGGGAGATGTAGGAGGATGTATATAATTGGTATAAAGTCTTGTAGGGAGAATGCGAGTAAAGGGATAACATCGGAAGCACATGGTGCCGATGTAATGATGATGATACGCCACATGATGGAGTAACAAAGATCTGGAAGCAGCAGAGTTCCAACTTCATGCAGAGGTTCCAATATGTACATAGTAGTTGTAAGAGTACTGGTTTTAACAAACTATAGCCTCAAGCAATTTATTTTGGTGGTAATGTTCCCATGCATCTGCTGCACTTTCCCTCCAGACGGTGGAGACTGTGGGTTTTGACGGTGCTGTCGAAGGAGACTTGTCTAGTTGACGCAGTGCATCTTGTATAAATACACACTGCTGCCACTGTGCACCGATGGTGGAGGGAGTGAATGTTTAAGGTAGTGTATGGGGTGCTGATTAATTGGGCTGCTTTGCCCTGGATGGTGTCAAGCTTCTTCAGTGTTGTTGGAGCTGCATTCATCCAGGCAAGTGGAGAGTATTCCATCACACTCCTGACTTGTAGACGGTGGACAGGCTTTGGGAAGTCAGGAGGTGAGTTACTCGCCAGAGAATTCACAGCCTCTGATCTGCTCTTGCAGCCGCAGTATTTATATAGCTGGTCCAGTCAAGTTTCTGGTCAATGGTAACCTCCAGGATGTTGACGGTGGGGGATTCAGTGATAGTAATATTGTTGAACATCAAGGGAATGTTGGAGGTGGTCATTGCCTAGCACTTCTGTGGTGTAAATGTTAGTTGCCACTTATGACCAGGCCTGAATGTTGTCCAGATCTTGCTATATGGGGACACGGACTGCTTCAGTCAGGAATAAACAAGCTAACTGCTAAACTTTTGCTATTTTTCTATTTGCCATACAGAACACATGAGCACCTGCTCTGCTCCTAATTTATGTACAATACGCTTGTGCATTCTGAATTTCTTCCCCAGCAAATTTCAGCAGGGCTGCTGTTGCATGTGAGATGATGGTGTATACACCAATTTTGACTGTTTTTAAGTACAGAAAAAAAGGAAACATTGAATTTTTGAAAAGTCAACCCAATAAATAATTGAATGCCAGAAGCCCAAAAGCCTAATTCTAATCGGTAGGCCACAATTTGCTGACTTATGAAATAATAAGTTAGTAGAGAATATGGGTATGTTTGATTATATATTTCCATGAGTTATTCATGTTGATAGGCATCAATTTAGCAAGTAAAACATTAGATCTTGGGTTCTGAGTGGAATTTACCAGCCCAAAGACCTGCTCTTTTACATGTGTCAAGCAAAGTTTAATTGTCAGCAGCATTCACCTGTCTGGAGAAGCAGGATGGGGGTAATTATGACTTTGTGCAATATTGTAAAATAGGTAATAGTGAATTCACAGGCTGTTTTACATCTCTCATTGACTCAACAGGTATAACTATCGAGATTGCTGATTCACAACCATTCATTTTACACTAAGATAAAAGCAAAAAACTAGGGATGCTGGAAATCCAAAACAAAAACAAAAATATCTGGAAAAACTCAGCAGGTCTGGCAGCATCTGCGGAGAGGAACATAGTTAACGTTTTGAGTCCGTATGACTCTTCAACAGAACTAAGTATTTTTCCTTAGTTCTGTTGAAGAGTCATACAGACTCGAAACGTTAACTGTGTTCCTCTCCGCAGATGCTGTCAGACCTGCTGAGTTTTTCCAGGTATTTTTGTTTTCGTTTTCATTCATTTTACACTATTGATCAAAGCCAAAATGGTAACCCCAGCTACTGATCCCTAACTGTTTTTTCACTTGTGCATTACTTGTGAATTGTGCAGCCTTCACCCTTGCGAAAGAATTCCAGCTGATGAGCCTCAATGGCGAGATAGTCCCATTATACTTTGAGTAATGTGCTGGTGCTAGTCTTGAGACTCAGCTGCCATGCACTTGACTTCTTTGTTGGTGTACCATGCTGCCTATTCATTCTGCAAACCTATTGATATTTTTCAAAGGAATGTGAGCAGCCACTGGACTGATATGAATTGAGGCCTTCAAGTCTAACTTGCAGCCTGTCAAACCTGAGTCAGCACAATGTCCACAACGCCGGCTTGCAAGTGAGCTCAAAGTACATATGGGCATTCAGATCAGAAACATAAGGGTTGGCTGTATCTAATTTCAGACAGAATTAAAGGGATGCGTAGCATCAAACAGAAACAAAAAGAGGGCTAAACCAGTTTTAGACTGCAGTTATACTGTTGCTATCATGCTCACACTGGTTCTGTGGACTTTGATGTAGTCAGGTGACCTGAGTGACCCTGATGATTGAACCTTGTACATGAGGTTAGCCACAAAAAAGCACTGCATAAAAGCACTTGGGCACGCTTACAAAACTCTTTTTAGGAAGGAGCAGAAGCAAACATCACTTTTTTATTAACATTACAAACATTCAAAAGGTCACCTGGGCACTTTTAAAATGCATATTTGTACTGAGATGGAGTGTGTTTTCACAATGTGCAAGACTGCCTTCTGGTAAACACCTGTTTTGGCTTAATGCACTGTGGGAGTCAGATTGGAAACTGGTTCCTGAGCTATAATGCCACCTTTGTATCATTGAACATCTGAACAGCATTACTGTTAACTCAGAAGTGATAGTATAACTGTACCTTTAGGCAAAACCTTCTAGGCTGTATCCATTTGTGCATGGTCTGATGTATCACACATAATTATAATGAACATACAGCACCAAACAAGCCATTCAACGAAATTGGTCCTTGTCATTGTTAAAGTTTCACACAAGTCTTCTCTCACCCATCTTCATCTAGCTCTATCACTAAAACCTTCCATTCCTTTCTCTGTAAGTGTTTACCTAGTTTCCCCTAGAATACATCAAAGTGCAGATGAGCAATCAATCAACAAAAGTTTCAAGTTTAATGATTAGAGGGCTAGAAATTGTTTCATGTCTTTTGCCAAAGCCAGCTTTTGTTTTTAAAAGGGAATTAACTTGGCCTCGAATGATTATTATTTCATGGTAGTTATGATGGTCATTGAGGAGTCACAATGCTGAAAACAGGGTGCAATAGCGACTGAGCCTACAATGTCAGATGTCACATATGTCAAAGTTCATAGTGCAGGGTAAATGGTGATTTCAACTTTCCCAACATTAATTGGGATAGACATAGTGTTAAGGGCTTGGATGGTGTGGATTTCTTGAAATGTGTACAGGAGAACTTTTTAGGTCAATATGCAGAGGGTCCAACAAGGGATGGCGCAGTGCTGGACCTAATTCCTGGGAATGAAGCCGGACAGGTGGCTTTTAGTGATGGCGACCACAACATGGTACAGCTTAAGTTTGTTATGGACAAAGAAATAGACAAGTTGCAAAAAATTGTTTTGGATTGGGGGAGAGTGGATTTTAGTAAAATAAGGCAGGATCTGGCCAAGGTAGATTGGGAACAGCTACTTGTGGGGAAATCTACTGAGGAGCAGTGGGGGGCGTTCAAAATGGAAATGGGGAGGGTACAGGCTCAACATGTTCCCTCTAGGGTGACTGGAAGAAGTAACAAGCCCAGAGAACCATGGATGACCAGAGATATTCAGGCTACGATGAGAAGGAAAAGAGAGGCTTTTAGCAGGTACAAGGAAAGCAAATCAGCAGAGGCATTAGTGGAGTATAGAAAGTGCAGGGTGGAGCTTAAGAAAGCAATTAGGAGAGCAAAGAGGGGATATGAGAAACCTCTGGCTGGTAAAAGTAGGGAAAATCCCAAAATATATCAATGGGAAGAGGATAACCAGGGAAAGAGTAGGGACCAAGGGGGCAATCTATGGCTGGAGCCAGAGGACATCGCTAGAGTGTTGAATGAATACTTCACATCCGTCTTCACCCAAGAGAATGAGGATAAAGGTATCGAACTCGGGGAGAGAGACTGCAAGGTTCTTAAGCAAATTGATATAGGGAGTGACAAGTTATTGGAGGTGTTGGCAGGCTTAAAAGTGGACAAATCTCCAGGTCCGGATGATTTGTCCTCCAGTCTGCTGAGGGAGGCAAGGGAGGAGATCCCAGGAACTCTGACCCAAATGCTTAATTCCTCTCTGGCCACAGGGGAGGTGGCAGAGGACTGGAAACAGCTATTGTGGTTCCGCTATTTAAGAAGGGTTGTAGAGATAAGCCAGGGAACTACAGGCCAGTGAGTCTCACGTCAGTGGTAGGGAAACTATTGGAGAAAATTCTGAAGGAGAGAATCTATCTCCACTTGGAGAGGCAAGGTTTGATCAGGGATAGTCAGCATGGCTTTGTCAGAGGGAGGTCATGCCCAACAAATTTGACTGAATTTTTTGAGGAGGTGACCAGGTGTGTAGATGAGGGTAGTGCAGCTGATGTCATTTATATGGATTTCAGCAAAGCCTTTGACAAGGTCCCACATGGGAGACTTATAAAGAAGGCAAATGCACATGGGATACAGGGTAATTTGATAAGGTGGATTCAAAATTGGCTTAGTTGTAGGAGGTAGAGGGTGATGACAGAAGGATGCTTTAGTGACTGGAAGCCAGTGTACAGTGGCGTACCACAGGGATCTGTGCTGGGTCCCCTATTATTTGTCATTTATATAAACGACATAGATGACTATGTGGGGGATAGGATTAGTAAGTTTGCGGATGACACAAAGATTGGCTGGGTGGTTAACAGTGAGGTTGAGTGTCTTGGGCTACAGGAAGATATAAACGGGATGGTCAAATGGGCAGATAAGTGGCAGATGGAATTTAACCCTGAAAAGTGTGAGGTGATACACTTTGGAAGGAGTAATTTGACAAGGAAGTATTCAATGAAGGGCATGACATTAGGAAGTTCTGAGGAACAAAGGGAGTTTGGCGTGTATGTCCATAGATCTCTGAAGGCGGAGGGGCATGTTAGTGGGGTGGTGAAAAAGGCATATGGGACACTTGCCTTTATCAATCGAGGCATAGATTAAAAAAGTAGGAAGGTCATGTTGGAGTTGTATAGAACCTTAGTGAGGCCACAGCTGGTGTACTGTGTGCAGTTCTGGTCGCCACGTTATAGGAAGGATGTGATTGCACTGGAGGGGGTGCAGAGGAGATTCACCAGGATGTTGCCTGGGATGAAACATTTAAGTTATGAAAAGAGGTTGGATAGACTTGGGTTGTTTTCACTGGAGCAGAGAAGACTGAGGGGCGACCTGATCGAGGTGTGCAAGATTATGAGGGGCATGGAGAGGGTGGATAGGGAGCAGCTGTTCCCCTTAGTTGAAGGGTCAGTCACCAGGGGACATAAGTTCAAGGTGAGGGGCAGGAAGTTTAGAGGGGATGTGAGGAAAAACTTTTTTACCCAGAGGGTGGTGACGGTCTGGAATGCACTGCCCGGGAGGGTGGTGGAGGCGGGTTTCCTCACATCCTTTAAAAAGTACCTGGATGAGCACTTGGCACATCATAACATTCAAGGCTATGGGACAATTGCTGGTAAATGGGATTAGGTAGGTAGGTCAGGTGATTCTCATGTGTCGGTGCAGACTTGATGGGCCGACGGGCCTCTTCTGCACTGTGATTCTGTGATTCTATGATTGGTAGAGATGGTGTTAATGTGAAGCTGGGGAGAAGGAGTAATTTAATCAACTGATGCCAAAGAGCTCCGAGCTGCCATGAGTCAACACATTCCCAACTTGTGCCTTGTGGACAGTGGAAAGGCTTTGGAAGTGAATCACTTGCCGCAGAATTCCCAGCCTCTGACATGCTGTTATAGTAACAGTATTTATGTGGCTGGTCCAGTTAAGTTTCTAGTCAATGGTAACCCCCGGGATGTTGATGGTGGGGGGTTTAGTGCTAATACCTTTGAAAGTCATGGGGAAATGGTTAGATTCTCTCTTCTTGAAGGTGGTCATTTGCTGGCACTAATCAGCCCAAGCCTGACTCTTTACCAGGTCTTGCTGCATGCAGGCACAAACTGTTTCAGTATCTGAGGAGTTGCGAAAGATATTGAACACTGCGCAATCATCAGCAAATATTCCCACTTCTGACCTTATGTTGAAGGGAAGGGAAGAAAGGCCATTGATGAAACAGCTGCAGATAGTTAGGACACTGCCATGAGGAATTCCTGCAGGGATGTCTTGGAGCTGAGATGATTGGCTTCCAACAATCACAGCTATTTTCCTTTGTGCTAGTGTTATGGCCATGTGAAAAGAGGTAATATGACTCCGCTATGATACCACTCAAAATCTGACCGTGACAATACTAGACATCAGGTGACTTGTGGTGGCCATCTTAAGTCGGTGTTTTTTTTCTCGTTTTTTTTTTAAAGAAGTCCTTTTTAAACAGTTCAACATATGTTTGATCAGCCAGTGAAATTACAGGTTGATATCACTCATGCACAATTCACATCATTATGAAACTAGGTATGACTCCAACCAGTGGAGAGTTTTCTCCTTGATTCCCATTGACTTCAGTTTTGCCAGGGCTATTTGATGTCACACTTGATCAAATGCTGCCTTGATTAAGAGCAGTCACTCTCACTTCACCTCTGGAATTCAGCTGTTTTGCCTATGCTTAGACCAATAGACTGTAATGAGATCCGGAGCTAAGTGACACTGGCAGAATGCAAATAGAGCATTGATGAGCAAGTTATTGCTATGTGCTACTTGATAACATTATCAATGATACCTTCCATCACTTTGCTGATGATTTTTTAAATTCTGGTATGGGATGTGGGCATCCCTAATTGACCATGAAAAGGTGAGAGCAGACTGATGGGGCAGCAATTAGATTGGATTTGTTCTGCTGTTTCGTAAACAAGACATACTTGGGCAATTTTCCACATTGTTGGGTAGATGCCAGTTTTGTAGCTGTACTGGAGCAGCTTGGCTAGTTCTGGAGCATATCTTCAGTATTGCAGTATGATTTTGTCAGTGCCTATAGCGTTTGCTATATCTAGTGCATTCAGCCATTACTTGATTTCACATGGGGAAAATTTAATTGGCTGGAGACTGGCATCTGTGGCTTGATGTATCTCAGGTGGAGGCTGAGGTGCAGCATCCATTTGGCACTTTTGGCTGAAGATTGTTGTAAATGCTTCAGCCTCGCCTTTTGCACTGATGTGCTGGGCTCTACTATCATTGAGGATGGGAGTGTTTGTGGAGTTTCCTCCTCCAGTTATTTGGTTAATTGTCCACCACCATTCAGGACTTGATGTTGCAGGATTGTAGAACTTTGATGTGATTCATTGGTTATGGGATCACTTAGCTCTATCACATGCTGTTTCCATTGTTTGACATGCATGTAGTCCTGTGTTGTAACTTCATCAGGTTAGCACCTCATTTTTGCCTGGTGCTGCTCCTGGCATAATCTCCTATATTCATCATTGAAACAGAGGTTGGTCCCCGGCTTGACTGGAATGGTTGAGTGAGGGTCATGCCAGGCCATGAGGTTACAGATTGTGGTTGAATACAATTCTGCTATGTTTTGTGGATGCCCAGTTTTGAGCTGCTGGATCTGTTTTGACTCTGCCCCATTCAGCACAGTGGTAGTGCCACACAACATGATGGACGGTATCCTCAGTGTGAGACGGGGCTTCATCTCCACAAGGTGGCCACTCCCATGAATATTATCATGGATAATTGCATCTGTGATAGGTTGATTAGCGAGGATGAGGACAAATAGGTTTTCCCCTTTTTTTCTCGCACCATCTGCCATGGGCGCAATTTTGCAGATATGTCCTTCAGGACTCTGCCAGCTCAGTGATGCTATTGAGCCACCCTTAGTGATGTACATTGAAGTCCCACAACCAGGGTACATTCTATGCCCTTACTATCCTCAGTGCTTCTTACAAATTATGTTCAACATGGAGGAGTACCGATTCATCAGCAGAGGGAGGGTGGTAAGAGGACAGTAATCAGCAGGGGGTTTTCTTGCTCTTGGATTGTCCTGCTGATTTTTAAAAAATTCTTTCATGGGATGTGGGCATCATTGGCAAAACTAGCATTTGTTGCCCATCCCAAATTACCCTTGAGAAGATGAGAGCAGACTGATAGAAGCATAGAAACATAGAAAACAGGAGCAGGAGTAGGCCATTCGGCCCTTCGAGCCTGCTCCGCCATTCATTATGATCATGGCTGATCATCCAACTCAATAGCCTGCTCCCGCTTTCTCCCCATATTCTTTGATCCCTTTCACCCCAAGAGCTATATCTAACTCCTTCTTGAACACGTACAATGTTTTGGCCTCAACTACTCTCTGTGGTAGTGAATTCCACAGGCTCACCATTCACTGGGTGAAGAAATTTCTCCTTATCTCAGTCCTAAATGGTCTACCATGTATCCTCAGTCTGTGACCCCTGGTTCTGGACTCTCCCACCATTGGGAATACCCTTCCTGCATCTACCCTGTCTAGTCCTGTTAGAATTTTATAGGTTTCTATGAGATCCCCCCTCATTCTTCTGAACTCCAGCGAATATAATCCTAACCAACTCAATCTCTCCTTATATGTCAGTCCCGCCATCCCAGGAATCAGTCGGGTAAACCTTCGCTGCACTCCCTCTATAGAAAGAACATCCTTCCTCAAATAGGGAGACCAAAACTGCACACAGTGTTCCAGGTGTGGTTTCACCAAGGCCCTGTATAATTGCAGCAAGACATCCCTGCTCCTATACTCAAATCCTCTGGCAATGAAGGCCAACATACCATTTGCCTTCTTTACCACCTGCTGCACCTGCATGCTTACCTTCAGCGACTGGTGTACAAGGACACCCAGGTCTCGTTGCACATTCCCCTCTCTCAATTTATAGCCATTCAGATAATAATCTGCCTTCCTGTTTTTGCTACCAAAGTGGATAACCTCACATTTATCCACATTATACTGCATCTGCCATGCATTTGCCCACTCACTCAGCTTGTCCAAATCACACTGAAGCATCTCTGCTTCCTCCTCACAGCTCACCCTCCCACCCAGCTTTGTGTCATCTGCAAATTTGGAGATATTACATTTAGTTCCCTCATCTAAATCATTAATATATATTGTGAATAGCTGGGGTCCCAGCACCGATCCCTGTGGTACCCTACTAGTCACTGCCTGCCATTTGGAAAGAGACCCGTTTATTTCCTGTCTCTTTGTTTCCTATCTGTCAACCAGTTTTCTATCCATCTCAATACACTACCCCCAACCCCATGTGCTTTAATTTTACACGCCAATCTCTTATTTGGGACTTTGTTGAAAGCTTTCTGAAAGTCCAAATAAACCACATCCACTGGCCCTCCCTCATCAACTTTACTGGTTACATTCTCGAAAAATTCCAGCAGATTTGTCAAGCATGATTTTCCTTTTGTAAACCATGCTGACTCTGTCCGATTCTGCCACTGTTTTCCAAGTGCTCAGCTATTAAATCTTTTATCATGGACTCTAGAATTTTCCCCACTACCGATGTCAGGCTCACTGGTCTATAATTCTCTGTTTTCTCTCTGCTTCCTTTTTTAAATAGTGGGGTTACATTAGCTACCCTCCAATCTGTAGGAACTGTTCCAGAGTCTATAGAATCTCGGAAGATGACCACCCATGCATCCACTATTTCTAGGACCACTTCCTTATGTACTCTGGGATGTAGATTATCAGGCCCTGGGGATTTATCGGCCTTCAATCCCATCAATTTCCCCAACACCATTTCCCTACTAATGCTAATTTCTTTCAGTTCCTCCCTCTCACTAAACCCTGTGATCCCCAACATTTCTGGTATGTTATTTGTGTCCTTCTTTGTGAAGACAGAACCAAAGTATGTATTTAGTTGGTCAGCAATTTCTTTGTTCCCCATTATAAATTCCCCTGTTTCTGACTGTAAGGGACCTACATCTGTCTTCACCAATCTTTTTCTCTTCACATACCTATAGAAACTTTTACAGCTGCTGCACCTCTTCCTGCTGTTTCTCAATAACCAAAGTAGTGTGATCTGGATTGCTCCTATATTGAACATTGTCCATGAGCTTGTTCATTTTTAAAAAACTTTTACAGATATGGGCAGTAATTGGTAGGATTGGATTTCTATTCTCCGTTAACTTGAGGTCATGCAAAATTCTGCTTTTGTGTCTTAATTCACAGCAAGTCCATACCTCTATCACCCCCTTTGCTTGCTGACTTTCATTATTGGCTCCTAGTCAGCAATGTCTTGACTTTAAAACTCTCATCCTTGTTTTGAAATCCCTCCTTGATCTCAGACCTCCCTCTCTCTGTAATCTCCTCTAGACCTACAACCTTCCAAGACATTTGCACTGTTCTTATTCTGGCATCTTGTACATGTGAAATTTTACTTCCTCAAATATATTAGTGGCTGTGTTTTCAGTTGCTTAGGCCCCAAGCTCTGGAAAACCCTCTCTACACCTCTCTGCCTCATTTTCCTCCTTTAAGAAGCTCCTTAAAACCTACCTCGTTGACCAAGCTTTTGGTCACCTGACCTAATATCTCCATATGTGGCTCAGTATCATTCTCCTGTGAAATGCCTTGGGACATTTCTTTACATTAAAGGCGCCATATAAATATGTTGTTATTGAACAAGGTAAGCACGCTTCCAAGCTGTCTGTAGCTCCTATAAGTAAGCGCATTTCCAAGCAACTGGCAGAGTAAGGACATTTTCAAAAATCCCTTCTCCTTTGTAATCTCTTCACAACCCCTAAGCTCCCTGAGTTTCCTTGACCAGCTGCTGCACCTCTTCCTGCTGTTCCTCTATAACTAAAGTATTGCTTTGGATTGCTCCTATATTGAACATTGTCCATGAGCTTGTTGATTTTTTTTTTTAAAACTGTGCCTCTTGGTATTTGGCACAGTGAATAAATTGCTTGGATCAACTTCATAACCGTAAGAAATTCAATTAGGTCATTTCAAAGTTTTTGCAATTCACCATGGAAAAAAAAGTAGCACTGGGCACGTTTTGCACTGGTAGATAGCCCAGATTCCTTGCATGGAGCTGTTTGAGTTCAAGCTCTCAGACGCTATAGGAGAACAAACACATAAACCATCCCAGGGACAGCCTGTGAAAACAAAGCTGTCAAATGGGTCTCTCCATCACCACATAGCTGCTCGTTTAGTTTGGCCACAGGTCAAACGATTGGGTGTTAAAATAGAAAGACTACGAACACAGTAAAAAGGTATTAAAACATGCACTTCTTGCATACCCATCTGTCCACAGAGGAAGCAGCATATTGTGCTTGTTCAGAAGCAGACAGTGTTGGCATTACCTCTTTAGCATGGAATTTGTGGTGGAAATATTTATTCTGGATTAACTTTCAAACAATAAGGTAACGATAATTGCATTGATTTTGGAAGACAGTACACTTAGGGGAATAAAATTATTTAACTTGACAGCTAGTGAAATTCTCTAGCTGTTTCTGATTGTTTTATACTTCATAATAAGTAGAGAAATGAATATTGATTTTTATGAGTGGAACTACACAATTCTAACTATCCAAGCTCAGCTCTTATTGTTTCAATGCTTTTTGAGCAAAAGGGTCTCATTTTTCGAATTCCTCGGAGATCTGTCGAATAGTTTATTACTAATTATGTTTGTATGCATGCAAGCTTTCTCATAAGAAAAGGCAAGTGGATCTGTCCATTTTTACCATTTTACAAATTGTCATTTGCATTACATATTTCATGTTAGGAATATCAATACAACATAGAACTCCTGTATCATTGTCAAAACAAGCTTCTTGCAAAAGCTGAGGAAAATCAATGCATCATTTTGTGTTCCTCATTCTGCTTTTTGCCTTGTGTTAAAACTATCACCACATTACTGACAGGTAATGCCCGATCTAAATGTTGAATTTTCAGTGTTGAGAATTTATAAACTTTAGAAGTGGAATAAAATTCCTCCAGCTCAGGTCATTTAGGATGGGCACACTGCTTTTGTTAAATATTTTGAGGCCAATTTTATGCCTAGTGAGGTGAAGGACATCAGTGCTAAGATATGGAATTCTTTTGCCCCTTTTGCCATTCAGTGACAACATCAAGTATTTTCATATGTTATGGAGAGGAAAGAGATGCTAGGGATAGTTCCCCTTTCCCCACCACCTCTCGGCTGACCAAAAACAACATGCCTAAAAAAAAGTGTTTTAGCCCCTGAGCGCTGACAGGAACAGACATACGGCAGGTTTTCTCACGCAGTAAGAAAGTTTTAAAGTTTTAAAAGAAAGATAAATGTTTATTATCCAACACCTGAATATGTATAGATAACCACACCCACGTACACAGACACACACACACACACGCACACACACACAAGAAAAGATTGTGATTATAAAAGGTAGTATGCGTTTAGGTCTTAAGAGCTTGAGAGTTCTTTGTCACACTTGCTTTACCCTGAGGTGAAGTCTTGAAACGACACAGGCCTGTATTCCTTTTTCAGTCTGCTGAAGGAAAGAGTTTGGAGGTTTTAAGAAGATAGGTTTGTTATTGGTTATTGTTCATAGTAGCAGATTTCTCTTCTTCCACTCCAGTCAGGGTGAGAAATCAAAGGCCTGAAGTAAAACCCTGGTCCAGTCTCTCAGGTAAAGAGGTCAAGACCAACCTGAATCTCTGCCAATGGCGGTTGTTAGACAAGTCTTGTTCCTAGGCTAGTCCACATGTTTCTCCCTATTGCTCCAAAAACGTGCCTTATTAAACCTCCTTATCAGGAACCTAGGGCGGAATGGTCCCAGATTTACACATGTGGTAGCAGGCAGGAAAAAATTTGTTTTACCCGCAGGCCACAATGAAGGGTCTCGCTCCATATTGTCCCATTCCCGGTGTGCCCTGCCTCATTAATAATGCATTCATGGGTAACATGCCAGATCGCTGGCGGGTGGGCTCAGATTTTGCTGCCCTGCCATGACCTCAGCGCTTTCTCACTCCGGGCGCCATATTTAAAGCACACCAGAGCACACGCCCACTTCATGTCTACAGACCAGGACTGCTCCAGGCCACAGATGGCCCCGAAAACAAAGAAGATGACAGCCCCCAAATTTAGTGACGCCTCCCTGGGGCACCAACTGGACACAGCGGAAGGCTGCCGTGATGTCCTCTACCCCCGCTCTGGCCGCAGCAGATCCATCAGAGTCACCAATCCAGCCTGGGAAGTGGTGACAGTGGCATGGGCGCCACAAGAGCACAGAGGAGGTCAGCCATCCAGTGCAGGAAGAGTATGGATGCTCTCATCCATTCTGCAGGGTAAGTCAACCACTTCATCACTCTCAACTCACACACTCCTAAACACATCACAAATCCACAGGGATCTCACACCTCAAGGGAAAACATGACTAACTCTCACACACATCCTCACATCTCCATCAGGCTCATATCCTCTGGAGCTCATGTTCTCATCCTGTCCACACAAACATTCCACATAGTGCCATGCATCCTGCTCACACTCTCTCCATCTGCTCAGGGAGAGGTCCCAGACCGGGGGTGGAGTGGCCCACATTAGGCCCCTCACTCGCTTTGAGGAGCATGACATCGCACTGACTGGTGAGGATGTGGATCTTGCCTGCAGCAACAGTGAGGTCAGTTGTGAACACCCACGTGAGGATCCTGCACCACATCATCTCTCTCTCGACTCAACTGTGAGTGCTCTCTCTCCTGTTTTTGGCTCTGTTGCCATGCACTAATTATCTCTACTTTGGTTCACAGGGAACTTTGCCAAGCGACCGACACCCTCAGCCAGCCAGTCCCTCAGCTCCATCCAGGTCCTCACCTCCAGCCAAGAGGACACATCCTCCTTTAAAGAGCAGGAAATGAGCAGCCTGGAAAACCCATCACAACGCTTACCCATACCCTCCACCAGTGCAGAGACACACAACTCGGTGGAATCCAGATCTAGAGGAAGCTTGGGTTCACAATCTGGTGGTCGCCACATGTCTGCAGCAAGAGGAGGCAGGTTCAGCCGAGCTTCCCAATACTCGGAGGACTGCTGGGTGAAGAGGCATCTGTGAGGTCCGAGTCAGATGACGAGCCTCTGGATTTGACCTTCTAACTCATCGTGGAGAGTCAGCAGAAGGTGGGGCAACATCACGCAGAGCTGTTAGAAGCCCTCAACAGAATGCTACGCAAGTCAGGGGAGTGCATCCGCCTGCTCTCTGATGAAGTGGTGCACACACGTGCGCATATGAATGTCTCCGTGGGAAGGATGGCAGAGGCCATAGAGACCCTGGTCCAGTAGAACACGGAGATGTATACAGAGCTGCACTCCATCATGGTCACCATGGATGAGTTCCTGCAGTGGCAACATGAGAGGGAAACAAAGCACTTCAACGTCCCTCCAGGTGCTCCTCCACCTCAAGGACCTCGGGCACCCAAAAGGAGGAACTGGACACCCCTGGGTCATCCACTCAGGAATCTCAGAGGCTGTCCTCTCCCTCCAAGTTCTCTTTGCCTGTGACTCCCTCAACCTCATCATCTGTCACCAGAGGGAGCAGCAGGCCCACAGGAGGACAGCCAAAGCAATCCAGGACCCTCAAGGCCTCTGCTCTCCAGTGGTCACATGCCAAAGTCATCAGGGGCAACAGGGCCAACCATTGCAAAAACTGTTTCCAGCCCTGCTGCGGGTGTCAGGGCAGCACCTAGAAGAAGTGGTAGGCCTAGAAAAGTTAAGAAATTTTGATAACAAGTGGTTGCATTGGTGAACATATTTTGTCACTTTATAATCCGAAAATACATCCACTTTCACTGGATAATGTACAATGTTATCTTTCAGCTTCATTGATAGGCTTCGTGAGTCCTGCCACTACACTCCACCACCGCCAACCCCCCTGACTGCCCCAATGAGCAGTCATTCCAGAGGGAGAAGTGTGTGTGTGTGTGTGTGTGTGTGTGGCAGGGCCTTTCGAAGCCTCGTGCAAGCACTCTCCCACGCACACGATCCTTCCTCCATCACACTCATCTCAATGTCCTGAGCATTTTCAATGCTGCCTGCTGGGGTTCACTTTCAGTTGTACATCTGAGCTGAGCTGCATCGCCGCCCACCCACTGATCGCAGTCCTATGCAGCACGTGTGCCCATCCAACATGAGGCACCGCTCACTTTCGATTTCGACAATAATGGTTGTAGTCAGATTTTTGCTCAACTCCCCTGCCCCTTCCCCTTCCCCAGTCACACATGTCCTTTCTCCTATCACCGTCAACCCCCCTGGCATCACCTTCCACCTCCCCACTGTCACCTACTAACCCGAACCTTTTTCTATCCAGGATGTCCAGGTGAAAGTTCGCGCTCCCTACCTTCCTGAGAATCCCACCCCGCCAACACTGACCTCCCTGACCTCCTCCTTCCCATCCCCAGGGTCCATGTCTGCCTCTAAGTTCCCACCAACCACTCTTGCCATCCCTTCTACTGCTACCAACGCACTCTCACCCTTCTGGTTCCCTCTGACCCCTCTCCTCCTACCATGCCCACCCTCAGTTCGCTCCCCAGGAGGCAGTCATTGACTCCGCAGACCCCTCATTTGCACGTTCACCTGGACATCCTCCACCCCTTACTACCTCCTCCACCCTTACCCCCTCCTGTCCCCAGACACATTCCTCCCCTCCACCCCGGATACCTTCCTCCCCCTGGACTCCTTCCCTTCTCTGAACTCCTGTCCCCTCCGAACTCCCTCCCCGCCCTGGACACCTTCCTCCCCCAGACTCCTTCCCCTCTCCAAACTCCTTCCCTTACATCTTGCACCCCACCCTTACACCTACCTCCTCACTTGCAACATTTTCCCCTGTTACAACCTCCTCCCCCCCTTACTCTGTCCTCCCCCCTCCCCTCCTCCCAACCTCAACCCCCCATGACACCTTCAGCCTCTCCCCCCTCAGCCTCACCTCCACCCCACCCCCCCAGTACACCTTCCTCTCCCAGTCAAACCTCGACCTTCCTCTCCCACTGCACACAGCACCACCACACCCCCACCCCCACCCCCCACCCCACCCCCCCGCCGCCCCGGTACACCTTCCTCCCCATCACGGATGAACCTTCATCTCCCTGCCTGCTCACCAATCATCAGGAGCAGCTCATGGCCAAGACCGTGATGTTCCAAAGCAGACCCAACACATCAATGGAGACCTCCCACTCTCTGAGAACTGCTTTGTGGTGGAGCCATGTGCATGAGAATCCACCCAGCATGTGATGGACGTGTTCCTCCAAGTTCCGGTAGCTGTTGGGCTCCAGCATCTCCTGCTCCTCGAATGTCCACAACCAGCGCCAGGCCCTAAAGGTAAGTCCCAACTCCTGCACGTCACACTTGTCCAGATGTGTTCTGGGCTAGCGTGTTTGCCCACCAGAGCTAAATCTGGCGTGGAGGGGACGATTCCGATCGGACCTTCCTTTGCACCCCATTAATGGAATTGGAGTTCCACCATGGCGGACACTGTCAGATGATCCCACTATGCTTTCACGTTGGCATGAAACTTCTTTTTGGCTTTCTCGCCATATTGTCCGTCCGTCCCCACGCCCCCCCTCCACACTCGCCATCACACCCGACGCCAACAGGGCCAGAAAATTCCAGCCCTAGTTTCTGTCCTGTGTCCAGAGCATCTTTTTCCATTGTCCTCACAAATGGGCCAGGATTTTATGGCCCCGCCGTGGTGTGTCTCCCCCTGGTGGATACAGTGAGCCATTTGAATCTCCATTCAGCTTGGTGGGACCGTAATATACTGCCTGGCCATGGTTTCTGATGGCTAGGCCATTGTCAAACAATGGGGTCCGAGTCTCTCCCATTCATATACCATTATGATAAAATAAATTTTCTTCACATCCATTCTCTGGATTTCAACTCTGGAGTCGAAAAATGTGCAAACAGTACCGTGAAACCAGTTTCTTTAATTATTTGGAGAACGGCAGCCATTAACCACAAGAAGGACCTTGTGCATTTTAATGACCACTCAAAGAAATGTCCAGAAAGGCCATTTGCAATTTAATGACTTTGTCAAGGCTTGTACAGACATGATGATTAGCTCAGGGGGTCTTGTTGTTCCATGTGTATTAGCAGGAAAGTCAAGGTCACCTGGTTTCTCAACTCCATTTTATTTTAAAGTGTCCATTTTGAGGTTATACTTCATAAGTCCTTATTGCATGAACGTGACATCATCAACAGTTACCACACTCAGGAAGAAAGCTGTTTCCACTTTGTTACAAGTCCAATCTTAGCAATGCACCAAGAGTGAAGTTGTTTCTTCCCAATTCCTATACCTGGTACATCGATATTTGAATTAATGCCCATTTATGGTCAGTTTTGTGTCATGAGATCCGTGCTGACTAGAAACTGAGTTGGGATCAGAGTTGTACCCATTATGATAGGATACAGAAGGGGGCCATTCAGCCCATTGTACGTTCACAGGCTCTTTGGTACAGCTATCCAATTAGTTCCCTGCTCTTAATTTCCCCAAAACATTAGATTTTTTCCTTGCAAGTACTTACTCAATTCCCTTTGGACAGTTAGTATTGAATCTGCTCCCACCACCCTATCAGCTAGGGCTTCCCACATCTCGCTATGTAAAAAAAAAATGTTTGCTCATGTTGCCTCTGGTTCATTTGCCAATCACATTTAATCTGGGTCCTCTAGTTATCTTGTAACATAAAGATATACTATCCCTCCTCAGTCTTCTCGACTTTGACATGGTTCGGACAGCATTCTTCTCCAACGCCTCTCCACCATTATCCAGCTGGGTGGGAATATTTTGAGGGAAACTCTTTCGAGTTATCAACAGTCACAGATTGCAACTCTTTCGAGTACAATCACAGTTCTTGGTTTCCGGGAGTGGGACATGAACCCACAACCCTCTGATTCAAAGGCGAGGGTGCTATGAACTGAGCCACAGCTGACACCTCTCCAGCTGGGTGGGACTGCACTCAATTAGTTCCATTCTTAACTATCTAATCATAGCCAGAGTATCAGTTACAATAGCTTGTCTTCCTGCTCCTGCAGAGTTACCTCTGGTGACCCCAATGATCTATACTTGGCCACCTCCTATTTCTTATTTACATGCTGCCCCTCAGTGACGTCATCCCAAAATACAGTATCAGTTTCCACATGTATGCTGACAACACCCAGCTTTACCTCACAGCCATCTCTCCTGACTCCTCCACTGCTGCTAAATCATCAGACATCCAGAATGTCTGATAAACAGAATGTTACTTAAATTAGATATTTGGAAGATGAATGCCATTGTCTTTGATTCTGCTATAAACTTCATTCCTCTCCCTGACCTGGGGATGAGTTTCTGACCACGTGTATGTGCCATCAGTAAAACTACCTATTTCCCCCTCCATATCATCGCTTGTATCTGGCCTCAGCTCCCCTCATTCATGCCTTTTTGCCTCTACATTTTACCATTTCAATGCACTACTGGCCAGCTTCTGACATTCTATCTTCTGCAAAATTGGTCATCCAAAGCTCTGGTGCCCATGTCCTTACTCACATCAAGTCCTTTTCCTCCATCACCCTGAGCTCGCTGATCTATACTGACTCTGGATCAAGCCACACTTCAATTTTAAAATTCTCTGCCTTGTTTCCAAATCCTTCCATGGTCTAGACCTACCTTTCTCTGTAATTTCCTCTAGCTCCACAACTCTCTAAGAAATCCGTACTCCTCAAATTCTGGCTTCTTGAGCATCCTTGATTTTAATTGCTACACCATTGGTCACCATTCCACCCCCCCCACCCAAACCCTTCTGCCTCATTCCTCCTTTAAGACAATCCTTAATACCAATCTCCTTAACTAAGATTTTGGTCAACCAAAGTCCTTAATATCTCTTTATGTGGCTCAGTGTCAGATTTTGCTTTATAGTTCTCCTGTGAAACGTTGGATGTTTTATTATGTTAAAGGCTCTATATAAATACAAGTTGTTATTGTTGTTGTACTGGCCTTTCTGCCACAGGAAACAGTTTCTCCATATTTACACTATCAAAAGCATTCATGATTTTGAACATCTCAATCAACTCTACAATTACCTATATCTGCCCTAACACTCACAAGTCCCTCATCCCACTACCATTCTAATCAGTATCTGCTGTTCCCTCTGTAAGGCCTTGCTATCCTCCCTCATGTGAGGTTACCAGAACTGAACACAATACTCCAGCTGAGGTTTAACCCATGTTTTATAAAGGTGTAGCATAACTTTATTTGTTTTTGTACTCTATCCTTTTATTAATAAAGCCAACCCAGAACGAAAAAACTGGGAAATAAGAATACTGGTCTGAACTGGTTTTGTATACCTTTAAGTGGAACACCAGTAAAAACTGGGAAATAAGAGTGCTGCTCCGAACATTTTTTCCTTCTGGGAAGATCTCATACATCTTTTTAAACAACCTTGTCCTTTAAACTTGTCCTGCTACCTTCATGGTTTATGTACATACACTCTCGGTTCTCTCAGGAAGTTATCAGGTGGGCGGAGAAGGAAGTCTGTATTATATCTATTCAAACTGGGATTACTGAAATAGGAATTTGGGATAAATTCCTATTGTCTTATTTCTACTCTGGACCAGGCCAAACTGCTGAAATTGACATGAAAATGCAATGGATTGCTATGGTAATGTGACCTTGGGAAACTATCATTTACTCTTAACATTCTCCCTTTCATGCTGTGATTAGGACTAGTGCTAATTGTAATTGAATTTGTCTTGTACTATTATTTCAGGCCCGATGGACCAGCCTGCTTTTCTTGCCGGCTCATTTTGAATGTTTGTATTGTCATGACTTTTTTGCATGATTATAAGTCTGGGATGGCTAGCTGCCAATGGAACCAATGTGCAATGTTATAATAGTTGGAAACATGGATGCAGATTCAATTCCCCAATGTTGTTGAGCTCATAGTTATGCTTCCCCAATGGGAATGGAAGAGGAAGTACTGAAAGAAAAAATTGTCGTAAGTTAAGGAAGCATGTGTGGATAGCAGAGAGCAGATCAGCAGCTGCCCATCTCTTCATAATCAACATAAGATTTAGGGCCAATGCAGGCCACACAGCCCCTTAAGCCTGGAAACCAGGAGAACAAGAGTGCGGAACAAATTAGAGAGTAGGAGAGAATTCTCTGAACTCCTGCAAAGAACAGCACATTAGAACAGCACATTAGAGTGTCAGCTTAGCCCAGTTGGTAGCAATCTTGCCTGAGTCAGATGGTTGTTGGTTTAAGTCCCATTACAGTTTTGAGTGCATAATCTAGGCTGGCATTTGATTCTGCGTTGGAGTGTTGCACTGTCAGAGATGTATTCTTTTAAATGAGATGTTAAACCAAAACCTTGCCTATCTGCGCAACTGGAAATAAGATCCTCTGGCACCAGTCAAAGTTGAGCAGAAAATTCTCCTCAACAATATTCCAATATCAGCCGTCACCACCAAAAGAAAAATGACCTGGAGATATTCATTCTTTTATATTTGTTTGACCATACTGCATTCAGATTAACTGCTGCATTTGTCTGCACAAGAGCGATTGCACTTCAGAAGGAACCTGTTAGTTGTAAAGTGTGCTGATATACTAATGTGCAATATAAATGCAAGTTCATTCTTCTCTGAATGGGTTTACAGAGAACAATTCCCTAAGTTTGAGAGAAGCACCATGACCAGCACCAAATGGATGCTGGAAGTTCACCACAAGGAGAGAGGGAAAGCTAGATTTCAGTAGCCTCAGACCGGACTGTCTTTCCATATCTCCCAGCAGCCAGCCAGACAAGCGGAGATTTCCAGTGTTCCTCCTTGGTCAGAGAAAGCACATGATGCAGAAAAACTTCCCAATGTGAGAATGAGAAAAAAAAATCCAAGTACTGCAGCGGTTTAAGAAAGCAGCTCACCACCACCTTCCCAAGGGCAATTAGCGATGCATAATAAATGCTGGCCTAGCCAGCGATGCCCACATTCCATGAATGAATAAAAAAAACACTATAGAGAAATTGGAATAAGCCTGGATACTTGTAATTCAATAAGAAATTTAGCAGAGTGTGATAGCAACAGTAACTGTCTGAAAATATTGGAACTGTGGTTTTATCCAAAGGTTCAACCAGAGACAGCGATATCCTTCTGCATGGGGAAATGTCAGATGGAATTACAACTTCAGCAGGGTTTAACTAAGGTGTATAACACTCAGTATCAGATTGGTTAGTTTCCATCGCTGCATTTGTGTACATAACAACAGTGACTGCACTCCGGAAGGAATCTGCTAGTTATGAAGTGATTTTAGACATCCTGAGGATATCATCAGATGCGCTATATAAATGCAGGATGCATAATGGGTGGTCAATATGATACCACCAGTTTTATACCTCTGCCACAGTTGACCCCAAACACAAAGTGGGTGGTTTTAAAGCTTTTACAATCAGAAACATGGGTTGATTGACAGTCTAAGTCAATACAAGCCTGTCACAGTCGATCCCAATCCTGTATTCGTCCTTGCACTTTTTTCGTTAGGAGTCACTGAAAAATTAACAGGAACAGTTATTTTGACTGATTTTCTTTTCCCCTTCCGAGTCCAATGACATGGAGGCTAACTGTTTAACTCCCATGCTAGCTGAGATCATCTAATTTCATGGGATCTCCCTGGACTACATTCTATACTAGCAATGTCTTTATCAACTGAGCCACTAGTGAGTTCTAGCAATGTGCCTTCTAAAGCTGTGGGTACAGCTGATTTTAAAGGCATTTGATTCCTGAGAACCTCACATTTTCAGCAACTGCAAAAGTCAATGCAATTTGTATCTGAGGATACACTATGATTTACAAAGGATCCAGCTAACACTATGGTCTGTGATTCCAGTATGTTGCCTTCCAAAGTGATAGCATTAGCTTTAAGCACACCGGTTAGACAAGTTGATTCATGTTATCAATACCTACAGCATAATTTATTAAAGCTGATAGGTTTATGTTGTGTTATGACACAGCAGATGATGTGTGCCAGACAGATCGAATCCATAAGGGAAACTCAATCCCACTATTGCAGTTTTGTATTTTGTATTTATTTTGAGATGTGTGCCCTGAATTCAGTACTTATAAATCCACCAAGGCTTCAGAGATTTTTTAGAAAACTAAATTAAACATTTATTCACAAAAGAAAAAATTTCAAGCACATACATAAGCCTACAAATTACTATTATAATAACTCCTAAAACCCCTAATTAATCTGGCTTCCGGTTACATCCTCTGTTAAGGCAATGGTAAAAAAAATTAAATTTTAAACAAATGCCCTGGACAGTAGAATTCAAAGTGGCTTTTCCTAGCTTTAGTTTCTGTAGGCAGCAGGATTAATGCACAAATACTGGAGGCTTTTCACACTCCTGGTAGATTTTACAATGCCTTCCCTGACACACAGCCTCATTCTCCTTTATACATGTTTCTCCCTTTTAATGTAAATCCCATTGTTCCCACATGTCTTTGGAACTTTATCTTTCTCATAATATAAATCATTTCAGGGTGCTAATATTATCAGCAACCTTTGGGAACAATAAACACACTTTTTGGCCTAGCTTCTCTGGCTAGGTGTAACATCCTACCATCTCTTTGAAATTCAAACTACCCTGATTTATCTAAAAATGAAAATTCTCCTCACTACACGTTCGAAGACATCAGCCATGTTTACGTATTTAGCATTTCAAACCTAGCTCTTTTGATGAGTCAAAGCCTCCAGACCAGCTGTCTCCAATTCCATTAAATCCCACGCACACACAGAGAAACTATCCGAGCCCCACTATTAACCTACTTTTCAATAAATCATAATAATAATATGAGAATTATTATACTTTCGTGACAGTTGACACTACAGCATATAAATTGAACACATATGTTCTTCAAAAGGACAGCCTGTCATCACTTTTCTATTTAATGAGGTAGGAAGTTCCCTAAGATCTAAGCGCTTTTAGCAAATTATTTTAAGTTGTAAATGATCGTAGTGGTGGAGCCTAAGAGGCTCAGTAATTCTCCTTTCCATTGCAGTATATTCAGGTTTTTTACGTATAGTTCCAGGTATGCTTGTGATGCTAACATTGTACCTAACAGATTACTGCCTGAAAGACCAATGAGTACAAGCCAGCACTCATGAGGTCCATAGATACCATTGCTTCAGGAGTAAAGACCTACCAGAGATCCACAGTTACAATAATTCAGCCAAAAAGTTAAACTGCCGTTTTCTTTACATGCACTGATGGGTCTGCTGTGCACTTTCAACATTTTCTGTTTTTACTTTACATTTTTTTCCAACTCAAGCACTGAATTTCTCACAAACTCACTTTTCCAGAATCACTTCACCCAATTCAGGGTCATGGGGAGTTGGAGCCTATCCCAACAGGCAATGGACAGTAAGCACGGTACACTCAGGATGGGATGCCAGTCTATCACAGGGCACACACTCACACAGATACACACACTGGGGGACAATTTACCATAGCCAATCCACCAGCACAACATTGGAAGGTGGGAGGAAACTGGAGCCCCCAGAGGAAACCCACGCAGACACGGAGAGAACGTGCAAACTCCACACAGACAGACACCCGAGGTCAGAATTGAATCCAGGTCCCTGGAGCTGTGAGGCAGCAGTGCTAACCACTGTGCCACCGTGCCACCCCGCATTGAATTTCTTTGTTTCTCAATTACAAATTTACTGCTCTCTATTAAGGACTCTTCTGCCCAAAATGGGTTAAGGCACATCATCCCTTTAAAAATGCAAAAAAAAACATTTGGCTGCAGGAAATAGGAATGCATACACAGTAAATTATGATCCAACATTATAACAAAGGCATTTATCCAGTGCCTGAACGCAAAACTAAGATCAACAATGTCCAATCTTAGAACAGATACTTTTCTTTCTCTGTTCACACTGCAGAACAGATTTCTGTCTAACATCTTCTACTGTTACATCATGTCAGGGAATACTTCTTCCTAAAGTACTAAAATACATCAATAGTTTAGTTACGAGGAGGGGAGGAACTTAATACTGGTAGAATATGAGTTAATGTTGGCTATTATTTCAGTCAAAGTCTGTGATTGTATGTTAAACTTTCACTGAGATGTAAAATTCTGAATTGGGCAGTCTGTGTACAAGTGAATGTTAATCTACTGTTCCTGCGAGAAATCTATATTTCTTTTCTGGTGGTTCATATACAAGAATGATTCACAATCTTAACATAAAACCAATGAAGAACTTTACGTGATGAAATTAAGAAGGTTTATACACAATCATTTAATTAGAAATGTTATTTATTATTTAATTTACAGAGCATGCAGTGTCTATGTGTCATTCAATGAAAACCATCTCCTCCGAACAAGCTAATCTTTCATAAGGCAATATTTTATACGAATGGATAATGGAAGAGAACAGGAATTATTACTTCTCCTGTCACTACATGCAAAGCTGCCATAATATGAACACAAGAATTATTCATGATAACAGATTATAAGAATATAAATATTAAAGATCAGAAAACTCAGAACTGCTTAAAACAGGAACGAGCATTTGCCATTTTAAAGGAAATAAAAATGGCTAGAAGTGTGTTTAAACATATATCACTAGACCAGATGACCTTGGGATATGCTTAAACTTTGCTCCTCATTAATATGATTCACAGCCTAATAACCTACAAAAATTAAAGGGAAAGTGTGTTTCATTAAATTGTCACATACACTTGGGTTACATAGGCCAGGATTTTTCACTGGTCGGGCGGGCTTGGCGGGAGCGGGCAGGGTGGTCACGGAGCCAACTGCCGCCCGCGATCAGCTCCACACCACAGTTTTACCCAAGCGGGCCAATTAAGGTCCACCCAGCATGGAACGCGAACGGTAGCGCTGACCTGTGTGGGCGGGTGGAGGAGGGAGAGTCGGGTCCAGCGCTCCTTTGCACATGCGTGCGAAAAAGCACTTCAATCTCCCTGAGGCACAGAGCTGCCTCAGGGAGATTGAAGCGATTGTTAAAAAAATAAATAGATACAGTAAAATTTTAATGAAACGTGTTCCATCTCTTGTGACTGTGTCACATGAGATGGGACATGTTTCATTTTTCAAATAAAGCTTTTATTTAAGTTGTAATAGCTGTAGGAAATCTCATCCCGCTCGTGGATGAGGTTTCCTTAAAAACGTAAAGGCCGCTTGGCCTTTTCGCCTGCCCGCCAACTGTTAGGTTGGTCGGGCAGCGTTAATTTGAAATTAATTAGTTCGTTAATGGCCTTAATATCGGTGGGTGCGTGGCTGACTCTAGCGTGCACCCGCCGAACAAAATATCACAAGACAGCGCGATGACGTTGGGATGTACGCCCAACATCATCGCGCGTCATTTTACACCGAATGTAAAATTCTGCCCACGAAGTATGCTGCATGTACTTCATTCACGTGTCAGTCACCCCTTATCATCTGGCTTTTGAACTGTGAATTACAGCTAAGCCCAGGGGAAGGTATTTTGTGTACATCTGCCTCCCTCATATGATGTCAGTCGGATCCACTTCATTGGCATTGTCAATGTAAAAGACTGCCCATTACCCATGTTAACTATGTCACTGAAGTTCTACACACAGATTTTGCTCCATGGCTGTGTTTTACTGGCAATCAATACTCCCACTAAGCTGTGTGGGTGCACGGCAACGCATATTTGAGAATGTACCACGCAGGGAACAATCATGCACAAGCAAAGTTCCCTTTAAGATGTGCATATGTGAGGCCACACAGCATTCTTAAAAGGACCATGCAGTGCAACAAGCTGATCGTGCACAGCAAATGGGGAAACTGGAAATCCCAGAATATAAGACAGATAACAACAGCAAAAACTTGCATTTGTATAACACCCTTAACATAGTGAAAAATCCTGAGGTTACCTAACAAAATTTGACATTGAGCCATAAAAGGAGATATTAGGACAGGTGAAAGGTGGCTTGTTATGCTGGGCCTTTCCTTCCTTTACAGTTGACATGCATTTTGGGAGGCATTTTCCCATTCCCCACAAAGCAGGGGCAAAAGCTCCACTTGAAACAAATGAGGGCATTTAAATTTTTTATAATTAACATGGGAGTGATGTGGACTAATTACAGACATGCTCTGCAGCTGCCAGCCTGATGTGAAACAATAAAAGCCCACATACAAATACTTTTACAATGATAAAACAGTTAGTTGAGTTATATTAATAACGTAGTCATACAGTAGGTGAGAGGGTTTCACACATACCTCTGCTTTAAATTTCAATTGATCTTAGTTTAAGCAAATTCAGTAGATAAAACAGCATTGAACTGATCAATATTTACCAATTCCAACTGGAATTTGCAGCAGGAATTGAAATGAGAAGGTGTAAATTTTTGGGAAACTCAACAATAATGGAATAACAATAATGGATGTTTAAATCAAATCAAGTGACAGTCAGCCTACAACAAGCTCCATGCCAATTTTTAAGTGATGTAGCTACCTGGAATCCAGAAACCAATCCACCTCGTTTGTCAAAATGATCAAAAATAGAACTCCAAAAAATCGGATTGATTCTGCAATGTGAAGATAAATGCATATTAGCATTCTACACTTGCACTGAATTCATACATTCCCTTCACTTTCCTAAGTTTGTACATTAGGATTTTTGTACCAGATGTATTTCTTGAAACTAGCTGCAGGGCACCATCTAGTGTGCAGATTCCACCTGCAGGTTTATCTGTCTGTTTTTATTGACACGAATTATGGGTAAAAAAAAACGTACATATTAATCTGTTGTTGTTTGCTGAAAAAAAGCAAAATTGGTCTAACAGAGTACTCTTCATGTGATTTACTTATTCTGCAGATCAGACCCGAACTGCTTTGAAATTCTTAAGCCGCGCCTCTGCCTTCTTTCCTAACTACTGCCTGGTAAGGAAAATAAAAGTAAATAAAAGTGGTAACCTTCTCCATTATGTGTAAGACTATAGTATGCAGATTGTAACTGTAAACAAGATGACTTTGAGTTCCTTTTAAAATTGGTGACCTTGGTGGAAATGTAAAGATGTTAATATAGCCGCTTTAACATGGCTGGTCCCACTGTCCCAAACAGAACTACTGTGTTCCTCACTACCCCCACCACCACACTAGACTTTTACAAATGAACTTGTATGGTGTTTCTGTGGTCATAATCTATGCAAGTTAAACTTTGAACTGGGTAGTTGCAAGAAGGTACCTGCACTTCTTTGTATAGTGCCATGATATTTTTTATATCCACTTGAGATGGCGGACTAGGTTTAATGTTTCATCCAAAATACAGCAACTCCGATAGTCCACTACTCCGACAATACTACACTAGTATGTCAGTCTAGATTATGTGCTATTTAAGGCTAATGTGTTAGAAGTGAAAGCAGAACGTTCAAGACCTGTGTAACACCCAATTAGAGTTGCCAACTGTGATTAAATGTATTCCTGAAGGATCATTACATGACTTGCCCCCCACCCCACGCTCCAGCCATTAATTGGCCAACACACCTCTCCTAGTGACGCACTGCCTTCTGTTGTATGTTAGTTAGTCTTGCATTGGAATGGTTACTGAGACATTGGTATGTTCAAACAGCTACTGGTTTATTTTGTACAACTGAACAATGTACAGCTATTCATGACTAGGTGTTACACTGCTGAAGCCATGAGCATTGTCCCACTTGACTCCTAGTTATATGTCGTCTTACCTCATCATTATGGGAGGAGCTATTTACAAAGTCCCACACATTAACCCTAATACTATACCTTCCTACACCAATTGGAAAGCAACTGAATTATGTAATAGCCTTTGTTTTCCGTTTTCAATATTTTTATATCTGGTAAAGAAAAATGTTCAAAGAAAATGACAAAAAAAAAACTATCTTTTTTAATGCCCCGAGGATTTTTCTCCAGGGTTGCACACAGCAGTATCCTACAGACCAATCTTCAATTCCTAGAGACTCCAGGCCAATCTACGACTGAATCCCTTTTAAACCTACTTTTAAATAGCCATATGGAATTTACAGCAAAATCCTTTTCACAGGTGTTACATGATAGATTTTTGACAGTTTACCTGT
Organism: Cetorhinus maximus; assembly: GCF_964194155.1. Taxonomy (NCBI): domain Eukaryota; kingdom Metazoa; phylum Chordata; class Chondrichthyes; order Lamniformes; family Cetorhinidae; genus Cetorhinus; species Cetorhinus maximus. Next base: position 75,236,477 of record NC_135894.1, on the reverse strand, counting down.
TGCAGTTTAGAGGGTTAAATGAGAAACGTACCCTTAAAATTCTTGCAAGCCAATGGAAAAATTATCAGATGTTATCTCCAAAAATCACTTTTCAGTGGTTATATTCACTGTTTTGTAAGACTGACTAATCCTTGAAGTATATTCCACAATTAGCCCCTTTTGTTCTCCAATTCATTGACAGTTTGAAAAACAAACAGATGTTTCACAGTCACACCATCAATTCTGGCAATGCTTCACCTATTCCAGACAGCAGCCAGCATTATTCGGCTTTTAACTGTGGGAAACTGTTATTGAAAAGATACATTCATTTAACTTCAGTCTAAATTGCAAAACATTACCAGCTGACTGGCTGTCTGAAGACTCCTGATTTATGTTGGGCAGACTTTTCATCGAGACATTTTGGCTTTCCTGGAGTTTGGGCGGAAGAGGCCTGCTGTGCACGCAAATCCCAGCAGGTGGCAGTTTAAGAACCAGTCCAAGTGCATGTTAAAAAAGCGGATGGGCGGAATTTTACGGCCCTGTCGTGGTGGGGGCAGGGGCAGGGCCATAAAAGGTGGCAAGCCTTTCAAAAGTCCATTGGCTTTGGCAGGACTGTAAAATCCCGCTAGGTCCTGGTACAGTCAATGCACTCTGGATATAAGTGTGAATGATTCTTATTTTATCACAATTCCCAGAATTTACGGTTGAGAAGAATGATAATATCTTTTACTGTAGGACAAAACTTTTACCTAAAGCAGACAAAACTACTGGTACAGAACAACTGTACCCTAAAAATAAATCCTTTTGGGAAGGAAATCTGCCATCCTTACTTGGTCTGGCCTAAATGTGACTACAGGTCCACAGCTATGTAGTTGACTCGTAACTGCCTTCTGAAATGGCCTAGTAAACTACTCAGTGCAAGGGCAATTAAGCCTGTTGAATAAATAGGTCTGTCTCTGAATTGGTCAAAGAGACTGCTCCAAATGCCCTACTCATGGTTTGATTAGTTTGTGGGTGTAAAGATTTGGAGCATAAACCACTTTCCCTGCCTCAGGATGACAGCATTCGTCTTCCCACCACTGTCACTCTAGTAGTGCCCTCTTGACTGTTAAAATGAAGACAGGCAGCTTTGTTATAATATTTAAATGACCAACCTACTTTCCGCCAGCAGATTTTCACCCTCTCCTCGTCCCACTTCCATAAGTTGGCAGCCCAAAGCGAGTTAAGGATCCTAAATCAGATACTTTGCATTTTAACTTATGACACAATATCAGCCCACCCATTTTTGGGAGGTATGATTCAGTCTTGCCATTTTAAAGAGAATAAAAATGGCTAGAAGTGTCAGTGAGAGTTCTTTAATCGGATTGGTTGAAGAGCCTTGTTTTTGTTTGCCCTGATCACACTGTAGTATAAAGGGTTAACAGATGGGATATGCTAATGTATGACATAGGTTATGATGTATCAAGCAATCAGTCATGTGTTAGGCTCTTAAGAGAAAAGTTGGAACACCATACTCAGGAACAACATGCTTACTCTGTAACCTGTTTAGATGTAGTTCTAATAAACAAGTGTTAAGCATATGCCAGAGTACGATTACAGTCTGTCCGTAACCAAGTACCATGCCTAGAGTCCACAGACAAGAAGAACCATCTCAGAACCTGGTGCCAGCAGTGGAGGCACCAATGTAAAAAATACATTGGTGTTATCAAAGGAACCACAGAGTGAAGAAAAACTTGATAGCAGCTCGTACTTATGACTCAACGGAAGGAGGAAAGTACCTCAAAATGGCTGCAAGTGTGGAGTTTCCTGCCCTTTCGCTCAGTTTGGCAGGCTTTCTTATGAGTGGGTCTGCTGCTCATGGGCCTACCCAGTCAACAGGGTCAGGTGAAGCCTCAGAAATGCGCTGAATGATGGCCTGGTTAAATTTTTTAAGCTCAGCCTGCCTCGCATACTGGACTGTCCGATCTAAAGTAAGATCATCTTTGGTCTGCGGAAAGTCAGGAGTTTTTCATCTCAGACGCCCATGACTATACAATCACGATTAGCTCATCCTTCAGCACCCTGTATCTACAAGAACTAGCTAGGTGATAAGGGTCAGTTAGAAATAATTCAATTGATTCCCCAGGCTGTTGCAACCTCTGGTTAAAATGTGCTCATTCTATAACTAAGTTTTGCTTCAAGCTAAAATAGGTGCCATGGTCTTTAAGAACAGTCTCAAAGTCTGCTGTGGACTCTTCCACTCCCTGCCTCAGGAGAGTATCATCTGCTGCTGGACCTACTGCATAAAGAAAGGAACTGACTAGATGCTTCTCCTCTTTAGCATGAAGGCCCGATGCTGCTCGGTATAGAAGGAAATGGTGTTTCCATAACTCCCACTGCTGGCCTCTCTTCGGGCTCTTGAGACAATAATGACAGTACCTGGTGAGCGGTCCCTGCTCCTACCATGTCCGTTTGACTGTCCAGTGCAGCAAAACTGGTCATTTCAAGCATTTCTGCAAATCCAACAACTTCAGTCAAGGTAGAAGACAAGAAAATATCCATGAAACACACTCCATCCAAGAAATTGTAAATCAAGGAAAAGACAAAATTGCAAAGTTCCTAGGGGAAGTTAATATACTATGACCATATGTATGACCATACTATTGGTCAATTACAGTGCAAGTTAAAGGCTTTGATACCATCTTTAAAATTGATACTGGAGCTGGTGTTAACATACTGGCAGCTGATCTCGATCAGCTTCAGCCAATGACCCTTCATCCATCAGACACCAAATTATGAGGTCCAGGTAGCACAGACTTTCCAATTAAAGGCAGGATTATTGCTCCTCTTCATTACAAGGGGTGACAGATTGTTGATTCTGTCTATGCTGGCCACAATCAATGCACATCCTTATTGAATGGCAATGTTAGCATGCTTCTAGGAATCCTAGAAAAAACAGATTTTGCCCAGCATATGAACAACTCAATGTCCTTCATGGAACAAACCTTTTATTTAGAATCAGTGGAACTTCTGCCTACAGCAGCTAAGGAAGGCTATACAATCAGCAGCAAGTTCCTTTTTATCAAAAAGACACCATCCATTAGAATCCAGGCAGAGACTGAAGTTATGAATCTCTCAGTTCTTCATGAAGTTAGGTCAGAGGTGATGGATATAGAAGGCGCTGCAGCAGACAGTGATCATACACATGAAGACCTGCTTGACCTGAATTGATTATTTCCAGAAGAAAGTGATGAGGAAGAAGCCATTGCAGCACTGAGTGATCTGTTGGGGGATGAGGTCCTTGAGGTTGTTCCATCTTTCCAGTCGATCTATGCACCATATGGAGTCTCTGTTGTCTTTTTTGAGGAGTCAGCTGTGTTTCTAGTGGCTGAGCAGCATTCAGATCTTTCTTCCACTGCATCGTCTAGTCTAGCTCTTGATGTCCATGAAGAGTCTTCCAGGGAGAATGCCTTGCCTGATTCCATGTCAGAGTCCATAGAGGATTATATTGCCAAAGAGCTGGTAGTTTCCAGGGGTAAAAGCCAAGTGACACCTGTACTTCAGTCACAGCTGAAAGTCTTTTTCCCTTGAGAGCTGGAGATCAGCACAGACGCTGCGGCAGAATATTTAGCGCTTCTTAAGCTGCAGAATCCCGTACAGCAATCTTCAATCTGAGATATTCATCTTCAGGAAATTCATCTTTGTTTCATTGTTGAAATCCCTCCCATAACAGAAGATGGTACTGTCTTGTCTCTATATTCTCAGCGATTCTTCCCATTGCCCGTAGTGGAGCAGCCTTACACAGAGAGAAGTGTGGCTCTCTTACCACTACAGAAAGTAGACAGTCCTACCAAAATAAAATTGGGAAATCACCTTTTCTCCGTATCCTGAAAGGCCTACAGGAATTTTGTCATTTCTTTCCTTTATTATTTATATTAATTGAAATCTCAGATGTTCAATTTTCAGTCTTTGATGCAGAAGTGAATGATACAGCTGTGACAGTCTTCCCTGGAGTTGAAGATCATTCCTCTTCTGAAGGGTCTTTCCCCGAGTGCTTCGAGGGAGCAACAAGTTCCTCAGAGAGTCCTGATTTCTCTTCAAGTCCCAGAGAGTGCAAAGGTCAATGCTCTTCAGTCTTCTCTCTTGGGCCAGTCCTTCATTGAAAAGCCCTCATTGTCCTTGCAGTTAGATGGTTCAGAAACATACACTCCACTTTCCAGCACAGCTGCTAAGTTACTGTCCAATTCTGATGACGGTGATGTCCTCCAAGACAAAGAAGAAAACCCTCATGCTTCCAAGACGTCTTCCTAAGGGCCAAGAATACTGTGGGAGACTGAATCCTTCAGGACTGTGACCTGGGGAGGGGCAAAGAGTAGGAGATGGAGTTGGTTAGAAGCAATAGTTCTAAAAGGGGATTTACAGAAACGCAATGTAAATAGTTAAAGGCATAGTTTCATTTTGTTATTAAAAGGTAGATAGCAGACCTGGGGGGAGGCACGGTCTAAAGGGTTAACAGATGGGATATGCTAATGTATGACATAGATGATAATGTATCACTGACATCAGTCAGTCATGTGGTAGACTTTCAAGAGAGAGGTTGGAACACCATACCCAGGAGCAATGTACCTACTTTGTAACCCGTTTAGATGTAGTACTCATAACCAAGTGTTAAGCAAGTACCAGAGTATGATTAGTCTGTCTAGTAACCAATAACCTTGCCTAGAGTCTGTTGTAAGTTGTTGGGCGTAGTTTGGTAGGTCTTAACAAGGTATTCATTGTCTTAGGTAGTTCAAGAGTAAATATTTATTAACTACTAGAAACTATACGCATATGTGCAGTAAAGGTCCAAACTAAGAGCTGTCTCCATGCTTACTTCTACACACAGCTCTGTCCAACACTACACTGACCCCTAGGTGTGGGTCATGTGTTCTCTTTACATCATTGTGTACTTAGTCCCATGTTAACCCTTTATGTGCCAGGCCTTTATGCTATAGAGTCCACAGATAAGAAGGACCATCTCAGAACAGTAAAAATTAGAGTAGCTCACAGATAACAAATGTTTCATTTGTACTGCAATGAGATGGGCAGATATGATTATGCATTATGGAAGAGCATCAGTAATTTCAAATTCTGGAGGTTGAATGGATCTTAATTGGATCTTATTAGAATTAATCCTTGGTTTATATATGTCTTAGCATATGAATTTCCAGAAACTGTAGCTTAGCCATAGACCTAATGGGTTCCCATTCAGAGTACAGCCGCATTAAAGTCTCAGCTAGGACTGCTGTTTGAACCTTACTATCCTATATGGCTGTGTTTGAATAAATATGAATTGTCAGTAAGAGGGCCTTTCATATGATGGAACAATGTTCCATGTCAGAGGAGAAAAAAACAAGGAGCTTAGTATCAATCATTTAAATGGGGAATCCTTTCAGATAATGTAGCATAACAAGAACAACCTAAGAAATTGCTCAATCTGTAAGGGACATTTAGAGATGAGGAGGAATTTCTTCACTCAGAGGGTGGGGAATCTTTGGAATTCTCTGCCCCAGAGGCCTGTGGAGTATGTTTAAGACTAAGATTGAAAGATTTCTACATATCAACAATATCAAGGGATATGGGAATAGCACAGGGAAATGGTGTTGGGGAAGAAGATCAGCCATGATCTAATTGAATGGCAGAGTGGGCTCAAAGGGCTGAATGGCCTACTCCTGCTCCTACTTCTTATGTTCTTCTTACGTACCCAAGAGAAAATCACAGAGAGAAAGTGAGAAGGGGGAAGAAGTTTAGAAGTATATTGAGAAATTGTAAAACCTTTGTATGCACTTTCTTTCAGATCATGGCTGTGTCTCTGGTCCCTGCCCAGTTGCTGACAGTAGCTATCCATCTGTTTCTGGCTGGAAGTGTTCACGGAGGTGCCTACTATCAAATGAAGCAGGTTCCACAGCAGATTCCACAGATGCAAGTGCATGGACAGGTTCCACACATGATGCATCTCAGGAAAGAGGGACCTCACGTACAGCACATGGGCAAGGAGGTGCCACACATGCCAGTGTATAGAAAGGATTTGCCATATATACCCCGCTATGGAAAAGATGTTCCTCAAATGCATGCGTTTGGAAAAGATGTGACGCCTCGGAAGGAAGCAAAGGGTAAGACTCATAATAATCTAATAATTTTTATTTTGTATGACAGACAGCAGGAAGATTCCAAATTCAATCTCTGATCTGCATTGTTAACCGCTGTCAGCCAAGGCAGTGATAGGTGCAGAGCTGGAATTGTTAAGAAAGCTGTTTAACTATGAGACTGATAGGGTCGCTGCACACTGAGATCCATAATTAGCCTCAGTATTACAAGGACAGGAGGAGATTTTTGAAACAATGAAGATCATTATTAGGGACTTGAAGGATAATAGAGAGACAAGACACCTATCCCTATGTGAAAGGTTTGAGTTATGAGGAAAGATGATACAAACTTCAGCTTTTCAACCTGGCATGGAGGTATCTGAGAGGCAATCTTTTTGAGATAGTTAATGAAAAGCTGTTGATGGTAAAGGAAAGATAAATCCGGCATATTTCTTTATAATGAAACATGAGAGTAGTACTGTTTCAAACCAATAAAAGGCAACTTTAAGGCTGACATCAGAATGATCTTCTTCACAAAAGGAGTTATCACACATGGAATAGGCTTCAAAATAAAGTAGCGAAAGAGAAACACTCCAGAATCATTTTAAAAACAATTAGATGCTGCGTTGGAGAGTAGCATAAGAGTGGTATATATCCGCTTGGGTCCAATTGCCCCTTTGCTCTCCAACTGTGTGTGTCCCGAATGCTGCACTTGGTCTTGACAGCATGGCCCTGATATTAATCCCCCCAAGATTGTGAGAGAGAATTGGACGGGTGATAAAATTGAAAAAAACTGGGGAATATGCCTTCAACCCATTGCATGCATACCATTGCTGTTTTTACAGGAGGTGGCTGCTGACTGACAAAGCTCAGTACCTTTTCCAGCACTCAAAGTGGGCCTGAAGAGCAGGACTGCTACCACCCGACCCCTCACGCAAGTCTTCGGCATCCCCTTTGCTGATCATGGTCTCTCTCTACCCTCTGCCACAGTCACCATCCTCCCTTCCCCTTTTAGCCACAATGGTCTCTCTCCACACAGTCAGCCAGGGCTGATCCTGCAGCCCACTTACAAGCCTTCATCAATGATCTTCCTCACCCAAACCCCGGCAGTTCTCTCTCCATTCCACAATTGCGACTGACACCCCAGTACCTAATACCTGGGGACTGTTCCCAATGATTTTCAGCTATGGCCGTCTGCCACAGGCTTTTCTCATTCAACACCAGTTTGGCTGTCCACTTGGCCAGCTGTTGAGTAAAAAACGGAAAAGAAAAAGTGATAATGAGATCCTGCCATTAAATTCGGCAGGACCTCTGCATCTCCAAGCATTTCTGGCCTTCCCCATAACCTCCCCGCCTCTCCATAAATACCAGAGCCCCAAGTGTGCAACATTATAGGAGATTGACTAGTAGATACATAAATTTTAAAAAGGAAAGAATAACAAAAAGATTAATGTGATTTATACCTCATAATACTGAAGTGGTTAGTAATGAAATAGCAGAAATACTAATCATAACTTCCCAACATTTTTTAGAAACAGGAATTGCCACAAAAGACTGGAGGCAGTAAATGTTATATTGCTGTCCACAAAAAGGGAAATGGATATAGAACAATAGTTTCACATTAACTGTAGGAAACAATGCTGCAGACAATTTTTTTTATTCGTTCATGGGATGTGGGCATCGCTGTCTAGGCCAGCATTTACTGCCCATCCCCAATTGCCCTGGTTGGTTCAGAGGGCATTTGAGAGTCACATGTAGGCTAGGCCAGGCCAGGTAAGGACAGCAGATTTTCTTCCCTAAAGGATATTGAGGAATAATGTTGCTGAGCACTTAGAAAGGTATGGATTATCACATCAGTCTCTTAGATTTTTAAATCTCAAGGTTCATTTGACTAATCCAATTCCCTGAGCAAACTGAGTGCATAGACAAAAGAATTGGAATGGACATGATTTACTTAGAGGTTCACAATGCCATTGTGAAGATTGAGGGCCATGGTATTATAGGTAAAGTGGTGGCTTGATAAGATGGGTGGCTGAGGGACACAAAGCTGATAGGAGGAGTAATTTAATTCTTCTTGATAATCCTTATCTATCAGATGCAGTTAATATTGTGGCCCTGGGATCTGTGTTGAGCCTTCTCTTGTTAAACATTTCATCTTTACTTTTTTTTCAGTAATCTAGCAGAGCAAATGGAGCACCCATTGTAGAGCCTGCCCGAGATTAATATCTCTGAATTCAGTGGAACAAAAATTATGCAAGTTCTATAATATGTGGGAAATTTGCTCCACCAGATTACTACCCAACCAGTGAAGATGGCAATCTATTGCCATATATGCAAATAATCTAGATACAAGTATAGAGGGGTAGTATCAAAATGTGTTGATCATACCAAGTTTAAGTCCATGTCAAACTATGTTGAAGATTTCAGAATGTTATTGCAAGGTATAGACAGATTAGACAATATTTTTTATATATTTGTTCATGGAATGTGGGCATCTCTGGCTAGGCCAGCATTTATTGCCCATCCCTAATTGTTGGTGAGCCGCCTTCTTGCAGAATCGCTGCAGTTCATGTGGTGTAGGTACACCCACATTGCTGTTAGGGAGGAAGTTCCAGGATTTTGACCCATTGGCAGATACAAAGGTCAAAGATGTGATATATTTTGGAAGGAAGAAAAGAAAATGGGTATATAATGTAAATGGTTAAACTCCCCAAAGGAACAGAGAAAAGAAAGGTCTTTTAATTTTAAAAGCAGGACTGTAAGTTAAAAAGTAAACAAAAAAGTAAATCAGATTCTGAATAGTTTATTGAATACAAAAACAGCAGCACCAATAACTTGCACTTGAATAGTGCCTTGAAAGTAGAAAAAACATCCTAAGTCAAACCACAGAAGCACAATCAGACAAAAATGGACACCAAGTCAAAGAAGAAATTATTAGCAGGGATGACCAAAGCTTGAGCAAATGGCTTTTTAAGGTGGTCTTAAAGGAGGACAGAGAGATAGAGAGGCAAAGGGGAAATTAAAGAGGGAATTCCACAGCATGTTGCTCATACTGCTTAAAGCATGGGAGTCAATGTTTGGATAAAAATGGGCATTGGTGTTGGTGGTTGCAGGCTATAAAGGAAGCTGCAGACAGCGGAGCAGAGATTTCAGGTACAGGAAATTGGGCAATTTGTAGGACTGGAGTTAGTGATAGAGACAGGAAGAGGTAAGGCATGAAGAGGCTGAAATATAAAGATGAGCATGTTAATTTGAGGTGTGGAAGCCATGGGAGCCAGTATAGATCAGCGAGGATAGGAGAGATGGGTGTATTTTGGATAAGATGAAGTTTACAGAGTAGGGTAGCAGAGCATTGAAGTAATCAAGTCTGGAGGTGACAAAGGCATGGAAGAGAGATTTAGTGATAGATGGGCTGTAGCAGCAGCAGAGATGGGCGATGCTGTGAGCATGATTGCAGGTCTCATAGAATTGTAGAAATTTACAGCTCAGAAGGAAGCCATTCGGCCCCTCATTTCCACACTGGCTGACAAGTAACCATCCAGCCTAATCTCACTTTCTAGTATTTGGTCAGTAATCTTGTTGGTTTTTTAAAATTTATTCATGCAAGGGATGTTGCAAGCTGAGCCAGCATTTGCTGCCCATCCTACTTGCCCTTGAGAAGTTGGTGGTGAGCTGCCTCCTTGAACCACTGCAGGCTATGTGGTGTAGATATACCCACAATGCCGTTAATTCCAGGATTTTGACTCATCAACAGTGAAGGAAGACGATATCGCTCAAAGTCAGGATGGTGGGTGATTTGGATGGGAACCTGCAGGTGGTGGTGTTCTCAAGCATCTCCTGCCCTTGTCCTTCCAGGTGGTAGAGTTTGTGTGTTTGGAAGGGGTTGGTGAAGGAGTCTTACTGCATTGCTACAGTGCATCTTGTAAATGGTACACACTGCTGCCACTGTGCATCGGTGGTGGAGAGAGCGAATGGTTGTGGATGGGGTGTCAATCAAGCAGGCTGCTTTGTCATAGAGTCATACAGTTTTACAGCGTGGAAAAAGGCCCTTCAGCTCATTGTATCCGCGCCGGTCATCAAGCCCCTATCTACTCTAATCCCATTTTCCAGCACTTGGCCCATAGCCTTTACTGCTATGGTGTTTCAAGTGTTCATCTAAATACTTCTTAAATATTGTGAGGGTTCCTGTCTCTACTACCCTTTCAGGCAGTGAGTTCCAGATTCACCCACCCTCTGGGTGAAATAGTTTTTCCTCAAATCCCCTCTAAACCTCCTGTCCCTTACCTTAAATCTATGCCCCCTGGTTAGTGACCCCTCCACTAAGGGGAAAAATTTCTTCCTATCTACCCTATCTATGCCTCTCGTAAATAATTTTGTACACCTCAATCAGGGTCCCCCACAGCTTTCTCTGCTCAAAATAAAACAACACCAGCCTATCTAGTCTCTCTTCTTAACTGAAACTCTCCAGCCCAGGCAACATCTTGACGAATCTCCTCTGCACCCTCTCCAGTGCAATCACATCCTTCCTACAGTGTGGTGACTAGAACTGCACACAGTGCTCCAGGTGTGGCCTAACACTTTATACACCTCCCTGCTCTTGTATTCTATGCTTCAACTAATAAAGGCAAGTGTCCCATATGCCTTCTTAACCACCTTATCTACCTGTCCTGCTGCCTTCAAAGATCTATGGACATGCGCACCAAGGTCCCTCTGATCCTCTGTACGTCTGAGGGTCCTACGATTCATTGTGTACTCCCTTGCTTTGTTAGTCCTCCCAAAATGCATCACTTCACACTTTTCAGGGTTAAATTCTATTTGCCACTGTTCTGCCCATCTGACCAGCCCGTCTGTATCATCCTGTAGTCTAAGGCTTTCCTCCTCGTTTTTACTACACCACCAATTTTCATATCATCTGCAAACTTACTGATCATATTTCCTATATTCATGTCTAGATTATTAATGTACACTACAAACAGCAAAGGACCCAGCACTGTACCCTGCGGTATGCCAATGGACACAGGCTTCCGGTCACAAAAACAACCTTCGATCATCACCCTCTGCCTCCTGCCACTAAGCCAATTTTGGATCCAGTTGGCCGTCCTGGATCCCATGGGTTCTTACCTTCTTGACCAGTCTCTCATGTGAGACCTCGTCAAAAACCTTACTGAAGTCCATGTAGGCTACATCAACTGCACTACCCTTATCTACACCAACTCCTCAAAAAATTCAATCAAATTTGTCAGACATGATCCCCCTGACATGCTGACTATTCCTGATTAATCCTTGCCTCTCCAAGTGGAGATTAATTCTGTCCCTCAGAATTTTTTCAAGAAGTTTCCCTACCACTGATGTTAGACTCACTGGCCAATGGTTCCCTGGTTTATCCCTACCATCTTTCTTGAATAATGGTACCACATTAGCTGTCCTCCAGTCCTCTGACACATCTCCTGTGGCCAGAGAAGATTTGAAGATTAATGTCAGGCCCCCGCAATCTCCTTCCTTGAGTCCCACAGCAGTCTGGGATACATCTCATTTGTGCCTGGGGATTTATCCACTTTTAAGCCTGCTAAAACCACTAATATCTCCTCCCTCTCAATGCTGATTTATTCAAGTATATCACAATCTTCCTTCAATTTAGTCTACTGCATTCACTTCTCCCAATGCGGTCTCCTCTACATTGGAGAGATCAAACGCAGACTGGATGACCGCTTTGCGGAACACCTTCGGTCTGTCCACAAGCATGACTCAGACCTCTCTATCGCTTGCCATTTCAACACACCACCCTGCTCTCAAGCCCACATGTCCATCCTTGGCCTGCTGCAATGTTCCCGTGAAGCTCAACGCAAACTGGAGGAACAGCACCTCATCTTCCGATTAGGCATCTACAGCCTTCCGGACTTAACATTGAGTTCAACAACTTCAGATCATGAACTCTCTCCTCCATCCCCACCCCCTTTCCCATCCCCCTTTTTTCTAATAATTTATATATTTTTTAAATATATTTTTCTTTTCTCACCTATTTCTGTTATTATTTTTAAAATGATTTCCATCCATTGTTTTATCTCCACCTTTTAGCCTATTTCGATCCCTTCCCCCTACCCCACCCCCACTAGGGCTATCTGTCACTTGCTCGTCCTGCTTTACCCGTAATGTCACCATTAGCACATCCTTTAGTTAATATCACCACCATCAGCATCCCTTTGTCCTTTTGTCTATGACATCTTTGGCAATCTCTTCTTTGCCTCCACCTATCACTGGCCCTCTCTCCAGCTCTATCTGTCCCACCCCTCTCAAACAGTTTATATTTCACCCCATTTCTATTTTTCTTTAGTTCTGATGAAGAGTCATATGGACTCGAAACGTTAACTGTCTTCCTCTCCGCAGATGCTGTCAGACCTGCTGAGTTTTTCCAGCTATTTTTGTTTTTGTTTTTGTTTCAGATTTCCAGCATCCGCAGTATTTTGCTTTTATCACAGTCTCCCTCCCTGATTTCTATACCTACATCGTCCTTCTCTGTAGTGAATACAGATGCAAAGTACTCATTTAAAACCTCTCCTACGTCTTCCGGCTCCTCACACAGTTGCCACTTTGGTCCCCAATGGGCCCTACTCTTTCCCTGGTTATCCTCTTGCCCTTAGTATACTTATAAAATGCCTTTAGATTTTCCTTTATTTTACCCACCCCTGTTTTTGCTGCCCCCTCTTTGATCTCCTAATTTCTTTTTTTAAGTAACCTACTGCACTTTCTATACTCCTCTAAGGCTTCCACTGTTTTGAGCCCTTGGTATCTGCCATAAGCTTCCCTTTTTTACTTTATCCAATCCTGTACATTCCGCGACATCCAGGGTTGTTTGGACTTGTTGGTCCCTTCACATTTACGGGAACATATTGGCTCTGCGCTCTCCCTATTTCCTTTTTGAATGACTCCCACTGCTTTGATGTAGATTTTCCTACAAGTAGCTGCTTCCATTCCACTACGGCCAGATCCTGCATTGTTGTATTAAATTCGGCCTTTCCCCAATTCAGAACCTTTATTCCCGGTCCATCTTTGTCCTTTTCCATAACTACCGTAAATCTTACTGAATTATGGTCACTATCACCAAAATGCTCCCCCACTGACATTTCTACCACTTGCCTGGCTTCATTCCCTAAAACTAAGTCCAGCACATCCCCTCTCTTGTAGGACTTTCTACGTGCTGGCTTAAAAAACTATCCTTGGTACACTTTAAGAATTCCACTCCCTCTAAGCCTTTCACACTTTGTCTATCCCAGTTAATATTGGGAAGTTGAAATCCCCTACTATTATTACCCTATTGTTTTTACACTTCTCTGAGATTTGCCCACATATCTGTCCTTCTATCTTTCCCTGGCTGTTCGGGTGTCAATACTACACTCCCAGCAATGTGATTGCCCCCTTCTTGTTTTTAAGTTCTACCCATATGGCCTCATTTGAGGAAGCTTCTAAGATATCATCCCTCCTTATTGCAGTAATTGACTCCTTGATCAATATTGTGACACCTCCTCCTCTTTTACACCTCCCCCACACCCCCGTCTCGCCTGAAGATTCTATACCCTGGAATATTGAACTGCCAGTCCTGCCCCTCCCTTGACCATGTCTCTGTGATAGCAATGATATCATATCCCCATGTGTTAATCAGCACCCTCAACTCATCTGCCTTTCTCGCAAGACTCCTTACATTAAAATAAATGCCATCCAGCCTTGCCATGCCCCCTTGTGCCTTAACTTGACTATATACACTCTGCCTTCCAGACTGACTTGGTTTTTCATCTATACTTGTCTGTACATCAATCCCGACTATATCTCCACTCCGTATCCCATCCCCCTGCCAAATTAGTTTAAATACCCACCAACAGCACCAGCAAAACCCCCCGCCCCCTGCAATGATGTTGGTCTCGTTCCAGTTCAGGTGCAATCCATCGGACTTGTACAAGTCCCACCTTCCCCAGAAATGGACCCAGTGATCCAGGATTCTAAAGCCTTTGCTCCTGCACTAACTCTTCAGCCACACATTCATCTGCTCTATCCACCTATTCCTTTACCCACTAGCACGTGGTGCCAGGAGTAAGCCAGAGATTACAACCTTTGGAGTCCTGCTTTTCAATCTGCTACCTAGCTCCCTAAATTCTTGTTGTAGGACCTCATCCCTCTTTCTACCTGTCGTTGGTACCAATGTGAACCACGATCTATGACTGTTTGCCCTCCAACTTCAGAATGCCCTGCAGCCATTCAGTAGCATCCTTGACCCTGGCCCCGGGGAGACAACCTGGAGTCACGTCTGCGGCCTCAGTAACGCCTGTCTGTATTCCTCACTATTGAGTCTCCTACCGCTATTGCTCTTCTTCTCTTTCTCCTCCCACCTTGTGCTGCTGGGCTCTGACTGCACTCCCCAGAAAACCATCACTCTCACCATTTTCCATCACAGAAAAACTGTTCTTGAGTGAGATGCACTCTGGGGCTTTCCTTTCCACATAACTCTCAGCCTTGCGGATACACTGCTGTGCCTCCAGCCGACGCTCAAGCTCTGAAACCCGGTGCTCAAGCTGGTCAAAGCGGTGGCACTTCCTGCAGATGAGGTCATCATAGCACTAATCTATCTGGTGTTAATCTGATAACTTTTCTGACAATTAATTCAAACCACATCCCCTGTTACCTCTCCGAGCTTTATTCTTTTCCATTTCAGCACCCTTATCTTTGATTCTTCATTAATCTTTCATAATCTTACATTGAACATAATTATTTTGTGTTTGCTATTTCAGAATTATTTTCCTATTGTCACATTGATAATTTGGCCCTTTTCATTTCCCAAATCTACGTCAAGCAATGCTGCTTTCCTTTTTGGACTAGAAACATGCTGATATACAAAATAGTCTTGAGTATATGCAATGTTTTTATTCCATTATATCTTGGAAATGCTAAAATTATCCATTATATTGTCCTGCTGTACTTTTGCATCTCTCTTACATATTCTCTTGCAGTTCCAGTTGCTAACATTTGTGCTGGGTGTATTATATAGCATTAGCCACCAGAGGACTCCCATTGTCAAAAATGTGCTCGCTCTTGTCTGTGTGTGAGATTAAGTTGGACTCATTTAATGAACTTTTCATCCAAGGTTAAAATAATCATTGATTATTGCAGCTCACCAAAAATCAATTTTTCCCTTTTTTGTGATAGGAAATATTCTAAATATAAATGAATTCACAGCATGCTTGGATGAGGTGCATTTTATGTGGGAGCAGGGGGTTGGGGGGGTGGCAGGGGCAAATTTGCCAGGTTTTCAAACAGACAGCTGATTACTGTCCCGGAGCTGCAAACAAAAATGTACCCTGACGTATTTGCTCCACATATCAAGCATGTACAATGCTGTACACCAGCCTCCTTCTGGCTCCTGTACGTTAAACAGTAAAACTTTATAATGATGCCAAAGCATTGTCCATCATAATTAAACTGCACAGAGAAGGTTTCTCTTTCTGTTGTTGAGGGAGAAGGATTAAGGCAAACAAACTTGCTATTTTCTCCTCCATGTGCCAGAGAATCAGTTTAAAGAGCCACTTCAGGAATAGTGTATCTGTGAAGCCTTTTTGCAACACAGTGTAACCATATAAATCAGGTCAGAACACATTGTCTCTTCCCTTGCACACTATAAGACTGTAATAAAATAATGCATGGTTGTTTGAGTGTTGTCCCATAGAGATTTGCCAAGCAATTTTTCATGAAGACAAGCACAAGCTGTGTTCAGTGTAACAAGATCTCTATGTTCAGATACAAAATTTCTGCTCTATTAGCCTTATTAAGATGGCCTGATACAAGACCTCCGATGATATAAATACTGCTTAGATTCTTTTCAACAAGTCCTTTCGGAACTCAAAACATAACAGGTGTTGCTTAGTCCTTGCATTAACTGGGTTAGGATTTCAACTTGTTTGCAATGGAAATGAAAATCAGTGGGCTTCTAGAACAGAAGACTGATCTGCAAAGCCAGGTTTACATCCAGGTGGCAAGTTGAAAATCTACCCCACTTATATTTGCAGCATTATTTTTCTTCTGGTGACCTCATGCAACGGACCAGTTTGTAGCTCCCACATTTTACCAAACAGCCATTCCAAATACTGCCTACTTAATCTCATGTCAAAGCTGTAGATGTACGATTATGAAAATGCACCTTGACAATAATATAAAATAGTTGATAAAATGATCAGGGATCACCTATTACCATACAGTAGACGGCCTTTCACTGGCTCTGACTGGCTCGGAACCTACGCAGTTGCTTACTTTGCACAATTCTAACACTGCCCCTGCTTCTTCAGTCTATTGCAATGCACATTTAGTGTTGCAAAAAAATCAAGGACAAGGAAACTCTCACCTCAAATAGCTAGAATCTGTATTGTAATATTGAAATTAGAGGAAATGCTATTGTTTAAAGTGCTAGAGAAAGTAATCAATAGTACAACCAATTAACATTTATTCATCAGTAATTTGTTAACCGGCAATTCAGGTTCCATCTGCAGACTCAAACACAGCCTTGATCTAGCCATAGATGCAAGACGGGAAGCCAAAGGAGAGGCAAGAGTAGCTGCCATTCACATCAAGGCAGCATTTAATTGAGTGAGGCAAACTGAAGTCAATAACAATCGAGGAAAAGATCCTTAAGTGTCTGCAATAATTGAATTGGAGAAAGATAGTTGCGGTGGTTAGAGACCAATCAGGTCATTTTCCCTCCTCTTTGATCATAATTCTGAAAGTTTTTTCTCTTCAAATATCTAGTCAATTTGCTTTTGAAAGTTATTTTTCAATCTGCTTCCACCACCTTCCAAGTTGTGCATTCCATTAGTGTACACTGCATAAAAAATTCTCTACAACTCAGCTCTGGTTCTTTTACCTTTAATCTCTGCCTTCTGGTTACCAACCCTTCTGCCACTAGAAACAGTTTCTCCTTATTCACTCCATCAAAACCCTTCATGTTTTTGAACAACTCTATTAAATCTCCCCTAATTTTTGCTCTAAGGAGCACAACTCCAGTGTCTCTAATCGCTTACATAAATACATCCCTGGTACCATCCTAGTAAATCTCCTCTGCAGCCTCTCCGAGGCCTTGACACCCTATCCAAAATAGGATGCCTGGAATCGAACACAATACTCTAGCAGGAGCCTAAACAGTAATTTATAATGCTTAAACATAACATCCTTGCTTTTGTGCTCCGTGTCTTTGTTTGCGAAGCGAAGGCTCCTGTATGTTTTTCGAACAATCTTTTCAACTTGTCCTGTCACATTCAAAGGTTTGTGTACATAGGCCTCTGTTCCTGCACCCCCATTAAATTTGTAGCATTTAGTTTATAGTGTTTCTCTTCATTTTTCCAACCAAAATGCATCATTTCACGCTTTCCACATTAAATTTAATCTGTCATGCGTCTACTCATTTTCCCAGTCTGTCTATGTTCTTCTGAAATCTGTTACTATCCTCCTCCTTGCTTTTTACTTTTCCACTATCTGCAAACTTTGAAATTATGCCCTAATACCCAAGCATATGCTGTCACTGCCCCTTTAATTCCACAGGTTTCTATTTTGCTAATAAGTCTGTTTTGTGGTACTGTACCAAACGCCTTCTCTAAGTCTATATTCACAACATCAACCACACTGCCCTCTCAACATTAGGCCAGGAGCGGGACTATTAACTGGTAATTCCACAGTGTTTAGCTCCAGTCTTCTAATAATGAAGCAGCCCATGCCAAGTCACAATAAGACCTGGATAGCGTGTTGGCTTAGGCTGAAAGGTAGCAAACATTTATGCCACTTAAGTGCTAGATAATGACTATCATGAACAAGAAAAATCCAGCCATCACCCATAAACCACAGCGCCTCACAGGTGCTGAGACCTTAGTAACATCTTAGTGAGATACCACTGGCAAGAAGCCGTACTAGGCCAGCTATATCAGCATCGCGTTTGCAAGAACAGGGCGAAAACTACGTACTCTATGATTAGTGGCTCACTTCAGCACAGTCAAAACCTTTACACCAACTTCAAGGCTCAAGCCCAGAATATGATTGAATACTCATCAGTTGCCTGGGTGGGAGCAGCTGCAACAATTGTCAAGATGATCACCATCAACCAAGACTAAACAGTCGATTTGGTAAAGTTCTCTTGCCACTGAACTCAATATTCACATGCTCCATTACTGGCACACTGCACTCCGCGGAGCATGTACAATCTGCAGGGTGAACTGCAGCACCTCACCATGGCTACTTTGACAGCTCCTTTCTCCCTTGCAATCTCTATTACCAAGAAGGACAAGAGTAGCAATGTTGTTGGAACACTTATCACCTCAAAATTCCTCTCCAAGTTATACATTTGACTTGGTCATACATCACTGTCCAGATCATTGTCGCTGGGTCAGAGTCCTGGAATTCTAAAACACCATTGTGCAAACATTATCACCACAAGGACTGCTGCAGTTCAAGATGGCTCATGGTCACCTTCTCAAGCAACTTGGGTTAGGCAATAAATGCAGCCTGGTCAAATAAAAAAAGCAATCACTAGTAATTTATTCAAATATTGAATAAGCTTTACATTTTTAGTGCTGTCCCATAAGAACTAAAGAACATGATTTCAACCACTTCTGAGGCATACCTTTGCTTTAGGGGAGAGGAGTTCTCACACGTGTGTAAGCACACTTGCAAGAAACTTTTATGCAACTGATTTCAGAGCAGCCAGCAGTGTTATGCAATCAGTATAACGCCAATCTGTTGACTGCACATCCCACTCCACAGATGCCTGACTGAGGTCCATTGCTATGTATTATTACACCACTAGTATTTAAATTAAATTAAATAGCAGAGAATTGAGGCACAGGAAAATATGGTAGACAAAGCACAAATAGTCACATAACTCAAACCAGACTGCAATTGAAGAACACAGGCACTGGATCAAGCAATCTGCACTCAAATGAGAGGAATTGGAAAGCAATGAGACAAAGTGTGTGTGTGCTGTTTTTGTCTGTTATTAAAAAAACCAAAGTTGTCAGTGAAAGTGCCAATAAAAATATCAGCACCAGCTCATAAGTTAACATTACGGGGATTCTTGGCTTTTTATGCGTTGTTGAAAGAATATGTTCAGACTCAGTGAGAAGAACAAATGCTCCATAGAAATACAACATTGCGTAAATATTTGACAGTCTCACATAACACAGTTAAAAGTAGTTGTCTTTTGAAATTTTGGACAGATCACCTGTAGTATTTCCTAAGGGAAG
Source organism: Cetorhinus maximus (assembly GCF_964194155.1). NCBI lineage: Eukaryota > Metazoa > Chordata > Chondrichthyes > Lamniformes > Cetorhinidae > Cetorhinus > Cetorhinus maximus. The sequence continues at coordinate 75,217,132 of NC_135894.1, read as the reverse complement.
TTGAATGTGTTCTGTTTTAAGAGAGAAGCATTATACCATGTAATTTACAATCTCTTAGTTTAATAATGCTGCTCATATCAGATGTTTAAGTGATGCTTTTATAAGGACAAAAATCTCTTACTTGCTGTTAGGTCGGAGTTTAGCTCCTCTGGAGGCAACGAGTCAGAACCCAGGAACTCTTCCTCTCTTTAAGTATGATTGGTAAGGTCAGTCAGGGGCACAGTCGTTAAAAGTTCAGATATCAGTCAAGGTATTTTCAATTCATGCCGGAGTTTATACATTTAAAATGTCTATCTTTGTTTCTTAACACTTTTTTCAAAATGTGACAGAGAAGTGAGAGACAGAAAAATGTGCCAGACCTACTGATTTTATTATATAACTAGCAGCCTGTGGTGTTACTCATGGTAAGTCAGTGAATGTGCCGTTTTGGAAGGACAGAATGCCAGGTTAAGCATAATATTATTATTCTGTTCCTAAAGTATAGATGTGGGTTGTTTTAAAGCTGCAAAGTTTAATTGCTGTTCAGTAAACACTGGGTACATTTACTCAAAGGTTAATCGTTACTGAGGTTGGATTTCAGAACACTAGTTTTGTTCATGGGAAGGTCAACTAACAGTTGGCAATTGCTGTATATCTCCTTCATTTTCTGTTCTCGCGTCAATTTTCCAACATTCGTCATTTTCTTTTTATATTTATCAAATTATTAATTGAGTTTATCATTTCAGTACTATTCCAATGTATGACAGTATTTTATTCCAAAATACATTGAGCTGGAAAGATAAATTGGGCAGGCTTTTCGGGTCAGCGGGCCTGGGACCGGCTGGAGAATGGACTGCCAACCACGATCAGCCCCTGACCACGATTTTATGCTGGCTGGCCGATTAACGGCCAGCCAGCGTGAAGCCCGCACTGAAAGGCTCAGCACTGCTGGGGTGGGGGCGGGAGGAAAGCGAGCTCTGAAGTCAGCGCGGGCACAGGGGAGCGTGGAATGAAAGCTCCCAGAAGGCAGACAGCTGCCTCAGGAAGCTGAGGAATTTAAATTCGATAAAAATAGATTTAAAAATCCGGAAAAAGTGCCCACATGTTAGAACGAGTCACCTAAACATATGGATGCTGAAATTTGTGTCCAAACATTTTAATCTTTTTTTAAACTTAGTTTCGGAAACCTCATCCCGCCCTTGGATGAAGATTCCTCAAAAGTGCAAAGGCCACCTGGCCGATTCGCCCGTAATATTGGACGGGCAGCGAAAAATTCCCGCTAATTGAGACTTTAATGGCCTTAATAGGCCTCTTAATTGTCAGCAGGCGCATTGCCAACTCTCGTGCGGGCCTACCAACCAAAATATCACGCGAGTGAGCAACGACACTGGGGTGCTCACCCGACGTCATCACACGTTATTTTACGCCCAATCCGGTCAGGTGTGCGCCCGCCTGTGAAACTAAAATTCTGCCCATTGTTTTTTTTTTCAGTAAAGTGAAGACTTTGAGGCAACCTAATAAAACTTTCCAAGTTTTTCCAAGAAAATTACATTGACAATTGTAAAAGTTTCAACTACCAAGGGGAACAAGTCAAAAATTAGGAAATTAGAATTTAGAAGGGAAATCAACAGATAACTTATTTACACTACAGTTTATAGTTTTTTTCATTCGTTCATGGAGTGTGGGCATCACTGGCTAGTCCAGCATTTATTACCCGTGAGAAGGTGGTGGTGAGCCACCTTCTTGAACCACTGCAGTCCATGTGGTGTAGATACACCCACAGCGCTGTTAGGGAGGGAGTTCAGGATTTTGACCCAGCCACAGTGAAGGAACGGTAATATATTTCCAAGTCAGGATGAGTATTTGGAGAGGAACTTCCAGGTGGTGGTGTTCCCATGTATCTGCTGCCCTTGTCCTTCTACATGGTAGCAGTCATGGGTTTGGAAGGTGTTGTCTAAGGAGCCTTGGTGAATTCCTGTGGTGCATCTTGTAGATGGTTCTCACTGCTGCTACTGTGCGCTGGTGATGGAGAGAGTGAATGTTTGTGAATTGGATGCTAATCAGGCAGGCTGCTTTGTCCTGGATGATCTCAGAATCACAGTGCAGAAGAGACCCTTCGGCCCATTGAATCTGCACCAACACATGAGAAACACCTGACCTACCTACCTAATCCCATTTACCAGCACTTGGCCCATAGCCTTGAATGTTATGACGTGCCAAGTGCTCATCCAGGTACTTTATAAAGTATGTGGGGCAACCCGCCTCCAACACCTTCCCAGGCAGTGCATTCCAGACTGTCACCACCCTCTGGGTAAAAAAGTTTTTCCTCACATCCCCCCTAAACCTCCTGCCCCTCACCTTGAACTTATGCCCCCTTGTGACTGACCCTTCAACTAAGGGGAACAGCTGCTCCCTATCCACCCTGTCCATGCCCCTCATAATCATGTACACCTCGATCAGTTCGCCCCTCAGTCTTCTCTGCTCCAACGAAAACAACCCAAGTCTATCCAACCTCTCTTCATAACTTAAATGTTTCATCCCAGGCAACATCCTGGTGAATCTCTTCTGCACCTCCTCCAGTGCAATCTCATTCTTCCTGTAATGTGACGACCAGAACTGCACACAGTACTCCAGCTCACTAGGGCTCTATACAACTTCAACATGACCTCCCTACTTTTGTAATCTATGCCTCAATTGATAAAGGCAAGTGTCCCATATGCCTTTTTCACCACCCCACTAACATGCCCCTCTGCCTTCAGAGATCTATGGACACACACGCCAAGGTCCCTTTGTTCCTCAGAACTTCCTAGTGTCATGCCGTTCATTGAATACTTCCTTGTCAAATTAATCCTTCCAAAGTGTATCACCTCACACTTTTCAGGGTTAAATTCCATCTGCCATTTATCTGCCCATTTGACCATCCCGTCTATATCTTCCTGTAGCCCAAGACACTCAACCTCACTGTTAAACACCCGGCCAATCTTTGTGTCATTTGCATACTTACTAATCCTATCCCCCACATAGTCATCTATGTCGTTTATATAAATGACGAATAATAGGGGACCCAGCACAGATCCCTGTGGTACGCCACTGGACACTGGCTTCCAGTCACTAAAGCATCCTTTTGTCATCAACCTCTGTCTCCTACAACTAAGCCAATTTTGAATCCACCTTATCAAATTACCCTGTATCCCATGTGCATTTGCCTTCTTTATAAGTCTCCCATGTGGGACCTTGTCAAAGGCTTTGCTGAAATCCATATAAACTACATCAACTGTACTACCCTCATCTGCACACCTGGTCACCTCCTCAAAAAATTCAATCAAATTTGTTAGGCATGACCTCCCTCTGACAAAGCCATGCTGACTATCCCTGATCAAACCTTGCCTCTCCAAGTGGAGATAGATACTCTCCTTCAGAACTTTCTCCAATAGTTTCCCTACCACTGACGTGAGACTCACTGGCCTGTAGTTCCCTGGCTTATCTCTACAACCCTTCTTAAATAACAGAACCACATTAGCTGTTCTCCAGTCCTTTGGCACCTCCCCCGTGGCCAGAGAGGAATTAAAAATTTGGGTCAGAGCCCCTGCGATCTCCTCCCTTGCCTCCCTCAGCAGACTGGGACACAAATCATCTGGACCTGGAGATTTGTCCACGTTTAAGCCTGCCAACACGTCCAATACCTTGTCACTCCCTATATCAATTTGCTTAAGAACCTCGCAGTTTCTCTCCCTGAGTTCGATACCTTCATCCTCATTTTCTTTGTTGAAGACGGATGTGAAGTATTCGTTCAACACTCTACCGATGTCCTCTGGCTCCACCCATAGATTGCCCCCTTGGTCCCTTATGGGCCCTACTCTTTCACTGGTTATCCTCTTCCCATTGATATACTTATAGAATATCTTGGGATTTTCCCTACTTTTACCAGCCAGAGGTTTCTCATATCCCCTCTTTGCCCTCCTAATTGCTTTCTTAAGCTCCACCCTGCACCTTCTGTACTCCACTAATGCCTCTGCTGATTTGCTTCCATTGTACCAGCCAGAAGCCTCTCTTTTCCTTCTCATCGTAACCTGAATATCTCTGGTCATCCATGGTTCTCTGGACTCGTTACTCCTTCCTATCACCCTAGAGGGAACATGTTGTGCCTGTACCCTCCCCATTTCCTTTTTGAACACCACCCACTGTTCCTCTGTAGATTTCCCCACAAGTAACTGTTCCCAGTCATGATGTCAAGCTTCTTGAGTGTAGTTGGAGCTGCACTCATCTAGGCAAGTGGAAAGTATTCCATCACACACCTGACTTGTGCCTTGTAGATGGTGAACAGGCTTTGGGGAGTCGGAAGGTGAGTTACTTGCCACAGGATTCCGAGCCTCTGACCTGCTCTTGTCACCGCAGTATTCATATAATTAATCCAGTTCAGTTTCTGGTCAACGGATGTTGATAGTGGGAGATTCAGTGATGGTAATGTCATTGAATGTCAAGGGGTGAAGGTTTGATTCTCTCTTGCTGGAGATGGTCAGTGCCTGGCACTTATGTGGTGCAAATGTTACTTGCCACTTGTCAACCCAAGCCTGGATATTGTCCAGGTCTTGCTGCATTTGGACATGGACTGCTTCAGTATCTGAGTCACGAATGGTGTTGAACATTGTGGAATCATCAGCGAACATCCCCACTTCTGACCTTAAGATGATGCAGCTGAAGATGGTTGGGCTGAGGGCACTACCCTAAGGAACTCCTGCAGTGATGTCCTGGAACTCAGGTGACTGACTTCCAACAACCACAACCATCTTCCTTTATGCTAGGTATGACTCCAACCAGTGGAGAGTTTTCCCTCTGATTCCCATTGACTCCTATTTTGCTAGGGCTCCTTGATGCCACATTCGGTCAAATGATGCCTTGATGTCAATATGTTTAGTCTTGTGGAATAAATTACCAGAGAACGCCATTGGTATAAGCAATAAAAAAAATGTTCAACAGGCAGTAATAGTGTTTCTGGGGAAAAAAGCAATTCAGATAAACAGCGAGAAGATGGATTTGGAATTTGGGATTTATTAAAGGTGAATTATTTTCCTATTCTTAAAACTTGCTATGCTTTTACACAAACCAGACAACTGTACCCTAAATGGCAAAGCAGGAATACAAAATATATGAAGACTGTATCTGTTATAAATAATAACAGCAGTGTCTGGGAATGTATGATTCAGGATTGTAACTTAGTCTTGTGGTTAAGGACATAATCTTTAGTTAGAACTACAGCTTTGTAACACATGCATCTCTTGCTGCCAAATGGATCATTCATGAGTCCAGTATCAGTCCCTCAGTGTTCTCCCTCCAGCTAATGCTAACAGGAAAGTACAGAAATTAAATTCTCCCTTAAAATGCAGAACTTGTAACTAGCAGAAGCAAAAGGCCAGTTTACACGAAATGAGCGTCCGAAGTCCTCCATGGCTACATCCTTGGCATTGAGACATATTAAAGATGTGGTATAAACATGAAGAACAATCACCTTTACTTATTCTGAAAGCTATTCAAAAAAACAGTTTATAAGATGTGTGTAAAATAATGCGGAGAGGAATAGAAACAATCTGGCCCAAAGTCGCTTATGTCATTCTGTAACCGACTCTCTCCCCATCTGGCGCTAAGGACACTTCCACACCTTCCCCCCACCCCAGTCATGTGCCTGAGTGCAATCTTCCCTATTCTTGCCCCCCACAGTGGAGTTCTTGCCCTGCAGTCTCTTCCCTTGCCTTAGGCCAGTTTCCCCCGTCCCCAGTGGAGGCCTTCCCCTGCAGCACATTAAAAGCCACTCCTGCCTTACCGTATGTCCGGTAGAGAGAGGCTTGCCTCTGACGCCCCCCTGAATGCGATGTGGTGCTGCCTGCAAAGCCTGGCACTGCACAATGCAAAGTAGGTGGAAGAACCTCGAAGTCACGAGTGAAGTGCAGGTCGTAAGGTGTATGTCGCTTATATACCATTGTGCAACAGTCGATCTAATTGGAGGCCGATGTACCCCCCTGATCAAGTGTTGGGGGATGATTCCGATGGGCAGCCCTTATGATGCAAATGTATTAAAATGACGTTCACGGTGTGCCATGGCGGTAAATGTGACCGGCCATTGACATCTGGAGCGGACGATCCCCAGCTGCTCTTACGAAGGCAGTAAACTGATTTTTCTGATCTCACAATATTTTCCGCTCCCACCCGCCATAGGTGGATCCAGAAAATCCCACCATCTACCTCTGAATAGTGTTCATAAGAATATAAGTAAGAAAAGGCCATTCAACCAATCTAGTCTGCCCCTCTTGGAGCCCTTACATGATTATTCAGACGTGGAGTGGTCAATTCAAGTTGATCATTGCTACAGAACTGTTCTTGAGCTTGGCAAAGCACAAGCTTTGAAAAAGGGCAATTTTCCTGGTACTATAGAAATCAGAAGAAATAGTGATCTCATTAATATCGGTGTATTGCATGAGATTATTTCCTCTCTTAATGCTTTAATGAAACTAATGAATTGAGCCCAAAGAAATACTAGATAATTAGATGATGGGATCTGGACCTGAATAAAGTAATAATTTTGAGGAAATACAAACACAGTGAAGTATATCAAGATATACATGAATCTGCACCTTTGAGTCAGAAATAGTCTAATTTGTCCAATAACATGTTTTTATTAGGGACACCATCACCTGGAATGAATCAGTTTGCTTAGTTCTCATTGTAAAAGTTTAAACCAAACTGCACTTTTCCTCGAAACAAATACATTAGAACAGACTTTTAAAATAGACAAATATTAAACATGGATACTCTTGAATCGGTGAAATGTGTACTGCTTCTGAACTGCTTCCATACTCCAATACCATTTATACAATTGCTGGAGATTTCTGAAGATATGCTTTATTGTGGCAAACTAAAATTTCATCAGGAAACAATTTGAGGGACTTCCTAATGCTCCAGTCTGCAGTAAGGGCTCTGTTTATATATTTTTAAAACATGCAATTGTTTATAGAAACAAAACCACTGTAATCTGACTCTGTCAAACAGGGCTCTTTAACTACAAATTGTATAAACATCAAAATGCAGTGAAATTCCTGTATTGCTAAATTCAATTTGGTTAAGACAGTTTTCTTTTAGAATGAGAAACACATTGTAGTTGTAATAGTTGAAACATAACCCCTCTGCCTGGGAAAATCATTCTCCTCTCAAAAAGAATTCCTTGGGTCTCGTCAGTGCCAGAATTCTCCAACGGTCAAAGAAATTAAAGTTCCAGCAGCTCCTCTCGATGGCTCGGCTGAGTATAGCAGTTTGTAGCTGAGCCATACCAACAATAAAAGTTCTCATAACACTTGTCTAGCATTAGCTAGTCACAAATAGAGTAGAAACTGAAGTACTACAAGTGTCTTCAGTATTTTGGAATAGGGGAAAAATTGACCAGGTGATCACTCATGGTCACTATCTGGTGACTTGTGCTGGAAAGTGTGTGTGTTCCAAGTGAAGAGAGAGATAAAGATTGGGTTTGCTGCGACACCCATCCATAGTTGAATAGCCCTAACCAAATCACTGCACTCATCCCCCTCCAACCAACTCAACACATGCACGCACACACACGCATGTTCAAACAAAAGAAGAAAAGAGAAAAAAGGTTGTGAAAAGGCCATTCAGCCCATCCCATCAAAGTTCATTCTTTTAGCACATGAACTCTTACATCATGAAATGATCACTCAGAAATGAGGTGATGTAATGGAGGGTAACCACTCCTAGCAGACTTGCTCCTTGGCACATTGCCTTCAGGATAGGAGGAGAAAGAAATGGAGGAGGACTTTAGTGCAGGTAATGATGCATGACGACTCACATCAATCAAGTGTATATAGTTTCTTAACCTTTTATTGTTTTCTAGCAGAATTGTATATTTAGAGAGCTGTGAGAATTAGTTTAATGCAGGAGAAAGACTTGGCTAATAGGGTGTGGGGGTGTCAAAGTCATTTTATATGCTGAGCCTGATCCAATATCCTTTGTTTGGCGCTGGTCACATTACAGATAAATAATAAAATATATACAAATGAAGAGAAAACATATAGGTATTTACTTAAATTTGGATTTTATTTCCTACATTGCAACAGTTATTACATTTCAAAAGTACTCCATTGCCTTTAAAGTGCTCTGGAGTATCTTGAGATCATGGCAGACACTAAAATTTGGTAATACCAATATCAAAAAATCTTCTCTTTCAACAGAATGGGGAGTTTCTCTGGTACATCATGCACAGTGACTGAGAAAGGTGTGCTGAAAATTTCAAAATCCCCTTCATGGTTCCTACAGTTACAAAATACGAACTTATGAAATAGAAGCAGAAGTCCGCCATTCAATAAGGTCACGAATGATCTGTTTGTGCTTTGAGTTCCGCATTCCCATCTACCCTCAATAACCTTTGATTCCCTTGTCTAACAAGAATCTATCTATCTCTGCCTTTAAAATATTCAATGACTTTGCTTCCACTGCCTTCTGAGGCAGAGAATTCCAAAGTCGCACAACCCAGAGAAAAAATATCTCATCTCTGTCCTATGAACATGACTCCTAATTTTAAAACCCCTAGTTCTGGACTCACTCACAATAGGAAACATCCTTTCGAAGTCCACCTTGTCAAGACCATTCAGGATCTTATATACTTGAATCAAGTTACTCCTCACTCTTCTAAACTCCAGTGGAAACAAGCCCAGCCTGTCCAACCTATCCTCATAAGACAACCCCTCATTCCCGGTATCAATCTAGAAAACCCTCCTCTGAACTGCCTCCAAGGCATTTACATCCTTCCTTAACTAAGGAGACCAAAACTGCTTACAGTATTCGAGATGCAGTCTCACCAATGCCTTGTAAAACTGAAGCATAACATCCTTACTTTTATGTTCAATTCCTCTCATAATAAAGGATAGCATTCCATTAGCCTTCTTGATTACACGCTGTACCTGCACACTAACTTTTTGTGACTCTTGCTCTAGAACACCTAGATCTCTGCACTTCTGAATTCTGCAGTCGTTCTCCATTTAAGTAATACTCTGCTTTTTTATTCTTCCTGCCAAAGTAAACAACTTCACACTTTCACACATTATACTCCATCTGCCAGATTTTTGCCCACTCACTCAACTTATCTATATCTGTCGGCAAACTCCCTATGTCTTCTTCACAACATACTTTCCTACCTATCTTTGTGTCATTTGCAAATTTAGCTACCATGCCTTCGCACCCCTCATCTAAGTGCTTGATGTAAATTTTAGAAGGTTGAGGCCTGATCCTTGGCTGCGGGCCTTTCTGGATTATTTTCTCACCCAACGAACAGAAAGCCAAGCTGTCAATCCGATTGGCTTCCAAGCAGCAACTCTATTTAAAAAATAAACCCTTATGGACTTCACAGTATTCACGGCAACATGGTGCTGGATTTTGCATCTGCTGATCAGGCGGGTTCCCTCACCCTGCCCAAATGTGAAATAAGGTGTGATGACATCGGGTAGGCAATATGATGTCATCTCCAAAATTACGGAAGACAAGCATGCGTGGAAATCGCAGCACGCCTGCCATTTTGAAATTACTCATTAACAAGCTATTGAGCTCGTTGACAACCCAATTGTCTGAAATATTTTTGTTGCCTGCTGCATTTTCTGGTCATCGGCTGTGAAAAAGTTTGGGACCTGGGCGGCACAAGGGTGGAAGAAAAGGCCTGCCACAGGGACCACAGCTGAACGTAGCAGCAGGTTCCGCTGGAGAAGGTGAGTGGACTACGCAGTTTCCATTCCGTCTCCTCACCCCACTGAACAACGTAAAAACCAGCCCATGCTGTTCTGAGTTTCCCAACAATGACTCACCTTCACTTCCAAAATCCCACTGCAGTGACAAACGGGGCCACTATTTCTACAATTTTTCATATTGTTCAAAAATTCTCCCTCAGTAAATGGTTTTGATGACATCTATTTCATGGACAATCATATAGCTCGTCTTTACAGAGGCATCACATGCTTGGCAAGTATGAGTAAACATTGATTGCTGCTTTCTCAACTACTATGCTGATTCAGAAAATCTATCTTCCTGTAACTACGCTCCTGTGTACTAATCATATTTCCCATTACAATTTTCTCCATAGAATCTTTGATTGTTTTTTTGATTTTGTCACAGGCGGCTCAGAGGTGGTTTACTAGACTGGTACCTGGAATGAGCGGATTGTCTTATGAGGAAAGGTTGGACAGACAAGAAACAAGGGGCTTGTTTCCACTGGAGTTTAGAAGAGTGGCTTGATTGAAGTATGTAAGATCCTGAATGGTACTGACAAGGTGGACATGGAAAGGATGTTTCCTCTTGTGAGTGAGTCCAGAACTAGGGGGCACGGTTTTAAAATTAGGGGTTGCCATTTTAGGGCAGTGATGAGGATAATTTTTTTCTCTCAGAGGGTTGTGCGACTTTGGAACTTTCTGCCTCCAAAGGTGGTGGAGGTGGGGGTCATTGAATATTTTTAAGGCAGAGGTAGATAGATTCTTATTAGGTAAGAGAATCAAAGGTTATCGGGGGTAGATGCGAATGTGGAATTTGAAAAACAAACTGATCAGCCAGGATCTTATTGAATGTGGAGCAGGCTCGAGGGGCCAAATGGCCTACTCCTGCTCCTATTTCGTATGTTCATAGCTACCTCTTGTTTTCAAATCAAACACGTGGGATTTTCATTTATTTCCAAAAAGAAAAGGATTTTTGAAACAGGCAGCACTCTTGATGATCTTTGTTCATGAAGGCATAGTGGCCACTTTTCATCGCAGCACTTAAAAATCAAGGACTAATGTTTTGAAATGTTGTGTAAATAAGGAAATAAAGGTTCATGGGAGAGAATTCTGTCACATTGAGCAAACCCAGTAGTATTTTTTTCTGAATACACTTTTGTCCTCTTCATAGAGCATAGTAAATATGTTATAACAATAAAACAATGAAAAACGTACTAATTATACATGCTTGATATAAGAGGAATAATAAACTCCTGTATAGATGTTTGATACTTGTTGAGAGTCTGTATGGTGAAATTGGACAATGTTGTGCCCATTTTACAGGTGTGAAATGGGGAAAAAGGTCCTAATTTGCAGGCTTGTGCCCCCTGCCCCAAGGACTCCTGAAAGATGTCCAACCCCATGTTGGGTCAGAAAACATTCATGCATTCTGATGGCCATTTTAAACAGGATCCCTCTTGGAATTTCATCTCTGCTGAGTGAGGTTTTCCTGATCTAAGTATATCTTAACAAACCCCAATATTACTCTAAACAGACTTCAATGAAGAGTAAAATCAGGCAGGTGTAAAGCAATGGTTGCACTTTATCCTGTCAGTTATCTGACTGCTGGGTTAGGTTAATGTTTCTCCCTAACTACCTGATCAGACCTCACACTAAAAAATACAAACTAACCTTCCAATGCTAGATATTACAGTGCAATGGAGGGCAGCAAATCATGCGGCATTGGTGAAGCCAACAATTTGTAAATGAAAATTCTCCAGTGTGATCCACCTTTTAGATGGGCCATAGGAAAGAGTCACAGAATGGACGCCAGATAGTTTACACGTGGAACTGTGGATGACTAGATCCTAGGCAAGGTCCCCAGCAGATAATCATTGGGTGGTCTTCACAAAGGTCATTAGCTTGGTCTTTCAATCATCAATCAGTACTTGACATAGGGAACTCTATCAATAAAAAAGTGATACCATTATTATATTTACATTATGTAAAAAATAGAAGAGTATAAAGACTTAGTGCAATTTTGGGATGATTCCACCCTAGGCGCGATAGCAGGCGTGAAAAATTATGTTTTACCCGCTGACCCAATGGTGGGTATTCGTGCCGTATTGTCCGCTACCTGCCTCATTAATTATGCAGCCACAGGAAACAGGCTATCTCACTGGCAGGCGGCCTCTGAATCACCCACCACGCCATTACCTCACCGTTTCCTCACTCCGGTGTCATATCTAAACTGCGGCCACCCACACAAGCTCTCAATGCTTGCAGCCTGGACTGCTCCAATGAAGTCATGGCCCTGAACGCCAAGAAGTGTTCAGTGACCCGTCACTGGAATGCTTTTTGGAGGTCCACTGTGATGTCCTCCAACCCACTCTGGCCACAGGAGGTCCGGCAATCTCATCACTCTGGCTTGGGATGAGGTAGTCAGTGCCAATGGTGCACAGAAGAGATTGGCCATCCAGTGCAGAAAGAGGGTGAATGATCTAATTCATGCTACCTGGGTAAGACAGCCATCTCATCGCTCTAAACTCACACCCTCAAGGCCATCACACATTCACTGGCATCTCATTCACTGCCAGCTGAAGGGACATCACCACTCGCTCTCTCACACACACCTTCACATCTCCATCTGGCCTCATTTCCTCTGGAGACTGCCTCCTCAGACCTCACCCAACTTGAGACTACTTACACAGATCAACATGTGCCCCTACACACACCCTGGGATATACCTCTTCCCCAGTACAGCCCTCGCCCTGCAGCCGGTTCCCTTGCCTGAGGCCACTTCTCCCCCTTCTCTAAGCAAGCCCTAATCCTGCAGCCGTTGAAAAGCCTCACAGCTGTCTGGTAGGTAGTAACCTGCCTGTGAGCCCCCCTAAAAGTGATGTGGTGCTGCCTGTGAAGCCTGGCGCTGATGACTTCGAGTGCTGCCTGAAGCAAGGTAGGCAAACAAACCTCAAAGTCCCGAGTGAAGTGCAACTCGCCAGGCGCACGTCACTTATGTACAATTGTGAAATATGTTGGCGTGCGGTGCCTGGATGATCCAGCATTGGGGGCGGGTGGGGGGGGGGCGTATGATTCCAATGAGCAGGGCTTATAATGAAATGCTAAAGTATTTAAATTAGGTTCCCAACGTGCAGCAGCGGGAAATGCGGCTGCCATTTACAGGGGGAGCAGACAAGCGCAAACTGGTTTAATGATGTGAAAGCAATTTTTGGCCTTTCGCCATATTGTCTGCTCATGCCACCAAATATGCACGCTGCCAACAGGAGCAGAAAATTCCGCCCTTAGACTGGAACTTTCAATGGGATGAAATGGATTTTAATCCAGATTAACTGGTTGAAAAGTAATTGAAAATCAATCTGGACTTCTGAGTAGCTGAGGTTTGCTGGGAATTTCCTTGAGGATTTTTCCAAGATGGAGAAGTAGGAGAATTTATATGGAAGGAAAGGTTTAGAGAAGATAGCAAGTTGGTGAATTCAAAGGTGAGAAGGCAAGGAGAAATGAAAATTGAAATCATCAAAGATGAGGAATTGTTCAGTGCAAAGGTGAGACCAGAAACTAAGGGAACATCTTAGTGAGAAATGGGGTGGGGCTGGGTGGGGTGGTTTAGTAGACAATGAGGATTTTAAAGAGCTGACATAGGGACAATAAGCCTTCCGTGTTGTATGACTCTATGAAAGAATGGAGGGCCCCGACATTTATGATTCTAAATCCAGCTCCCTTTTCTCAAACATAGAAACTAGGAGCAGGAGTAGGCCATTCGGCCCTTCGAGCCTGCTCCGCCATTCAATATGATCATGGCTGATCCTCTATCTCAACACCATATTCCCGCCTCCTCTCCATACCCCTTGATGCCCCTAATATCTAAAAAAATTATCAATTTTTTTCTTGAATATACTCAGTGATCTGACCTCTACAGCCTTCTGTGGTAGAGAATTCCACAAGTTGACCACTCTGAGTGAAGAAATTTTCCCTCATCTCAGTCCTAAATGGCCTGCCCCATATCCTGAGATTTTGGCCCCTGGTTCTAGACACCCTAAACAGGGGAAACATCCTCCCTGCATCTAGTCTGTCTAGCCCTGTTAGAATTTTATATGTCTCAATCACATCCACTGTCATTCTTCTAAAATCTAGTGAATACAGGCCCAGTTCAACCAACCTCTCCTCATACAACAGTCCTGCCATCCCCTGTATTAGCCTAGTGAACCTTAGCTTCATTCCCTCTATGGCAAGTATATCCTTTCTTAGGTAGGGAGATCAAAACTGCATGCAATAATCCAGGTGTGTTCCCACCAAGGCCTTGTATAACTGCAGTAAGACATCCGACTTCTGAACTCAAATCCTCTTGTAATGAAGGTCAACATACCATTTGCCTTCCTAATTGCTTGCCGCACCTGCCTATTTACTTTCATTGACTAGTATACAAGGACACCCAGATCCCTTTGTACATCCACATTTCCCAATATATCACCATTTAAATAATACACTGCCTTTCTGTTTTTCACACCGAAGCGTATGATTTCACATTTATCCACATTATACTGCATCTGCCATGTGTTTGCCCACACACACAACTTATTTAAATCGCCCTGAAGCCTCCTTGCAGCCTCCTCACAACTCACAGCCCCGCCCAGTTTTGTATCGTCAGCAAACTTGGAAATATTGCATTTGGTTTCCTCATCCAAGTTATTTATATATATATCGTGAATAGCTGGGGCCCAAGCACTGACCCTGCGGTACACCATTAGCCACCACCTGCTATCCAGAAAAAGATCCATTTATTCCCACTCTCTGTTTCCGGTCTGTCAATCAATTCTCAATCTATGCCAGTATATTACCCCGATCCTATGTGCTTTAATTTTTCCCACTAGTCTCTTATGTGGGACTTTATCAAAAGTCTTCTTGAAATCCAAATACATCACATCCACTGGTTCTCCCTTATCTATTCTAATAGTTACATCCTCAAAAAACTCCAGTAGATTAGTTAAACAATATTTCCCTTTCATAAACCCATGCAACTTTGTCTAATCGCGTTAATGCTTTCCAAGTGTTCTGATACCATGTCTTTTATAATAGACTCTATCATTTTCTCCACTACTAATGTTAGGCTAACTGGTCTGTAATTCTCTGTTTTTTCTCTCCCTCCTTTTTTAAATAGTGGGGTTACATTTGCCACCCTCCAATCTGTAGGAATTGCTCCAGAGTCTATAGAATTTTGGAAGATGATCACCAATATATCCCATATTTTCAGGGCCACTTCCTTTAGTACTCTGGGATGTAGATTATCAGGCCCAGGGGATTTTTCAGCCTTTAACCCCATTAATTTCTCTAGCACAATTTTTTTACTAATACTGATTTTCTTCAATTCCTCCCTCTCACTAGACCCTTGGTTCCCTAACATTTCTGGGAAATTATTTGAGTCCTCTTTTGTGAAGACAGAACCAAAATGTGTGTTCAATTCTTCTGTCATTTCTTTATTCCCCATTATAATTTCCCCTGTTTCTGACTGTAAGGGACCTACATTTCTCTTTGCTAATCTTTTTCTCTTCACATACTTATAGAAGCTTTTACAGTCAGTTTTTATGTTCCCTGCAAGTTTACTCTCATACTCCGTTTTCCCCTTCTTGATCAATCTTTTTGTCCACATTTACTGAATTCAAAACAGCTCCCCATCCTCAGGCTTGCTGCTTTTTCTGTCAATTTTATATGTCTCCTTTTTGGATCTAATACTATCCATAATTTCTTTTATAATCCATGTTTGAGCCACCTTTCCTGTTATATTTTTGTGCCAGACAGGAATAAATAATTGTTGTAATTCATGCATATGTTCCTTAAATATTAGCCATCGCCTATCCACTGTCAACCCTTTTAGTAGGGTTTCCCAATCCATCATTACCAACTTGTGCCTCATACCTCATGGTTCTCTTTATTTAGTTTCAGGACCCTAGTTTCGGATTCAACCTCTTCACTCTCCATCTTAATGGACAATTCTATCATTTTATGGTTGCTCGTCCCCAAGGGACCCCACACAGCAAGACAGTTAATTAATCCTTTCTCATTGCACAATACCCATTCTAAGATAGCCTGCTCTCTAGTTGGTTCCTCAACGTATTGGTCTAAAAGACCATCACTTACGCACTGCAGGAAATCCTCCTCCACAGTATTATTGCTAGTTTGGCTTGTCTAATCTATATGTAGATTAAAGTCACCCATGATTACAGTTGTACCCTTATTGCATGCGTCTCTCATTTCCTGTTTAATGTCTTCCCGTACATCTCCGTTACTGTTTGGGGACCTATAGACAACCCCCACCAATGTTTCCTGCCCCTTGGGGTTTCTTATCTTCACTCAAACAGATTCCACATCATGCTTTTCCGAGCCAATATCCTCCCTCACTATTGCATTGATTTCCTCCTTTACTAATAATGCTACCCCACCTACTTTCCCTATTTGTCTGTCCTTCCTAAATATTGAATACCCCTGGATGTTCAGTTCCCACCTTTGGTCACCTTGCAGCCGTGTCTCTGTAACTGCAACTATATCATAACTGTTTATATCTATTTGCCCTGTTAATTCATCTACCTTATTGCAAATGTTCCACGCGTTAAGATACAATATCTTTAGACTTTCTTTTTAACCTTGTTAGTCATCTTAGCTTTATTTTGCACTATGACCCCATTTGTTTTCACCCTTGTTTTTTCTGCCTTCCACTTTTGCTTCTTATTTTTCTGCCTTTCGTTTCTATCCTTGTTTCCCCCTCCTCTGTCTCCCTGCTCAGGTTCCCGCCCCCCTGCCATTCTGGTTTAAACCCTCCCTGACTAGCAAACACCACTACCACCCAGAGAGGACATTGGTCCTGGTCCTGCCCAAATGCAACCCGTCTTGTTTGTATTGGTCCCACCTTCCCCAGAACCAGTCCCAATGTCCCAGGAATCTGAATCCCTCCCCTCTACACCATTTCTTCAGCCACATATTCATCCGATATATCCTTTTATTTCTACTCTTGCTAGCACGTGGCACTGATAGTAATCCTGTGATTACTACCTTTGAGGTCCTACTTTTTAATATACATCCTAACTCCCTATATTTAGCTTGTAGGACTTCATCCCTTTATTTTTGTTTAAACCTATGTTGTTGGTACCAATATGTACACAACCACCGGCTGTTTTCCCTCCCCCTTCAGGATGCCCTCCAGCCTCTCCGAGACATCCTTGACCCTGGCACCAGGGAGACAACATACAATCCTGGAGTCTCTTCTGCAGGCGCAGAAACGCCCATCTGTTCCCCTTATTATTGAATCCGCTATCACTATAGCCCTGCCACTCCTCTTCCTCCCCTCTTGTGCAGCAGAACCACCCGTGGTGCCATGGGCTTGGCTCCTGCTGCTTTCCCCTGAGAAGTCATCTCCCCTAACAGTGTCCAAAATGGTATATCTGTTAGAGAGGGGAATGGCCACAGTGGACTCCTGCACTACCCACCTTCCTCTACTCTGCCTGGTGCTCAGCATCCCCTTTCTGTCTGTTCAGTCTTTACCTGCAGTGTGACCACCTCACTGAACATGCTGTCCACAACAATCTCAGCATCGCAGATGCCCCACAGTGAATCCACCCGCAGCTCCAGCTTTGAAATGCGGTTAGCCAGTAGCTTCAGCTGGACACACTTCCTGCACACATGGTCACCAGGGACAAAGTGTCCATGACTTCCCACATAGTGCAGGAGGAGCATATCATGGGTGTGAGCTCTGCTGCCATGACTTCCCTTTAGATTAAGCTCTTAAGTTACTCCCTTTAAAGAATACTAACTACGCTAGGGGCCTTATTCCACTCCAAGCACTCCCACTATAGTCCAAAGTCCTCACCTTATTTTGTTTAAGCTAATGGACTGCACCAGTTTAAGAAAAAGTAGAAGTACTCACCTGACCCTGCTTACCAATCAGCTGCCTCCCCTGCGTTGCATCACTTTTTGAATCATGACATCACTTTGAACTCCACAGCCTGAAGGTATGCCTCTCCTCTCTGGTCTAGGCCTCTGTTTTTCGCACCCTTTTATACCACTGTTGCTGACCTCTCCTCTCCAGTCTAAAACTCACCTTCTTCCAACCCTAACAGCAACTTTTAGATAATTGCTAAGTTAGAGAAAGACTAGACTTCAGATAGAATGTAACCCATAATTTAACCCTTAAACTCCCCCAGTCACCAATCTCCAACTGAAGCTCTCTACTGCAGCCAAACACAACACTCCAGTGCAGACATGGCAGAACCATAGACCCACAAGAAATTGGTCTGCTGCCTGGATAAGGGAGTCAGATGGAAGTGTAAATCCTGGAAACTGGCTCAGACTTACTGGAATCCGAAGTGAAATGGTGTCAATATAGTGGTAGCTTTTAACATGAAGGTCACTGTAATCCACACTGGGCTATGGCAATTCAGTCTGAAACATCTAAAACGCATTAGGTTCAGCAGTCTGCATCAACAATGTAGAGATTATAAAGCATTTCTGATATTTTGATCTAAAAGGAACATAAATGTTGCTTAGGCCATCTTTTCCTTATTTTTGCAACCAGAAATGTATTGCACATTTTCACTTTTTCAACTTTTCAGCACAGTCTGTTTGATTTTGTTTTGTGTAACCATTGATTTTTAGTAAGATATTAACACTATGTATGCTGTTCTACTAGCTTATAGACAATGGTATTTTCACATCAAAAGTGTGAAATAGTTTTGTACCAATTGAGTAAATTTACAACTACAATACTTCACATGATATTATAGGTATTTCTGAGTTTTGGGCTGGCTATTGAAGATTTGAGTTCACAAAGTGTATGTTGTTATTTATATAGCTAGATATATGCTATTGTAAGCTATGGGACAGTGGGAATTACATACATCAGTTGTGAATATTGGTTACTGTAAGCTAAGTTTTTTTTCTTTTTTTTTATGGGATGCAAGTGTATCTGGCAAGCCCATTTATTGCTTGTCCCTAATAGCCCATGGTATAGTGGTGATACTGCAGTCCATCTGGTGCAGTTATACCTACAGTACTGGTAGGAAGGCAGTTTCATGATCTTGACCCAGCGACAGTGAAAGAACAGAGATGGTGTGTGGCTTGGAAGGGAACTTGCAGGTGCGGTGTTCCCATGCATCTGCTGCCCTCGTCCTTCTAGGTGATAGAGGTTGTGAGTTTGGGAGCTGCTGTTGAAAGAACCTTGACGAATTTCTGCAGTCCATTTTGTATGTGGTACACACTCATACCACTGTGCAGCAGTGGAGGAAGTGAATATTTAAAGTGGTGAACTACTATCTGATTGAGCTTCTTGAGTGTTATTGGAGCCACAGTCATCCAGGCAAGTGGAGAGTATTCCATCACACTCCTTATTTGTGCCTTGTAGATGCTGGACAGGCTTTGGGGAGTCAGGAGGTGAGTTACTTGCCTCAGGATTCCCCGCCTCTGACCTGCTCTTGTAGC
Source organism: Cetorhinus maximus (assembly GCF_964194155.1). Taxonomy (NCBI): domain Eukaryota; kingdom Metazoa; phylum Chordata; class Chondrichthyes; order Lamniformes; family Cetorhinidae; genus Cetorhinus; species Cetorhinus maximus. The sequence continues at coordinate 75,197,936 of NC_135894.1, read as the reverse complement.
CATAGTATTTATAAGGCTAGTGGCAGTGTGGTGGTGTTAACTCTACTGTGAGGTTCATTCTGTAATTCTGATAATAAATGTTCATATTCACATATTCACTGGAAAATGGTAGTGGGGTTAAATTTAATTTTGGTAGGCTGTCTACAAAATGTTTAATAATGCAGTAATTCTGGTGTACTGTGGTACAGGAAAGTTCAGTGCTGTAGGCTGTACACTGTAGTTTTGGTGTCTTTCCATCAACACTGGGATTTTAAAAATTGGAAAGTTATGTGTGGCACTTTTGGCATTGTTAGACTTCTTAAGGTATTTATACTGCTGGAGGATATTACAGAGACATAGTGAGGTGGGGGCCATTGGTGAGTTTGAAGACAAAGATGAGAATTTTTAAACTGAGATGTTACTAGACTAGGAACCAATTTAGGTCAGCGAGGAGAGGGGTGATGGTGAATGAGAACCAGTGAGAGTTAGCATTCTGACAGCAGAGATTTAAATGAGCTCAAATTTAAGCAAGATGGAAGGCTGGAATTGGAATTGCAATTTCAGTGGCCAGTTACCATAATTATTATTATTATAAACATGGACTCAGGAGTACATAATGGCAAGAGATGATCAAAAGTGTAACACTATGAAGCAAGGCTTTGTAGACACAAGCATAAAATTTGTAATAAGTTATATAGATAGATATAAGTTATATAGATAATATTAACAGTTGTCTTGATAAATTTAAATAATTGATATTTAATTTATTTTTCTTTCAAGTGGTTTTGGCTTAAATGATATTAAAAGTTTCAATATTTTCATAATTATTAAAATCAGATGCAAATATTTCTATTCAAACCTTTACATTTTCATTCTTTTTTCTTCTATAGAAATGATACCAACATTTCCAAGTGCATTGAAAGGTGAAAAAGGTCCATCAGGGGAGCCTGGTGCAAGAGGACCAACTGGACCACCTGGTCTGCCAGGAATACCAGGTCGTGGTCTTCAAGGACCAGTAGGAAAACCAGGTCTGCCAGGTCAGCCGGGTTTTCCAAGTGTTGGGAAGCCTGGAATGCCAGGAATGCCAGGTAAACCAGGAGAAATGGGATTACCAGGTCAGAAAGGTGACATGGGACCAAAGGGAGAACAGGGACCAATGGGACCACCAGGGCTACAAGGACTACCAGGTCCTTCAGGGATTCCTGGATTTGGAAAACCAGGTAGACCAGGATTGCCAGGTAAACAAGGGCTAAGAGGAGAGCCAGGTCAGAAAGGATTGCCAGGAATGCCAGGCCCTCTGGGACCTAAGGGACAGCCAGGAATAGGTGTACCTGGATTGCCAGGATTAAGGGGCCCACAAGGACTACCTGGACAACCTGGGCCTGCAGGACTACCAGGCGTATTAAAACCAGGTTTAAACGGTCTTCCAGGAGCCCCAGGAGTCGCAGGTAAACAAGGATTCCCAGGTGAACCAGGAGTGCAAGGTTTTCCAGGACCACGTGGTATTCAAGGACCCCCAGGAATGCCAGGTATTGGAAAACCAGGTTTAGATGGACTTCCTGGTCAACCTGGTTTCCCAGGGGGAAAAGGTGAAAAAGGAATCCCAGGTTTACCAGGGCCCCCAGGAATGCCAGGAGTAGGAAAACCAGGGTTTCCAGGGCCAAAAGGTGAACGTGGTCAGGGTGGGCCTCCAGGAATACAGGGATATAAGGGTGAACTTGGACCTGCCGGTGCTCCTGGAATTCCTGGTCCTCAAGGTGCAAGAGGACTGCCAGGGCTTCCTGGGCAAATTGGGCCACCAGGTGGATTAGGTTTTCCAGGTGTAAAAGGAGAGTTTGGACCACACGGCCCTCAAGGTCCTCGAGGCCCAAAAGGGGAACCAGGTCCACAGGGTATGCCAGGTATACCAGGATATCCTGGTGAAGAAGGACAACCAGGTCAAAGAGGTTTGCCAGGGCCAATAGGGCCAAAAGGAGATGTAGGACATAAAGGCCCATCTGGTTTACCTGGACGACCAGGACTACCAGGACTAAAAGGGGAAATTGGGTTTCGTGGAGAGAAAGGTATCCAAGGTCCTACTGGAATACCGGGAATTGCTGGTCCAGGAGGTCCTATAGGGCCTCCAGGTCTTCCTGGACCAAAAGGAGATAGAGGATTACCAGGGCCACCAGGGCTACCTGGCATAGGAAAGCCTGGAGTTCCAGGACACATTGGACCAACAGGAAAACCTGGTCCAGAAGGTCTTCAAGGATTATCAGGAGCACCTGGCCCTCCTGGCCCTCCAGGACCTCCTGGCCCTCCAGGCCAACCAACTGTTCAACCAGATATAAGACAGTTTCAACTTCCAGAGATGGGGCTAGGAATTGATGGCATTAAGGCACCACAAGGATATATCACTGAACCAAGTAAAAAAGGGAAACATATGGGAATTAGTGCAGAGATGCCTGCATTTACTGCTAAACTGACAATACCTTTCCCACCAGTAGGATCTCCTGTCAAGTTTGATAAAATCCTATACAATGGCAGACAAAGTTACAATCCGCAAACAGGCATTTTTACATGTGAGATACCAGGAATTTATTATTTTTCATATCATGTTCATTGTAAAGGTGCTAATGTATGGGTTGCATTATATAAGAACAATGAGCCACAAATGTATACTTATGATGAATACAAGAAGGGGATTCTTGATCAAGCTTCTGGGAGCTCCGTTCTTGAACTAATGCATGGAGACAAAGTCTGGATGCAGCTTCCATCTGAACAGGCAGCAGGACTTTATTCAGGCCCATATGTGCATTCATCTTTCTCTGGATATTTATTGTATCCAATGTAAAAAATGTAAACATGTAAAGCTTTTTAAAATATGGTCTGTTATCTTTTGAAAGTTACATTTTCACTACAAGAGCAATGGCTGACATTTGTAGGATAATTAACTGTTATTCTTTCTTTGATGGAAGGCTACTGTTAGGAAAACCCAAAGCAACAGTAAACCACGTCTGTTTTACACATTCTAAATGTACATTAAATGCTGGGAAACACAAAATAATACACTGAGACCCGGGGGTACCTCAAGTCAGTGAAATATAAGTTTCCTCGTTCTGATAGGAGTCCCACGTGAAAGTTTGCAGAGCGTCTGCATGGTTCCCTGTGGACTCTATTCCACAAGGGAACTGTTTTGTATAATTGGAACTAATTTTCCAATCACAATCAGAGATGCTAATGGCTCTAAATATCACATAATTGTAGGGGGTATTCAACCAAAGGCAAGGTTGAGATCAATTTTTGGATTAATGTTAAGGAGAGTACTTTGCATTTATTATATGTTATACCTAACCCAGGAGTACTTGATGCATTTACTGAGTGCAACATGGACAAAAGGTTCCATTTCCCGAAGCAATCCTGCCTCTTTATGAGCACAAATTCACAAAAAAACTGCTAAAAGAAAATTACATTAACAATTTAACCCCCCCAGACTGCAAAAGGGATAAAAGATTATTCTCATCAATAATGTATGATCAAACATGACCAAATTATATTTGTACCCCTGTGTCTGCTTCACCTGGGAAATGGTAGGGATTTAATAGCAGCCTACCAGGCACAGAACGGCAAAGTTTCATTATCCAACTCGCCTGTGAAAAAACACTAAACAACACCCAGTGGCCTGCTCGCTGATGAAAATGGAATGAACAATAGGTTTCTTGTGAAACATCAAGAAATTGACTTCCGAGGAGAGAGAAGACGAAGGATTGTTGTGGAGTCCACTATATCCTTGCGGGTTCTGCTCATTCACCCGCTTAGCTTTCTTTTAGTGTAGTATAACACTAATATTTATTCAGAAGTTTACACTTGGACACTTCCACACTTCTTTGTCTAAACACCTTGAACCATAGAAGTTGACAGTACAGAAAGTGGGAATTTGATATATTGTGTCTGTGATGACTTATTGCTAGAGTAATCCAGAACTAGTCAAAATGCCATTTTCTCTCTGTCATAACTATGTATCTTCCACAGTTTGAAATATTTATCTACATTTCCCTCAGAAAACCATTGTGGATTGACCATTACTTCAATGAGTGCATATATTAGCACCTCATTTTTTAAGAACCTGAGAAATACACTAGCACATGCATATACACATACAATATCATGGGCAGGTCTGGCAACATCTGTGGAGGGAAAAACAGAGTTAATGTTTTGAGTTTGTATAACTCTTCTTTAGAGCTGAATAACCATACTGGTTACTGTCAGCTCTGAGGAAGGGTCATTTGGACTCGAAACGTTAACTCTGTTTTTCTCTCCACAGATGTTGCCAGACCTGCTGAGTTTTTCCAGCATTTCCTGCTTTTATTTCAGATTTCCAGCATCCGCAGCATTTTGCTTTACAATATCATGGGCTTTTTAATTTAAACATGAATTACGAAACAATTTATAATTTTGAATGTGTAAAACAGGCTTGTGCACATTGCTTTTTGTTCCTTAAATAAATGTTTAAAGAGCTCATCAGGCTATCAAAATACAGGAAGCAATATTGCATTTTGTCCAAGATTTCCTGAATCTGACATGATAGTTGAAGTACATAACCACAGTTTTCTGATGACTTCTGCTCATTGTAACTATGAATAAAATTTCCAGCTTTTCAACCATAATTTATTTGTTTTACTACTGATTGTCTAAATTTGTATATGAGTAGAAGGGTTGCATCAAAATGTGAAATACGTAAAACAAAATCCAAATACAATGCTGGAATAATTTGTTCATTTAAAATAAAATTTCTATAGCTCATGCCAACTTTTCATTAGTATTTGACAGGCCAAATCATTCACATTGTTTTCACAGCTTGTGAGATTTATCACATTTCCAGCCATTTGACAGTTTGAATTGCAATTCTTTCTGACTTTAATTCCAATTAAGTTTCCATGAAATGCAAGGGAAATTTAAAACATTTACAAGATGAGACTAAAGAAAGTTTAGCTGTCGAATATCTCCAGTACATTTTTCCAACCTTACTCTTTGATACCGCCTTATGATAGATAGCCACCTCATTGTATGGTTACCTGGTTTTAACTGACATTTGCATTATTTAACAAGTGCTTCGTTGCAACAGTGTGTCGGAGTTGGCAATGTTTCTACCTATAGGAATAATCATTATTTGATTTTATTTGTCAAGTGTTTTTTGCAGCAAGCTATTTTGGTGGCTCACAGTGTAACATTTTATAGCATTAGGTGCTGTGGAATTTTTATTTTTATAACTAACATTTTCATCAAAGTTTCTTAAAGAAGATACAGTGACATGGTGCATTAGTGTTACAACATATTGTACCATGCTGTTATGAGTTTTAAGTTTGGACCTGTAATTCCTCATTCCAGCTGCGTTCCAAACTCAGCTGTGCCAGACAGGGGAAGACAGTGACTAGGGAGTGAAGAGAAATTAATCACCCACTCTCCATAATCAGAAAGGTATAATCAAAACCTGTGAACAAGCCACCTATCCACTCTTCCCATTTAGAAGCCATTCTTAGGGAACCCACCAGGAGAAAATAAAAGTAGTTGAATAATGAGGAAAACAAATAGCATAAAACTTCAATGTTAAGTGTAAAATAACCAAATTTTAAAATCTTGCCAAAGTGTGTATAGGATACATATTCTATATGCAGCATATCAGTAAGTCATGGCGTTTTCACTTTTGATTGATTGCAGTAACACCCTGAATGTAATGTAACAAACTTTTTTTCTGGTAACTAATGCATATTCTGTATTATCAAAATTATTTTGTACTGGTTTGGAAATTATTGTATTAAATATTTAAACACTTATTTTCAGATTCACTTGGAGAAGAATCTTTCTTATTTCGTGGAATGTTACTTTACATGTTTCTTTAAAAGTGACTTTAAAGGGTTTTTCATGATTGTGTAAATGAATGTGCAATTTTAAAGCATGCAGTGCTTCATGTTTAATTAAACATCTATACAAGCTCTTAATATTTGTTTCCATTCAAAAGAAATTGCTAGGATCTCAATTGTCATTAGCGCTGATTGGCTGAGACCTGAAACAACAGGAAATATTGCCCTCCCCAACCAATTCATAACATAATCAGCTCAATATAATCAAATTTTTTGATTACTCTTTTTAAAATTACTTTTAAGTAAATAAAATTCACACAATTGCTCAGGCCAAAGAACAACATAGTACTTACATGTATATCAAGGGATAATATAGTTCAATACACTTTACTACACCCGCCAGTAATCCAGTCGAGTTAAATGGCAGGTGAAAGAGTCTGACTGTAGACTCGTCAGTACTGCTCTCCACACTGCAGGTTATACAACAACAACAATAACTTGTATTTATATAGCACCTTTAATATAGTAAAACATCCTACAGCACTTCACAGAAGCATAATCAAACAGAATTTGACACTGAACACAGAGATATTAGGAGGGGTAACCAAAAGCTTGGTCAAAGAGGTGGGTTTTAAGGAACGACTTAAAGGAGAGAGAGGTAGAGAGGCAGAAAGGTTTAGGGAGAAAATTCCAGAGCTTCAGATGGCATAGATGCAAGTTGAGGGCAAGGAGGAGAAAATCAGAGCAGTGCAGTTAACACGCTGTCCATTCACCCAAGAGATATGGGGCCATATTTTTGTGAAGGTGATGAGAAGGTCGAGTCAGGAAACTTCCCGATTTAGCAGACACATCGCCTTTAAAAACGTCCCCGCCCCACTATACTTCCATATTGGGGAGGCAGGGTCAGGATGGAGTCAGACCCACTGCCTCTGGGGTGGGGGGGGGGGGCCGAGGCAGCAATGGAGGTGAGCACGGGGACAAGGATGGAAGGCTGTAATGCCCTCCTTGGTTTAGTCCAATATCGGCCCAGTTTTAATGACGAATGTAAGGCCCTCAAACCCTCACTCCCTACCCCTCAACTCCCACACATGAATGCCCCCTCATATTTCCCATGACCCCCTCACCTTCCATCCCCCACTGCACTCTCCATGTCCTCCCGTGATTCCTCCATAGCCACTGACCGAGTGTCCACTCAGGAACCATGTCTTTGAAATGGAGATGGAGAAAAAATAAACTTCAAATAATCTAATACAGTTGGCATTCAAACACACTTCCTACTGAAAAAGAACTCTCATTCATAAAATCCATTCAAAACACTGTAAATCCCCTCAAGTAGTTAAATTCTTAAAAACAAGCAAAAATCTATTTCACTAATCACAAAGGCTGATAATGTTTGAATAATCTCTTAAAACTGTCAATCAAAACATGAACATTATCAAACAAAATTTGACACTGAATATGTAGATATATTAGAAGGGGTGACCGAAAGCTGGGTCCCCTGCTGGGAAAAGTAGTTTTTGAGCTTTTAAAACTCATCCTAGCATTCATAATGGGCTCAGCTGTAATAACAATGTAAATAATAGAGTCTATTGAAACTGCAAAACCAGCTAGCCTCTATTTTCTTAAGCTACAACAGATATCCTGCCAATCAAAGCAGTCCAGGGGCAAGTTTTTTTTCTCTGAGTGAAAGATGTTGAAGCTGGGTTTTTTTCTACTTAAAAGGGCTCTGGGCTTTTAAATGACTTCAAATCATTGGAAATCCCAAACAGTGTTTCCTTCAGTTTTGAATGCAAGGGAGCACTTTTCCCAATGGGAAAAATACTCTAATGCGTCTCAACACTTACAACAATGCTGATCAACTAAATTTGCTGGACAGAGCCCGATAATTAATCACTGCAGTAAAAACAGCACTTAACAATTGAAATTGAAAGAACAGATTTTTTGGTATTTCAAAGCCCGTTAATGAAAGAATTCTAGGAGCAGCTGACTGTTATTTTTTTGGTTCCCAACCTGAGACTCCTCAAAGTTGCCATGAGCCACGTCTCCTACCAAAACAGGCCGGACTCATGAAAATAGCGGGAGGTTTAAAATGCCCATCCCTGCAATGGAGTAGGCAAGAGTGGTAATGCTGAGTGTGAGCTCACTACCCATACCCTTATCCTGGGAATGGGGGTAGGAATCCTGGATTTGGGTCCCATCTGCCTCTTTTAAATCCCCTCCACCACTGTTTGGAAATGGATAGAGGCGTGAAAACTGGCCTTAGTTTTTGAATGTTTCTCAAATGAAGTGAGCGGAGGTGATGATCGCAAATCAATTCCTAGAGACAGTGGCACAGCATTACAGCATTTCCATGATTTGGTACAAATTGGCAATCTCACTCAACTCGATTAAAAAGATGAAAAACTGAAGAAATCAAATTAGTGCAGCGAGGACAGGTTCATTCCATGTCATTTATACTTGGGTGTGATAAATAAAGATACTGGCACAGGTTTATAAACTGCATGAATAGCATTGAGAGAAATGCTTCAACAGACAGACTAACTCTCAGTTATGCAATGAAAAACTGCAGCTTTGAATTCAGAAAGGAAACAGAATGTCAAAGTTTCCTATCCTGTTATTTTCATAATCATTGACAAATTCAGGTGTAGATTTTGATGGTGAATAAAGCAAGCAGGTAATATGTAAAAGGATGTGGACAATTAAAGGGACGAGGCAGAAAAGGGGACAAATGTTTTTGCAGCTTTAGGAAAAGTTCAAATGACGTTTGAAGTCATTGGTAGACTTTAAGAATGAAAGCTGAGGGAGGCGGTGGGGTGAGGGGGGGGGGGGTGGTCGGGGGGGGGCAGAATTGACGTGCAAAATGAGGAAGGAAATACAATGTGCAGACATGATTCCGTAGGCAAACGCTGGAGTCACCTAACATCTGACATCTTGATTGATGACTTAAAAGTAGTATCGCATGAAGTGGCTGCATTTGTTACTCCATTAACTTGTAGCATGCTGGAGAGTGGTGAGGGCAGGCTTGAGGCTGCAGTTTGCTGGTACCGTCACTAGCTGTGCCTGCCATGGCGGCTGTTAAGAGCAGATTTCTGTAACAGCAGGTGGTAGAGCTTTGCATCTGGCTCGCTGCTGACTTGGATCACATGATGAAAGCTCCCCACAGTCACTGCTGGGCTGTTACAACAATTTCTGGGGAGATGGTGGCATAGTGGTACTGTCACTGAATTAGTAATCCAGTGGTCCATGTTGATGCACTGGGGACATCGGTTCAAGTCCCACTGTGGCAGCTGGTGAAATTTAAATTCAATAAATTTTTTAAAAATCTGGCTTTGGCAACCAGTTATGGCAACCATGAAACTATTATCGATTGTTGCAAAAACCCCTCTGTTTCACTAATGTCCTTTAAGAAAGGAAACCTGCTGTCCTTACCTGGTGTGGCCTACATATGACTGCAGACTCGCAGTAATGTGGATGACTCTTAACTGCTGTCAAGTGCAATTAGGGACAAACAACAAATGATGGCCTTGCTAGTGATATCCACATCCTATGAAAGAATAAAAATAAACATGTGTTGGCATTTTGGCTATGCTTATTAATACCTTTGAAAAACCATCCAACATAACTGCCAAGCCCTTACACATATCTGCACCATGGGCCTGCTATCAAACCCACCTCAAGAGTTGGAGCTTCTGCAAGTACTAACCTCCTGGGAAAGTGTGCTATGTGCACAACTGCCAATAGATACGGATTTGAGGTTACTAGTAGGTGAGCAAAGAACACTGTAGTGCAGGGTGACCTGCCTGGCATCTGTCTACTCATTACTTCCCAAAAAGGACTCATATATATGTGTTTTCCCATTGGAACTGTGAGGGGAAAAAAGCAATTGAATAATTATCACACTCTCTCCACCACCGATGCACAGTGGCAGCAGTGTGTATCCTGATGCACTGCAGCAACTCGCCAGGGCTCCTTTGACAGCACCAAATCCATAACCCCTACCACCTGGAAGGACAAGGGCAGCAGACGCATGGGAACGCCATCAGCTGCAATTTCCCCTCCAAGCCACTCAACCACCCTGACTAGGAATTATATCCCTGTTCCTTCACTGATGCTGTATCAAAATCCCGGAACTGCCTTCCTAACAGCACTTTGGATTTACCCACACCAGATGGACTGCAGCAGTTCAAGATGGCGGCTCACCACCACCTAATTGCAAGGGCAATTAGAGATGGGCCTTGCCAGCGATGTGTGCACCCCATTAAAGATTTTTTTTTAAAAGCGCTCATCCCTAACCCACCTTCCAACATCTCACTTTCCCCTTATTCCACAATTCTTCAGACTTTCAAACTGCAGATGGTTTAAACACATACCTCTAGCTTTTTCCTCACGACAACCCTATCCTTGTACTTTCTCCTTTCAGATAACAAAGAGCAGCAACCTGGCCAGATAGTGGCAGGAGAGGAGGTGAAAGATCAGGAAGACAGTGATGATGAAATAACACCGCCACTTGCTCTCCCTTGTGGCCACCAGCTCAGATACCGACACTGCACTTACTTTCAAGGATAGCTCAGAGATAGGATGTGCATGTGGTGAGACACTGGGCTGGAGTGGCCCACAGCCAGGATAATAGACAAAGGTAGCGCTGGTGCCAGCTCGCCGGACGATGAGTTTGCATGAGTTCTGCTGCAGAAGACCCAGTTGAGCACTTGCATGGAGCAACCTACAGAAAAAGGCTGATGGCACATGGAAACATTTGGTGTATTGGCAGGCCGTCAGAAAGACTGCGGTTGCCATCAAGGAGCAAGGAAGGGTCCGACACCAACTTGACACAGGCCTTTGCGCAGAGCTTGAACCTCTTTTTTCCCCCACACCGAGGCTGTTACACTTTTAGGAAGAACTTATTTGGACCCAGCCATGATGCAGTGTCTGCTGGCTGATTTTTCAGCTTTTATTGTAGCACAAGCAGGAGCCGCCCAACATCAAAGTGCTGCAGTGTTGAAGTTATGTAAGCTCAAACTGCTGCCATCATTACCATGGATACCAGTGTTCAAAGGGGTTTGCAGTCCAACAATACGTCCTCCAACATGTTGCGAGGGTTGCTGTGGTGCCAACCCGTGAGTGTGATAACCACTCTGTGCAGCATGAACTTGTTGTCCTCTCTCAGGATGACAGCATTCATCCTCCCACTAACGTCACTCTGCCAATGCTCTTACTGTTGTCCATCAGCCAGCTAGCCCACTTCACTGGTACCCATACCAAGGCATTGCAGTCCAAAGCTGGGCCTTTCAGGGCAGAGTTACTCGAGGTCATCCAGCAAGGCCATTTGAAGTCTCCCTGACTGAAAGTCAGAAGCTTTTCCCTCAGACATGCTGCAGCCTCTGGGGTAGCAGTGAACAGGTGCACCAGGACAGGCAAGGTCATTCGCAGCACAGTCACTAAGGGAATGCACAGGGTGATTAATTTACTTTTCTGCAGATTATTGGATGGTTTTATTGATAAGGTTGGCTTGAAATGTTTGATTTGTGGCGGCTTTTATTTCAGTATTGTGGTCATGAACATACTGTAATGCTCAGTAAAAAGGTAAGCCATTACATCAACTGGGATCAATTAGATTTTAGGAAGGGTTGTAGAACTAGAGAGGCTACAGCAATGATGAGAGTGTTAAGTTAAACAAGTGTAGAATACCAGTAAGAAGTGTACACCTGCTTTGTGGATTATGAAAAAGCTTTTGACCAGGTGAACTGGTAAATGCTGTTGAAAGTACTGGGGGCAAAGTTGATAGATAAAAGAACAGGACCATGGGATAGACTACTACAATCAGGGCAGTACTTGGTGAAACTGAATCCAGTGTAATTGGGTGCAGGGTGAGTCAAGGATGTCTAGTATCACCATTGCTTTTTAACATCTATGTGAAGACATGATAAAAGAAGCACTAAATGAAGCTTAGAAAGATGTCAAAGTACTGAGCGAGTTGAAGGTAATGAGATTTGCAGATGACCACGCCCCAATGACTAGCATAGCAGAAGATCGAGACACTAATGGATACTGTGAGTGAAGTGGTGAAAGCTTACGGAAGGAAAATTAATGTAAAAAAGACAGAAGTTTAAGATTGGAAGAAATAATGTTGGGAATGTAGATGTCAAGATCAACGGTCAACAGCTGGAACAGGTATCACAATTTAAGTACCTGGGAAGCACCTTGTCAGAAGATGGTCACTGCCATAAATAAATCAGAGCTAGAATAACAATGGCAAAGAATTGCTCAGCATAGGAATGAGTGGAAATCTTAAGAGAAGAATTATCAAGGTTGTGTCTATTTGCACAGGTCTGAAGCATGGACTTTGAGAAAAATTGACATCAAAAGTCTAGAAAGTTTGAAACGTGGTTCTGGAGAAGGATGGAACAGATCAGTTGGAGAGAACACAAGAGCAATGAAAAAGTTCTCAGGATGCTGGAAGAGAAAAGATCCTTAAACAATATCGTTGGAAGGCAACGAGGTTGGGTTGGCCATATTCTAGACACGAGAACTTGCAGAAGGAGGTGGTTGAAGGAACATTAGAGAGATGTAGGCAGGAGGGGAGGGTGGGTGGGGGGTAGAGAATTATGTTAGATAACTTGAAATTGAACATGGGAAGCTCCTATGAGTAACTGAAGAGAAAAGTGCAAGACACAAGGCAGATCACTACACCGCTTAAAATCCCAGTTAAACCTCATTCAAAAGGTGCAACTTTTTTCAAGGATTTTTATACCAAGATGAATGGTGTAGAAGTACAATGAAAACAGAAAATGCTGGAAAAGCTCAGCAGGCCTGACAGCATCTGTGGAGAAACAGAGTTAACGTTTTGACTCCATATGAAGGGTCACACGGACTAGAAACGTTACCTCTGTTTCTCTCTCCACAGATGCTGTCAGGCCTGCTGAGTTTTTCCAGCATTTTCTGTTTTCATTTCAGATTTCCAGCATCTACATTATTTTGCTTTTATCTTGGTGTAGAAGTACAAGTTTGTGTCAATTCATGATTGCAATGTAGATTACAATTGTGGAGATGTCTCAGCAGCACACCCCCTGAAGGAGCATAGAATCAATGGCTGTAACGTCTAGTTTTCCATGTTATTCTGCACATATAGACTCACAAAGTTGCTGTTAGTTTTAGTGGAGTAACAATGACAAACGCCAACGGTTTTTCCGTCATTACCACCCTCAAAATCCAGGCCAACATGTCAATCCAATAATGAAGTTGATACTTACATCTTCTTCATGTAGACATTCAGTATATGGACTTATTGGCCCAAATCATCCAATCAGTCGGGAACCACTGCATTTGACGCTGATCAGACCTAAAACTACCCACTTACCTGAATGCGTTTGAAAAGGCCAGACTTTTGATCAATGATGTAGAAGAACTCCCTCAGTGCCAAAATTCTCGCAGAGAGCAGCGAAGAGAATCAGCGCAGATATACGGTACTGGCTGTCGTATGCCAAGTTTAAATGTCGAGTGTGAATATTAGTTAATGGATGAATAAGTGAATGTTAGGGTGGTAGGATAGGTAGGGTGAGGTAAGTGGGTAGGATGGGTGAGGTGGGCAGGTGGGCTGGGTGGCAAGTGGGTGAGGTGGGTACAGTGGGTAAGTTGGGTCGAGTGGCAGGTGGGTGAGGTGGTAGGTGAGTGGGGAAGTAGATAGGTAGGGAGATAAGTGGGTAGGACGGCAGATGTGTAGGGTGTGTCTGGTTGGGGGCGATAGTCAAGTCTGATCGGGGGTAGTCAGGTGATGGGGGCTAATCAGGTCAGGTTGGGGATGGGAGGTGTCTAGAGGGAGTCGGTGTGAGTGATTGGTGTGAAGGGATCGCTTGTATAATTACCCAGGAGTTAGACTAGGATTTTTCTGTCTAACGTTTCCTGGGTAACGATCTATGTAAATATGTCGGAACTGCCCGAAGCCTCGGACTCTAACTCAGAGTTTGAGACATTTGAGGAGGGTCCCAGGGAACATGGAAATTTCCCATCAGAGGTTCAAACTTCCTGGGAAATTCCCATGGAGTCAGCATGTCAGGAATTCTGCAAGGTCCCAACACGCATCTTAGGTCATACATCCGGTCTCCAACGACCCGGAGACTGCAAGATCTGGGCCATTAAGTAGCAAATAAACCATGTAGCAGTAAGGTGGAGTTTCTTAAACTGCATCAGTACAAATCACTGAATAACATTGTTATTAAAAATAAGAGTTGGATCTCAACTGTTGAACAACATTTATAGGTTAACACATAGGCTGGATTGTATTGCAAGGCAGTTAACTATTTAAGGTGATGAAGTGATCTCCTCAATTGTAAGACTAGGGCATGAGGGTTTACTGAGATAAATTCTAAACAGTTTAGGGCAAAATAGGCGTCAGTCTTGGTTCAGTGCCAGCACTCAGGCCTCTGTAGCAATAGATGTGAGCTCAAATCCCAGTACAGTGACTTAAGTACAAAATATAGGCTAATGCTGCAATACTGAGGGAGTGCTAAGAGAATGGAGGTACTGGCTTTGGATGCAATCTTAAACTAAAGCCCTATTTACCCTCTTAGTGCAATGGGATACTTTACTTTCATCTACATGAAGAGCAGGGATGTTTTCCCCCAGTGTCCTGGCCAAACATTATCCCTCAACTTAAATTGGTTATCAAGCTATATGTTTCACACAGAATCACAGTGCAAAAGAGGCCCTTCGGCCCATCGAGTCTGCACAGACACGTGAGAAACACCTGACCCACCCACCTAATCCCATTTACCAGCACTTGGCCCATAGCCATTGCTATTTGCGCAGCCTTGCTGTGTTGCAAAGTGACTGCCACATTTCCTTTCCCCACGGTATACTATTAACTACACTTCAAAAATATTTCAGTAATTGTGAAGCACTTTGGGACATTTTGGGCCATGTAAGATGCTATATAAATACAAGTTTATTCTTTTAGAATCTACACCATACAAGTAAAACGTGCAGGCAATTTTTCTGCAGTATTTTGTGTAAGCTTTTTAAACTAGAGCCAAAAGTGACCTTGTACCACCATGTTCTATATGGTTGCTGAGCTATAATTTACGACATTATAGGGGACTATGTAGCATGGTCTGGATGTAGTTCTTATTTAACAGATGGTAAAGCATGTGTCTTTGTTGCAGTTCAGTTTATAGTCCAGAGATAGATTACCTACCTGGTAGGTACTTCTTTATTCTTTGAAATATATCCAGCCCTGCTATAGAAGAATTGCCCAGTTTGATAGGTTCTGCAAAATACATGCGCTGCTCAAATATAAAAATGTGACTTGAATGGAAAGGAAAGTTAAGGGTGTATAGAATGGGAAACTGATCCAATATCATGTTTTATGCCTCCACTGAAGTTCAAAGTTCTGCTGTAGGTGTCAGTCCTCTAGTTAATTCCATCCGCCTTGCAAACAAAATCATTACCATAGAGATAAAAACAAAAAGCTACTGCAGATGCTGGAAATCCAAAACAAAAACAGAATTACCTGGAAAAACTCAGCAGGTCTGGCAGCATCGGTGGAGAAGAGTTGACGTTTCGAGTCCAACATGACCCTTCAACAGAACTGAAGTATAGTTAGGAGAGGGGTGAAATATAAGCTGGTTTAAGGTGGGGGGGGGCGGGGGGAGAGAGAAATTGAGGGTGGGGTGGCTGTGGGGACAAGCAAGCAGTGATAGGAACAGATAATCAAAAGATGTCACAGACAAAAGGATCAAAGAGGTGTTGAAGGTGGTGATATTGTCTAAGAAAAGTGCTAATTAAGAATGGATGGCAGGATACTCAAGGTACAGCTCTAGTGGGGGTGGGGTGGAAAGACTAACAAGGTATTAGTTGTAGATTTAAAAATAATGGAAATAGGTGGGAAAAGAAGAATCTATATAAATTATTGAAAAAAAAGGGAGGGGGAAGAAACGGGGTGGGGATGGGGAGTTTAAGATCTAAAGTTGTTGAATTCAATATTCAGCCCGGAAGGCTGTAAAGTGCCTAGTCGGAAGATGAGGTGCTGTTCCTCTAGTTTGCGTTGGGCTTCACTGGAACAATGCAGCAAGCCAAGGACAGACATGTGGGCAAGAGAGCAGGGTGGAGTGTTAAAATGGCAAGCGACAGGGAGGTTTGGGTCTTTCTTGCGGACAGACCGCAGGTGTTCTGCAAAACGGTCGCCCAGTTTACGTTTGGTCTCTCCAATGTAGAGGAGACCGCATTGGGAGCAACGAATGCAGTAGACTAAGTTAGGGGAAATGCAAGTGAAATGCTGCTTCACTTGAAAGGAGTGTTTGGGCCCTTGGACGGTGAGGAGAGAGGAAGTGAAGGGGCAGGTGTTGCATCTTCTGTGTGGGCATGGGGAGGTGCCATAGGTGGGGGTTGAGGAGTAGGGGGTGATGGAGGAGTGGACCAGGGTGTCCCGGAGGGAACGATCCCTACGGAATGCCGCCGGGGGGGGGGGTGAAGGGAAGATGTGTTTGGTGGTGGCATCATGTTGGAGTTGGCGGAAATGGCGGAGGATGATCCTTTGAATGCGGAGGCTGCTGGGGTGATAAGTGAGGACAAGGGGGACCCTATCATGTTTCTGGGAGGGAGGAGAAGGCGTGAGGGCGGATGCGCGGGAGATGGGCCGGACACAGTTGAGGGCCCTGTCAACGACCGTGGGTGGAAAACCTCGGTTAAGGAAGAAGGTGGACATGTCAGAGGAGCTGTTTTTGAAGGTAGCGTCATCAGAACAGATGCGACGGAGGCGAAGGAACTGAGAGAATGGGATGGAGTCCTTAGAGGAAGCGGGGTGTGAGGAGCTGTAGTCGAGGTAGCTGTGGGAGTCGGTAGGCTTGTAATGGATATTGGTGGACAGTCTATCATCATAAATTGAGACAGAGAGGTCAAGGAAGGGAAGAGAAGTGTCAGAGATGGAACATGTGAAAATGATGGAGGGGTGGAGATTGGAAGCAAAATTAATAAATTTTTCCAGGTCCCGACGAGAGCATGAAGCAGCACCGAAGTAATCATCAATGTACCGGAGAAAGAGTTGTGGGAGGGGGCCGGAGTAGGACTGGAACAAGGAATGTTCCACATACCCCATAAAGAGACAGGCATAGCTGGGGCCCATGCAGGTACCCATAGCCACACCTTTTATTTGGAGGAAGTGAGAGGAGTTAAAGGAGAAATTGTTCAGTGTGAGAACAAGTTCAGCCAGACGGAGGAGAGTAGTGGTGGATGGGGATTGTTTGGGCCTCTGTTCA
Source organism: Cetorhinus maximus (assembly GCF_964194155.1). Lineage (NCBI taxonomy): Eukaryota > Metazoa > Chordata > Chondrichthyes > Lamniformes > Cetorhinidae > Cetorhinus > Cetorhinus maximus. The sequence goes on along the minus strand of NC_135894.1, from coordinate 75,180,871 downwards.
AGGAAGAAGCTAAGGGCCCTCAGACCATCCTGGTGGGGGATGGAGGTGTAGAGGGATTGGACATCCATGGTGAAGAGGAAGCGGTTGGGGCCAGGGAACTGGAAATTGTTGATGTGACGTAAGGTGTCAGAGGAATCACGGATGTAGGTGGGAAGGGACTGGACAAGGGGAGAGACAAATGAGTTCCGTGGGGCAGGAACAGGCTGACACGATCGGTCTGCCAGGACAGTTCTGTTTGTGGATTTTGGGTAGGAGGTAGAAGCGGGCCGTCCGAGGTTGGGCGACTATCAGGTTGGAAGCTGTGGGAGGAAGATCTCCAGAGGAGATGAGGTCAGTGACAGTCCTGGAAACAATGGCTTGATGTTCTGTGGTGGGGTCATGGTCCAGGGAGAGGTAGGAGGAAGTGTCTGCGAATCATTAACAAAATCATTACCTCTGTGTCCACATGCACTTTCCAGCAGGTGTCGCCTTAGAGCAAGCAGTAGCAAGAATTCGATCTTCATAGCTCAAAGAGTAGAGCACCCATACTTAACAAATGAAATATCAGGAGGTATTATACACAAGAGAGAGTATTCTGATTTGTTGCCAAGGACTCTCTTCAGAATCTGCAGTTCTTTTGGCACTGGCCCAAAAAAAAGAAAATGGCTATGATAAGAGCTTAAGTGATTTTTAAATGAAAAAAGTACAATTTTTTTTGTAAAGCTCAGTACATTGCAATTTTGGAAGAAATGAAACCAGTGAAATTCTAAGGACAATGCATGGATGTGGAGCGGGGAGGAAGTTAACATTTTCTCCCTTCCTCTCCACTGATTCCATGCTAGGTTTCAGAAAGAGGTCTCTCCCATGCCTCGTCAAGTGGCCACTCTTGCTGTGTAAGCTTGTATGTTTGGGCCAAAAATGGAGCCTGTGGATCGTTAAGTGCCAAAGCATTATACTATTGAGCATGGAGGCCCATAAACACTAAGGCAATGATTACAAGAGGGTTGGGTGGGGAAGCATTTGGGGGACTATAATTCTGCACAGCAGTACTACACAACTTAAGGCCCCTAAAATAGGTTTTCCCATTTCAGAGGAGGCATGACTAGTGCCAATGGAATAATGATTCTTGTTGCTCTCTAACAGGATCACAAAAACCATAGGGGATTTGGTTCTCCCTAATCCAGGGGTGTGCTGCATGGCTTCTATCACACCCCTATGACCATCTAAACCAAGAAAAAGAAACTCTACATATAGGGGATTGAACTGTAGATCTGAACAGCTTCCCAAGCAAGACAGAGAAAGGGAATAAATACAACTGCTTCTGAATATGGATGTATGGTTTCTGTAACAGGAGATAAAGTGAATTTTTTTAATGAAATTACTTGAGATAAATTTATTTTTTTAAACACATTTTCTCAAACATTCTATTACAAATTGAAGGCACGTGACTCCATCCATTGAACTATTAAGAAGCAATAAATGCAGTCTATTATTTTCAAACTACATAATTCAGTCCTGGAATTCTGCAATAATGCTTCTAACTTCCACACCACAAACTGAAATGATCTTACAAAGATCAGAGTAAATCTCTAGTCATCTTGGTAAATAAGTTATGTAACTGTGCCCAAACTGAAATGACACAACCAGAAACATAGCAGTAAAACTGCTGAACAGGTAATTCCATTTCACCATAACAAACTATGAACTATATAACAACGCTTCAGGAAGGCCCAAAGCTACTTTTATATTCTTTACTGGAATTATTCTCATCATTTTAAAAAATTTAAACTATTAGAATAATTATCAACTTGAACATTAAGTTATTACAATTTAAAGTGATTGTAAGTAGCATCACAGGGGTACTAGCTTCAAGGGTCCTGTTTTCATCTGAAAGAAGCGGAGTGCATATTAATTGTATTTCAGTGCTGTGCAGGTGTATGTAAATTCAGCTTCTTCAGGCCACCATCCAAACCACTTCCCATGATGTAATCAGCAATCACTGGCAAAGCATTTTTCCAGCTACAGAAATGACAAAATGGGATGTTAAAGTCAACCATTTTTTATTTTTAAAAAGTTCTTTTCTGAGAGAGGTTTTAATGATGAAACCTCATTTCAGCTAGGGTCCATCACTGGCAATAGAAAGTCTTTCCGATGCCTATTGTCAGAGTCCTAGAAGGTGGCTTGCAATGCCACATAGCAATTTTAACTCGTGCTGCTCCTCACATCACTGTTCCACACGCAAAAGGATTTATATATTCTCTTGTGCTTAATCTTTCAACAGTCCAACAATTAGTGGTTTGTTTCCCCAGTATAAGTAGAACTCCTGACAGCATGGGAAGCTGTGCTCAACAGTATACAGCAGCACTGATTCCAACAAGATTGCTTACTTCAAAATTTTCCAGTCAAATCAAAAATTGTATTAGATGATTTCAGCCTCTTCAGAAGCATTTGTTCAGCAGTAACATTATGGTACACCATCTGCAAATTCAATGGTACAATTAATAGTTTTCAAAATATGCTTGGAAATGTCATCATACTAAACATAAAGCAAACAAGCTTTGTTTTTAATAACACTTTCATTCATAAACCATACATTAGGTATGGGCATGACTCGTAGCTTGGATGTGAAAATCACACTGAGTCACAGGGCTTGACTACTTCCTTGTCAGTGATCCAGAGCAAACTTATCACCAGGTTATTGAAATCTGGCAGTAGTAATGCAGTGACAGAAAACAGATCCTTTAATGATCAGCACCGGTATGAACATTTATTTTTTGCAACGCAAGACCCATATGGCTGCAGAATACTGAGAGAACATCCGAACATACATACAAACATATGAATTAGGAGGAATGTGCCATTCGGCCCATCGAGTCTGCTCTGCCATTCGGCCCCTCGAGTCTGCTCTGCCATTTGGCCCCTCGAGTCTGCTCTGCCATTTGATAAGATCATGGCTGATCTGATTGTGACCTCAACCCTACTTTCCTGTCTACCCTCATTCCCTTTGACTCCCTTGTCAATCAAGAATCTAACTCAACCTTAAAAATATTCAGTGACTCTGCCTCCACTGCTCTTTGGGGATGAAAATTCCACAGACTAACGACTCTCAGAGAAAATATTTCTCCTCATCTCCATCTTACATGAGAGATCCCTTATTTATTAAACTGTGTTCCCTAGTTCTGGTTCCTCCCATAAGGAGAAACATCCTCTAAGCATCCACTCTATCAAGTCCCCTCAGGGTCTTACGTGATTCTATGGAGATCACTTCTCAGTCTTCTAAATTCCAATGGACACATGCCCAGCCTATCCAACCTTTCTTCATATAACGCCCACCATCCCAGGAATCAGTCCAGTGAACCTTCTCTGTACAGCTCCTAATACAATTATATCCTTTCTTAGATAAGGAGATTAAAACTGTACAGAGTACTCCAGATATGGTCTCGCCAATGCCCTCTACAAACATCCCTACTTTTATATTCCATTCCCCTTGCAATAAAACAACAACATTCCATTTGCCTTCCTAATCACTTGCTGTACATACATACTGGCTTTTTGTGATTAATGTACCAGGACACCCAAATCCCTCTGTACTGCAGAGTTCTACAATTTTTCTCCATTTAGATAGTACGCTGCTTTTCTATTCTTCCCATCAAAGTGGACAAGTTAACATTTTCCCACATAATACTCCATTTGCTAATTTTTTGCCCACCCACTTCACTTAACTATATCCTTTTACAGTCTCCTATGTGCTCTTTACATCTTACCCTCTAACCTATCTTTGTGTCATCAGCAAATTTAGCAGCCATATTTCATCCAAGTCACTGACACAGATTGTAAATAGTTGAGGCCACAGCACTGATCCCTGTGGCACTCCACTAGTTACAGCTTGTCAAACTAAAAATGACCCATTTATCCCTACTCTCTGCTTCCTGTTAGCTAACCAATCTTCTATCCATGCTAATATGTTACCCCCAACACCATGAGTTCTTACTTTGTGTAGTAACCTTTGTTGAGGTACCTTATCACTTGCCGTCTGGAAATCCAAGTATATCACAACTACAGGTTCCCCTTCATCCACTTTATTTGTTATTTCCTCAAAGAACTCCAATAAATTAGTCAAACACTATTTCCCTTTCACAAAACCATGTTGACTCTGCTTGATTGCATTCAGATTTTCTAAGTGCCCTGCTATAACCTCTTTAATAATAGATTCCAGCATTTTCCCTATGACAAGTGTTAGGCTAACTGGCCTTTAGTTTCCTGCTTTCTGTCTCCCTCCTTTCTTGAACAGAGTTACATTCACTATTTTCCAACCTGATGGGACCTTTCCAGAATCTCAGGAATTTTGGAAAATTAAAGCCAATACATCTATTACCTCAGCAACCACTTCTTTTAAGACCCTGAGATGAAGTCTATCAGGTCCTGGAGTCTTTTCAGCCTTTAGTTCTAATAGCTGTCTCGGTACTCTTTCCCTGGTGATTGTAATTGTTTTAAGTTCCTTCCTCCCTTTCACCTCCTGATTTACAAGTATTTCTGGGATGTTATGAGTCTTCTACAGAAAAAGCAGACACAAATATCTGTTCAACCCTTCTGCCGTTTCCTTATTTCTCATTATGAATTCTGAAGACTCACTCTCTAGAGGACCAACGTTCACTTCAGTTACTCTTTTCCTTTTTAAATATTGTTTTTATGTTCTTAGTTAACTTTCTCTCATACTTTAATTTCTCCCTCACTATTTATTTAGTGATTCTTTGCATATTTTTATATTCTGTCCAATCTTCTGACTTGCCACAAGTCTTTGCGGAATTGTAGGCCTTTTCTTTCAATTTGATACTACCTTTAACTTCTTTATGCCATGGATGGTGCATCCTTCCTTAGAGTCTTTCTTTCTCACTGGAATGCATCTTTGCTGAGTTTAATAAAATATTCCCTTAATGTTTACCACTGCATCTCAACAAACCTATTCCTTAACCTAATTTCCCAGTTTACTTTTGGCAGCTCTGTCGTCATACCCTTGTAATTGCCTTTATGATGTTTAAAACACTAGTCTTAGACGCACTCTTCTCTCCCTCAAACTGAAAGCAAGATTCAATTTGCCTAGAGACTCCTTTAAAATGAGATCTTAATTAATCTGTTTCATTGCACATTACCAGGTCCAGAATAGCCCACTCTGGTTGATTCTAGAAAATTATGCTCTAGGAAACTGTCCCAAAAACACACTATGAACTCATCTTCCAGACTATCTTTGCCTATCTGATTCACCCACCCGTGATTAAATCACCCATGGTTATTGCCGTACCTTTCTTAAAGCTCCCATTATTTCTTCCTGTACACCCTGTCCTACAGTCTATTTACTTTAGGGGACCTATAAACTATTCCCACAAGTAAATTCTTACTTTTGCTTTTCCTTATCTCTACCCAAACTAATTCTACATCTTGATTTTTAGAACTAAGGTCACCTCTCACTATTCTACTAATGTCATCCTTAATTAACAGAGCTACCTCACCCCCTTTTCCTAGCTTCTTGTCCTTCTGAAATGCCATGTATCCATGTACCCAACTTTTCTTTCATTTGAGCAGAAGTGTATTATGTCACGTCTTTCACATTTATTAAAAAACAAATGTTTCCCCATCGCTGGTGAAACATACCCATTCTATAGATTGACGGTAACTCATATTTGCATTTGCAGTTCATGTTTTCCATTTGATCCAAGCGCTATACAAAGGACAAGTCCCCCACAATGTCAAGTTTCACACACAAAATGACTGTCATGTTACTTAGCAATAAAGACTAGTTTCAGTAGGGGTGATTTCAAAGGCTGAATTTAACGCCTCGCAGGCAGGCGCACGCCCGACCCAACTGGGCATAAAATAGCACGAGACGACTTCGGGCGAGCCTCCCGACGTCATCCCACAGGCGCGCAAGTTCAGGGTCAGCGGGCGCATGCGGGAGTTGGAGCCGCACCCACCATCAATTAAGAAGCCACTTAGGGCCATTAAAAATCCAATTGAATCCGATTCCACGTTGCCAGCGTGATTTTGCACTCGTCGCTCGGGCAAAACGGGCAGCCCACATTTTGCAAAATCTCATCCAAGGGCAAGATAAAAAGGGTCAGCAGCATTGCCAGTGTGAGTAGTGAGGAGTTTAGGAGATAGTTTGCTGCTGGTTGCTTATTTGAGCTTGCCAGCTTCATTTCTGTTCTGAGCTTCATTCTTAGCATTTCTAGGCTACATTTCAGGACTCATTGGTGTCTCCAAGGCCCCCAGAGGATTTTGACCATCTGGACCTTTCCAGGTATCAGGCAGCCTTCAGTGGCCCTGGTAATGGGGATTGTGCTCTCTGCTGGAGGCTTACAAGGGAAATTAGAGATAGTATTAGGTCCAAGGAAGAGGCATACAAATTGGCCAGAAAAAACAACAGGCCTGTGGATTGGGAGCAGTTTAGAATTCAGCAAAGGAGGACCAAGGCATTGATTAAGAAGGGAAAAATAGAGTACGAGAGTAAGCTTGTGGGGAACATAAAAACTGACTGTAAAAGTTTCTATAGGTAGGTGAAGAGAAAAAGATTGGTGAAGACAAATGTAGGTCCCTTACAGTCAGAAACAGGGTAATTTATAATGGGGAACAAAGAAAAGGCTGACCAACTAAATACATAAGTTGGTTCTGTCTTCAAAAAGGAGGACACAAATAACATACCAGAAATGTTGGGGAACACAGGGTTTAGTGAGAGGGAGAACGGAAATAACTCAGTATTAGTAGGGAAATGGTGTTGGGGAAATTGATGGGATTGAAGGCCGATAAATCCCCAGGGCCTGATAATCTACATCCCAGAGTACATAAGGAAGTGGCCCTAGAAATAGTGGATGCATTGGTGGTCATCTTCCGAGATTCTATAGCCTCTGGAACAGTTCCTACAGATTGGAGGGTAGCTAATGGAACCCCACTATTTAAAAAGGGAGGTAGAGAGAAAACAGGGAATTATAGACCAGTCAGCCTGACGTCGGTAGTGGGGAAAATTCTAGAGTCCATTATAAAAGATTTAATAGCTGAGCACGTAGAAAATAGTGGCAGAATCGGACAGAGTCAGCATGGATTTATGAAAAGGAAATCATGCTTGACAAATCTACTGGAATTTTTCGAGGATGTAACTAGTAGAGTTGATGAGGGGGAGCCAGTGGATGTGGTTTATTTGGACTTTCAGGAGGCTTTCGACAAAATCCCACATAAGAGATTAGCGTGTAAAATTAAAGTGCATGGGATTGGGGGTAGTGTATTGAGATGGATAAAAAACTGGTTGGCAGACAGGAAACAAAGAGTAGGAATAAAAGGGTCTTTTTCCAAATGGCAGGCAGTGACTAGTGGGGTACCGCAGGGGAAACTGATGGGATTGAAGGTGCTGGGACCCGTTATTCACAATATATATTAATGATTTAGATGAAGGAATTAAATGTAATATCGCCAAATTTGCAGATGACACAAAGCTGGATGGGAGGGTGAGCTGTGAGGAGGATGCAGAGATGGTTCAATGTGATTTGGACAAGCTGAGTGTGTGGGCAAATGCATGGCAGATGCTGTATGATGTGGATAAATGTGAGGTTATCCATTTTGGTAGCCAAAACAGGAAGGCAGATTATTATCTGAATGGCTATAACTTGAGAGAGGCGAATGTGCAACCAGTCCTGGGTGTCCTTGTACACCAGTTGCTGAAGATAAGCATGCAGGTGCAGCAGGCGGTAAAGAAGGCAAATGGTATGTTGCCCTTCATTGCCAGAGGATTCGAGTACAGGAACAGGGATGTCTTGCTGCAATTGTACAGGGCCTTGGTGAGACCACACCTGGAATATTGTGTGTAGTTTTGGTCTCCTTATCTGAGGAAGGCTGTACTTGCTATAGAGGGAGTGCAGCGAAGGTTTACCAGACTGATTCCTGGGATGGCGGGACTGACGTATGAGGAGAGATTGAGTCATTTAGGATTACATTCGCTGGAGTTCAGAAGAATGAGGGGGGGATCTCATAGAAATCTATAAAATTCTAACAGGGCTAGACAGGGTAGATGCAGGAAGGATGTTCCTGATGGTGGGGGAATCCAGAACCAGGGGTCACAGTCTGAGGAAACAGGGTAGACCATTTAGGACTGAGATGAGGAGAAATTTCTTCACCCAGAGAGCGGTGAGCCTGTGGAATTCGTTACCACAGAAAGTAGTTGAGACCAAAACATTGTATGCTTTCAGGGAGGAGTTAGATATAGATCTTGGGGCGAAAGGGATCAAAGGATATGGGGAGAAAGCGGGAGCAGGCTATTGAGTTGGATGATCAGCCATGATCATAATGAATGGCAGAGCAGGCTCGAAGGGCCGAATGGCCTACTCCTGCTCCTAGTTTCTTTGTTACCTCCTCTGATGAGGAAGAGAGGGACTGAAGGGAGAGGAGGCCAAGTATCCCAATGCAGCTTCCAGGGGAGTGACCTGTGAGAGGAGGGGCACAGGGCCAGCAGGTATTCCAAGGCGGAAGGGGCCACAGAAGATGCCACTATCCTGCTGCCAGGGTTTACAGGCAGTGATGCAGCTACCTCAATATGTCCGAGGTGCAAGGCCGAAGGAGGCTCTGCCTCTCCAGAGAGACAGTCACCTCCATTCGTCAGATGATTGAGCCTGTGATCTCCTCCAAATATGTAGGTGGAAATCCCATGCCAGTGGCTCTGAAGGTCACAGTGGCCCTCAACTTCTATGTCTCAGGCTCTTTCCAGGGGTCAGTGAGGGATATTTGTGGAGAGTTCCAATCAGCTGTCCACAGTTGCATCAAGCTGGTGACAGAAGCTCTGTTCAGACAGGTAATGACATTGATTCATTTTCGTATGGACGAGGCCAGCCAGGCTGAGCGAGCCAGAAGCTTTACAGTGATTGCTGGGCTCCCCCGCATCCAGGGTGCAATTGACTGCACATATGTAGCCATCAAGGCACCAGCAGTTCAGCTGGGTGCCTTCATCAACAGGAAGGGATCCCACTCGATGAACGTCCAGATAGTGTATGACCACAGGATGCAGATTCTGCAAGTCTGTGCACAGTACCCTGGCAGCTCCCATGGCATTTACATCCTGAGACACTCCCAGGTGCTGAGGCTCTTCAGTGCTCCAGCCGACTGGTTGGATGGCTGCTGGGTGACAAGGGCTACCCCTTGAAAAGGTGGCTTACGACACCTCTCTGCCACCCAAGAACAGAGGCAGAGCAGCGTTACAATAGGAGTCATGCCTCCACAAAGGCAGTGATAGAGAGGACCATAGGTCTTCTGAAGATGTGCTTCCGATGCCTGGACCAATCAGGGGGAGCACTACAATACTCCACAGAGTGGGCGTCAATGATAGTGGTTGCATGCTGCCCTCTCCGCAATCTGGCACTGGCAAGGGTAGGGGGGACAAAGGAGGATGTTGATGCAGCTCCACAGGTCAATGAGGATGATTCCAGTAGTGAGTCAGAAGAGGAGCACAGTGAACAGAATGCGGAGGGGGACCTCTGTATCCTTGAGGGAGGCAGGGACACCTTGATCCAACGCTCTTTCAGCTAGGCTGCCAAAGATCTGCTTCCACCTAATGCCAAATCTGCCACCCCAATCCCAGATGTCTGAAATGACCCTTTCATTTGAACCACTAGGTGCCTGTGCAATAAAGTTTAGGGCCATTCACGTCCAGCATTACATACTGGCGTACCATGCACAAAAAAAACAAAGGTGAAGCATACAAAGGCCATTACGACAAAAACAAAATTTGTCTCATTTTAATAATCCAAACAAATTAACATTTCCTGGTCTTCATTCTCAAATCAGTAAACATAAACAAAACATTACACAACAGAAGATCACCCGTACCAGTCCCTCATGTGCTCATGGTGCCTTAAACTTATATTTGCGATTGCCAAATCTTGGTAGCCCCCTCGCTGGCTGCAGCATTGGAGAAAGCCTGCTGATTCTGCTGTCCTGTTGGCCTTGATGACCTTGACGGCCGTCCTCTGGCCAATGGAGCCTGTGCTGGCCCCACCTGGGAAGGAGTGGCCAGTGCCATGGCTGGCATCTCCCCAGGCATTGCAGCCTCATCAGATGTCACGGTCACTGGAAGAGGGGCAGAGGAGCTGCTGCCATCATCCAGAGCGCCCTGAGAGGAGCCTGCAGAGACAACAAGCAGCTCACGCGGCAGCTCGAGGTTGCTCTGGACCTCCCTGCTCGCCACTGATGGACAGGCATCTAGTTGGGATACTGGGTGCCTCATCCATCTCCCACACGGCACTGACCACCTGAGGTCATTGCCTGTGCGAGGGCTTGCAGGTCTGAGTGCAACCCCAGGAACCCCTGATTCTGTCCCTGGAGCTGCCTCTCCGTCTGCCTAAGCGGGTGTGAAGTGTCCTCATCGCTGTGTTCCAACATTCTAGCCGAGAATCTAATGCCCACCACGGTGCTGGTATCTGCGCTGGTGCCTTGTTCAGAGTGCAGTGGTGACACAGGTGCATGTGAAGCCTGTTGGTCCTCTGGTGTCAAGGGTGGCTCTTCGGGGTGCTGAGATTGAGTGAGTGCTGGCGAATCGAAGGGAGAACAACAACACGTCATGAGTTTAAGTCATCACACTGTCATTGTGAATGCCAGGCACCCTGGTGAGACAATGGAGATCTGCATCACAGTGTCATCGTCCTTCAATGATCAATGGGGAATCCAGTTTTGAGGTAACCATCAATGATGAGACTACACAAAAATGTTTGCATCATCCAAAACTCTCACTTCAGTGCACTGCACTCTTACCTTCATCTGACACCCCAGCCTCTCCGCGGCCGGTTGACTGAGGTGTGTGGCACCTCTCCAGCTCTAAGGCGTCCTGATCGATTCTAAATAGGATTAGGAGGTTTAGGGGGGTCTCAGCCAGTCCGTGACCTTTCAGTGTTGTTATGGGTCATCTTCTCCTGAAAAGGCAGAGCAGCATGGATTAGTCCACTCTCTACCTGCAGCGCCATTGCAGCTTGGCCAACTCCACCTGAGGAACACCTTGCGGGGCACAGCCGAGTCATGGCGATCGAGCCACAAGGCACTCAGTCCAAGCTGCCAGGGCTCACGCTTTTGGCCAGCTCCAGCGTTATTGACAGTTGGCACTCAGCCTCTAACACCCCTGAGCTCCATGGGGGGGACAGCCAGACATTAGCACTTCACCACACTGATCCACGCCAACACGGTACTCACCCTTCCCATGCGCAGCAGGTCATTAAACCTTTTGCGGCACTGCACACATGTGCACCGCACAACATCGTGGCTGCTGACCTGCACTGCCACCTCCTCCCAAGCTCTTTTTGTGAGGTGGTGGTCCCCTCCTTCCATCTCTGGGGACAAGGGTGTCCCTCCCGACAGCCACCTCCTCCAGTAGGACCATGAGGCGCTCATCTGAAATCCAGGGGTCTGAATGCCCACCTGACTTCCCTCCCAGCTGGCATCTGCAGCCACACTTGAAGTCATAGCTTCAGTGCTCACAACGGAGAAGAGATGCTCTTCTCTAGCAGCCTTCAAAGAGCTGCCTGTGCCACCTTTAAACTGATCGCCAGGTCGCCATTGGACCCGGCGGCTTACAGGCCTCCGCCTTCCCCTTCCGGACCATTGGGAAGCGTTTCACACTGGGCGGGCCTTAATTGGCCAGTCAGTGTGAAATCACGGTCGGGGGCCAATAATGGGTGGCGGCCTGTTTCCCAACCAGTCTTGGGCCCGCTGATCCCGCCCGCCCGCCAAGGGTAGATTTCAGGCCCAACTTTCCTGTGAGCTGCCATCCATTATATTGTAGACATCACAAGCAGCCTTAAATCACCATGTCAAGAGCTTATTCTTGTTTCATGCCAACAGAATGCAGGACCGCTATCATCATATGGAGAACTCTTATTAAATGATATATAAAGGAGGGTTTTCATTGCGTCTCCCAAATTATAAAAAGCCTTCTGATACTGGCCCATTTACTTTTAGCCAGCGGTATCAAGCAGTAGTGTGGCAACGTAGAGACATGTTTAGTTTCTAATCGTATAAGACTACAGGTTCCATTTAAACTCCAATCAGTTGGACATCGAGGGGGTAAACAGTCATCTTTACTTCCTCGCCACCAATGTCCCATCTGGATCCTATGGTCTTTGTTCCAATCTTTCTTTAATTTAGCAATTAACTAAAAGTTGCTCTTTGGGTGGGTGAAGCTGAGTTTTAGGCTAACTTTAAAACAGGGTTTACACAAGGGTCATGAGGACTCGAAACTTCAACTTTATTCTTCTCCGCCGATGCTGCCAGACCTGCTGAGTTTTTCCAGGTAATTCTGTTTTTGTTTTATACAGGCTTTGTTTGAAGCTGCAGCTAGTTAATTAGATAACTGGCTTAAACAGAATTTCAAAGCTAGATTCAGAGAGCATAAAAGCAGACAATCTACAGTGCTGCTTTGTCTGTACTGGAGTGCTGCTTTAGGCGGCAATAGAGTACTTAAGTTGGAGTTTGGTGAGTGAGGGAGTTCACTGAAGAGGGAAGGTGATCCTTTCCTTTTCTACTTTTCCTCAGAAAGACAAGAGCAGTGGCCTTGGTACACAGGACCTGGTGAGTATTTGTACTGTCCTTAATAGTCTCTAAGCTAGTAGAAGTAAAAGTAAAGGGAATGATTTAAGTTAAGTCATGGCAGGGCAGCACGGCCACATGGAATGCTCCTCATGTTCATTGTGGGAAGTCAGAGACACTTCCAGTGTCCAGGGCAACCACTTGTGCAGCAAGTTCCCCAGTTGCAGCTACTTGAAATCATGTTTTGGAGCTGCAGCTGGAGTCACTATGGAGCATCCATAAGGATGCACATCATGGATAGCACATACAATGAGGTGGTTACATTGCAGAAAGAGTACACAGGCAGAAATGGGTGACCACCAGACAGAGTAGAAGCACTAGGCAGGGAGTACGGGTGCCTGCTGGGTCAATCTCCTAACAGATCTTCCGTTTTCGATGCCGCTGGGGGAGATGGTTTCTCGAGGGAATGCAGCAAAGCCAAGTCTGTGGCACCACGAATGGGTCAGCTGCATTGTGGTGGTGGTGGTGGGGAGGGGGGGGGGGGGTAGGTGAATAGAGTGGGAGAGCAATAGTGATAGGTCGTAAGGGGAACAGACAGACGTTTCTGCGGCTGAAGACATGACACCAGGATGGAATGTTGTCTCCCTGGCACCAGGGTCAAGGGTGCCACTGAGTAGCTGCAGGACATTCTGAAGGAGGAGGGTGAAAAGCCAGAGGTCATGGTCCATATCAGTACCAACAACATAGGTAAAAAGAGGGATATGGTCCTGAAAGCAGAATATAGGGAACTAGGAAATAAATTAAAAAGCAAGACCTCAAAGGTAATCATCTCAGGATTACTCCCAGCGCCACGTGCTAGCGAGATCAGGAATAGGAGAATGGACCAGAATGAATTTCTGAGGCACTGGGACCGATTCTGTGGAAGGTGCACTTGTACAAGTTGGACGGGTTGCATCCCAGCAGGACCAGGACCAATATCTTCGCAGGGGTATTCACTAGTGTTGTGGCGGAAGGTTTAAACTAGAGTGGCAGGGGAATGGGAAACTGAGCAGGGAGACACAAGAGGGGGAAACAAAGGTAGGAAGGAAAGACATAAAAATAGAAAGTAAAAGTGGAAGGCACAGGAAACAAGGGCTAGCAGCAAGTAGGGCCATAGTACAAAAAATGTGTAAAAATGTTAAAAAGGCAAGTCAAAGGCACTGTATGTGAATGCACAGAGCACTTGCAATAAGGTAGACAAATTAACTGAGCAAATAGATATAAATGGGTACGATGTGATTGCAATTACGGAGGCATGGCTGCAGGGTGAGCAAGGCTGGGAACTGAATATCCAAGAGTATTCAATATTTAGGAAGGACGGGCAAAAAGGAAAAGGAGGTGGCATGACATTGTTAGTTAAGGATGAAATCAGTGCAGTAGTGAGAGAGGATATTGGCTCAGAAAATCTAGATGTAGAATCAGTCTGGGTAGAGCTAAGAAGCAACAAAGAGTGGAAAACATTAGTGGGAATTGTCAATAGGCCTCCTAGGGGATGGCATTAAACAGGAAATTAGAGATGCATGTAACAAGGGTGTTACAGTAATCATGGATGACTTTAATCTACATATAGACTGAGCAAACCAAATTAGCAATAATACTGTGGCGGATGAATTCCTGGAGTCTTTACAAGTTTTTTTAGACCAGTATGTCGAGGGAGCAACTAAGGAACAGGCTATCCTAGATGTGGTATTGTGCAATGAGAAGGGGTTAATTAATAATCTTGTTGTGCGGAATCCTTTAGGGAACAGTGACCATAACATGACAGAATTCTTCATTAGGATAGAAAGTGAAGTAGTCTGATCTGAAACTAGGGTCCTAAATCTAAACAAAGGAAACTATAAAGGTTGAGGGTGAGTTGGCTAAGATAGATTGGAGAACTTCATTAAAAGGCATGATGGCGGATAGGCAATGGCTAATCTTTAAGGAACGAATGTATGCAATGTATCAACACGATTATACATTCTTTTCTGATGCAAAAACACAACAAGAAAAGCAGCCCGACCATGGCTAACAAAACAAATCAAGGATAGTATCAGACCCAAGGAGGGGTCATATAAAGTTGCTAGAAAAAGTAGCAAGCCTGAGGATTAGGAGCAGTTCAGAAGTCAGCAAAGGAGGGCCAAGAGATTGATTAAGAGGGGAAAAATAGAGTATGAGAGTAAACTTGCAAGGAACATAAAAGTGGACTGTAAAAGCTTCTATAAGTATGTAAAAAGAAAAAGATTAGTGAAGACAAATCTAGGTCCCTTACAGTCTGAAACAGGAGAATTTATAAAAGAGAACAAGGAACTGGCAGAGCAATTAAACAACTACTTTAGTTCTTTCTTCACCAAGGAAGACGCAAATAACTTCCCAGAAATACTAGGGAACCAAGGATCTAGCGGGAAGGAGGAATTGAAGGAAATTACTATTACTAAAACAATAGTGCTGGAGAAATTAATCGGACTGAAAGCCGATAAATCCCCAGGGCCTGATAATCTACATCCCTGGGTACTAAAGGAGGTGGCCAAGGAAATACTGGACGCATTGGTTGTCATCTTCCAAAATTTGAGATTCTGGATCAGTCCCAGCACATTGGAGGGTGGCAAATGTAACTGCACCATTTAAAAAAGGAGGGGGGGGAGAAAACAGGGAATTACAGACTGGCTAACCTAACATCAGTAGTAAAGAAAATGCTAGAGTCTATTATAAAGGATGTGACAACAGGACACTTGCAAAATATCAACTGGATTAGAGAAAGTCAACATGGATTTATGAAAAGGAAATCATGTTTGACAAACCTACTGGAGTTTTTTGAGGATGTAACTAGCAGAATAGATAAGTGAACCAGTAGATGTGGTCTACTTGGATTTTCAAAAAGCTTTTGATAAAGTCTCACATAAGACGCTAGTGTGCAAAATTAAAGCACATGGGATTGGGGGTGATATATTGGCATGGATTGAGAATTGGTTAACAGAGAGTAGGAATAAACGGGTCTTTTTCGGAGTGGCTAATGGGGTACCACAGGGACCAGTGCATGGGCCCTAGCTGTTCACAATATATATCAATGATGAGGGAGCCAAATGTAATATTTCCAAGTTTGCTGACGATATGAAACTTGGTGGGACTGTGAGTGATAAGGAGGATGTTAAGAGGCTTCAAGGCAATTTAAACAAGTTGAGTGATTGGGCAAGTACATGACAGATGCAGTATAACGTAGGTAAGTGTGAAGTTATCTACTTCGATAGGAAAAACAGAATGGCAGAGTATTATTTAAATGGTGATAGATTGGGAGATGTTGATGTACAAAGGGATCTGGGTGTCTTTGTACACCAATCACTGAAAGCAAGCATGCAGGTGCAGCAAGCGGTTAAGAAGGCAAATGGTATGTTGTCTTTCATTGCGAGATGACTTGACTACAGGAGCAAGGATGTCTTATTGCAGCTGTACCGGGCCTTGGTGAGACCACACCTGGAGTACTATGTGCAGTTTTGGTCTCCTTACCTAAGAAAGGATATACTTGACAAAGGGAGTGCAGCGAAGGTTCACCACACTGATTCCTGGGATGGCAGGATTGTCGTTATGAGGAGAGATTGGGCCGACTAGGCCTGTATTCACTGGAGTTTAGAAGAATGAGAGGGGATCTCATTAAAACCTATAAAGTTCTAATGGGGCTGGGCAGACTGGATGCAGGGATGATGTTTCCTCTGGCTGGGGGGCGGGGGGGGGGGGGGTGGTGGGGGCGGGGGTACGGGGGTCACAGTCTCAGGATACAGGTAGGCTAGTTAGGACTGAGGTGAGGAAAAACTTCTTCACTCAGTGGGTGGTGAACCTGTGGAATTCTCTACCACAAAAGGCTGTGTGGGCCAAGTCACTGAATATGTTAAAGAAAGAAATAGGAAGACTTCAAGACTCTAAAGGCATCAAGGAGTACGGGGAGACAGCTGGAGTATGGCGTTGAAATAGAGGATCAGCGGTGATCATATTGAATGATGGAGCAGGCTCAAAGGGCCAAATGACTAACTCTTGCTCCTTCTTTCTGTGTTTCTATGTTTCTTCACATGCTCTTCTATGCAGCAAACAGCAAAGCTGTTGGTGTCTTTCTTCAAATATGCAGACGTCCTAACTGTTATTTTAATTTTGTCCTGAGCAGGAAAACTACTGAGGTCAGGGATAGAGGAGGCTATTTATGGCACAATTTTTTTTAACTCTCCTTTCTGAGGCTACGCGGAGCATGAATGATTTCAGTTTTTAAGTATATTTTTGTTTCATTAACCATTTACAAGGAAGGGTTGCAGGAAAAGTACTCAATTTCAAATCTAAATAGTTCAAATTAACTGTCTGAGGGACTTAAAACATTTTGGAGTAAAAACTGTGGCGCAGGTCTTTTGCTTTTTGCAGAACTGGGCCTCATCTTCAATGTGGCAGAACTCCCACCCACCACAAAGATGCACCCTTGACTCATTCCTCAAGCCTCAGGAATTTAAATATTTTTGGCAGCCTCTGTCTGCTGGTAGTGGGGGCAAAGATTTTTTGCAGCAAGTCTTGAATTTTTACAGTTGTACCAGTAAATCTTTTATAAACCCTTTTGAGTTTGGCACCATGAGTTTCTGGATTAATGTGGGGGTGTCCAAAACTAGGGGCCATAAATATAAGATAGTCACTAATAAATCAGAGAGTGGTGAAAATGTAGAACTCATTACCACATGGACTGGTTCAGGTGAATAGGACAGACACATTTAAAGGGGAAGCTTGTTAAGTACAGGGGAGAAAGAAATAGATGGCTGTGTGGTGAGATGAAGTAAGATAGGTGGAGCTTTAAGTAGATCATAAACACCAGCATAGAACTGTTGGATCGGGTAATCCATGTCGGTGCTCTAAATTCTACGTAGATTCATCTCTTTGCCGCCAGATCAATGATGGGCACAGTGTCGCTGAGGGTCAAATGATTGAAAATACCTTCTATAATGTATTGTGGAGCTGAGGTTACAATCAGATCAGCCATTATCTCATTAAACGGCGGAGCAGGCCCGAGGGGCCGAGTGGCGAAAACTCCAGCAGGTGTCAAAATAGACAGTGATGCAGTGAAGCCTATGCCAATCTCATTTTCTACCCCAATTTAGAAATTGGCAGAGGGAAGGTAGAAAATCCTGATGCATGTATATTTCTGTAATCTAGTGAAATTTGTTGTATTGCAGTTGCTTCTTAATGAACCTAATTTGTAATTTGCAGCCTATTATGTACAACCTGTCAAGAGGTTTCATTTTCTACCATATGGAAAGAGTAGAAGTAAAATGTCTTTTGACTGTAATCAATACATTGAGCAGTAGCATAAGGGATTTACTGTCCACTCTTAAGCATTCTAGCTCTCGGATTATTTCATGTATAGTCAAAATTAAATTAATAACCATGTACTAGTAATCTGGAGAGCAACTAAATCATAACAGCTTGGATAAATTGGTATCACTCTTGTTTCTAGCTCAGAAAGTTGTGGCTGCATGCTCCACTTATAATCAAGGATGACATTCCAGACAAGGGAAGTTGCATTGTTGGTGGTTCCACTAGTCCAGGTTGATGATTATGATCCCAATATTCTCCCAGGATTTGATTCTCTCTCCACCATCACCAAAAGCAACTAACTGGTCACTCACTTCATTGCTTCCAGATGCTGCTGTGTGAAAAATGCATGCGTATATGACAAGTGTCACTGTGTTCACAGCAAATCATTGTACACAAAACGAACGGTTTCTGTAAGATGTGATAAGGCATTTTCTTTCCATGTATTACGATATTTTGGTAAAGAAAACAAGATAACAAACTGGAAGGGAAGTGACTGCAATAAAATAAATTGGTACCAGGAAGGAGTTATTGGAATACGAATGTGTGTATTAAATGGAAGGGGTTTAAAAGCCGGAGTTTTTAGAATTCTACGAAAGAAGGTGCTTGTGTGGGCAAAGGAATCCCTGACTGAAGGCAAGTACCAGCTCTCACCAAAATTAATTCACAGCCAACAATATTCACTAGTCCCTGGAGTTTTTGGAGCTGTTGCAAGTTACAAAAATAGAAAATACTCTATTTTCCTGTTATCTTCCTTGAATGAGAAAATCTATATGTAAGTCCTACAGTTTAAATTACTTTCCAATAAATATACAGAACTTGGATTTGATTCAGTGACTTACCTTGCTCATGGCTGACATGGTATCAGTGCCATAATAATGCAAAGTGCTATTAGGATTATATACATCATATTTAAATCCAGCTACGTGAACGTTATCACACATAGTAAGTGCCATAGATACTGCAATAATTCCAGTTGTTGGATATTGAGGCGGCTGTCAGAAACAACAAGTCAAATGTAAGTGTAATTGCAAAGGCATCAAAGCCAAGGGAAAAGAAATAAATATTTGAGCACAACTAACAGATGCTGCAAGACCCTTTATAAATAATGCTTTATCCAGTCATTACTAAAAGTGCAGAATCTTAAAAATGCATAATCCATAAAGACACATTTTAATACTTATATCAAGAGATAAAATTGAACCATCGTTACACAGATTAAAAGATCTCTATTTCAATATTCTGCCAAATATTCCTTATAATCAACACAACTTCCCACAAAAGAATGTTTATACACAATAAATGTCATCGAAAGGGTCAATCTGATTTTCTGATCGACAACTCTGTGTGGATCCAATATCAATCCTTGGTCATCGTTACTGGGACCAGTTGATCCAGCTGGAATCTGTTCTCTATATACCTGATTTTTATACTTTTAATTAAATTTAGAGGGATTACCAATAAAGTAATTGTACTTTATCTTGGGAGCTAAGGGGGACTAGTTAAATGACATACTTAGGAGGTACATGTACTTTGCACAGCTAAATGATTAGACACTGTTTCCTTCAATGAGGTGACTGCTCCTCCTGTTATGAATTAGGAGAAGTCAAGTGAAAGGCTCTATAAAATAAAAACCAAACAATATTTCTGAACTCTAGTTTGTCTGTTTTGGAAAAAGTTTAGGCTTAGAACAATAAAAATCTTCACTTCTCCAGCAAGCAGTTTTTAGTTGCTCTTATCCATGGAAAAGGTCAGATGACTGGAAACAAAGTCCTTGACCGGTTCTTAATAAAGTGCTAATTTGATTATATGAATCCCTGTCAAGTGACAAAAAAGATTCAAACATCAGTGCCAACTAGAGAGGAAAACAGAATGCCAATTCTACACTTGTGCAGTCGGGGGCTGGTCCCCAGAACAGCCTACAGAATCAGAAAGATAGGATCAGTATACTCAGCGCTGGATGTCCAAATTCAGAGAAAAAAGTTAAAACATTGAGGCCAAGCTATGACCCCATTTGACACTAGAAATTCATAAATAAATTGGTACCACTGCTGATTTGCAGAGTGCAGCTTACGATTTGCAGAGTACCTGCACAAAACAAGCACTAGCAAACCCACAAGTTATTCGCCAGGTTATCAAATTAGTGAGGCTTTCTTTTTGACTTGAATAATTTAACTTTGTGCAATAAAACTTTTTCTTTTAAGCATGTCACTTGTTGTTTTCCTTCCATTCGGTGTTTTTTTTTGGTTTGCGCTGCCCGCAGCAGCAGTCACGTTACCATCAACTCAGCCTTAAGAGTTACAAACAGCACTGATCACAGATTTCTCACTGGCTGTCTTGGATTTCCACAACTTGTCCAATTCCAGTCGAAGGAGGAGCAGGTTTCTGGCACAATAGATGACCAGCACCCATTTGTGGGTGACACAACTATTTGAATGAGCAAGAATAATGGATAGATGGCCATTGGGCTACTGACATCAGTGCAGGTTATCAGTCAAAAGTACAATGTGTACAATAGTAGACCTGTACTACTTGAATGTTGAAGCAGCTCTTCCAATGGGTGGAAATCACAAGAGGAGGTACTACTCTTTCATCCCAAGTTTCAAAAGGTCATTTATGTCTTCTACAGGTGCACAACTACTTTAGAAGAATGGAAACCAGTTAGCCAATAGTACTGAAAGCAACTCTGCATCCTTGTCAACAGAGAAGGGAAAATGTGGCGGAAGGACAAGTGGCCTCTGTTGATGCATGGCTGAACAGACTTGTGTGAAAAAGATTGACTGAACAGACTTTAAATGAAAGCAATGCTGCAGCCTCTAATGGCACTCCGATAAGCTCCTCTACATTCCACTCACCCCTATGTTCTAGGTCAAATCCCCCAGGCCTCATTACCAATGTCGGTGTCTCTATCCTTAGCAGTAAGTCATACATCCACAAGCAGGTCCCTGCAAAGTCCTTCTCACTAACTTCTGGGGACTCATACCAAAATTATGGGGTTGCCTAGCCTCACAGACTCGTCAAGCAACAGCTTGAAATAACCATATTCACAGAATTAAACCTTTCAGTCAAGGTCCCAGACTTCTTCATTACCATCTCTGGGTATGTCTTGTCCAATGGGCAAGATAGACCCACCAGACGTGGGGGCAGTGTGGTATTCATTGGGAGGGCGTGGCCCTGGAAGGCCTCAACATTTATTCCAGACCCCATAAAGTCTCATGGGAAAGGAAGCCTCCTGCTGATTATAACCTACTTTTCTCCATCAGCTGATGAATCAGTGCTCTTCCACTGAGAAGCACCACTGAGGGCAGCAAGGGTACAGAACGTATTCTGGGTGGGAGACTTCAAGGTCCATCACCGGAGTGGCTCAGTATCATTGATACTGACTAAGCTGGCCTATTCTGCTGCATTATTAGATGGCTCTGCTACTGCCTCTCTTCCTACCTCTTCAATAGCCCTCTCAAGCAGCCAATTGGCAGGGGGGGCGCCGTGTTGGGTCCTCATCCTGAGAGTTCAAGTTGTCATCCATCTCGTCTCTCCTCTCCTCATACCATTCTCCTATTTCTAGCTGCCTTTTCTAAATGATCAGGGATTTGTAGTTTGGTAGACACTGCTTGGCAATGAAGAGCATAAAGCCTGTCATCAAAGAACTCTAAGAAGTTAATGCTTTAAACTCTGTAGATCGGAAGTAAGAAGTAAGAGTCTCCTCCTTAGGAGCAGGACACTCTGGAGTTGCCAACTGTTCTGGAGGTTCATAAAACCTTCTCGAATTCATAAAACCTTCTGCTTGTCGCTTGGCAATCTCTCAAAGCACTGCATAAAGAGTACCTGCTGATTAATAAGCTCTGTATGCAGCCCTAGTAAGATGTAAAATCCATGGGTCCATCCCCATTTGTTTCTCCTCACTGGTGCTCTTTATCAGTTGATGCTCCCTCCTTCGCTTTTCCACCATTAAATGGAAACCAGATGGAACCATCAATGCAGGCGGGGAAAAGTACTTGGATGGGAAAAGATGTTGGATAACAATTGTTTTGTTTGTTGTTTTGTGCAGTACATCAAAACACCGCATCTTGACAATGAAGTTGTGGAGAGTTGCCACCTGCAATTTTCCAGTCTAAGGTATATAAAGCTTCCAAGCAGGTAGGGTCAGGTATGTCCCACAAGAAGTTTGCAAGTAATAACATTAGGAAACAAATCATACTAGACGATTCCTGCACAGCTCCTAGTGTCTTGACTAATGTTTCCTCCTTTCTTGTGAATATTAATCCAGAACTTGTCAAATGGGAAATAATGGAATTTTAAAGAAGTTTCAACTCATACATCAGTGCTCCAGACTACCCAATTAAATAAATATATTTGAGTGAATTCATTCTGATTTCACTCTCTATGGTCTCAGTTAAAGCTATACAGAAAAATTACCAAAATAGGAAAATAAAACATATTTATCATCATACCTTGAGCTTAGGCACAAGTGTGGGTAGTTTTAGTAAATCAAAGGCAGCTCTGTGGACTATGGAAGGTTTTAAGATCCTTATTTGACTATTTTTGTAGATGAGTTGCATAGGTGTTTTTTTCCAGAAGCCCCGCATGGACTGTAATAAAATCAAAATAGGTTGCAGTCTTGAAAACACATTATAATTGCAGTTAAATCTATACTATCCAGCTTTCTTGACATCTACCTGAATAAGTGGCATAGTCAGTCTGCACCCAGTGGATTCTATAACATCCACAGGAGAAGTCAGCTTCATTTATTCTCTTCAAAGCCCGTTTTCAACAACTGATCTCAAAGGTAGGTTCAGAAGAGCATTCTGGACCACTCTGGACGCCTTCACCAAATAGCTGTTTTGTTACTGAAGTTGTGATTGGCTAGTAATGAAATTTTGCCCTTGGAGTCATACCCGCCCTGCAAGTAATCAATAATGGCCAGTGAGCACACGGGTGATGGGAGGATGGGATGGGATACAGGCAGCAGAGTTTTGGATTGGCTGAAGTTTATAGACAGTGGGGGACCAGCGAAAAGAATTTTGGAAGAGCCAAGTCTGAAGGTGACAAAGGCATAGATGTGGATTTCAGCAGCAGGTGAGTGTAGGCAAAAGCACTGTTGAGGGCGGAACTAGACTTTTTTTTTTAAGGGGAGGATACAGGATTGAAACTTAGCTCAGAGTCAAATTTAATACCAAGTTGGTAAACAGTTTGGTTCAGTCTGACATAGTGGCCTTTCCTCTACAAAATCTTTAAATGTATTGTTACCTTTCAAATCAATGCCCATCTTTCCCAGAACTCCATGATTGAAACCCTCCATCAGGTTTCCACCCTTAGCCAGGTGGAATCAGTGGTAGCCGAACAGAGTTTGTGTCAAGGAGACTCAAGACAATGACTTTGATTTTCTCAACGCTTCATTAGAGGAAACTATAGCTCATCCAGGACTGGATGTTATACAAGTAGTCTGACAACACAAAGGCAGTGGATGGGTCAAGAGAGTTGATGAAAAGCTAGGGCTCGATGCTATCAGTGTACAAGTAGAACCTAACCCCATGTCTTTGGATGATGTCACCAAACAGAGGCATTTTGATAAGGGGAGAGAGGCCATTCTTGTGGGACTCCAGATGTAAAGGTGGACAGCCAGGAAGGGAAGCCATTGCTGAAAAATCTTGATAAACAAGATTAGAACAAAGCCAGGGCAGTCCACCTGAGCTGGGACTTCATGGTATTGTAGGGGGATTGCACAGTCAATTGTCAAAGTCTGTAGAGAGAGCGAGAAAGATGGGAGGTAGAGTGCACCACAGTCACAAATGTTATTAGTGTCTTTGGGGCCATTTAGTTTTGTGGCAGGGATGGAAACTTGGACTAATGAGAGAAATGGGCATGGATTTTAGAAGCAACTGTACATTCAAGGACTAGAGGGGAATGGAAGGCCAGAGATGCGACAATAGTTTGCAAGCATAGAGGGGTCAAGGGTGGGTGTTTGGAGGAATGTTTTTTTAAAAATAAACAATTTCAGCAAACTCACCACTCTGTGCTTTAAGAGCACCTCATTCAACCATCGTAAGTCTATTGCCTTAAAGGGAACAAAAACCAATGTTGTGTCGGCATCATACTGTCTGGGGTCGGAAAAGACAGATTCTGGGTAACAGAACCTAAATGTTGTTTTGTTCCCAACATCATCTTCGTATCCAATCACAGGGCCAGTATTTAATCTTAAAAGGAATTAGAAAGGGAGCAGTGAGGTAAATTGAAACAGTATCATAAACTATTCAAAGAACATTGCTTCCACCTTTAAGTCACCTTGAACTTTCTGACTAAAATTCTTCCCATTCTATTAGCCTGAAAACAAACTGAAGATTTTTCACTAAGTAGTACTGGCATTGTGGTACCACTGTGTATGGTGCACAATTTTAATTAAAATAAAAATTAACTAGAACAATCCCAATGTCACACCATCAGAATGGTGAATTCTTACAATTTTTTTTTGCCTGAAGATTGAGACTATTAGCTGGCTCTGTCATTTCCCTCCCTTCCCCCAGCTCACCAAGCCAAACTTCCTTTAAGGCTCCCCACCATCCTAATATCTTTCTCTAGCTTCCTCCCATCTCCCCTTGTGCCCTCTCAGAGCTATTCTTGCCCATGATACTCTCTCTCAACCCTATTCCCACTAAACTACTGACTATCCAACTTCCCTCCTGGCTTCCATGTTAGCTAATATGGTTAACAGTTCTCACTCCTCAGGTAATGTCTCCCTCTCCATCAAATCTGCTGTCATCACCTCTCTTAAAAAAAACCTACCCTTAACCCCTCAGTCCTTGCAAACTATCACCCCAAAACCAACCTCCCTTTCTCTAAACAGTCTTTAAATGCACTGTTGCCTTCCAAATCCATGCCCATCTTGCCCCGAACTCCATGTTTGATACCCTCCAATCAGGTTTCAACCTCTACCCTAGTACCAAAATGGTCTAATAGTGTTGCACTATTCTAATTCCGTGTTTTATATCAGGTCCTAAAAGCAATTTCTTCCCGCTTCAGTACTGACAAAAGCAAAGTTCCTCAGTTCTTCTGTCTGGACTATTGCTTCCATGCTCTAATTGCCTCACCATTCCGCCAGCAGCCCTGCTATCTAAAATTCTATTCTCAAACCACTTCATTTAAATGCTTTTCTCCCAATCTTTAAAAGTCCCTGCAAACACTGTCTCACTGCACAAACCTCTCAGACTGGTAAATCTGGCGGGACACAACCATGATGTTCTGCTCAATTTGTAGCTGAGTTTTTTTTTTAAACCCCACACCTGTCGTGTTGCCAAGACTGCCATCACCTTCTTCAAATGAGACATACTTGCTTCCATCCTGCCCCTTCCAATCCGATACTGAAACCCTAATCTGTTTTCATCAGTGACAACTGATTTTGCCAATTATGTATTTTCGGGCATCCCCCCTCCAGCTCCATCCTTCACAAACCTTAGCAAATGCAGAACTCTGTGCCCCAAGACCCCTTCCACGCACCAATCAACCATCCCGGTCAAGCTCCACAGGTCCCCAGAGCTTCAGAGAATACATTTGAAGACCCCTTTCCTTATTTCCAAATCCTTTTACATACTTTCTCCACTTTATCCTATCCAGCCATTTGTTCCAAAATATACTTCAGAGTGTTCTTTGGAGCTAATCTAGCCCACCGCTTTGAAAGTCTAAGATCTTTTTGACTGTACTTTTAGTCTCCCCTTTCATGCCGGCTGTCATTTTTAAAAATTCATTCACGAATGTGGGCTTCGCTGGCTGGGCCAGCATTTATTGCCCATCCCTAGTTGGCCTTAGAAGGTGGTGGTGAGCTGCCTTCCTGAACCACTGCAGTCCATGTGGTGTAAGAACACCGACAGTGCTGTTAGCAAGGGAGTTCCAGGATTTTGACCCAGTGACAGTGAAGGAACGGCGATGTATTTCCAAGTCAGGATGGTGAGTGGCTTGGAGGAGAACATCAGGTGGTGGTGTTCCCATCTATCTGCTGCCCTTGTCCTTCTAGATGCTAGTGGTCGTGGGTTTGGAAGGTGTTGTCGAAGGAGCCTTGGTGAATTCCTGCAATTCATCTTGTAGATGGTACACACTGCTGCTACTGTGTGTCGGTGTTGGAGGGAGTGAATGTTTGTGGATGTGGTGCCAATCAAGCGGACTGGTCACTGTCAAGCTTCTCGAGTGTTGTGGGAGCTGCATTCATCCAGGCAAGTGGGGAGTATTCCATCACACACCTGACTTGTGCCTTGTAGATGGTGGACAGGCTTTGGGGAGTCAGGGGATGTGTTACCAGCCACAGAATTCCTAGCCTCTGACCTGCTCTTGTAGCCACAGTTTTTATATGGCTAGTCCAGTTCAGTTTCTGGTCAATGGTAACCCCAGGGTGTTGATAGTGGGGGATTCAGTGATGGTAATGCCTTTGAATATCACAGGGCGATGGTCAGGTTCTCTTTTGTTGGAGATGGTCATTGCCTGGCACTTGTGTGGCACAAATGTTACTTGCCACTTCTCAGCCCAAGTCTGGATGTTGTCCTGGTCTTGCTGCATTTGGACATGGACTGCTTCAGTATCTGAGGAGTTGCGAATGGTGCTAAACATTGTGCAATCGTCAGCGAACATCCCCACTTCTGACCTTATGATGGAAGGAAGGTCATTGATGAAGCAGCTAAAGATGGTTGGGCTGAGAACACTACCCTGAGGAATTCCTGCAGTGATGTCCTGGAGTTGAGATGACTGACCTCAAACAACCACAACCATCTTCCTTTGTGCTAGGTATGACTCCAACCAGTGCAGAATTTTCCCCGATTCCCATTGACTCCAGTTTTGTTAGGGCTCCTTGACGCCACACTCGGTCAAATACTGCCTTGATGTCAAGGGCAGTCACTCTCACCTCACCTCGGGAGTTCAACTCTTTTGTCCATGTTTGAACCAAGGCTGTAATGTCACTTTGCAAATTCCTCTTTAGGTCGTTCTATTCCATTACTAACCGGGTAAAGTTTTTGGAAATTGAAACAAGGGACTTGATTTCCAAATGCTATCAAAAACATGCAATACAATTAGAGTGCAGTTACACAAATCTGCAAAGATGTAATCTGTTGTTTGACAACTTGCCATAACAAATTTATGTGGATTGGGGAGAAGGGAGAATTGCAGCAATTGCTAAGTACTTGGAAAAAAAATTCAACATCTAGTGACATTCTTTGTTTTAAATTGATAAATGTTCTCAAGGAGCTCAAGAATACTCTGGTGTTAGTTATACCAGATAAAATGTTTCATATAACAAGGTTTAGCAAAAAAATGGAATACCTTATAACAACATCATAGGAGTCAATTTTTTTCCCTAATGTCTTGTTTCGAAGTACTCCTCCATTGCCAACAACAATGCAATTCAGACAAGATACGCTATGAAACAGAAAATGAGACAGGCATCAAAAACTACATTTCAAACCTGCATGTCCAAGGCCAGTAACATAACTAATTAACAACCCTGACTTTTTTTTTTTAAAACTCACTCATCTAGGTATTTCAAGATGTACAAAAGTATTTTGTTTTGACTACCTCTGATGCCTTTTTTTCACCATTTTGCACCCCAACATTAACAACTAGGCGTTTAATGAGCATATTTTTGCCTAATATCTATTTTTGACATTCCCAAACCTCTTCACCTCAGACAATCCTAAACCTCTGCCCATTACAGGCTACCCATTCTTGGTGCCTCCCACTTACTACAACCTATCCGCATAAGACACCCTCAGGCCTCTGCCCACTACAGCACACCCACCATATTCACTATAATAACCTATCCATCTAGGACACTCCCTCAAGTTTTCTCCCACTTCAACCTATCCACCCCTCTACATTCCTAAACCCCATGCTCACTGGAGCCTATCAGCCTTGGAAAATTCAATGACTGAAGCAAAGTTTGCATGATTATTGTCTGATGTAGCCCACATGGAGCAATTGAAATCATAAAAAAAGATATATCTCCACTCAGGATTCCCTCACATCTTAGAAATAGAATACAAATGGACTCTCCAAGATATTAAGACATCTGTACTCTACTTCTAAGATGTGAGGGAGCTTTGGATGGAGACCCTTTTCCCACATTGGGCTCTTCCTCTTAACCCCTTTTTCTTAAAGGGTGATGTTCCAAATTATTTTTACCATTTAGAAGATAGCTATATTCTAGTTGTACCTGAAGGCAAAATTAAAAAGGAATGTTGTTTGTTGTTAGATTTCTTCGCTTCAAAAAGGAATGGTGATGGAGAGGGACATTTGTATGAATGGTGATGGAGAGGGACATTAGTATGAATGGTGATGGAGAGGGTCATAACCAAGTTGGTAGAGTGGAGAAAAGCAGATTTTGAGGGGCTGAGAATGAAACTTGGGAAAATTAAATGAGCGACTATATTGGTAACCAACAATGGGAAACATTTAAAACAATGTTCAACAGAGTGCAGGGAAAATATATTCTGCTAAAAGAACAAACTAAACACCAATGGGACTCCATGGATGAATAGCGACATAAGGGAACAACTGAGGGTTAGGAAGATATTCGTTAAATACATAGACAGCAGAGGAGTGCATGATTATAAGAGAAAACCAAAGCATTAGGAAAGAAGGCAAAAAACAATTAAAAAGAACCATGAAATTAAATTATCGAAGAAAATAAAACAAAATAATAAATATTTTACAGGCACGTCAATAAAACAAAGATTGTGATGGGAATAGGATAATTAGGGGATAAAAAGGATAACATCACGGTAACAAAAGAGTTTCCAGAAATTATAAATGAATTTTTTGCTTTTGTATTTCCAGGGAGAAAGAAAAGATAGGCATGACACTTAATGATGAGAGGATTAATGTGATAAGTACATTTAAAATTAGACAAGGGGATGTAATGAATAAACTAAACAAACTCAAAAGAGGATAAAGCCCCTGGGCATGGATAGATCGTATCCACGTATTTTAAAATACATGGTTGCAATCCATCCAAGTGTCAACCCGGTGAAGCTATAACACAGGACTACTTGCGTGCCAAACAGCATAAGCAGCAAGTAATAGACAGGGCTAAGCGATTCCACAATCAACGGATCTGATCTAAACTCTGCAGTCCTGCTACATCCAGTTGTGAATGGTGATGGACAATTAAACGACTCATTGGAGGAGGCGGCTCCACAAATATCCCCATCCTCAATGATGGGGGAGCCCAGCACATCAGTGCAAAAGATAAGGTTGAAGCATTCGAAGCAATCTTTAGCCAGAAGTGCCGAGTGGATGATCCATCTCGGCCTCCTCCGGAGGTCCCCAGCATCATAGATGCCAGTCTTCAGCCAATTCGATTTACTCCTAGTCAAGCTGTTCCAGTACAGCTACAACACTGGCATATACCCAGCAATGTGGAAAATTGCCCAAATATGTCCTGTCCACAAAAAGCAGAGCAAATCCAAGCTGGCCAATTACCACCCCATCAGTCTACTCTCGATCATCAGCAAAGTAATGGAAGGGGTCATCAACAGTTCTATCTAGCGGCACTTGCTTAGTAATAACCTGCTCACTGACACTCGTTTTGGGTTCCTCCAGGATCACTCAGCTCCGGACCTCCTTACAGCCTTGGTTCAAACATGGACAAGAGAGCTGAACTCCAGAAGTGAAGTGAAAGTGACTGCCCTTAACATCAAGGCAGCATTTGACTGAGTGCGGCATCAAGGAGCCCTAGCAAAACTGGGGTCAATGGAAATCAGGGGGAAAACTCTCCGATGGCTGGAGTCATACCTAGCACAAAGGAAGATGGCTGTGGTTGTTGGACACCACTGCAGGAGTTCCTCAGGGTAGTGTCCTGGGCCCAACCACTTTCAGCTTCATCAATGACCTTCCTTCCATCATAAGGTCAGAAGTGGGGATGTTTGCTGATGATTGCGCAATGTTCAGCACTGTTTGCAACTCCTCAGATACTGAAGCAGTCCATGTCCAAATGCAGCAAAACCTGGGCAATATCCACAAGGATCAGTTTTGGGACCACTGTTGTTCAAAGCTTACATTAATAATTTGTGCTTTGGAATCAAAGGCACAAATCTGGATTCATTGCTCGCTCACCTGCAGGGGGCAAGGGGCACGTTAAATCCAGTGGGCGACCTTCCTGCCCTGACCCCAGTGCAATTTGACCAGCGATGAGCATGGCATCAGGTGGCATGCCACCAGTGGGCAAATTGAGGTTCCTAAATATGCAATTAATGCCCACTTATCCTACTGCTGCAGGGATTAAACTGACAGCGGAAAAAGCCCACTCCAAGCAGCCACCCCAGCAGGTTTCTCTGTGCGGGCTGGGGTGGTGGGAGGAACCCTCCTTAGCTGGCACCTGGGCCCATCAGAGGTCCTTCTCCCAAGGTGTTATCCCCCTCAAGGTTCCCCTGCCCCCATGGCCTCTTAAATCCTGGCCCCCACCTTCCTGGCCGACTCCCGCCCCAACCCCCGAATACTTACAAACTTCTGATCCATCGCTGAACCCCTCCGCAAACCGAGTGCAGTATCAGCAGTGGCCACGGTGGCACTGCCGGTACTTGAGAGCTGCCAACCTCTGATTGGCCAGCTTCTGAAGCAGGGCTTCCTGTTCCCAATTGGCCACTAAATGGCTCCTTGGGAGCCGTTCTTCCCCTGGGCAGGTTCCCCACTGACTTTGAGGTGTCAGCTGTGGCTCAGTCCATAGCACCCTCGTCTTTGAATCAGAGGGTTGTGGGTTCATGTCCCACTCCCGGAAACCAAGAACTGTGATTGTACTCGAAAGAGTTGCAATCTGTGACTGTTGATAACTCGAAAGAGTTTCCCCACTGACTTTGAGGTGTCAGCTGTGGCTCAGTTCATAGCACCCTCGCCTTTGAATCAGAGGGTTGTGGGTTCATGTCCCACTCCCGGAAACCAAGAACTGTGATTGTACTCGAAAGAGTTGCAATCTGTGACTGTTGATAACTCGAAAGAGTTTCCCCACTGACTTATTGGCCGGGGTTTGGGGGAGGGGGCAGGGACCATGGCGCCTCATAATTCAGCCCACAATTTCTAAATGTGTGGATGAGAGGGGATAGTCAATACCAAGGAAGACTGCAACAAATTACAGGAACACATTGATAAACTTGCAGTTGGGAAGATAATTGGCATATGAAGCTCAACACAGGACAATGTGAGGCAGTACATTTTGGTAGGAAGAGTAAGGAGGTCACTTATTACTTGGAAGATGCAAGTAAGAGGAAAAAAGGGACAAATGGATTTGAGAGTACAAATACATCAAGCACTAAAAGTTGAGCCAAAATTAGCAAAGCTATTAAAAAATTCAAATCAAGCACTAGGTTTTATTTCTAAAGGGGTAGAATGGAAAAATAGGGAAGTTATGCAAAACCTGTATCAAACCTTGGTTAGACCACACTTAACGACATAATTCTGGTCACTATATTATTAAAAGGATACAGGGACAGGAGAGGGTGCAGAGAGGATTTACAAGAATAATACCAGAATTGCGTGGCTATACATACCAGGAAAAGTTTGACATGCTGGGTTTCTGCTCTATTGAAAAAAGGCGGCTGGGGAGTGAACTAACAGAGGTTATAAAAATGATACAAGTTAAATACAGAGAGAATATTTCCTCTTCTGAGAAGAGCATAACTAGGGGCCATCAAAATAAGATAGTCGTCAAGAAATCAAATAGGGAATTCAGAAGAAACCTCTTCACCCAAAGAGTGGTAAGAACGTGGAACTGGTGATCACAGGGACATTGAAACAAGTAGTATAGGTGCATTTAAGGGGAAACTAGATGAGCATATGAGGGAGAAGTAAATATATTGGCCGATTTAAGGGAGAAAAGGGAGTGGAGGCTTTAGTGGAGCAAAAACACTAGCATGGACTGGCTGGTCTGAATGGCGTGTCTCTGTGCCATTTATCTTGTGTACGTAATCCTACGTATACATGTAAAAATATTTGTTTAGGGCTCTATCCCATGTACCATCCCTGTTCAAATAGGTCAGTGATCCACTCCCAGGCCTCTGCCAAAATGGCTCTTGGGAAACATCTATCATTTTCAGGTTGATAATTCTAATTTTGTTTCTATTGCTTTGAGGCTTGTATAAATCTCAAGTGCTAATACCACTAAATTTTCCAGTTTACCCTCATTTGTCTAATCATTCACAACTCCAGATGCAAACTTAGGTGGATTTAGGGAGGATACCAATGTTAGAATGGGAAAATTACATTCAAGTCATATTTAAAGGGAATGGGAACAATTAATGAGGAGTGCCAGAAGGATAGGAACAAAAATCCCAGAAACTTTTGGAGAGCATTAAAAGCTATCTTAATTCTTGTGCAACCTTTACAAAGAATCAAAGGAAAGGGGCCCATAGGTGCAGGCATGAGTCTATCATTAAGTGACAGGACAACCAACACTTAGCCTCCACTTGAGGGCTACTGAAGTTACTGATGCTGCTGTATGAAATGTTGGAGAAAAGGATTTTCCTTTGTTCCACTCTACATCAATATCCCATCAGCCAGTTTTCAGGCCACAACTGATTCTGTTTAAGTGATTGTGCTGTAGGGTAGCTGTGGTTGGTATCTTTGTAGAGAGCGGCAGATAATGGCATCATCCTCTCTGTTAATCCAACCCCAAAGGGGGCTGGTTACCACGGCATTTTTTTAAACAGGCGGGCTTGCCAGGATCCACAGAAATGGCTGATGGCATCTTGACAGGTGCAAACAAAACACACAATCACCTTGTCATACTTTCTTCATGCGATTCCTAACTGCCCATTTCAAGGGGAATTAGGGATGGGCAATAAATGCTGGCCCAGCAGTGATGGTCACATCCCAAGAATGGATTTTAAAAAGCGTGACATGTCATCATTGGGATGCTTCAGGAGAGATTTCTAGCTTAAGGGTTAGACAGATACACACCTTCCACAGGGATCATAAAAACAGCCATCTTTGGAAGGCGGGATTCCATTAACAACGGCCAAAACAAGGTTTACTCCCCCACTGCAGATGTTGGGTTGCAGGTGCAGATGTGGAAGGAGAACGCGGGGCACCTCTAGTGCAGCCTGACCTGTCTGCTATCCCTCTACTGGTTCCATTTACTGCTGAACACGTGGCTCAAAGGATTCCTAATAGTAAACCCTTTGTCGCCAATAAAATCAGCTCAGGCAAAAAAAACTAAATAGCTGCGAGTGGCATACAGGATCATGATAACCAGAGGCGGGGTGTGGTGGGGGGGTGGAGACAAGAAAGAAAGAAAACAAGGGATTCTTTAACGGTAAGTGCACAGGCCTTTGATAGCGTGCATACCTTTAAAATGCCTTCCCTCCCACAGGTCTGTCTGAGGCGGTATTCCTCCCAGGTGTCAGCACATCTGTGGAAAATGACAGAATAGCCTTTCCCACTCCCCTTTTCAGACCGCAATGAAGCTCACGCCTGCTTCAAATAGAAGCTTCAAACACCCACCCAGGCACAAGCTGGAGATAGGACACAGTCTTAAACCAGCAAGTATCCACTGTACAGATTGCTGCTGGATTTAAGCCTCTACCATACTGTTAGCTTCCCAGTCTCGTTTTCCCCATGGTGTGGTGAACTATCTTGGAGTTATCCTGCTTTCCTGCATTGTCATGGTAGAGATTAAGTAACTATGCATCCATGTTACAAGGGTTAAGGCTACAATATTCTACATGACCTGAAATTAAATAAAAACTGTTTCATTATAAATATGTTTTTTTTTTAAAAAAAAAGAGTTCACCCACTTCTTCAGTTTTTCTGGAAGATCGCAGCTGTTCAAGTTACTAAGTGCTGCTTGGAAATGTCTTTCTGGAAAACAAGTGAAATAATAAACTAAGTTTTCAAATGCATTATTAAGTATTTATGCTCTCAAAATGGTGCCTCAGGGCAGAGTATAATCCAGCACAACATAAGCCAAAAAAGTAAAATGTGGCTGCAGGAAGGAAACATGTCTATAAATTGATCAAAGTAACGTGATGACATGCCAAAGATGTTAAAGTTACATTTTTCTCTAAACAGGTGCTTCCTAACATGCTGAGCATTTCCAGCGTTCCCTGTTTGGCTTTCATATTTTAAACATATGTATTATTTTGCTGGTATTGAAGACATATTGACTTCAGGTTGCTGAGGAAATTTGTACTTGAATACCAAAGAAAAAGTTCAAAGCATGCTATGGCATCCTCAAGTTTAGCATGTAATTATTAACTCTCAGGGTCCGTCAAACTATTGCAACAAGCATAATGCTCTAACCTATATAGTACTATATAAATAATTACATTTGTGGCAATGCGTAACTAACAGAATGCTTATTGTCATACTATTATACTATTTTGTTGGTTTGAATGCCATTGCAATCTTACCCCAATAGTGGTGCTTCACCTTATTACAAGTATTACTAATATTCATCTCTATTGTATGCTATACTGAGATCAGATAGATGAGGGCTGATCTATGCAAAAGGGACACATTTACTAAACACAAAGGCCAAACACACTTCTTATGACTAAAACTTATTATGTACTTTAATTGTCCCTGAGGTTTCCATCATAGTTAACCTCTTTCAGAATCTTAATAGTACTTACAAATTTGTCCATGTGGCCTTTCCTAATCGCAGAAGCCCATCAATACCCTGTCCCAGTTGGAAAGTTAGTTCCATGTTTGAAGCATTGCTTTTGGCCTTTGACTTACCGATAGATCTTTAACAGGGCAATTTATAGTCCCATCTGTCAGAAGATATATGTACCTGAGCCCAGCATGCCAAATGGCAGGATTTCTGGAACTGTCATTGCTTTAGCAGGCCATCTTTTATAGCTGATGTCTGAGTAACACAAGAAAGGGTTCTTGTGTTTGGACCTAGCAAAAGACAAGAGGTGGAAAAAAAGACTTAGTGGGAAGAATCAAACATTAAAATCTTATTATGTTCCATTTATACCCTCATTCAGGCAGAGTGAAAACAAAAAGAAATTACAACGTGCTCAAGATTGAGACACTAACAGAACCCCTCGACTCTCAGTGTGACTTGGGACAAAACCAATAGAGTACACAGACACACAGGACAAATCAGAAGGATTATCAGCAGGTATTGATATCAAAATAAAAATACACATATAAATTAATCAACCTGGAGACAGCATTACAGGTGACTAAATTAAATCGATAGCACCAAATTAGACATTGTTTAGGCCACAGTTGGAATCTTACACATAGTTCTCAGAAACTCCATTATAGGAGGGTACAGTGAAGATTCAGTTAAATGATATGGAAGAAAATCATAATTAAGAAGCAATGCTCAAAAAATTGACTTTTTAACAACCAGGACAGGAAAGGTTATAAGGCTTTCAAAATTAAGAAAGGCTTTGAGAGGACAAATAACAGATTATTTCCATTAGCTGGCAAATTTTACCAAGGGGTATAGATTCAGAATTATCACTGGAAGAATGGAAGGTGATGACCAGGGTAAACTATCCAAACCTGATGACTGAAAAGAGGCAGCGATTTAAAAAGGGAATTGGGGAAGCTTGTGAAAAGAAGAACATTAAAAGGTTACAGGGAAAGTGCTTGGAAATAGGATTGTAGTAGATGCTCCAGCTGATGACCTAGCGTTGGTTTCTTTCTATTTTCTGCATTTTAGCATTGGAAAACAAAGGGAGCACTAGGAAAGGTAGAATAATTAAAGCCCTCCTACGCATCATAAGGGACAAAGATAGGTGCAGACTTTTCTCCATCTGGAAAAATGTTTATCGAAATTGGTGAATTCTCCATGGCTGAGCAATTCATTAAATTGCTGAATGTGGCATTGAGCCATACACACCAGGGAAGTGTTGGGTTGTTTCCTTACATATGCAGCTAGCCAATCTGGGGGAGGATACAATACTCTAAATCTTGAAGAAAATATCAGCAATCAAGAATGGGAAACTGGCTTTGTAGCAATTTTTTGCCAGAAAGTACACGGTCAAGGCAAGCAAGAGTAATGTGATAGTCAAATCCTTGCCCAGGCCCATGTGAAGACTGAGCCCTTGGCAATGTGCCAGAGGGTCTCCACTAATGCCCACAGATCTATAATCACACCATTTGCCAATCCCTCAAAAAAGGAAAACAACAAGAAAAATGGATACCAGCAGCTGAAATGTTATGAAACCAAAACAACTACATTTTTGTCAAAATCCCTTTTCTAACACCACAAGTAACAAGCTGATGCAGACCCAGGACCCAGTGGTCAATTCAACACACAGACCAGATCTTAAAACAAATGAGGTTTAAAAATCACTCATGTGGTATCTTTACTTGCTGTGACGACCAAGACAGTGATAAGTATCATTTTATAGCTTACCTTTATCCCTTTCAGTTCATTCTTCTCCAAACTCCTCTCTTTAACTGAACTAACCCTGCCTTATTCTGACAGATTAAGAGTCATTCTTGGTTAAAGGCAACTAAGGTCAATTTCTTACCCTCTCTAAAACTTCTTCAAGTTGTAGCTCTCTCTTAGGTACAGAACTCTCGACGCCTTATGTCTTGCATATCTTCCCTCGCTCATTCAGATGCATATTTCCTCTTCCCCGCCCCCAGCCCCCACCTGCAAAAATTCAAGGGCTCAAGTGATTCCCATTGTAATGCACAACATTCAGGTGAGGGCATATCTGCATTCCCATGTGTTAACCTGACTCTATGCTCAACATTAGAGACATACAGGTAAAGAGGCAAAAACCAACATGTAACCAGGTCACATCTTTTTCCTTAACTGCCCACATCCAGTTAATGGCAGGGAATGATCTGTTACCAGCCAGAAGGTTCTACTTAATTAATAATATTTTAGTAACTCCAGTACCCATTTGATTACTAAACATACTCCTTCTCGACTATAGCATAATTGCATTCTCAAGTTAGCAACTTCCTACTCTTATATATTACAGGATGCTTGGCCCCTTGAAAAACCTGGAGGTAGTAATAGCCCAACATCCAACGCATACACATGGGGGATAAATTAGCAGGAACAATCTGGAACGATCAGTAATGGATCTCAGCATAAGGCATCCTAGAGGTCCCCAAATGCCTTTTCCCCTCCAGACTCCAGTGGACCATATTTGACTCCTGAGATGTGTCAGGCTGGGGGCTCAACTAGTCCACCCTAGTGACGCACCTCTGACAAACACAAATGGCATTTCCCTAGGTTGGTCAATAAACCTACCTTTCCATTTTATCCAACACCACTTCTAATTTTTGTTGATGGGATCCTCAGTTGCTGCTTTAGATTATAATATTATCTAGATCTGTACTGTCATACTGGTATGAGGCCTCAAAATTCCATCCATTAGTTGTTGAAAAATGGCAGCAGCTCTATGCAGTATAAATGACAGCACTTGGTACTAATATAGGCCTCCAGGTGTTACAAAGCCTGTTTCTTTTGTCAGGACCCATTAATTTTATTGGCCAATATACTTTCGTAAGATTACTGATGGACAGGAAGTTAGCATTTTCCAGGCATTCAATTAGCTCGTCCACTCTAGCCATGAGGTAAGCAATAAACCTAGATACATGACTTAATTTTCTAATATCATTACAGAATCTCCGAGGCAGATTGAGTTTTGGTGCTATTTACTACAGGCTTTGACCATTTACTGAGAGACTCTTCTATTACCCTTAGTTCCATCAACGTCCTAACCTCATGGAAGACCTCCTGTCTCTTTGCCTCAGGGATCTAATACAACTTCAAAGAAACTGCTTCCCCCAGAGCCCAAAATAATATCAGGTTTAGTAATATGCATTTTCTCAGGTCGAGAGATAAGATTATTTTTGTCTCTTTCAGCTATTTATCTAGCCATAACTGTGCCATCAGTTCTTGTTGAACTTCCAAGGTTTCTCAGGTTTTAGTTTCCAAAGAGGCTCCGACTCGGACATAATGGTCTCCTGACCCCTCCATTATTTTAGCAGATTGCAATGATAGATATGGTCCTTCTTTTTTTGTCCAGGCTGGCTGATGGTACTTCATGGTCTCTGCTGTTCTACAATCTCATATGGGTTCTACCATAGAACTACTAGTTTGCTCCCAGCAGGGGAACTAGAAGCAAAATTCTTTTGTCCTGACAAAACCACCACATATTGGCTTGCTTATAGTAGATACTTTGCTTTATTTGGGCCTTTTTCAGGTGTACCTTTACTACAGGAGTGACCGTCTTCATCCTCTCCCTCCTTTCAGAATGTGCTCCACCACATTCCACACAGCACTACTCTGTTCCTCACATTCCTCTCTCAGGCCACAGAGTTGTCTCCCAGAAAGAAGCGTGAAATGAAATGACACCAAGTCCATTCCAATCGATTGATAGATCAATAGGTCCATTTCCTTTCTGAGCACTTCAAAACACTAAGTAACAGTCCACTCCAATTTGAAAAATAACTAAAATAGTTACTCCTTAGGAGGATATTTATATTCCTTAATACATCACTATTTTTAAAAAAAAACAAGTTTTATTTTCTTCAGACAATTTAAATGACTTACATGGTAAGATCATCTTCAGGCTTCTTCACTCCAACAAACTGCAGAAGCAAGCTCATGTTGCTGTAAAAATCACTAGGAAATAAGGTATTGCAATGTCAGTGATTTGACCATATGACGCTCTTTTCCTGCATTATCCATAAAAGCAGCCTGCTTCATTTAAGCTGATATTTTTGCTATTTTCTCAAAGCCATGCATTGGAAGTTCTTTGAGGGCTTCGCTTGTACATACAGAAGCGTGATACAATGCAATGTATAAAGTATTACTATAGTGCTAAAGTGAACTTTATACTCCTTTAAGCGGGTCACAACATCTAATTGCTGTTTAGTAAACTGATCAGCCAGGATTCAATTGCTGTTTGATGACAGAACTTTTCTGATTGGGAAATACTTATGAATTCACGACTCCTATTAAGTCAGGAACACGCAGGCAATCCATTTTGTTTTTACTTGGTTAAAAATTGCTTTACTTCACAGCAAATACATTGGTAGGCAAGATGATGATGACTGGAAATAAATTTAAGATATTCAGAAAAGAAACTACATGGAAGATCAAAACAAACTGAGAACGATGGAAACAGATCATCAGCATCTCTACAGAGATCAGGTGCATGAATGAGCTAGCAATTTGACAAATTGGGGACAAACGTCTCATGCCCAAAGGACAGCAAAAGATCTGATATTGGGTCAGGCTATTTTTCGGCTGTCTCCAATGGCTACCCAAATCTGATGTTTGGCCCCTCATTTACATGGGAAAGTGGCCTAATGCCTGTTGCGGAAACTCGATACCCGAATGGAGTAAAAACTGGAAGTGCTCAATTTGGGATTCTTAAGTGATTGGTGGGTGAGAGCCACTGAAGTGTCCTTTTTTTTGAAAAAGAGACTTATATTAAAACAAGATTTAATTAAAAGGGATCACAGAAAACAAAAGGAAAGCATAAAATTAGCTCTTTACTTTATAAGAACAATGGGCCATCTGAAGACAAGCTTGTCCATGTTGGCTAATGGATGCACAGAGCTAGGGCTGGCTGGTCTCTTTTGAAATGTTCCCAAAGATTTTATCATCTGACATTTCATCAAAGGACACCACTTGTGACGATTATCGACACTGGAGCCTGACATTTTCTCACCTTTTACAAACTCTATTGCATTTACCTTAGTTTAGTGTCTCAAAAGTTTCACACAGCCCCGAAACAATATTTGACCATTTGTTTTAGCAAGTTTAAACACACAATTTATAAATCAAAGTCAGGCAATAGAATAAAGGCAAACAATAGAAATTTTAAGGATAAGCTATGTTTAAATAAAGACTACATATTGGTGATGTTCCTACAGTATAGACCACAATGAGAAACACCAAAACACCAAACAAACTCATAAAAACATTGATAAAACTAAAAGTATCTAAAGTTTCTATACAATTTTATGATGCTTTATAACACACAGCAAGTTATAAAAATAATAAATAAAGCCAAAAACAAACCTTTTCAATTCACTGACTCCCACATCCCACCAGTGAAGCCTAGGGAGATTCAGCTCTCAGAGATTACCACCTAAACTGTTCAACCCCCATAATAAAATACATTCTACAGAAATGCACAACACAGGCCA
Source organism: Cetorhinus maximus (assembly GCF_964194155.1). Taxonomy (NCBI): domain Eukaryota; kingdom Metazoa; phylum Chordata; class Chondrichthyes; order Lamniformes; family Cetorhinidae; genus Cetorhinus; species Cetorhinus maximus. Next base: position 75,140,875 of record NC_135894.1, on the reverse strand, counting down.
ATATGAACTTGCCCTCCTCCAATTTGTCTTGCTCTCTCTTTCCCTCCATCCCCAGTTTGTTTCTTTCTCTGCCTCCCCAGTTTGTGTTTCCCTCATTTCCCCTTTCCCAGTTTGTCTCTCAATACTCAAACGTCTCTCTAGACTCAAAAGATTTTTGTTGGCCCCAAATCCATCATTGTCACAACTTGCAATGAAGCAGTGCGCTCCAAATAGCTGGGAGGGTATCAGCTTTCAGACAAGCCACGACAGCCGGGGTAGTGTACTTGTGCAAATTGTGCGCACAGGGCCTGTTTTTCCAGCTGCAGTGCTCAAGAGACAAAACACCCATTCTAGTATAATACAGCCCAAAGGTTGGGAAGCCTACATACCACTGACTTCCAGAGAAACTAGCTTTATTATTCAGAAGCCAACATAAAGGGCCAAGGCCGACTGTACAGAGCTAACAACAAATTTGGAAAAAGCACGGCAAAACAATAATCAAGACATGTTAGTTAAGTGACACTAGCCTGAAGATTATAAGAGGCGGGAAATACTGATGGTGACAAGACTGCATTTTGCAGTTCAGAAGGAATGAAAAAGAAAAGATCCACTGAGCACTTTGCATCATGAAAATCAAAGATTCCAATTTTATTTTGGGGATGGAGGTGTTGAAGAGGTAAGAGCTAAAAGGCATGAATGAGATGATGAGTTTTGACTTGTATCCTGTCTGGATGTTTCTTGTCTGGATGTTTAAGAGATAGGCTACAGAAGCTTCCCCCAGGTATTGGAGCAGTATTCAAGTCTTTATAGAGAATTAAGGACTGTTGATGAGAAAATAAGGGTCACGCACAAAAGAGAAAACTAAACTACTTGGAGATAACTTCAACATTGCAGTACATGCAAGAGTCCTATTTGGATGGATCCTGAACCATTACCAGAAGGCCAAGAGGGCTAATCTTAACAATGAGTCTGTTACTATGGCAGCATCACAAAAACCTACTGCCTGATGATTGATGAGGAGCTGCTGTTTGATTGCCTGTCAGGCAACAACATTCAATCTGACTAGTGTTGGAACAAACCATTCCCTTAGGTGCCAGTATCAGAGACTTACACCTCTTATGTTCCTGTTACAGTTTGAGCTTTAGCCAAATATTTGCTCTTCATAGCTAGATGGTAATTTCTCTAAATAGACTGGGTGCTTTATGAGCTGTGCAAAGGCCATTGTGCCCAGGTTTAACAATTAACCCCGCCATAATAAAACGTGGGATGCCCACCATTCTCTACCATTACATATACTATATATGAAAAAAACACACACACAAGCATACACATACAAATTGCAATCATCAAAGCTCAAACAGCACAATATTTAAAAGCAGACTAGAATCAACCCACAAGGGATTTTAAACTAGGCCTTTGTTGCACCATTTAACATACAACATCTTAAAATAAAAACAGGTTTGTCTTTTTCGAGATCAGCAAAATGAACTAGCATGTAGTTATTGTGAAATCAATGTTTTTGCTTGAAGCTAGAGCCAGTACCTACTGCTTGTGATTATATATTGGGATTTCTCTAATGTTCTAACCACTGTGTTTGAAATAAACAGAGCGACAAACAAAAGCAAGATTTTGTCAGCGCCACAGCTTAGAAATCAGGTACTGTACTGTATTAATATTTAGCTTTGTAGCTTCCTCTTTTGTATATTTTTCTCCAGGCTGGGTTTCACATCTTACAACAAATGTTCCTACGGGCATGGCTAATCAGACAGAATGCCATTATCTATGTCACCGCAATGCAGGATTCCCATAGGTTTGAGCTCAGCTAAGTGGAAATTTACCAAATATCTTTTGGAAGTTCAACACATCAACAGACTTACCACGATTTATGTGAGATGTTACTGTAAAGGGTTGTTGTAAAGGGTTAACATCAGAAGTATACATAATGCTGATGTAATAATGATGTCAAATCACACATTTGAGTGATAGAGGTCTGGAAGGAAGATAAGCTCCAACCTCATGCAGGGGTCCCAATATGTACAATAAGTGCAATTATGAGGGCATGAAAGCAGAACTAGCTAAAGTGAACTGGAAAATGAGATTAAGGGATAGGTCAACTGATACGCAGTAGCAGATATTTAACGGGATATTTCGGAATACTCAGAATAGATACATTCCAATGAGAAAGAAAAAAATCCAAGGGGCAGATCCACCTTCTGTGGTTAACCAAAGATAGCATCAAACTTAAACAAAAAACATATAATTGCGCAAGGTTGGATGGCAGGTCAGAAGACTGGACATAATATAAAGAACAGCAAAGAAAGACTAAAAGGCTAATGAGGAGGGGAAAGTTAGAGCACATGAGAAAGCCAGCTAGAAATATAAAAACAGACAGTAAGAGTTTCTATAAATATTTAAATATGAAAATAGTTAGCAAAATGACCGTTGATCCTATAGAAAGTGAGCCTGGGAAATTAATAATGGAAAATAAGGAGATGGCAGATGAATTGAACAGATATTTTGCATCAGTCTTCATTATTGACGATACAAGTAACATCCGAGAAATGGCTGGATATCAGGAATTGGGAGGGAGGAACTCAGGAAAATTACAGTCACCATGGAAGAGGTACTTAGCAAATTGTTAGAGCTGCAGGCTGATAAATCCCCAGGTCTTGATGGGCTTCATCCTAGAGTCTTAAAAGAACTGGCTAGTGTGATAGCTGATGCATTTGTTTTAATTGTTTAATCCTAGATGCAGGGAACGTTCCATTAAGCTGAAAAATAACAAATGTAACTCCTTTTTTCAAAAAGAGAGGGAGACAGAAAACAGGAAAATACAGGCTAGTTAGCTTAACATCTTTCATAGGGAACATGTTAGAAGCTATTATTAAAGATGTTACGGCAGGGCACTCAAAACTTGAAGGCAACAGGCAGAGTCAACATGGTTTTGTGAAAGGGAAATCATGTTTAACCAATTTATTGGAGTTTTTTCAAGGAGTCACATGTGCTGTGGATAAACAGGAACAGGTGGATGTACTGAACTTAGATTTCCAGAAGGCATCTGATAAGGTGCCAAGTCAAAGGTTATTGCAGAAAATAAAAGCTCATGGTGTAGGGGGGGTAACATTTTGGCCTGGTTAGAAGATTGGCTAGCTAACAAGAAAAAGAGAGAATTGGCGAAATGGGTGTTTTTCTGATTGGGGGAATGTAACGAACGGTGTGCCACAGGGATCAGTGCTAGGGATTCAACCTTTTACAATTTATATAAATGACTTGAATGAAAGGACCAAAGGTATGGTTGCTAAACTTGCTGATGACACAAAGCTGGGAAGGAAAATAAGTTGTGAAGAGGACATAAGAAGGCTGTTGTCACAGAACTATAATAAGTTTCATAATGTTATTGTGATTTATTGTAAAGTAGGTTTATGGGTGTGAGTGTAGATGGTTCTGTCCGTGTGCTATAATTAAATTAGACTCAGATAGGCTGCAAGCTTGAAGTTATCAAAATTAGTTAGGGGTAAAAAGCATTTGAAATGCTAATGAGTAAACATGAATGAGGTCTCAGCATGTAGGGTGTGAGGGAAATTTGTATTTTTAGTTAAGTTAAGGAGTTGTTTGGGTTTCAAAGGGATGGTAGGGCGTTTACAACTAATAAGGTAAATAGGGCAAGGTTATTATGTCTATCTTTCCAAAAAGGCACTGGCCATATTGGCAACATGAAAGATTTTTATATTATGGGAGAAGTACATTTCCAAAGACATGTAGAACAATGGAATTTACAGGTTAAAGAGAGAGAAAAACACAAAGAAAGGAAGGTGACACAAAACAGAAAATGCTGGAAAAACTCAGCAGGTCTGACAGCATCTGTGGAGAGAGAAAAACAAAGTTAACGTTGCGAGTCCATATGACCCAGAAGGGGCTTCACTGGAGCTCTGAAGAATGGTCATAGAGACTTGAAACGTTAACTTTGTTTTACTCTCTCCACAGATGCTGTCAGACCTGCTGAGTTTTTGCAGCATTTTCTGTTTTTGTTGCAGGTTTCCAGCATCCGCGGTAATTTGCTTTTAAGAAAGGAAGGTGATGTTGTGGGCCATATGAGAACTAAAAAGAGTGTGTAAAACAGCCTTGGGGAAGCCTCCAGCCTTGATTGCAAAAGTCTGCTGTGTCTATTAACTAAAGTTAGAGAAACGCCTTTGGAATTCCACTGTCAAGTGGGTGCTGTGGTAAATTTGCTAGGTTGCTATTAAAATTTAAAATCTATTTTGGACTGTTGTCTTAAAGGGAGTGTGTAGTTGGGAGTCAGTTAATTAGGAATTTGGGGATTTGTTATCATATTAAGTAACTGTAATTTTATGTCTGTGCTTGAAACCTTTTCTTTTGTTAATCAATGGTTTAATTTAGTTTTTAAAATCTCTAAAGGTGTTAGTGGACTCATTGCTTCTTAATTCAATGCCCAAATCTTCTCATAATAAATACAAATTGTAAAACCTTTGTGATAGCGTAGCTAAGTTTCCCTTGTGGATTTGGTCCAGCTGTCACACATCACCTGCCACGACATAACACAATAAAGTGACATAGATAGGTTAAGTGAGTAGGCAAAGACTTGGCAAATGGAGTATAAGGTGGGAAAATGTGACATTGTTTATTTTGGCAGGAAGAATAAAAAGGAAGCATATTATCTAAATGGTAAGAGATTGCAGAGCTCTGAGATTAAGAGGGACCTGGCTGTCCTACTGCATGAATCACAAAAGGCTAAAATGCAGGTGCCGCAAGTAATTAGGAAATCTAACAATGTTATCATTTATTGCAAGGAGAATTGAATATAAAAGTAGGGAAGTTATGCTTCAGTTGTATAAGACATTGGCGAGACCACACCTGGACTACTGTGTGCAGTATTTGTCTCCTTATTTAAGGAAGGATGTAAATGAGTTAGAAGCAGGTCAGAGAAAGTGTACTAGACTAATACCAGGAACGAGCGGGTTGTCTTATGAAGAAAGATTAGACAGGCTAGGCTTGTATTCACTGGAGTTTAGAAGAGTAAGAGGTGACTTGATTGAAACCGTTAAGATCTTTAGGGATCTTGACAGGGTGGATGTGGAGAGTATGTTTCCTCTTATGAGAGAATCTAGAACTAAGGGTCACTGTTTAAAAATAAGGGGTCATCCATTTAAGACCGAGATGAGGAGAAATTTTCTATCTCAGAGTCTGGAACTCCCTTCCTCAAAAGGCAGTGGAAGCAGAATCTTTGAACATTTTTAAGGCAGAGGTAGATAGATTCTTGATAAAGAAGTGGGTGAAAGGTTATCAGGAGTAGACAGGGGGTTACAATCAGATCAGTCATGTTGTTATTGAATGGCAGAGCAGGCTCGAGGGGCCGAGTGATCTATTCCTACTCCTGATTTATATGTTCATATGTATGCATGTTCATTTAACGATCTATATAGGCTGGCAGAGAACTGCAATTACGGAATCTTAAGGGATGAGTTGATACATGACAGAATCACTGTAGGAGTCCTAGATGAAGCATTATCAGATCCGTTACAGACAGGGGAGGATTTAACACTAGTAAAAGCAGTACAGATTGCAAGGCAAACTAAGCTCAGAAAATAGAATAAGGCGTTTGTTCACAGAGGAGAAGTCTCATGCAGAAGATCAAGTGAGACCATTCACTTTGTAGACCATAAGAGAGAAAGTGTGCCAAAACCTTAATCCGCCAAAAGTGGGAAAAGCGTGCCAATTGCCATCTTGAAATTTATTTGGCGTGGCAGGAACAAGCCGCACAAGTGAGGAGAATGTGCTGCAGGAGGAGCAGAGGGCCACAACTGTGGAAAAAGAGGCCACTTCAAAACTTTTTGTCGCTCAAAAATGCTGACAACCTGTAAGAAGAGGGAGAAAATTTTAAACCAAAGCCTAACAGCACTGTGGGTGGACCCACACCACATGGACTGCAGCAGTTCAAGAAGGCAGCTCACCACCACCTTCTCAAGGGCAACTAAGGATGGGCAATAAATGCTGGCCCAGCCAGTGAAGCCTACATCCTGTGAATGAATGAAAAACAAAACAAACGAGAAGTGGAAGAAACATAAACAAAAGTAACCTTCCTAGGGGACGTAAGTGATACTAAAAGTAAATACCACAGAGTTTAAAATTAGACATAGGAGCAGAGGTTTCTGTTGTATCAGATTAAATCAAATGGCTCAAACAGCTAACACCGCAACCCTCATCTATCAGGGTCCTGGTGGGACTACATTGAAAGTCAAAGGCCAACTTATGGCAAAGTTGAAGTATAAAGATAGAGAAATCTTCAAACCGCTCTATGGTCATTCAAAACCAAGAATGCTCTCTACTCAGCATAAAGGCATGCTTAAAATTGAAGCTAATCTATAAAGTGAATTAAGCTGATGATAAGTATAGCAGTACATTTTGAAATGAATTTCCAAAATTGTTTACAGGGCTAGGCAAGTTCAAGACCAAGTAGCATATCACCTTATGAATTGATGCTAAACCAATTTGCCTCTTAACACCAAGAAAAGTTCCCCCCACCTACTATTGGACAAAGTCAAGGGTGGAATTGAGAAGATGCAACAGTAAGAAAGTTATTTCACCAGTCACCATGCCAACAAAATAATGTTATAGTCCCAAAGCCAAATGGTTCTATAAGAATCTGCATGGATTTAACTCAACTAGATATTTCAGAGGAACATGAGATTCACCTGATGGCCTCAGTGGATAAGAGTCTTGCCGAACTAGCCAAGGGTATTTTGGGCAGTTGCCTCTGGACAAAGAATCCAGACTGCTGACCACATTTATAATGCCATTCGGTTGTTATTGTTTCAATAGATTAACATTCAGAATTGCGTGTCCTCCAGAAATCTTCAAGAGAATTTTAGAAGGCATAGAAGAAGTAATATGCCATATGGATGGCATGCTTATACATAGCTCCATGAGAGAAGAGCATAGCCACAGAGTCAGAGCAGTCTTACAGAGTGCAGGCCTAACATTGAGTGAAAAACGTGAGTTCACCAAACCTATGATCAAGTTTCTAGGTAACTGTTGTAGCGTGGCTGAGTCGCCTGTTTGTAATAGAGTTGATCTACAGACAACTTTCTAAGTGGAAACATTAGGTTTATTTACAATGCTGCCAGCAGCAACTACACGTATGCGTTCAATTCCATCTCTACACTGACTGTGGAGGTAGCCCACGCTGCTAACCCAATGTTTACACAGATCATGTGATCTTACATCACAGGACTATTCTTAAAGGTACAGTCCAACATTTAACAAAATCATAATTACTCCAGTAACATAGTACAAGCCACTGGAATCACAGTTGATCTACGAAAAACAAAAGTAATCAAAGAGTTTCCACAACCCAGAAACATAACTGAGCTTCAAAGATTCCTTGGGATGGTCAACCAAGTCAGCAAGTTCCTATCACATCCAAATCTGAGAATATTGTCTGGAAGGATGGCCCGACCACATTCCACTAATCCAATAATACGGCAGTACTTTGAACAGTCATTGACGACTTACTGGTCTTCAATGAGAGAACGATCATACCAAGAGCACTTCAGTTTGATGTTCTTTAAAGACTTCACCGAGGCAATCTAGGAATAGCATAATGTCATGCGAGAGCACAGCAATCACGCTGGAGGCCAGGCATTACTCAATCGAGAAGGGATTATTTCTAACTGCCTTACTTGTGCCATAAACAGCCAATAACAAAAAGAACCATTATTACCTTCTACTTTTCCATCAAGGTCAAGGGAGCGCCTGGGAATGGACTTATTTGAATTTAGGGGGAAAACCTTCCTTATTGTCAATGATTACTACTCACAGCGGATTGAAGTAAGCAGATTGCATAGTATCACAGCAAAAGCAGTCATCTAATCCCTCAGGAGAATTAATGCAACTCGGTATCTCGGACATCTTAGGGTCCGACAATGGGCCGCAATTTGCTGATGAGTTGTTCCACAATTTTGCAAATGAATATGGCTTCATTCATGTAACCAGTTCACCTCGCTTTCTTCAAGTGAACGGAGAAACTGAGAGAGGGGTACAAACCGTCAAAGATTTATTGAAGAAAAATGAAGACCTTTATCTAGCTCTTTAAAGTTATCGAACCTCACCACTACAATAAGGCTTCTCACAATCAGAGTTACCAATGGGTGGGAGATTGAGAACACAACTTCCATCACTGATACAAAAGCTTAAACCCAATATCACTACGAACAACCCCAAGAGGGTAAATGTGAGGAACAACAGGGAAACAACCAGGCTCAGAACTTTTACTACAGGCGTAGAGCACGTGAGTTGCCAGTTCTGAAGGCTCAGGGACAAGAGTATAGGTCTGAAACCAACAGAGAGAAGGTACAACATCGAAAGAACTCCATATCCAAGATCGTACAGTGTTGAGACCAACCAGGATGTCATAAGAGGAAACCGCAGCACCTTAATATCCTTGGAGAGAAAACGAATAAAAACTTAGGCTTACTACTCAAATCCTGATGAAAAAGATGACCAACTTACTACAAGCTCTACAGTCACCCAGGAAAAAGATCATTCACACGGACAGAAGGAAGAGAATGGAATTTCCTCAACCATAAGACATAGGAGCAGAAATTAGGCCATTCGGCCCATCGAGTCTGTTCCGCCATTCAATCATGGCTGATAAGTTTCTCAACCCCATTCTCCCGCCTTCTCCCCGTAACCTTTGATCCCCATACCAATCAAGAACCTATCTATCTCGGTCTTAAATACACCTCAAAAGGAGATCAGATCAAGATCAGTGGGATTGGTCAAGGCACCTCAGAGACTAACCTGAGAAGTCTGAGACTTTGGGGGGTGGGTAGATGTCGGAGGATGTAAATACAATACGGATAAAGACTTGGGGGAGATATAGAGTAATGAGTTAACATCAGAAGCATACATGATGCTGATGTAATAATGTCAGATCACATGATTAAGAGAGATCTGGAAGGAGGGGTTCCAACCTCGTGTAGAGGTCCCAATATGTACATAGTGGCTGTAAATAAAGAATAATGGTTTTAAGGAACTATAGTCTCAAGTAGCTTACTTTGGGAGAATAGACAAGCCCCAAAGAACCTGGAATTGACCCCCACCACACAACAAAACAGTTACCTCCTCAAAGAAGTCAAGGAGGTCACATCTCAAATGGATGTGAAGCGCCTCACATAATATAACCAAATTACACATTTCTATGCACTCCAATAGTATCAATGATTTCACAGCCCTCTTGGGATGATGAGAGTCATACCTGTAGTCCATCAAAAATGCTAACTAACCCTGCAATGGTCCAAAAAATGTACACATGAACATGGATTAAAAGCACACGATATTTATACTGTTCAACACAAGAATGATCCTTGAGTAACCTGTCAAGTTGAGAGTGGCATCTTTCAGAGGTAGATTTCAGAGGGTTTCTCCCCCACCAATGAAAGGGCCTTACAATTTCCCTAGGGGGGAATTTGCTAACTGCAGCTGTATGGGGGAAAGCTGAAATAAAGAAACATTAAAAAAATTGAATCATCAATCTCTCAGCCCAGTTGTGTTGTGTTTCACTTTGTCATTCACTGAAGCAAAAAAGATAATGGAGAGTTGATTCCACGCTTCACTGCAGCACATGCCAACATGAGATAAGGTTACAGGTGCAGCTCCATATTCAGTACACATATTCAAAATGGTAGCCTGGCATACGCACAGGGAACAGCACTCTACTTTTAATCAAACAGTTAGACATCCAAATATTAAAAACAACAGATGAGCGTTAGAAAAACAACATACCCACTAGATCTTATTTTTTCATACAGTAAGTAATAGGAGAACAATAGGAGAACCATCACCATCAAGAACAGCTTAACGTATCGGCGTTTCTTCATGCTTCCCAGGCCTGAAAGACAAAGGAGAAAAAAATCTTATTCCTCAATAAATCACTTATGCAAATCACAGCCAAAATTCCACTTCAGTCTGATTTCTCTGGCTTTTTTTAAAAAAAGCACCTCTGTATATCTCATTTATTTGCATTTAACAGGCAATTTTTAAAGTTAAAATTGTGGGCAACATACCCCCAACTTCTTGATCTCTGCAATCATCGGCCAAGACTCCCCATCAGCAGTGTAAATTCTACTATTTTTATCCACAACACAGTACCTTGATGTCTCCAGGAAACCAGTTGCCACAAATCATCTGACTATTTGAATGAAAACAATTGCCATTAGCTAGTGGATCAGGCAACTTGGTCTAAATTCACTGCAGAAATACTTTGTTCAGCAGGCCACATCATTGTTCAAATTTCAACGTTGTTAAAGGACATTTGATCCCTTACCCAACACACCTCTCAGTGAGATTTTAAACAGGGCATGTTTATTGAATGGAATTAAGGAGACAAAAAAACTCAATGCATTCACAATATTCTCAGAATCCTCTTATTGCACCCTGCCCCTTACACTACAAACATGATGAATAATCTAGCTTCTTGGAAACTCAGTTCTAGAATGGTGGATCTGAGAAATGTTAGAGATCAAGATTTTTTTTTATTTAAAGGCCAATTATAGGCTAAAGTATGTACCAAATATTGCCCTTAAGAAGAGTTGCACAAATCACTAAGGTGGTGGTGAGCTGCCTTCTCCAACCGCTGCAGTCCATGTGGTGCAGGTACTCCCACAGTGCTATTAGGGAGGGAGTTCCAGGATCTTGACCCAGTGACAGTGAAGGGACGGTGATATATTTCCGAGACAGGATGGTGAGTGACTTGGAGGGGAACTTCCAGGTGGTGGTGTTGCCATCTATCTGCAGCCTTTGTTCTTCTAGGTGGTAGTGGTTTGGAAGGTGCTATTGAAGGAGCCTTGGTGAATTCCTGCAGCGCATCTTGTAGATGGTACATACTGCTGCTACTGTGTATCGGTGGTGGGCAGAGTGAATGCTTGTGGATGTGGTGCCAATCAAGCGAGCTGCTTTGTCCTGGATGGTGTCGAGTTTCTTGAGTGTTGTGAAAGCTGCACTCATCCAGGCAAGTGGGGAGTATTCTATCACACCCCTAACTTGTGTCTTGTAGATGGTGGACAGGCTTTGGGGAGTCAGGATGTGAGTTACTCATTGCACTATTCCTAGCCTCTGACCTGCTCTTGTATTTATATGGCTAGTCACAGTATTTATATGGCTAGTCCAGTTCAGTTTCTGGTCAATGGTAGCACACAGGATGTTGATAGTGGGGGATTCAATGATGGTAATGCCATTGAACATCAAGGGCCGATAGTTGTATTCTCTCTTGTTGGAGATGGACATTGCCTGACACTTATGTGGCGCAAATGTTACTTGCAAATTGTCAGCCCAAGCCTGGATATCGTCCAGGTCTTGCTGCATTTGGACATGGACTGCTTCAGTATCTGAGGAGTCGCGAATGGTGCTGAACATTGTGCAATCATCAGCGAACGTCCCCACTTCTGACCTTATGATGGAAGGAAAGACATTGATGAAGCAGCTGAAGATGGTTGGGCCGAGGACACTAACGAGGAAACTCCTGCAGTGATGTCCTGGAGCCGAGATGACTGACCAACAACCACAACCATCTTCCTTTGTGCTAGGTCTGACTCCAACCAGCGGAGAGTTTTCTCTCTGATTCCCATTGACTCTAGTTTTGCTGGGGCTCCTTGTTGCCACACTTGGTCAAATGCAGTCTTGATGTCAAGGGCAGTCACTCTCACCTCACCTCTGGAGTTCAGCTCTTTGTCCATGTTTGAACCAAGGCTGCATGAGGTCAGGAGCTCAGTGTCCCCAGCTGAACCCAAACTGGCTAGCAGGTTATTGCTAAGCAAGTGTCGTTTGATAGTACTGTTGATGACCCTTTCCATTACTTTACCGATGATCAAGAGTAGACTGATGGGGCGGTAATTGGCCGGGTTGGATCTGTCCTGCTTTTTGTAGACAGGACATACCTGGGCAATTTTCCACATAGCCGGGTAGATGCCAGTGTTGTAGCTGTACTGGAACAGCTTGGCTAGGGACGCGGCAAGTTCTGGAGCACAAGTCTTCAGTACATGCCCAAATATCGTCAGGGGCCATAGCCTTTGCAGTATCCAGTGCCTTCAGCCGTTTCTTGATATCACGGGAAGTGAATCGAATTGGCTGAAGAGTGGCATCTAAGATAGCCTGGAAGACAGGAGAGGTTAAATGACAAAAGGGTGGATGGTGCAAAGCAAAAGGTGATGACAACGGTGAAAGTTAAAAAAAAACACAAAAAGATGAGTCTCAAAGAACTGTAAATGACAACAGCAGCACTGGTACCAGTACCTACCTTCTGACCAAACAAATGCCAGTACTGATGAAAAGTAATCAATCTAAAATATTAACTTTGTTTCTCTCTCCATAGATGCTGTCCGACATGCTGAGTATTTCCAGGATTTCTGTTTTTTTTATTTCCAGCGTCTGCAGTATTTGGCTTTTGTACTCCTCTTAGGAGCAAAATTAATAATACTTGAAAGAAAAATGGAAACTTTAATCGCATGTAGCTTCCTTCAGGCTCAACTGATGCCAGGAGCCTGTGTCTGGATTGAGCTGTCACCAGCTCCGAGTGCCTCCCTGCCCACTGCAAATTCCCCGCTCATGGACAGGTGGCTGAGGCATCATAAAAGACGACAATATACATGGAAAATGTTCAGCAATACAGGAAGATTTCAACTGGACTTTATAATGGTGAGACAGGAATAGTGTTAAGAACCCGAATGCTCAACTGAGCGCCGACACAAGCACAGATCATAATCTTGTGAAAATGGAAAGAGTATTCCAACTGAAGAAGATCCAAAGAGGAGTACGCATAAAAACAGTGGAACTAGCGAGGCTAAAATAAAAATAAACATATGAAGAACTTGTAAATGAAGGAAACAAAGCAAGGTTAGAAAAGACAAGGATACCACCAGCATGAATGGGCAATGGAAACAGATTAAAGAATCTGTTACTCAGTTCTGCGGAAGGGTCATGAGGACTCGAAACGTCAACTCTTTTCTTCTCCACCGATGCTGCCAGACCTGCTGAGTTTTTCCAGGTAATTCTGTTTTTGTTTTGGATTTCCAGCATCGCAGTAGTTTTTTGTTTTTATAGATTAAAGAATCTGACAAGGAAGGAGGGGCAAATAGTGTAGGGTCTTTAAGAGCAAAAAGGATTAATAAACCATGGGTTAAGACTGCAATGTTGCAAAAGGTGGAAGAAAGAAGAAAACTGAAGAATGTCAATACTGAAGGCGGCAAGGCGAAATACAGACATTTGAATAATGAGTTAAGAGAAAAAGAAAAGGTACAAGAACAGTTGTTAAAGAGCAACGTAATGTACTCAAAGTACTGGATTGACTAAGAAGGGTAAACCTTATGTAGGCAAAAGCAAAGGAGTGACATTCAGCATAGAGGACTGAAAACAACTGCAATAAGAGAGTAAGGAAGGTGTTTTCCTCACAAACTCTGATGAAATAAAATAATGAAAGGAGCGTATTGAAGAACTATATGCAAGAAATGAAAAACCTGAAAAGATTGATCTAGAACAAAAACATTATATTGACATCGACTTCATTGGACCAGAAATACTAAAAAGAGTGAGATAATAATTATTAATAAATGAGATAAAAACTGGAAAAGTGGCTGAAATAGATGAAATATCTGCAGACTGGATTAAAAACATGGGAAAGAACTTAACATCAATCTTTACTAAGCTGTGCAAAAACACTGACACAAATCTTCCAATCAGGATAGGAACTCCTGTGCCAGTTAGAAACTGCGCATTTACCTGACTTCCAAAGCTGCAGCCTGGAGGACTCAGCACAGGAAGCGATGCAGGGAGCAGCGAAAAGTATCAATGAAGAAGACATACCGCCTTCTTATGGCATTAGCTGCCATAAGTTTAAATGCCCAGTGTGAATGTGAGAGAATGGGTGAGTGGATAAATGAGTGAGTGGACAGGGAGACAGGTAAGTGGGTAGAGTGGGTAAGATATATGGGCAGGGTGGCAGGTGGGTGAGATGGGTCAGGGGCTAGTCAGCAGGGGCTAGTCAAGTCAGGTCAGTGGGGTAGTCATATCTGGTTGGGGGGGGGTTATTGTGGTCAGGTGGGGTAGTCGGGTGGTGTAGGTAGTCAGATCTGGTTGCGGGGGGGGGGGGGGGATGTAGTCAGGGAGGAGGCTGGGAAATCAGTGTGACTGGTTGGGGGGTCAGTTCTGTAGCTACCAAGCAGCTGGACTAGGATTTTTCTGTCTAACACTTCCTGGGTAGCCATCCTGAAGATATTAATGTACATAATGTTATTGGAAATTATTTTAAATTGGACTTGTAGTAGGGTCTGTGTCAGTGGGTGTGAGTGTGTGTGCACCTTAACTGGATTAAAGCCAGCTAATCTGGGTGCTTTGGTGTGTAGTAGTTTTGAGATGTTAAACAGTAAGGAAGTTAAGGTAAAGAGTACATTTGCATTTTGCTGAATAAACCATTCAAAGACTGGGGGGTGAAATTTTGCATCTAGCTAGGACACACCAAGCAATATGTTTATATTACTAATAAAATTGGTACTATGAAAGGGGTTTTATTGTTAGAAGAGATGGAGCTCAAAGGGCCTGGTGATATAATGAGAATTTACATTCAAAGGGAAGGCTAAGTATATACAGAAGAGAGTTTTGTGTGTGGGTCAGAATGCAAGAATTCAAGTACTTGGGAAGCACATTATCTGCAGACAGAAGCCTACAACTGTGCGAAAGAACCAAATTGAAAGGAACCTCATTTTAAATTCATAAGATAAAATGTGCTTTGCCTGGTGTCTGTTTAAGTCTATGGGTTGTTGTTACCTTGGTGAAGATTTACCTAGGAGTGATTAATTTGGGGATTTGTTTAAAAGTTATTAGGGTAGTAATTTGTAGACATGTGTATGTGTTTAAATTTGTTGTTAAATTAATAAATGTTTAATTGAATTAAAATAAAAAACCTCACGAGGCCTGGTGGTTTTTATTCCTGAATTCAAAGCTGCATCTCAAACATGCCAATTGAAAATAAAGATTATGGCAGTTGTTTAAAGTTTCCCTCTGGGATTTTAAATAACTCGGCCTTTACCAACTGCTGTGTCATAACAGTAGCTATTCAATTAAGTAAATTGGAACTGTATGAAATCTCTGACTCTAACTCAGAGTCAGAGACTTCTGCGGCAGGTCCAGGGAGCAGGGGAATTGCTCGACAGAAATTCAAACCTCCAGGGAAATTCCCACAGAGGCCAGTGCATCGGGATCTCCACAGGTACCAAAGCGCAACTTCGGTATATTTCCAGTCTCCGGAGACCAGAAGATCTGGGCCACTTACCGATCAGGTGAATGGCCTGAGGACTTCATGCAGACAAGAACGATCACTCTAAGGAAGGAGCTAAAGACATGTCGATATTCTGACTTTCGTACAATTAGTCTGATTTCCCATGCATCGAAGGATGCATTGAGAATTGTAACAAACAGTGTGTGTGGGAAGGCACAGGACCACATCGGAAATTACCAGTTTGGATTCCGCAAAGGAAAAGGAATGAGAGAAGCAATTGGAATTACAAGACTAATGAATGAACGCAGTTTGGACAGGAATTTGGATAGGAAGTATATGTTTGTTTTGTGGATTTTGAAAAAGCATTCAATCAAGTTGACTGGATTAAGCTTTGATAGTGCTTTAAGACATAGCAGGAGACTGGAGAGATAGACGACTCATAAGAAATCTTTACATGGGACAAACAGCACCAATAAGAATCACCAATGGAGAATCAGAACCATGTGTAACTGGAAGATGTGTTCAACAAGGATGTTGTTTATCACCAGTTCTTTTTGATGTCTATTCAAAAGCAATGATTAAAGAAGTATTTGAAGATGCAGAATCTGGTATTAAGATTTGGCGGGGAAGAACGATAACATCAGTTAGATATGTAGGTGACAAAGCACTTGTAACAAGCACAGGAGAACAGTTATAAGAACTGGTAGATAGACTAGTAACAGTAGGTGTGAACTTTGGCAAAACCAAAGTAATGCATATCTCATAGTCACCACGAAATATATATTCACATGTTCGAAGAAGGAAGGGAACTAGAACGAGTGCAAGAATTCAAGTACTTGGGAAGCACATTATCTGCAGACAGGAGGTGCAACAAAGAAATAAGAACAAAGATAGCAATGGGAAAGGCCATTATCCTTAACTGGAAAAGATGAATAAACAACTCAAGAAGTAACTTGCAAAGAGCTTGATTCGGAGTGTTGTTTTGTATGGGTGCAAGACTTGGACCTTAGGAAAGATGAGACAAACTTGCTAAATAGCTTCAAAATGTGGGTATGGAGGAGAAAGGAAAGGATCAGCTGGTCAGAAAAAATAACAAATGATGAAGCGCTGAGAGTGAATGAACAAAATAATTTGCTGAACGTAAATAGGGACAAACAGAGAGACTGGGAAGGACACATCTTAAGAGGAACGGACGGATGGACAGAATGATATGGAGGGAGAATTTCATGGAAAAAGAGGAAGAGAATACTAATCAAAAACAGAATTACCTGGAAAAACTCAGCAGATCCGTCGCATCTGTTCTGATGACGCTACCTTCAAAAACAGTTCCTCTGAAATGTCCTCCTTCTTCCTTAACCGAGGTTTTCCACCCATGGTCGTTGACAGGGCCCTCAACCGTGTCCGGCGCATATCCCGCGCATCCGCCCTCACGCCTTCTCCTCCTTCCCAGAAACATGATAGGGTCCCCCTTGTCCTCACTTATCACCCCACCAGCCTCCGCATTCAAAGGATCATCCTCCGCCATTTCCGCCAACTCCAGCATGATGCCACTACCAAACACATCTTCCCTTCACCCCCCCGGCGGCATTCCGTAGGGATCGTTCCCTCCGGGACACCCTGGTCCACTCCTCCATCACCCCCTACTCCTCAACCCCCACCTATGGCACCTCCCCATGCCCACGCAGAAGATGCAACACCTGCCCCTTCACTTCCTCTCTCCTCACCGTCCAAGGGCCCAAACACTCCTTTCAAGTGAAGCAGCATTTCACTTGCATTTCCCCTAACTTAGTCTACTGCATTCGTTGCTCCCAATGTGGTCTCCTCTACATTGGAGAGACCAAACGCAAACTGGGCGACCGCTTTGCAGAACACCTGCGGTCTGTCCGCAAGAAAGACCCAAACCTCCCTGTCGCTTGCCATTTTAACACTCCACCCTGTTCTCTTGCCCACATGTCTGTCCTTGGCTTGCTGCATTGTTCCAGTGAAGCCCAACGCAAACTGGAGGAACAGCACCTCATCTTTCGACTAAGCACTTTACAGCCTTCCGGGCTGAATATTGAATTCAACAACTTTAGATCTTAAACTCCCCCTCCCCCCATCCCCACCCCGTTTCTCCCCCCTCCCTTTTTTTTCAATAATTTATATAGATTCTTCTTTTCCCACCTATTTCCATTATTTTTAAATCTAAAACTAAAACTTGGTTAGTCTTTCCACCCCACCCCCACTAGAGCTGTACCTTGAGATTCCTGCCTTCCATTCTTAATTAGCACTTTTCTTAGATAATATCACCACCTTCAACACCTCTTTGATCCTTTTGTCTGTGACATCTTTTGATTATCTGCTCCTATCACTGCTTGCTTATCCCCACAATCACCACACCCTCAACTTCTCTCTCCCCCCGCCCCCCCACCTTAGACCAGCTTATATTTCACCTTTTTCCTAACTATACTCAGTTCTGCCGAAGGGTCATGAGGACTCGAAACGTTAACTGATTTCTTCTCCACCGATGCTGCCAGACCTGCTGAGTTTTTCCAGGTAATTCTGTTTTTGTTTTGGATTTTCAGCATCCGCAGTAGCTTTTAGCTTTTTGTTTTTATTCATAAGAGAATACTAATGTTGGATAGATTGAAAAAAGTGAAGGAAGTTACTGGCAAATTTTAAAACCGGCACAGGAGGAGCCAAGGACCTGGCCTTCAGGCAGAGCATATATGACGATGATGACGACTCTTTCTTAGCCTTATCGCTTCAAAGGAGAACATCCCCATCTTCTCCAGTCTCTCCGCATAACTGTATTCCTTTTCTCTGGTGCCATTCTAGTAAATTTTTTCTACATCCTCTCCAAGGTCTAAATATCCTTCCTAAAGGGCAATGCCCAGAACTGAACACAATACTCCAGCTGAGGCCAAAGCTTTCTACCTCCCAGTTTCCATTCTGTTGAGTACACGCACAGCCATGGAAACGGATTTCCAGTCCATCAGCATTTGGCAGCAGTTATAAATGGGTGGCTTAAAAAATGAAGCCTAGTTTTACTTCAAAATCGTTTAACTTAACTTATCTCATAATTCAACATTTTTAGCACCACATATTCCACTTTGCTGTGTTATTTGCATTGCTTAATTCACCATCCTCTCAAGTAATGCACTCCAGATCTTAACAGCCCTCTTGTGTGAAAAACTTCTTATTTCCCCAACTCAACTCAAAACTCCTTGCAACATTTAATCATTAAGTCTCCCCTTAACCTTTGCTGTGGTCAGGAAAACAATCCCAACTTCTCCAATCTCTTCATATGGTTGAACTCCCTCATCCCCTGGTTAACTTCCTTTGTGCTTACTAAAATGTGGTGCCTAGAATTGTACACAACAGCTGAAGCCTAACCCTTGGTTTGCAAAGGTTTAGCATGATTTCCTTATTTTTGATTCAATGTCCCTGTTTACAAAGCCTCATATCACCTTTCTTAATCACCTTATAAACTTTCCTGCCACCTTCAAAAAGTTGTGAACAGACACCTCCAGGTCCTTCTACACTTGGACCCTCTTCAAAATAGTCCCCTTTAAATCATATGTCATTCCTCCCACATGCATCACTTCACGCTTATCCATATTAAGTTGAATCTTCCATGTGTTTGACTATTCCATACAATTGATGAGGGGGAGCCAGTGGATGTGGTTTATTTGGACTTTCAGAAGGTTTTCGACAAAGTCCCACATAAGAGATGGCGTGTAAAATTAAAGCACATGGGATTGGGGGTAGTGTGTTGAGATGGATAGAAAACTGGTTGGCAGACAGGAAACAATGAGTAGGAATAAACGGGTCTTTTTCCAAATGGCAGGCAGTGACTAGTGGGGTACCGCAGGGATCGGTGCTGGGACCCCAGTTATTCACAATATATATTAATGATTTAGATGAGGGAATTAAATGTAATATCTCCAAATTTGCAGATGACACAAAGCTGGGTGGGAGGGTGAGCTGTGAGGAGGATGCAGAGATGCTTCAGTGTGATTTGGACAAGCTGACTGAGCGGACAAATGCATGGCAGATGCAGTATAATGTGGTTAAATGCGAGGTTATCCATTTTGGTAGCCAAAACAGGAAGGCAGATTATTATCTGAATGGCTATAAATTGAGAGAGGGGAATGTGCAACGAGGCCTGGGTGTCCGTGTACACCAGTCGCTGAAGGTAAGCATGCAGGTGCAGCAGGTGGTAAAGAAGGCAAATAGTATGTTGGCCTTCATAGCCAGAGGATTTGAGTACAGGAACAGGGATGTCTTGCTACAATTGTAAAGGGCCTTGGTGAGACCACACCTGGAATATTGTGTGTAGTTTTGGTCTCCTTATCTGAGGAAGGATGTACTTGCTATAGAGGGAGTGCAGCGAAGGTTTACCTGACTGATTCCTGGGATGGTGGGACTGACATATGAGGAGAGATTGAGTCAATTAAGATTATATTCGCTGGAGTTCAGAAAAAAGAGGGGGAATCTCATAGAAACCTATAAAATTCTAACAGGGCTAGACAGGGTAGATGCAAGAAGGATGTTCCTGATGGTGGGGGAGTCCAGAACCAGGGGTCACAGTCTGAGGATGTGGGGTAGACCATTTAGGACTGAGATGAGGAGAAATTTCTTCACCCAGAGAGCGGTGAGCCTGTGGAATTCGTTACCACAGAAAGTAGTTGAGACCAAAACATTGTATGTTTTCAAGAAGGAGTTAGATATAGCTCTTGGGGCGAAAGGGATCAAAAGGTATGAGGAGAAAGCGGGAGCAGGCTATTGAGTTGGATGATCAGCCATGATCATAATGAATGGTGGAGCAGGCCCGAATAGCCAAATGGCCTACTCCTGCTCCTAGTTTCTATGTTTCTATCAGTTTGTCCAACTCCTTCTGAAGTCCACTACCATAATACTACAATTCATTATATGGCCAAATATTGCATATTTACAAATATTTGAAATTGTAGTCCTTACATCCTAGACCATGCCAGATCGGAGCTAGATTACAGATGGAGGGATCGAGAAACTATCATAAAAGATGAGGAAATCTGGACATATTATACTCAACTTCACTTATGCCCAAAATTCCATGATGTTCCAGGCTATTAATTTGATTCAAGTACCGACTGTACATGTATCTGCTCTTGGGTAAATCTTAAGGTCAAATTACATACTATTTTCTGTTGAAGAAATTTTTCTGTAGCTTTGTAGGCTCCTCACTCCCACAAGAGTCAGAAAGGACTAGCGGGCAATGGCTGCTTTTCCACCCTAGATCTAAAACTTTTTCCTCTCATAAGACAAATATTTGCACGCATATGAAAGTCCGATAGTCCTAGCTGTCAAAATGCATTGTAGACATTGCTCAGGTGAGGCCGAGTAAACACTATTTATCATATAATGATTAGTACTGTTTAAGAGTCTTAAGTATTTTCAGGACATCTGATCTGAAGTAATTGACTAAAAGTTATGTGTTTTTATTACTTGATAGTCAATGAGTTTTGTCTATCTTTTGGGGGATTAAATTATTTGTAATTTTGTAAGGAAATTTTGAATCAGAGAGATTAATTATGTTACTTAATCTATGTGCTCAATTCTTATATTAACTTATTAAAATAAAAAGTGCAGGTTAGACAGCAAGATGGTGAGCAGTTGGGATTGGGGGATGCAAGAGAGGGTCTCATGGTCTTTGGTTGCACCAAGAGGGTGGTAATGAGATTTACAGCATTAGGTTGTGGTCCTGGTGTTTACTGCAGCGGAGGGCTTAGATTCTGGCAGCACTGAAGCGAGGATTCTGAGATTTGGCTGAATTGGGGACAGGATCCTACAGTTTTACAGTATATGCAGATAGCTTTGGGCTTTAGAAGTAGGAGAGCAACCCTTTGTTTGACAACACTGAATTGGAAGTCTTGGAATTTGGCAGTATTGTGGTGGGGAGTACATTACAGGTGTTACTTAGCCCACTCCTCCTCCAAAGATTATAGTCTCCAAAATAAAGGAACTGCTGTCAATATCCTCATGGCAAAGAATGTCAATGGTTACCTTATTATTTTCTTTTACACAAAGCATTCCTCATAACATTCCCCTCCTATTTAAGTATGGCATTCTTCAGTTAGCCTGAACCCAGGACCTATTCTGTAGTGAAGTGTTTTATGATAGCTAAGGGTTATACGTTTGACTGAATTTCTCTGCAGGGGAGAAATGGATTGTTTCCAATTTGGGTCTCAAAATAACTTATTAGTCAGAAGCACTTGAGCAAGAACCATTCTTTTATGAAGAGCAACAGCTTGACAGTATAATTCATGACTAGTCTGGTACAGGATCAAACTAAACTCAATTTCAGTTTTATTGTTCTGTGTTAAATCAACAGCTAATTATCAGAAACTACATAAGCGTCATCACCAGTGGAAAGATGCAGGTTAAATTATTCCCATTGCTCATTTACTGACAGCCCAAATGGCCATATTTGTGTTGGGCATCTGTCACCTCGTCTGGACTCAATAAAAACACAAAATGTAAATTTCTGTTAGCATGCACGTTACAAAGGAGCTAAATTCAACTGCAGTTATTACAGAGTTCAGGTATTCAGAACACCCAAATCTGAACTTTGAATTTTAGCAGAAACGCAAGTAGGGAAAAGGCTTTCCCAATTTGTCAGGTTTTTTTTTATATCTATGATAACAAACATAGATATAACAGTCACTTGCATCCATCTTCAAACTTAGTCCTTGGTTAAATTCTACCTATTGTTTCCATGCCCATTTTGCACCGTGTACCATTTTTATAGGCAGGCAAGGGTCACATTACGATACAAAAGTCCAGGGCAAGATTTTTAAAAAAGCTTGGCACCATTGCTTTCTTGTGGACTAAGGGTGCTTTGTCCAAGTCCCACAAGCAAACAGCAGGCTGCTCCTTCATCCGACTGTCCGCAACCAACACATTTACTTGACGGCAGCAGTCTGTTTTCTTACGTCCAACCTCATTGGTTTGCTTCCCACTCCCAATCGCTAAGAAAGGCTCATTTCCTTGGATCCATTACAAAAATCTATCACTCCATTGAATAACCCACATCCCTTTTTATTACCAAGACTTTTACAAAACACAACTCACTCTTGCTCTGCTCATCAGCAACACATACGGTGGAGGGTCTGGTTCCTGGCATAAAGTTTACTCTTAAAATTTCAATACTTCCTCCAGTGCACTGCGTGTGAATAGTCATCTGGAATTAATCCTTTAGTTATGCTGGTTCCTACGGTGTTAAACAGTGAAGGTCAAGATAACCAGTTATACAGCTTTGATGCAGAATGTGTATACCTAAACATAGGCACAATATCATTTTGCAAACTTGAGATTAGATTAACTCATTAAACAGTGTGACTTGCACAATTATAAATACATTCTTAATACATTATCTGTATCCAATGAAGGGCAGAGTAGATAACTGTTATGAACAAAAAATGCGCCTCTACATAGGCTTGCAAAGAAAACATACTTGAAACTATTATCCCAGTATCTGCCAGCTCTAAAAGTAAAACATTTGCTATCATTTGGGATGTTACTTTTCACTTGATAAATAGCTATCCCTTCTATTAGAATTATTGTACCTACCTAGCTGACACAGTATGCAATAAACAGAGCTAAGCGATCCCACAACCAATGGATCAGATCAAAGCGCTGCAGTCCTGCTACATCCAGTCGTGAATGGTGGTTGACAATTAAACAACGATCCAGAGGAGGCAGCTCCGCAAATGTTCCCATCCTCAACGATAGGAGGGCCCAGCACATCAGCGCAAAAGAGAAGGCTGGAGCATTTGCAACCATCTTCAGCCAGAAATGTCGAGTGGATGGTCCATCTCTTCCTCCTCCTGAGGTCCCCAGCATCACAGATGCCAGTCTTCAGCCAATTTCATTCACTCCACGTGACCTCAAGAAATGGTTGAAGGCAATGGATACTGCAAAGCCCGACAACATTCTGGCAGTGGTACCAAGGACTTGTTTTTTATTAATTCATGGGATGTGGGTGTTGCTGACTCGGCCAGCAATTATTACTCATCCCTAGTTGCCCTTGAGAAGGCGGTGGTGAGCTGCCTTCTTGAACCGCTGCAGCCCATGTGGTGTAGGTACACCCACAGTGCTGTTAGGAAGGGAGTTCCAGGATTTTGACCCAGTGACAGTGAAGGAACGGCGATATATTTCCAAGTCAGGAAGGTGAGTGGCTTGGTGGGGGAACTTCCAGGTGGTGGCATTCCCATGTGTCTGCTGCTCTCGTCCTTCTTGTGCTCCACAAATAGCTGTGCCCCTAGCCAAGCTGTTCCAGAACACTACAACACTGGCATTAACCTGACAATGTGGAAAATTGACCAGGTATGTCCTGTCAACAAAAAGCAGGACAAATCCAATCTGGCCAATTACCGCTCCATCAGTCAACTCTCAATCATCAAAGTGATGGAACGTGTTGTCGACAATGCTATTAAGTGGTACTTACTCAGCAATAACCTTCTCACTAACACTTAGTTTGGCTTCTGCCAGGGCCACTCAGCTCCTGACCTCATTACAGCTTTGGTCCAAACATGGACAAAAGAACTGAACTCCAGAGGTGAGGTGAGGATGACTGCTCTAGACCAACTGTGGCATCAAGGATCCCTAGCATAACTGAAGTCAATGGGAATCAGGGGAAAGGCTCCCACTTGTTGAAATCATACTACCACAAAGGAAAATGATGGTGGTTGTTGGAGGTCAATCACCTCAGTCCCAGGACATCGCTGCAGAAGTTCCTCAGGGTAGCGCCCTAGGCCTAACCATCTTCGGCTGCTTCACCAATGACCTTCCCTCTATCACAGGCTGGGACTTTCCAGCCTCGCCTGCCAAAAGGGTCTTCTGGTCCCGCTGAAAATCAATGGACTTTTGGCTGGCAAGCCACATCCCCAGCAGCGGGTCCCACCATGGCGGGACCAGAAAATCCCAGCCATAAGGTCAGAAGTGGGGATGTTCGCTGATGATTGTACAATGATCAGTAGCATTCGCGACTCTTGAAATACTGAAACAGTCTTTGTCCAGATGCAGCAAGGTCTGGACAACATCTGGCTTGAGCTGATAAGTGGCAAGTAATATTCGTACCACACAAGTGCCAGACAATGACCATCTCCAATGAGAGAATATCTAATCCTCTTCCCTTGACATTCAATGGCATTACCTTCGCTTCATCCCCAACTATCAGCATCTGGGGGGTTACCATTGGCCAGAAACTGAACTGGACTAGCCATATAAATACTATGGCTACAAGAGCAGGTCAGAGGCTGGGGATTCTGCAGCAAACAAGTCACCTCCTGACCCCCCAAATCCTGTCCACCATCTACAAGGCACAAGCCAGGAGTCTGACTGAATACTCTCCATTTTCTGGATGAGTGCAGCTCCAACAACACTCAAGAAGCTTAACACCATCCAGGACAAAGAAATCCACTGGATTGGCACCCCATCCACCACTTTAAACCACCACCTTAAACCTTTACTCCCTCTACCACCAATGCACAGTAGCACCAATGTGTACCACCTACAAGATAAATGCAGAAACTCATCAAGCTTCCTTCGCCAGCAGCTTCCTTTCTTTGGTTGGGGGGGAGACCGACAAACGTTCTGAAATCTACCTCTGAAAGATGCCACTCAACTTGGCAGGTTTACTCAAGGGTCATTCTTGTGTTGAACAGTATAAATATCGTGTGTTTTTCGTCCCTTGTGCTCGCCTACCCCAACTCCCGTGCTTTTTTAAGAATTATTTTCTAGTGGATGTTTAATGGCTACTCTGTATAAGAATATTAATTCATGTTCATGTGTCCGTTTTTGGACCATTGCAGGGTTAGTTAGCATTTTTGATGGACTACAGGTGCGACTCTCATCACCCCAAGAGGGTTGTGAAATCATTGATACTATTGGAGTGCATGGAAATGCGTAATTTGGTTATATTATGTGAGGCACTTCACATTCATTTGAGATGTGACCTCCTTGACTTCTTTGAGGAGGTAACTGTTTTGTTGTGTGGTGAGGGTCAATTCCAGGTTCTTTGGGGCTTGTCTATTCTCCCAAAGTAAGCTACTTGAGACTTATAGTTCCTTAAAACCATTATTCTTTATTTACAGCCACTATGTACATATTGGGGCCTCTACACGAGGTTGGAACCCCTCCTTCCAGATCTCTGTTAATCATGTGATCTGACATTATTACATCAGCATCATGTATGCTTCTGACGTTAACTCATTACTCTATATCTCCCCCAAGTCTTTATCCGTATTGTATTTACATCCTCCGACATCTCCCCGCGCAAAGTCTCAGACTTCTCAGGTTAGTCTCTGAGGTGCCTTGACCACTGATCTTGTTCTGATCTCCTTTTGAAGTTGAGGATATTCCATTCTCTTTCTTCTGTCACTGTGAATGATCTTTTCCTGAGATAGATACCTGACAGATACCTGTCGATGATCTTTTATCAGAAGTGGCAAAAGTCAGGAGGTATAACAGGTTTTAAGCAGATACAGGTACAGGGAGAGGAAGGAAGGGTTGATTAACAAAAGGGCAGATTTTTTTTATTCATTCATGTGATGCGGGCTTCCATGGCTGGGCCAGCATTTATTGCCCATCCGTAGATGCCCTTGAGAAGTAGGTAGTGAGCTGCCTTCTCGAACTGCTTCTACTACCCAGAAGAACAAGATGCATGGGAAACACCACAACCTGCAAGTTCCGCTCCAATCCACACAACCTCCTGACGAGAACTATATCGCCGTTCCAGCTGAGTCAAAATCTTGGAACTCCCTTCCTAATAGCACTGTGAATGTACCTACAGCGTATGGACTGCAAGGGTTCTAGAAGCTGGCTCACCATCACCTTCTCAAGGGCAATTATAGATAGGAAACAAATGCTGCTCGAGCCAGCAACACCCATATCCTGTGAACAAATAAATAAAAAGAATTAATCATCCAATGTTCATCTCAGAGTTCCACAGTGCTTAAACATTAGTTAGGAGCAATTAACTTAATTTTTGCACCCCTGACTTCAGAGCTGCATTGGGTGCAAAATGGAAAAAACTATTTTTAAACACATTACTGGCCAATCATCCAATGACATTGCAGATAGGAGGTTGAGACCAACAAAATACTGAGATCACGTAGGGATTTGGGGCTTGGGATAAGTGGACCTAAATGGGTGAAATGAGAAGAGGGCCAGAGAAGTGGACAAGGAGGTGAATTGGGGAGAAAGAGGATGGAGGATAGGGACAGTGGAAGAGGGTGGAAGACAGGGAGAGGGAACAAAAGCTGGGGGCAGCAAACTTTGTCAATAGGGGAGATAATGATATGTTGTAAAACATTAGGAAATACTTACAGTGAAATATTGCAATCTTTTGCCCTTGCAGAGTTAGTAT
Source organism: Cetorhinus maximus (assembly GCF_964194155.1). Taxonomy (NCBI): domain Eukaryota; kingdom Metazoa; phylum Chordata; class Chondrichthyes; order Lamniformes; family Cetorhinidae; genus Cetorhinus; species Cetorhinus maximus. Next base: position 75,114,221 of record NC_135894.1, on the reverse strand, counting down.
CACATTTGAGGCAGAAGAGAGTTCAGGCATTTTGGTTGAGAGTTTTGCACCTAACATCATTTACGATAATAGGGCTTTTTTTTTAAAAAAGAAAAAGTATATACTTTACAGCATCCAACTTAGGCTCCACCAAGCTGCTTCTGGTGGGTTTTTGATCTGAAAGGTTGAAGGGCATTTCTTTTGCAGAATAAAAAGTCTGTGCCCTCTAGTGGCTGGAGGAGTACTTGCCTGCTATGGCACCAAATCTCTCATCACCACCAATGTGCAATAATAAAATTCACCACTGCTTAATTTATTTGAAATCCAGACAATGACCAAATAAACAAACAAACAAACAAACAATCTGTTATTTTGACTTGCGTTTCTTAATAAAACCTAAAATGCTAGAAATACTCGGCAGGTCTGGCAGCATCTGTGGAGAAAAGAGGCAAGCAATGGGGCTCTCACCACCAGATGGAGAGTCGGGGAGAGCCCCACATCACCTCCTTGGGGTAAGGCCCACCATATTAAATGCCAATCAGGCACTTAAGGGGCCAGCAGCAGACCAACCCTGGGTCAAGGACCCCGGGACAGAAATCCTGCCCCACCAATCGGAGGCCAGCAGCTGTCCACTGCAGGCAACCCCAGCAAGAGCAGTGGTAGCTGCCGGCAATACACCAGAGGCTGCGAATCAGCAACGGTCCCCCTCCAAGGTGAGGGAGAGGGATGGGCGTCGCAGGGTGGGTGGCTCTCACTGGGCAGCCCCACTTACCTTTGCCCAGTCCCTTGATCAAGTACAGAGTGCCATTGATCGAGGGATTTCCCCCCACCCATCCCAGTGGACATTAATTGTCCACTTCAGGGCCTCAGTTGGCATCAGGGCAGGAGGGCATTAAATTCCACCCAGAATTATCGTTTTAAGTCGATGACCTTTTGGCCAACTTTTTAATGTAGCTGACACTGTTAGCTGCTTGTGGGTCCTACCATGTCAATTTCGAATGGTAGAGGTAAACTGCCATCTGCAGAAACCCAGCACTTCAGGAGTAGTTGAAAAGGATACTGTGTCGCACATCTTCAGACCAACCAGCCATGGCTCCCCCTTTTGGGGAACCAGCTTCAGCTCTGAGATTCCATCTGTTCTGTTGACTGTGCATCAGATGGAGCCATTGTGGCACTGGAATTGCCTGACAATTATCAGTGGCTTAACTATGGGTTACAGGAGCCAAGTTGTAATGTTTTGGTTTGGACATCCCATGCATTAGTTAAAATCAAAATATTACGCCTATTTATTTCAACTGAACCACTCTTTATAAGATGAATAAAAGGGATACAGTCTAATTCAGGGTTTCCCAAACTGTGGGTCAGGACCCCCACTGGGGTCACGCGATGGGATCTTGGGGGCATTAATGGCTGCTGTGAAACTTGGATTGATTTCTGAGAATTGCTAGACCCCTTTAAATCCTCACTTTTTTTTTGTTGGTGGGTGTGGACTGTGGACTGGTTGCCTCTGCTGCAAAAGGACAGTGAATAGGCATGTGTTTGTTTTCTCATTTGGAAAAACCCTGCTGTTTCATCAACTTTTGTCACAAGGGAGATTTGAGGTTGGGGGGGGGGGGGGGAGGTGGGGCATGCTCAAGTCCTCCCCCCACTCAACAACTGAAGTTTCCCCCACCCCTTAGGTGGTCAAACCACCTAAATATTCACTCCGGGGTCTCATAAAGTCTGAGACATTAAAATGGAAAACATTTGGGAAGCACTAGTCTTATTAAAACATTTTTTGTGTGAAAACAGAGGGTCCGATTTTCCAAATGCACATTCCTGCACAGATGTAAAATTATGGAAAGCACACCCATGATGTTCTTAAAAAACGCTCCCAGTAGGCAGGACTCCACGTATTCAGAAAGTTGACTTTTAAATTCAAGCTAAGTGTCTATCATCAAGACTTTCCTCAGGGCTATGTATCCATAATTTTGGCAGAAGTTCAGTGGAAACCCCATTTATTCAGGTAAGCAGGGTTTCCATCAAAGGAGAAGTTCCATGGAAATACATCCCCAATGTTTTAAGATTTGGATTAGTGATGTTACAAGATTTAGCAACACATTGCTAAATAGCTACATAGCGGCCGTAAAAGTGGATAAATCCGCAGGCCCGGATGAGATGTATCCCAGGGTGCTGAGGGAGGCAAAGGAAGAGATATCAGGGGTCCTGGCAGTAATCTTCAAATCCTATCTGGCCATAGGTGAGGTGCTAGAGGACTGGAGCATTGCTAATGTTGTCCCATTATTAAAAAAGGGAGGAAGGGATAGACCAGGAAATTACAGGCCAGTCAGTCTAACCTCGGTGGTGGGAAAGTTACTAGAAAGAATTCTGAGGGACAGAATATATCTGCACTTGGAGAGACACGGATTAATCGGGGATAGTCAGCATGGACTTGTTAAGGGAAGGTTGTGTTTGACAAATTTGATTGAATTTTTTGAGGAGGTAACCAGTTGTGTTGATGAGGGTAATGCATTTGATGTGGTCTACATGGACTTTAGCAAGGCTTTTGATAAGGTCCCTCATGGCAGACTGGTCAAGAAAGTAAGAGCTCATGGGATCCAAGGCAAAGTGGCACCTTGGATCCAAAATTGGCTGAGAGGCAAGAAGCAGAGGGTGATGGTAGAGGGATATTTCTGTGACTGGAAGTCTGTTTCCAGTGGGGTTCCGCAGTGCTCAGTGCTGGGGTCCTTGCTGTTTGTGGTGTACATAAATGATCAAGAAGTTAGCGGATGACACAAAAATTGGTGGGGTAGTAAATAGTGAGGAGGATAGCAGTAACTGCAACAGGATATCAATGCACTGGTCAGGTGAGTAGAGCAGTGGCAAATGGAATTCAACCCGGAAAAATGTGAGGTAATGCCTCACAATTTTTTTGTAATTTCAGATTTTCAGCATCCGTAGTGTTTTGCTTTTATTTTAATGTTTCAGGTCATTGACCTTTCATTTGCTTTTGATTTACACAGCTCAGTATCACATTTTTCTTTAGGTACGTGCTCTAACCACTGAAATACAGTTACCACATTTTTCACACAGGAATTTCTCACAAACAACAATAAAAAGTTTGGCCAGTTAACTTAAATGTCTGATTTAAAAACATCAACCTAGGAAATGGGGAGGGCTAACAAGGCAAGGGATTACACTATGAATGGTAGGACCCTGGACGGTGCTAAAGATCAGAGGGAACAAAAACAGAAAATGCTGGAAAAATTCAGCAGGTCTAACAGCATCTGTGGAGTTAAAAAAACAGAGTTAACGTTTCGAGTCCTTATGACTCTTCTTCAGAGCTAAAGAGAAGTAAAAATGTAATGAAATCTATTCTGTTTAAGGGGGGGGTGGAGCAGGTGAAGCTGGATAGACGGCCAGTGATAGATGGAGGCAAAGGAGAGATTGCCAGACATGTCGTGGGCAAAAGGACGAAGGGGTGTTAACGATAGTGATACTGGCTAAAGGAGGTGCTGATGGTGGCATTAAGGTCAGAGAGCACAATGTGATAACGGCAGGACAAGGGTAAGCACTCTGGAAAGAACAACATGAACAAGTGACAGATGTCCCTTGTGGGGGTGGCATGGGTGGAGGGGATGGTGGTGGGAAAAACTATTGAAAATAGGATAAAAGGTGGGGATAAAACAATGAATAAAAATGAATTCAAATAGAAATAAAAATAAGTGGATAAGAAATAAAATTAAGATCAGAGGGACCTTGGTGTGCATATCCACAGATCCCTGAAGGTAGCAGGCCAGGTAGATAAGGTGGTTAAGAAGGTATATGGGATACTTGTATTCTATGCTTCGGCTAATAAAGGCAAGAGCAGGGAGGTTATGCTGGAACTGGTTAGGCCACTACTGGAGTACTGCGTGCAGTTCTGGTCGCCACATTATAAGAAGGATGTGATTGCACTGGAGAGGGTGCAGGGAAGATTTACCAGGATGCTGCCTGGACTGAAGGGTCTGAGCTATGAGGAAAGATTGGATAGGCTGGGGTTGTTTTCCTTGGAGCAACAAGGTTGAAAGGGGACCTGATGGAGGTGTATAAAATTGAGGGGCATAAATAGGGTGGATAGGAAGGCACTTTTTCCATTAGTAGAGGGGTCAATAACCAGGGGGCAAAGATTTAAGGTAAGAGATAGAAGGTTAAAGGGGGAGATGAGGAGAATTTTTTTTCACCCAGAGGGTGGTGGGAGTCTGGAACTCACTGCCTGAAAGGGTGGTTGAGTCAGAAACTCTCTTAACATTTAAGAAGTATTTAGATATTCACTTGTGTTGCCATAGCCTCCAGGGCTATGGGCCAAGCGCTGGAAAATGGGATTAGTGTAGTCAGATCTTTGTTGACTGGCGCGGACACGATGGGGCGAATGGCCTCCTATGTCTATGAGTCTACATTCACACACAATACACATTTCAGGTCATTGCGTTAAATTGAATATAATTTCTTTCTAGTTTCACACTTCACCACAGCTCATATCAGAATATCTTCATTCTACACGTTGGATATAAATACATTTAAACAAGTGAAAGTATCTAAACAACAGGTGACACATGTGTACCTTTCTCTCACCCCTCTGACCTGCAGCAAAATTCAGACTAGACTGAAGTCTCCTCTTTAAGCCAGCTGTAAGAATCTTCACAAAATGTCTGGAATGATTGTACTAGTTCCCAGTAGGCGTGCAATGCTCTTAACTCAGTGTTATTTAGCAAAAATTGGCAGTCTCACTCAGGCTAGACATAAAAGATTACTGGTGTGCATGAAAAATTCAAACTGCTGAAATATAACATATTCTCAGGCTATGCTTCAAAGGCAGCGTTGGGGCAGAGCAGGGGAATTTGTTTGATGGTTCACCTGGAAAAGCACCACTCCAAAGCACACACATTAAAATTGAGCCATTAAATTCTTTCAGATGTTTCTTCTTTGTTACAATTGGTGAATGTAACTATGCAGTTCTCGAGGAACTGGCTCTCTTATAGAAAATGTCGAAAGTGTGTACAAAACATCTTAATAGCATAGTTTGTTTTTAAAATGTGTAAGCACCAATTCCTGTAATTAATGGCTATTTTCAATATTTGTTGCCCATTTTGGGAAGGTTGCTCAACTACTCCTTACATATTAATCATCTGTTCACCAATCATTGTAAATATTATGCCTACATTTATTTAGTTACCGTAATTAGGAAATAGGCAACGTTTCAGGCCATTAGCAATGGGGAGATGGGGGTCTCCCAGCTACCTGGTGACAGAATTAAATATCATACAGCCATACAGCACACAACACTCATTCATGCTGATAATGTCAGCAGGCAATATAAACAAAATGATGTGCCCATTGACTGAGGACCCACTCACCTTGTCAATTCTAATTCATGGCTCCCACACATCATGCATGTGTCCCTCAGTATTTGATGATGGATGAGGACAAAGATTCTTCAGGAAGGTCGAGCACTCTGAGGGAGCAATGTCACGTGACTCACGTACAACCTCCGTCAGCTCAGGTACACATCTCAGGGGGGTCTCCAAAAAAGGTAGCTGGATTGTCACATGGTGAGCCACACATCACAAGTGGCCAGCAGCATTTACTGGAAACATACAGGACCCTTTACCTCTGCTCAGCTGGATATAGTTGCTGAATGTCGAGGTCATCGATGAAGAGTCTAAAGCAGCAATAGAAAATGTGTAATATTCTGTCAGCATTTCTAGAGGCACTGCACAAATTGGCGAGAGACTGGGGGAGTCCGTCTCCACCATGAGTGGCATGATATCTCAGACCTTTGAGCTAACATCCACCTCCTGGAAAGAATGGCCACCTGTACAGCAGGCAGATGAGTGCATGCTGACCCTGACCAATGCCCTACAGAGTCTGCCAGACTTAGTTGGATGGAGGAAAGCCTCACCTTGGCCTTTCAGCACCTCGCTGAAGTGCTGCAAAAAGCTCTCCAGTCTTGGCTAGCAGGGAACTGTGGGTGGGCCACGAGAGGGAAATTGGAACTCGACTCAAAGTGCTCCCAATCTTTCTTGCCCTGACACTCTCCCAAACTTCATCTCAGTCAGAGGTCCAAATGCTGCCTTCTGTCTTGCTGACAGGCTCTGTCCTTGCTCAGGTGTCACTGGAACTGTCTTTGGAGAGGCCCTCAAATGCTTCAAAACCCAGAAGATTTCAGCTACAGGCACCTGAATGTGGAGTTACATTGTAGGTCAAATCACAGCGGCTTCGATTTTCCTTTACTATGGGGCAGATGTTGCCTTTCGTCTCCTGTGTCAACGAAGAACAAGTTGTCACCTGCCTTTTTAGACGCAAGACCACCATTTGTCTGCTACTGCAGCCTCACATTCCCCAGAAACTCCTCCACCTCGGCAACATTATTGTGTTAGCTCCAGTTTTTTTTGTCCTTTGAGCCACTTGCGGCATTGTTTGTGGTGTCCAGAAAGCTAATCATTTGCCTGTATACCGTATGTTTGGGGTATTGCCTCCTACAGGCTGAAGCGGTGCACCTATCCCCTCTATTCTCTGGAGAGGCAGGTGGAGGAGACTGCTTCCGCTTTTGCTGCTGCTGCTTCTCATCGGAGGCACAAGGTGGAGCTGCAAAGCGGCTCCCATGCTGTTGAGAAGGCTGACCGCAAGTGCAGAACAAAGGCAAAAAAGAATTCCAATGTAACGGAAATGACCTCCAAAGTTTTGGAAATCATTTCCAAAGTAGTGAAAGCACACTTCAAACAAGTCCTGTGAGCAAAAGCCTTTCATCTGTGCAAAGAAGCTGCTATCAAATCTCTATATGTAAAGGTTTTCTAACCTGAAAATTGTTCAGCCCCATCAATCTCCACTGTCCACTCTCCTTGTTCAACCTGGTCGATTCCAGGAAGCCCAGAAAGCCCATGTGCTGGCAGCTAAAGCCAGAATCCATAGCTCAAGATGCAGCCAATTGGTTTTTAACATATATTAATAACAGACTCTATATCATGAGGTCTTCCACCGGTTGACAACAGGCTCCAGTTAAATGCAATGGTCTGCATGTTCAGAGCTTTGATGTTTTAACCCCCTTCATGCACTGACACCCGCCTAATCTGGCAGGTTAAAAATCCCCCCCCAAACACTTATTTCCCAATTGATGGAACTAATTCAAGCAACTAAAGATATGTTTTTATTAAATGGTATTGCTTGATTTTTACCATTTTAGGATCACATCTTAAGCGTCCATCCATTTTCTGTGAAAATAAGTCTGTCCAATATTTTTAGTAACTTTACAGTGACTATCTGGCAATGAACGTTCCAGCAAGGACAACATTGACTGTCGACTAAATGGAGAATACCAGCCGTATTCATGAACTAATTAACTAGCCTTAAATGAAAATACCTTCCATCTAACAACAAGTAGTTTAGATATCCTTTGTTTATCACATCATATGAATCATACAAAAAGTATTTTGGTGTGATTATTCCAACCAATCTATAATTTTGTTTTGACACAAATGGACTGAAAATCTTGTTGGATCCATTGATTACTCCACCCAAATTTCTGACATGCTTGCCAGAAACACAAATTCATAGAATCTATCTTTATCGAAAAATCAATTGCATTTATACAGTATCTTTTATGACTTCAGTCCCAAAACACTTTACAGACAGTGAAGTAATTTTTAAATTTGTAGTCAGTGTTTTTATATGTTTGTGTTCCTCTAAAAAATGTATATTTTGGATAAGGTCATAAAATTAGAGAAAACAAAGTATTATCCATTAGCGCCCCGATGGCAGAATATTGACTGGTAGCACACGGTGTTAGGCTATTGAGATAAATCAAGCAGTGCACCGGGTAGGGTTGCCAACTCTGATTGGTGGTATTCTTTGTGATTTGACCACATGATGTCTACAAATATCACTGCATTTACATTATAAAAGATGGGTCACCTATGGTTGAGTATCTTTGCTCATGGTTTTGCACCACAGCTGTGAGTCAAGAGCAGATGAAGGAGAGAAAATGATAGGTGGGTAAAAGAAGAAACCAAAGGGATGGGAAGGATTCACAGACAGGACATGAGTGGTGGTGGGATCTTCCACCGGTAACGAGAGTAACTCACTAAAGTTGCAAAAACTAGTAATATTGATAACACTCAGACTCCTCTCATAACCAACGGTCCATATATAATTGGTGCAGCACCCTGATAAATTATATGTAACAAGCAGTAATCCTGTAACCTACTGATATTCATCCTGTAGTAACAGACAGAATTCCCCTGCGCTGCACAAAGTGCCCATTCATTGCCATTTTTAAAATAGACTCCATCTCATTTCCTATTTCTTTAGCGTCTGGTTTGGTCTAACAGTCGAATAATTTAGAACTGGGAGCCTCAGTCAGAACCCATTCACATTCGGTCTTCACACATCAAAACCAACCAGCACAGACCACCTAAACTGGGAGATCACAAAATGAGCTGTGGACTTGGTGTTTCCACCACTTCTCACACAGCACACTGTCCTAAAGCTTAGCTCTGTACCAACACTTCTAAATAACTCCCTGGATTCAGATTCTATGAAAGGAGAGTTTTCATTGAATGATTGAATTGAAACTATAGTATAAGAAGAGTTCATACAATGTTAACCCCATTGACTCACAGACCCTTTTATATTCCCTTTTTAAATACTTACCTCATTCACTTTTAAATGATATTCTAGTCTCTGCTTTAATAGCCACTTCTAGAGAAGTGGTATAAAGCTTTCCTCTCTCAATCTTGTCTCCCCAAGCTCCCCATACCCAGTCTCCCTCTCAACTTGACCCCCATACCCAGTGTCTCCACAAACTTCTCTTATATGAAGATCAAAAACTTAGGTTTTAGTTTCACTCACTTTCCCACACCCCCCCATCCAAATGTTGTCCAATCGCAGAATCACATCTAATGTTGAACTAACAGGATGCTGCCATAAAAAAGACATTCTACTTATCATACAAATGAGTAATGTGGTATATGAATTTCCGTGCCAGTGTTATGCTGAGTATGTAGACCGTTCACCCCTAAGGCTGGTGGATCGTATCAAACAGCATGTCCTAGCCGCTGTTCGCAATGGGCAAGATACAGACCGTACCAACCAGCCATGTTTGCAAAACTCAAAACACAGTGTCCAACATTAGATGTGATTCTGCGATTGGACAACATTAGCTAAATAATCCCCAGTGTGCAAAGAATTGCACTGACAACCAATTTAAGATTTCCAGTCAAGTTCACAATGTAGTGCATTTGCATGTACTAAAAGCTACATATGTTAATACACAGGGCCCTGTTCTTTGCAGACAGAAAGAACATGTACACACATTGCACCTGTTTCAACTAAACAAAATAAATGACAGCATTTCACTGATTCATTCCTCAGTGCAATGCCTTTACCAGGGTTAAGCTGCTGGTTTATATTTCAAACAATGCTTGGCAGTTAACTGTCAGTCACCATCAACTGCTGCATTCTCCACAGCAACACTTCTACCAGAGTCCACTCACCAACCACTGTCTTCCCACACAGTATAAATTTGTTGTTTCCCTTACATTGGTATTCTTGTGAATTGTCCCGACGAGTGCAAGACAAAAAGCTTCAACAAAAAAATCTCTTTTTTTTCAACAATACTCATTTTCTTCCCATAAGACACACCAAATCCTTCAAAATTAGCATCTCCATCACCATTAAACATAGCGCCGGGCTGCAAGTTGCACCAAGTGTTAGTCATGGTGTCGTTAGTCACTTGGCTACACACATGCACAGCAGCCCAGCTGGCGTCACTCACAGAAAATTCTTTCTGGAATCCTATCCCTAGACCTCAGTTCATAGCACTAAGCATACGCCTCATAAATTTGTCTCTATACTGAGGTTTCATGGAACTTAAGATTCCTAAGTCAACTGGCTGCATCGGTGATGTTACATATAGGGGTAAATATATGCCATACAAGTTTTTCACAAGTTCAGCATCAGGGTGCGCTGAGCAATTGTCAAGCAACAACAATATCTTACAATTTTCATCAAACTCAACTGACTCACAATGAATGTGAGCCTCAGGAATAAAGCACATCTTAGGCCAGCCCAAACAAATTTGCCTGGTTATCCATTCTCTCTTGTTAAGTGAACTGGAAATATTCTTATCCCCTTGAAACATCTTGGATGCTGGCTTTTTCTGATACACATCAGCTTACACTTGTGTGTCTCAGCCACAATAGTTCAAATCAAGCAGAGTAAGCCTATCCTTTGCATTGTATACAGATGTTGGTGCCTTCTCATCAGCTGTTGCTAAGGTTTCCCTTGGTATGTAACCTAAAATAGGAATGTTTCATAGGCATTATAGATTTGTTCAGCAGAAAGGTTTTCATCAGCAAGTAGCATGGCGAACTTATCTATGTAATTTTGAGCTGTTTCATGATCTGAGGCTACATACACTTTTAATTCTCTTATTCCATGACGCCTTTTAAATTTGGCTAACCAGCCTGAAGTGTAGTCACTTGGAGTTGAAATATTCAGTTCACCGTGGAAAATCTTGGCTTGTTTAATCAACAGCAGCCCAGACATTGCCATCCTGCCACCACTCCTCTGTCGGATTCACTCCATTATCACTCTGGCTAAATCTTCACTATTAGGTTTATGCATAATTTTTTTGTTTTATTAGTTTTTTTCTGAATGTCACTTTCACCATAAAAATTCAGGGCCTGGTCTGTTTCCTTAAATTATAAATGGTGGAAGTAATATTGATGAAGGTCATTTCCCATCTGGATAGGGGAAATCCATGCCATGGAGATTGCCAAGTCTTCGTGAGCAGATATCTTTGAGGCCAGGGTAAACTCTGTTCACCCCAAAGTTCAACACAAGATTTAGAATAGAATGCACACAACTTCTGTGACAGAAACTGAGAGACTGTAAAAGTCACCTCCAGTCAAAATTTGAATCATGAACTGCTGTATTACATAGCTGGATGAAATGTAGAAATACATGAAACTAAAACACAGATATATATCATTTGGCCCAATCAACCATGTCAACATTTACCATCCATGCAGACAAATAGTTCTCATCAGATCTACCCAGTTCTACCCAGATCTACCTATATCCCTTCAAATTCCATTCGCTTAACCACCTATCCAAACGAATTGTGATCACTGAAATAGCAAGGGTGAGAAAGAGTGGTGGTTTTAATGGGGGACAAAGGCGTCAAAAAATGGATATAAGGGTGTGGTCAAACAGATCAGTAGCTGCAGAGATATTGTGGTAAATGGAAGGCCAAAGGCTAGACAGTAGGCATTTGTAACCGATTTGGGAGAGATGCTTTCTTTCACAGGGAAGACATAAAAACATGTAGGATTGGATAAAGGGAAGGGAAAGGTAGGAGGAGAATGAATGACAAAAGGAAGAGATCAGAGATGGCCTTATCATTGATTGACATGATGGGAGTAGCGAAGCCACATGAGATAGTTAGGTCAAGGGGTGACCATGATCATAGGTTAGGGAGTTTAAATAGCAAAAGAAATTAAGCAATGAAAAGAGGGCAGTGAACTCAGAAGAGGGAGAATGAAGGAAGTTGAAATCACCAAGGAGGAGAAGTCTCACAGTGCAGAGACTGAGAGCAAAAAGCAGTGAAGGTACCTTGATGAGCAAGTATTTATAGTACCTGAGTAGGCAGTAGAGGACAAGGATTTCAAATGAGAGGCAAGGGGGTCGGAACAAAGTCAGGTGCTCAAAAGAAGGATACATATTATTGATCCAGACCTTGGTGTGCAGGGGGCTTTCAAAGCTTGTGGATGATACGAAGCTTGGGAGTGTTGTGAACTGCAAGGAGGACGGTGTGGAACTTCAAGAGGACATAGATAAGTTGGTGGAGTGGGCAGATAAAGTTCAATGCGTAGAGTGTGAGGTGATGCATTTTGGTAGGAAGAACATGGACAGACAATATAAAATAAAGTGTGAAATTTTGAAGGGGGTTCAGGAGCAGAAAGACCTGGGTATATATGTGCATAGATCATTGAAGATGGCAGGACAGGTGGAGGGAGCAGTTAATAAAACATATAGTATCCTGGGCTTTATTAAGGAATGGGCAGGCAGGTAAGCTGTGAGGTAGTAATAAAAGCCACTCCACCAGCACAATGGTCTGAATGGGGAAAGCGATAGAAGCTACAATCAAGCAGGGAGGCACTCTCATGTCTCAGCCAGGTTTCTGCCAAGGCCACAATGATGATGTGATTCACATCGAGCACATAGATGGTGAGGGCTTTATTCATAAGTGAACAGACATTCTAGAGTGAGATGCAGAGAGGGGATGGATAACAGAACTGTTGCAAAGTCCACAGGGTCAGTACTGGGAAGGGTGAGTTGATGAGGAAGAGATTGATTGGCAAAATTAGCTCCCAGCAAAAGGTTTGTAGTAGAGTTGCCCAGGGCTCGGTATTGGGACCCTTGCTTTTCCTGAAACATATTATTGATCCAGACCTTGGTGTGCAGGGGACAATTTCAAAGCTTGTGGATGATACGAAGCTTGGGAGTGTTGTGAACTGCAAGGACGGCGGTGTGGAACTTCAAGAGGACATAGACAAGTTGGTGGAGTGGGCAGATAAAGTTCAGTGCGCAGAAGTGTAAGGTGATGCATTTTGGTAGGAAGAACATGGACTGGCAGTATAAAATATTTTGAAGGGGGTGCAGGAACAGAAAAACTTGGGTGCATATGTGCATAGATCATTGAAGATGGCAGGACAGGTGGAGGGAGCAGTTAATAAAACATATAGTATCCTGGGCTTTATTAATAGGGGTATAAAGTACAAGAGCAGGGAAGTTATGCTGAATTTGTATAAGTTAGACCTCAGCTGGAATATTGTGTACAGTTCTGGGCACCATATTATAGGAAGGATGTGAAGGCATTGGACAGGGTACAGAGGAGATTCATGAGAATAATTCCCGGAATAAAGAAATGTAGCTATGAGGATAGATTGGAGAGGATGGGACTGTTCTCCTTGGAGAGAAGGAGGCCGACAGGAGATTTAATAGAGATGTTCAAAATCATCAGGGGGCTGGACAGGGTAGATAGGGAGATGCTGTTCCCACTCGTAAAAGGATCAAGAACAAGATGGCACAGATTTAAAATGATTTGCAAAAGAAGCAAGTGTGACGTGAGAAAAAACTTCTTCACACAAGTGGTTCGGGTCTGGAGTGCACTGCCTGGAAGTGTGGTGGAGGCAGGCTCAATCAAAGCATTCAAGAGGACATTAGATGATTATTTGAATAGAAACAATGTACAAGGGTACGGGGAAAGACAGGGCAATGGCACTAGGTCATAATGCTCCTTTGGAGAGTCAGTGCAGACATGATGGGCCGAATGGCATCCCTCTGTGCCATTAAGATTCTGTGATACTGTGATTAGAAAGGAAAGTCATCAATAAAGTAGGATGGGGCATTTGGGTTGCTGCTTAGGAGGAGGTAGTGTTGAGTATCTTGATGGGCCCTTTGGAACAGTATTAGTATTATTACTGTATTCTTTGCCATCATTTTTATTTTGATCTCATTTTACACAAATTTAACCATTAGCTTTAGTTTTAGCAATAGGATCTATTATTTGCCTTTCAAACTGGACAGGGAATTGGTTGCAAAACATCATACAATGAGGCTAAATGTTCAAACTATGGCACGCTATCTGATTCAAATTGCACACAAGGTTGCAAATCTCAATTCCAGAAGAGACGGTTTCTGTTGTGACTGAGTTAATAGGGTTGGGAGCAATCAGAAACAGTGACATAATCTTACATAAATATTTCCTGTTGGAATAATTTTTTAAATCTCAGACAGAAGTTGCTTAATCGCTGGACAGCCAGGTGGTGAAGAATACTACTGGAGCAAATAAACATTACAAGCATACACCTCCTAACTCAACCACCCCACAGTTTAAATAAGTGAGCAATAATCTGCTCACTGACGCTCAGTTTGGGTTCCGCCAGGGCCTTTTGTCTCCTGACCTCATTACAGCCTCGGTCCAAACATGGACAAAAATGCTGAACACAAGAGGGGAGGTGAGAGTGGCCGGCCTTGACATATAGGCAATATTTGACCGAGTGTGGCATCAAGGAGCTCTAACAAAACTGATGTCAATGGAAATCGGGGGAAAACTCTCCACTGGTTGGAATCATGAGACGTGTGCATCGCTGGCCAGAATTTATTGCCTATCCCTAATTGCTTTTGAGAAGGTGGCAGATGGAGGTGAATCATCTCAGCTCCAGGGCATTGCTGCAGGAGTTCCTCAGGGAGTGTCCTTGGCACAACCATCTTCACCTGCTCCATCAATGATCTTCCCTCCATCGTAAGGTCAGGAGTGGGGATGTTCGCTGATCAATGCACAATGTTCAACACCATTCATGTTTTCTCAGATACTGAAGTAGTCTGTGTCCATATGCAGCAAGTCCTGGCAACACTCAGGCTTGGGCTGATAAGTGGCAAGCAACAAGTGTGCCACACAAGTGCCAGGTAATGACCATCCCTAACAAGAGAGAATCTAATCATCTCCCCTTGATATTCAATGGCAATACCATCGCTGAATACCCCATTATCAACATTCTGGGGGCTTACCATTGACCAGAAACTGACTGGGCCAGCCAAATAAATACTGTGGCTACAAGTGTAAATCAGAGGCTGGGATCTCTGTAGCGAGTGAGTCACCTCCTGACTCTCCAAAGCCTGTCCAACATCTACAAGGCACAAATCAGGAGTGTGATGGAATTTTCTCCACTTGCCTGGATGAGTGCAGCTTCAACACCACTCAAAAAGCTTGACACCAACCAGAACCATGCAGCCCGCTTGATTGGCACCCCATACACCACCTTAAACATTCATTCCCATCAATGTACAGAGGCAGCAATGTGTACCATCTACAAGACGCATGTAGCAATTCATCAAGGCTCCTTCGACAGCACCTTCCAAACCTGCTTGAAGGGCAAATGCAGCAGATGCATAGGAATACCACATCTGCAAGTTCTCCATCAAGCCATACTCTATCCTGACTTGGAGCTATATCGCCGTTCTTTCACTGTTGCTGGGTTAAAATCCTGGAACTCCCTTTCTAACAGCACTGTGGCTGAACCTACACCAGACGGACTGCTGTGGTTTAAGAATTCAGCTCACCACCACCTTCACAAGGGCAATTAAGGATGGGCAATAAATGCTGACCTAGCCAGCAACACCCACATCCCGTGAAAGAATAAATAAAAAGTGTCTCTTTATATGTGCTCAAGTAAAACTCCAGTTAATGTCCACTGCTTGCATATAACTAAACACAATTAGGTCCCATCGAGGAGACGGGAAGAAATAAATAAATATAGATATATAATATATTCATATCAGCCTGACTACTTTATAAAATTATTATTTTTATTTTAAAAATGGACAAGGCTTTACCCTGACTAGCCATGACTCATATCAGAGGAATTTCTAACCTTCAGACAAACAGCAGAGACACATTATCTCTAAAAAAGCACAAATGCACACCCCCAACCCTACACACCCAGGACTTCACAAAGACTCTTTATATTTCTAAAGAGGAATTCTAGCTTCTGGAGACAGTATGTCTGCAGAGGACAAAAGGGACCTGGACTCCGCTATTAAATGTCAAAATTCCAGACCTGGGAAAATATATCCTTCGACCAAGACCCATGGGAGCTATGTCACAAGGCCTCCCCCAAGCTGCTAGAACCTGTAATATTGCTGTGTGGAACTGAACCCAGACAGCCATTTTATCATCGAATAGGTAGCAGCAGAAAGAGCTCTGTTCAGGTGAAGTGCCTGGCCCCCATCTACACTGTGAACATTGGAACTTCTGTACCTGTGCCTTCAAGGCTAATTCATCTCTACATGACTTGTCCCATCATGGAAGTACTCATTTCTGGAAAGTCTGACCCCACAACAGTTCAGCCTGCTAACCTTTGAAGGAATATGCCACTGGACTTTTGTTTCTGGACTCTGGACTCACATGAAACCATAGCTCTTATTTTTTATCATGGTCTTGCCCTGTACCCCTTTCTTTCCCTTATCCCTCTTTTATTGTATGAGTCCAAAAAGGGGTGGACATTGCAGCACCACTTTCCCATGTTTTTGCGTGTAGAATAAACTAACCCTCTTATTTTACCTTGTCTCGAGTTTGGGGTTATTAATAGAGGGTTGGATAACTCCAAAACTGAAAGGTTGAGGAAAATACACCGCCACTTATGAAGGGTGAAATCAAAAATACTCTTCTGTTTATGGATGGGTAGTGAGAGGAGAAATCAGGGCTGTTTAAATCAATCCCCCTCTGGTCCGAAACAGAAATTAGGAGCTCAAGTCTGGGAAAACCCAATTTGAATTTGACCAGAGTCTAAAATTTTAAAACGAGCCTGAATTGGATATGGAAACAAACCATTTGGAAGCCAAAGAGGGAAAATTTGGTGGCTGGAACTAATTTTAAGACAAGTAACCTACTACAGGAAATTTCTTGCCCCAACACGAACAAAATGGCAACATTCAATGCCGAAGTGTTTGCTCAATAAGAGAATCTAAGCGGATAAAGTTTGGAGACCCTTAGCATGGATCAATTGAAAGCTGTAGCTGGGGAGATGCAGTTCAAATTGCCCAGCAAAATCAAAAGAAAGGAAGTAATCCTGACGTTGGTAGAACGTCTAGGCCTGACTTTATCAGTAGAGCAGTCAGGTGAAGAGCTCAATCATGACTCCGAGTCCCCTCCCCTAGCCGATTTTGAGCTGGAAAAGCTTAAATTGGAGCCAGAGTTTCAGGAAAGGGAAAGAGAAAAAGGGGGAAGAGAAAGCAAGGGACAAGAAAAGGAAAGTGAATTCCAGCTCCAAAAATTGGAAAATGGAGCTAGCAGCTCAAAGGGGGAGAGAGAGAGAGAGAGAGAGAGAGAGAGCAGGCAACTAGCTGCAGCAAGGGAAAATCTCTCTCTACCCGGCAGCATTCCCTATTTTTAACCCAGAACCACTATTTGAGGCCCTCAAATATTGGCTTTAAAAAAAAATCAGAACTGTCAGGGCGCATAATATGCATGCTCATATATCTTAGTTATGACAGCCAATATTATTAGTTATAACATTTTCGGAAGAATACACAGGATGCATATTTACAGCAATTCTGAAGTTTTCATTTAATGGGAAAATAGCAATATTGCTGGACACAAGAGTAATTGCCATTACAAACCATCTGAACTTAAACTTTGGAGGGGGAATAGAATAACTAACAGAAACAAAACGTTCCCCCATGCAATTTTTAAACGATACATCCAAAAATAAACAAACTTTTGGCTATATTTAGTCCTGATTGAGTTGAGCTTAAAACCCGCATAAAGTACATACTCACAGAAACGCCTCCAATTGAAAACACTGATGAAACAGTTGCAACAGGAACATAAGAAGCCTAGGAAGAAAAGAAAGTATGCTGTTTCAACCTAACAGGAATGCACAAGTACAAAACCAAATACTGCAGATGCTGGAAATCCAAAAATAAAAATAGAAAATACTGGAAATGTTCAGCAAGTCCGGCAGCATCAGTGGAGAGAGAAACAGAGAAAGAAAGAGAGAGACAGACAGAAAGACAAATCAAGTACAGAGATAGGGGTAGGGGGAGCACAAAAGGGAAGAGTGCAAAATTTTGCAGCAAGCTCACTGTACTCTGCACTGTACTGTATTCATTTCAACCAAGTTTGGAGCTATTGGCTTGGTGGCATCTTTCTCTGACTGACACAAAGAGAGAGAGAGTTGCCTTTTCAACCTCACAAAAGCCTTTGACTCTGGCAACTGAAGACTTATGGAGTACATTCCTCAAATTTAACTGCCCTCAGGGATTTGTTACCAACCTTCAGCTACTCCACGATGAGATACAAACCATGATCCTCACCAACAGAACCACCGCAAACTCTATCTCAGTGAAAAGTGGGGTCAAACAAGGCTATGTCTTTGCACCAACTCACTTCTCCATTTTTCTCACTGCAATACTGCACCTCACCTCCAGCAAATTACCCACAGACATGAATGTCATCTACAGAACAGGAAGGAAAATGTTCAAACTACCCAGTCTTTAATCCAAAACCAAAACCACTCACCTCCGTCTTTGAGCTTCAATGTACAGATGATATCTGTGTGTGCATTCACTCAGAAACTGAACTCCAGGTCATTGTCGACTCCCTCTCTGAAGATATGAGGAAATGAGCCTTTCACCAAACACATGGAAAAATACGGTCCTTTTCCAACCAGTGTCTACAGCACAACACCTCCCCGTTGATCAACAGCAAAACTCTGGAAAATGCAGACCACTTTCCGTATCTTGGGAGCCTCCTCTCAACAAAGGCAGACAGAGACAACAAAATTCATCATTACCTTCGATGTGCCAGCTTAGCCTTCAGTTGACTGAGGAAGAGAGTATCTAAGGACTAGGATCTCAAACCTGAGGTGAAGATCATGAATTAACAGGCATCAGTGATCCCCAGTCTCCTATATGCTTTGGAGACTTGGACAACCTACAACAGGCACCTCCATGCACTGGAAGAGTATCACCAGCAATGCATTTGCAAGGTCCTCCAAAACTGGCGACAAGAAAGGCGGTCCAACATCAGCAAGCCAATTTGCCCAACATTGAGGCACTAATCACTCAAAACCAGCTCCACTGGGCTGGACATGTTGTTCATCTGACTGCAGACTTCCAAAGCAATTGCTCTACTCTGAACTCAGTCACAGCAGGAGACTCTCAAGTGGAAACATTTAGAGACGTCCTCAAAGCATCCCTGAAGATGTCAAACATACCCACCGACTCACTGGAGACCCTGGCTTGTGACAGACCAAAATAAAGGCGGCTCATTTGGGAAGGCAGTGAACACATCCAGAGACTTCGTCAGGTAAATGCAGAGGCAAAGTTATGGCATCGGAGGAAGTGCACAAACCAACAGACAGCCTACCTACCCAGTCCTTCAAACACCACCTTCTCCGCATGTGGCAGAGTAGGCAGATCGCATTGGACTTATCAGCCATCTCAAAACCCATCGAACTAGAGTAAAAACAAGTCATCCTCAATCCTTAGGGACTGCCTAAAAGAGAGAGCGTGACACATTTTGCTGACAGAGATAAAGAAAGAGAGAGATGGATTTTATATAGTGTTGTGGGGGGTGGATGGTAAATGCCAAGCTGCTCAAATCTCAGAGGGAAACTTGAAGCAGCTGCCACAACTATTTGCAATTTGTATTTATTTCGAGATGCAGGCTTTGAATTCAGTCACTGAGGCTTAGAGGGTTTTACAAAACTAAATTAAACATTTAATTAATAAAAGAAATAATTTTAAGCACATACATTGGTCTTCAAATTACTACTAGGATAACTCCTAGCTCCCCTAATTAATCTAACTCCCAGTTACACCTCCCTTAAGGCAACAGTAAAACACAGATTTAAACAGGCCTAGGCAAAGCACACACCCTAGACAGTTGAATTCAAAGTGAGTTTTTCCTCAGCTTCGATTCCTTGTAGACAGCAACTTGAGGTTTTTCACACTTGTGTTAGATCGTATAAATGCCTTCCTTTGCACAAAGTCTTCTCTCCTTTATACATATGTTCCCCTTGCAAACTCCCATTGTTTCACTATGTCTTTGGACTTTACCTCTAATAATAAAAATCTATCATAGTACCAATTTTACCAGTAACCTTTGGGGAAAATAAACACACTTTTTTAACTTCCCCTGGCTAGGTGAAACATTTCATCCCCTCTTTTGAATTCAAGCGCTGGTTTATTTAAAAATACAAATGTTCCCTTTACACCTCACATTCTAAAACTTCATGTTTACCTACTTAGCATTTCAAACCTAGTTTCTCTTCTTACATCAAAGTCTTCAGCTCAGCTGTCTCTAACTCAGTTAAGGGACAGACACACAGACACACACACATACATTGACACAGACCCCACTATTACTCTACTTAACAATAAATTCAAAATAACAATATGAAAATTATTATATCTTCCTGACAATAGTGCTTTTCACAGCCTCAGGACATTCCAAAGTGCCTTATATATAATTTTTCACAGTGTTGTAATATTGGAAGCATGGCAGCCAATTAGCAAATTTGCAAACAGCAAACTCCCAAAAGCAGCAATGTGAAAATGACCATATAATAAATGTCACTTTTTAAAAAAAACAGATTAAGGGAAAACTTTGGCAAGGACACAAAGGAAAGCTCCCCTACTCTTCTTTGACATGATATCATTGGATCTTTTATGTCCCCAAGGGGCCTCAGTTTAACATCTCATCCAAACGACGACACCTCAGGCAACGTAACACTCTGTGCTGTGCTTGCGTGTCAGTCTCGATTTTGTGCTCATGTTCTTGAAGTGGGACTTGAACCCAGAACCTTTTGAGTCAGAGGCAAGAATTACGCTACAAAACAGACTTTATCAATCTATCTGATAAGGCATTTCCTGCATTACATGGTGAGCACGTTACATGTTACACAGCAGAGTTAATTCATTTTGAAGCAAAATAACGTTGCCAAATATAAAAAATGGAGAAAGGTGTACACAAGCATTATTTTCCCTACATAAAACAAACAGAGTTTATAATCACCAAATGGAAGCAATATTCTGAGACTGCTTTGGAGTGCTGTATTCATGAAGGAACTGTTATGAGGGAAATGAGATGTTAAACAAAAGAGCCATTTGCCTGCTCAAGTGATTCAGGACATGGCTTGGGAAAAAAAAGTGTTCTTAAAAATCCCATGCTTAACCCAACCCTCAGACTACTGACCCAATCTTAACCTTCCTTCCTTCTCTTAATATCCTTGAATGCAACACCACTTAGCTCCAGGCCATCACTTCTGCTCCAGAACCAAAAATACTCCATGGTATCTTGATCATATAACCTAGGCTGACATCAGTATAGTACAGACGGATTTCACGTCTCTCTTGATATGCAAGTAACGGTTATTAAGGTTTTCAACAAATCATCATCAGCAAAGCAAACCTCAGAACTCAAAAGCTTTGATCCCACCCCCTGACCTATCTCACGTCCAATTTGGACAGTAAAACTTTGTGTTTCAACCAGGTAGGTCTTTAAGCCCATCCTATTCATTTAGCTATCTTGATCATCCATTTGTTACTATTTCACAGTGGTAGCTATAAAAGAGTCATTAACGGAATGATTTGTGAGGCCCTGCAGCTGGTGTGAAACCTCACTAGTGACACATGGCTCACAATGTCAAAGCTATTATGTAAGAAACCCAAAACCTGACATCAACATAGCAGGTACAGGCTTGTGAAATAACATTTTATATACTTACAAAAACATTACAATGCTCATTATGTGCGGCAATATCGTACACCTTCCAAAATTTCCTTTCAGATTTTGACAGATCAAAAATAGAAAAACAAATCACCAAAACCAGAATATATTCCGGGGATTAACATTATTGCTGAATAATTCAAAATGAACAAAGTTGATGAAGCATCAAATCTTTAATTTCTTTTTACAGATATCTCAAAATTGGTCATATCTTTTGATTTAAAAATTTGCATTTATTTAGTACCTTTAATGTAGAAAAATGTACAATGAACTTCACAGCGAAGCACTTTAAAAAAAATCAAGCCAAAGAAAGAATTTTGAGGAGAGGCAGCCAAAAGCTTCATAAAAAGGGCAAGGTGGAGAGGCAGCAAGGATTAGGGAGAAAATTCCAGATTGGCAGCTAAAGGTACAGCCACTGATGTTGGGGTGAAGGGACAGAATAGGAAAAAAGTCAGAGGAACAATGAGTTGAAGGAAGGGAGGTGGCAGAAGGAGGTTTCAGAGTTATGGATGAGCAAGTCCATGCAGGGCTTTAAACATAAGGATGAGAATATTAAATTTGATTCGCTAGAGCACCAGGGGCTGAAGTAAGTCAGCCAGAACCAGATTTTGCTGGATAAGATGCAAGCAAGGGTTGAACTGACAATTGCAGAGGATCAGGAGAGCAATGGATAGTCGGGTTTGGAGATTACAAAGGCATAGATTTAGACTTCACCAGCATTAAGGCACGGGAAGCAAGCAGGCAATGTAATAGAAGCAGAATCACGTGATCTTAGTGATGTAGAGTACATGCAGTCATGAACTCAGCTCAGAGAATATTAGGATACTAAAGTTGCGCACAGTTTGATTCAGGCAGAGACATTAATCCAGGAGGAGAAGGACATCGGTGGCAAGAATGTAGCTTGTAGCAGGGAATGAAGACATTGGCATTTATTTCCCCTAATATTTAACTGGACATAATTGCAATTCATCTGGATGTTGGACAAGCCATCAGACAGCAGAGGGAATGGAGGTAAGGGGAATACCATACAGAGTAATTGTCATTAGTTGTCAAGTAGCTTTCGTGCCACACAAATGCCGTGCAGTGACCATCTCCCACAAGAGAGAATCTAACCATCTCCCTTGACGTTCAGTGGCATTACCATCGCTGAATCCCCCACTATCAACATCCTGGGGATTACCATTGGCTGGAAACTGAACTGGATTAAACATATAAATACTGTGGCTACAACAGCAGGCCAGAGGCTGGGAATTCTGCAGAAAGTAACTCACCTCCTGACTCCCCAAAGCCTGTCCACCATCTACAAGATACAAGTCAGGCATGTGATGGAATACTTCCAACTTGCCTGGATGGCTCCAACAACACTCAAGAAGCTCAACACCATCCAGAACAAAGTAGTCCGCTTGATCAACACCCTATCCAACATTCACCCCCGCCATCACCGGCACATAGTGGCAGCAGTGTATACGCTCTACAAGATGCACCGCAACAACTACAAAAAGATATAAACAAAATACTGTGGATGCTGGAAATCTAGAACAAAAACAAAAATACCTGGAAAAAGATGTCATAGACAAAAAGGGCAAAGGGGTGTTGATGGTGGTGATATTATCTAAAAGATTAGCACATCTTTTAGATAATATCAGCACCATCAACACCCCTTTGTCCTTTTGTCTATGACATCTCTGGCAGTCTCTCCTTGGCCTCCACCTATCACTGGCCCTCTATCGAGCTCTCCTGTCCCACCCCCTTCTACCAGCATATATTTCATCTCATTTCTATATGTCTTAGTTCTGATGAAGGGTCATACGGACTCGAAACGTCAACTGTATCCCTCTCTGCAGATGCTGTCAGACCTGCTGAGTTTTTCCAGGTATTTTTGTTTTTGTACAAAAAGACATAGATAGGTTAAGTGAGTGGGCAAAGATCTGGCAAATGGAGTATAATGCTTGAAAATGTGAAATTGTCCATTTTGGCAGGAAGAATAAAAGAGAAGCATATTATCTAAATGATAAGAAATTGCAGAGCTCTGAGGTGCAGAGGAATCTGGGTGTCCTAGTGCATGAATCAAAAAAGGTACAGGTACAGCAAGTAATTAGGAAAACTAATAGAATGTTATCATTTATTGTGAGGGGAATGGAATACAAAAGTAGGAAGGTTGTGCTTCAGTTGTACGGGGCACTAATGAGACCACATTTGGAGTACTGTGTATAGTGCTAGTCACCTTATTTAAGGAAGGATGTAAATGCGTTGGATGCAATTCAGAGAAGGTTTACCAGACTAATACCTGGAATGGATGGGTTGTCTTATGAGGAAAGGCTGGACAGATTAGGCTTGTATCTGCTGGAGTTTAGAAGGGTAAGAGTGACTTGATTGAAACATTTAAGATCCTGATGGGTCTTGACAGGGTGGATGTGGAGAGGGTGCTTCCTCTTGTGGAAGAATCCAGAACTAGGGGTCACTGTTTAAAAATAAGGAGTCGCCCATTTAAAACAGAGATAAGGCGAAATTCTCTCACTCAGAGGGTCGTGAGTCTTTGGAACTCTTCCTGAAAAGGTGGTGGAAGCAGAGTTTTAATATTTTTAAGGCAGAGATGGATAGATTCTTGGTAAGTAAGAGCATGATAGGCTATCGGGGTTGGGTGGGATTCAGATTTCAGCTTACTATCAGATCAGCCATGATCTTATCAAATGGCGGAGCAGGCTCGAGGGGCTGAATGGCCTACTCCTGCTCCTTGTTCATAGCTTACCAATGCTCATTCAATAGCACCTTCCAATTCTGACCTCTCCCTCTACCACGTAGAAGGTCTAGGCCACCAGATACATAGGAACACCATCATCTGCAAGTTCCCCTACAAGTCACACAACACCCCGAGTTGGAACTAAATAGTTGTTCCTTCACTGTTGCTGGATCAAAATCCTGGAGCTTCCTTCCTAACAGCACTGTGGGTGTACCGACACCACATGGACCGCAGCGGGGCAAGAAGGCAGCTCACCACCACTTTTTCAAGGGCAATTAGGGATGGGCAAAAAAATGTTGGCTTGCCAGCAATGCCCACATACTGGGAAAGAATTTTTTAAAAGTGTACAGATAGAAGCTGACCACAAATCTGCAGATGATGCTGCCAAAGGTCAATGCATAGTTGAGGCAAAGAAGAAAGCAAACAAAATATTATTGGAGACTCTGGAGATAATCGTGTAGAGGCAGAAAAGAAATCAT
Source organism: Cetorhinus maximus (assembly GCF_964194155.1). NCBI lineage: Eukaryota > Metazoa > Chordata > Chondrichthyes > Lamniformes > Cetorhinidae > Cetorhinus > Cetorhinus maximus. Next base: position 75,089,707 of record NC_135894.1, on the reverse strand, counting down.
TACTCTGGCTATGACTGTACAGGTAAGAGTGGAACCAAGCAGTCCCATCGAGCTCGACAACAGAGAAGAGCTGTTGGAGGAAAGTAGTTAGACTATTTCTAACACCAAACAATGCAGGAATAAGTGAACATCTATCTTTGAAGATGAAGCAGTTAGCAATGCTCCACTCATTTAAAATTACTAAATTTGAATGTTTACAAATGTTAAACAATAATGTTACACAGTACAAATCCAGTATCAGTATGTAATCACAATCCTTTAGTGTGACAGAGTGATTAGCTCAAAATTAAAAAGTATGTAAGTTAATTATTTTTGTAAGTATTTAAACATTACCATTGCTGAATCCCTCACCTTCAACATCCTGAAGGCGACAATTGACCGGAATCAGAACTGGACCAGCCATATAAATACTGTGGCTACAAGAGCAGGTTAGAGGCTGGGAATCCTACGGTGAGTAACTTACCTCCTAACTGCCCAAAGCCTGTCCATCATCTACAAGGCACAAGTCAGGAGTGTGATAAAATACTTTCCATTTGCCTGGATGAGTGCAGCTCCAGCAATGCTTAAGAAGCTTGACACCAGCCAAGACAAAGCAATCTGTTTGATTGGCACCCCAATCACCACCTTAAACATTCACCCACTCTAACCACCAGCACACTGTGGCAGCAGTGTACACCATATACAAGATGCACTGCAGCAACTCGCCAAGCATCCTTCAAAAGCACCTTCCAAACACAGCTTCTACCATCTAGAAGGGCAAGGCAGCAGACATATTAGAACATCAGCTGCAAGTTCCCCTCCAAGCAACACCCCAACCTGACTTGGAAGTATATCAGAGGTCCTTCACTGTCACTGGGTCAAAACACTGAAACCCTCTTCCTAACACCACTGTGCGTGTAGCCACACCACATGGACTGCAGAGGCTCAAGGCAGCAGCTCCCCACAACCTTCTCAAGGGCAATTACGGATCAGCAACAAATGTTGGCCTTGCCACTGATGCTCACATCCCATGTGTCATGAAGCTATGAATGTATTTAATATTATTGGAAAATATTTTTCTTTTAAAATAAAATATAGAGGTTTAGTCTATGGGTGTGTCTTAATTGGATTAAAGCCAGCTAGTCTAGGCGCTTTGATGTGTACTAGTTTTGATATGTGGGAGAGGTAGAGCGCATTTGCATTTTTGGAATACAGCATTCAAGAAGTGGGGTGAAAACTGACACCTATCTAGCAAATACCAAGCGATATGTTTATATTACTAATAAAATTGATACTATGAAAGGGGTTTTACTGTTAGAAAAGACTGGTGATACAATGAGAATTTACATTCAATGAGCGATGCTAGGTATAACTTCAGCAGTTTTGTGTGTGCAGGGCAGAGGTAATGTGAGATCAACAGCAGCTATAAGCCTCCAGCTGTCCCCACAGGAACCAAAGTGAAAAGAACCTCATTTTGAATTCAAAAGGTGAAAATGCTTTGTCTGGTATCTGGTTAAGTCTATGGGTTGCTGTTGCCTTAATGGAGATTAGTTTGGAAATTTGTTAAAAGTAATCATCATAGTAATTTGTAGCCTTGTGCATATACTTTTCTTGTATAAATTAATAAAATGTTTCATTTAGCTTAATATAAAGCCTCTCAACAACTGGTGGTATGATTCCTGATTTGCATCTCAAACATAACGCTTACAATTATAGGTTGTTTAAAGTTTCCCTTTGGGATTTAAAAAAAAAATAACTCAGCTATACCAACTGCATGGTCATAACACCATGAAAGAAAAAAAATGTCTGCTCATCTGTGACATTTGTATATTGTATACCCTCCTTTGTAACACACCGGCTATAGTTCCTTGAGCAGTGGCAGTGCTCCAGCACCTCACAGAAGTAAACTATTGTTCATTTCCAAGGGTGAAACAATAATAATTGGCAAGCTACTTGGAGAAAGGCTTCAAAGGCAAATTCAATCATGCCCTCACTTGATGTTCGCATTCTCCCATGGAAAGAGAGGAGCAGCTCTCTCTGTGGCTGCGTTTCAGTCAGCTGGGGAAAACAGGACTGAAACTTGGTTACAATCAACCCTTCTCTAAAAAGAACCCTTTTTACCCAGATTATACACAAATGTTCCCAGCCTTCAGGTTTTCAAACATTCTATCACATTATATCTAGCTTCTCAACATGTCCCACACTTGTTCACTATTATGTTTAACTTTTGTGGATTGATGAGAAGCAGAAGCTTATTATATCATTCTTCTATTTACAACATGGCACTTGAACTTAGCCTATTGTAATGTAATGAAAGAATCTTCTTTTAGAGTATCTGGCAATTTGCATTTTAATCTATTCTATACATAGTTTGGTCATTTTATGCATTTTTTTTGGTGGTGTCCTATTTTCACAGTTGGCATCCTATTTGCTCGATTGGTATAACTGGTTTCCTCATCAGGTTTCTCGTAATTCATATCGGACTCTTATCAGAGGCACACATCCTAACCTAACAGAATTCAGCTTATCTGTGTTTCTTTAGATAATCAAATGAGACGTAAGGGAAAGGGCACCCAGAGAAACTTAGCCTATGGCCTATCCCCTGACTCCTTAAATGAGGATGAACAAGAATTCTGGGAGCAGGCTGTAGGTCACCAGGCAATTTTTTTTTTTGACAGGAATCGAGCCACCTGGGGCCTTCTGGCTGCTGACCTCCATGAGTGGACAGAAGGCCTCAATCATAAAATCCAATAGTTGAGAGTTCTGTAGCCATGTTAATGACCTTGCGAAAAAATATACTGATGACTCCCATCTAGCACCAGGACTGGGGAAGCAGAAAAATCAGTCCCAATACCTTGGACAGGGGGTTAAGGGGGAATATTGGTAAGCAAAATCTGTTGGCAACATCCAAAAATACCATGAATTTTAAAAGAAGGGCAGCCTGAGGTAATTTGCTTGTATTTTAAATAGTTATTGGCACATTCATTATCATTAAGAAAATGGATGAGGCCCATTTGTGGTCAATATTTCAATATACTAGCATGCATATGTAATGACACAGTTCCAGCCCTGAAAACTGGCAACCGGTTAAGAACCCAACACGATCCCGCCCACTTCCAGGTTTGACCCGTGTGGGTTTGCAGGCCAAGCAGGTAACCCCTGTGGAGCTTTCAGGTAAGCAATTTCAATATTTAAACACCCAAATTATCATGATTTTAACCCAGCATTTTTGCTTCGAAAGCCAGAGCACAGGTTTCCTAAGCTGTGTGGAAATTTGGAAATTGCCAGCATCAACTTGGCAAAAGCACAGTGGGGAGTGCTTCTTCAGGTGAAGCTTTCAAACAAGTGAAGCTGAATGGTGACAGCCCTGCATAGGTGAGAGGCTGCTGCTCACAGCACTCATTTTGAGAAGGTGCTCTTAGTGGTCGACAAGTAATTGCCAACTCTTTGAAAGTCAGTCCACCTGTTTTGCACTACACCATGATCTGCACTTCCCTGCTGTTAGCCTTCACTGTGACATGGGAGCAACTTATGCAGCTCTACTTTGGGCCTATGATAGGAACAAGAGAAGCATCACCAGCTATTTTCTCAGCTAAGTGCTGCTCGACAGGGCAGAGGGGGTGGACGCAGGGCTCCAGCTTGAAGATGGCAAGACCCCCCAACACAGTGTCAACAGGCAGGGGATCAATTCTTTCGACACGCGAGTACCACAAAGCTGAGACTTTCACGGCAGGCCGTTGCCAACATTGGTACCCTCCTGGATCAACACTGTGAAAAATCGTGTAAATATTCAATTTTAAATGTTGGATTTTAAGCTCTAGAATGAAAGGTTTGACTGAAAACTGGGTACCTAACCTGAAATTGCTCATGCTGGCTTAAAAGAATGATTTATGTAACTTCAAGGACAGATCGAACCGGTCTGAAGTGACCCATAACTGATAGCATGTATAAATCACATCAACCCTGGAAAGGGCCCGGACTAACTTAACCATAACAAGTACAAATTACTCATACCAAGGAGGCCCAGGCACTGGAAACTGTGTAAAAGGAGAAAGCCAAAAACCCTTGTCACAGAGAAGGAGACCATCACAAAGGACAACCTCACAGTGGTATGAAAAATTAAACTACAAGCAGTGGAAGACCATGTGACAAGTCTTAGCGTGCTCCACTGCACAGTTAAAACAGAAAGTAAAGCCTGTCTGAGCCTGTAAATTACTGCCTCGTTTTATTAGATTTTGTACTTAATAAATCTTTCCGACTTGTAACAAGTCGACTTGTGAAGTTCAAGCCCGAATTCCTCACATATGACAACTGCAGCAGAACTTGACTAAAATGGTGTAGGCTATCTTTTGTGACAATTACCAGCCCTCGGGGTCATGACTGTCTGGTCAATAATTCTTTTGCTGTTCTTTTATAACGTGGTCTTTAAAGGGAAACCATTAAGTGAGACCCTCCAGTAATCAAAGACACATTCCTGGAACTGGGATCAGTATGTTGGCAGCCAAAGTTGTAGGGTCAGCTAATGCCTGCTAATGAAATGTTAAAAAAGTGACATCCCAACAATCTTCAGTTGAGATAGAGATAGTAGTAGGGACTTTGAGATTCCTATTCTTTTCATCCGGAAGAATAACTATCCATTCCCCTTGGCTACAAGGCAACCCAGTATGCTGAAGCAGCAGCAGTAGCAGTGTGGTATGCTTTAGAAAAGGCAGACCCTATTAAACCCACATTATTCTATACAGATAGCAACTATTGTTAAATACAATTCAACCAGGACTCAGTGTTCTGGGAACAAACAGGATTTACAAATCACAGGGTAAATCCAAAAAACATAAGTCATTGTGGGAGGACATTCTTTGCTTGAGAACAGAAAAATTGTCAGGTTATTTATGTAACCAAGCAAACCAATGGGACAGTACACTCAAGGTCAACAGTCTTACAGATGAACAAGCAAAGCATTCAGCCTACATGACACTCCCCTCAAGAGGGGCCTGTTACGACCGAGCAGTTGATAAAGCTGAGTTATTAAAAAATTCCAGAGGGAAACTTTAAACAACTGTCATAACCTATATTTTTAACTGGTACGTTTGAGATGCAACTCTAAATTCAAGAATCAGACCACCAGTTCTCGAGAGGTTTTATATTAAACTAAATGAAACATTTTATTAAGTTACAACACAGTAAACACATATACACGGCTACAAATTACCACTATCATAACTTATAACAAATTCCTAAATTAATCTGCATTAAGGCAACAGCAACCCATAGACTTAACCAGACACCAGGCAAAGCATTTTCACCTTACGAATTCAAAATGAGATTCTTTTCACTTTGGATCCTGTGGCGACAACTGTAGGCTTACAATTACTTTGATCTTACATTGCCTCTGCACTGGACACACGAAAGTCGCTATTGGTTATATCCAACACAGCTCATTGAATGTAAATTTTCATTGTATCACCAGTCTCTTTGAACTCCACCACTTCTAACAATAAAACTCCTTTCATAGTACAAATTTTATTAGTAATATAAACATATTACTTGGTCTCTGCTAGCTAGGTGCTAAATTTCACCCGACTTCTTGAATGCTCTATTCAAAAAATGCACCTCTCTTACAACACAACTACCTGCCTTACATCTCAAAACTAGTACACGTCTAAGCACCCAGGCTAGCTGGCTTTAATCCAATTAAAACACACCCACAGACTAAGTCCCAATTTAAAAGAAAAATATTTTCCAATATTATTAATAACATTAATAGCTTCAAGATACCTGCAAAAATTAGTGTTATCACTAGGGCAGAAAGGATAGCTAATCATAATGAGGAACTGATTAAGTTATAAGACCCACCAAGAGAGAATCCAAAATGATATCCATCAAAGTACTTTTACTCAGAGACCGCTACTGACATTGTGCTAATTAAGTTGCCCAAAGGAGATTAAGGAGTACCTTGGAGTCAAAACCGAGTACAGCTTGTAGAGGAAATTCATTAGGATATAGGACAAGCACATTGTGGTGCCAAAACAACATTCTGCAAAATAACTTCGTTGCACTGGGGCCAGGTATGCTTAAAGCATGTAAAACATAAGTGGCTAATTGTGAGCCATGCAATTTAACTAATAAGTCCTCACTTATTTAACCGCCACCATCAGCAAAGCCTATTGAACCAATACAAAAATGTTTATTTATTTCATTGAACCACTTCTCCAATCATTGGCATTTAAATATGTTCTCTTTTGTGTTGATGGGCGCCTTTCCTTCAGCTGGCTGGTTCCCACGAAAACTGTTTCCAAAGTGCACTTGTCAAAGCTGTTATTAACATAATTACTGTAACTGGTGCACCCGAAATCTTACTCTGGTCAAGGCAGACCTTTTGTTTCCAAGGTCAGTTGTAAGAAAGTCCTTCTTGTCAAATCTATCTTTACCAAAGTTACACTTCCATTTGGCACTATTTCAATAACTGAACCAATTGCGTTACCACAGTTCCATTTATCAGCCCATACAAATTGAGCTACACACCACAATATTAACTAAGAATCTTGGAATTAAAATAGTTCAAGAAGAAAATGAGCTCATTAGAAAACTCAATGCAACCATGAGAAACCTTTGGAAAGAAAACCCGCCCCCTCAGATGTCAACTAGAGCCCCAGGTGAAAAATCAAAAAATCAAACAATGTTTTGAGCAGTTAGGACATAGTTTCTTAATTGACTGTGTAAGCAGAAAAGTTAGCCTCACCCCAATGGGATTGGTAAACATCCGCCATCTATACTCAGACCACTATTTCTCCCACAACTACGACATCTTCACAAACAGAGACATATTCCTTTTTTGACTGGGGTAAGCAGAAAAATCACCCTAATACCAATGGGATTAGTAAACATCACCTGCCGAACCTCTATGTTAGCTTTTCGGGATTCATGCACGAGGACTCCCAAATCCCTCTGTGCTGTAGCTTTCTGCAGTCTTTCTCCATTTAAATAATATTCAACTCCTCTATTCTTCCTGCGAAAGCGCATAACCTCACATTTTCCCAAATTATATTCCATCTACCAAGTTTTTGCCCACTCACTTAACCTGTCTATATCCCTCTGTAGACTCCTTGTGTCATCCTCACAACTTGCCTGCCCACCTCTTTTTGTGTCATCCGCAAACTTGGCAATAGTACATTCACTTCCCTCACCCAAATCATTATTATATATATTGTAAATAATTGTGACTCCAGCACTGACCACTGCAGCACTCCACTAGTTACAGGTTGCTATCCTGAAAACGCCCCCCTTATCCCAACTCTCTGTCTTCTATTAGTTAGCCAATCCTCTATCCATGTTAATATTCTACCCCCAACACCATGGGCTCTTATCTTATTAAGTAACTTTATGTGCTTATTGAACACCTTTTGGAAATCCAAATATATTACATCTACTGGTCCCTCTTTATCTATCCTGCTTCTAACCTCCTCAAAGAATTCTAATAAATTTGTCAGGCATGATTTCCCCTTCACGAAGACATGCTGACTCTGCTTGATCATTTTATGCATTACTAAATGCTCTGCTATTACATCCTTTATAATAGGCTAACATTTTCCCAACGATAGATGTTAAGCAAACTGGCCTATAGTTATGTTTTTTTTGTCTCCCTCCCTTTTTGAATAAGGGTGTTACATTGGCAGTTTTCCAATCCTCTGGGACTTTTCCAGAATCTAAGGGTTCTTGGAAGATTACTACCAGTGCATCCTCTATCTCTGTAGCTACTTCCTTTAATATCCTAGGATGCAACCCAGGGGACTTAACAGTCCTTAGCCCCATTAGTTTCCATGGTACTTTTTCTCTCTCTAGTGATGGTTATTGTATTTATTTCCAGAGGTCCTTGAACCTTTTGGTGTATTATATCCAGGTTCAAGGGAGCACAGTCCTGCTGCTCACTGTGTCTGCCACTTCTATCCACTTGGTTTGAGAGGCTGACCTCTTCCTCCCATCCTTGGCAAATATCACCTCACTTCAGTCCCTCAGGTCTCATGGCAAGAGAGCTCCAGTTAAGAGCCAGAGACCCCTGGGAATAACCTTCTCAGGTCTCCTTTCCATTCCTATATAAGGACACAAGAAATAGGAGCAGGAGTAGGCCATTCAGCCCCTCAAGCCTGCCCCACCATTCAATAAGATCATGGCTGATCTAGCCCAGGCCTCAACTCCTCTTTCGTGCCAGCTCCTCCTAGCCCTCAACTCCCTGATATTTCAAAAATCTATCTACCTCCTCTTTAAGTACACTCAGTAATCTAGCCTCCACAACTCTCTGGGGTAGAGAACTCCAGACATTCACTATCCTCCAAGAGAAGAAATTCCTTAGCAACTCAGTTTTAAATGAGAGTCCCCTTATTCTGTAACTATGTCCCCTAGTTCAAGGTTCCCCCACTAGACTCAGACTCTCAGACATTGACAGTACAGAAGGAAGCCATTCAGCCCACCGTGTCTGCACCAGTGAACAAAGACCTGACTACATTAATCCCATTTTCTAGCGCTTGGTCCATAGCCCTGGAGGCTATGGCAACGCAAGTGAATATCTAAATACTTCTTAAATGTTACGAGAGTTTCTGACTCAACACCCTTTCAGGCAGCAACCTCCCACCATGCTCAGTGAAAAAGATTTCTCCTCAACTCCCCTCTTAGCTTTCTACCTCTTACCTTAAATCTCTGCCCCCTGCATATTGACCCCTCTAATGGAAAAAGTGCCTTGCTATCCACCTGATCTATGCCACTCATAATCTTATACCCCCTCGATCTTTGCTGCTCCAAGGAAAACAACTCCCAGCCTAACCAATCTTTCCTCATAGCTCAGACCATCCAGCCCAGGCAGCATTCTGGTAAATCTCCTCTGCACCCTCACATCCTTCTCATGTTTTATACAGTTCCAGCATAACCTCCCTGCTCTTGTATTCTATGCCTCAGCTAATAAAGGCAAGTACCCCAAATGCCTTCCTAACCACCTTATCTACCTGCCCTGCTACCTTCAGGGATCTGTGGATATGCACACCAAGGTCTCTCTGATCTTCAGTACTTTCCAGGGTCCTACCATTCATAATGTAACCCCTTGCCTTGTTAGCCCTCTGCGAGTGCATTACCTCACACTTATCCGGTTGAATACCATTTGTCACTGCTCTGCCCACCTGACCAGTCCATTGATATCCTCCTGCAGTTTATGGCTATCCTACTACCTACCAATTTTCGTGTCATCTGCAAACTTCTTGATCATACCCCCTACATTTAAATCTGATCATTTATGTACGCCATAAACAGCAAGGGTCCCAACACTGAGCCATGCGGAACCTCACAGGAAAGACTCCCGGTCACAGAAACATCCCTCTACCATTACCCTCTGCTTCCTGCCTCTCAGCCAATTTTGGATCCAATGTGGCACTTTGCCTTGGATCCCATGGGCTCTTACTTTCTTGACCAGTCTGCCATGAGGGACCTTATCAAAGCCTTGCTAAAGTCCAATTAGACCACATCAAATGCATTACCCTCATTAACACTCCTGGTTACCTCCTAAAAAAATACAATCAAATTTGTCAAACATGATCTTCACTTAACAAATCCATGCTGACTATCCCTGGTTAATCCGTGTCTCTCCAAGTGCAGATATATTCTGTCCATCAGAATTCTTTCTAGTAACTTTCCCACCACCGAGGTTAGGCTGACTGGCCTGTAACTTCCTGGTCTATCCCTTCCTCTCTTTTTTAATAATGGGAAAATGTTAGCAGTCCTCGAGTCCTCTGGCACCTCACCTGTGGCCAGAGAGGATTTGAAAATTACTGCCAGGGCCCCTGATATCTCTTCCCTTACCTTCCTCAACAGCCTGGGATACATCCAATTCAGGCCTGAGGATTTACCCACTTTTAAGGCCGCTGAACCCACTAGTACCTCCTCACTATGTTAATTTCCCCTAATATTTCACAGTCCCCCACCCTGATGTCTATACCTGCGTTGTCCTTTTCCATTGTGAAACCACTGCAAAGCATTCATTGAGGACTGTACCCACATCTTCCGGGTCTACACACAGATTACCTCTATGGTCCTTAATTGACTATACTCTTTCCCTAGTTATTCTCTTGGCTCTTTATATATTTAAAAAAACCCTTTGGGTTTCCCTTTATTCTACCCACTAATGCTTTCTCATGCACTCTCTTAGCTTTTCTAATTTCCTTTTTAAGTTCCCCCCTGCACTTTTTATACCCCTCTAAGGACTCTGCCATAGTGAGCCCTCGGTATCTGCCATAAGCTTCTCTTTTTTCCTTACTCCTAACCTTTGTGTCCCTTGACATCCAGGGTTCTCCGGACTTGGTCCACCACTTTGTCTTTACACAAACATATTTGCCCTGTACTCTCGCTATTTCCTCCTTGAATGCCTCCCACTGCTCTGACACAGTTTTATCTGCAAGTAGCTGTTCTCAGTCCACTGGGGCCAAATCATATCTCATCTTAGTAAAATTAGCCTTTCCCCAGTTTAGAACTTTTATTCCCAGCCCTTTGCCATAACTATCCTAAATCTAACTGAGTTATGGTCACTATCTCCAAAATGCTCCCCTACTGATACACCTTCTGCCTGCCCGGGCTCATTTCCGAATATTAGATCCAAAACTGCCCCCTCCCTTATTGGGCTTTCTACATACTGGCTAAAAATGTTCTCCTGGATACAACTTAAGAATTTTGCTCCCTCCCTATCTTGCACACTAAAACTATCCCAATTAATATTTGGGTAGTTAAAATCCCCTATTACTGTCTTATTATTCTTATACTTCTCTGAAATTTGATTACATATTTGATCCTATCTCTCCCTGACTGTTTGGGGGCCAATGGTACACACCCAACAGCATGTTTGCCCCTTTTGTGTTTTTACTTCTACCCATATGGCTTCATTTAATGATTCTTCCAAGATATCATCCTTCCTCACTGCTATAATTGATTCCTTGATCAATATTGCAATCCCCCTCCTCTTGTATTCCCCTCTCTATCTCATCTGAATACCCTATAACCAGGAATGTTGAGTTGCCAGTCCTGCCCTTCTTTTAGCCAGGTCTCGGTCATAGCTATGATATCATACTCCCACGTGCCTGTGCCATCAGCTCATCTGCCTTATTCCTCAGGCTCCTTTCATTAAAATATATTCCATTTAGCTATGCTAAACTCACTTCCTTCTTATCTAGCCTATGTTTCCTCTGCCTTCCAGACTCACTTACTAGTGTTATACCTTTTAATTCCATCTCAGCTTCTCTCCCCTCTGAGCTACTTTGCAGGATTGCATCCACCTGCCAATTTAGTTTAAATCCACCTTAACAGCATGAGCAAACCTCCCCATGAGGATGTCGGTCCCATTCCTCATCAGATGTAACCCATCCAACTTGTACAGGTCCCACCTCCCCAGAAATGGACCAATGCCACGGAAATCTAAAACCCTCCCTCCTGCACCATCTCTCCAGCCACGCATTCATCTTCTCTATTCTTCTGTTCCTATACTCACTACTGCGTGGCACTGGGAGTAATCCAGAGATTACTACCTTTGAAGTCCTGCTTTTCAATTTCCTACCTAACTCCCAGAAGTCTGCTTGCAGGGCCTCATTTCTCTTTCTTCCTATGTCAGTGGTCCCAACATGGGCCATGACCTTTGGCGATCACTCTCTCCCTTCAGAATTCCCTGCAGTTGTTCTGAGACATCCTTGACTCTGGCACCCGGGAGGCAGCTTGGAGTCACGTCTACAGCCGCAGAAGCGCCTGTCTACTCCCCTCACTATTGAATCCCCTCATTGCTCTTACACACCACTTCTCCCTCCCCCCATCCACCTCACCCCGAGCACCTGGGCCACCCACAGTGCCATGGCCTTGGCTCTGGTTGGCCGCCACAGGGGAGCCGTCTCTCTCACTATTTTCCAAGGCCAAAAGATGGTTTGCGAGCAAGATGCACTTGGGGGATCCCCTCACTACATGCCTGGTCCCCTTCTTCTGTAGTTACTGTTGAAATGTAGGAAATGCATCAGCCAAATTACACACAGCAAGCTCCACAATCAGCAATATGGCAATGACCAGATAATCTGCTTATTGTGATGGTGATTGAGGAATAAATATTAGCAAGGACACCGGGTATAATTTCTCTCTCTGCTTGCACTTCTTTAAACTGCAGGGTGACCACAACCTGAAATATGCTATCCATGAACCTCTTGAGCCTCGTGAATGCACCATGGCGCTCCAGCTGCCGCTCAAGCTCCAAAACCCAGAGTTCGAATTGCTCCAGTCGGAGGCACCTCCTACACACATGGCCATCCAGCTCGCCAGGAGTGTCTAGGATTTCCCACATAGCGCAGGATGTGCAAATCACAGGACAGAGCTCCCCAGACATATCTTAACTAAACAGAATATGGACTCTTGTTTTTATTTTACCCTTACTCTTACCTGAGTCGTGCTGTTTTAACCTCTCTCCCCTGAAGTCTCGCCGTTTTCCACACACTAGTGGAAACATCTTCTTAACATCTACCCTGTCAAGCCCCTCAGAACCTTGTATGTTTCAATAAGATCACCCCATATTCTTCTAAATTCTAATGAATAAAGGCCTAACCTGTTCAGCCATTCTTGATAAGTAAACCCCTTCATCCCAGGAATCAGTCCAGTGAATCTTTTGAACTGCCTCCATTGCCAGTATATCCTTTTTTAAATACGGAGCCCAAAACTGTACACAGTATTCCAGGTGCGGCCTCACCAACTCTGTACAGCTGTAACAAGACTTCCCTATTTTTAAATTCCAACCCCCTAGCAATACAGGCCAAAATTCTATTTGCCTTCTTAATTACTTGCTGCACCTGCATGCTAACTTCTTGTGTTTCATGCACAACGTCACCCAGATCCCTCTGCGCTGCACTTTTTTGAAGAGCGGAGAGCGGCGGGACTTCAGTTCGAAAAGGATGTGGAGAGCGGGAGAGACTTGTTTGAAAAGGACGCTTGGAGCGGGAGAGACTTCAGTTTAAAAATGAAGCAGAGAGCGACGGAGACTTCAGTTTGGGCACCTTGATACTTTGTTGGGAGCCGGAGCAGAGCAGACTTGCGGGAGACAGTCAGGAGCTGAGGAGCACCTACAAATACAGACCAGGGATTCGAGTGAGGAGCGGGGCTGAGGAGCACGCTGTTTCACTGTTTCAGCTGCTGGGAAGGTGCAGTGCAGGAAAAAGTAGAAAAAAGCAACTGTGACATCACAGGAAGCTAGTAAGTTGACTGGCAGGTAAGTGCTCAGTCAAAGGGACAGTTTGTGAGAAACCAGCTTAGGACAGGCGAGTTAAGGTAGATCTATAAATAAAAAGAACTAAAACTTTAAAATAATAAACAAAAAACTGAAAAATTTAAAATTAAAATCAAACAATAAGGATAAAAAAAAGCAATAAAAATAAATTAATTTAAACAAGCATCTAAAACACATACCCTGCAGTTAAGAAGCATAGAACCTTTAACATTAAATAAGCACAGTAAATTGCAGCATATACAGAAAGTAATTAAAGTAAATTAACTAAATAAATAACTTAGAATGGCAGAACAGATGTTATGTAGCAGCTGTGAGATGTGGGAACTTTTGGACGCCAAGGCGATCCATGACAAACACGTCTGCAGGAAGTATAAGCAGCTTGAGGAATTCTGGATCAGGATTATTGATCTGGAAGCAGAAATCTAGACACTGTGCAACATAAGGGGAGGGGAGAAATACCTGGATACTCTGTTCCAGAAGACAGTCACACCTCTTAGAAGAGGGCCATCTGTTTTGGTTAGCAGTGAGGAACAGGAGGGACGGGAGGATGTGACTGTCAGTGAGCCAGGTAATGGGACCGAGCAGACAGTAGGGGAGGAGCCTCAGGCTTTGCAATTGTCAAAACAGGTTTGAGGTGCTAACAACCTGTGTGGACGAAAGCGAAGTCTCCAAGATGGATGAGCTGTCTGGCCATGGCACTGTGGTACAGGTAGCCATTCAAGTGGCGGGGAGCAAAAAGGAATATAGTGGTAGTAGGGGACAGTATAGTGAGAGGGATTGACACTGTTCTCAACAGCAAAAAGCGAGAGTCCAGGCGGCTATTTTGCCTGCCCAGTACCAGGGTTCAGGGCACCTGCTTAGGGCTGGAGAGGAACTTGCAGTGCGAGGGGGAGGATCCAGTTGTCGTGGTCCATGTAGCTACCAATGACATAGGTAGAACTGGAAAGAGGTTCTTCAAAGTCAGTATAAGGAGCTAGGTACCAAATTAAGAAGCAGAACCTCAAAGATAATAATCTCTGTATTATTACCTGAGCCACATGCAAATTGGCATTGGTCAAATAAGATTAGAGAGACAAATGCATGGCTCAAAGATTGGTGTGGGAGAAGCAGGTTCTGGTTTGTGGGGCATTGGCTTCAATACTGGGGAAAGTGGGGGCTGTACCGTTGGGACGCTTTACACTTGAACCGTGCTGGGATGAGAGTCCTCGCAAATCGCATAACTAGGGAAGTAGAGAGGGCTTCAAGCTAAACAAGGGGGTGAGGGATCAAGCTTGGGTAGCGGTAGCAATTCAAGGTGTAGAGTCAAAACAGGAGAGCAAAATAGTAATATGAGAAATGAAGGTCAGAGAATGGCAGGAAGAGGAAGAAAGAAAAAACCTAAGAATACATCAACAGTCAAGACTAAATGTTACAAAAGTAACAAAAAGACAAAACTGGAGGCTCTCTATCTGAATGCAAGTAGCATTCATAACGAAGTAAGTGAATTGATGGCCCACATTGAAGTAAATAAATATGATCTGATAGCAATTACGGAGAATTGGTTGCAGGACGACAAAGATTGGGTCCTTAATATTGAAGGGTACATGTCATTCAAGTAGAATAGGAAGCTAGGTAAAGGTGGCGGGGTACTGTTAATCAAAGAGGGCATTAGTACAATAGTTAGAGATGACCTTGGTTCAGGAGATCAGAATGTAGAAATGGTTTGGGTGGAAATAAGGAATAATAGGGGAAAAAAGTCATTAGTGGGGGTGGTCTACAGGCCCCCTAACAGTAGCCACCGTGTAGGACAAAGTATTCAAGAGAAAATATTGGGTGCTTGTGATAAAGGGACAGCAATAATCATGGGTGATTTTAATCTACACATAAACTGGAAAAATCAGATTGGCAGTAGTAGCCTGGATGAGGAGTTCTTAGATTGCTTTTGAGATAGTTTCTTAGGGCAGCATGTTCTGGAACCAACCAGAGAGCAGGCTATATAACATTTGGTATTGTGAAAGGATTAAGTGATGACCTCAGATTAAAGGCACCCCTTGGTAGCAGCAACCACAATATGATTGAATTTTACATCCAGTTTGAAAGGGAGAAGAGTGGGTCTAAGATTAGTATCGTAAACTTAAATAAGGGCAACTATATGGGGATGAAAGCTGAGCTAGCTGAAGTGATAGGTCAATAGAGAAACAGTGGCAAACATTTAAGGGGATATTTCAGAGTATTCAGAATAAGTACATTCCTATTATAAAGAAAAATTCTAAGGGGAGGCCCCACCATCCGCGGTTAACTAGAAATGTTAAGGAAAGCATCAAACTTAAAGAAAAAGCATAAAACTCCACAAAGATGAATGGCAGGACAGGTGATTGGACAGAATATAAAGAACGACAGAGAATGACTAAAAGGTTATTTAGCAGAATGAAATTAGAGTATGAGAGGAAGCTAGCTAGAAATGTAAAAACAGATAGCAAGAGTTTCTACAGGTGCTTAAAAAGGAAAAAATTAAAGTGAGTGTTGGTCCTCTGGAGAGTAACAGTGGGAAGTTAATAGTAGATAATAAGAAAATGGCAGAAGAAATTAACAAATATTTTGCTTCTGTGTTCACTATAGAGGATACAAAAAACATTCCAGTAATAGCTGCAGATCAGGTGATGAACGGAAAAAAGGGACTTGGTGAAATTGAAATCACTAGGGAAACGGTACTGAGTAAATTGATGGAGCTGTGGGCTGGCAACATCCTAGGGTCTTAAAAGATGTGACTAACGAGGTAGTCAATGTGCTGGTGTTAATTTTCCTAAATTCACTAGGTTCTGGAAAGTTTCCATGAGAATGGAAAGTAGCAAATATAACCCCTCTATTCAAGAAGGGAGGGAGGCAGAAAACAGGAAACTATAGGCCAGTTAGCTTGACGTCTGTTGTGGGGAAGTTGTTTGAATCGATTTTTAAGGAGGTTATAGCTGGGCACTTAGAAAAGCTCAAGGCGATTGGGAAGAGTCAGCATGGTTTTGTGAAAGGAAAATCGTGTTTAACCAATTTATTGGAGTTTTTTGAAGGCGTAATATGCGCAGTGGATAAAGGGGAGCCTGTAAACACACTGTACTTGGATTTCCTGAAGGCATTTGATAAGGTGCCACATCACATTATTATGGAAAATAAAAGCACATGGTGTAGTGGGTAATATATTAGCGTGGATAGGAGATCGGCTTACTGGCAGAGAGCATGCATAAATGGGTCTTTTTTGAATTGGCAGGATGTGACAAGTGGCGTCCCACAGGGGTCTGTACTGGGGCCTCAACTTTTTACAATTTACATCAATGACTTAGATGAGTGGAGTGAAGACATGGTAGCTAAATTTGCAGATGACACAAAGATAAGGTAGGAAAGTATTTTGTGAAGAGGACACGAGGAGGTTACAGATGGATACAAATAGGTTGAGTAAGTGGACAAAGATCTGGCAAAGGGGAGTTTAATGTGGGAAAATGTGAAGTTGTTTACCTTGGCAGGAAGAACAAAAAAAGAGTAATATTTAAATGGAGAACAGCTGCATAATTCAGAGGTGCAGAGGGATCGAGGTGTTCTAGTACATGAGTCACAAAAAGTTAGAGTGCAGGTACAGCAAGTAATTAAGGTGGCTAATGGAATGCTATCCTTTATTATGAGAGGGATTGAATGTAAAAGTAAGGATGTTATGCTTCAGTTATACAGGGCATTGGTGAGACCGCACCTCGAACAGTGTGTGCAGTTTTGGTCTCCTTATTTAAGGAAGGATGTAAACGTATTGGAAGCAGTTCAAAGGAGGTTTACTAGATTGATAGCTGAAATGAGTGGGTTGTCTTTTGAGGAAAGGTTGGACAGGCTGGGCCTGTTTCCACTGGTGTTTAGAAGAGTGAGGAGTGATTTGATTGAAGTGTACAAGATCCTGAGTGGCCTTGACAAGGTAGACATCGAAAGGATGTTTCCTCTTGTGAGTGAGTCCAGAACTCGGGGGCACTGTTTTAAAATTAGGACAGAGATGAGGAGAATCTTTTTCTCTCAGAGGGTTGTGCGACTTTGGAATTCTCTGTCTCAGAAGGCGGTAGATGCGGGATCACTGAATATTTTTAAGGCAGAGGTAGATAGATTCTTAAAAATAAAAACAAAAAACTGCGGATGCTGGAAATCCAAAACAAAAACAGAATTACCTGGAAAAACTCAGCAGGTCTGGCAGCATCGGCGGAGAAGAATAAAGTTGACGTTTCGAGTACTCATGACCCTTCAACAGAAGTTCTGATGCTGCCAGACCTGCTGAGTTTTTCCAGGTAATTCTGTTTTTGTTGTAGATAGATTCTTGTTAGGCAAGGAAATCAAAGGATATCGGGGTTAGATGGGAATGTGGAAATCGAAACACAAGACGATCAGCCATGATCTTACTGAATGGCGGAGCAGGCTCGAGGGTCCGAATGGTCTACTTCTGTTCCTATTTCTTATGTTCTTATTTAAATAATACTCTGCCTTTTGATTCTTCCTATCAAAGTGCATGACCTCACACTTTCCTACATTAAACTCCATCTGCCAAGTTTTTGCCCACTGACTCAACCTGTCTATATCCCCTTGCAGATTCCTTATGCCCTCATCACAACATACCCTCCCACCTATTTTTGTATTGTCAGCAAATTTGGATACATTACACTCTGCCCCCTCCTTCAAGTCATTAATATAGATAGTAAATAATTGAAGCCCTAAGACTGATCCTTGTGACACTTCCAACCTGAAAAAGACCCATTAATCCCGACTCTGTCTTCAGTGTGTTAACCAATCCTCAAACCATGCAAATACATTACCCCCAATACCGTGAGCTCCTTTCTTGTGCAATAACCTTTTATGTGGCACCTTATCGAATGCCTTCTGGAAATGCAAATACACTACATCTACTATTCCCCTTTATCAACTCTGCTAGTTATATTCTCAAGAGCTCTAGCAAATTTGTCATCATGATTTCCCTTTCACAAAACCATGTTGACTCTATTTGATTGCGTTAAGGCTTTTCTAAATGTCCTGCAATTTCTTCCTTAATAATGCACTCCAGCATTTTCCCAATGACAGATGTTAGGCTGACTGGCCTATAGTTTCCTGCTTTTTGTTTCCCTCGCTTCTTGAACAGGGGCGTCACATTAGCAGTTTTCCAATCTGCTGGGGCCCTCCCGGAATCCAGTGAGTAGCGGAATATTTTGAGCAATGCCTCCACTTTCTCTGCAGCCACTTTCTTTAAAACCTATGGTTGCTGATGCCTCAGGGATCAATTTAGAATTCAGGCATTGAGCCTTCAACTAGAAATCCTTCCTTTGACAGATTCAGCACATCATCCCACCCACTCTCTCTGATAGGTCAGAAAACTCAGAAACGGGATGCTAATACTGTGGCTGACTTAAAGAGTAACGGCAAAGCCTGTTACTTAATCAAGCAGGTTCCTGACCTGCTACCCACTGAATGCAGTATATGAAGATAAAATTCCACCCTTAATGCCAGCCATAGCTGAGTTGGTAACACTCTCTCGCCTTAGAGTCAGAAGGTTGTGAGTTTAAGTCTCACTTTAAAACTTTTGCACAAAACACCTAGGCTGAAACCCAAATGCAGCACCTCCCCTGTGCTAGGGACTGAAGAGTTCTGCACTGTCAGAGGTAGTGTCATTTGCATGAAACATCAAACTGAGGTCCACCTGCCTTCTCAAGTGGATGTATAAGGTCCCAAGACACTATTTCCAAAGATGACCAGGGAAATCATACCCAGTTTCCTTGCTAAAATTTAGTCCTCAAGCACCATCACAACAAACAGATTATCTGGTCATTAGCATATTGCTGATTGTGGTAGGTTGCTGTGTGTAATTTGGCTGATGCATTTCCTACATCTCAATAGCCACTACACTTCAAAAAGACTTCGGTGGCTGTAAAGCGCTTTTAGATATCCTGAGATCGTGAATGCATTATACAAATGCTGATCAAAAACAAAGAAAACTGGAAAAACTCAGCAGGTCTGACAGCATCTGCGGAGAGGAATACAGTTAATGTTTCGAGTCCGTATGACTCATCAGAACTAAGGAAAAATAGAAATGAGATGAAATATAAGCTGGTTGAGGGGGGTGGAACAGGTAGAGCTGGATAGAGGGCCAGTGATAGGTGGAGGCAAAGAAGAGATTGCCAAAGATGTTATAGACAAAAGGACAAAGGGGTGTTGACGGTGGTGATATTAGCTATGGAATGTGCTAATGGTGGCATTAAGGGTAGAAAGCAGGACCAGCAAGTGACAGATAGCCCTAGTGGGGGTGGGGTAGGGGGAAGGGACCGAAATGGGCTAAAAGGTGGAGATAAAACAAGGAATGGAAATACATCTGAAAATAATAGAAATAGGTGGGAAAAGAAAAATATATATTAAAAAATTATATATATAAAAAATATATAAATTATTGGAAAAAGGGCAATCGGAAAGGGGGTGGGGGTGGAGGAGGGAGATCATGATCTGAAGTTGTTGAACTCGATGTTAAGTCCAGAAGGCTGCAAAGTGCCTAATCGGAAGATGAGGTGCTGTTCCTCCAGTTTGCGTTGAGCTTCACTGGAACATTGCAGCAGGCCAAGGACGGACACGTGGGCTTGAGAGCAGGGTGGAGTGTTGAAATGGCAAGCGACAGGGAGGCCCGGGTCATGCATGCGGACAGACCGAAGGTGTTTCGCAAAGCGGTCACCCAGTCTGCGTTCGGTCTCTCCATTGTATTGGGAGCAGTGAATGCAGTAGATATAAATGCTGATCTTTGTTAATCCCAAAACATACACCTTACTATACCTACCACACGAGATAAGGAACTCTCCACTGTTCGAAGAATGGTGCCTGACACAAACTCTTCAATTAACAAATACTAGATTTTGTAAATATTCAAGATGCAGATGATGATATCAAGGCTATGCAAACGATTAATCCAAAAGGTAGGAAGGCATAGTATAACAGACAAGCCCATGAGTGCATTAAAAATTGGCTACATTTCACATCAAGCACTATTAGGCCCTGCTCTCCTCTGTCAAAGTACTCACTGCCCCAGGGCCATCCTGTAATGCAAGGATAGAATAATCCCCTTCCCCACCAGGATTCTTTTCTGCACTATGAAACATTAAACCCTTTCCCCTGTCCCTTCCATCCTCCTCTGTGTTAGAGACTCAGACATCTTTGTCACCTAGATTGAAACCATTAATCCAGCTTTTATTTTAATTAATTCACAGGATTTGGGATTCCCTGATAGGACCAGCATTTATTGCTCATTGCTAATTTTTCTTGAGAAGGTGGTGGTGACTTGGCTTCTTTAGTGCAACTGAGAGGCTTAATGGGCCATTTCAGAGGGCAGCTAAAAGTCAGTCATGTTGCTGTGGGTCTGGAGTTACATATCAGCCAGATCAGGTAAGAATGGCAGATTTCCTTCCCTAAAGGACATTTGAACTGGATAGCATTTTACAACAATCTGATAGTTTTACAGTCATCATTACTGACGCTAACTTTCTTATTTAATTAATTGAATGAATAAAACTTAAATGCCCCAGCTGCTTTGTTGGACGCACGAGATTGGAGCTACTGCTCATGTGGAGGAAATACCAACATAAACAGGCTTGTGTCTTATAACTTGGATATCTTTCTCTATCATAAATCCTCAGTTGGATATCAGGACTCGTACTGCATGTTATTCATCCAGGACTGCTAAGGCAGCAGATTAAAACTTCAAGGGCAACAAAGCCAAGTGCAATTGATAACAGTGTGGGAATCATTTACATAAAATATATAAATTACGATTAAAGTAACCAATGGCAAGCCAGCACTGCTCGCCACCCAATACTGTAGCAAGTGCCATAATGATTTCTCTCTCATATCCTCAATGTAGGCAACCTGTTAAGACCAGAAAGATCACAAGGATCCCATCACATATTAAAATTAGTCAAACTCGAGTTTTGCAGGGGCATAGGCAGAACGAGGTGAGTAGGCAAATGTTTGCCCCGCCTCTAATGGGAGAGTTTCCCATTAAATCACAACATGCAATGGTACGGTCTCATGTAGGAGTACTGTTCTGATCACTGTGCTGTATCAAGCATATACGAGTAAACTATTTGCTTTGCACCCATCATTCATTATGCGTGAAATCTATCTAGACTGCTACAGCCCCCTAATTACCAAAATGCAAAAAGTCCTACATTACACAGAATTAAAATTCAGAATAGTCAGAAGATTTTTTAATGAAAGGAGATGGTTGAATATTACCCAATTTGAACTAACAGATTGTGAGGTATAAATAGAATGTATGAATAAGAGAAGTGATTAAAATTCATATCCCAATCACGTTATTGATCATTACGCACTCACTTTTCTGTCACCCTACTCTTTGGGTGTATACTATATTCCACAGCTGTTCTCGTATCCTCCATATTAGGACCACACAAATGATGGAGCGATGCACATGTGAACCAGGAGGCCATTAAATCCAGACCATAGGGCTTCCATTTTCTTATCCTCCTCCATTTGCCATTGCTCCCAATTAAATAAAAATTAGAATAGTGCTGCGCAGCATTAGCAACGGCATATTAAGCCAATTATTGATGTTGCAGTTTTGCATATGAAAGCCATCAACAACTCATTTTCCAAACACCATAAAATTGAAAGCACTATCCCATTGCACTCCGGGTGTGCTGACGCCTGCGATCTCCCTAAATGCGGGATACTCCGCTGCAAAATTTGTGGTAGTGGGGGACTGCATTCACACTTTCCCCCGATTTAAAAAAAAAACAAATTTTAATTATAGCTCATGTTAAAAATTATGTGCTATTAACAAATGAAAGAACGTTCTTTCCTTCCCATTTGCTTCCCTTCATGGTGACCTCCTGCTTTCCTCACTGCTCCCCCCAACCCCTCCCCACCCACCTAGTTGATAGAAATGGTTCCCTAAATTGAAGATAAGGAAGACTGAAGACAAAAAACAAAGTGCCTCCATGAACCAGGAGAGGTCACTGATGAAGCAGCTGAAGACCAGGACACTGCCCCGAGGAACCCCTGCAGTGATGGGGCTGAGACAATTGGCTTGGCAAGTTACATTTGCCTTCATTACCCATCGCAAATGAAGCCAAAAGCAGCCTGGTTTATTTTCCATTCCTGATCATTATCTGATGTTGTTACTGTCATCCTACTTTCTCCAAAATTATCCACATCTATGTTTTCCAGACAGAGGTCACTGGATATTGATTTGGAGAAGGAATAATAACTGTTTCTTCCCTCCCTAGTCTAGAACATCTAGGCCAATTGTAATGCCTAACTGTTGATCCAGCGAAGTTCAAGCTAAATCAGCTCAAGCTGGGAACTGAATCTGGGGCCTTCTGGTTTGCATGACTAAGTATATGCCAGGTGACGTCAATACTCAATAGGCTATAAAAGACTTTTTAAATGAGCTTTGAGGCTTACTTACTTATGGCTTACTTACACATTCCACATCAACGGAAGCAGCAGGTGGTGTCAGTAGAAATAATGGAACACTCAAACAAGGTTGAGAAGAAAGCTGAGAATCCACTAGAGAAATTAGGAAGCATTGTTTTGAAAAACAAACATTCTATATTTCAAATTCCCAAGTTACAGTGTACAGATACATGTCTATTTTTCTGATAGTGATTCAGTGCACAATAAATATTTGTTGATTCTTTTTAAACTTGCCCTACGAAGCACAGAAAAACTAACCTCTACAAGGAAGAATATCTGCCGATTCAAAAGAATAATTTAAAGACTATGAATTATTTCTAACCATTACACTGAACTACTGGATTTTATGGAGTCATCACACTGTTCAGAGTGGATAAGTCGCCTAGTTCTGATGGGTTGCATCCCAGGTTGCTACGAAAGTGGGAGCGGAGATGGAGAAAGCTTGTCATAATCTTCCAATCCTTTCTGGATATAGAGCAGGTTTCCAGAGAATTGGAGAGTGGCACATGTGACACCCTAGCTCAAGAAATGGTGTAAA
Source organism: Cetorhinus maximus (assembly GCF_964194155.1). Lineage (NCBI taxonomy): Eukaryota > Metazoa > Chordata > Chondrichthyes > Lamniformes > Cetorhinidae > Cetorhinus > Cetorhinus maximus. Next base: position 75,066,452 of record NC_135894.1, on the reverse strand, counting down.
GGACGTTCCTATATAACTACAGGTCGGTCAGTTTAACATCAGTGGTAGCTAAGGCCTTAGAAACAATAATCAGTGGGGGTGGGGGTGGGAAACAAAAAGCAAAATGCACTTGGAGAGCCAGGACAGATTTGTAAAAGCCAAATCGTGCCCGATTACCCGAATTGAATTTTTTGGTGAAATAACAGAAGCTTGATGAAGGGAATGCAATGGATGTTATCTATGAATCTTAAGAAAGCTTTAGACAAAGTACCACATAAACAGCTGGTTAACAAAATTGAGGCTTGTGGAATATAAGGGTCAGTGTCAGCTTGGATTTAAAAAAAATTGGCTTAAGGACAGAAAACAGAAAGTCATGGCAAATGGTCAATTTTCAGGCTGGAGGATGGTAAACAGTAGTGTCCCCAAGGCTCAGTCCTGGGACCACTGCTTTTTTGATATATGGAAATGACTTAGCTATTGGAATACAGAATAAAATTTCAAAATTTGATGAAGATACCAAACTCAGAGGTGTGGCTGACAGTGGGGATTAAAGCAATCCACTGTATCAGGACATAAACAGGCTAGCAGAATGGGCAGACAAGTGGCAGATAGAACTCGATACAGACAAGTGTGAGGTGATGCATTTTGGCAGAAAGGACATGGAGTAGCAACAGAAACTTAATGGCCCAGTTGTAAAGAGTGTGCAGGGACAGAAGGGCTTGGGGGTTCACGTGCATAGATCTTTGAAGATGGCAGGTCATACTGAGAGAGTAATTAGCAAAGCATATGGGATCTTGGGCTTCATAAAAAGAGGTATTGAGTACAAAAGCAGGGAAGTTATCTGGACCTGTATAAAGCTCTGGCTAGGCTACAACTAGAGTATTGCATCACAATTTAGGTAGGATGTGAAGGCAATTGAGAGGGTACAGAGGAGATTTATCAGAATGCTTCCAGATATGAGGGATTTTAGCTACAAGGTTAGGTTGGAGAAGCTGAGATTGTTCTCTTGGGGCAAAGGAGATTGAATTAAAGGGAGATTTGATAGAGGCGTTCAAGATTATGACAGGTTTAGACAGGATAAATAAAAAAAAATTGTTCCCATTCGTTGATGGTAGGGGACATAGACTTGAGGTTTGGACAAGAGATACAGGGTGGATGCGAGAACTTTTTCCTTTAAACGCACGAGTGGTAATGAGCTGGAACTCGCTGTCTGTGAGGATGATGGAATTGGAGACAATGAATGGTTTCAAAAGGAAATTGGATGGACACTTGGAAGTAAACATACAGGTTTATGGGGTAAAGTTGGGGAAATGAGACTGATGGGATTGTTCTACAGACAGCCAGTGTGGACTTGATCAGCCAAATGGCTGAATGGCCTCCTTCTGTACCATACTGACTCCATGACAGTGATTCACCAGTGAGAATGTGAACATTTGAGGTAAAGGAAAACCTAAATCTAATTTTCCCAGGATCACCAAAGGAGATTAACTGTTTTGACCTGTCTCCTTGGTTTGTGCTGTCACTGTGGTTTGGTTTTTTGCCTTTTACTTGTTTGGTCTTCTGGCTCAATGAGGTTTCACTTAGTCTAGGAGTGACTTTGAGATAGATAATATTTAGTTTTCCCCCAAACTATTTACTTCCAAGACCTCATGGTAAGTACATTGTTCTCTTCACAGAGACTGTCCTTTTTGCTCTCTGGGAGTCTCCCAGTCATCTGATTCTGATGTCATGCTTACATCACCATTGACATAGCCATTAACCCTTTACTCTGCAACTAACTATTAGAATAATGACTATACATAGCAGGGATCCCAGCAACTGGGAAGGCTTAAAGTGTTCTTAGTTAAATATCTTTCACTTTTCTAGAATTTCAACTTTATCGTTCAGCCTTCCTGGACTACACTGGTCAGCAATGAAATGACAACTAATTCTAGCCTAAGCTCCTCTTGATGTTTCAAATACATTGACAGTATGGTTCTTCATATCTTTCCATGTTATTGTGTGCTACATGCAGGTTAGTTTAAACTTACCTAGAGCTGCCAGGACAAGGCATTAAATTTCATATGCCAACACTCAGACTTGGCCATATGGAAATCATTGTCTTTTGTTGTGAGAACAAGGTCAAAGAGTATGTTTGCGTTTAATAATTAGCCTGTATCTGAAATTTTGACAGACAGAAAACTAAAGTACAAATACCAAGTGTATTTACAGCTTGAAAAATAAGCATAAGCTGTAAAACAAGGCAAGGCTTGCAGCCAGTATTCTAACATTTATCACTATCATTGCATTTCTGGAAAAGAAGCTCGATAAAACTATCAGAGTCCAAGAATGGCAAATACCTTCACAGCATTGTGTATCCTGTCAACAATAAGAAAGGAAGGAAAAAGGAATAGAACTTGTGTTCATGCTGTGCCTTTCACATACTCAGGGTGTGCTAACCCCAAACAGCCAGTTAATTCTGAAGTGTATTCACTGTTGTTTTGTAGGCAAGAGCCGTAGCTAATTTGCACACAGCGAGGTCTCACATACAGCTGTGAGATACAAACAAAAATTGCTGGAAAAACTCAGGAGGTCTGACAGCATCTGTGGAGAGAAGGAAATAGTTAATGTTAAGTCCAGGTTACTCTTCTTCAGGACAGAGAAGTAGAAATATGGTGAAATATATACTGTTTAAGGGGGGTGCGACAGGTGAAGCTGGATAGAAGGCCAGTGATAGGTGGAGGTAAAGGAGAGATTGCAAAAGATGTCATAAACAAAAGGTCGAAAGGGTGTTGATGGTGGTGATACTGGCTAAAGGTGGTGCTAATGGTGACCTTAAGAGTAGAAAGCAGGATGAGCAAGTGACAGATGGCTCTAGTGGGGGTGGGGTAAGGGAGGGATCGGTGTGGGAGAAAAGACCAAAATAGGTTAAAAGTTGGGGATAAAACAATGGATGGAAATAAATTTTAAAAGTAATTATAGAAATAGGTGGGAAAAAAATATGTATAGATAAAAATTTAAAAATGAATATTTGAAAAAAGGGAATCAAAAAGGGGTGAGGATGGAGGACAGAGTTCATGATCTGAAGTTGTTGAACTCAATGTTAAGTCCAGAAGGCTGTAAAATGCCTAGTCGAAAGATGAGGTGCTGTTCCTCCTGTTTGTGCTGAGCTTCACTGGAACATTGCAGCAGGCTAATGATGGACATGTGGGCATGAGAGCAGGGTGGTGTGTTGAAATGGCAAGTGACAGGAAGGTCTGGGTCATGCTTGCGGACAGACCGAAGGTGTTCCGCAAAGCGGTCACCCAGTCTGCGTTTAGTCTCTCCAATGTAGAGGAGACCACATTGGGAGCAGCAAATGCAGTAGACCAAATTGAGGGAAGTGCAAGTGAAGCACTGCTTCACCTGAAAGGAGTGTCTGGGCCCTTGGACGGTGATGAGGGAGGAAGTAAAGGGGCAAGTGTTGCACCTTCTGCGATTGCATGGGAAGGTGCTATGGAAGGGGGTTGAAGCATAGGGGGTGATGGAGGAGTGGACCAGGGTGTCCCAGAGGGAACGGTCCCTACGGAATGCCGATGGGGGAGGGTGAAGGGAAGATGTGTTTGGTGGTGGCATCATGCTGGAGCTGAGGGAAATGGCAGAGGATGATCCTTTGAATGTGGAGGCTGATGGGGTGAAAAGTGAGGACCTATCATGGTTCTGGGAGGGGGAGGGAGGTGCGAGGGCAGAGGCACGGGAGATGGGTCAGACACAGTTGAGGGCCCTATCAGCCACTGTGGGTGGAAAATCTTGGTTAAGGAAGAAGGAAGACATGTCAGAAGCACCGTTTTTGAAAGTGGCATCATTGGAACAGATGCGACAGAGGCGAAGGAATGGAGAGAATGGGATGGAGTCCTTACAGGAAGCAGGGTGTGAGGAGTTATAGTTGAGGTAGCTGTGGGGGTCAGTGGGCTTGTAATGAATATTGGTGGACAGTCTATCACCAGAAATTGAGACAGAGAGGTCAAGGAAGTGAAGGGAAGGGAGGTGTACAGCTGTGAGACAACTGATTAGATAATCAGTTTTGGTGGTAACAGTTGATAGATTAATACTGGAAAGAACACTAGCAAAACTCCTTTGTATTCTCTGAATAGTGCCATGGGATAGTTGACAGTAAGCTGAGCAGGCACATAGGGAACACTGCATTGTCAGAGGCCCACAGTACAGTATTGTATTGTCAATCTGGGCCAGAGGTTCAAGTTTAACAGCGTGACTTGAAACTGGTGTAAAATCAAAATACTGCAGATGCTGGAAATCTGAAACAAAAACAAAAATACCTGGAAAAACTCAGTAGGTCTGACAGCATCTGCGGAGAGGAATACAGTTAACGTTTCGAGTCCGTATGACTCTTCACTTGAAACTGGTGATTCTCTAACAGACACAGCAGAACCACAAAGCAGGTCAGGCAGAGAATGTGTTCAGTGAGATTGAGCAGGTAGCATTAGGAGACTCACAAGACAACAAGCAAAGAGGACTAAGTGAAAGGTCAGAAGCAGGGACTCAATGAATGGATGGGCACAGCAGCTAATTGTGACCCATGTACTTTGGGAATTGCAACCAAGCACACCCGTGTACCACACCGCTTCTGTTCTCCAGTGGGAAAAGTGGCCATATTCTAAGTATTAGACACTTATTTGATAGAAGAGCGGGCAGAATATTCACTGATAAAATGCAGTAACTTTATACTTTCCCTCAGGAGTTGCAGGAAGGAAAATTGAGGACAATGATAACATTGTGCACTAAAAGTACTACCAGTTTCATGTCCTTCCCTCTGCCCCCATATGTTATGCAGATGTATTTGCATCCCACATGCAAAAATGAGGCCCACAATGTCAGTTTCCAAACAGCAATTCATTGCTGTTTTAAAAGTGGGTGCTGCAATAATCAATTTTCTTTTAAAAGGAGTCTTCACTCCAGCCAGACTGGCCAGGCTGTCTCCCATCACCATCTGCCACCTCACCCCCAATGAGTAAGATACTGGTCCAAAATTTCTGGCCATCCAGAGCAAACATCTGTGAAGATGGGAGTTTCCTCCCTCTTTCCGTAAAGGATCCCATGTGAGAGAATCAGGACACAGTCAACACTAGAGCAGACTGCCACCCCACTCAAGCACGAGGCCCCTTGTCTCCTGGTTTCCATTGAAAATTTGGTGAAAAAAAAAATTCTTTCGAGTTATCAACAGTCACAGATTGCAACTCTTTCGAGTACAATCACAGTTCTTGGTTTCCGGGAGTGGGACATGAACCCACAACCCTCTGATTCAAAGGCGAGGGTGCTATGAACTGAGCCACAGCTGACACCTCTGAGAACTGCTTTTAGTTGACAATCAATTTCTAAGAAAGTATCAGCAGTGAAACTATCAGCTTCCCCATTCAATCACAGAAGACTTGTTTAGGCAAAATTCATCAATTCATCCTCCTTGTCATAAAATCGACACTGATGGAATCTCATCTTTTCATTCACTTGAGGCATCTACTCCCTCTTGCCTAATCAAATCTTCAAAACTCTCCACATATTTTGCCTTGAGCTTTTGTAATTATTCTTCAATTTAATTTAGATCTCTCCAGCATGATACAGATTGACTACTTAGAATACTATTTAAGATCATGATCGTTGTCTTAATCATCTGTCCACAGGACTCTAGAGAACCAAAAAGGCACAAGTCAGGAGTGTGATGAAATACTCCCCAGTTGCCAGTGCAGCTCCAACAATACTCAAGAAGTTCGACACCATCCAGGACAAAACAACCTATGTGAGAAGCATCTCATCCACCACCTTAACATTCACTCCTTCTGCCACCAGCAGTGCAACATGCTTATGCTGGGTACCTATCTCTAAGATGCACTGCAGCAACTCGCCACAACTCCATCAACAACACCTTCCAAATCTGTTGTCTCTACCACCTAGAAGGGCAAAGGCAGCAGATGCATGAGAACACCACCACCTCCAAGTTCCTCTGCAAGTCACACACCATCCTGCTTGGAAAACACGTTTCCTTTTCTTCAAAGCCATGAAATTAAAATCCTGAAACTCCCTAACGGCACTGTTCACCGCCAGAACTGCAGTGGCTGAAGGTGATGGCTCACCACCACCTTCACATGGGCATTTGGGAATGGGTAATAAATATTAACTTTTGTCGGTGATGTCCACATCCCATGAATGAATTAAGAGAGATCTTAAAGATTACCTTGAAGACAGTTACTTTTCCAAGGCGAGATTCATATTTCCAGTCAAATTTTACCACATATGTAAAAGTATCACAACGTAAAGTCTTAAAAGGTATGCAGCGTAGTCATATTTTGCTAAATAAAATAAGTTTTAATTTATATTAAAAATATCATTGTTCCATACTCCAAATAACCAATTGCTCTCAAACTACTGCTCATACCTAGAGAAAGGACTGATCTGCATCGTCTATTATGGAAATGTTGGAGGAAGGAGGTCAAAGTACATTGTACTTATGCAGATCACATTTTAACCAATATTTTCCTATACACACAATTTTTGTCATATCTGAAGGCTTTTTCATGCTTACAGTCACTGCTTTCAGACATGTGAATTTCAAATTTAGCTCTAAGATTCTAAGATGTGCAGATCATAATATATATGGAGCAACCATACCCATTCCAATTTGACTAATTCCACAAAAAGTGTAGTTTTGGCATTGGACTAATTATTTTTTAAGTAAGAGTTTAATAGCTGCAGCTGACACAGATGAAAACACAATTCATCATAATTCATGACAAACACAAAGCACACTCCTAATTCCCTAATCGTGCAAATCCAATTCCCCCAGCTTGTAAATTTAATTTCAATGATTAAGTTATATTCAACACACAGTTATGTGCCAGCTGCTCTTCAAAGTTGGAATGTATATGATAATATATGTATGACACTGCGCATGTGCTATGAAGGTCCAGAAAAAGCAAGATCAACCAGTACCATGCATGCTGAGTGTAACCAGATTGGCACATTTGTGATAGCAGTGTTTGATCATCACAGTGCACAAATAATTGCAACGATGGGATAAGTAAAATATCAATCAGTTAAATGGAGGTGGGTTGCTGCATGTGTTCCTGCAGATTTCATCACATGACTTGCCCCCATGCTCCAGCCAAAACATGCACCTTTGTGACGCACTGCCTTCCTACACCAAACAAACAGACTTATTACTCAATCGGATGATGCTTGACTGTCTGCAAACTGCCTTTTTCCCCCACTTTCAATACTTTTATATCTGGTAAAAGAGAAATGTTCAAACAAATTGACAAAAAAATCTTTTTTAATGTCCCAATAATTTTTCTCCAGGGTTGCACACAGCAGTGTCCTGGAGATTGATCTTCAATTCCTGGAAACACCAGGTCAATTTTAGAGGGTTGGCAACCCTAACCAAGGCAGCTAAATATTTCCTTTCTTTAAAATTCTGCAATGGACTAAAGATTATATTTTCTATTTCCGAAGTACAGCAATGAGCTTTTCAGCTTTTTACACCATACACAAACAGCAATATGCATCTGGAGAAAGCACCAAGCAAAATTTGACCATGATGGAAAACACTTAACTCAGGCAGGCTTATTAAAAATGTGCTTGCATAGCATCATCCTTTTGATAAATGTCTGTATTCTGCTCTGGTTTTGAGCACCTCAGAATGTTTCATTACATCAAACATACGATACAAACAACAGAACTCATGACTCGACCAAACACCACCCTCAGAAAAGAGTCCCTGTGTACACCTATACAGGCACAGTTAACATAACATCCAGATTCAAATGCACATTAGAACTATGCCAAAAAACTCAAAGGGGCCAATTTACCTCTTTGGGACACTGAGGAGCAAAGTTGGAGCTGCAACCACAAAAATATGCATTATAGAAATAACTTCTGGCTTTTCCTCATCAGGGATTAGATCTGTGTTCACATCTCAACTAATAGAAGTCCATAAAAGTAATATTACTTTTTTCTTCCCCTCATACTGTCATCAAAAGTACATCCAAACCCTAACATGAAATACCTGTTGTATTTCAAATCTTCACCTGGAGGTGTTCCTTCACTTATACCCATACTAGTATTCAGCTGTAAAGAATACGCAATCTATTATATCTGGTGGTTACAATTGGATGTCATAATTGCTGTCTAGTTGACACTTGTTACCTTATAAGTGCAGCTTCTCAAATGAAATCATATCTAGCGGAAGCAAAGGCAAAAGTTAAGAGCTTTAATCAACAGAATCTGACCAGTACAAAAACAGAATTACCTGGAAAAACTCAGCAGGTCTGGCAGCATCGGTGGAGAAGAAAAGAGTTGACGTTTCGAGTCCTCATGACCCTTCAGCAGAACTGAGTAAAATTAGGAGAGGGGTGAAATATAGGCTGGTTTAAGGGGGGGAGAGGGCGGGGGGAGCAGGAGGAGAGAGGGAGGGTAGCGGGAGGAGAGAGGGGGGGTAGCGGGAGGGAGGAGGGGGGGGCTGGCGGGAGGGAGGAGGGGGGGGCTGGCGGGAGGAGAGGGGGGGGCTGGCGGGAGGAGAGGGGGGGGCTGGCGGGAGGAGAGGGGGGGGCTGGCGGGAGGAGAGGGGGGGGCTGGCGGGAGGAGAGGGGGGGGCTGGCGGGAGGAGAGGGGGGGGCTGGCGGGAGGAGGGGGGGGCTGGCGGGAGGAGAGGGGGGAGCGGGCGGGAGGAGAGGGGGGAGCGGGCGGGAGGAGAGGGGGGAGCGGGCGGGAGGAGAGGGGGGAGCGGGCGGGAGGAGAGGGGGGAGCGGGCGGGAGGAGGGGGGGGCGGGCGGGAGGAGAGGGGGGGGTGGGCGGGAGGAGACGGGGGGGGCGGGAGGAGAGGGGGGGGCGGGAGGAGAGGGGGGGGCGGGAGGAGAGGGGGGGGCGGGCGGGAGGAGAGGGGGGGGGCGGGCGGGAGGAGAGGGGGGGCGGGCGGGAGGAGAGGGGGGGGGCGGGCGGGAGGAGAGGGGGGCGGCAGGCGGGAGGAGAGGGGGGGGGGAGGAGAGGGGGGGGGCGAGCGGGAGGAGAGGGGGGGCGGGCGGGAGGAGAGGGGGGGGCGGGAGGAGAGGGGGGGGGCGGGCGGGAGGAGAGGGGGGGGGCGGGCGGGAGGAGGGGGGGGGCGGGCGGGAGGAGAGGGGGGGGCGGGCGGGAGGAGAGGGGGGGGGCGGGCGGGAGGAGAGGCGGGCGGGAGGAGATGGGGGGGAGGGGGGGGCGGGCGGGAGGAGAGGGGGGGTGGGCGGGAGAAGGGGGGGGGCGGGCGGACGGGAGGAGAGGGCGGACGGGAGGGGCGGGCGGGAGGAGAGGGGGGGAGGAGAGGGGGGGAGGAGAGTGTGGAGAGCGTGGGGGGGGGGAGGAGAGCGTGGGGGGGGGGGGAGGAGAGCGTGGGGGGGGGAGGAGAGCGTGGGGGGGGGGGAGGAGAGCGTGGGGGGGGGGAGGAGAGCGTGGGGGGGGGGAGGAGAGCGTGGGGGGGGGAGGAGAGCGTGGGGGGGGGGAGGAGAGCGTGGGGGGGGGGAGGAGAGCGTGGGGGGGGGGAGGAGAGCGTGGGGGGGGGGGAGGAGAGCGTGGGGGGGGGGAGGAGAGCGTGGGGGGGGGGAGGAGAGCGTGGGGGGGGGGAGGAGAGCGTGGGGGGGGGGAGGAGAGCGTGGGGGGGGGGGAGGAGAGCGTGGGGGGGGGGAGGAGAGCGTGGGGGGGGGGGAGGAGAGCGTGGGGGGGAGGAGAGCGTGGGGGGGGAGGAGAGCGTGGGGGGGGAGGAGAGCGTGGGGGGGGAGGAGAGCGTGGGGGGGGAGGAGAGCGTGGGGGGGGAGGAGAGCGTGGGGGGGGGAGGAGAGCGTGGGGGGGGGGAGGAGAGCGTG